>NC_134531.1:107215906-109715906 GCF_050624435.1 Tenrec ecaudatus | reverse complement strand
CTGCAAAGAGACCAAAGGGCAACTTGAGAAGACAAAGTCAAATATTATAATGAATTATTCTGGAAGTTGGCCCCCTCTCTCTGTTTACCTCCCTGCATGGTTTAAAATCAGGAAAGGTATGCACCAGGGTTTTGTCCTCTTATGATACTTGTTCAACCTGTATGCTGTGCAAATCATCAGAGAAGCTGGCTTATATGAAGAATGTGACATGTATGCAGATGACACAACCTTCATTGATGAAAGTGAGACTAGAAGCACTTGATGAAAATCAAGGATTACAGGCTTCAGTATGGATTATAACTCAATGTAAAGAAGACCCAAATCCTTACAACTAGACCATCTGTAACATCAATGGTAAATGAAGAGGTTGAAGTTGTCAAGGATTTTGTCTTGCTTAGATGCACAATCAATGCTCATGGAAGCAGCAGTCAAGCAACCAAAACATGTGATGCATTAGGTAAATCTGCAGGAGATCTCTTTAGAGTATTAAAATGCAAGACTGTTACTTTGAGCTATGCCTGACCCACGCCATGCCATTTTCTTCAACTGCCTTGTATGCATCTGAAAATTGGACATAAAGTGGGAGCAGAATCAATGCATTTGATTGTGGTGCTGGAGAAAAATATTGAAAGTACCATGGACTGTTCCAAGGGCAAACAGATCTGTCTGGCAAGTAGGGCCAGAATGCTTCTTCCAGGACAAGACTTTTGTCTTACCTACTTTGGACATGCTGTCAGGAGACACCAGTCCTTGGAGAAGGACATCATGTTAAGGAGAGGGGCAGCGAAAAAGAGGAAGACTCTGAAGGAGATGGATCGATACAGTAGCTGCAACAGTGGGATCAGGTACATGCATTAGTGAGGGCGGCCCTGGGGTAGGGGAGGATTTTGTTCTATTGTGCATATGGTTGCTAGGAGACTTTACCCACTGGATGGCACTAAACAACAAGCACAAAGGAAGTTGTTAGGTGCCTTCAAGTCAGTTCTGTTTCACAGGGCTTCTATGCACACCCTCTCCCCTCCTGCACCATTCTCTCTACTGTTTCTATGTCTCTTGTTATAGCCATTGTTTCATTCCATCTCGATAATCTTCTTCTATTCATTAGGTTTTTAGTATCTGACAATTTTTTGATGTCATCCAAAGTTTTTCAATGGCTAATTCCTCCTAAGTGGCCAGCCCATTCCTTCTTCATAGTCAGTTCGTAGTCTAGAAGCTCTGCTGAAACCTGTTCACTTTGGCTGACCCTGCTAGTCTTTGAAATACCTGTCACATCATTTCTAGCATCATGACACATATAAGCTACCAGTTTGAAAAACTGTCTGACAAGTAGTAGCACAAAGGAAGAATAAGGTAAGTCACCTGCCTGGAGTTGATTTATTTAGATAACCTGCCTCTCCTTTCAAACCCAAATCCATGGCCATCAAGTAGATTCTGACTGACAGTGACCGTAGTGTAGGGTTTTGGAGGCTGTCAATCTTTATGGGAACAGATGCCTCAACTGTTTCCAATGAGTGTCTGGTAGGTTTGAACCAACAACCTTTTGATTAGTATAGTGCTTACCTCACAGCACTATCAGACCTTTGCTTTAAAATGAATCATGTTGATTTTTGCTTTCTGATATGTATGTCTCCAATTAAAAAAAAATCTAAGGAGCTATACTATAGGAAGAGATTATAATTAAAATTTATTACGGACTCAAATGTGTTTATTCCAGTATTTTATTATAAAAATTTCAAACCATAGAATTTGACATTATTGTAGCGAACAATCCATTTACTCATCACCTAGAGCCTACAATTAACAGTTGGCTATATTTGCCTTATTATGTATTCATTAGCCATCTATCAACCCACTTTAAAAAATACATTTCAAAATAAATTAACACTACACGTCATATGCCCCACTTTTTGATGTGTACATTAACTGGATTCAGTATTTTAATGTGAAATTTATATACAGTAGAATGAACAAAACTTAAAAGTACTATGCCACCAGTTTTGACAAATTCATACTCCTATGTAACCCAATAATCAGCATCCAGTGTCTCTTCCAAGTTGATGTCTCTTCCTAAAGACATACCCCACAGACAACTGCGCTTCTGGTTTTTGTCATCATAGCTTAATTTTGGCTGCTTTAGTTTTCCATATAAATGAAATCAGATTCCCGTGTGTAAGGCTTTTTCATTCAACATACAATTTTTGAGGTTCATCCATGTTGTTTTGAGAATCAGTAATTCATTGTATTGCTTAGCAGTATTCTGTATGTATTATATTCCATGTAAAGAATGTAATAGTTTATCCATTGTGATGAATCCATTCTCCTACTGACAAACAGGATCTGGGCTACTTGCCGTTTGGAGTAATCTTGAGTAAAGTTGTTAGGATATTTTTTGTATGAGTCTTTCCCTGATATACGAGGGGGCTTCAAGAAGTTGAGTGGAAAAACTGCATTTATCTTTTAATTCCATTGTTCTATGGACTGTTTGAAACATCTTCATATACCTTGACTTCTCCGGGGTAAATACTTAGAAGTGGAATTGCTAGGTTTAAAAGGTATGTTTAACTTCTATGAAAATGATGGGGAAAAAAAAAGAGGACCTGATGCAAAGGGCTTAAGTGGAGAGCAAATGCTTTGAGAATGATTGGGGCAGGGAATGTGCAGATGTGCTTTACACAATTGCTGTATGTATATGTATGGATTGTGATAAGAGTTGTATGAGCCCCTGATAAAATGTAAAAAAATAAAAGAGGAGAAATTAAAAAAAAAAAAGAAAATGTTTAGGGCAAAAAAAAAAGAGAAAATGATGGATCTTTAATTTTGATACAGAAAAAGTAATGAAAAAACCTAGAACAAAAGAGAGTTGGGAAGAGATTGGAAAGGGTTTGGCGCTGCGCCTTTGGCAAGCCCTGACATTCCTTACCTTACCCATCATTGGAGGTGTGGAGCTCTGGGAGGCACCTCTACAGAAATAGTGATGGAACCCGTGTGGATCATATCTGTAGGGGGGGTGTGTTTTGGGCACTGCATGTGATACTGAGCAGTCAGTACATGGTTGGCAGTTTGAAATAATAAATTTACAGTCTTGGTTGCTGTGAGTCAGCATTGAGTTGATAGCAGTGAGAAGGGGTACACGGAGTCCTTTAACTGATCTTTGCCTTTAAGTCAAACAAAACCATACCCCCAAAACAGAAAAACAAATCAGTGACATCCAGTCAACTCCGACTGATTTTTTTGTAAGTAGATGGACAAGTTTTCTTCTGAGGCACCTCTGGGTGGATTTGAAGTGCCAATCTTTTGATTGTTGCTGTGATTAGGTACCATTGAGTCAAAAGTTAAGGTTGAAAGTTTGAGTCCACCAAGAGGCCTCAGAAGACTGGCCTGGAGAGCTACTTAAAACAAAACAAAACAAACCAAAAACCCAGCCACTGAAAACCTTATGGAGCCCAGTTCTCCTAGGATGCTCCTGGGTAACCATGAGTCAAAATTCACTCCAGGGTAAATGGCGATCAAGCTGAAAGGAGCAGGTGTGGCAGACCTTAAGAAAGTCAATTTTGTCAGCACTAGCAGAGTTTTCACAGCATATGTGGGGGAGGTTGGCCTCTTTGGGAAAGTTACTTAGGGACGGGATCAGCATTGATCTCTACATTGGGATGGTTTTGAATCTTGCAGTACTACTTCCTCAGTCACCTCTTTCAAGTTCTCCTTAACAGCCTTTCCACTGGCCATATCTTTCTAACCCTCACAGGTGACTTAGGTTCCACTCAAAGGCAAACAATCTGAAAGGAGTTCAACCTCTTGCCAGAAACCTCCACCTATCTGTATCTAATCTTCCTTTATTACCTCCAATTGCCAGGAAGACGCAAATCCTATCTTTTCAGGGGCCTACCTATATTGATGGACTCTTCTTATCCCCTTGGCTCTTTCCCTCAGCATTTCAAGCCTCCTCAAATTTCTCCCCAATCTTTTTCACTCTCAGGTATTATTCGAATTACTGCAAGCTCTTTGCTCTCATGATAGCAGAACCTCTGCAGTGTTACTTGTCTACAGACTCATTTCCTCAGACCCAAGAACCACCTGAAACAGGGGCTGCGCAATCTTTTAAAAATATACATGATGGATGGGATTCTGAGGGTGCAGACGATAAAGTAATTTATAGCTTGGAGGTCGGGCGGCTGACTCACTGGGTTGAGAGTGTTTCTCAGTTGTGTACAGATAACTTGGTGTTTCCATTTTGAAACGAAGTTATGGAAAATCACTACTGCGCCACCAGCATGAGGACAAGTGGGGAAGCAGTGTGGTGACACAAGGGATCAGCCCCTCCCCAGCCGGAAAGGGTCCACATCACCTACATGGCCCCGTGCAGCCCTTGCAACTGGATCTGGTTTACGGCTGGGGGGGAGCCTCGGTCTCCAAGTCTGGGGGCGGAGGGGAGGGGTGGGGAGGGGAACCGAGCAGCTCCTGGCCAATGGCAGCTCTTGAACTTACACCTCGAGACGTCAGCGCGACTGTGCAAACGGATGTCACACAGCTGGCTCGGAAGCGTCTCCTCCCGTCCCAGAAAGGCGGGGGCACAGCGGCCTCCACGAAACCCGGGGCGCCCGCAGAGAGCAGCGCGCGCCGCACCGCGCACCTCCGCGAGCCGCTGCCCCCGGCCGTCCCCGAGCAGCCCGCGGGCCCCGGAGCGCCGGCGTCCAGGCGCGGAGCGCGCCGCCGCAGCTGGCCCCACCCCCTCCCGGAGGGCACTGCTCGCTCCCGAGCCGCGGAGCCAAGTCGCGGGCGCGCGCGCCGCCGGCGGAGCCGCAGTTAAAATGGTCCGCACGGGACCCGGCGCTGCCCCCGCCACCGCAGACTGACGGAGCCGCCGGGCCCGGATTGAGTCTCTCAGCCGGCAGGCTCGCCCTCGCCCTCGCCCTCGCCCCCCCAAAGCTCGCCCCCGTCATTCTCCCGGCTCCCCGGGGCAAGGCATGTAGCCCCGTGGGGCGCCAGGCGGCAGCTGCTGACGCCCACCCCCAGCGTCGCGTGTGTGTCCGTGTGTGCGCCAGGCGGACGGCCTGCCGCGGGGTCGAGGCCCAGCCCGCCCGCCAGCGGCCTGCCCTGCCACCGGGAGCCCGCCGTCCGGGCCTCCCTGCCACCCGGTCCCCGTCCCCGTCCCCGGGGCCTTCTATATGGGCCACCTTCTCTCCAAGGAGCCGCGTAACCGCCCGAGCCAGAAGAGGCCTCGCTGTTGCAGCTGGTGCCGCCGCCGCCGCCCTCTGCTCAGGTTGCCCCGCCGGCCGCCGGCCAAGGCGCCCCCTCAGGCGGCGGCGCCCCGGAGCCGGGACTGCTTCTTCCGCGGGCCCTGCATGCTCTGCTTCATCGTGCACAGCTCCGGCGCGCCCGCCCCCAGCGGCCCAGAGGAGGAGCCGCCACTCTCGCCGCCGCCGCCGACGCGGGACCGGGCCTACGCCGCCGCCGCCGCCGCCTCGCAGCACCTGGCGCAGCACTACGCGGCCCTGGCCGCCGAGGACTGCGCCGCCGCCGCCCGCCACTTCCTCCTCTCCTCCGCCGCCGTCGCCGCGGTCGCCGCCAGTTCGGTGTCGGCGCCGTCGCCTTGCTGCAAAGAGCTGGGGCTGGCCGCGGCCGCCGCCTGGGAGCAGCAGGCCCGGAGCCTCTTCCTGGCCAGCGTGGGGCCCGTGCGCTTCCTGGGGCCGCCCGCCGCCCTGCAACTCTTCCGGGGGCCGCCGCCGCCGCCGCCGCCCGAGTCCCCCACGCCTCCCGAGATGGTGTGCAAGCGCAAGGGGGCCGGGGTGCCCGCCTGCACCCCCTGCAAGCAGCCCCGCTGCGGCGGCGGCGCCTGCGGCGGCGGGGGCTGCGGCGGAGGGGGAGGGCCTGCGGGGGGAGGTGCCTCGCCCCCGAAGCTCCCCGGCGTCGCCTGCTGCCCGGGCCCGGAGCAGTCCCCGCCGCCGGTCTGTCCCGCGCCCGCCTCCCCCACTTCGGAAGGTGCCACTACCGAAGCCGTCGGGGACGCTGTCCGAGCGTGGGGCGCCGCCCCCTTGCCCGCCCAGCTGCAGCAGGAGTGTGGCGACGTGGATTGTCAGGAGCCCTCCGAAATCCCCTGCAACTGTTACAGGGAGCCACCCCCCGAAAGTCCAGACATCAACCAGCTGCCGCCGTCCATCCTGCTCAAGGTGGGTCTGGGCTAGAAGCGCGGGATGCTCGCCTTTCTCCCCCACCCCGCTGCCTTGGGCATCCCAATAGTCCCCTGTCCTCCCAAGTGCAGGGCAGGGGGTCATCGGACCCTGATACGGACTTTTTTTTAAAACCCTCCCAGTAGAGAAAGTTGGACTCAACTGAATGTGATACCATTCAGGGTTCAATTATTATTAGATTCTCATTACCATACGTTCGAACCTATTGGTAGGTTTCTGTGAAAAGTGGTTACAGCATTACACTAGGTGTGTATAAACTTTTTATGTTAGCATTTGAAAGTATTCACACGTTACTTTCAGGTTTGATAGCTGATGGCTGATATTGACAGTTAACTTTTATGGAGCATTTACTGTGATCAGGCATGATGCCAGAGCTTTCTATACATGATAGCTCATTTAATTCTCAAAATAATTAGATGAAAATTGTTATCAACTTTATTTTGTCTAACAAAAAACTGCCCTTTGAGTGCTGTGGACATGGACTTACATTAGTGAGTGCTCCTGTGGAGGCTATGGTTTAGTGGGACTTGACGCAGTTAAATGACTGGTCCAAGGATACACATAAAGGGGTAGATCTAGATCTTAAACTAGGGGATGTAGGCATGCAAACAACCCAAACACCCTTATTCTTGTGTTATTACTTTGTACCTGACCAGAAGTTAAGGACAGATAGACAGGAGAATTTCAAAAAGTTAGTGGAGAAATTTTATTAACATTTGTTTCCATTTTCCCATGATCTTTTTGAAATTCCCTTGTATATTTTGTTGGGGTCCATGAGTGAATGGGCGGAGTTGTGTTATGTATAAGCTCTATGCTACTTTCAAGTACTAAGTGAATTTAACAGTTTTGTCAATTGGCAACACCATTGACAAACTTTAAGTGGTCTAATTTACATAATTGCTTTAAGTTCTCATCCTCTCTCCCCTTTTGTAACTTAAAAAACATAAGATTTTTTCTTTTTTCCCTTTATGTGTGACTAGCCATAAATAACCTTGATAAGAATTTGTCCACTTTTTTTTACCAATATATTTTCTTTGTGCGATTTTGGCATCTTTATGATCTTATGTGTCCAGATCTGTTTTACTGTGATAATGTTCCTATGAAGAATACAGCAAAAGGGGGTACAGCTTAACTGTTCCAGCGTCCAATGTAAAGACAGTTCTCTTTTTTTGTTGGAGTAAACCTGTTGTCTGTATTAAGTGTTGGTTTTTTTTTAATTTTTAAGTAGAGAAGTTTATTTCCTTCGTATATGAAAGAAATCACAAAAGAGATAATCTAGGGATGGTAAAAATCTTACTGTTCTGCCATATTCTTTGGTGAAAATATTATTAGCACTATGCATACCACTTAAACAATTTCTACATGTCCAGTGAATTGGCATTGGTTACTTTCTTCATGTTGTGCTCGCCACCTTTCTGAAACTTTCACCGCTGGTTCACTGTCTTGAACATAAACTCATTGCCCCCCCATAAGCCTGTTCATCTACCCTTTACAAGTTGCTTTTGTCAGTCAACACATAGAACATTCAATGGATTACAATTCTTAATGCAGACATTCATTTCTAATTAAGCTAAATTATTATCTGGTTCAAAGATGACTTCAGGGGATAGCTTTGCTTCAAAATGTAGAGATTTCTGTGAGGTGATAATTTCCAGGAGGTCATCTGGCCTCGATGGCTGGATTGTATGGACTACTTGGTGTGAATTAAGTCATTTGTTAAAGGACAAGCATTGTATGCTCTCATTTAAATGACATTAGGGAAATGCATGAGACCAAAGTCTCTTAGTGGTTACCAGAGACAAGAGGAAGAGAGAAAAGGGTATGACCATTTGTGAAGTAGTAAATCTGTTTATGGAGAAGGGAAATCTGACATTGATTGGTGGTATAAGACCTAAGGAGGAGTCCATTTGATGTAGTGTAGGTTACATGTTGGGCTTCTAAGGGCAAGTCCAAACACAAGATCAGCAGTTCAAATCCACCAATGGCTACATTGGAGAAAGATGAGGCTTTCTCTTTTTGTAATTTGTCTCAGAAACCTGCAGGGGCAGTTCTAAATTGGCCCATAGGCATCAACTTGATGGCAGTGAGTTTTTTTTTTTTTAAGGTCATTGAAACCACAAAACTAAATCTGAAAAAAGGTTTAATTGGTTAAAAGATGTGAGATTTTGTATATATATATTTTGTATCTTATCTATCTCTATCTGCTGATGACACTGTTTACTGTCTATGTACAATTTGGCATCTCATGGGACTTTCTGCCCTGATTTGGAGGATCATGGTTTTATGGGACATTCTTGCCAATTGGCCTAATATTAATGTTGCTCTTGGTATTGGCCATTGTACCTCATAGTGTGTTGTGTAGTTCCTAGGGTCTTGGAAGCCTTTGGGTGGCCATCAAGGGCCCAACAATGAGTCTCTGTTTGCTGCTGGGAGCACCAGAGGAAGATGGAGGATGAAGGGACGGGGAGAGGAGCTGGAATATGTGTCCAGTGGCTTCCATGAACAACGGTGTCCGTTGCTGTGAGATCAGAGGAGTTGGATGGTCTTGCCTGACTGTCATCACTGAACATTTAGTTTATTCTGAATAAGAATCCTTATCAAAAAGGAGAAATGAAGAACAGAACTTCATAATTTCAGGTTGGCTTTAGGACAGAGGGCCTACTTCCTTTAGGTCTTTAAACCAGTGCATAGTAGGAACAACTACCAACAAATATTTGGGTACACATTATTGCTATCATTTTTATGTGGCCAAGGAAACTTTTGAAAAACAAACCAAAATAAAAATCGACACTTTCTATTTAAATCATTACATAATAATGTATATGGCATTTTAGTTTTAGCCCCAACCCCTAAAAGAAAAGAACTTATAACAAAGAAAATACCTAGGAATTTTGACTTTTTTTTTTGCTGTGGTCAGCTGCGAGCTGGGTTTGAAATAATTACTTGTTGGACTCCCTTCTTGTGTTGGCGTATTGGCCTGTCTACATTCCTTATGCTAGAAACTTGAATAAGGATCCTAGACTGGCCTCCGGGTATTCAGAATGAAGTCAACTGGGCTGCCCTGGTTAAATTGAAATTGAGATTTGTGTGTGTGTGTGTGCGCGCGCGCTGTGAGGTAAGCACTGGGCTGCTCACCACAGAATTGGCTGTTCAAAATCACCAGCTGTTAGACCAGAGATGGATAAGCCTCTCCGCCTTGGAAACCCTATGTAGGGTTGTTATGAGGTGGAATAGACTACACGGTGGAGAGTCTTGGTTTGGTTCCAATCGAAGTAGAACTTAGGGGAAAACCCTTTTGTGGGTAGAGGCTGTGCCAGCGTGCCTTGTTCACTGTTGGTACCCTGTTCTCTGAGTGCATTGTCTGACTTGTAGTAGCATTCCACAAATACGTCTGAAAGATTGAATAAGTGCCGAAGAAGTTTGGACTAAGACTTGGTGAAGATTTCATGCCACGGGAAGTCTAAAGTGTTCATATCCTGACTTTAGTTATTGTTGTCTTGGTCCACAAGAGAGCCTTGTGATGGCAAAAGGGTTCTGACCCAGCCTTTGGTAAGAATGGGAGGTGCTTGCCTTGGAAAAGAGGACTCAGGCAGCTATGTGTGTTGCATAGAGAGGTACAAACCTATCACCCCTGTAAGGAAGCCCTTTGGGGAAGTATGCCCTACTTCCCTCTTGACAGACCGTTAGCCTTTAGGACGGTTTTGTTTGATCTCTTGTATCAAGTTACAATAGTTGTAAAGAAGAATATGGGGAGCATAGTAGTTTGGAGGAAAAATATGAAGAAATGTGATATAAAGTATGCCTTGGAAGAAAGCTACCACATTTGCCCATTTCCGCCCCCCACCCTCCCAATATGATAAAAACAAATGAGAAAAAACGAAGCATTTTCCCCGTGTTGTTTCCTGGAGACAGTAGTGGTCCAGTTGCTGTTAGCTTCTTTCCTCCTGTACCAGAGATTCAGGGTTTCCTCCCTGCCTGCTCCTAAGGCTCAGCTACCCCGCCCATCAGTCAGTGGTGCCTTGCAGACTTCCACACCACTGTGGTGCTAAATAAAGGCTGCATTGGAGCTTCCACCCTAAGGCAGAACAGCGAAAAAGACCAGGTGATCTACTTTCAAAAATCAGCCAGTGAAAATCCTTGGACGATAATAGTCTGATCCTACTGAGTATGGGTCCTATGAGTCAGGGGCTAACCCAGTGGCCTACCTAATGGCCAACAACAACACACCATAGGGAGATTTTGGGTCAATATCTGCAAGGCCTTTTTAATTTAAATTTTGTATAAATAATAAGTATTTTCTTGCTTCAACTCACAAATAATACAAGTAAAACAAAAATTTGCCCTGGTTCATCCCTACCTGTGGCCTCGGCTTCCTCTCCACAGGTAATCGGTTTGCGTTGTCCAGGAGAGGAACTGCTAGCCACATGTGGCTGTTTACATGTAAAGTAATTGAAATGAAATAAAATTAAAATTCTGTTTTTCAGCCACATATATTGAAGCTCAATAGTCATATGGAGCTAGTCAACACAGATCTAAATGTTCTGATATTGAAGAGTTATTTTTAAAGTGGAATTAAAATGTACATATTTTGTAACTTCAAACGACTTAATGTGACTGAGAAGTCTTTCCTTTTTATTGAGTAAATATTTTCCTTCACTTTCAAACTGCTTCATAGTCACCCAAAGTATATCATACCACACTTCTCTATTAATGAATATTAGCAGTTTTTGCTGCTACAAATGATACTTAAATATGTTTCCGATGCATATAGCATGTATTTCTAGGGTGGGTATCAAGAAGTGAAATTTCAGTTTGGAAAAGTCATATATATTTGAAAATTTAGAAAGTCCTTTCATATAATTAGAGCTATAGTGTTTGTTTTTGTGTTTTTCATGAAATAGTGAACCTCACTGGAAATCACAAGTTTATAACTTCAGAACAGGATCTAGCCCCTGTTTTTACCCTTACTGCGCTAAGAAAGGTCTGAAGAATCTAAATGGCTTGCCCAGAGAACTCTTAGAGTAGGGAGGACGGTTCAGGGCTGCACTGAGCCCAGGGTTTCCAGGTGTAGAGATCTTTTCAACATATCACTGCTTATGAGGCTCTGAATTATTTCTTCTTAGGGTTATTGTGGAATGGGATTCCTGAATTGGGTGGTTGGGGGTACAGGGGATTTTACCAGATGATTTTTAAACTGCTGTGAGTCAGGCTAATTTTATAATCATTCTGTAGAGTTCAAATATCAGAGTTGAGAGGGAGGGAATGACTTCAAAGGTCAGCTTTGGGAGTAGCATTTTCTCAAGCCTGTTACAGTTGCTCTTTGGTTAATGGATTGCTTTGGATCCAGTAAACTAACTCTAGCCTTTGTGACCTATTGCCTATACAGCTTTAAAGTAATCAGACCTAATTGATACCACAATTAAAGTTTTATATGGTAGAACTATGTTGCAACAATTTCACCAAAGTCTCTCAGTTACCATCTCAGTAATTGGATAGCTTGAAATCAATATTCAGATTGTAGAGATGGGGTGTGCTATTTGAAGAAGTTTAGGCCACACTGTAGCATTAAGCACTGGGTTGCTAACCACAAGATTGACGGTTCAAACCCACCTCTGCTCCTCTGAGAAAGATGAGGCTGTCTACTCCTTTAAAGAATGATAGCCTCTGTAACCCAAAGGGGCACTTCTGCTCTGTCCTATAGGGTCCCTATGCGTTAGAATCTACTTGGTGGTAGTGAAGTTTTTTTTGTTTTTCTTTTTAGTTGTTGCTTTTGAATTGGCTGACTCATAGTGACCTATGTGCAGCAAATCAAAACACTGCTTCATCTTGTGTCATCCTCAAAATCGTTACGTTTGAGCCATTGTTACAGCAACTGTGTCAGGCCATCTCATTGAGGGGCCTCTTCTCCTTTGTTGCCCCTCTACTTTACCAAGCATAATGTCCTCCAGGAATCAATCTCTCCTTATAACATGTCTAAAGTATGTGAGACCAAGTCATTCCATTCTTTCCAGTAAGGAGGATTCTGATTATATTTCTTCCAAGACATATCTGTTCTTTTGGCAGTGCATGGCACTTTAAATATTCCTCACCAACACTAGTTTAAATGCATGTATTTTTTTCCATCTTCCTTTGTCAATGTCCAGCTATCATAGTGTATAAGGTGATTGAAAATACCATGGCTTGAGTCAGGTGCTCCTTAGTCCTCAAAGTCACATCCTTGCTTTTGACACTTTAAAGAGTCTTGTGCAGCAGATTTACCTAATGCAACTCTTTTGATCTCTTGATTGCTGCTTCCACTATGTTGGTTGTGGATCTGAGCAAGATTAAATCCTTGACAAATTCAATCTTTTCTCTATTTATCTTGATATTACTTTTTGGTCCATTTGTAAGGAGTTTGGTTTTCTCTACATTGAATTGTAATCTGCAGATGGCTGCAGTGCTTGCTCTTCATCATCAAGTGCTTCACTTCTGCAAAAAGCCTTTTTAAAATGTCAAAAAGCAAAGATGTTACTTTGAGGACTTAGGGTCCACTTATCAGAACTCATAGTATTGTTCAATTTCCTCATTAATATTTGGAAGTTGAATAATGGATAAGAAAGATCCAAGGAGAATTGATAACTTTGAGTGAGGGTGTTGGTAAAGAATTTTGAATACACCAGGGACTGTTAGAAAAATGAACAATGCTCTTTAGGATTGAGGATGGTAAGACTTCGTCTCATATACATTGGATATGTTATCAGAGGGACAGTATATGTGGTCAAGCAGTAGAACACTGAACGAGAGCACTGCCTCCGTGGCCTAAAGTGGCAGAGGGCTGCCACATGGACTGAAATATAGCAAGGAGGATGATTAGGGCACTCTCCCGGGAAGTTGCTATGAGTTGGAACTGGCTGGTCAGCACCTAGCAACAGTATCAACAGGTTGTTTGGGTGGCCAAAGAAAAATTTTACGTGAGAAATGTGTTTTAACAAAAGCTTATGTATCTCTTTTTTAAAAAAGATCTTAAATCAGATGAAAGTTCTCCTGGAAATGGGAGCCTAAAAAGAAAGAGCTGTACATCATTTTAAAGCTTTGTAGATAGATTACTATGAGTAGGAAGAATGTAAGTTAACATGTAGCATTTCTTGAATGCTTTATTTACTGCTGCAGTTACCAGAAAACCTTCAGAAGGTGTGTATCTATGCTGCTTTAGTTCTGGGAATGTCTTTAGTCAGTGTTGAAATAGAGTGGTCCTTAGGGAATCCTGTGCAAGATTTTCTTTGCTGAAGGATGCCAAGAATTTGTGGTTAATTTAATCTAACTACAAAAATGTAATAGGTTTTCTAATTTTAATAAGTCTATAAATTTTGGTGCCTTGTAAAGAATAACTCTTAAGGGGATGACCTTTAGTCTTTTCTTTCTCCAGCTTGGGCTGCCAGCTGTGTAAATAATAGGAAATGTGAGAAACAATTAAAAAAGATAAATTGGAAGAATTTCATAATATTCCAATGTTTTCTAGAAAATTTGCTTAATTTTGGCTAAGTAGGTTCTCTATGAATCCAAACAGACTCAATGGCACCTATTAACGATGGCTGTCTTTGTTTTTGTGTCTTTCTTTTTTTTCTTCTTCTTTTCTTTTCTTGGGGGCTCTTCTCCTATCACAATCTACACAGTCATCCAATGTGTGAAGCACTTTTGCACATATGCCACCATTATTTTCAAAGCATTCTCTTCCCACTTAAGCCCCTGATATCAGCTCCCCATTTCTTCCCCATCTCCCATCTGCCCTCCCTCACGAACTCTTGATAAGTTATAGATTATTATTTTCATATCTCACCTAGTCCTCTATCACCCATCACCTTGCACTTTTCCATTATTCATCTCCCTGGGAGGGGGTTATAGTTGATCCTTGTGATCGATTCCCCCCGTATCCCCCCACCCTTCTCTAATCCTCCTGGTGGTATATCTACTCACCTTGTTGGCCTGGGTGGTTTAGCTACCTTGGATTCCCTGAGTTGCGGGATCTTAACTGTAGCTGTGTGCATGTTCTGGTCTAATCCGATTTGTAAGGTAGAATTGAGGTCATGATAGTGGGATGAGGGACTGAACCCTGACTGGTTCATATCTTCCCTGTGATCCATCTGTGAGAGGCTGTGCAATTGTCTATAGATGGGCATTGGGTCTCCACTCCATACATGTCCCCCCTCTCTCCCACCCTCCCACTTCTGGGTTGTAGATGCCTGATAACTGATCCCTTCGACACTTCATGATCAAACAGGCTGGTGTGCTTCTTCCATGTGGGCTTTGTTGCTGCTGAGCTAGATGGCCACTTGTTTATCTTTAAGCCTTTAAGACCCCAGATGCTACATCTTTTGATAGCCAGGCACCATCAGCTTTCTTCACCACATTTGCTTATGCACCTGCTTTGTCTTCAGTGATTATATTGGGAAGGTGAGCATCACAGAATGATAATGGCTGTCTTTAGACCAAAACTTAGTCTTGTGTAAATTTCATATCTGACTTGATTATAGAGTGACACTAGATATAGTAGGAGGTGAATTTATTAGTTTTGTTTAGTAATTGTGAGAAATTATCTTAAAATATTGATGAAATAGTTTTGGAATCTAATTTTTATGTGACTGTAGTGTTAGAAAGTACTGGATATTTAATGAGTGCATCGAATGATACTGTGTATTCCACACTATGCAGTAAATTTTACTCTTACACTATTGGCAGGCAATATTTGTTGAATATTTAATAAAGAGACAAGATATGTCATAAATGGGGAAAAAGTTAAAACACTGGTAGGTTTGAGAAAGTTAAGCTTAGTTGATATAAATAAGTCTGAGAATATTTTGTAGGAGAATTGTTCTGAATCTATAGGGTATTATCTGATTATGTTGTAGCCTACTGTCTGTTCCCAGAAAGAAAACAACCCAAACTGCCAACGAGTTCGAAAGAAAAAGTCTTATTTCCTGCGCAGGGACCGTCAGTCCTCTTGAGAGGAGATTGAGTGGTCCCCCGTTTACTTTTCCAGTTTTTCTCCTGTTGCAATGTGCAGGTTCGCAAGCAAGCAGAGTACAGAAGCAGGAGATTGCGGTTAGCCATTCTTAGTTGACCAATAACTGCTCTGCTCGTTCTTCCCAGCCTTCTGAACCTACATTTCCTTCGGTACTTTCTGTGTGCTTGTCAGCACAGCCTGCCTCCCTACTGTCAGCTAGTTCATTTTAG
Organism: Tenrec ecaudatus; assembly: GCF_050624435.1. Lineage (NCBI taxonomy): Eukaryota > Metazoa > Chordata > Mammalia > Afrosoricida > Tenrecidae > Tenrec > Tenrec ecaudatus. The sequence continues at coordinate 109,700,508 of NC_134531.1, read as the reverse complement.
TTGATAACGGCTTCTGTCAGCTCAAAACGGCTTCACTCTTGTCAAGGTTGTTCAGGCTTTTTGTAGAGCTACTACAGTTAGAAAACAATCCAGTGGTTTTAGGAAGACAGATGATGGAATCATAAAAATAGAGTTTGCAAGTTCTTTTAAACAGCATGTATGTCCAGTGTGCCCATTTTAAAGTATCGTCTGTCCTTTTTCCTAAATGTGTGTTGCTCTGCAACCATCGCGATCGCCCAGTATTTGGGCAACTTCACTCTGTGTCCTTTTGCAGACTGGTTTTGCTCTCCTCCAGCCTCAGCCTTAGCCAACCACTGATCTACTTCCTTTCTCTATAGTTTTGCCTTCTCTAGAAATTTAATATAAGTAGTATACACTATGTAGTATGGAGTTTCATATTGCATTTTTAATATCTCTGTGTGTTCCTCCACACCTAGGATATTTCCTGATACAAAGGAGTTACTACTCCTCTTCCTCCTCGAGTTGATTCTGACAAATAGCAATCTTAATGGGTAGACTAGAACTTCACTTATGGGTTTCTGAGACTAATCCTTTATTGGGATAGAAAGCCTCCTCTTCCCACAGAGCTGACGTTGCAGTTAGCAATGCTGCACACAACCAGCTATACTTCCAGGGCTTACACAGGAGCTACTCAGTGGAAATAACTATTCAGGTTCACTGCTTTTGAACATTATTTACATAATCTGATAACATTGTGCCTTTTATCTGCAGATAACAGTCTGTCTGCATCACCCCTCTTTTTTTGTTATGATATCAGATACCTCTTTTCTTGTATTCTGTGGGTAGGTATGACCAAGTGTCACAACAATGCCTTTTCTGGAAGTTTCTGCAGTCTAGGATTCCTTCTGATCTGTTGTGCCAGCACTTTGCTGAAACAGAGTTTAGAAGGTGTAGAAATACTTGAACATTAGTTTGGTAATTATTATATAGCTAGCAATGTAACGTCTACGTTTTCTGATAATTTACTGTACTGTCCAGATCTGCTACTAACAACCCCCCTCCCACCCAAATGGAAAACAGTCTAGTTTCTTTTTAACCTGACTATAAATATTTGCTGTTTTAGTGTGTTCATTTTTCTCACACTCCTTTTAGTAAAATAGTGCCCAGATTCTAGCTGGGCTCATAGCCACTTAATTTAAGTTTTTAATATAGAGATTGCATTTCTCAGGCTCCCCACTGACAGATACAGTGGTGCGTGATGGCGCTGTAAAAGCCTACTCCTAAAAGACAGCTCCTTGCTCTATCTAATTCCTTCTTTTAAAGGCTCGCCTCCTGGGCTATCGGAGTAGACCATCTTGAAGCTCTATCAGGAGTGTATGTATGAGAGAGTAACAGCATTGAAGGTGAGGGATCCCTAGATTGCCTGTATCCTGAGATAACCCACCTGCTTGGACTCTGTCATGTTTACGCCATTACTAATTGATCTGTGTGGAAGTAACAATTTCCGAGCTTGATGCTCGTGCCATTCCAGTTGTCTCCTCGCCCCCAGTTTAATTTTTCTCCTTTCTTTCATTTATAGTTCTGTCTTGTTCTTCAAAGGAACCTATAAACTATTCTTTCCTTGAATCTCAAGTTATGTAAAGACAACTGAGAAATTCCTTTGACTATATAAATTCTGAAACCTATGAACAACTATGCTTCTTTGTTGCCCTCAGAAACCTAGGTCTCGAAACCCAAACCAAATTCACTGCCATCGAGTCGATGCCAACTCAATATGAGGCACAATAGGACTGTGGGTTTTTGAGACTGCAACTCGGTAAGGCAGTAGGAAGGCCCTGTCTTTCTCCTGAGTGGCTGGTGGTTTATAACTGCAGACCTTGCAGTTAGCAGCCTGACGCATGACCACTATGCCACCAGGGGTATAGAAAACGAGGTACATATGTAGAAATACTTGTTGAATGAACTAAGAAGATGTGGAGTTGGTAACTCACTGCTATCAGGACCATCCTGACTCATACATAGTGACCCCAGAAGACAGAGTAGAACTGACCTTGGGAGTTTCCGAGGCTTTGTGTGTGTGGCTGGTAGTTTCCAACTGCTGACCTTTTAGTCTATTGTGTAACCCACTACACCTTTAGAGCTCTTTTTAGGATGGGTAAAACTAAAAAAAGTCAATGTCATTGAGTCAACTCCATCTAGAAATGACCTTATAAGATGGGGTAGAACTGCCCCTGGGTTTTCCAGACTGTAAATCTTTAAGAAAGTAGAAAGCATTATCTTTCATCTAAGGAGTGGCTGGTGATTGCAAACTGCTAACACTCAACCACTACGCCCCCAGGGCTCCTTGGAGTGGGCTGTGATAGGGGTAGTTATTTCCTGAGGAATTAGGATATGGGCAGACACGCCATTTTAATAACAAAGAGCAGGAATACTTAAATTTGTGTTTTCTTTTGCTGCCTAACAGATTGTGCCAACACTTATTGAAAACAGCAAACTTTTCAGTTTCTGTGAGTTTTGTGTCTGGGTGTGCCCAAGGGGTCTGCAGTCAAGATGTTGACTGGAGTTGTTTGTCTGGTGCTGGAGAATTCCCTTCCAACAGTACTCCTCCTGTAGTCACTGTTTAGCTTCTCTTTGGCTCTTGGCCCGACTCAAGTCCCTTGCCATGTGGGTTTCTGTGGGAAGCCGCAGCTCTCGCAAGATGTGAGAAGCCACAGCTCTCTCGATGAGCGAAGCTGTAGCCCTCGCCACCATTACAAGATGGTGCCGGGCAGTCAGGGCGGTGGCCCAACTAAGTGGTAAACAACCACTTAGCGCATGTGCTCTGCTGAGATGACGTAGTCATAACTCCACCCCGGAGTATGCAAACGAAGGTTCTGGCGGACGCACCTATCACAAACAAGGTTTCTGGCAAATGCACCAATCAATGCACAGCACGTCCCCACAGAGCGTATATAAGCAGTAGCAATTTGAGGCTTCGGGGTCTCTTTTTCCACATCTGAAAATCGCATTAAACGCCTGTGGAACAATCCTGTTGTGGCGCGTCTTTTCTTGCTGGCGAGACCTGGCGTGCGACACAGGTTTCTCCACAGGGTTATGCAGGATGTGGCAGCTTGCTTCCCTAGAGCATCCAATCCAAGAGAGCTCTCAGATGTGACATTTCATCCTGTACTCTTCTGTTCATGGAAGATCTTGTCAGTAAATGAAGTTCACGTGGAGTAATTGATACCTGCAGATGGGGGATCCCTGGATCCATTGTATAGACTGCTTATCACAAACTATATAGAAAGATCTATTAAATATTCCTTGATACTGTAACTTGTTAGTTTTCCCTTTTCCTTTTACCTGTGTTTGCTGGTTCCAGTTCTAGCTTCACTTTACCAAGTTATTAAAATGCCATTTCTAGACCCACTGAGATTTAGTCAGTGATTTAAAAAAAGAAAGACAAAAACTAAGGTTCAAAGAAGTCAGATTTGCATTTTTAAGTAAGATAGTGCTTGGTTCCAATGACCATGTCCACTTAAAAGTTTAGTCTTAGCATGCAATTCTTTAATCTTAAATGACCTCGTCTCCCCTGAGTCTGTCCCCCCTCTTTCCTTCACAGCTATAAATTGAGGAAGATACAATAAAAACATCCATAAGAAAGATTTCTAGTGTGGTTGTGTGAATAGTTCGATGTCTCTTCATACACATAAGCACACACACATACAGACACACACACACACACACACACACGACAAAAATGCCTAGAATTATGTGGGCTTTAGAAATTTACGTGCAGAGGCGTTTATTCTCAGAAAGGCACTGGCGCGGCTTGTCAGAGCAGTGGTGGTCTGTGGCCTTCCTGTGTGCTTCATACCTCCGCTTCCCTCACTCCCATCTTCAGCAAGACCTGTCGTTTGGAAAACAAACAACTTTGGTGCTGTGGAGGTTGGTTTAGTTGGGTTACTGGGAAAACTTGCAGATTTGACAGTTAACATTGTTGAACTTGAGAGGACACAACCAGGGAAAACCCATATATTTGCTATTCTGAGATTGTTCATTTGCTTGGGATGGGCATTAACCACCAGAAATTTAACAGAGAGACTGGAAATAAAACCTTAATGGGATAAGTCCTCTCCACATCACCAGCTTGTTGTGAAAGTAAATGCATGTGTGGGGAGACCAGAGCGAATCTACCAAAAGTGAGGACTATGGCAGACTTGTGAACTGCCTGAGCTTTGTGTGTGTCTTTTCAGTCACACCACATCAAAAACCAGACCGCAGGTGTTTGGATACATACTTTGACCAAATATATGTAGACTTGGAGTGGTCTCACTCAGAAACCAGACTAAATAATGTAAAGAAGAATCACAATTTGTGAGAGCAGATTTAAAGCCTGGAAAGGTAAAACAAAACAAAAAAATGTACAGAAAATGAAATTCAGGAGTTGTTATCGCATGCTATCTAAAAATGTGTAGGGTTTAAAAACAAAAACTATGATTCATACTGAGAGGAAGAGTTATTATAGAGAATATAGATGGAAGGAATTTAATCAAGATAGATTTAATAAAAATGGACAAAAAAAAGAGGGCTTCAAAGATGTGGAACAACATCAAGTGTACCAACATCCATGTAACAGGAATCCTAGAGGAGAAGAGAGTGGCAGAAATAAGATTTGATGATACAAAGGCCAAAAATGCCTCAAATATGATAAAAAGTCTACAGATAAAGGAAGCTAAATTAACACACCAACTCATGGCGACCCTGTAGGGGAGGATAGGACTGCCCCTGTGGGGTTTCTGAGACTACCACTCCCCCTCAAAGTGGCTGGTAGGTTTGAACTGCTGACCTGTTGGTTAGCATCCCGACGTGTAACCACTACACCACAGGCCCCAGAATTTACTTGATGGCAGTGAGTTTGGTTTTGATTTGAGAGTAAAGAAAATGAGAACCAACAGTGCTATTGTTGCTGTTAGCTGCTGTCCAGTCAGTTTTAACTCCTAGTGCTCCAGTGTGTGACAGAATGAAACACTGTCCAGCCCCATGACACTAATTCTTGTTTGAGCCCATGGTTGTAGCCACTGTGTCCATTTCCTTGGGGATCTTCGTTTGCACTGACCCTCTATCAAGCAGGACGTCCTTCTCCAGAGACTGGTCCCTCCTGCTAGCATGTACATGAGACAAAGGCTTGCCATCACTGCTTCAAAGGAACATCTGGTTGGACTACTTCCAAAACAGATTTGTTCTGTCTGTGGTATATTTGTTTGTCAACACCATAATTTAAATGTATCAGTTATTCTTTGGTTTACCTTATTCATTCTGCAAGCATAGAAGGCAATTGAAAATACAATTACTTGGGCTGGGCACACGCTCATTCTCAAAAGTGATGTGTTTGCTCTTCCACTCCTTTTGGTAGCAGATTTGCTCAGTTCACTATGTTGCTTGATTTCTTGGCTGTTCATTCCATGGGTGTTGGTTATGGATCCAAGCAAATGAAATATTGAACAATTTCCATCTTTTCTCCTTCATGGTGATATTGTTTATGGATCTAGTTGTGGGGATTTTCTTCACATTGAGGTATAAACCAAAAGCTATGCATGTTAAAATCAAAGTGATAAAAGCCAAAGATGAATGAAAAAATCTAGTCAGTAGTAAGAGACAAATAATTCATCTTGTATGGAGTAGGTTAGAAAATGTGTGGTTTAAACAGCATCCAAGCACAAGCTTAGAGCTCTGCACATCTGGCACACATGGCGGCTTGGGCATTGTGAAGCCGAAACGGGTTGTTTTTATCTTTTGCCTTTGGGGGAAAATCTCCCGTACTTCCAAGATCATTCTTTTGGCAGAATTCCTTTCCTGATAGTAGAATCATTGAAATGCCCATTTTCTTGTTGGCTGTTGGCACCCAGAGGTCATTCTCAGTCCCTTTGCATGTCACCTCTTTGTTAAGTTAGGTCAATCTGGATACATTTTGAGACCAAATTAGTAAGCTTAATTATATCTGTAAATCTATGTCATGTAACATAATTATGCAAGTAACACTAGGGGGTGAAGATAAAAAAATGAGACGTGTAGAATTATAATACATCTGGCATATCAATAATTACAATAGACGATAGTGGACTAAACATTACAGTCAGAATGCAGAGATTATGGGTATGAATTTTAAAATGCTATCTACTGCTTACTAGAGAAACTTATTTTATTTATGTATCCTTTTCCTTTCTTTACTTGCTGTGTGCGTAGTTTGCATTAAAAAATAGTTCCTGATTGCAAAAGATCAGATTATTGATTTGAAATCTTTCTTGTTCTTATGTAAGGAAATCTGAGGGTACAGTGGTTAAGAGCTGTGCTGGTAACCCAAAGGTTGGTGGTTCAAGACCACCAGATACTGTGAGAAAATGACAAACAGAATTCAGTAAAGAGTTAGCAGCCTTAGCAACCCTATTTGGCCATTTTATACTATGCTTTAGGATCAACATGATGTGGAATCAAATGGACCGGCGATGGCCTTTTTAAAGATTTAATGTAGTTGCTTACATTTATATACCGTATACCATATATACTCGAGTATAAGCCGACCCGAATGTCAGCCAGGGCACCTAATTTTAATAAAAAAACTGCATTAAAAACATGCTGAAAAACTCGGTTTATACACGAGTATATATGGAAATTTGTTTTTCTTTTATGTTGACCTATCTCCAAGTATTTCTTTTCATCTCTATCTTCTTTAACCCATCGGTGGTTTATGATTGTGTGATTTAGTTTATACATTGTTTGAATTTTCAGATTTATCCTTGGTAATTGTCCTTGTTCTGAAGTCTGCTTTGTCTGTTATGAATATAGCCTCTCTAGCTTTCATTTGATTATTATTTTTGTGATATATAATCGTTCCTCTTTTGCTTTCAACCAATTTATACCAATGGAATTTTTTTTGGATACCAAACGTCCATGGCCATCGCCTTGACTCCGCTTCCCTAGGGCGTAGCCATTCTTTCTTACAATGTTTTTTCTGCACTATTCTCTTTTATCCCTCTCCCTTTTTAGAGAGAAAAAAAGATTATATGATATTTTGTGATAGATTCTTTAAGTAACTAGAATGTTTTGGATTAAAAATTCTACAGACCCCCAATAAAATGATTAAAAAAAAAAGAAAGCATAAGCCATAAGAAAAATTCTACAGCTCGACCATTGGTACATCTAGCAGGGCTCCTCAAGCTACAGCCTGCAGGCCCATGTGGCCTGCTGAGGACGTTTTTCCGGCCTGCTGGTGTTTTTGCCCTGTTTGTTTTTTTTTACTTCAAAATAAAATATGTGCAGTATGCATAGGAATTTGTTCATAGTTTTTTTTTTAAAACTATAGTCCGGCCCTCCAATGGGTCTGAGGGACAGTGAACTGGCCCCCTGTTTAAAAAGTTTGAGGACCCCTTATATAGCCTTAGTTTATCATGCCTTCTGTCATAATTTCTTTCTGTTATTCATCCCATCTAGTAATTTTAAGTGTTTATCTCTTGGATTTTTCAGTTTGGTATGCTCATGTTCTTTTTTATAATTTCTCTTCTTTGTTGAAAACTTGGGAAAATTGTTATCTTTACCTCCTGATTGCACTGTTACTATAACAGGTGTTTTAAAGTAGTTGATAACTTTGCTGTCTGTGTCATCTTGTATTTGGCAATGTTGACTCTTTTTTCCCCCAAATTTCCTGACAAATTTCAGAATTTATCACTATTTTTTTCTCCCTATGTTAAGTAACTTTGGGTTGTATCCTGGGTATTTTAAATATTGTGATGAAATACTCTGCATCCTATTAAGTAATTACTCTCCATATAATTTTTTAAAATTCTTTTTGGCATGTAGTTAACCAGGTTAGGTTTGATTTGTAAATTCTTTCTCTCCTTATCTGGACTATAGTTCCAGTTTGTGCAGTTTTCAACACTGTTATTACTCTGGTATCTTTGTTTTGTTTTTTATTTTTGGTATGTGCAAGGTGAGTGGGTGAGCTTCTTAGGTTAGTGCATACACTTAATTACCAGGTTTTTGTTTTAATTCAAATCCCACCCTCCCTGTTTTGTTTTTCCAGGTCTCATCTGATACTTCCTTTACATTATTTGATTCTCAGGTCCCCTTTCCTGGTTCTCTTTCAGCTCAGCCACTTGGGCTGCCTGGGTAGTTCTGCATGGCTAGTACTGACTTTATGGAGAAATGGTAAGAAAAAAATGAGTGGGATTCTTTGAACCATCTTCAGGCCAGAGAGCTCCCTTCCCTTCCCCCTCTGACCAGAAAGATGAGATTGCTCTTGGAACTGAGCCCAAGGGTTTCTGAACAGCTGCCACATTGCAGCTGTGGAATGGGCTACATTTGGACTTGGCCAGTAGAGAGGAAAGGGAAATAAATAAAATAAAGAGACGTAGACTTTCTGTCTTCCAGAGGCCCATTTCTCTAGCTGTCCAGAAAGATGGAGTTCCTGTAAGTTTTTATTGCTAGTGCTTGTTGTGCAGGTCTGCAAGGTCTAAACTAAGAGGCAGGTAGAAGCGGGGAAAACCCTCAAAGTAAACAAATATGTCCTAGAAAACTCGTCTTTGTTATAGATCCCTCTTTAAGGTTTAGCTCCTCTCCCTAATCTGCCCGCTATTAATTTTAGAATCTTTAGGTAATAGCTTTGAGTGTGCTGTCCAGAGATTTTAGTTTCACCGACAGTTTGAGTGGGCGTGTGCCGTCTGACCTTCATCTACGTTTCACTGGATGACCTCAGGCCCCTTCTTCAGCTCACCCTGGGGATGAGGAACAGCACAGGTAGTTCCCGATGGAGGGTGGGCTTTCAGCAACTGAGTTGCAAGTAGGTTCTGAAATAAGTAGCTTGTTTTTCTTTAATTTTTATTGTTATTGCCACAGCCTATTAGATAGCAGTGTTTTGAGCAGTTAATCTGAATATCTTTGAATAAACATCTGAAAGTGATAGCTTCAATAAATTATGTGCTGCAACGTTGTATGTAGTACATATTACTAATGGGGAAAATGTCCCCCGAGAGCCCCCCAAATGGCCCAAAGTATGGTTGGTTGTAACTTGAATATGTCATGTGCTAGGGACTACCCATAATAATGAAGAGAAGTTATTTTCTCAATGTTCAAAATTTAAACAGATTCTATCATAAATATCAGCATCTTCAGTCTCTAAAGAGTAAGTTATTTTAGGTCAGAGTGATTCTGGCAATCCTGTATATTACGTACCAGACTCTGTTTCAAAACTTTATTCAGACACATTCATTCTTCATGGTATCCTCTGAGGTAAATACTGTATTATCTCCCATTGAAACACATGGACTTTTTGAAGTATACAGAAGTTAGGTAACTGTAAGCTTATAAATTTAGTTAAAGCTGATAAATAGTGAAGCCATAATTCAAACCTATAGTTAATAGTTTATTGCTAAAGCCCATGTTTAAAGAAAAATTTAATCATGTGAGATATCAGAAACCAAAGTAGAAAACAAGTAGAATGAACTTCCAACGTCTACAGTCTCAGCATTCTGTCACTCTTGTTGATGGACCTCTTTCACCAACTTCCTTTTTTTTCATGGCTTCTGAATTACTTTTTAATCATTTTATTTGGGGCTTGTACAGCTCTTATCTCAATCCATACACACACCCATTGTGTCAAGCACATTTGTACATATGTTGCCATCAACTTACCAACTTTCTATGTCTTTGCTAAAGCATTTGAAAACAAATTCTTTACATCTTTTTATTTCAGCCATAAACACTAAAGCATATATCAAAATAATTGGACCATATTACCACTAAAACTACCATATAATAACAGCCTAAAAAGTGGAGCCCTGGTGGTACAGTGGTTGCACAATGTACTGGTAACCTCAAGGTTGGCAGTTTGAAACGAGCGGCGTCTCCTCTAGAGATAGATGAGACTTTCTACTCCAATAAAGAGTCATAGTCTCCGAAGCCCACAGGAACAGTTCTACCCTGTCCTTTAGAGCCACCGTGAGTAGGTATCGATGTGATGGCAGCAGGGCGTTTGAGTTTTGGAAAAGTGAAGACTAATATAAATCGTCTAGTAACTATCGTTTTCAATTTTATGTGATTTTCTCAATAGAATATTTTTTAGTTGGTTCAATCAGAGTCTCAGTACAGTCCACACATTGTATTAGTTTTAAAAACCTATTGCTCCTAGATGTGATCCTCCTATTCTTATGATCTATTTAAAAATATTAAGAAAACAAATATTTCATTTTAAAATATTGTAAGCCTGCAGAAGAGTGACAGTATACAGAGTTCCTGTATGCCCCTCACTCAGTCTCAGTTTACTCTTGTCTTGCTCTCTCATGCTACTATGCCATGCTTGTCACTACTAAGACACCAACATTGGTACATTACTATGAAGAAAACCCGGTTTTTATTTGGATTTTACCAGTTTTCCCATTAATGTTTGGGATTGCATTTTTCTCCTTAATTCCATGGTCTCTTCTGGTGAGTGGTCATTTCTCAGTCATCCTGGGCTTTTTTCTTTACCTTGATTTTTTTGAGGCCTCCTAGTGACGTATTTTTTAGAATGGCCCTCATTTGGTGTGATGTTTATCTCAGTATGAGGCTGGGGTTCGGAGTTTCTAGAAAAAATACTTTAGATGTGGTTTTTGTTCTAGGATTGTTTTAAAAAAATAATTTTCCTGCTTTAATTATAAGTTAAAAACAACAGCAAAGCTATGTACATTTATTGTGTCCTCTCCATACTTTCGTTTTTGTTCTAGGTTTTTTTCCCCTTCATTTGCTTAAGTTTAATCATTAGGCTAAAGCAACAACACTGTGTGCATTCATTATGTCCTCTCTTTACTTTTTTCTACCCCCTCCAAAGGTGAGAATCTTTGAAATTAGTTTTTGGGTTATCTTTACAATTTAAAACATACAGGAATGTCCAGCTCCGCCCCTCTCCCCTGCCACACACACCTCCTCCTTTGCTCGTTCTCCAGTGGTCTTAGCTAACTGTAACAGCACCCTTGCTCTCAAACTCCTACACCACACCTTCTCTGTAGAATAGGCCCTAACGCCGATGCTCTTGATAATCGTACGCAAGAGTATCTTATACTCAAACATGGTGGGGAACCGTTTTTGGCCAAAGACCACTTGAATATTTATAACATCATTTGCAGGCAATACTGGTCAGATATTTCATTAACTCACCCTATTGTGATGACTAGAACTGCTTCTCTTTGCTGAGGTCTGTGAGGTTAGCTGGTATTGATGATCTTAGGGTCCTGGGCCAAATGTTCCCCTCCCCTGCTCTATAAAGTAATTATTATCTAACAAATAAATAACCCTCCCTATGCTTTTAAAATATTTGGCATGTATTAACATACTCTTCCTTTTCATTTTATAGATATTTTCCAATTTGTCCCTGGATGAGCGTTGCCTTTCTGCATCCTTGGTTTGCAAGTATTGGCGTGATCTTTGTTTAGATTTCCAGTTTTGGAAGCAGCTGGACCTTAGTAGTCGTCAGCAGGTATGGAGTTTGATTCTGAGAAACACTGAGTTTGACCTACTAAATTAAAAATATCTCTGTTATTCTTCAGAAATCATGTTTTATACTATAACTTTTTAACATAGTTACTTCAAATGATTTCAATCTATGGTGCTATGTATTATTGTGATTTGTGTGTGTGTGTATTTAAATTGCCTCATGGTTTACATGATTTCCTTAATGTTGACTGCTAATTAGTGTTTTCTTCATACTCCCTTGTCACTTCCATTTAAAAATATATATATTGTTCTTATTTTTGAAAATACTATGATCAATTGCATAATTTTTAGAAATATATTGTCAAGCCTTTCTTCCTAGACTTTTGTAATCTTAAAACTTTGCTGACTATAATAATTTTAGAAATTCTACTGGCATCATATCAACAACAACATAACAAGCTGACAGTAATTTTCAGGTGTTACAAACTTCCTTGAAGAAAATATAACTTGAAATACTTACTGATGAAAGTCAAATACTACATATACCTTTCAGCACAGACTATACATGAAGAAAATGAAAATCCTCAAAACCGACTCTATAAATCGTGTGATAAATGCAGAAGAAGACAAAATTACCAAGTTTTTTTCTATGTGGATCAACAAGAAACATCCATGGAAGTAACAGTCAGTATATCAGAATGACACAGTGCATTGGGCAGATCATGTCAGAAAATAATTTCCCTAAGTTTTTAATAACAGATGCCATTTGGAAGACGGGCTCATTTTGTCTGACCCATGCCATGGTCTTTTCAGTCACATCATGTATTTGTGAGTTGCTTTTGACCTTATGTACAATAGAAAGAAACACAACCCTGCCCTGATCCATGCTCATCGCTGTTCGTGTATTTGAACCCATTTTTGCAGTCTCTGTCAGTCCATCGATTGGGGGCCTTCCTCTTTATTTGCTGCTTCTCTAGCAATCATGGTGTCCTTTTCAGGGATTGGTCTCTTCCGATAACATGTCCATAGTACATGAGACGACGTTTTACCATCCTTGCCTCTAAGAAGCCTTCTGGCTGGCTATCCTTATAAGACAGATTTGTTTGTTCTTTTGGCAGCCCAAGATATTTTCAGGATTCTTCATTGGCACCATAATTCAAATGCATTGATTCTTGGGTTCCTTACTCAATATCCAACTGTGTTAGTCTGCATAAACCAGGGAAACAAATCCACAGAAACTCATATGTGTAAGGAGAGTTTTATATAAAGAGTAAGTGCACATCAAGAAAACATCCCACCCCAGTGCTGCCCAAGCCCACAAGTCCAACAGTCCATATGTCTGACACCTATCTACGAAGTCCTCCTCAGTCTCACAAAACACACGCAATAATGCCAACTTTAGGAGGAAAGCCGAATCAGTTAGTGTGTAAGCATCTCAGCGCTGGCAGGGGTCTCCACACTTCTGCTCCAGCACCCAGGGCTGCATCAGGGTAGGTCCATGTGGCATCTCTTCAGGGATGTATCACAGGAAGTGAGCCTTGCCAGTTGCTGAAGCAGGGAACTGGCTAAGGCAGCTATACCCTGGTCCAATCATCAGAGAGCATTAGACCCCAGAACTAGAAAGGCGAGGCTCACTGATCCATTTATCTCTCTGCCCTGCAATTAATCCCACATGTGTTTATCAGCCAGGTTGGCACAATAAACCTTAACTGTCTCATCAACTTTCACTTGTATTTGGTGTTACAGAAAATACCATGGCTTGGGTCAAGTTCACTTTAGTCCTTAAAGTAACATCCTTGCTTTTTAACACTTTAAAGTGGTCTTGTGCAGTATATTTATTCAATGTATTTGAGTTAGATAATAAAAAAGGCAGACATGAAAAGTTGAATAATGTAAAAACTGTGTTGTTGGTGAAGAATACTGAATATACTGTGTACTGCCAAAATATTTAACAAATTAGTCTTAGAAGAACTATAAGAATGCCCTTGAGAATTGAGGATGTTTAGACTTTGACCCACAATTGTGTATAAGCTGAGTTTTTCAGCTCATTTTTAATGCAGGTTTTCTGGAAAACCCTTAGTTAAATCCAGGGACACATTGCTCTAACAATGAAGTAAAACATATGAATGGTAGTGGTAAAGATGGTGTGGGGACTGGGCAATATTGCATACTGTTAGATTTAAGGTCACCATGGGCTAGCAGTAACCTGATTGTAACTAATAGAGTAATAGAAGATAATCACAAATGTTTGTTATAGTACTTCCTGTATGTAAAGTCTGATGTTTAGTAAATCCTACCTGTGCTCATGGATTATCTCATGAATAGATTTGATGCATTGAACACTAATGGACAAAGACAAATGAGTTGTAAAATGACATCATGGACATCAGACAAAAGCAATAAGCTGTTAAAAAGACATGAAAGACAAAACACAGACATGGTATCAGAAGAGACTGAAACGTCCTTGTGAATGCAGAAGTGTTAAAGCAAATGGAACAAATTATATATATATATAATATATATTATATATAATTATATATATAACATATTTTATATATAATATATATATAAAGTTTAACAGGAGATTTCAAAGAGCAGCTCTAGAAGACAAATTAGAATTTTTTTTTAACAATTTATTGGGGCTCATACAATTCTTATCACAGTCCATACATATACATACATCAATTGTATAAAGCACATCTGTACAGTCTTTGCCCTAATAATTTTTTTCTCCTCTTTTCTTTTTTTATATTTTATTAGGGGCTCATACAACTCTTATCACCATCCATACATATACATACATCAATTGTATAAAGCACATCCATACATTCCCTGCCCCAATCATTCTCAAGGCATTTGCTCTCCACTTAAGCACCTTGTATCAGGTCCTCTTTTTTTTCCCCCTTCCTCCCTTTTCCCCCCTCCCTCATGTGCCCTTGGTAATTTATACATCGTTATTTTGTACAAATTAGAATATTAATGAAATGTGTCAAGAATTGAACTTAGAAAAACCAGAGGAAAGAGGTCGCTTGCATTTCTTAAGCTGAACATCATGTGGCAGAACAAACAAAACCAGAACAAGCCTTGAGTTGCAATATTGAAGAATTGTATTCACAAAATGTTGAGCTATGCAGGAAGCACCAAGAGAACATGGAAGGAGTTCAAAGAACCGATATCTCAAATGGGCCGCTTCAAGAGTTAGCCACGATCAAGAACTGGCGGTGTTGCTGGAAGATATGCAAGCTGCAATGACGGCATTGGCAGTAAGCAGGGTTCCAGGAATACCAGTTGAGATTTTTCAACATGTAGATGCGGCTCTAGAAACCCTCATTTGTGTATGCCAAGGAATTTGGAACACAGCTCCCTAAGCAACTGTTGAAGAGAGATCCATATTTGTGCCCATTTCAAGGTAACCTGATAGGATGCAAACAGTATTGAATAATGCCATTAGTATCTTATGCAAGAAAATTTCGCTAAAAACAATTAGAAGACTGTTATTAACAGTGTATCAAATAGGCACTGCCAGAAACTTGAACTGGATTTAGAAAGGATGTGGAATGAGTGATAGTATTGCTATGTAAGATGGATCTTGTTTGAAAACAGGAAATACTGGAAAGATGTTTACCTATGTTGTTTTGACTATGCAAAAGCATTCATCTATACAGCTTATAACAAATTATAGATAACATTGTGGAGAATGAGGATTTTCCAGAATGCTTAATGGTGCCCCTGTGGAATCTGTACAATAGACCAAGAGACAGTTGTTTGAATAGAACAAAAGGGTGTTGCATGGTTTAAAATTAAGAAAGGTGTATGTTGATAAAACAAGTGGCCATCTAGCTTAGAAGCAACAAAGCCCACATGGAAGAAGCACCTTAGCTTGTAAGATCGCAAGGTGTCGAAGGGATCAGGTGTGTCGAAGGGATCAGGTGTGTCGAAGGGATCAGGTGTGTCGAAGGGATCAGGTGTGTCGAAGGGATCAGGTGTGTCGAAGGGATCAGGTGTGTCGAAGGGATCAGGTGTGTCGAAGGGATCAGGTGTGTCGAAGGGATCAGGTGTGTCGAAGGGATCAGGTGTGTCGAAGGGATCAGGTGTGTCGAAGGGATCAGGTGTGTCGAAGGGATCAGGTGTGTCGAAGGGATCAGGTGTGTCGAAGGGATCAGGTGTGTCGAAGGGATCAGGTGTGTCGAAGGGATCAGGTGTGTCGAAGGGATCAGGTGTGTCGAAGGGATCAGGTATCAGGCATCAAAGAACAAAAAAAATCATATTGTGAATGATGGAGGGAGTGCAGATTGGGGATGCAAAGCCCGTCTGTAGGCAGCTGGTAGTGGGGAGGAGATGAACCAGTTAGCCTGCAGTGTAGTAGCAACGATGAAACACAACTTTCCTTTCATCCCTAAATGCTTCCTCCACCCTGACACCCCCCCCCCACTGTCATGATCCCAATTCTACCTTACAAATTTGGCTGGACTAGTGGATATACACTGGTACAGATAGGAACTGGAAACACAGATATCCCTTTAGAACCGCTGCTGAGAGTGACGATACTGGGAGAGTGGAGGGAAGGTAGGATAAAAAGGGAACTGATTACAAGGATCTACATATAACCTCCTCCCTGGGGGATGGACAACAGAAAACTGGGTAAAGGGAGATGTCGGACACTGTAAGACATAACAAAATAATAATTTACAAATTATCAATGGTTCATGAGGGAGGTGGTGGCAGGGAGAGGGGACAAAATGAGCTGATACTAAGGGCTCAAGTAGAAAGCAAATGTTTTGAGAATGATGATGGCAACAAATGTACAAATGTGCTTGACACATGTGCTTGACACAATGGATGTATGGACTGTGATAAGAGTTATACGAAGCCCCAATAAGATGATTTTAAAAAAAGATAAGAAAATAATAATTTTTAATTTATCAAGGAGTCACTGAGGGGGAAGGGGGAGAAAGAGGAGCTGATACCAACTGCTTAATAGAAAGTAAATATTTAGAAAATAATGATGGCAACATATGTACAAATATGCTTGATATATTCAATGTTGTATTGTTATAAGAACTCCCAATCAACTGATCTTTTAATAAAAAAAAAGGTGTGTGTCAGGGTTATGTAATTTCACCACACATTGAGTTTAGATGGTGAGCAAATAGAGAGTAGTGGGTAGCTGGATTACATCAAGAAGAACCTGGCATTAGTCTTTTGAGAAGAGCTGTTTGACTCAGACAAACAGCTTGGTATGTTGGTACCATACAAAGTGATGTATTTTCTATGCCATATGAGGAGGCTTCAAAAGTTTTTGAGAAAATGAAATTAGAAGAATAAAATTTTGCCTTGAACTTTTTTGAAACCCACTTGTATGTGAGATAGTATTTTGATTGAAATGGCAAAACAATTGAAATTAATATATATTGTGGAATCATTTTATATCAATTGGAAAAAGACAAGATTAGTAACTTTTGATGGTCTAACAACTGCTGGGCTAAAAATAAATATGTAAAATCACAATACTGTTTTGTTTGTGGTGAGTTTTTGGTAAAACTAGTGAAGTTGAATTAAATTTCATCATCCCACTAATGATTGATTTGATTTTAGGTTTTAATTAAAACTAACATACATATTCTTGTGTTGCTGTAATATGAAATAAAAATGTTTTATTTTGTTTGTGGTATTCATGCAATAATCTATTTTTTATTTATTCATTGGGGAAAATTTAATAAAAATTTAGAAAATACGGTCTACCTTTAGCAAAAGTTTGAACTTCTTTTTTTCCCCCCCTCATAGGTCACTGATGAATTATTGGAAAAAATTGCATCAAGAAGTCAGAATATTATTGAAATCAACATTTCTGATTGTCGCAGTATGTCTGATACTGGCGTGTGTGTGTTAGCATTCAAGTGTCCTGGACTTCTTAGGTATACAGCCTACAGGTGTAAACAGCTTTCGGACACCTCTATTATTGCGGTTGCCTCTCATTGTCCTTTACTTCAGAAAGTGCACGTAGGCAACCAGGACAAACTGACTGATGAAGGACTCAAGCAGGTAAATATTAGCATTCATAAAATGGTTTTACCCATACTAACTCAACATGATGTTTTCAGCAACAGTTTGTAATGTTGTGCTATCGAAAAAGCGATGCTCAGGGTCATCTTTGTATGCATGCATTTGTTTAGCTTGGTGATCTCAGTTGTCAGCATGGTTGGTGAATTAATTTTGCTATGCCTTAAAGTGAGGACATGGACTATTCTGACAAGATATTTTATTTATTTATGTTTTTGTTACTTAAATTGCCTATCAAATTTTGCTTTAGGCAAGGGTATACAGTTTGGGTCAGTATGTGGTTTATAAAAGTTAACTTTTAGTTCTTTTAAATTCCTATATGACATTCTTCATACATCTAGGAACATAACTAAACATTTGAAAGCATAAATACAAGAAAAGCATAAAACAAAGAAAAAGGTGTTTATTACCTACATTTTGTGCAATAAAGAAACAAATCTAAAGCATAAAGCAAACAGTAAGTGTACTGCCGTGAATTAGATTCCTGGGTTGGGTTTCTGAGACTGCAAATCTGCAGAGATCTTCTTACTCTGTGGGTTGCCTGGTGGGTTTACAACTCGAACCTAATCCAGAGTTCCATTGTACAAACTGTGGGGTACGCATTCTTTTTTAGAAAAGACACTTAAGGATTTTTACCCAAATTATTCACTCAGGAAATGTTGGATAAACTATGTGTCACACGCTGAATTTGGGGATATTTTGAACAGTAATGTTCACACCATTGTGCTTTATGTATTTTTACCTTTATTTCGTAAAATGACTATGTGAAGTTGTAGCTTTTAAGCTCATTTTATAAAGAAAGAGACATTAGTGAACTGGCCTAATGCCGAGCAGATAATAGAGCTAGAATTTTAAGTCTGGGTTTTTCCAAAGCTTCCTCCCTGTTTCTCCTTTTCCAGGGTAATTGACTGCCCTTTCAGACTTTGAGGTTAGGAGGACATTGACTATGCCTACTATCCATTTAACCCACATGGTAGGCCAGGGCTTCCACAAATATTTCTTGAAAGAAATAATAATTCCGATCAAGATTTTTATTTAGGACTACTGTTCAAATACAAAAGTAATGAAATGTGCCTCAACACAAAGAAAGGTTAATCTTCCAACTCATAATGACCTTAGATGCAGTGGTTCTCAACTTCCTAATGCTGTGCCCCTTTAATACAGTTACCTCATGTTGTGGTGACCCCCCAACCATAAAATCATTTTTATTGCTACTTCATAACTGTAATCTTGCTACTGTTATGAATTGGGCGATCCATGTGAAAGGGCCCTTCGACCCCCAAAGGGGTTGTGATCCTCTGGTTGAGAACCACTGCTATATAGGATTTCTGAGGCTGTAAATCTGTACAAAAGCAGACAGCCTCATCTTTCCCCAGCTGGGGCTGGAGGGTTTTTACTGCTGACCTTATGATTAGCAGCCCAACACCAACAGCTCCATTAGGAATCCGTCGACAACTATAGAAGTAGAGACTTAATGTAGTTCTGAAGATTTGTATATATTGTGTATGAATCAATTGAAACCTCTTTATTAGACTAGAAAGATTCTGTCCTTAATAGTAACTGGGTAGGTAAGTAAGTTCAGTTTGTATCTCAAAGATGCTGCCTACTTTGTTGACAAAGAAAAATTGTAGAGCAGTATTACTTGTTTTAATGTTTTTCCTGCTATGCGTATGATTGCCCACTAGCAAAACATTTTTTAAAGTCTCTGAGTTGGGTTGTTACTTGTAAGGTTGGCTGTGCAAATCCCTCAGCAGCTCAGAGGGAAAAAGATTAGGCGATCTGTCTCCATAAACATTTGCAAAGCTTTAGATCCCTGTGTAGGGGGTTGGAATGGACTCAGTGAGTTGGAATGGATTCAGTGGCAGTGCCTTTAAGTATAAAACAAACTAGTCTTTCATGGAGAAATTAAATTTTGTGGATGTGGGATCATTTTATTTATTTTGATTTAAATTTCTCAGGATTTCATACTCCACAGGGATACATTTTAAAGGTCTGTATTTATTTAGAGTTGGTTTGAATCTGTTAAATATTTAATTGAAAATCAGTTGAAATACAGTATTATACAAATAATATATATTAAATAAGTTATATACCTTTTTATGCAAGTAGCAGGCATGTTTTCTATGTGTACGCTTTGTTAAATGCATGTGCACATTTACATGTTCACATTATTTATGGAGACTATGGTAGGTTCATTAGTAAACCTTTTGATTTATAGTCAGGGCTTTTTAGGGATTATTTGCTGGAATTTTCGTTTTGTATATTTTGCTTGTGATAGCACATCATGATTTTCAGTTGGTTTTTCATTGACGTGGGACAACATAAAGCCACTTGTGAAACAATATGAATGCATCTTTTGGAATGTTATTTTCTTCCATATTTTATAATTTTATATAAAATTTATTTATATAAATATATTATAATTAATATAAAATTGCATTTATTTATTTATTTTCTTTTTATATTTTCCCCCCCCCTCCCTCATGTGCCCTTGGTAATTTATACATCGTCATTTTGTCATATCTTGCCCTATCCGGAGTCTCCCCTCCCCCCCTTCTCTGCTGTCCCTCTCCCAGGGAAGAGGTCACATGTGGATCCTTGTAATCAGTTCCCCCTTTCCAACCCACTCACCCTCCACTCTCCCAGCATCGACCCTCACACCCTTGGTCCTGAAGGTATCATCCACCCTGGATTCCCTGTGTCTCCAGCCCTCATATGTAACAGTGTACAGCCTCTGCCCTATCCAGGCCTGCAAGGTAGAATTCGGGTCATGGTAGTTGGGGGGAGGAAGCATCCAGGATCTGGGGGAAAGCTGTGTTCTTCATTGGTACCTCGCACCCTAATTAACCCATCTCCTCTCCTAAACCCCTCTATGAGGTGATCTCCATTGGCCGACACTTGGGCCTTGGGTCTCCACTCTGCACTTCCCCCTTCATTTAATATGGTGTGTATATATATATATATATATATATATATATATATACATACATACACACACACATATATCTTTTTTTTTTTTTTTGCATGATGCCTTATACCTGGTCCCTTGGCACCTCGTGAACGCACTGGCCGGTGTGCTTCTTCCATGTGGGCTTTGTTGCTTCTGAGCTAGATGGCCGCTTGTTCACCTTCAAGCCTTTAAGACCCCAGACACTATCTCTTTTGATAGCCGGGCACCATCAGCTTTCTTCACCACATTTGCTTATGCACCCATTTGTCTTCAGCGATCCTATCATGGAGGTGTGCAGTCAGTGATATGATTTTTTGTTCTTTGATGCCTTGTAACTGATCCCGTCGGGACCACTCGATCACACAGGCTGGTGTGTTCTTCCATGTGGACTTTGTTGCTTCTGAGCTACATGGCCGCTTGTTTATCTTCAAGCCTTTAAGACCCCAGTCACTATCTCTTTTGATAGCCAGGCACCATCAGCTTTCTTCACCACATTTACTTGTTCACCCCCTTTGGCTCCAGCAGTTGTGTCGGGAGAGTGAGCATCATAGAGTTCCAATTTAATAAAAGAAAGTATTCATGCATTGAGGGAGTGTTTGAGTAGAGGCCCAAGGTCCTTCTGCCACCTTAATACTTAACCTATAAATATAGACACATAGATCTATTTCCCCATCCTCCTATATATATTTGCATGAATATGTCTTTGTCTAGACCTCCATGAATGCCCTTTGACTCCTAGCTCTTTTCTCCATCTCCCTTGACTTTCCTCCTGCCCTACTACCATGCTTCGTCGCCACCTGGGCTAGAGTATACCTCTTCTCTAAGCAACCTTACCCTTGATCATTCCCCACCAGGCCTGCCACTCCCCACTCTCTACCATTTTGGGTCCCATGTTTTTCCCTTGTCCCTGTGTTTGTTAACACCACTTCCTTACCCCCCTATCCCTGCCACCCCAAGTACCCCCGGAACTGTCGGTCTCGTTGTTTTTCCTCCAGATAGTTCATCCAGCCTGTCCTATTCAGACAGACCTGTGGAGACACTAACATGCACGAAAACAAGACAGAGGAAAACAAAGCATCAGTATACAACCAGACAACAAAACAACAAAAACAAACCACTGACAAAGAACAGAACAAAACAGTTCACAAGAGAAAAGCTTGTAGTTAGTTCAGGGATCGTTTGCTGGTCCTTAGGAGCGTTTTCCAGTCCAGTCTGTTGGGGCACCACGCCCTGGCCCCAAAGTCCACTTTCAGCATTCCCTGGGGACCTTGCCACTCTATTCCCTTGCTGTTCTGCTGCACTCCCCCAGTGATTTGCCTCGGTGTGGTGGGATCAGGTCAGGTGCAATTCCCACACTGTGTCTCCGGTGCTGTCCCCTGTATCGCCCTTAGTCACTGATTGGCATCATTTCTCAACTAATGGTCTTTCATATGTTGAACCATCCTGTATCCCTGGTATGAATCCCACTTGGTCATGGTGAATTATTTGTTTTATATACTTTTGTATTCTGTTGGCTAGTATTTTGTTAAGGTTTTTTGCATCAATGTTCATTATGGATATTGGTCTCTAGTTCATGATTCCTGTGGGATACTTGTCCGGTTTTGGTATCAGAGCTATATTAATAATATATAATTATTATATATAATTAATAATATATAAATATATTACAATTTATATAAAATTTCATTTATATAAAATTTATTTCACCCCAAAATAAGGAGCCTTGGTAGGGCAATGGGAAAACACCTAGCTGCTAAGTTAAAGATTAGCATTTGAACTCATTACTTTTCTGTGGGAGAAAAGACTTGACTATTTGTTCCTATAAAGATTACAGCCTTGGAAACTCCTGGGGCTGCTCTCCCCTATCTTTTCAGGTTACTGTAAGTCAAAGGTGACTTGGTGGCATATAGCATACAACAACCCATGACAAATTTAAAAGCATTTTTAAATGGCCTGCTATTACTGACTAAAATAGCCTGTTTTGTTTAGCAAGAATCTTCTTTTTCCTTCTCATTTTACTTACTTTAATATTTAATGGTAAGGTATGTTACAGAACCACCGTTTGTCATTTTGTTGTACTCTGGTGGCTTTTGTGTTGCTGTGATGCTGGAATTATATGAAAAAGAGCTCAGCCTCAGGATTGGAAATAGGTTTATTACCAGCTTTTGATATGCAGATGACACAACCTTGCTTCCAAAAGTGAGGAGGACTTGAAACTCTTGCTGGTAAATATCAAGATTTGCAGCCTTCAATATGGATTGCAATTTAATGTAAAAAAACCCCAAATCCTCAAAATTGGATCAGTTGGTAATTCATGATAAATAGAGACAGAATTAAAGTTGTCAAGAATTTTATCTTACTTGGATTCGCAATCAATGATCATAGAAGGTGATCAAATGACTCATTGGGTAAATCTTCTGCGTGACCACTTTAAAGTGTTGAAAGGCAAGGAGAACTAAGATGCACCAGAGCCAGGTCAGGGTATTTTCAGTCACGTCTTATGCATGTGAAAATTGGGCATTGAACAAGGACTTCCAAAGAAGAATAGATGCATTTGAATGGTGGTGCTGGCAAAGAACACTGAAAGTAACAGGCCCTTCTAAAAGAACCGACAGATCTGCCTTGGAAGAGGTGCAGTCAGATGCATTTTAGAAGCAAGGTGGTGAGACTTCAATTCATATACTTTGTACATGTTATCAGGAGAGGCCATTCCCTGAAAAAGGGCATTATGCTCAGGAAAATAAAAGGGCAGCGGAAAGAAGACCCTCAAGATGGATTGACACAATGGCTGCAACAATGGGCTCGAACCTAACAGGTGTGAAGATGGTGCAGGACTGGGCAGTGTTTTGTTCTTTTGTACATGAGGTAGCTTTGAATTGAAACTGACTTGATGGTACTTAAAAACAACATGTTTAACATATGCAATTACTTTTTAAAAAGCATTAGGAACAATCAACTGTAAATGGTCTATTAGCTGTAATGATAGATATGAGCTGTGGAAGAAAGGGTGAGTAAAGCTTAATCTGAATAATCAATCAATGAATATTGGCTAGAGAAATGTTTACTCAAGTGCCATTTGACAGATAAACTACTGAGTTTAGAGTTATTTATCTGAGGTTACACAACTAAGTACACAACTTCCTAGATATCTGTCTTGCTGCAAAGCCTGGGTACTCATCCACTAATGCTATATTGTCTTTATATATTTCACATAGAATATAACCTGTCTGGTTTGAAAATAAACTCATTTTCAGATTATGTGAAATGTTTTATGGTTTTTGGAATGGTAGTTGAAGGAAAAACTTGAGTTGAACCTAGGCTTCTGTAGTTCTACAATCTAACAAGGGACTTTTAAAAAGAAACTCTATACATTATTAAAATAAAAATAAAATAAGATGAAGTATTGTGCCATCAAATCAAGTTTCATGATTTAATTTTCAACAGCTTATTTCTAATATCACATTGTTCTGTTAGAACTTTATCATATAGTTGCCTCAATTAAAAGAACTAAGATAGTAAATTAGTTTTTAGAGAAAATCAGAAATCTTGTTAAAAACAACAAAAACACCCTATGTTTTAAAAGTTAAATTGAGTAACATTTGACCACAGCATTGATAAAAGTTAAAGTATTATCAGGTAGTAACAGGCGCACTTCGATTGCTAGACGGCTGTATAGATTTCTCCCCAGAAAGGTTCCAATGTGGGTTAAATCTGCTCTTCAGACAACTTTGCATTGAAAGCAGAACGTTCTTTATGCCTAGGTCTGCTGTTTAAAAGAGAGCCTACTTTACACAATGCATGTATGTGTATGGATTGTGATGAGTTGTACGAAGCCCCCAATAAAATGATTAAAAAGGTGAAACAGAACTCTGGTTTTTGTAATGAGATTAAGTGGCACTGTGTCTAATAACCAGATATTCCCACTGAGGAACACACTTGCTCTGCCTCTGTTAGGTAAGCCTCTCATGCTGCTACTGTCTGTGAGGGCTGGTCTGACTACTTCTTACCTCATTGGTTACAGATAAAGCGACTTTCCTATTTATCCCATTGGTGACCTAAGTAGTACATGATGGACAAATATGACAGCAACACTAGATCAATGAGATAGACTGCAGTTTGTTAGCCATATATATTTCACAGTGTAGAGGAGGAAGATCCTGCATGTCATGCAGGGACAATGGAAGTTACACTCAGGAATAGTGTAAACCAGCAAGGGTTAAACAAGTCAGGCTTTGTAGTAACAAGTGGGTACAGCACCGTGGATGTGCTTGTTTTGTTTGAGTAATTCCAAAGGCTGCCGGGAATGGAAGCTTCTTAGGTTGAGGACCAGCAGAGTATAGCTGGTACATCTGGTAGGGGAAATAAGCCAGCTTGTGATCCCTTTTCTGGTGGGTTAGGGGCATATCTAGTAAGAGCAGGTGAGGCTCAAAGATGAAATGTTAAGTCTTAGAGTGCTTATCTTTATAAAAGGCCATAGAATATAGTACTTACCTTTGCTATGTGTCCATGTAGCCCATGCCTTCTTACAAAATGACTTCCCTACAGATAAAGCCAACTAACAAGGCGAATGCACCATATACTCAGTTTAAATCTCTCTTTCAGATGCAGCCATGTGACTTGTTTTAATATGAGTCTCTACCAGCCTTTGTATACATGCTAACGTCCAGGACCTTACCCCTAAGCTCCTCAGTGACCTTTATCGATAGAGACTTCCTTCTGTTTTTCAGTGTTTGTTGCTAGTGCACTAAACGTTGGGTCTCAAGGACCCATGGCTATAGTTCTGAGTAAATTGCAAAGACAAAGGAACAGTGATGGAGGGCAAAATATTAATATTACTGCCCCAAAATCAACGTTGC
Source organism: Tenrec ecaudatus (assembly GCF_050624435.1). NCBI lineage: Eukaryota > Metazoa > Chordata > Mammalia > Afrosoricida > Tenrecidae > Tenrec > Tenrec ecaudatus. The sequence continues at coordinate 109,675,239 of NC_134531.1, read as the reverse complement.
ACGGGGTTGCTCTGGACTTTGACCAACTGACTCCTTCACCAGGCCAGGAGAGTAGTATGCAGGTGGTGAAGTAGATATATGATATCTATATATGTACACACACACTGTGGCAGTTCCCAAGGGGAAGAAGGGTAGAGAAGAATGAACATTCTTAGTCTTAATCACAGAGTAATCAGTATAGAGACCAAGTATTAGCATTCGACTAATTGAACTCTTACATCAGGAGAATGTATTGGTAGAGAAAAAAATGTTTTCCTCTTACCATTCCTGTCTTTTCTGTGTCTACATGTGTATAATCCCTGGTTGCATAGTGGTTAAGTGTTGGGCTGCTAACCACAAAGTTGGCATTTGGAAACCACCAGCTGCTCCACCTCAGGCTTACAGTTTCAAGACTTACGGTTTTAGAAACCCACGGGCTGTCCTGGACAGTCTTGGAAACCCTGTCCTGTAGGGTCGCTGTAAGTTGTAATTGACTGGATGGCAATGACTGTATTTTTGTGGTGTATAAACCCACTTTAGGTACGTTTAAACCCTCTGTAGGCTCAAGAAGCAGTTGTGTGAACAGAACAATGGAATACTGCATGGTTTAAAATCAAGAAAAGTATGCATGAGGATTGTGTCCTCTCATTATAATTATTCTGTCTGTATGATGAGCAAATTATCAGAGCGGCTACATGATATGAATAATGCCATACCAGGATTGGAGGAAGGCTTTTTCACAAAAAACCCTTGGTATGCAGGTGGCACACCATGCTTGCTGAAAATGAGAACTTGAAGCACTTACCGAAGAAGACAAGGATTGCAGTCTTCAGTATGGATTGCAATTCAATGTAAAGAAAACCAAAATTCTCATGACTGGACCAATAAGTAAAAAATATGAAGAAAAGATTGAAGTTGTCAAAGATTTTATCTTGATTGAATCCTTGATCAATACTCATGGAAGCCTCAGGTAAGGGATCAATGACACATTTCGTTGGGTAAATCTGCTGCATCAGCTCTTTTTGAAGTATTGAGAAACAAGGATGTTACTTTGTGGACTGAGATGGACCTGATCCAAGTCATGGCATTTCCTTTTTTTTACTTGAGGACATTATTTTTGTTGACTGATGGATTAAATACCGTTACATGCAGAAAGTACAATGCACAACAGATGCCAATTATAAATAACTGGTGTTATATAATGTTTAAGTAGTTGCTACATTTATTTTTGACAAAGTGCTACATTGTTCAGTCTGCGTATGAAACTGACCATCAATGAACAAATCTGTAAAATTTCACAGAAAAAACAATTCAGACAGTGGCTCAAGCAAACAAGCAGCTCTTCAGGCTCCTGGCATTTTCAATCTCCTCTTATGTATATTAAAGTTGGACATTGAATAAAGAAGACTGAAGAAAAATCGATGCATTTGAACATGATGTTGGTGAAGAATATTGAAACTACTATGGATTGCCCAAAAAACAAACAAGTGTGTGTTGGAAGAAGTGCAGCTTGACTGTTTCTTAGAGGCAAGGATGGAGAGACTTTGTCTTAGTCCTTTTGACATGTTGCTAGCAGCACCAGTCCCCGGTAAGGGATAATACTATGGTTGACAAAGTGGAGGGGGCGTGAAAAAGAAGAAAATCCGCAATCAGATGGACTGACACAGTGGCCGCCCCAGAGGGCTTCAACATAGAACAGTTGAGAAGATGGTGCAGGACTAATCTGTGTTTCCTTCTTTTGTGCATAGGGCTACTTTGAGTTGGAACTGACCCAAAGGCACCTAGCGACTCAATGGCACCTAACAGAATAACTCTCTAAACCATCTGTGCTGATTCCTTGTTATGTAAGATTAACATTTAGTTTACCTGTGGGATCATACTTTGTCACCTTTCCTCATTTTTCCCAACATATTCCTGTTGTAATTTTGGTTAGATCAGTATTCTGATTTTTTTTAACTTAAAAAATTTTTAATTTATTTTTATTAATAAATCTTTTTATTGGGGCTCATACAACTCTTATCACAATCCGTACATACATCAATTGAGCAAAGCACCCTTATACATTCGTTGCACTCGTCATTCTCAAAATTCACCTTCCACTTGGGTACCTGGAATCAGCTCGGCTTCCCTTTTTTTTCCCCCTTCCCCTCCCTCCCCGAATATTCTGATTTTATATATACTCTTTTCCTCTGTAGCATTTTGTTTTTATTGGTGTTACTGCACATTTTTACTCTTATTTTCTGACAAAATAATTTTGGGTTTATTAGTATATAGTCCTTTATATTTTATATGTACCTTATTTTTTTCCTGGATGGCATTTTATTTTTTGGAGGCAATACAGATTTTTTTCTTCTCCCTTGGTTTAGTTTTTATAGTCACAACCTTAATTGAATCCAAACCTTTTTCTTTAGTTATGTTAATACATCTATATATAGATATTCAATCGAACTTTATTTACTTAAAGCAGATTTGCCTGGCTTAATTTGAAGGTCTTATTTATAAGTGCTGTCATTGAAAACGATAATCTTAGTATATTATGGTCACCATTAACCTTAAGATTTAATTTATCTTGCTGTTGAGTTAGGCCTACTCAGTGGATAGACCTAAAACTCACATGTTTTTAGAGTCAAGATTCTAGTAGCTTACAGCAAAAGAATATATGGTTTCTAAATCTTTTGCAAACTTACCTGTCTGAAAATGTCTTTCTACCATCCTATTTAGTTCATTATCAGAATCCAGAGTATAGAAGTCTAAATTAGAAGTAATTTACTTTTAGTATTTGAAAGCATTACTCAACACCTTGCTTATACTGTGGTAAGGTAGTTTGTAATTTGAAGCCTTTTAAATTCTTTATCCTTTGTATGAAATCTATTTCTGTCTCAAAGTCAGTGCAGTCTACTTTATAGGCATAATTCTGAGATTTCATAATGATTTGCCTTACCATGAATCGGTTTTCATCATCTGTGTTTGACACACAGGTGAGCTTTTTCAGTGGGGAAGGTTATGTCCTTACCTCTTAAGAAATTTTATTGAATTATTTCTTGGAATTCCTCCATTTCACTGTATAAATTTTACACAACCCCCCACCTTTTCATCAATATTATTCTGCTCTCAGTTAATGTGAATTGTATCTTAGTCCAATGACTTCATATTATAGTTCCTGTTGAGAACTCCTGTATGCTATCTTTGTGGAAGATAGAGGGGGCAAGTCCGCCTCTAGAATAAAGGGTGGTAATCTACTAAGATGTTAATGATGAGGGGTACCCCTCCAAAATGGAATTTTTTTCAAAGCTATTAAATTTTTTTTTTTTTACCAAACAACTCCATCACCTTCCAAGTACTCCCCATTACACATAATCTGTGATTCCATTCTCGGAAACATTTTTCAAACTAATCTACTTGAATGGCTGACAGCACCTCCATCGTTTTTTTTCTTCATCTCTTCTACATAGTCAAATCGCTGTCCTTTCATGTCTCTATGCATTTGTGGAAACAAAAAGAGGTTGCACGGTGTGAGGTCAGGTGAGTAAGGTGCGAGGGACAATAGAGCCATGCTGTTTTTTTGCCAAACACTGGTGCACTGAAATGACTATGTGAGCAGGTTCATTGTTGTGGTGGCAAAGCCTGTCCCCTGTCTGCCACAAATCAGGCCTTAACTGTCACACACTGTTATGCAATCTTTTCAGAACTTCTAAATAGAAAGCTTGATTAACAGTCTGACTTGGTAGATTGAACTCCAAAGGCACTATGAGTTGACATTTTCATCCATTCAGAAGTTGTTAGATGTCTAGAACAAGGTGTGTCATCATTCGACATTCACTTTTTTTGAACTGAGAAAGCCACTCACTCATACACTTGAGTTTTTCCCATAGCGCTGCCCTTGCAAGCTGTGTTCAACATCACAACCGTTTCTGAGGCATTTTTCCCTATCAGGAAAAAAATTTCACAGCCACATGCTTTTCTCTTGAATCAGCCAAAAATGAGGCTTAAGTAAAATTGCTTTTACAAAAAATTCAATCTGAACAAACAGAACCTTCCCAGGCCACGCCACTGGGTGCACTAACTCGATGCTCACCTAGCAGGAAGAATGTACACTAATACACCACCTAGTGGAGCTTTATTGCATTTTTTTTGGGGGGGTATCCCCTCATACTTCTTAGACAATCAAGAAAACTGATGCATCGCCCCAACCTTGCTGCTATGCTTATGTGAACCAATTGAGAATTCTGCTGTAGTAATAAAGCTGCTTTTCCCTGCTTTCCACACCACTAGCTTTGGATTCAGCTTTGTCAGACCTAAGTCACATGCTATTGTACATTTGTTCTAAAAGTGTATATACCTCTTTAGTACATTTAATAAGATTTGGTAGCACATGTAATAGTAGTGAGCATTCTCAATACTGATGTACTTACATGATCTTTCAAAGTATCTTCAGTGGCAGTAATTTAGGAAATTATCTTGAATCTCTATTGTTTATATTGTCTATCAATTTTTTGTACTGTGGTGTCTTGTGTGTCTCTGGGATATTAGAAGCTATGCCACTGGTGTTTCAAATACTTGCAGGGTCACCCAAAGTGAACAGGTTTCAGCAGAGCTTCCAGACTAAGAACAGACTATGAATAAGGAATAGGCTTGTCTACTGCTGAGGAATTAACTGCTGAAAAGCTGACAAGCTTATGAAGAGCAGGAGATCGTTGGCAGAAATATAGTGCTAGAAGATAAGTCCCTCAGGTTAGAAGACACTTCAAATGTTCTTCAGGAAGAGCTGCCTCAAAGTAGACTTAACCATAGTGACTTGGATGGAGGAAAACCTTTGAGACCTTCATTACCTGATGGGGCATGACTCAGCATGAGAAGAAACAGATGCAAATGTCCATTTCTAATTGTTATTTAGAATGCATGAAGTATCTAAATCTAGAAAAATTGGAAGGGAAAAAATTCAGAAATGAAATGTAACAAACTTTACTGAGCTGAAATGGACTAGTATTAGCCATGTTGAATCAGAGTCATATGGCTTACTATGCCAGGAATGAGTTCAAGAGGAATTGCTTTACATTCATTGTCATACAGGACATTTTAAGATATATCTTGAAGTACAATGTTGTCTATGATACGAGTATATCTATATACATTGAAGGAAATCCAGTCAATATAATGATTATTTAAATATATACACCTATCATTAAAACTAGTGATGCAGAAATTGAAAAATTTTACCAATGTCTTCAGACTAACATCGATGAAGCATTCAATCAAGGTGCATTGATAATTGCAAAAATTAGAAACAGAGGAAGGAACAGTAGTTGTAAAATATGGTCTTGGTGATACAAATGAAGCTGGAGATCGCATGATAGAATTTCACAAGGCCAATGACTTACTTAGAGAAAATACCTTTTTCAAAAACACAGTGACTGTACACATGAACTTCTTCGAATGGAATAGGAGGAAATCAGATTGACTGCAGCTGTGGGGAGAGATGGAGAAAATCCATATCAGCAGCTAAAGCCAGGCTAAGAACTGACTATGGAACAGACCATCAACTATTCATATGTAAGTTCAAGTTGAAGTTGAAGAAAATTAAAATACCGTGTATACTCAAGTATAAGCCAATGTGAATATCAGCCAAGGCACCTAGTTTTACTACAAAAACTGCATAAAGTGCTGAAAAAGTTAGCTTATACATGAGTATGTACGGTAAGTCTAAGAGTTTCATAAGAGAACCTTGAGTCTTTGCCATCTGAATTTCAAGAACAGATTTGCTGTATTGAACATTAATGCAGATGACCTGATGAGCCGTGGGATGACATCAGGAACATCACACATGAAGAAAGCAAAATGCCATTAAAAGGACAAGAAATAAAAGATGAAAATGGATGCCAGAAGAGACTCTGAAACTCGTTCTTAACTTTAGAGTAGTGAAGGCACATAGAAAAAATGATAAATTCAAAGAGTTGAACAGAAGAATTTAAAGGGCAGGTGGAGAAGATAAAGTGAAGCATTATATTGAAATTTGCAAACATCTGGAGTTAGAAACCAAATGGGAAGACCACAATCAGGGTGTCTGCAACTGAGAACTAAAGCAAAAAAAAAATCATCCCTCAAGTTTCAAGATTAAAAGATTCTATCAGTAAAATAGTGTATGATGTAGGAAACATCAAAAGAAGATGGAAAGAATACAGACTCACTGTACCAAAAAGTGGAATACAACTATTTTAAGGGATAACATATGAACAAGAACTGATGGTAATGAAGGAAGAAATCCAAGCTTCACTGAAGCCATAAGCTAAAAATAAGACCCTAGGAATTGATATGCTATTTGAAATGTTTCCACAAGCTGATGAAACACACACTGGAAGCACTCAGTCATGCATTCTAATAAATTTGGAAGACAACTACCATGCCTATTGACTGGAAGAGATCCATATTTGTATCCATTCCAAAGAAAGGTAACACAACAGCTTGTGCAAATTATAGAACAATATTGTTGATATCACATTCAAGTAAAAATTTGCTGCTGATGATTCAACAATGTTTGCAGCAGTACATTGACAGGTACAGGTACACAACTGCAGGCTGGATTCAGAAGAGGATATGGAACAAGGAATATCATTGCTGGTTTCAGGTGAATCTTAGCTAAAAGCAGAGAATACCAGAAAGATGAGTCTAATTGTGACTTATTGACTATGAAAAGGCATACGACTTTATGGACCATAAAAAACTGCATAACCTTGAAAAGACTGGGAACTCCAGAATACTTCCTTGTGCTCATGCAGAACCTGTAGATGGATCAAGAGGAGTTGTGCTAATAGAACAAGGGAAATACTTCATGGGTTAAAATCAAGGAAGGTGTGCATCAGGTTGTATCCTCTCACCACCTTAATAAAACGGTAGGCTCGGCAGATAGAGCAGATGAATTGAGACTGGTTGCAGAAGTGGACCCAAACAGAACAGTTGTAAGGATGATGCGGCACCAGAGTGTGTTTCCTTCTGCTGTGTATGTCAGGTTGCTGTAAGTTGAAGTCAACTCAAAGACACCGAACAGCAAGATACGTGGTTTTCTTTATACTGTTAAGTGAATTAAAGGTTAAATAACGTTGAAGTAGAAGACATTATGAAAATAGATGTACGTTTTTGGCCCATCCACTTTTCTGAAATACCTGAATTCTACTGATTGACTCAGATTAGGATCCCTGGTTTAACTGGAATTTAGTTGAACAGACAGCTCCATGATTATGTTTTTCAACTTTTTTTTCTACTTTGCAAGGTCTCTTAGTTATTTCTTTTAACAAATGTTGATAATAAAAGTGACTAATGTTTTTATTAAACAAATATCAAAGTGCACAGTACTGGCATTCTGGAATACATTAGTTAACAAAGTATATCTCTGTTGTTTTAAAAATTCTGATAGTGCTTTTATTTTTAAAATTTTTATTATTAGTTGGGATTTAATATATTTGCTGTTCCAAAGTTCAATCACATCAAGAAGAATTGTATAATTGCTACCACAATCAGTTTCCAAACATTTTTTTTTACGTGGGCTCCTTGTGTTGTTTTCTCCCCCACCACCCAACTTTTCCCTCCAAATCCCTTACTCTGCTTGCTGTTGTTATAAGTTCTTTAATCCTGGATTTCTTATACCGAAAAATTGGAAAAACATATAACGTAAATGTCTCTTTTCTAAATGAAATTTTTATTTCTATGTAAAATATATAATTTGTTTTGCATTAGCCTAGAGTAATGTAGTTTATTTCCACACCTGAACAAATAAACTGGAATCACATATCTTTAATATCATTACTTTAAAATTAAAAATTAAAAAATGGTTACTGGAATAAATATTGCTGTGTGGGAAAAAGGAACAAACAAAACCATGCATTATTGAACTGATCAGAAATAATCACTGTGAACACATTGGTATATGAGGAAATGGAATGGGGGTGGCTTCTGAAGCATCAGCTCTCCTATGTGCCCGAGGAGGATTCCTCTGAGGTAGAGGTCTGTCATGGCTCCAGTCTCCAACTTTCTTTACTTTGTTCTCATACCAACAGTGCCTACCCATGACAAGCTCCTTGCCTGCTGGGTTTGGTAATCCACTTCACTGGCCTCACAGAATACTAGCAAAAGAGTTTACTAGAGATGCTAACATTACAAAACGTTAAGGATACAATTCTTTTGCCCGCAGTGCTGCTTCTCACACATCTTGGCAGACATCTCACTCTCTGGCCTTGGCCTCTTAGCTGTGTGGTCCCTTGGCCTCTGCTCTGCTTTGGTGAGACTTAAAAAGCTCCGTTAGCACTGATAAGTGGCCACAAGGCACTGCAGTCTGCAACCCAAAGCATTCAGATGTACGCGTCCTGTAGTCTGGGAAGCCTGCCTTTCTTCCCTCCTGTCCTGGTGCGCCTCCTCTCCTGTGTCTCATGGTCTCTAGGTGCTGCCGCTCTGCTGGCATGCTTCACTCCTGGCTTTGCTCATCTGGGCAGTGGGGTACTCTGATTCTGCTTCTGAGATGGCCTACTTCATTTCCAGCTGAATGCCAGAACTGTTCTGTGTTAATGTCCTCTCCACCATATTTGCTTGCTGCATCCCAGTCATTTGGTGGGAGTTAAAAAGTCTGGACAGAAGAGCCATGCCACGTAATTTCATTTTACCAGAGTATAGTTTTCAGTTTCTCTCTGTGCACATTTAAAAATGATATAGGGCCCTTGTGTCTGAGTTCTGATGAGATAAAAGGAGTAGGAGAAGCAAGCTCAACATCTCAAGACCAATTCCTAGGAACTGGGCTTAGACATGCCTCTGCCCTCTTTACCAGTTCTGACACCAGCTGTTTCACAACACTGTACTTCTCAGCTGGATGAGACAATTCATTGCAGTGGCCACACCAACTCAAAAGACCATACTCAAGATTGAAAGCTTTATTTGGGAAGTTAAAAGGTTACAATTCAGGATCAGGATTGGCTCAAGGCAGCTTTTTGATTACGATAGCCTACTAGCCGTGTCCACTGGCAAGCCTCTCACTGGTCCTTTGTCAGCCAGGCAGCTTCTCGTTCTTTGTTGTGCTCAGACAATACTACAGAGCTCTTTCACTGTTGATAATTAATGCCCAAAGGGTATGATACTTTTCCATAAGCTTAGCCTAAAGATGTTTAGCTCTAGCTCCTTGGGTCAGCACCTTACTTCCTTAATTAGTACATGGAGCTCTTGCCCTGCAATTTATGTTTACTTGCTATGTAGACCAGGTAACTTACCATTCTGTTTTGTGCTGTGCATTTTGTTTTTGCTACTGTGGTTCCTCTGCCACCTCTGGTGTTCCACCTTTCTGTCTCTGGATCAAGGAGAGCCATTGTGCGGGAATGGCAGGGTCCAAAGGATGTCCCCATATCTGGCTCTTGATGGTAATGAGATTCCTCTCACTCTGTTGCTGAGGAGCCAGCTCATTTCACACTCAGCAGAATGGCAACATTGGTCAATCTGCACAATAGAGGTCTACATTTTTACAATCACATTTATCTCTGTTAATGGTCACTCACAACTGAATCCTAAAATTCTGTTAGCATCCTCCCTTACATTCTCTTACTCCATCCTCTCTGGAAAGAGTCATTTGGTGGGAGTTATACAGACCAGGGGTGGAGGATCCATATCAAGTAATTAATTTCTTTGTTAAAATTGGATTATCAAGTGGTTAATGATTCTGTAAAATTCAGGCTTATGATTACATTGCAAATTAAATTGTTAGTTTATTTTCTATTTAAAAAGTTGTATTAAATTTTTATAGTTAAATATTACCAAACACTTTTAATTAACTTTTTAACATTTTACTATGAAAAAATTTAAAGTTATTGAAAATTTCAAAGAATGCTATACTGAACTGTCATATGCACACTCCTGAGGGTCTACAACTTTTTTCTGTTTTCATTATCTGTCATCTACCCAATTGTCCATCCTTTAGTTAATTTTTTTAAAACACTAAGGTAAGTAAAAAATAATTCTTAGAAAACTGTAGAAACTTTTACTAAACAAAAATATCTAAACGTGAAGCTATTATCTCCAGTCATTTTCTCCGTCAAGGTCAATACACTTCTGAAGGGAGTGTTTCTATCTCTCTAACCCTTCTCCAAAGAGTTCTATGCCCTTTTATTTATACCACTTTAAAATGGCAATTTTGACATTCTCGAGAGACTCAAATTATGTTCCTTTAAATGTTCTTTAGTTTGGGGAACAAAAATCTCATGGGGCAACATAGGACTCTAGGGTGAATTGACTAAAGCTTCCCTGTCATATTCTCCCAGGGAAAGACCTTGCTATTCTCGGAGAATGACTAGGAGCTTTTTTAGACTGAGCAAAAAGTTTCTTGGTGAAACTCTCTGGCCATTTTCTCCACAATGCAGTTTTCTACTTTTTTCAAACTTTATTCATAATAACAGCCTATCATCATCTTTTGAGAAAATCTGGGAATATTACTGTGTCCCCCAAACACAGTAACCTTTTGAGCTGACCTCTCTTGTTTGAATTTAACTGGATCAGCTGATTCTCCTCAGCCATTGTTTTGATTGGACCTTTATTTTTGGAAGGCACTCAAATGAGAATAAGCCTTTTGTATTCCTGAGAGAACTTGTCTGTAGCCACCCCCTGATCACAGAGACATGTCTAAATACTTGCTTTGATGAAACCCATCAGGTGTGAACTGTAATAGCAGCGATAATTTTTGACTCCTCATATATAGAAGCCGAGTCACACATTTCAGGTACATTTTATAAAGCATTGTGCTCTTTTCACCAGGGAGACTTTTGGTGCTGATTTATACTACTGGCAGTGGTTTATTAGCACACTTTCAGAAACCCTGTCAACACTGGATTTTATTATTTTTTATATAAAACTGGTATGGTGTCAAACCTCTTGTAATTTCAAGGGGAGAGAGGAGAACTGACATTAGCATCAGCCCGAGGCCAATTTCTCTGAGGTGGAGTTCAGACATATTCTGCACTCACGAGCCTTCTTAGCAATTCTGACACCTTTCTGCTGCGTTTGATAATTCATTGCAATGGTTACACAGAACCCATAGCCATACTCATGGTTATGGGTTTCATCAGGAAAGTAATAGGTTACAATCCAGGACCAGGATCAACTTGAAAATAAATGGAGTGTTTCAGGACATTATTAATCTTGGCTATACCCACAGGCAGGCCTGTCAACCCCCAGTCCTCATTTTGGGCCTCAACTCTGTGCTCTGTCTCTGCCCCACTCTATAGCAAGGTTTACAGAGCTTGTTAGCTACACTGAGGCGCCCCATTCAAGCATCAGGTCTCCTACCGCAGGTCAGTGAAATAGCCTATTACTCCCTTGCCATTGCTCTCGTGCCATCTTCAGTGTTACAGTTGTTTCCTTGTCCAGAAGGTTATCAGTGTAGATACTCTAGATCCCAAGGACATGCTGTGGTTTAGCTCCCCTTGGTGAAAATGAGATCCTCCCCAGCTGTGGGACTTGCCGCCTAAAAGGATGGTGCAACTGACTAATTGCCTACATGGGTTACACACACTCTACTTGCACGGCCCCACCTCTGCTGTGGTTATATGCCCCTTATTTGCATTAACAAGCTGTACAATCCCTTTGGTGGACTCAGAGCACATTATTTCCATAGGTCTACTTAGTCATTTTATGGGAGTTTCAAGGCACAAGTTAGAATCACCATATTAAAGCAATTCATTGCACTGTACACATTTTTGATAGTTTTTGGTAAAATATCACTAAAGTTTTCCTTTTTTTCCCCTTATCTTTCGTAGGATTCTCTTAGAATGTCATACAGTTGACCCTTGGATTTGAACTGTGCAGGGCCAGTTCTATGTGGTCTTTTTAAATGTTGCTATGACAGCTCCAATGTTGCGAGTACCCATTTAAAATGCTGTGTGATGCTAATCCTCGCTGCATGAGCTGTACACCCAGAGGTGATTAGCATCACACAATATATGAATTCACCACCATAGCCACGGGGGGAAATCCCTCCTAGAAATAGGCCTGTGCCCTCGCAGGGTCCAATGAAAATTACAGGTGGGCTCTCCAAGAGGGAGGTGGTTCAAGGTGAACTGTACTCCTAAAAACAGTCATTTACCGCTTGCATTGGCCATCTGATTTTTACTCTAGATTTTGAAATGAAGTGCATGTAGTTTGTTCTTTGTGCTACCTTTTGTTTCTCAGTGAAATACAATACTTATTGGAGGTGCAGCTCCAACTGTACCTTCATTTTCAGTCCCCAAATTGCTAGTCCTCCAGCTTCCAGTTTCTGTACCTAGTGTAACAGCAAGTGTTCTAACAAGAGAGTTAGCTGTAGCATTTGCAGGTTTTTCTCTTTTACAGAATATTTGGTGCTATGGAAGAGAACGAGAAGAGAATAATACTTAGGAGCAATGCGAAGTAGAAGCTCATAAATTCAATGTTCTTTCACTCACTGGGGAGTCTGGTTGATGTAAACTATTAATGTCAATTGGCCGCTAACTGAAAGGTTGAGGGTTTGGTTACTCTAGAGATTCCTCCCAAGGAAGTCCTGATGCTCAACTTCAGAAAATTCAGCCATTCTAAAAACCTTTGGTTTTACTTGGACATACGTGGGATCCCTTTACCTTGTTCTGGACTTCACAGGCTTCTCCCTCCACTTACTGGTCTTGTTTCTCCCCAGTTTTCTGATTCCTGTCCCACTCATTGTATCTGTGCCCCACTCTGTGCTGATGTCAACACTCAAGTGAAGTACAGGTCGATTTGAACTGTTTTGCAAGATAGGTACCTAGAGGAGCCTATAGTATGAAGTAGATTTGAAAGGTGGAAAGCCTTATAAAAACAACCCTTGAAGTTTGAGATTGTGAACAGTATTTATTGTTTTATAAGCAACTTGTACATAATAATTTGTTTACTCTTATAGCTATAAGTAATTTGTGGAAATTCAGTTATAAATATTTTGCCTTTGATATCATCTGAGTTTTCATTCAAATCTCTTTGTTTACAGCTGGGCTCAAAATGCAGAGAACTCAAAGATATTCATTTTGGCCAGTGCTACAAGATCTCAGATGAAGGCATGATCGTCATAGCTAAGGGCTGTCTGAAACTACAAAGAATATACATGCAGGAAAACAAATTAGTAAGTACTAGACATCAATCTGGTATTGCTCATTTTCTTTCTAACTTTTGAATTTGGTTAGATTTTTTTCCTCCTCATTTTCTCTTAGTGCATAAAGGGCAAGACTCCTCTGAAAGCAATGATTTATAAACTGACTAGGTGCTTGCATACTTGAGTGGTGAAAGTTCCTCCTTAGCATATACTAATGAGTCTTTTCAAAATTTTGACTGCGAACCAATTCAGGTATATTACAAAAACCCTTTTAATTGCTAAATATAAGTATGTGGTTATAATTCCTCTGGTTCCCTTAGGGACTATAAAGATTTTAGATAATTAGGATTTTTAATACCAAGGAAATTGCCCATTTGTGAAATATAGCATTTTCCTAAGTTTGGTGAAAAATGAAATTCAATAAATTGGGGCAGATAATCTTGGTAGTTTCATAGATTTCATACTTTAGCACATGCATGTGTAAGTTTATACACACCGAATGTATTTAGAAGTTTTTTATAAATCATTTTATTGGGGCTCATATAACTCTTATAAATACATCAGTTGAGCAAAGCACCCTTATGCATTCATTGCCCTCATTCTCAAAATTCGCCTTCCACTTGGGTCCTTGGGAATACCTAATGTATTTTATTTAATATATTTGAAGTCATATAATTCTTTTGAAATATAATTCACATATAAAACTCCCTTTTAAAAAGTGCACAGGTTAGTTTTTAGTACATACAGAAGTTGTGTACAAATTTTGTGCATTATTCTTAGCTTGTGCTTATTAGCTATCACTCTGTTCCCTCCCTAAGCCTGGGCTGCTGCTAATTTACTTGCTGTCTCTGAATTTGCCTATTTTAGACATTTCACAGAAGTAAAATTGTACAATATATACTCTTATGTTTGGTTTCTTTTACCCTACATAATAATTTCAGTGTTCATCTATGTTGTAGTATGTATCAGAAGTTCATTCCTTTTTGTGTCTAAATAAGATTCTGAAACCATTTAATTTTGATTTGATAGAGTCATGAATGTTAACAAAAGTGTCACTAAGGAAGCACTAGTAGGAGATAGCTGCATTTGAAAATATTGTACATCATAATGTGTGTTCAGAAATCTATCCATTTACACATGGTGCCAATCCCTGTACAGCTTATTATATTAACATTTCAAGGTACGTGCAATGAGTCATAATAACAAAGGGTTACTTTGGGATTCACATAAAACGTACTGCTGCATTATTTTGTTCAAGATGTTTTTGGGAATCTGGAAGTGTTTCTTTATGCTTTTGTGTATCAAAAGGCAGTTTGTACTATATCCTAAGACACACATTATATATGAGCTGTACCTAACTCCAAATTTACATACAAATTTGACTTAAGACAGATACAAGAATAGAACATGTTCATAATCTGAGAACTTTTGCTATATAATATGGTGTTGCATAATGACCAAATCATATTTTTCACAGACTGTATTATGAAATTTAAATGATATATGTCTATACTTGAAAATGTTGGCAGACTGATCCTGAAAGTTCAGCATATATACAAAAAATATTGATTTTTAATTGTATTAAAAATAGCTTTTTTCTTGTTCCTTGGAGTTGTTTTATAAAATTTAATTAAATTTTTTTGTTTTCATACTTGAATTTAACTTTTGAAAGGGTTCTTAATAACATTAGCACTTGAAGTGAGATTGGCTATTATTTTTTCATAATTTTTATCCAGTTTTATATATTCTTTGCATATATGTATACCATTCCATGCAAGAAGGACTTTTTAATAGTTTTATTGATATAATAATCATACATTTTCTCTTCACTAGTCACTTTTTAAATTAATAAATCATTTTACTCAGTGCTCTTACAACAATCCGTACATTAATTGTATCAAACACAGTTAGAGTTGTACATATGTTGCCATCACCATTTTTGAAACATTTTCTGCTTGAGCCCTTGGTATTAGCTCCTCTTTTTACCCTCCCTCCCCTACCGTCCCACCCTCATGCACCCTGAAAAATGATAAATTATTATTTTCATACCTTACGCCATCTACTGTCTCCCTTTGCCCATGTTTTTCTCCCTGGGTGGGGGTTGGGGTCATTTAATATGTCGATCATCTTAATCAGTTCCCCATTTCTCTCCCTTCTCCTGCCTTCTCCCACCCTCATAGTATCGCTACTCCCATTACTGTTCTTGAGGGGCTTATCTATCATGGATTCCTTGTACCGAGAGCTCTTACCTGTACTAGTGTACATGCTCTGGTCTAGCTGGATTTGTAAGGTAGAATGGGAGTCATGATAGTGGGAGGGGCAGGAAGCACTAAACAACTAGAGGAATGTTGTGTGTTCCATTGGCGATATGCTGTACCTTGGCTGATTCTTTCCTTCCTTGTGACCCTTCTATGAGGGAATGTCCAATTGTCTACAGATAGGCCTTGGGTCTCCACTCTCACCCTGATTATTTGCATAAATATACTTTTTTTGGGTCTTAGATGCCTGATACCTGATCCCCTCAGTACCTTATGATCATACAGGCTGGTGTGCTTCTTCCATGTGGGCTTTGTTGCTTCTTTGCTAGATGAATGCTTGTTTAATTTCAAGCTTTTAAGACAGTGTTTCTCAACCTTCCTAATGCTGTGACCCTTAATTCAGTTTCTCATGTTGTACTGACCCCTCAACCATAAAGTTATTTTTGTTGCTACTTCATAACTGTAATTTTGCTACTGTTGTGAATCATATGACCCCTGTGAAAGGGTCGTTTGACCCACAAAGTCATCGTGACCCACAGGTTGAGAACCACTTCTTTACAACCTCAGATGCTATATCTTTAATTGGCTGGGCACCATGAGTTTTCTTTACCACATTTGCTTATACACCCATTTTGACTTTGAATTAACCATTAACACTATATTAAAAGTAAGTGCTTTTTTGTACTTAGAATTGTATTTTTCCCAGATTATATAGTAAAAGTCCTTCACATTTCTCTTTGCATTTATATATTTTTAATAATGACTTATGTGATGGCATATAGAATAATGTCTATAGGGTCAAATTAACTAAAATTATGAATCCTGGTATTTTCTCCCACTTGCATGGTTGCTCTGGAAAAGTTACTTAAGCTCTATGAGCCTCATTTGCAAATGAAGTTATTGTTTTGATGTTTAAATTATATAATGTTTTTAATGTGTCTAGTACAAACTCTGACCAACAGAAGACACTAGAGCTAGTAATTTTTATAGTGCTACTAATGTATTATCTGTTGGTTTCTATTTTATTTTTAAAATAAACTAAAGGATTGTAATCTCAATTTAAAACTTAGTTTCTCATGTAATGGGGATGTTAATTAAGTAATAGTTGTGTGCTTGTTGAATAAATTTAAACCTTTTGTGCTTATTAAAAAACGTTTTAACCAAAAGTTCTGAAGCAATCAACTATATATGTTTTGAAGGTTTTAGTGATGTTCATATTCATTTTTTCCTAAATAATAAATTATGCTGAAGCATTTTATAGCTAAATTTCAATGGGATTAAGTTTTTTATTTAGTTTCAATCAGTAAATATTTTTATTTCCTTGTAAACATGAACTAATTTTGCTAAGTCTTAAATTTTAGTTCAATAAAATTCTTTGAATTTATGGTTCTTTAAAAGGAAAATTAAGAGTAATTTGAATTCCTTATGTTAGATATCAACATTTGGTATATATTTTTTACAGATACATTGTACTGTTAAAATTATATACAAAGCTACAATTTTACATAGTTTAGTTGTTTTCACTTGAGAAATAGTATTTTACAGCAGATACTTTAACCAGCTAATTGAAGTACTTAACTGCCATTTCTGATAAGGTGTGGATAGAAATAAGATTTTTGTGTTGTCAAATAAATTTATTTAATTATTTTGTTTGTTTTCTTACATTGGATCTCCTCAACAACAGAACTATAACCTAATATTTTAATTCAAAAATTACATAGCAAGTTTTTTCAGTGTAAACTTAGTTATCTTTAATGTATTATCAAATTGATAGCTTTTAATACATTGGCTTGACAGAATGTACATTTTTCATGTTCTATTTTGGCCTGTAGATGGCAGCATTGTCCTTGTGGATTTCAGTGACACAGCATTTGTGTCCTTTATAGAACTGTCAGGATATAATGTTGCTACATAGTTTCTGTAGATGTCATGGTTCATTTTAAATTTTTGTCCTTTAATGGGAAAATTTCTCATAATCATTTGAAATATTAGACACATTTAGAAAGTTACAAGATGAACTTGCCGTTTTACACAAAGTTGAAAGATACTGGAAGATTTTTACTTGTGGCACAATGGGATGAACTTGAGACCAGGAAGAGGGCCCTGTGGTTATCAGAGGGGGATGTGTTCTATGTAAGTGGAAACTGAGGGCATTGACTTGACATCTGTGGTATTTAGTTTGGATTTTCACTTTTTGATTATACAGTAAAGTCAGCAAGCATTTCCTCTCTCCTTCTTTATTACCCAGATTTACTTATCTGCTTTTCAGATAAGATAAGATAAGCTTGTTTGGCCCCTTTTTATTCACTTGTAAAATGATGAGGTTAGATAGATTATCAGTCATTTATTGTCTAGTCTGATGTCTTATGATTCTAGGATTTATTTCTAAAATAACTTCCATGCTAAGTTTTAGGAGCAGAATGTTCATTGTATTATCATTCCTCAGAGAAACTGTGGCTTTGATTCCAGAGCACCACAGTAAAGCACTATAGCAGTGAAGGGAATCAGATGCATTATTTGATTTTCCAATGCATATGTTTACACTACATATACTGTAGTTTATTTCTCGTGTAATATGTAATTGCACTATGAAAAAGTAAACGATTTTTAGAATTACCAAATTGGGATAGACTTGTGAACACCTTTTGTTGAAACAGTGGTTGTGCTTGACACAACCTTGCAATTAGAACCTTTGACTTGTGAAATATGCTTTATCTATGAAGCATAATAAAGTGAAGGGTAATAAAATGTATGCCTATACATTTTTTGTGTGTGTCATCTCTTTTTTCTTTGACAATTTTCATTTCTTGGAATTCGGTTTGTAAACTTGATAAATTTCTAATTTGCAAGAAATTACTTATGTATTATGAATATATTTTAGAAAGTTTTGGGGAAATGATAAAATTTTCTTGTATTAAACTTTATTTTCTTTTTTGGGTCTGAGTGGGAGGAAGTGATAACATACCCACTTCTTTTTTTCCTGAAAATTGTGACACTTTCTTTTTCAACCTTCCAAAGTAAAAAAACAAACTCCCTGCCTTTGAGTCATTGTGGACTCATGTTGACCCTATAGGACAGGGTAGGACTGCTCCTGTGAGTTTCCGAGATTGTAGTTTTTATGGGAGTAGAAAACCCTGTCTTTCCCCTTAAAGCTGCTGGTGGATTTGAACTGCTGACCTTGCATGTTGCACCTCAGTTTATAACCAGTACTCCACCAGGGCTCTGTCAACTCCACCAGGGCTTCCAGTTAATTGATATTTTACTAGCTTTCTAGTTCTGTGACATTGCGCAGTCACTTGACCATCGTAACAATGTTTTTGTGTGGCACTGCCTTTTCAAGGCTCATGTAGGTGAGGAAGGATCTAGCAGCATCTCCCCAGGCTTTTGTCTTCTAGGCAGGAAGCATGTTCACAGGGAGTGAAGTAAATGCCATGATCGAGTTTAACTCACTGCAGTCTAATCTATGATCCTGCTGTTTCTTATTCATGTGACTTTGGGATAGTTCACTAATTTTTGTGCTTCTACTTTCCTTGTTTACATACCCTCAAATATGTTCTTAGAATCAGACTAAATTATAATTTGTTTCAGTTTTTATAATAACAAGGCACAATGCTGTCAGTTTTAATAATTAATCCTCAAAACCAACATGTGATGAAGCTATTTTTTCTTGCTACTTTTAAATGAAATTGAGGCCACAAGCTAAGTAACAATAAATAACAAAGTCTGTAGCTGTTAAAACTATTAGCCTTTTCCGTAATGGTTTCTGATTATGCAGATGTTCATGGCTACTTGCAACAAAAGGCAACACTGCTGGTCTTATGCAATACTCAACAGTTGTTCCTATGTTTGAGTCCGTTTTTGCAGCCACTGTGTCAGTCCATCTTGTCTAGGATCTCCCACTTTTTCTCTGTCCTTCTGTTTTACTAAGCACGATGTCACTTTCCCAGGACTGATCTCTGCTGATTGTCCAAAGCACATGAGACAAAGCCTTGCCATCCTTGTTTTCAAGGAGGATTCTGACTGTACTTCTTCCCCCCCTTTATTTATTCATTCATTCATTCATTTATCTATCTACTTATTTATTTAAAATTAATAAAATCTTTTTATTGGGGCTCATACAACTCTTATCACAGTCCGTACATACATCAATTGAGCAAAGCACCCTTATAGATTCATTGCACTCGTCGTTCTCAAAACTCACCCTCCACTTGGGTTTCTGGAATCAGCTTGGTTTCCCTTTTTTCCCCCTCCCCCTCCCTCCCTACTCCTCCCTTCCCCCTAGTCCCTTGATAGTTTATAAATAATTATTATATCTTATACTCCCCAGCGTCTCTGCAGGGGTGACTGTACTTCTAAAAGCCATTGAACCAGTTGTCATTTGCAATGACTTGTGTGTCTGGAGTCTGTGAATGATTTTTCAGAAGTAGATTTTTCAGACTTTTCTGCTGCGGTGCTTTGGGTGTGCTTTCAGTTAGCACCTAAGCATGTTAACTCTTTGCACTGGCCAAGGCGTCACTGAAAAGCAGTCTAGTGCCAGATCAATTCTGGTGCATGAGACTCGGCTTCAGAGTGTATATTCAAGGATGTGATTGTTCGTTATAAATTCATTAGTAATCACAAATGAAACAGTAATGTGTTCCTCATGGTTATTCATGCTCTGTATGAGGGGGCTTCAAAACGTTTGTGGGAAGATTCCATTATCTTTCTATCCCATTTTTCATTAACTTTGGAGCCCTTTGTGAGGACAAATGTTTCTACTCTTTAAAACTTCAAAAAACAATCATTGTTGTAGTTGCCGCTGAAAAGACAAAATGGGATGATACAAGGAACGCAATTTAAAAATTTTTAGTTGGCTTTTTAATTCAAGGAGAAGCAGAACATTGAAGAAAATGGTGGTTATCCACTTTTGTCTGACTGTGGTTTATGCATGTTGTATACTTCATTCCGCAGCTAAGTGCAAGGGCAGCAGTTCAAAACCGCTAGCTGTTGCACAGGAGAAAGTTGAAGCTTTTCCTTTAAAGTTACACTCTTGGAAACCCAAAGGGACCGATCTCTGTTCTTTAGGGTCACGATGAGTCAGAATCAATTCAGGGACAATGAGTTTGAGTTGAGTTTTGAGTTTATTTAATTCCACCCCCATCAAAAAAAGAAATCCTCAATATTTCACACTCTACATTCCCTGAAAGCCTTTGCCATAATCCCCAATACTCATTGATGTTAAAATTCCTAAGCATGAAACTTTAGAAATGTGACCGTGTGGACAGCCCAACTCCCCCGACCCCCACCTCCCCCCCACACAAACACACACACAAGCCATTGGAAGTAGATTGTCATGCCTTTTATCTGAGACATGTCTGGGTGGGGTTGAGACTATGGTTGGTAGTCAAGTACCTAACATTTTGTGCCACCCAGAGACTCTTCTAAAAGACATTATAGATAGGTGCTACAGAACTTAAAAGAAAAATTTAATTATTACCATGAGCAGCAGATATTTTTAAACAAAATTTATTTGCCTCATTTACTACCCCAACAGTAATAGGAATTTCTGTTATTATTATTCCTTTCCCAAGCCTCTTCCTTCTTACATCAAATTGGTTAACAATTGATGTATATTCCTACAACTAATTCTAAAACAAGCGATAACTATATACAGGTTAAAAAGTCTAACATGGTCCCTTGTACTTATAACCCTAATTTTATTTATCAGATCAACTAATCTTTTAGGACTCCTTTCCCATACACTACGCCCGCCATTCAATTTCATTAAACCTAGGCATAGCAATCCCATTATGAGTAGGTACGCTGATCTTAGGCTTCCATCACAAAACTAAAGCTTCACATGCCCATTACCTTCCACAAGGAACCTCTGCTCCCTTAGTCCCATTATTGATTATTGCTGAAAATATTACAGCTGCTCATCTGCTGTTTCATTTTATTGGTGGAGACACATTTATTTGGATGTGAATCAGTACCGTTATAGCTCTTACTATCCTATAATTTGCAGATGCACTTATTCGAGCCTACTCTCAGGCATTTCATATCATTAACCCTAGCCCCTGACCTCATATAGGCACTTTATCCAATCTTCTTGTAAAGTTAGGCTTAATAATATGATTCCATTTTAACTCCATAACACTTCTCTTAATGGTTTAACATCTACTGATGACATGACCTTGGATGAGAAAGTACATTTCAAGGATACCGTACACCTATTTTCCAAAAAGGTTTTCGCCATGGCATACTTTCATTCATTATTTCAGAAGTACTCTTCTTTGCGGGCTTTTTCTGAGTATGTTATCACTTAACCCCAGGAGCCCTGGTGGCATAGCAGCTGCATGTTGGGTTGATAACTGCAAGGTCAGCCGTTTGAAACCAACAGCTTCTCCCAGGGAGAAAGACAGGCTTTCTCCTCCCACACAACGAGTGTCAGAAACTCACAGGGGAAGCTCTACCTTATTCTGTTGGGGTTCACTATGCATTGGCAGCTACTCAGTATTGAGTTTGGATTTTTTTGGAGCTTAGCACCTATTCCTGAACCTAGGTGACTGCTGACCTCCAACAGGTATTACCCCATTAAAATTTTTAGAAGTACCATTATTAAATAATTAAGTAGTTAATTCAAGGCTTCAGGTACAATAGAACATTTAAAAAATATTGTATTCTTACTTAGATAAAGTGTTCTATTTGGGAAAACACAGTATTTCATATTTTTAAATAAAATTTGGACTCAGAAATAGTAGTACCATTTCCTTTCCAGTAGTTTTAATAGCAACTTCAGTGAGCTAATGAGTTTGTCACTCTCTTCTGTGTTTCTTAACATTTTGCAGTATTCAATCTAGTCAACTAACATTTGAATATCTAGGCTATACTAGTTACTGTGAAGAGTATTCTGCTACAAAGAAAAAATCCTAGTTTAATTATAAATGTTGTGGAAATTCTAATTGCAGAAATTTTGCATGAGGGATTGAGGGAAGAAATAAGGACATTTTAAAAATTGTAGTTGACCTTTGAACAGAGTCTGGAATGATGAATGGCGGTAGGTGCCATTGAGACTGTTCCCACTGGGAGAGCCCATGTACAGCAGGATGAGACCCTACTGGAACCTGGGCCTTTCTCACAGTTGTTTTGTTTGGGTCCCTGTTTCAGCCACTGTGTTAATCTATCTGGTCAATGGCCTTCCACTCTCTCGCTGACATTCTATTACGCATTATGTCTTTTCAAAGCGATGTCTCTATACTGCTGACTGGTCTCTACTCTTAAAAGTGTCCAAAGTAGGTGAGATAAAGGCTTGTCACCCTCACTTTTAAGGAGTAATTTTTAATGTACTTTTCCCAACACAAATTTGTTTGTTCATCTTGCAGTCTCTGCTGACACCATACTTCAGTTCTGTCAGCTTTCTCATTCATTGTCCCGCTCTCTCAGGCACACAGGCAATTGAGAACACCATGACTTGCATCAGGCATGTCTTAGTCATTACAATGACATTTTTGCTCTTTAACACCTTAAAGGGGTCGTGTGTAGAAGATTTGCCAAGTGCAATATCATTTAATTTCATTACTGCTGTTTCCTTAAGCATTGATTGCGGATCTTAGTAAGATGACATCCTGACAACTCTTACATTTCGTCTTTATCATGATGTTGCCACTGGCCAGATAGCGAGGAGTTTGTTTTCATTGCGTTGAGCTGCAGTCCATACTGAAGCTTTAAGTCTCTGCTTTTCATCATCAAATGCTTCACTTTCCCCCTTGCTTTCATGAAGCAGAGTTGGGTCGTCTGCATATTGAAGGTTGTTGTGAGCCTTCCTACAATCCTGATACCGGATTCTACTTCATACCTTGTTCTTCATAAATTGTTTGCTCAGCATACAGATTGAATAAGTATGGTGAGAGGACCAATCCTCATGCACATCTTTTAAAATTTTCGCCCATGTGGAATCCCGTTTTCTGTATTAGAATGATTGCCTCCTGCTATGTTTTTCAGTTCTGTGTGAGCACAATGATGTTTCCTAGACTTCCATTCTTCCTAGAACTATCCATCATTTGTTATGATTGATACAATTAAAAACCTTTGCAGTTAATAAAATAAAGCACAAATATATATCTTTCTGATATTGTGTTTTCAGCTAAGATCTATTAATGATATCCCTTGTTGCACACCTTCTTTTGAATAGTTTGAGTTTCTGGCCACTTGCTGTTTATATACTGTTGTAGCTGCTTTTTAAGAATCTTCAACAAGATTTTATTGCATATAATATAATTGATATTTTTTCATAATTGCTGCATTCTGTTGGGTCACATTTCTTTGGAATGGGCACAATAAGGATTTCTTCAGTGTTTGCCCAGGTAGGTATTTTTTGAATTTCTTGGCATAGACTAGTGAGTGCTTCCAAAACTATATCAACTTGTTAAAGCATCTTTTTACATGCGTGTTGACCATTGGAGGAGCACTGGTGCCATAGTGGATTGTTCACTGGGCTGCTAACCAGGAGGTCATTAGTTTAAAACTACTAGTTTAAAACTACCAGTCACTTCAAGAAAGAAAGATGAGGCTTTATTTTCCTGAAACACATAAGGGCAGTTCTACCTTGTCCTGTAGAGTCACTATGAATCAATTAACTTGATGGCAGTGACTTTGGTTTTGAGTTTTTGGTTGGCAATTTGAATTTGAGGTCTACTCATTTTTAAATTTGGCTGTTAGTTTTAAATTTATAGAAATATTTTATAAATTTTGGATATCGTGGTTCCCCAAATCTATAGGCTATCTTTTTACTTTTTTGATAAAGTCCTTTGATGAACAGGTATGTTTCATTTTTATAGGTTCATTTGTCTACTTTGCTTTTGCTACTCGCTTTTATTGTTGTATCAGATAGTTCAGCACAAAAACCTAGGTCTATCAGTATTTTCTTGTATTTATACATTTCATAGTCTTTTGTTTTCAGATTAAGTTTTTGATCTATTAATTTTTTAAATATATGGAATAAGTTTTAAATCGTGATTCATTCTTCTGCATGTGACTATCTAATTTTATTAGCACCAATTATTAAAGATGAACTTCCTTCAACAGTAGTTGGATTGAGTGTTAGTATTTCTAGGCTTTACATTTTCTTAGTGTAAGTTTCTGTTATACACATTTCAGGCTAGTATGTCTAGTATTTTCAAGTCTGTGTCCTTTTACTCTTTAGTCCTTCCATATGTATTTAATGTTTGTTTTTTTTCCCATTTCTGTTAAGAAGGCTACTGGAATTTTGATGAGTATTATGTTGGGTTTATAGATTACTTTAGAAAATAACGAGTATTGGCGGTGTGTTGTGCTGGTAACCACAAGGCCAACCGTTGAAATCCACCAACCACTGCTCCAGAAAGATGTTTTAGTCCCATAAAGATTTAGGGCCTCTGACCTGTTCTGCCGTTTAGGATACCTATGAGTCAAAATTATCTTGATGGCAATGGTTGTAGTTCTCTTGATGTTAAAAACATGGACTGTTCTTCCATTTATTCAGGCCCTTTAAATAATGTGTTATAGTTGTCTGTATACAGGTCTTTATCTCTGTTCAAGTTTGTTCTTAGTTCTTTTATTGTAAAAGATGATGTTTCCTTTATTTCATTTTCCTCTTACCCCTTACTGTGATTTCCATATTCTTAATGTTAATAAAATTTGTTGCGTTTTATTGGATTAGTATTTGAAAGATCAAATTTAACTAAAAATAACAATCACTTGGCAGGCAGAATAATTTCATTTGGAAGAATACACTTTTACTCATTATATGTTCTTTGCTGGACCTTACCCCTCTCGCTCTTTTAAATCCATTGGCATATTTCTTCTTTGAATATCTTTTTTTCTTTTTTATCTTTGTAGAAATTTTGTAAGGGCATAAATGAATCATAGTCTATCATTTGAAAGCCATAGAAAACCATAATGAATGAATGCACATGAATGTGTATGTGTTTTATTTTCTGTGTGTGGTATGGAGGGCAGGCAGTGATTTGGATAATATCCAATTAATTTTTCTTTGAAATGCATTAATATTTTAATCTAGTACATTTACCTGCCTAATTATATTAGTTTAGCAATGTTAATATTAGTCCCCAAACTCCAGGGACCTATCAGAGGAAAGTAATCTATTTTTAAAAATTCTGATAGAGATATCCCCATGTGGGTAATGTGGAATTCCTTATGGCTAAAAATAAGAGGGTTTAAGTAGTATTTACATATTCTTTTAAATTCAAAAGAAATTTTTTTGTTCGCCTAGTGCTAGACTAGTGAAAGTCTACTGTTTAGGTTGGGTTTTAATTTATTACTGTAGATTATTACTAGTGTTAGGGTTCTTTTGTTGGTGTTTCTTTCCCTTTATATTTTTTGTACTTTCAATCTTGTGGGTTTTTTTTATAAAAAGCTATGATTTTTGTTTCCTTCAGGATTCCATATTAAAAACGAAAGGATTTAGAGTAAATAAAGTTATCTCTAAGATCTAAGTGTGAAAGTGCTTTGTGCTCAAGTATTAACAACAGGAGATGGTGGATTGAGATAAACAGCTGGGTCGTTAGACTTAGCCAATATCAATTTTGTAAGATTAGATGACAGTGGGTGCTGGAAGTACATTAAGCCTGTCATTATGACCATATGTTTTTACTACCCTACTTGCCTGTCAGTCAACAAATGAGATGTTTTGTTTGGGTCTAGGGAGAAACGTCTCCTATGCACAGTACACTCATCCACAGTGTATTGCTGGGATTTTAGGATATCTAAGACTTAGCTCATTTATTTTTTGTGGTTAGGCTCAAAGAGGAGAATTGTTGAATTAGCTTTTAAAAATATTTACCTTTGAATATAGTTTTGCAAACTGTAGTTTGGCTTCCTGGTCATGGAATGCACCTTTTTTCAGTGTTTTTTTTGCAGTGAATATTAAAAAGATATATCATTGTGAAAGTACTGTGCCACTTGGATAAACCCTCTCGACAGGCAGAAGCTATATAGATTATGTTTCTTCCAGACTACTGGTATGGTGCTGTCTTCCTGTGCTTTCTTGAAGTTCTTATTTAAGGTCTGAATGTTATTTTTCTTAATGGGCAGTAGTTGGGCAAGCAGTCATGGGAGTGTTTTTGTTGTTGTTTTTACTGTATTTCTGGTTTTGCATAGGTGAAGTTGAAGAGCCAGATGAAGTCCATGGCTATTTCTTTAACCCTTATTTTTTGTACCTTACTTGGTGTAGCTCTTTCAAATTTTGCTACAGAAAAGATATTTAGTGAATGCTGTATACTCTTCATTAGTTTTGTGTTTTCTAAAATATTGTAGTAGAACTAATTAGATTACTATAGGAAAACTCATGGAGTCAGTAAACATTTGAATAGTTATTACCAGACTTATTTTTTTGGTTCTTTTTTGAGGGCATAAAATCTAGATATCTATCATTTACATATATATATATGAATCTATAATCCAAATGAAAGCAGTAAATCAGAAATCCTGTAATTGAATTATGGTTGTGCAGTTGTTTTGTTATTTGCTTTGTCCTGATTATATTTTCAGAAAACAGAGAAAAATATCTTTATATTCCCTGTTGTTTAAATACCTATATAAGTGCCTGGAAATTATAAAATGTTCTTCATCATGTTTTTTGACTTTTCATTGTAATTTCTCTTTAAAATTGTTAGAATTAGTTTATGCTCCAGTTTGTAGATTCTCTGAATGAGGCTATCAAAATAGTATATTTACATGTACTTTTACAAGATAAATGTTTGCTTTAAATACCAGAAGATAATTTTGAGTATTCTGATATTTAATATATTTGAAGTTGTTACATGACATTTTTAGTTACAATTTTTTATTATGATACAATTTATATAACAAAATTAGCTATATTAAAGTGAAGAATAAAGCTATTATTTACTGTGTTTACACTTCTGTACAATTACAATCTTTATCTAGTTTCAAAACATTTTCATTATAAAACCCCATATCTATTAAACAGCTGTGTAATTTCTCCTCTCCCTGTCACTGGCAAGCACCAGTTGTCTTCTCTTTATATGAACTCATGCAGATGGATTGTTACATGCACACATACATGTATATACACACAGAACTCTTCTGTATTTTTATACTCATCAGTACGCAGTTTCATCAAATGATTTGTTACATATACTATACCTATAGTCATTTCAAAATTACATTAAAGTATTTAATGGAAAACATGTAAAGATGTATTGTACATTACACTAATTCTATCTTGTCTTAAAAGTTTTCAACGGTTAATCTGTATGTTTGTTTTTTTATGTCCACAACCTTCTTGTGTGTACTCTTGTTGAAATACTGAAATACTGTTTTAATTTTTTAAGAAAACTGCCGTGGCTTAACAGCAAAGTTTTCTTCACAGGTCTTTATTCTCATTAATTTTTTTACTTTACTTTTTACTTTCTTTTCTCATATTGCTTTATTTCAATATTTGTTCATTTCCAATAAATCAACTGAAGCAATTTTTTCTTAAATATCCTTTGAGAATTCCACCATGGTTTTACTTTGTTCTATCAGGTTCTTTTATTGAGTAGTTTTTATTAATGTGTTGATAATTTGTTGTATGTTTCTATTTGCTTATGTCTCCCATGTAAAGGGATGAGATGATTTGTGGACTTGTGTACACTTGTACAGTGGCTGAGTGTACATTCGTCAATGTTTTGATTTAATGGATAGTTGCTAGGACCTTTTATAAGTCTATTTTTTAACATAAAATTATAAATGTAAGAAATTATCACTAAAAATAAACTATTTCATGCTGAAGTAGTTTTGACTTACTTGTGGAAAAATTGATTTTTTTCTAGTATTTGGAAGAAGAGTTTCTTTCAAAATCACATTTTTAATGAGATACATCATGCATGTTTCTTGAAATATTGTACTATACTGGTCAGTGAAAATACAGATTTTCAAGTGTAGCTCAGAAAATGCAGATTTCATTCAATTTTACTTTTATTGCCAGCTGGATTGGTGAAATAAGTTTCATTTTGTAGGATTGGTAATTGATTATTCATTAGTGTTCACACCGTAAGAATGACAATGAGAATTTGAGGATGGACCGTCCCCAAAGGTCTTAAGATTCCAGACTTAAATAGTTTTGAGGAAATTATTTCCCAACGTGAATGTTGAAACTCTGCTTTATCAAGATTACAGAGTATTTATAATGTACTTTCATTTTGGGCTTAAATCACATTAAAGATAGTTGACTGCCTCAGGACTTCCACTGAAGTGTTACCACCCTTCAGACCACCCTAACAAAAATCTCTCAAGACTGCTATGAAACATGATCTGTTAACGTTAGACTTCCATTACCTAATTATTGAAAGGATGAAAGTTAACTTTTTCCCCCTATAATTGAGTTTGTCACAATTACAAAGAAATAGATTAAATATAATATTCGATACACATCGTAGTTGCTTGGTGCCAACAAAGTTCCCTAGCAGATATGATAGTACCGTATATACTCGTGTACAAGCTGAGTTTTTCAGCATATTTTTATGCAGTTTTTGTGGTAAAATTAGGCGCCTCTGCTGATATTTGGGTCAGCTTATACTTCAGTATATACGGTAAATTCAGCAAAAACTACTGACATTACTTGTCAACTTGAGAGTAATATATGATGTATAAATTACACTGACAACTCATCTTTTAAAACTTTAGACAGTTCTGAGTATTTAAATTCATAAATTGACTCCATTAAAATTATTTTCTTTAATATATGCTTTAACAGCTTTGTAGAATACAAAATTTGGAAAAGAATAGCCAAGAAGCATACATGGATACCTTGGCAGGTTAATGCATTGTTTCCTTTACTTTCTTGGGGGATTATGTGGCATTTGAAGAATTTAAAGAAAAATCGGCAATTATAAGTTCAACTGACATATATTGTTAATTATGTTATTTATAGAATATCATTTAAGAGTGACCATTTAAGAACCATTGAGCTATTGTAATCAAAGTTGAAAAAAGAACAGTTAAATGATGCCAAACTTACATATATTCTAATTTTTAGTTATTTAAAAATGATTGTTATTAATGCCTTATTCATATATATTCATCATAGGTATTAACATGATTAGACAATTTATGTTTAATCCTAATTCTCATTCTAAGTTAATGTGAGAATCTGCCATTTGAAATTGAAAATATGCCTTTTGTGAATGAGTTCATTGTTTTAGGAGAGCGTCCTAATTTTAGCCCATAAGTAGTGGTTTCTATTACTGCTATTAAACTTACTCTTTGCCAGCTGGTCTATACTAGTGGTTTGAGATTTTCTTTTCTTAAAGCTTTATAATTGAAGTACAATACATGGTGCCATTTGTTTTCCCCTGGAAAATGATTTAAACAAACTTTTTATTGCACTTGTTGAATATGTATTTCATAGTAGCCACCATGAAGTTCACAGCGTTTAAGAAGATGAAGAAGCAGGGATAAAAGGTACACATCCATGAAGGCTTGCTTTCACAATTGGTGTATAATCCTTTCTGCTGTCACTGGTACCCCAGCCCCGGTCCTCCCAGAACAAAGGACACTGAATCGGAAATTGTGGGAGCCGGGGCACGTTCCTTCGGCAGCGCATCGCACGGCCCATAGGCGTTGTCAGTCTCAGTTTGATGCTCTTTATTCCTTCTGACAGATGTGAGGTAGGGTCTGTGAGGGGAAGTCATTACTAGAGAGAGGGCAGTGTCAGATCAAAAGTGACCAGTGATCAAACAAGGTAAAGGGCTGTGGAAAATAGGCTCTCTTTCTGGCCTCACACCTGCCTGATCACTGAAGAGAATAGTCCTTAAGTGACAGGGCAAGTTGATTTTCTTTGATGGACAGTGAATTAGAAGTCAGAATGGAAGCCTAACTAGAGTACAGAAGATTCTAACTTCCTAGTTCTGGGACAATTTGAGTGTTTAAATTTTTTACTTGATTACTGAAAAATTGTAGACTTTATACTGAGATAAAATATTAAACCCTATTTAGACAAACTTCATTTCTATTTTCAGAGGTTGTAGTAACAAATAAGCAAGTTTCAATATAGAAATCACCAAATTATTTCTTTCAAGCATTTTTTTCCTCACAAGCATTTTGTTTTAAGTCTAAGTAGTGTACTGGTGTGATTTTAATGGTGGATATCATGTGCATTGTATTGAGCTTGGCGCATAGTAGGTTCCATCAGAGTAAATTTTTGAAAGCTACCTAATGAAGTAATTTTGAATACATTCATATTAACCCATCGAGTGCTGAATATTTTGTGTTTTTTTTACATGCTAACCCCTTCAAACCAAGTCAGTTGAAAGAAACTTTAGAGACAGCCCGATTAGTTTGTATTTTTGTTTCTTGATTCCTCTTCTTTCATGCAACTAGATGTGTGACTAGAGTCCAGAAGAGGATTGAAAATTGGTATGAATTGTAATGACAATTACTGTTCATTCGCTTACTGTGGTTAAAGTAACAATTGAGGCATAGTCCTAATATTTTAATCATAATGTTTTCCTTTACGTTAAGGAGTAGCGATTTTGACCATTATTAGATTCCTAATGTCTCAATTTTTCTTGCATCAAATACTGCTGAGTTTTTTATAGGTTCAAAAATAATTGACAATCACTTTCCCTTCAATATTGGAAATAAGATTTATTTGAAATTGTGCCAACCTTCTTTTTGAATGTTTTTAATTTAGCAGTATGTCTGTTCATATTTACATGAATACTCAATGCAAAAGAGATCACAACAGCACGCAAGTTTACTAATCAGAATCTTTGATTTGTGACATATTGCCATAATTAGTTCATGTATGATCTTACGGTATCTTTAAAAAAATCATTTATTGGGAGCTCTTACAGCTCTTATCACAATCCATACACACATCCATGAGCTTATGGAATCTTACAGATTAACTTATTTTAAAATTATTTATTGACCTTATAAGCTACAACCCAAACTAAGAAATATCACCTAGTATTAGTCATTTTTAATCTTCATTTAATCTTCATTCCTTTAAATCTTCTCATGCCTTTTCAAATGTAAACAGAGCTCATTACTACTCTAAATTTCGTGTTTCTGTTTTCCCCATTTCCTTACATATGTACTTATCCTTAAACAACATAATGTTAATTTTTCACTTGTTTCTAATCAGATGTCTAAAGGAGTCATTGATGAAATGATAAAAATAGTGCTTTAAATATTTCAGTGTGCTATTTAAAAAGGATATAATTTAGTGTATCAGTGTAAGGGAAATATGTTTCTGAAAATTAATTTGATGCTAATTAAATTAAAATTTTAAGTTATTGATATTCTTTGGACTTAGTATACAGTATCTATAAGACAGTTTCTTACTTTTTGTATCTAACAAAAATTTCTCAAGACTGTTATGAAATATGTCTGTTTTGTTTTATTTCCATCACCTGATGTTTGAAAAGATGAAAGTTAACTGATTATTTCTATAATTGAGTTGGTTTAGAAGATCTTCATTACACTGTTGCACAAAGTGGTAGATTAAATATAAATTATTCTCAATGGTATGAGAAGTGGAGTCTCCCCCACCCCCCCTTAGTTTTATTATGCTAAAGCAATTGTAGCAATTCCTGTGTCTTGATATGCAGGTTGGAAAGTTATTGTTAGGTGATGAAGAACAGTATTTGGTCAGGAACACCTGTCAAATTACTAAACCTGTTTGGTGTGGAGGGAATGCATTTTAGGTTGACCAAGTAACTTTTATGTTTTGCTTTCCAGTTTGTAGTATCACCAGTACTTCAGTAACTCAGATTGTTGTCATATTTATAAGGATAAAATGATTGTATAAACTTCTTTGATTGTTAGAAATACCATTAATGACAATTTTTGTAGTGTGGTCAAAAGCTAAATGAAATACTTAACATTGATTTCAAGCTTTCTTTTTATTTATTTAAATCATTTTATTGGGGGCTCATACAACTCCTATCACAATCCATGCGTACATACATAGCATCAAGCACATTTGTACATTTGTTGCCATCATCATTCTCAAAACATTTGCTTTCTGCTTGAGTCCTTGGTATCAGCTCCTCATTTTCCCCCTCCCAAGCTTTCTGTTTTAAGAACTATCAGTTCAAAAGCTAAGTATGGTATTGCACAAGGTGAAATAAAATCAAAATAGTTTAGTAGCTGAGTATGACTATTTAACAAGGTGAAATAAGATCAAACAAAATAAAAATAAAACAAAATAGTTCTCATCTGACTACAGGTGTTTTTTTCCCCTCCCTTTTCCAATTTTAGCATGTCTTTGTTTTTTTTTTCAAAATAAAAGTAGATATGCCCATAAATTTGTACATTTTTCGCAGCCATTTAGAAATAAGTAAGATGTAATAAAAATATAGCCACAATCAGAATGTTTTTAGGCAAGGAGTAAGCTACCTAATGGTTGTTCTTTGGTGGTACAAGTGGTTAAATGATAATTGAAAAGGTAGTGGTTTGAATCTTCCCAGAAGAGCCCTGGGGAAAGGAATAGTGATGTATTTCTGAGAGATTGCCACTACTGGAGCACATTTCTATTCAAGTACATGGGGCTTCTGTGAGCCAATAGTGACTCAGTGGCAACTGGAATATGTATGTGAGGCAATTGCTGAATTATTATTTTAGATCAAATTAGCACATTTCAACTTGAATTATCATGGATTTTTCCCTCTTTTGAAGGAGTTATAATAAATTGAGTTTATAAGAATGTGGGATATACTTTTCTGTGAGTCTCTATTTTTAGGATATTTTCAACCTAACTAGTTTATGCATATGTACATATGAATAGCTTGACTGGCATGATGTCAGATTAATGTAAAGATTATGAGTTTTAAAAGGGAGATAATGTGTTGTTTCTGTGTTTCTATGTTATTAGATTTTCTAAAGGATTTGCCTTGTGAAAGATTGGAAATGATGCCATTGAGTGTTGATTTGTCAGTGTTCTCTAAAGTATATCTTGTTGAGATTGCTTTTCAGTGATTAAGGAGGTTAGGATAAAGTGTTTAGAGTGGTTGAGAGGCTTCAGATGGTTTATTTTATTTAGTGTTTTGTACATCTGGAGAAAGAAAACAATAATGGCCTTGCCTTCTTCTTAAAACTGACAAATAATTTTTTTAAGGGGAGGAGGTCAGTACTTTAATCTCTCTGACAAATAATTTTATCAAGATATGGAAGTGTAGTTTCTTGTTTTTTTTCTATATAAATCATTTGGTGAATTTAATGGGGGAAATTTATTTACAATTTTTTTCATCAATCACTAAGTACATTGATTCATGAAGTTTTGAAAAATGAAACATGAGGCAGAGTTTAGAAGTGGAGTAATATTATTTTATACCTTAGAAAATGATATTGAAATCTTGAAAATAAATAATGCTGTAGTATAGGATGTGTGATCCTGGGAAATATATTCACATTGTTTTCTTTATCGCTTTTGTTTTAAATGTATCTATTGTTTTCTCACAAGTTGAATCTCCTAACTTTTGCTCATTATCTTAATAACCATTTATTAATAGAGTCCAAGCATTTATCGGTACTCATTTTAGGAATATTTCCACCATACTAAATTCAGTTTCTATACTTAGCAAATAATCCAAGAATCTGGACTATATGAACAAACTCTGCATCAGGATTAGAGGAAGATTTTTTAACTATCTTCAATATGTAGATGACACAACTTTGCTTGCTGAGACCAAGAAGGAATTGAAGCATTTACTGATACAGAGTTTCAGTTTGCATCACAACTCAGTGTAAAGCAACAAAACCCCTCACAACTGGACCAATAGGTAACCTCATTTTAATTTGAGAAGAGATGGAAATTGTCAAGGATTTCATCCTTGTTTGGGTCGCCAACCAATGCTCATGGAAGCAGCAGTCAAGATAGCAAATGCATTATATTGAGCAAATCTGCTGCACAAGACCCTGTAACGTTTTGAAGTGCAAAGATGTTACTTTGAGGACTAGGGTGCACCATGCAATTGCTACATATGCATGTGAATGTTAGATAATGAATAAGGAAGACCAAAGTAGAACCAATACATTTGAATTTTGAAGTCAGTGAAGATTATTGAGAGTGCCTTGGACTACCAGAAGAACAAACAAATCTGTCTTGGAAGAAGTACAGTCAGAATGCTCCTTGGAGGTGAGGATAGCAAAACTTTGTGCTTTGGCCATGTTAGGAGAGACCAGGTACTAGAAAAGGACAGCATGGTTAGGAGAGCATCAGTGAAAAAAGACGACCCTCATAACAATTGGGAGGGTGTCACAGGACCAGTAGTGTGTCAATCTGTTGTACTGACTCAACACCTAATGCTCCACAATCTAACAGAATGCCCCATGATTCTGGGTCTTCTTTCCTTGGATGTTGTGCAAACTCACTTGCTATATTGTAACTTAACTTGCTTTATTGTAACTTAATAGGGTAATTTCTTCCTAACTTCTGTTAGATTATGTTCGCTACTAACTGAAAAGTTGGCAACTCTATGTAGAGATATCTTGAAAGACAAGTCTGGGAATCTGCTTCCGAAAGCTTATAGTCTTAAAACCCTATGCAGCATTTATACTGTCATCACCATGAATTGGAATTGACTTCCTGGCAATCAACTATAGCAACAAGTCCCAGGAGAGAACAGTAATATACCCAGCCCAAATCATTACTTAAGAGCTCAATTCTGAAGCTCTCCTATACTTAAGGATAAGCAGTGGAACC
Source organism: Tenrec ecaudatus (assembly GCF_050624435.1). Taxonomy (NCBI): domain Eukaryota; kingdom Metazoa; phylum Chordata; class Mammalia; order Afrosoricida; family Tenrecidae; genus Tenrec; species Tenrec ecaudatus. The sequence continues at coordinate 109,640,219 of NC_134531.1, read as the reverse complement.
ACCAAATTATATATCAGTTTGTTTTACTCTGGTGGAATGTGATGCCACTGGTGTTTCCAATGCCAATAGGTTATCCATGTTGGACAGGTGTCAAGGGAGCCTCCAGACTAAGATAGCCCACGAAGAAGGACTTGGTGATCTACTTTTGAAGCATTTGGATATTCTAAACCTTATGAGTAGAATTGTTCTGTTATGTGTCAGGAAGATAAGTTCTTTGGTTTAGAAGGCACTAAAAATTTGAGTCAACATTTATGATGTTGATTGGAGTAAAGCATTTGAGACTGTCACTTGTTGATATGGCATGATCCAAAATAAAAGGAAGTGCTGCAAAAATCCATTAATCATCAGAATGTGGAATGTATAAAGCATGAATATAGGAAAACTGGAAGTTTTCAAAAATCAAATGGAATGCTTAAAGATCAGTATCCGATTAGTGAGCTGAAATGAATGAGAATTGGCCATTTCTAATGGCCATTACATGGTCTGTGCTGGTAATGATAAATTAAGAATAATGACATCACATTCATTGACAGAACATTTTAAGATGTCCATTAAAGTAGATTACTGCCATTTAATGCCAAAGACGAAGAAATTGAAGACCCAGTTTGCCAACTTTTACAATCTGAAACTGATGAAAAATGCAATTGGGATATATTATTAAGAACTGGTGATTTGAACATGAAAATTACAAACAAAGGATTGCTAGTTGGAAAATGTGGCCTGGGCGATAAAAACGACTGGCAATTTCAATATAGAGTTTTGTAAGACCAACAACTTATTTATTGCAATTACTATTTTTCAACTTAAAACAGTGGCTGTGTGTGCACCTGAGTACACATGGAAATACATGGGAATCGAATCAATACATCTATTAAAAGAGATAATGAAAAATATATCCTGAGGGTTCGGATGAGGACAGGTATTAATCCTTGAAGGACCACATTAACATATTTTCAGTCAGAAAAGGGTAAGAATTTGAACCATTTATGCCAGGGACCAAATGTGGACAGAATGTCAACTGCTCATATGCAAGGTCATGTTGAAACTGAAGAAAAGTAAAACAGATTCAGAGTGTATCCCATCTGAATTTAGAGATCATCTCAAGAATAGAGTTGCTACATTGAACTCCAATGACCAGATAGTTGTGGGATGGCATCAAGGACACCATGCATCAAGAAAGAAAAAGGGCATTTACAAGACAGGAAGAGCTTTGTTGCCCCTTCTGTGAGAATGAAGACTATTCTCAGCAACCAGACCATCAGTATTCCAGAGAATGTTGACATTTCCCTGAAAGGGGTGGACAGTTACTGTGAAGGACCCCAGAGAAATCCTGCAGAGGAACTTAAATCTCATCAACATAGAACATAGTCTTCTTGGAAAGGAAAAGCGGCTGGTTTGGTTGACAACAAATGGCACAGAAAGGAACTAGCTACCATGTGCACTATCTGCAGTCATGACCAGGATATGATCAAGGGTGTTACAGTCAGCTGATACCAAGGGCTCAAGTAGAAAGAAAATGTTTTGGAAATGGTGATGAAAACAAATGTGTAAATGTGCTTGACACAATGGATGGATGGAGTTGTACGAGCCCCCAGTAAAACGATTAAAAAAAAAAAAAGATTTGTGATACAAGCTCACTTCCCCATCATTGCCACTATTCAGGAGAATGGGTCTCTTGTGAAAATGTGTAACTTCTTGGGTGAAAATATATCCTGAGGGTTCGGATGAGGACAGCTGTTAATTCTTGGAGCACATTGAAATTGTATCACATTCAGCAAGTCACAATAGTTAAAAAGAAATATATCTGAAAAATTTTGGATAGTATCTGTGTTTGCAAAAGGAAGAGCTCACCAGATTGATGACTAAGATCTAAGAGGTGGGTCCAGCTAAAAGCTAGATGATTCTTTAGATCTGTCTGTGATGCTTTGATGCAATAAAATTTATGTAACGAAGAAAAAAATGACATGAAATGAAAGACCATATGCATGTCAGGAGAAACTTGCTGCTGAACGTGGAGTGGTTATAGAAGCAATGGTGAAGTAAAAGAATTTAATAAGATTTTAAAGGGCACCTTGAGGAGATAAATTAAAGCATTATAATGAAATATGCAAACATGGAGTTGGAGAACCATAAAGGAAAAGCATGTTTTAAATTTCTCCAGCTGAAAGATCTGAAGAAAAAAAATTAATCTTCAAGTTGCAGTACTGAAGGTTTCTATCAGCAAAATGTTAAGTGATGCAGGACACACCAAGAGATAGAGGGATGCATGGAATCACTACCAAAACAGTTGGTCAATGTTGAATCATTTCAACAGGTAGCATATGACCCAAAACTGAAGGAAGTGAATTTAAGGAAGAGAAGTGTAATGTACGTGAAGGCTGAGTTGAAAACCAAGGCTTAGACAATTTCCATGCTACCACTTAGATAGTTCAACAAACAGATAGAACATTGGAAGCACTCCATTGTCTAGCCTGGGACGTTTGGAAGAGAACTACATGGCCAACTATACCAAAGAAAAGTGATCCCCAAAATGTATAAATTATTGAACAATATTGTTCATATTCCATGCAAATAATTTTTTTGCCCCATAGAATGTATTAATGGATATAGCAAGTACATTAACAAGTAATTGCCAGACTCAAGTTGGATTCAGAACACGATATGGATGGAAGAATATCAGTGCTAATGTTAGATGGATCTTGGCTCAAAGTAGAGAAAACAGAAGGATGCTTATCTGTATTTTACTGACTATTCAAAGGTTATCCAGTTGTAGGCATCATAATACATTATAGAAAACATTGTGAAGAATAGGAATTCTAGAGCACTTAATTGTGCTCATGCAGATTTTGTACATAGACCAAATGTCATTCATTAAACAGAATAAGGGATAATTCATGGTTTAAAAGTAGAAAAACTGCTTCAGAGTGTGCTGCTTGGGGTGACTAGAGAAACAAATCCAGGACCTTCTGTGTGTGTGAGAGAGAGAGAGAGGTTTCTATCAAGAATAATTATATATCAAGCAACCTTCCCAGCCCAGTCCAGCTCAACTCTAAACCTGATATATTAGCCCAAATATCTGATACTGGTCCATAAATTTCTCTTCAGACTTACTGAGTTACTCACAATGATGCTGAATGCACAGGCCAGTGAGTTAAAAGTCTTGTGGTTCCAATGGTGGTAGAAGAATTTCAGTGCAGGGACGAGTCTCCTTGTGGCTACTCGAGGTCTTGAGTGTTCCAACCGCAAGAAAGTGAAGCAGAGAGTGTGGTCCACCTCTGAGGTGTAAAAGAGGAAGGTCTTGATTTTTATTAAGTTTAGGTTCTTTTTTTTTTTTTTAGGTAAAAATGTACTATCATTCAACCTTTTAGACCAATTTTAAAGCTGTTTCAATTTTTAAATCATTTTTTGAGGCTCATACAATTCTTATCACAGTCCATCCATCCATCTATCCATTGTGTCAAGCACATTTGTACATTTGTTTCCATTATCTCTCTCAAAACATTTGCTTTCTACTTGAGCCCTTGGTATCAGCTCCTCATTCCCCCACTCCCCACCCTGGCCTTCCTCCCTCACGAACCCTTGATAATTTATAAATTATTATTATGTCTTACACAATCCGACATCTCCCTTCACCCACTTTTCTGTTGTCCACCCCCCAGGGAGGGCATTATATATAGATCCTTGTAATCAGTTTCCTCTCTCTACCCCACCTTCCTTCCACCTTCCCGGTATCGCTACTCTCAGCACTGATCCTGAGGGGTTCATCTGTCCTGGATTTCCTGTGTTTAAGTTTAGGTTCTGTATGTAATTCTTTAATGTCAATGTTTTGTCTAAAAAGGTCTTAGTCTGATGCCAGCTGTTTTTCATTATTATTGTTTGTCCGCTACAGTGTAAGCTTTTCAGGCGTAAAGAGCTTATTTGCCCTGTCCACTGAAACATGCGTGGTTGTTGCTCAGTGCTTTTTATGAAGGATCTTTTGGTTTCGGTTTCATAGAGTCGACTATTTCAGCCATTGTTCCCTTCCACCTTTGTATTTCACCTGTTAGCTTGTTTTAGTTCTTATGCATTATTCCTTGACCCACTACTCCTATGACTAACTTTTTAGCACCAGCCTTTTAATTTTGGTGTCTGAATTGCAGTTAACTCCTTACACATGTCATGCTCCCCCTTTCCCCTTAGCTTAACCTATAAACCAATTCCAGACAAATTAATCAGGTATTTACTCAGCTTCTCAATATTATTTTCCTGCTTAAGAGCTTTTAAAAGGCCTATTATGAAAGCTCTCTGGTGGCACCATGGTTTAGATATTGAGCTACTAATTGGAAGGTCAGTAGATCAACCCACCCCACCCCCAACTGCTCCATGAGAGAAAGATAAGGCTTTATGCTCTCATGAGGATTTAGTCTTGGAAGCTCCTTTATGGGTCACTATGCGTAATTGACTTACTGACAATGGTTTGGTCATGGTATTAGAAATAGTACTAATGTTTTCTGTTTCTCCTTTGTTTTTTATTGTACATAGTTTTGACCTTTGTTTATTCTTTTCCTTTCTGGAATATTCTTTCTGTGTCTCCTGCTGAAATGAATTGCATTTATTCTTAAAACAGTTTCTTCTGTTTTTTACCTGACTCCTGTTTCTGAATTATTTGATGGCATATTTTTGTCCTTCTAGAGCTACGCATCCATGCGTCCTTCTTTGGTAAGATATCATAAGCCACTGTTTCTTTATATGCAGTGGTGCTTATTAGTTGATTACTCCTTTCTTGACTGAATTTGATGGTGGCAGAAAATGTGAAGGCAGCACCTTTCTGTCAGTTTTAGTGAGCAGTATTGTTAACATCTAATGTACACAGTATCCTTTTACTAGCTGTATAATATAATATATGCATTAAATAAAGGCATCTTCCCCACACAGATGGAGGGGAAATCTTTGTGTAGTGTCAACTGTTTTTGTTTATTATTGTTTATCTTACAACTCCTAAGCGGCTTGTATATAGTAAGTTCTCAGGTTTTATTTATTTTGATTGTGCAGTTCCTTTGAGTATACCCACACAATTATTGATAGTAATATAAACAGTGTTACCCATTTAATTTCGGCACCCTTAGGTTTAGCCTTTTTTGCTGTTCTTTTGAGTTGTCATAAGTTGCACATGATTTTGTACTGGTTTCATTGTGGTTGCTGGGTCAGATGCAGCTATGATTTTGATAGATACTGCTATATAACCCTTCCACAAACCCGTTTTGCATTTCCATATGCATTGTATTCAGAGTGCTTGTTTTCTACATCTGGCCAGGAATGGTATATGAATTTTAATGTGCATTTCTTCCATTATGCATGTTTTGGGGTATCTTTTTAGATGTTTAAGAATCATTTGGATTTCTTTTTCTGTGACTATTCATCTTTGGCCAATTTTTCTAGTGCGTTGCTGATCTTTTTTCCTTTGTTCTTCAGCATCTTTTGTATGTTAGCGAGACTAACTCTTAGACTGTGATAGGAATGACAAATATTTTTTCCAGTTTGTGATTTGATTTTATACTTTGCCTATAGCACTTTTGCCATACAGGAGTTTTTAATTTAATTTACATTTGCATTTATTAACCATTCTTTTTCCTTTCACTTCTCAATTTTGATTTAGAGTTAGAAAGGCAGAAAACTGCAATTCTAGAGTAGACATATTCTCAGGTAATAGAAGCAACAGTAATATAGCTTGGTGGATGGGAGGGGCCACTGGAGCATTTTCAGAACCATAGTATGCAGATGTACTCTCATAGATGAGCATGCAAACCAGTTCTCTGTTCTATAAATCAAAGACCTTTTCTTATGTGAAGAAAGTATGGGAAATGTGGACAGGACTTCTAGCCCTGTCTTTGAATCTGTACCATTAAAAAGGCACATACTTAATTGTTTTCTCTATCTGTCTGTCTTTAAAGATGCAGAGTGAATATTTTAAAGTTGTGAATATGTGGTTAGCCTTAGATACTTTGATGTTTAGTGTGCTCAAATGCAGTGCCTTAATAGCAAAGTACTCAATTGTTAAAAAATTAAACGTTTTCATGATGGCAATTAGTGGAAGTATTAGTAATAATGATAATTTTTTGCAAACATCAGTTGTTAGGCAGCATGGAAATTGCTGTCACTATAATATATATAAATTTAAATATTTGGCATAGGACTTTGTTGCAAATAGTTTTTCTTTTAAGTAGATTTTTGTGATTGCCCTGTACTTTAAAATCAGCACTATCCATAAATGATTACAAAGTTAACCTGTTTAAAAATTGCCTACTTCAGTGTGATAATGTGCTAAAATAAATTAAAATCTTAAAGGCTTATGGAGTTACTTTGGTTATTTATTTTTAACCTCAAAATTATGGTTTTTTATTCTTGACTAATCTAACAATTATAAGTTTAGTAACTGATACGCTTATTAGATGGAGCAAACTTTGTGGGATGTACAAAACAGTTCAGCCTTTCAGATTTGAATGTTTAAGTGAAATAAAAAATTTCCAAAACATTTAAAGTAGTAGCTTATAAAGATTTCATTTAAAACAACTCTTGTTCAGTAGACTTGTGGAAGAGATTAAGTTACTATAGTTCAATTATTTTCCTAGTCTGGAGGGAAGAGACCAAAAAAAAAAATTGGCTGCTTTCCAAGAACTCTATGTGTGTGCACGAGAAGTTATAATCAGTAGATTCTAGTGTGAGTTTTATTGGACAGGCTTGTCTGGTGGGTTAAAATCCCCTCATCTTTTCCCAGATGATAACTGGCTTGTTTTACTTCCCTTAAAAATAGTAAGAACTCATTTTTTTATAGCTGTCTCAGACTTGGTGACATAGGCCACTTTGAATCCATGTGCTGCTGGCTTAAAGAAAGAATGAAATATGAAAATCCAAAGACAAAGAAGGCCATAGACGAGAAGGTAAGGAAAGAAACAAAGCCAAAGGTGAAAGAACAAGAGGACACTGAGAATTTTAAAAGGTGAAACAAGTTCAATGTAGTAATTCTAGAAAGGTATGCAGTGCTTAATGTTCAAAGGGAGTATCTCATTATCATCTTTGAGAATGCTTATTGAGATAAGAATAGGGGTTTTTTTGGGGGTTGTTTTTTAAGGAAAGAAAAATTTTGAGCAATTTCTCATACAGTATTCAAAGCTAATAGATCACTTTTGCGCCGTAGGAAACAATTTCAGCTCATGTGTGTGAAACTTATTTTTCACTCCAAGCATCTTAAATGCACATATTTGAGAAAAACATTTGCTACTGACGATTCGGGGGTGTCTAGCTTATATTATAGAGGTAACAATCAAATTTTTTTGTAATATTAATTGCTATTTATTTAAAAACTATTATATTTAAGAAAAAGTAAAAGTTATAAATACAAATTTGTATTCTTTTCTTGAAGGATAGTTTTCACCAGTTAGCACAACTACTTTTAGATAATGGATTTTTACAAATTTGAAATGTAATATTCTTAAAAGTATATATAATTATTGTTTAAATTAGCTTGTGCTTATTTTAAAACTCTCACAGAAAAGCTCTAACATCTCATTATTTCAGATGACTGGTACAGTAAATTCTGACCAAAAGTATTAAGTAATTAAAATTGTTGAGTTTGTGAATGCTTTTGCATTTCATTGCTTAGTTAAAATTCACTAGGTGTAACTTAATGGTTCTTGTAGTTACTTGCTCTAGGCAAATTGGAGAAGCTTTAATCTAAGATAGATGATATGTAACGTAAAAGTGAACAGAACCCAAACAATGTCCAGATCTAATAACATGTGGATGTTTTTCATATCCAGATCAGTTTCCAGCAAGCTTATGCCTGTGTTCTAAGAAGCACCTCTTTTTCTTTTTAATCTGTTGATAATTTTGCCCATTCAGTACTAACAAAGATCAATTTTTAGAAGGAACTGATTGGTGATATAATTTTAGCCCTATTGGTCTAGAAACACATGCGCGTGAAATTACTTAATTCTTTTGTTTTGCATACAAAGGGGCTTCAAAATTTCATGGAAAAATGGACTTAAAAGCTACTGGATTTTTTCCATGAACGTTTTGCAACCCTTGTGTATGCATAGAATTGGCAACCGGTGCTCTATGTCCCCACCTTGTGTTTTTTAGGGGAGACAAAGCAGAATGGTTCAGTGCTGTTATTACACCAGCCAGTCGTCAGTCATGGCGGGGCTTGGCTTGATTTGAGGGAGTGCTATAACTTACTTTTTCAATGAATATTTAATTTTGACTGAAAAATTGAAAACTTGAAATTATTAATTGGAAAGGTTATCTTAAATAGAAGGAATATTAGGCAAAAGTTTTAAAAATACCACTTCTTTGGCTTATAATCTTGAATGCTGCGCATGAGAATATTAAACATTTCATTATTTGAGAGTAGTAAATATGTGTGATATCTTTACTCGGGGTATTACTGATTCCTTGTACTCAAATTCTAAGTCTCCCATGTTTGTGAAATTGCGCTCTGCTGTTTTCTCTTTCCTATTTATGATTCTATGCCGTGCCAGAAAGGCTTAATTAAGCATAGTTTTGGGGAGCAAAAGTGAATATAATGTTTTAGTAAAAGGCATTAAATCATATTAGTCTAAAACTACTTATTTCCTTCAAAATCTCAGAGCTTTTATGTGACTGAATATATTTTCCCTGGATATGTACTGTTTTTAAGTATTGTACTATTTGGTATTCACTTAAAAATCAAAATCAAGATAATTACAAGTATATTCAAGTATAGCACAGTATAAAATATAAGCTAGAAGATGTGTACATGGTTCTTACCTGTGTATCTTCTGTGGTGGTTTTCAGTAATGCCATAGCAAAGCTGGAAACCTACTGTTTAAGGCACTGAGTTACTGTATGTGGAATTCTATTATTGAGCATGGTATTCTGGGTATAGCTTATTATTAACTATTTAAATTGACTAGTTAAATTTTTTAAGGACTACAGGATATTTATGTTGATGTGCACATAAGTTCTCCCCCTTTTAAAAAAGGAAACTGTTCTTCCCTAACAAATGTATGCTAAGGAAGAAGAGTGTGTACAGCCTTTATTGCTTTCTGTATTATTTTGTAGATTCAGATTTCGGAATGTTTTTTGAACTGTTCTGTGAAAGTTATTTTGAGAAGGAAATCTTTAATTTTATATTTACTTAATATGTTAAGGCTTGAAATTTGGCAAATGAGAATTTTAATAACCACAATTAAGTCTCCTGTAATGGATTTATTGCAGGTAGTTAAGTGTATACTTAAAATGCTTTTGTATTTAAATATCTATATTTTTAAGGTGGCCGTAGCTTTATATTAAATTATTCTCTTTTCATTTTTTGATAGCTAAAATTCGATGTAGTTCTTGGACTAGACATTTAATTTTATTATTTTCAGATAATATTTTTAGTATGACTTTATTATATGCCATATATATGTTTCTTTCATGAATTGAGAGTACTGAGATGTTTGGAAAGGCTTTCTCCTAATTAAGTTAGTGAGACCTTCAATATAACATATCTATTTTTATAGTCTAGTAGTTACAGAGCATTTTCTGTAGCACATTATTCATCTTTAGGGAAACTAATTCCCTTATTCATTGAAAGTGCTATGCATCAGATTTTTAAAATCTGTGACAAAGGTTTTGGTGTTTGATTTTAATAAATTTTAATAAATGTGAATATACATGGAGAATTACTGATATGTCAACTTTACATCCATTTTAAAAACATGTTATAATGGATGATGTAATACAATGTACAAAGCATACATATAATATCCTGTTAAATTGTTATTATAAATAATTTGAAATGTGATGGATAAATACCTAAATAAATAATCTGCAAAAGAGCTAACATGGAGAAAATTATTTTACCTCAGTGCTAAAGCTGGTATTTTAAAATAAGTGAGTTTGTAATAACAGGAAGATAATTTGATATGAATAAATATATTTAATATCTAAAATATCAATAGTATGGCTCTTTTCCTTATTGTTTATTTAATGGTTTATTCTTGTATGCTATTATTTAATTAACAGCCTGTTCATTTTACTTAGAAGATTATCATACTGTTTGAAAATGATTATTTGATGGAAAGGCTAACATATTGAATCTAATTTGTCTAACAATTACCAGCCATCATTGAACACAGGAAAAACACATTAAAAATGTCCCTCTATTTTTCTTAGACTATTTTAATTGTAAAGTTTTTAAAGGTTTTGTTTACAAATTGGTCTTACTTTATTTCTGTAGAGTTTTAAGTCTCCGCTAAGGAAAAGGTTCTGCACAATAATGACGTGTGCTTGTGTGATGAGTGATAGAATTTTGTTTATCATGTAGTAAGTGTCTTAGGTTTAATTTTTATTCTATAACAGAAATAATTTTTCAATGTAGGAGTTATTTAATGAGAAAATAGAATTTAAAATAGATGTTGCCAAACAAAGAGGGTTTGCATATCAAATGCAGTTGTTCTATTGTTGATAATCTTTTAAAAACATGTTGTGGAACAAAGTATTTTAATTGCAATTATGTCACCAGTTATTTCTCTCTTAAATTTTTTAGAGAGCAAGGAAACACAAGGCTGAATTTTACTGAACATTTTAATCTACCTTTTGTAAAGGTAGAATTATAATATTATTTCTCATGAATGATAATACATCATATTCAGGATAGAGTTGTGTAGGTCTCTTTCAAAAAGGTTTCCAGACTAAAGGCCTTGCTTAAGTCAATGTCATAAGATGGCCTTATCAGCAAAGTATATGGACTTGCAAGACACCAACCATTACAGTCAGATTCAAATTAGGTTTTGTGCCCATTTGGGGGCTTATAAAAATGAAGAAGGTTATTTACATACATGGTTCATTCTATATATTAAAGGTAATCATTTCTATATATAAAGATAACCATCCCAGTATTAACAATTTGGAAATATCTTATAGAATTGTAACCTTTTAAGTTAATTGGTTTCTAATTATAAATATTTGTAAATATTAGATTTCTATGAATTAAGCTTCTAAGTGAAGTAGATTAGTAAGCAGTCTAGAGATTATTGTGTTTGGGGCCCTTTGGATATTTGAGAACCTACGTAATATGGTTGATAATTTTGTTGTTTAAATGGTACTTTTTTATTTTGACAAAATTAGAAGAAAAATAGTTAAAGAAAATGTTATCTAGTTAAAATTAAGCACCGTTAGGGCAATTTGTAGTGTATGATTCAATTTATTGATATAAGATATAATTTGAAATACAGTGTCTGCTGCATTTATTTTAGCATGGTTTACCACAGTATTACAAAAATAGTACTTAAATCACTTGTTTTCCCTTCACTATATAGAAACACAAACTACTAAATTGTAAATGACAGAGTCCTTTGGGTTTCAGAAACTCTTATTTTTAATAAATCTAGAAAAAGAAAACTAAGAAAAGATTGCAAGTTGATTATCTATCATCTTTTTTAGATTTTAGAGAGTTCGGTCGATTCCAAAACGATGAAAGAGAATTCTGTTTATGTATATGTATTTACGTCAGTAATAAAGTGAGTTAATTAATATTTTTTAAGGTTTGATTATTTTTCCCTTCTTTTCTAATAGACATTTCTTCTGCAACCCAGTTACTATTAATTCCAGGGATGTTTATTCTTTTATTTTGAATGGATTTTTTTTTTAGAGATAATTCTAATAGTGGACATAATGATTTGTTGCATTCCTTAATTATCTTTATGTAAAACTATAGAAATGGAGAAATGTTTATTTTTAATGCTAAAGATCTTAAATTTAATATTGAAATAGGTTATCACAACTGATTCATTAAATTAATATCATGACCTTTATCTTATTTAGTGTACAAAGTTCTTCTTAGGCTAAAACAAGATTTAAGATTTGAAAATACTTTCTAAACTACACAATATTATTAAAAATTATTATTACTCAGAACTGTAGTGATTTTACCAATTTCACAGTAATAAAATACAATTAAATGTCATGATTCTAATAAATAGTATCTTCAGATATGAATGTTCAGCTTTATTTTGCTGGTTTTTTCCCCCACCTACTTTCTAGGTAGTATAAACAACCATTTAACTTTTTCTGATTATGTGATTTTATTTAAATATAATATGGAAGAAGAATCACTTTAAATCCAGAATTTAGGATTAAATTATAGTATTAATGTGGTATATGGAACATAATATGTGCCAGCCATTTGAAAGTTAAATTATACTTTCTTTCTCTATGTGCCTGTTTTCTAACATTACTTACAGGAAGACCTTAGAAATTTGATGTTTTAGATGGATTTAGTTTCTCTTAAATCTAGTCATGTAAAGATAATTCATGATTGTGCTGTCTTTTATTGACAGCTATGCAAAGGCCATGGTTATTTTTAAGAGTATATATGAACGGATTACCTCCCACCCCCACCCCCACCTTTGGGCACAGTTCAGAAGCAAATATATTCAGAAAAATGCTAGCATCTGTTTGGCTACTGTAAAAATATTGTTCGTATTAAACAAAACATTTTCTTCTTGTTTCATTTTAGTTTTACAGAATTTTTGTTTGAAATAATTTCAGAACCAAAGCATTGCCAGAATATTACAAAACAGCGCTGTGCTGTGTCCCCATTTACTAATTTGCAGTGGCGTATGGGCAGGATCGCATTGGCCCCAAACATTACCCTGCCAACCTCTGGTTTGATTGTGAAAGTACACATTTTTCTTTACAGTAACTTTATGTTAGTAAAGATTTTAGTTTTTTTTAAATCAACTTCTTCATCTTTGCAATGGAAACCTTTTGTTATATAGAAAAATAAAATAATTCTCTGATTGATATTCTAGATGTATTTTAGATACGCTTTGGGTCTAGGAGTAATAAACATTAAATAATTACAATGTACAGAGTTGTAAATGGCTGTGTTTCCTTACTTTCAAGTTGATAGATAGATAATGATGCTCATTGACTCTGAGACTAATGAAGGGAATGATACCCTTTATGTGTTAGTAGTGAGTTGAGGAATAATAGAAATATAGTAACATGAATATTATATATATAATTTAGAGACAGTCTCAACTTAGTTCATCTTTTGCTGTACTCAGCTCTTACTGAAATGTAAATGAGCAGAATACTTTAGTATAGCTACTAAGGGAGTACTTTGCATTTGTTAGCTTGCTGTAAATGAATGACAGAACTAGGTCTGTCTGTTTTAATTCCTTCCCCACCACCACAGTGATGGGCTTCTATGTGGCAGAAGATAGAGTCAAAATTAAATGGCCTTAAGCCTTTGCTTTTTGTCGTTACTAATTCTGACTTTTTCAAAAAGAAGTATCAGGTTCCCAAAGGATATGTATCCAGCCCAGTTGCCCAAGGCTGGACGTAAATGAACGCGGTAGGAAGACATTCCAGAAGTCATGATCCCAGGTGCTTCTCTGCATAGAAAGGCGCATATAGACACATAGTATAGATCAGTATATTGTTGAAAGTGTCATTCATTAGGCAGAAAGTTGGACTTGTGAATTCTTTTTTTAAACACTTTAAAATTAAATAATGCATTCATCATCTCTTGTAATCTTCTGACAATGAATTGTAAATGAAAAAGCGTGAAAAGTCAAAGTTGGAAGGAGAAATAAGCATGAGCATTGGACTGTGAGCTCTTGAATAACTTGAGATTTGGCCGTAACATGAAATGCTTTGCCTCCCTGGAAACCACGGCAGAAATGATCGTTTCACGTCTGTAACTGGTTGCACTTGGATTCAAGTTTTGTTCTACACGAGTGCTTACGGAAGCAGGAGGTAAATATTTTACCACCTCCGTGAACTTATTTTGGCGACATTGGGGAATAATAAATTTTAACTTTTGGCATAATTTAATTTATTTAGAAATTGTCAGTACTGAAGAGTTAAAATGATAGGCATTTGAATAAATTACCTTTATGACAATATTTGCCTTCAAATGTTAATGGAGTAAGAAGCATTCCTTTGTGTTTCTTCAAAGTATTGAGAAATGTATATAGTTTATAAGGATAGAAAAAGTTTCCCTGTACTTTCAAAGTAATAATTTCTGATTTAAAATATCTTTTGCCCTTTTAAGTTTAAGGGATTCTTCAACTGAAACTTTAGAAAAGTTAGTTTCTTTGCCCACATTTGGGAATTTGGGCAGTGTGATGCATGTGTGAATTCTTAAAAAGAAAATACGTGTGAAATTAATTTAATTCCGCTGTTGGGGCTGTCTCTTTTCCAGCAATGACTTGGACTGCTACAATCAAGCAGTCTGCTAGCAAGGATATAAAAGTGTAGAAAAAGGAGATAAATTTTTTTTATAAGAAGAAAAGAAATTGCAAATTTAAATTGCTATACTAGTTGTGTTGTGTCAGAACATAGCTGCATTATTTGTTCATGACATTACAATTTAGTTATGTTCAAAGAAATTTTTTTTAATGTGTTGCTATTTTGTGGGGAATGGGCGGGTCGGATAGGAGAACATTTGTACTAGGACTGTTGCGTGTAATCGTTCCCTAATCTAGCCTACCATAGCCTTTTATGTGAGTTTTATTTTATCTTTTTAATCATTATTGGGGGCTCGTACAACTAATCACAATCCATACATACATCAGTTGTGTAAAGCACATCTATACATTCGTTACCCTCATCATTCTCAAAACATTTGCTCTCCACCAAAGCCCCTGGCATCAGATTCTCACTTTCCCCCTCCCTCCTCACTCCCCACTCTTATGAACCCTTGATAATTTATAAGTTATTATTTTGTCATATCTTACACTGTCTGACGTCTCCCTTCACCCACTTTTTATGTGAGGTTTAATGCTTATGCCTTTATAATACCTGTTGTTGTTAGGTACCTTTAGGTTGATTCTGACCCTGTGTACATCAGAAAGGCAGTGTTTGCTCCTGGGCCATGATCTCAGTCATTGTTATGTTTGAGCCTTTCTTGTAGCCACTGTGTCAGTCATCTCTTTGAATGGACTTCCTTAAATTTAAATTTAACTTTTTGTGAATTGGGTGAACGTTTACACAGCAGTTAATCCAGTTTTACTTCAGTGTTTCAGATACATTGTTTCACCTCATTCTTTGTCATCCCTTCCATGAAAGCCACCCTCCCATCCTCTCCCTGCGTTTTGCTTTCATTCTCCTTCCTTTCCTTACGTTTCTGGACTTTGTGATTTGGCTGCCTCATTGATCCTATATGGTCGGTCACTGCAAAATAGGCACATATCAGCAGCGTTATTTCCCTTCGAGACCTGTCTGTTGTTTGGAGAGGTTCGTTTCAGACCCGAAGAGTGACCAAGGATCAAGGTCTCCAGTCTTCCACCAGTCTCTTATCAGACTAGCAGGCACCATTGGTCTCCTTCATGAATTTTATTCCACAACATTTCCTGTACTTTCTAGGACCTTCTCACGTGGTCCTTTGAAGAGCAGTTTGTAGCAGTAGCCAGCTACCATCTAGTTCTACGGGTCTCAAGACCCTTCAGACCAGTGTTTGTGTGGTCCTTTAGTCTACTTGACTGATTGTTTCCATGTGTTTTGATATTCATCAGTCATTCTCCTTTTTTCCAAATAGGTAAAAACCAGTAGTTTTACCTGAGATGGCCACACATAAGTTGTTCAGACTCTAGTCACTACTCACTAAAGTGGGGTGTAGATTTCATGGAATCTGTTATGCCAGTTGACTTTGATGTCTCCTGAGACTTATGGTCCCAAGTCCCCAGGCCTAAGCCTATTTAGTTTCCCTGGGTATCTGGTTATGTCCAAGAAGTTCTCTTAAATTTGACCCATGTATGTACTTCCACATTCATAGATATAGTTGCAGCAACGGTAAATATCCTTGTATCGATATCCTTTGACAAACCCATGTGTGGGTATACTTCCTCTTTTCTTCCCACATCTACTTAGCCCACATATCTACCCTCACATCTACTTCCACATCACCACTATTGCAGGATTTTGTATATATAACAGTATTTACCTCAGTTGCCTTTAATTTTTAGCCTCACTCAGTGCCTCAGTTTACCTCCATTCTGTTCTAGCTTCTGCGTATTGTATGCTGCCCGTTTCTTGACTTAGGTTATTGAAATCTACATGACTCCCTCTCCATTTGGAAGTTTTATAGTAACATTTTTTACCTCATTTTTCTTTGTGATTGTTTCATTATAAATTCATAGATCAGTTTATTTTTAGTCTTGGAAATTTTTTTTACTTCGTATACTTCTGTATCTGAGTTGACTTCTAGGTCATGTCATGTATGTTAATCTCAGGTTCTTGACCTGGTTGGTTCTCTGTTTGTCTTTCTTACACGGTTGGTCTAGATTTTACAAATTGCTTGATGTTTTGTTTATCTGGGAATGTTTTCATTTTACTGTCACATTGAGGGACAGTTTTGCTGGGCTTATGATTCTTCGTTGGTGGTCCTCTTTTTCATGGACCCTAAACCTACAAACATGGTTCCCTTCTCTAGGGACTCGCTGTCTGAAGTACATGAGATGAAGTCTCACCAGCCTTGTTTCTGTGGTCCATCAGGCTGTATTTTTTCCACAATAAATTTGTTTGTTGTCTGGCAGTCTTTGAAATGTTTAATATTTTTTGTCAGTGTAATAATTTAAAGGATCAGCTCTTTTATCTTCTTATTCATTGTCCAGCTTTTACATTCATATGAGCCCACGGACAGTACCATGGACTGGATCAGATTACTGTAGTCTTCAACGTGATAGCTTTGCTTTTTAAACTGTAGAGAAGTTTTTTGGTAGCAGTTTCGTCCAGAACAATGTACTTTCAGATTTCTAGATTGCTGTTTCTAAGGGTGCTGATTGTAGATCAAAGTCAAATGAAATCCTTGACAACTCGAATCTTTTCTCCATTTATTATGATGTTGGTTATTAATCCAGGTGTGAGGATTTTCGATTTAAGTGGAGGTGTTGTGACCAAGTCAGCCTTTATAACCATGCCTCTTATAACTGTAAGCGTCTTTACAGCGACAAAGTAGGATGTCCAAAAGATAGCGTTTTACCCTCTGATGGCGACTCCAGTGACCTTGCTATGGATTATATATGGATTACCCCCGCCTCCCAGTGCGGTTCTTAGAATTTTTTTTTTTAACTTTTAGAACAAGCCCCATGAATTTTCTGTGTCTTTTGAGAAGATCTATCAAGATGAATACTTTGGAATCCCTGAAAACAGTCACCATAAAAACCTTCTGAACTGGTTTCTCTGTTTTGAATTTAACTGCTTCAACAAACCACTGTTTTGGTTGAACCTTGCTCTAGGGATCATATTGGCAATTCTAAGATTTGTTCCTTATTAAGTTTCATTTTATAAAATCCTAATTTTCTTCGATCTTGCTTAAAAGACTGATAGATTAACTTCCTGAGAACACAGATCTTTGCACAACACTTTTTACCCCCAATAGACCCAAAGCTTGCTGTAGCCAAGATGCACACTCAAATAGCATTTTTATCAGACAGAACATTGTAAGTTTGATTATGTCAGATGAAGTTAGGTCAAAATGTAATATTTTATCATTTGATCTCCCTTTAGACCCATTTTGAACCCTTTAGACCCACTTAAAAAAAAGTGAAGGGGATATATATGTGGATTGAGCCCCTGAGCACCAGGGATGTGAATAGATTTGCTAATGCACAGAATGCCTTGGAAACTGGATTGTTCCCCTACTATCAGGACCCCAATTCTATCTTACAAATCTGGCTAGACTAGAACATGTATACTGGTAGAGATAAGAGCTCACAACACAGGGAATCTAGAACAGATATTCCCCTCAGACCAATAATGGGAGCAGTGATACTAGGAGGGTAAGGGAGAACTGATAACAATAATTTATGTATGACCCCCTTTCCAGGTGGACAGACGGCAGATTAGTGGGTGAAAGGAAACAGTATTCAGTGGAAGACATGAAAAAGAAAACGAATAATTTACAAATTATCAAGGGGACATGGGGGAGGGAGAAAAAAATGAGAAGCTGATACCAAGGGCTCAAGTAGAAAGAAAATGTTTGAAAAGATGATGGCAACATCTGTGCAGATGTGTTTGACACAATGTATACATTGTGATAAGAGCTTTTAGAGCCCCCGATAAAATAAATTTCTTTTTAATAGTATAAATACATGCCAGTTTCAAAAAAGAAAATGCAAGTAGATTGTTGCAGATGTAATTAGGTTAAAATTTAACTCCCTATCATTAGATCTTTTTAATGATCCACTTACATTTGTTTTAGTTTTTAACAATTTTCTGCTTTCAATTCATTTGGGGTTTTTAATCTGTTTATATTGTTATTATTAGTTTTTGTTGTTGTTTGATTTTTTAATGTTTTCCTCTACATTGAAATCCAGGAGAGAGAAACTTTTAGAGAAAGTAACTGGATTAATGGTTCTGTGGGGGCATGGAAGAGGAGATTGTGGGGAAATGGGGAGGTAATAGTGAATACAAGATTGAAGAAAGTCTTATAAAACTAATTGTGGTGTGTTTGTACAATGCTTCGTGACATGATTGAACTATTGAATTATATGATATGTGAATGATATGACAACAGAACTTCTGGGAAATAAAGGATGTTCACTTAAAATTGACAGCGTTGAAACATGTGAGAGCCCAAGTTCGGTAGTTATCACACCCATGGTTTTTCTAGGGTCTTCTTCCACCAGCTGTGAAATTCAGCCACAGTATCTTCTCATTTGTTGCAGTGCTGGTCTTTCCCTCTCCTGGCCATCTTTGAGGTCCTCTATGTCTTCCTTAAAATGCTTTAAACCATCTAAACCCTACCCAGCCCCTTGTAAAGGCATAGCTACATATCCGTAAATTTGTAGCAAATTTGTGAAGATGTCCACTTCAGTTTTGTTAAAAATTTGATATTAGTCATTACCCCAAAATATTTTTATGAAAATTTTTATGGTACTTAAAAAGAACCTTCTTAAAAATAGACACTCTATTATTGAGATTATGAAAGTAATGTTGGACAACAGAAAAGTGGGTGAAGGAGACGTCGAACAGTGTAAGATATGACAAAATAATAAGGGTTCATGAAGGAGGGGGGTGCGGGGAAGGAGGGAAAATGAGGAACTGCTGCCAGGGGCTAAGGTGGAGAGCAAATGTTTTGAGAATGCTGAGGGCAATGAATGTACAAATGTGCTTTACACAATTGATGTATGTATGGATTGTGGTAAGAGTTGTATGGACCCCTAATAAAATGATTTTAAAAATTCAGACAAAAAGAGAGAAAGTAATGTTACTGAGAGAACTTGTCGACAGCTATCCACCAATCACATAGTAATGTTTAAACACATTCTGTTTGTGATAGACCATAAGTGTTAGAACTAGCATCCTGTACTCATAAGTTTTTCTAGACTGAAATCTTTGTGGGAGAAGAGTGCTGGGGTCTTTTCACGTGTAGAGATGTGGAGGGGATAAACCTCTTAATGTTTTTGTACAACAAAACAAACAACCCACTGACATCTGACCTACAATAACCAAATATGGGGTTTTTGAGATTGTGAAATTTTGGGGTTGTAGACAAGTCTCATCTTTCTCCCAGGGAGCAACTGTTGGGTTTGAACGGCCAACCACAATTAGCAATCTAGTGCTTATTCCACAGTGCCACCAGCTGCTTAATTTTCACGTGGATTTCTCTACATTAGTTTTTGAAACTTTAAATATATATTTAAAAGCTTAATAGGGAAAATAATTTCTTTCTAAATAACTTGCTAGGATATTTCAAATTAAGCATGTTTCACCAGGATCATAGTAGTTTATTGAAGTTAGATGGTTTAAATGGGCAGTTTTTGACGTAAGTAATTTGGGATGTAAATGGTGAACAGGACCAATAGTAGAATAGTATGGGCAAGTTTTAAGGCATGATGACTTTTTATTAAACACATTCATAAACCAAAACAGATATTTTAATTGTAAAATAGAGAATTTGGATAGAAAAGAAGATACTGTTTTAGTGGCTTGGTCATATATTAAGAGTCCTGGTAATGGATAAAGTGGTATATACTTTATTTCTGTACCTTACTTACTTTTTCAGCTACTGAAAAGGGTAGTGTACTCAGATCATAGAGGGATCCTTGGGTTTACACAATATACAAACCAATCTTGAGTAGGAAATTTGATGCCAAGAAATCTTGGTGATGTTTAAGAAAACCTTGAAAATAATTATTTAAAGATAACTTTTAATGTACAGAAATGTACCTGCTTAAAAAAATCCTTAAATAGTTAATTTATAAAATAATATTTTATATTTTGACAGAAATATTTAACTTTAGAAAAATATTGAGTGGTTTTTAGGTATCATACCTATTCTAAACAAGGTATTTTTCATTTGAAGTGCTGGTTATATAATATTTGTCCTGAATCTAAGCAAGGGGAAAAGTCTGAAATTTTTGTATTGTACTTTTTAAAAATTATAAAATACATCCTCAGTGAAGAAACCTTGAAAACACAATGAAGTCCAAACAGCAAATGCTAGGTCTCTTCAGAGTTATGACTACATATAATCACAGCTACAAATATGTTTATTGTAATATCAATATTGGTTCATACTAAGCATTGTTTTATGTTATGCTTTTGTCACTCTTACTGTATTAATGTATGTTAGTGAATAGAGATTTGTGGTGTTGTTAAAAGGTATTTTTGCATTCCATTGTCCTAATGAACTGTATTTTATGTAACCTATTATTTATTGTACATTCAGTTAGGTAGTCTCTGATACTCAGTATTATAAATATCACTGTGATAATTCTCTTTTGTTAGATACCATTTTTAGATGCCTGTCACTTACTGATGTCCTCTGAATCATCCCCTGGGAATAAATTCTACAGTTGGAATTTGGGGTCAAAATTTGCTTCTTGTCAGCCGATAACTCTCTAGAATGAATGGCTTTATCTAGCTGTGTTTTCACCCACAAAAAACATGAGTGCCCTTTTCTCTATCGTTGCTGAACTATGTTACCTATTTTGTTTTGTTTTTTAAGGTCAGTAAATGAACAATTATGTTCATATAAAAACACATATTTGGTGTAATGAAAATATTGTTTCATGTGCTAACGGCCAAGGATGGAATAAAGTGAAGGCAAAGTTTCATTCTCTTCTAAGTAGCAGCCTGAGTTGCCAGACTGCTCATTTAGATTCTCTTAGCAGTGAAAACAATTTTCTAGAATAAATGTATCAGCAGGGAAACCCCTCCTTCCAATTAGAGTAACATTTCTACCACAATTTACATCACTGTGGAATGTACAAAGAGGAGTCAGGGTTATATAGTGCTAAGGGAGGACGCAGATTAGTTTGATTTTGTTCTACTTATTATTTGTGTGCTCTTGAACAAATTATTTAATCTCAAATTCAATTTTTTATAATTGTATTATGGGCACTGTATCGTCCTCATAGGATTGTTATAGTGAGATAATTAGAAGCTGTGAAAGCCGGAACCTTTGTAAGGTGGAAACCTATGAGAGAGAGATATGGGATGACTCACCATCTCCAAGTTGGGTAGTTTGGTAGACCCAGAAACACAGCCTTCACTGTAATATGCTTTGGTAAATGTTATATTATCACTACTATCATTTTTATGATTAGTTTTTAATCAAATAATGTTTTCCTTTCTTAATTTTAAATTCATTAAATGTTCTAGGGGAAAAAAACAAACATAGTTAGAAATAGCAGTATTAGAATTTCTTGATTGAGGTAAACATTGTACGAGATTGAGATTTCTGTCAATTTCTAGATACAAACAGTGAAAAACCTGAATGGAAGAGCATAATCATTATCGCTTACTGTGTAAGGAATTTTACTTGTGATGTGTAGATCTTACCATGTAACTCAAACTTACACTATTCAAATGGGATTTTTTTTGGTAATTTAAACAAAACTTACAGTGCACTTTTAAATTCAATATAGAACTTATACTGAACAAACCACAAAAACCTGGAACTGTTTGCTGGATCAGAAAGCCTTGCCTGTCTCCTGGGGAACAGCTGGCCGCTTTAATTGCCAGACTCGGATCGTAGCCTGATTTGTAACCACTGTGCCCCAGTGGCCAGCCTTTTCATGTATTCCGTTACACTTGGTAGCTGTCCTGCAGTTCCAACTCCTGAGGGCCCTGTGAACCACAGGTGTCAGTCCTGCTTAGTTCATGCCATCTTCACATGGTTCTGGTTGAAGAGCCCTTCATCCGTTTGTGTTGAGGGTCTCCCTCTTTTTTGTTGCCTCTCTACTTTACCAAGCAGGATGTTCTTTAATAATAACATACATTCAAAGAACCATTTTTAAAATTACAGTGAAGACAAGTCCATGAACCTAGATGGTTAAGTACTTGGATGTGAACCCAAAGATCAGTCAGCGCTGTGAAACCATTGGCTGCTCTGTGGGAGAAAGGTGTGGCCACCTGCTTGTATGGAGGTGACATTCTTCTTGAAACCCTGGGCGGGTGGTCCTTCCCTGTAGCATAGCCATGACTCCAAATCAACATGATGGTAACAAGTTTGCTTATTTTTTAATTTCTTTGTTCCATAAGATTTTCTATCCAGTAGAATTTGCTATCAACAAGTACTTTCATGTAAAGGTCATCTGCCAACAAGCAGGCTGACCTGGTATATAATAAAGTAGAATTTTACCAATATACAAAGCAATTAATACCCCATACTAAATAAAGACACTCCTTTATGTGTAAAGCCTATCTGTCTTTATAAAGAAAATACATTAAGATCTATTGCTGTACATGTGTATATATATGGAGTCCAGGTGGCACTGTTGAGTACGTACGTGTTGAACTGCTAACTGCAAGAGCAGTGGTTCAGACCACTAGCTGTCTCTGTAGATTTTACAAGCTTGGAAGCCTGTGGTTTTGAGCTGGAATTGACTTGATAGCAGCAGTGGGTGCTGTAAACACCAGAAATAGTGTTGTGTGGGATACATATAGTGACACTCAGGGGCAAGAAATAAATATAGAGGTATTTGACCTGATGTCAAATGGTCCCAGATTATTTATTACTTTTAGGGTTTCATGAAAGATACCTAAAAATAATATATACTATAAGTCTAAGAACTAATAAAAGACACATATAAATTATTAACTGGAATAAATACATTTAATAATGTAGGATTATTAGTATCATCTGTAAATATCTTTGAATTTTATATACTGAAAATGCATACTTAGAAAAGAGAGAATATTAAGGGTTCAAATTGCTTTTATATAAGACCTTCTAATTGGAACCTACTTAGCATACTGTGATTGGCTAGTCTCTTGATAAGCTCATGGAAAACAAGAGCCCTGCTCCCCAAGCTGAGTAGGACAATGTTTGCCAAAGCAGCTAGTGAAAGGCCCCCTTCCCTTTGAAAAGAGCTTGACTGGATAATATGTTCAAAGAACAATAGTATTAAAAGTGAACATTTGAACCCAGCACTCTTCTAAATACATGATGTATTTTAATTAGGTTAATTCTTATGCCAAACCTGTGAAGCATAGATAGTGTTAATTACCTCATTTCCAGATGAGAAACTGAAGCACGGGGAGATGATAGCTACTAAATTTCAGGGAATTAACATTTGGGCAGAGTGACCTCAAAAAATCCACGCTCTTAACTACTACTCTGTTCCATATTATAGCCAATTGTTGATCCTAGTGTTGTTTTTAGACCAAACCCCAGTAAAAGTTGCTCTTGAGAACTGCATCCATTTGTAATTTATATCCAGTGCATAGCCATTCATTTCATAGCAGTGAGTGACCTGCTTGACACAACGGGGAGTATATTTTCCCTTGTATATGTAATTGCTCATAGAATAAAACGAGCAAATAAATATGTAAGAAAATTTATAAAAATTTACTCTCAAAATAACAATATAAAAACATATACCGGTACCTCTAAATGTAGACAGATAATTATAAATGGTTTTAAAAATTAATTTAACAACAGTTGGATTAATGCTTTGACCTAAGTACCACAGTAATAACCTAGACTAGTGGTATTCTGCAAGTCACAAATGTAATAGTTGGCTTTGATACAAATTTTTTTTTAAATTTTTTTATTTTAACAATTTATTGGGGCTGATACAATTCTTTTCACAGTTCATACATATACATACATCAATTGTATAAAGCACATCTGTACAGTCTTTGCCCTAATCATTTTTTCTCTTTTCTTCTTTTACATTTTATTAGGGACTCCAACAACTCTGACCACAATCCATACATATACATACATCAATTGTATAAAGCACATCCATACATTCCCTGCCCCAATCATATCCAAGGCATTTGCTCTCCACTTAAGCCCCTTGCATCAGGTCCTCTTTCCCCCCCCCCCTCCCCAGTCCCCCCTCTCTCATATGCCCTTGGTAATTTATACCTCGTTATTTTGTCATATCTTGTCCTATCCGGAGTCTCCCTTCCCCCCTTCTCTGCTGTCCCTCTCCCAGGGAAGAGGTCACATGTGGATCCTTGTAATCAGTTCCCCCTTTCCAACCCACTCACCCTCCACTCTCCCAGCATCGTCCCTCACACCCTTGGTCCTGAAGGTATCATCCACCCTGGATTCCCTGTACCTCCAACCCTCATATGTACCAGTGTACAGCCTCTGTCCTATCCAGCCCTGCAAGGTAGAATTCGGATCATGGTAGTTGGGGGGAGGAAGCATCCAGGATCTGGGGGAAAGCTGTGTTCTTCATCGATACTACCTCACACCCTAATTAACCCATCTCCTCTCCTAAGCCCCTCTATGAGGGGATCTCCATTGGCCGACACTTGGGCCTTGGGTCTCCACTCTGCACTTCCCCCTTCATTTAATATGATATATATACATATATACACATACATATATACATATACACATATATACACATACATTCACACACTTATATCTTTTTTTTTTTTGCATGATGCCTTATACCTGGTCCCTTGGGCACCTCGTGATCGCCCTGGCCGGTGTGCTTCTTCCATGTGGGCTTATTTGCTTCTGAGCTAGATGGCTGCTTGTTCACCTTCAAGCCTTTAAGACCCCAGACACTATCTCTTTTGATAGCCGGGCACCATCAGCTTTCTTCACCACATTTGCTTATGAACCCATTTGTCTTCAGCGATCCTGTCATGGAGGTGTGCAGTCAATGATATGATTTTTTGTTCTTTGATGCCTGGTAACTGATCCCTTTGGGACCACTCGATCACACAGGCTGGTGTGTTCTTCCATGGGCTTTGATACAAATTTATTAGATCCTAATTAGCTTCTTTAAAAAAATATCAGAAGCTATATAGATGTATTATATAATAAGGTTAGATAGTGTTTCATGAAATTCTGATTTTAGAGCTAGGTATTAGACAAATGGATGTTTATTTCTTTCTGTGCAAATTGGTGAAAGTAACTTGAAAAGTTCCTAAGTTTTGAGTTTAGTTACATTCTTTATGTTGAGCCTGCTGAATAATTTTCTAGCTATTTTCTCTGTGGGTCTAATGCAGATGACCAAATGGAGCATGCGGAAACTGAATTGGATTGAACTAATATTTTTTTCTCGTCTTTTCTCTCAAACCCAGTTTTCTTCTATGTTTCTGTTTTCTGATAAGACCTTTCAATAGCTCTTCCTCAACATTCCTGTACTTGTATTGTTGCTGATGCCACCTTCGCCTGATTTCTCAGTAGCAAGCCTGCTGCCATGCCCAAGAAATGCACTTGGTTGAATCTCTCTAGGGTTTTCTGAATTTGGCATTCATTCACTTATCTGTCCAAAATTTTCTTCTCTTTCCACAAGACTTATCTTTTAGGGCTTGTTGATTTTTGACAGGCTTGTGAGGAAGGTCTTACTATGTCTTCATTTTGCAGAGAAGAAAGTGGAACATTAGAAAGTTTAACTTTGCCAACAGCTGATCGAACTCCTTTCTTGGAAATTAGAAATTGGTAATAGAATCATTCCTGATAGAAAATAAATGTTTTAGGAGCTGTATAACGATCAGTTCCAAATTGAATAATTTTATTGTAGACACATTGTTCAGTAAGAGTTACACCCCGATGAAGTGTTTGAATAGTTTTTATAGATCATATGCAAGATTGATATATGAGGAAACAGCAAAGCAACAGTGATTGTCTATGAGCAGTAGAAATGGACACATATCCAGAGCAGTTTTGTGGCACTTCCCATTGTCATGGTTGTGTTGATAGTTACAAGAGATTGCATTTCTCTGGAGATCATTTGAGTTGATTTTCCTTCCTGGCAAACCAAAATACAAACTCAAACAATCATGTCTATTTGTTACTTTAGTCAAACTTAAGTGGGGGAAATCATAACTGAAAAGTGATTATATTCTGCAAGTTTATGAATTTTGTTGGTATCTAAAATATATTTTCTCTTGAAAACAATGATAAATTATTATTTTTTTCTTAGCTAAAAGTAATTTTCAAGTAAAGTTGAATTATTATATTTTATAATAGAATAATAACACAATTGAAGTACTATTACTAAAGTACAATTAACAATTTAAATGGAAATCGTTTTTGTGTAATTCTAGAAGTTGAAGAAAAGCCAAATGGAATAAAAGCAGCAGAAAGGAGTAAATGCAAGTTCTCATGAAGATGCTAGCACTTCAAAAGGCTTTGCAGTTTGGGGTTCTTAAAAATTATATAAAACAACTAACACAAGTACTTAGCCTGCATGATAGATTCTTTAATTTAAAAATTGCAAAATAAAATTTAAAACAATGGCTATACATGGGCTGTGAAAGATAAGAAGAAAGAACATGCTATGTGATTCCCCCTAATCCTGTCAGTTACATTCTTAAAATAAAAATAAATAAGAACTAAAAAAAAATTTTGTTCGCTATTTTATCTACTGATATTTTTCACGTTTGAAGTTAAAAACAAGAAAACTTGAATATATAAGCATGTATTCTAGTCATCACAAAACTTTATTAAAAGAATGAGAGTGGAAAGGGAAAAAAGTCATAGTATTTATATTTTAGAACTGATTTTAACGTGATGAATGCCTTGCATGGTCTGTGCTTGGATCCCTGGGATAAAATGGGAAGGTGACTCCTGTAGTTAAAATATTGTCCCTTTGGAACTTGTTATTTTAAGTTAAGAAGATTTGGTTCAAGTCTAAAAATAAATATACAACACATTTTATTTTGCCAGGAACAACAAACTCATTCCTTTTAAATTTTGGGTTGTTTTCCTTAGGGCACGATAGCAGCTTGCCATGTCTTTATTTGTATTTCGTCTTAAATTGGAAGACCAAAATATGAAAAAGAAGGAAGAAAAAAGGAATGGATGGTGTTTTCTGTGTATTTGTATGTGTGTTTCAGAGAAGTGATCTGGTCAGATAGAATTGAGCTGGGACCAGAAATGTGTTTTAAGTTGCTCTTCAAGTCGTCAGGGCACTCAATCTGATACACATTGTAGGACATACATTATGGTAATCACCAGAGAGGACAGTTGGTGAAGAGACTATACAGGAGGCTTTAACAATTCAAGGAGAAAATCCATGATTTTTTTATTTCATTTTGTCTACAAACTCTTTGAAGCCCCTTTGCATTTTGAAGCACCCGTCTGTCTGTCTGTCTGAGACACCCGCGATCTTTCTGAGACTTACGAAGTGTTTGTATCAAGACCTTAGTGTTTTCTATTGTCACTAGCACACTACTTGATGTATGTAGTTGTGACATTTTTTTGCCTTAAAGGAATTTTATGTTTTTTGTTTGTAAAATGAAAAAATATTTTGAATTGTGAATTATCACTGCTCTGTCTTTCAACACTGATATTTTTTAAAAGTAAGAGAACAACATGTTAATGCCCTGAATTCTTTCATAAAAAATATTAGGTATGTATAAGAGATGCATGTAGACATCTGGAGAAAACTTTTTGTATTAAAATGTCCTTTATCGTAC
This sequence comes from Tenrec ecaudatus, assembly GCF_050624435.1. Lineage (NCBI taxonomy): Eukaryota > Metazoa > Chordata > Mammalia > Afrosoricida > Tenrecidae > Tenrec > Tenrec ecaudatus. Next base: position 109,612,361 of record NC_134531.1, on the reverse strand, counting down.
TAAGAAGCCATGCTAATGAAGTGGCTAAAGCAATGGTTAACTGTCTGTTAACCAGAAGTTAGCAGTTTGAACCCTCCAGCTGCTCCTTGGAAGAATGGCACGCTGCTTAAGGAGTGCAAACTTGGAAACCCTGTGCACCAGTTCAACTCTGTCCTGTGGGGTCACTGTCAGTTGTTATATAAGTACAAATATAGTAAGAATCATTTGCATTTTAATGCTTAACATGTCTCATAGTTTAATCAATTAGTTCTCAATTCGCTTGTTTATTAGAAGAAACTTTTCAAGTTTTATATGTGTGTGTAGATATACACAAACACATATAATTTAAAATTTCCAAGGCTTCTTTTAGGTTTGTTCTGTTTTTTGAAAGGGGTTGTGAAAGTAAATTTTTAAAACACTAATATTCATTTAGAAAGGTATTTAAGTAAGGACTTACTGAGTAGAATTAGAAATTTATATGCATTCCTAAATTTCATTTGCAAGTTAAATGCCTCCCTCCCTTTTTGAGAGAAAGTACCTTCAGTTACAATACTTATGTATTTTGGAGACATTTTTTCCGTAGTGACAACTTAATATTTATATAGACTTAGGAAGTATTTATATTTATTATAATCATTACTCTACATTTGTCCTCATTTCTGTGTACACTTCATTTTCCTTTGACTGTATCTGTTTAGTTACATTGGATGACATCTATATTTTCAGGTATATTAGCCTTGACCAACTGCTTTATTGATTGGTCCAAATTTGTGGCATGTTTTTCAGGAAGACTTATGATGGGTTGGCGCACAGAAATGTCATATTCCAATCACGACCTGAGAAATGGTTGGATTGCCTGTCCCTCTAGGAGGTATTCTTAAAATTAGTTATGCTGTTATATTCTATCCATACTTATATCTCCCATTAAGAATTAGAATTACCTTTATTTATTAATAGGGGAGTTAAAAATTAAGATAGTATTTCTAAAACTCATGGAAATTATCATTCTAGAGGATTATTGACATGCCAGACTCTTTTTGGATCCCCATTTTTTGTGTGTGCTTCTCCTAAATGGAATTATCCTGTGTCTTAAATAAATATTAACATCTTCCTGTTACACTGATACATTAAGAATATATATTCCAGAAATGATTGAATTTTATCACTTATATTCCATGCAAGAATAAATGTTATTTCTCCACTGTTGGCCACAGTTTTTTACTTAAGACAGTATCCGTGGCACTGTCACTTAAAACCAACAAAAAGCCCCCAATTTCATTTAACCAACTTTTCTTGCCTGTTAGAAAAGTGACTTCAAGGGAGATGCAAGAGTTTGCAACATAGATAAGTTGCTGCAAATTTGTGCTAAAAGAAATTTAATAAAATTACATCAAATTGTTTTGTAATTGAAACTGTATAATACTTCTTAATAAGTGTTGGGATTAACTGAGTTTGGATAGCTGTGAGGTTTTTAAAATTTTTTCTAAAACCAAGCAGATTCAAAAATGCAATAGCGTTGTACTTCTCATGCTGTAGTAATCAGTTCTTGAATCAATTTTATTTCATGAAAAGAAACTTTAATAGGTCTGTTACTCTTTATTGCACACTTGAAGGAGTTTCAAAAAGTTCATGGAAAAGTGAAATTAAAAGACATTCCTTAATATTCATTTTACTAACTTCAATGCTTAAGTATAAGTCATCGAGTCATTGATTTCTTGAAACTAGAACTTTCCCACAAACAATACAAATAAACATGAAGGGAGACTTAAAATATTGGTGGAAAAATGAAAATTTTCAATACATTTTCATAGTTTGTCATATAAATTTGGAGTACTAAAAGTTTAACCATAAAGATCTTTATTTTTTTCCTTCTGTATTGTTCTCCCCCTTTTGCCCCCCCCCTTTTTTTGGAATGTGTGAAACAAGAAGCTAAGTGAGTTATTTCATACTAGTGACCAATTTTTAGGTCTAGGAGCTGCCCTCTTGAGTTAACCAAACACAGACATATACACTGAAAGCAATTCTGTACACGTCGCATGTTAAGGTTACTTACTTTACAGTGAGTGCTGTCCTTATGGAGATAATTAAGCAATAGAAAATAAGTATTTTATAAATAGTTATCAATTATCCAGATAATATAATAGATAATTTGGTCTATACATTTATTTTTTTTTGGTCTATACATTTAATGGACACCACAGTCTCTTTAATGTTTTGAACTGGCGGCTAAGTATATGCTGTTGTATGCTTCTAAAATCTGAGCTTGAGAAACAACAAAATCATGTTCAAGGTAGGCCATGTGGAACTAATAGTGGAAAGAGAAGGTGGCTCTACTTCTGTATAAGGAGCCGTCCTTTTTAGTTCTTTACTGTATCTGGAAAGTTCAGTGTCAGTACATATGTGTGATGTATTAAGTGTCTATAATTGTGTTCCCTTAATGCTCTTTCAGTCCTTCTTTGAACCAAGTAGAAGGAATTCTTAGATACTGTCTCAAAATATTGGCCTTTGCTTTTAAATTTTCAATGATTTTTGAGTCTAGATATAAATTTTAAATAATATAATCATTAATAGGCTTAATGATTGGTTGTAAATGTTTTTAGTAACATCAAGTGAGACTCTAGTAATGGACCACCTATTTTTGGTTTTATGTAAGCTCAGTATTATAATTGTATATCTCTGAAAATGGACACTTTCTTAGGGAATCCATTTTTTAAGAGAAGCTTTTACGTGGAGGGTCTAACTTTGGTCAGTTAGTTCCATTGACCTGTCATTAGAGATGTTCTGGGAAGAAGTATCTAATGATTGCCCATGGCATCTACTCTTTTTCCCGGATTTTCCTCTGACATTTTCTCGTGTTATTGTGTTCATGCTATTAGTTCCTCCTGAGCCTTCCCGACACTTCATATGCTCCCCTGCTTCAATCCTCCCCCGCAGGGCGGACGACTTACCTAGGGGCCCAGGCTGTACGGGCCAAGCAGCAGTCTGTGAACAGGGCAGACCGACCTTGTCTGTTTAATCTCAATGTTTGTAATTTGTGCATTTCAAAGTTCAGCTGTACTTTATAGTCATGCATGGGAAAGGGAAGGTCAGTGAGCTTCCTGTAGAAAAATTTAATTCACAACAGAATCTACTTTCTCTGTTTTTTTTCTCATCTGATAATTTTTACATTGTGACTTGAGCATTTTTCTATATCTAAAAACCAGTATGTTTTTTGTTTTTTACCGTGTACTTCAGTGATGTAAACCTGCTTGTGTAGACATGAAAAAACAAACAAACAAACAAACCAAGCTTGATAGCTTGTTGTACCAATACATTTTGTAGTAGGATATTAGGTTGTTATATGTAGTAATAAAAATGTACATAATGCGACTTAATGATGATACTTGGAAACTTCAGGCTTATTAGGGAATTCAAGGGATTTCTTAAAGAGGTAACTGCAAATCAGAAATTTCTCCTATGTGTCATGAAGACAAAACTCTGCCATTAGTTATAGAAATGAACATTTTGGTAAAATCATGACTAAATTTCTTTTAACAATATTTTAAAAAATTGGTCTGAGTCAATGTTGCTGAGAGTAACAGTAAGCGTTTAGCTGCCTTTTTCAGTGGTGTTTTCCTGGGAAGTTAGGTAACAGAAGGAACAGTGCTAGACTGTCCTCTTTGAGATGTTGGCACTATAAAAAACCAAGTTATTTTAATATATTCAGATCAATGTAGATATGAAAAATAGATGGATTTAATAAACTTGGAGGCTTCATATACATTTTGAATACTGAAGTATTAAATTTTTATTTCATTTGGAAAATGTAAGGCTCAACTTAGGGTTTTGTTTGTGAAGAAAAACAGTGAATACATAAACATGGGTCTAAAAATTAAGCAAGTAGACTAATTTGGGGATTATAGACTTTAGATACCTTCTCATAGATTTATTGTCATGGAGTAAATTATATTTGTGCAGATTGAGAGCTTTGCTATTTTTAAAACTCCCATTATCTCTTCTATGATTACAACATTATTTCCCATCTCTGATGGAATTTGAATTGATTTCTTGTTAGTACTATTAGGCAAGTTAGTATATTCACTGACATACAATTTTTGTAAAGGGAAATGTAGCCTTTTTCAGTAAAACTGAATGTTCATTGAAGTAGTAGTTTGAAAATTTTAGTTTAAATCCATATTTATCTTGTTTTATTAATCTATCTTTGACTAAAAGAATGGAAAGATACAACTTTTCCTTTGCAAATATTTGTACAGAAAAATAAAAGCCAGATAGGTAGATGCTGTCTTAACTTCACATGAAGGAGCAAGAAAGCTGAAACCTGAGGAGGTGACATTGAGTTTTGTGTAATAGAATAATGCCATCTAAGCCTTCCCGAGGTATGTGTGGTCACTCAGGAGTGAGGTTGTCTGTCATTCGAATAACGACAGCAGGACTTTCCGTGCTAGTAGCTCACGCATGGATTTTAGCCAGACAAGTGAGGTCGTAGTCATTGTCACAAATCGTGGGTTTGAAAAATCTTACTTAGTGAGATTTGTTAGTTTTTCTTTTGTTTTAACAATTGCTTTTCTAAGGGCCAAAATGTGATAGTATATACACGCTCATAGTAAGAATTTTAAAGTGTAAGTTTAAATGGTGTAAAATCTGTTAAAATCAGTTCTTACCTTATGAATTGAATACTGGGGAAATATCTTAAAGTTTATTGCTAAGACCAGCATTTTCTGCAGTATTGCATTTAAGAATGTTAATTTTAAAGAAGTATTTTAGCAGTGCTCTAAAAACTTAGATAAGTGAATATATCAGTCCTCAAAATCACTTTGGAAGATAGACAAAATTGTTTTCTGCTGCTCAGTAGGAACACAGTGGTGTTTATCATTGAGTTTTATTATGTACTCGAAATGCATCTGGGATGTTTATTTTCTTCATATAAATGGGGATGGAGCACCACCTGTTGGTCACTCTGATGTATTTTAATTTGTGATTTCAGCAAAATTATTTTGTTTTTGTTAATATATATTTTTTAACCTTTGGAGTCTTACATATACTATAATCCTGTCACATTATTGATTCATGCAAATATCTACACCTATCAGCAAAGTGACAGAATGCCGTTAGTATTAAAAGTTATAATATGATCTACCTTAATCACCTTTACTGTTTCATTTGTCCTAATCTTGCTAAATGTTAATGGAGCCTGTTAGTTTTTCTAAGGTAGTGAGTGGCCTTAACCCTGTGTTGATATAGAAAATAACTAACAAGACTATTTTGTTGTTCTCAGGTGCCCTCTAGTCTGTTTTTTATAGAGAAATTACTAAAACGAGGAAGAGAAGCTAGGCAAGTCCTGCCCTAACTGTTCATCACCTGAGAGATGCTAGATTTCATTTGTAAGAAAATGAAATATTTTTCATTCCTCTCTTTTTAAAAGAATTTTAAGTAAATTCTATTGTGGTCTTGACACAATTACTGTTCTAAAACATTTTAATTTAGTATCACATTATTTATTTTTATAATGTTGGGCTTTTATAATATTCCTAAAAGTCTACTGATTGCTGTTCATTCAATTCTAACTCAGTCTAACTGTTGCATAGATTACAGCTTTCACATTTCTAAGGCTATAAATCTTTATGGAAACAGCTAGTATGTGATCTTTGTTCCATCGAGTGGCTGGTGGGTTAAACTGCTGACCTTTTAGGTTGCAGCTCAGCCCTTTAACTATTATGCCACCAGGGCTCCTTGGCATGTAGCATATGTATATTTGAACTAGATACTCATAACTCAAGTAGGTATTAATTAAGCAACATATTAATCTAAGGCATAATTTTAATGGTAGATATTTACAAATGTTATTAAAACAAGCTACTAATTTTTTCAGAGCTAATCAAGAAATAAGTCGGAAGTGACATTACTCTCAAAGAAATTAAAAATATATGCTCTTTAAGACTAGGAAGAGAAGGCAGCTTGGGTACTTCTTTCCCTTCCTGACATCAAAGTGAGTGCTACAACTGTATCAAAGTCTTAACCCTCATACATTCGTAATGCACAGTAAATAAATCAGTGCTTCTGGGTTTCAGGGAGGTTGATCTTTTTATTTTAGGTCATACTTTCCCAGCAGAAATGATCACATGTTTCATGTTAGGTATATTTTAGCAAGAAAATAGTATGAATGTGGCCAAAGAAACAAGGTTAAGAAGATTATATTTGTATTTTCTATTTATAACACAGAGTAACTGATTGTTTCTCTCTACATATGAAGAGTGTGTCAATTGTTTTAAATGATTTCAAATCATGAATCATAACCCAATTTTCCTTAAGGTGTCTTGCATTTTCCTATATCTGTTTAATGTCATCACTTTCCCCAAAAGATCACACTTGGCCTTGATACATCTCTCATTCTTCCCATCTAAGGTTCGGAATTAACTCTTCATTCTTTCTCTACTCCTGGCTAAATTGCCCTGCCACAATCCCTCTCTCACTGTTCTTTTTGTATTCCATTACCATCCTAACTAATGCGACTGTTGCTTGGCTCTTACCTGTCACACCTTATTCTCAGTAGCACTGAGAGCTCTTTTGTTTGTCTTTTCACTAAAATGGTTGCTCACATTATGGATTTATCTTTGACTGTTGCCTATAATACTTTAAATTTTGTAGGGTGGCCTTCACAGGCACGATTCAACCTGGCCCAGGTAGACCTTTATAGTCTTACCTTTTCACTTCTCTTTCCCGACCCTGAGCCAGCTCCTTACAGTCCTGAGCACAGGTCCAAAGTGATCTCTTTTATGCAGAGTCCCTTTAAGAATTGCTCATACTCTTGAAATGTAAACCCTCCCAACCTAATTCACAATAAAAATTCATAAGAAATAAAACATTTTACTTAAATTGATCTTTGTAATTTGTACTGTACTAACAATTTGATTGTTAACAGCAGATCGGTAAATATGTAATCTGTGTTAAAGTTGATGCTGTATTATGTTAAAGCAATGTACTCTAAATTAAAACTAAATGTTTAGCGAAATGCTGTAAGAACATAAAATATGAAATTTGAATTTTAGGTTTATAGGTAGTATAAATGAAAAAGGATCGAGCATAAGCTATTATTTTTCTATAAACTCAACTGAATGTAATAACATGAGTAAAAGGCATTAAAGGGCAACCGTGGCGTGTTTGAAGTGAGAGATCCGCAACAAGGTTTGTGGCAGCAATCGACTTGCTTGGGAGTGACAGTGCCATGGAAATAATTTCTTTACTTTGTATCTTCATCTTTGCCGGTTTGATGAATCTTCTGATATCTTCCAGCGAAATTCAAAATGAAGATTTCCACTAAATTGCTTTCATTTCATTTCACTTGCTTTCAGTAGTTTTAAGAGGTGAGCTATGGTTTGGTACATAAGGAAATATGAATATTTTAACATATACTTATATTTAAATCTTATTTTGTAGTTAGCATCTTTTCACAATTTGGCATTGGTAAGATGAAGGATAAAAGTATCCATTGGGATGTGTGCTTCTGAATCGAATCTGGTTTCTTCAAAAATGCATAAAGCCATTCATAATGAGAATTACTGGATCATGTTAACATTAGCTTAGGTCAGATGGTAAAGCACAAAGTACTGTTTAGGACTCTACTACTTCTAGGACTTAAAAAAAGGAATTTAATTTAGGCAACAGATTTAAAATAAATAGGATGTGTTGGATTCATTGTTTTATACTCGTGTCAAAAATGTACGTAACGAGTAACTTTCAAAAAGAGTCATTTATTTGGCATTTTCTGTAGCTTAATACTTATAACAGTGCATATTTATTTAATATTTTGTTTGCTTTGAATGTTTTTAATGGCTGAAATGCATTATTCCTATAAAGGTAATTCTTACTGTTGATTTATTGTTGTATTTATTATTTCATAAATTTTATTTTCTAGCCTAAAATGGATGTGCTCAGGATTAAGTTAGGGTGTTAAAATCTACGGAAATCACGAAGAAGCATATTTGAAGTTATCTTTTGGAATAGTAGTCCAAACAGTTTATAGGAATAAAATTATACCTATGTCCACATTAGAAAATATAATTAAATTATTGATTCATAGTTTCTATGCTGCTTTACCATTTAAGTGTTTTAGATTATAAAGTTTTCAATGGTTTCTTTAAATGAAATAACTAAATATTTCAGTTTTTTATATAACTCTTGACGTTATAATGAAACTTTCTTATTGCAGGATGAGTCCTGCCAAGAGATTTTATTTTTTACAACTTGTTCTCATACTCTCACGCCTACATTTTAAAGATCAGAGATTACCGTATTTTTAGGATTGTTAGAAGTTAAGACCAATACTTGTGGTTAGTTGCTATTTGTCAGCTCTGGTGAACTTACATCTTCCCGAATGAAAAGTTGGCTTGTGCTGTTCGTCTTCTTGATTATCGGTGTAGTTTAGTGTACTGTTGTAACTACTGTGCCAGTTTATCTCCTTGAGGGTTTCCCTCGTTTTTGTTGGGCCTCTGCTTTACCAAACATGCTGTCTTTCCTGATAGTGTGTCCAAAGAAAGTGTGTTGAAGTTTTGCCTTTCCTGTTTCTAAAGAATAATCTGTTTATTTCTTCTAAGGTTCGTCTGCCCATCCCTTTGTCACTCTGTAGGTATTCAGCATTCGTCACCAACTCCACAGTTCCCATGTGCCAATTCTCTTTCTTTCTTTCTCCTTTTGCAGTATTCAACTTTTGCATGCCTGTGAAGTGATTCAAAAGACCATGGCTTGGGTCAGACATACCTCTGTTGTATTTGCTCTTAACTACAAGCATTTTTTCTCAGCGTCTAATGAATATTGACATTATGCTAAGTCTGGACGTTTACCAGTGAAGTTGAAATTGAGAAAGACATTAATAGACAGTTACAGTGTGATGTTTAAGTGCTGCCCAAGGTATGGTTCCAAAGAAGCAGAGAAGTGTTAAGTCTTCTGGGTGGTTAAGAAAAGGTTTTTGTGAGGCCACATTGCTTTAGCTAGTTTACAAGGAATTGAATCTTTCCCGGTGCATAATAGAAAATAAGAGGGATTTTTTTAAATGGAGATTGCAGTATGTGCAAAGGTGTAGAAACATTTCAGACCAGGTTCAGGAGGAAAGGACTTTGGATCATGATGATGCTGTTTGGAGATGTAGCTATATGAATTTTTGGGTGATAGGTTGAAATTTTTGGATTTTATCTGGAATTGGGGAGGCCTTACAAAGTTTTGAGAAGATAATTAATATATACATTTACATTTTTGTGTGTGTGTGTTATTGTTTGAAGTGCACTTGTTTGTCCCAAGACTCCAAGTCCACTTCAGTTTCACTTTCCTCCTTTTTTCTTAAGCCCCTCAGACCACTGTTTAGGTTTGAGGGCTAAGGAATCTGGACATTTACACTTTTGAAGTACTGTTTTTATATCTGAAAGATATACTGTGGAGAGGGAAGTAGAAAGTTCTATTACAGAAATCCCTACAATAGTACAGAAAAGAAGAAGAGTGCTTGAAGACAGACACGAACATTCACTGCAAGCAAGTTGATTCTGCCTCATAATGACCATAGAAGACAGAGCATAACTGCCCCTTTAGGTTTCTGAGGCTTTAAATTTTTACGAGAGTTGAAAGCCTCCTCTTTCTTCCATGAAGTGAGTGGTTAGTAGCTTTGAACTGCTGACCTTGCCATTAGCAGCCCAATGCATATGTAAACCACTATGCCATCAGGGCTTCTATAGCCAGAAACTTGCAAGTCAGAAACCTGGATACGAAAAATATATATAATAAAATCCCAGCCCTCTCTTCTGGTTGTGTGGGTCATGTGTTGGGCTACTAACCTTGGGGTTAGCAGTTTAAAACCGCCAGCTGCTCTGTGGGAGAAAGATGAGAACATTTTCTACTCCCATAAGAATGTGCAGCCTCAGAAAACCAAAGAAGCAGGTGTTGTAAAGTGCTATTGTGAGTCAGACTTGACTTGATGGCAGTATCTATTTTCTGGTTTGAACTGCTACCTACTGACATAGGACCGAGTAGTAGGAGAATGCATATTTGGTTGTAGGGTAGACCATAGTAGCAAACAGGTTATGTTAGAGATGTCCAAGACCATTTTGGAATGCCCAAATCAGTAGTTGGAGGTCTACAGGTCTGGAGTTAAGATGATAAAGATTTGAAAGTTAGTTTACTAGTCTCACACTTACTTGATGAATTTTAATTTTCAGTTTTTAATGACTCTCTTAAAGCAGGGTAGACTGACCCATTAAAAATTAGAAGAATTTAAAACTTAAGTTGGAAATATTTTGGAAATATGTCTGTGTATTGTTTACTTATATAAAATTTTAAGAAAGCTCTGGATTCATTTCTATTGCCATTCGATTCGAGTTCTCTGCCACTGTCTCTGTTGGGATCAGTGCAGTTGTGTAGAGAGATAAAAAGGATAGCTGTCAAGAACTCAACTGCTCTGGATACTTCACACCTCAGAGATACCACACTTTTTAGTGTGTGTCTCCACCTCAGCTGGGTGGATTATCTGCAATTTTCTGTTGCATGTGCTTTTCCTTTCTCTGGTTCGTGTACACTGCAGAGAGAATTGATAGAATAAAATCACTAATAGTGAGAATAGTTGTTTTTATACAATTGTTAGTCATTTATTTCAAAGTTGCAGAAGTGAAGCTAATTCTGTATTTAATAACCCCAATATTTATGTATGTGTGTTATAGTATTACACATGAGTATGGTATTTGGATGCTACATTCTTTTTTAGAACAAATTAAGTCTGTGCTTGTGTGAAGCACCAAATGAAGCTGCATATGTGTTATGAATCTTTTATTTGTACTTTTGAAGTTTTAATATTCCATGTGTCATGGAAATGCTTTCGTTAATTTTTTAATTGTAATTCATTTAAACTTACAAAGCAGCAAAGTTAAACTTATTAACTTATTAATCAGTTTACCATATATATTTGGGATTCTAGCTATGCCATCATTTTACTGAATAGAATTAAAATAACAGCCCCCAATGTAAAATCCTGTGGAATAATAAATCCAACAATGATAAGCAGATGATGTAGGAAACTGTAAAACTTTCTTGGAAGGCATATGATCTAAATAAATGGAGAGAGGTACTCTGTTTTTATTTTTGGAAAACAACCTAAGACTAGAAATACTCTTAAAATTAATCTATTAAATTCAATAAAAATTTAGGCAATAATCTAAGCTAGCACTTCGTACCCATGACAATATGTTTAAAAATTTTTTATTGTGAGGGTTTTTTATAGATGAGGGTTTACAGAGCAGATCGTAGTTTCATATTAAACAGTTCATGAACATTCTGATTCACTTAATCCATTCCAATCCCTTCAATATACCATTACTTATCCTACTTCTTCTCTGTGCCTCTCCTGTTCTCATTCTTCTTCCCTAGCCTTCTAAACTTTGTTCTTGGATAAATGCTACCCTTTTAATGTTAAATGGCTGATTATTCTACTGTCGACATGAGTTCAATTCTGGACTTGAGGGTTAAGGCTATCGTCGTGGGAGTTTCATGAGTCTTCATCCAACTTGTAAGCCTGGCTTCTTTGAGGATTTGAGTTCTGTTCCACATTTACTCCCACTGTACCTAGGACCATCTAATGTGATACTTTTCAGAGCAGTTGGTTTGGGTAGCCAACTACCATTTAGTTCAGGTCTAAGGGTTGTGGAGACTGATGTTTGCATCGTCCATAAGTCCATGAGAGTAATTGTTTCTGTTGAGAACCATGCTTTTAAATGGCCATTGATGTGCACAGTGGTGAAGGATCTATGTGGGTGGACTCATTCTGCCAGGGCCTGAAGTTTATCACGCAGCTGTATTTGCAAACCAGTGTGATGACGGTGTTAGGTGCCATCCAGTAGGTACTCACTCTTAGCGACTCTGTGTACAACAGAAGGAAACACTGCCTGGTCTTCTGCCTTTCTCACAACTGTTACGTTTGAGTCCACCAGTTTATCAATTTGCTCTGATTTGATGGCTTGTCTTTTGCGCTGATGCTAGAAGCTATGTCACTGATATTTCAAATACCAGCAAAATCACCCAGGTGAACAGGTTTCAGCAGAGCTTCCAGACAAAGACTTTGTAGAAGGAATAGGCCACCTGTGGAGTTAGCTATTGAAAACCAGTATTATAGTAGAGAGATAGAAATATAAACCAGATAAACCTAAAACTGCTGAGTTAATTCTGATTTGTGGTGACCCCGTGGATTAAAGAGTAGAAAATGTAGGATTTTTTAAAAATCGTTTTACTAGGGGCTCATATAACTCATCACAATCCATACATACATCAATTGTGTAAAGCATATCTGTACATTCATTGCCATCATCCTTCTCAAAACATTTGCTCTCCACTTAAGCCCCTGACATCAGGTCCTCATTTTTCCCCTCCCTCATGAGCCCTTGATAATTTATTATTTTGTCCTATCTTGCCCTGTCTGATGTCTCCCTTCACCCCCTTTTCTGTTGTCCATCCCCCAGGGAGGAGGTCACATGTAGATCCTTGTAATTGGTTCCCTCTTTACAACCCACTCTCCCTCTACCCTCCCAGTGTCGCCACTCACACCTCTGGTCCTGAAGGGATCATCCGCCCTGGATTCCCTGTGTTTCCAGTTCCTATCTGTACCAGTGTACATCCTCTGTACCAGTGTACATCCTCTGGTCTAGCCAGACTTGCAAGGTAGAATTTGGATCGTGATAGTGGGGGGGGGGGGGAGAGGGGAAGGGAGAGAGGTAGGAAGCATTTAGGAACTGGAGGAAAGTTGTATTTTTCATCAGTGCTACATCACCCTTGACTGGCTTTTCTCCTCGCCTAGACCCCTCAGCAAGGGGATCTCCAGTGGCCTACAAATGGGCTTTGGGTCTCCACTCTGTGCTCCCTGCCTCATTCACTATGGTAAGATTTTTTTTGTTTTGTTCTGATGATGCCTTATACCTGATCCCTTCGACACTTCTGATTGCACAGGCTGGTGTGCTTCTTCCATGTGGGCTTTGTTGCTTCTGAGCTAGATGGCCGCTTGTTTACCTTCAAGCTTTTAAGACCCCCAGACGCTATCTCTTTTGATAGCCAGACACCATCAGCTTTCTTCGTGACATTTGCTTATGCACCCATTTGTCCTCAGTGATCGTATCATGGAGCTGTGCAGCCAATGATATGATTTTTTTGTTCTTTGGTGCCTGATAACTGATCTCTTCGGCACCTCGTGATCACACAGGCTGCTGTGTTCTTTCATGTGGGATTTGTTGCTTCTGAGCTAGATGGCCACTTGCTTATCCTGAAGTTTTTAAGAACCCAGATGCTATATCTTTTGATAGCCAGACACAGACACCATCAGCTTTCTTCACCACATTTGCCTATTCACCCACTTTGTCTTCAGTGGTTGTGTCGGGAAGGTGAGCATAATAGAATGCCAATTTAATAGAAGAAAGTATTCTTGCATTGAGGGAGTACTTGAATGGAGGTCCAATGTTCTTCTGCTACCTTAATACTAAACCTATAAATATAGGCACATAGATCTATTTCCCTATCCTCATATAGGTATATTTGCATATGTACATGTCTTTATCTAGACCTCTATAAATGCCTTTTGCCTCCTAGCTCTTTCCTCTATTTCCCTTGACTTTCCTCCTGTCCCACTATCATGCTCAATCCCCACCTGGGTTTCAGCAATTCTTCTTGGTTACATTACCCTTGATCATGTCCTACCAGGCCTCCCACACTCACCTCACCACCGATTTGGATCACTTGTTGTTCCACTGTCTCTGCGTTTTTTAACACCGCTTCCTTTCCCTCCACCTCCTCCTATCCCATGTCCCCCCAGAACTCTCAGCCTGTTGTTTTCTCCTCCAGATTGTTCATCCAGCCTATCTTATTTAGACAGACCTGTGGAGATAATAACATGCACAAAAACAAGACAGAGGAAAACCAAGCAACAATATACAACAAAACAATAACAGACCACTGACAAAGAACAAAACACAAGAAAGAAAAGCTTATACTTAGTTCAAGGATGGTTTGTTGGCCTTTAGGAGTGTTTTCCAGTCCAGTCTGTTGGGGCACCACACCCTGGCCCCCAAATCCACCTTCAGCATTCCTTGGGGACCTCGCCGCTCCATTCCCTGGCTGTTCAACTGCACTCCCCCAGTGCTTTGCCTCGGTGTGGTGGGATCAGATCGGGCACAATTCCCACACTGTCTCCGGTGTTGTCCCCCGCAGGTCCATGGGTCAGTGAGGGGCGTTGTGTCTCGTAGTGGGGCTGGCCATGTGGTCCTCTCTGTGGACTGGCTGCTCTAATTGGGGTCATCGTCCTCAAGGCCTGGTGGGCCAGGATGTGCTCCACTCTCTCCTCCTCCCCTTTCATCTGCTCCCATGTACTCTGCTGAGATATGTCCATCTCCCATAGCTGCAGATTCAATGCCGCCCTTTGAAATAAATTCTTCTGGGAGGATGAGCAGGCGTCCACTTAGTATTTGGTACTGGAATTTTCTTGATGGTAATTTTTAGAGAAGTAGATCAGTAGGCCTTTAGCCTAACCTTAAGGCTAGTCTCTGAGTTTAAATGGTTTTGATTCACTCAGGGAGATTGGCATGGGTAGAAAAATGAGCTAATGGGACAGTCTTTTCAGACTCCCTAACTTCTGTTTGCGTATAATTTTGTATCAATACAATTGTACAAGGAGTTGTAATTCTTACATTTAGTGTGTCATTTTCTAGAGAATTCCCTCTATGCCAATTTACTCTACCACACTGAATCTTAAATGTATTCTTATTCTATGGTGCACCATGAGAAAAAACACATTGCCAGTTAAACTGGCACACCAGTACTGCCAGGCATCTGATTTTCAGAGACTACATGAAAATAGGTGTCTTAAGACCTTTAAAACATGGTATTTAAAATGTCAGTGCCTTCACAGAACATCATCCCCGGGCTCTATTATCTGAAAGTAAATTCTGTCACTGTACATTTGCATATTTGTATCTTTCTGTGAAAGTTTTTTCAGAATAACAGATTGTATAAAGACAGCCCCTGGTGCCACTTTTGGAAACGATATATTTTCTATAGTAATTCTGTCATACCAAGAGTTCACAAATACTGAGCATTTATTGTATATCCTTGCTTTAATGATATTCTCCTGATCCTCTGGGTCACCCTGCATGATTGTTTCTCTCATCTAGATTTTTACATAGAAAACTGAGCCAGGGAGTTTTAAGATATGTTCTTCAAAGTACAATTTCAAGACCAGGATTGGCACCCCAGACTACTTGTCTTTACTGCTGACCCAGGAGCCCTAGAGCTTAGTGGTTAAGCCTTGGGCTGAGATCCACAAGATCCTTACTGCAAAACCGTTCTCTGTTCCGCGGGAGAAAGCCAAGGCTTTCTGCTCCAGTAAGGCGTTACTGTCTCTGAAGCTCACAGAGGCAGCGCTGCCCTGTACTGTAGGGTCACGACCAATCAGCATGGACTCAATGACAGCAAGATGTCCTGTGACCAAATATTCGATGCAAAAGCCATGTGTTTCGCGTTTTTCGATTTCCCCATACTTTTCTTCGACCATTTTTTTAACCTCTGTATTCCTATCTTCTCAAAAGAAGTCTGAACTATCTTCTATTTTAATTATCTAATCCCTTTCTGCTACAGAAAAAGATGGTTTTCTTCCTCTTCAACTGCTGTTTTTGTTTTCTCTTGCTATCCATTCTTCCAGTATATGTATATCACATGATAACCTACTCCTGGGCTCTTTAGCCCTGCTACTTTAATTTAGATGCCTTTTCCTCATTCCCCGTGTTAGTTGACCTCAAATCAGCCCTGGACTCATGGCAGCCCCATGCACAGTGGGAAAGAATGCTGCCTGGTCTTGCACCATTTCCAGGATCTGCTGTGGGTCCGATCTTTTTAGTGGTAGGTCTGTGTTTTTTCCATTTTGTCAGTTTACTAGGTTCCATCCTTCAATTGCTTGAGAAACTAGGTTGCCTTTTTAGTGTAAAGCCATCGATTGTGTGCCATTAACTCGTCTCGACGTCCAGTGAAATACTGTTTTCTTTTCATACTGACCAAGGGTAAAAAGAAATGTTTTTCTTTCTCATTCTGTAGTGTTATGTTAAGGAGAAAGAAGATGCTGAGCTGTTAATTTGTAGGAAATGTTCTCTCCAGTTCAGTGCTGTCAAAGATTTCAGGTTATTTAAGTTTAATAATGGAACATGGAGATTTAGAGAAGGCATAGGTAATGTAGCTCCTTATTTAAAAGTGATAATGTCAATTGCAAGCAGTGTCATGACTCTTATTTCCATTGATGTGAGGGTATTTATTGGAAGTAATTCTTGTTTTAGGTGAAAATATCTAAATTGTAATGTTTAAAATTATATTAAATTTTTATACAAAGATACTGGAGGTTCAAATTTAAATATAAATTTAATGAAAAATAGTGTCTTTTTGATTTGCATGTGGGAAAAGTTAAGAGTAGACACGTTGGCTTATTTTTTATCAGTTTTAAGTAGAAGCTTTCTGTTTCTGACATTGTAGAGAAGTCTTTTTCATATAAATAACCTCCTATAAGACAATTCAACATGCCTAAGTATGGGCCTGAATCACAATTTTTTCTTGAGTGCTCTCAAAGTGACATCTCAGTCATTAACTTTTTTAGGGTAAAAAATTTTTGAAAATATCGAGCTTCTCTCAAAAATTTTAACTTGTTAAGATTGACATGTGTTGTTTATAGTATTGTATTTGACTTATTTGTTTGATGTCCGTTTTTTTTTGACGCTGTCCCCACCCTCAGTTAGAAATTTTACTGATAATTAGGTTGTCTGAGATCATTATAATTGGGGGTGGTTTGGGGTGGGGAGAGGGAAAATAAAAATCTTGGTGGCAGATTGCAGTGTTTTATACTGAGCATTATTGATCCATAAAGACTTACAATGTATTATTCTAACGTTGTCATTGCTAGAAAGGACTGAGGAAAGATTAAGAAACTGCATTGACAGAAGTCATCATTTTAATGACAGGCAATTTAGTTAGAGGTAACTGAAGCAGAGAAAAACGCAATCAATCATCACAGCAAGGATTTTCACAAATGTTTACCAGTCTATAATGAATGTTGTATAGATCATCAAGGTCATTTGATAGCATCTGTGAAAGTAACATTTTCATATTCTAACAAAGTAACTCAAATATTTTGAATAAAGTATTACGCACAGTTTTCTGAAGTTCTGTAGTATGATGCTCTGAATTATAAGGGATTGAAAAGTTGGAAAACATGTAAAAAATAAATCTGACCAATTCATTGACTATATCATTACATACTCAGAATTACACATATCTCCTCCTCTCACCCACCCATGAAGATTTCCTTAAGTGTGTTACTAAGGATACACATAAAGGAATTTATTATTAGATGTATTTTTGCCATGGGTTCAGATTTAATACAACATGTGAACATTTGTACATCTAAAGTCTTTTTAAAATCATTTTATTGGGGACTCATACAACTCTGATCACAATCCACACATCCATCCATTGTGTCCAGCACATTTGTACATTTGTTTCCATCATCATTCTCAAAACATGTGCTTTCTTCTTGAGCCCTTGATATCAGCTCCTCATTTTACCCCTTCCTCCCTGCTCTCCTCTCCCTCTTGAACCCTTGATAATTTATAAATTATTATTATTTTGTCATACATTTAAAGCCTTTTAACATTGTTTTCTCTTATAATTTTATTTGATTGTCTTGAAGGGACAAACTATAAGTTAGGGTGTAAATTTCCTCCCACTAGGATCTTACTCTGCAGTTTTTTCATATGCATGATTGGGATGATAATACCTTTTCTTGGAGGTTCTGTTTTTAATTAAATTAGATATATGAAAGTCCTGAGCACTGGGCCTCACATACAGAATGTAGTTAAGGTTGATATCAACTGTGCTTACTTTCGCATACCATCTAGTAGTATAAGTATTAATATTTTTATGTATTACACATATATGTATGAATAATATTGATCGTTATATTCATAAGGTAGTTTTTTAACACTTAATTCATCTGTCATGTGTGGTTAAGTTTGTGTACCAGTTTTATTCTAAGTAAAGTCCAAGTTATTTGGAAAATGGATGAATTTGTTTTATCTATCAATAGTTAGCATGTATTGATTGCTGTTGATATGATTACTCATCGTTCCAGTAGACTGGCTCATTTAATTTCCACTGTGACCCTATGAAAGGGACCTGGTGGCCAAGTGGGGTAAGCACTGGACTGCTAGACACAAGCCAGCAGTTCAAACCCATCAGCCACTCCACAGAAGAAAGATAAGGCTGTCTGTTCCCATAAACATATAGTCTTGTACATCTATGACGCTCTTCTACTCTGCCTTCCATGACAGTGGGTTGTGCCCTTACAAAGCGCATGCTTTATTAGCCTCATTTATACATGAAGAATTTGAAGCCCAGAGATTGATTGGTTCATAGTCACAGAGGTGGTAAAGTAGGGAGGCAACAATCTCTGTTCTGGAAAAGCTGATGAGTTCTTACTAAGGATTCCCTCCTAGGGTGCTTACCCTGGACTTGTAAGTTTATTTTCCCAACTGGGTAGAAAGGAACTTCTTGAAAAGTTAAATTATTTGCACTTAAAAACATGTTGAAATCTTGCCTTTATAACTGAGTTCCTCTATTTGGGTTTTGTGTTAATAGTTTATAATCTATTGGTGGGCATTTCCAAGCTCATAAATAATCTCCCATCACACAAATAAGTCCTTAAAAAGTTGCTGTTAGGGTGGTGTTTTCTTTATAGGAGAGGTCAGTCCTTAATGTGTCGTGGTAGTGGTGGTAGCACTTTCTGACTTTCTCTGAACTGAATCTGTATTGTAATGAAAACAGAGAATGCTTTTGAGTTTGCTTGATTTCGCCTCTTCACCTGCTCTGGTGTGTGTGTGTGTGTTCCCTTACCTCCTGCCAAATTAATGAAAGGAAGAACATCAGCGGCCAAAGAGCCCAGTGACCAGACTGCACACAGTGAGCCTTGACTTTTGGGGGGGACTGCTTTTCAGTGCTTTTTGCCTCAGCAGTATTCTTTTTTTGGCCATTCACTGAGGTGTTTAGTACATGTGTGATGAATAAATATGTAAATGCATGAATAAAGCTGATCTCTTCAGCTGATAGTGCTCTTTCCCCATCGCAGACAGATATTGGGTAGGCTGGAGGGGAGGAAAGCAGTGCTCCCACTTGAACGTGATTTGGGCATTTTAAAGATTGATAGAGAAGATAAGCCATCTTACACTGTCAGGGAAGGGAAAGAAATTCCCTTTCCTTAGTGCTTGTGGGGGAAATGAAGCTATTAATGTGTCATGGGTTCTACCACTTTTTATTGCTTAGGTGTAGATAATGATAACCACATTTTCTCCAGCACTGTTTCCTTAAAAAAAATAAAAATCAATGTATATGTTCACCAAATCATTATTCATGACCTTCTCTCCTGTCTGCTGAAGTATAGCCCCTGGGAAAGGAGCTGTGCATTTGGGGAAAGGGTACATGATAGGAAGGGTCAGGGGACACAAACCATCCCCATTTACAGAGTTTCTGATTAAGAAAAGAAGTTTCATGTGAACAGTAGACTTTTAGGGGTAAGTTACAGTAGCCTACTATTCATGGGAGTTTTCCCCTTCTGATAATATAAAAAGGCATATGGGAAAAATAATAAAATATTATTAATGGAGAACTCTAAATTTCATAGTGAGAAAAAGTGTAATGGCATTTAGTTTTATAGCTAATGGATGCTCTGTGTCTCTGGCCTTCATAAATTTTCTAGAGAACACATGGTTTTTGAGATTAAACCGCTGCTGTTTATTACTGGGTGTGTGAAATGCATGACTCTTAGTAATAGTTGGAAATATATTAGGGAAGTGCCCTTTTCTCAACCTACCACTGAAATGAAGGTGGACGATGCCATTTATAGAGTCCCTTAGACGCAAAGCTTCTCAATATTTAAGACTCATTCTTAAGAACTTTTACTGTTTTCTTAGACTCTGGTAATTCACTTGGCATCACTTTCTTCAACCAATGCTTTCTAGATTCATGGGGTATGTTCACTTTCTTTGCATTTTTTTAATCTACATGTTAGAAAACTTGGTTGTGAAGTTGCTGAAATTTTTAGATTGGGGATTACCCCCCTTGGGAATTCCTCCCTCACCCCCATGTTAGCAAGTTCTGCTTTGTTTCTCATGAAGTGGTCTATACCCACAGTACTTCACACTGATATTTTTAGCAGCAGTAAAGGGAAGTGCTTTACTCATTGGAGGTCAGTGACCTAACCTGTCTGGGAGAAGTACAGCCAGCATCCTCCTTGGAAGCCAGGATGGCAAGACTTCACATCCTTTGAACATACTATCAGGAGAGAGCAGTCCCTGGAGAAAGACATCATGCTTGGTAAAGGAGATCGTGAATAAAAAAGAGGAAGACACTTGACGAGACTGGGCTCCAACAAAAGACAATTTTTAAAATTGCTCAGGATGGGGCAACATTTCATTTTGTTGGCATAGGGCTGCAATGAGTTGGATCCAACTTGATATCATTTAACAGCTACTACCCCATGGCTAATTTGTGATTTCAGAAATAAAGGGGCGTGGAAACAGTCTCCTCTAAAGCTCTCTGTTGCTGTTCTGTGGGGGTCTTTTCAGCAGCCTCTGGTCCATGCTGAGGATTCAAGGATCAATGAGACATGCCTTTGTCTCCTGGGGAAGGGCCTGTCTGTCTGGATGGGGGAAGAAGGAGCACAGAGGCGAGGAGGGAACCCCAGTATCCGTGTTCTCACAGTCTTGCGTCCCTCCGATTATTTCCCGTGTGAAGAGTCAGGATTCTTCTCTTACTCAGCTTTAGGACTATGTAGAGCTAGTTCTGATAGGAAAAATAAGAATGAAGAAATTCACACATTTAAAGAAAATCTCTAGCTACATAAGTGTGATGGAGTCTTCTTGTGAAATTCTTCTTATTCGGCTCTTCCGGTTATTTGTGTAGAATCATTTCAGAATACTTTCATACTAATCATGGATCACCTCCGTGGAGCAGATTGAGAGCTTTCACGACGTTAGAAGTGAAGACATAACACAATTCATGTAGTCAAATAGAAAAGTTCTTCAATTGACCTATAAAAAGAATTATAACACACGCTAACTGATAGCTACCTCGTATGAATCGTTTTTATATACCTGTAAAGAAAATGCAGTTTTTCTTCCCTCTACCACTTTTTCATGGTTTAAGTTACAGCTTTGTAGTTTGACACTTAAAAATAAATCCGTCATGGTTATGATCGAACAACTTATCAGAAAGGAGTGAAGCATCAGGCTTTCTGCGAGGACTGAAGTATTGTGCCAAGTGGCTGATGCATCTCAGAAGAAAAACATGAGAATTTATATAACCTATACTTCTGTTTTTTTCTGATAACATTGAACCAAAGCCCTCTCATAGTTAGGAATTTCCTTTAACTCTTATGCTTTGAGATAAAATGCTTGCAAGTAACAAGGGTAAGTTCTAGGTGAGGTTAGGTACAGAAGCATGTATATGTACACCCACGTACACACAACTATTCACACACACACCACAGTACAGTGATTGCTGCCTCTTAGGAATAAAATGAAAGTTGAAATGTCTCACAGAATTTGTTCCTGAGTTGATTTATTTATTTATTTTTTCTTTTTTTTATTTTATTATTTATTTTTTTTATTTTTTAACAAATTATTGGGGCTGATACAATTCTTTTCACAGTTCATACATATACATACATCAATTGTATAAAGCACATCTGTACAGTCTTTGCCCTAATCATTTTTTTCTCCTCTTTTCTTCTTTTACATTTTATTAGGGACTCCAACAACTCTTACCACAATCCATACATATACATACATCAATTGTATAAAGCACACCCATACATTCCCTGTCCCAATCATTCTCAAGGCATTTGCTCTTCACTTAAGCCCCTTGCATCAGGTCCTCTTTTTTTTTTTTTCCCCCTCCCTCCCTTTTCCCCCCTCCCTCATATGCCCTTGGTAATTTATACCTCGTTATTTTGTCATATCTTGCCCTATTCAGGGTCTCCCTTCCCCCCTTCTCTGCTGTCCCTCTCCCAGGGAAGAGGTCACATGTGGCTCCTTGTAATCAGTTCCCCCTTTCCAACCCACTCACCCTCCACTCTCCCAGCATCGTCCCTCACGCCCTTGGTCCTGGAGGTATCATCCACCCTGGATTCCCTGTATCTCCAACCCTCATATGTACCAGTGCACAGCCTCTGTCCTATCCAGCCCTGCAAGGTAGAATTCGGATCATGGTAGTTGGGGGGAGGCAGCATCCAGGATCTGGGGGAAAGCTGTGTTCTTCATCGATACTACCTCACACCCTAATTAACCCATCTCCTCTCCTAAGCCCCTCTATGAGGGGATCTCCATTGGCCGACACTTGGGCCTTGGGTCTCCACTCTGCACTTCCCCCTTCATTTAATATAATATATATATACGCATACATATATACATATACACATAAATACACATACATACACACACTTATATCTTTTTCTTTTTTTTTTTGCATGATGCCTTATATCTGGTCCCTTGGGCACCTCGTGATCGCACTGGCCGGTGTGCTTCTTCCATGTGGGCTTATCACTGACTGTACACCTCCATGATAGGATCGCTGAAGACAAATGGGTGCACAAGCAAATGTGGTGAAGAAAGCTGATGGTGCCCGGCTATCAAAAGAGATAGTGTTTGGGGTCTTAAAGGCTTGAAGGTGAACAAGCGGCCATCTCGCTCCTGAGTTGATTTATTGAAGCCCTTTATTCCTCTCTCTCTACCCCAGTCCCTAAACTGCTCAACCTGTAAACCTCTCATTTATCTTCTCTCACCATCAGCTCTACTAGAAGATGGCACATACCAGAGACACATCTTAGTTTTAATTCACAAACTTTGTATCTTATTAGCAGTTGTCAAACTGATTGGAAAATTTCTTTACATTTAGTTGTTTGTTCAATCTCTGATTGTCATTATCTTGAATAAATACATATTGATTTTTTAATTTGAAACACTGAAAACATGACTAATGATTGTTTTTTTAAGTCACATCTTTGAGATTGGTTGCAACTCAAATGTCACTCTCTCAGGGTCTTTCTTTGGTACACCTCTACCCTACAGAGAACCCCCAGTCATTTTTACCCTTTTACTCTACTTTTTATTCCTGCAGTCATTTATTTATTCATCTAGTTGTATGCTGTTCATTGGCCTTCTGGTTTAGGGTTTAGGTCAAGTGCCTTGACAAATGTGCTAGTCTTACCTCTGCCTTCGAGCACAGTACCTGCACTGGGGCCATTTTCTAGGCATGGGAATCATAATACCTTTACCATGGTTACATTCCTAGTGCCTAGTAAAGAGTAAGCAGCACCTTGCATTTTAGAATTCATCTCATGAGTGAATGTTGACAGTTACATAGTTACGGATTTCTAACCAGCAGTACTTGTTAATCTCTCTGTAAACTAGAGGGTGAATATTTTGTGGTTATATATCATTTCAGGTTGTGGAAATTTGAATTCTAGTGTAGTAATATAATTTTTGCCTGTTTTATTAATGTGTCCTAAAGCATCCCTTTATTATATTGCCATTGCTATGTTTTGAGACTTCTCTAAATAGCTGTTTCAAAAATGTTTTTTTTTCTGTTAAATACTTCACTGAGGATTTTATTAGATAAAAAATCTCAGATATATGTTTTTTTGGTATAATTGTTAAAACTTTGGAAAAATAGGGTGAACATTTTAGAAAACCTATCTTCAGACTTAAAATTATTTTCAAGAAGGAATTCTAATATTGTTCAGCGAGCTTATAGTTTAACCTAGGAGAAATAAGCTTCAATGTATATATTCAGACTTTTAAGAAATATTTTAAATATCCTACTATAACCACTTCTCTAAAACCAAACTTATTGCCAACAGGTCGATTGCGACTCATCTTGAGATGTGTGATGGTTACTCACTGCCATTCATTGGTTCAGACTCATAATGACCCTGTAGGGCAACAGAACTGCCTGCCTGGTTTTCTGAGGCTGTAACGTGTCTTTTTTCTCCTGTTGAGTGGCTGGTGGTTTCAAACTGCTGATCTTGTGGTTAGCAGCCAAATATATACCTCACTGTAACATCCAGGGTTCCTCCTGTATGATATTTAAGTAAGGCTAAATAAATAAACATTGATTAATAACATTGGATTTTCTTAATTGGTTTAATTACTTTTATTTAGGGACTTACTTTGTTGCCAAGTTTGTTTTTAATGGTTCCCTTAAAGGAGCCTTGGTGGCATAGAGATTATGTGTTGGGCTCTTAATAGCAAGGTCACCAGCTACTCTGTGGGAGAAAGAGGAGGCTTTCTTATTCCCATAAAAACGTACAGTCTCGATATCCATAGGGACCGTTCCACCCTGTCCTATAGGGCCACTACTTAATGCTCCAGTGTAAACTTTCAAGCAGATTTTAGCTTGTTTTTAAATGTTGAAAACCTATTTATATTTATTATCTATGTCTCAACTCTACCATACCATATCACTCATCTGCCACATTCTAAAGTGTAGAAAAGTGAAATAATTGGAGTGAACTGGCCCGAGTAAGAAAAAGCTATAGGACAATTAAATGTTTCTAAATAATAAGAGCTATATTGCCTAGAACTATGCACGTTAAAAATCAAATGCAATTGTAGTTGTGATGTTGCTACTCATAATGTGTGAAAAGCACAGGAGAAGGATGAAACTGTCTGCCCCTGTCAAGATTGATAGTGTTGTGCACCCAAAGAAGCAATTCTGTGCTGTCTGATAGTGTTGCTATGAATTAGGACCAACTAAGTGACAATGGTTGGATCTTGTTTAATCCTTGATGTCAGCAATTGTGGGATAATTCTATCCCTGAGTTACAGTGACCACAAACTTTTCCAAATTTACAGACCCTGAGTGGTAGAGTCAGTGAGAAAATAAAGAGTATATGCCTTGCTTGGCCCTTTATTGGCTGTGAGGTCTTGATCCAATGATGGAGCCATTCCTTTTCCTCAACTATAGTCAAAGAAATTAGTGTACATGATCTTTAACTGCTTACCTGCTAAACACTCCAAAATCCTCTACTGCATGTGTCAGTAGAATAGTCAGCAGAATAGTCCTCCCCAGTTATATCCCCCAAGTGATAGAGAGAATTTAAAAAAGAAAAAAATTTAACCATAGAAATTAGCTCTTAGTAACCACTAGAAAAATCTAAACATGAGTAGGCCCTGAAGTGATATACCATAATAAAAAATTGTGATGTGCTATTTCCAGATCTGACATATTTCCAAGGCAATCCGTAGACCATAATGAAAGCCATTACACAATTACCATTTACATAACAAGATTCTGTGATTTTTAAAAGAGTAGGTGTTTGGTTTTGTTTTAAACGTCCCCTCCTCTAACCATAAGTTGTTGGCTGTGATTAGCTGTTTATAGTTCTTAATTAGAATTGAGAAGAAAGAACAACTATCACCACAGTCAAGCTCTGTGAGGCAGAAATTGGAAAGATCTGATCTAGGAAGGATTCCGGTAAAAAAAGACTATACAGGTTCAAAATTAAAAGTACAGCACAGTCCATCAAAAATGCTTATTACTTTGGAATACTATAGGATTTTTAGAAAGTCTTGTTTTAAAATACCTGAAGAACAAAGCCCACACAAACTCATTTTCTATTATAAAAGTGGAATTAGAGATCATGTTAAAAGAATTCAGAAAACTTAGGTGTTGAGAAGAAGAACAATTCATTCCCAATAGAGCTGCCCTGTAGCCAACCAGACTAAAACCATGCTGCCATTAAGTCAATTCCAATTCATAGTGACCATGCTGGGTTTCCCACCCTGTGTACATCTTTACTGGAGCAGATAGTCTCTCCTCTTTCTCTTGGGAAACAGCTTCTGGGGGTTAACTGCCCAACTGTCATTAAGCAGTTCAGGGGTTACGTGGCATAGCCACCAGGGCTCCTGGAATGGAAGTTAGTCCTGGGTTTGCATACTTATATTGCTGTTTATCGGAAGTATGTTGTAGTGAGCAACCTCAATGTCAGCAGTTCAAACCCACCAACCCAATTCTGTTGGAGAAATATGAGACTGATTTAAGGTCTTGAAAACCCAAAGGGCAGTTCGACCCTGTCCTAGGTCACTGTGAATTGGAATCTACTCAGTGGTATTGAGTTAAGTTTTTGAGATGTGTTATCCGTTACCCCTCAGAGACAAATCATTTCCTCTACACAGTCTCATTAGAGATGAATAAGATATATATGAGCATACTTTCCAAACTGGACAAAAATTGTTTAAAAAAATAAGAGCATTCCTAACACGTTCAGTACACAATA
Organism: Tenrec ecaudatus; assembly: GCF_050624435.1. Taxonomy (NCBI): domain Eukaryota; kingdom Metazoa; phylum Chordata; class Mammalia; order Afrosoricida; family Tenrecidae; genus Tenrec; species Tenrec ecaudatus. Next base: position 109,586,008 of record NC_134531.1, on the reverse strand, counting down.
AAAATTCTGTGTCAAGGACATAAATATATGTGATGTAAAAAGCAAAGCAAAAACAAAAGAAAAGGCAAAAGGAATCCCTGAACTGAAAGAATCATATAAGCATCCAAAAGTTATCCGAGGAGCTTTTCACCCTTCAACTGGACCAGTAGACATCATCATGCTGCCAGGTGCCATTCTTGGGGGGGGGGGGGTCTGACTCGAGCAGCCCTGTGCACAACAGAACAAAACACCGCCTGGTTCTTTGCCAGCACACAGTTGTTGTTTGAGGCCATAACCTCATGATAAGTGGAGCAAATATTCCATTTTACTTGGATCCAAAACCAGCAAACCCTCCTAGAAAGAGTAAAAATTCAAATCTCCAAAATGTTGAACGGTACATGCCACTCTGAGGGAGGAGTAAGGTGGGTCTGGCTTAAGCCATGGTATTTTCAATTGCCCTGGTAGCATAGTGGGTTATGAGTTTGCCTGCTAACCACACAATCATCAGTTCAAAATCACCAACTTCTTTGTGGGCTTTCAACTCGTGTAAAAATTTATATTCTTGGAAACCCACAGGGTCAGTTCTACTCTGTCCTGTAAGATTGCTGTATGTCCAATTACATTCAATCAACAGCCCGCAACATAAGAATGAACAAATTGGAATTATGGTGTGGACAAAGAAGATGGAGAGTACCATGGTCTTCAGAAGAACCAAGAAATTATCATAGAAGAATACCTGGAACATTCCTTAGAAGCCAGGGTGTGAGACTCTGTTTGGAGTTCTCTGGACGTATGATCAGGAAAATGTTTCTGGAAACGAACATTATTCTTGGTAAAGTAGATGGTCAGTGAAGAAGAGGATGACTCTCAATGAGATGGATTGACACAGTGGTTGCAGCAATGGGCTCAAGCATGGTAACAATTGTAAGCATAGCAAAGGACAGGGCATTGTTTGGTTCCATTATGCACTGTGCATCGGAACACTTCAATGGCACCCGACAACAACAACGATACTAATCCCAGGTAGTATGTGAGCCAATCCAACAGAATCCGAATTCATTGGATTAAGATGTTGGTAATGAAAATACTGTTAAAAGCAATTTACATCTTTTATATCTCCCTTTGATGATAATGAATGGCCCATCATTCATAGTCAAACACTTAAAAATATCCTCTATTGAGGAATTTTGTGTGTTCAATTTATGATATTGTGATACAGATTTGGAAAAATTAAAGAAAAACCAAACATCAGTATTAAAATAAGACACAGGTAAACAAAAGGTTGTGCACAAAAGTATCATTATCTGTATTACTGCATGGCTTAAGTCTGAATGTTGTTTATGTGGTCTTAATTATTAAAAGGCTAAATATGAATCTAACTAGAATTTTAGTATAATCTGATAGGAACAATAGTATAAGGGAAAAATAAGACTCACGTCTCATTTTCATATTGAAAAGTAAGCAGACAATTCAGAAGTAATATTGCAACCCTATGTTTAGTGCTATGGAAATAAAAACAATGATGAAAAATGAAACCAAACCAAAACAAAACACTAAAATGAGACCACAACGGCTTACTTCTGATAACATCAAAATAGTGGTGGCGATAGAAACCCAAACCAGACTCACTGCCACTACGTTGTTTCTGATTTATAGCAACCCTGTACAGGACTTCTGAGACTGTAAATCTTTCTCAGCTCTCCCCCAGCGCCACAGGCGGTTTGAACCCCTGACTTTTTGATGAGCAGTGCAGTCCAGCAGTTTCTAACGGTGCCAGCAGGGTTCCTTGTGGCGATGGAGAGTGGGGTGGCGTAGAAGGGGTCTGCTATTTTTCAAATAAATGTGGCATTATTTGATAATTCAAGCCAGCTGGTTTGGTTTTAATAAAATCAAAGTTAAAAGTAAAGAACAAACTTTTGCCCAGTGGTAAATATTTTGACTTTAGTTTAGCTCATGTATTGTTGAATGTCAAGATAAGCTTTGATTTTCTTTAGAAGGCAGAATGCTTTTTAATTTGCATAATATTAATTGAATATCTGCAATGTGTTAGTCATAGCAGGGAATGTAAATGTAAATTAGACAATAATCCTGGCTTCCAAGGAAGTTGTGATCTATTTGGGGAGATGAGATATATGCAAATAATCTAAATGGAAGGTAGTTTATTATCTTTGCCAGGGGAGTAGACTTTCCTGAGTTTTCTTGACTTTGCTTTGCCTCAGGTCGTGGGTTAATGCCAGTCATATTTTCATCAGTCTCACTTTTGCTTGTGATTCTCAGAATTACTTTGCTCTTGATCTTTATCTGTTTCCATTCTTTGTGATCTTGACCCTCTTTCTCTCTTCAGTATTTTTTAGTGCTTTTTATCTAGGAAGATGCTGGTCAAGTTAGAGAAATTCAATAGACAGGAACAGAATGTCTTCTTTAGTAGCTCCATTTTTAACTCTAGTTTTACTCTTACTTATATCAGGACACATTTGCCTTGTTCATATAAAAGAGGGTGTATAATATTTGTCCAAGAGGACAACTGTCTCATTTCACTTTAGCATAATGTTTTCAAAGGTTCATCCATGTTCTAGCTTGTATTAGTATATGATTTTTTTTAATGACACTATCTTTTGATGGGAAATTCACCTGCAGATTGGAAAAACTGCTTTTCTACATTAATCTCAAGAGTTGCTGTGATCAGGCAATAGCAATTTTGAATGCTTGTTAAGACAATGTTTTCTTGATAGGGGGATCTGCTGTTATTGAGTTAGTCTATGATTCTAGTTCTTTGGGATGGATCTCTTTGATAATTGAGATAGAATCAAAGTAAGTTCATTGGAAGAGCTAGAGATGTTACTCTTGGGCTTTAGAACATTTTCCGATTTGTATATGCCTTCCTAAGAGTTGAAGAACAATGGGTTCATCCAAATGGATGGTCCATGCTTGCTGTGAGTACTGACAAAACGGTGCCAGTACTGGTTAGTTACTTAGATGTTTGGCTGAAAGACATTGCCTCTCTGTTGTCAGGGAAATTTGATATCTACATAACTCCATTGGGGCTTATTTACTGTCATTATCAAATCAATGTGTACTTTCTATATGTGGCAAAACATACTTGTTATTAGGTACTGCTGTTGTGTTGGTTTTGACTGATAGCAACCCTGTCTGTCATTGGAGGAAACACTGGTCGTGTGCCATTTTTGCAGTTGTTACTATCTCTGAATCATTACTGCAGCCATTGTGTCCATCCATCTCCTGGAGGTGCTTCCTTTTTTCCACTGACCTACTTAACTCAGGAGCCCTGACGGCGGAGTGAGTTAGGCATTAGGCTGCTAATCTCAGTTTAGCAGTTCAAAACTACCAGATGCTCTATAGGAGAAAGTTGAGGCATTTTGCTCTTGTAAAAAGTTGCAGTCTAAACAGGGAACATTCTAGCCTATCCTAGAGAGTTGCCATGCGTCGAAATCACTGACAGTGAGTTGGTTCTAAAACTATTCTCTCCTGTTTTCATGTCTAAAGTATGTTAGATAGGTCTCACCCTTTGCTGATAGACCGGTCTGTTCTTCTCTCAGACCACGGAGTATTCAGTATTCTTCCCCAACACCGTAACGCGGACACATCAGCTCTTCTTTGGTCTTCCGTATCCAGTGTCCAACTTTTCACATGCTTATGAGGCAATGAAAATCTCCTGGCTTAGTCTTCAAAGTGACATCTTTGCTCTTTAACCCTGTAGAGAGGTCTTGTGCACCAGATTTTCCCATTACTAAGTGTCCTTTGATTTCTTGGCTGCTGTTTCCATGAGCATTCACTGTGTATCCAAGCAAGGTGAGGCTCTTGACAGCTTCTATCGTGTCTTGTCTATTGGTCCAGTTGAGAGAATTTTGGTTTCTGAAAGTTTCTTAAGGTTCCCTTAGAATCAGTAAGAGCTTTAATGCACAAATGTGCTTGACACAATGGATGGATTGTGATAAGAGTTGTACTAGCCTCCAATAAAATGATTAAAAAAATAAGTGCTTTAAGTCTTCCTCGATTTTCACCTGCAAGATTGTGTTATCTGCACATGGAAGGCTATAAGCCTTCCTCTATGTAGTTCAGCTTCTCGGATTATATGCTCAGTATACAGATGGAAAGCACACTACTCTTATAAACTCTTCCTGATTGTAAGCCACACAGTGTCTCCCTATGTTCTGGTTTAAGGAGTGCCTCATGATCCATGCAGTTTTCGACTGGCACAGTCAAGTGCTCTGAAAGTCCCGTTGTTCTCATTGTATCCTTAGCTTAGGATGAGTCACACATTTAAGTAGTATTAAATTACCAAATGTGTGTGTATTGTCAATTTTTAGATAAAAAACACTTCTGGAACCCACACTAAATACACGGGTATGCCTTTCCTTGCTTTTAGTTATTTCATTGCTATTTGACAGTGACAGTCTTTAACATTTTTTTGTTCTGTGAATTTGTTTTTATCAACAAGGTAAGGTATTCTGTCTCAAGAATCAGCTTGCTGATTTGATGTTGTGTTTATTTATAAGACTTAACACTGTCAAGTATTGTTCTTCACTTATTTGTAAGTTTTCTATTGTTGCTTAATTGCTGTGAATAGTCTACATCTAAGTTGATTTCATAGCTATTAACAAGAAAATCTGCAATCCATAAAATTGCAGACGTAGCAGGAGCCTTAAGGTAAACCACCGTCACAGATAAAGGAACTTTATAAGACATTGCCAAAGTTGTTACACTAATTATGCTCTTATCAGTAGTGGAAGAGTGTTCTCTTTATATATTCTACAATATGTATGCAAAAGTTTTAAGATTCAGAAATTCCACTTTTGTGTTCATGTCCATGTATATATAGACACATTTTGGGTTGTACATGTTTTCAAATAGACATAACTGTTCTTTGTAACAATGTAATAATAAACATCAGTTGATAAATATTGGAGAATTGCAAAACAGCCACATTGTCATTGAGCCGATTCTGATTCTAGAAACCTTATGCAAAGTTTCCAAGGGTGTAAATCTTTGCTGGAGACTGGAGACTCATCTTTCTGCCACAGGCAGCTGGTGGGTTTTAAGGACTGGCCTGGGGTTAGCAACACAACGTGTTCCCCACTTAACACCACTAGGATGCTTTACGGAGTTGAAAATGGTTAAATAATCCATAATTATAGCTACAGGAAAGGGGCTGCATATTGCACTCCCTGTTGTAAGGTCTTCTATTTGAAAGTGTGTGAAACTGGTAGAACAGTGGATTCAGCAATGGGCTGCTTCATCCACTTAATCAGAAGGTCAGCAGTTTAAATTCAGCAGCCACTCTGAGGGAGAATGATGTAGCTGTCTGTGCTGTAAAGATTAACAGCCTCAGGAACCCCGTGTGGCCTTTTCCACTATCGCCTATGGGGTTAGTATGAGTTGTAAGCAACTTAATCTCAGTGGGTTTGGTTGTTCCTTCTGTTTGTAACCTGCTTTTCCCAGTAGTGTTCCAGCTTAACTTGGCTCAATTTAAAAACATTTTGTGGACTTTTGAAAACTAGATATTAGATGTGTCAGAATAATAAAGACTGACCACATGAAGGATGGTTTGTATTAAAATGTTCTGAAGGGGGAATGCCGGTTATTGCTTGTTAGTGACTACAGAGAGTGGAATTGAGTCACCCACCCTGTCACCACCAGTTCTACCTCACAGGGACCTGTGTCCAGCAGGGTGAAACTGTTGCCCACTCTGTGCCACCCTCACAGTTATTGCCGTAGTCTCTTGTCAGTTCACCTCATTGAGGGGCTTCCTCTTTGGGGCTCTTGTTTACCTCCACTCTACCATGCATGATGTCTCACTAAGGGAGTGATCCCTAGTGATGACTTGGCAAAGTAAGTGAGACAGAGTCTTTCCGTCCTCTTCTAAGCGTCGCCCTGTCTATGCTCCCTCCAAATATTCAGATTTGTTCTTGGCACACTCAATATTCCTTGCCAACATCACAACTCAAAGGCATCAATTCTTCAGTCGTCCTCATTCATTATCCAGCTTTCTCATGAAAATACCATGCCTTGGGTCAGACCTACTGTAGTCCTTGAGGTTTTATTAAGCATTTTTGGTTTGTTTTAGCACTTTAAAAATAAGTCTTTTTCAGATTTGCCACATGCAATACCTCTTTGGCTTCTTGACTGCTGGTTCCATGGACATTGATTTTGAATCCAAGTAAAGTGAAGTGATTGATAAGTTCAATCGCTTCTGTTTATCATGATGTTTCTTATTGGTACAGTTCTATTTATGTTGAGATGTCATCTATTTGTAGTCTTTGGTCATCAGTAAGTGCTTAAAGTTCTCTTTACTTTCAGCAAGCCACGTTGTGTCATATTCATGTCACAGGTTGTTAATCGGTCTTCCTTTAATTCTGGTGCCACGTTATTATTCATATAGTTGCGCCTCTCGAATTGTTTGCTCAGCATACAAATTGAAAGGATGCAACCTTGACACACACATTTTTCCTGATTTTAAACCATGTGACATCCCTTTGTTCTTCTGTGTATAGGTTCTGTGTGATATAATTAAGTGTTCTGGGATTCTCATTTTTTGCATAGGTTGTTATTAAACACACAGTTGAATACCTTTGCACAATCATTAAGTCACAGTGTTTTCTGCTTTCATCCAAGTTCCATCTGACGTCAGCTGTCTCCCAAATTCCTTGGTGTAGATTAAGTAAACACTTCCAGGCTTTCTGGTGCTTGTTTAAAAATCTTCAGTGTTACTCTGTGAATTCCAGAAGTCTTATTTTCACCTATTCCTTCAATGTATCTTAGACTTCTTTGTTTTGTCAGCTCTTGATCATGTGCTACCTCCTGAAATGGTTAACTATTAACCAAGTGTAACTAAATAAGAATGTAATGACCCAAATCTACTATCTTCCTAACAAGAGAACTCCAAATCTTATTGTTGAGACATGTTCTACCTTGGAGGTTGGTAAAGCGGAAGTTTGATAATTTCTGGGGTTGACCAGGGTATGAACAAAGGGAGGGTTTCTTTCATGGCTAGTATAAATCAACGCCGTCTTTCTGGTACATAGTGTAGCTGACGCTTACAATTTAAAGGCACATACTCTTTAGCCCAGGAGTAACACTGCAAGGAATTGGTGAAGATTGGTTTTACTGGCTTCCCAAAATATACATAAAAGAATATTTAGTTAAGTATTACTTACAAACTGATCTGTCTCTCACAGAATGTTCTGCTTATTTTACTCTCTCCCCACCGTACTCTCTACTTTTAGGCTGGGCTCAATTATTTATTGCACTGCCCACACAGAATTTATAGGTGATACTCATATTATGGGTTTTGTTAAAGAAGTAAACAGGTTACCCTCTCGGTGAGAAATGCTCAGGAATCACTGTTCAGTCAGAACAGTTTCTGCTCTACTGTGTCCACAAGCAGGCCTCTCCCCTTCAGCTGATGGACCTGTTCTCTTGCCCTGTGTAGGCAATGGCACAAAGCTCTTTTAGGGCTGCTAATAAATGTCCACGGGGCATGCTACTCCATCATAAATCTCAACCTGAACACACTTTAGTTTCAACTCCATGAATCAGCTAAGTTCACTCCTCAGTTTAAGTACCTAAAGCCACCCTAGTCTACAAGTCAAGCCTCCTGTCCCCAAAACACTTAGCTTTCTTTGCTCTGTGAATGGGGAAACCCACCACTCTGTCTCATGCCTTGGCTCCAGCAGCTGTTCTGCCACCCCTCTGGTGTCAGAGCTGTCTTCTAAATCACAGAGGTTCACTGTGCAGGGATCTTGTGGTCCCAAAGATATACTCCACTCCTGTCTCCTCGTGCTGTGGGTCGCGACCCCTTTGGGAGTGGAACAACCCTTTCACAAGCGTTGCCCAATTCATAACAGTAGCAAAACTACAGTTATGAAGTAGCAATGAAAGTAGTTTTATGGTTGGGGGGTCACCACAACAAGAACTGTATGAAAGGGTCGCAGCTTTAGGAAGGTTCAGAAGCACTGCTCTGGCTGGTAGTGGAATTCTTCCTTCCGCCTCTGAGGTGGCTGATTGTATACCTAGCAGGATGGCAATCACAGTTAATAAATAAGCCTGCTCAGATAATCCAATCTTTATCTTCCCCCACCGTCTTATCCAGACCCATCAGAAAAATGAAAATGGTTTTCTAGGAGTAACAGAGGCTATGGCTAGAAGAGCCATATTAAATAATTTACTGCATTGCAAATTTAAAAAACCCAATAAGATATCTATCAGTTAAATAAAGTTGTGATTTCACGTGGTGTATTTATGTGAATCCATTCATTAAATGCATTCTATGCCTGCTGATTTGGAAGGGCTGTGTGGTATCCCACAGGAGAAAAAAAACGTGCAGAACACATGTAAAGTTTCAAGTGTTATATAAAATCAGAAAGCACACACATATGTGAACATATATATTAAAATACTTTCCCCCCCTCAAAGCAATCGCAGGAAATTCAGCAGTGGTTGCCTTTGGGGGATGAAAGTGAAGGAGGGATGGCTTCTATTTTTCAGTCTTCTTTATATGTTCAACCCAGTACATGTTCTACTAATATTTTCTTTGTTAAAGGTCAGTAGAAGTTTTTCATTTAGGATTTTCTTTGCCCTCATCTTCTGTCTTATTTCCTGTCTTCGGCTAAAACACCACCAGCTATGATGACACAAACAACCACTCAGCAAGTGACATAGTAATTATTATAAACACAAAAACAATTACGTTTTCAGTGAGCATTGATGGTCACTGAGAAAGGCCTTTCAAAATAGGTCGTTATTAATAGTTATTTATTGTCTTGTTAGTTTAAAACAAGATGTAAAGGTCAGGATAATAATGGCTAAAGCCAATTGGTCATTAACTGTGATAATCACTGACCTTAAAAAGGAGAATTGGTCGACTAAATGATTTTCTCAGGTTGTTAATAACTGCATTTGAAGATTAGCAGCTATATTGTGATGATGACAAGCGTGCCAAAAGATATTGGCTTCATTCATATGAAAAATTATGTTTTTAGTGTGTAATTTTCAATAGTATTCATCAAAATTATGCATTCTTTCTAAAAGGAAAAAAATTGATTGGTAGCAGTCTCAGTGCCAAGGTTAGCATTAATGGTGCTGAAACATCTAAATTTCCTGGCTTTTAAACCTTTTAAAAACCTCTGAAGAGATTTATATGGCTTTTTGAATATGAAACAGTTCTTAAAAAATAATAAGGTCACTGTTTTTTTTCCCCCTGTGGGCTGCCAAAATGCGTTTCCTGGATGTAAAAAGAGAGGCGGCAGTTCGTCCTTTATTTTTTTTAAGTATCTCTTTATTTATTGTGTTTTACTTTTGCCTAAAGGAAAGAGGAATTAATTAGTTTCCCTATTACTGCCTAATGTGGTGTCCCCAGTGGGATTTTCCTTGCACTCATATTTTGTTAGTACAAGAAGATGTGTAGTTGTGGGTAGGTGACCTCTAATAGAATGTTCCAGAAATATGGCTCTCATATGTTTTGTTGTTCTCTGTTTATGCACTAATCCTCAGGGCATCTTGCTTGGGGCAGTGAAATATGAGCTGAGGTGCCAAACATAGTAGGTAATGGTCCTGAATGCAAGGGTGCAAAGTTTCCCCGCCCCCCCCACCTTTTCTTTCCCACTGTAAATTGTATTTTTCTGCAAGTTCATATCCTTTCAAATGTGGCAGAGCAATGGACTTTACCATTTTTGAATGCGTTGTCTATTTCTCCTAAATTATCATAAAATGTACATGGGGGTGTTCAGAATACTGATTTGATATGTTTCTGTAACTTAACATGTTGGCACAGAATAAAGCAGCAAATGTAATTTTGCTTAGTCCGTTTATATGAGTGAGCTACCCTTTGTTTTTAATTATTCCATCCTGCTGCGGTTAAAGAGCAAATGGCTTCTATCAGTCAGATGCATTCTTGGCTTGTCTCCTACTTTCCTTCGCAGGGAAATCCTCCTTTCTTAAACACTTAACAGGAAGGAATGGTTAGTCAATGTAGTACAAGGTTAAGGAGTTACGACAGGTCTCTAGGTGAGAGGAGCTCAAGGTTAGGGTGCGCCACCACTGTCCACTCTGATCAGGAACATAGTTGATGAATCTTGACAAAACAGGAGAAAACAAAACCTAGCTTAAATTCTTAAAAAGTACAGGCTTATATAGATAGACCAGTTGAGACTAGAGGTCTCTCTATATAAGGTCTATATACTCCTTAAGACTGTTATCTGCAGTACTTCTCTTAAATTTTGAATCCAAACACTCCCCTGAAGTTACCTTTCAGTGAAAGAACGGATTGCACGCAGTCTAAGGGATACTTGGTCTTGCATCCAGGGGCTCAATCACAAAACCATCTAGACAAGACCAAAAATCAAAACTCCAAATCCAGTGCCATCAAGTCAATTCTGATTCATATCAAGCCTGTAAAGCAGGGTTAGAATTGCCCAGATGGGTTTCCCAGACTGTCATTTTTATTGGGAGTAGACAGCCATCTTTTTCTCCTGAGGAACAGCTGGTGGTTTTGAACTGCTGACTTTGAGATTAGCTGCCCAATGACTAACCGTGACTCTAAAACGAAGAAAAGATAAGGGAGGTGGGGAAAATGGAGTACTGAACACAGACCAATAATAGAAGGCAATTAGAGAATGTTGACACCTCTGAAAAATAATAACAAATGTCACCAACTAATTCATCAGAAAACATAATAAAATATTATTTTTAAAAGACACGTGTACACATTGGCTGAGAAGAGGAAAAGGAATAGAAAGCAGAGCCTTAGCTATGGCCTGAATTTGAGTTTGAGTTTTTCTCGGTGTATCCCTGGCTTGAGTTTCAACTGTCAAACATAATTTAGAAAATTCAAGAGGAGAAGGAAAATCTATTGCTCCATATTTTTATTCTCCATTGTATTTCCTTATGTTACAAGAATTTTTTCTTAGTTTTTCAAGGTCTTCACTTATTTTTCAGCCTAGGTTTTCTGACAAAAACTCTCTTAAGTTTTAGTTCATTTATAAATGTCTTAATTTCCTCTTCGTTCCTGAAGGATATTTTGCTGGATGTAGAATTGTGACTTGACAGCTCTTTCCTTTTCATTCTTGAAAATACCCCTTCCTTCTCACCTCCATGGTTTCTCATGGGAAAGCCACTTTGACTGGCATTTTCTCATAGGTCAGGGGGCAAGCTCTTGATGTTTTTTAAGATTTTTTTTTGTCTAAATTTTTGGAGTTTGATTATGATGTATCTTTGTGTGTTTCCTTGGGTTTATCCTATTTGATGTGTGCTCAGTTTCTTCCATCTGTAAGTTTCTGGCGTTAACAAATTGAAGAAACATTTGCCATAATTTCTTGAACTTTTAAAATGTCACATTCTTTCATCTTTTTGCCCCTGGGATTCTCAAGCAATGAATGGTGGAGCCTTGCCATAGTCAAACAGATATCTAATGATCTGTTCTTACTCCCCCAGTTCTGTTTTCTGCGGTGTTCAAAATGAGCACTTTCTTTAGTTCTGTCTTCACATTCACTGGATGTCTTCCTCCTCGCCTTCATTCTGTTCTTGAGCCCATCAATGATTTCTCCTTGTTTGGTTTTTGAATTTTTTAGTGCTGGCCCTTCCATTTGGCTTTTCTTTATATGTTCTATTCTGAATTGAGCATTTCTACTTTACCATATCTTTCCAGCATATCTGTTAGTGTACACTTAAAGATTTTTATGATGGCACCACTATAGTCCCTTTCAGCTCATCCCATACCCTTGTGTTCAAAATGAGATTTTTTGGGAAACCTAGACGTTTGGAGCATTATGCTCCAGATCTTACTTGAATCTTCTGGTCTAACAGAGGATTCCTCTGACACTTCACTGATGGGAAAGAGGGGTGCTCCTTGTCGTTGTCCCCTTGGGGTGGAAGTCCGTGTTCTTCACGTGGGCTGCTTGACACCTGGGAGAAGGTTACCTTGTGTATGCTGGGCAGAGGTGGAAGCTCAGGTTGGTCAGTAGCTCCCTGCTGAAATCACCGTGGCTGAAGTGTCAGCGCTCATTGCTGCTCCCACACTTCCTCCACGACCACGCCTGGAGATCTCTGTACTGTTTAAGGAGTATGGGCCCCTACTCTTTACTCGACTGCCTCTAACCCCACATTAGCTGTAGCCTTGACTGATGGGGATGGTGGAGCAGCACTTTTCTATAACACAGGAAATCCAGGACAGATGACTCTTTCGGGACCAGTGGTGAGAGTGGCGATGCCTGGAGAGTGGAGTGAATGTGGGGTAGAAAGGGGGAACCGATCACAAGAATCTACGTCTAGCCTCCTCTCTGGAGGATGGACACCAGAGAAGAGGACAGGGGGAGACGTCGGACAGTGTAACATAAGACAAAATAATAAATTGTGAATTATGAAGGGTTCGTGAGGTAAGGGGGGTGGAGATGGAGGGAGAAAATGAGCAACCGATATTAAGGGCTCAAGTAGAAAGTAAATGTTTTGAGAATGACGATGGCAACAAATGTACAGATGTGCTTGACACAATGGGTGTATGTCGGGATTATGATAAGAATTGTACAAGCCTCCAATAAATGATTAAAAAGATAAAGGAACTTGGGGAACATGATAATGGGTTCCCTGAATTTTTTGTGTATGTCAGGTATTGGGTGCTGGGGATGCTGACCACCTGGAAACATCAATGGGCTCAAAGAGAAAAAGCAGGAGAAAAGTCATCTCTCTTCATCCAAAGAATTGGAAAAGGGGCAATAAATTTAGACAGAAATTTTCATCTTTAATTTTTTCGCAAAACAATGTCCATCTGCTGCCTTAATACTAAACCTATAAATATATGCACTTTGATCTGTTTCCCCACACTCTTATATAAATATATTTACATATGTACATTCAAGTCTTTAGGCCTCTATAAATACCCTTTTCTCTATTTCCTTTTACTTTCCTCTTATCTCACTATCATGTTCAGCCTTCATTTGGGTTTCAGTGATTTCTCTCGGTTACATTGCCCTTGCTGAATCCCTACCAGGCCTTTCACACCCTCCGTGCCACTGACTTTGGATCACTTGCTGCTCCCCTGTCCCTGGGTCAGTCAGCACCATCTCCTTCCCCACCGCCTTCCCCCCTCCCATGTCCCCCTGGAACCATTGGTCCCATTGTTTTCTCCTCCAGACTATTCATCCAGTCTATCTTATCTAGATAGATCTATAGAGATAATAATATACACCAAAAATCAAGCCATCACAAGATAGGCTATGAGTGAAAACACAGCGATGACAACAAAAGAGGAAACCAATTACCCATAGAAAAATAAATTAATTGAAAGAAAAAATTTTTTAAAAGAAAGAAAAACCTGTAAATAGATCAAGGTATGATTTTTGATCTCTAGGCGTGTCCTTCTCATGTCCGATGGGGTGCCAGGCTCTGGCCCCAGAGTCTGTCCTTTGTACTCCCTCGGGGTCTCCCTGCTCTGCTCCCACGGTTGCTCTGCTGCGCGCTTTTAGTGGTTTGCCTCCGTGTCACAGGGTCAGTCTGTGCCAGTCCTGACACTGAGTCTCCAGTGTTGTCCCCCTTACCGCCCTGGTTCCCCAAATTCGTAAGGCTCCTAGATGGTCTTCCTTTTTCTCTCTATCATTCAGAGCCTTCATATATTTGTTTTGTATTATCATGCCTAACACTTTAGCTGTATGCAGTGGTAGGAATAGAATGTTAATCCCTAGCATTTCTCCTATATGAGCCATGTCACTCCAGAATCATGTAGATGAGTGATAGAAAATCCCACACACCACAAATTATTTTGAAACATTAAAGAAATAGCAAAGATTAAATTCTATGAGTAAAAATTAAAATGTAATAAAATTTTTAAATTAGGGAAAAAAAAACTTTTTAGAAAAGTAAACTTTTCTAAAAAGGGCATGGAGGCAATATCTGACCACCTCTGACTTCAGAAGGTAAATGGGAATCACCAGTCCAACACCCATTTCTATGAGGCTTACCCTATTCTAACTCCAGCCATCCACCCCCCCTGGCTTTCTACTGCTCTGCTGTATTTGATAATCTCTTAGAGTGGCCTCACAGAACTGACAGACATTGGGGGATTCTTAGGGAAGTTAACAGATTATAGGTCAGGATCAGAAACAGGAATTCTCCCTTCAGGACAGCCTCTTCTCAGCTGTGCTCATAGGCATGTGGCCTGTTGACCTCTGCCCAACTTGGGAAGTTTTGCAAACCCCCTCCCCACCAGGGAACTGATAAATACCCAGAAGGCACCCCCCTCTGCAAGTCAGCCTCCTGCCCAAAGGAACTCAGTTTTCCTAATTCTATGGCTCTGCTTCCTACTCTTGGTGCCATAGTAGCGTCTTTCACACAGGGATCTTGGGGTCTAAATGACATGCTCCACCTGTGGCTCTTCCTCTTTAATGATATATCACCTGCGTCAGAGTTGGCTCACTTGATACCAAACAGAATGATAAAACTGACCAATCTCCAGGTTAAATTCCCATATACCTTATTTACATATTCTCATCTAGTCACTTGGTGGGAGTTACAAAACTATAGTTGGAAGAATCATACCAAGTAATTCAACTATACCACAGCTTTGGATGTAAAAAAATTATATCTATCAATTTTTAGCACATGTTAAAAATATGAGACTATGGTTAAAAGGATTCTAATATTATGGTAAAACAAACATATTTTAACTATAGTGGTTAGTAGTTGTATAAAAATGACCATGTTTATGAGAATTCCATAGTCTTGACAGCCTTATCTCCATTTTACAGATGAGAAAACTGAGGTATCGAACATTAAACAGTTTGTTCAGTCTAGTCACAGACCTGACAGCTTGGACTTTGTCATTATTTCTGTCCACTTTAAATACATCTCTGGGCTCTGGCATCTATTCTCTTTTCTTACAGTTGTTCCTACTTCAGTTCTGTGCCTAGAATGATCTTTCAAAGATATAAAACACAAAACAAGTGGTTTTCTCTTTAGTTTCCAGAAAATTTTCACATAACTATTTTAGTATTCCTGTGCTGTTATTATAAGAGTCTATGCACATTAACCACCCCCTCTCAGAAACACATTAGTCGGGACATGTGTTTATTTACTGTTTATTTGTTCATTAATTAATTAGTTCATTTACTTTTTGACAGTATACATATCACTTTTGTTATTAGTATTTGTTGCTGTCCAGTGAATTCCAACTCATGGTATGGTAACTGCTCTATCTCACCCAACACTCTACTTTATCAGCTCTGCCTCTCACGGAACCCTCTACTTTCAGCTGGGTTGTACAATTTATTGCAATAACCATACAAAACTCACAGAAAATGCTTATTATGGGGTTTATAATGGAAGTTAGTAGGTTACAATTCACATGGAAATGCTGAGGATAGTGTTGTTGGTTTAGAACATGTTACGTAGGTCTTTTAAGGCTGTCAAAGGACATGCTGTGAACCTCAACCTAAGAGACTCAGCTAGCTCATGGGTCAGCAAGCTCAATTCCATAAATCAGGTGCCCAGATGAATCCCACTCTACAGGCCATCTTCCTGCTCAGAAACACTCAGCATTATCTGCTCTGTGGGCTATGAATTCTACTGCTCTGTCTCATGCTCTGGCTCCTGGTTTTGCTTCTCCTCCTCTGTCGCTTCTCTAGCATCTTAACTATCTCCTGGATAAAAAAGAATTGCTGCACAGGGATCTAGGGATCCAAAGGACATGCTCCACTCCTGGGTCCTTGCTGGCAGGAAGATTCTACTACGAACTCTGACTCACCCCCACATTCACACCCCCAATTCATTTTATGCCCAGCAAAATGGAAATCATGATGAATCCTATGAAGAAGCACTCACAACTGAATCCTATTAGTATCTCCCACCGCCTTTTCTTACTCGCTTGCGCCCATCAGGAAGAGGTCTTTGGGGGGAATTATGGAGACTATGGCTAGAAGACACACATTCAATATTTACTGCCCTGTGGTGACCTTGTGTATAACACTGAAACATGACTGGGTCTTCACTGTTCTTACAAGTGTTGGTATATGTTTGAACTCATTGTTGTAGGCCTTATATCAGTTTATTTCATAGATGGCTTCTATAATTTTGCTGGCACTCTACCAAGCACGATGTCATTTTCTAGTGATTGTTGATAAGTATCTGTGAATTTAGTTAAAATATAGATCTGCCTCCCTGTCAGGCATTTCTTTGTCATATTACTTTGCATGTTAAGTAAGTACAGATTGGCCAGGTCTGATGCAGTGAATTACTTGATATGACCTTTCTAGCTATAGACTTTTAACTTCCACCAGATGACAGCATAGAGCGATGCAAATTGTGGTGCTTGTGGACCACCAAAGTTGTTGGGTAACTTGTTAATTATGTAAATAATGTAATTGTGTACTTTTTACCTTGTTAATAATGTAAATATGGTACTTGGTACCTTGTGGTACGTGCAAAAGACTGTGTATAGAATCCTAACATGAAGCTTGGTCAGTTTTGCTATCCTGCTGGGCTTAAAATGAACCATCTCATGGACAGAAAGGAGATCTCATTCAAGAACGAAGAATCTGAACTCAAGATCCCTGCTTTGAACTTTCTCCAACCAGAAGACAGAGAGCTGTGACACCAGAGGTCACAAGAAACAGCAGTAGCAGAACCAGGAGGCTGGCAAAGGTTGATGCAGTGAGCTTCCAGACCCATGGAATGAGAAAGCTGAGTGCTTACAGGCAGGAGGCATGGTTGCAGAGTGGGGTGCCTCCAGTTCCTTGGAGAGGCTGTCTGCTTACCCACCTGGTCGACTGAGCATCTTCAGGCTGAGGCTTACTCATGGAATGGGCTGCCTTTGAATACTAATTGGCAGAGCTAAAAGACTTAATAACCCTTGCCTGTGCAAGGCAGAGGCCAAGAGGCCATGGGGCTGGGAAGCTGAGGGAGGGAGGGAGGGAGAGAGAGAGAGAGAGAGAGAGGGAGAGAGAGAGAGAGAAATATTTCAGTGGGCACAGCTGAGAAAAGCTTACTTTGATCGAAAAAAAAAAAACACAAAGCAAAACAAAAACCAAAGACCTAAACTAAAAAGGCTCATTATATAAAGATATGCTTTTAATGCTTTAGTTTTTTTTTTGGTTTTTCCTTCATGGAAGGCTCAGGTTTTCTCACAATTAAGTATACAAGCTTTCCTAGTTCCTCTATTTAAAAAAAATAATTTTACTGGGGGCTCATACAACTCTTTTTCACAATCCATACATCAATTGTGTAAAGCACATTTGTACATTCATTGTCCTCATCATTCACAAACTATTGGCTCTATACTTAAGTCCTTGGCATCAGCTCTTCATTTTTCCCCCTCCCTCCTGGCTCCCCGCTCCCTCATGAGCCCTTGATAGTTTATAAATTATTATTTTGTCATATTTTACATTGTCCGACGTCTCCCTTCACCCATTTTTCTGTTGTCCGTCCCCCAGGGAGGAGGTTATATGTAGATCCCTGTAATTGGTTCCCCCATTCCACCTCACCCTCCTTTCACCCTCCTGGTATTACCGCTCTCACTACTGGTCCTGAAGGGATCATCTGCCCTGGATTCCCTGTGTTTCCAGTTCCTATCTATACCAGTGTACATCCACTGGCCTGGCCATATTTGTAAGGTAGAATTGGGATCATGGTAGTGGGGGGAGGAGAGGGAAGAAGCATTTAGGAACTAGAGGAAAGTTGTATGTTTCATCGTTGCTACACTGAACCCTGACTGACTCAACTCCTCCTCACAACCCTTCCATAAGGGGATGTCCAGTTGCCTACAGATGGGCTTTGGGTCCCTACTCCACACTCCCCCTCATTCACAATGATATGATTTTGTTCTTTGATACCTGATAGCTTTGATACCTGATAACTGACACCACATGATCACACAGTCTGGTGTACTTCTTCCATGTGGGCTTTGTTGCTTCTGAGCTAGATGGCCGCTAGTTCACCTTCAAGCCTTTACGGCCCCAGGTGCTATATCTTTTGATAGCCAGACACCATCAGCTTTCTTCATCACATTTGCTTATGCATCAATTTGTCTTTAGTGATCGTATTGGGTTGGTGAGCACACAATACTATGATTTTTTGTTCTTTGATGCCTGATAACTGATCCCTTCGATGCCTCGTGATCACACAGGCTGGTGTGCTTCAAACCCAGGGACAAGGGAACAACAAGTGATCCAAATGGTGGTGAGGAGGGTGTAGGAGGCCTGGTATGGCTTAGTTCTTCTATTTTAAAGAGGTTATATTGGGCTTACAGTCTCTGAGTACATTGTATGCCTTATCTAATTCAATCCTTACCTTAATTGGATCGGGGGCCGGGTAAGTACTGTTAATGGCTCTGGCAAGGATAGGAAAGGTTAAGCAGGAGGTTGGTGTGGTATGAAATGAGTGATTCAAGTTCTTGTGACCCCTGGTTTTAACTCAACAAACTTACATAGATGATGTTGTCCATTTATTTTCTTTTGTGTATCTTCACACAATGTTTGCTAATATCTAAAAGTCATAAGAAGATTTTTTTCAGAAATTTGGTGGAAAAATTGAATGAAAAGTTAATAGAATTTTTCCACGAACTTTTTAAAGCCCCCTTGTATTTTTACAATAAGATGATAGAGAGAGGGGTTTATGGTAGAGAGAGTGTGGGCAAGTGCAAGTGGTACGATATCTCTTTCTCATTCAACTCTGTGCTTGGGTTACAAACCTGTGGTTAGAGGGGGAGGACCAGAAACTGTTTAAGAGACAGAAAGACATTGTGAGATGGGATCCCAACATACAATTTCTGGATTGCAAGTGATGAAGTTTGCTTATAGCCAGGGAGAGAGTCCTTGCCTACTCTTCTACAACTCACTCGTTCTCAATGGACCTGAAGCTGAGGGGATGCAAGAGCTCGGCTGTGCTTCCAGAGTCAACATGACCGGCAGTAAAGGCTGTGCTTCATTGAGGGCTCTTCTGCACAGACAGGGAGCCAACACAAGCAAGAGCAAGAGAGGCAAAATGAGCTAACTTCTTGTGAGTTCCTCGATTTTCTGGGTATTTCGGGAAGAATGAGGTACCACTTTGAGCCATGGTGGCACCGGGGATCCATGTTGAGTTGTTACCCTCACTACCAACTGCTCGTAGGGAGAAAGACTAGGCATTTTACTCCCATAAAGAGTGAAGAGTTACATCCTTGGAAAACCACAGGGCAGTTGACCTTGTTCTATCTATGGGGTCGCTGTGAGTC
Organism: Tenrec ecaudatus; assembly: GCF_050624435.1. Taxonomy (NCBI): domain Eukaryota; kingdom Metazoa; phylum Chordata; class Mammalia; order Afrosoricida; family Tenrecidae; genus Tenrec; species Tenrec ecaudatus. The sequence goes on along the minus strand of NC_134531.1, from coordinate 109,566,819 downwards.
AGAATTGACTGGCGAGTAGTGTTTGGTTTTGACTTTGTGGTACCACTTTGCGCATTTCAGAAGTGACTACAGAGAAAATATGAAGGGGCTCATTTGTACTTATCAGGCTAGTGGGGATCTGAGTCCCTAATCAAGTCCTTAAAAGTAAATATGATACAATTTGATAGTCTCATACAGATGGAGGTTAGGATCTCTAGGATGCATTTGACTTAAGTTGTCTTCAGTCATTTTTTAAAAAAATAATTTTATTGGGGGCTCGTATAACTCTTATTTAAATCGTTTTATTGGGGGCACTTACAGTTCTTCTAACAATCCATATATTAATGGTAGCAAGCGTATTTGTACCTATGTTGCCATCATCATTTCCTAAACATTTATTTTCGATTTGAGCCCTTGGTATCAGCTTCTCAAGAAACTTTTTTTTTTAAATCATTTTATTGGGGGCTCTGTCAACTCTTATCACACTCCATCCATCCATCCATTGTGTCAAGCACATGTGTTGCCATAATCATTCTCAAAACATTTGCTTTCTATTTGAGCCCTTGGTATCAGCTCCTCATTTTTTCCCCTCCCTCCCTCACGAACTGGCAAGCACATTATCATCATGTTGCTAAAACAATTGGCTTTACGGTTTCCTAGAATGTATTCCTCTGTAGATGTTTCATACTTATGTGCATTGCAGAGGGCATTTTTATACTAGTCTCTAAATGTAGGCTGTTGTTGTGTGATTTAGCCCCGTGTTCAAACCGTAGTTTGATCTTTTACATTTCTGATTCGGGTTTCGTTTCTAAACAAGTGAACTGACATTGTATTTATTCCCATTAATAATTGCTTAAATGTTATGGCATTTTTTATTCTATTAAAAAATAAGCAGATTTTAACAATGTTTTCTTTGACCTACCTACCGTATATACTCGAATATAAGCCCATCCGAGTATAAGTTGAGGTACCTAATTATTACCTGGGAAACCAGAAAAACTGATTGACTCGCGTATAAGCCTAGGGTGGGAAATGCAGGATGTGAATTAGCACAGAGACCAGAGGGGAGAGACGGAGCGCAGCCACAGACACATCCTTACCTACCGGTGCTTCTGCAAATTGGAGCCGTCCATGTCATAGGACGGCTGTGATTGGTTAGATGTGAGTAAACAAACATTCAAAGCCCTGCAGTGTCAGTGGAGCTTTGAATGAACAGCGGAGGAACGGCAATCACCCATGAGATGTTACACCTCGCTGGGGTACCACTGACCCGTGTATAAGCTGAACCCCAGATTTTCAGCACATTTTTGGTTCTGAAAAACTCAACTTACACGAGTATATACGGTAATCAGGACTACAGTGTTTTTGCATACTACAAATACATATTTTTTCTTACTGCATATTGTGTAGACATTATTTCGGAAGAATAAAGGCCAAGTAAGAATATAAGGTTAACTTATATTTGATAATTTATGTTAAAATAATTTAAAATATGCTTTCCCACTTGGAAGAATATTTCATCTGTTTTCCCATTTGGAAAAATATTTACATATTAAATTTTCTATACTTACAGTATATGAAAATTATTTAGGCTAGGGTGAGAGACCTTAGAAGGTTTTCTCATGTATTTATTTTGTATTTGTTTTCTGATTTTAAGAGTAAATATATTTCTGTTGAACTTTGGGAATACAGAAGAACATTAAGAAAATAAAATCTATACTTAAAAAATCCCACAACAGTGGGTTATACAAGTATATGTGATAGGTTTCAAATGTGTATATTGTTATTAATAATGCCTCTTGCTTCACAAATCTCACTCTCCTTATCTGTCTAGCCCAGTGTTTAGAAGTCTCTAAAAGTGCTTTTTCTGAATCAAAATATATAAACATCTGTAACACTCTTTCCCTGTAGCATACAAGCACATGAACTCATCTGATCTCCTCCTATTTCTGTCAGGTTGATTCCAGGTCATTGCAACCATAGTGGTCAGCATAGAGCTGCACCGTAGGGTTTGTGTGTGTATCAATCTTTCCAGGAGCAGACTATCACGTCTTTCTTCCTCATAGGGTTGGTGAGTTTGAACTGCAAATAGGGACTCAAATATTGATGCAACAACAGAAATACTATATTTTATTTTATCATTTTGTTAGTAGAAGATTTTTTCAAAGATTGCCTTTCTTGAGTTAATTGATCAATTTTTGTATTTAAGTGATTTTTTTGAGCTGTCAAGATGTGTCGTCAAGATGATCCTTCTATACTTTATATCTAGGTTCTAATATCCATTGCAATGGTTACACAGAACTCACAGACTGTATTAATGGTTAAAGGGTATGTTGAGGAAGTTACCAGGTTGTAATGCTAATCGGAAATGATAGATAGCATATCAAGGCATGTTATAATGTTCTTTCAGGTCTGTTAATAAATTCCCAAAGGGGGAATACCACTCTGTTGTAAGCCTCACCCCAAAGGTATTCATTTCAAGCTCTGTGGTTCAGCAACCCCAGACCCCTGAATTAGATGCTCAGAGGCTTCCCACTCCAGTAAACCAAAGGCACACACAGCTTCACTTCAGTGGATCAGGACGTCCAGCTCCTCCATTTAGGTGCCCAGAGGCACCTACTCCACAATCCAGACTCCTGCCTGAAAGCACTCAGCTTTCCTTGTTCCATGGGTTGGGAAGTCCACCACTTAGTTTCATATTCTGACTCTTGTTTCATCTCCTGCTGCTCTGCTCCTCTAATGTCATAACTGTGTTCTTTGTCCAAGAAAAGTTTCATTGTTTAGCGATCTCAGGCTAGAAGACCTTCTTAAATACTGACACTTGCTTCCCAGATGACTCATTGTATATGCAACAAGCTGGCATTCCAGGGAAGCCTGCTCAGAGGTGAATTACTCATGGGTGAATTTTATCAGTGTCTTCACCCACTTTCCTACTAGACCTTTGCATGAAAAGACCATTGGAAGGGAGTTGGAGAGTGTAGCTAGAAGCGACACATTAAATAGTTCACTGTTCCTGGGCAAGGAACACTGGAAGGCTGAGTTGCTAACCAAAAGTTCCATGATTCAAATCCACCATCTGCTCCACAGAAGAAAAATGAGGCAGTCAGCTTCTGTAATGATGTATAGCTCTGGAAACCCCTATGGAGCAGTTCTTCCTTGCCTTGTTGGACTACAATGAATTGTAACTGCATTGATGGTAGCGGTTTGGTTTGGTTTGATTTTATCATCTGTGAGGCCTCGTGCAACTGGTAAGTATTAACTTGGATAGAATTTCCTCGTGGATATACCTTAAAACCTTTTTTGAGTCCTGTGTCTGTAAAGATGAATCTGTATTTTGATGTACAATCTGAGCTTTGCCCTTGTTGAGTTTCTAAAATAAAAAGCTGAAAGAGATATATTTATACTTAAATAAATAATAGTTTCTTCTGTCAAAACTGACCAACAAAAATGCCATTTTAAAATTCATGAAATTTTACATGACTTTCTTGATGGAGGTTAAGTGTGTGTGTGCACAGTGAACTGGGCTAGGTCAAATGATGAATTTGCCATCTTACAATTGCTCAGGAACCTTATTTAAAGGAGGTGGATATTATAAGCTGTTTGACATGTAAGAAGGAACATTTAGTGAGCTGGGATTGTATTTGTCTGACATGATGAAAAATGTATAACCTAATTTTAGGTTTTGTTTTTGATAATAGGTTTGCTTGTTTAAAGAGTGTTAAACATGAATATGTAAGAAATGTTCTATAGTCATACGTAAGGGTGTTTGTTCTCTTTTTTTAAAACAAGTGATTATTGTCTTTCATTTATGCTTAAAACACAGATGGCTAGAGGTTTATACCTTGCTTATACTTTATTCATTTTGGGAATAATCTTTCCCTATTAAAATATTAACATCTAATATGAAATATTTTTATAAATACAAGAGGAAATTTAAAGGTCATGGTTTGTTCCTATGCATTTTCTTTTTCATATTACACATGACATTTCCAGGGATGGGTATATTCTTTGTGTTAATGGAATATTATAAATTTAAATGAAATCCACTCATATAAAGTTCAAAAAGTTTATGGAGAATTTTCCTTACCTTTTAATTCCATTTTCCCCCGCAAACTTTTGGAAGCCCCCAGTACCTGAGTTGAATACCTTAGTGGAAATCTTCTTTATATGTATAAATAAAGGATTTTCAGTTCTACTTAATACCGAAGACCTTCCACATATGTTTCAGAGCATCAGAAAACCTCTTCTGACTATATAAGTTCTGCTGGTTTTCACAGACTTCAATAAAAGTAGGCGCACACTATTATCTCCACATGCTGTGAGAGTAAAACAGTTTGTCAAGTTCGAACATAGGTTCCCTGAATTATTTCAGCTACTGCCCCCATTTCAGAAAGAAAAAGACCAGTGACACTATTTGCAATGACAAACTTTTTGTGTGATAGCTCATTCTTCAGGATAAAGCATAGGTATCTGCTTTTGCAGCCTTGTGGTTCATTTCATCACCCCCAGGGGCAGTGTGGCTTACTTTGGAAAACACTTGAGTTCACATATTAAAAATAGAATATACATAGTTGAAAACACAAAGAATAGTTATTTGATTCATTTCCTTTTGATATCTGTATTTATATCAAGTCGATTTAACCTGTACTTATAGTTACACCTGCTATTGATCGTTTACCCTTGGAAGTGTTCTGTAACTTGGATTCTTTACTTCCCTTCATGTATTAGCTCTGATAAACAAGGGAAGAATAGAACAGTTTAATATAAATATATGGTTATCATTTTTATTTCTGAACGCTTGATGTGGGGCACGTGGGCCATATCATGGGAGAGCTAAAATCTGATATGTGGCTTATTAAATATAATATGAATAAAATTATCTTTGTACAGTTACTTGACTGACACAGGAGAAGGAATTGTCTATGCTGAGAGTTAGGTACCTTTATTGAACACAGAGTGTGTAGTGTGTGCCCAGTGTATAGTGATTCTTTTGGAACTCTCTCACCGACCGTAGTTAGAAAGTTTGGACTGTTGTAAAGTCTTCATTAAATTAACTCTATTTGTCTGGCTTTTCTCTTAGTTGGAGAATTTAAACATTGAAAGATGAACTAACTCTTTTACTGCCGCTCTCGGTAATGCTATTGTTTTTTGTGTATTAGCCTTATGAAACACCAGTTCGTTACATCCTTTCTGTCACCCAGACTTATCTGATTGGAATTCTAGTCGTGTATATTACTTCTTTATTTTTTTCATAATACATGATGTAGCCAGGTAATCAAATGTTAATAAGTGATCTAACTCCCGGTCATATGGTTGTGACTTTTTCTTTTACAGTCTTTGAAATAATCCTCAAACCAATCACATTTGTGAATTTTAAAGTTTTCCTTAGTAATGAAATAAAGTTTGAGAGAATAGAAAACAAACTTTTAATTTCACAGAATAAAAATGATTTTCCTGTGATGCGTTCAAATAAATAATTTCATGTTTATGAAATAGTATATTACTGTTACCATATATACTTGTGTATAAGCTGAGTTTTTCAGCACATTTTTAATGCAATTTTTGAGTTCAAATTAGGTGCCTTGGCTGATATTTGGGTTGGCTTGTACTCGAGTATATGTGGTACTTGCTTATTTATTTATTTGACCTCAAATTTAGTGTTCAAGCATTTCCTTGTTTGTTTTGCTAGTGTATTATTTAGATAGTATGTTAATGTGAAGAGTATTGGACTTGTGAGTAACCTTGGGCAGGTCAATTGCCTACCTCATGTGCAAACAAATGTGCATGGTACAAATATCACTGTTCTATACATCTTTTATTGTAATAATAGCAGATTCCTTTTCTGGTTACTCCCTTCGAGCATTAAAGGATGAGCAAACACTGATGAGCCTTGCTGGCATAGTGGTTATGCGTTTGGCTGCGGTCCTCAAGGTCCACTGTTTGGAACCATCAGCCTCTCCTCAGCCTTCTACTCCCGTAAACCGTTATAGCCCTGGAAACTCACAGGGAAATTCTAACCTGTCGTCTTGGGTCACTATGAGTTGACATCTCCTTGATGGCAAATAGTAGACATCAATTAGGCTAATTCTATTTTGATTAGTAATCAAAAATTGACTTTTAATAAGGTAGAAAGGTATTAGTGAAAAAAATTAGGTCAGCATATTTATTTCAAATAAGTAGGTTATATCTCACTCACCATAGACATTTTACATATAGCCACATGACTTTTGTTTGGACCAATATCTTTTGCTTTCGTAATACTTTTATGCACACTTTAGAAATCTATTTTTTTATCAGCCAATCTGACTTTTGTAAATACAGACTAACATTAAGTGAGATATTGCTGTTAGGTGCCATCAAGTCATTTCCAACTCACAGCGACCTATATAACTAAACAAAAATCAAGGAAGGTCAAATACGCAATTATCTGATTCTCATTGAACACTAATGGAATTTTAGACACTTAGAAAATGATTAGTTATGAATTGCAATGCCCTTGTTGACAGAGGGTCATTGTTTGTAAAACTGTGGTAAATTTTTAATGAGAATTTTGAATAACTGTTATATATTTCCATAAAACATATATAGTTTATTTCTTATACAGTCTCACCTGGATTTTTCTGAATTTCTTTTATAGATATGATAATAGTATTAGGGCTGTGATTTTTAAAAGAGCTTTATATTTATATATAAAATGAAATATTTGCGTATAAATGTGATATTTTAGAAGTAGATGAAACAAATTTGCCCATGAGTTTAATAATCGTTGGATTGGTAAACAGAGGTTTATTTTACTATTCTGCTTTTGTAAATGTTTTAACAATTTTCTTAACAAAAAGCTAAGAATACTAATTCACTGATTTGGGTTTTGAATTAGTTTGCTGAAATTATTGTATAGTTCCAAGTTAAAGTTAAAGCTGAAACTCTTTAACCTTGTTTTCTGTTATGATGAGTAAGAGGAGTATGTACTGTAGCTCTCCTGAAATACCCCCAGGCATTTAATTAAGACTTAGCTTAAAACGTTTGGGAAAAATCTTACTAGTAATAATTGAGCATAACTTCTAGTCACTTGTTGCCTCCCTTTCATGCAAACTACTTAATTATAGCATATATAGAAAGTTATAATTTATTGAATACTGAAAATGATTATATGAATGTGAAGGTTTATAGTAATCACTTTTGTAATAAATGTTTAACGTGTTATCACTGGGTTGTACATCTCGTGAAACTGACTCTGTTGTTCGTTGTTTATAGCACATGTCTTGTACACAGTGTTGCTCAGTAGATATACCAACCCCTCACTTATTAATAACTATTTTGTTTTCCAACATTTTGCTTTTATGACAATATCTCTTATAAGTATTTTATACTTTAATGACTGGTTGTAACACAGGCCGTGGTGCAAGCTGAGACTAACATTAATTATAATGGTTAGATTTTTGACTGGGCCATGATTCTCAGTTGTTTGGCAGTTATGTAATATAATTGGCAGTTATGTAAAGTTGTAGTCATTCTCTATTTTGTGAGCTGATGTTGCCCTCCTCCATTTTTGCATAAGGCTGATTTTCATATAGCAACCTGATCTTTGGAAACTGCAGTAAACAAAATGGAGGAGAACCTATTGGACTGCTTCTGTCCTCCCTATTGCCATAAGACCGAAGATAGACATGCGTCCACTATCCATCCTTCCTTACCTATTTTGCTACCACCCATTCCTCCCATGACACTCCGTTTCTATGCTGTGTTCAAGAATTCATTGCTATGGCCCCACCAGAGCTCACAGACAACAGAACTGATGGGATTTGTTAGGAAAGTTGATAGATCACCACAAGTCGAGATCAGCAAGCAGTAGGATACAGTCATTGATCCACAGCAGCACAGCTGCTCAGCTGGCAGCCAAGTCTTCCTCCAGCCCTCGTCTCTCAGCCCAGGCCATCAGTTGCACTGCCTTATAGTGCTGTAGCCCCGGGCTAGAAGAGCACAAGGCACCCCATATTGGTACTGCCCTTCTGAGTCTCCATGCCACAATCTTGGGTGCATCTGGTCCCGGCAGCCTTCTCCACTTCAGTCAGGTATCTTGAATATGCTCTTCAAAATGGCCCTGGGATTCCTCTCTGTGTCCTAGATGGCTCTTACATACCGAGGAATGGCTTTGCTGGAGGTGTGGTTTGCCTTTTAGCCAACCATGTCCCCAAGGACAGCAAAGGGTATGGCTTGGTCACACCTGTTACTAAAGTTGGCTTTAACCCCACCTCAATTCTGTAACCGAGAACTAAAAAACTACATCAACTGCCATTTTTGCCACACTGGCTCATAGTGACCCTACATAACAGAATAGAACTGTCCTTGTTGGTTTCCAAGACTGTAATTAGAAAGCTTCATATTTCTCCCACAAAGTGACTGGTTTTGAACTGTGGTTAGCAGCAAAACTCTTAACCCACTGCTTCCCAAGTGGGACTATAGCCCCATACATAGAATCCCGAATGGTAATATACCCATAAGGAGTTATAGCTAGAAGGGCCATAGTAATTGGCTATATTTCTGAACCTCATCATGTTGCTCAAGGAAATGGGTCTATTTATTTTCTAATCATGTTTTTAGGTGAATACATTTTTATTTAATCTACTTTTAGGTGGTTTGAGAAAAACTGATTAAAGTTATGAAGTTCGTAGTAGATAAAAAGCATAATGATGATCTTATTGAGGAACATTGTGAATCCACATCCATTGTTTCATCTCCATCTTTGACTATTTTTGTGTGTCAAATGCTAAGTTCTGTTTTTATGTTGCTATTTCAAATGAGAAAGCTTTCAGGTAAACATACATACAGAATCCCATGAAATCTATAAAATAGAAAAGTTAAGTAAGGTGAAGCTGAAAAAAAAAGTAGTATTTTTTCCTACAGTACTCACTCTTCCACCCATGACACCTTTTACATTTGGCTAGATTATAATTCATTGCAAGGAGTCCTGGTGTCATATTGGTTACAAGTTGCACTGTGATCTACAGGGTCAGCAGTCTGAAGCCACTATCCTACTCCAAGGGAGAAATATGGGACTTTCTATTCCCATAAGCAGTTACAATCTGAGAAACTCAAGGAGTGCAGTTCTACCCTGTGCTATCAGGTTGCTATGAGTTGCCATCAACTTGGTGGCAATGAGCTAGGTTTGGTTTATAATTTGTTGCAATGGCCACATAGAACTCACAGATGCTGCTCAGGGATAGGGGGTTTATCTGAGAAATTAACATTGTACAATACATGCCCAAGATACTATTATTCAGTCAGTACAGTTTGTCATGCCTGCTGGCAGGCCACACTATGACTCTTAGTCACTTGGCCTAGCCTCTGCCTTATTTTATGCAATGTTACAAAGCTCTTTAGGGCTGATGCTAATAAATGCCTGAAGGGCATACTACTCGTTTTTTTCCCCTTCGAGTTGCTTAATTAAATTTATTCCAATGGAACTATTTTCATTATTTTTTTATCAAAGTATAGTTTTAAAATTGGAAATACAGCGAATTTTTTTCCATTTTATTTATTTATAATAAATCATTTTATTGGGGCTCATAAAACTCTTATCACAATCCATACATACATCAATTGAGTTAAGCACCCTTATACATTTGTTGCCCTCATCCTTCTCAAAATTCCACTTGGTTTCCTGGAATCAGCTCATTTTCCTTTTTTTTCCCCCCTCCTCTCTCCCTGCTCCCCCCTCCCTTATGAACCCTTAACAGCTTATAAATGATTAATCTATCCTATTTTACACTGCTCGGCGTCTCCCCTCACCCACCTTCCCGTTGCCCATCCCCCAGAGAGGAGGTTACATATAGATCCTCGAGATCGGTTCCCCCTTTCTACACCCCCTTCCTTCCTGGTGTCGCCACTCCCACCACTGATCCTGAGGGGTTCATCTGTCCTAGATCCCCTGTGTTTCCAGATCCCTACTGCACCGCTGTGCATCCTCTGGTATAACCAGGTCCGTAAGGTAGAATTGGGGTCATTATAATTGGGAGGGGAGGAAGAATTCAGGAACTAGAGGAAGGTTTTGAGTTTCATTGTTGCTACACTGAACCCTGAATGACTCATCTCCTCCCCACTACCCCTCTGCAAGGGATGTCCAGCTGTCTACAGATGGGCATTGGGTCCCCATCACGCACACCCCTCATTCACAGTGATATGATTCCCCCCCCGCCTTTGTTGTTTGAAACCTGGTCCCCTCGACCCTTCATGATCAGACATGTTGGTGTGCTGCTTCCATGCGGCCTTTGTTGCTTCTGGGATAGGTGGCCGCTTTTTTACTTTCCAGTTAAGTCCCCAGATGCTATATCTCTCGATAGCCGGGCACCATCAGCCTTTTTCACCACACTTACTTATGCACACATTTATCTTCAGTGTTTATGTGAAGAAGGTGATCACATAATGATGGCTTTTGTGCCTTGGTGTCTACTACCTGGTCCGTGCAATACTTTGTATTCACTTAGGCTTGTGTGCTTCTCTGTGGGCTTTGTGGCTTCTGAGCTAGATGGCCGCTTGTTTGCCTTTAAACCTTTAAGACCCCAGACGCTATATCTTTTTGATAGCCGGGCACCATCAGCTTTCTTCACTATATTTGCTTACACACACGTCTGTCTTCAGTGATCATGTCGGGAAGGTGGGTATCATGCAATGACCGTTTAGCTGAGCAAGGTGCTATTGTAATGAGGCAGTGTGCGCGAGGAGGCCCAATGTCCACCTGCTCCCTACTACTGAACCTATAAATATATGCACTTATGTCTATTTCCCCCATAATCATAAATATATTTACATATGTACATGTTTGTATTTAGGCTTCTATGTAGGACATACTACTCTTTTTAAGGACCAGCTCTGTGAGTCCAAAGATTCCAACTACCCCAATTAAGTGTTCAGAGGCACCTAACTCCACAAGCCTGCCTCCTGTCTAAACACTCAGCTCTACTTACTCTGTGGGCTGGTATGTCATAGTTCTATTTCAGGCTCTTCCAGGTTCTGCTGTTGTTGCTTTTTGCTGCCACTCTACTGGTGTCAGCTTTCCCACATGAAGGAGCTTCAGTGAGCAAGGAGTTTGAGGTCCGAAGAATGAGCTCCATTCCTTTTGCTAGTAGTGAGATCACACTTCCTGCTTCTTAGATGATCGCTTTTATACCCAGCATGACTGTAATCACAATTATATTTGGCAATAGTCATTCACAACTGAATCCTATCAGTGTCTTCTCTATCTTCTCTTACCCAGAGCCATCAGGAAAAGGTCATTGAGTGGGAGTCACCAAGAAGAGTTAGAAGAGCCACATTGAATCATTGATTGCACTTCAAATATTTATATAGGTTTTGAAGAGTAGAAAAGACAAATAGAAAAGTTTGTGTTTCTTTTTATGATCCACTGAGTAATAATTTCATCAGATTTCGCATTCTTGAAGTATAAACACCCTTCTGTTTTTTGTGTGTGTTGGTCTTACGTCCTAACACCTATTAGTTCTAAGACTTTCTTATGGATTATCTGGGATTTTAGTCTGCATTTTCTATATCTCAAAAATTATCAGGTCAAAGACACCCTACACTGAGAGGACCTAATTGACATATCAGAGAAAGAGAAAAACACATTATTTCCAAACAGGATTACCCCCATACATAGAGTGATTACAATTCTAATGCAAATTTGAAGGAGTGCTTTAGAGATCAATTCATTACAGCAACCTAGTTTTAAAAGGGGGGCAAAAGCAAATTCCACGCCTAAATACTTAACGAAGACAAATGAATGTATATGTTCATACGAAGACATGTATGGGAATGCTCACTGTGGCATTATTCTTAAAATTTCAATGTTAGAAATAAAGTGTTCCTCAGCTGGTTAATATGCAAAATGTGGCAGACATATCCTTAGCATGGGATTCTACTCACCAATAAGATGAACAAAGTACTCACGCACAACAGCATGAATGAACCTCAAAAACATTCAAAAAGTTGCCTATATATAAAAAACCTATATATTTTATAATTCTACATATATGAAATTTCTAGAAAAGACAAAACCATAGAGCTAGATGTCATTGGGTGCTGGAATCCAGGAGCTAGAATTGATTACATATGGGCATAAAGGAATTTGGGGAGCAATGGAAATGGTTGATGATTGCACATCTGTATAACATTAGAACTCAATGAACTATACTTTTGAAATTGGCTAATTTTATGAGGTATAGATTATACTTCAATAAAATTGCAAAATATTCTCCTCAGTACTTTATGGTGTAGCCATTCAGGTTTTATCTCATCATAGCTCAAGAAGATGACATAATTCTTCATTCTTAGAAGAACAGAACTTCTGAAACTGCCTTATGTAAGGCTCACCTGGGTTTTGGCTAAGTTGAAGATTAGGGTTGGGCCTGTGATTCTCTATTTTTAGCAAGGACTCAGTTGATAGCCAGTGTCACTTTTCTGAGGACCACACTCTGAGTGTCCGACCTTGGAACATGCACAGAACTTAGACTGCCTCTCAGAATCTCATGGGAAATCTCTCAAATAAAGTCGATGCAGAGCTCAAGGCCCACCAGGAGCCCTGGTGGCCCTCTGCGCTTGGCAGTTGAGAGCAAACCCCAAGCAGTAACACAGGAGAAAAGTCCTCAAATGCCTTTGGAAAGTTATCTGTCAGAAAGCCCATTTTTAATTTATCAATGGCATCTTTAGTCTTCATATGCTAACGCATACTGTGCTTTTGAGGTCAGAATTAATCTTTTATCAGCTGTGCCATAGGTGCTGTTGGTTTTTTCACTTCAGGAAAATGTTCTGCGTGATTGTTTTAGGATTAATGCTGCCAACATATCTTTGTTTTCCAATATCTGTTCAGAATAGATAAGATACAAAACAAGTCACCCATATTAAAACTAATGCAAAGGAGATACAATGGGCCACCAAGTTTGACAGACTAACATAGTTATTTAACTTTACTATTTTTACTGTGAGTAAAGTGAATTGGAAATTTATGGTAAAAATATTTGGACCTTTTATAAACTATAAGTGTGGGGAATTGTGAAGATTATTTCATACAAGGCAATTGTTTGGGGCTGAGCGAAGACAAAGAAAATGAATTTCATCCTGCCCATTCTTTATAGCAGGACTTAGTAGATATGCCAGATATCATTTAGATAACATCTTTGCAGAATTGGACTCTCAGATTTTCATGTTCTTGGAGTTTGTACAAATACAGAGCTTTAGGCCCCACCGTTTTTGCTGAAAAGTGCCTGGTCATCATGTTTCTAATAATAGTATTTTTAAAATAAGGAATATTTTATCGTGGTTGCAGTGAATGTTTATATAGTAGTTTCGTTTCACATTCAACAGTTCAACAATTTCAGCACACTTTTTTTAGTGTAATTTGTTATTCTTTACAATACATGGGCATTATCATTGGTTGTTCCCTATCTTTTCTAGTTTCCCTGACTCCTTATGTAATTGTTAAGGTAATTGGTACCTGTTTAGTCTCAGATAGGTGATTTGTTTTAAAGGAACACAAATTTATGGTGTCATTAATTTGTGCGCCAATTTGTTTATTAACTGCAAGGTGACCAACCTCGTGTTAGGCTTGAAGGATATCTTGTCAGTAGCCTTGCGGAGTCATCCGTCTCTACTCGTCCCATCGTCCATTTTCTTTCTTTAAGTATTTGCGGTTCTGGTTCACATTTTTTTCTCCCATTTGACTAAGGTCCATATATTCTGACCTCATTGGTCATACATAGTAGCGGGTGTATTGTCTTCATAGGTATTCTCTACCTTTCTTGACTTGATTGATTTCTGCATTCAAGAGATGTTATTTGAGCAGTCAAGGTGTGTTATTTTAAGTAGCATTTTCTACTTTATATCTAGACTCTAATATCCATTGCGATGGCTACACAGAACTCACAGACACATTCATGATTAAAGGGTGTATGATGCAAGTTAACAGGTTGTAATGCCAGTGAGAAATGCTAAGGATACAGTTTATCAGGTTGTTTCATGTCCATTAATAAATGCCATAAGGAGCATACCACTCTGCTGTAAGCCTCAACCCAAAGACGTCCGCTCAGGCTCTGTTGGTCAGCAACCCAGATCCCCCTATAAGTGCTCAGAGGCACCCCCTCCACAAACCAGCCTCCTGCCCAAACGCACTCAGCCTTACTTGTTTCACTCCGTTTCTTGTGCTGGCTTTTGGCTCTGTCGCTGCTGCTCTGATCCAGGAGGCTCACTGCTCAGAGATCTCAGTTGTAGAGGATGCACTGAACTCCTGGCTCTTAGCTGGTATTGGGAACTCCCACCCTTCTCTTTCTCAGCAGGATGAGCAGGATGGAATTTGTATGCAGCAGGATGGCATTCCAAGGAATCTGATCTATATCTTCCCCCACCTTCTTACCAGATCCTTGCAGGAAAAGGTCATGTGAGTGGAGTTAGAGACTTTGGAAGAGCCACATTAAATAATGCACGCCCCCTGTAGCTGGGACCATTTAGTCCTTATGGTAAATGAGACTGGTTTATTTGTCCTATAAATTAGTTTCTTTTAAGTTTTGGCTTCCCTCTGGATGAGATGAAATCAGTAGGGGTATCTCAGTTCGCTCTTTGTACCTTGTAAGACCAAAGATACTACTCGCCAAGCTAGGATATGGAATATAACTTTAAGAATGGTATTATGCCAAATGACTGAAATGTCTCATGAGACCATGCTGCTAATTCTCTAAACCAAGAAATCTTAGCCTGTGAGGTGTTTAAATATCTGTTAATTGTGTTCAAGGAATTCTAATACTTGTCAGGTAAGAACTACTATAAAACACACATACACACACAAACTATAAGAGAGAAAATAAAACCAATATTATATTGTTCTGTACAAATGTATACTTTGTTGAAGAAGAAGTCTGGTTAATGAAGAGGAGGAAAAGAAATATACATCATTTATTTAATACTCATTGTCTTCCTACTAAGTGCCATGAAATGTGCTATGTCCTAATAGAGTAAGAGTGGGCCTGTGCGCAGAGTAGGAATATCTACCAACCAGTTTGCCTGAGAATGTGGGGCTTTCCTTGCTAACCTTGAGAGAATGTCTTAGGCAAACAACATGGTTGACCCACCATCATTGGGGGTGGAGAGGTTTGAGTTTCTGCCTGCAGTTTATATTCTGGTGGAGGAAAGAAGAAAATGATAGGAAAGTAATTATATAGTATGTCAAGTCATAATAATTGTGGTGAATAACCTAAGAATAAGTTAAGGGACAAAAAAGACCAGAAGAATTGTTTAGTGAGGTCAGACACAGTCTCAGCAGCTGGCAGTCAGCAGAGACAATACTGAAGTGAAGGAAGGAGTGAGCTTGTGGCTACCTAGGGAAAAGAGATGTATGTGGGATGAGGAAGAGCAAATATAAAGTCCTTGAGACTGAATCAAGCTGAGCATGTTTGCAGAATAGTTTGGGACCAATTTTGTTGGAATAAGAAAGATGGGTAAAAGTATGGGTAAAAGAAAAGAAAGGATTTGTATGGAATTGTGTAGGCTCTTCTTGACCAGTGAATTTGGGTGTTAATTTTGATGAGAAAGCATTAGACCAGTGGTTCTCAACCTTCCTAATGCCGTGACCCTTTAATACAGTTCCTCATGTGGTGGTGACCCCCCAACCATAAAATTATTTTCGTTGTTACTTCATAACTGTCATTTTGCTACTGTTATGAATTGGGCGGGCGGCCCCTGCAAAAGGGTCGTTCATTTCCCAAAGGGGTTTTGACCCACAGGTTGAGAACTGCCTTAGTGTGTCTTGAGCAGGAAAATGAAATTAGATAGATCCTGTTCCTGGAGTGAGCAATAGGGTATTTAAATCCAACTCCATGCCCATGTAGTCTATTCTGACTCACAGCGGCCCTGTAGGACCATGTAGATAGAACTTCCCCTGTGGGTGTCCTGGACTATAAGAGAGCCTCATCTGTGTCCTGAGGAGCAGCTCGTGGTTTTGAACTGTAACCTTGTGGCTAGTAGCCCAACATGTAACCCATTATGCCATTGCGGCTCCTAGACGATCTATAGTAGAAGCAAAAGCAGTAGTTACTGGGCTGCTTCTGTAGTTCAGGTAAGAGCTCATACTGACAGTGGACTAAAGTAGTACAGTAGGAGAGATAACCAAACTCACTGCCATCAGGTCAATTCTGACTCATAGTGACCCTGTAGAACAGAGTAGAATTCCCCTGGGCTTTCAGAGACAGTAACTCTGTACAGAAGTAGAAAGCCTTGTCTTTCTTCCAAGGAGCCCCCGTTTGCTTTTTTTAAAACTACTAGCCTCATGGTTAGTAGCCCACTCTTTTAGACTATTAGGGCCTAGAACATTCTGTAACACTTAATAGGAAGACAATTGGTATTAAATAGCTTATACACTTGAGTATAAGCCGGCCCGAATATCAGCAAGGCACCGCATTTTAACCACAAAAACTGCATTTAAAAATGTGCTGAAAAACTCAGCTTATACACATATGGCAAATGGATTATTTTTATTTCTTTTCCTCCTCTTCATTCATCAGACTTCCTTTTCAACAAACTATATAGCACATTTCTATTATTTTAATACATTTGGTTTTTGAAACTGCATATTATGATAGTGGTTTTATTTTCTCTTTGTGTGTGTGTGTGTGTGTGTGTGTGTGTGATCATAGATCCTCTTTGATATAATTCTCAGAATTAACTCTGATCTTTGAAAGGGTGGATTTTATGGTATGAGAATTATATTTCAACAAAAATGCATACATTTAAAGGGAAGAAGGAAAGACATAGAGACAGCCAGGTCTAGCCTCTGTTTGAAGAGTTTATTTGAAAGAAGGACAAACATAATATGGTAATAGAAAACTCAGGAGATAAATAGTATGTTTGTATGCTGATTTGAATGAACCAAAGGGTAGGAGTATATTGATGATGTACAGTTGGGCAATGGGAAATTGTAAGTTCCAAATCTTAGAGTTTATTGATTGTCTCATTAGATAACTTTCTTTGTTCCTCTTTCCTAGGTGACAGATCAGTCTGTGAAAGCATTTGCTGAGCATTGTCCTGAACTTCAGTATGTTGGCTTCATGGGTTGTTCAGTTACTTCTAAAGGAGTCATCCACCTAACCAAGGTAGATACCATGGCTAAATCTTCTCGGTGTTTTCGATTATCATTGGGTGGTATCCGTCAAAGTTGCTCTATGTGCTTGAATCAGAATTAGTCTCATAGAGAACTAACTGTATGTACTAGTGCTTGATAGAGTTTAATCTGTTTTTTTTTTTGGTAGCAATGCAAAACCTGTTCTTTTAGAAAGAGAACATTTATTTGAACAAGAAACTTGTAAAACCCAAACACATTGCTCTTGAGTTGATTCTAATGTATAAGTACCCTATAATATTGAGTAGAACTGCCCCATAGTATTTTCAAGGTTGTAAATGTTAATGGAAGTTGGCCACTTCTTCCTCCTGAAGAGCAGCTGGTGGGTTTGAACCATTAATTTTTATTGAGTATCTGAGTGCTTAAAAACATTGTACCACCAGGGCTCCTTTACATTGTTGAAGACTATGACATATATGCTTTAAATTTCCATGCCATGACAAGAATAATTTGTGTTAACATGATAATATTATATATAGAAGACATTTTGAATTGAGGTTTTTACTGTTCACGTGTCTCTGGATCCTATAAACATACGTCTTTTGAGTAGTGAATATGTTCACTATTTGATTGCTCTGAATATGCAAGTTTAACTCTTTTTAAAGAGAAGTTACTTATGTAAATAATTAACCTTATAGTTCAGATAGCTGATTTATACATCAAATATAGGATATCACATTTTAGTAATCATCAAAATACAAATTATTTTGTATTCATCTCTTCTGATTTCCAGAGCTCTAAGATAATCAGCAGTTAATTTTTGCATACACCTCATAGAAAATCTGACTATTGTAAAATTTGCATATATATTATCAGACATTTATCAGTGCTTTACTTGTAACTATATCATATAGTACTTAGTGGAATGGGCATGAGCCTTGATTTTCCACTTAATAGCTGAGTAATCTTTTAATTCAGTCTTTGTTCATATTTCAGCTGTTGTCTAAGCAGATGTTATAGATTGTGTCCCCTCAAAATATGTGTTGTAAATCTTCACCCCTATGTCTGTGGTTATAATTCCATCTGGAAATGGGTTTTCTTTGTTAACTAATTGAGGGTATTAGTGTAGGGTATGCCTTAGCTGCTAAGTCTCTTCTGAGATATAACTGATTATAGTGATGATTATACAGCTCTTCTTGATGTGATTGTATGATGTGAATTATATGATAAGGTATTTGAATTGTAGGATGTGAATACTATGCTATGAAAACTGTTGGAAAAAATGTTCAGGTTTTAAGCCAGCAAGCAGAGATGGAAAAAAATAGATGCCATGCCACATGAGGATCACTCTAGTTGCCAAGGGATAGAAGCGAGAGAAAAAAGTCAGGGACTTCACCCAGGGCCCACACAGAAAACCTTCCTTTAAAGCCAGACCCTTAAACTAATATTTCTAGACTCCTAAACTGGGGGAAAATAAATTTGTTTGTTAAAAACATCCACTTGTATTTCTTTTATGTCAGCACTATATGACTACGACAGCAGCTCAGTGACGAACAGAGCAGGCAAGATCCAAGGTCTCTTTGGGCTTGAACTCTTTGGCCTTACAGCCCAAAATATAATGCCTTTCTTTCCTCTCTCAGAAAAGAACAAATGTTTGCAAATTACCCAGGACTATGGCAATGAAGTATTGTTGCTTAGAGCATAAGTTCTGAAGTCAGCTTGAGTTTCAATCCTGATCTTGCCAATCGTTGGCTAAGAGACACCAAGAATTTATTTTCCAAGGTATTAAAATGAGGTGATATATATCACAGAGCTTCAGAAAATGCATGGAAATTGGAATTAAAAGGTAATAGAATTTTTCCACAAAGATTTTGAAGCCCCATCATGGAAGGTTCTTGACTTGGTATAGAGCTTGACTTGCTGTTGTGCTCCGTAGAGTGGGTTCTGACTCATAGCCACTCTATAAGACGCAGTCGAACTGCCCCTCTAATGCCCTAGGTTGTAGCTTTACGTAGGGCAGCTCACCAGATCTGGCCCTCATGGAGTGACTGGTAGATTTGAAATGTCTACCTTTCTCTTAGCAGCCAACGGGTTAGTCTTTTTGCCACCTGGGCTCTTTATTGAGTCCTGAGTATGTGATAAAAACAGCAACAAAAGACTTTTAATATTAAAGTAGATTCTATAGTATACAAATCGCTATAAAAGAAGTACAAGATTTGAATTAAAAAAACTCACTGTTCTGGTATAATCCGTCTCCGACTGAACTTATAAATACTCAGTGTCATAAATGATTAACTTTAATTAAATTTTGAGGATCAAGGCCTAACTCAAGAGAAGAGGTAGACGTGCTATTCCCAATTATTGATCTATCAGAACAGCTTGCTGTAATGAAAACCATATGTAGCCATCAGTTTTTATTCATTTTCTATAACCTTGGCCTCAACATCTTGGTAGATGGATGTTTTTCTAGTCACAGCTAATGTTGTTAATGGCATTGAGTAGAAATATCTTTGGAAAAACATATTGTGCACAATCAGTGTTATAATGACCATATGTGACATTTTTATGATTACTTGAAATTACTAATTACAGGCAAAACAAGACTTATTAGATCAGTAAGTGCTTTCTTGAGCACTTTGAGATTGCCAAAAATGATGGTATGCTGGTACTTAAAAATATCAAAGTTATTCTTTGAGACAAAATAGCAATTACAACAAATGTCTGTGTTCAAAGGTTAAACATGCTGTGAAGGTTCTTCTCAAGATTATAGACAAGGATTTCTGGTTTGGCCTGCCAGCAGTCGGAATTTACTAGATTCATATCAAAACCACTGTACAGAGGAGCAAAGTGTTCCTCAACAAGAGTTTCTCTGTGAAACAACTGTAGAATCATATTAGTGCCTTGGGTTCAAGAGAAGAAAGGCAAGGTGGTGTTTTAAGTTGTGTAGGTTTTCTAAATTGATTTAATAGTTTTGTCTCTTGAAAATGGTTTAGGTTTCCCAGAGTTACTGTAGCAAATTACGAAAAACTGAGTGGCTTCTAAGAACAGACATGTATTGTCCACCGTTCTGGAAACTAGCAACTTAAATTCAGAGTATTGGTAGGGCCATATTTTCTCCCAGATGCTGCAGGACTTGTTTTTTACTTTCGCAGCTTCTGGTACCTGCAGGTATTCTTTGGCTGTAGACACATCTTCACTTGACCCTTCTCCCTTTGTTTCTCTTCTCCCCGTTGATAAGGACACTGCCTTACTACTACAGCACACCCTTATGGCATCTATTACGCTCTTTAAATCTCCTGTTTCCAAACCAGATCACATTTGCAGGTACCAGGTGTTCACATTTCACCATTTCTTGGGCAGAAGAGCAGTTAATGGGATGGGGTGGGGGTGGGGTCACAATTTAATCATAACAGAAACTTGAAGGTAAAATTCAAGTTTTAATAAAATAAAAACTTTCTGATAGAAAACATGTGCATTCTGGTATTTTCATAGCAATCACTCAAAATGTTTGTAAATATACAAGGGGGCTTCAAAATGGATGGAAATTTTTTATTATTTTGTATCCCCCTTTTCCACGAACATTTTGAAATCCTCGCAACTTTTTATTTATTTATTTTATTAATTTTTTATTGGGGCTCATATAACTCTTATTACAATCCATACATCAATTGAGCAAAGCACCCTTATACATTCATTGCTCTCGTCATTCTCAAAATTCACCTTCCACTTGGGTTCCTGGAATCAGCTCGGTTTCCCTTTTTTTTTCTCCCTCCCACTCCCTCCCTGCTTCCCCCTTCCCCCTGGTCCCTTAATAGTTTATAAATAATTATTATATCTTATCTTACACTGCCAGGCGTCTCCCCTCACCCACCTTCCCATTGCCCATCTCCCAAAGAGGAGGTTACACATAGATCTCCAAGATCGGTTCTCCCTTTCTACACCCCCTTCCCTCCTGGTGTCGCCACTCCTACCGCTGGTGTTGAGGGGTTCGTCCGTTCTAGATTCCAAGTGTTTCCAGATCCCTACTGCACCACTGTACATCCTCTGGTATAACTAGGTCCACAAGGTAGAATTGGGGTCATGATAATTGGGAGGGGAGGAAGAATTCAGGAACTAGAGGAAGGTTTTGAGTTTCATTGTTGCTACACTGAACCCTGAATGACTCATCTCCTCCCCACTACCCCTTTGGAAGGGATGTCCAGCTATCTACAGATGGGCATTTGGTCTCCATCATGCACTCCCCCGCCTTTGTTGGTGATTCCGCCCTCCCCCCTCCTTGGCCCATGTTGGTGTGCTGTTTCCGTGTGGGCTTTGTTGCTTCTGGGCTAGATGGCCGCTTGTTTGGTTTCAAGCCTTTGAGTCCCCAGACGTTATATCTCTCAATAGCCGGGCACCATCAGCCTGCTTCACCACACTTGCTTATGCACACCTTTGTCTTCAGCGATTATGTGAGGAAGGTGATCACACAATGATTGTTTTTGTTCCTTGGTGTCTGCTACATGGTCCATTCAACACCTTGTGTTCGCTTAGGCCATGTGCTTCTTCTCTGTGGGCTTTGTTGCTTCTGAGCTAGATGGCCGCTTGTTTGCCTTTAAGCCTTTAAGACCCCAGGCGCTATATCTTTTTGATAGCCGGGCACCATCAGCTTTCTTCACCATGTTTGCTTACACACACGTCTGTCTTCAGTGATCCTGTCGGGAAGGTGGGTATCATGCAATGACCATTTAGCAGGGCGAGGTTCTATTGTATTGGGGGAGTATGCGTGAGGAGGCCCAATGTCCATCTGCTACCCTACTACTGAACCTATAAATATATGCACATAAGTCTATTGCCCCATAATCATAAATATATTTACATATGTACATGTCTGTATTTAGGCTTCTCTGTATGCACTTTGCCTCTTACTCCTTTCCTCTTATTTCCTTTCGCTTTCCTCCCGTCCCATTACCATGTTCAGCCTTCATTCTGGTTTCAGTAATTCCTCTCAGTTACTTTGCTCTTGGTCACTCCCTACCAGTCCTCCCCTCCCCTCCTTCCTCTGGTTTTGAACCACTCGCTGTTCCCTTGTCCCTGTGTTGGGCGACACCTCCTCCCTTCCCCTACCTCCCATATGCTCATGTCCCTCCAGGACCGTTGGTCCCGTTATTTTCTTCTCTCATTGTTTGTCCAGCCTATCTTGTCTAGGTGGACCTGCTCATATAGTAATATGTGCATACAAATGCAGATGACTTTGACAGTGCCTAAGTGGCACATATGAACATGGCTTTGACAGCAGCACCACCGACATGCTGATAATCAGAAAAGCCAGTAACATACAAAATTTACAAGGTAAAAAAAAAAAAAGACAAAACAAAAAGATAGCAAAAAATAAAAGAAAAATTGCTAGTAGCTCAAGGTCAGTTTGTTAGCCTTTAGGAGTGTTTTCCAGATGAACCTTGTATGGTGCCATGTCCTGGCCCCAAAGTCCATCCTTTATACTCCCTCGGGACCTCCTTGCTCTGCTTCCCCCGCTGCTCCATTACACGCCCCCAGTGTTTGCCTCAGGGTGGTGGGGTCAGCTCAGTCGCACATCCTCCACTGTGTCTCAGGTGCTGTCCCGTGTAGGGCCATGTGTTGGTGCAGGATGTCGCATATTGCAGTGTGGCCAGCTGTATGGTCCTCTCTGTACTATGGGCCCTTCGAGCTGGTCTATCGACTTTGGGCATGGTGGACCCAGGTGTACTCCACTATGTCCTTTCTCCTTCCTTTGTTTCAGCTTCCTTCTGGATTTGGTGTGGTGGGTCAGTTCCTTTCCCACTCCAGACGATCTATTTTCATTTTCTGTGGTATTCCCTTCAAATGTGGGGGTCAAAATCCTCGCAACTTTAATGCTCCTAGAAAATATGTAGATGCCCCGGTTATACCTTTTAAAATTATTATGTGATATAGTCTGCATACTTAATGTGCTACAGATGGTCAAAAGATGTTTATTTTTCACATGATTTAGATAAGCTCTCTCGCACTTTAGCTAGCCCCCAGTTCATTGTTTGCTAGTCGTAGCAAATTCTTCTGTGCTTTCATTTTCCTACTTATTAAATTATGTGCCTTTACTTGGATCCTCTGCCCCTTTCCCTCTTAAGGGTCTATGGTTACAGGAATCAATAGTGTGCAAGGGAATGTGAGGGTTTCTCTTTTAAAAGAAGAGAAGTCATTTTTAGCAAGTTAAAAAGGGAAATTGGGGGAAATGGTGATAACCTTACAATATTAATCCAAAGGAAAAAGTCATAGGATTGAAAGTAAGTAGACTGATACTGATAGCCTTATTAGGTCCCTTGAGTGTCCTTTGATTTTGATTCTTTTCATTGCATCTGGACTCTGTTCACTTATCTGTAGTCTTCAGATAGATTCTTCCAGTATCAGACACCATTCGGTTAGCCTGCTAAGCTGCTATGACTGGTGAATGAGAATCCAGAGAGAATCTGGACTGTGGTTGGAAACCTACATCAGAGTGCCCCTGATTTCTGCTGTGCACTTCAGCTCTCTGTCTCCTGGGTCTGGGACTTTTCCAGTCAGACCCCAGGTCCACAGTACCCATGCTACACCCATCTCTTCTTCTTGTTGGTAGTCAAGGTCCCCTCTTTTTCCTACTTCTCTGGCTTGCTTCTTTCTTATCTCCTGTGAGATAAAAGTGTGGCTCAAGCAAGGTTGGGGAAGAAATGGTTTCGGGGCCACATCCCACCTCTTTTCTCTATAAAAACGAGAAAAGGAGCATTCAACTCCATATCTATCTAAGGATGGTTCCTATAAGGCGGATGTCAGAGATGCCTCCACCCACCATTCTTTATCTTATTCTGACAACAAATATCTGTTCTGTGGCACTTTACCTCTCTGCTAGGTTTGTCAATCTGTTTCAGTGATCACACAGAGCTCATAAGCAGTATTCGCAATTATGGGATTTATTAGGGAAGTTAACAGGATCAAAAGAATTAAGGACACTGTCTTATTGCTGCCATTCTGGCAGGCACTTCTTAGTCTGGTCTTCAACCTCTCTCCATGTAGCTTCTTAACCTTTGTCTTCTGTGAACAAGTAGTACAAATTCCTTTTTGTGCTGATAAAGACCCAAAGGGCACCCCACTCTGCAAGGCAGCCTCCTGTCAGAAAGCACTCTGCTTTACTTACTCTGTGGGCCAGGAAACCCACCAATCTTTTCATGCTCTTGGTACCGTGGCCTCATGTTCCTCTGCTGTTGTCCCCACCTCACTCAAGGCCACCACTACCTCACGGAGGGATCTCACACATACTCTTTCTTGGTGTTTTAGATTTATATGTTCCTGCTTCTAAACTGGCTTCTTTTATACTCATGGAATGGCAAAACTTACTAATTAATTACTCATGTAAATCATAGTTAAAGCTGAAGAAAATTAAAACAAGTACACAGAAGCCAAAATATGTTGAATCTATTTCACCTGAATATACTCAAGACCAGCGCAAGACTAGATCTGATGCATTCAGCACTAATGACTGAAGAGCAGACGAACTGTGGGGTGACATCAGACATATCATAAATTAAAAAAGGTAAGACTCATTTCCACTGAGTGAATACGTACGCAGAGTGTTCCTGGAAGGGTTTCCATGGCTGTAAATCTTCACAAGAGCAGATAGGCTTATCTTTCCCCTGCAGAGGAGCTGGTACATTTAAATCCCAACCTTGTTAGCAGCCCAGTACATACCTGACAGTTCCACAAGGGCTTCTAAAGAAAGCAAAAGGTCATTAGAACGTTAGGAAAGAAAAAAACTCTGAAATTTATTCTTATTTTAATTAATCACTTTACTGGGGAACTTTTACAAATCTTATAACAATCCATCATTCAGTTGTATTAAGCACACACATATATATATGTTACCATCAACAGTTCCAAAATGAAATTTGTTCTTAAATGTAGAACAACTAAATGGAAAAGAAGAAATGTTGAAGTGAAGCACAAGGTCTGTATTAAATCTGGAAGACCATATTGGAAGGAGGATTGATGCTATTGAGTTATGGTGTTGATAAAGACTACTGAAGATACCATAGGCTTTCATAACCCTGAATAAACCTGTGTGAGAGGAAGTGTAGCCAGAATCATCCCTGGAAAAGAGGATGGGACATGGACCCGTGTTCTCTGTACAGGGCATTTGGAGGGATTGGTCCCTGGCGAGGGAAAAGACATCAAGCTTGAAACAGTATGGGTTCATGGAAAAAGAAGAAGCCTCTTGAGACAGATGGATTATTGACACAGTAGCTTTACCCATGGTCTGAACATGGCGATCACTGTGCTCATGGTGCAGGATTGGGCGGTGTTTCCTTCTGTTATATCAGGACAGGTGCTCACTGTGCATTGGAGCCTACGAGAAGGCACCCAACAACAGCAATAACGTGCCAAAATTTATCAAATTTTTACTTTTAATATGTATGGCATTTACTTTTGGATTTTATCTCAATGTAGTTATTTAAAAAATAAAGTGAGGTCAGTCTTTTTTGCAGCATAATAGGATGGGAACTCATACTCTAAAAATTAATGAAAAGTGTGAGACTCATACACTCATTTTATTTGAACTATATATGAGAGAAGCTATAATATTTTTTTAACAAAAATTGTGTTTTTAATCAACATTTCAGGATCATGAAATTTAAATAGATCCACTAATTGAACAGAAAACTTGAAAGTAAATACAATTTTCATTTCCTTACTGCCATGTTTAATATTTCACATCAGCAACCAAGAATCTGTAAATACAGATAATAAATACGATCTACAAATGCTTTACTTTGTAGACAAAGCCAATCACCTCATGATATTTTTTCTCCCCCTAAAACAAGTTGATTGGAATCTTTTACAAATATCATACCATTGCATAGTTCAGTCACCTCAAGCAGTATTGTACACTTGCTACCAAAATAATTTTCAAAGCATTTTCTTTCTTGAATTCTTTGATAGCAGCTCCCCTTTATCCTCCATCTCCCCTCATTCTACTTGCCTCTATAGGTTCATTAACCCTGCATTTCATCCACCCCCAAACAGTAAAACATAATAACAATTCAAGAGGTTTACCCACAATGACAAAGTGCATCAGAGATAACTTCTGATATAAAAAAACATACAAAATGTATTGAAAACCAGATCAGGTCCAAAGTGTATCAGAGAAGTAATCAAGTGACAAGGTTTTAATCATTCAAGTTGGGTTTGTCATTTTGATCTACTATAGTCATCTCTCCAGTACTCTGTATTTGGTGATAGATTTATTCCCATCCCTTAGTTATGGATAGAGGAAAATCACTGGAGGCTTCTTTCCTTTGTAGATCTCACAAGTGGATT
Source organism: Tenrec ecaudatus (assembly GCF_050624435.1). Classification (NCBI taxonomy): domain Eukaryota; kingdom Metazoa; phylum Chordata; class Mammalia; order Afrosoricida; family Tenrecidae; genus Tenrec; species Tenrec ecaudatus. Next base: position 109,540,409 of record NC_134531.1, on the reverse strand, counting down.
TTGGGTTCCTACTGTTATCCATAGCCTTCTGCAAACCAGAATCTCACTGTTTAAGCTTTGATAGTATTCCTTCCTTGAGTTTTAGGTTACATAATTTACAATTCTTGGGTCGTGCACGTTGTTGTGCTTCTTCCATGTGGGCTTAGTTGACATCTCACTAGATGGCTGCTTGTTTAGAAACAAGCCTTCAAGATCCCAGACATTGTTCATCTAATTTCATTACCACCCTTTGGTATAGCACCTATGTCTTCCGTGCTTCCTTCATGAGGGTACGGATCAAGTAGGGATACATTTTGTGAACTAATTGTTCTTAAATTGGATCTGGAATTTGTTGCGAGCCCAAAGCCCATTCCTGGATTTATGTTTTTTAATCTGCCGTTGACTCTGCTAGAGACCTCTTTGTCAATTTATGGTAGAGAATCTTTTATTGATCATTTCCCTGGCCCATAAGGATCTCCCATTAATAGTGTCATTGCTTAGCACCTGGTACTAATTTTTAAGACATTGTTGAGGGAAGGATATCACAGTACCTGAGTTATTTACCTGTGTGAAATAAATCCTTTTGTGGCTGGATGCTATTTTCACAAACCATGGGAGTTGGCTGTCAGGCAGAATTTACTATAGTATTCACTGAAGACGTCTGTGACCATGACAATGCTAGAATATTATGTCTTAATTTAGCAAGTAGGGCATAGGTGGACTAAGTCAATGTTTCTCATCTACCAGCAGTTTACTACTCTTGGCATGCTGTCTTCTTCAAACACCATGAATTTTCAGACTTAAGGCTTCAGGTTAACCGGTGTGTTTGAGGTAGAATCCTATTCACCTAGTTGAGTTTCCACATAAGATTCTTCTGGTATGAAGTGATAGTATTCTTTTTTTTTTTTTAATTTTAACAATTTATTGGGGCTCATACAATTCTTTTCACAGTTCATATATATACATACATCAATTGTATAAAGCACATCTGTACAGTCTTTGCCCTAATCATTTTTTTCTCTTTTCTTCTTTTACATTTTATTAGGGACTCATACAACTCTTACCACAATCCATACATATACATACATCAATTGTATAAAGCACATCCATACATTCCCTGCCCCAATCATTCTCAAGGCATTTGCTCTCCACTTAAGCCCCTTGCATCAGGTCCTCTTTTTTTTCCCCTCCTCCCTCCCCATTCCCCCCTCCCTCATATGCCCATGGTAATTTATACATCGTTGTTTTGTCATATCTTGCCCTATCCGGAGTCTCCCTTCCCCCCTTCTCTGCTGTCCCTCTCCCAGGGAAGAGGTCACATGTGGATCCTTGTAATCAGTTCCCCCTTTCCAACCCACTCACCCTCCACTCTCCCAGCATCGTCCCTCACACCCTTGGTCCTGAAGGTATCATCCACCCTGGATTCCCTGTACCTCCAACCCTCATATGCACCAGTGTACAGCCTCTGTCCTATCCAGCCCTGCAAGGTAGAATTCGGATCATGGTAGCTTGGGGGAGGAAGCATCCAGGATCCGGGGGAAAGCTGTGTTCTTCATAGATACTACCTCACACCCTAATTAACCCATCTCCTCTCCTAAACCCCTCTATGAGGGGATCTCCATTGGTCGACACTTGGGCCTTGGGTCTCCACTCTGCACTTCCCCCTTCATTTAATATGATATATATGTACATATATATACATACATATATACATATACACATATATACACATATATACACATACATACACACACTTATATCTTTTTTTTTTTGCATGATGCCTTATACCTGGTCCCTTGGGCACCTCGTGATCGCACTGGCCGGTGTGCTTCTTCCATGTGGGCTTATTTGCTTCTGAGCTAGATGGCCGCTTGTTCACCTTCAAGCCTTTAAGACCCCAGACACTATCTCTTTTGATAGCCGGGCACCATCAGCTTTCTTCACCACATTTGCTTATGCACCCATTTGTCTTCAGCGATCCTATCATGGAGGTGTGCAGTCAATGATATGATTTTTTGTTCATTGATGCCTGGTAACTGATCCCTTTGGGACCACTCGCTCACTCTGGCTGGTGTGTTCTTCCATGTGGACTTTGTTGCTTCTGAGCTAGATGGCCGCTTGTTTATCTTCAAGCCTTTAAGACCCCAGTCACTATCTCTTTTGATAGCCGGGCACCATCAGCTTTCTTCACCACATTTACTTGTTCACACACTTTGGCTCCAGCCGTTGTGTCGGGAGAGTGAGCATCATAGAGTTCCAATTTAATAAAAGAAGGTATTCATGCATTGAGGGAGTGTTTGAGTAGAGGCCCAAGGTCCTTCCGCCACCTTAATACTTGACCTATAAATATAGACACATAGATCTATTTCCCCATTCTCCTATATATATTTGCATGTACATGTCTTTGTCTAGACCTCCATGAATGCCCTTTTACTCCTAGCTCTTTCCTCCATCTCCCTTGACTTTCCTCCTGCCCTACTACCATGCTTCGTCGCCACCTGGGCTAGAGTATACCTCTTCTCTAAGCAACCTTACCCTTGATCATTACCCACCAGGCCTGCCACTCCCCTTTCTCTACCATTTGGGGTCCCATGTTTTTCCCTTGTCCCTGGGTTTGTTAACACCACTTCCTTACCCCCCCTACCCCCCCACCCCAAGTCCCCCCAAAACTGTCGGTCCCGTTGTTTTTCCTCCAGATAGTTCATCCAGCCTGTCCTATTCAGACAGACCTGTGGAGTCACTGACATGCACGAAAACTAGACAGAGGAAAACAAAGCAACAGTATACAACCAGACAACAAAACAACAAAAACAAACCACTGACAAAGAACAGAATAAAACAGTTCACAAGAGAAAAGCTTGTAGTTAGTTCTTAAAGAAAAAATTCTTCTGTAGAGAAAAATCCTAGTCAGTGAATGCAAGAATTGGGAAACTTACAATTTTGCAGTTAGTGTGAAATAATGGATCCTAGCAGTGATTAGAAATGAATGTTAAACCTGTTCATGTGAATACACATTTCTATAGAAGAACTTTACAATGTAGGAACATAGCTGATAGCAGTTTTTACAAGTACATTATGAGGTCCTGCAGTAGGAAATAGCCAGCACCTTTACATACTGCTCTTGCCTGAAAATGGAACTGCAATCTAATTTTGCCAATAGATTTAATTGCCCAAGTTTAGGAAATCCTGGATTTAGAGCAGTAAACTAGTGATAGCACAATTCATTTAGAGTCACGTCATGTAGAACAGTGTCTCCCAGAGTGGGTGATGCCACCTTCTTGGGCTGAAACGAGCTCGGGGCGTGCAGCAGCAGGTGTCTCCACCTTCTCTTTTTGCGGCCTGTAGCACAAGAGTTTTCATTAATAGGGGTCCTGGGTACTTTTTTTAATAAAAGAGGGTAATATATCAAATAAATTTCAGAACTATAATCTAGTATGGTAGCCAAATGACCAAGTTCTGTGTGAACTAATGTTATAATAAAATAGGGAACACATTTTAAAGTGAAGTATTTTAAACATAATAATCAAATGCTATGTGAGGATTTTGCTTGGACACTAAGTGAAATCAATCAATGTTAGAAATATATATTAGAGATTATTGAGAAATTTGAACATAAATATTTCTAGGAGTGATAGTGGCATGTTGCATTAAAAAAATTTTACCAGAGATAAATAGTTGGTTATTTACTGTTTACATTATGTGATATTGCAGATTTGGTTTAGGTGGCCTGGTAAGGAAACAAAATTGGCAAAATATAGGCAATTGTGACTGGATGATACAATGTAAGGTTCATTTTACCATTCTCATTTTTGTTAAATTGGGATACTTCTATAATAATGAATAAAGCAAGACCAAGGTCAAACTCACTTTATAGGTAATGCTTTAGCTTTCCAATATAATGTCAAAAGTCTGTAATATTTTGCATAGTGTCTAGTGATTTTAAATGATTTCAGTCAGTAGTGTGAAAGACCTTATGTTAAATCATTACTAAGGATGATGGAAAATAATTTTTGGCAAAAAGGTGAGTGTATTTTTTAATGGTCTATGAAAAATCTACATATTTTAACTCAGAATGTGATGCGCTTCCTTTTAAGAATCTTGATAAAGTTTCGAAGCTGTGGATGTATCATTGTTAATATTAATTTTGAGGCTACATTGGGCATTACTGATGCTTTACTCATTGATGAATGGTAAATGAATTCTTGGGACATTCTGGATTGGAATTTGGTGGAGGTTTGTTTTTTTTTTTTTTGAATTCTTTTTAAGTTAACAGACAGCCAAACCAAATGCCCAAAGTTTAACCCACTGATGCTGAGTTAATTCCAACTTATTGGTCCCCTAGATGACAGAGTAGAACTTAGGGTTTCCAAGACAGCAAATATTTGGGGAAGCAGGCTGGCAAATTCTTTATTCAAGGAGCACCACTGTGACTCCTTACAGAACTTTCGGAAAGCATGTATTTTGAAAGTGCTTATGGTTGAAAATATGAAGTGTATTTTAAGGGAAAAGAAAATTGATTTTTCTTCAGTCAATTTAACATAAGTAACTGAGAAGAGTGTTCATTCAAGCAACTAACTCAATTTTCAACTTCCTTTTCTTGTTTATTCAGAGACTAGAAATGGACAATGAACTTTTTTGCCTTTCATATTTCTAAACAACCGATCAGTTTAGAATGCCTTATTCTAAAGAAAGAACACTATTTTACTCTATCAAGGGTGATATTGCTACTTAGTCATGGATTATTACTTCATTAGTTTCTGCTTATTTACAGGTGCTTATGTGATATTCTGAGATATGGAAAATATATGTCTTAAGTTCATTAAGTTCTGGAATATTCCCTAGGGAATGTTACAGAGTACATGTTGGATGACCATGCTTTTGGTTCTTTGTGCCTATTGTCAGATAAAAATTGAGCCAAAAATTGACTGGTGAGAAGATAGGCAAGTATCTAGACCTGGTATGATCTATTAGCTGATTTTTTTCCCCTTAGAAGTTTATAATGGATAACAAACCAGCATTTATTGCCCTTTTTAAAGCTAAATGGTATGATCTTGGGCAAATCACCTAAGATCTCTGCTCCTGTTTCTTTGTCTATAAAGTAAAATAATAATAGGCAGTAACTACTTTGAGGGTTGATAGAGGAAAAATACTTGGCACATATTAAGGAAGCAGCTGAAAAATTTTTAGCAGTAAGTAACAATGATTTTCATCATTGTGTGCAAAAGTCCCTCATAATGCTTTAGGCTTGATGGACTCGTATTCTTTCTTCTGAATAAAAAAGCATAAAATGAGTTTCATGAAAATAAATTAAAATTTTGTGAACCTTTCCCCCACCTGAGTGACAATGCTGAATCCAAAGATTAATAACTGTTTATCTGCTCATCAATGTTATTTTCCTCTTTGCTTGTTAACCCCTTTCAGAAAACCAAGCTCTCTGCCATGGAGTCGATACCACTCATGGTAATCCTATAGGACAGGCTAAACTGCCCCTGTGAGTTTCTGAGGCTGTAACTCTTCATGGGAGTAGAAAACTCATATGTCCCTCTCAGAGCGGCTGGTGGTTTAGAACTCTTGACCTTTCAGTTAGCAGCCCAACTGTAACCACAACATGACAGGAGCTCCTAAGGCTGACTCCTTAAAGGTTATTTGATGGTTTATTTAACAATACACTGAACAACTACAAAAAGTCACTGCCATTGAGTCACACCCAACTTACGGCTGGCTACCCTAGAGGACAGAATGGGTTTTTGAAACTACATCTTAAGGGAATAGAAAGACTCCCTTTGTACCACTGAGTGTGTTCGAACTGCTGACCTTGTGGTTATCAGCTCAACTCTAATCCACTAAGCCACCATGTATTTTTTAGATGAATTCTTTTTTAAAACCATTACTGTAACAGTATGGTGAATCAAAATATATCATTCTACTTTATAGATTGTTCTGCTCAAATTAGTGACTTTGATTTTTATTTATGTAAATTAGTATGGGCAATGCCTATGTAGGCCATAGCAAATTAATCACATTTTTTCACTTGTTCATAATACCTGCTCATCCAGGTACCTTTTTTATATTCATAGCTCTATTACTCATACTCTACTTGTAGTGTATACTTATTTGTACTATGTTTTCATTTCAACAACTGCAGCAGGAGGCATCAATGTGACACTAGTAAGATAAATGATTTCATCTTTCAAAGGACTCCGTTTCTGGATGTCTTAAGTAAAATGAACAAATGAGTTTCTTTGTGGCATCTATCCTTTGACAAAATGGTTGCTGCCAGCTGTAATACAAATATATACATATAAATGAAGACAGTGGCAGTTTTTTTTTCAAAAAGACTCTTCTTAGGTCTTTGCTTTCATATTTTAAATATTATCACTTTGCTTACATTCCCCTGAGTTCACTCCTTATATTTTTATCATGTATCATCATTTTCTAAATAGTAAGTTTTTAGCTCTTTTAAAAGTTTGTTGCTGTTGAGAATATACATAGACAAAAAGACACACCAATGTATACATGACTCTATTTACAATTCATGACAGTAATTATGTAATTGTATACTTCACGTTGTATCCTCGCCCTCCTTTCCTAAATTCACTGCCTCCTTAGGTTCTCATCTAGTATTTGAAGCTGCTGCTGTCAGTGTGATCTCAGAGAAGGATGATGAAGGCAGACTTTTGAAAAACGAATTAAGCATAACTTATTTGGTTTTAGGGAGACTTCAGGGGATATGCTTTTTTAAGGTTTAAAAATTGCCTCAGGGCAAGTTTCAGGGGCCATCCAACCTCCATCAACCCAGGAAGCCTGGAGTCCAGAAATATCTCAAGGTTTGTTCTACATTTGCCCTCTTTTCATCCAGGATTCTTTTATCGAATCTTTGATGAAAATGTTTATTTTTACAAATTGGCCTTTGTCAGTTCCTTTAGAGGCAGTTGTTCGTGGAGGTAAGTAGCCACACATTCCATATCATCCTTCTTTCTATTCCTGACTTTCTCTCTTACTCTGTTATTCCAAGAGAAGAAGACCAATTTTGTACCTTGAAAGTCCATCACAAGCACTACATGTTGAATTGAAAGGGAGAAAAGGAGCACAAACAAGTTATTAGGCCAAGTAACTGCGATGTCCCATGAATCCATGACCTAAAACCTCCCAGCCAAGAAAACAAGTCCCATGAGTTTTGGGGTTTTTTTTTTGCTGTGCATAAGCAGCCTCGGCAGCTATTCTTTAGTAGTTGCTGCTCCGTAGACATTTATCTTTCATGCAGCTTTCACCAGCTCAACTTTTACAGGTGTACAGTTGATGACAACAATTACAGTACTGAGTGGTGCAGCTCGGAAAGCCCTCCTTCCCCTTACCTGCCTGGTGCCCGGTAACCACTAATCAACTGTAGTTTCTGTACATTTGCCTTCCGTGTTTGTTTGCTTTATGTAAGTGATATACAGCATTTTTCCTATGTGTTTGTCTTGTTTAATTCAACAAAGTCTCTTTAAATTACATCCATATTTTAGCATGTATCAAGGCCTAGTTTTGTCTAGTGTCTGAGTAGTGTTCTCTTGTATATGTGTAATATATTTCATTTATCCATTTATCTGTTAATGGGCACTTATGTTGTTCCCATTTTGGGCTATTGTGAATAGTCATGCAGTGAATATTGGCATACAAGTTTCTGAGTCTCTTTGGGGGGCGGTGTATACTTAAAAATGAACTTGGATAGATATTTTACGAAAGATAAAATGGGCATCAGATATCTGGAAACATATTCAGGTCTTTAGCCATCAGAGAGATGCAAATAAAAATCCCAAGAAGATACCATTTCACTCACGTGGATAAGATAGATAGAATAAAACAAAATAACAAAAATAGAAAATGACAAATATAGGAAAGTAAAATTGAACCCTTACCCATTTCCAGGTGGGAATGCAAAATGATGAAGCCATTGCGGTAAACTGTGTGGCATTTCCTCAAGAACATGGAAGCTGTGCTGACTCCTAGCCACCTAGAGGACAGAGTAGAAGTACCACTGTGAGCTTCTGAGCCTGTAACTCTGGGTGCAAGTAGATCACCTGCCTTTCTCCAGTGGAGCTGCTGGTGGCTTCCAACTGCTGGCTCTGAGGATCACAACCTAATGCCTAGAACTACCATATGATGCAGCAATTCCACTTGTTAGGTATAAATTTTATTTTTTGTTGTTGAAGATACTCATATATGAGAGAATGTCACTATTATTTATCTGGAAGTCAGTCTTTATCCAAGAAAGATATGAAATGAGATTTTCATTCTGTTTTCATACTTCTAAATTGTCATTCACATTGTTGATGACAATTTTTAAAATTAAATACTTTTATCGGAGACTCGTACAGCTCTTATCACAATCCATACATACATCAATTGTGTAAAGCACATCTGTACATTCTTTGCCCTCGTCATTTTCAAAGCATTCGCTCTCCACTGAAGCCCTTTGCATCTGGTCCTCTTTTTTCCCCCTCCCTCCCCACTCCCCGCCCCCTCATGAGCCCTTGATAATTTATAAATTATTATTTTGCCATATCTTGCCCTGTCTGACGTCTCCCTTCACCCCTTTTCTGTTGTCTGTCCCCCAGGGAGGAGGTCACATGTAGTTCCTTGTAATCGGTTCCCTCATTCCAAGCCCTTCTCCCTCTACCCTCCCAGTATCGCCACTCACACCCCTGGTCCTGAAGGTATCATCCGCCCTGGATTCCCTGTGCCTCTAGCTCCTATCTGCACCAGTGTACATCCTCTGCTCTATCCAGACTTGAAACGTAGAATTCGGATCATGATAGTTGACGGGGGAGGGGGGGATCATTTAGGAACTGAGGAAAGCTGTATTCTTCAATTCTTCATCAGTGCTACATCGCACCCTGACTGACTCATCTCCTCCCCTAGACCCTTCTGCAAGGGGATCTCCAGTGGCCTACAAATGGGCTTTGGGTCTCCACTCTGTACTTTCCCCCTTCATTCACTCTGGTAAGGTTTTTTTTTTTGTTCTGATGATGCCTTATACCTTATCCCTTTGACACCTTGTGATTACACAGGCTGATGTGCTTCTTCCAAGTGGGCTTTGTTGCTTCTGAGCTGATGGCCACTTGTTTACCTTCAAGCCTTTAAGACCCCAGACGCTATCTCTTTTGATAGCCGGGCACCATCAGCTTTCTTCACCACATTTGCTTGTTCACCTGCTTTGTCTTCAGCGGTTGTGTTGGGAGGGTGAGCATCATAGAATGCCAATTTAATAAAATGAAAGTAAATTTTAATTCTTTTAGAGTTAAAGAAACCTGAATATCCGGTTCGCTACAATTTATTGTAATCAGGAAACATACTATTAAAAAAGGGCAGAAGTAGCTTTCATTTATTAATTTTAAGTTAACGTTTATTGGCAATTACAGCATAAATTTTTAAAATTAATTTTTAAAACATCAATGATTTAAAATATTGACAATTACATTTATTCAATAGATTCGATCACTTACAAAATACTTAAAATGCTTTTGTCTTTAATTCTATAATTTTACTATGCATTATTTTCGCTGCATCTGAGTAACTTTATTAGCCACACCGAGGTGTTGTATGTATATATATGTTCTATATTTAATCATAGACATACTTACAGTCTATACATACCCATCAAAAAAATTGAAACCCATTGCTTTAGTTGACTCCAATTCACACTTAGTCACACCTAGAGAACAAGGTTGAACTGCCCATAGAAGGTTTCAAGACTGCACATCTTTTCAGAAACACAATGGCACATTTTTCTCCTGTGGTGCAGCTGGTAGATTTGAACTATTGACCTCTCTCTTTCAACAGAGCACTTTCTTTCTTTCTTCTTTCTTTCCATTTTATTAGGGGATCATATAATTCTTATCACAATCCATACATACATCAATTGTGTAAAGCACATCTGTACATTCATTTTCAAAGCATTTGCTCTCCACTTAAGCCCTTGGCATCAGCTCTTCTTTTTTATCTCCGTCCCTCCCCACTACCCCCTCCCTCATGAGCCCTTGATAATTTATAAATTATTATTTTGTCATATACTGCCCTTAACAGAGCACTTTCATCGCTGCAACACCGGGGCTTATTTATAGATGATGTCAGTTCTCACTTATATGGAATTCAGATAATCATATGTTTTCTCTATAACTTTGTTTAATATGTGATATTTACAATGATAGAGAGTCTAAAAGAACTCCTGGATACTAAAAAGAAGATAAATTGCCTTTATTGTATTTGGTTCTTGAAAAATAGGGATTTTATTTCCATAGTTACTCTCTACTAATCAAAAAATTAAATTACTTATGAAATAGTATAGGTGTGTCAAAATTTTAATGTGATACCTCAGTATGTAACTAGAATTTAGAACCACTTATAGCTCTTTTCTCTTCCATAAAGATGCTTTGGAATGAAATTTGGTTCTGAGCTCACTCTTTTTCAACACACTCACTGTAGTAATAATTTCATTTTGAAGAATTAATACTAGATTACTTCCAAGGAGTCGGACCAAAAAAAAGATGTCCAAATACCTCATGCTTCCAAGATCACGTGCTGCTCCAAGTTTAAATTTATTTTAAGCTAAATGCTTTTGCGTTTTTGAACTGCTCTTGTAAGACAAAAAACTAAGTCAAAAATGGGACTTGAATCAGTTTAAGGAGTTTCTGAACATTTCAGGCATTTTACAAAGCTGAGCTTTCTAAGATGGTTCTCACCTGGTGAGAGCTCACTTCTTTGCTGCCATAGGTGATTGCAGCACTTAATAATTAAATTAATTTAATGCAAGAAAAAATTATTTTCCTTACCTGCATCATGATGTCTTCTAGAACCAGATTCTTGGTTCCTTTTACACAGTATGAGGTTGCTTCCAAAGTTAATGGAAAAATCCATTATCTTTTAATTCCATTTTCCCAAGACCTTTTTAAAGCCAAACTCACCTCCCTCCCCCACTTTTTAAAAGTAAATAAACTTCAATACACACAAGAGATGACTGGTGAGCTAAGCTGTCTTGCCAGGCCTTGGTTTGTTGAGTGCTTCAGTCTAATGGTCACACACCTACTCTTACTGTTGTAAGTGACCAGGAGTCCAGTCTCAATCATGGCAGCCCTATGTGTGCAGAAAAACACTTTGATCTTTGATTTTCAGCTGTGACCTGTCAGAAGCATAACAGGCCTGTCTTCTGAAATGCCCCTGGGTGGGTTCAAACTGCAAGCCTTTTGGCTAGCAGTCTAATGCTTAGCTGCCATGCCACACAGGGATACCATAAGACATCTATTCTAAAGAGTTTATACAGCTAAAAGTCCCCTCCCCCTTATGAGTGATTTAATTAATTCCTGTTTTGATTGTTAATATCAAACTAGAAGGGATAGTTGTGACTTTAATTGGTACGTTTTGGGGTAGGAGGGACTGATATAAACGGGCTTTGGGATTTTTTGTTTATCATAAAAATGATTTTCTTCTGGGAAGAGAGAAACTGAATGCCTAGGTTCAATCGATTTCTTCCAGTGCTGTTTAGGGTGCTCCAGATCCAGGGGGTCAACACCACTGAGAAACTATAGGGGCATCTTTAGGGGTAGCTTGTGCTATTTCCAGAGACTATACTGGGTGTTTTGGAAAGTCGGTGGGAAAATTCCATTTTTCCATGAACTTTTTAAAGCCTCCATTATGAGGAAGTCTCTTCTGGTATTGAGGAAGGTTCAAAGATGCAGAGTAGCTGCACTCTGTAATTACTAAATTATTAGCCTGCGTGCAGACATTTTAGCTCAAAAGCTAGAAGTTTATTACACATACTTTGAAACAGTTCTTTGGCCACAAAATGTTGTTGTTAAGTTCCATTGAGTCTGTTCCGACTCATAGGGAACCTATTTACAACAGAAAACAAAAACAAATAAACGAAAAAAAAAAAAAAACGCTACCTGGTCTTGTACCAGTCTTAAAAACCTTTACTTTGTGAACTGTTTTCTGAACGCGCTGTGTCTTGTTGAGAATCTTCGTCTTTTTCTCTGGTTTCTGTACCACGTATGATGTCAGTTGCCAGGGTCAGGCCCCTTTTGATGACATGTCCAAAGCATATGAATAGAAGTCTGGCCATCCTGGGAGCATTTAGCAATATTTCTTCCAAGACAGATTTGTTCTTTTTTTCTGGCATAGAACATTCAATTGAAAGGCATTAATTCTTTAGTTTTCCTAACTCATTGGCCAGCATTCACATATATTTGAGGTGATTGAAAGTACCGCGGCTTGAGCCAGACACAACTTAGTCCTCAAATTATTTTTTTCTTTTTAATTAATAAAGGATATCTTTCACAGGAGGTTTACCTGATGCAGCACTTTGCTTGATTTCTGCATAGTTGGCTTATAGATTCAAGCAAAATGAAATCCTTGACACCTTAATCTTTTCTACAGTTATCTTCATGATGCGTCTTATTACTCCAGTTGTGAGGATTTTTGTTTTCTCTCTGTTAAGGTACCTTCAACCTGTATATTGCAGTTTGTTAATGGCCTTCCCTCTCCTCCTGATGCAGTGTTTTTCTTCATGTAGTTCAGCTTCTTGGGTTATTTGCTCTGCATACAATTTGAATGTGTATAATGAAGAGATACAAGCTTGACTCACACCTTTCCTGATTGTATCCATACGGTACTGTACCCGCTGTTCTTTGGATGCGACTGCTTGTTCATTGTACAGGAGCCCCAAGAACACAAATTACTTCCTTTGCAGTGTTGTTTCTTATTTCTTATCCATACGGATAGCGTTGTAATAAACAGAAGTAACCATCTTTCTGACAGCCTCTGCTTTCAGCCAAGAGCCATCTGATATCAGCATACTCATGTCATATTTTGAATCCAGCCTGAGTTTCTGGCAATGCCCTGTCAAGTTACTGCCACACTGTTTCAAAATTATCTTCAGCTAAAATTTACGTGTGTGATGTTAATTGTATCTTAAAAATATTTTCTGCATTTTTTCATCACATTTCCTTTGACTAAGCATGAAGCTGGATCATTTCCAACAGGTTGACGAAATCTTCCAAATATCTTAGAGAAATGAGTGAACCCTTCCAGCATTGCACTTGTTTGTTGAAGTATCTTGATTGGTATTCCATCAATTCTTGCAGCCTTATTTTTCACTAATGATTTCAGTGTAGCTTGAAGTTCTTTCTTCTTTACCATTTTCATATGCTACCTTTTGATATGGTTGAACATTGACTATTTTGCTTGTTTTGTACAGTTATTCTGCGGGGTGCTTCCTATGTTAGACAGCATCTTGCTCATAGAAACCTTTAATAGTACAACCCAGGCATACATTTTTTTCTTCAGTTATTTCAATCTGGAAATACCCAATGCGTCCTTCCTTTTTTGTTTTCTAACTCCAGCTCTTTGCACCGTTCATTGTAATACTTTACTCTGTCTTCTTGGGCTGCCCTTTGAAATCTTCTGTTCAATGCTATTTCATTGTAATTTCCCTATCTACTCTGTGTTCAAGAGAAAGTTTCAGAGGCTCATCTGGCACTCATTTTTTGCGTGTCTTTTCTTGTCTTCAGAATGAACTTTTGCTTTCATTGTGTATGGTTTCCCTGTTGTCATCCCATAACTCATCTGGTCGTCAGTCATTGATTTCAGGATGCCAACATTATTTTTGAGATGATCTCCAAAGTTAGGTAGAAGATATTCATTGACTCTTATGGATTTATTTTAATTTTCCCCAGTTTCAACTTCAACTTCTAACTGCTATATTTAGCTTCTCCATTGGCTCTTCTCATTTAATTCCAGTATGTTCCATCTGCTGAAGTTTACATGTATATTTGCCATTTTTGTTGTTGCAAAGGTATTTGCAATGAGTAAGTCCTTTGTCTCATAAAATTCTATCATTTGCTCCCCAGACTTGTGTCTATATTTTCAAAATATCAATTCTTCTGACCAAAAACCTAATTTCTGAAATTAAAATTTAAGTTATATTTATTCTCAGGTTCATAAATCAGAGGTTATGGCTAGGAGATTTTAGATGTGAAACTAAGTCCCAATTGCATTTTGGAACCAGGAGTGTAGGGTGGAGGTAATTTTCCTGAATAGGCATAACAAATCTATAACAATTTTGGATTTTCAGAAATAAAAATATAGTCCAGAATATTTTATTTAAGTTCAAAATCAATAATGTCATTCCTTTGCTTTATAGCATAGCACATTTAGAAATAAAATATGGAGTTTGAAATAATTTGGTTGTTTTGCTTTGATAGTGTCACATCAAGGGACCCCTGTATGCAGGTCATTTGATGGAATATTCATAAATTTTTGTGATGGATTAAATATATTTTAGTTGCTTTTCATTCTTCACAATATGAGATTGTAAAACTTTCCCTTGGACTATATATCCCAAATTGTTGACCCACCGAAGTGTGATATATGGGTGCAGGTGACTGACAACTGGTTCAAAATCCCAAGAATTGTCTCTCTTTTTGTACAACTCTGAACTTGCTGTGAGCAAAGGAAAGCAAAAAGTACACGAGCAGCCTAATTATATGAAGCACTCTCTCCTTGCTTGCATTCACATCTGACTTAATTTATTTAAGTTTTGATTTTCTTTTTTCTTATTTAAGTGAACCAGTGTGAACATTTTATTTATTTTTTTAATTGAAGAAGAGTTCTGAATCTCAGCTCCTGCTGGGTAAAGAAGTGACAGGGCTGCTTAGTGCTGCTAACTCTAAGTGCTGTTTGTAGTTCGTTATGAGCCTGGAAATCTCATATGGAGGGGAAAAGGGATTTGGTGAAAAGAAAAGTCCTAGAAAAAAGTCAATTAGAGACTATGCTGCCTGCCAGAGTGAAAGAGGAGGAGCAGAGCCTCCGTTCTGAATTGGTGTGTTAAAAAACAGAAATCCAATTAACAAATTCACATTTCTGCAGCAGAAGACAGTGATTAAAATTTGGGTGTACTACTCAAAATTCCTGCCACATGCGTCAAAACTCTGACAACTTACAACGGTTTTTGTTTTTTTTCTTTTAAAAAAAATATTCTCTATTTTATGAACAAATATGTAAATAGAGTGCTGGTTATGCTTCTTGTTCTGAAATGACCTTTAACTGGGGTGGGGGGTGGGGGGAGAGAGGAAGTATTTTTTTAATGTAATGCTTACATATTAATGAATTTCATGTTCAAATTTAAAGTATGTAACAGCAGACCTCCAGATCATGCACTAGAAATAGTTAAAACGAAGAACAGTGACTCAATTTCTGGAAACTTAAATAAACTACATGACCTATAAAGTTCTGCTCCAATTTCAAGTTCATTCATTCAGTGATAAGTATCTATTAAAGGCCTCTAGGCCTGTGTTAGGCACTGGGGACACAAAGATGCATGGGACATGGCCCCTTATTTTGCAGTAGCATGCTTTGACTCCAGTGAAGGAACATGCATGGGATTAGATGGAATTGTAAAGCAGCATGTTTTGTGCTGTGGTGAAAGAATGAACAACAGTAGTGGGTATATAGAGGAGAGAACATCCTATATTGTGAGCGTCCCCGGAAGGCTTTGCAGAGGAGGTTCACTGGGGCAATGAAAGCTGAATTCTGCTTTGATGGGCTAAGGAAATAAAATCAGCCTTACAATTGCCCTAGATGGCTCCTGTATACTATTATTGTTTTATCTAAATACATATATTTAGAATTGGGCTGCCCATTATGTATGAACATATTATGTTTTATTACTCAGGGGTGTCTGCCTGTATGGGTGGTTAAGGGCTCAGTGGCTAACTAAAAGGCAGCGATTTGAGCCCTCAGCTCCATGGAAAGAAGATGTGACAGTCTGCTTTGGTAGCAAGTACAGCTCTGTAAACTCTATGGGGGCAATTCTGCTCTGCCCTATAGCATTGCTGTGGGTATAGATCCAGGTAGCAGCAGTGGATCTGGTCTACTCTGGTGTGGGTAACTTGTAAAATTTCTGATAGTACCTAGCTAATCTGATGAATTTACACACACTCGCGCTCAATTATTCTATTTATTAGTGTAGGTGCCATTTATGTGCTGATAACATCCACTTTTATCTGACACCTTGTTATCTAATAGGAATCACAGGAATACTGTATACAAAACAAAACTATCTTTTCCTACCAACCTCCAAGCCATCTTAGATAATGCACTTCTACCTTCTGTTTGTTCAAACCAAGGGTCTTGAGCTCACCCTTGGCTCCTCTCTTTCTCTGGACATGTAGTTGGTTCTATTTTCAAACTATATCCTAAATTTGATCACTTCCTACCTCCTCTGGCTACCATCCTTCTCCAAGAAACTGTAATTTCTTGAGTGGTTTAACCTTTGCTCTTACTATCTCAACTCATTACAGAAGCTAGAATGATTCTTTTGGATCACACTTAACTAAGAGCAAAAGCTAAAATCCTTACCTTGGCCTACAAGGCTCCATATTCCTTGCCTGTCTCTTTGGCCAGGCCCACTGTTAGTCTCCTTTCCATTCACTCTGCCCCATCACAGCTGGCTCCTTATAATCCTCCAAGAGGTCAAGTCAGCTCCTGTTTCTATTAAGGCCTTTGCACTAACTCTTACCCAAGATATCTTCAAGAGTTTATTGGCTTCCACACCATTTTCAAAACTTTCATCGTATGTTAGAATAAGTGACAAAGAGATTGCTACTTAGATTCAGTTTGTTCTAGGGATAGCAAGTAGAAAAATGGCTTTGGGGGGTAGAGTGGGGTTCAGTGGTGCCTTTGGTGGGGGGCTGGATATAAAAGGAAGACGATGTTAAGGAGCCTAGGAAGGAAAAGAATGTTTGGAAACTGATTTTTATAGCAATTGTACAATATTGCCTGATGTGATTGAACTCTGGAATGATATAAGTATTAACTTCCAATTAAAAATTACAAAAATAAAACAGCTATAAATTTTAAAAACGATTCTGTTCATACATGCATGTGTGTACTCAAAAGAAGATGTGTTTAAACATGTCTCTGGAATTAGTGGATGGCTACAGATAAGCTTGTTCAGTAAATAAGTTCTCTCATCAGGATGCATTTAAATTAAAAAAAAATTTACAAGGTCCATGGGTCTTGGCCATAGTGCCATCTTGTTCAAATCTCTGAACCGTGAGAGCCAAGCACACAAAGAAGTGAATGAACAGAATGAAGCACAAGAGGAGAAATATGAGACAGATGTCCAGGTAAACTAATATGTGCACCCATGGCAGCCACAGCAGCAGAAAGATGGAAAACCTGAGGCTGGGTTATTGGGACAAGTTGCTGACTACTGCCTAAAACTGTGACTCTTGAACTTCTACCTCCGTTTGATCACCATGAGCACCTGAGAGGCCCACCTTGCTCACATTTTAATCCATTGTCCTGGACCTGTGGCATTTGGGACTAGTTCTTTCAACAGTCGTGACTTAACACAAGGCAGAAAATAAATAATCTCTTCAGTCTAAAATAAATCATTTCTTAGCTGAAAATGAAAAGAAGAAGAAGGTCCAAAAAAAACCAAAACAAACCAATGGCTCCTGAGGGAATCTCCTTGGCCAGCTCTCAGGTCTAGGCAGAGGGGTCCGCGCAGAAATTGATTATTTAATTATGGTTTTCGTGAATTTGTAGCAGTACCTTTTGACTTCTTACCGTGTCATATTTTCGACAAGATCATACCTGACTGCCCTGCTTTAAATTACAGCCCATTTCCCTCACCTCCACTGTTCTTTATTTCCCTTATCTTGTTTTATTTTTAACATTCTATATAATTTGCTACAACTAGCTACTGAATCTGACATCTTCAACATGTTATTTGAATTCAGATTTTCTTCCTAGAACACGTTGCTGTCGTGCTTCTCCTTTGAGCTGTTCCTTCTAACTCCTGATCTCATCACCACGCAGATGAATCTTCCTTCAACAAGAGGGGTCTTATCTCACACCTGCTTCCAACACCTTTGGAAGCAGATACACTTCAAATGCAGAATGGATGCCCAAGCTTTCTTGGCAAAACCCTTCGCTGCCCCTCCGTACCACTCCTTCAGACCTTCAAAACCAGTTTAAATCCTTTTCTTTAAATCCCGAGAAGTTGTTCCTTTAGTTCATTTTATTCCGATAACTTGGAAAATTTTAATTTGGTGGATGTCCTTACGTTGATTCTCTCCATTCGTATAGCTGCCGTTCTCCGACCTTTGTCTCTCCGTGCCTTGGGTCCCCTTGTCCTCCCCCCAACCCTCACCCCATCTCCTAGCAAGACAGGCGTTCTGTCAGATGAGTGTGTGGTGCTGGTTACAGCAGTAGTAACCCTTCATAAGTAGAACAGTCTGCCTGAAATCTTGATTTGGCTCTTTCAAGCTTATAAAAGTGCTTAAGGACCCATTTTCAATAAAGCCAACATCTGCTGGACCTTCCAGGCATAATGGAGGCATGAGTTGACATGTGAACATATTTCACTATATCAAAGTTTCTTTTAAAAAATTATTTATAAACTATCAAGGGAGCAGGGGTGGGAGCAGGGAGGGAGGGGGATGGGGGAAAAAGAGGGAAACCGAGCTGATTCCAGGAACCCAAGTGGAAGGTGAATTATGAGAATGACGAGTGCAACGAATGTATAAGGGTGCTTTGCTCAATTGATGTATGTATGGATTGTGATAAGAGCCTTATAAGTCCCAGTAAAAAGATTAAAAAAAAAGAGTTATCACCTCCCTTTTCAGTTGTCCTTGTTAGAAATAGTGGCACAGCCATACTTGCCTTTGCCAGGGCTCGTTGAGCTCCAATGGTGGTGCATCCTGTCTATCCAGCCTGCATACTGTGTCTTCCCCCTTTTACTTCTCCCGGGTTTCACAAAAATTTGGGAGGCATTTGAGGTCTTTTTATAATCCTCTAAGCTTGTGTTTCCTAGGTAACATTTTAGTGTCTCTATTTGTATTTGCATACAGTCACACAAATCATTGGCTAATTTTAGTCTTTTACATGAATTAGTTAGAAGTCATATGTTTTTCAACACAAGCAGTATTAAACTGAAAGTTGGTTGTCTTCATTCTACATTCTGACTTGGCTTTCTTTCCATAAAAACTTATTAAATGTTTAAAAATTGGAAGGAGAGAAGCGTTCAGAAGAGCTTAGTTGTAAAGCTTTGCTTATTCAAATCCTCTGTGATTTGTGTAACCCAATAGTACCACTGGACTATAGAGAAAGCAAATTTAATTAAAATGTCAGTTTCCTAAATGTAATTATTTGTTTCAGCCTCTGAAGAATTATTTTAGGTAGCTTTTTATGAAACACTGGAGGGCACTCTTATGAAATTCCCACAGCAAAGGAAGGAACACTCGCAGATTGACAGAGTTATTTGTGTAGAGCTTTGAATAAAAAATGCCACATCCCATAGAGGTACTAGATAAGTGTCTTGTAATGATGCCGGTTGCTGGGAATTAGTTTCCTGTAACTGTCCTGGGTATTGTCACATCTCAAGGTGAGCTGGCCAAAATGATTCTAGTGTAGGCCACGTGAACTCCGGGAATGACTGTCATGTCCTTGGGAAAAAAAATGAGCCTTAATTGAGATTAAAACTCTCTTTAAGATTACCATTGAATGAGGAAATTTGAGAATTGAAAAAATCTGTATCCACATTTATGTGTTTGTCCATTATTTCAAGGGCAAGAAATGTTACTTCCAGTGATAATTAATAAATACAGAGCAGAATCAGTAACAAGGCAGGTCAAGGACACATGATAGAATATCTCTTGTCTCTTCTAGCATCATGTCCATCTGGCTTCACTTTTAGGTATCAGGTGATTAGATCAAGTCTATTTGGACAATCCAGGAAAATCCCGCTATCTCAAAATCCCTAACCTTTAGTCCCACATGCCAAGTCTCTAGTAGCACATAAGATAGCATATTAAGGTATAGACATTTGTGTGTGTATGTGTGTGTGTGTGTTAGTCTGGATAGGCTAGAGATACACATTTATAGACACTGCCTGTATATACTCAAGTAGAAGTCAACCCAAATATCAGACGAGGCATCTGAGGCACCTAATTTTGCCACAAACACTGCATAAAAAAATGTGCCCCAAACTACTTATATATGAGTGTATGTGGTATATGTGTATAAGAAAGAGCTTTGTATAAAGAGTAATTGTACATTAAGAAAGCATCCCATTCCAGATCAAGTCCTTAAGTCTGATATTAGCCCATACGTCTGATACTAATGTATAAATTCCTATTCAGACTCACACAACACATGTAATGACACCGAATGTAGGAAGATCACACAGGCCAGTTGTTGGGAAGTCTTGTGGATCCAGTGGTGTTATAAGCATCTCAGTACTGGCAGGGGTCTCCACATGGCTCCTTCAGCTCGGCACCAGCTTAGTTCGATATGTCTTGTCAGCTGCAATGTCTCCCAGGGAGTGAGCCTGTACCTTGCCTTCAGCGAGCTATTTATCTCCTTAGCACCCCCAAATGAGGTCATGACGATGTGACCTGATTGACAGGCTAACCTCCACCCCGGATTATGTAACTACCACAGTATAGTTTCATGATTTGGTGTACTGTAGATTCCACATTAATTATTTGCTTGTTAATTGGCAAAAATATTTTATTTGAAACTAATTTATTTGAAGATGTTTAACTATGACCCTGCCATCTTTATCTAAATGATTCTATGAATTTTCTTTGGAGGCTAGGCGTCAGCGGGAGGGAGGAAACTTTGGGAAAGGAGTAGAGGAAAGAAAGAAAGGGAAAGGCAGACAGTGCCTAGAGGAGGTCTTTGTTTCTTAAGCAGTAGGTTATATTACTGGCCACAGGAAACCACCCCCATTGTTGTACAATTTAGGGACATTGATGTGATACCCAAACATCTCTGAATTAAATACTTTGTCATATTTAATCTTTTGAAAATGAGAAAACCTATACCAAAGTGCAATTATAACCATGAGGATAAATACCTGAAATTCAACAATGTTGAAGAGGATAATCTTACCAGACAATCAGTAGTTAATATAAAAGAATTCCATTATATTGTAATTCCATTATTCCATGCACATTTTGAAGTCCTTTCAAATACGTTAAGGTTTCCCCTCTGACACAGTTACTAATCTGTGTCAATTTGGGACTTGAGAGGATTAAGAGTCAAGGGGTGGAGTCTAGTCTGTCAATCGGATCATAGCCTCCTGAGAATTCTGAGAACTCCTGTATTTCCTTTTTGGAGGGGGAGACACCGTCTCTCACTCTGCTCAATTCCTTGAGAATCTCTACTTACAAGGTTGATTCCCTGGGAGACATCTTTGAGGAGAAGTCGCATGGAACTACCCTGATGCAGTCAGAACCCTAGACCTGGAGAAACCACGTAGAGACCCTTGCCAGCACTGAGAAGCTTACAACCCCACTGGATCCAGAAGACTTCCAACCCCCTGGCCTGTGGTCTTTCTACATTCGGCATCATTGCATGTGTTTCGTGAATCTGAAGAGGAATTTATAGATGGGTATCGGGCATATGGGCTAACACTGGACTTACTGACTTGATCTGGATTGGGCTGGTGTGTTTTCTCAATATTCAACTCTCTTGTATATAAACCTCTTTAAAAATCATTTTATTGGGGGCTCGTACAATTCTTATCACAATCCATACATACATCCATCGTGTCAAGTACATTTGTACATTTGTTGCCATCATCATTCTCAATACATTTGCTTTCTACTTGAGCACTTAATGTCAGCTCCTCATTTTTCCCCTCCCTCTGTACTTCCTCTCCTTCATGAACCCTTCATAATTCATAAATTATTATTTTTGTCATATGTTACACTGTCCGACGTCTCCCCCCACCCACTTCTCTGTTGTCCGTCCCCCAGGGAGGAGGTTATACGGAGATTCTTGTAATTGGTTCCATAAACCTCTTTCTAATGTACGTATGAGTGTCTATAAATTTTGTTTCTCAAGTCTCCCCGGACTAACACATCTTCCCACTAGCCAATGATTTATTGCTAACTTTTGATTTCTATACTGCCTTAATGAAATCTGTTTGATTTTAGTGTTTGCTGGAATTCATGTGTTGAAATTTTGGTGTCCATACATTTCTGCAGTCATATATAATCTAATATGTAAAGTGTTAAATAAAGACAAGAGTTTAATTAAATCATTCTAGAATATTAATCTGTTTTGAATATTGTACAGTGACATATAACCTTGTAATAATCTAGGTTTACTTGAGAAAGCATCACAAAGCTTAGAGAACTTGCTATTAAAAGATATTGAAATTTCCTAAAACTTTTTTGAAGCCCTCTAAATTTCTGAGAATGAACGTAAAGTTTAACATTTTGTTTTTTATTTTATTTATCTCAGCTAAGAAACCTTTCCAGCTTGGACCTACGTCATATCACTGAACTGGATAATGAAACGGTGATGGAAATTGTCAAGAGGTGCAAAAATCTTAGCTCTCTCAATCTCTGTCTGAACTGGATCATAAATGACAGGTAACCATTGTATCATTTCAAAAACACTTCTGAATGGAAGTATGTGTTCTCTGTATCAAACACTAGTTATCGTTCTAACAAGGCGCGGCAATGTCAATTGAAAGCACCCATGCCTTTTCAAATTTATAGGTTTTAAATTTGGAAATCATTTTGATGTATGCTTTTCATCCATCCATTGGTTATGTTTGCAACTAGAATTTTCTGTACTTTGATTCATATGCTTTCCTAGACAATTATAGCAACAGCAATCTGTTGGATATTTTTGCTTGTCTTCTATATAGGATTTATTATTTACTTAATATTTCTGAGGAACTATCTCAAACATGTGTTTTGACCCTTTTTCAAGGATGACATTTTGTCCTTGTTATGAATATAATTTGTTTTAAAAACAAGTCATTTGGTGGGCAGTTTAATATAGTGTGTGAAATTGTGTAAAATGGGAGGTCTTATAAACAACAATAAACCCATTTTTCTTTGAAATGTTGCACTGGGGAATAAAAAAATGCAAGAAAGTCTTGGAAATAGACTTTTATGATGATGCAGACATGAGGCAAAATCCTTCCTAATAACTTTAGTGTTATGTCTATCTGACATATCTCTAAAGATAGGCAATCAAAAATATTTTGCTCACTACAAAACATTGTTTTAGCTAAAATTAGAACCTATCTGTATTTAAATATTTTTCATAAATAGGAGCAATAATTTATTTTTGTTTCTCAATGCTTTGAATTCAAGCCCACTCTACTAACACCTTTACTTTTCTCTTTTATTTTGAATTTAAACTCATGTGGACTCCAGTTTTCCAAACTGTGGTAAATTCTAGTGACAGGTTTGGATTACTCTGAATTACTATTTAAATTGTGTGATAACCTTTGATTTGGTGTTCTTACTTGTCTAGAATGAACATAAGAAGATCTTTGTAATAGTTAACATATTAAATACACAAAAATCTAAGGAATACGGAATGATACACATTTTTAAAAGTAACCTTTTCTGAAATCAGCATTTTTCTATATGGTTAATATAGCATTTAAAAATAGTTTTAAAATGTTTTCAGAGTAAATGATAATATAAAGGCCATAAGAATATTATCTTGTGATTTTTTTTGTGGATCTAATATTAACTTAATGTTGAGCTAAACTTTGCTACTATAGTGATATAAAAGGAAACAAAACCTTTGTGCAACAAAGTGATCATGAAAACAGTTGTCCTTTTTACCTTTCACAACAATTGACAGCATACCTGACATGTCTAAGAATGTCAGTAATTGGAGAATAGCAGTAAATAAGATCTTTCAGTCAGTATAATACTATCTAAGTGTCTATTCAATAAACATTTTGCTTATGATTTATATTCTTGGGGAAAAAAAAGCTTTTGAGGGATTTCTGATCTTCATCCTCTTGAAATGCTTAGTTAGCAATCACTGGAAAAAGCGTTCGATCACATTGCAGCCTCCCTTCCCCAGTCAGACTCCCAGTCCTCAAACCTGTGCTATTTCACTGAACTTCTGATGGTTGCTTGGTAGTTGATCATAAATATAGCTACTGTAGAGATTTATTTGCAAGGAATGAAAGTGTATTTTTTGTTTTTAATGGAAAAGTTTCGATTAATTGAGAAAACATGTATTTTAATGAGACTGAGCAGTAGAGTTTTAAAAGATCAGACTCTTTTAGGTTTTAATTACACTACTTGCACTTATCCTGTGTACTGTAATAGAAGTTTCAAACATTAAAACCCACTTTGCAGTATCATCTAAATTACTCATCTCATTGTTCTTGCCATACTGTATTACTAAGCTAAGTAATATTTGTAATTATATTGGTATAAATCTAGGACTTCCCGTCAGACTTAATTATGATTTCAGCACTTAGCTGAGATCGTTACTAACCTTTCATGTAGAGGGCACTGCAATGCACTAGTGCACTTGGCCTATCAGTTAGCTTCTATTTTACATTTTTTCATTATTACTATCCTCCAGTAAATCAGGAAGCATTTATTAACCCCAACTAAACACTTTGACTGTGCCTCCAACTGTGGGACACTGTGTCCCTCCCTGCTACTCTCAAAGGTTCCTCTCTGTAAGGACCATAAGACTGAATGATAAAAGTGAGCCTTATGAGGGCATGGGAGTGGGGGTGGGGAGTAACCTGGATTAGCCAAGTAATTGATGGGCATTTTACACATGTTCTCCTTTAACGCCCCCTTAACAAGTTTTGTTCAGGGAAGGTCATACTATTCTTGTTAAGTTTAAATTATTTGTTTGATTTTTATGATGGATGCATTTTTTTTTTCAACCATTGCTAACAGGAAAACAAAACAACAACAAAAAACTGATCAAAGGGGAAAAAAAAGCAAATTCCTGAGTTAATTTATTTTGCTTGACATATTGTGTTGTATCACTGGTGTTTACACACAATTGACATAGTTGCATAAATTTCTTTTGTTGAAAATACCTCTATATATCATCCTATACAAAATAAATTCAAAGGATCTGTGTTTAATAATCACTTTATTTCTGTACCGGAAGAAAAAGTTCAATGCACAGATCTTTATAAGATTTTTTTAAGATAAAAATCATATTTTAAAACATTTTTCAAGTTCAAAATTTAAAATAAGTAGTAATGGAAGATTATAATGCTGTTTTTCCCATAGTACTTTTAGACACTTTAAAGCTTTGAGCAATTGAACTTGTGACTAAGACACGCTGCTCCTTTTCTTTGTTTTTCTCAAAGCACTTTTTGTGTTTATAGAGTTAAACAGCATAATATTTTCTTGTATTCAGAAGGATGGTCTAGAAGTCATTTGACATTTACCATTACTTTACAATGCAAATAAAATCGAAGTGGCTTATGAAAAGAGGACACTGACTCTATCAGTGGCTTAAATTAAACATCCGGTGGTTCTCTTTCAGTCTCTTTGACTCTAAGTTTATTGAAATGCTTATTTGTATTTGATCATATCAATCTTTTTTGTTGTTTTTTATTCAATTTGTATTTGGTTCTTAATCTGTTTTGTATGTTTGACATAGAGTCCCCCACAAAAGTAGATTTGCCAAAATATTGAACTGCTTCTGAGGCGCTTAGGATCTGTGTGTCTCTTTTGTTTTCTTTTGCCAATAAGAATTAAATGAAATCTAATTGATTCTTAATAGATCTTTATAAAAGCTATTTTTAATTTTTAAATTGGCTTTCAAAGACAATAATTAATCTACTCATTTTCAATTTGTAACATTAACCTTTAAAAAAAAGTTAGTTCAATAATAAGACCGGGAGGCCCGCTATAAAATATACGATCTTTTTATTGATCGTTGACCACTCTTGCTCTTGAATTAGGGATAATGTGACAGAGAAATGAGAGGTTCTCTAGCATACATTAGTTAAAGTCACAAAATATCACAAAACCAGTCTGGTCATAGACTAGTTATTAAAATAAATCAGGTTACAAACGAGCTGAACTTGCCAAGTGTGAGAGTTTTACTCTGGATTTGCAGTTTTCTTGGTGGGTTGAGCCATCTAAACCTGTAAGACGCTGATAACTAAAAATGATCTCTTTAAAGAATCAACTTGCTGGGCAAAAGTCTTATTTGTGTTAAGGGAACTAGTGTATCCGTGCACATTCACTGTGCAATTGAGAAAATTTGAAATCTTAGACTGGTTCCTTTCCACTACATAATAGTGTATTATGATTTTCACTTTGTATATGTTATAGGTGTGAATAGTAGCTATAGCTATCTCTTTAAATAAAGTGGTTAGAAGTCACAAATTGGTGGGCCGCAGTTGATTCAGTCCAAAAGGTTTTTTGTGTATCCTATCCAATGTTTTTCGAAAAGCAACTTAGTTGCTAACACTTCAAAAATTGTCATAAATCACAAAAAATCCTGAATTTGGGATTTCTTTTGTAGAATGACGGGGTCCTGGTGGCGCTGGTAGCATTGCTTGCTAACCTCAAGATCAGCAATCCAAGCACACTAGCCCCTCTGCCCTTGTAACGATTGACAGCCTCAGAAACTATAACGGGGGTGAGATGAATCAGAATCAAGTCCAAAGCACTGATTTTCGGGACATTTGCAAATCTAGCAACATTGGACCCACCTTTGCTCGTGTCAGCAGTCTTTCAAGAATGAGGACTGGGTCATTCTCTTTGGTCATTTTCTAGTTCTCCACTTTTCCCCTGATAATGTTTTCCTCCCTTCCCCTCCACCAAATATGCAAACAAAATTCTCCTCATTAACATCTAGAATATGGATATTTTTAGACTATCATAGTATAAATCATGTTGTTTAAAACATTCTGTCTGATAAAATACGTTAGTAGGCAATAGCAAATGAGTATATATTACTGTATATATTTGAGTATAAGCCGACCCGAATATCAGTCAAGGCACCTGATTTTACCATAAAAACTTCATTTAAAATGTGCTGAAAAAACTAGCTTATACTCGAGTATATATGGTAGTTCTTGGTTGTTTCAGGAGTTAGAATTTGGCCAACACGTAGTTAGTGAACAGAGGGAGATAGAATCCAGCTTGAAATAAATTAAAACCTTTTAGATTCATTGACTCTCTTCCAAAATGGAGAAGTTACTCTCACTAGTGTTCAAGTAAGGATTTTGTTCCCTGAATTATAAGAAGTCTTGAACTAGTTGACCAAATTCCTTCCAACTTTCAGCCTATGAGTTAGTTATTTTAAAAATGAATGTGTTTGCTGTGTGATCGTGCTTAACATTTCATTCCTGATTCCTTTATCATGGTTACTATGGAATTCATTAATGAAAATAAGACTCCTGCTCTTCCTCTTTCCTGCTTTTGGATTATAGGCTTTTAGAGTTTTTTATTGCCTCAGGTTGAAGTTGTAGAGTGGCAGATTATTCCCCTGCCCCTTTCAGGGAGACTGACAGCAGGCTGGCTCATGTAAAACTCAATGAGGCTTTATATACAGATTTTTCTAACTCCCTTGATCTTCTCTGGATGTTTATTCTGTTTCTTCTTTCAAATTTCCGTTGATTCAATAAAAAACGGTGACATTTAGAAATAAAGTTCAGTGAGGATTTGAGCAGGTGCTGGCGATATAAACTATTTGCTGAGTGCCCATTGTGTTTTATTTCCAAGAATTGTTGTGTGAACATATGCTATATATTGTATTTATGTGTTCAAGCTCTGGGTGGATAATCTACCATCTCCCTGTGAATGTCATGTCACGGTGGACTTAGAATTTTATTTCATTTCGATCCCCTAATATTACTTAATTCTCCTAGAGACAGAGGTTTAAAGATTGCCCAAGGGGGGCATACATATCCATTAAATCCAGCAGGCATAGATGAATCTGAGTTTGAGAATATTTTGTTTTCTATTAAAGTTAAGTGGTCTGGAGGAGAGGAATACTTTTCACCTTGGGGTTTAGAGTGTGAAGTTTGAACAATTTTCACCTATAAAAGTCTCAAAAACAGCATTGGCCATTGACGTAGTGCCAGGTTGGGCTTGGTGCGCTCCCTGCTTTTGCTCTCTGGTATGCATAGCAGTCTGTCTGCGCCCACTCACTGCCTGATAACGTAGTTTGGCTTAGTAAGTGGACCTTTAGTAAAATGAGGAGAACTGGTGTCACTGTGGGTTACAAATTTGAATGCCAACTAATTCACAAGGCCTGCAGTTTGAAAGCACCAGGTGCAGGCTCCTGGGGAGGAAGAGGAGGCATGTTGCCTTTGTTAAGCATTGCACTATGGGAAACCCTACATAGGGCCACAGTGCGTCACACAGTGACAGAGTTTGGATGTGGGTTTGGTTGGTAAACCTGTATTTTAGTTTGTATCTGTTGTACATTGCACAGATTTGTGTTCTATGTTATTTATTCATCATTTTAGAAAACTAAAGAATGACATGTGTTTTACATACATACTCTGATTTGTGAGGAATGCATGGAATCTGAGCTAAGGAAACTTCGTTGGAGGCTGTCACAGTTTTTTAAACTTTAATATTCATAATTATTTGACAGGCCATCATTGGAAACAGATATGAGGTCAGAGTAAATAATGTCTAGTTCCCCAAACTATCTTCAAAAAATGATGCTTTATTTTTTTTTCTACGATAACTGGTTTTGTAGTGCTAATGACAACAGGGTATATAATATCTTTTCTGTTTTCCTGGACCAAAAATAATAAGAATATCTCATGATATCAGCCATTCTTATTACATATTTACTATGTGCCTGACATTATCTACACACATTGTCATTGTATCTTTACAACTTCGAGGAAGGAATTACTCACCTTATCTCAAACTCAGTTTGCATTAGAGTCACAACTATGAAGTGGTGGAAAAATGGCGAATGTGCATTTTTGTGCATCTTCAATGTCTGAACTCTAACCAGGAAGACTGCCAATACCTTATACTATGGATTTAGAGTGACAATATAAAGGGGCTTCAAAAGGTTCATGGAGAAATGTTATTAAAAATAACTCTTACTTCCATTTTTTTCACAAAGCTTTTGAAGACCACTTGTGTCTTGGTTTGCCCATGGCCTTTTCAGCCCATTCCTGTAGTCCGGCTGTGATGTCAGGCCTCGTATTTCTGTCACTCCCCTGTGTGTTCCAGAGTGCCTTGGTGTGGACCATTCATTTTATGGTTCCCCTGCTGAGCCTGTAGAGGAACCTTGGTCACACTGTGGCTGTAAGTCTCAAGGTCAGCAGTTCGAAAGCACAGGAGAAAGACTGGTTTTTCCACTCCCGTAAAGAGCTACAGTCTCAGAAATTCACAGGGCAGTTCTGCCCTGTAGGGTCACTGCAAGTCGGCACTGGAGGATTCTGACGAAGGCTTTGCATGCTTTGCCTGAGACCTCAACACGAGGTGTTCTGAACATCAGTAAGATGTTCCTTTTTCCTCTGTCGGGTACCTGAAGTGACACATTTTGGTTATTGCATATACAAAATTATTTTTTAACAGCTTGTTATAATTTGTAATAAAAAACAATTTCCTCAAGTGACTCCAATTAAAACACTCTTTGTTCTCTATAAATTTCCTCGAGATAAAGTCGAAACTCTTGCCAGCCTTTGTGTCTTATACTATATCTGGCTCATAGTTGGTCATGAATAAAATTTGAATAGCACTTAAGCATTTAGTAATATTCGTTTAGTTTTGTAAATATTTTATTATATATAAATACTCCCTGTTGGTTATAACATATACTTAACCACTGAGGATTGAAGAGGAACACTGGATATATAAATTGTCTCTTGGATTTTCTTTTGTTAAGCTACCTTTATTAAAGCTTTCACTATCTTGGTAAGAAGTCATCGTCATAGCTACTCTACATCATATGTACATATTTTTTTCCAAGTAACTACTTATGCTTCTCCACAAACGGCTGAACTGCTGTTAGGTAAGATGAGTGTGCATTTGTTCTCAGGTAAAACTCAATAGTGTGCTCCAATGAAAAGAACGTCCTTCTCTGCTGTCAATAAGGAATTGCTTCCAGTGCTTGTTCTTGAAATATGTTTAGTTACTAAATATTTTCTAATATAAAGGTTTAGGAACACTAATTGGCATTTAATACCAGAGTATTTAACTTAGTAAAATCACTTGCAAAGGAAATCTGCACGAGCTACATACCGTCTCAGTGTGCTATAAAGCAGGATGAGTGTTTGCAGTGCTAGTTCTTCCTCCAGTTCTGGAGGTAGGAGAGAAACTGGGTTGCATGGGAGGACATCCAGTTTATTTATTCTTGTACTTATACTATTCTATCTCATAGGGTAATCGTATAATCTTAGCAATCTTTTTATTGAGAGATCTTAACTTTTAATGATAGTTTTAAAGATCTGCTATCTCTTTGGTTCCTAGTGAGTATCATTGTATAATTAAGCTTTTCTGCAAATAATTATCATTGTGGTAGTCTTTCTGTAGAGTCATTTATGGATATTTCTGGATATGCTGCTGCAAGCTGCCACTGTTTTTTATGTGTCTCAGGCAATATGCAGATGAGTAAACAGAAATATTAAGCATTGAGTTTGTTGTCAAAAATCATCCACTGCATTGCTTTTACAGACTGTTAAGAAAATACTGCTTTATGTGTTGTGAGATCAGAATTCATGCTTCTCAATTCTGAACTGGACACATTTTGCATGGTTGTGAATATATTGCTGTACGGCCATACTTTGGGGTACACAGTGAGCTGCCAACTGCCAGGTTGGCCGTTTGACCCCATCAGTTGCCCTGCAAGAGCGAGACAGGCTTTCTGCTTCCCCAAGACGTGCAGTCTCAGAAAGCCACAGGGACAGTCCTCCTCTGTCTTCACAGGGCTGCCATGAGTCATACTTGACTGGGTGGCAGTGAGCTTGGTTTATTTACTTTTAGGAACCACAACACTTGTAGAATGGCCAACAATAAAGAACACGCCTATTTATTGATGAAAATGATTATTCTTGATTGGCTGTGTGGACAGACTGGTGACCACCCCATCCATCTCCACCTCCCTTCAAGAGTCTTCTTATACTTAGTTTCCCAAACCAGAAACAGTAATTAAAGTAACTCACTCTTGCCAAAGTTTTAAAATGTATGATAAATGAAGCCTGATAAATAGTGAAAATATGAGAAAGGTGATTAGAGCTGACAATTTTCTTGTAAAAGGCTCGGATGATAAATATCTCCTGTGATTAGTTATTAATTTGGTGCAAGAGAGTTTGCTTCAGCATAAAATACTTTATGAACAGTGGCATAAGGAAATATTTTAGACGCTAGGTAGACACATGTTTAACCAGAGGAGAAATTGCTCAAACTTGATTGGTAATAATTAAAAATGGCAGAACTGGCATCCATGTAGCTGGTCTGTTTTCTGTGTGACCGTCCTAAGAAAGGGTGGTACTTCCTGAAGACGTGAAGACTGATAGTGTGTTTTCCATTTAAACCCTTGAGAAGCCTCAGGAAAAGGGAACGGTTTTATGGGTATCACTCCTCAACTGATAAAATATTTAATTTAAGGCATAAAAAGACCCCTTCTCATTTATTGAACTATAAATATGGAGCAAACGTGTTCTATTACCACTTAAAGTTGCATTCGTGCTATTAATGTCCTTTAAAATAAATATGGATTCCTTTATGTTGAAAGAAAAGATAAAATAATACTGGTCATGGGAATGAAGGGTTGCTTCCTGTCTGTGTCTCAGCTGAGTCTGTGGCACATCACTCTATTGATGGTGTACATCATTGATGACAGTGGGATTTTTTTTTTTTTTTTGTATATGAAGAGAACCTGTGTCTTCATCTTTGGTACTTTGCCTCCAACTTACGGCACCTTGCCCACGGACTAGCTCTAAGGCATAATTTAATACATGTGTGTTGAGAGAATTGAGAGTACTGCTATTGTAGGATGAATAAATCTGCTTTTAAATTTGGCTTCAACTCTGGCTGAAATCCAGGCAATTGATTCAACGGCCCTCTTTCTTCCAGATTGATTTATTTCTGAGTAAAGTTGATGCTTAATAATACGAGGGCTTAATGTCATTGTCTGCATGCAGATAGCGCTTGCTTTATGTACGCCTTGCATCCTGCTTGTCTGATAGCCATAGCTTCATTTATTTATTTGTTTATTTATTTGGGTTGGGGGAGAATAAACAGCATTGTAATGTCAAACCAGTGGGTTACTCCTTTTTCGTAGGGACTCTGGGATACAGTCGTCACTGGGCATTTGCAGAGGCTTGGTTCCAGCACCTCCATGCGTACGATCATCTGTGGCGCCCATGTGTCTTATAAAATAATGGTGTAATCTTTGCCTTTGACCTAATCACATCCTCTAATATACTTTAAATCATCTCCAGATTACTTGTAATACCTGATTGAATGTAAATGCTTGTGAATCCCTTTTAGCCTTTGAAAGATTGATTTTGATTTGACTATTTAATTGTTCCCTTCTACTCCCAAATAGTTTTTGATCCATGGTTGCTTGAATCCAAGGATGTGGAATGGTGGATCCCCCTACCCTATTTAAAGAGCAGAAAACACCACTTGCCTTTCATTATTTAATGATACTTGGTATTCATTGCAAAGAGACATTTTTAGCCCAAGGAAGCAGTAACAACCTTTTATTTTTTCCCTTCTCTCTTTATGGGTGAAAAATATGTGTGTGTATATGCAGAGAGGGAAGAGCATGTTGCAAGAGTTTCCTTAGTTCCCCCTGTGGTTCTTTTAAGTATAGCCTTTTGAATGTATGTTAAGTGTTTGGTTAATTGCTATGAACCTAAACATACTGATTAAAGCCAGATTCATATTAGAACAATTATCTGGTTAATTGCTCTGGTGCAAATATAGGCTAAAAAATCATCAGCATCAAGTTGTGAAAGCTATGGCAGGAGTTTCAAAACCACCAAGCATACCTTGTGCAAATCACATCAGCAAAGCAATTAATTTAGGCTAATTGCTTTTCTGTTTGTTCAAGATGCACTTTGGAACTGTCTTTTTAAATCATGGCAATTAAGATTAGTAAGCAATATAATTAAAATGGTTAAAATAGTCACTAATTTTAAAGTGATAACTATCCCATATGTGCCTATCTAATATATCTAACAGGAGCGCTGGTGGCAGAGTGGGTTATATGTTGGGCTGCCAACCACAAGGTTAGCAGTTCAAATCTACCAACCACACTCCATGGTAGAAAAATGGGCCTTTCTGCCTCTGTAAAGATTTTGTCTTGGCAGCCCTTGAGAGTGGTTCCACGCTTTCCTTCTGAATTGGACCTCATGGCCGTAGGTAATGTATCTATTGTCCATTAGATATGTATCCATTGTCAGTGGTAATATGGTTAAGGTAATCATGGTTTTTAACGGTATTTATCTTTTTCATGTGATTGAGTATTATACATTTGTAAACACCAATTTGGCAAAAATGGAAACTAGTTGAGTTTCCAACTGTTTCTCTATGAAGCAATGATGTAAAAGAGCCACAGTTGAAAAATACCAGGGAAAATGGTAGATGGGAAGATCAGTTTATTGAAAGAAAAAAAAAGTAGAAATGCTATTCGTTTCTTTGTTCACCATATTGTGAAATGGCAAGCAGGTCTTTTACGGCTCTCCTTAAACAGTGTGTTTAATGACATGGGACAGTTTGCTGACCCATGATATTCTATGAAGAAATTAGACTGGCCTATGTTCAGGAGTATGATTCTAGAAGTACATCATTTAGAGTGTCACATGTATTGATTTATTTTTAATAAAGCCCTATTAGCCCCCACTGTCTTGTGGATTTCTGTAGATTTTACACAAAATTTGAATGAAATGAAATGTGATAATAAGAACTTAAGGGCGCATTTCAAGTTTTATGTTAGAGTCCTCCCTTTTTGGGGGGGTGGTTAGTAGACATAGACATTTTCTGTAGTAAGATTTCTAATTCAGTATGCATAGACCACCAGACTTAGCTAATTAACCTGAGCATCTCAAAACCTTCTCAGCCGTGGAGCCAGTGTAGAACTGTGCCCCAGGGTTTCCAGGACCGGGATTGGCACAGAGGCGGGTTGCCTGGTCTTTCTTCCTTGGAGCAGCGGGTAGGTTTCAACTGTTGAATGTTCGGTTAGTGCCCCTCCTGTGCCTCTGAGGCTCCTGGCTATATTGCATACTGTGATCAATTGTGAAACTAAACTCTAAAGTTCATTTTATTAGATGTATTTGCTGCTTTTATAAAATGCCTAGTACCTAGATGTACTACAAACTAGATCAAGACATCTCAGGATCCTATTTCTTATGGCGTGTTCCCTTAGAAAACATCTTATTGTGAATTAGGTGGAAGTTTACAGAGAAAATCAGTCTCACATCCGTTAATTTGTTTCTGTGTGTGACATTTTCCATCCCCTCAAGGTAATAGCACTCATCCCACCCCCTCCCTGGGTACCCTTTCCTACAGAAAACAGTCTTGCAAGTAAAAATGCAAATAGAAACCGGACAATTGATGAAATTTAATCAGAAACTGTTGAAGCTTTTTAGAAAACAGAAAACCAGCAATGGTTGTTTAAATGGTGGTTGCCATCCAAGTCAGGATCTAGGTTTTTCTTTGAAACCAACCTGGACTTTTTGAAGCAGAAGAATTTTACTCTGTTTTAGGGGGAATATTAAGTTTCCATTTCCTTTGGTCTGCAAAATTTGAGTCCTGCAGTTATTTATTGTGGAAAAACACTGTAGGTGCTATAAAATTAGTCATTTTTGTATACTGTTGAAGACGGCATTGTGAGAGCTAATACTAAATGGGGCAAAGCAAGCCTCTCAGAGGTGCAGTGTCTTAGTGGAGATCACTGTTAGCTGGTACAGTTAGGAGCAGTCGGGTATATATCTGTCGGAGTTCAAAAACCCGATTCTTTACCACCCAGCAAACTCCTGTCAGCAGCTTATTCTGAATGTAAAAATATAGTTGTTTGTTAATACTTCAAGCCATTGGAATCTATTGAATATAAATACTAATTAGTATGTTTGGTTTGTGATATCATTACAATAAAATGACACATGCATTTTTAGTTTAGATTGTTACTTATTATTTATTGTCCTAGTTGTTTAATAGGAATCCTTGGGTGTCATTAGCAACTAAACACTTGGCTCCTAACTGAAAAGTTGTTGGTTTGCATCCCCCCAACAGGCTCCTCAGAAGAAAGGCCTGCAGGTCAACTTCCAACAGATCACAGCCATTGAAACGTAGCACATCTGTTCTAAACATAAACGGTTGCCATGAGTTGGAATCTACTCAACAGCAACGTATCAAACAAAGCTCAAAACGAATGAATACACAGAAGAAAGCGCAGTTCTTCTGGTCTTATAAAGACTTGTTTCTGAAAGGGGATAGTTTAAACAAAATTTTAAAAATATTTAAACATGAACTTATACAACATTTTAAAAGTCTACTTTAGTATATCTTAAACTTTTTTTTGTTGCTGTTTCATAGTATTCAACATACACAACCTTTTCTATTTGGTTGTCAGGTTAGGGAAAAGGGAAGGGAGAAAGGAGGTCTTTCCTTAGAAAAATTGTTGCTGAGGCTTAATCATAATTTTGCCTTCAACCTCCATGTCTTATTAGTCTTAGGATATCCTAATTTCTGTGGCACATAGGGTATTAATACCTACCATAAAAATCCCACAAGTAGCTGGAGTCTTCAATTTTGAAATGCTTTTAGTTGTAACTATCACCTTAATGACCACATATCAATAAACTAGTTAATACCGTGGGTTGATTCTGACATGACTTTCATAGGTAGCTTGCTGTTTACCATAGCAGCACACTAATCAGACTTGCCTCGGGGTTTTATTGCCTCTTAAATAAAGCCTAGCAGTATTTTCTCCATGATTTATTGCAGTGTTTTGAGAACTAGTTTCATTTGGGAAATACAGTATTCATTGGTTTTTCTTTTAACTTCAATTTAAATGGCGTTACAATTTGGGGTTTTGATTTCATTTTTTATTAATAAATTACAAATGTATATTTAGTGTCTTAATGTTTCATTGTACCATACACACACACAGACACACACAGGAGTATTTTGCTTTACGTGAATGTATATCTGTAAAATCATATTTTATGCTTGGGGAGAGAGAGTAAATTGCATCCTTTTTTCTTTTAGTTTTAATTGATGCTGGGATGGATTATAAATTCTTTAAATGTACCTTGAGAACAGCATGGGATTTAAAACTATCTCCAGGAATTACAGCTTTTCCACACTCCTGAGCTTTTTACCAGATACTCAGTAAATACAAGTTGATGTTGATGGATTGCCTTGTCTAGATGGCACTCAAACCTGGTGCACATACTTGGGTTCAAGGTAAGAAAACAAAACAAGAACTGCTCAAGATGATCAAGAAGCAAAGCAAGTCAAAATAAGCATGTGAACATGTTCAAGTTTATTTAATGGAAATAAGCACAACCTTTTAAAATGCAAAGTGTCTTTGAAGAGTTACAGAGTCACTCACTGAATTTCTAATGTAATGTGGTTTCAGTGTGCTGTACCTGGATGCAATTGCGGCATCCTGGCAACATGCTAACCTTCCTGGATTAAACATCAAAGCACTCCGTGACAATGGGGAGAAACATGGTCTCTCTGTGGCAACGATTTATTCGCAAAGAAGATGACAAAATACAGCAAGACAATGCCCTGGTTTTCTTCAATACATTTAGGAGTGTATGTGGGGGATGTTTGAGGGGGGGGTTGTTTTTGGCAATATTTTTCTAGTAGATTTATGAACATTTAATGGATAACTGTTGAAAAAATATAGGTATTTTTTGCATACAGTATGCTGTAAGGACCTTGTTGGAATTAGAGCTGTTTAGCCATTTGTACCTTTAAATGAAACACCCATCTCCTCTTTGTGTGCAAGATTCTTTTTGTCACGTTTGTTCCCAGTATCAAGCCATCATTATGCTGCTGGGAGTTTTTTGGTGATGGCCCTTGGCAGCTATCCATCTCCAAGTAAGGCCCAGCAGTGCGTCTTGTTCCTGTGGAGAAGGATACAGTATTGCCACGCTGACCCTGACACTTAGACATCCACACTTTATTGCTATTTGATGGCCTCCTCCCATTGTCAAAAATGTAGCTGTTTTTAAAAGGGACAAGGTCACGGTGATTTTACAGTGCTGCAATCCTGTAGGCACAAATATTTTACTTGCAATTCTTTCCCCACTGACAGTGTTTTCCAATGTTTAATTGGAATCGTACTTATCTTTACTAACTTGTCAATATTAGTTGTGTTCTACATTCCAATCCACCCAATCAGTTGTGCGTGTGCACTACCACTTGGTAGAGTGTTTAGGATTTAGATGCTCCACACTGATGAGCAAAGAGGTCTGCGTAGGAGAGAAGAATGAGCTAATAACCCAAGGTAGCAGAAATGGCTAAAACGAACCTTTAAATTGTGCTTTACTAATGCTTATATTATGAGCCTTCATAGCATTGTGGTTATGAGTTGGGCTCTTTATCATAAGGTCAATATTTCAGAACCACTAGCTGCCCCAGAGGGGAAAGATGGGGCTTTCTACCTCCTTAAAGAGTTAGTCTCAGGAACTCATGGGGGTGGGGGGCAGTTCTACCCTGCTCTATGGGGTCACTGAGTTGGCATTGACTCAGTGGTCAGGGGGTTCGATGCATACATTAATAGTAATCTTCAGTTCAGCTAGGCATTATGAAGAGTGTCCTATAGGTGAGACAAGGTACCAAGGACTAACCCTGGACCGTCCTTAATCTTAGGAGCCCCGAGGCCACAGAGGACTAAGCATTGGGCTGGAAATATTAGCTGTTTGAGCCCACCTGCCACTTCTTGAGAGAAGGGTGGAGCAGTCTGTTTCTATAAACACTTATGGAGTTTGCTGCCCTATGGGGTCACTGTGATTCAAACTGGATGGCAGTGTGTTAAAAATACATACATACATATATATATATATATTTACAGTGTATCTTCCAAGCAGTACATTCTCGGGCAAACTAGCAACAATCTACACATGTGCTATTTTGAAAGTTCTGTTAAAGCTCTTGTACACAATAAGCCAATTATCTACCCATAACCCAATGCCATTGAGTTGTTGCTGTTCACAGAAACCCTATAGCCCAGAGTAGAACTGCTCCTTAGGGTTTCTGAGACCATACACTTTTACTGAAACAAACAGCTTCATCTTTCTCCCTAGGAGCAGCTGGTGGTTTTGAACCCTCCAGTTAGCAGTTAGAAGCCCATTGTTTAACTCACTGTTACACCTGGGCTCTGTGTGCCAATCACAGATAGATGAAAATTTCCAGAATACCGAAAAAACTCTCCATCAATAATTTATATCAGCAAAGAAAGTGGCAGGGGACCCACATCTAACCTCTTTTGGCTCCCAACGCTGATTGCCACAAGGCAGATATCAGACATGATATCAGACCTGCTTCCAGCCTCCATCCCACTCTCCTTCTGTGGCTGAGTTTGATAATTCCTTGCTGTGGCCACACAGAACCATCAAACAAGGTTCATTCATGTGTATGGGTTTTAGGAAGTTTATTAGGGTACAGTAGAGGTGAGAAATGCTCAGGATACGGTTGTTTAGTCAGAACAATCTCTGCCATGCCCACAGGCAAACTCTCAGCTCTAAGTTTTTTGGCCTGGCATCTGCCCTGCCTGGGCAATATT
Organism: Tenrec ecaudatus; assembly: GCF_050624435.1. Lineage (NCBI taxonomy): Eukaryota > Metazoa > Chordata > Mammalia > Afrosoricida > Tenrecidae > Tenrec > Tenrec ecaudatus. Next base: position 109,501,895 of record NC_134531.1, on the reverse strand, counting down.
ACAAAGCTTTTGTGGGTGCCAACTAATGTCCAGAAGGGATGCCACTGCACTGAAAGTCTCAATTGGAAGGCAGTCAACTCTAACTCTGTGAGCCAGCAAACCCAGCTCCTCTAATTAATTGCCTGAAGGCACACACTCCACAGGCAGTCTCCTGCCCCCAAACACTCAAGCTTTGCTTTTCTGTGGGCTAGGACGTCCATGGCCCTGTCTTATGCTCTGCCTCCTGGTTGGGCTGCTCTTTTGCCACTCCTCTGGTGTCACAGATATCTCCTGGACCAAGGAGGTTCAATGCACAGGGATTGGGGTCCAAAGAATATATTCCACTCCTGGCTCTTTTGTTTTGCTGGTAGTGAGATTATCCCCCTTTGCCTCTGAGATTATTAATTTTATACCCAGCTGAATGGCACTCATAATTAACCCTTTTAGCAATCTCTTACAAATGAATACTATCAGTGTCTTTCTGCACCTTCTCTGACCCAGACCCACCAGGGAAAGGTCATTTGTCGGGAGTTTCGGAGAAGATGGTTAGAAGGGACAGATTAAACAACTCACTTTGTGGCAGTCAATAACCATTTACAACCTAGATCCCAAGTTTTAGTTTAAAACTAGGAGCTCCTTGGTGCAGTCATTAAAGTGATTGACTGCTAACCCACCAGCCCCTCCCTAGAGAAAATGTGGCCAGTTAGCTCTAGTAAAGAAGCCTTGGAAACTGAGGCAATTTTACCCTGCCTTTTATAGGGACCACTTGACTTGAAGGCAAAGGGTTTTAATTTAAAGAGTGTGCTGCAAAGTAATTTTCTCACTTAAATTGCTTCATATATATATGTATATAAATAATTTATTTTTATTCAAAAGGGTAGACATCCAACTGGGTTGTTTGATTTTAAGCATATTTGTACAAAGGAGACTTACATCCCAAGACTGGGAAGTGGGAGCTCAGCAACTAAAAGCCTTCTTCATCTAACTTTCCAATTATGGATAGCAAGAGGTAAATTTTAATGCAACTTCCCTTTAATTTGCTGTGACTATTTTTTGACACTCACAAGTTAATGTCATTCATTTGACATGAAATAGGAAGGCGAATAACTTTGGGATTCAGCTCTCAAGAGCAAGACAAGGAGCTTAGGCAGGTTGTCGCCTATCACCTCCCCCTCCCCCCACAGTCCCTAGAGAACACCTGGATTTCTAAGAAAAGAGATGGAGTTTCCACCGAGCTTTTGTAAGAGTAGACTTTCTTCCCCTGATGACCCATGAAAGAGCATTTTTATTCTTTGGTATCTTCCCGCATTTTACTCAGAGCTGTGCTCTATTTCATCCTTTTGTTGTCGTCACAGGTGACATTTTCTGAGGTAATTTTTTCTACTTTAATTTGGATCCGCTCTCCTTTCTTAAATCTGTAGCCTGTTTTCTTTTATTGTCAGTGTCATTGATGACATTTTCATTTGATTCTTGACATATTCATTTTATAATACATGGCATTGTAAGGAGTTTTTTGGTCAGTGACATTTTGGCAAACACTTGCCAGTGGCCACCAGAGAAGGTCACTCAGATGCGGAGCAATGAGATGAATTTCCTGGGGAGAGTTCTCTGCAATACTAATGAATAGAACTTTCCGTGGGATTTGGGAAACTGAGGTCCTTTCTCCCTTGTTGGCTGTTTGTTTTCTTTTTCTTCCGAACTAGTTATTATTAAGTCCATCACTAGGTAACCTTGTAAAGTTAATTTTGTTTCCTTTTTTTTTTTGTTATGACAGAGGGGTAATACCTACTGTAGTGAAATGTTTGGAGACTTAATCGTGTTTCAAAAGCACCTTGAGCATGAATCATTAGTTCATTATTAGAATGGCGGCTTGGGTGGGACCATCCATCATTGATGCTTTATCACCATCATAGCCTCTCGGCTTTCTGCAAATTGACAGTGAAGGTCTTAAATCAAACTTTTTAAAGACACAAGCAGAAATCTTGAAGGTTACTCGATGCTTATTGTATAGTAACATGAAAGTGTTTACAATTATAGTAGAAAAATAAAACCATTCTGGTATACTCTTGATTATATATTTTCAGAATCATATCAGTTTACAGATTTAATTGACAAAGTGCATTTACATTAAACAATTAAGAAAAGCCAAGGAGAAAGTACTGTGTACTCCCACTGTCATCAGATAGGCTGCTGGAATATTCTTTTTATCTTTGTGAAATGCTTACCATGTAATTTTTACCAGAGCATATTTAAGTTAGTTACTCTCTCATTTATAAATTAACATTATGTGGATGCACACTCACATATATACACCATTGGCCTTTGGTAGAGAAGAAATTAAAAATATTTCAGGAGCCATAACTTTTCAATTTAAATTTTTGTTTATAACTAAAGCTTTTTGTTGTAAGCTTTTTTCAAGACATTAGAACAGTTTTTAAAAGCTGATCTAATGATATGAGTATTTATATATAATTCTGAGTTTGTTATATTGCAAGAATCTGTTTTGGAAGTAGTTTCAAAGGCCATCTGATGGACCTTTCTGCTTACAAGCTCCTGGCTCTTCATTTATTTCATATCGCCCTTTTCCCCCTCCAATCCTTGTGTCATTTTATATCACTGGGCACATTTAGTTAACATTAAATCACACTCTATGTGACACTCAAAATGCTCTTATAACCCAAATATAAGCACTTTCTTAAAAGCATTTTTTAAAAATCAAGTTACTATTCTCAGTTTTTAAAAAAGAATACACCATGTACCCTTAACAGAAATGTCTTCCTGGAGCGGGCGTGTCGTGGCAGTGGAGTGGGGAGGGTGCTGTGGACTGCCAAAGGGCAAACTGCCCCCGGTGAGACACTGGCAGCTGTTGATTTCCCTTTGCTCTGTCTGGCTCTGCTTTTCCAACCCCATGGCTTGCAGGTTTATTAAAATGCTAATGATGTTTATTATACTTTTATTGGCAGCTCTCCAGATTCGATTATTGATATTTCTGAACAACAGCAGAATGCAACATCAAAGTTTCCCTTGACTCTTTTCCTTAGATTTTTTTTCTAGTCAGTAAAAATATAAACACTATTATGTCAGATAGATCATATCTACTTTATTTGTATAAAAGTGAAATGTTAATAAGGGCACTGCCAACTGCTTGGAAATGAGCATTTGGTGGGATGGCAAGGGCCTCCCTTGGGCTCCTGCCTTCGGTTAATGTATGATCCCACTCTTAGAGGAGTAATCATATTTCCAATGAGTTGCTGAGAGCTTTGCTTTTCCACCTTTGATATTGGCACCTTGTGCAAATCGACTAATGTGTAGGTTCATGAAGGACAGAATAATCTACTTAATGACCAGCCAGGTGTAAAGGTGCAACTGATGTTCTGAACTGCTCTTCCAGAAAAGTTTTAACTTCTGTTAACTTTTTATTGTGATTTAGATGAAGGTTTACAGAGAACACCAGTTTTCCAGTCAACCATTCGTACACCCCTTCTTGTTGATTGCAGTCCCTGCCATGTACTATTACTTATCCTCTTTCCTCCTGATGTTTCCAGTCCTCCTCCTTTCCTAACCTCTCTGGACTTTGTCCTTGGATAATTGCCGTTTTGATCCCAAATGATGGATTATTCCAAGTGGGTGTACCTCACTAGAGCTATTGCTCCTCTCACAGGCCTCCTTTTTGGCTGGAGATTGAGCCTTAGGGGTGAGCCTATTGGCAGAAGGGAAGGGTGGACCAAGAGCCACACTCTCAGACGTTCCGCCACTTTCTTTCTTTAAAAAGAACAACACACCATTTTATTAAGGGCTTTTTACAATTCGTATTACAATCCATTCATCACTTGTATCAGGCATATTTGTACATATGTTGCCATCATTTTTTTCTAGACAGTTACGTGTACCACTTACCCAGGGTTACACAGCTAGATGGTCCTGGAGGGGGAGCCCAAGTCCTGTTTCTCTAACTGCTTACCTGCTCCATCCATCCCACTCGGTTGAGCATTTTCCTCACCTTCTTACCTAGCTCCTTATTTGCCACCAACATTCACTTTCTTTCACAGACTAGAATAGAATGTAGGCTCTCACATTTCTTTTATTTTTAATGACAAGTAGAGTGAATTATTTTAAGAAAGAAATTGAGACTACCTAAAATCCCACTAACAAGAGAGTTCTACTGTTTGTACTTCACCAAACATCTTTTAAAATAGCAGTCTGTATATAACTTTATTCTCCAACTGATATTTCTTATCCCACCTTATTTTTCATATGTCTATAACTTAGCAATATATACATAGCATGATGATAATTATAGATCTCTGTCACTATTTCTAAGGAATTAATGGTAGAGTTTTTACGCTATATAATCAGCCTTCTGTTGCTCTTGTTGTTAGTACTGATGAAGCTTCCGACTCACAGTGACCGACCCTGTGTGTAACAGAGTGAACAATGTCCAGTTCTGTGCCATCCTCACAATTGTTGTTTGAGCCATTCTGTCAATCTGTGTCACTACTTCAACACTGTGACAATGTATCATATTTCTTTCTTTACAGTGTGCTATAAACTATCTGTAGACACTAAATACTCACTGATTGATAATAATTATAACTACTGTGTGCCTGAAATGTTGTAATTACTTTTAATGTAGTACAATTAAATGTGTTGTTGTCAGGGGCCATTGAGCCAGTTCTAATTCATAGTAACCCTCAGTATAGCAGAACAAAACACTGTTTGGTCCTACAGCATCTTCTCAGTCCTTGCTATGTTTCAGCCTATGGGGGTCGCCATTGTGTCTGTTCATCTTGCTGCGGGTCTCCTTCCTTTTGGCTGACCCTCTGCTTTACCTCGCCTGATGCCCTTCCCCAGGGACTGATGCCCGTCCTGATAACATGCCCTCATAGATGAGACAAAGTCTCACCATCTTCTCTTCTAAGGAGTATTCCATGACATAGCTGTTCATTTTTCTGGAAGTTCATGTTATAATCAATAATCTTGGCCAACATCACAGTTTGCATTTAAATCACACAAAAACTTTCTGAAGTAAGTAATATTACTGATCCTATTTTACAGATAAAAATATAAGACACATGGAGGTGTAGTAATTTGACCAATGGCTCAAGGATCTAACTGTACCATATGTTAGATGAAATAATCCATTAATAGTGGAAACTTGTATTATCAAATAAAATAACAGTACACAGTGATGGCAAAGAGTAGGTTTAGACTAGAACCTCCTTAACTAATGAATGCAGGGAGTGGTAGTGATGGTAGTTGTAAGATGACATAGAATTGGTTCTGAATCATAGTGGCCCATGCACAGCAGACCAAAACACTGCCTGGTCCTGCACCAGCCTTACTATTGTTTCTGTGTTTAACCCTACAACTGAGCAAAATGTTTCACAAGGATTTTGTATTAGGAAACGGTAGCGAGCAGTTCACTCTGACAAATAGAGCCCTTCTGAGTGAGAATCTCAACAGTACACAAGGATCAGGAATCCTGGGTGGCACTAAAGGTAAAGTGCTCGACTACTAAACGTTTGAGAGTTTGAACCTTGGAACGGAGCCTTGGAACACTGCTTCTGAAAGTTCGCAACTTGGAAACCAGCTGGAGCAGTCCTGTTGTGCACATGTGGGCTTGCCACGAGTTGGCATTGTCAACTAAGAACAACAACATAAACCCTGGAAGGGCACTACCAAGGTTGGTTCTACTTTTGTTTTGTTTTTTTTACTTTCTACATGTCCATTTCCTTATATGCATGTAAAAGTTGAACCTATGTATTATGGTGCTGGCAAAAAATACTGAAAATGCCGTGCACTGCCAAAGGAACAAACAAATCTGCCTTGGAAGAAGTGCAGTCAGAATGCTCCTTGGATGCAAGGATGACGAGACGGTGTCAGGAGAGACTGGTCCCTGGAGGACATCAGGCTTGCTAAAGTACAGGGGCAACACGAAAGAAGAAGGCCCTCCAAGAGATGGCTTGACACAGTGGCTCCAACAATGGACTCAGCTTGTAAACAATTGGGAGGATGATGCAGGACCAGGCTGTGCTTCATTCTCTTGTGTGTAAGTGGGGTCACCATGAGTCAGAATGGACTCAACGCATGTAACAACACCATGGCCTGGTAACCCCTCTTGAATTTTCTGAGATTATATTTCTTAGTTCATGCAGCATATTAATGTCATGGTTAGATGATGAATTATGTGGCTGTCCTAACAACAACATTGTGTTTCTGATTAATACAGTCTTCCTGTGGATGTCATTGCGAGGACAATGTGACAGATTCTTGCTTTAGCCTGGAAGCTAATTTGACTTTTACAGGTATCTTTGCTTACCTAGTGTACGTTGGATTAACTTTATAGTCTAATTGAGAGGACAGTATTTCTTTGGCTCCTTCAGGGGGAAAAATGCTCACTCATGTCTATCATATCTTGCCTATAAATATTAGGAGAGAAAATGTGGAAACATAAATGATTTCCAGGTTTTAGATGCTCCAGCATGTTGCATCAGAGGTAAGCAGTTGACATCTTTGTTTTTCTGACACCAGAAGAAGGGTGCATTATGGGAGTTAGGCAGAAATTTTAAGTTTATAAAGAAAGCATTCCACCCTTTTTAGGGTTATAACATAGGAGTTTGCAAAAGTGTGCTTGTAATCCTAAACATATTGTATGTGTGTGTTTTTATTATGGTTTTGGGGAAAGTTTACAGAAAAAAATGTTTCCTACTAAACAATTTAGACATACTTTGTTTCCTGACATTAGTTCCAATCCCTTCAATGTGACAGCACCTTCCCACCTTCTCCTTCTGTTCCATTTTTTCCTGCTTTCTTTCCTCTTCTTGCTTTCTGAACTTTGTCTTTGAGGAAATGCTGCTCTTCTGGGCTCCTATGGTTGATTGCTCTAAAAAGTATCTTCTGCATGGGTATTATTGTTTACCCTGTGGCCCTGTCTATTGTTGGACTGTAGTGTATCTTTTTTTTGAAAACATTTTATTAGTGGTTCATACAACTCTTATCACAATCCATACATATACATACATCAATTGTATAAAGCATATCTGTACATTCTTTGCCCTAATTCTTTTCTTTTTTTACATTTTATTAGGGGCTCATACAACTCTTATCACAATCCATACATATACATACATCAATTGTATAAAGCACATCCGTACATTTTTTCCCTAATCATTTTCTGAAGTGTATCTTACGGCCATAGTCTCAGGGTTTCCACCAGTCTCCACCAGACCTATAAGTCTGATTACTTTTATGATTTTGAATTTATACACACATCCCTTCCCTCATCTAGGCCATGATCTGGATCAGAGTGCTCAACAGTTGCAGCTGGGCACCCTCTAATTCTTCTGGTCTTAGGCTGTGGTTCATGTGCTCCATCCATCCTTCTGTCCCATGCTTCCGTGAGACTTTGATTTTTCTTCACGCTTCCTTGCTCTGTTAGAGAAGAGAATAATACTTGCCTCTTAGATGACCTCTTATAAGCTAATGAAGAACCCGGTCACCACTTAACACAGTAGGGTGTGGAGCATTGTCCTTGTGGACTATGTTAGCACAGTGACCTTACAGAGCCCTGAAACTGTGCATGTAGTTCACCACTACTCCAGAATACTTTAAAAACATTTTGCATATTTTACTCCTTCATCTTTTCCCCAATATTTGATAGTCAGATGAAGCTTCCTATCTGCTACCCATGCCTTTGGTGTAACACTAATACATTGGAAAGATAAAGAATTATCTAAAGGAGCTTAAATTCTGAGCACCCCGTTTGCAGAAGGCTATAGATGATAGTGGAAGCCCAAAGTCCATTTTCAGAGTCCCCACATGGATAAAACCTCGGGTGAGTCCCCTCTGACCGTAGAAGGGTGGGAATGGCCTTGCTGTCGTGCAGAGAGCAGTGCAGAGTCCATTATAGCAGGTGTAGCTAGGTTAAAATGTAACACCTTATCATTCGATCTCCTTTTTGACCGACTTTAACGTTGTTATAGTGTTTAATATTTTCTACTTTTCTTTTCATTGATGTTTTCCTGTGTTTTGTGATTGCTGTTGGTTTTGTTTATTTGTGTTTTTTATAGTTTACTATAAATGAAATACAGGATAGGTAAATCTGTAGTGACAGTAATTGGATTAATAATTACTTAGGGACAGGGGAGAGGAGGATGGCAGGAAATTAGAAATGAATAATGAGTAGAAGAATTAAATGGCCTGAAATTCCTTGTGGTTATTATTGTACAGGTCTTCTTAATATGGTTGGACAATTAAATTATATGATATGTGAAGTATATGTCAATTAAACATTTTTAAAAAGAGGTTTGGAATGATGAATACATAGAATATAAAGGACTAGTAGTTGGCACTCTGATGGTTTATGACAAAAATGAAACATTTTAAATACTTTCATTTTAACTGCCTTTAGATTAGATACTATCAAATTTTAGAGGAAAAGCCTTGTCAGATTTAAAATAAGTACATAAATCCCATGTTAGGGCTTAGATGACTCTTTTCCCCAGCCGATGTAGGAGGGAAATTATAACAACATCACTAGATTACATACAATTGATATCCCGTTTTAAACAACACTTATTACGTGCCTGGCACTGTGCTTTGTACTAATGACATACAGGTGAATGAGACAGGAACTCTGCCGGAAGGGGACTCCCTAGGCCTTCCAAAGCTTCCGCGTGTAACGTTACAGAATGACAGCAGCTGCCACAGGTAACATTTCTAGAGTAACATTTATATAACTGTGCTAATCATGGTTCCAAGTGCTTTCTGTATATTTCTTTGTTAAACTCCAGTAACTCTGTGAGCATAAGACATCGGCACTCCGGTTTTACAGAGAGATGAAGTAAATTACTGCATGTCCGATACATGGAATACAATGTTCTGTTCCAAGTCAACTCCTCAGAGAAGCTGTATTTACATACATCTGTTCATGTGTTTAGTAAGCATGATGAGAGGTCATTGTGGGTGAAATCCAAGAATAAGTGAGAGAAAATTAACTAAATATCATTTCCTTCCTCTTATTTGACATGTATATTTAAACATGTACAATAACCAGGCATGTGAAATGAGTTAGTGAACAGAACATGTGGTTTCTTAACTTCATAGAGTAGATAGTTCATTAGTACTTGCCTCAGACATAGTAAAGAAGTTTTTAGTAATTTCATTACTTCTGTTAATTTTCATTTTAATCATCTTGATTCACCCCTTTTACCTTGGCTGATATTACAGTGCATACTCTGAAACGTTTTTTGCTGTTCCCATAATTGGGGGAATTAATGGTCTCCAATTTGCATGTGTGCACAGTTTTAAATTACTGTACACTGCACTTTCATGTAACCTGCGTTTCTACACTCTGTGCATCGACTTCCCGACACTGCCTTTTGCACGCTGATCAGTGATGGACCCTGGTCCTCCCTTGGGTTTTCTAACTTTTCTATGACCATCAGGGATGCACTATTTAACTAAAATTCCTATCGCAATGATGTTTGTGTTTCTATGTAGCGAGAATCTCATAAAACCTTTTACTCTCCCTCCTAATGAGAAAATAATTCTGGGTCCTGAGTTGATTTACCGTTGCCCACTGGTGTGTTCCCTGCCAACTCCTATAGCTGGAAGGAGTGAGACTGACCTTCGTCAAGTCCTCATGGTGTTTCCCTGGCGGGTAACTTGTATTGAGAACAGATCCGCTGGCTGCATTTGCAGTGGTCCAGCTTTCAGCACACCACAGATCTCTCCCCAGACTGTGACAGGTGGTCTCACTCATGCACTCTCTTGGCTTGTAGCAAAAAAATCCCCTCCTCCCAACTCTCCTTCAAGGATCCAGTGTTTCTTAACGTGGAGGTATACAATCTGGGGCCTGGGGGCCCATCCATGGAGGTCCAGAAGCAGGAGGGGAGACTGCTTGCTGTTCTCAGGCTCCCTGCACAGCCCATGCCGGAGTCCTCCAGGGGGACCGGCAACAGCACACCCTCCTACAAGGCCCCTCCCTCTGAGACACATGGCCCAAGGAGGGCGTGCCTCTGTGGACCACCTTTAGGGGCTTGATGGTAATTGTTCACCTCTTCTGTCCCCTCTCCCCCCCAAACTGAGACACACACACCCCCAAATATTCATTCATGCTTTTAAGTTTCAATCCTGTTTTCAGAAATGTTTTTTGTCCTCAGCGAAGGGCACTTTCCTCTAGATGACCATCCATGGTTCAGTTATTAAACTAAAATAGAGCATTATTTATGGAAAATGGTTTTTCCTTTTGGTAGCTCACCGCCCCACTCCCTGCTAGAATGCCAACCTAATTTTACTTTCATTCTCAAAGCTGGTGACTGAGAGCTTTCTTCCTCTTCTCTTTATTTCACAAGTAAGTAGTGGTTTGTCTAATTGCTTTACTGTAGTTACAATTATGGAGAAAAGGTCAGTCTAGTCATTGCCAATTAAGGTAGGAAAAAGCTACATTTATAACCGCTAAGAGCCATTATGTCAATTTAATGCTGTTCATCAGCGTGTAACCAGTTTTCTAGGATATATAAATCTAATCTTGGTATTATAGTACACTCACCCTATTAAGGACCTTTGGCGCTGCAGAGACGAGATTATTGCATGCAACGTATATTAATTGTACATCCTTTCGTTGGGTCTCATCTTGGATTTTAGGATTTGGGTTTTGTGAAACCGGGCCAGCATAATGAGGAAAAACAGGCACTCTGTAGCATGGGTTGGTCCTTCCGCTTTTAGGTATTGGATAAAGTAAAATAACCTGTTGAGACTTTAGGTTTTCTGATTTTTTTCCCCCAGCGAGTAACAGAAATATACTGTTTTAAATTACAGTTGCAATCATGTTTCTTTTTACACATTGGAAAAATATGTAAACTTTTACTATCCGAGGAGAAAATGGTTCGATGCTATCTGTAGGGTTTTCAGTGGCTAATTCCTCTGAAGTGGACAGCCTATTCCTGATGTCCCTGGAGAAGGCCACCCTGCTTGGTTAAGTGGTAAGGCCAGTGGAAAGGAGAAAGGCCCTCCACCAGACGGACTGACGCAGTGGCTGCACCAGTGAGCTCAAGCATAGGAACACTTGTGAGCGTGGGGCAGGTGGCAGTGTTTTGTTTCGTTTTACTTTGGGCCTTTATGAGTCAGTCCCACTTGATGGCACCTAACAACAATAACAATAATCCTGGAACCTGAGTTGAATTATCACTGCTATTTGCACATTTAGAGCTTCATGCCTGATTTGAAGGTGTTTGGCTCATTAAAATACCATACATTTAGTTAAGAAAGGATGAGAGAACATGAAACATACGTCTTCTGCTCATTTTCTGTGCAGCTCAGGTTATTTTTTATAGTCCATGACACCAGATTCTTATAAAACTGAAAGTTGGTTTTCCGAGTTTATCCATTTGCCTTAGTAGTTTTGTCATACTATTTCTGAATCATGAAAAACAGAAAACCATTGAATTTGTCTGGATTAGGCTTGTGAGGGATATAACAGTATACCTACAACTTGACCCTGAATTCTTAATTAAAAGATGAATTCTTAATCTTTCTTCTCTGACTCCCCTTAAAAATCTGAAGAATGACATTACTCATTGGAAGACCACCACTCACTTTTGGGGAGTCTTTCTGTTGTGCTGGTTCCTTTTTTTCCTGATCCAGCAAAGTTCAAAGTATACCTTTGGGACATTGGTGTTCCTCATAGCAATATTTGGCTACTCAAGTGTTTCCTCTACTAAAGAGGAGGAGGAGGACAAGGAGGACAAAGGGAAAACAAAGTAACACCAAATGGTTGCTGTTGAGTTTCTAACTCACAGAGACACTTTAAAAATTTTTAAATAGAATTGTGCACCATAATTTTGAACCACTGGCCGGGCAAATAACAGTCCACAGCTTAGCCAGGGCTCACTGTTCTAGATTCAAAGCCCTGTGCCCAGACCAAACTAAAGTTACTGGTTATTGAGTCTTCAGAGACTATCCCTAAGACTTCATTCAAAGAACACAATAAACTGAACTTTTCATATTAAAAAATGGGTTGCACTGGGTTTTTGTTACATTTTCTATTAAAAAAAAAACAACTTTCTTGTAAAAGAGATTACCTTGGCATTTTCCATGACGAGGTCTAAATAAAAGATACTTCAGTGATGATTTAGAAGTTTAGAACATCTTCTACTAGGAAATATTTTAATAACTATATGTTATTACAACACTGTGAATTAGAATCGAAGAATCTTTGGGGAAGGAACTTTTCCCTCTTCACCTATTTATTTGAAGAAATATTCTTTAATTACCCTGCATATTTGTATGTTGTCCTTGGTTCACTCTTTTAGTTCTAATTTGTTCCCAGCCTTACCCAGGAGTGGATGAACCGAAAAATCAAGTATCAGGTGATGCGTATATCAGATAGTGGATGCTTGCATATCTAACAGCTAGATCTAGCACTTGTGTTCTGATTCATTATATAAAATAGATTTTTTTGAAACTCTCATATTTTAGTTTTGAATAATATAGATTATTTCATGTATGAATAAAAATTAAATTAACAAAAGATTGTTAGTTTAGGTCCTTCATTAATGTAATTATACAAGGACCTTAGTGATTTATTTTTCTTTGTCAGTTTATGGATCTACTTGAGAGATACATGATCAGATTATCATTCTTGGGACCTCAGATTCAAGCAGGATTTTAACTCTTGTTTGATCTGCAAAGAAATAACATATCCATTAAGAAATAATCCATTCTTGGACTATTGCTGGCCACCTTTCATTATGTTTTAACAAGAGAGATTGATCCATTTAGGAGTTGATTTAGAGTTGAAGGCTACGATATTTTCTCTGCTCCAGGAAGCATCCTGATTTTTTCAAAGAGCCCTGGTGGTGCAGTGGTTGCTCCTTAGTTTGTTAACTGCAAGGTCAGCAGGTCAAAAGCACCCGCTGCCCCTCGGGGGAAAGACTGGGTCCTGTGCTGCCGTAGAGTCTTGGAAACTCACAGGGCCAGTTCTGCCCTATCCTATAGGATCGCTAGGAGCCACCATCCATTGGATGGCACTGAGGAAGTAGAAGTTATGAAGTTAGGACTGTTCCTTTATCCACTTCATCCATTGTTGTTGTCAGGTGTCATGACTCATAGCGACGCTACGTACAACAGAATGAAACCCTGCCTGGTCTTGCCCAAACCTCACGCTTGTCATACATAAGATGACCAGATTTTAACATTGGTAAAGCGGGACACCAGCGGGACACCATTGATGAAACTTATATCCTGGCGAAATAGCCACATGGCAGCCGGAAACCGTATACCCTCGCTTGTCATGCATTCTTTCCAAAAATTGGGACTTTTTTTTAAAACTCCGCCGGATGTGGGGGAAAAAATATTAAAAATTGGGACTGTCCCACCAAAAGCAGGACATCTGGTCACCTTATTAAACTTGAGTCCATTTTGGCAAACATTGTGTCAGTCCATCTCTTTGAAAGTCTTCCTCGCTCTTGCTGACCTGCTGCTTTGCCAAGCATGATGTCTTTTTCCAAGGACCGGTCTCTTCTGATAACACATCCAAAGTACATGAGGCAAAGTCTCTCCATTCTTCCTTCTAAGGTGTATCTTGTCTGTACAGCTTCCAGGACACATTGTGCTTTGGGTAGTCCTTGATACTTTCAGTATTCTTTCTCAAACCCATAATGCAACTGTATCAATTCTTCTTTGATATTACTTCATCATAATATTCTTTTTAAAAACAGCCCCCAAACAATACATTGCTACAGAGTCAACTCTAACTCATAGGCTGGGGGACAGAGTAGAACTGTCCCTTAGAATGTCCAAGGCTATAATCTTTATAGACGCTTGATTGCCTGTCTTTCTCTGACAGATCGGTTGGTTCAAGCCACCAGCCTTTTGGTTTGGAACTGAGTGTTAAACACTGTGCTTCCAGTGTTTCTTAGAATATGTTTCAAATGCAAACACACACAAGTGTCAAAAAATGAGAAGCTGATACCAAGGACTCAAGTAGAAAGAAAATGTTTTGAGAATGATGATGGCAACAAATATAAAACTGTGCTTGACACAATGGATGGATGGATTATGATAAGAGATGTATGAGCCCGCAATAAAATGATTTTTTTTTTTAAAAAAAGAAGAAAGCGCTATGGGCTGCTAGAAGGACAAACAAATCTGTCTCGGAGGAAGTACATCCAGAATGCTCCTTAGAGGCTGGGATCGCAAGACATCATCTCACACATCGTGGGCATGTTATCAGGAGAGGTGTTGCTAGAGATGGACATGGTGCTTGGTAACGTAGAAGGGCCACGTAAAGAAGACATTCAGTGAGATGGACCGGCGCTGCAAGAAAGGGCTCCAAGATGACAGTTGTGACGATGTGCAGGACTGGGCAGTGCTTCATTTTGTTGTACATAGGTTTGCTGTAACAGCACCTAACAGCAACCTAGATCTATATCTCTATATAACTTAAAAAGTATAGTTACAAAATTATAAAAAAATTGTGTATGTGTTTACTTATATATGTGATTTTGTAAGTAGAACCACATTGATGTACTTTTCTCTAGAAATTATTTTATATCAAAAGGTAGATTTTGTTTCTAGATTGAATATATTTATATTTTAAATTGTATAACGATTTTTCTCCTCTAAATTAGTTTTATGAACTCAAATACCTATAGTGAGCACTGTATCAGGTAGTGGACATAAAAAAGCTAAATAAATAATGTTACCATTTTTTGTTATGTTGCTTCTAGCTATCAGTAAGGATAAAGACAGATTTATGAATGAATAACTATAACATTGTAGGATACCTATTATAATAAAAATGATGAGAAAGTGGGAAAAACCTATTAGAGGAATAGCAAATATGCCTAGCAATTTTTAATAGTTTATGATGAATAAGGTTGTTATATTCAGCTATCAGATATGTATTTAGATTGTATCTGTGAAATTAAAAATTAAGTGCTTATCCATTTTCTTTCTTTGGCAAAACCTGCCTCTTTGTTTATAGATTGCTACTCTGCCAGACAGTGTATAGAATGGATAATATTATTATGGTGTGTGTTTAATTTTAAAAACACAAATGCAGAGAAAGAAATGAGATGTTATACTTAAGATTGAAAAATGACCTGAGGGTGTAAATTTTGTATTGCAAGGTGGAATCCTTAAAGAATTTCTACTTCATTTTTATATTTTCTTCTATATCAGAATTGTTTCCAGGACTCATTGATAACTGAACTCTGATTGTTTATGAGCTGTTTACATACAATTAATCAGTTTACACAGCAGGAGTTGCAGGGATTATAAGGCCCACTTGTAGGCTAATCTGAAGTCAAGAAAAATGTCTTACTGAACATTTATTGGGTCTAGTAGGCAAGATTGCCCTGTTGTTCAAACTACTTCAGGATGAATTCTAGGATCCAGCTATTTCATTTAGATTAGTCCCTAAATGTGAAACGACAGACACTAGAAAAACCTGCTTCATGAGCCCTCGGTCTTTCGGTCTAAGAGACTTTACCGTACGGTACCTTTACAGTAAGTGGTTTTCTGCATGCATGCGTGTACTTCCTTATTTTGTTACAAAATTATTTCATTGTTTTACCATGAATATTAATTTTATTAATTTTAACTTACTAGCAGCGTAATAGAGGTATGTTCCAAATTTAGGTTAAATTTTTGTTTCATATTATGAGTGGTATTCTGACTTCTTACTGTGGCTTAACCTTAGGGAGGTAGCTAGTTTCTGTAGAGTGATCTGAAAGGTCTGCCTGATCTTTCTGGCATTTATTGGTCTGCTCACAACTAGTGATCAAGTAGATCTCCTTTGAGCATGTGTCCTTTCATTTCCATCTCTCCCTTTTAATCCCCTTTTGTGCCTACTCTGTGTGTGTGTTAAAGTTCTTTTATTTCATCTTGCAGATCATCGGTGACTCTTTTCACCTAATTTGCTTTTCTTTGCTTCCTGTTTCTTATCTTTATTTCCACATTATTTCTTCCCTTCTCCGTCTTATCCTCAAATATCTTATTTTGAAGGTAATTTTGAGGTCCCAATCAAATATTCACATTTCTGTTGTTTGGCAGAACGTGGAGGCCAATTGAGTAAATTACTACCATCTGAAATTTCCCGTCATCCAAATTAGCAGGCATTAGGAGCAGAACATTGGAAACACTGGGCCGTAATTCAAGAAGGAAGTTACAGTCATTGCCTGGGCCCTAAAGACAGAAAGGACACAGAGATATCAATGTTAGAGGCGTTTGAACATTTTAAATATTCTCTTTGAACTGTGTTTATTTTATTTTATCTAGTTACTTTTTTAAGCAATTCCATTATTTATTTCACTGACTTTTAAACGGGTGTACATATATCATTAATCACTTTATTGGGGCCTTGTACAATGCTTATCACAATCTATACATCCATCCATTGTGTCAAGCACATTTGTTGCCATCATCATTCTCAAAACATTTGCTTTCTACTCAAACCCTTGGTATCATCTCCTCATTTTTCCCCTTGCCCCTACTCCCACTTCCCCCCTCCCTCATGAACTCCTGATAATTTATAAATTATCATTATTTTGTCATCTCTTACACTGTCTGACATCTCCCTTCACCCACTTTTTTGTTGTCTGACCCCCAGGGAAGAGGTTATATGTAGATCATTGTGATCGGTTCTCCCTTTCTACCCCACCTTCCCTCTACCCTCCCAGTATTGCCACTCTTGCCACTGGTCCTGAGGGGTTCATCTGTCCTGGATTCCGCGTGTTTCCAGTTCTTATCTGTACCAGTGTACATCCTCTGGTCTAGCCATATTTGTAAGGTAGAATTGGGATCATGATAGTGGGGGGGGGCATTTTAAGAACTAGAGGAAAGTTGTATGTTTCATCGTTGCTACACTGCACCGACTGACCCGTTTCTTCCTGCGACCCCTCTGTAACGGGATGTCCAGTTGCCCACAGATGTCCAGTTGCTCACAGTTGGGCTTTGGGTCCCCAATCTATACTCTTCCTCATTCACAATGATATAAATATTTTTGTTCCTTGACGCCTGATACCTGATCCCTTCAACATCTTGTGATCACACAGGCTGGTGTGCTTCTTCCATGTGGGCTTTGTTGCTTCTGAACTAGATGGCCGCTTATTTACCTTCAACCTTTAAGACCCCAGATGCTATATTTATTATGTGATGTAAATTTATTTTCTTACTTGTGGGATGACATTACAGTATGTAGGATTTTTCTCTTTAATTAATTAATATGGTTTTTATTTAAGTTTTATTGACATATAATTCACATATCATACAATTCAATGGTTTAAACATATTGTGTTAGTCTGGGTAGAATAGAGAAACAAATCCATAGATAATCACATGTGTACAAGAGAGAGTTTTATATCAAAGATTAATTTAATATTGAGAAAACATCCCTGTCTAGTCCAGATCAAGTCTATAAGTTTGATATTAGCCCAGATGTCCAATCCCAATCTATAAAGACCTCTTCAGACTCATGAAACACATACAATGGTGCTGAATGCAGGAAGATCACAGACCAGTTGGTGGGAAGTCTTGTGGATCCAGTGGCATTGGAAAAGCATCTCATCGCTGGCAGAGGTCTCTACGTAGCTTCTCCATTTCCCAGGGCACGGAATCTACCAGCACAGTGCCGTGTATCTTTTCGGTAGAGCATCTCTCAGGGAGTGAAGAGAGAGAGTGTCTCCTGCCTCCAAGGAGGAAATCAAGGCATTCCGAGAATTCTCAGGAGGTCGTGCCCACACAGAGGCCCGAGTGACAGAATAGACCCCATTCCTGCACTCTTTATCCTCAAGTGGACAGATTATTGAATGACCACGCTGATTGTCACCATGATCTATTACCTCCCTATTTCCTCCTAATGTCATCTACCATAACCCTAAGAAGTTATTAATCTCGTTATTGTCTTTATAGATTAAGCTGTCCTGGATTTCATACAAAGGAAAAGACAAAAAAATGCAACAACAATAATGAAATAAAACAAAACCTCAATTGAAGCAGAAAAAAAACTAGAACAAATTTAAAATAGGTTAAAAGGGAGAACAAATGCTCAGGCGTTAATTTTAACCTAATTACATCTACATCAGTCCACTTTCGAATGCACTGCTTGATAGCAAGCCTGTTTTCATTTCCACGCAATACTCAGAGGGGATTCTTTGGGGCCTTAATCCAGGAAGGGATACTGTAAATGGAATTTGGGCTTTTAGGGTCATCCCTAGCCTTTTGCAAACTGGGTGCTTAGAACTTAAGCTCTAATACCATTACTTCCAACAGTCTTAGATTTTAAAATTTACAATCCTTGACTCATTCACACAAGCTGGTGCATTTTTTTCCATGTGGACTTGGCTGGCATCTCACTTTGATGACGGTTTGTTGTAAGACAAGCCTCTAAGACCACACATGTTGTTATTTCTGATAGTGGGTTGCTACCTGATTTCTTCACCACGCTTTGCTGTAGCACCCATATATCTTCGGTGATCACTTCATGAAGGTGAGCATCAGGCAGGGCCACTTCATAAGAACTAATTATTCTTTGATTTAAGTGTGAGCTCAAATTCCATTCATATATCTATGGTTTATATATGTGCTTAGTTCACTGTAGAGATGGCACTACCATTTTATTGTAGAACATTCATTATAAATCATACCCATGAGGCAAATGGTAATTTGATTGATAGTATCATCACTTTAGCCAGTGATATAGAATTTGAAATACTGTTTGAAAAGGAAAGTACACATGTATAGGAAAACTTTTAAAGCTAAAAATACATTGATTGAGGACTTGTGCAGATTAAAAATTTTAAATGATTAGACACTATGTAAATAGTGAGGGTCGGAGATAGGCAAACTTTCCATAAGACTCACAGAGGCAACGGCAGAGAAGGGGGGGGAAGGGAGACTCCAGATAGAGAAAGATATGATAAAATAACTGTAAATTATCAAGGGCTCATGAAGGAGGGGGGAGCAGGGAGGGAGGGTGGAACAAAAGAGGACCTGATGCAAAGGGCTTAAGTGGAGAGCAAATGCTTTGAAAATGATTAGGGAAAAGTATGTACGGATGTGCTTTATACAATTGATGTATGTATATGTATGGATTGTGATAAGAGTTGTATGAGCCCCTAATAAAATGTAAAAAAAGAAAAGAAAAAAAAAGAAAATGATTAGGGCAAAGAATGTACAGATGAGCTTTATACAAGTGATGTGTGTATGTGTATGGACTGTGATAAGAGTTGTATGAGCCCCTAATAAAATGTTTTTAAAAAAAAGATTCACAGAGACAGAACTATATCTGTTGGCCTAAGAGATGTCATAAAAAGCAAAGCGATTATGAAAACACCAATATTTGGTAGTTTTGGGTTGGTATTTTGGGGCCTCAAAGCAAGAGATTTGAACTAAAATCAAATGATTTCCAAATCTTGGGATAGTAGTCATTTGTTTCTTAAAACACTAGGGTGTTTCAGCCGTTGTTGAATGGAGTGTTTTAGGTTGTTTAATCTGCTGCAGGAGTCTTTAAGGTATAGTCCAGTTCACTTAATGGGGTTTCCAAATCAGACCCTTTTGGTGTGGCCTCTGAAGGAAATTGTGCACCTCGACAGGACAGAGTCTAAGGTCTCCTTTGTGTCTAGGTCGTGCCCTGGCTCACCAAGGGCTTCAAAGAAATTAGGTCAAAAGTACTCAATTAGGAACATATATCAAGTGTATTTTCCCTTTGGGGGTCTCTCTAAGTGATGTTCACCATTTTCCCCAATGGCGGGTTGTCCCACCTGGTTTACCTACCAACATAAGTGAGATCACCTTCACCAAGACCGACATGTCTCCCACATCTCCACTCACCTCTGAACTTGAATATCCATTAAGGTATTTGAACTGTTTTTAAATACAGTTTACCAATTTTAACTTAATCATTTGAGATAGTCCTCATGACAGTCTTCTTGAGTGTTTTCATGCATTTGAAGGCTTTGTTTGGTGAAGTTTTTAACTCG
Source organism: Tenrec ecaudatus (assembly GCF_050624435.1). Lineage (NCBI taxonomy): Eukaryota > Metazoa > Chordata > Mammalia > Afrosoricida > Tenrecidae > Tenrec > Tenrec ecaudatus. The sequence continues at coordinate 109,481,931 of NC_134531.1, read as the reverse complement.
CTCCATGTTAAAGAAGGCAGGTTCAAACCTTGATATTTTTAATGAAATTTCCTAGCAGTCAGTCATTTATGTCATGGTCCCTGGTCCAGGGGTTGTTCTCTGGGGGCTTGCTTCTTCAGTACAACAAGACTGCATTTTAAATTCCCGTTTCATCAGTACTTATTAGTTATTTTCACAAATCGTAGCTTTCTTGAGCAGACTGACTTCAACAATATGGCAATCAAATCATCCAATTCTATAGTAATAGAAATACTGAAATTAGTAGGACAGATTTGTCCTGAGTCTTCCACCTCGTTGGTGCCAGTTTCAATTTGACCCCGGTTCATTGCCGATGCTGAAACGCTTCCTATTTGTTGTACAGCCGTGAAGTGCCTGACTGTTGGTGCTTTAAACACCATGGCTCTGAGAGAGAAAGACTGAAGGATTTGCTTCCAGGACGACTTCAGTCTGGAAAACCCTATGGAGTCTCTAAAGAGAGTCAGGAATCAGCTTGATTACACTAGCAACAACAGTTTAAAAATCGTCCAAGAGTAGCTTCTTACTTGGTTTTGTTTTACAAACCCGGCTTGTATAAGGGGCTCCAAAAAAGTTTGTAGAAGTCTTTCACCAAATTCCAATTCCTTTTTCCACCCCAGGAGCTTTTTGCAGCCTTCCCATATGCCAGCAACTTCTACTTCCCAGATAAGATAGAGGCTGCCCAATTAATTTTGAATTCCAGAGACACTGTGGATCTGATGATAGTACCTTTTGTGCAGTGTTTGTGTTTTCATTTGCTAAACCTGGCAACTTGATAACCTCTTCCAGGGGCCCTTCCCTGATGTTTATTCCTGTCAACAGAGGAAGTAGAAACGCTCCCCAGTTCACAAGATTTTCTTCCACTCTGCAGTGTTCTCTGTTCTCCTTTGCTCATTTTGCTTGTAAATCTGGCATTTCACGGCTCCATGTGAAGCTCCACATTGCCTATTCTGATGGGCACTATTGCCAACCACCATAAACCCTCCTGGCACAGCATTCCTTGGGCCCTTGGGCCCGTAGTTGCAGACCAATTGGAAACAGCTGTTCCCGTCACGCAACAATGCTTTCATTTACACACACACACACAAACAAAAAACAAAAAAACCCTGTTTGTTTAGAACTTTAATATTTTGTCCATCCTTTGTGCTTTGCATTGATTCATTATTGGTTGCAGAGTGTTTTATGATCCCTTAAAAGATGAACTCTATGCCATCTTTTGGGGGAATGCATGGCCATACTCTAGTATTCCCTTGTGGTTTGATTGCATATGCTGGTCACCTTTCCACTCAGGCTCAGAGACCACTCCAAATGCAAAATAATTTAAAATTTATCAAATCAAATGCTTTCTTCCATTGATGAGAAGACTAATCAAAGTTGGGACCAGTACTCCTTTTTTGCTGGGTTTTATGTTGCCATTAAAGTTTTCCAAACGGATAAGACCTTGGTGAACTCAGGTGGCATTTTTACCTCTGATATCAAAGCTCCTGAAGATCAAGAAAATGTCACCAGAGCCTATCATGCTCACGATTGAAAGCATTAATTCATATTTCTTATTCCTAGATCACTTACTTCTAAATTCTGCTTCATTTTTCATAGTTGAGACAAAATGTAAGTGAAAACATAGGTGTCCCTATTTAAATACCCTTTGGATTTTGCATGACAGAAAGATCACTTTTGGGTTTTTGGGTAACGAGTTCCCCTCTAGTAATTACCTGCCTCAGCAACATTCCTGCCGGCCGTCTGCAGCTGGCTGTGCTCTTCCTTGGGCTGGCCTCTTGACTTCTGGTAGGGGAATGCAGATTCTGATAGAAACCTTACCTCACCTGCCGATGTAGCTTGCTTCATTAGAGCTCATAAAGTAAGCTCCACAGCAATTCAGAATGATGAAGACGTGACAGACAACTTGGTACAAATCTTTTAAGAGACAGGCTATGGTTTTGATTGACAGATTGTCCTATGCTTTTTGTGAAGCAAAGAGAATTTTCCTTATTAACCAATGAGACAGATGGGCTCCAGTCTGATGGGCTTAGTTTAGTTCTCCTTGTGTTTGGATGGCTGCTTTTTCTAGAATAGAGTATGTCCTATTGGAGAGATGAGGCAACCCTTATGTAAAATGCTGCAGCTCCTATTCAAAGACAGTTTAAACGGCTGGGAGGGGAGAAGGACAAGGAATGACTACACTGCTGTCTTTGGTAGGCTGTTATGCATAATCTAGAGGCTTCTTGGAAGAACCTTCGGGGATGTAATTTCAGCAAGCACTCTGAGGGACATGATGGTTAATACAGCAACCAGAGAGAGTAAACTCACTACCGTAGAATCCATGCACACTCACTGTGACCCCCCTGTGGGTTTGAGACTGTAACTCTTTACTGGAGTAGAAAGTCCAGTTTTTCTCTCAGACCTGCTGGTGGTTTTGAACTGCCAACCTTGTGGGCTGCAGCCCAATGCATGACCACCACATCATCAGGGCTCTATATAGGGCAGCCGTTCTCAACCTGTGGGTTGCAACCCCTTTGAGTTGAACATCCCTTTCACAGGAGTCGCCCAATTCATAACAGTAGTGAAATTACAGTTAGGAAGTAGCAACAAAAATAATTTTGTGGTTGGGAGGTCACTACAACATGAGGAACCTGTATTAAAGGGTCACAGCATTAGGAAAGTTGAGAACTACTGATATCGATTAGGGGGTTGGTACCATGTCTGACTGAAAACCACGTTGTCAGACTCATCAAAGGTTTAAAGTATTGAGTAGAAAGTTGTTGGGGGTAAAAGAGGGAAAAGACAAAATGTTTCTCCACAATAGAGAGATTTAGTAGACATTGCTGTAATGTGGTAATAAACTATGGAAAAATGAGCTTTCTTCTGATGCAATCCTATAGGTAGCACGACATCTCTTACAGTATTCTGGCCCCCAGAGTGTTTGATCTGAATTTAATTACAAGGAAGCAGACAAATGGGGGCTGTGGAAAATTCCATATGACAACTAGAATAGATGTAATGCTTTGAAACTTAGCAATGTTGTGAAGGACAAGGAAGCCGAAATTAAAGGATCTTGACAGTTAAATGCAATGCATGGTCCTTTAATGGATTCTGGATTTTTTTTTAAGTCTAAATCTAAGGTCATTTGGGGGACAATTATTGATAGCCTATATATGAGAAAATTGACTGTATTGTAGAGAAGTTTCTTGGGTATGATAGTTTTATAGGACAGGGCCATAATTTTTAGAAGATGTATACAAAAGCTTTTAGAGATAAACTTTAGGATATTTGCAACTTACTTTTAAATGGTTCTTTAACTTAAAACATGTATACTGAGAGAGAACAAAAAAGCAAATGTGTTAAAATGTTACCAATCTTAGGAAAAATACATGGGTGTCCATCCCAGTACATGGTGTCCGTCCCTTGCTTGTAAATGTTCCCAGTTAAACAGGACAAACAAGCATCTGGTTTCTGTCAGTGCTGGGACAGAGCGGACCTGCCCCCGGCGGTTTTCTTGGTGGTGATAATGACAGAAACAGATGGACATGCCAGGCCTTTCTCCTGCAGAGCTTCAGGGTGGGTTGTGGCACCAAGTTAAGCACTGTGCCCCAGGGCTCCTCAGCAGGTTTCTAACCACACACACACTGAAAGTTAAGTGGCACAGTGTACAGGGACATCTCCCTCGTTCTCTGTCTGCCGGTTTTTCTTCTAAATGTTGGACTTACATAGGAGCTGAAAAATAAAGTAAAAAGACTATTATTAAAACACAAGCCAGATGATCCATAGGAAAGTGCTTACCAAACTATATTTTTAAAGATGGTAAAGTTGGAGCTAGTTTCCTCCACTAGTGTTAAATTAATGGATACGTAATGTTAGCATAGTTGGATAGGAAACAAATGTGGCTTCCTGCAAATATGAACAGAAAAGTGGGGCTTGTAACACTGTATATGAGAAATGGGCTGCAGAGGCTTGGCATTTCCGAGCGGCAGCGCTTTTATGAATGGTCTAAAGAGACCCATGTGTCAAGAATAAAAAGTAAGACTAGGACTAAACACACTCACTGCCACTAAGTCAAAATTCTGATTCACCGCGACCTTAAAAGACAGGGTGAGATTCTGAGACTGTAACTCTGTACAGGTAGAAAGTCTCATCTTTTTGCCTTAGAGTCGCTGGTCGGCTTCAAACAGCCAACCTTACAGTTAGCTAGCTGCCCAGTAGCATAACCACTATACCACCAGGGCTCGTACGCTAGAATAAGAGCCTTGTTTTCTCATTCTTAACATCATGCCTTTACCCTCTCAATGTAGATAGATACCCAGGAAGCTGAAATGTACAATCTACCTAGAGGCTGAGACAACAGGGTATTGGGAAACCTCATGACAGCTGAAGGATAAATATTGTAACTTAGACATTCTTCACATGTCTAAGAGCTTTTACTCAAAATTTTACATGTAGAGATAATTAATGTTCAACCCCAGTTACTTCATTTTTTGTGCTATATAATCTACTTAATAAAAGTTCCTTCCTCTTCCATAAATGGCTGTGTAGTATGTAGACCTTTAAGTGACTGACCTCAAGTCACAGATGGGCGGGCATTGTGGTGAAGCGGTGAATTGGAGTCTATACCATGTAACTTATTTGAAATAGTATCTCTTTGAAATTTCTTCACCAAATTTGTTAAAAGATATAAATGAGAACCTGTATGTGAAAAGGCTACAGAAACTCACTTGCTTGGTCAATTTATAATTTCATAATTTCAAAAATGGAATATTTACTTTGATGGATAAAAGTAAGGAAATTCAGATATAGATACGGCCATCTGAAAATGGATTGTTAAATGAAATATGATGTGTCTCTAAATAGCCGCCTGCCTACAAATGACCCTCTGGTGTGTGCCACAGAACAGCTGTGGGAAGAAAACAGGCATTGAAGTTGAAGCAATTAGAATTCTTTTATTTGCCATGTGCTCTTTTTACCCTTGACAAAGTGTCAGAAGGGCCCACATTTAGTTTTGTGAGTCTATATTTCTCCAGAACCTATAGCATCACATGCCACCTGGTGGCAGTCACCAGAATTACACACATAATTAATGTGCAGGCTATCACTTGTAGTTTTGAGGTGTCCCTCAAATTCTGTTGAGAGCCCCACAGTTCTATTAATCTGTAATCCTAAATACAGATGTTAGGATATATCAGAATCCACCTCACCACACTCTGAATAGGCACATTTTATTGTATATTGTATCTATTTATTATTTGTGTCATTGTGAATTAGTTTTACCTTTTTTAGTTTATCTTGAATCATGTATGTATTCTTGTGTGACTTTTTTCACTCAGAATTACTTGTCAAAATCCACCCATCTTATTGTAACTAATTGGAGTATAGATTTGTCTAAAATTTTATTGCATGAATATTAATAGTAATTTATCTTTTGTTGTTCATTTGGATTGTTCTGGCTTTGTTTTGTGGTTGGTTTAACTCTTTGTATGCCTGTGCTGCCCTTTGGATGAACTCCTCTTGGACTTCTTGGTCTTGATGGATATGACGCTGCTGGCTTCGTGGCTTCCTCCAACACACTAACTGCAATCCCGCCGAAAAATAAGCAGATTACATCTTCCTTACACTAGGAAGCATGCGGGGGGTGGTTTACAGTTACTCTATATCTAAGAGTAATGCTAATTAAGAATATTCTGTGTAACTTTGTGATGAGAAAAGAAGGACCGTGCTCTGATATATATATATGGGAGGGCTTCAAAGACATATGTAAGCGGCTTCAGAAAGTTCATGGAAAAATAATCAAAAACATTTTGAAGCCCCTTCATAGTAACAATTTTAAGGAGAATCACTGACAGCTTCTAGATTTCATTTGCGTCTTTTACCTTTCATTTAGCTTTCATATGCATCAAGTTCTTCTAATATAGATCTGAAAACGGTCTCTTACTTTTAGATTGTTATTCCAACAAGAGGTATGTTTTATACATTTTCTACATCTTTTTTCCTTTCATTTTTAAGAAGTTTCCGTGACTATGGAGAAAGAGCGCTCTGTCAAATTTTCCTGTTCTCAGACCAGACTCACTGCCATCGATCGATGCCGCCGACTCACAGTGAGCCTGCAGCACAGGCCAGAACTGCCCTGTGGGTCTCTGAGCCTGTAACTGGTTTCAGAAGTAAAGCCTCATCTTGTTCTCCCGTAGAGTATCTTGTGATTGCGAACTTCTCACCTTGTGGTTAGCAGCCCAATGCACAATCACTGTGCCACCAGGGTTCCTTAGCCATTTAAGCAAATATATATGAAAATATTGTTATGTTTATCTGATGTGTTGTTATTATACTAAAAAACATTAGCCATTTTATTTAAAAATGAAACACCTTTTATTTGAATTTAAATTGCTGAATAAGTTACTATTCCTTTCGGTCAGTCAAGGTTCAAGAAGGTGCATAATGAAGCAAACAAGAGGGTCTAAAAAGAAAAAAATGGTCATCTTAGATTTTATTTTAAGTAAATTTTTTAAAGGGAGAAAGCAATTATGGTAGCAATACTGTATTTACACACTGATTAAAATATGCCATAAATATTCTAATAATAGTATAACATATATTGTAATTAATATTACACATATGTAAAATTATTTATGGGCATATATACACACTTTGAAAATACATAGTGACATTATTATTATAGTGGACATACAGCGACCCTCCCCCTCACCTTCCAGGTCGTGGTATGCTCTGCCCTTTCCCCCTGGCTCAGTGGCTAGGATAGTCCATCTTAGTTCTCAGGGAAGCAGTTTATAGAAACCAAGAATCAGACTCTTATTTAACATAAATAGTGTTATAATACCAAGAAAGGGAACATCTATAAAAAATTAGCTTTATAAAACAAAAATGAAAACATGTAATTTGACAAATTAGGACGTTTACATTTTTCTTTTGAGAAGTAAGAATGTAGGCACTTTTTGTTGTTTTCCATTTTCTTATGAAGAAAAGTCATCAAAATAATACTCATGGCAATTTTCTCTAAACAGCATTTTCAAATGACTGTGTGTGATGGGGAGAAGGGATGTAAGAAGATGGGAGAAGGCAGCAGCAGCCTTGGCAGGCATCATTCTCCTCCAGGGCGTGATGGACTTCAGAAATCCCTGATCTCACTGCTTTGAAACCCTCTGCTAGATAAGGCTTCGCAGATGGTTTTGTCTTTGAATGTGTTCTCTAGGCCGTACATCTCTGGGCCCACTACGGTACAGAGTCCGTAGTTCTCTGGACCGTATTTCTCTCCTACGTCTGGGCAGCGTGAGGACTGGCCATGACTATTCCCTACGTCTTCTGGGTCTGGGTGACGGCATACCCCACAGAGCCGTTAACTCTTGAAGCTATTGCAACACATAAGCTTGAGTTAGCAAACGGAAAGAAGAGCTTGGATCTTGTTTCTCTTAGACTGCTTCTTGAAGGCAGCATAGTGGGTTGCCCTAGCAGCTGGCCTAGGAGAGGGACACAGCATACCGGGCAGTGAGACGGGAACACGAGCCCGCTGTTGCTACATCCCAACACACTTAAAGTGAAGTGGGAACGCTAGAGTTGTCTGAGGCTGTCCATTACAGCGGTCCTCGCTTTAGTAAAGGGATTTGAACATTCTTTTGTGTGTGTGCTGAAGAGGTGACAATTTTACTCAGATTCTAGGGTTTTTTTCAACCTTAGTGATGAGAAGCTTAATACTTAATGCTTAACTACTACTGCCTCTGTAGATTTCTTTATCTTGATAATTTTTGTCTCTAAATTATAAAGAAGTTTTTTAATAGAAATTATGTTTTAGTGTTGTATTCTAAAACTAAAGTTTTTAATTCTCTGTTCTTTAAAAATGCCTTTTGAAAACTGCCAAAGGCACCAAAGTGTTACAGTAACTCTTCAAAATGGAGTCTGTTTTTTTTAAGGCTATTTCTCTTTATTTGGCAAGCCACTCTGTTTGCAGAACTAGTGCTAAAAATGTAGTCATTTCATATCATTGACTTCTCCACAGTAAACAATATGAGCTACCTCTTAACATTTGGAAGTAAGTGAGAGAATGAAGAAATTGACAAGTTAGCATCTATTTAATAAGATAAATCATTAATTAAAGTTGGTTAGTGGGGATAAAAATGGCACGTGTGTCAACATATCTGACATTGGACTAAATGAGCATAAAGTTCCCTTCCAGCTGATAGCAAAGGCATACACTTCTGAGACGCGGATGTCCCCAAAGTATAGAGTTAGGCTCGGAGCTCAGTGAGCTCTGTATTTGCTTGCATTGAGTTGACTGTTTGTTCTTGATGTACTTATCCAAACCTGCTTCCAAATACGTGATGAAGAAAGTAGGCAAGGACCTGTCAAACGCACTTTATGCATATTCTAAAAGAAATGGCAGATTATCTTCCTAAATCTCCCATTAGCGATTGCCACAAATTTTATAGACGGGTTCTATTCTCCCTCTCCCCCTCCTCCCCTTTCAAAGTGTGACTGGCAGTGAAACACAATTTTATCTTCTTTTTAAAAATTTTTTATTTCATGTCATGTTCCTTAGATCTGGCGGGTTTTGATTAGAAGTATACAGCTCCAGAGTAATGTGTTTGAAATGTTCTTCTTTTGTCACATTTGCATTTTTAAACATAGGAAAGCTAGCCAAATTATCAGTCTCCGAGTTTGCCTAAATTAAACCGCCAAACCAAACCCATTGCTGTGGAGTTGATTTCGACTAACAGTCCCTCCCACCCCCCACGCCCCCATACAGCCTCTGAGGCTGAAACAGAGTGCCACATGTTTCCCCTACAGAGTGACTGCTGGGCTCAGACTGCTGACCTTTCAGTCCACAGCCAGGTGCTTCAACCACTGCGCCACCAGGGCTCCTCCTGAGATGACTTGACTATTAAACATATTTATTTTCAATATATATGGAGATTCGGAGTCATGAGATCCATTTTACTAGTTTCTTCAGGTAAAATAGGCCAACTAAAAGATTTTGTCAGTTTCATTCTTATTATGATTTAATTTGGTTTGAGAATTTCAGTAGATTATATGTGTTAAAGAAGTTTCTGATAAGAAAAAGTATGCAAAATCTATTAGACATACTGTATGAGCAATGTTTATGAAATAGTTTAAAATATATTGACAGTACAGAATTACTAAGTACAAAGTACAATTTTTTGCCTACAGCAGTTGACTATCAAATGATTAGAAATGTTGGAATGCTTGGTATATCTTTGAAAGAGAAATCTGTAGAACTCAGTATCTACCCTTGGCAAGTTGCCCAATCCATGCATTATTGCATTTTAATATAATTTTATTCCTATATCAGATTTTAAAATATTTTAGCTGTAGGAAATTGCTTCCTCCAGTTGACAAATGATTAAATGAGGGCCTTTTTATGTTAGAAATAATTCCAGTGTATTTATATTGGTCCATGAGAGCACATAAATTGAAGCCCAAATGAGTTACCGTTTATCCTATCATTTTGGGTCCCTATGAAATGATCTCATTAAACACCTTTTAAGATTCACCTTCCCTAAACAGCACATGCATTAACTCTTTGAGGGCATTAGAGTACCCTCTGGAAGTTGTGGCTGAGAAATGGTTCTAATGGAAAAGACTTTATAAATAGCTTTTGATTCTTTCATGTGTTGAAAATGCTATAGAATTATAAACTAAAGGTGGGTTTCCAGGGTATCACACGTCCCTGTTCTGCTATTATGTGGATTGCAAGTCCTTTTTTGAAAGCCGCAGGTGAAGGCAGGCTATGACATCCAGCTTTTCGTTGGGTAGATATTTTCTATTAGCTCAGATTTTTTTTGAGAGATCTCATTACCAGCTTCCCAACACCAAACCCATTGCCGTGGAGTTGATTACGACTCACAGTGGCCCTTATGGGACAGGGCAGAACTGCCCCCTTTTCCCCCAGGGCTGTAAATCTTTTCAAGAGTAGAGGCCTCATCTTTCTCTCTTGGAGCAGCCAGTGGTCTCAAACTACTAACCTTGCAGTTAGCAGCCCAACATGTAGCCCAGCACAATTCCTTGACTCCTTTTTACTAGTTGACTATAACATGAACTGGACAGTGAAGAGAGGGAGGCCCTTGAGGTGGATGGACACTGGGGCTGCCACAGTGGGCTCAGGTGCAGAGTCTCTTTCGGTTATGCACAGGGTTACTATGAACAGGAGCTGCTTTGACAATACCTAATAATCTCAGCAGCTTAACAGAAAGAATTTATGATTGTGGCATGATTTCTCTGGCTGAAATGGAGTCTTCTCCCAGATTCACATGGGCCCAAGTTGCTGAAGCACGCATAGACAGAGCCTCTGTCAAAGAGAGTAGCTTTGCGTCTCTTTCTAGTGGAAAATGCAAGTTCACAAATACGAAGACCAGAAGAAGTACCTCTACATCACTTGTGAGAAGGTTCAGGAAGTTTTATTGGATGGGATTTTGTTAAAACTCTCAGGGCTTAACAATGAAACTCAAAAGCTTCCTCTAGTTCTTGAACGCTTCCTCCCCTCCCAATTATCATGACCCCAATTCTACCTTGTGGCCCTGGTTATAAAAGGGAATGCACAGCAGTGCAGCAGGAATCTGGAAACACAGGGAATCTAGGACGGAGGAACCCCTCAACACCAGCGGTGGGAGTGGCGACACCGGGAGGGAAGTGGGTGTAGAAAGGGTGAACCGATCTTGGAGATCTATGTGTAACTTCGTCTCTGGGAGATGGGCAATGGGAAGGTGGGTGAGGGGAGATGCTGGGCAGTGTAAGATAAGATAAAATAATTATTTATAAACTATTAAGGGAGCAGGGGGAAGGGGGGAGCGGGGAGGGAGGGGGAGGGGGAAAAAAGAAACCAAGCTGATTCTAGGAACCCAAGTGGAAAGCGAATTTTGAGAATGACGAATGCAACAAATGTATAAGGGTGCTTTGCTCAATTGATGTATGTATGGATTGTGATAAGAGTTGTATGAGCCCCAATAAAAAGATTTATATATAAAAAAAGATGTACACTGGCACATATAGGAACTGGAAATACAGGGAATCCAGGACAGATGAACCCCTTAGGATCAGTGGTGAGAGTGGCAATATCGGGAGGGTGAGGGAGAAAGGGGAAACAGATGACAAGGTCTACATATAACCTCCTCCCTGGAGGACAGACAGCGGAGAACTGGGTGAGGGAGAAGTCAGATGGTGTAAGGTATGTTAAAATAATTATTTATAAATTATCAAGGGTTCAGGGTGAGAGGGGAGTGGGGAAAGGGGGAAAATGAGGAGCTGATACCAAGGACTCAAGTAGAAAGCAGGTGTTTTGAGAATGATGATGGCAACATATATACGAATGTGCTGGACACAAATGATTTATGTACATATTGTGAAAAGAGTTGTATGAGCCCCTAATAAAATGATTTCAAAAATATGCTTTAAAGTTAGGATATATGATGGGGCTTTTTCATGGAATAATTCCATTATCTTTTAATTCAGTTTTTCCACTAGCATTGTGAAAAGCCCTCTTGTATACCTGGGGAAGAGAGCATTTCAGATCAGGTGCTGGTGCAAGCCAGGGGCACAGGAGAGAGTGGAGGAGAGTCGGAGGAGGCGGTCTTCCATTAGTACCGAATGCTTGCTGTGAGCAGTCTGGGAAGGACGAGATAGCCAGGTGGTACTTGAGATGCTGTAATGAAATACTACAGCATCGGGATTGCTGCATAGATAGCACGTTCTTTGTTGCGCATTACTGCTGTTTTTCTGGTAAAGCATGTTAATGGTCACGTTCATTTGATGAAGAGTATAGTGAGTATTGGAATAAATCTTTATGGTGGCTCCTGAAGTGTCACTTTGTGTGTTGCACTGAAATCCAACATGTAAGGACAGTTGAGAGTTTAAAGAAAATCTAATTCTCATCAACATTTTTCTTATGGCTTGTTGCCAATTCTTTTTAAAAATGCAATGATTAGTTTTACTTAGTAATATTACTTATGTAGGCTCCAAGGGAATGTCTATTAAATTAATATTTATTTATACACAGGATTTTTGGACAGAAGTGCTCTTATGAATCCCAGAGTACTGCTGCTTTGTGTTAAGGAAATAATACGGATCATCTAGAAATTCAAGCTCAACTGACCGTTTCTGGGATCATTTCGGCCCTGTACACATTTAGCTCATTAAACACCTTTTAGGAATCCTTTTGCTGAAAGTAGAGTCAGAAAAAAGTTCCCACAACAATCTTTGAAAATTATTGTTTGCAAAAAAAAGATTACAGGGAAACAGAACATTGAATTCAAAATAATTATAATTAGAGTATAGCTTCTTAGAGTTTTTAAAGTGCTAGTACAAAACAATGATAAGAATAGAGTGAGGGAGAACAGCCAACTGAAACATTCTATGAACAAATCTGTGTTGGATGAAGTGCAGCCAGAATGCTGCTTAGGAATGAGGACGTTGAGACTTTGACTCGTGTACTGTGGACATGTTGTCAAGAGGAAGCAGTCCCTGGACTAGGACGTGATGGTGGGAAAGTGGAGGGACAGAGGACAAGAAAAGACAGTGAGGTGAGTTGAAAACAGGCTTGCACAACAGTTGCGAGGACGGCACTGGGCCGGCAAGGGTGTCTGTTGTATGTAGGATCGCAGGCACCTAACAGTTTGCTCTGTTGGTGCTTGGATGTACTTCTTATTCATCTTGTTCACACTTAAAAGATAGGCTTCAAAAGTGCTTTGGGTTTAATGATAAATGTAATGGTTCTCATTCAGAGGGACCTGACCTCCTATGAAGAGAAATAAAACTTGAAAGAAATGATTAAAATGAGATGTGAATGGGGATGCAGTAGAGAATGCGTGGATCCGCTCAGCCTGAGATTGGAGTGAGGAGGTTAGAATTGATCCACAGTTGTGACATATACACTACAACATAAAGGAAGGACAGAGGGGCTTTCCATGTGTCCAGGCCTGCAAGCCTGGAGGCTTAAAATGACGTATGACTTGATAGTGTTGGAATGTATGATTTCAGAGTGAAATGGTAGAAATTGATGGTGAAGAATCCAACAAAGATTGAGTCACGTGTGAGTTGGATGTCATCTTGGAATGGAAAGTAGGAGACCACATATAGAGGGATGGGACCATCACCTTTCTACATTAGCTCATTCTGGTGGCAAATAGAAGTTCAAGAAAATTGATATAAGGAGTCAGTCTGGGTGACTCTGTTAAGAAGTGACAATCCTAAGATTTAAGGCCATGATAGGGAGAAAATAACTAAAGAAATGAGTTTAAGTTAGTGGGGAGGTAGAATTAATTTTGATTTGATGTGAAGAGTAAGAAAAGGGATGGGTACAGAATTCCTGTACACACAGAAAGTGCCGTTTGCTGAGAAGTTATGAATTATGAGGATGTTTCCTTGAGTTTATGTCTACCAAGCCTTTGGATTTTAAGGGTAGCGCTCAGGAGAAACCTGAGCTGGATGCCAGTGTGTAAACCTGTTGTCATCTATCCCTTCAAATGCATAGCACCCCCTAGGATGGAGTAGAGACTGCTCCTAGCATTTGCAACTGCTTGAAGCTTTACGGAAGCACACTCCCACCACATCTTTCCCGTACAGAGAGGAATTGCCAAGGTTCAAGTTGCTGACCTTTTTAGTTAGCTAAGGCCAGTAACCATCCTGCCACTTTTAAATGCACACTCGGGATTTCTGGAGTAGGACCTAGGAATAGCATTGTTAAGGGGGGAGCATAACCAGACATCCCAGAGAAAATAATAACGCAGAGGGGAAAGGTGGGGAGCAGAGTGGCAAGAGTGTTGCTACTTGAAACTGAAAGTAAAGAAAGTTTCGAGAAGGGGAGAGGTGTTAGATGGCTTACAGATAGTTTTGAAGTTGCAGACTGGGGCATGTCCTTTGGATTTAAATTTTAGGGGTCCTGTTGACTTTAGTCAAAGTTGTGCTAGCAGAGGGGAAGGGGCAAAGTTCAGATTAGGGCAAGTTGAGGCGTTTTGTTTAGCTTAAGGCTTGGACTAATTTAGAGGCTGATGCAAAGGAGATGAGAGAAATCTGTGCTAAAAGATAGAAGCCAGAGAAGGTCAGGGATTCATGCAAAAGATCGTAGAGGACTACAAGGGCCACAATCAGGATTAAGGGGTTATTTGGAGGAGTTAACCTTGAGAAGGATGAGGATTTCTTCTTGCTCAGAGAATCAGGGTTAGATATTAATTAAACATTTCTAGGGCTTGTGAAGTACAAGGAGTTTAGAGAGTGCAGGCTTGACGGTCTGTAATTGCTCTTTGAACTTGAGAAGCCAATCTCGTTCTCAGATAAAGGCCTGAGGCTAGAAAGGAATTGGGTAAGGCCCTGGGGGGCTAGCTAAAATTTCGAAGTGCAGCCATGGGAAGTGGGAGGGAGCTGACCAGCATAAGGTAGAATTGCTGAGTGGTTTGGAGAGTTTGGAAACCATAAATTTGTAGTGGCACCAGTCCACATGATTGCTGTATTTCCTCCAGCAGAAGTCAGCAGCCCAAAATACACGGATTGAAATGTACTCTAGAGGTGCTGTGAACCCAGGATGCTATCAGACTGCCGTCACATCTCATAAATTCAAATGACAGAGTAATCTGAATAACTCTGTGCTGCCTGAAATTAGCATATGCCGTATCTCAGGTGGTAAATGGGCATACTTTAGAGGGAAACTGCAGTATATCTAAATGCAATATTTCCTGTTCAAGACTGTCCACAATTAGACACTCTACATAATACCCCCAGTCAACCACACACATACACACACATAGTCCACATGTCTACATGCCAGGCATGGGCAGCTATAAAATATGGTGTGCTTTAATTCTTCCTTTGAGTATTTCATGCTTTGATAGTTCCTTATTTCAGTCAGATGATTCCATTTGCATATTAAAGTGTTCAAAATTGGGTATGTAAGAACACACGAAAACTTGGAAAAGTTTGAGGCAAAAATGGAATTAAATGAGATTGGGATTTTTCCACGGACATTTTCCAGCCTCCTTGTAGAAGATCGCTGCCAGATGAGTTACCAGTGTGTCTCTTGAAGGGAGCGTAATGTTCCTTCCCAGTGCGCTCGCAGGTCGGAGGTGATTCTGACCTCACAGCCTCGCTTTATGCGGACCTTCCCTGCAGGTACTGCCTCTGATAGGCTATTGATCGCCCCTCTCCCCTTTGTCATGGCCCACTCTCCTTGTCTTGCCTGTGCGACAGTTGTCATGGCATCGATGGCTTTCCTTGTGCACTTTGAGTCCCACGAGGGCAGGAACTAAGTCTTTCTTATCTAGGTATTATATTTCCCCTGTGTTGCTTGTGCAGAATTACACACAATATTAGTAGTAAGCTAATAATAAACACATGAATGACACATTCACTCATTACATGAGAGAAAATAGTAAATTTGTAGCTACCCCAAACTTTGCCCCATTTCCCTACCAAAGTATGCTTTTTCTCCATTTTAACATGTTACCAACTTACAAACAGGAGGTATTGTTTGTTTGTTTGATGTTAAGTTCAGTTATTCTCGGCATGAGGATAGGGGGGAAATCGGTTTACAACCTAAAAGTCCATGCAAAAAAATATTTTACTAGTTACTGAAGATCAAATCCAAAGTTACTGCCATCAATTGCTGTCTCCAAGATTGAAGATCTCTACGGGAGCAAATCGACTGCTCTTCCTCTCTCCAAGTGACTGGGAGGTTTGGACTGCCACCTCTGCAGTTAGTATGCCCACAGCACCACCAGGGCTCCTGGAGATAAGCACAATCCATGTAAAATAATGTGGGCTTGTACTATCTTACTCTGTTAGTCTCTGTGGGTTATGAACATTTAGAGTGAAGTCAGTCAAGTCAATATGTCAATCAAGTCAGCTTGGATTCGTGGCTGCCTCATGCAGGAGTGTAATACCCCTAGCATGGCTCGGAGCAGGACTGTCTTCACAAGCCTTTGTGTGCTTGGGCCCATTGCTGCAGCCACTGTGCCCACCTAGCTCATGGAGGGCTGCCTTCGTTTCTGTGGCTCTGTTTAAGATGTTTAATAGAAAAGGAAAATGTGGGGCAAAGCGAGGTTTTCTATAGATGTCTGTAATATTAATGTTGGCAGTCAGAAAGTATGTCCTTTTTGTTTGATTTTGCTTTACTTTTATTTATAAGACTCCTTTCCCCAATTAGCTAGGGTTTTTTTTAAAAGAACTTGGACAAATACAAGTTATTGTATTTTTCTCGTAACATGCCACTCAAATAAAACTCACACACATACTACACAGAGGAGACCAATGCCTGAGGGGACCATTCCCTTGTAAATTAACAAGGTAGAACGTATAGATTATTTGAGTAAAAATACGGTAATAAATAGTAGGTTATCTCACCAGTAGTCTTGTTGCCTATTTGATTTAGGATCTTGAAGTTAACTGGCCTCGTCTTGAGAGCGGAGCTCCTAACTGCAATAAGTAAGCACAGATTCTAGAAAAATAATATTCAATAACTTAGAATTCAGGTAGTAAGCACTTTCAAATAGTTTTGATAGCATTTGGACTTTGATCTTGAAAGTATTGTGCACAGATTATCAAAAATAGTCTAGGGATAGATGGTGTATTTCTTAACAACTCATCCAGGTCTCATGGAACCTAAAGTTTAATGTGATGTTTCTCTTTCCCCAACATCTGAAGTTTCATTTTGTTCAACAGCCATGGTTTTAAATACATGTAGAAGTGATCCTGTTAAACTTCTTATTACAAGGAAACAGGGCACCACTAAGACGCCTGTTCAGAAATTTTGATGATCAATCTGATTTCATGGTTTTTTTTCAGTTGTAATAGATAATTCGAGAGTACAGTGCGTTTTCTGAAGCAGATAATGGCGGGGCGGTGATAGGCTCTGGAATAATTAAGTAAATCTCATCAGTGTGCAGTTATCATCTATAGCAGCTTTTCAGCAGCAGCATACCACTGTAACTCATGCATGATTATCAGCATGTGATCATACCAGCTTTCAAAAACATACAGTTGATGGGTAACCTTCCCGATTTTGTGAATGTGGGTGGTGGGGAGATAAGGAACAACAGGTCTCAAAGCAGAGACAAATAGCAGAAAGGAGTCTCTTCTAAGTAATGTAAAAGAGGGCAGTTGCGGATCTTCAGAGCCCCTCTGCTCCCCCCACCCACAAAAACAGCCTTAGGTTGCCAACATGTGCTATGTATCTTGTGCAGATAACCCGTTTCCAGAGTTAGAATGGAATAAAATACTCATAAGAGATTACACTGAATGTAATTATCTTTTCCCCAAAATGCCAAAGACATTTCAAGATTTTTCATGTTTCCTGATTACATCAAGATCATCAGTGCAGTGGAGATGGGTTTACTTCATAGTGAATTTCAGTTAATGGGAGCTTTTGTAATATTACAGGTTAACACAGCATTCTTCTAAGTCTAGTTTTTAATTACTGTTACCTTTTCTTTAAAATAAGGGGCACTGGTCATATAGTACCAAAACCCAGGTGGCATAGTGAGACTGTGATTATGTGTTGGGCTGTTAACCACAAGGTCAGCAGTTTGAAACTGTCAGCTGCTATGGAGGAGACAGATGAGGCTTTCTCCTACAATAAAGTTACAGTTACAGAAACCCACAGGGACAGTACTTTAGGGTCTCTATGACTCAGATGTCATCACTCGATGGCAGTGAGTGATGTCAACATGGATTTATTTTATTATGTGTATGTATGTAATTTCAAAAATCAATACTCATTGGGGCTTTTGCCAGAGTAGAAAATGTAGTCCATACAAGTTTTATTTAGACTATATTTAGAAATGGGTTTTTTTATTTTTAGTTAAGACCACATTCCTACTAATAACTGCTCCCAGTAATCACAAAACCCTCTTAAGTTTTCACAATTGGGCTCTATTCACAGAGTAAATTGAATGTAATTATATTATTTTCCTAAAGAATCAGTTTTATGTTGGTATACTCATTTATGCATATGTATATATGTGTGCCTGTGGACATATATATGCTCCCATACATTGGGGCTTCAAAAAGTTTGTGGAAAAGAATTAAAAGAAAAGGGATTTTTTAAAACAATTTTTTATTAGTATGGATTTAATACATATATCATTCCAAATTTCAATCACATCAAGTATAATGTACAATTGCTACCACAATCAGTTTCTAAGCATTCTTTTTCTACACGAACTCCTTGACCTTGTTTCCCTTTTTATCCCACATCCACCACTGTATCCCCTCCCCCCAAACTCCTTTTTCTTGTTTTTGTCCCTTTAGGTTCATTGATCCTAGGTTTCCTGTACTGAAAAGAGGAAAAGCATGTGACACAGCTTCATGAGGCTGACTTCCATTGACACCGCACCTCTGAGATACACTCTAATATGAACAAACAAGAACCGAGGAAAAGATACAACTCAAAATACAGAACATTGCTACACATTTTTTAAAGCCTGTGTGTGTGTGTGTGTGTGTGTGTACATAAGATTTGGCTATAGTAGCTTTTCCACCTAAATTTTTAACTATGCTTTTATTCCATATTGTTTGTGGCAAAAACTACCATTATTTAAAGTTGACATTACGTAGTACAAAGAAATGTGTCCAGAAACTTACTGTCACTGGGATGTAGTAGTTTGGATCTGGCACTTGAATACTTGATTCTTTTAGATTTAGCAGGCTGAAAATGTGTTAGCCCTTTTTCCTTTCTGCACAAATGAGCAGACCTTATTCAAGGCAAAATGAATAATTCAAGAAATATTAGCCAGTAATCAAGTGAGTTGGCTCTTGTATATTCATAAAAAAGGTCCTCCCATATCCAAATCAAAGTGGTCTGGTCAGTCTTCTCCGGCAGGATTTTTCTTTTACGTGTACATTGCTGCTGATGTTGGGAGGTTCTGATGCCGAGCAAACAGAAACAAACACTGCCCCTTCCTGCTCTGTCTTCCAGATTGTCTTGTTTGAACGCACCATGGTGTTCATCTCTCCTTGTTTTCATTCTCCTTGTTGCCCTCGTGTTGTACACAGCACGATGGCCGTCTCCAGACTCTGATCTCTTCAAAGTACGTGAGACAAAGTCTCTCCATCTTCACAGCTAAGGAGCAATTTGACTGCACCTCTTTCAGGACAGACTTGTTTGTTTTTCTGGCAGTTCATGGTACTTTGAATATTCTTCCCAGCACCGCAATTCAAATGTATCAGTTTTTTTTTCACTCTTCTGTATTCAATTTCTAACTTTCAGCACACTTGTATACATAGACCTATTTATATAAAATGATAAACCATTTTTTGCCCTGATTTTGAAATGGCAGCCACTGTTCCTGGATGATTATTGAGATGCCCATGATTCTTGTGAAGGCCCAAGAACTGTAGTGGCTCTCTGGGCAACTGGATAGTGTGTGCTGAAAGGGGGATGTGTTAGGATTAACTCCGCTGCCTCCGTCCTGAAACATTCATGATAAAATAAATTCATGTTTGGGGTGGGATATTGGAGACGTCCAATGGTACCCATTAATCTTCAAACCACAAGTTAAGGAGAAAAGGAAACAAGTGCCAAACAGAGCAGTCCTTTTAAAACAAAGTATTTTTTTTTTCTTTTGCCTCTTCCTTTCTTTTTTTCTCAAAAAGCAACAGCAAAACATGTCTACCTTAAGTTCCTTGCTGTTGATTATGTTCTTAGTGTTCTCTGGTTCACGTCTCTGGATTCTAATATCCATTGCAGTGGTTACACGGAACTCGCAGGCTAAATGTATGGTTAAAGGGTTTATTAAGGACATGAAGTTGGAAGGCCAATGAGAAGTGCTCAGGTTTGAGTTATCACTCACTTCTTAGCACCACAGTGGGGGGTGGGGTGGGGCGGGCTACTAGGATCGGCCACTACTCTCTGTTGCATTACTTTGGAGGAGACTCATCTCTGCTCTGAGACATGTTGTTCCTTACGTTCCTCCAGCCACCCACAGCCACAAAATCAGGCAGGTTACTCATAAACCATATGTATTTGAAAATTGGCATAACCACACACTGGTTTAAAATAAAAAAGCCCAAAGGGCTTACCACTTTGCTATAAACCTCAACCTGAAGGCATTCAGCTTCTGCTCAGTGGATCAGCAAATCCATTTCCCCCAATCAAGTGCCCAGAGGCACCACTCTACAAGCAAGCCTCCTGCACAAAAGCTCTCAGCTTTCCTTGCTCCTTAGGCAGGAGAGTTCATACACGGTTTCATGCGCTGCATCCTGGTTCTGCTGCTGCTTCTCTGATGGTATAGCTGTCTTCTGGATCCAGGATGTTCACTGCACTGGGATCTTGTGTCCAGAGGACATGTTTTATTAAACTCTTACTGGTAATGAAATCCCTCCTTCTGCTTCTCAGAGGGCTCAATTTATACACAGTGGTATGGCATCCTAGGGAATCTATTTCACAGTTACTCACAAGTGAAACCTATAGTATCTTCCATCCACCTCTTTACCAGATGCTTGCAGGGAGGAATTGTCTTTTGGTGGGAGTTAAAAGACATTGGCTGGAAGAGCCACATTAATTAATTCACTGCCCCTTTATTTATTAATAGTTTTTAAAAGAGTGAGTAATTGGTAAAGAAGAGACACCGTAGAAAAATCTAGATGTGTGCACTTAATTCCTTCATGAAGGAATTGGTGGAGGACTGAATGTTGAACAAACTGAGTTCAAAACTCAAAGATACACAAAGTAAACTGTAGCGTTTATTCTCACCAAGATTCAGAAATGCCTTTAGCTTTTTGAACTTCAGGATAAAATTACCAGGAACAAAAACACCATATTATAAATAAATATTCTCCTGACTCTTTTCTCATCAATTCCTTATTTTTTTAAAGGTTTTATTAGGGGCTCATACAACTCATCACAATCCATACATACATCAATTGTGTAAAGCACATCTGTACATTCTTTGCTCTCATCATTTTAAAAGCATTTGCTCTCCACTTAAGCCTTTTGCATCAGGTCCTCTTTTTCCCCCTCCCTCCCCGCTCCCCCTCCTTTATGAGCCCTTGATAATTTATAAATTATTATTTTGCCATATCTTGCCCTGTCCGACGTCTCCCTTCACCCCCTTTTCTGTTGTCCATCCCCCAGGGAGGAGGTCACATGTAGATCCTTGTAATCGGTTCCCTCTTTCCAACCCACTCTCCCTTCACCCTCCCAGTATCACCACTCACACCCCTGGTCCTGAAGGTATCATCCGCCCTGGATTCCCTGTGCCTTCATCTCCTATCTGAACCAGTGTACATTCTCTGCTCTATCCAGACTTGCAAGGTAGAATTCGGATCATGATAGTGTGTGTGGGGGGGGAGGGGGACAGGGGGTCTGGGGGGCATTTAGGAACTAGAGGAAAGCTGTATTCTTCATACATGCTACATCGTACCCTGACTGACTCATCTCCTCCCCTAGACCCCTCTGCAAGGGGATCTCCATTGACCAACAAATGGGCTTTGGGTCTCCACTCTGCACTTCCCCCTTCATTCACTATGGTAAGATTTTTTTGTTCTGATGATGCCTTAAACCTGATCCCTTCGACACCTCGTGATCGCACAGGCTGGTGTTCTTCTTCCATGTGGGCTTTGTTGCTTCTGAGCTAGATGGCCACTTGTTTACCTTCAAGCCTTTAAGACCCCAGGCGCTATATCTTTTGATAGCTGGGCACCATCAGCTTTCTTCGCCACATTTGCTTATGTACCCGCTTTGTCTTCAGCGGTTGTGTCGGGAAGGTAAGCATCATAGAATGCCAATTTAATAGAAGAAAGTATTCTTGCTTCCTCATTCATTTTTATTGAAATCATCTGATCATAGTCCATCTCAGAAATCACCACCAGCTTCTCCCAAATCCATGCTAAATGAACAGATGCCATGTAAACATTGTAGGCCAGCTACATAAACATAGTTTTAAGGAGCCATGCTAATATACTGCATTAAGTATTTAGCTGTTAGCTACAAAGTTGATGGTTCAAGCCTATCATCTGCTCTGTGGGAGACAAGTGAGGCTACCTGTTCCTGTTTCAGAAGCCCTACGGAGAAGTTCTATTCTGCCTTACAGGGTGGCTATGAATCAACCTGTAGAATAATAAATTCTATGGCTATAGGTTGGATTTTTGTTTGGGTTTACGATTATTTCCATAGGTGCTCCTCTTGACATCTCATGAATATTCCAAGGCCCCTTTTCTATAGAAATGTGAAATCCATTGCTGTGGAGGCAAGAATGACCCTATAGGATAGAGTAGAACTGTTTCATGGAGTTTCCAAGCCTGTAATCTATTTGTACCCATTCCAAAGAAAAGTGATGCAACTTATAGAACAGTATCATTGATACCATATTCAAGTATAGTATCAAATAAGATTTTCCTGAAGATAGCTGAGTTAGTTAAAACTTTATTGTGCCAACCTGGCCAATAAAAACACATGTGGGGTTAATTGAAGGGCGGAGAGATAAATGGCTCAGTGAGCCTCGCCTTTGTAGTTCTCAGGTCTCTTGCTTTCTGATAGTTGGACCAGGGTGTGGCTGCCTTAGCCAGTTCCATGCTGTATCTGGCAAGGCTCACTTCCTGCAAGAGAGCCCCAACGAGAAGCCACATGGACCTACCCCAGTGCAGCCCTGGGTGCTGGAGCAGCCGTGTGGAGACCCCTGACAGCGCTGAGATGCTTACACATTCACTGACTCGGCTTTCCTCCTGCAGTCAACGTTATAGTGTGTGTTTTGTGAGGTGGTGGAGGACTTCGTGGATTGGTGTTGGACATATGGGTTAATGTTGGACTTATGGACTTGGGCAGCACTGCGTCAAGATGTTTACTTGATGTGCACTTTTCAGTTACCTCATTCATATTAATGCCAAGGTTGGACATCAAAGAAGAAAGACCAAAGAAAAACGAATGCATTTGATTGGTGTTGGTGAAGCATTTTGAAATTTCTGTGGATTACCAAAAGAAAAATCAGATCTATCGGGAAGAAATACAGCCAGAATGTTCTTTAGAGGCAAGGATATGGCAAGACTTCATGTCATTTTTTTGGACGTGTTAGCAGGAGATACCAGCTCCCGGAAGACATCATACTCAGTACAGTAGGGGGTCAGCAAAAAACAAAAAAAAAAAGGAAGGTCCTGGGTGAGACGTATTGACCCAGTGGCGGCGACAATGGGTTCCAACTGTAGGAACAGCTCTGAGGACGGCTCTGGGCTGGCAGTGTCTCCTGCCGTTCTACACAGGGTTGCTGTGAGTCTGAACTTACTCAACAGCGCTAGCAGCAGTCTTCACCTCAGATCGCCACATCTTTCCGCCAGAGTGGCTGGTGGATTAGGCAGGTGCTTGCTAACATTTCTCAGTACATCTGATCATATTAAAAACAATTATTTTGAATAATACACAGAAAAAAACCACTCCAAACGCGGGGCCATTGAGTCGGTGCTGACCCGTAATGGCCCTATTTGACTTGGGTGAGCTATCCCTGTGGACTTCTGAAACTGTGCCTCTTTGTGGGAATAGCATGCTCCATCTTTTGCCCATGGAGCGCCTGATGGTTTGTGCCATGTAAAGGCTCCCACTACATTCAGAGCAGTATTTTTATTGTTGACAAGGAAGGGAAAGAAAAGCAAATGTAATAGAGGCTTCAGATGTGCAGAAGTGGAGGATGAGTAATTGTGATCTTGGAATTTTTTATGAAGAAACTGCTAGCCTATTGGTGACCCCAGGAGGTTGTTAGAATTAGGACTGAAAATCAGTGGGCATATCAGTATAGTACACACCTTACCCATGTGTATAATTTTTCATTGTACTCCTTCCTCCTTAACTTCTTCCAATATTTACTCTTGTCACAGGGTCAGTTCCCTATGGTGCTTGTGCTTAAAACAGACAAACAAATAAAAAACCTATATTGTGGCAGAGACTCTTTGAAAGACAACGTCACTATTTTCCCAGAAAGAAGTGGCTAGTTTGATTATGTGGTTTTGGAGAAAAATGAGTTTTGTGCATGTGTATGTCATTTTCTGAAACTACATCTATATGTTATTTTTGTTTATGGACAAAAATACAAGTCTGCCCTATTAAATTATAAAGTTAAAAAACAGACTAGGGGGATTAAGAAGAGGGGGAATTACCTGTGTTATTAAGTAGTTTTCTTTAGAAAGGAATAAAGAGGATTCAATCTTAAGCTCCCCTGATAAACTTCCTGTATTTAGTACTATATGAATATTTGTTTCCAGCTTTAATGTTTAGATTAAATACAAGGTTGTAAATACAAGGTTGTTTCTTACACATGGTTTTCCCTCAATGGGCTATTGTGGTCACGAACAAATACTCGAGCTGTTTGCTATTGAGATTGTCTTGAAAATTGCTATTTGTTGGTTTTGTTTGTTTTTGTGTGTGTGTGTGTGTGTGTGTGTGTGTGTTTTGCCATTTTGGGGGAGAATGAAGCTAAGCTATTAGGGCTTTGTAAATAATGGTTATATGGCTTCAAAATAACTATTAAGAACAGACAATGTTCAACCTGGCTTTACTGGATATGCTTAACATTTTAATACAAGTATTAGGCCATTGTGCTTATACATCTATCTATCTGTCTATCTATCTATCTTTTTATAGAAGTATTCCTCAAAATATATTATCATGTACTAAGTTTTGGACTGCTATTAAGCATTTTAATTTTTCCAACTCATTTGATTCTCTTTTTTTTTCTGACAAAAGAGCAAAAATTTAAATATATTCAGGATTTTGTGCTAGTTAAAGGCAAACACAGAATTCTAGTTGCGATGTTGTGGTGACATGCCTTAGCATTATGAAGCCCCTTTCTTTGCATCCTCCTTTTCCTTCCTGTACTTGATTTTCTCTATCTGAGCCATCTTTCTTCTTCTCATCCCACCCTTTCTGTCTGTCTGTCTGTCTCCTAACAGTTTTCTCCTGGCTGATCTGGATTTAGTATTGCCCACGGGGAATGTAAAAGTCAACTCTGTATAGATTGTTCAGTTGTACTCTGAATAAGGAATGAATGAATGAGTAAAATTTGAATTTTAAACTTCTCTTATCAGTCAAATAATTTCAGATTAAATTTGCAATAGTCAGTGTCACTAAATTGTACATGTTGAAACTGAGTAGTGACAAGTTCTGTGCACTTTCTCAACTGTAAGAAATAAAATGACTATAAGGAAAGACTAACTTGGCAGATGGAAATCAGGTGCGCTAACCATTCAGAAATAGTCGTACCGAGTGCTGCCATCTCAGTGGTGGCCCTTCCCCCACAAGTTGGACCAGTGGCTGAAAGAGCAAGGTTAGTGGGTGCCAGGCATTGCAGACATGGACACGCAGAAAGGGGATGGGGCACAGAGGAGAGCATCGATGGGAGTTTACATTTTACTTGTAAAGTTTCTTGATTTTGATCTTTTTCTTCCTTTTCATTATTTGGTCGTGTTTTTTAAAATGGTAATCACAGCACTTGTGTGGTTTCACCTTCGTTTGCACCCATGTTCTTGCTGAATTTTCAAAGTGATATTAATAGCTAGAGGCTGTCCCACATGCCTCTGAGTGGATATGAGTGGATATAGCTACTTAACCATTTCTTCATTGAACATACTTAGTTCTTTTTCATTTTTCTTCTTCTTCTTGCTCCTAAAAACACTGCAGGTAACACTGTTATGCATGCAATGTATCCTTTCTTTGAGTTCCATGTTTACGTGCCAAGTTTTCCGTAAACTGATATCACACATGCGAATGCAGACGTTCTGTTCCCCATTGGAACTGTGGCGTGTGGGTGAGGGCAGGCAGAGTAAATTGAGGCGGCTGCGCGTGATGTTTTGCAGCCTACCTAGGGGTTCAGAGTTCGTTCTTTGTGTTTGTTCTTTTTCCTTCTTTTCCTGGACTGTAAAACCACCATTACCAACTAGTTAAATAGACACTTTCACTAATAAAGTATCTGTCCAAAGGGTGGGCTATGAGGGTAAGAGACATTTGGTAAATTGCTGTTTACTTGAATGAAGACTCTTTCTGAAGTAATGCACGATGAGGAAACCCGCTGTATTTTAATTTTGAATATTTGTTACATATTTAACATGCTACATAAAGCAAACATGATGTATTTTAAAATGAAGGGCATGTTACGCACATTATTTCTAGGCAAAGCTCTCACTTTGGCTAATCACCATTAACAAGGAGTGGATATTAGTGGATTAACTAAGAAGCATTTTTCTTTTTTATTTGACACTAATTACAGCACATAATTTTAGTGTGTTCTGGTCATTTTTATCTGGAAACAAGAGATTATTTTAAAATTTCAAGGGTTTGCATTTTTTGAAAGGCATTACCTTCAATCAAGTTTATATCAAACAATTATTTTAAAAAAACAAATGATTATACTTCTAGTAGAATACTAAATTGCATTATTGTATATGTAAATTTGTGTGGCCATTACTCATATAACTAAACTCATTTCAAGGAAAATAATCCCCCAAATACCATCTTTGAAATAATTTTTAGAATTTATAAGAGAAGTCCAGAAGTTATAATGGACCAGTAATTACTATAGTCATACAGTAATTAGACATCATAATTATAACAAATACTATAATAATTATTATTGCTTTCTTACTAACCAATCAGTGTTCTAAATTCCCTCGGCATGAAGGATTTATATTTTGATGAAAATGTGGTCTCTCACTGCTTTGAGAATATAAGGGAATTCGCAGTGGTGATTAGCTGGTAAGGCATATTCCACCAATACCCCCTTTCTTAATGGAATGTTTTATTAGGATTTTCCTTCAAAGGTGTGGGTTCTCATTATTAAAACCAATAATGCCCATGTAAGTCATCTTTCCATAGAAGCATCTGCCTCATTCCAATTTTAAATCATTTATAGTCATCCTATTAATGAGGACTCTGGGGGTCTCCTCATTTGTGATTTTGGTACCTGTATTTTGGCTGCTTGCAAATCTTTCACAAATCACTCTTGTAGCAAAATAGTTACCAAATTCATAGGTTTATTTATAATAGGATATAGAACTTCCAGTGGATAGTCCAGGAAACACATTTATTATTTAAGATTCAGTAGATGTTCAAGGAACCTTGTAATGCAACCATGAAGTAATAATTTACTGGTGTCAGAAATAACTTGAACCAAGAAGTGTGTGTCAGAATAGACATAAAACAAGAGTAGGTCTAAACCTGCAAAGTTGTCCCTTTCCCCGTTTGAAATATGCGATTTATTTCCATTGCAGAGTTGAGAATTGCATAGAGATTTATGTGGATAGTATATCTCTCGAATTTTCCTGTTTAGAAAAACTTGAAAAACCAGACATAATGACAAAGATTCCTTATTCTGTCTTCATTTTTCAGTAGTAAAAGTGAAGTAAGAAATATATTAAAAATAAGGCTTGGAATTGTGAGGTCAGTCTTTTAGGTTAGGTTATTAGAATGTGATGCTATTAATTGAACTTACCAGAGGCTCCCTTGGCAATGTGCATCACACTGTTGACCAAGCACACCTGGCTCATGTGGTGATAGCACCTTTGAGCACATAAATCTTATTCGAACACAAATAAAAGTCTATATAAAGTTTAAAATATGCAGTGTGATATTAAAGTAGACTTTGTATAACATGTTAAACTTAAAACTTGCTAAATAAGCTTACAAAGTAGCCACAGGCAAGAAAGTGGTTTGGTACATTTTTAGCATCCTGGAAAACAAGTCTTTACCAGTAAACTTAGATTCTGAGTTTTTACCTTTGACTCTTTTGCTTTGTGGAATAGAATCTTGAATGGCTAGTCTTCTTTTTTTACTCGCTTAAATGAATGCACATGCAATAAAAGCAACTGCTGTCCTTTCTACAGACCCAGTAATTACATTGACACACAATCATTGTAATGTTAGGTGCATCTCCCCAAATTATCTGATTATATCTAGACATTTATGTCCAGCTTTATTCTTTTCTACTCCCACCCACTGCTACTTGATTACTGAGGTGTGCGATTTTTGTGGTTGTTTTTATTTGTTGCTGTCCTTAAGGTCTGTGATTCTAATAGGAGGGAGCAAATTTATTTGTGTGCATAATATTTCTCTCATGTCCTAGTTCAAGTCTCAATTTTACAAAATATATTAGGAATTCTTTTTCTCACCTATAGTAAAATTACTGTGGCACTCACAATTATATAACAGTCTGTGACAAATCTTAGAAGGGAACACAAAAGCAATATGTTTCCTATTAAAATGTTATTATTATAATAAAGAAAATCATGAAAATAGACTGGCTTTAAAAGATTTATCAAAGTTTGTATCAATTTTTACATTGACATTTTATTACACTAAAGTATGTGACTAATATAAATAGTTTATTTAGATGAGAGTATAATAGTATCTTTATAACTTTATCCAAAAATAGTAAAAATTGGTCATCTAACAATATTTCAAATAACTCCTAACACCCCAGCCAATACTTATTTTTATTTATTTTGAAAACACCTGTTCTCTTCAGGTTTTAAAAGTGATTTTAGTGATCTTACCTTGGCAGTGAACTACTGGTAAAGGTATGCTATCTGATATATTCTCAGGAGTTATGTAACTACCGTGACATATTTTTACTCAGTAATTTTCATCTCAGTAGAGACATATTTAAATATGTAATGCTATTCAAAACTATTCCTGAAGTCTTTTGACTCATTTTCACTGTATAGAAAATATTAAGGTTAAAACTGCAAAGTGATTGAAGCTAAATGGAAGCTTACTTTGATTATAAAGGAAAATGATATTCAATTAGACAATTTCATACCTGTGAGACATTTCAACAGTTCGTGGTAGGTTGTCTATTTTAAGAGCTTAAATCAGACTGCAAATGGATTCCTTGGCAATATGTGTACGGAAACTTGCTTGAAGATGCATTCCCTTAATTTACAGTACTGTCATCCCGTGACTGACAACCAGTGAATACGTTGCATTGACTTCATAATACCTGACAGGCTATGCAACTGCAGAACAAATTGGTAGAATCCTGGCTCATGAAGCGATGGCGTGTTAAAGGAGCATTTCTTTCAGTTTCTTTTCTCTTAACTCATGTGTTCCGTCAGGATATAATATGCAGAGATTGATTGCTTACAGGTGAAATAAAATACTTAAATTCAGATTTTCCACTAACAGTAATCAGAATGTTGAGTGCGTTTTTAAGTCAGTCTCTCTAATGCATTTCTGAGAATGTAATTCTCTGTCGCGGTTGGCATCACATTTACTTAAAAATTACATCAACCAGAAAATACTCTATTGAAAAAGTAGACGGAGAATTGAATTCTTACATACTATGTACATACATATAATAGTTGCGCGTGGTTAGACTTTTTCCTATTTAAATATCCAGATGTGCTTGCTGAAATTACATATAATTTTTTTACGTTTCTTTTTTCTTCCAGTTGACATTATCTGCAGAAATAGGCATTCCTTGATGTTCTCTCTGATTTTGCCCAGTTGCTTTCTTTAGCTAGTGTTGAGCGATCTATGTCTCATTAAAATTGTAAAGTGCCTGAAATAAAATTGTACGATAGATCTTCACATAGTTTTTAACGGTACTTGGTAGACCCTTGTTCATTTTGGTGTTTTAATCATGGGTTGGCCAGCAACCAGCAGTACTGTGTGATGGGGAGCTCTCGCTGGTTTTTATCATAGAGCTTTCTGTGTACTCCATGGGAAGACAGAACATAGGGACAAACTGTTATTTTCTATTAGGTTAGTAACATTTTACCTTTGAAACGGAGTCATCCTACTTGAGGAAAATGTCCACAGTAGCAAACTGGTTCACACTGTCGAGTAAGCTAGGGCTTATCTCCCACTGGAATGAGGAGCATGCAACATTGGCCCGTCACAGGAACTAAATAGTGAATCACCACGTGAGGCATTCAATGACAGAAATATAGTGAGATCAAGAAACTGCAACTCATTGATGACTAGATATTCTGGTTCATTAAGAGTTAAAGGAGAAAAACCAGTAATAGATGAGCAGAGAAGGCAGAAAAAATAATATTTCATGAAAACTTACAACTTGGATTTGAGGACCCCAGGTCTTATTACACAAACATTTTTTCAATGTTTAGATGGATTTGCACAGTGTATTTAAAAATCATTTTAATTCATGCTGTTTCTGTTAGATATTTTATTATAATCAATGAACCTTAAGAGAAGTTTATTTTTTTAATTACTAAGTGTGCTTTTGAGTTCTTGTCCTATCACTTAGTTTTCTTTGACAACAGAATTTTAAAAATCCATTTCTTTTTCGGAAACCATGGTCTGCTGTATGCTTTTCCTTTTCCGTTTACCTTATATGACCCGTTTACCCAATTTCTCTTCATCTTTCTAGCCAGAAAGCACCTTGATTTCCCCAAGGAAAGAAGTGTTATGTGTCAATAATCTTTGGATTGGGAAGATTCTATGCTGACTCTGCATTGTGCTTAGATTAGTAAGAGTGAACACTGATACAGTTTACAAAGAGACTCAAGATTCATAACTCCTGTGTGCCCACGCAACATTTCTACACAGTTTGCCTTTTATTATGATTTTATTTCAGCCACAGAAATGACGGCAGTCTGCGATTAGTCATCATTGCT
This sequence comes from Tenrec ecaudatus, assembly GCF_050624435.1. Classification (NCBI taxonomy): domain Eukaryota; kingdom Metazoa; phylum Chordata; class Mammalia; order Afrosoricida; family Tenrecidae; genus Tenrec; species Tenrec ecaudatus. The sequence goes on along the minus strand of NC_134531.1, from coordinate 109,451,370 downwards.
GTTCTTGAGTGTCTGCATTTATACATGCAGTCTCTCCCAGCTTCCATTTGTACCATAGGGAAGATGGTAGGAATCTGAAGTGTACTTTGACAAAGACAGAAATGTTTGTATTTATACAGATAGAGATTTAGAATGACTTTTTAGACAAAGATTGATTTTTAAAATATATTTATATCTGCTTCTTTATTCTTATTGTCACATGCAATAAACAAACAACAAAACCCACACCATGTGTAATACAAAGAAGCAAGGACAAGATGGACATGTAAGTGACTTAAAAAATTTAAGCACTTAGAGACTTTTGATGAATTGGTGGTGCTTAAATATACTACTCTCCTCAGTAGCCACTGTGATACTTTATTCTGAATCTTAACTGCCGACGATGCTTTATTTCATTTACATACACATGTACTCACACATTTGTACTGTTTTTCAAGGGTTTTTAAAATCTTATATGAAGTGTAAGTGTGTCTTTCAGTGAACTGAAGAATAGACTAAACCATATCTGAAAATGATGGGCCATGATACCTTTCAAAGTCAATATAATTTCTCATCTGACTCTTCTTTTAGAAAACTGACTTTTACCTGTGCAATATATTTGCTTTAAGAATTAATGACCTCTGATTAATATTTACATTGCTGTTTCATATATTAATATTTAATTTAAAAATAAACTATGCCCAGTTGGTAAAAATTGAAACTGGCCACTTCTCCCAGCTAGAGTTTTAATAGCATCATTTTTAATCTGAAGCAAAAGTTTGGTTTGAATTAGATGAATTTTCAGGTTTATTACTTTAGCAACTACATTAAAAAAAAAAGGTTTGGGGTTTAACAAAAGAAACTGAATCTTACATGAAGAGAGAGAGACGTGAGCAGGCCTTATCTAGTTTCACCTACAAAAACGCCTAAGTAGTTTCTAAGAAAATTTGCCCTTGGGCTGGTATCTCCTATGCCAGGTTCTAGCATATGGCTTGATAGTTTCCATCCCCCTGATTCTTCAACTGATCAAATTAGAGGCTAAAGTATGCTCTCTATTTTAGTGAAGCCGCCTGCTATTAGCAGAGCACACCAGGACTATCTCTGGGCCACAGCTGATCAGAAGCTACTTGCCTTTGCACCTCTCTTAACTGCACATGATTGCGCTAGAGGAAATTCTCAAAAGCCCCATTCCATCAGAGCAATCTAAAATTAAGGGGTTGAGAAATAGAATTTTCACACTTTGGGGCTTTTAGAATTTTGTTGGGCCCTTTGGGCTGTGAGAACACACGAGCGCTGTGTTTCACCTGCTTCACATTTCTTGGGAAAATAGGAGGACATATGTAAACTAAGAAAAGCTTTTCTAGTTAGTTTTGGGGTTTGGGTTTACCCTCAGCTCATCGGTTGCAAAAGTATTCCCACACAGAAACGGTAACTGTTCTAATAACACTAATGAGAATTATCTGCAAGTATCAACTGAAATACTATTAGCCTAGCCAGCCAAAACTATCACTCTTGTTGAAAATGGCTATTTTTAGAGGTCCCATGAAATGTCATCACCCTCTTTCTGTGGACCCCTGTGGTTACTCAGCAGATAAAAATTCTCAATATCCCATTCAGGCGTCCTGAGTTCTCATTGATATGTAAGTCTTACATTATTCAGTTTTAACGCCAACCTATTCTTATTGATTCTTTCAAAACCATCATAAAGCATATGCATTTTCAAGTATTTTTCCCACTGTGGATTTATCTTATATTTTTGTACAGTACAAGTGGAAAAAGCTGAATGCTTGAAGTTGCTTGCTTATTTTACATTTTATTTTCTATGCGTGTTATTTAGATAGAAATCCCTGTGCTTCTAAATGCGTTGTTCTTGTAAAGAACCGAGCCACCGGATTTATAGCTTCTAGTGACTCGCTAACAAGGTAAAATAGTATTAGCCAGATGTCTAACTTACGGTCTTCACTTTTTTCCTTGGGCAAGTAGTTAGATCATTTCAGATGCTCTTGTTGGACGTGAAGTTTATTCCTAAACTATTGCCCTAGTCATTTTCTTCTCTCAAAGAGGGGATATTTGATTGCAGTTAAATTGTGAAGTTCTAAAGCTATGTTAGCTAAATTTTTTACTATGTCAGCAAGCAGAATATTGTTTGCACTTCTTTGCTTTTTAAATGCTGCTCAGGGAGCTGCGTAAGTTATAATTGATGCACAGAAGAGATTTTGAATTTTATATGCCTATAAATTGGCACTGCTACATAGACTAGAAAGATGAGATTGGAGAAGTTATTTTCCCGTGAGAATGATACAAATTACTGTCAAACTGTTTATGCTTGCTGTAAAAATATTTTCAACATACAGGTATTTGCTTACGAGCTGGGTAGCACTCTTATTAAAGTAGAATAACATTTTGAGCCAAAGTGAAATGCTTTCGGTACCATTGCATATTGTTGCAGTAGGCCATTTTAGCCATCCCGGGACTTTATAAATACCTGTAATTATGTTTGCTCTTTGAAATTCTGATACCCTTGTTTAAAGATAAAGTTTCAGAATCACAAGGCACCGTAGAGTTTATCTTGTATAGTCTCCTTATTTCATATATGAAGAAACTGTGGCCCAGAGGAATTAAAGAATATGCCAAGGTCAGAGATGTACAAATGTGCAGAAATGAGACTGAAACCTTGTGTTCCTGCATAATTTTGCTCCTCTTCTGACATATCTCATACTTTATGAAATTGCTGTGCCTAATATGCTTTCCTTTCAGGAATATAAACTCTTTCTTCTTACGAGTTTATGTTTAACCTCTAGCTGACCTGAAATACGTAGTCTTTAAGATGATAATACACAACTCATTTGGTGAAGTCGAACAAAAACACAGAGTAGGTTAAAATATGCAGGGGCAAACTAATGCTTATGATATTTAAGTGATGTAGTAGTGGCCACTTCGGGGGTGTGAAATGAGTCTCTTTACCCCCCAGTAAACTGACCTCCGCTCACTCAGACTTGATGAATCCTTTATTTAGTTTCCAAAAGAGCATTCCTTCGGCAGTGCTCTCTTTGGGCTCGCAGCCTGCGGTGTACACAGCAATTTCACATCGTTATTTTGTGAGCGGCTTCACAAAAAAAATAATACGATATGTTTTGCATGTAAGGGTGCTGTCTTCAACCAGCCATTTTGAAATGTCGGTTCTTAGGTTTTGCTGTTCTTTGCCCCAGTTGTACAGTCTAGGAAGTCTCCGATTCAGCAGGGATTTCCCCTCTCTATGGAGTGGGAGGAGAAACAGGAAGAGCGAGCACCAGCTGATGAAAGGTGACATTAGACGAGGGTGCAGAAACAGGATGAAACGACGGTTTGCTTTCTTACTCCCTCAGACTGCTGTTCATTGTTGTCTGCTTGTTTGTTTGTTTCCCCTTCTGCCTAGAAAGTAAGCTCTAAGGGAAAGGCTTGGTGAGATGTTTTCTCTGGAAACCCAATAATGCAACAATACGAGAAGGTAGTTGTGTACATTCAAGTGAACCAATGAGAATGCAAACATCCTAACTGAGCAGAGGCACAGCATGCTTTACTGTACTCCCCTGACTGTGCCTCTCCGGACCGAGTGTTTTTCTCTTACCAGCAGAAGGTCTGTAGTGAGCAAGTCTATTTGGGCACAATTTTCCCATCAGCCTGTGTGTACTTCGTGTCTCTGTGTCACACGATGGACATTCTCACAATATTTCAAGTTTTTTCGGAAGGTTGTTGCATCGTTAGTAGACTACATTATAATGCCAATATAATTTTTAGATGCACTTGGAAACCAAAAAGTGTGTGTGACGTGCTTTACTGTGATAGTTCCTTGATTCAGAGTCTGGAAGTATCCCTTTTCAGTACCTGTAGAAGTCTATTAAAGGCACACTAGACTTATCACCGTTTTGTATTAATTAGATTTGCGTGTCCTTTTCCTTCTGCATAACAAAAGTTATATTAAAATTTATGTAAGAGCAGTTTGTATAAGTTAGAAATTTTTACTTTTCAATTTTTCTTTTTCCAATTTTTACCACTGTATACGTGCATATATGTGCATAGTATGTTTGTGTCTGTCTGTCATCACTTCTTAACCTCCCATTGTGAAAAAACATTGACAAGATTATTTTAATGTTGTAGTTTAACAGTGAAGGACTGAATCTGGAACCATCAGCCTAAAACCCTAAATTTGAAAAGCATCTTGTTAGAAGCCATCCTTTTTTTTTTTTTTTCAAATTTGGTCAAAATGATGTGTTTCTACCTGCTACAAGTTAGTGTCATTTAGACTTTGGGTCCACGTCTCTGCTCTACATGTCTGAGGAGCAGGAATTTTAAAAAATTATTTTATTACCGGGGGCGGGGGGAGGCTCTTACAAATCTTATAACAATCCATCATTCAATAAATAATTTAAGCACACTTATACATATGATGCTATCAACATTTCCAAAACCATTTATCACTGCTTGAGCCCTTGCTCTCAACCCTTCTTTTGTTCCCCTTCCCACGCTCAACCCACTGTAGTGAGTACTTGATCAATTATATATATACCATTGTTACTGTATCGTTCACTGTCCATTGTCTCCCTTCAACCACCTCTTATCTACAAGGGTGCTGTAGATCCAACCTTGTGATGGGTTCCCCCTTCCACACGGAGGAGCAGGACTTATTTTTGTTAGGTGCCATTAAGCCCTGACCTGTAGTGACCAATGCACAACAAAACTAAACACTGCCAGGCCCTGCACCATCCTCACAATTGTTCCTATCTGGGAATCCCTGGTGTAAACACTCTGTCAGTTAGTCTCATTGAGGTATTTTTTTTTCCTCTGTCTGTCTGTCTCTCTCTTTTTCCCATAAGTGTCTGTTCCCTTTAATGACTCTAAGGTTCTGATTTCAAGTAAATTTCCATTCCCCTAGTATGGAATGAAGGATAGATGAATGTTAATTATGAAGCAAATACTAGTAACACAAATGCAGCATATGTTCACACTGTAGCAGCTTAATGGTGAACACACAACGGGAAGCGTGACTAATGCCAGGTGCCAAGGACTGATCAAACAGTATCCTGGAAGATGGTGTATGGCTCAATGGATGCCATTATTTGTGGACCCTCTCTTCTCTCTCTCTCTCTCTCTCTCTCTCAGCTGTATACCATGAATATCCAATCACAAGGTTAATGTTAATGTTCATTAAATTTTGTTCTCTGGGATTATTTGAAAACATGATTGGGAACTGTTCTAGAGGAAGGCATTTGATCTCAAAATGAATAGATTATGCTGGCCTGTGTTCTCATTATACAGAACCTTCAGCAAAACGTCTAATTCGGTTAACAAGTTGCTATACAACCAACCCCTCATTAGACTATCCGATGGACTGAATTTTCTGACGAAAATATGGATGCTAGAAATTTCAGTGATCCTTAATATCTGTATACTCCAGACCTTTCTTCATTGAGTCTTGGAGATTTAAGAAATATACACCATTTCTAAACTTAAGGCTCCTGATTTTCTCAGTGTTAACAATGGGCCTATTATGCTGTTTCCCACTGAGCAAGGCTAGGAAGAACTTCACAGCTGGCTGGGCACCTGACATGCCCAAGGCAGGTACTCTGACCTGCTTGTGTAGCCCTAGTTCCTCCCGGGGAGAATAGCAGTTTCCAGTCCCCGAAGTGCCTAATTTATTCCAGGCTATGAATAGAATGAGCTAGTTGATTTGGGACTAGTGGCATTCCCCTTGCACAACCCCAGGACATGATTATCCACGCCAGGGTCAGGCGGGAGCTTCGCATCTGACCCTGTGCAGTTCTCACCCTGGGCACTTAACAAGAGTGATAAGAGACTATTGATATGTCACATTCTTGCATTTATTTATATTTTTAATAGGTTACTGACATCCTCTCTTACTTTTATCTGAACCTTCCAGTTACTCGATTATAAATGTCTGCTAGCTCAATGAGTAACATATTAATACATGAATCAGGAAAAAAATTATAATCTTGTAATTTTTTTTCTTTTAGAAAACAGGTGTTTATTTTATATTTTGAGAACATAATGTTTACAGAGCACTGCACTTGGGCCCTTCAGTGACAACAGAAATAAGACAACGGTCCTGCTCCCAAGACACACAAATCCTAGGGCTGTGGAGGAATTGAGGAGCAAGTAGAAGGATATCTTTCCAGGAATCAAATGACAAGTGCTGTGGCTGAGGCAATCTCCATGTGATGCTGTACATACAGAAGACATGAACCATGACCAGGGTGACTAGAAAAGATGTCTTGGAGCTAGTAGATTTTACTAAATCCTAAAAGAATTTAAATAGTGCCCAAAGGAACAGAAGACTTGCTTTCGTGAGTGGTTTTTGCCAAGTAAGGAAAAGTGAGTGGTAAATTCTTAGTTGGAGCCACATCTATCCTTACAGAGTGACTTCAGTAAATATCTGTTGAATGGAATCCATTTTCTCCTTAGGGGAATTGAAACCGGAGTCAGGCTCCATGCAAGCCCTTCTGATTCTCATGACCTTCAGGTGCACAGATTTGTGACTCAAAAAGGCCTGTATTAAGATTAAGATGTTTGAAGCTTGACTCTGTTTATTTTGTATTTTCGCTACAGAAGTGGGAAGGAACGCTGCAAGGGGGCATTTATCACTCACTCGCGGCTTGAAAGAGGGATGTTTTGAGGGAGCAGGTGGGATGGGAAGTAGCGGTTTCATCAGAAGTGTCTGCGAGTTCAAAGGAAACAGGGAAGGAAATGGTCTCCTGCTCCAAGAGAAGAGAAGCTGAACCTTCCTCAATGTCTCTGCTGAACACACAATGGGAACCCCCTGATAAAGTGTATTTAGAAGGGCTTTCCTGAATTTGTTTTCTAAAACTATTGAACAATGCTGGTTCTTTTGTTTGTTTGAAGAAATTGATAGAGTCAGTTTCGCTTTTAAACTGAGTCTTTTATATGTGAAAGAAATACTCATCACTCCTTATCTTTTAATTAATAACCATTTTAACAAGTTTAAAATTTTAAAATCCCGCATTTTATAAGCCTTTAAAAAGTTCCATTTACAAATTCTATCGTTTCATTCATAAATCTAGTAATTTTAGGTTTTATTTAAAAATCAATTTTATTTGTTCTTTGATTTGTGATCAATTAGCTTATAAATTTGATGGAACAAATTTCCCTAAACATTTAACTCCATTTACCAACTTGGCAAATGAAAATTCCTTTAGATGTTTCACACTACAGCCCCCAATCTACTTAATTTCTTGGAGCATTTGATTAAACCACTACCAGAGCAGCCTTACCAATCAAGCCAGCATCTTTGTGAGCCTTAACCACTACTTACAAACTGACATCCTAGACACATGCATTCATTTGTTTTCAAACATGATCAACTTGGTGAATCAAATGTTCCTTAAATATTTCACATGAACACCGCATGCCTCACTGGCCAGATAGCCTTATACATAAGTGAGATGCTCTTAAATGTTGTTCTTGTTGTTGTTAGGTCCAGTGAAGTCAGTTCTGACCCAGAGCGACCCTGGGCGCAACCTTGCAGCTGTTCTTCTGTTTGAGCCCATTGGTGCAGCCCATCTTCTGGAGGCCTTCTTGTTTCACTTCCCCTTCTCCTTAAGTGCTTAAGGTCGTCCCATCAAGAACAAGCAGGACATTTCTAACCCTAACTAGAATATAAGCATCATTGTTTGGATCTAAATCATTCCTTCCCTCTTAGGGGTTACAGCATGATTTACACAACAAAGGGCAGAGAATTGTCATCTCAGACCTGCTGCTGATAAGGATCCAGGTGCTGTGGTCAGATCATGAATGAATACCCGGTGTTCATTCAGGAAGAGTTCCTTTTTAGAATTAGACATTTCAGTCCCTTAACATTTTCTTGAAAACAATTTATACATCCATCATACTATTTTTTATCACCTTAGCCTCTCAGGCTACTTCTAATTGTTCAGTATAAGTTGAAGAGATTCTTTACCCCTTTGTGAATTGTATTTAAATTCATTAGTACCCAGCTTGATTGTGCTGCTTCCCTTCTCCTTGCCCACAGTTCTGTAGTCATGTGACCTAGACAAGGCAGAGGGCCTTCCTGTGTTCCTCCCTAGATGCTTTCTTGACTTTAGGATTGCTCAGCTTTCTTTCTTGTTTCCTACATTCTTTTCTAAGGAGATTTTGTTCCCTGTCATCTTCATTTCAAAATTTCCATCATATCTTTTCTTGTTTTTCAAGCCATAGCATACCAATAAAATTTCCACAACAAAGAGCTTAAAAACAAAGACTAGCCATCAAACAGAAATGGTACAGGAAGGTGGTCAGCTTGTGTTACTGTACACATTCATTTTACTCTCTCTGAAACTTGGCTACCTTGGCTCTTAAAATAGAAATGTAGCTATCTAAGGGAGGAAACCCCAGGATACTAGTGTGAAGCTGTCTCTCTTTCATCTAGGATGGTGCTAATTTCAAGGAACCCTGGTGGCACAGTGCCAAAGAGCGAGGATGCTAACCTAAAGGCCAGTGGTTCGAACCCCACCAGCGACTCCTCATAAAGGACCCATAAAAATTCCAGCTTAGAAAATCCAAAGGGGCAGTTCACTCGGACATGTAGGGTCCCTAAATCAAGATGTGCTCCGCAGGACACAACAGCAGTAACGCGCATTGTTATTCCTCTTTGACTTGCTGAGTTGCACTTGACTTGCATGGTCCATGTGTGTGCCTCAAGTTGCAAAAAAATTTTATTTAAATGAGAAAATTTTCTTTCTCTTCTAACACTGTAAGAGCTGGAGATGCTGTGTCAGCATCCTCACTTCAAAAATCATTAAGGACATTTATGTATTTTTCTGCCTTCCTTTCTTCTTTTTTGATTAGTTGACTTACATCTTACCCAAAGGTTCAGAAACCATTTCATCCAAAGTAGGTGCACAAATATGTGTGTGGCAGCTGGCATTTTATTTTATTTAGGGAGTCTTCTCTTATTTCACGTTCTTTTGGTTCCCTAAGACACCTCTAGAGACATCTGCCAATAACCCACAGATAACTCTGGGTGGATGCCTGGCATCTATTTTCACACTATACTGGGATACAGGAGTTGGAGAAGTTAACTGACAAGGTTAAGTAGAAACAATGAGTCTTTAAAGATGAAGGCAATGTAAACCGGAGCAGTTAATTTCTATGTATATGGTAATACAAACATTCTAAATAAAAATAAATCAACAGCACATTTTGTATACCAGATTCAGTATATGCAGGCATTAAGTTTCATGTTTTGAAAATTAACTTGGGTGTAAACATCAAAGAAGGAAGCCCATGCTTTTTTTGTTTCTGACTTTACCATAGATACAAAAACCCATTGTTGTTAGCTGATTCTCACTCACCGTGACCCTGTAGGACAGAGAGGGTTTTCAAGGCTACAATATAAGTACGCTCTGTCACAGCTTTCTCCTGTAGAGCTGCTGGTGGGTTTGAATTGCCAATCTCCCTGCTAGCAGACAAGTGCTGCTCCACTGCACCACTAAAGGATCCTAGCATGGATACTAGTCTGTAATGTGTGAAAACAAAAATATTTTCCCCCAGTGGGTATGAAGGACAAGAAAAACAAACTCATTTCCTTAAGTTGACTCTGACTCTTAGCAACATCGTAGTACAGAGTGGAACTGCCCCATAGGTTTTCCGAGGCTCTGCGTCTTTATAGAAGCAGGCTGCCATATCTTCCTCCCACACAGTATCTGGTCAGTCCGAGCTGCCAATCTTTAAGCAGCTGAGCCCTTGATCCACTGTCTCAACTGTGTGCCTTCCCATGGATACTAGGAAGGAGCCAATATCTTTGTTTATAAAACTTGGAGACTTTTTGTATTGCAATTGCACCTTCACGTATTTTCTAATGATTATGCTCCACCACCAACCCCTGTATGTGTTGACTTTCCCAGACTGTCATGTGATTGATGCAGTCATTTAAAAAGTTTTATATAGGGATTATGATCTTTTATACACTTTAAAAAGTCCAGGCCATCTCAAGACGGCTATGGCTTCTAGAATACATGTCTTACAGGATTAGAGACACTCCTGTTAATATTCTAGATAAGAAATGAAATCTACAACATGTTTGTCATTTACCTTGGTTCTCTGGACTTAGGACATGAAATTCTATCCAACAGCTTGAGAGCAATATTAAAAAATGATGTAGCATCACAAGTCAATGATAAATATGTTCACCCTAAGAATTTAAATGTGGTGAATAGATACAGCAGTGTGATTAGCATTCAGTGGCCTGTCTCTAATTCCTTTTCCAGGCATTGAAACGCTAACCAAGCTTGAAGCATTTTGCTGTGTGCCAAGGGTCTGTGTGTTCTGTTCAGTATAAGGGTAAATTTTGCCTATTTGAATGTCTTTCTGAAATACATAGTTAGAAAATCAAGTTCACAGATAAGAATATCAAAGTCACAGTAACCTATACTACTACAAACAAGGCTTATAAAACAACTTTATTTCTCATGATTGGCTGTAAAATTATTTTCTTACCTAATTTGTTTCCATCAGACATTTAGTGATGTGTACATAATTGTCTTTCAATAATAATAAAACTCAATTAATATAAATGATGATTTATGCTTGGTGTCTTTCTGAATTTATAGTAATTTGAAAACCAGAGATAACAACTTACAAGGAATTGAATGAAATGAATTCACTGAGATTCTAATAAATTGAAAGGAGTTTTAAGAATAAGAAAATTAAAAAAAAGAATAAGAAAATTATAATGTTATTATACACAGTAAATCCATGAGCATTTGTGAAGTTGTGGAGTTGGAATATCTAAGAACTGTACACACCATACACAAAGTAGAGTATACACTTTTGTTTTTTCTTTGATGCTATGTTATTTTTATTACAGATCATGATGACCACCATTAGCTTATGACCTTCTTATCCAGCACTATTATGCTATACCTAAACAGTTATCAGAAACTTATTTCTGAAACTGAAAAAGATATACAGGATTATTTTGTTTAAATGATCCAGAAAATTAATTAAAATTTAAATTTATTTTGAGTATTAAAGCTCTTTATATATATATATATATATATATATATATATATATATATATATATATATATATATATATATAAAATCTTATAAGGAAGAACATGCTATCTCAAGGTGAAAGAACTGAAGAAAAAATTCAAACATAGATTTGCAAGGTTGAAAGATTCTATGGACAAAATGTTGAACAATGCAGGAGACAGCAAAAGGAAGATGAAAGGGATAGAGAGTCACTGTATCACAAAGAACTGGCCAGCAGCCAACCACTTCCAGAGATAGCATATGATTAAGAACAGATGGTATGGATGGAACCTGCACTGAAGCCATTACCCTCAAAACCAGGCTCCAGGAATTGATGAACTACTGATTTTAGTGTTTCAACATTGGAAATACTAGCTTATGATAAGAAATCTGGAAGATGGCTACCTGGCCAATTTTGAGGAAGAAAACCATATTTGTACCCATTCCAAAGAAAGGGCATGGAATTTTCCAATAGAGTATAGAAATTATTGAACAGTAGCACTAATGTGACATGCAAGTAAAATTTTGGTGAAGATCATTGAACAAGAGTTGCAGCCATACATCTACAGGGAGCAGCAAGAAAGTCGTGCTGGCTTCAGAAGAGGATGTGGCAGGAAGGATATCATTGCTGATGTCATCTGGATCTTGGCTGAAAGCAGAGAATGCCAGACATGCGTTTACTTGTGTTTTATTGATTATGCAAAGGTATCGAACTGTCTGATTCATAGCAAACTATGGATAACATCGACAAGAATCGGAATTCCAGAACATTAGTTGTGATAATGTGGAACATGTGTACAGACGATGAGGCAGTCATCACAGAACAAGGGTGTCCTAAGTGGTTTAAAATCAGGCAAGATGTGCATCATGGTTATATCTGTTCACCATACTTATTCAATCTGTATGCTGAACAGATAACATGAGAAGCTGGACTGTATGAGGGAGAGCTTGGCATCAGGATCAGAGGAAGGTTTATCAACATTCTTTGATATCCAGGCAACCCAACCTTGCTTGCTGAAAGCAAGGAGAACATGGAGTGCTTGCTGGTACAGATGAAGGACAGCAGCCTTCAGTATGGATTGCAACTCAATGTAAAGAAAACCAAATTCCTCACAAATAGACCAGTGGACAACATCATGATAAATGGAGGGACACTAAGAGTTCTCAAAGCCTTCATGTTACTTGGATCTACACTCAATGATCGTGGAGTCAACAATCAAGTCAAATGAAGTGCTGTTCTAGACAGATCTGTTGCAGAGTCTCTCATTAGTGTGAAAGAGCAAGGATATTACTAGGAGAACAAATCTGTGCCTGACCCACACCATCACATTTTCATTTGCCTCGTATTCATTTGGAAGTTGAACAGTGAACAAGGAAGACCACATAAGAATGAAAGCATTTGAATCATAGTGCTCTTGAAGAGTATTGAAAGCACCATAGACTGTGAGAAGAACAAATAACTCTGTTTGAGAAGTAGAGCCAGAATGCTCCTTGGCGGCGAGGATGGTGAGACTTTGTCTCATATACGTTAGCCATGTTATCAGATAAACCCGTTCCTGGAGAAGGACATCATGTGTGATAAAGGGAGAGGCAAGCGAAAAAGAGAGAGAGCCTGAGAGAGCAAGATTGACACAGGGGCTATAACAGTAGGTTCAAGTATTTGAACAAACAGTTGTGATGACGGTGCAGGACCAGGTAGTGTGTCTTGCTGTTGTGCAGAGGGTTGTTATGAATCAGAACTGAATTGATGGCACATAACAAAAATTTTGGTTGGAAAGTGATCAAACATGCAATCAAGATGCATCGATAATTATTTGGCAATTGAAATACGAAAGTTGGAAACAAAGAAGAAGGTATATCGTTGTTGATATCAGATGGATCTTGACTGAAAGCAGAGACTGCCAGAAAGATGTTTAGTTGCGTTTTATTGACTACACCAAGGCATTCAATTATGTGGACCATCACAAAGTATGCATAGCCTTCAGAAGCATGGGAATTCCAGAACCCTACATTGTGCTCCTGCAGAACGTGTACATGGATCAAGAGGTCGTCCTGTGAACAGGACAAAAGAATACTGCATGGTTTAAACTCAGGAGAAGAGTGTCCGAGTTGTATTTCCTCACCATTCTTAGTCAATCTGTATGCTTAGCACATCAACAGAGAAGCTGGTTTATGTGGAGAAGAATTTGGCAAATCTGCACAAGCGCCTTAGACTATTGAAAACGACTATTGAAAAGCAAAAGTGTTACCTTGAGGACTACGGTGAGCCTCATCCAAGCCATGATATTCCCAGTTGCCTCATATGCATGTGAAAGTAGACAGTGACTAAAGAACACAGAAGAATTGGTGGATTTGATTGGTAGTGCTAGCAAAGACCATTGAAAACACCACGGGCTTCGAAAAGGACAAACTGGTCTGTTTTGGAAGAAGTATGGCTAGGATGCCCTTATTCAAGAATTCCAAGACTTGGTTCGTCTCACATACTTTGGACATGTTGTCAGGAGAAACCAGTCCCTAGAGAAGAACCTCGTGCTTGGTAAAGTGGAGGGGCATAGAGTGAAGGGGCAGTGACAAAGAGCAAGGCTCTCAGGGAGAGAGCATGTTACAGTGACCCCAGCAATGGGCTCAGGCATAGGGACAATTGTGAAAATGACTCAGGACTGGGCATTGTTTCCATCTGTTGTGCAGAGTCGCGTTGGGTTGGAACCAACTTGATGGCACTTAACAAAAACAGCATAATATTAATTCTCAATTATTTGTGCATTAATTCTGTTGCACTTTTTCTTTTGAAAACCAGTTTTTGTTTTTTAAGGAGGAAGGGTACAAAGCAGTCTTGTTCCTCTGTTGGTGACTATTTCAAGATGGCTGTTTTTGTTGTAGTGCAGAATTCTCTCGGAACGTATGGACTCAATTGGGTAAGGAGATTCTGGAGAGAGTGTTTGTTGAGGTGTACAAGGAAAGGATGATGGGACAATAGGCATAGCTAGATTTAGACAATATGAAGGGTGTTTTGTTTTAAGGCAGCGGCTCTCAACTTGTGGGTCATGACTCCTTTGGCGATCAAACGACCTTTTCACAAGGGTCGCATAAGACCTTTGGAAAACACATATTTCTGATGGTCTTAGGAACCAAGACACCGCTCCTCTCCGTCTCCAGGTGGGTCCCCCACATGCAGATACGCCCACATAACCAGCGTGAAGACTGTTACCCTTGCTACACCATGCTTCGAGACAGAATGTCATTTATTTTTAATTAGAAATAAATATTTCACAATATATAATTACATACTGTTTTTGATTAGTCATGCTTTAATTATGTTCAGTTGTAACAATGAAAATACATACTGCATATCAGATACTTACATTATGATTCATAACAGTAGCAAAATTACAGTTATGACGTAGCAATGAAAATCATTGGTTGGCGGGTCACTACAACATGAGGAACTGTATTAAAGGGTCGCGGCATTAGGAAGGCTGAGAACCACTGTTCTATGGAGTTTTCAGAGGAAACGCTTTTTTTAAAAAAAATGGGGATGGTGTGTCCATGTGTGCTATTGGAATTGTTTAGTAGTTGTCCTGCCTTAAGTAACATCTCTAAGGTACTTCCTCCACTCATTTGCCCATAGTTCACTTTACTTTACTGAGTTTACACACATTAGTTACCTCCTTCATATTGTCTCCTATATTTGATACACTGACATTGAAGAAAACAGATTTGTCGCTAACACATAATTTTATTTGAACAAATCTGTTCTTACCAGTACTGTATTTTTGAATATCGAAGGAAATGTCATATATTTATATTTTATACTAATAACAACCCAGTCATACCTACTCTACTCCATGCTATTAAGTTATCCTCTTTTTCCTCTTTCCTTATAAAGTCCCTCTACTCGTCCCTGGCCTTGGAGGGTGGACATGCTGTACCAGATAGCATTATAACCCCAGGGCCTCATGTAACAACTGGTATGTAGTAGACACTCAATAAATACTTGTTAAATGAATGAGTAAGTGACTCTGACATTGGTGGTGATGCGTAGAAACAATCAGACGCTTTTAAGCTAGTTATACAAGACCAGAGCAGCCCTGATGGGGTAGTGGTTACACATTGGGTTGCTAACCTCAAGGTCAACTGTTCAAAACCACCAGCCACTCCACGGGAGAAAGATGGGACTTTCAACTCCCATAAAGAGTCAAAGCCTTGGGGCAGTTTTTCTGTTGTACAAGGTCACTGTGAGTTGGCATCGGCCTGACGGTAGTGAGTTTGGTTGCTCTTGGTGTGAGACCGGATGGCGGGCATTGTAAACGCTGTCAGCTTTAGACCCTCTCCTGTGTCCCTCTGCAGCACGCAGTCACAATTCCCCCCCCTTTGCTGCCTCTACCAGAGTAGCGTAGCGTTTAGCTGTCTTGTACATTGAAGTGCAAGGCTAAGCAATATTTTTAAATTGCCAAATCTCATTCTTTCATTTAGAAGGGAAAGAGGATGTGATCTAGCCACATGTTCTTAAGGACTTAAGACAGAGGCATAACCCAGATGAGATCTGATGTCTCCTGATGATGCCCTGCCCATGTCTTCTCCACAACACTGACACATCAGGAGTACAGAGACCAGGAGTGTAAGTTCGAGAAAGACAAGATGAAGAAATCTACATGGCAATTGCCTTGATTTTCTGCATTGCATGTAAATGAGAGTATGTAGATGAGAAAAATCAAAATGATTGTGTGGTAGATTAATGAAATCTGAAACCAGTGATGTGTAACAATATCAACTCCCATTTTACCTATAAAATAGAATTATGGAGCCCAATCAAAGACCTAAAAATCATATCATGGTGAATGAGAGGGAGTGCAGAGTGGGGACCCAAAGCCTATCTGTAGGCAACTAGACATCCCCTTACAGAAAAAAAGGGTCGCGGGGAAGAGATGAGCTAGTCAGGGTGCAGTTTAGCACTGATGAAATACATAACTTTCCTCTAGTTCTTATATGCTTCCTCCCCTCCACTATCATGATGTCAGTTCTAGCTTACAAATCTGGCTATACCGTAGGATGTGCACCAGTACAGATAGGAACTGGAAACACAGGGAATCCAGGACAGATGAACCCCTCAGGACCAGTAAGTGGTGAGAGTGGCGATATCGGGAGGGTGGAGAGAAGGTGGAGTAGAAAGGAGAAACTGATTACAAGGATCTACATACAATCCCCTCCCTGGGGGACAGACAACAGAAGAGAGTGGGTAAAGTGAGTCGTTGGACAGTTTAAGACGTGACAAAATAATAATAGTTTATAAATTGTCAAGGGTTTGTGAGGGAGAGGGGGAAAATGAGGAGCTGATAACAAGGACTCAAGTAGAAAGCAAATGTTTTCAGAATGATGAGGGCAACAAATGTATAAATGTGCTGCACACAAAGTATGTATGGATTGTGATAAGAGTTGTATGAGCCCTCAATAAAATGATTAAAATAAAAAAAGAATTAAGGAGCCCAGGTTTTGTAGTTGTTTACTTGTTGGGATGCTAACCATAGGGTTAGCAGTTTGAAACCACTAGTTGCCCCATAGGAGAAAAATGGGCTTTCTACTCCCGTCACGTACGACAGTCTGAAAAATTCACAGGGGCAGTGCTACTCTGTCTTATTTGGGTTGCTATGGGTGTCCATTGACTGACTGCAGTGAGTTTTTAAATATACAGTTCAATATCAGAATAAATGATTTATGAAAATGCAGCGTATATATAGCGTGTATATAGCCTTGAATATATCAGCATATCATTTGATCTCCTTGCATCTCCTGTATCTTTCCTCTCATGCTCCCTCTCTCCTCCCTGAACAAAGGCTAGGAGTATTTATAATACCTGTCTGTTGTTCTTTTCCACTAGTAATTTCCGAGTCTATTGCTATCGACTTCTTGTTCTCCTGATTGTAGGATGTGCTTTCTTGCTTCCTTCCATGCCTTGCAAAGTTTGATTGGATTTTGAGTATTCTGCTGTTGGTTTCTGATTTTTTTTTATGTATTCTGCACTTTTTCCGAAGGTGCAGTTTACAGTCTTTGGTTTGCTTTCAGGCTTTGTTATGGGATCTAAAACTCCTCTTAGTTAGTGATTGATTTGTCCATTGTAGTTCAGCATTACTCTACAATTAGGATAGGCATTGCCTTCCTGAGAACTCGGTTCAAAGTCACATGAATTGGGTGGTTTTACATTTCTGGCTTGTAGACACTCCAAGCATTTCTAGGCCTTTGTTCTCCAGATAGTGTTCTAATTCCTTTTGATAATGTTCTTTCTGACGCCTTCATGGCTTCCTTTTACTCATGACTAAAGCAGTCTTCAGTCAAGAATTGTAACGGACCCTCCACGTATCTCCAGGTTTGCTCCTATGAGTTTTCTACAGAACTCCTTGCACCCTGGTACTTTGCCAGCAGATTCTCGCGACCTTGAATACTGGAAGGCTTAGTTGTCTCCTGCTCTGAGCAAGCTTTTTGGACTCTGTTTAAGATTCCTCTCTTCTTACAGCAATATAGGAACTGTTTCCAGGAATAAGAATCTCTACATTTGTTTTCTTTCTCTCAGAAATCACTGTCCATTAGTACCTATTGTTTTATGGTTTTCATCTAGTTCTGTAGTTTTCTCAAATGGTGGGTAGTTCAGGTTCCTCCTTAATAATCCAACATGGCTAGAAGCAGTAGTTCCAGTGTTGTTTGGAAATTTCTTGCTGAAAGTTAAGAAAAAGAAACGTTATTCTGATTGATCTTATTTTAATTGCTTGATTGATTAAAGCCTAACATCAGAATCTTTTGGTCATTTTAAGGTATGACATAGGGCTCTTGGCTTTTGGTGCAAAGCACAGATGTACGTCGTTAGTGAACATGGCCTGGACTTCGGTGCACTCCTCGAGTGCAGGGTCTAATCAATCCGATTAGCAAACATTCATCGAGAGTCCATTAAGGTGATAGAATTTTGTAAGTCAGTGGGGACACAGGACTGAATAAAGCATGGTCCAGTAGCCTAAGTGGAGAGAGCTGGTGTACATCATTTTGAATAATAAAATGAAGATTTTGTAAGAATGGGGAAGCTCTTTCTGGAAGGAAAAAATATCTGAGATCTTAGAAAGCTTTGTAGCAGTGTATAATTAGATCTTGATATAGTAAGTGTTTATTGAAAATGGATGAAGGATACTTCAGCTACTAAGGCACATTCTGCTGAGAATATATATTATTTTTGCTTGGTTCCTTTGAAAATCTAGTTTAAATAAATGCACAATAAAATATGAAGATGCAGACTTAAGAAAAAGTCTTTTACCCTCCACTTATCATGACTATTATTGACAAATTTAAGACACTTTAAATGTACCAATGATATAAATCTAAGGTATATAGACTTACCTTGTTTCTAATTGTCACATCAAACAGTTGAAAAGTATAGATTCATTCAAACATTCATTTTTCACTACCCCTCCTTTTTTGCTTATTCCTGTTCATATTTTGAAAAGCAGTGTCTGCAGATAGTTATTTATATGTATGAATTCACTGGTTCATTCTAGTGCGAAATAGGTCATTCTGGAACAGTGAGAAATGTGATTGCTGAATTTCAAGCAGTTTTTGCTGCTCAGCTGGATCTGTAGAAAGAGGAGAAGGGGTCAGGCCAGCACTTGTTGACGATTTCTTGTTGCCATTGTTTTAGTGAGAGAGACTCGCTCCTAGTGAATGTGGACTCTTGAGTCTCGCAGGGAGGAGGATGGGGCATAGATCCCAAGGTAGCGTGTCTAATGTCCTATTAGGATATTTTATTTGAAGTGCTAGTTAGTTAGACACAAGGAAACACATAAAATGCCATCCTAATGAAAATGGGCAGGGGGTTGTAGGGGGATGGTAATCTACCTTCAAAGAAGATTAACATAGAAAGAAATTGTACTGTGAAAATTTTCAGACACAAATCTGCCGTTTTTGTTTTTTTTTACAAAAAGCATGTCAGTGTACTACAAACAGAAATTCACAGTAAGTGATAATTCTCATTAAAATTGAAACAAATTGGAAAATAAATACTTAGGAAAAATAAGACTTTACTCAGCATTTGAAAATAAAAAGCATTTAATCGTGTGCTTTCTTTTTCTCTGGGTGAAAATTAGGGCTAAAAGGAGAAAACTAGATCCGAGCAATAAACTTTATTTACGAACTTGATAAAGGGCCCATTAATTAAAATCTAATTCCCACAGTCAAGTGGCAATTTAGTTTATGAATACATGCATTAATTCACTGCTTTCTTTTTCTTCCTTGAGTGACATAGTTATAATGCACTGTAATTGTTTTGATTAATATCCAGTCAAGAAATAGCCGTCTATATTTGAAAATACTTATTTTCATCCATTTCAGTTGTTAAAATAAGTAAATAGCTTGTATTGCTGAAGAATTTGTTTCCTATTAAACTTGAAGAGAGGATCTTCTGAGAGATTAATTCAAAATTATGCTTCAGGTTCTGCTTGGGTGTTCTTGAATCCAGTGTTTTCTCCTCATGACCATTTTAGAGCCTGAATGAGAGCTGGCTGAGCCAGGGGAGCCTGTGCAGCTGGCCTGGGAGCCCAGATAAGCTAGAGGCAGACCCATTGTGGACACATGCAAGTCTTACTTGCACCTTCCTCCTTGTAGTAGGTGCCATTGAATTAGTTCCAGTTCAAAGAAACCCTCTGTTTAGACAACCGATCAAAGCACTACCCGGTACAATGCCATCCTCGTCAGTTTTGTTACACGTGATCCTCTTGTTGCAGCCACGGTGTCCCTTAGTCCTGAAGGGCTTCATCTCTTTTGCTGACCCTCCTCCACCAAGCAAGACGTCTTTCTCCAGGAATTGGACCCTCCGATAACACGGTCTAAGCAGCATTCTGGTTGTAGTTCTTCCCAGGCAGATCTTTAGTACTAGTCACCATGTTTTTATTCAAATATAGAGAACCATCCTCAACTGGTTATTCTTCAACATACCACAACTTCATTCATTCATAAAATCGTCCCTCCCACACATCAAACCTACTGATGTCTTCCGTCTTAAGAATTCAAAGATGGTTCCTTAGTCCAAAGATTTCATGCGACTTCATGGTTTTCTAAGCTCTTCACTTAGGTTCATCTGGCTGTTTGTTCACTTATTTAACAAATATTCGCTGAGCTCCCCCTTTTTGACCCTTGAGTCGCAGCAGTGAACAGTCTCTGCCTTTGGTGAGTTTCATTCTAGTAGGACAATGAGTACTGAAAAGTATTCTTGATGTCAGGTTGTGGAAAGAAAATCATGGCAGATTCGTTGGGTTGGAGAACAGTAGTCATGTACATGGGGGTTATTGTGAGTTGTACCTTACGTAGAAAGCCAACCCTTCATCAAATAGTGAGTTAGGTGACTACATGAGGAAACAGCAAATAAAAAGCCCTGGAAACCAGAGCACATTGGTGTTTGTCAGAAGCAAACACCAGAAAAGGAGTTTGGTGTAGCCAGATCAGTGTGTGCTGGAAAATAAAGTGAGGCTGTTAACCAGCAGGCCTATGCTGGAAATTGTAGGTCATGCAAAGAAACCTGGGTTTTATTGTAGAAAGCTATTAGAAGGTTTTACGTAGGCAAAGGACAGGGTTTCATTGATGGTTTAAAGTCATCATGTTGGTTGAAATGCAGTGAACAGACAGTACTAAGGAAAGGATGAACGAGGAGAAATTAGGAAGTATTATAGTAGTTTGAGATACGAAGGCAGTATTGACCTGCGTGGTTGTAACAGAGGCTGTCGCAAGTGGTCAGGTTTAGAATCTCTTTTCAAGATCGAGCGCACATTTGCTGCTGGACTGGATGCATGGTGTGCGTGAGACAAGTTAAGAATGAGCTCTCTGATGCACAGAGCAGTAAGGGAAGGAGCCATTCTGCTGCTCTGGCTGGGAGGCTCGGAGGTGAAACGTGCTTTTGCAAAACCTTGTTCTGTGTGACAATCTGAACTCTGAAAATTTAAAAATAATTTTTCAAGTTAAGTTGTATTGGGGGGAGGAGATAATATTTTAGATATCACATTAAGAATAAATTAAATAATTTTATTATTGCTCTGTTACCACAATTACAGAAAATATTGTGATTTTAAAAATATTTGTGTAGATGCTCTCAGTACAATTTTTTAAAGCACACACTTGAGAGTCTAGATCAATTTCTTTAGGATTGTTTCCTCCCTTCCATATTGTCTTTCATAAGTAGCACAGCAATGAATGACTGACAGCCTCTTAAAATTTTAGAGGGAGAAATTCACATTTGCGAAGGACTTTTACAAAGCAGGAAATAGGATAGGGAGGAAAAAAATTAAGGAGTCCCTAAATGAGTTTATTGGTAAAAAGGAACAATGGGAATTAAAACAACTAATTTATTTGTAGATTATCTCTCTGGCCTACTGTTGTCTCTGATAGTGAAGGATAGAATCCCTCTTCTTTTGGGTTCCTACCCACAGGCAAAGGATGATGTGAGTGGATTGAGCAGAGTGGCAGGCGAGGGATCAGCACAGTCGTTCAATCCTTTGTCCTGTGCTCTCAGCCTGGTCCCTGGTGGGGGGCAATTCTAAGCCAAGCTGTGTACTAAATAAGTAGCTGCAGTTAGTCCAGGTTTCATTGTGAAGGCATTAGCTAACTAATGGTATTATGGGAAACGCATAAGGCTGCGAACTGCAGGGCCAGCACTTTACAACACACTAGCTGCTCCCCAAGAAAACCATGAGGTTGCTTGCTCTGATAAGCATTCATAGGCTTAGAAACCCTATAGAGCAGTGGTTCTCAACCTGTGGGTCATGACCCCTTTGGGGGGTCGAACAAATCCTTTCACAGAGGTCACCCGATTCATAACAGCAAAAGTACAGTGATGAAGTAGCAACGAAAATCATGTTATGGTTGGAGGGTCACCACCACGTGAGGAACTGTATGAAAGGGTCGCGGCACTGGGATGGCTCAGAACCACTGCTCTAGAGGGCTGCTAGGAGAGGGATCAACTTGATGGTCTTCCTCTTTTCCACTGACCTTCTACTTTGCCTGAGTATCATGTCCTTTTCCACGGACCAGTCTCCACAGTACGTGAGACGTAGTCTCTCCATCCTTGCTTCTAAGAAGCATTCTGGTTTAACTTTTTTCCAAGACACATTTGCTTGTTCTTCCGACAGTCCACGGTACCATACTTTCAATATTCTTACTGTAATTCAAAATCAGTGATGCCTCAGCTGTCGAACAGCTCCAAGCTCGAAGTTTCCACAAAATCTCCGTAGCGTTCCCAACTTTGCCCCACAGTCCAGCTGAAATTCCGACTTGACCAGTCTGTGGGGCTGAGGTGCCCTTGCTGTGGACACACAGGGGCGTGGCACTTAAGTGACTCTTGACCCCAGTCCAGCAGCCCGTGGTACTTGTGTGACTGCAGTCAGACATTGTGCTTTTGTGTGTACTCTATGTGTGCAAATGATCGTCATTTTATTCACTGTGTTTTACTATTTAATATACTGTATTTAGTGTGTTTAGATGTTTTAGAAGATATTTCCACAACCCAGGGCTGTTAACTTTGTGTTAAAGTGCTGGCAAAATGAATTTATAGGTGTAATTCTGGGGTCTCAGAAACAGTTTTTTGGTTTTCCATTATTTCTTATGGGAAGAAAATATGTTCAGTTCTCGAACTTTTTTGTGTTTGAACACAACTTTGGAATAAATTGAGTTCAACAACCAAGCTGTCACTGCATCAAATTTTCGTCTGGATCCCTTATTCATTGTCCAACTTTCACATGCATGGGAGGAAGTGGAAAATCCCATTGTTGGTTTGAGTCAGGCTGATTTGTCAGGTGCCATTGAGTCTGTTCTGACCCTTAGTGACCCTTTGCACACCAGAACGTACTTCTATAGCGCTGAATACTGTTAAAAGTTTCATTTCTTAATCTTACTAAAAAACAAAAAAAATCAAAATATTATATTATTGTTATTTATTTTTAATTGTATTTAAAATAGAGAGATAACCAAGGTAGCGATTCTATTATAATTCTTATTTATAATACTTTCCATTTTTAGGCTTTTGTGGTCATTTTTATTTATCTCGTTTTTAGCAATGGTTTTAGTGTGATATAATTCATATATGATACAATTCACCCTTTAAAATGTATGATTTTGTTTGTGCAGCCACCACTACTGTTTAACTTTAGAATGTTTTCATCAGCCCATTGCAACATTCTCTCAGCATCTGACAGCCGTCTACTTTCTATCTATGAATTTTCCTATTCTGAACATTTGATATAAATGGAATCACATCATATGTGCCCTTCTGTGACTAACTCTTTTAGATAGCATCATATTCGAGATTCTTCAGTGATATAGTTTATATTATTACTTCCTTCCTTTTAATGACCCAGTAACATTCCATTGTATAGCTAGACCACATATTGTTTACTCATTCATCTGTTGAGAGGCATTTGGATTGTTTCCACCCTGTGGCTATAATAAATAATGCTTTTGTGAATTACTGTGCTGCCAAAGAATATTGAATATACCATAGACTGCCAGAAGCACGAACAAATCCGTTTTGGAAAAAGTACAGCCCAAGTATTCTTTAGCTGCGAGCATGGGAAAACTTTATCTTATATACTTGGGACATATTGTCAGTGGCTACAACAGGCTTAAACATAATGCCAATGATAAGGATGTCCACAATGAGGCAGTATTTCATTCTGTTGTACCAGAAAGTCCTGTGAGTTGGAACTAACATGGTGGCCCCCAACAATAGCACCATTGCTGTACACGTTTTTACATAGACATGTGTCGTCTCTTCCCTAGGTGTAGCTCTAAGAGTGGAATGGCGGGATCATGTCGTAACTATGTTTTAAATTTTAGGAACCTGAAGCTGATCAGCAACGTGATTATATCATTTTACAGTCCCACCAGCCATGCACTGCCACTCCCTGTCAACACTGTGGATTGTCTTTTGTGCTTTATTTCCTTTAATTTTATATTTAGAAGAACTGGAGTCTTGCCCTACTTATTTTATGCGGTTTCTGCTGCTTTATATTGCGGTGGACTTAGTAGCTGTGCAGTAGTAGGAAATGCTCTCAATTTAAAATTAACTTGGAGCCCTGGCTTATCACCTCCTTTCTGAGTGATCTTGAGTAAATCAGTTACTTATTTCAGATCCCACTATTTTAAATAGAATTAATAATCCTTCATTTGCTGGTGCTATTTCAGTATAATAGGAAGTTGAAACAATTTCCAAAATGCCATCAGACTCTTCTGTTTTTCCCATCTCTGTCGCCATGGTCATCTTCTCTTTGATGTATAGTGCATCAAAGGTTGGAAGGATTTGATATTTTTCTTTTAATTGCCTTTGTCTATTAAAATATAGACTCAAAAAGAACAGCCTGAGGTTTCTTTTCTGACTTTGTAATCACTAGTCAATATTGTTGTTGTTAGTTGCATTGAGTTGGCTCTAACCCACGTACAACAGAACAAAATGTTGGCTAATCCTGTGCCTTCTTCATGATGGCTGCCATGTTTGAGTTCATTATGATTACCAGGGTTTTGAGTGTCCTCCAACCTAGATAATATTTTGTTCTGTGTCATCCGATTGGATCTATAGGGTCTTCAATGAGATTTTTTTCAGAATTATATCTATAAGCCTTTCTTCTGAATGTCTGAGTCTGGATGGTGGGCTGAAACACATCCAGCATGCTGACTCTGCCGACTTCGGAAATACCCGTAGTATAACTTCCCCAGTTTCAGCGATTCCCAAACCACTCCAGGAGTCACAGCAGAGTTGGGAAGCAAAGCCTGACTCCTGTCCTGTTCCTTTGGGAAGAATTTTATAACTAGTATAGGATTAAAAATAGAAGAAGAAGCAAATAATATACAAATACAGATAATTAAAAGCTGAATCTGACTTTGTTTTGTAGCATTTAAAATGCCTTCCCACTCCCCCTCACTTGAGCTTATAGATTTAGTTTATATCAAGCGAAAGCTGTCATTTTCTCTCTTGCCCACTTTGTAGTTTAAAGGCTACATTGAGAATGTATGTGATATAACGAACTTCAAAGCCTTTTCAAGTTTGCAACAGGGAGTTTTCACTACAATTTTACCTGCATCACCTTCTGAAGCCAAATTGTCTGACTTGCCCTCCTGTAAGTACCAACAGCTTTCCCACCACTGTGCTTTTTTGGGCCCACCACGCCCTGGCTACTCTTCAAGGTCCAGCTCCAGTTCCATGTCTTTAAAAGAACCTCCTCCTCTCATCTCTCATCTATACCATTGTATTTTTTGCTGTTTGTAGTTTTTGTATTTTGTTTAAAAAGTTCATTCATATGTAAGAACAAAACCAACCATCTCAGAATTGTATGAACGGAAGAAAATTCTTTTCCACTCTCTAGCATTATCTGTTAGCTAGAACTTCAGTGCTTTTACATGTGTACCCATGTGCATTTTTAGCACATATAGGGACATTCTACTTTTTGTTTGCATGCCACACACTGATTCATCTATTGTGCCTTTAATATGAGTCCCTTACTCTGTTTTTTTAATTAAGTGTGAAATTGAATGGTCTTGAGCACATTCAGAATGCTGTGCAACTCTCATGACTATTTGCTACCAAAACATTCGTGATCATTTATTTGTTGTTATTTTTGTTGAGAATAAGAAGCGCAATACAAACAAACAAATTTAAAAAGCACCAGTACAATAGACTCCACACGAGCAATTCAGTGAGATTGAGTACACAGTTTGAGCTGTGTGAGCACAGCCTCTCTGTCTGCGTTGTTCTTTACCCATTGACAGAACTCCCTGCTCCCTGAGGTTCCTGGCTTAACAGTGTGAGTGGCTGTTTCTATCACCCCACGTAGAAACTCCCTGAACAGTATGCAGTAACTCCCCACTTTCCTCATTTGGATCTGTTTTCATGTAACTATTTTTTCATGTGTGTTAGTCTTACTCTCACCACTGAAGCTAAAGGTTCTTGGCAATAGAGTGCCTGCATCGTAACCTTTTGTTCTTCCCCATCTGGCCTGACAGACCTAGCATGTAAGAGATGATCAATCAGTATTGTTGATTATGAATTGGCCATTTTAAGCTTTTAATTTAATCTTCTACTCCTCAGGAGAAGACTGAAAAGATTTATTAATTCATTTATTTTCATTGTAGACAATCATTGTATTGAAATACTTAGAAATGCATTCATATGTGAAATTAATGTAGTGGTGGGGAGAGAAGAAAACTGATGAAGGAAATTTCAGAAGGCTCAGGACAAAGCACAATTTCCTTTGTGGAATGAATTTTTCAAAAGGCCACAGCCTGAGTGGGAGAAAAAGGAAAACTGGACCGAAAAGCAGAGGAGCAAGTTGGTTAGAGACTGAGAAAAAGGGAGAGTGAAGGCAACGTTTTCAGAAGAAAAAGTAAAGGACTCTAGGGACTTTACAGTTTGTAGGGAAATTCCATTATCGTGTAACTCCATTTTCCCATAGAATTTTTGAAGACCTCTTGCATAGTCAGTAGAAAAACTGCAGAAGGGAGCTCTGTTATCCTTTTACCCACAGTGAACCTCTGGCTTCCAAAATGCCTCTTCCATCAAATAAAGAGGGATGGATATGAGATTTGAAAGAGACAGTACTTTCCTTGTCTTAATAATTGAAAAGTGAACATCTTTGCAGCAGAGAGTATGGGACGGCCTGATAAATGCATGCCCTGACATAATACACAGATCAATCTCTGCACAAGGCGCTAGTGTTGATGTTCACAAACCTGCTGAGCAGGGCCATGGTTTACTTTTGCTTCTTTCTTAGATTGTTTTAGGAGTGTTCTGTGCTAAAGGTTCGCATAGAAAATATCAGCACTATGATCTACTGGCCAGGGATCATCTGAACAACAACCAGCGTGCTGTTTTCAGGCGGAGACGGTGACTTAGTGTGCCTTGTGCAGCCAGCGCCGCTTTCTTCTGAAGCTCTGCGTGCCACTGGAACGGAACGACTGCCGCTTGAAACTGCAAGCAGCAAAACGTTTTCTCAAGTTTTAGAAATTGAATTAGTGAGTACAGGCTACCTTTAGCATAATTGTATAAAGCTGATGAGATGGCTCTCCTTTGCTCTGATTGCTTTCCAAATTCTACCCAAGTGAATTCACATTTGATGATTTTAAGCAGAGTGAAGACAGATTAACTTGGCTGGCATGAAATAAAACCTTTAGAGACAGAAAAATGAAATAGTCCTGTAGCGTCACAAGATGTTATATATATTTGGAAAACAGGCAGTGAATTTGATGGGCAAATACGTTTTACCTCCTATGATCAGCTTCATTTGTGATCTTCATAACATACAGTTACCTTTTTCTATTAGTCAAAAGGAGGTACATCTCTGATTTAGTCTCTCAAGCCTGACTTTACATTATGCAGAACAGTAAATGTCACTGCTGGGGGAAAATGTCACGAGAGCATCATTTTGTCAAAAGGTTTTCAATTTTATAGAAAGCTGTGATTCAAAATGTTTCTTCTGTCAGGAATTCGGTAGACAGTTAAACATTAGTGGCATACAGAAAACATTATGCCTAAATGCTGTATCTACAGTAGTGTCTTCTTTCAAAAGGGTTTCGCTTTTTTTTGCTGTGGGTACTTTATGTCAGCACACATTGGGTAATGGTGACTTAAATGGAAGCAAGCCAACGAGAAGTAGCTTTTATCCACAGAATGGACTACACGCTACCCACCCCCACAACACAAAAGGTACACATACTCAATTCAAAGCAACACGTAGGCATAAATTCCATTTGACACGTAAGGGCCCAGTAGCTGAGAAAGATTAAACAACTCACTGAAGGACGGCAAAATCAGGATTAGAACTCAGGAGTGTGTCTGATTGGAAACGCCAATCTTTTTAATTACCACACGCAAAGCATCTTGTTTTCCCAATTCTAAAAAACAATTAGCAGAAATAAAGCTATTTTTAATCAAAGGATATTCAGTCCTGTAAATAACGTGTTTTCCTAATTTTAAGATGAAACTGACTTGGAACAAAAAAATACACAGTATTTAAAAATAGGACATTCCCAGGAAGAATGCCTTTTTCTTCAGAATATTAAACAAAAAGCTGGTTTCTTCACACACACTGTCTAGCTATTTTTTTTCCTGAGGTTTTTTTTTCCGGGGACTCTGGGGGCAGGTTCTCTGCTGCCCACTATCTCTTCTTCTTCTGTGTCCATGAATGTTCTCACTGGAGACAAGAAAACTTAATTTGTAACAGCCGCCAGAGGCCTCCCTTCCTCCTCACCAAAACATAAACAACTCTGTGTTTAAGTCCCATTCACTTTATCACTTGAACCCCAACCACTTAGATCCCATGTGAATCCTGTGCCCCTGCCTGGAGCCCAGAAGCCTTGGAACCAGCGACCCCTTCACTCAGGGCTCTGACAAATAAGCCATTTTCTCAAGTGTTTCGCTTCTGTGATGTCTTGGTGTCTATGGAAATGTTTGCTCTTTTCTTAGCATTTCCTCAAACTGAAATAGCAAGCTTTGCACACTCCACCTTTATCGGTGTTTGGAAGTGCTCTTCTACTTACACACGAACAACACACCAGTGACGGATGACTCGTTAAAATTAAAATGACCCCAAATCGATGGTGCTTTTGGTCCGTGGTTTCTGCCCAAACAGCACTGTGGAAGAGTGACTGGGAAATGATTGTCACAAAGTATATCCTAAATGACTGTAAACATTTCCTCTTTTATGTGTCAGCTAATACTGAAATACAGCAGAGAGGTAACTCAATTTATTTCAAAATCTGTTTTCTAAATGAGAGCGGAATTAGCTGGGAGAACAGTGCTACATTAATAGACGCTGCCAGTGGCTGGATTCTGCATACAAACCACTTCTTCATGTTTTCCTTGAACTCTTTTGATGGGGCCCACTGCTAAGTTTATAGTGAATGAGCTCAGTCTGGTCCTTGGCAAGGATCAGAGAGGAATGTCCTGGCATAAGCCCTGTGTTGGTATGATGTGCTAACCAAGGCATTATTCAATGAGAAGGCCCTGTGTCCTTTTGGGGAAAAAAAAATCTTGGCCTGTGGACAGAGGTCTATGTACACACATTGAATTTCTCTGTCTTCCTACATCACTATTCCATTCATAATTGAACTCTGAAAGCAACGTTCTGAAGAGGTTCTTGAATGCCTCTCCTCCGAGAATGCCCAGAAACAAGTGCCTCATGTAAAAACGGCATAGCTCTGGCCTTTTTATTTAGTAGCTTTCCGAAATACACATCAAAGGCTTGAAGAACAACACTCTTTAAGTTGGAGAGCAGTGTATACAGTCCCTGTGTTTCTCTCCCTAAAATGTCTTCCTCTCCAAGCTGTGAAAATTTGCCACAGAGTTTTGATACAGAACTTACGATGTTCCGATCCTTTATGTGTACAACTCCTCTGTGTTTGTAGTGAAACGTCTAAATTTGTTTCAGTACAACTAAATTCTGAGAATGAATTGATCTTCTTATGAGTCGTTTTATCTTGAAAACAAAAGAAAAAATTAGGTGCTCATGACTGCTTAAAACGATGACACTATAAGTTGCTTTTCCTTTTTAATTTTTATTCTCAAAAACTGAACAAAATTTTCATAATCAAAGCCTTCCAGAAAGTCCTTAAATAAGCCTAGTGTCTTTGGGTAAATATAGCCTTGGTTCAAGTATGTTAAATCTCTTGATACTGTAAAGCAATTTTTTTGTAGCCCATGATGCTCAGAAATAAAAAAAAATTGTTATGAAGAAAACAGCGCTTAGGAGAGATCGAGGCAATACCATACACACAATTCCCTAGAAAAAAAGGCAAAGAAGGGGCGGGGGGGGGGGTGGAAACCTCCTGAAACCAGTTACCAGTTGATTTTATGGAAGGGGATTTCCCTTCCAAACACTGACCCTCCATCCCTCCTCTCCACATCCATGTCCACAGAGCCAGATCCTCATCCATTTCAGGGTGTGGGCCATACTGTAGTTGTTAAAAACTTTTTAAATGTTGTGTTTCTTATTTCAATTATATTATTTTAACTCTGAACTTATTTACTTTGAAATTTCGGTGTCATGTTTTGTATAAAAAGGCAAGGTTAGGGTAAAACCTTGGTGGTTGAGAACGGATTGATCCATTTCCAGTTATTTCTTGTGGGAAAATTTGATTCGGAACTCGACTGCATCTCATCTCAATGCTCCTTCTAGAATGGATTAGCATGGGGTCCACGGTTCTATTGTATGTGTATGCATATGCTTTATATTCTATTTTCTACTTTTCAGATGTTTGGAACTTTCATAATAAAAGGTTTTTGATGATTCAGAAAGATGCTTCCACAGAACAAAGTATATTCTTACTAAATACCACATATACTCGTGGATAAGTCGAGTTGTTCAGCACTAAAAATGTGCTGAAAAACTGGGGTTCGGCTTATACGCGGGTCAGTGGTACCCCAGTGTAACAGGACAAGCGTCCGTTATCTCGCGGGTGATTGCCGTTTCTCCGCTGACACTGCAGGGTTTTGAATGTTTTTTAACTCACATCTAACCAATCAGCCGTCCTATGATGTGTATATTTGAATAAGCCTTTTAAAGACTGTGACAGAGGATGTGTCATGACTGGATGTCATTTGGTCAAGCCCGACTAACAAAAGGAGGAAATCTCATGAATCCTGACATAGAGTTAAAAGCAAAGTGGGTTCAAGATTCATGGGAAGACATGGTGCGACGTGCCTTCCAGAAATATAGTATTAGTAATGCTATGGATGGCAGTGAAGACTGCGCTTTGTATGAAAATGACAGCAGTGATGGTGATGATGGCGATCTCAGTGAGGACAGCGTCTATGATGACCTCACACCAGCTGAAGCTCTGCACTGGGATACGGATGATGATGAAGAATCCAGTTTTGAAGGATTTTAACTCTTTACATTGCAGCTTGGTTGCTGATTGAGCTCAGGGAATAGTACTCTTAAGGTATCATTGTTGATACCTTATTGTTTTTGTTGAACCTATTTTCCATTTACTGTGCTGGTTTACTAATGTTAAATGACTTGTCCTTTTATTTATGTTTTTTAATTAAAATAAATATTTAAATACATTACTCCACTGATGTCTCAATTTTTAGTAATTTTATTCTCACGTGTTTTGATTATTCAAACTCACCAATAGCTTCTGCGTTTTCCACCCTAGGCTTATACTCGAGTCAATCAGTTTTTCTGGTTTCCCTGGTAATAATTAGGTGCCTCGGCGTATACTCGGGTTGGCTTATATTCGAGCATATATATAGTAAGTAGAATCCAAACTTCAGGATATGTTTAAAAATGTAAATACCTTTTTTGTCTCTCAGTAAATAGCTTGACTTTCCATGCTTTTAATAATGTTATTCTTAGAACAATGCTTTTAATTTTCATGACCCTTTTTCATTATTTGTTTTATAGATTTTATTTTTATTAAGCATGGCTAAGGACTCATTGCCTTCCACCAGGTCATGAAGATTTTCTACTGTTTTCTTCTGGATGCTTTATAGGTTTATTTTTACATTTATATATAGGGTCCATTTGCAGTTCATTGTTGTGTAAAGTACCAGTATGTGAGGGGCTCTGGTAGGGTTACGAATTGAACTGCTAACCAGAAGGTCAGCAGTTTGAACTCACCCAGCTGCCCTGCAGGAGAAAGATGAGGCTGTATACTCCTATAAAGATTTAAAGTATCAAACCCAAAGAGGCAGTTCTACTCTGTCCTGTGTGGTCACCATGAGTTAGAATCGACTCAATGCCAATGAAAAATGTGTCAGTGTACGGCCAAGGTTAATTGTGTTTTGTTTTTTTTTTGGTATAGTTGCTCGGTTGTTCCAGTGGCATTTGTTGTAAAGACTAGCCAGTTATTATTGAATTACTTTTGCATCGTTGTCAACAATCAATTGGTCACATTTGCATGGGGTTATTTCTGGAGTCTGTGTTCTGTTCCATTGATCATTGTGTCTATGTCATTGCCAGTACCATGTTTCCTGATTATTATAGTAAGTCTTAAAATCAAGTAAAGTGATTCTTGCAATGCTTCTTGTCTTTTTAAGAAGTGTCTTAGCTATTCTAGTCCCTTTGCCTTTTCATATAAATTTTAGACTAACTAGGCTTTATCTGCAGCAATTCTTGCTGACATTTTGATGGGAATTGTGTTAAAACTATACAACAAATCGAAGAGAGTTGACATCTTACTATGTTGAGTCTTCCGTGCCATGAACACAGCATATTTCTTCATTGTTTAGGTATTCTTTGATATCTTTTATCTGCATGTTAGTGTTTTTGGCATACAGAATATTCTGTTAGATCTATACCCAAGTTCTAAAAGGTATATTGTTTATAATTTTTTTGCTGGTCTATATAGATTCATAATTGGTGTTTGTGTCTTGACCTACTCTCCTGTGACCTTTTAATATTGTAAACTTAATTGGTCGTGCAAGGTTTGCATTTGTGGGTGTGTGAGGGTGTCGTTTTTTTATACATAAAATTATGTCATCTGTAAATAGGGACAGTTTTATTTCTTCCTCTTCAATTTGTTTGCCTTTTATTTCTTTTTCTTACTTTAATGTTCAGGCTTAAACTCTCAGTTCAGTGATGAAGAGTAATAGTGAGAGCAAACATCTTTGCCTCTTTTCATAATTAAATATAATGTGTTCCGTAGGTTTTATGTAGATGTTCGTAATCAAGTTTAGAAATCCCATTATATGGCTAATTGTTGAGAATTGTAGATCTTCTTTTCATTATATTGGATTTTGTTAAGTGCTTGTGTGTGAGAGTCAACTAATATGACAGTTAATATGGTGAATTACACTGATTGATGTTCAAACACTGAACCAGCCTTGTATTCCTATGATAAACTATATCTAGTTATGGCATGCTATATTTGGTTTGGATACACACACAGATATATATATATATCCATATATATTTATTTGTATACACACATGCATACACATACTTGTTGAAGATTTTGCAACCAAGTTCATGAGACATGTTGGTCTATAGTAACCATTTTTCACCTATCTTTGTCAACTTTGGGATTCAGGTTAAGTCTAGCCACACAAAATGAATTAGAAAATGTTTCTTACAGAATGTGGTGGGGCTTATAGTTGGCAAAGTTATTCTAACTTCTTAGACATAACCAAACACTTTGAGGGAATGAGTCATTGGGGCTGGGGCTCAGGACCATGATCTCTAGGATAACAAGGGCAATAGACATGACACAGTCCACAACGCCAATTCTATATCTTACCGTGGTGAGCAGTGACTAGGTTTTTAAAAGCTCATGTGTGACCATCTAAGATTCAACTTACTGTTTCTCCCAGTCAGGAGGAAAGAGGAGTGATAGAAATCAAACAGGTGGAAATAATCAAACAGGTGCTATGGACCACAAGAACCTCAGTCTCTACAACCCTGAGCCCAGAACTAGATGGTGGCTGGCCAAAACTACCAGCTGCTCCGAAAAGGACCACATTAGAAGTTCCTGGAAGGCAA
Organism: Tenrec ecaudatus; assembly: GCF_050624435.1. Taxonomy (NCBI): domain Eukaryota; kingdom Metazoa; phylum Chordata; class Mammalia; order Afrosoricida; family Tenrecidae; genus Tenrec; species Tenrec ecaudatus. Next base: position 109,417,855 of record NC_134531.1, on the reverse strand, counting down.
AAGGTGGTCATAAACAAGAGCAAGCATACAGGTCACATCGAGATTGGTGGAACCCCAGTACTGTGGCCCTGCATCACTCTTCAGGTTTGGAATTGAAGAACTCACTCTCCAGGACTCAATTTTTAGCCAAATAATAAATAAATCTATAAAGGAAACAATAATGATAAAGAGGCATGCACACCTTAATCGGCCATTGTAAATCAAAAGGGCAGTGTTTGTCTGAGAACAAAGTGCAGGAGGATTAGGAAAGAAGAGAAACAACAAATACTGGGAGGAGGTGCAACAGGCGATGTTGCATTGAGGGCGTTTGTAATCAGTAATGGGATAAAATGTGTATGAATTGTTAAATGTAAGACTGATCTGCTCTATAAACCTTCAATAATTGACAGTATTAAGTTTCAAAGTTTTAAATAATTTTTATCACGTATAAATACTATCATATTTGAGTAATCAGTTTTTACTTCTGTGATTATGTGTAGAATGCCAGCAGTAGAAATACCGCCCCCCACCAAAAAAAAATCATTGGCACAGCGTCATTCTCACTCCAGAGACCCCATATTAAACAGCCTGACTCTTAACCACTGTACCACCAGGAACAAACCAAAACTGCCCCCATCGGATTTCTAAGACTGTAAACATGACAAAAGCTGACTGCCCCATCATATTCCTTCAGAATTACTGGCAGGTTCAAACCACTGACCTCTTGGTTAGCAGTCAAGTGCTCACCTGCTATGCCAACAAGGCTTCTCCAGGAGCATGTTATTGTTGTTGAGTAATGTGGAGTTGGCTCCCACTCCCAGCAACTCCTTGCACAAAAGGATGGAACACTGTGCCATCCGTACCATTATTAAGCTTGATCCCATTGTTGGGTAGCTACTGTGTCAATCTATCTCATGGAGAATCTTTGTCCTCCACTCTCAACCTCTCTGAATCGAGTACGGTGCCCTTCTTAAGGTACTGGTCTGTCCGGTAACATGTCCAAAGTACTAGAGATAAAGCCATGCTATCCTCCCTGCTAAGGCGCCTTCTGGCTGTACAGAGACCGAGACGGGTTTATTTGTCCTCTGGCAGTTCATTATACTTTCAGTGTGTTCTTCCCCAGCACCATGATTCCAATGCATCTGTGACTCTGCTGTCTTCCTTATCCATGATCCAGCTTTCACGCTCAGACGAAGCAATGGAAAATACCATGATCTGTGTCAGACGCCCTTAGTCTTTTAGCACTTTCCATCGGGTTGCTGCTGCAGATTTGCCCACACTTGGAAAAAGTAAATGTTCTGAATTGTAATACATGGCAATAGATCCATACTGGGGATAATTTAATCTCTCTTAGGTGATTCAGAAAATGTCCGTGGCCATAGAACATGTTTGATTAACAGAGTATCAACTAAGAATGAGAAGTGTTCTATATGCTAAATAGTTGGTGGGAATTGGTAATCACGTCGCATCAAAGCTATTTTAAACCTTTTATGTTATGCTGACTACTAATCAACTATTAAGAAGTTTGGGTTTTACTTTTATTATTGTTAAAATATGACTCTTCCCATATGGAAAAAGAAACATCTAAGTTATCTTTTCTTTAGTCTTAGAAAGTTTGACAACATTCCTTTTGAGATATTAAAAAAAACGGCAAAAACTGGTTTCTGTGGCAGGTTAACTCAGAATGAAAGTTGACAGGCAGTGCATGATTTAAAGGAAATACATCTTCGGTATGCTGCCTGGGCTTTTGGAGCTAGCTATGAAAGCCATGTCTGCAGTTCATAGTGTAGGTTAAATTACTGTTATTTTCAGAGTACAATAAATCTTCAAATATTTATTGAGGATCTACTGAAATCACTGTGCTTTCATCTGTCTGACATGGACGTATCCAGCCAACAGTTGTTCCTTCCGTGCTCACTGTGAGTTACTCTAGGACACCCAGGAGTGGTCAATCAATAGGAAACGTTCTCCCCTCATGGAACCTACATTCTCAGGACTGCACACATATAATAGATAAAGAAGTAAGAAAAACATCAGACAGTATGGAGCGTTACAGAAAGGAGAGAGATGCTGGGTGCTGAGGGAAAATATCCTAAAGATAAAATTGTTAAGCTAAGATCTGATATAAAGAAAGATCCAATTATGCAAAGGTGAGTTGTATATTTCTGTGTGTTACAAACTAAAATCTTAGAACTACATCTGCCTTTCATAACATTAAGGTTTTACCCAAATGATTGATATACATACCTTGCTGTTTCTAGTGGACTAACTAAATGTCTCCTAGAGGTACCTTTAAATCCATGCCACTCTTTCATTTATCGAAACGCTGTAGGCTGACTTTCTTCTCGTATAACACAGAACTCTAACTTCTAGTGTAGAACTCAAAGCAAGACACTTGTGTTTGGCATACTTCTTTCAATCTTACAGCCGTTGTTCGGGGCCTGTTCTTCTCTAGCTCAAGACTTCATATTGCTCTCTGGCTGATCAGACAACTCCTTACTTCCTGGTCCTTTTCCTTCTGTACTAGCTGGACATCTAGACACATTGTCGGTGCAGTATACACCTCCACCCTCTACTTATCTCATTTTCTGTCTAGCCATGTTCTTCCCCAGGTTATTCGTGGATACTTTCATCTCAGAACCTGGGCCAGTATAGGTAAGAAAGAGACTGTTCTCCTTCTCCTGCTATTCTTTTCCTTGTAGCACATTCTCTTATTCCAGAATAACATATGCATTTTCCAGTGGAAGCCCGAGGCACTGCCCATCAATCTGGTGTTATCTTTGAACTACAATTAAAGACATTCTGGAGCCAATGGCCTTATAATATTAAGGTTGTCTTATGTGGGAAGCCAACTAAATTAACAGCTCTCTCGCTCTCTCTCTCTCTCTCTCTCTCTGCATACCTGAAAAATACTCTATTTTCGAATGGCATAGAAACAGTGATATTGATAATGAATGAATGGCTCCATGCTGAGCTGAAAAATAATTTTTCTCCTACTTTATATGTGGACTCTCCAGGCTGAAATAAATTGTTACTTCAGTGGCTATGCAACAGATAACTAGCATTTGTTACGAAGGAAGTCCAATGAAATATTCTGTATGTGCAATAAATCGTTCAAATTTTCTAGATGCCTGAACTTTATGGAATTGCAAATAAGCATAACAGTTTTAAAACAGTGAGTTTATATCTAGAGGATAACTAGATTGATATGATAATCATTATGTTTAAACAGATTTAGAGCATTTCAGCTCCTTCAAATTTTAAAGTTTTAAAAGCAATTGTATGTCTTTTAAAGTTAGGTGTTGGCACATAGAGTATCTTCCTGTTTGGCATTGATTTTACCTGCCTAGGAAGTTGCTTTATCAATTTTTCTTATTTCTAAGGAGACAGTTCTCTTCATAAAATTCTCTAGTTCTTTTCCCAACAGTGAATTTGTGTCATTTGGTCCTGGCATCTGACTCAAAGGTGAAACTGTAGGAATGGTGTCATTTGTCATCATATTGGCCCTTATTGGAAATAAAATCTAACTATATTTTCCTTGTATTACTCTGGCTTGTCACTGACAGTGTTAAATTGTACATAATGAGCTCCTAATGCAGAATAGACTCCTACCACAACAAGTATTATTGTCAAGATACGTTTAAATAACAGAAAAATATTCTCCCTCTTTTACCAGAAAACTATCAAAATATTTAGATACTAGATAACAAAATGGTTACTTGAATAGCTACTCTATGCAGGATGTAGGGTTAGGGCTGGAGGAGACTCCAGTTCTACCGATTTATCTCAAGTTGCTTTCCAGAATAAGCTGTCTAAACCTTTGTAGCTTTCCTTTCCCCACGTCTTCCCATGGCCACTGAGAAGACGGCAATAGGAAGAGACCCTATAAGACCTGCCTCAAGGGTTCCCAAGGCTCTAGCCCTTAACGAAAGCAGCCGGTTAAGTCTTTCTCCCGTGGACCAACTGATGAGGTTGAACTGATGACCCTGCGTCACGGGAGCACCACTCACCCCACATGCTGCATTGAAGTGCTGTCCTTTTTCTCATGTCACTGAATGGCTCAGCACTTGGCTGCTCACAAAAAGGTGTGTGGTTCAGACCAACTCCACAACTCCAGGGGAGAGAGACCCATTAATCAGTGCTGTGAAGATGAGTCTGAAAACCCCCAACAATAACAACACCTCCTTCTGAGCAGTGTGCTAAGGGTTCATTAAATACCATGCAGTAAGTGAGAAAGCTTCTGAGTGCTTGCTTGCTTATGACATCAAAAGTAAGCCATTTTGGCTAGCTGACAGTGTTTATAAGAGTTGCTTTGACATCTTCAACAGTGGAGGTCAGGACACCTGTATAAAACTAAGTCTGAATAGAAAGAAATAGCCATGTTTCTCCTCAGAAATGTAAACACATGACATGTTAGCATTCTCAAGTGACTGTCTCAAATTGCACATTTGTTCTTTAAAAGAATTTACATATATATACATATATATAATAGAAAAGTTAAATATATCACTTCTCATATTTTGCCAGGGTAGGAAATTTTTTTTCTCCTTAGTGTAAGAATTGGTAGCAGTGCTTCCCAACCAATTTAAAGTGCTCTGGAAAAATGCATAAGAAGTTGGCACGGGAAAATAAATATTAAGTTGTTTTTCATAGAAGGTCACTCACTTGTTTACTTTTTTGCGTCCTTGACCATGTCAATTTTGATATAATAAGCCTCTCAAAATCTGCGCTGTTAAAATTGTTCTCATTTTTGCTTCAGCCTCTCCAGGATTTTTAATCATAGTAACTCAAGTGATAAATAATCCTCAGAAATGGTTTTATCTCGTGGAGACCCTGTCGACAGAGCAGAAGTACCCTGCAGGTTTCTGAGACTGTAACTTTCCACCGGAGCAAAAAGCCTTGTCTCTTTCCTGCAGAATGGCTGGTGGGTTTGAGCTGCTGACCTTGTGATTGGCAGTCCAACACAAACCCTACTGCCACCAGGGCTTAGAATGGCTTCAGAGCAGAGTTTTGTTTGAGTTTGAGAAGTGGTTTAGACCCGTGTCTCCCAAAGTGAGCGATTCTGCCCCTTGAGGGCGCTAGAGTGCTTGGCAGGTGGGAAGGCACTGCAAAAGCAGATGCCTATACTTTATCCTGGCTTATCGGCTGCTGTACAAACATTTTTAATTGCCAAGGGGCTTGTGTGGTGTGTAATTTTTTTTCTGTAAAGGCAATGGTTTGCCAAATAAATTTGAGTAGCTATGGTTTAGACAATGACATTTTTAGAAGCAAATGGAAGCGTTTCGTATTTTCAATAGCAAAAAGGCCTCTCCCCCATAAGAGTTTGTGTTCCCCTAGCAGTCCATTATATATTCCACATTCTTCAATGTCATAACTCACAGGCATCGACTCCTTCTCTATCTAGCTTTCACTTCATATGAGGTGATTGAAAATACCATGACTAAGGTAAGGAGCACCTCCCTGAGTGAAATCTTTGCTGTTTCAGCACGTTAAAGAGGTCTCTTACAAGAGATTTGTCCAGGGAAATACTTGTGTTGAATGTTGAAGATACAATGGACTACCAGGACAAACAAATCTGTCTTGCAACAAGAATAGCCAGTACTCTGTAGAAGCAAGGATGGTAAGACTTCAGTTCACATACTTGAGGCAAGTTATTAGGAGAGTCCAATCCCAGGAGAAGGACATCATGCTTGGTAGAGAGTCAGAATAAAAAACAAACCAACAAACAAAAAGTTAGAGGGATGCTTGACATAGTGGTGGCAACAGAGGGTTCCAAAGTAACGACACTAGTGACGGCTGTTGAGGACTGGGCAGGATTTCCTTTGGCTGTGCGTGGAGTCACGCTGCATCAGAATCAGCATGTTGGCACCAAGAACAGCTCATAAGAGTGGGACCCCAGTTACAGTGTGGTAGCTGTGTTATGGAACCACGGACACGAAGAACGTGGAAATATTTATTATCAATATGAATGGGCGGAATGGAGTTTAGAAATACTTTTGGTATACCTTAAAAATACAAGGGGGCTTTCAAAAGTTCTTCTAAAAGTGGAATTAAAAGATAATAGAAAATTTCCACACTCTTTTTGAATCCCTCATACAGAAGAAAGATTGACGTAGAGATTTCCTCAATTTTTCCAAATGACGAATATTGTTTACACACAGGTTATATACTTATCCTGCTGCCATTTATCAGAAGGATGCTGCTGCTTTTTTTCCTTGCTTTTTCAAGTTTCACTGTGAATTAGGTGAAGGTTTACAGAGCAGATCATCGATTTTGCATCCGATAATTCATACACATGTTGTTGCAACTGATGTATTGCAGTTCCCTCAATTTTCCAGAACTCTCTCCCTTCTTTCCCTGGTGTCCTGTTTTCTTGTCCACCCCTCCCCCACCCCCACCCCCACCCCTCTCCTAGCCCTGGATACGTCATCCTCGGAATAATGCTACCCTTTTGATCTTAAATCATTGGTCGTCTAAAACAGGCTGTATTCAGTTCCAGACATGAATGATGACTAAGGCCCACAATAGTCTTGGGGGGGGGGGGGCCCACTAGCTTCTATCCATCTAGTAAATCTGGTCTCTTCTATGTTTAGGAAAACCTGAAAATGTAATAGTTGTTCTTCCCTCATTGAATCACCAGGCTGCTTTTAGAAATAAGTACATCGATAGAGAGGGTACCAATGATTAGTAATTACCTAGGGACATGGCAGGGGAAGTGGGTGGGTGGGGGGAAGGGCATGAACAACAATAACTACAAGAAAGAAGAAAATGGTCTAAAGTTTATTGTGGTGATGGTTGTACAACTCTTCTTAATAGAACGAAACCATCGAACTGTATATTATGTGAATTATATGCCAATAAGAATATTAAAAGAATCACCGAGTTACCCAAATTTGGAAAACTTTCAGGATATACGGTACAGAGAGCTATATATCTCATTTGATCCTTTTTATCAGAAAGGTGATCTTTTTTTAAGCTTCTTTGGGTATAAGAGCGTTTCCCTGGGGTGTTCTCCTACTTGTTGCCAGGAGCTTAATTTATGCATGTAAACAATGGAGAAAAGCCTTTGCTCCTGGGGGTCACAGATTGTGTTGTGTGCCTGTGCTCCAGTGAAGTAAACCAGAGTTACGTGGACTTGCTCAATGTCTGCTAGTTATACTGTACTTGAAATTCCTTTAAATTGTTCTATTCTATTTGTATTCTCTATTATCAGCTCTTGGGGGAGTGAGCATACTGTGTGCATCTCTTTGCTGGGCTAAGCATTCCCAAGTGTTCCTTATAAAGCCACAGGCCCTAACTCTGTGACCTTCAAACAGCCTACTATGTGCAAGTACAGGTTTTGGAGCACAGAGTGCTTGAGGAATTACAAAGGGGAATATCTAAAGTTAAGGTCTATAGTACATGCAGATGTGTCCCAACTCCCTGGTTTTCTAAGTACTTAATAGCTTTGATTTTTTTAAATCATGCTTTTTCTTTCCACATTATCATACATTTACATTATATCTTGAAATAAAGTTAAGCATTAGAATAAAACACAGACACCCCACTGAGTTAAAAATTTAAAATCTTATTCTATTGTACTTACCCTTAGACAGATCCACCCACTTAACTCTGAGGTCTGCATGTAATCTTTTCAATCTAAATGCAGTAAAATTACTAAATCAAAAGATGGTAAAAACTGTCGGTGTATGATTATGAACTTGAATGGGTAGTAAAGGAAATTCTTCTAAGATGCTAACTACTATATGATAGACTTTTTTTCATTGGTGACCCTTAGGGAATGTCTTGCTGTGCAAATTGCCTTTTCAGCTCTTGGATACATTCCAAGATGAGATCCTTATTAGAAATTCAAAGGGAATCTTCTGTAGTGATCATTTTAATGCTCCACATCAGTGGATTTGACTCAGCTTCCTCATAAAGTTTTGTTTTTTTCTTAGTAAATTACTCCGAAAATGCAAGGGAAGTCGGGAACAGACGTGAGTTCCTGTAAAACTCTAGGGGGCAGTATTTCTAGGGGAAGATAATTATATCTACTGCTGATTAAAAAAAAAGATTAAGAGTTTTAGTGAGAACATTATCTCTTAAAAGTTTATTCTGGCATGTAAATTACAGCAAAAGGCATATTTTCAACAATGAAATGTGTACTGGTTTTGTTAATAGATTATAAAAATTGAATTTTAATTGACTGTCCCGGAAGAGTTCTTACTAATAGCCAAATTTTCTAAAATATATATCTTAGCACTGTGCACAAGTCTAGTAGTTACTGCTTGTTTAATTCTGCTCTCTTTGGGAAACATTCACCCCTCTGGTAAGTGATTGAAAAGACCTGTGTGTGGACTCATTCCTGAGAAGTTCTTTCATGAGACCTTTCAGCGACTCGATGGTGAAAAGAAAATACCTCTCGATTTTGTAAATTTCACCGTGTCGTATTCGGTGTTAGCTCACAGTCACTGTCTTTAGGCCGATTGCTGTCTGATTGAGGCTGTCCTCCCACCTTCCTTTGCCTGGCAGAACCATACAGGTTTCTGTGTGGCTTTGGAGAACTCTTTGATCCTTAATGACAACGATGACAACCAGTTAATTTGTGTTGGCACATTCAAATAAAATTTTGTATGAGATTTATGAAATGAAAAAAGACCTGAAGTCTAAAGTCACATTTGTTTTTTCATTACCTAGCCCCCTGCCTAATGGTGCTACAGGCTAACACCGTAAAGTCAAAAGAGAAAGGATACTATGCTTCTAGGTAAAGGCATTTGACACACAAATAAAGGACACAACGTTAGACATTATTTTTTACTGTAGCCCAGGGGGTTACCCATGTATTATACCAAAGGTCATGACAGTGGCATAGAACCAAGAAACAGTTTGTTCTGTTATACATTAGGATCCCCCTGGCAACTAAAAACAACATCCCGCATACAGTCAAATATAAGGGGTTGAGCATTTTTAACTTCGCAGGAATTAGTACATCTACGTCACTTTAATTGAAAGTTAAGCCAAACTTTGTTTTAGGAATTCACCAATTAGCTTAATAATTCTCTTCCATTTGTTTCCTAGGAGCTGATATGGCAGCGGTTCTCAACCTGTGAGTCGCAACCCCTTTGGGAGTTGAACGACCTTTTTACAGGGGTTGCCCGATTCATAACAGTAGCAAAATTACAGTTATGAAGTAGCAATGAAAATGATTTTAAGGTTGGGCAGTCACCACAACTGTATGACAGGGTCACAGCATGAGGAACGTTGAGAACCACTGCTCTCTGGTGTGCTAATCCATATTTTAGGGGAGGGGGGATACAGAGAAACATAAAGCCTGATCCTGCCCTCAAGGAGTGTATGTATCAACCGAGTTAGAGAAGAAATGATGTTGATTTGAGACATGCAATAAAGTATCAGTGTAGATGGTGTGCTATCAGTGATTAAAGGGAAACAAAGAAACTTAGGAGAACTCCATTTCAAGTAAAATTGTATGTGAAATGGCAACAGAATAGAGAATGTGATTTTATTGCTACAATTTTGTCACATAAGTTGAAACAAAATATTTACTCAGGAAGGTTCTCAAGAACCAAAGAGGCTGTTTCAATGAAAGGGAAAAAAACCAATAAACTCAGTATCAGAGGGATTGTTCCATAATAAGGACCCAATGTTAAAGCCTGGCATGTCACTACGGCCGTCATTAGTTTTTAAGCTACAGGTTCTGGGTGTGTTAATAGCTTTATTTTTGCCTTAGCTTCCAGTCTCCATGTTATATTCAGGCTGCACATATTGGAAAATATCAATATTCACACTGATTAATTGCACGGGATAAGGTTTTGATTCTTTTTGCTGTCTCAGCTTGCCTTCCCAGTGTCAGATTTTGATAGCCTTCAATTAAATCTAGATAGCAGGAGAAGTTTGTCATTCAGGTAGGTCTTTATCGCTCTCCACCTCCTAGTGAAATCAAAACAAGAAGCTTGGTTGCACAAATAATTCATTGGTTATTTCCAATAAAGTTAATCTCTTTAGTGTGTGATAAAAGTGTATGTGTGTTTTACTAAAAGGTAACCACCTGACCAACAGAACCAGATACTTGGAATCCGCCCATTGTGCAGTGCAGAGCTGAAAACCCCTAGTATATTAACAAATTGCAATCTCAGGGCCAACCCGATATACTATTTGTTTTGTGTGGATTGACATACCACCTGCTAGCTAGATTAAACAGTTTATATATTTTTGAATGGGTGTGTGTGTGTTTGGTATGAATAAATTTTGTGGCACACACCAATTAAACAAAACTCAATTTCCAGTGCCTACAAATAAAGTTTTATTGGAACAAAACCTCACTGACTTGCTTATGTGTAGTTTATGGATATTTTTGTATTGTTGCAGTGGAGTTAGGTAGTTGCAACAGAGATTATGTAGCCAGTAAAGCATAAATTATTTACTATCAGACCTTTTATTAAAAAAATCTACCACTTCTTGCTATGAGAAATAGTGGAAATAGTTACAGATTTTTAAAATGGGGGAGGGGAAGAGATGATTAAGTGCTAAAGTCAGAGAAGACATCTTGAGAGAGTTGGTGGGCCAGTGTCCAGTGCAGGAAAATAAGAAGGAGTGGATGTAGATGTTTGAGAGTGAATGCCACCCATTTGGCATTGCTATCATTAAACTTTTGTACATGGAAGCTATTTTTAAAGATATCAATAATATATCAGAACAAATCTTGTATCACAAGATTCCTTAGACATGATGATACCCAATAGTTACTTGTCATTGCTTTCATTACGCTCAAGCTTATTAAAATAAAATTTTACTCATATTTATTGACCTTATTTTTATTTTATTGGCTATCCATTTAGCAAATGTGTCTTGAGTCTGTACCCTGTGTTAGGCCCTTTGTCACGAATTTCAGGTGTCATGGTGAACAAAATCAAAACTAAGCAAGAAAACAGCAAAGTCAATGGAAAGGAAGTGTCAAGGGATTCATAACGTTGAGAAGTCAACAAAAAGCAATTAATGAGTAGTCATGGATTTTGTAATATGAACATCTTTGATGATCAGAGCAAGAAACTTTCAGTGAAGCAATGAGAATAGAATCCCCGAATTATTGTTTCACCAAAGTTATTTATACCGTTAACTATGTTAGTTGTTAGGAAAGTCTGCATTCCCAGGTGTGGTCTTTTTATTGTCCAATTGATCTCCAACTATATAATGTTAATTAAAAAAAATAGGATTCACTTAAAAGAAATTTGCTTCGCAGCAGATTTTGATGGAAGACATCTATTTCCCATGACTTAAATACTTATAACCTTACCAAGCTGAATACATCAAATCCCCTCTAATAAAAATAGGGCAATAATGAGAAAAAGGTGTTGTTGCAACATTTAAAACGGCTAAGGGGAAACAAGCTAACCAGTGACTCATGGGAAATATCACATTACAGGCCTTGTCAATTTTAAGGAGATTCTCAGCCAACTTAATTGTATTCCTCCAATTTATTAAATAATGTCTTCCCTTCTCACCAAGATTTGTTTTGTGTATGGTTGAAAGGATAGTCTATTATCAAAAGATTATGCCAGTGGGGAATGAGGGGACAAAAGGAAATCTGTATTGTGTATTTTGTCCATAAGTATTGGATGAGGATTTTTCTTGTATTATTCCATGTAGGTTTTGGGGGGTTTTTTTGCAATCATTTTGCTATGTTTAAAAAGGATAGGTTGTAAGTCACTGATGAGTTCTCTGAAAGCAAACAGTGTGCTAGTGGTAGAGTCTAAGATGTTTATTAGGCATCAACACCTATGAAAGGAAGTATAAAGGAAAAAGGATTGGGCAGAGGGAAAAATTTCAACTGTGATACAGGCTCACCAATGCCTCAATCAACCCAGCAGGGAACTCTGGAGCAAGAACTGTCTGTCCTATTGGATGTCCTGCATCCTGCATCAGACAGATTTGTCAATGTCTGAGTTACGTAGTTCTTTTAAAACAGAAATGTCACAAATGGGTGGTTCTAATAAACAGAAATTCACAGTTTAGGAAGTTCAAAGTCTAAATTCAGGGTGGCTGCTCTATGAGAAGGCTTCCTCTCTAGGCGCCCAACCCTCACCGCGCCCCCCCCCCCCCAAGTCCTTATCTCTCTCTCTCTAACCTTCTGCTTCTGTGCAGTGTTCATTTGGCTTGTCATCTCTCCTTGGCTTACTTCCTTTTGAATGTTTCTCTAATCTCTTTTATATCTCAAAAGAGATTGATTCAAGATGTACCCTACACAAATCCTGTCTCATATAACAAAGGACTAACTGCAAAATACATAATATTGGGCAACGCGATTTAATCCATTACATTCTGTCACTGGTGCCAGCTGCTGCTTGGGTGAGGTAGCTCTCTGAAACTGAAGTAAACCCTAAAACACACAGCTGGTTGCTAGTTGTCAATTTTTGTGCACAAAAGAGACCCCAATCTCAGATATAATTGAAGGAGAACATTTATTGAGTCTTAAAAGGCACAAAGATGAGGAAGACCATTATCAGGAAGTCATAATGGCATCCAAGGATTCGGAGTCAGGACGCTAGTTACATAGGACACAGAACACAGGAAATGCTCACAAATTCATGATTGCTGGCAGCTCAGCACATAACATGTACAGGCGGGACTCCAGAAGCAGGAACAGCACTACAATTGGGACACGTGCATTATTATGTTAGATCAAAGAATTTACAGGATTGGTGTAGGGCCTCTGACCAAGACACTCAGGGCACAACTGAGGGACATGACTCATGACTGTGCAACCCCAAGCTATGTACTTAAAAACTATGATTGAATCCCCGGTTTTCCTTGTTCCTTAAGCTTTGTTTTGGAATGTAAATAAGTAAGTACAGCTCTAAACACTTAGACTGCCCTAATGTTGAAACCTCAGATGCAGGCAGCAAGGATGGAGACTGTGTAAACAGCATGTGAAATTCCTAAATAATGAGTTTTGTCATTTTGCCCTGTTTTTGTAATGTGTGGTCATGTTGATTCCAGAGCCCAGTGCTGCTCTGTCCTCACAATTGTTGCTGTGCTGGAGTCCTGTGGCCATGTCAGTACATCCCCTTGAGGGTCTTCTCTTTTTCATGGGATCCTAGGAGAGATGAGAGTGAGAGGACAGAGGGAAGGAGTTGGGCACTTAGATCATTTCAAGTGTAAATGCTGGCTTTTGTGTCCAGTTGCAGTTCCAGAACAAGGGTTCTAACTGGTTTGAACCAGTTCAGACATGGGTGCTGAAGGGAAACTTGAATAAACTGAATTTTCTAAATGGGATAACTCGCAACAGTAGCTCTGGTGGGAAAATGGTAGGTTAAAGCTCCGGAATGGGAGACTTAGAATAGGTGTACTGAGCCATTTCAAGAGCTGTGTGCACAAGATTTAATTTTTGGCAGGACTATGGAGAATCTTCCACTTTCAAAGTGATGGGTGAGGTCGCTGTCTGTGGGACATTTTAAAATCTGATAGGGAAAGATATGACAAAATAATAATCTATAAATTATCAAGGCCTCATGAGGGAGGGGGGAATGGGGAGGGAGGGGAAAAAAAGAGGACCTGATGCAAAGGGCTTAAGTGGAGAGCAAATGCTTTGAAAATGATTAGGGCAAAGAATGTACAGATGTGCTTTATACAATTGATGTATGTATATGTATGGATTGTGATAAGAGTTGTATGAGCCCCTAATAAAATGTTTTAAAAATAAATAAATAACAAGTAAGTATTGAAAAAAAATCTGATGGGCAGGAGATCTGGTTGCTTTGTGCTGCCCTTGCTTTCTAAGAAGGAGATTTAAGTTTCCAGCAGGGTTTTGTTTGACCCATAATTTTTGGCATTCTGATCATCATTCAGGAGACCCAAATTTTAAAATTTGGAGCCTAATGTTTTTTCACTTCCTGGATCGTGACTGAACCAGGAAGAATCTGTTGTATCCCTGTTTTGAATGTAAAAAGGAATACAACTGGCATACAGGGATTGTAAGTGGTAAAATACTGCTCTCTTTAACTAGTTCCTAGCCTCTTCTGGGACATTTGTTGTAGAGACAGGAAATAGACCTTATAAAATTTTCTTGGAAATTTCACTAGAGTTTTTATAAACCACCAGCATTTGATTTTTCTGCCTTTACTAAGTGGTTGAGATTGCAGACTGACACTTATTAATTATACTAGATTTTGAGTTTTAATTAGAGACTCTCTTCTGAGACTAAACCTTTTTAGCATTAGGCTGCTTGAAACCTATGAGATAAAAGGGGAGAGTTCTTTCAGAAAATTATTTACATGATTTTAATTAATGATTTTAATCTCCCTGGTCACTTTTGCAAAAGAGCATTTAATCCCTTAACCAGTTTTCATGATTTGCATTTTGCGAAAACATGTCCGCCCTGCAGGCTTATTATCTCCAAGTTGTGAGGGGTGAGGGGGTTGGTTTTTGTTTTTTTCAGATGAACTTACTTTGGGTGAATTTTATGTCTCTACTGCTCCCAGCCCCGTTTCATACCTGAACACCTGTTTCTCATGCAGAGCAAACCGATTGGTAGAAAAGTAAAGTTTGCTTCCTTTTGCCAAGACAGAACATAGCCCTTGGCAAGGTTACCTTTGAAAACAGTTTTTCATGCAGAGCCTGTACACAAGCAGCCTTGCTGTTGCCGGGATCCTCTGACTAATGAAGGGTCGGGTGGGGGGGTGTTCTTTCTCTTTGCTCGCGGCACGTATATGTAGCATTTCTTCTGAGAAAAGGCACTCTAGCGTTTCAAACAGAAGCTAGAGTTTAACCTTCCAGGAGGAAGGTCGGTGTTAGTTTTTATTGATAACAAAGAAGAAAGGTGCTTTATAAGAATATGAAAGATAAATTCTTTGCTAAGTAGAAATGATTAAAACAGGAAGTTTCTACCTTTCAGTCTGAAGCCCTTTTACACCTTTTAATGTTGCTCCCACCCCACACCCCAAGCTTTGATTTAGGTGTCATTTAGAGATCCTTCATCTTTGTGAATGACTGCACCCTAGTCCCAAGCTCTGGAGATTTGGTCAGTCTTCAAGGCCCAGCTCCCTGTATACAGTTGTCGGCTAAAGTTTGGTGCTGTGTCATATGTTTGGCGCCATGTTTAATCATGTTTAATGAGCATATTTCCATTCTGGTATGCTTTAAGCTCTAATATTTTCATAAACTCAGACTGATGTGTTGTTTCACAACCTGAGGAATCCTAGCAGTAAACTTATATGGAACTTAAAAAGAACCATTTCTCCGCACATATGTTTACATGTGTGTCTGTTTGTGTGTGTTTTCTCAAGCCTCGCTGAAGGATAAACCATGGAGAGGGGTCTAGTGTTTGTTTTGTTTTGCTTTCCTTTCTTATTCTCAAATAGTTGTTCAGAGGATGTTTTCTACCATTTGAATTCTGGAAAATAGTCTATGCCTTGTTAAAAATCCATTCCTTTTTGGTTATTTTTTGCACATTTTCCCTTGTATTTCCTATCCTAACTTATAGACCAGGATGAAATGGATTCATGCTATAAAATTTTAGTAGTGTTGCTCTTGCGTGTCCTCAAGTCAATTCCAACTCATAATGACCCTCTGTGACATAGCAGAACTGCCAGGCTCAAATCATTTTGGCAGTTGATCCCTCGGGCCTTGGTTGGGGGAGGCTGGAGGGAGGTTGTTTAGCCATTCTACCACAATGTAGCCTCTCTTCAACAAATGTAAAATAGCTGATGGACAAGTGCAGCATTTCTCTTAGATAAAAACACAACAGATTTTGCTGTCTAAATACAGCTGAAAGCACCTCCCCGGGACCCCTGCCCCTGTGTATGTCATGAATTCGCCTGCTTTCACTTTAGTGCCAGTCTCTCGCTAGCCTTTCTTTTGGTCAAAAATGATCTGATCACAGCATAAGTCTATGTATTCTTCATAGGTTGGAAAATAAATTCAACAAGAGTGGAGACAAAAACAAATCACAGTCTCATAATTGATCTGGTTTTCATTATTATTTTAGTGTTTTAGAAGATTGTTCTGAGCTGCCATGGGGGTTCATGTTACTCTCCATATTGCAGTCTATAAAAGATTAGGATTGGAAATAAATTATAATAACCAGAAGAAAAATAATAGCAACTAACATTGAACACAACTAATATTGAACACTTGATATGTATCAGACATTATTGAGGCACCTACTAATAATAGCCATTTAATTTTTGTAACAATCCTATGAGAGAGCACAATTTTACTAAAAATAAAAACCTTTGTCTGCCTCCGAGTCTATGCTGACCCATAGTGACCCTGGAGGACACTGTAGAAGTGGCCCTGGCGTTTCTGTGGCTGTTACATCCTCCTAGGAGCTGACAACCTCGTCTTTCTCCCGTGGCCTATGGAGTGCCTGCCTTTGAACCACTGACCTTGCGGCCAGCAGCTAGTTGCACAGCCCACCGTGCTACCAGGGCTCCTTTGGATCATTTTGGAGCTGGGAAAATAGATACCTAAAGTTAAGCTGCCACACAAAGTTGATGATCTGAGATGCACAACTCCACCTTACATTATGAAACATGTAAATCAGTATGTGACGGGAAGGAAGATGCATTACTGCTAAGTGACTGAGTGAGAAGCAAGCCAGGTGATGAGGCGATGCTGACCAGTGCTCTCTCGACATCCTGTGCATTTTTCGTGCTGGAGTGGGCTTTGAGAAACCATCAGTTTGTAACTGCATAATGTTTTCAAGGTGTTGTGGGTTTTTTTTTTTTGCGTGTGTGTGTGTAGATATAACATCATACACCAGTTCAACACTTTCTAGGAATCAAACACTTAGCTGATGCTCTACCAACATACATTTAAACCTTTAACTACGTGACATTGATTACGGTCTTCCAATGGTATAAACATTCTTACCTTCTCCAAAATTTCCCACCACCATTGACTTAAAATGCACATCTAACCCATGCTCTTGTCAATTTGAATTCAGGTGGATTATTCTTTGAAAGAAAGTGGACCATGCTCAAGGCAAACTGATTAAGATATGTATTGTTGTTCAAAGACCACTTCTGGGGAGAGGTGTGAAATATAAAGAAGACCTCTAGGCAATAGTTCCAGGGTCCATGCAGCCTTGATGGCTCCAGGAAAGTCTGGACTTAAGAATTTGTAATTCTGTGTGTAACTCTGTAAAGGTCAGTTAGTGATTGAGGAGGGCAAGATGTGGAATTATGCATCTGCCCTGACAGGAAGCGTGCCTAGTGGTTACACATTGGACGGCTAGCCATAAGGTTAGTAGCTCAAAACTACCAGCTGTGTAGTGGGAGAAAGAGGAAGCTTTCTGCTCCCATAAAGAGTTAGCATTTTGGAAACCCACTGGGGCAGTTCTACCCTGTCCTGTGTGGTCGCTTTGCAATCAGAATCAGCTAGACGGCTGTGAGTTTGGATCTGCAGACTTGAGGGTTATGCTGAAGGTTTTCCTTGTTGATGAACTCACATAACCATGGAGGCTGATGGCGTTCAGCTGCATAGGAAAAGAATTGCTGAGAGAGAGGAGAGGTGGGTAAAGCAGAGCCTGGAGGGATGACCTGGGCATTATTTTCAAGGTGTAGAGTGAGTACTCTCTGAATTGTGTTTGTGAAAACCTCTCATGGTCACATAGCCTTTGCCTTAGTTGAGGCCGTTTTAGTGGGCAGAGTCCCTATCTTCTCAAAATTCAAATGAGGTACTCACAGGAGCATATGGTTTGTGACTGCTGATTCCAAATCTCCTTTCACTAACAAAGTACATGACTTCTCCTTAGCAGGATAGGGAATGAAATTCTCCTTGATACTTAAAATCATTTCCCCTGATGGCAATTTGGTTGGAAACGTCTAATTGCAGAGGAAAGCTCTCTGTTCTAATCTCACTATAGAGAGAAATAATCCATAGACCAGATCATTATCCTTTGTATTTCTATAGGAAAATTAAGTTTTAACTGTAGTTGGACTTTTATTTTTAACAACAGCCCTTAATAAGTTAAATTTATCTGGTTTTAATTTTTCTTTAATTTGCTTTAAATCCTATTCATTCATTTCCATCAGCTCTACCCACCATGTCATGGGGATGCACTGCATAAATCAAGTGCCTGCAGACAGTAGGTGGTGGTGTTCAATCCTGTACGAAAGTGCTGTGTAATATAGAAATACTACGCTTAATATCTGCCTCCCTGCCTTGTTTCTTAATTGGATCCATGCTCTAGGGGGCATTAGGTTGAAGTGAACAACAATGTAGGAACAACATTGCATTCCTGAAGCCAAGTCAATTAATCACACAGTGCATTTCAAAAGAGTTACTTCTAAGTAATTGTGTAAATTAGGCCCATTGCAATTGCTAGGTAGTAAACAAGAGACAGCCTGCTTTCAGCAACCTAAAACAAGTCACAAGTTGCTACTTATAACCCCCCTGTGAGATAATCCTTAAAACTCATTGCACCCACAAAAAGCATTTTTTTAAAAATAATAACCATTTGGTATGTCTTCCCGGTGAACATATAATTCCACATTTAAGTTTATCGAATTGAAATTTTGATTGAAATTTTGAGTCTATGGTCATTTCCTCTCTAAGGATTTCATTTGGCCCCTGTAGCATACCAGAAAAATTAAAAAACTCTCTGCCATTGAATCAGTGCCGGCTCATAGCAACCCTAGGGCAGGGTAGGACTGCCCACTGCCCTCTGTGAGTTTCTGAGACTGTCTCTTTGCTGGAGGAGAAAGCCTCGTCTGCCTTTCATGGAGCTGGCTGGTGGTTTTGAATTGTTAACCTTGCCCATCATGTAAGCACTACGCCACCAGGACTCCTTCTTGATATTGAGGATGAAAACGTAGGACCAGAAAGTTTTGCCTTTAACTACATTGAAACAGCTCACAGTGACTTCCGATCACCGTGAACAACACCAAGTAAAATTATTTCTATTCTTTTAAAAATCAGTAGCCATTTTGATTATATCTCAAAACTTGCAATTTCAGGGATGTGCCCAAATTTCTTAAAAGACCCTAGAGGAGAAATTTTAAGATCACTTTGCCCATCATTATATAAGTCATTTTTTTAGCAACCTAGTCAAGGTATTTATATACATATGCATAAATGTTTCCCACTGGTCTCATTAGGAAGCACCCAACTTTCTAGTACGCATGCCCATGGAATTCAATTCCTGCTGAACCAGGGCTAGCTATTTAAACTTTGCTGTTCACATTTCATCATCATCTCAGATATCAAATATATTTGTCCTCAGACCTCTAACGCAGCCTTCCCAAGAGGACTTAACCTAGTATCTATTCAGCATCAATTGTAATATAGCTTTTATGAAGCAGTCAAGTATAAATGCTACAGAAGTGTGAACCCAGAACTCTCTAAACCAGAACTCTCTAGACCCACGTGAATCCAGAAATCTCTAGACTCGTGGTGACAATGATTTTGAGTGAATAGAGCCAATTTACAGAGAAAGGGGCTGTTAAAAATATTGACATTTGAAAATAAGGTTTATTCTGACCAGTTTTTCAATATGCTTTTATAGAGATCTATTTGATTTTCAGAGAAGCAAGTGGCTCAAAGAATCTAGGTCTAATGAAGTTTATAAAGAAGGGAAAATATAGATCAACCGTTGTCAAGTGTAATTTATTGAACTATGTGTCTCCACCCACTACCACCTTCTTATAAAGATGAACTGATAAAATGTTACTTTTGACCTGGCAGCTAATTATTTAATCTTCCACCCACCAGCATCCCTGAGACTTTGTACGATTTAAATTAGGAGACAGTTACTTGCCAAATGTCCTTTTCCACAGGACAGCACAAACTTACATTGCTGTACAGTGGTTTGGGTCAAGCATTTTATAGTTAACATTTTGTTTCATAACTAAGGAAATCTTTTAAAATTAAATTAAAATATTAGTTATTAATTTTTCTATTAACAGTGGAAAGAGACACAAAAAGTGAGGTTTCAGTCTCTGCTTTCAGTTCCTCCTGAATGCTCCTGTTAGGTTTCTCTCCCCGGCCTAAATCTCAGCCTCCGTCCTTGGCTCCGCGCGAGAAAGATTTCACGCCGAAGCCGGGCTCGTGATCCAAGTGAATTTAATGAAAGTTCAAAGAAGCTTCAGGTTTTACGCGGCACCCATAGGATTCCTTTGACCATGCGGCCTGGCAGAGACTGCTCCGAGACACGAGACACGCAAGGATCTCTCCCCTCCCACGAAGACCACCAGACCACACAAGCAAGCCAAGACAAAGAGCCCAAGAGCCCCTCTCCCTTCCAGTCCCTGCCTTTTCAAGGGTTCCCGGGGGAGGTGTGGTGAAAGACCCCAGGTGGATCCCATTGACTGAATTGCAATCACCCGGCCCAGGCCCAGGTGGGCTGCTCCAGGTGTACCGCCCATCCAAGCCCACCGGCGGGAAAATCCAGCTTTGTCCTTTGCTGGCTCTCCTGGGCATGTGTAAATGGACTTCCCAATTCCCTAAGCTAAGCTACCTAACACTCCTACCTATGTGGAACCTAACCAACCACTGACATTTTGTGCAAGACTTCAGTTGGATCTTTCACATTCAACAAGAGACCTGCTGCCGTTGGTACCCCTACCCTGGGTGCCCTTCTGGAGGTTTTCTTAGCACTCTGTGCAAACCTCTGTGATTGTATTTTACCACAGGCTATGGGTTTGTTAAATGCTTCTGTCTCTGAGGAATGGTGAGAGCTGCATTGTTATTCACAGAGTCTGGTAGTTAATGATGCCTAAAGGAATGCCGAAGTAGTCAATTCATCAGCTGATCAATCAGTGTGTTCTGGAGAGGGAAGATACCCGAAATACAAAAGCATTATATAGTAAAACTCCTTTTTAAAGCCTTAAACAGGACACAGGACAAATAGAGTCCAGTGAACTTATGGCAAAAGGACTAATTGTAGATGAAGGCAAACAAAGGAAATAATCACAAAATCATGACTGGTGGCAGATCAGCTAGCTCATCATTGTGTTGGGAAAGAATACAGAAGTGGGGATATGATCGTGTTTGCTATACATACACAAGTGCAAAATGAAAATATTATAGAATTGGCCCTGTGTTTCTGGCCACCTGATGCAGCCTTGAGTCACCACAGTGACCCCAACACTTGGATAGCATGTGGCCAATATCATTAAGGACATCCCGACAAGTTCCCTGGTACTCCCTGCAAGTCCAAAGGCAAAATTGCCTTACCCTAGTCTCCCTGAGAATTGCAATCTACTTTCAAACATATTACCTGTGGGCAAACCTGCCAATAGGTGATTCATGGTCAGAAAGAATCAGATGGAGTTTGAATTTGTCGAGGCTCAAAATAGAGGTAGAGCCTTCACTGTAACACTAAGTCGTCCACAAACCATGTGCTTTAGAATTTCGGCTGTAATACACCCCCTCATCTCATCTTTGATTTTATTTGAAATACTTGAGCACACTTAGGTTGGTGTGCTTCCTTTTGCACAGACTGGTTGAAGGCTTCTTTGGCTAGCTGGTTGTTTTGGAACAAGCCTTTAGCACCCGAGACACTCTCCTTTCTGATTGCTGAGTGCCATCTGTGCCCTTTACGACACTTTAAGGTAGTACCCAGTCTTCGTTGATTTTCTTTTGAGGGTAAGTCTACAGCAGGGCCACATTATAAGAACTGCTTGCCCTTAATTAGATCAAAGCCTTAAAATAGGAGCTCAAGTCTATATGTAGAATATATCTTATCAATATAGAGCTAAGGGAACTTCCAAAAGTTGTGGGGAAATTTCACTGTCTTTTGATTCCATTTTTTCCACAAAATTTTTAAAGCCCCCTCTGAGAAAATGGCCTGTGGGTGGGGGAACAGGCAAAGGGAAAAGGAGAGCTCATCTCCATATCTGGCCAGTTGATTGCCACAGGCAAGGCTCAGACCTGCCTCTACTCTCCCTCCTCCTTTTCCTCTCCTGACACCGACCATTCCTCGCATGATGCGCCAGTCTTCTGTTGGGTTCCATTCTTCTCTGCAAGGGCCACATAGACAATAGTCACAATTATGGGGTTTCATAGGGAAGATAACAGAGTACTACAAACCAAGCTCCATCAGGATACAGTTTCTGGTCCGCACAGGTGCTTTAGTTCCTTAATCTCTGACAAACCTACCTAGATATAGCACCTACCGGTTTGGCTGTAACCACATTGGTGAGGAAAGCAAAGTTCAATCTATTCCAGTGACTCCTCCAATATGTAATATTCTGGGATGTAATGTAATATGTGATTTTAGGCCTCAGAATGTCTCTGACTTATGAAAAATTTTAAGACCATCTAAAAACATGAGACCTCTTAGGTCACTAAAACTGGAAGAAAAAGTATTCAGTCAAAGATCACTGATTATTAAGAAAATACAAATAGGCCCCCTCTTGTTAGAGAGCTGTTTAAAAATGAAAAAAATTTAATAGAAATATGTAAGTAAAAACCAAATTACTTATGTATTACATACACATGTATGTGTAATATAAAAATTTTCATGGTATATGCTCCCATAAAGATTTACATAGCTTCGGAAACCACATACAGGGTTGCTATGAATCCAAATGGACTTTGGGTGTTTGATTTGGTTAGTTATTCTTCCTAGAGCTAGGGGACCCTTCTCTTGTTTCACCTACTTTCTGAGAAACAAGTGCCTCCCAAGGAAAGGAGTTAGAGCCAAACCTCTTGCCAGCCATTTGTTAGACCATGTTCTAGGGTTTGGGGATGCTCTTAAAATTTCACCTCCTCTGATTGTGAATTTCAGTAGAAATCCTGTGATTAGAGTGTCTTCTTACATTCTACATCTGTGATTTCAAATCAGTAATTGTATGGAAAGCCAGATGGCAGGGACCTTTATGCTTGCTTGGGAGACTGACTCAGATGAGGTCAGACATCCCTGAAGCCACACTTTCTTTCAAATTCATAATTTTCAGCTTAACATGGAGTGTGTTAAAATTCATAGTTTTCAGCATTAGAAAGACATTTCACAGACCTTTGTCTAGGAGACCGATGAAAGCTCTCACTGCTTTGCCTGAACCTGAAGACCAGCCTGAGCCTCTTTTCTTTTTCTTTTCTCTTTCTTGAGTTGGCTTCTCGCAATTCTGAGAAAGAAAGATTAATTTCTCAAAACAGCATGAGGCCCCTCATCAAAGTGGCCATACTGGTTTCTCCTGACCAATGTTTGATTTAGGTAGTATTTTTCCCAGCATCTAGGTTTAAAAGAACAACCAAGGACGATGGTTTGGGAAGTTGGGTTTTGGATGGTTGTGAAGTTGGCTACTCCAGTTTCCATGAAGCTCAGGAATCTAAGACACTGAACTAGGAGAACAGAAATATTAACAACATTAGGCCAATTGCCGGCAATCACCTACAACCCTAAGACTGTAAGGTCTTTGTACCAAGGAAACAATGCCCATGAGGTATTTGTTTGTTCTTGAGCAATGTCTTAGCAGCAACCACTTTTTCGATGTAGAATGGGTTTTATATTAATATAAAGGCAGCAAAATTTATATATTAAAACAAAACTGCCCCTTCGTAGATGTAGCAAGAACTCTTTATGCTATGGAATGGTGAAATAGTAGTTTGACCTTAAGACACTTTTCTTGTCATGGTATTTGTAATTTTGCTAAGCTTGCCATTAAAGAGTCCTCATGGAGTAGTGCAAGGATGGGTATGGGGTTGCAAGCCACCAGGTCAGCAGTTCGAACTCACCAGCCACTCTGTGGAAGAACGATGATGCTGTTGGCTCCTGTGAAGATTCACAGTCCCCGAAGCCCTGAGGGGCAGTTGTACACCACTGTGGTGTCACTACGACAGGGAATTGACTCTATGGGAGTGGGTGGGTTTTTACCTATGAAAACGTCTAGTCTGAAAATTATAATATCTAACTCCCTTTAGCCCAAACAAATTGAAAAACCCCATTTAGAGTTTAATTATTTCTTTCATTATAAGAACTAGCTGTTTCAGTCACTAAAATAGAGATCTGCCGACAATAAAATAAGCCTTTTTTTTCTTTCAATTTTTCTTCCTGTTTCTTTTCTGGATTAATGTTTGCATCCCTCTCACATGTAACGGTTTAGTAAGAACCAGACCAAAACTACAGGGCAAACCCATTAGATAGAATGGAAGGAGCAAGAAGAAAAAGTGGTTTCCAGAGATTAGCACTTTGAAAAACCAGCAGTATTCCCAAATGAAACCCATCTTATGTTTTGTTTTATTTAGACTTATGCAGCTGATTTTCTATCCCGTGTGGTTTGGGGATGGGTGGTTAATTTGTGAACCCCTTAATCTCTGCACCAGTGTTTTCTGAATCTTGATTGAGCCTCGTAGGGTGTACGTTCATTCTAAATATTGCCGTTCTGTCCTTGTGTCCAATAGAGTCCATTTTTAATTTGAATACCTTGGTCCAGCATTTCAGCATGTCTGCATTCAAAAAGTGATCTGTAGATGACAAAACTTAATAAGGTCATGGTCAGCTTTTATCTTTATTTGTCTAAACTCCAGCAAAATATAAAAAGAAACACTAACACATTTTTAAAACCACAAGGTAGATGGGCATGTCTCTTGATGTGAATCTGTGATGTGTGAAATAAAAACCTTTTAGCATTTTTCTTATAATAAAACCAGGAAATCCTTCCCCCTGTACCCATGGAATTTCAAATTATTACTAATATGTAATAATTCACTGAGAAGTAAGGCTTATGTTTTGTAGTTTAACCAAAAAAACTTAAAGCTA
Organism: Tenrec ecaudatus; assembly: GCF_050624435.1. Lineage (NCBI taxonomy): Eukaryota > Metazoa > Chordata > Mammalia > Afrosoricida > Tenrecidae > Tenrec > Tenrec ecaudatus. The sequence goes on along the minus strand of NC_134531.1, from coordinate 109,393,179 downwards.
ATAACCTTAGGTTTTTAAAATAACTATGTGGCTTGGTCTGACCCAGGTATCTATGTTTGCCCAGAGGCAGCCTACATAAAGAATGAATTAACTCTTAAAACCAGTAATCAGAGAAAATCTTATTACTTTAGTGGAAAGAAATCCAGTTCTTTGTTCTATGTGTTATTAACATTAAACTCCTAAAACTCTAAAACTTTAGCCAGACAGATAAGACCCTCACCTAATCAATAACATTTCCTCTAATAAACCTTGTAAACATTGTCCCTGTTGCCTATGTCTCTTAATTATATGCATGTATGTCATGTCTCATACCTGGGACTGGTGATCCTTACCCCAAAGATGAAGACCACTGATTTTCTGAAATAATTCTTGGCACACCGATAACCAACATCTACGGTGAGAGTCGTGGTGCAGCCTGATCCTTACTCATCTCACCAAGCAACATCCCACGTGTGGGAGGTTTCCAAAGTAGTGTAAGAACTGTTGCTGTTCCCTAGTGAAGCTCATGCCAGATTTGGTGATTCTACCGAAAGCGTGCACACAGAAAGCCAGACTGCAGCACTCAGCATCAGTGAAGAGGTCCATTGTGTCTCTGAGCATTTCAGTCAGGAGCCTGGGATCGCCAGTGGTGGCTGTCTTGGTTAGGTGCCATCTAGTGTGCTCCGACCCCTATCAGCCCTAGGCATAAGGGAACAAAGCACTGCACAGTCCTGCACCGTCCTCACAGCGGTTCCTTTGTCTGAGCTCATCAATGACGCCCCCGTGTCAGTCCATCTCACTGGGGGTCGCCTTCTTTTTTGCCGCCCCTCCACTTTAGCAAATATGATGTCCTTCTGGTCTCTCCTGACAACATGTCCAAAGTATGTAAAATGACATCTTGCCATCCTTGCCTCCAAGGAGCACTCTGGCCGTACTTCTCCCAAGACAGATCAGTTTGTCCTTTCAGCAGCCCATGATATTTTCAATACTCTTCTCCAGCACCACAATTTGAATACAGCCATTCTTCTGTGGGCTTCCTTATTCGTTGTCCCACTTCCACATGCATATGACGCAATGGAGAATACCATGGTTTGGGTCAGGGGTACCTTTGTCCTCAAAGGAACATCCTTGAGTACTCTAAAGAGCTCTTACGCACAGTTTTACTTAATGCAAACCATCTTTTGTTCTCTTGACTACTTCCATGAGCATTGGTTGTAGATGCAATCAAAATAAAATCCTTGACAACTTCAACTTTCTGTCCACTTATCATGATGTTACCTATTGGTCCATTTGGGAGGATTTGGGGTCTTCCTTACATCAAGTTGATCCCTGGTAAAACCCCCATTAAAGTGTGAAACCTAAAAAAATAATAAAGTGTGAAACCTAAATAGCAGAATAGGAGACCCAGACCATGTTTGCAAGAGAGCACACGAAGGTACTTCTAAATAGAACAAACAGAACCAAATTCTTCATAGCCATGCAACACAACATTACAGAAGTTTTCCAGAGGAAGAAAAAAAATGCAAATTGCAATTCACTTTCTTAAAGTGATCACTAAAATTCTACATTAGTTCTATTATATTTAGTATAAAATAGAACCTCAAAACCACTATTTCTGATATGGGGCAAAATCCAGGCTCCTGTATCAAGGCTATTAAGAGTAGTATAGAAACTTTGGTTTCCCGAGGTCAGGAAACGGGTGAGGTGGCCATGTCTGACCTGCTCTTACTTCTCTTACTTCAGTAGAGATAAGGAGAAGCCAACACCACTCCAATGCTAGGACAATTCCCTCAAGGCAGAGGTCAGACATGCTTCCATGTCCCATCTTTCTTTAGCCAATTTGGACACCAACCATCTTTGTATAGCACTCTACTTCTCGGTTTGGTTCAATAATTTGTTGTAATGGCCACAGAGAGCTCAGAGATGGGGGAGATTTTTTAGAGACAATAACCAGTTTCAAAATGGCAAAAAACACACAATTATTTGATCTGTGCCTGCCTTCAGCTCTGCTGGTCCTTGGCCTCTCAGCCACAGGGTCATTTAGCCTCTCCCTCTACAGGCCTGGAAGTCCACTTGCAGTGATTGTGAAGTGAACTGGTGTGTGGTTCAAGTCTTCTTTGCCCTACTGAAGCTGGGGAAGGTCAGGCATAACTCCCTCCTGAATTTCTTCAGGTGCTAAACACAAGCTTGGGTCCTACTCAAGAGCGGAATCCTAGTATCTTTCTATTTTCAGTTTCTTACAAAGCCACCTACTTTCCCTCAGATCCTTTAAAGAAATTACCAAAGGCATTGTTCCTGTACACGGAGATGACACGTGCTGACAACCAGACAGAAAACTTAACAGCTTTCACATGAAAACACACACACACACACACACACACACACACACCCCACCCACCCAAGACTCAATTAGGGTCTCAGTCACACTGAAACCCAAACCAAACTCACTGCTATTGAGTTAATTCTAACCCATTGCGACCCCATAAGGCAGAGTAGAACTGCCCCTGTGGGTTTTCAGGACCATAGCTCTTTACAGGAGTAGAAAGTCTCATCTTTCTCTAATGGAGTGGCTCATGGTTTAAAACTGCTGCTGACCTTGTGTTTAATAGCCCAACACACAAGCACTCTGCCACTTGTGCTCCTCTACACTGAAACAGAGGACTCAAAAATCCAAGAGCATTTACCTCACAGGGACTCTGTGGTCTGTGGGAAGTGGTGGGGTACAGCACAGCCTAATCTTGTACTTCTGCCAGTCCTTAACACCTGGCATCCTGTTGTGAAAAGGTGGCTTAGGAGCCCAGCCTTATTACTATTTTGTTCTGGAGAATAAACTCAGATTCAGTCTTGGTGCTTAGAGCATGACTCATGACCAGGGCACAATTAGATAACATGTGGAAATTTTTGGTAAATCACTAAGAACACATACTATAGTAAGTTCCTTGATTCTCCCTGTAAGCCTGAAAGCAAAACTGACCAGTCTGGGCTCTGTGAAAGTTGTAATCTACTTTTAAACTCATGCTACCTGAAGACGAAATTGCCACAGTGCTGATGAATGGTCACAAGTTGGTCAGGTGCCATATGAACTTCTCTCAAGACTCAAAATAGTTAGGCCTCCCTCAGTAAACTGCAGCCTTCCACAAGCCAAGTGATACAGAATTTAACTCTAATTACCATGTATACTTGAGTATAAGCCAGCCAAATAGCAGCCGAGGCACCTAATTTTACCACAGAACTGCATAGCATAAAAAATGTGCTGAAAACCTCAGCTTATCCATGAGGATATATGGCAATATAAATGCATGAGTAACCAGACACCTTTCAGTGTTGTGTCCCCGTCTTTAGCAAGAGAAGGGTGTAAAATCGACTTGATTTTGTAATGTTCTGGTCATCTAATGACTTACAGTAATCCTCACTGCCATCGGGTCGATTCGACTTATTATAAGATACATAAAAACTGAAAGTTAATTTTCAGATTTATAGTCACTAAAATTTTCAACAACAGTTCCAGTTCCATAAGATGACAATTATGCACCTCTCCCCATTTTAACCTTATTTCTTTGACAGCTAAAGATGATCCACTCTTAGAGCTTGGTTTTATGAGGCCAATCTAATCCTCAGACAGAATTCTTTTTCTTCTTCTTCCTTTTTTTTTTTTTTTTTAATTCCTAAGTAATGAAAATGTTTTCTAAGTCCAGAGGTGAATGCCTCTCATTTAATGGCCCTTAACATTCAGGACCTTGTTACGTTTGTTTTATCACATTCCTCTGCTGCGCCTTCCAGGTAGAACAGGTTAATTACGGCTGTATTTTTCAGCTTGTGGTTATCTCGTTTCCCCATCTGTGATAGTTTTCATTTTTTGCTTCTATTCAGCTCCCTGTAGTTAATGATTTTTAATTGGTAGTAATTACATTCATGAGTCAATTTTTCTTTCATGTGACGGCAGTTCAAATCCTCATAGAAATTTCAGCAATACAGTAGAGCCCTGATAAATATTTGAAATAATAGTTCTCTTCACTCCTTTGTCTCTAGTTTTGTTTTGAATAGTAACCCCCAGCGCAGTTAAAATCTTTATCCATTAAGTTTCCGTATCCCGGTTGGTTTTCTTATTTAGAAATATCTCAGCAGTAGAGTCTGTTTTTTATTTTGTCCTCTTGCCACTGCCATTTAATCAATCATTGCTCCCACATACTACTACTATGTGACCTTACTGGCAGTTCTGACTTTGCAACTTGACCTACTATGGAGGGGTTTTGCTTGTTTGTTTGTTTTCCTGAAGTAGCAGAACATGTTAGTTTAAAAGAAAAGCTATTGTGAAATAGCCCAGCTGAAGAACTCAGACTTCAAACATGCGATGCTCATGAGATGCTCTCTGTCGCCTTTTAAACTTACATATGAGACAAATACAGCTCTCAGTTTTGAAGAGGATAGTTTCCCACAACAGATTTTGTTCCATTTTCATAAACCTGGAAATGTCATAAAGATAAAATGAATGTACACAGCTTGGTCATGGCAACCTGACTACTTTCCTGCTTTCTTTCCATACAAACTCTTCAGTGTATGTTGTGTCCGCAAAGCCAGGAGTTGCCCTTGGGAATTCCAGTGAGAGGACTGCCGTGCCCAGCAGTTTCCCCTAAGCTGGCTGTGCCATTTGAATCTCAACAACACATAACATTTTTATAAATTGATCTTTTGTTTTGAGACATTTTTATCTCAAGGTGTTTTGGATTCTAATTAGCTGAGACAGCTTTTTCCCCATCAAGAAACTGCATTTGTTTGGTTTTAAAAATAAAAGTGTTATGGTGATGCCTTATCTGCTTAATCGGCAAAATTACTGAATTTAAATGACTTGTAGAACTAAACTTGGAGAGAAGAAGGGGGGAAAAAACACCACTTTCATTTATACTGAAGCATGTTCCTAAAACCCTGCTGCAAATTAAAGTTGCCGTTCCCAGTGGTAATTCCCCGGGAGTAGGGATCCTGGGTTTGGTCGTCTCTGTTTTAGAAGGTCTCGTCTGCGGCACGCTGGAACTCTTCAACGTTAAATGAGCTGCAGCTCGCTAGTCCGGATAATAAGAACCAGGCTTAGTGAAAACTGCCCAAAGCAAACTATATATTTTTAATTAAGTGACGTTAACTTGAATATCTATGTTTTAGAAATGCTGAGGTCGTTGCAATGAAGCTTTCGTTGACCCTAATGAGTTTACACTAATGAGTTCTGCTTTGATTTATGCAATAGAAACGACAGCAGGAAAAGCAGATGCATCTTGTGAGATGGGTATTATTTGTAGTGATAAGGTGTACGCTTATTAAATAAATTCTGTTGGTGACTTTTAAAATGTGTCATTTTTCAGTTTCCATTTGGTAGCAGTTTCTTTGTGCTATCATGAAAACCTCTTTGGATTTGCCAGTCTGATTCCCTCCCCCTCCCCTTATTTAGTAATAGAGAGGAAATGTCAAAGTTCTATTGGAAGTTAATGCCTCTGAACCTAACAGTGTTTTAAAGGACAACCAGCCTTAGGCAAAAGCCAAAACCAGACTCACTGTCATGGTGTTGATGCTGACTCATAGTGACCCTGTAAGACAGGGGAGAACTGTCCCTGTGAGCTTCTAAGACTGGAATTTTTTATGGAGTAGAAAACCCTGTCTTTCTACCATGGAGTGATTGGCGGTTTCTAAATACTGACCTTGCAGATCACAGCCCAATTAGTGACCACTGTGCCACCAGGGGTCCTCGGGCTCAGAGGAGGTGAGTGCAGTACCACCGTTGGCCCTTCGCTCACTTGACCAGAGCCTTAGATGTGTCATTGGCGCTTGTCAAATTTGACTTTGCGGGGCCTTAATGAATATAGAAGAATGGCCTAGTAATTTACAGTGAGATTTACAAAATGAATTGGTTCATTTACCAATCTTTTTCCGACAGCCTTGTTTCTACTTAATGTACTGTTTTAGAGCATAATATTTCAATTTCAAGTAGATGTCATGTGCCTCTCCTCCCACCCTGCTCAAAAAAAAAAAATCTCTTAGAACAGCAATAGAGGACAATTCAACCAACTGACTGAAGGGGGTAATTCACTTTCTAAGATGATTTCTCCAGATGAGTTGTGATGTTTGACCACTGGAGTGCTCTCGGCTTCAGTATAATGATATAGCTCACAGTCTTGACTAGCCAGCAGGAAAAAAGAATCAATTATCAGCCCTGTAGAACAGGGTTTCCTTGGCATCTGCGTGATGATGAGAGAGAAGCTTGAGGATCGTCCTCCAGCTGTGTGGGGCATGACACCCTTTGAAACCAGGAAGAGTAAGGCTGCTTTCTTTTCAGACGCAAACTAGTCTGAGGGGGAAGAAAAATTGCACTTTTCTCCATGGATCAGTAGAAAATGTCACATTGTGATTTCCTGATTTAAGATACAGAACCTCACTTTTTAAATGAGGATAATTTTCCCTGTGGCTTTTTTCCTACGCATTTTTATTTTCTGCCTACTGCTGCCACGATGCATATTCACACCAAAAACCCATTGACAGAGAGAACGACGCTCACTCTCTCATTTTAGAATTGTATTGCGCTGTCACTGACATTTCTCACAATTGAGCGGTCCAGTCATGTCAAGAGGGGTGGTGCAATCACCTCCACAGTCAGCTATAGGATCCTCTCTTCCTTCTCTGCCAGTTGTTGACCCCCTTGTCCTCCCCCCTTCCTTCTAGGGCCCAGGCCATCATCATTCCAGGGGCTGCCTGGTAATCCCACCCCCCTGGTGGCTTTCCCAATACACATCAACAAACAAAACGAGGGCAAATAACAAACAAGGACCCAACAACTATGCAGAATCTCTCTTAAAAAGGATTTTGGCTGCCTTAGTCTGTCTTTACCCACAGATAGCACTCAAAGTCCTTTGTTCTCTGTTGTAAAAAGGTATTCTCTCTCTGTTCTTAACTTTAATATAATATAGAATTGCCTAGTCAGGTTATAAGCCAAACCTATTGAGTTATGTCCTGGTTGCTTAAATCTTTAATATTCATCTTGAAAATACAAAGTCATGAATTTAATGTCAAGGTAACATAATAAGTCATAGAGAGAGAAACGAGTATGGTTTCAGTAAACATAATTCCGTGGGAGATTTTTAGGCTTGTTCTCCTACCCAAAATAACAACAACAAAACCAATTATCCTTTGAAAAGGATCGAAATATTTCTTGTTGTGAACCATGGTATGTGTGTTTGTACATGTATGTATGTGCATGTGTAGATAATACCACACTGACACCTTCAAGCTTTGGTTTTAACAAAAATGTCCTAAGAACTTGTTTGCAGTGGAACAAGTTGATCTTTACGTGTTTTGTTACATCATTGCAAGGTCAAAAGTATTCTAATGTCCTCGTTAACTAGTACTACTGTACGAGTTGGGTGGTTTTATTGCTTGTGTGGTTTATTTTTTTTCCTTTGGTTGAAACTGTGTGTTTCCATTATTAATGCTATTTCCAAGGCAGCTGTTGCTGAGCACAGGCTATAAACATTCATTGTGGATGAATACTCGTCAGAAAACGTCTGTTAGCAGTTAGAAGTATTTCTATTTTATTGTTGTAAAAAACACTTTATTTTCTTCCCCTTTGGCTAACTTTGACAAAACCACCTTCTCAAAGTAGTTCATGCTGCTTTCATACCACTTGCCTTCTGATGGTTTGGTAGAATAAGTGTGTCAGGATATGTAACTGATAATTGAATGTTGCAGGGGTATTGTAATTACTGTACTTTTTGGTGAGACATGTTTGAACACATAGGCAAAGAGTAACAACTTTATGATATGTTTACATGCTGAATAAAAATGTCCACCTTTTAAAGATGATATATTAAAATATCTGTTTTCTTCAGGTACTTAGGCTATCTGAAAGTGTAAGTATGGAATGTCAACACCTGACGTAAAAAACGTGGAGTGGTAAAGCAGCTGTTAACTGTCAATAAACGTCCAAACATGATTTACCAGAGAAGGAAACTGTAGTTTGAGAAAATGTGCTGATACATAATTGAGATCTCACCACATGATTTGTCAGATGATAAACTGCACTTCAAATTAATGTGCTGACCCATACGGGAGAATTGGCTGGTTTGATTTTCTTTTTTATCAAAAAATGACTGATATTTATGAATGGAAGCCAAATCTTTTTACTTGCCTGTGTGGCCTTCATTTCTATTTCTAAATTAAGGCACACTCCAACTCACACAGCACTATGGAGGAACAAGTATGGAGAGCAAGGGGCTTGCCTCCTTTATAACTTGTTTCCCCTCTTCCTGCTTAAGAAAAATTCAAGTACAAAATTACAAACAGAAAATTAGATTATAAATGTGCAGTAGTAGCCAATCACAGTTAAAATACCTTACATGGAAAAATCTGCAAGAACGTGTATTTTATGAATAGAGTGCTAAGACTTTCCCAGGCTGAGAAATGGTGTGACTTCCTATAGTTGCAGTAGGAGAAGGAGAACCCAATACTGTATCAAGCTGATTTCGCCCAAAGTGCCTGTCAGGCAAGTCTTCCCTTCCATTCTTCTTTACCTTATTCTGACACAAACCATCCCTCTCATGACAGCATCCATGATTGTGGTGCTTTCTTAGAGAAGTTAATTGGTTACAAAATAGCAAGGGTGCAGTTCATTTGTTCACAGTGCATCTTCTCAGTAGTGCGGACAGTCACATTTCTCATCCTTCCTCTCAGCCATGTGGATCCTTGGCCTTTGCCACCATGGGTCAGGAAGCCTGCCACTGTACTTCAGTGTCTCAATACAACTCGTATGCTCTCTCTGCTGGTCTTGGTGTAGCTTTCTGCTTTGGTTCAGGATCTTGGCGCTGTGGATTCTGGTGTCTACTGCTTGTTCCACTTCAGACATGGATCTGTGTGAGCGCCACTGCTGGCTCTTCTTGCTTCATGATGATGACAGGATTCTTTTCCTGCTTCTAAGATAGCTCACTTATACACTAAGTGGAATGACAGAATGGACCAATCTGCTCTATTAACACCCTATTTGCATGCTCCTATCCAAACATTTGGTGAGAGTTACAAAGAGGTGGATAAAAGAATCATATCAAGTTATTTTACTTCACATGGACCTTCACTCGTGTTACTGTTTTTAATTGCCATTAGGTTGATTCCAGCTCGTGGTGACTCCAGGTTTGGAAGGTCGAGCTGCCCCTTGGGGTTTTAAGGCCTTTTGGAAGCAGATGGCTAGGGGGACACTGCTGGGTGGATTTAAAATGCAAAAACTTTTTTGCCAACCTTTCAGCAAGTAAAGGAACACTTAAACACTGTACCACCCAGGAATTCTTCCCTATAATTGAGAAATTCTCAAATTCTTATGAAAACTGATATTCAAGGAAATATGTGTTTTTGGTTTTTAGTCATTTTTACAAGTGGTTTTCTCATTTTGCCACTCACTTTGGGAGTGTTTTCTCACGTGTTTGCTTGTTCATTCAGTGAGCATTTACTGAGCGCCTGCGTTTGTGAGGTTTGGTACATACTGATGAGGAAGCGGGTGGCACAGCAGTTGGTCACTCTGCTGCTAACTGCAGAGCCCATTGCTGGAACCGCCTGATGCTCTACAGGAGGAGAAATGTGACCATCTGTGTCCTAGACATGACAGCTTTGGAAACCTAGGAGGCGGTTTTCTCTTGTCCTGTGTTGTTGCTGTGGGTCATTCAACTCGACAGCGCAAGTATGGCGTAATATTGTGCTTCCTAAACCAAACCAGTTGTCATTGAGTCAATTCCAACTCACAGTGACCCAATATAAGGTTTCCAAGATGTAAATCTTTATGGGAGTAGACAGTCTCATCTTTCTCTCTTGGTGCGTTTGATCCTCCGACCTTCCAGTTAGCAGTTCAATGCTGGCCCAACAGTGCCACCAGTATAGAATAATGATATATGACACAATGTTTTCTCTTTATTGAAAGTACACAAATAATTAAACTAATATGAGGTAGATAACAGATTTATTTTATTATTGTTGTTGTGAGGTACCATCTAGTTGTTTCCAACCCACAGAGACACTATGCAAAGGAGAACAAACTGCTGACTTGTCCTGTGCCATCCTCACAAGTGTTTTATATGAATCCAATGATATATTCTTAACGCGTAAAAGACTATATTTTTATAATGATTTTTTTCTTCACATGAACCTTAATAACATTTCCTTTAGAATATCCATTCAAAACAAAGGAGATATATATTTTCCAGATGTTTACCTAAAAATTCTAGATTATATGTTTATGAGATTATGATCTTGCTTTGTTATAAATATAAGAAAATTAATAATTCCATTATAGAAAATAAACTAAACTATCATTTAAAATGCAAACTGTGCATTTAAAAGATGTGGTTGTTATTAAGTGCCATATAGGGTTCTGGCCCATAGCAACCATATGCACTACAGAACAAAACACCGCACATTCCCTATACCAGCCTTACCATTGCTCCTACGCCTCTTTTAAAACTATAAATGCTCTTTTTAATTTCAAGTACAGCTATCTCATTTGTCTTAATTTGCTAATCAGAAATCCTGACTCTAAAGAAATATTTCAATAAAAGTGTTGGCTAACTGCAACAGGAGATTTTAATTGGTGTTAAATTTAGGAAAATCTCCAAATAAAGCATTGTTAATTTTTCAAAAAGGAATATTTGCTAAGCTTAGACTATTTGGCAATGAAAGTAAAAATTCCTTGTGTAGGTAATCATTGCAGTTATAAAACAAATTGTAGACTTGTGAAAATATTCAAATTTGCATAAAATACGTTCATACTATGTAGGTAACTATAATTCTATGCCTTCTAAAAGAATACATAATAGAAAAACCATTTTAATATTTTATTACTATCCTCAAATTTTAAATACCAATTATAAACCTGAAGTATACTTTATATCCTACTTTACTTAGAAAATTCATATATAGTTAATAAAGAGATTGTGTTATAATTCTCAAAATTTATATAAGTTGCATAAATCATTTCAGTATTGAAATTTTAATTATTATGGTCATTCCTTTGTGAAGTTTTATATGGCAGCGAGTTCATTTGCATGCATGGTTGTCATTGAGTTGGCTCCACAAAGACCCTCTGTACAACAGAATAAAATGCTTCCAGGTCCTCTGCCATCCTCACATTTGTTACTTTATTTGAGCCCATAATTGAAGCGACTGTGTTGATCCATCTTAATATCTCCTGATAGCATATCCAAAGTACATTAGACAAACTATTGCCAACTGTAGGGACAGTAAATTATTAAGTCTCTAACTCCCACCAAATGACCTTTTCTCCATGGGTCTGGTAAGAATGTTGATGGGTTCCACCTGAGTAATTGTGAACAGGATCCCCTGCAGTGCCTTCCTGCTGTGTGTTTAAAATAAGCCCATTGAGACGCAGAGGACTCTCATTACCAACAAGAGTCAGGAGTGGAGTATATCCTCTGGAACTTAGATCCTGTGCAGTGAACCCGCTGGGTCCACAGACCTCTGTGATATCATAGGAGCAGCAGCAGAACCGAGAGCTAGGGCATGGAATAGAGTGCTAGACCTCCCAGCGCACCGAACAAGTAAAGCTGCTTTTGCACAAAAGATGGCTTAAAGAGTGGGGCGCCTCTGGGCACTTAATTGGGGAAGCTGGGCTTGCTGACCCATGGAAGTGGAGGTGGAGGTGAGTGCCTTTGGGCTGAGGCTTACTGGAGTGGGGTTCCTCTGCGCACTTAATTCGGTGAGCTAGGTTTGCTGACCCATGGAGCTTGAGCTGAGTGCCTCTGAGTGAAGGCTTCCAGCAGAGCAGTGTGCTCTTTGGGCAAGGTGACCAGGCGTCCTGCTTTTGGCGGCACAGTCCTGATTTTTAGCAATTTTTCCCGTGTCCCGCGGCGTTTTAAAAAAGTCCCGATTTTTGGAAAAAATGCACGACAAGCGAGGGTATACGGTTTTCGGCTGCCATGTGGCTATTTCGTCAGGATGTGAGTTTTATCAATGGTGTCCCACTGGTGTCCCGCTTTACCAATGTTAAAATCTGGTCACCTATCTGTGGGGCATTTATTAGCTAACCTGAAAGAATTTTGTAATATGTTCTGATAAACAGCTAGCCTGAGCATGTCTCACTGGCCTTACAACTTGCTGACTTCCTTAATAAACCCTTTAATTGTGAAGTTTGTCTGTGAGTTCCACGGGGCCCTTGCATTGGCTCAGAACCTAGAGATCCAGTAGAGAATATTAGTGAAAATGACATGCCAACCTTTCTTCTAAAAATCATTCTGGATATAATTTCCCCAGGACAAATTTGTGTATTCTTCTGGCAGCCCATGGGGCTTTCAATATTCTTCACCAACAATTTCTCTAATTTTCCTTATGAGTTGCCAAACGTTCACATGCACGAGCCAATGGAAGATCGCATGGCTTGAGTCCGGCTCACTCCACAAAATGACATCTGTACTCTTTAGCACTTTAAAGAGGTCTTGTGCACCAGCTATGTCCAGTGCAAGATATCTTTTAACTTTTGACTGCTCTATCCTTGAGCATTGATTGTGGAACCAAATAAACAAAGCACTTGGCAAATTTCATCTTTCCTTTTATCTTGAAGTTGCCTGTTGGCCCAGTTGTGAAGATTCTGCTTTTCTGTACAGTGATTTTCATCGGGATTTCAAGTCCTCTCCACTTTCAAAAAGCAATGTTGTGTCTTCTGCGTATGGCAGGTTGTTAATGAGCCTCTCTCTAATCCTAATTCCACTTTCTTCACACTGCCCAGCTTTTCAGATTACTTGCTCAGCATACAGATTGATGACTTAGAGGGAATGGATACAGTCCCGACGCACCTTTTTTGGATTTTAACTCATGCAGTATCTCCTCGTTACTTTGGATAACGCCCTCTGGGGTATGTACAGGTTGTATTTGAGCACATGGCTCTAGAATTCCCAGTTCAGACAACATTGGTTGCTTTGATTGTTACTTTTTCTCACTGTCTTTTTCTTGAAAAGTAGCTAGCCATGGTTTTGCCAAGGTGACTGGTAAAGGGACCCTTTAGGACATCAAGTATAATACCTTTTCTTTCATGTTAAAACCAGTTGTCTTTGTTGTTTTCTCATTCTTCAAGTAGTATATTCAATGTGATTGATGGCCTGCTTTTCCATAATCAGTCATACACTGAATTATTAGCCTTGAGACTAAGAGGGGGACTAAAAGCATAATTTATTAATTTGTGAATTTTCTTCTCCTTCAGTAAAAATGTATAGGAAATAATTTTAAAGTTAATATGCAAGGAATTAATTATTATTTTAATTATTCTGTTTACCATTGATAAAATATGAAGATTCCTAAGTCAATTTCTCTGGAATTTTTCTGTAAAATTTAGCCCTCTCTTTGTTTTGTTTTATTTTATTTTCAGATGATAAACTTTAAAGAAACTACATTCAAAACTGCATTATTTCCCCCTGAGAACTTCAGTGTACCCCAATCATTCATTCCTTTCCAAATAGCATTATTTCAAACATTTTTAAACAGGCATTGTATATTTTGTAAAAATACACTGATAAGATAATGAACACTATTTTTACTCTTCTATCCTTTTTTACCTAGATGCACAATTTCTTTCCCTTAGAGCAGTAGTTCTCAACCTTCCTAATGCCACAACCCTTTAATACAGTTCCTCGTGTTGTAGTGACCTCGCCAACCATAAAATTATTTTTATTGCTACTTCATAACTGTTATTTTGCTACTGTTATGACTCGGGCTCCCCCTGTGAAAGGGTCCTTCAATCCCCAAAGGGGTCGCGACCCACAGGTTGAGAACCACTGCACTAGGGGCTCTTGTATTAGTTTCTGTGCTAGACTTGTACCTCCCTTCTGTCAGTGGTAGACTCTTGGCAGGTAGCTGTGTATTGCTACAATGTTGGAAGCTATGTCACTAGTATTTAAATGCCAGCAAGGCATGCATGTTTCAGCTGAGCTTCTAAATCAAGAGAAATTAGGTAGAAGAATGTGGCTATTTTATTTTTAAGTTGACCATTTAAAACTTTATGAATAGCAGTAGACTACGGTCTGGTATAATGACAGAAGAGGAGCCAGTCAGGTTGGAAAGCATTCACATTGTCTCTGTGGAAGAGCTGCCTCGACAAAATAAGAGTTGACTTTAATGATGTGGATGAAGTAAAGCCTTGGGGACATTCATTTGCTAATGTGACATGAATCAAAATGAAAAGATACAGCTGCAAGTATCCCTTAGTACTTAGAACATGGAATGTATGAAGTAAGAATCTAAGAAAATTGGATGCCATAAAAAATGAAATGGTTTATATACAGATCAATATCTTGGGTATTAGTGAGCTGCAATAGAATGGTGTTGACCATTTCGAAGTCAACAAGATACATAGTCTATGATATCCAAAATGATCCCTCTGCCACATTAAACCCAAATCATCGCAACCCTGTATGACAGATTGAAATGGTTCTTCAGGGATTCCAAGACTATGAAACAATGAATCAGTCTCTCTCTTTCAATGTTTGATTAGGAATCAGGGTGGGGGGTGGGAGTGGTATTACATATGAAACCATCATTTTTGTTGTTGTTTGGAAGCAGCTTGTGAAACCATCTTTTTTTGCATTCAGCAACTTTAACACTGATCACTCTTCCCCATTCCCACAGGACTGTGTATCTTTATGGGAGCAGACAATCTTCTCTTTCTCTTGAAAAGCAGCTGGTGGGTTCAAAGCACTGACCTTGTGGTTAGCAACCCAACACTTACTTGATCGCTGTGCCACCAGGACTTGTGGTCTGCTATGCAATTCCAAAAACCCAACACACTGTCAGTGCGTAGATTCTGACTCGTACTGACCCTAGATAGGGTATCCCTGACTAAATCTTTATAGGAGCAGATGGTTTTATCTCTCTTCTAGGGAGTGGTTGATGGGTTTGAGCCTCTAACCTTGCAATGAGCAGGTTAATGCCTAGCCTACAGGCCCATGGCAGCTCTTTGGTCTGCTATGTAGCATACGCTAAACTTAAGAGGAATGTTGGCACAATCATTTGCCAAAATCTCTGTTGGTGGTATAGTAGTGAGCAGAGCTGACTTCCATTTGCCAAGACTTCAAGATCTATCCTGAGCAGTGATAGGACAAGCTAATACAACTCTTGCTCAAATTTAAATGCCAACCAACTCATGTTAAAGATGCAGAAACTGAGATTTTTAGCAACTTCTATGGTGTGAAATTGATCAAACATGCCATTAAGCTGCGTTAATAAATTCTGGTGTTTGGCAGGGAATCCAGGACACATAAACCCCTCAGGACCAATGGTGGGAATGGGAATATCGAGAGGGTAGAGGGAAGGTATAGGAGAAAGGGGGAACAGATTACAAGGATCTACATATAACCTCCTCCCTGGGGGACGGACAGCAGAGAAGTGGGTGAAGGGACATGTTGGACGGTGTAAGATATGACAAAATAATAATTTATAAATTATCAAGTGTTCATTGCGGAGGGGTAGTGGGGAGGGAGTGGGAAAAAAAATGAGCTGATACCAAGGGCTCAAGTAGAAAGCAATTGTTTTGAGAAGGATGAGGGAAACAAATGTACAAAATACTTGACACAAAGGGTGCATGTGTGGATTGTGATAAGAGCTATAAAGGGCCCCAATAAAATGATTTAATTATTAAAAGAATAAATTCTGGTGTTTGGCATATAAATGTTGGAAACAAGACAAATCAGTATTTGGAAAACATGTCATCAGTAATAGAAATGGGGCTAGAATAGTGCATGATTGAATTTTTCAGAGCAATGACCTACTTGTTGGAATAGACAAGTGTGGCCATCTTGCATTGCAACTGTTAAATGCTCTCACTTGGTATTCCATCAGTTTCTAGAGTCTGATTTTCTTCCATGCACACACTCACTCACTACAGGTTGGACTTTTCCCTTAAGTACCATTGTTCTTAATCATATCCTACTCTCCTGAAATGGTTGAATGTCAAGTACTTTTGGTACAGTGATTTTGTGTATTCCGTCATCTTCTATATATTATATACATATATTTCCTGTATCCTTCAATAACTATATAAGTCTTCAATATTTAAACTGAGGTTAAGATTTTCCTTTAGTTCTTTCAGTTTAAGAAATGTGGATCATTATTATTTTTTCTAGCCTCGGGTCTGTTCACATTTCATAACAATACATTGTCTTCTCAAGTTTCCCTTTGAAATCTTCTGTTCAACTCTTTTACTTCATCATTTCTTCCAGTTGCTTTAGCTTCTTAATATTCAAAAGCAATTTTAGAATATCTGACTGTAATCTTTTCTTCTTCTCTGTCATTTTAGTGACCTTTTCCTTTTTTCATGTTCTTAATGCCATCCCCAACTCACCTGGCCTTTTGTTCAGCATCAGTGTTCAGTGTGTCACAGCTGTTCCCCAGGTGATCTCTAAATTCAGTTGCCACCCACACAAGCTCATATTGGCCTCTTGCGGACATGCTTTAAGTATCTTCTGTTGCCACTTAAAAATGTATCTGAACAATTAATCGTCAGCTTCTCAATCTGCTTTGGGACTTGTTTTCAGTGACAAGATTGAGTTTCTCTATCATCTCCTTCTACCAAAACAGTGGGCTTGATTCCTATGTATTATTTTTGCAGGATCCACACTGGGTCTCGTTTTTGGTTTGTTTGCCAATGCTTTCGGTATAGCTTACACACTTACTCAGTACCACCAGTGTTACCTCCTGAAAGGGTGGAACATTCAACAATTCTTTCTGGTGCATTAGTGACTGTATGTATTACTTCCATCTTCTTTTGATTATGAACACCCAATTGTGGAGTGCTGTAGGGACAGTGGGAGCTCAAAACCCCTTGCCAGAGTATATGGTCAGACTGAGCCACTGGCAGATATGTGAAATTGTGGAGGACTTTGTAGATCGGTATTGGACATATGGGCTAATGTTGGACTTAAGGGCTCGGACAGCACTGGGTTGGGATGCTTTCTTAATGTACACTTACCCTTTATATAAAACTCTCGTGTATATAGATGAGTTTCTTGTATATTCCAAATTTTGAAGATAGTTACATGAACAACTGACTGGGAGAGATCCATATTTGTGATCATTGTAACAAAAGGTACCCCAACAAATGTGGAAAGTCTTGAACTATATAAATTGATGTCACATTTAAGTAAAATTTCATTGGTGGTTTAATCTGTATGGGGCTCTGTAAATGGAATTGGGGTTTATTCTATCATCCATAACCTTCTTCAAACCAGGTGTGCAAATTTTAAGCTCTCATACAGTAACCCTCTCTGATGATAGATTTTATTATTAATACTTCTTGAGTCACACTGCCGGTGCATTTCTTCTGTGCAGCTGTCACCTCATTTGGGTGCTTGTTTTAATACAAACCTTTAAAGATAGCAAAGGCTCTTCATTCTGATAGCAAGACACCATCTGATTTCTTCAATACTTTAATATAGCACACATATCCTGAAGTACTTATTAAAGAAGACTAAAGGCTGCAGTATGTATTACACATCAACATAAAGAAATGAGAAGTCCACACAATTGAGCGAATAAGCAATAGCACATTAAAGGGAGAAAAGATTGAAATTGTTAAGGATTTCTATTTACTTGGATCCACAATGAATACCCACGGAAGCAGCAGTTATGAAGCTAGCAATATGTCGCATGGGGTCAATCTGTTGGAAAAGATCTTTTTAAAGTGTTGACAACTAAAGATGCCAATTTGATGATTAATGTGCACCTGTCCAAGCAATGGCAGTTTCAATTACCTTGTTTGCGTGGAAATGCTGCTGGGTGATGAATAAAGATGTTCCATGAGGGATGAAATCTTTGAATTATGGTATTGGTAAAGATTATTAAACACCCCATGAATTGCCAGGGAAGAAAAAAAACCATCTGTGTTAAAGGAAGTAATTCCAGAGTGCTCCTTAGAAGTGGTGATGTTGAAACTTTGTCTTGCATACGCTGGACATATCTTTAGGAAGGACAAGTCTCTGCAGAGTGCTGCCCTGCTTGCTTAAGGAGAAAGACCCTCCCAAGATGAACTGACACAGTGATTTCAACAGTGGCCTCAAGCAGCAATGATTTCTGAGGATGGCATAGGACCAACCTGCGTTTTTATTGTGTTTTATATCACACGGAGAAGGTTCATTGTCCTTGTGAGCTTATAAAAATTATTCTCTCGTGTTTCTCCTATATGTCCCCTCCTGTAATTATAGATGTTTTTCTATAAATTATTCATGTGGTCCATCTGGAATGTATTTTGATTTGAGGTATCAAGTTCAGGCCTGTCTTATATTTTATCTCTAAGTAGCTGGTGTCTTAAGTGGTCTTACAATGCCAGCTTTTTGAATAATCTATCAGTTTGCTTCTATATTCTCCTTTGTTTGGGGGACTTGTTTTGGATTTTTTGTTCTAATACCTTGTTCTATAAGATATAATCTTCTGTGATCATATAGAATAGACAATATGAGAGAAAGATGTGTTTTATGATATTTTAACCATACAAAGCCCAAAAATATGATACTAAGTATGAAAACAAAAACATTGACCCACAGACCTAATAATGATTGATAGACATGCAAGCTGAAGAAGTGTGGGAAAGAGAAAGGGAAAAAAGTATATAATGTGTAACCACGGTCTGGGTTGTGAAATTGTGCCTTTAGTGTTGCTGATGAGAAGCAGTCCGTGTAGCAACTTCTGATGGAAGAATGCTACTATAGTCAGGAAGATTGTTTCGTACTGGGTTAGCCGAGCATCCCTGAGATAAAGTCACACAAGCCCTTTCTGTCTAACTCAGCCCTTCAGTCAGACTGTTGTATAACATTCTGTGTGGGCTAGTTATCCAGAGTGCAGCAATATTTTTGCTTCTACGCTGAAAAGTTAGCATTGTATACAAGTTTACTTTTCACAAGGCTTGCCAATTTTGAAATAAGGAGGAAAACATTACGTTTCTGGTGTGCTATAAGGTAAAAACCAGATGCTGGCTGCAGTGACCCAGGTCAAGTTCTGCCCTGGTGGCTTTGCCATGCCTCTGCCTAGCATACTTCTGTAGCATCTCAACTCTGTGTCTCCTGGCTGGTGACACTGCCCATATAGCGTCTCCCTCCCTTGAACTGAATTCCCATTCTTCAATGTTCATTTCATAGAGAATAACATGGGTCTAAATCTGAGAAGTGGAAAAAAATGTACATTATCTTTCTTTATATCACAAATTGTGAGATTATTTTTCTAGGAAGTAAAACTCATAAATGAAAGGTATTTCTTTGAAAGATACTTCACATAGAATCAAAAGCATAATAAGTGATTGGCAGAAATAAAGATATGTGTATCATATATGTTAAAGATAGGTCATTATTATTAAGGGGCCAGAAGCAATCTACTTTATATTTAAAATATCAAATGGAAGTTATTTCCACTATTATGAATATTTAAACAGTATTATTGCTTCTCAATATATAACACATGCAAACATACCACATCATTTTTATTACCAAAAAGGAAAAATAATTAAAACTATAAAAAGCTGTTTTTAGTGTCATTTTAATGTGTCTTTGTTATTGCCATTTGTCTCTAAGAGATAATATGAAAAAGAAATTGAGAAATAATGCATCAGTAGATGATAACTTTTATTCATAGCAAACTGTTTTAGCAATCATTACTGTTTCTCCTATAACAGAACAACAAAGAATTAAGGAACATGTATCTATTATGTATTTGTGTTTACATCATTTAAAAAGTAAAGCTTTGTATTTCCCCCTCCAAATTTTCTATTTAAATGTGTTTTTGCCTGATTTGCATCTTACACAATGTTTTTAAGCATAAGGAAGAATTTTATTCGTTTTAAGAACTGCATATATAAGGGACTTCCGCTCTCTCCAATATGCACTCTCTGTGGAATGGACGTAAGTATGGATTGCTCCCATTTGACTAGCAAGGTGACTGCTTTTGCACCAACTAACAAGCATTTCCAACCTTGCATCTATTTGTATAGATGGCTCCATTGGTATTCTGTCAATTCTTGGAGCATTGGGTCTCGTTTTTGGTTTGTTTGCCAATGCTTTCGGTATAGCTTACACTTACTCAGTACCACCAGTGTTACCTCCTGAAAGGGTGGAACATTCAACAATTCTTTCTGGTGCATTAGTGACTGTGTGTATTACTTCCATCTTCTTTTGATTATGAACACCCAATTGTGGAGGGCTGTGGGGACAGTGGGAGCTCAAAACCCATTGCCAGAGTATATGGTCAGACTGGGCCACTGGCAGATCTGTGAAATTGCGGAGGATTTTGTAGATCAGTATTGGACATATGGGCTAATGTTGGACTTACGGGCTTGGACAGCACTGGGTTGGGATGCTTTCTTAATGTACACTTACCCTTTATATAAAACTCTCTCTTGCATGTATATGACTTTCTGTGGATTTGTTTCTCTAATTTACCCAGACTAACACACAGTCATTCAAATTGACCCACAGTATACTGCCAGCTTTAAAAAATGGAATGTTTTCCATTCGCTTTCATTACTGTACATTAAGGAATAAGCTTCAGAGTCTGTTGACATCCGGTTTGGTCTTTCTGTTCACTCCTGTTTTTCTGATGGCGTGATTTTCTTCGTGTCTGATTTTCTGGCTGCTGTCCCTCACCCCTGGTCTTCAGGCACTAGTTAGTGTCCAGTTTACCAAGCTGCTCTTGAGATGATATCTAGGTTTAGGTGGGGTATACTCAAGGTTGTTTTTTTGGCTCTTCTTGGATTTGTTTTAATTTTCTTCAACTTTAACCTGCATATGAGCAATTGATTATCTGTTTCATATAGTTTTCTTTTAGCATTGTGAAGACTGATAAAAGTGAGCATCTTATTCATCTGTCTTAGATGTAGTCAATTTGATACCTGTCTATTCCATATAGCAAGGTCTAAATGTAGAGTTGTTTTTGTTGTAGAAAAACAGGTATTTCCAATGTATAGGTCATTGATCTTGTAAAATTTTATCATGTATTGGTCTTGAAAAGTTCCATCATATTTGTGCCTATTCCAAAGAAAGGAGATGCAATAGAATATGTAAATTCCTGAACAGCATCATTATTATGACATACAGGTAATAATTTGCTGAAGATAATTAGAAATTGATTATAGCAATACATCAATAATATCTTGCTGATATTCACTGGATCTTGCTGAAAGGAGAGAATGTCAGAAAGATGTTTGCTTCTGTTATGTTGACTACCTAAAATAATAGGATATCCAGAATATATCATTGTACTCATGTGGCACCTATACATAGGGAGGCAGTCGCTCAACAGAACCAGGGGACACTGCCAGCTTTAAAAAAAATCACTGACCGACAAACAAGCGGCCATCTAGCTCAGAAGCAACAAACCCCACATGGAAGCAGCACACCAGCCCATGTGACCACGAGGTGTCAAAGGGATCAGGTATCGGGCATCAAAGAACAAAAAAATCATGTCATTATAAATGAGGGTGAGTGCAGAGTGGAGACCCAAAGCCCATCTGTGGGCAACTGGACATCCCCTTACAGAAGGGTCGCGGGGAGGAGATGAGCCAGTCAGAGGTGCAGGGTAGCAATGATGAAACATATAACTTTCCTCTAGTTCTTAAATGCTTCCTCCCCCACTATCATAATCCCAATTCTACCTTGCAAATCTGGCTGGACCGGAGGATGTACACTGGTACAGATAGGAACTGGGAGCACAAGGAATCCAGGATGGATGATTCCTTAAGGACAAGTGGTGAGAGTGGTGATACTGGGAGAGTGGAGGGAGGATGGGGAGCATAGGGGGGAGCGATTACAAGGATCTACATATAACCTCCTACCTGGGGGAATGAACAACAGAAAAGTGGGTGAAGGGAGACGTCGGACAGTATAAGATATGACAAAATAATTTATGAATCATGAAGGGTACATGAGGGAGGGGGAAGAGACGGAGGGAGGAAATGAGGAGCTGATACCAAGGGCTCAAGCAGAAAGCAAATGTTTTGAGATTGATGATGGCAACAAATGTATAAATGTGCTTGACACAATGGTTGTATGTATTGATTATGATAAGAATTGTATGAGCCCCCTATAAAATTACTTTTAAAAATTCACTGACCAGAGAGAGCCTAAAAATGCATATTACAAAGGCTCCTAGCAGACCTTTTAGCCATGTTTGTGTGTGCGGGTGGGGGGTGGGTGGGGAGGAAGAATATCCCCTCATATATTGTAAAGAATTGAAAGAAACTATGTAAAAGATGACCAGTAGTTATTTCTTTGGGCTCATAGTTTTAAGTGTGATGCTTTTTTCCCTATTTTCTCTTTTCTGAACTTTGTTTTTTAAATAACATGTATTACATATAGTGATGCGGAAAAAAAACTTTGGAAATGTGATGCTTCGGAGAGAGAAAGAAAAACAAGCCATACCAAGGAATGTAAACAAGACAAGCATTTAATAACCATTCTTTTTCTCTTAAAAATGTTGGTATGTAAACTTCTGTATCATTTACTTCTGAAATTGAGAATGTCGTTTCCTTAGATAGAGAGTTTACCTAATTAGTATGTTTCCTACAGCAGAGAGTGTAGCTCACCCTCAGCTACTGAACTGCCTGGAACTTTTATTTGTGGTTCCCTTTTAAGATACTTTCCTCAAATCTCCCCGCCACCATTTTCCGTAGAACGAGTGACTTGACTTGTTAGAAGTTTGCGTTCTTTTGCATTGACGTCTGTGCTATTAAGTACTGATCTTGTGTAGATGACTTTCTGGCGTCAGGTTGAGTAGTTGGCACATCCATGGGCACATAAGCATGATGTCTGTATGCTAATAAGCTTACTTAATCTTTAATACATTATATTTTAATAATATAGGAATGCCAAACTATGGAAGAGCAAATGAAAAGGTCATTTTTTATTCATGTACCCCTGAATGTACCTTCTGCTTGTAGCTTATTATACATGCAGTTGAGCCCAATTTTTTAAAAGTGCAAAGCATACAAAATGAAACCTCAAGTTTCACAACTAATGCTCCTTTTGTAAAAGGAGTGCTCTCCTTCTTTTCAATTTTATTTATTATGACTGCTTGTTACTCATTTGTGTTTCTCTCTTCTCTATGATAGTCAGAATTTCTAATCCTATTTCAAGCAGAAGGCTGCCACTTTTCATCAGAGAAGAGGCAATAAACATGCATCACACTTAACACATGCGGGCTTTCATCTAGGGAACTCAAAGTGTTTTATGCATAAGGAGCATTTCCCCTGGCTTTTTTTTAAGTAGGGAAATGAAGCCAGAGTGCATTAAATGACTTAAGGAAGCCCACACCTGCAACTACTAAAATTGTGACTTTAATTAAGCATATGTCTATGGACGTATTGAGGTTTCCTTGACCTGGATATCAGTTTGTATGTTCTGCTTAAAGAGTGTTAAAATTGCTACTGCTGGTGTATTGGGTTTTGCGTTGAGCTGCTATCCTCGAGGTTTACAGTATGAAGCCTCCAGGGTCTCTGCAGGGGACAAAGCCCCTGAAAAAAGTCTCGGGGACCCAGGGACAATGCTACCCTGTCCGTCAGAGTCACTAGGAGTCAGAATCCACGCAATGGCAGTGAGAGCACAACCTTGCCTCGCCCAGTGAGGGTAGTGGTGGCATACTGTTAGGAAAGCGGGCTCCTTAAACGTAGAGTAGCTTTATGAAGCTGACTATTTGTTCACAACATTCTATATTTTCAGTGGAAAACATATATGTTCAGGGTAAAATTTTTGAGAGATGCCCAACGGTGGGGCCGAGGGCCATAGAAATGGCTGTGTAGTCAGTGGGGTGGGGTCAGGGTTGTGGCGCTAGCCACGGCAACAGAAAAGGCCAGTACTCGAGGAATGAACTCTTCCCTCCGTGGGTCTTTTGTCCTTCATTTATTTTTCAATTTCCAAACACATCGATCACCTCAAGGGTATGAAATCAAGTGAGGATAATTAGTTGAAACGATGAGCTGGACAGGAAATAGGGAAATGCCACCTGACTCTAAGTATACATGTTGTTGTGTGCCATTGAGTCAATGCGCTCTCTTAACAACACAGAGCAGAGTTACCCCTTGGGTTGTCTAGGCTGTGATCCATGAGGGAGGAATCGTGGTGGGGTTCAACCACTGACCTTTTGATAGCATCCAAAAATGTACCTTCCGGGTCACCAGGCTCCCTAATACAATACCTTATTTGATTTCTCACGGTTGCTTCCATGGGCATTGATGTGCATCCAAGTAAAAGGAAATCCTTGACAACTTCAGTCTTTATCTATTGTGATGTTTGTTTGCCCAGTTGTGAGGATGTTTATTTTCTTTATGTTAAAGAGTAATCCAAGTTGAGGAGTAAACTTTTTGTGACAAACCTTTGTCAGTAAGTGATTTCAATCCCCTTCACAGTCAGTGAACAAGACTGTGTTATCTGCTTACCGAAGGTTGTTCATGAGTCTTCCTCCAATCATGATTCAGCATTCTGTTTCCTATAGTTCCGTTTCTCAGAATATGTGTTAATCCTACAGATTGAATATATGTGGTAAAAAGATACAACCAGGACACACACCTTTCTCAGTTTAAACCACACATTGTCCTATATTTGGTTTCAAACAACTGTTCCTTGATCTATGTGCAGGTTTCTCAAAAGTACAATAAAAACTCTGAATCCCTGTTCGTCATAATGTTTTAAAATTCTCCTCAGCAGAATTTTCCTAGTGTTTGGTATTAGTGCTATGTTTGATATTCTTTACATTCTATTGGCTCACATTCATCTGGAATGGGCACAAACAATGGTTCTCTTCAAGTCGGTGGCCCTAATAGCTGCCTTCCAAATTGCTTGGCATAGGGAATGAGTTATTTCAGAATTGCCTCTATTTGATGAAATATCTCAGCTGATATTTCCTCAATTCCTAGAGCTGTGTTTTTCTGCAGTCCCTTCAGTACATCGTGAACTTCTTCCTTCAATAGCATTGGTTTTTGACCATGTACTTCCCCCTGAAATGATTCAATATCAACCAAATATTTTTGGTAATTTAATGTTGTATTCCTGCTCTTTTAAGCTCTGGTGTCATTCAGCGCTTTACACCTCAAATCTTACAATATTGCAACTTGACTTTGTTAATTCAGTTGTTTCCGCTTGAGAAAAGCTGAGAATGTTCTTCCTTTTTGTCTTTCCAACTGCGGGTCTTTGCACATTTCATTACAGTGCTCTGCCTTTTCTAGCTACTCTCCTGTGTCTGCTGTTTAGCTCTTCATCACTTCTTCCTTCTGTTTTAGCTGTGCTTTGTTGAGGGGCAAGCTTGAGAATATCTTTTTATATCTGTGGTGACAATCTCTATAACAAATTAAATCCAGACTAGTCCCAAGGAGTTGGGAATTGACGAAGCTACAAATGTCCAACTTTTCCATGAAGCCATTCAGCTCCATCCCCTCCTTCTCCCCCAGCCCAACCACTCCTCCCTTGTGTCTGTAGTCCCTCACATGTCTGGATTATGTGACTGTCTACAACATCCCTCATAAATTCATAGACATTTGAGGAAATGTCTCACGTGGCGATGAGTGCTTTTCAGTTCAAAAGGCTGAAGGTTAGGCAGCATAAGCAAGATGCTGAATCCAGAGGATGCGCTCCACCCCTGGCTATTTGCTGGTGCTGAGTTCCCACCCCATGCTCCTCAGAGGGCTTATTTTATACAGACCAGGATACCGTTGGAGGAATCCTGTTTGTTCATAATTACTCGCGGGTGAATCTTATCAATAGTGGTTGTTTAGTGGAAGTTACATTGAGTATCAATAATACAACCAAAATAACATACAACCCTTTACCTTTTTAATGTTACTCAAATATAATCATCTATTCTCCATCCTTGGACTATATCTTATTAATCTGATTATATGCATATATGACCTAGGCCTCTAGCAGGAAGTCTCTAATAGGCATTAGGCTCCTACTAATCATAGTCAACTAGGCTTTTTACCCAGGCCACTCCAGAAGCAGCTTTCTCCTCCCAGCTGTAGAGTATCATTCTTTACTTCCATTACAAGTGACAGTAATCAAGATAACTATTAAATGGAGTGCGGACCAGTTAATACCCTCTAAGATCAGATATGAATATCACCCTATTTCTGTTCATAAGCTGATAACACCCTCCAAAATGGGATGATAGCCAGTCAAATGAAGTCCAGAATTACTGTATCACACAGAACTATAATCATGACTACAACTCAACATCTGTATTAGTTTTTTTTTATTACACGCACACACACACACATGGAATTTCAGAAGGTTCATAGGAAGATTAAATTAAAAGATAATATAATTATTCCATGAACTTTTTGAAGTCCCTATGTATATATCCATCTTATATGATCACTTTCTATGCGAGCACTTTATTATTTTTATCAGAATTATCATTAACTTTAGAAATGCTCCTGGTATTATAAATCCCTGCTAATAATGTAGTTAGGGGAAAATTATAGCTGTATTATCCTGCAAGCCTCTTATGTTGTTGGACACCTGCCTAATATTCCTACTTACAACATTTCATGGTCAAAATTATAACCTGACCTTGATGTTTGAAATTGTACCCATTAGAGAACAAGTATAGCAAAGCAAGAGAGCAGAACAACATGATCAAACAACGTGCTGCAGTGCCACTAGCTAATGCTCCAAGCCTGCTCCTTGGCAGCCCTGGATCAAACCATTAGAGAGTGCCAGAGCATGCTGTCCGGTTCACTTCTGAGATGCCATTCCAAGGCACCAGTCATTAGAGGACCAGGCTGTTTCCAAGGTGCTGTGATTTTTAGAGGACCCAGTCCTTGGAAAAGGACATCATGGTTGGTAGAGGGTCAGCAAAATGTAGAAGCCCCTCAGCAGGAGGAGTTGACACAGTGACTGCAACAGTGGACTCAGACATAGTCATTGTGAGGACGGTGCAGAACTGGGTAGTATTTCTTTCTGTTTTCAGTAAGGTGACTAGGAATCGGAACTGACTGGACCTTACAACTTGATTTTAGAACAAGAAGTCATGTCATTTAATCTCATTTGCTCTGGGACCATTTATTGTCTGTAGCATAGATTCTGAAATTTATTTGCCTTTACTGCCCCATTTTCAGAAAAATAATAATTATTCAGTGTTGCTCTGGCAATTGTAAGCGTTTGTACTGTAACCCACAATCTAGGATAAAGTATAGGTATCTGCTTCTGCAGCTCCCCTGAATCATTCCAGCACCCATAGAGGGAGGGATCACTCATGATGGGAACCATTGGCCTGTACCCGTAGAATAATGCGCTAACGGTCCTACTACATGGGGGGCTTCTAAAAGTTTCTGGAAAAATTGAAAAGCTAATTGAAATTTTGAAACCTCTGTAATACACGGTAAAATTTTGTAAAGGAAAAAGCACCGTGTCATAGATGATTTTCAGAGTTAGTCTGAAACATCAGAAGTTGTATGGAATATTAATAGACCTTGCACTTGGGAAGCAGGCAGTTAAACCAAGTGAAACGGCCTTTGTTCTGCAGTGGTGCGCAGGGCTTTCTCCATGCTTATAGGCATTGTGAGCCCTAAGAGATGAAGTTTACAGAATGTAGTGTTTTCCATCGGATTTGCATGAAGCCTCACTTTTTTTTCAGCACATTTTATTTTTATTTTCTTAGGGGCTCATACAACTCTTAGCACAATCCATACATACATCAATTGTGTCAAGCACATTTGTACATATGTCGCCATCATCATTCTCAAAACATGTGTTTTTTACTTGAGCCCTCGGTATCAGCTCCTCATTTTTCCCCTCCCTCCCCCATGAAGCCTTGATAATTTATAAATTATTATTATTTTGTTATATCTCAACGCCATCCGACATTTCCCCTCACCCACCTCTCTGCTCTCCATCCCATAGGGAGGAAGTTATATGTAGACCTTGTAATCTGTTCCCCCTTTCTCCCTCACCTCTGTCCACCCTCTGAAGAAAGCTGATGGTGCTCAGCTATCAAAAGATACAGTGTCTGGGTCTTAAAGGCTTAAAGATAAACAGGCAGCCATCTAGCTTAGAAGCAACAAAGCCCACATGGAAGAAGCACACCAGCCTACCCTGACACAAACGCTGAAGACAAAGTGGGTGCTTAAGCAAATGCAGTGAAGAAAGCTGATGGTGCCCAGCTGTCAAAAGATATAGAATCTGGGGTCCTATAGGCTGGAAGATAAACAAGGGGCCATCGAACTGAGAAACAACAAAGCCCGCATGGAAGCAGCACACCAGCCTATGAGATCACAAAGCATCAAAGGGATGAGGTATCAGGCATCAAAGACAAAAACAAACATAGTATTGTGAATGAGGGGGAGTGCAGAGTGGGGACCCAGGGCCCATCTGTGGGAAATTGGACATCCCCTTGCAGTAGGGCTACGGGGAGGAGACGAGACAGTCAGGGTGCAGTATAGCAATAATGAAATATGCAATTTTCCTCTAGTTCTTAAATGCTTCCTCCCCCCTACTAACATGATCCCAATTCTAGCTTACTAACATGATCCCCCCTAATAACATGATCCCAATTCTAGTCCAACTGGACTGGAGGATGTACACTGGCACAGATAGGAACTGGAAATATAGGAATCCAGGACAGATGAACCCCTCAGGACCAGTGGTGAGAGTGAAGCTTCACTTTTTGTGTGCAAACTCTCTGCACTCTGGGAAATGGTGCTTTTGACTGTTGTCTAGTTATCCTTGGGCCTGTTCAGCTAAACGATCACAGATACATGCTTCTTAAAATCTACCCTTCTTGTTTTAGCCTCCAGGAGCAACTTCTGCAGAAGTGCCTCTAGACATTGGCTAGGAGTTCAGTATTAAAAGAAATATCAAAATAAAGAACCCATAGACTTGGCCCAAATGGTACCTGGTGTTTGCATTCATTCCTCTTCTCCTTACTCACATAAGAAAGTATCATTACAAGCAGAAGTGGGAAAGGGGTGACTATTTTAGCTTCCTCTGAGTTTTTTTCTGAGAGAGAGAAGCTGGCCTTGGCAATCATGTCGGCCGCCGACTAGACCAGCCACCTATAAGATGCAGCTAGCCAGATGATTCGCGTGCGCTTCTGTCTCCTCCTTGAAAAATTGAGATAATGAATTATAACTCAAAGGGTGTTTCATAAACTCATTGTCATCTAGTCAATTCCACCTCATAGTGACCCTATAGGACAGGGTAGAATGGCCCCTGTGGGTTTTCGAGAGTAGATCTTTACGAGAGTAGGAAACCTTTTTCTCCCAAAGAGCAGCTGGTGGTTTCAAATGGCTGGCCTGTGGTTAGCAGTCCAGTGCATAACCAGCAGGGCTCCTGCGGCGTTTCGTAGAATTCAGTAGTTAAATATGTGGGAAACTATTCTGTCTTGATCCCTCAGTAATTTACTTTACTAGTTGCAGAAATGTATGTCAGAGTAGACCTGTGCTCCATAGGATTTTCCAATAGCTGGTATTTCAGACATTGATCGCCAGGTCTTCTGAGCACCTATAGGGGGTTTGAACTGTCACCTTCTCTTTAGTAGCTGAGTTAAGTAACCATTTCCACTGTATAAGGGCTTTTCAGTAATTTCAGTTCTTTATTCTTCCATTGGCCACTGAGAGATGCCTGAGCTAGTAACCTGGTCTCAGTGCCATTGCCCCTACTGATGTAAGGTCTCTTGGTGGCATAGTGGGTTCCTCGTTGGACTGCTAACCGTAAGGATGGTGGTTCAAATCCCGCCAGTTGCTGATGGAGAAGAAGAAATTTTATGTTTCTATAAAGATTTACAGAGTCAGAAGGCCATAGGGGGTTCTACCTTGTCCTACAGGGTAGCAACATATTAGAACTGACTGTTTGCTTATTTTTCAAATGAAGATAAAATCACACCACACGGTGGCTTTCCAGAAGAACTGAGACAATGAATGCGATTATTTTTGAAAGATGAACAATAATACCAATTGATACTTAGTAATAGTAGACAAATTTTTTTGCTATCAATCTGACAATGGAATTTTTTGTTTCTAGTAGAATATCTATGGTAGTGAAATTACTGAAAGATCATGCTATTTTCACACAATCCCCTGGGATGGACTTAAGAAAAAGTACCCAAGCCTTGTTTTCCAGCTTACATACGATGGCATGCATATATATATATATTTAACATTTGTGTACATGCCATTTAATCTTCTCCTGCACAATTGTAACTGATTTGGAGTTTTTGAAGATTGTGCATGTAATTTTTAGCCGAGTTGTATAGAGATCAAAATATGCATCATAAAGGCTCCAAAGAGAATTTATAGAGCTTGGAAAGATCCAGTTCAAAATTTATAAGTCCTTGGAACCCTGAAATGAGACAGATGTGAAAGAGTGTTTGAGAAACTTAAAAACTACATTTTAAAACTATGGAAAACTTATTGTCTGTGTAATCTTAGTGTTTAGCTTTTCTATCACATTTAAGATATACCCTTGTAACCATTTTACAATGGGCACTTTTGCTTTAGTTTTAAGATCGTGCAGTTCACCTCTTGGATTAGATAGATGGTCTTGAAGCCATCTACAGGGTGCTTCGGGACCCTTTGTTGCTGCTGCTGCTGCTGCTGTTGTTGTTGTTAAACCTCCATTTTGCCCTTGGGCATTTCAGAGAGAGAGAGAGAGAGAGAGAGAGAGCGAGAGAGATCTACATTTCTGGGAAATCCATAAAACCCAGGCTGCTTATTCTGTGTATTGTAGATATCTCGTCTTTATTTACCTTCCAAGTGAGAATAGTTACATGGTCATTTTGTACTTTTCCTGCAGGAGCTAAGTCTAGGGAGATAAGGTCTTAAAATTAGATTCTGAAGGAAAGGCCCCCAAACAGTTCTGGAGAATGCTGCATCCCTTAACAGAGAGCGCAGAGACTGAGCCTGGCTTTTCATGTCCCTGGTGGTGTAGTAGGTTCTACATTGGACCGTTTGAAACTACAAGCCACTCTGCAGGAGAAAGTTTAAACTTTCTACTCTCCAAAAGATTGATACCCTTGGACACACGCAGGAACAGTTCGACTGTGTCCTGTACGCTCGCTGTGAGTCAACTCAATGGTGGTGAGTTTTTCCAGTTTTGAGAAATAATGGGTTAGAGCAGTGGCTCTCAACCTTCCTAATGCCGTGACCCTTTAATACAGTTCCTCATGTTGTGGTGACACCCCAACCATAAAATGATTTTAGGTGCTACTTCATAACTAATTTTACTACTATTATAAATCAGGCAACCCCTGTGAAAGGGTTGTTCGACTCCCACAGGTTGAGAACTGCTGAAGGTTAGAACCCGAACATGGAATTGTGTTGTGTTGAGTTTCTAACCCTTATATCTGTGAATTTAATCCTTTTGGGAAATAGATGTATTATCTGCCTCAGACTAATTACCTTAAAGCGCTATTAAGGAGCAGATTAGATCAAGAAGGAGGCAAACCTCCAAATTGCAGAGAAACTGAGTGAACCCTGCACCTACAGAAACTGAGACAAACACACAGAGAAGAGAGCGTTCCAGTAGAGATGGTACCCTGAATTCAGACTTCTAGCCTCCTGAGCTGTGAGAGAGTAAATTTGTCATTTAAAGCCGATCTCTGTGTGTCCCTGTGCTCGTAGCACTAGGAAACTGAGAGGACTAGTTATCTTAAAGCATTGTAAAGTCTATACTAGATTTCACTTTTAGCCACAACCATATCATCACCAACTCCTGAGGGCTATCTCCGCCTCACTGAGATTGAGAGCCTCTTTCTTCTCTGCTTCAGCACCAGCATTGCCTCCTTTACATACCTGGTAAACTCACTCCATAGCCAGTAAAAGATTCCTGGTGACATAGTGGGTTAATTGGGGCTGCTCAGCACGATGTCGGCCGATTGAACCCACTTGCCACTCTGCAGGCTCTCTGCTCCCTCAAAGACTGGTAGCCGTGGAAGCCCGCAAAGGCAGGTCTAGGCCACCCTAGAGTGCCCACTGTGAACCGACTTAATGGCAGTGAGTTTGGATTGGGGTTGACTTGAGCCCCAGAAAGGTATTGAACACACCTAGGAAACTCAATTTTAGAAAACGGATAGTCCACTTACACTCATTTTCATAATTCAACAGACCTGCTTGCCCTGTAGGTTCATGCTGTTCCCCACCTCTTTGCAGCACTTGAAAGGCAGGTGTCTTCTTGGAGATTCTGCCTTGTCCTAGAGAGGGCATTGCCAGGGGAGAAGGAGCAGCCATCTTCATAAGACAGCTGGGACCATTTGCAGACCCCGCCCAAAGGTTAAACCACACCCCCACCCTAGGGCAGCAGCTGAGTATGTTCACTGTTTGCACAGCCCGAGACACTGGAGCTATTCCACTGTGGCTTTTATCAAAGCCCAAAGTAGTATGTGTGTGTATGTGCGGGATTTGAGAATTAACAGGAATATTTTAGCTAAATGCATTAGATAATGTTATTTGGTCATCGCCCATGGTGAAACATCCTATAATAGAAATAATTTTAGAAAATTACCTCTGGTCAGTTTCCATGTCATGGCATTAAAGTCAGTGAAGTACAAGTATAGGGATCTATATAGTTCTTAGATTCCCCTATGTTAACCAGCATGAACTTTCATCTAATTTATTGTTGTTAATATACACGCTAACTTCCAAATTCAGTGTTGAAATAGACCCAGTGTGAAACCACAACTCAAAAAGGTGCATGCCACTCTTCTGCTTCCCTCACAACCCCTAACTCCTCCTCCACCACCACCACCCTCCCACTTCTATAAAGGGAATACTTACGTTTGGAAACCTTGTAAACTCAGTATATTGTCCAAAGACTATGGGAATTGTTTGGCCAATAAGTGACATTATAGAATAAAAATACTAAAACATAATTCAAAGAAAAGCTTTTATTATAAATTTTAAAAGCTTAGAATAAAAATAGGATTCCTGAGAGAACAACATGGCTGGCCCTACTATGAGACATGATGCCCCTCAGTGACTAAGGGCGATACAGGGGACAGCACCGGAGACACAGTGTGGGAATTGCACCTGACCTGATCCCACCACACCGAGGCAATGCACTGGGGGAGTGCAGCGGAACAGCAAGGGAATGGAGTGGCAAGGTCCCCAGGGAATGCTGAAAGCGGACTTTGGGGCCAGGGCGTGGTGCCCCAACAGACTGGACTGGAAAACGCTCCTAAGGGCCAGCAAAGATCCCTGAACTAACTACAAGCTTTTCTCTTGTGAACTGTTTTGGTTCTGTTCTTTTTCAGTGGTTTGTTTTGGTTGTATTGTTGTCTGGTTGTATACTGTCGCTTTGTGTTCCTCTGTCTAGTTTTCGTGCATGTTAGTGACCCCACAGGTCTGTCTGAATAGGACAGGCTGGATGAACTATCTGGATGAAAAACAACGGGACCGACAGTTCCGGGGGGACTTGGGGTGGGGGGTAGGGGGGGTAAGGAAGTGGTGTTAACAAACCCAGGGACAAGGGAAAAACATGGGACCCCAAAGGGTAGAGAAGGGGGAGTGGCAGGCCTGATGGGAAATGATCAAGGGTAAGGTTGCTTAGAGAAGAGGTATACTCTAGCCCAGGGGGCGATGAAGCATGGTAGTAAGGCAGGAGGAAGGTCAAGGGAGATGGAGGAAAGAGCTAGGAGTCAAAGGGCATTCATGGAGGTCTAGACAAAGACATGTACATGCATATATATATAGGAGGTTGGGGAAATAGATCTTTGTGTCGATATTTATAGGTCAAGTATTAAGGTGGCGGAAGGACCTTGGGCCTCTACTCAAACACTCCCTCTATGCATGAATACCTTCTTTTATTAAATTGGAACTCTATGATGCTCACTCTCCCGACACAACGGCTGGAGCCAAAGTGTGTGAACAAGTAAATGTGGTGAAGAAAGCTGATGGTGCCCGGCTATCAAAAGAGATAGTGACAGGGGTCTTAAAGGCTTGAAGATAAACGAGCGGCCATCTAGCTCAGAAGCAACAAAGTCCACATGGAAGAACACACCAGCCTGTGTGATCGAGTGGTCCCAAAGGGATCAGTTACCAGGCATCAAAGAACAAAAAATCATATCATTGACTGCACACCTCCATGATAGGATCGCTGAAGACAAATGGGTGCACAAGCAAATGTGGTGAAGAAAGCTGATGGTGCCCGGCTATCAAAAGAGATAGTGTCTGGGGTCTTAAAGGCTTGAAGGTGAACAAGCGGCCATCCCGCTCAGAAACAAATAAGCCCACATGGAAGAAGCACACCGGCCAGTGCGATCACGAGGTGCCCAAGGGACCAGATATAAGGCATCATGCAAAAAAAAAAAAAAAAGATATGTGTGTGTATGTATGTGTATATATGTGTATATGTATATATGTATGTGTATATATATATTATATTAAATGAAGGGGGAAGTGCAGAGTGGAGACCCAAGGCCCAAGTGTCGGCCAATGGAGATCCCCTCATAGAGGGGCTTAGGAGAGGAGATGGGTTAACTAGGGTATGAGGTAGTATTGATGAAGAACACAGCTTTCCCCCAGATCCTGGATGCTTCCTCCCCCCAACTACCATGATCCGAATTCTACCTTGCAAGGCTGGATAGGACAGAGGCTGTACACTGGTACATATGAGGGTTGGAGGTACAGGGAATCCAGGGTGGATGATACCTTCAGGACCAAGGGTGTGAGAGGCGATGCTGGGAGAGTGGAGGGTGAGTGGGTTGGAAAGGGGGAACTGATTACAAGGATCCACATGTGACCTCTTCCCTGGGAGAGGGACAGCAGAGAAGGGGGGAAGGGAGACCCCGAATAGGGCATTATATGACAAAATAACGAGGTATGAATTACCAAGGGCATATGAGGGAGGGGGGAATGGGGAGGAAGGGGAAAAAAAGAGGACCTGATGCAAGGGGCTTAAGTGGAGAGCAAATGCCTTGAGAATGATTGGGGCAGGGAATGTATGGATGTGCTTTATACAATTGATGTACGTATATGTATGGATTGTGGTAAGAGTTGTTGGAGTCCCTAATAAAATGTAAAAGAAGAAAAGAGAAAAAAAAATGATTAGGGCAAAGACTGTATAGATGTGCTTTATACAATTGATGTATGTATATGTATGAACTGTGTAAAGAATTGTATCAGCCCCAATAAATTGTTTAAAAAATTAAAAAAAAAGAAAAAAAAAATAGGATTCCTGGAATCATGCTTAGTTTAAAAGGCAAAAAAGAACCGAACATAATGTTCTAAAGCTTACAAAGTTTATGTTTCCCCTTCAAGAATAATGAAGAGTATTTCAAAAGTGCATGTCCACTTCTCAGTATTTTTATTATTACTATTTATTTTCCATTGCAGTCCACGTGCCTCCCCTTTCATATACATGAGGAACCACTTTAAATAGGCGTTTTGTTTGTTTATTTGCCAAAAATAATCTATGTCATCTTTAAATGCCAACATCTGTTTGAATATTAAAAACCATTCAGGGGAAAACACTTATTATAATAAGGTAATAATATCTTGAATATCAATGATGAGATTATTATTTAGAAAACATGGAAAGCAAATGTGAATTAATCTGTATCATCCTATCATTTACTTGACGTTGGAGATGACAATCACTGAAATGTTAGTAGAGGTTGTCTTAGTTACCCGGTCCAGTCATAACAGAATTAGAAGTAGTGGGTCACTTTGCAAAAAGAGCAGACACTTATTTGCTTGGAGTTTCTGAAGGCTAATGTGTTAGTCCAGTCTCGGTCAAATAGAGAAACAAATTCATAGACACTCATGTGTTTATGAAAAAGCTTTCTATAAAAGAGCAATTTTATATTGAGGAAACATCCCAGCCCCATCCAGTTCAAGTCCTTAAGTTTCAATATTTAGGCCATATGTCTGATAACAGTCTATAAAGTCCTCTTCAGACCCACACAACACATGCAATGACGCTACATGCAGGAAGATCGCAGGTCAGTGGGCAGAAAGTTTTATAGTTCCAGTGGTGGTGGAAGCATGTCAGCACTGGCAGGGGTCTCCACATGGCTCCTCCAGCTCCAGGGCTCTGGCTCTATCAGCGTCACTCTATGTGCCTTGTCAGCAGGAAGATGAAGCAGAGAGTCAGTCTCCCACCTCTAAGGAGGAAGACTGTTGTTCCCAGGATACTCAGGAAAAGGTCATGCCCACACTGAGGCCTCATTGGCTGTGACCTGATTGACAGGCTAGTCTCGACCCCTTCATAAGTTGACAGGAGATTATGTAACTGCCATAGCTGGGAATCAAAGTTAGGAACCCAGCCTTGTCAATTTCTTCTGTCACCTTCTAGTTTTTGTTGCCCCCCAACAATCCTTAATGTTCCTTATTCCTTGGCATCTGCCTTTCCCTTTGTGACTATATGTGTCCTGGTTTATAATCTGTAATGTCTGACTTCTTTAAAATAACAAAAAAGCACACCCTTATTTTCAAATACAACTACTTCCATAGGTACAAAGCTCTTCGAATTCAATACAGATCTTGGGGGCCACATTTCAGTTGATGATGTTGTTATTTTTAGTTGCCTTCAAATCAGTTCCAATTCATCGTGACCACATTTACAACATGACAGGGCACTGTCTAGTCCTGCTCCATTCCCACAATTGTTCCTCTGTTTGAGCCCATTGTGCAGCCACTGTGTCAACCCATCTTGTTGAAGGCCTTTCTCTTTTTACCTTCCTCTCTGTTACCAAACAGTGCTCTTCAGGGACTGCTGTCTACTACAGACATGCCCATAGCTTCTGAGACACATTCTGGCAGGACTTCTTCCATGACAGTCATGCACTATCAATCTTCTTCTCCAGCTTCATAATCCAAATGCATCAATTATTCCTCAGCTTCCTTATTCAGTATCTAACTTAAACATGCATGTGAGGCAATACTGTGGTTTCAGTCAGGTGCATCTTAGTCATCAATGCACCCAACATCCTTGCTTTCAACATTTAAAAAAGGTCTTGTGCCGCTGATTTGCCCAGTGCATTGTGTCATTTGGTCTGTTGACTGCTGCTACCCTGACCATTGATAGAGGATCCAAGCAAGATAAAATCCTTAACAAATTCTATCTCTGCTTATCTTGATGTTACCTATTGGTCCGGTTACAAGAACTTTTGTTTTCTTTACAATGAGTTTCAATCCTTACTGAAGGCTACAATCCCTGATCTTCATCAACAAGTGCTTCAAGTCCTCCTCACTTTCAGCCAGCAAGTTTGTGTCAGCAGCATATGACAAGTTGCTAATAAGCCTTCCTCCAAGCCTGATGCCTCATTCTTCATATAATCCATCTTCTTTGATTGTTTCCTCAGCATAAATGTTAAGCGTGATGAGAGGGTGCAATCCTGATGCACACCTTTCTTGATTTTAAACCTTGTACTATTCCCTTGTTCTGTTCTTACAACTGCCTCTTAATTCATGTCCAAGTTCTGCATGTGCGCACTGCTCCATGCTTCACCAGGTGCCCCATAGTTTGTTGTGGTCCACATAGTCAAATGCCTGGCACAGTCAGTAAAGCACAAGGAAGCATCTTTCTGGTATTCCCTACTTTCAGCTAAGATCCAGCTGACATCAGCCAGGAGACCCCTTGTTCCATATCCTTTTCTGAACCTAAGACAGCTCCTTTGTCAATGTGCTACTGCAGCCACTGTCGATTGACCTTCGGCAGAATTGTCCTTTCATGTGATTTCAATGACACTTTTCTCTAATTGGAGTATCATAGTGGGTCACCTCTATGGGTTGAGCTGCAAGTTCATCAGTGAGACCACCACCACCATCTTTTCCGATGATGAGAAAGGATGAGGTTGCCTGCTCCACAGAGGTTTACAGTCTCGCCAACCCTACGGAGCGTTCTGCTCTGCCCGACATCATTGCTGTGAGTGGAAATCCACTCGGGCCACGCAATAGCCACAGGCTGAAGCCAGAAGCACCATATGATCCAAATCTCAGATCAGTCACCAGTTAGGGCTCCCAGTAAGCCGCCTTACCAGTCCATGGAATTCTTACAGAGGAAGTTCCCTGGTCTGAAAACTTAATAGTTAGCCACAGTTGTATTGTTATGCCTAAATATTGACTTCTCATAATTTTGAAACTTCAGTTTTCTATTTTTTTCCAAAGATATAAAGTAATGTAGCTCAACATTTATACTGTTCTAAATAAAGTGTCATTTTAAAATCTATGATGCTGAGGCATTCTGGCATTGAACTGTAGGCACTAATTATGCATTCATTTTTTCTGATATGCTCCTTTGTTATGTTTCCAACAACCTTAAGATGTGGCTATAATTAAATCTATTATAAAAATAATTTTATCGCCATCATTTTTTTACCCTAACTTGTTACAACATTGAAACCAAGGTCTGGAGTAGTTGGCTGTAATTTAGGAGCCCTGGTGGTGTTGTGGTTTATGTAGGGCTGCTTGTGCAAAGCCACCGGCCTCTCCATGGAAGAAAACTTTGGCTGTCTGGTCCCATGCTGATTACATCCTGAGAAGCCCTGTTTCCGTGGTTACAGGGAGGCCTGGTGGCATAGTGGTTAACATGCTCAGCTGCTAACTTACAGGTTGAACCTACTAGTCACTCGGTGGGAAACAGCTGTCCGTGGTCTACTTTTGTAAACACTTGCTTCCTCGGCCACCCTGTAAAGCACTAGGGTTTCTGTTTGTCAGAATAGACTGAGACATTGAGCAGTGAATTACTGTCATGACATTATATTCTCAAGGTTTCTGAGTAAAATTAGCTGTACAATATAAATACTTAAAATTGTTAGGAAAGGATATTTAAATTTTGATGGTTTATAACACTGGCCTTAATATTTTAACTTTCCTTGAGAAGGGAGTTTATTTTAAGCATTGTTTTTCCTGGTACAGCATAGTACATAGTCATATCTTTTTTTAAATAATTAGTGAAGTTGAACATTTCCTTTCATTTTAAGCTATTGCCAATTATTTTGTTAAGTAGGCAAAAAATACTTGCTACCGCGATCATCTTTACTAAATCTAGTTGATATCAACATATTTTA
The DNA here is from genome assembly GCF_050624435.1 of Tenrec ecaudatus. NCBI lineage: Eukaryota > Metazoa > Chordata > Mammalia > Afrosoricida > Tenrecidae > Tenrec > Tenrec ecaudatus. Next base: position 109,354,212 of record NC_134531.1, on the reverse strand, counting down.
TAATTTTTTTGTCAAATGTAAAATACAACTTTTTGCAATTTGGAAAGAATTCTATCCTCTAAGAGTCCGTAGTTTCCATCACATAGTCTTTATTTTTAACTGCAAATAATGTGATCATTTTCTCAACCTATAAATAATTTAAAGAGTTGAAAGAATATTTTAAACAGGAATTTAAGAAAAATCACCTTTCAGCTGCATTAACTTTAAAAGGGAGTAAAAAAACTAAAGAACACAACAAATTTGTAATACAGTAGAAGCCCTTCTTTAGTATTTGAATTTGTATTTGTTCATTTGAAGAATTAAACAGGGTCTTCATAAAATGTTCAGAGAATGTGTAACTGACTATGTGTACACAAACATGAACTATAGATATCAATGGATTAAATCTCTCATAAAACAATAGTTACCTTTCTCTGTGGTGTACTCTAATGTTTTCAATTCTAATTTGTTGAAAAACATGCATTACTTATGAATTTATTCAGATAGGATTCCTCATGATAACACTTACCATTTCAGTTTTCACTTTAGAAATTACCTATAAGTGGGAACATGTCCTGGGGATCATGTATTTTCTTTAAAAGCAGAAGTAGACTCATATGGTTAAAAACTACCATAACTGATAACTCATGGGTCTGTCAGCTACGCATCAGCTGTAGAAATTAATTTTAGGTGTATCACAAGATACTTAACTATAAATGACCATTGACTTATCTTGCAGTCTGAAGTTAAGTTGGTATTATAGCTTCATAAGAATTTTTCTATTTTAACAAGTATTGTGACAAGCTTAAAACATGCATATAGAGAGAATCATAAATAACTCTCCACCTCCAACTTAAACAGTTATCAACATTTTGTCTCCTTTATTTTATCTTTAAATATCTCCCACCACCTGTCAGTGTAATGAAATAAATCCAGGAAAATTACCCTTTTTAAATACTTCAGTTATCAGTTATAAAAACTTAGAAATCCTGTAAGTAGTGTGAATACAAATAATAAATGTAACAACAATGTCTTAGTGTCATTACAGAATGCATGCTTAATTTTCCATGGTTGTTAAAAAAAACACACGTCTTTTTATCAGCTAGTTTATTCAAATTTAGGTTCACACTAAATCAGATATTTTATTTGCATAAGACAAAAATACATAAATTATTTGTCCTATAAAATGTTACACATTCTGGATTTAGATGGTTATCTTGTGCCATTGAACAGGGTTCTCTACCTACTGCTCCCCTATATTTCCTGTAAATTGATAGGTGATTAGAGGTTTATTAGATTCCAGTTCCTTATTTGGGGGCAAGATACTGCACTGGTATCAGGAGATACATCATGTCTACTGATAAATGGTTCTGTGTTTTGTTTGACACGATCATTGTACCAAATCTCTTCTTGATATGGACTAAATGTGGGTGCCATATCGTACTTTCCCGCTCATGGATTTGTTTTCAGTTTCATCAGTTCATCTGGAACTTACATGTGTCTCAGCAGCTGAGTTTTCCCTCATTTTTTTCTCGAGATATCATCAATTTGATTCTTGTTTAACCTATCCAGTGAGGTTAAGCATGTATACATCTCATTGATGTTTGAAAAAAAATTATTCTGATGAGTAAGCTGGTTGTGCAGAATTCTATCATGTGTTCTCACGTCTATCATCACGGTCAGATGTTCCAACTACTGTTCTTTCTTTTGACACAACAGTGGACTCATGCTTTCCTATGTGAGATCATCATCACAATTATGCTGTACTACGGAGAAGTGATCACAAAGATCAGTGTACAACGCCACCCCCCCCCAGGGGATGACCAACAGAATCATGGGTAAAGGGAGACAGCAGCAGTGTAAAATATGAAGATAAAAATAAATTATAAATTATCAAGGATTCATGATGGTGGAGGGTGGGGGAAGGAGGGAGAAAAAGAGGAGCTGATAACAAGGGCTCAAGTAGAAAGAAAATGTTTTGGAAATGATGGTGGCAACATATGTACAAATGTGCTTGATATAATTGATGTATGGATTGTTATAAGAGCTTAAAAAAAACCAATAAAGTGACTCATTGAAATTTTTTTTAAATGTATATATGGTATAATATTTGTGGGGGCAAAATCCTTATGAATAGTAGTTTTGCTGCTTAGAAATGCCTAACATTGTAAAGGAACGAGAGAGGATAAAATTATACTCCATTTCAACAAAAGAAAACCTTGAAAATGATAGTAAGTTTACTTTAAAAAAGAATTCGGTTGAATACTTTGAAAGTTATATGGCATAATTGAATAACGTAAAAGTATAAAATGACTTTGTTAAAGCTTGCAGACTGAATAAGTTCAGAATTATTTCTTAGTGATTTTCACTTTTGAAATACTCATGAAAAATAATTCCGTATTTCTTAAAATTTTTACTGTATTTTTATGTATTCGTATAGTAGAGGTATAGCATTTTTTCGCTGCTACTAATTGCCAGACTTTGATACTGAGCGGTTTGCAGTAATAGGCCTAAAGTTATTAATATCCTGAAGCTCTTTTTACAGTTCTTTCCTACAACACCTTAAATGGTCTTTTCGGTGTAGTCGAAATCTCAGTGCGGCGTGGCAGTGTTAGTGTGGCCTATCACAATCGTTGTTAAACCTTAGTTGAATGTTTTGAAGCATGGCCTCCCATTCTCTCTGCTCACTGCCAGCACGTTGACCCAACTCGTAGGGATCCTGCAGGGCAAAGCATAACTGCTCCTTCTAGTTTCAGTGACTTTAAACCTGCACTTCTCAACCTATGGGTCAAGACCCCTTTGGGGGTCGAGTGACCCTTTCACAGGGGTCGCCTGATTCATAACAGTAGCAAGATTACAATTCTGAAGTAGCAACAAAAATAGTTTTATGGGGGCGGGGGGATCACCACAACATGAGGCACTGTATTGAGGGGTCGCACATGAGGAGGTTGGGAATCCCGCTGGAAATCTTGATGAGGGCAGATGGTCTCATCTTACTCTTGCGAAGCAACTGGTGGGGTCCAACTGCTGATCTCCGGTTGGCAGCTCATTACGTAACCCACAGCACCACCAGGGTGCCCTGTGTCCGAGGCTTAATTTCAGAGTGTGCTAGCTCATGCTGTCACACCCCCTCGCCTCCCCTGTGGACCTCCTAAAAACCAGACCATACCGAACCCATACTACTGCTTGTATTCCGTTTTAATCGTGGAATCACTTAAAAGCAATATTTCTTAGATTGGAAGGATACTAACAATTGTTTTGTGAAGCCATTATGTATTGAGTCACATTATTAGTGTCTTATTAGTAGTGATTCAGTGGAAGCCTCTTAAATTTTTTCTTCTTTTCCTTTTATTACTGTTTCATTGTCAAAAATGTTATTGATACAATCTCATAAGGGCATGCAATTGACCACAATATTATTGCTGTGCCACCAGAAAGTTTGATAATATCAACAACTATAAAAACACACCAGGAACAAAAACAAGAACACTTGCTTGTGATGTATGCAGATGAAACCACGTGTTTCTACGCATCACCATTTTTGACCAAAGATTATTATTTGGTTCAAAAATAAATTAGTGCTTAGTTTTTGCTTTCTAGATATAGAAGCCTTTTTTCATAAACAAGGAATATTAAAAACAATTATGTTGTTATAACTAACTACAGGCCTGTCTTTATTGAAAAATAATCAATTTGTGCAGAAACACTGTACAAAAATGTAAGGACAGTCCCGTTGGTGTCCCCCTATGACAGGCTCTGCTGCAGACCCTCTCCCCTCAATGGCACTGTTGTTTTGGAAGGTTTGGGCACTCTGTCTCCTTGGCTTACAAGGTGGTGTCGCTGTACATAAGTGGATCATTTTATAAGTGACATACCTAAATTTTATAATGGAGTGGTGCAAGATAAATGTTCTAGTTAAATTTTGTATGATCCTTTTCTGAGTTTAGATTGATTGAGGTGGCAGGTGTCATTGAGTCGGCTCTGGCGCATACTGACCCTCTACGACAGAGTGAAGCTCAGCCGGACCCTGCGCCATTCTCACAGTGTTCCTGTGTTTGAGCCATCCTCACAGTGTTCCTGTGTGTGGCCATCCTCACAGTGTTCCTGTGTGTGGCCATCCTCACAGTGTTCCTGTGTTTGAGCCATCCTCACAGTGTTCCTGTGTTTGGCCATCCTCACAGTGTTCCTGTGTTTGGCCATCCTCACAGTGTTCCTGTATTTGGCCATCCTCACAGTGTTCCTGTGTTTGGTCATCCTCACAGTGTTCCTGTGTTTGGCCATCCTCACAGTGTTCCTGTGTTTGGCCATCCTCACAGTGTTCCTGTGTTTGAGTCATCCTCACAGTGTTCCTGTGTGTGGCCATCCTCACAGTGTTCCTGTGTTTGAGCCATCCTCACAGTGTTCCTGTGTTTGAGCCATCCTCACAGTCTTCCTGTGTTTGAGTCATCCTCACAGTGTTCCTGTGTTTGGCCATCCTCACAGTGTTCCTGTGTTTGAGTCTTCCTCACAGTGTTCCTGTGTTTGAGCCATCCTCACAGTGTTCCTGTGTGTGGCCATCCTCACAGTGTTCCTGTGTTTGAGTCATCCTCACAGTGTTCCTGTGTTTGAGCCATCCTCACAGTGTTCCTGTGTTTGGCCATCCTCACAGTGTTCCTGTGTTTGAGTCATCCTCACAGTGTTCCTGTGTTTGAGCCATCCTCACAGTGTTCCTGTGTTTGAGCCATCCTCACAGTGTTCCTGTGTGTGGCCATCCTCACAGTGTTCCTGTGTTTGAGCCATCCTCACAGTGTTCCTGTGTTTGAGACATCCTCACAGTGTTCCTGTGTTTGGTCATCCTCACAGTGTTCCTGTGTATGGCCATCCTCACAGTGTTCCTGTGTGTGGCCATCCTCACAGTGTTCCTGTGTTTGAGCCATCCTCACAGTGTTCCTGTGTGTGGCCATCCTCACAGTGTTTCTGTGTTTGGTCATCCTCACAGTGTTCCTGTGTTTGAGCCATCCTCATAGTGTTCCTGTGTGTGGCCATCCTCACAGTGTTCCTGTGTGTGGTCATCCTCACAGTGTTCCTGTGTTTGAGCCATCCTCACAGTGTTTCTGTGTGTGGCCATCCTCACAGTGTTCCTGTGTGTGGCCATCCTCACAGTGTTCTTGTGTGTGGCCATCCTCAGTGTTCCTGTGTTTGAGCCATCCTCACAGTGTTCCTGTGTGTGGCCATCCTCACAGTGTTCCTGTGTGTGGCCATCCTCACAGTGTTCCTGTGTGTGGTCATCCTCACAGTGTTCCTGTGTTTGAGCCATCCTCACAGTGTTTCTGTGTGTGGCCATCCTCACAGTGTTCCTGTGTGTGGCCATCCTCACAGTGTTCTTGTGTGTGGCCATCCTCACAGTGTTCCTGTGTTTGGGCCATCCTCACAGTGTTCCTGTGTGTGGCCATCCTCACAGTGTTCCTGTGTTTGAGCCATCCTCACAGTGTTCCTGTGTTTGAGCCATCCTCACAGTGTTCCTGTGTGTGGTCATCCTCACAGTGTTCCTGTGTTTGAGCCATCCTCACAGTGTTCCTGTGTGTGGCCATCCTCACAGTGGTCCTGTGTGTGGCCATCCTCACAGTGTTCCTGTGTGTGGCCATCCTCAGTGTTCCTGTGTGTGGCCATCCTCACAGTGTTCCTGTGTTTGAGCCATCCTCACAGTGTTCCTGTGTGTGGCCATCTTCACAGTGTTCCTGTGTTTGAGCCCATTGTGGTAGCCACTGGGGCAGTCCATCTGGTCAAGGAACTGCCTTTTAAAAAAATTTTTTGCTGCCCTCCACCTTGCCAAGCATGATGTCTCTGTCCAGGGAACTGGTCTCTCCTGACCAAGTCTTGACATCCTTCCCTCTAGGGGGCATTCCAGCTGAACTGCGTCCGAGACAGATCTGTTCTTTCGGCAGTCATTGGTACTGTTACTAAATATTCTTTGAGATCACCATTGTTCAAATACATCCTGCATGGCTGGATGAATGCCAGGCCGGCTTCTAGCAGCAAGTGACCTTGAATCTCCCCCACCCGTGTGGAGCTGACCAGAGCTGGCTGACACAACTAGCAGCAAGTGGCCTTGAATCTCCCACACACACCTGCGGAGCTGACCAGAGCTGGCCATGTAACCGGTCAGCAGCCTTGCAAGGTTTTTTCTTTCTTTTACTCACGGCCCGTTTGGCTCAGTGCCCACTTTGTTCTCGGCACAAATACACCCGGAACCAGGAAGACACCTTACATTCCAGAAACCCAGACATACCTGTGTCTCCCAATCCCTGCCTACTTTACTTCATATGGACTCAAAACAGCCCAGTCACATGTTCCCTGGCCATATAAGCATCACCCCTATAGCCTGGGGCTCGAATCCCCCGGCACACACACTGTGGCCCGTGGGACTTCACCCGGGCTGAATTTTTCTCCCCCATAAAGCCTGTTTGCTCTAATTCGACTGATTTGGTCTCTGGTGCCTCTTGACTACTTTACACATCCATTCTTCTTAGGTTGTCCTTAATCAGCATCCAACTTTCACCTGCATATGAGGTAACTGAAAATACCATGGCTTCCAGCAGGTATACTCTAGTCCTCAAAGTAACATCCTTGCTTTTTCACCCTGTAAAGAGGTATTTTTCAGAGATTTACGTAATGTAATGCATCCTCTAATTTCATGACTCTTGCCTGCATGAGCATTCATAGTGAATCCAATCAACACAAATCCTTGACAACTTCAGTCCTTTCTCCATTGTATCATGATGTTATCTGTTGACCAGTTGTGAGGTGTTTTTTTTTGCTTTACATTGAGTTGTCATCCATACTGGAAGCTAGATTATTAGAGAAAAACTACGTCTTACCAGAGATTTTGGAAACATCTGAGGTTTTATCGTGTTTCATTGCAAGCATTTATTTTAGTAAAGGTAATAGTCGCTGTGGCAATAAGTAGACTACATGCTTCTTAAAATTGGACAATTCACTTAAAAGAAGACTTTTTTGTGCGATTGAAGAAAACTTTGCTGTGAGGTTTCTGGTTTCTAAGTTTTTACTGTTTGCTACTTAATGCCAAAGTTCTGATCTTATTTCTTAGAACATGGTTTTTTGTAATGTCCTTGGCAATAGGAAAGCCAGTGTGGTTGTAGTCATGTTATGTTGGTGACATTATATAACCTCTTCCACCAAATAAAAACAACTGGTTATTCAATTTGGCTAGAATCCATAAATTAAAAATTGATGCTTACTGAAACTATATTTGAACTAATTTTCAATTGGTTAATAACTTATTCTATTAATGAGAGACAATGAGAAGAGGCACACTTTATATATTGTTCACTGAATGAGTAAAATTTGCATTTCTTGTGTGATATAGTTATTGTTGATCAGTTCGTTAGTTTGGAATACAGGTGAGAAAAGCGCTATGTAGATATCTTAAAGGATTAAGAACTGACTAATATACTGACTAAGGATAAAGAGCTATTGCAAGAAGGGCACTCTAAGAATTGCTGTAAAATAAATAAATAAGACCATATGTTTCCTTTTGTGCCATGTGCAATTTTTAAAATCTGAGAATATATTAATTAAAATATTATCCAGTTTCCCATTACCTTCTATCATTGCATATTTGCTTAATCACAAGAAAAAGGAGTAGAATTACTATTCTTATGGGATTTCTTTTTTTTTAAGTTGAACATTCTAGCTACTTAATTCCTAGAATTGGTAAAACTAAAATGACTAACAACATTAATGTTGATGAGGATGTATGCGGTATGAGTTGGGGGTGCCGGCCCCCCACCACTAATCAGTAAGCACAATTGTACAGTTGAGATATATAAATAATATATTAAAGTCTTCAAGATCATGAGAGATAGAAGAGATATTGCAATAATGGGGTCAAACACATTTCATCCCTCAGCCCCACTTGGTGGTCCACGTGGAGAGAGGGGGAAAGGAAGGGGAACAAAGGGAAAGGGAAACAGGGAGAGGGAACTAAGGAGAGGAGTGGGGGGGAGAGACCAGCGAGAGAGACCTCTCTTGCAAGCAATTACAGGTAAAGGCATCTGTCACAGGAAGGGGTTGCACTGTGTTATACAGCAGTGAGAGGGGGTGGTCTAGGGACATACACGCAATAGGAAGAGGAGGGATTGGGGGTATACATGTGACAAGATGGGGGGTCCTAGATTTAGGATGGCAGCTTAACTTTGACCTGTTCTCTGGATCTCCATAGGAACCCTTGAGTAGGGTGTGAACTCCACCTACAAAACCCAAATCAGTGACTGCAGGTCTGTCCATTGTCCTTAACAGCAGGGAGTGGGACCACTGCAGTCTGGCAACTGATCACCTTCAGGGAGGATGCCTGTGAGCATCTGACCTCCCCCCACAGATATAGACCAACTACAACACTCATAAGTACTGATGGGAATATAAAACGATGTCTCGATTTTGGAAGAAGAGTTGACAGTTTTCTACAAAACAAATCCTAGTCTGATTCTGTGACTCAGCAATTCCGTGTCGAGGTCTTAACCCAACAAAACTGACACCATATGTTCACTGCACAGTCTATAAAATAGACGTTTTGTTGATAATTACCCCAAACTGGGCTGTTAACTGCAAGGTCGTTGATGAGAGAGCAGAGCAGTCTTGGCAAGCCACAGCGGAAGTTCCTTCTAGTCTGTCCTTTGGGGTCACTGAGTTTAATAGATAGCAGTGAGTGTTTTCAGCAAAGAAGAATTGATTAAGAGACTAAGGTATTTAATGTAATGGGATGACCCTTCACTATTGAAAAGACACAGCTTCAGCAGTGATACTGTCACAAAGTAGTTGAATCTCAAAACCTTAGGTGGAATGAAAAATGGGTCTTTAAAAAAGTTTATAGCATGTACTTTTAAAAATGTTATTCAGATTCAGGCCAAAGTTATGATAGCATAGGTTTTAAGCATAGGTTTTTCTTCTCTTTTTCACAACTTTTAATGTTTTTATTTTATTCAATTGCATCTTCGTAACTGCAATTAACTTACCTTTTAAAATCAAATTTTTTACCACATTTGAAATCTTCAGTGATTAATGTAATGATGTAAGTATTAGACACTGCCTTAGTTTCCCATAACTGCTTGTCACAAGTTACAACAAAATGTGATCACTTGAACACAGCAGAACTAAATATATTCCCTCACTGTTCTAGAAGCCTGAAGTCCAAAAATCCGTTCCACTGGTCCCAAGTCATTGCACCAGCCTCTTCCTAGAGCCTCTCGGGAGCCACTCTCTCTGCTCCTGTCCATGTACAGCGTTCCTTGCTTCACGGCCCTGTCAATGCAGTCTCCATGCAGTGAACTCCCTGTCCTCCCCTTTCTCTCTCCTGACTCTCCTGCTGCTTCTCTCTTCGGGGGATGCTACGGATTGCACTGGGATCCTCCCACGTAAGCTAGAAATTCGCATCACCTCAAAGTTCTGAATTTGACCACATATTCAAAGACTTGGGATTTGGTTTTTTTTTACAAACACTAACATTTACGTTTCCAAGCATTAAGACCTAGTGAGGCCTACAGCAGGTGCAATTTCTATGTCAGATTTAGTGTGAGGCCCTAACTGTGTGTCGGGTGCTGTGTCACTGTGCATTTTCTTACTAAGAAAAAATGTCACTTAATTTAGGATAAAATTTTAAAACCATACAACTTGTATCTTCCACGTATCACTTCTTCAATCCTTCAGGCACTCTTTTCTTGTGAAATGCCGATTAGAAAACATAAGTCTAACTATCCCTTCTGTAGTTGTGTAGGAGATGTTCCAGTTAGTAAGATGGCAGCTTCCTTTTGGGAAGAAACAGATCCATATTTGTATCACACACTTAGGGACGCAGTAAATGTTTGCTAAATGACAGAGAGTGTCGTAGAAACATTTAAGAACCGTCACCTTCACAGAATCCCTGCGGGTAGGTAAGTCATTACTGCAGCTTCCAGGTTACCCATCAGATTGAGAGAAGCTGCAGTGCTTTCCTACACACCCACGCACACTCACAAACATACTTTCAACAGTCTGAACAGCTGACATGTAGTTACATTATAAGTAGCTGGTTTTAATAACATTCCAGTTTAATCAAATTCTGATTAAATAATGTGTTTTACTATTATACCATGTTACTAACATTGTGTAACATACTTCTCCTTTTTCTTTCCTTCTTTTTTAATTACGATTTGAGAGGCAGGTGTCTCATGAGTTATGTCCACAGTGGGATAAATGATACAGAATATATTGATACTTTCCTGAAACTTCATCCTTTTCCCATAAGGGCCTCAAACAGATCTAGTCTTTTTTGTACTGTTGGTTTTGTTTGTTTGGTTGATTGGTTTTTAGGTATCAGATTTTCTCACTCTGCTTCATATTTTGAATCTTATGAATAATCATGCTTTCGCTGTACTTTGGCACCTTGAAAGCATATTCCAAAATCTTATGCCACGTGTAGAAGCTTTTCAGGACTGCATCTTATGTGTTCCTTCATGGGGAGTGTGTCCCTGACTCTCATTTCTCTACCCCCACTGTTAACCTTGTTTGCCTCTCTCAGATATTTATTATTGTGCATACATTTCTGGAAGAATAAATAAATATAAAATAAATTCAAGTTCTCAATAGCTAGGAAATATATGAATGTCTTGTTTTTCTTCCTTTTCTGTGTCACAGTATTAGTTAGCTCTAGCCACTGATTCAACCAATGATAGCTTGAGTCCGTATCACATTCACAGACAGTTATATTATCACTTTTTATATTTTCTTTAACCCCTTCCTAAGTGCGACTGCCATTGAATTATCCTTACTTTTCCTTAAAGCCCCAAATGCTTCTAAGTGATCTGTATGTGATGTGTATCAGATGACTCTACACTTAGTTTGAATAAGAGAGAATATATACTCCATATATATAAACAAACATTTTTTCCATTCCAAGGCAGAATTCATGATACCTTTATTCACTCACTGTCATCAAGTTGATTCCAAATCACAGTGACTCTAGGAGAGCGTCGAGTTGCCCCCGTGGGTTTCTGAAACTAAGTCTTCACGGGAGCACAACACCTCATTTTCCTCCTAAGGCACAGCTGGTGGGTTGAAGCGGCCCCACGGGGCTCCTTAGATGACACCGTCAGAACCCCTAGCAGCACAAAACTGACCAGTCGACTGCAAACACATTCACCTTGCAGAGTCTTCAAATGCTGGACGTTGGCCATTACTGTTGTGGCTTTGTTCCAAACCCACTGTATAAAATCAGAAACTCACTCCCCAGTTCTCAATCTTGCTTCTTCCTCACAATCCCAGCATGCCTTCCTCTATCCCTTTGACAGAAATGTTTTCTGTGTAAAGCAGGATTTTAAAAACACTGTTACTCCATGGTTTTCTTACCACATGGTTTGTTGACTATGCAGACAGAACAGCAACTATGGTAATCAACAGTAGAGTATTTAGAAATATGCCAGAGAGGCACTGTTCACTTTGATTTATCATTTGGAATAGCATAAAGCTGAGTGCTGGGGTTGGAAGTGTCGCTTGTTCCTGTAGCCTGTCAGACGTGATGATGTCTGCAGAGGTTCCTACTGTCTGAAACAAATCCTGAAATGTGTCTTCTCCCGTCCTGGTGCTAACTTTCACCATCGTGCTTTTGCAACTTCTGCAAGGAGCAAATGGGTAACGCTTCCCCCCTATGGTTTCTATCAGTCTTGCACACTGATTTCATTAGCTTTCTACCACTCTGTCTATGAGCAGACAGATGTGTTTGCCTTCACAGGGGATAGGCGTATGATTAGTCCAACCAAAGCAGCCTGTAAGTCTTCACAGCCTGGATTTTAGTGATTATGGCATTTTTAGGGCCTGTGCTGTTTAAATTTCTTTTTTTGTGCATTTTTTACAATTGTATATATTTTTATGTAGTAATAATACTGGTAAAGGAGAAACATATTTGTTAAAAGTTATATTTGCAAATACACGCATGCACACATATATACTACATACTCTTTTGGCTACAAATTAAATTGTTATAAACAAATATTTGCATTGATAGAAAATATTTAGAAAGGATCTTCCAGAAGCATGTTATGGGCAAGTGGGCATTTTAATGCCATTGCTGCCTGAACTGCCCAGCCAGAGACGCTAAGCAAGGTTCACAGCCGTGGTGTCCTGCTGGGTCTCTAGTAGGGCTGCTGGCTGAGAAGTGGTGGTTCCGCAGAAGGATGAGGCTTTCTGGTCCCACAAAGACTCACAGCCACAGGGACCCTGGGGGCAGTTCTACTATGTACTTTGGGGTACTGAGTTGCAGTCTACTCTTGTGGCATTGATTTGTATATACTCGAGTATAAGCCAACCAGAAGGTCAGCCAAGGCACCTAATTTTACCACAAAAGCTGCATTTAAAATGTGCTGAAAAACTCGGCTTATACACGAGTATATATATATATATATATATTCTGTAGGTGTATAAGAAAAAAATTTTTAAATCTCTGAATACTTTCATTTTTAAAAGCAGAAATGCTGTCTGTTTTTAAGTTGAAAGTTAACTCATGTGTAAGCATAGTGCTTACACCAAACCAATAAGCACGACTGCTGCTGCTTTCCTGTAAGTGTGACCGCACCAAGATGATTTCCCCTTGGACATCGACAGTAGCATGTCATTTTAAGGGCTCTAGTGGGAGCAAAGCAGCGGCAGTCCCAGAACATGGAAAGCAGGTTTTATGTATTCCACCATGATGAACTCTAAGCCTGGGAGAGTTCAGCGTTCAAGGCAGCTAAGCATCAATAAGGTCAGATTGGTGGCGTGAGCTGGCCGTCATCAGACCTGTGCCGTTGCTTTCATTTTCTCGTACTGAGTATCTAACTGACTTACTGTGTTCCGTTGCTCCTTCCCCAGTTATCTAATCTAGAACTCCTCGTCTCTTAAAATAATAAAAAGAAACCTTGAGTATTCTGTTCGACCAGTTGCAGGATTAATTATATAATTACCTGTATATAATTACTTACATGTATATACTTAAAATCACCATGCAAACGTATTTTATTAGTGTTTAATCAGTCCATATTAAATGTTAATGACCAACCTTTTAATAAAATTGTATTGTCTTTTCAGGGAACGTTTACCATAACAGATTCGGTTTTCATTAAGCAATTTATATACAGTATGTTCAATGACATTGGTTACTCTTTTTTCCAGTCCAAAAGAAAGCAGAAAATAAAATTAAACATAGAACAAATTGAGGATGGCTTAAAAAGGAAAGCAAATTATAAGATGTTAAATTTTAATCTTAACTATCTGCAGCGACTCTCTTTCTAATGTACTTTGAGGGCAGGCCTTTCCAAATCCTGATGAGCAGTATTTTTTCTAGTAAACTTACAACTGGTCTGACAAATACACTGCTGTTTAGAAAAATGGAAAAGGTCCAATTGCAGGCTTCCTGACTATGCACGTGTGTCAGATATGGGAAATATTTGGATGGAGAACATTGACCTGCCTTCCTTTATATCTCACTACAGCCATTTAAATTAGAACCGTTCAAAGGGACCAACTGGGCTCTCTTCGCTGCATTTAAAAAAATGATATATTTGTACATAATATATATCTGTATACTTTGCTAAAACCACTTTTTAAAACAAAACTTTGAATGGTCCACTGGCATGCTTAGAGTTGTTGATTAAACGGAAACCATTCTTTTGAAGTTTCTTTGTTGCCTTGACCTACTATGTTTTCTCATCGTCTGTGAATTTGGCTTCTCCAAAAAGGGATTCTCTCCTTTCCCAAGTAAGAAGGAAATGTTTTGTGAGCGTCTTGTCTGAGTTAACCGCATGGCTATGCAGGTCACAGGAGGTCTGTGTTGAACATCAGTCTTTGGGTGCCTCACAAAACTGGTCTTGAAGCACAGGCCAACCCCGAGAGACAAGGGTTAAAGACGCCATTAGCCACCACAAAGCTGAGAAGTGGCTGTGCTCTGCTGAGGAGGTACTTAACTCTTTCGGGAAGGATGCCTGAACTCTCATCTAGGAGCTTTTATGTTTCAGGAAAAAATTGGGGTTTTTATGCTCTGAAAAGCAACCTTCAAGTGCTCATGTATCATGTCTGTGCAATGGAGGCTTTCACATCTTTATAGCAGTTTAGGTAAAGGGGATAGGAGAAGGCAAGATGATCATTCTTAATTATGTTTAATATTCCAACTAAAGTTCACATGTAGTTAGTGTAATTTCAGATTCATGTTAGCCACTTGGAAATCTAACAAGTTTTTTGGGAAATATTTCTATCTCTACTGTTGTAAAGCTCTTATCTATTGTTGGTGAGGGGGAGTTTTGGATACTTAACAAAATGTGCCTGACATATTGCAAGGAAAGTAATGGCCACTGACCAATTGCAATCCATTAAACTGGCGCACGTTGTTATATTCCTGTTCAGTTGTGCTTGTTTTTTTGAATTGCTGAGCTCCAGCTACTACTTAATTTTGTCACCTAAACGGTATTGTCATTTTCTCTATTGACTTCTCTCTTAAAATATACTAGAAAATCATAGAAACCACATCCATTCTAAAAGTATCAAATTGTACAGTTCTGGGTCCTTCTGGACTTGCTGCACAAGAAGTTGATGACATCTCAAAAACCTGAAGGAATGACAAGGTCCTGAAATGTTCCTACTTCAAAGTAACTGCATTTCTTTCCCATTGAGGAATGGATACATTGTTAAAGTAGGTTTTTCTCCTGTTGCCTTTTGGCATTTCCTCGAATCCAGAAATTGACTCTCTTCAGTGCATTGATAGTAACTATAGAGTTAGTATATGATTTCGCTGCCCCAGGATATGACAGTAATATTGACAACCAAGAATTGTAGCTAATCCATCAAGATTATAAATATTATAAATAAATATCTTTGAGTACTCCTAACATTGTTTGCGCTGCTTAAAACATTATTGAATCAAACAAATCAAAGTTGAGAACTTTTTTTCTTGGTTTTTTTTTTTTTTACTTGTTGTATAATGATAGGTGTCATTATACTAAATGGCTAAAATTAGAAGCCAGACTGCTTTTAACCAATAGGTCAGCAGTTTGAAACCACCCGTCACTCCGCAGGAGAAAGATGAGGCTTTTGGTGCTTCGTGTTTGTTTGTTTTCATTTTGGGTTGAAACACAATGACAGTGATACAAATAAAACAAAACATACATATATTTTAGGGTTTTTTTAAAGCATATAGTTCCAGAAACCCACAGAGGGACACTTTGACTCTGTCCTACAGGGTTGCTATGAGTCAGATTAGACTTGTTGGCAGTGAGTTTGGTTTAGTTTTAGAATAGGAGGAATGCTCAAATGAGCAGTACTTCTGTTGACAACGATTCAAGCCCATTAAGTGTCAGGAACACGGCAGTTTATGAAGCAGTTCTTATATGGCATATCAGTAAAAACAGAACAAACTGAGCAAACCAAACCAACCAGCAAACAAACTCCTGTTCTCATTTTGTAATCTCTCTTTCATCATCTCTCTGTGTAGCAAAATAGATATTACTTCTCCTCTGTTTAAGGAGCAGATAACTAGATTAATCTCAGATTCACTAATCAGATATAGGCTTTCCAGAGAATAATGTTTGGTGAGAACTTACTGAGTACCCCAAGTTCATTGTTAGAGCTAGTGACATTTTGCTCTTCAGTCCTACTTTCTGCCCCTGTGGTATGTTAAGAGTGTGCTTTGAGAAAACATTTAAGCATTTTAATTGAAAGTCTCTCTTAAAAAAAAAAATCTTGCTTGCACTGAACAACTCCTCTTTGAGAATACCTATAATGTGTTTACATAAAAAAAATCAAATACCAATTTGATACTTTTTTATGAGGTAGGCTAGAATTTGGAAGAATTTGTACTATAAAATACAAAGAACACTTGACATATTATCTTGATACCATGTGTCATTTCCCCAGCTAATAGGTCATTTATCACTTAGGGGTAGATGTTTATAAGCTTAAGGTATTGTGTAACTAGGAAAACTACCTATAAGTGAGATGCTCATCAATAAAATTGTGTTCAGTTGGCTCATCTTATAAATGTTTACCTGTAAGTTTATCTCTTCATTTTTTATCTACAGAAATCTGTTATAGAGTCAATTGTTTGAAAGAAAGATATCCCTGCAAATCATGCCCATTCATTTGCTGCCCTGTGATTAGATTATTTTTCAGTAAAACTCAGTTTGAGGCTTTAGCAAAATCAATCTGGAATCATTATTCTTTCTATAGGATGCCAAGTTTTATTTCTCTGACATCTACTGTCATGTAAGTGAGCCGTATATGAGCTAGCAGGATGATCTTTCGGAGTACAGAATCAGACCAAGCATACTTCCTTGTCACTCTCTGTAGCTCTTGGTAAACCTTCTCTAGGCCTTTCTCATTTGTGTGTTTGGTTTGTGTGTGTGATTTTTCTTTCATCAGTTTCTTAGACATTCCCCTCTTAGAATCCATACAACCGAGGTCAGCGTGCTGAGGTTTAAGAGACAATGAAAATGAGGCTCTCTTTCTAAAGCTCCCAAATAAATCCCTTTTATGATGTGTTTGCTTTTCTGTCTTTTTGAGGTTTGAGCTGCATGTTTATTTAACCTTAAACATGCCTTGCTCCCCACTGAACTTATTTGCCTATTACATTACTGCATTCTTCAGAGCTTTTGTTTTAAATCTGTGGGATTGTTTTGTCTTGTTGCATTTTTTTCTCTGCTTAAAGCTATATCTATTATTCAAATATAAAAGTGACTTAGAAAAGAACATCCTAAAGTTTATTTAGAAGTACTCCAAGCCACATACTAATGTGTCTCTAATGGGGACATTTCTTTTCACACCTCTAAGGTGATTGAGCCTGTCCTTTAAAGTGAGATTTGCAAACCAGTGTCTGGCAGCTCCAATTAGCTTCTCTTGGGTTTGAAGCACATCACAAACAGTAACAAGGTCTCCTAGGACACTCCTCTTGCAAGCAGTGTAGTCATATTTCCTCATTAGTTCTTTTCAATTGTCACTAATGCCATGTTCCAGCTTTTTGAGTTGGAGACAAAAAAAAAAAGAAACGTAAAAACTTGGTACGTATGTAGAACAGGCCATTGTTTTCCATAATTCAAGGCTCTTTTGAATCCCTTTGATAGTTTTGAAGCTTACACAGCTTAATTCATTAACCTTTACCCTTCACATAAATCAGGTGATTAGAAATCTATTGCTAAGGAGACTTTTTCCTTTCACCGAAAAAAATGTATATTTTCTCTCTCTCTCTCTCTCTCTCTCTCTCTCTCTCTCTCTCTCTCTCTCTCTCTCTCTCTCTCTGTAATAAAAGTAACCTCTCTGTTCTTCAAATTTTATCAAATGTTTTGGGTGCATTTTAAAGCCTTATCAAAAGAAACTGAACATACAGTTACATCATTGTCAAAATAATTCTGGATGCTCCGGGTGCTTTGGCACAGGTTTTCTGGCCCCTTTCTGTATTCTAAGAGGATATATATATATATATATATAACAGCTGTTACTCAAGAATTTACAATGGGAGGGAAGAGATACTTTTTAAAATTCTCTTCAGAGACCTGCCAAAACTTATGATCTAGAAAAAATTTGAGAAGCGGCAATCTAGAATTAAATAAAGTATATTTAGTTGATTGATTTGATTTTTGAGAAAATTTTCATGTAGACCTTCAGCTGATATTTTAGGCCCTAAGGATGGTTTGTAGCGTTTTTGTGACCCCCTGGAGCTGACGTTAGCAGCTATGTCTTCCTATCCTCAATTCTCCCATGTTAAGATATGTCTCCTCTTATTTCTCAAACCTAGGAAAGATTGAGTTAATAGGCTTAATTGTGTGTGGTGTTCATGGACCATTTTAATAAAATTTAATATTCCTCTTCATTTTTCATCTAGCATTTTAGAATTATTCCTTGATGATCATAGATTTTTTTGTAAAAAATACTATATTTTTGAGTTTTAAACTTCCTTTCTTTGTGATGCATGAAGTTGGAAATCTCTGATTGAATTGATGAGAGAACATATTAGTCACAGGCAGCTCTGATGTCGGTTCTTTGAGATGACACGGGTAGAGGAAAGGAAACTATCTAAATTCTACATTCTCCGTTAAGGGCCTCATGGCTTATGCCTATGGACTGAATTAATTTAACACTGGGATTAATACATAATTCTCCTTTGTGGTGCCTGTGAGTAGGAGAGGAGATGGAGAAACAAGGTTTATCAGCGTGGCCTTTGTATCACTCTGTCAACCGTGACAGAGTCAGTGAAAAAGAGGAAGGCCTTCAACAAGATGGGTTTTACACGTGACTGTCACAGTGGACACAAACGGAACAACAGTTGTGAGCATAGCATAGGACCAGGGCAGGTTTCATTCTGCTGTACTCACAGGAGCGCTGTGAGTCCAAAGTGCCTATGTGAGCCTACAAACAACAATAGCAAACACTTCTCTTCTTTGTTGGCTACCATTTAAAAATACCCTGGATAAAACATAATCAAGTACCAGTACTCAAAATATTTAAATAGTTTGTAAGATATGAAATAAGGACCAGGTTCTCTGTTTTCTGGATACATACTATACAGTGAATTAGGAAATGCTCTGATATTAATGCATGATAGACGGTGACAAACACCCAAAGAACTGAATTATTTATAGAGTTATGTTAGGGTACTTCTTATAAATGTGTTCTAAAAAGCACTCTGGAAGTTTGGCCATGAAGCATACCTACCGCGCATACACTCTCATCCTGACCTGCTGCCACCAAATACGGTGTGAGAAAGTAGAGGTAGTCAAATTGCAATGCTTCCGACCCTAGCCCAGGACATGAGGTGGTACTCCATCCCCACCAATTGGCAGTAATGGGTTAGAAAATACAAACCACCTTCATTTTCATCACAATCGCCTCAAGTTGCAAGATTCATTTGACCCACCCACTTTCCAGTGTTCAGTATTGTGATTCTATTCAGACCTGCTGAATTTGGGGTTTCTCTCCAAATTTTTCCTGTGAGTGATTTAATTTTTGTTTTTATTGCTGCAAATCTTCCTGGGAATAGTTTTTCCTCATGAATCCTTATTTAAGTAATATTTCCATTTTATTTATAACTTCCAGCACATTGGCTGTGGCTACAGAGAGTAATTAAAAGTACTTTGAAAATCTTATGTAACTGAACTTTCACAAACAGGGCAGACATTTTAGGTGGTCCTCTGTTAAAAACTAAAGTGCTTTACTTTTGTACTTATTCTTTCTGCTTTTGTCTGAACAGTACTTACTGCTTACTCTTCAATCATTTGTTATGTCTTGTCTTATTGTATTAC
This sequence comes from Tenrec ecaudatus, assembly GCF_050624435.1. Lineage (NCBI taxonomy): Eukaryota > Metazoa > Chordata > Mammalia > Afrosoricida > Tenrecidae > Tenrec > Tenrec ecaudatus. The sequence goes on along the minus strand of NC_134531.1, from coordinate 109,334,947 downwards.
CTTTTGCGTAAGTGAAAAAAATGTCAATGCCTATTCATAATCTTCCACACTTTCAGGGTTTTTCCCAGTCACATTGGCAGGAAACCTGATGCTCAGGGTCATGTGCAGGACTGTGCTCATCCAATGATTGTCCTGCTTTAGATGAATGCTTATGAAATTGCATTTGTTTTGCCTTGTACAATGAAATTGATTTGTATTATATGCTGTTCGTAGTTCTGTTCTGACTTTAAAGTTCATATGTGCTTGTAGCATGTCTTATATAGAATCAAGTGGTAGGGCCATAAATAACATATTGCATTTGTTTAGAATTTTTTCATACTCATTTTTCAATCCAGCATCTTGGACTGTTTGAATAGGGCATCAGAACAATATGCAATTAATGCTATGATCATTATTTCTACACTAATTTATTTTCTTGTAGTGATCATAAAATATTAGATCTTTGACTTTTCTTGATAAGTAGTTCAGGAGAGCACTGAGAAACATATATCTTTATATCAAGAATTTAAAACATATTATTTAGGGTTTTGCAGTCATCCAGGGCCTTTATTTTGATCTTAGCACATGAAAATTACTTTTTAAAGCAGCATATAAATCATAGTTGTTGTCTGTAATGTTTCATTTTTTATTTTATCCTTTCTTTTTTATGACTTTACGTAAATGTTGCATTAAAGCAAAATGACATATGAAATTAGGTTTTAAATTCCCCTTCACAGTAAGCTGTATTCATCATAATTGCACTGTTACTGTTTTGATGGTTATCTGTATAGACAGAGACGAGTACCCATTTTTATCATAAATTATTTTTAATAGCCCAAAAAAGAAGGTTTGCTCAGTTACTCAGAAAAACTGCTAAACGTCTATCATTCCATTAAAACAAAATTGTATAAAAATATTTTTAAAAGGAAAAATGTCTTCCCTCTAACTAATTTAACCTTCAATAATGAATTGTATGGAATAAAATTCTATCAAAATTCCTGACATTTTATAAAGATACCTACAAATAAGCCAGACAGCAAATACAATATTTGAAAGAGATGGATACTGAGTAATTTTTGATGGATTATACACACAGGTATCAGATTATTTGATCCTTCCTTCCTAGAAAAGGGTAATGACTCTTTTTGCTTTTACCCTTTTACTTAACGGTTATTTATAAAGATTAAAACAGAGAATGCATTGAAGGGTGCATATGCCTAAGTGTCAGTGCAACGAACGGTACAGGTTTTTCTGATATTATAGGTACCACACCAAAAAATGGATAGCATTATAAATCATTATTTTTAAAGTTCATTCAATTCTGCACTACAAGTTTGCTAGGATTGTTAGAACAGAACGCACCATCCAGAGCATTTTTACCTAAACCAAAGAAGACTTTAAATTGTTCATATCCAGTTCCCTTATTATAAAAATAGTCTATACTCATGCAATAATTCATTTTAGATTTTAATGATAAAGTATTTTTAAAGTAAAATCTGGTAAAAGTCTTATGTGTGCAGAAAATTTTTGCCCCTTAATCTATGGAAATTATAGATTTTAAAGCATGTTTTAGATTGAATAACACATAGCCAAACAATGTCTATTTCCTTGTCATCAATGTCTATCATTGATTACCGAGCCTATATGCGATAACAATTACCAGATAACTATAGTGGGCTCTCTCTCTCTCTCTCTCTCTCTCTCTCTCTCTCTCTCTCTCTCTCTCTCTATATATATATATATATATATACTCTCTATATGTGTGTGTGTGTGTGTATTCTATGGCTCCACTAGAGAAAATGTTATGTCATTATATAAATGATATATAAGAGTAAATCATTATTAGCTACAAAGTCACAGATAACTCTATAAAACAAAAACATCAAAACATACAGCTGTTGTTTCTCAACATGTCTCTGGCCAGGTTTACACTCCTCTGAAAGCAGCATTGCCATCTTTTGGATCTTCCCCGGAAGAATGTTGCCCTCTTTGGTTGACACCATATCCAATTGGCAGTTCTGGCATCCTTGCGGGATTCAGATCATGTTCCCTTTAAAAGTTCTTTGAGCTGGGGAATGAGAGAAGTCATCCAAGGTCCAAGTCAGGGCTGTAAGGTGGATGAAGTAAGGTTTCTCAAAGAAAGTCTTTTCAACATCCCTGCTACTCTGCAAGAATGAGCAGGCATTGTCATGATGTGAAAGAATTCCTCGGCACTACTTTTCTGGCCATTGACTCATCAGTGAAGCTTGCCATTTCCTTAAAACGGCATGCCCCTCAGTGATCATCCTGGGTGCCCTTTGAGAGAATCTATCAAGATTACCCCTGGGGAACCCCCCACGAAACTCCATAACCTGCTGAGCTGACCTCTCAGCCACTCAGCAGATCCTCTCAACAGTCATTGTTTCGATTGGCTCTGGTTCTTTGTATCGTATTGGTAAATCTAAGGTTTGGGGTTTGTTTTATTTTAACTTTTTACTGTAAATTTTTTCTTCTGCTTCAATATTGCTTAAAAGATTGATGGAAAAATCAGCCCTTTGAGCTAGCTGATCTTTACACAGTGCTTTAATTTCTTCCTCCTGTAGTATCCTTATCATGGCATCGTAAGTTACATGTTGGACTGCTAAACACTAGGTTACCAGTTTGAAACTAGAAGCCTCTCTACCGAGAGAGATGGGACTTTTTGCTTCCCCAGAGCCTTACAGTTTCTGAAACTCACGGGGACAGAACTGGCTCAATGTCAGTGAGGGTTTTTAATTAAAATGATCCACAGTGGTATGATCATTGGGCTACTAAGTGCACGGTTGGTAGTTTAAGTCCACTGGCCTCCACGAGGAAGCAAAGCACTAGGGACATTTTTTTACTGTCCTGTAGGGTTGCCATGAGTTTGATTTGGATTTTTTAATTGATGGATCTCTAATGAGAGGTTAAACTAAATATAGTACATAGAAAATTTGTCTGCAGCCACCCATTGATCACTTTTTGTATAGAATATGTTCATGTGTGCACAGAAACCCTCATAGCACTATGTTTTTCTTGATCTTCATATTTATTATTCTGTAGCACAGGTTGCTTGAGTTGTATAACCAAATGTACCATTCCTTTTATTGGAATATCTCTTTTCCAGTTCTTTGGTTTAAAAAGGGGCAATCATAAATGCATTTAATTAAAGTTGGGTATTGGAACAATTGGGTTTAAAGCAAAAGGATGTAATACCTTTTCGGGAAACACCCTGAAGGAAGTTTGTTGAGTCCAAGAGAACAGTAGCATTCATCAAATGCTGACCTCGTGGTGTCACGGTGGCCAGTGGAAGTGAAGTCAGGAGGGTAACGCGCCACTTTTTTGTGTCTTTCAGATGTGTGGAGGTCATTGCAAAAGAAGGACAAAACCTGAAAGAGCTCTATTTGGTGTCCTGTAAAATCACAGATTATGGTATGTAATGAACCATTCCTCTAATGTGTTTCAAAATTTCTTTAAATTACAGATACAGTTGAAAGGGATTTTAAATAAAGAAATTGTGCTAATTCCGAAAGGGCAAAAAAATTAAGAAACCAATTAGACTAAGAACCAAAGGAAAATGGATTATCACAATTTATTGCCACATGCAACCACAAAAATGTAGAACTAAATAATAAAAATAAATATGGGGTCAATTACATATTTTATATAAGAAGTATATACGAAGAAATGATTACATTGGGTTGATATGTTTAATTTATGGCATGCCATATGTACTCATGCTAATATTAAATTAGAAACTTAACTTTTTATATTTTTAAAATACATTGGGAAATGTCATGCTTTCATATATGGTTTTACTTTTGTAAGATTTTAAATTAACTTCATTTTACTATATTTTTAACATGTTAGAAACAAGCAGTTTTCTAAAAATAGAAAATTTCTTGTTTATCCATGCCATTAATTGTTTTTGTTTTTGCTCTGCATATGTAATCAAATAAAATGTGAATGACATTGCAAAAAAAGAAAGAAAATCCTATGATGTCACACTGACCATCTACCCTAAGTGAAATCATCTATTGAATTCCTCTTTGGGGAAAGAAAAAAAAAAGCAAGCAAGATTACTAAGTCTTTACTAAAAATAACATTTAAAAAAGAACTAAGTTATTTTCAGATGTTAAATGTTTGAGGATGAAAGATATGTCTTCTCTTTATTAAAAAAACTATTTGGAGGTTGGTTAGTTTGTTTTCCTACTAATTTTACCATGCAAATTGAATATTTTCCTATATTTTTCTTTCCTTATGGTTTGTTTTCTGATTGGTTAATTGAACTGGCACTTTGATACTGCCCACAAGCCCTACCCCACACTTCTGCACTAACCGTCAATATTGCCATACAGTCTAGGCGCATTACAGAGTTTGTCTGATTATGTACCGGTCATGTATTAAATGTATGTAGATTTGTTAAATAACTAGTATATTCACTTCAACTCTATAGTTGGCCAAGCCCTTTACCATCAATACCATGTCTACTACTCCAGTCTTATTTTCTGTTTCCTGTCTTTATTTACTGCCAATTGTTAAATTGCTCGCAGCCAGAAGCTATGTACTAAATTTCTTATAATGAATTCTTTGAGGTTCTGCAGTGAAAAGTGTTGCTTGGGTGTTTATTCTCAAGGACTTGTCAGCTAATAAAGTTAGTAGTCAGCAACTTTTCTGTTAAGTTAGCAAGTGCAGAGAAATGTTCTAGAATCTAGAAGATAGGGAGCAGAGGAAAAAAACCTGGATCTGAGAACAAAAGATCTGGGAGTAACTTCTGTCCTTATTCCTTAACATTAGGGAAATTCCTTCACATTCATAGTTAATTTTCCTCATTTGTGAAACATGGAATGAGTACCAGACTTTACCCTCCTGTATGTACCTGGACCCAATTTGGAAATTCACATAATGTATACTCCTGATAAAACAATAACTAGAACATGAAATTTATGGGTTTGTGTTCTTCTAGAAACTTGATCTCCCTCATAGAAAAAAACAGGTTGGTTGTTCATTGCATAGCCATCAAGTCTCTAGACTGTCGCAAAGATGGCAGACAACTGCATAGCTTTGAGTGTGTGTGGTGCCCCACAGTTCTGGGAGTAAGCCAACCTCCCACATCAGGCTCCTGAGAAGGCTCGATACGCCTCTTCTCAGTTACTATTCCAGGGTTCCAATCTGTAACTGCTCCCATTTCAGTTATCAACCTGGTACACCCAAATCCTAATTTGTTCAGATTTCACTCTGTCTGCCTTCACGGGACTCCTTGTGGCTGGTTTAAAGCCCTGTTCTCAGCCCTGCAGGCACATGGGAATCACCTGAGGAGTGTCCGAACATACTGATGACTGAGCCTTATCTAAATGGAAATAACTCGGGATTTCTAGGGAGTGACGCTCAGGCAATGGTTTTGTTAAAACTGCTTAGATAGCACGAATGCTACCTCAGCCGGAGTGGGAAGCAATTCTTCTAGTAGTACTTTTGGGAGGAATCAGAAATGTGCGTTTGGGGACTTTCCCCCTTTGGTGGCTAGAAACCTAACAATTTTTCTCCTACCTCCTTGTCTCCAACTTCCAAGCCCTCTGCCTGCCCTCACTTTCCTTCCCCCTGTCTAATTTGTCCGTGGCCATTTGATTCATGGTGAAAGTTTTTGTGCACTTGTTAATACTGTTCTCCAAAATGTTGGGAGCATAATTTGGGATGAGGGGAAAGGTTTATAGTTTATAAGATTGTGCTGTAACTACTGCTATAAAATTAAAACAAATTATTGAAAGCTCAACTTACCCCCCCCACCCCCACCGGTATAATGTCAATACCACGTGAATATTTTTTTTGTCAAGAGAACAGTAATAATTGGTAGTCATTGTAACCAGAGAAACAGCATGTTATTGGAGGTAACTGCTTTGCCACAGAGTCTTCCTGTGTCCTCTTGCCCTGTGTGCATTATGAATTCTATGAAGGAGAGACAGATCCCAGTTTTCTTTGTTAACTGGGAAAGTAGAAATGTATTCTGTTTTCATTACTGAGCCAGGACACGAGCACTGATACTCACTGGATCCCAGTCCCCTGGGATGAGACCTCGAGCAGCGGGCCACGTAGCCAGCAAGCCCTAGACTCTAGGCTGCTTTCCACACATGTGACATGTACCATCCACACCCTGGCAGCTGGCTTCTCAGACCTGATGGAGCACAGGTCTTTACCACTGGCAACCTGGAGCTCATAGATAGGAGGTAGGCCACAGTTGGCTCTTGACAAGTGTTGGGAAAGGAAGGCCACCCAGCAACACCCCTAGCCTCGGCGCACGTAGCCTCTGGCTGGGTGGAAGGGACAGGGCCCTGAGGTGGAAGTGGGAAATTAGGCTACTTAGAGATAATGGAATTTTATGTACACTTGAGATCATGGATTTGGATCCTTCAAGATACTGTTCCGTACTTATGCTTTCTGTTGTATTACTCATATTCTGGCTATTAAATCTCCCATTCTTCTTTCTAAGGTATCATGTATGGACCTGCTTTCAGTGCAGCATCCGGAGATAGTAATGTGTTGTTTTTTTTTAACAGATGCATTGATTCATAAACAGTAGCTGTTTGACATGTAATTTGTAATTTTTATCCAGATTCTCACAGATGTTGAATGTGGTATATTATATTACTTAGTAACACCTGGCTGGGCTGTTGTGAATGTATGTTTGTTTTAATTGATATATAATTGTCATGAAGAAAACTATCATTCTAATAGGCTTCTTACTCCCCAAATTGAGCATAGATCTTGATAGTAAAGGATAGCAATTATAAACAAATCAATAATTCAGGCACAACTAAATGGAAAATAGAGTCTTGGGAAATTGCTCTCTGAAGCGAAATTTAATATTGTCACTCTTCTATCACTAAACAAACATATATTCTCAGCAGCATTGTGAGGAAAGCCACACTTCAAAGTCAGAGTTAGGTGACAACTTCAGCTCTGCCGTTCCTTTTTCTTTGTCAGCTTGAGCACGTTACTTATCTTTTTATTTTCATCATCTGTATAACTGTATGATAATATATGCCACATAGGGTGGTGAACATGGATATAAAACTTGTGTAGTATTTTTTTGGCATAGCATACTCTAATAATGGATCATTCTTAGATGAAAATAACTCTTTGTCTGTCCTCTTCCTCCTCCCAGTGTGGCTTTCCTGTTTGTGGGAATAATGATTTAGAAGTTTGACCTATATAAAACTATACTTGTTATAGTAGAGCATAAATTCTAAAGCACTTTGGTGTGGTGATGTGAAATTTCCTAATATGGCTTTTCTTCCCAATTCTCTGCAACTCCCACCAAAGAACTGGGTGGGACTATGCAAAGAGGGTATTCGTAACACTAATGGAGGGGACTAGTCACTTTTCGTTACCACCCCTGGCTAAAAGGATGATCCATCTTAGATGCTGATGCTGGAAGAGAGACACCTAAGGACATTGGAAGAGCTGCGTCAAGATTTCTGTCTCAAGTGGCAGAGGCCTCTGAGAGCAGATGGATCACAGTATCCCAGGCTGTGGCCAGGCTGTGAACTATGGGGCAGAGTGACAGGCAGGCTAGCTTCCTGGACCACGCACGCAAAGGCCAAAAGGCAACGTGTCTGAGAGGCTGAGAACTGAAGGGAAACGTGGCTACCATGTGGCTGAGAGGCTGAGAATCAGAGAGGGACTTGACTACCGGCTGAAGCGACCAGCGACTTAACTGTTTGCTAATCCTGACATGTGACAATCTATTAACTTCCCTGATGAACCCCCCTAATTGTGAGTCTTGTCTGTGAGTTCTGTGTAGCCATTGCAAGGAATGATCAAACCCAGGAACGGCTGCTGTCAGCACAGTTAAAGGAGGACTAAACTAATACAGCAAGTCTAGTCATGCTTGCGTGGCTCCTCCCTCCTGGCAGTAGGGAAGCCAGAGGAGGTCAGGTGTGCCATCTCCATTGTCGTTCATTGCATTCGGTTTGTAGAAAGCTCTGGCTTACAGTGGGAAACCTAACTCCATTATCAGTCTTGACATGAGATCAGTCTGATGTGGGTGCATTCTTACCATTTACCAACTGTGTGGCAGTTCTGCCTTCAGGCAGAGTGTGTTTGAAAGTAGATTAAGGTATGTCACCTTCAGGGTGAGCCCAGAAAAGGACCATTTGCCCTTAGGAAGCTTAGACCTTTCCCTGCTTCATGAGTTCCACCGGCGACCCAGATACATCGATCTGTTACCAATCATGATTTTGTGACAGTTTCTCTCGTTTTCATTTCTGTTATTAGCCCGTGGCTGGGAATCCTTTGGATGCCATTGTGGCCTCATGTGGGTGGTTTTCCTCATGTGAATGACTTGTCTTTGTCTTGTCTAAGGTTCTAATGAAAGGATCTCTAACAGTTTTGCACTGGGCTGTGATCTACAAGGTTGACAGTTCAAAACTACCAGCTGCTCCTCGGGAGAAAGACAGGGCTCTCTATGCCAGTAAAGATTTAGCCTCAGGAACTCACAGGGGACGAAGCCCTAGCCTGTCCCGTTGGGTCGCTGTGAGTTGGTCTCGACTCCATGGCAGGGAGTTTGGTTTTGGAGTTCCTAGGTGACTGAGTTACATATTGGACTGCTACTTGCAGGATTAGCGATTTGAAACCTCCAGCCACTCTGGGAGAGAAACGGCATTCTTCTCATAAAGAGATTTAAAGCCTCGGAAACTCACAGGGACCGTTATACATACTCTGCCTGATAGGGACATGATGAGTCAGAACTGAATTCATGATAGTGAGATATTAGTTTTATCAAGTACATTTGAATTTGGGAACCTTTTCCCCCTAAAACACATCTCATTGACTTTAATCTTAAGCTATCAAAATCATATTATTAACAAGAAATAAAGGGCAAAATGTTTAAATTCTATCATTTTCCTCCCTCTCACAGATTTTTTTCCTCTATCTTCTCACTCTATCGCCTTCATTTTCATTTGTGTAATTTTTCTTGGTTTCTTTCCTTTAGGCTTTCTTTGTTCTCAGGATAATTTGCCAGCTAATTCTCTCCAACCTCCAAAACATTTTTTCTTTTTAACATTTTCTTTTGAAGAGTCTCTTCCTTTGGAAAAGTGTGTTCCAAGGATTAAGAGGTCGACAAAGAAAAGAAATCAACCACTTTTTCCTTACAGGCTATGTGACACAGAACCTGTATTGCTCTAATAACTGGGCTGGTTGGGAAAATGACTTGTCTCCATTAGTCTCCCCAGAGTGGATTTGGCCAGTTCAACCCCTTTGTCAGGGGACATTCATAAAAAGAACCCAGGCTTCTTTTTATGATTTGATCACATGTCTCTTGAGTTTACGAGGGCCCTAGAGATACACTGGAGGATGGCTTTTTGCTTCCCTTCTCATGACATCAAATAATCTTTAATTAAGGAGGATGGTAAACACTCAACCATTGCCTTCATAGGCTCAGGGCTGACAAGGTCACTCACTCACAGCTCACAGGCTCACTCTGCTGCTCCACATGCTCCCCTCGCACCCTTGCTGGCCGTTGACTGCTCTCCAGGGGCTGTCCCTGGCTGCTGTGCATTCTGCTGCTGCTCTGCTCTTCTTTCTGACCTGGGACTTTCTAACAGAACCCCAGACTTGCCAGAACAGCTTTTGTATTGCTCCAGGCAAATGATCTCCCAAGTCAAGGAGGTCACTGGTCCCATGGTTGTCATTCAAGATGTCATTTCAGTTGACCTGCCATGTGACTGACAGACTTGATAAATTTACTCTGTCAACAAATGTTGATTCAGCACCCACTGTGTACTGGGTGCGGCGGATGTATAGCTTCTGCGTGCCTATAACTTTAATGATGATGGGCTCCAGGTGTCTGGGCTAGCCTGCTTACTGAAGAATAAACAATTATACATGTGTGTGCGTATGTACATGTATGTATATATGTGTGTGTGTCTATACACAGCCCAGTCTTACTGACCTTCTAATGCTATTGAAAAATTAGTAGGTTATACACTCCCTACCTCTTCTTGAGACCCTAGATTTCTTTAGTTGTTTTTTAGTTAACTCAAATTAAGATCTGGTACACATTATCAAAGTAAATACTCTCAAGGACCACAAGAAATTCTGGCAAGTATATTGGGTTACACCAGTTATCAACAGTGCCTTCATCTTTTCTTGCTAAAATGATCAGTTATTCATACCATCTTATTTTTCACATTATTAGGTATTCATTGTGTACAATGATTTACTTAAAATTAAATCCGTGATTTTTTTCCCATTCATGTTTTTCTCTTTCCATTTTCAAATTATATTTCAAGGTGTTCTAATATTGCTAGGTATGATTTGACCCCTTTTGTAAGCAGGAATTTCTTAAATAGTTGTAAAGTAAAACTTTAGAAATACATTTGCAAGTCAAAAAGAATGTCTTATTGTTTACTCTTGATTATTCACATTTTCTCTCCATTTGATCATTTAAATATAGATAGCTTTTATTGTTTCCAGAAAATGGTACTAAATTGCTTAATCTTCTATTGTTGCAAATTTACCTTATTTATATGTCCATCTTAAAAGTTATTTCTCTCCAATTCTAATTCTGTATTTGTAGCTTTGCAGACTCCAGTACTTGATTTCTATTTCTATTGCACTTAACAAGTATTATGTTATTTTTTCTCTCAGTAGTGATCATGATATTTTATCGAAAACTTGGTATTTAATTGTAAGCATTTCTAAAGGCTTTTTTCTTTGCTCAATAGCAAAGAAATTGTTGATTTCCTTTTGTATTTGCTAGATCATCTCAACACTATAACCATCCAACCTAAAATAAAGACTTAAGCAATGATAGCACTTATCATCTTAACCATAATAAAATAGATCTGAAATTCTTAAATATATTGGGAAGAACTTCTTAAAACCAGCCTCCAAGACAGTAGTCCAGGGACTTTTATTATTCACGCACATGGGTGATTCGGGCAGGCTGCCTCAGGGACGCAGTTCAGGAGACAGAAGCAGAAGGGAGAGTCTGAGTGTTTATTGAGTACTGACTAGTACCCAAGGAGGAAGTGGTAGAGTAGTAGAGTATCACTTTGGCTGCTAACCGCAGGGTCAGCAGTTCTAACCCACCAGTTGCAGTGTGGAAGAAAGACGAAAACTTTCTGCTTCTGTTAAGATTTATAACCTCAGAAACCCAAAAGAGCAATTCTACTTTGTTCTACAGGGTTGTTATGAGTCAGAATTGACTTGATGGCTGTAAGTTTGGTTTGGAGTACCCATGGAAGATAGAATGGACCTTGTCCTTCAAAAACGGCTTCCTCAAGTACAAGTTATGGGGTATCTCCCAAACTTTCGGGAGTAGTCAGCCCTATCTGACTCTCAGATTGTTCTCTTTGCTTAGAAGTGTGCATCTGCATTCAAGCTGCAGGGATTGTTAGCGAGCTCTGTCTGTGGAAATGTTAACTTCTAAAGGGAAAAAGCAAAGGTTTGTTGGCTCCTCCTGAATTCTAACAGAATCACAAGATTGAAACAAAGGAGAGCTAAGTATAGAAAACCCCAGTGAAATGCTGGGGCCGACTACAGCATCAGTGTAAGAAAGTTTTTATTATTACTAAGGAATCTTCTAACCTACATTTAAGAGACCAGTAAACTCCCTTCTGAGTGCTTACCCCTTCACTTTCATACACACTTCTAAGTGCTTAGCCATTGTGTCACCAGAGTTGCTCCCCATAGTGTTCGTTCAATCATTTTTACGGATATAGCTAAATACTAGATTCCTCACTTACTATTATTAGCTAAACTATGAATTTCTACTCTTCTCACCTCGATTTGTTTTATCATTTTTGAAATAGCATGTTTATTAGCTAAACTATTCTGAAATAGATGGTATTTCTGAAATACCATGTTTATTAGCTAAATAATTATTAGTTAAACTATGAATTTCACTTTTCTCACCTCGATTCGTTTTATCATTTCTGAAATACCATGTTTAACTCTAATTAGTTGTTTTTAATGTTAATCTTGTGAAGGAGTCTTGTTACAGGTCAAATAAATTTGTCCCAAATCACATACCGAATCATTTTTCACAGCATTTCTATGTTTCACCATTCTTGCTTTGTGCATTCAGATATGCAGGCATAAATGTTCTCGTTTGTTGTACTGTTTTATAACATAAATATAATCATTGTTGATCTGAACAGTATATCAGTGATGAATAGATCTAAAGAAAATAAGACTGACCAGTTAGATAATTTTAGGAATAGAGTCGTAGTATAACACTTGAAAAAAGACTTCCTAATATTTAGAAGTTCATAAAATTAGATGACTTCGGTGGTAGTAAATTTTCTATTACTTAAAGTTCATCAAATAGAGTTTACCTTTGAGGGAATGTTGGGAAAATGGACGCAGTGGGTAAGGAATTAACCTATATAATCTTTAAGTTATTTTCTAATCCTGAGATTAATTTGGACTGGTTTTGTTTTATGTTTCATTCAGCATATGTTTGTTATCTGGTTTGCTAAATGCATACCGCTGGCTTGGCTCTGAGTTGAATAAGAAGATGGATTAAAAAATACATACATTTAAAGTAAGAAAAAAGTAATGAAGAGTAGTTTTGTTTTTTGTTGTCTTTTGATATATTAAGTGATATAATGATGTCAAGTAAAAAAAAACAAAACTAAAATAAACCTCAGGTTCCACACGATTTGGTTGCTCATCTAAGGCCAGGATCATGATTAACAGAAGTACGGGGAAGGATTTGTGGAAGAGGCAGAGGAAGACAGAGAATGGAAGGAAGGGCATTTGAAGGACAGCCCCAGGGAAAGGCTCAGAGCAAGAACAAGTGTTTGAATGGGTAAGTTTGTGTGGATCAGTTAATCTAAAGAAAGAATAGAAATCAACCAAAGAGATTATGTGTACACAAGGGCAAAATTTGAAAAAACTTCATGAAAATACTCTAGTTAAAAATTCAGGGTTTAAGTTCCAATTTTTGTCTCAACTTTGCCTGTCTTATTCACCATCCCCATGGCAACAATTTTACTTAACATATATAAAAAGAACACTACTTTAGGTTAAAATACCCAACTCAATTGGGAAGAAGTCAACTATAAACATTCGTAATACTACTACAATAACATCAACCCAAATCTCTTGCTGTCTACTCTGTTCTGACTCACAGAGACTCTTGGACAGAGTCGAACTGCCCCCACAAGGCTTGCAAAGTTGTCATCTTTCTGGAAGTAGATTGCTGCATCCTTCTCCTGTGGACTGCCGACTTCTCAGTTGTCAGGGGAGTGCTTAAGCGCTGTGCCGCTGGGCTACTCGTGAGAGAATGGAAAACATAAATAAGTAAACCAGCTCCTTGCCATCCAGTGGGTTTCCACTCACAGCGAGTTATCAGTAGGACAGGGTAGAATTGCCCTCATACAGTTCCTAGAACCGTAAATCTTTATCGAAGGGGACGGCTACCACGTCTTGCTCAGGTAGAGCAGCTGCTGAGTTCACACCACTAATCTTTTGGTTAATGACCAAACAACGGCTGAAGCACTGCACCACCAGGGCTTCTTGGTCCTCTTAGCATTCCATTTTCGGTCATTACCTCCAAGATTACTTGAGTGGTGTAAACTTAAGTGCTTAGATACCCAAAAGTTAGCTGTTCAACTCCACCGGAGGTACTTCTGAAATCAAAACATTGCTATTTGCGTGGACCCTACAGAGCAGTTCTCCTCTTGCACACATAGAACCACCATGAGTGGACATCGACTCTTCTACTAACAATAACATGAGCATTGAGGCTGACAGGTGGCCAGATGGAGGCCTGGAATGGGTCAGATCTACACAGTTCAGAATCGTGGTAGTCCCAGAGCCTACATTCAAGGATGTTCTCTATGACGGTCTCTTATGTTATCATTTATACATTTGGGATATGCTTAGGACTGTTTATTTAGTACTAGAAAGTTATATTGAATTTTCCCAATTGTCGTAGCTCAAAAAATATAACTGAGTCCCATGCTACCATGTTCGTCCATCTGTGTACTTAATAATAATAATAAAAAGTCACAAAGCAGCTATCCCCTGAGATCTAATTATGTAGTTCTAGAACTTAATAGGTTTAATGTGCTTATTTGCTATAGCTTTGTTATGCTGACACCAAATCGAAATTGCATGGCATGATTAAGTGTTTCCTAGCTGAAAGGTGGGGAACTTCATATATCCATTTTTTAAAATTTTAAACCTATATATTTTAATGTGCTCACTGTTTTCACATTCTCCTTTTTTTAGATTATCACAACAAACTTCGTGGAAGAAGCATAACTATGTGAATTTCCCTTTTCATTAAATGGGGAAGTTGAGTCCAAAGAGGTTATAACTAATAGAGAAATTTAGAACTAAAGTTACCCATTCCAACTTTTTACTGCATTAGATCATAAAAAAATCATTTCTTTAATTATTCTGTTCTTTATATGGAAGTGCCTTCTTCATTTAAACAGTAATTTTAAAAGAAAATTTGAAGGAGACGATTATTTATTGGGCTGCTAAACCACAGGTCAACAGTTCAAAATCACTAGCCACGCTTTGGGAAGAAAGATGAGACTTTCTCTTCTTGACATGATTTCCTGCCTTAGAAACCCAATCCAGGCAGTTCTACTCTATCCTGAAGGGTCACTGTGTTGGTCTGGGTAGACTAGAGAAACAAATTCCTGGACACTCATGTGTATAAGAAAGAGGTTTTTATACAAGAGCAATTAAATATTGCAAAAACATCCCAGCCCAGCCAGATCAAGTTCATAAATCCAATGTTAGCCCATGTGTCCGATAACAATCCATAAAATACTCCTTAGACTCACACAATACATGCAATGACGCCAAATGCAGGACCATCACAGGCCCCTGGGTGGAAAGTCGTGTGGATCCAGTGGCGGTGTAAGCATTCTCATCACTGGCAGGGGTCTCCACGTGGCTTCTTCAGCTCTGAGGCTCTGGCTGCCATCAGCCTCTCTCCAGGAGGCTTGTCAACAACAGTGTCTCGCAGGACTGAGCAGAGAGAAAGTCTCTCAGGGAGTCAGCATCTGTCCCACCTCCAACAAGCTATTTATCTCCTGAGTGCTCCAAATGAGGTCATCAAGCCACAATCTTGAACTCTACCCCTCCACTCTTAATCCTCCAGTTGACACCAGATTGTGTAACTACCACAATCAGTATAAGCCAGAACTGACTCAAAGGCAGTGAGTTTTTTGGTTTGGGGAATTTCATAGTTTTACTCTTCTAAAAACAAAAGTCAATCTCATTGCTTTAGGGCTAATTCTGATCCATGGGCCCTATAGGACAGAGTAGAGTTGTCCATGTGGGTTTCTTAGGCTGTAACTCTCTATAGCTACACATGTCCTGGTCTTTCGCCCATGGAGAGGCTGGTGGATTTGAACCACTGGCCTCATGGTTAGCTTCTAAAGGCACTGATGCTACATAACTGTGCCATTCTCAAAAATGTAAGCATGCTGTCTTTACATTCATCTTCCTTAACCTCAATTTTGGAGTTGCCTGGTCTGTGTGTCATTGTCCTCTCCTTCCTTTGGGAGGGGTGCCTTTCCAAAATAGTTTCTGAGAACCCAAGATCGAATCTCTTTTCAGTGTGGCTTTAATCTCTTCCTCCTCAGTGTTTTCTGAAATTTCATGAAACCCAAATCCAGGCCCACTGCCAAGTTGATGACACATAATGACCTTATAGGACAGCCCCCTCTGTGTCCCCCTCTATGGGAGTAGAAAGCTCTTCTTTCTCAAGCAGCGCAGCTGGTGGTTTCAAACTGTTGACTTTGGAGTTAGCAGCCCAACTCTTAACCAGTATGCTACTAGGAGGGCTCTTGAGATTTTATGAAGCAGGGAAGAAAAAACTCTAGAGCTGCATCCCTTCTGAAGCATCCAGCCACATCGCTCTGCTTATAAGCAGTTTTAGGGTTCTACCTTCTCGTTGAGATCAGTTGGCCTTTTCTGGATAATGCTTGACTAAATCTAGGTTTTCCTGGGCCATGAGCTTTCTTAAGAGCCTTGACATCTGTCTAGTTTGAAAATGGAAAACAACCATTTGCCAACTTTTCTATGAGAAAACGATAGCAACATCCAAAGCACATTATAAGCATTAAAGCATTGATTAGGCTCACATGGTTTTACCTGCTAATGCTCATAGGTCCACTAATCCTGCTAGGGTGGTGAAGCCCCATGGGCAGATTTTTCCGCTTTCCTGTTGGCATTCATTATAAAGAGAACAACTTTTCTTGATAACCTTTTTGGCTTACATGACTCCTTTTTTTATATAGGAAAGGCAGAAATAATACAATATGATCCCCTTACTCATTACTGTTTCCCAAACTGTGAAGTTGGCTTCCAGCATTTGACCAACCAGGAGTTGTTCTTGTTGTTGTCAAAAGCACAGCAATCCATTGCACTTACTTGTTCAAATTTGTTCCTGATTCTTTTTGACTCAGACGAAGTAAGTAAAAATATTCATGCTACTCTTGCGTATTACATGTTGCCGACATGCAATCAGCCATGTTTCTAAAGAACTTCAGTTCTTTTGGTAGATGAGACTTTTTTTCTGGAAATTCTACCCTCTAAGACACTCTGTATCTTATATCCCTTAATTTCCTGTCCTCTTTTCTTGTTGCTTAAACTCTCATATACTTTATCACAAGTCCATCTCCTCATTACTACCCAGAAACATCAGTCTCCTAGTTGTAAAGTATTCTCAGGCAAGAATTCCCAACACGCAACAACAAAACTTTTAGTTCCTCACACCTAGCACTCTCTTAATCTCCAGTCACATTTTCTGCTTTTGAAGAAGTGAGAGATTGGGCATAAAAAGTTGTTTTCGTTTTAGGCACTTCACCAGTTTTTTGGAGACTTCTGATTTTATTTCAAATTTCATACAAATGTATTTTAAGCAAGTACCTGAAATTAGATCTCTTGGACCTAGCTCTTTGGAAATAAATACAAAAGTTTTCAAACTGTATGGTTCTATATAATTCCAAGGGCATTCATACTTAACTTATCCCACAAGGAGTAATACACTCTGCATTTTGATTCAGTAGACACATATTTTATATATATATATATATATATTTCAAGCTCAAATAGTGTGACACAGTCGGGGTTTTATTTTTTCCACGGGAAGGATTTCATCACGTCATAGGACAGCCAGTAGTTTATAAAGCACTATTGTCAGTGAACAGGTAAGAATGAGACGTGAACAGTGAATGACCTGTCTAACAATGGAAAACCCGTGGAATCCCTTGGAACAGAAAGGATAGTGTTTTTCTAGCAAAGTGGTGGGCAACCTTTCTTTTCTTTTTTTCTTTCCAGCCAAGGGCTTTTTGGGTATTTAGCACTTCATTCCCAAGCCATACAAAATTATTGATTTAAAAATTAGCCTGCTATATTTGGGCAAATATTTATTTAATTCACTCTTAATGTGATGGCTGAAACTGCTTCTCTTTGGTGAGGCAAATGGTCTTAGGCGGCATCAATAATTTCATGGGTCTTACACAGCCCATTGGCCACACATTCCCCACCCTTGTATTAGAGACAGAAGATACCAGCTTTCCCAGGATTGTTTAATTCCAGATGTTGATTGTATTACATGTAAAATAAAGGATTAATATTACTTCTGTGTCACATCTTTGGGATAAGAGGGTCTGGCAGATTATTTTTGCTGTAGGATAACTATTAAATAGAACTCTCTCTTGAGGCAAAAGGCAATTTGGTTCACTTAATTTCATGATTTAATAAGTCAAACTTACTTTTAACTTAAATATTAAACTGTTCATTTTAACCTTTATCCTAAAATATTTCCTTGGGTTTGTTAGACACTACCACCTAGAATTTAACTGTCAAGTATGTTTCTTGAGTATATCTGCAAGGGATTAAATAAATAGTTTGAACTTTTCAACTTTTCAAACAATTGGATTGAGTTGACATGACTGATCCAGCCAATGTGCTTCTATGTGCAGTGTGCGCCAAATGCCTAAAAGCAACTTACCTTTCATTGATAATGACTAAGTGTGGGCAGAGAATGGGAGACTTAATAAGAGAAGAAATTAAGAGTAAAGAAGAGGAAGTTCTCTGTGTTTACAGAGAGTTGCAGCATTTAGTTATTTGTTATATGTACCAGAACCATACTCACTGCCACTGAATCAGCTCTGACTCTCGGGGACTTTTGAGGACAGAATAGAACTGACCCTGGGAGTCTGATCTTGCTTCTAAAGAGCAGCTGGTGGTTTTGAACTGCAGACCCTGGGATTCCCAGCCCAACTCATAACCACTTCAGCTTTTAAAAACGGGTCATTTTGCGATAACATTAATTTTGCCTGCTGTGATCTTTCATGTGATAATAATTCTTAGAAACAAGAAAAATAGGTAGAAATCAGATAAGCATAATGCGATGATGATAATTGTAGGGTATTTCTTTAAATCATTTTATTAGGGGCTCATATGGCTCTTATCACAATCCATACATACATCCATTGTGTCAAGCACATTTGTACTTTCCTTGCCCTCACCATTCTCAAAGCATTTGCTCTCCACCTAAGCTCCTGACATCGCTCCTCATTTTCCCCTTCCTCCCCGCTCCTCCATCCCCCGTGAACCCTTGATAATTAATACATCATTATTTTGTCATATCTTGACCTATCCAACGTCTCCCTTCACCCACTTTTCTGTTCGTCCCTCAGGGAGGAGGTCACATGTAGATCCTCGTGTAATCGGTTCCCCCTTTCCAACCCACCCTCTCTCTACCCTCCCAGTATCGCCACTCACACCGCTGGTCCTGAAGGGATCATCCGCCCTGGATTCCCTGTGTTTCCAGTTCCTGTCTGCACCAGTGTATATCCTCTGGTCTAGCCAGACTTGCAAGGTAGAATTAGGATCATGATAGTGGGGGAGGCGGAAGCATTTAGGAACCAGAGGAAAGTTGTATGTTTCATCGTTGCTACATCGGGTGTTTTAAATCAAGTCCATCTCTTTCTTAGGCTAGGTTTCTTATATTAATTTCCATTTTCTCCCTCTTATATGTCTCGAAAGACATAGCTTTGCTTGAAAGATGTTTTATTTCCCTTCTTTCTTCTGTTCTTCTGTTGATTAAAGACCATAATGATACACAAAGAGATCCAAGCTCTCCCCTGTTCTCTTTTGGAAATCTTTCCATAAAGCCAGCCGGCCTGAGAGCAGAGGAGCTTCCCTGATACACAGAATGGGGCGCTCCAGTAGGAAATGGCCCAGTGTCTGGCTGACATTGTCAAGACGACTCTCGGGCCACGCTCGAGGGGGATATATGTGAAAACTAAAGCAATCGCTCTCTGATGCTGACTGGTTAGCATTGTAAATTAATTAGAGTTATAGGTACATATTACAAATTAAACATATACAAACCAAAATATGTATGATGTGTGTGTTTTAACAATAAGATTCAAGCAATTTGTGAACCATAAAAAAGGAGCTTGAAATTTCAGCTCCACAAAATAAATGAAGTTTAAAATTTAGTCAGTCCTATTTTATGTTCAGGAAAACGCACTTGGCTTTTTCTGAGAATCATTCCGTCTGTTCTGGTTTATAAAAGAAATTGGGTGAAATCCTCTAAAGCGTTCGTTTCCAGTTTTACCCTTGTAATACACCTTGCACTCACATTTTGCGAATGATTTGCTTCCTTAAAAAAAATAATAAATGAGAACAGAATCCGTGATGTATTCTTTTCATTTTGTTGTGCTGATCCGATTTTCCTGACTGACAGATAGAGGGGTGAATTGCACACTCACGCTGAAACGTGCACATCATTTTGTGGTTTACTTATTGCCACAGCTTTGTGGTAAGGGATGTTCCCGCTGTGCCCCGGTTAGACATTCAACTGCTTACACTCTGTGTGATTATCGTGGCCAGCCCCTGCGCTCCATACACACACTCTCCCCAAATGTCCTGGCAGCCTTTTCACTTCCTCGGAGGTTTTATTTTTTATTGAGAGCAGATACAGGCGATGTGCATGAGTGTGTCTTGCACGAATCGATAGTATCCATCTCCTTCAACATTCTTTGGAGGAAAAGATTCTGGGGCTGAGGCTCTTGGGGACAGATGAGACACAAAAAAGAGCAACCCCAAAAGAAGGACCAGACGCACAGCCTTTCCTAGCCACGCTGCCTCTCTCACTCAGTTCGGATGTGTGTGTGTGTGTGTGTGTGTGTGTGTGTGTGTGTGTGTGTGTGTGTGTAAAAGACGGTTTCTCTGTCAGGTAAGTGGAAGCATGCACACTTAGGATTTGAAAATCTGCATTCAAGAAATGGTCTTTGTTTTTAATAGCCTCCATACCATACACTTTTGAACTCGTTAGAGAGATAGTATGTGAATTAAGAACCTACAGTGTAATCCCAAGGCTGCTCAATATATGGAAAGGCCCTTTACATTTTTTTTTACACATTGTGGATTCCACAAATATTTTCCCTTTTTCTCCCCCAAGCTAGAAAACTAGCTGAAGCTTGTAGAAATAGACTTGGGAGTTGTGTAATGTGTTCTTGGCCTATTACAAATCTAGCTAAACCTACAACCTG
The DNA here is from genome assembly GCF_050624435.1 of Tenrec ecaudatus. Lineage (NCBI taxonomy): Eukaryota > Metazoa > Chordata > Mammalia > Afrosoricida > Tenrecidae > Tenrec > Tenrec ecaudatus. Next base: position 109,314,428 of record NC_134531.1, on the reverse strand, counting down.
CTAAGAAAGACCAGATCCCTTCCAGCTTGTGATTGTAATACATGATTTGTGTGGACTCGTCTCGACCTCACAAATGCATTTCATATTTTCTGAACGGGGCTTCTGTTCTGAGCTAGGTAGGTTTCTCACTGCGTGTGTTCAGTCCACTGATTGACTGACTGAGAGCCAAATTATTCTCCCTAACGCATACTCCATTCCCAAGTGCTGCAGAAGAGGTGGGCTCCAGGGGCCAAAATTGGACCCTCACTAACAAAGCATGCTTTCTGTCAGTAGTAATACGTACACAGTGAATGAAGATTCAGTGACCTATGTTCTTCCATTTAAATCCTTAAAAATTTAAATTAAAACTTTGTCAACAGTAATTCCAACCATACTGTGGCAAAAAGAGCGTTCCCTGCAATCTGGCGGCACTAAATGTAATTCATAACTATCAAAAATCCGTTTTGTCTGCATAACTTTTAAGAACACTCCTGATGTCTTGAAAATTCCATGCAATTTTCTTTAAAAGTTGGTTTGGAATGCCACTGTGCATCTTGAAGCCCACATACAGTGAGCTAAATTACAGCAATAGCATATTTCTCAAGCACCATATAGTTGCAAATCCTTTATCCTGAAGTACATAGTAAAGGATTTTCTCCTTGAACAGTGAAGGAAGGTGCATTTCAGGGTAGTTTCAATTTAACACATGATGTGCTGCACGCTTAAAGCTGCATTTTGTCATTGCTACCTTTTCTTCTTTATTCACCCCTGTTTCCTGTAAAAGGAATTAGGGATGTAATGCTGATTATAAAATTTGATTCATATTATCACCGTTCTCCAAGCATCGTTTCCCTTGACTGGCTCACGTAGTACTTCTTTTGTAGAGGCAAGTGGAAATGCAGACGAGAAGATTGTTTCTTTTTCACCACCATCTCTAGCACCCCTTCTTAATCACTACTGGTCCTCCAGAATCTGTAAATGACAGTACCATTTCCCTTGTTTTTCAGGCAAAAATACCCTAGATGTTTCCGAAGCCTCATTTTTCTCCAGTCTTTTCATAGTTACCATTATCAACCCAAGGCTGCTATATCTTCAAAATAAAGCCCAAGTAGTGTCAGTTTCATTGGCATCTGCCTTCACCACTTAATTGTATTCCCTGTTTGTCTTACTCCTACCCTGCCATCTGCCACCCAACAACCACAATGAACATTCTAGACTATTTTTGAATGAATGGATGATTGAAATTGTCGTTAATTCTTCCATGACTCTGGCGGTTGTTGGGTATAGTGACACTGTGCACAACAGAATGAAACACCACCCAGCACTGTAGTGTCCTCATAATTGCTTTTATGCTTCATCTCATTGGTGCAACCACCGGGTCAATCGTATCTCCGCTATGTCACCAATCATGATGTCCTTTTGCAGGGACTGGTCTCTTCTGAAAGGTCCAAAGTGTGTCAGTGAAAGTCTCACCATTCTCACTTGCATGCCTTTAGCAATATGTTGTTTATTCTGGCTTATCCATCGACCTAAAGCTGTAATTTATACTAAGAAACAGCCATTCAGATGCCCTGGCCACCATGGATACCTGTGAAATTCAGTTAAACATTTAGCTAGGTAGCTCTCAGGGGCCACCCTTGGAAGCATCTACTCAGAATGTTAAAGAATTGGACCCTAAGTTTGTAAGGCAGGCAGCCTTAGTTAGACTTCTTCTCTGGGCAACTTGATAGCAGTCCAAGCTGCAGTCCACCCAGCATCTTTGGGAGGCGAGAGCCACATAGAGTAGACGCACTTACTGCCCTAACTGAGAAAACACCTTCTATGAGGAGCTAATGTCTCGTGGACAAACCATACACTTGTAGGTCCCTACAGGTGACATGTCTGACGACAAAACTGCACTGGGAGCCTAAAGCTGTGCTGTCCCCATTGGGAATTTTTAGTTCTCTCGAGTGAAACTGATGGTGTCTACCAAGCAGGGGTGAATGTTTTCTCTGCACAATGTTTGCCTAGGAACCTGGTTAACATCCATTGTAGGGTTACCAGGGGAATCGACCAAGGAAATTAACCATAGGCAGAGTTGTAGTAGAAAAAGGAAAGTGGGTTTGTTTGGGTTTGGTGTTTTTTAACTCTTTATCCACTACAGGTGTTTGAAAATCAGCTTCATACTTTACATGTTAAAATGAGCATCTTTTTATTGTTGGGCACCGTTGAGTCAAGTCTGAATCATAGGGAACCCATGTAATGGAGCAGAACTGCCCTATTGTGCTTTCTTAGCTGTAATAGTGACGGAAGCAGATCACCAGGTCTCTGTCCCACAGAGCTGCTGGGTAGGTTTGATCTGCCGACCTTTTAATGAATAGCCACGCTGAACTACCACACCCTCAAAGCCCCTTGTATTTATCGAAGAGCAGATATCTAACTACCATACACATGGTATTTCTCTCCTCTCCTGGTTAGGAGAGTTGGTTCTGTTTTTGTTGGTAGTGGTGATGGTGGCAGTGCTGGTGTTTTAACAGAAATTTCACTCCTAAACTCAAGATGGAGAGTGTTGACCGGTGGCAGGATGTTCCTGCCAACTGTGAGCACTTCTGCTTCAGTCGCAGGCCTGCCAGTCTCGGCCTCACCTACTATTTCTAATGCGGTCGAGGGGCCAGAAAACAACCAGCTTCAGATAGTTGTTTATTTTTGCATGAAAGTGAACACCCTACTTAATACCAGGCAACAATATCGCCAAGGATACTGCTTCTGTCTTTTGTTTAAGTCTGACTAAAACGACACAGAGAAACAGGGAAGAAGTCATTTAAAATTTGCCATTTCCATGAATTGCTACTGTCAGGAAGACCAGCAGATTGGTACCTAGTATCCCCTAACCATTACAGACTGTTCTTGGCAAAAAAACAACAACAACTAAAAACCTGTCAGTTTTGAAAACATCTTTTAAAGCAGGTTTTTCTATTATTTAATCTCCTAGGGACTAGGATGGGAAAATAGTATTGGAAAGAAGCTAATACAAATATTAGTGAGAAAATATTGCCAGAATGTATTATATATTGTGATATGAATTCTCTCTGAAAGTATTTCCCTCAGGCTTTATTATTGGTTCCAAGATTATGGATGAAAGGATTTTCACTGGCATATGCTACAGATTGAGTTGTGACCCCTCACCCCACCCCCAGCCTTCAAAAAGACCCCTTTTGAGTTGCAAGTACTAACCCTTATGACGCTTGATATGATCCTATGGGAGTGTAGGGTTTTCTTTGCTATGAGAACGAGCCTGCATCTGTGCAGGCTGTGTCCTAAGCCAATCAGGTTGCATTGTAGGAAGAGCAGACGAAAGCGAGAGAAGCAAGCAGGAATGGAGGAACGATGACACCACCCAGAGCTCTTGGAGAACTGAGCATGGCAGAGAAACTGAAACGCGGCTTTTACCCCACAAGACAAAGAGAGCCTGTCTCAAAAGTAAAGCCAAAAAACCAAATTCACCACCCTTGAGTGGAGTTTGACCAATAGCAACCCTCCTAAGACAGAGTAGAACTGCCTGGGGTTTCCTAGGCTGCAAATCCTTCTCCCTTGGTGGTTTTGAACTGCTGACCTTGTGATTAACAACCCAATTAAGCAGTTTGATGCCCCGAGTTTCTCTGTGGGAGAAAGATGAGGCTTTCTGTTCTGGAAAGAGTTACAGGCAGGGGAACCCACCAGGGCAGTTCTACTTTGTCCTGTAGGGTCCCTATGAGTTGGCATCAGCTCCATGGCCGTGACTTTGGTTTTGTTATCAAGCTTTAGAACATCTTCATTCCTCTGAAGCAGTGGGTCTCAACCTTCCCAGTGCTGCTACCCTTTAATGCATTTTCTCATGTTGTGATGAACCCCCCCCACCCCAACCATGAAATTGTTTTCATTGCTACTTCATAACTGGAATTTTGCTACTATTATGAATCGGGCAACCCCTGTGAAAGGGTCATTTGAGAACTGTTGCTCTGAAGGACTAAGGAGGGGGCCAAGTTCTCCCACCTCCAGGTCCAGAATCATGTTGCTCACTTTCTCAGGCTAGACCACTCCCTGCAAACAGTAACTGCCCTCGGCCCCCCCCCACCCCAGCTTCCAGCTTCTTTGTGAGACCACCCAGGTTGACCTTTCTATGGGAGAATGGCAAAGAGGTTAGTAATGACAAAAATTCCTTTCTTGTGAAGTAAGCCAAACATGTGATTAATAGAATATTCATTTTGTTTCTTTAATGTAGTGTTTTTATATGATCTTTGTTACTAACTAACATGCATATATGTATATTTTAAAATAATATGCATTATTGTTTAGCATAAGTAGGATAACATTGGTGCCATTTGTCAGTCAGTTTACCCAAGAATAAGGACCATTATGTTCATTAAGTGACAAGTGCCACACTCTTGGTCTGACCAACTTGTACTCACTCTTGGTTCATTCTTTTATCAAGTTCACACAAAATTGTGTAACTACCACAAATATTTTCATCACCCCAGTAACTCCTGGGCATTGGGATACTTGTTTGCAGTTAATCCCTATTTCCACATCCAGCCCTAGGCAACCACTAATCCACTTTCTCTCTTTAGAGACTTAACTTTTCTGAACATGTCATATAAATTTGTAACCTTCTGGCTTCTTTCACTTACAATAATATTTTTGAGGCTGGTTTTATGTTGTGGCACATATAGAGAATTTGGATTTTTATCACTAAATAGAATTTCATGTGTGCAATACCACATTTTGTTTCTCGCTTCACCAGGCAGTGGACATTTGTTTGCCTCTGTTCTGGGGCTATTATGAGTATTCATGCTTTCTTACAAGTTCAGCTATTAATTTCAAAGAATGCTTATTATATTTTTATTCAGCCTTCTTAGTTATGCCAAATGTTTTCAAGAGAAGTAGATTTTTACCTACAATCTAATAAAAGAATTTGTAAGTTGAAATTTGTGTTACATGCAAGATAGTGATCATGTTTTGCCTCTGTTTTATGAAAACATTCTTTAAAGGGGACTATAGTAATGATTGAACATGCCTTCAGATTTAATACAACTGAATTATTAGAATAACTTTCAAAAATAAATTACAAAAGTAGTCTAAAATCCTTAATGGCACAGAGACATAAATAGTAGGATGTTTAAAGTATTAGCAATGGGATATTTTGTTTAACTTAATATGGGACAATGGAAAGCTTACCTTAATATGTTACTTTCTCCTCTGCACCTTCAGACAAAGGATTAGAAGGTTAAAAGAAATGTGTTTTTTAAATTTATTTATTCAAATATTCACATCCGGAGTATACCCAGTGAACTTCAGTTCTACCTTTGTTGAATTGCTGTGATGCGCATTAACTTAAAACATTTCTAATGATGAAATTGTTGTATTAGGAATTAACTCCATGTTGACTGTTTTTTGTTTGTTTTTAAATCACTTTATTGGGGGCTCACACAGCTCTTATCACAATATCTATACATACATCTATTGTGTCAAGCACATTTGTACCATTTGGTTTTGACTTGTTATACATCCACTAACAACTTACAAACCTGCACACATACCACTCCTATTTCTGACTCGGGTTTTCCTTCTCCTAAACTGGATCACAGTTTGTAAATGGTAGCAGTCGTTATGTATATAATATGTCAAGACCAACAAAGCCTACTGTCATAGATGATGAAACATCTTCTTTCCTCTTCTCCTAGGGCTTTGAAAACATTATTTTAATCTTGATAGTTGCTTTGGGCTTTTATGCTGATACATCAGCTTAATGAATATGAACTGAGCTCTTTCATAATTCCGTGTCCATGATGAAGAAAGGTGGTTACCGGTTACTCTAGTGCACTCTGTTCTGTACAGGTTTGTGTTATATTTTACCTTGTAGGTGATGTCCTTTTAAAATAATTTATTGTGTTATTTTCCCTTCTTCTCAACAAAATCTATTTTTGCAAGAACTTTTAAAATGGATGTTGTTTTCCTTCATGGAAAATATCAACAACATCAAGCTGATTTAGATGCTTTTAACCTATCACTTAACATTAATGCATTGAATCTTCATGGAGATGCTAAAAGCAATTTAAGGTTCTGGGATATGATTCTCTCTAGTGAGATGTTATTGTCTTGAGATTCTGGCATTCTATCTTAATAGGGAACTGAAGATAGTTTTTTATTCAGCATATGGATTGCATTAGTATAGGATGTTATGAAATTTACTTTTCCATCAAGTGTATGTGTTAAATTTTAGCAGCAATCAGATATTCGTTGTCATTTCTAAAATATTGTTATTGCTTCTTTGTGTGTCATCTAAAGAAGAGACCTGATTGTCCCTTGGTAGACTCTCTGGAACAAACAATAGTAATTTACATATGAATATTACTATGGAATGATCTGTGGCCCTTCAAAATAGGGCCTGTGGGGATGCAGCGCCATTTGAGAATAGGGTTGTCTTTGTTATGTTAATGAGGACATGTCACTGTTGGTATGTATTCAACCAATCATTTATTAGATTTGAAAGGAGCAGGTTAGGCACAGAAGCAGGCAAGCAGGAATCGGGATCGATAGAAGCCATGGGGAGATCTCCACGGATGCCTGTGAGAAGAAGGCCAGAGAAGTTGCTACAGCTTCTTGTTTCCTCAAATGGGCCGAGAAAGCCTGTGGGTGGAGTTGGCGTCCTGAGCGCAGACTTCCAGCCTCTTAACGAGTACAAAAAGGAACATGTCTTCTTAAAGCTGTGCACTTGGGGGAAGTCTGTGATTGCGGCTGAAAAATAAACTAAGAATGAAGCAGCTAGGTGCCTGTAGCGTGGAGAAGCTTGAGTGGCACTGTGGAGTGCACATGGGGCTGTTAACTGCCCGGTAGGCAGTTCAAACCCACCAGCTGCTCTGGGGGAGAAATGTGAATTTGTCTGCTCTCTTGAAGATTCAAAGTGTTGCAAACTCTACCCAGGGTCACTATGAGTCAGAACCAGTGCATTGGCAGTAGGTTTGGTGTTTTGGGTGCCCAGTTTGCACCTACCAGGCAAAGATGAGACTTTGTGCTCTCTATAAAAATGTACAGTCTTGGAAACCCCAAATGATCACTGTGAGTTATAATCAACTCAGTGGTAGTGGGGTTGGTTTGGGTCTATCGTGCTGCTAAAAGAAAGCTGCCCCTCACCCCTTCCCATTTGTGAGGGGCTTCAAGCCCTCTTGTATGTACTATGGCTAAGCATGTCCCTTGTTCTCTGTTTTCACCCTTGCCTGATGAAGCCACAGCAGTGAGCTTCCAGGTCATCTTCAAGCTTTCCAGTGTGATGTGTTTATTGGTATTATTTTCCACATATATAAAGGTAGCTTTCGTTTATAGGGCATGGTAGAATTTGCTTACCACAACTTGGGTGTGAGTGAGGAAGTGTTATCTCCACTTTACAGATAAGAAAACTAAGACTTAGAAGAATTAAGTAATTTGTCCAAGACATTCATCTAGAATGCAAACTCAAGTCTGTCTGGCATTGAAATTCATTCACATAACTTGCATCCGTGGCCTTCTCTTACTGCTTTGGGAAGATCTTCTGGTTTCTATCTGCTTTGCTTTGCTTTATTTCCTTTCTACTTGTTCTTAATTATTACTCGACTTGAACTCATGGTAAAGCATTAATTCTCCAATTAAGACTGCCAAATACTTCATGCTCTAACACCAAAAATCATGCATAATCATGTTCTTATTCAACCAACCTAGCAACAAGCGCTCATTGTGCTGTGCATGGTAGCTGTGAAACACTCTACAAGATACGTGAGGGCTCATGAAGGTGAACTGAAAATAGGCTTGATCCTTCTGCCGATGTGTTCTGTGAGAGCAGGGTCTGAGTTGTATGTGTGTGCTGTTTGTGAATATAAGAACATGAGGGGAATCATCAGAAGCAACAAGGAAAAAGGTTTAGAGCAGTGGTTCGCAACCTTCCTAATGACGTGACCCTTTCATACAGTTCCTCAGGTTGTAGTGATCCCCAGCCATAAAATGATTTTTTTTGCTACTTCATAACTATAATTTTGCTACTGTTATGAATTGGGTGACCCCTGTGAAAGGGTCGTTCAACCCCCCAAAGGGGTCGCAACCCACAGGTTGAGAACCACTGGTTTAGAGTGATTTGACTTAAGAAAGTAGGGTTTGCAAATGAAGAAGGCTATATATAGATGAGAATATGATTCAAAGTATTTTCCTTTTTAAAAATATACATGTGTTATTCTGATAAAATAAACATTTTTAAAAACAAAATTAGTCTAGACCAGTGGTTCTTTCACAGGGGCTGCCCAATTCATAACAGTAGCAAAATTAAAGTTGTGAAGTAGCATCTTAACTAATTTTATGGTTGGGGGTCACCACAAAATGAGGAACTGCCTTAAAGGGTCGCAGTATTAGGAAGGTTGAGAACGACTGGTCGAGACTATGGCTGAGCAGTAGTGAGAGAGGCCCTGTCTCGGCAAGAAAGCACTAGATAGCTCAGAAACAGGAGAGAGAGTCTTGCAAGATGAGAGCCCGGAATGGCGAACAAAGCAGAATGTTTTCCATCAACTGATGCCGTTAATGTTTCCCACAGTGCTAGAGAGCAGTGGTGTTGTTAGTTACCGTTAAGTTGCCTCCAGTTCATGGAGACCTGTGTATGAGGGAAGTGATGTGTTACGTTTGTTGTCTTTGACATGTGTGACTCCTTTGTCGTGACATAGTAAAGGTTATTCGTTGTTGTTAGGTGCTGTCGTTGGTCCCAGCTCATTCAAGAATCTATGTACAATACAGCAAAAGTCATCCGGTCTTGGACCATTCTCACTACCATTGTTTTGAGTCCATGGGTGCAGCCACCGTGGCCATCTTCCTGTTAGGAGCCATCTTCATTTATTCGACCAGGCATGCTGTGCTTCTCCAGGAACCGGCTCCCCCTGCTATTTTTCCCAGAGTCTTATGAGATGAAGTGTCACTCTCCTTGCTTTCCAGGAGCACCCCAGCTGCACTTCTTCCACAACGGATGTGTTCATGTGGGGGCACTCCTCGGGAGATTTGGTCGTTTCCCATAGTATCCTTAGAGATAATCCCTAAAGAGCCTCGAGTGGTCCCCTGGGTTAAGTGTTGGGCCACTAACTGCAAGATCGGTGGTTCAAACCCTCCAGCCCCTCCACTGGAGAACGGTAAGACTGTTCCTGTAAAGATTCAGTCTTGGAAGCCCTGTTATATTGCTATAAGTCAGAATCTGCTCAACAGCAGTCTCTTTTAGAGATATAAAAGCACAAATTCTTTGGTTATCCTCCTCTTTCTCAGAGTGTTCTATAGTCAGATAGTAGCTACAGAGAGTACAATGTGATGTGATGAATGGATACAGCCGTCCACAGCACGCCTGGAGAGTTCCAAATGGCTATTCCAAGTCAGCCAGGGGCTCGCTGAGGACCAGGAAGCTGTCAGCACCAGTTGTGGAGGTAGAGGGGCAGCGTGACTGACAACTGCGGCGTGCTTCAGGGAGGAGGGCAAGGCATTTGTGTGACTGGAGCACGGAGTTTATAAATGGAAGATTATCAGAGATGAGAGCAGAAAGGTAGTGGGGAGTGAGGTGTTGACAAGCTTTAACTATAAAAAAGTTTCGACTTTGCTATAAATATTGGGAGCTTTCTGAGGTGTTTGAGGAGGAAAGTGACAAAATCAAATTTATCTTCCAAAAGCAGAATTCTAGCAGTGGTGTGGAAGATGGATTGCACTGAGATTAAGAGATTTAGTGAAGCGACTAAACATAGGGAAGATATTGGAGTCATTTAGAAAAGAGATGGCAAATCTCAGGTTTCTCAGGTTGTTTACTTTTGACTGTCTGACCTGAAAAGTAACAAAAGTATGTATAGTGCGTTATATGTCAATGTGTATATATAGTATAGTGAAATAATATACTGTATCGATAGTAAATTTAATGTATTATATGACATCACATTATTTTTATTTTTTAAATCATTTTATTAGGGGCTCCTCATACAACTCTTATCACAATCCATGCATACATCAATTGTGTAAAGCACTTTTGTACATTCATTGCCTTCATCATTCTCAAAACATTTCTACTCCACTTAAGCCCCTGGCATCGGGTCCTCATTTTTCCCCTCCATTCCCACTCCTCACTCCCTCATGAACCCTTGATAATTTATAAATTATTATTTTGTCATATCTTGACCTGTCCGATGTCTCCCTTCACCCACTATTCTGTTGTCCGTCCCCCAGGGAGGAGGTCACATGTAGATCCTTGTAATTGGTTCCCCCTTTCCAACCCCCACTTCCTACACCCTCCCGGTATTGCCACTCATGCCACTGGTCCTGAGGGATCATCTGCCCTGGATTCCCTGTGTTTCCAGTTCCTATCTGTACCAGTGTACACCCTCTAGTCTAGCCAGACTTGCAAGGTGAAATTGGGTTCATGATAGTGGGCGGGTAGGAAGCATTTAGAAACTAGAGGAAAGTTGCATGTTTCATCATTGCTACCTTGCACCCTGGCTGGCTCTTCTCCTCATCTTGACCCTTCTGTAAGGGATCTCCAGTGACCTACAAATGGGCTTTGGGTCTCCACTCCGCACACCCCCCCCCCTCATTCACTATGATAAGAGTTTTTGTTCTGATGATGCCTGATACCTGATCCTTTCAGCACCTTGTGATCACACAGGCTGGTGTGCTTCTTCCATGTGGGCTTTTTTGCTTCTGAGCTAGATGGCCGCTTGTTTATCTTCAAGCCTTTAAGACCCCAGACTCTATATCTCTTGGTAGCCGGACACCATCAGCTTTCTTCACCACATTTGCTTATGCACCCATTTGTCTTCAGTGATCGTATCATGGAGGTGAGCACACAATGATATGATTTTTTTGTTCTTTGATGCCTGATAACTGCTCCCTTTGGCACCTCGTGAACGCACAGGCTGGTGTGCTTCTTCCATGTGGGCTTTGTTGCTTCTGAGCTAGATGGCCACTTGTTTACCTCTGGGATCTTAAAGACATCACATTTTTATATATAATATCTACAATGCACTTAATAGTATGAAAGTAAAGAACTGAATTTATGTTCTTTAAATTTTAACGCTTCAAAAGCAAATTTAAAAAATGTTTCAAGTACTGTAACATAGTACATGCCCACTTTTAAATGTCACATGAACATCACTGACCCAAGAAAATGGTTTGCAAATTGAATTCTTAATGAAGTTTGACCTTGTTTGAATCAAAAAGACTAGTTTTCATACTTTGTCCCTTGTCTGGAATATATTTGCTTTCTTGGTCAACAGATATGTATGCTCAATCTGACATGATGGTTAAAACTTTGTCACTTGATCTCCCTTTTGATAGACTGGGCTTAATCTGGTTCTTAATATTTTATGCATTTTTTTAATTTTAGGGTTCATCTCTGTTGTATTTTGTCATTGTTGATAGCCTTCTTAACTCTGTTATAGATTTTTTTTTGTATTTTTCAGTATATGAAACCCAGCTTGGGTGAATATATAGAGACAATAACTAGAAAAAGGGTCCCTGGGGGATACAGCAGAGGAGGTCCAGGGGCAAGGGGGAGCTGATAATAAGGAATACAAGAAAGAAGAAATATTTTTAAACTGATAGTGCTAGTGGTTATGTAACACTGATTTGTATGATTGAACTATGGAATGGTATGCTGTCTGAATTAGGTCCTAGTGAAATGGTTTCAATTACATAAAAAAGGCAATCTAATTTTTTTTAAAAAGAAATGTAACACAAGCCACAAATATAAGTTACATATGTAACTTTACATTTTGTTTTAGCTTCATTGACAAGTGTGAAATGTAACCAGTAAATCCATTTAAAAGTATGATATTCAAAATATTCAGTATATTATAAATACGATATTACAAAACTCTTTATAATTTTTAAATATTAAGTCTCTGAACAATATTTGTGCTTTTACCTTTATAGCACATCTCGATTCAGACTATCCGCATTCCAGGTGCTCAGTAGATAGGTGTAACTAAACTCAAAAGTCAGTGCCGTCAAATCAGTTCAGACTCACAACGCCGTCTAGGAGGCACAGAATAGAACTGCTCCTGAGGACATCTGGGGCTTCCGATCTTTATGGAAGCAGAGAGCCTTACCTTTCTCCCAGAACAACTGGTGGGCTTGAACAGCTGACCTTGTGATGAGCAGCCCATCGTTTAACCCTCGTGTAAAGCTCCATTTCATTCTAAATGTAGTACAGTGTGAGAAAAATGGAGGTCAATGTGATTTTTTCTCTCTCTCTCGTTTTCTTTTTCAGTGGCACAGATGAGAGTAGACCTTAAACATGGATTTTATCATTTTATCAACTTGTTTACTCAGGATGTTAACTCATCTTGAGTTAACACACCTTAAGTTTATCTCCTACCTCATCCCTCCTTCCTTTCTTTTTATAATATCATTTTACTGTTTTATGACATCATTTATAAATACGCAGCCTGTATGTCTGACATTTTAGAAGACCGAGAGGAACAAATTAGAAACAAAAAGGAGACCATCTCCTTCCTAACTCCCTACTCTCTTGTAATGAAACCTGCATTATCTGATACAATAATGTATTCTTGGAATTGTTTTCAAGGTGCCTTTTCCTGCATATTCTTAGGCACCATTCTCTCATTAAGATGCCTGGAGGGGTACAGGGGCCCACACGGAATATGTCTATTCTGGAGTCATATATCTGATTTGGGGGCTTTGCTTTATAGTGAGCCCCTGCAACTGATGAGATGTCACTAGAGTTCAGCATTCACTAGAATCTGTAAATTGGAGAAGGCACCGTGAGAATAGCCTGAGTTTCTGATTAATAATCTAACATACATGGGATCTTTTAATTCTTAGAATTGTAGGCCTTCAACATCTGTGTTGTTGTATTGGTGAAGAGAAGTGCTCAGAGTCTCTGTAAAGGTTGTCTACGTGAAAGGAAGAGACCTAATTTAAACTCAGATATTTCTCACTATAAATCTGATACCCTTTCCACTACAGTCTGCTGCCTCTTTAGATAGAACCTTTCCCCTCTGAACATGCTATACAGTGAGTTTTCATTTGAACAATGTGCAGAAGAGCCTGGAGGGAGTCATTTCTAGATTCTGCCCAGCTTCTAGTACCCACTTCTTGCCGGTAATTTACATCTCTGTCTGTCTCAAACAGTGTTCTTGCTGTAGGAGTAGTGAAACCAGATATGTAACCCACTTTCCCAGAGAGTCACATTGAAATAGAATTCTCTGTCCTCTAGATTTATCTGCTTCAAGGTGAAGGTTTGGGTATTTTTAAGTCACTAAGACCTTATTTTATAACCCAGTCTTGTTTTTTAGAATGATATTAGAACTGGCAAATTATTTCACCTCTAGAATGATCGATTTCTCTATCTGTAAGATTTTTTAAATTTTGAAAATATGATAGATGGTCTGTAAATTGCCCTTATTTTACTTACCCCATCATAAAAAGCACTCCTGAATTTGGAAATGGGCCGTGATGGAAGCTGCAAACAAAGTGACTCTAACGAATGGCATGTGTTGTCCGTGTGAAAACGGCGGAAGTAGAAATGCTTATACAAGGTTAAGTAAAAAATATTGCTACCAAATAATAGAAACCTTTATTAAACAAAAATATGAAAATTTGAAGCCTTTGTTTCCTGAATACACTTGTGAAGTCAATCTTTACATCCCTCTAACTCTTCCTCGATTCCCTCTGCTGTCTCCAATGTATAAAAAGTTACAAAAGCAGGCTGGGAATCCTTCAGGGACTCTAATGGCATTCCTTTTCAATATTCTTCGAATTGGAGGAACAAAAGTTTAAAGAGGCAAGAAATGGTGGATGGGGTAATATTTCCTAGTGAAATTACCACAGGACAGCTCTTGCTGCCCTCAGAGAATGAGCAGGTGCGTTGTTAGGATGGGAAGAAATCCCAACATTCCTCGCCGTTTTTTTCCCAATGTAGTTTTCAATTTTCTGAAAAATCTTTTCATAGTAAACTTTCCTGATAGCCTGTGGCTTTTAGAAAATCTATCAATATTATTTGTTTCAAGTGCCAGAAAGAACCCTTTGGAAACCAGTTTGGATTGGCCCTGGTTTTGAAGACAAGCTTGAGACAGAATGTTGCTGAGCGAACTTGTCTGCAGCCATCCACTAATCACAGAGACATATTTGAGCAGGTTTTGTGTGAAATAAATCTCTTCAAGCATGAATTGGAACCATAGTAGCAATGCTTTGGGACTTACCCTTATCTATATATAAACACAATAATATATCTATATAAATACACATTTTAAAGTCATAATTTTAAAAATAACTTCCCATTGTTTCAAAGCTTGCACGTATCTTAGAAAGAACAATATCACTTCAGTGAAGGAAAAAGATAGTTCATAGCTGACAGTGATAAAGGCATTTTCCAGAGAAGACAAAGGCCTTGGGGTCTAGAAGAAAGCAAAAGGACTTGGATGGGAAGACCAGGCAATGCAGAAAGACTTATTGTATGAAGAAAGGGGAAATTCAAGTGCAGCTTAGCTGGAATAAATTCAGTTTATCACAAATTGTGAACATTTGGACATGATCCAAGTTGCTTAGTTTTCAGTACTAATCTAATCCTAAACTCAAGTGGCTTCTTCTGCCTGAGAGTCTATCTTTAGCTGAAAGAATGCGTGTGTACTCGGGGGGTTGTAGCATATAGACAGCTATATCCTTTATGCACTGTATGTTCTTTACCAGCCACAGAATCAGATTTTTTGGGCCCATTTTGGTTTATGTTTTTCTATATCTGGATTTTTCCCCTTTTTGTGTTCTACATTCTGAATTTTTGCCTTCTTTTAGAATAGCAGATTTATGCCTTTTATTAGGTTTCACTAACTTAAATGCTCATTGATTTAATACTATTCAATTTATTTAATAGTACTTATTTTTATTTGATAATATTATTAAATTAAACTTTAAATGAGCCCAGACTACTTGAATGTCTTGGTATACATCTATCATTTTTCAAAAGTAATTATTTTTAAAGATCTTGAATAATTTATAAAAGTCATCAGAAATGTGTGTTCATTAGTCTTTTTGTTACATCTGTACACACACACACACAAATTGATATAAATTGTCATGGAATATATATATATTTTTCCCTTAAAAGTAAGTCTATTTTGTAGCCTCTAAAATATGGCCTACTAGAAACATTGAGGAATGTATCTTGCATTATGGATCCTCTGGTTTACTTGATTTGGTTTTAACATCTTAAATGAAAGAGTGCATTTAGGTGCACCCAATTCTTCATGAAGGCTCAATGATGAGCATTATTCTTAATTCATGAAAGGACAATGTAAATTAAATAAATCAGGTTAAATAGGAAATGATAGTCTTTGTAAACCATTGAAATTAGAAGTCATTTCTATATTGTATTTATAGATATATTTATAAATGTGAAAGTAATATTTACTAATATGTAAAAGAGTTCAGAGAGTTTGTGGGCAAATTCTGTCTTTCAATTTCATTGTTTCACATACCTTTTGAAGGTTCCTTGTTTAATATTCAGAAATATTCAAATGCCGTATGTAATCCTGTATGAAATACTCTAGTCACATTTGAACTCAGTCTGCATAAAAAACACTTTCTTGTTGTATAGTACACATACAAAAAGTACATATATATCATAAGTGCATAGTTCAGTAATCTTCACAGAGTCAACCATGTAACCAGCATCCAGGTCAAGAAACAGAACATCCCAGAATCTCTCTCCCCTAGTCATCTCCCAGTCATCACCCTCCCCCAAACTAACCAGTTTCATTCATTTTAATAGCACAGATCAACTTGCCTTTTCTACTGAAAAATATTTTTTCTTAAAACATGAAATTTTATAGAAATATATACCTAGGATTTGTAATAGACTTTAAAAATTTTTAATCTACAAGTTTAAAGCTGCCTTCCACCTAATGATAAACAATCATCTGTTACCTGTAGCCTTGTAGGAGGGGAGAGAATGCCCATATTCTTTGGACTTAAAGCAATGTAACAGTAGGCAAATATGCGTTTTATTAATGTTCTCTTTAACACTTAGCATTCTGTGGCATAAAATATGGAATTTTTCTTATTAAAAACCATTTTTATGATGCGTGTCACCAGCTTTTAATGGAGATCATTCTCAAACCACCTAGACTAGTTAGAAGAACTATCTGGCTTGATGTATCAGTGTTTATTCTGGCAGTTCAAAGCCTCCTTAATTTTCACTTTACATTTTAAAAGCATATGGACGTGACCATTGTGGTAATTTCAGTGATTTTAATGTAGTTTAGACAATCTCTACTAATTCCTTTTTTAAAATATTTTATTGAGGGCTCGTGCAGCTCTTATCACATACATCCATTGTGTCAAGCATATTTGTACATTTGTTGTTCTCGTCATTCTCAAAACATTTGCTTTCTGCTTGAGCCCTTGGTATCCGCTCCTCATTTTTCCCCTCCCTCCCCGGTCCCCCTCCCTCACGAACCTTTGATAATTTATAAATTATTTCATCATGTCTCACACCATCTGATGTCTCCCTCCCTTTGCCCACTTGTCTGTTGCCTGTCCCTCCAGGAGGGGGTTATATGTAGTTAATTCTTATCTTCAACTTCTGTACCATGTCCCTGAGTAGGACGCTATGAAGGGCATGTAAATAATTGAGCTAAAGGATATTATTTAAAAAGAGTTTGATGTGGTGGGCGGGTGAAAAGAACTCAACTGCTATCGAGTCCATAGGTGCTCAGAGCGGTCCTCTAGGCCAGGAGAGAACTGCCTCGTGAATGTTCGAGACTCTTACTCTTTTGGGGAGTAGAAAGCCCTTCTTCTCCCTCAGAGCAGCTAGTAGTTTCTAACTGCTGACCTTGTAGATCGTAGCCCAATGCGTAACCACTTCACCACCAGGGCTCCTACAGTGAATGGGTACGATTCACATTGTGGTTTGTTGTGCCATTGTCAGACATAAATTCTGGTTCTGTTGACAGTCTTACCATGTTTTACCATGACTTTGACTTAACTATTTGGAATAGCAGATTTGGCAGAAGGTTTCTGAAGAATGTTAACAGACACTCTTTTTAAGCATTGACATTGCATTTAAAGAAGACATTACATATAAAAGTACCACTTTAGGAATGTATATTATTAAATCTATATGAGTAAAAATATAAATAAATAAGATTAAATAGTTTGAAGAAAATAGAAGCAATATCCCTACTTAACAGGCTTTGCGGTTTGTTGCTGTTAGGTGCCATGAAGTTCGTTCCCGTCCGTCGTGGCCCTGGCGTCACAGAATGAAACTCTGCCCAGTTCTGAACCCCTTGGGGCAGCCAATGGGCCTTTGGGATTCATGAAAGGGTCGGTCTGTCTTTTAGATTCGTGGGGCGGAGGGGTGGGAAGGGGTGGTTGGCGGGGGAGGGACCAACACATTTTCCTAGGCTATTTACTACGAAATCAAGTGTGCTACACTGAGTGTAAAGTGGAAGCTGCACTGATACGAACCATTCCTGATATGTCAAAGATGTCAGGAAAGTTACACATATTTAGTATCTTTGGAATAACACAATTGCAAATGAGGGTTTGATCCATCGCTGCATTTTTAACTTATTTCTATGATGAGCTATTTACTAGAGCCTCAGATTTACACGTCTGACATGCTCATGGATAAAGGGTGGCCACTTCCCTCCTTGCAAGAGAATATGTATATATTCCAGGCAGACTGATCCAAGCATTAAACACATAAGAGAGAAATTTTAGGAATGAGAAAAGGACAAGAAATGTTTCTTGAGAGAGAAATGAAAAACTTAATTAATCAGTGCCCAGCATGGAGTGATCCAGCACGTTTGGTTTTAGTACCCAGTCTGGAGTCCATGAGACAGACAGCTGGGGAGAGGAGTGCCGGACATATGGAACGGGTTTGTCAAAACGAGTTGGTGGATACACAGAAGTTCATTGTACTACTTTCCTTCTTTCCTACATGTTTGTAATTTTTTAAAACAAAGGTTAAAAAAATGTGTCTCCCAAAGTCATTTTAGAGCGGATGTAAGTCATTCTTCCTGCTTCAAAGGCACAGTTGCCTTTTTCATCATGTAGGAGGACAAAGGGGGAGCATCTTCTTAGTAATAGCAAGATGTTTCACATTTTTAAAATGATAGAAATTGGGAAATCATAGTCTTATTTAAATACCTTTCTCCCAAAGCCACAATTTTCTGATTTTAGTTCCAGTTTCAAGGAGGCTGGAAATAGTATTCTCT
This sequence comes from Tenrec ecaudatus, assembly GCF_050624435.1. NCBI lineage: Eukaryota > Metazoa > Chordata > Mammalia > Afrosoricida > Tenrecidae > Tenrec > Tenrec ecaudatus. The sequence goes on along the minus strand of NC_134531.1, from coordinate 109,296,219 downwards.
GATGTCACAAAACAGAAATGTTCACTTTGCTTTGTGTTCAATACAACACTTTTGATATTAACACAACATATTTGGTTATTGATATTTTATATATTTAAAATAGAAAGTTAATTCCATCCTGGTCTGATTGAATCTATGGATACGTAAGCTGTTAAGGAGAGGCAACTTGTACTTAGTTCTTATTTGTGACAAGAAAAATCTCAACATTAGATGATTATATTTCTTTCATCTTTATTTGGAAAGAATATATATATATGAGAATCCTTTTTAAATTCATTTCAATTTCTCCCAACACAGGTTACATCTGGAGGCATGTGTGTATAGGTATAAAGTAATGTATAATATACATGTATATGTGTACATATTCATATATGTAACATGGATATGCATATAATTTCATTTCAGTATTCTTAGCTACAAGAACCAAATCATACATTATCAATCTTCTTGCTTTATTTAGGAGGATTTCTGCTATTCTGACTTAGGTCATTCCTTTTTATTTCACTAAATACTGTCCTTAAATCGTCCTATACTGTGTAATGCAATATGTGTGTGTTTTATGTAGAGTACCCTTAGAAATTATATTGACTCCTCGTTCTTTGAGCTGATGAGAGGCTAATGTGAAAGAGCAGATAAACCACGCAGACTTGTTTGTCTCCAAGCGTTAGCAGTACCTGAATACTAAAGACAAAGAGGTAAAACAGCAAGAGGCATGTTCATCTGAAAGGAGCTTTGGGGTTGTTCTGGGGATTAACAGGAGGAGTGAATACAGCCAGTCACTACACTCTGATGGCCATCTCTCTCTCACTGTTAGAGTTCTGAGCAGCATGTGGTAACTTGTTAGGCCAACACAACCTTCCTTCCTGACACACCGAAACTGATGTCAGTTCTAAATATATCAGAAGGGAAACCGTCTCAATTGAAAAGGGGACTCAGCAAAGCAGTAGGAAAATGCTACCTAGGAGCACGGTGTGCCTTTCAGTGAGATGGGACAGAGTCACACAGGTTGCCCAGCTTATTCCCCAACCCCCAACCTCCAAACCCCCCAGGAAAACGTTTCTTTATCAAGACAGAAATGAACTGGGTGTGAAGCCGAGAAGCCTTGGAAACCAACTGAGGCAGCTCACTGGGTGCCTGAGACCCAGGCCCACAGGCTCCCTCCTGTGAGTCTGCTGTTCTCTCTCAGGCCTCTCAGATTCCTCAGCCCAGAGGAGACTGTCCTCCTGTCCTGAAATCATAGAAACCTTCTTTGCTTTTAATCCCTTTAGCTGCCCATCTTTAGGACTGCCCATTTCCTTTTCTCTCCATGGCAGTTCAGCCGCAATGATCCAGGGAATCCCTTGGACACCGGCCGAGATGTTTGCCAGCTTCTTTTGTGGTCATGCCTTATATTGGGCTTTAGGTCAGAGCCTCTCTGCCTTTGACATTGGCTAGACTCTACGCACAAACCAGCTGTGACTACTTGTTTATATCTTTCTTTGTTACACTGTTTTCAGTCTCCTCCAGGTCGCACTCTCAGGGACCGGGTAAAAGTAAAAGTTATGAAGCATTTCTAGATGTGTTTATGGAAGGACAAAAAGATCATTTTCTAACCTACCTTAGAGAAAGGAAGTCCCTGTTCAATGTCTGTCTCCCCTGTGTTTTCCGGAATTGCTCGGAACAACTGATGCCCTCACTCTTATTTCCTCCTGGGTTCGTGAGCTTCCCTTGAACTTTCGAAGATCAAGGCTGAGGGGACTTTATTATGTTACTCAGTTCCCCTTAACCCATTTGGACATGATTTTGTTTGTCCACAACCCTTTGACTCACTAAGAGGATGAAGGTTACACAGTACATTTGTAACCTTGGGATTTTGCATAAACCAATATTTTATCTGTGACTTGGCTTAAGCAGTAATGAGGATGTGTACCCTTGGTATGCCTGTATTTTCACCATGCTGTAGCTTACACAGTGAGAGCGCAGGTAACATCTACTGCTCGGTAATCCCAATGGCATATGGTCTTTGCTTTGAAGAACAGAAATCACAACCAGTGTTGTAATAAACTGCTCAGCAGGAAAGCCTTGGCCTAGGGCCTGTGGTCTTCAACGCTAGCTACACATTGAAAACACCTGGGAAGCTCTGTAGCACGTGTACACAGTGACAAACCTCCCCAAGGCCGGTAAGTAAAACCCTCGGCCAAGCTTGGATACGTTATTGAGGATTCTAAAGACTAGATGAAACCAATACATTTGAACTTGACTCTACACTTGAATATTTTGGGTAACTTTGGGTGGAGGGTAAGAGGGTGAAGTGTAGATCACCATTACCTACTCTCAGAACAAGCGGATCTGAATCTAGGGTGAGTCTCTCAGAGCTCTGTAGCATTTCATTAATAGTAGTTAGTGTTTCTCTGGTAAGTTTGATGATTGGTTAGGTTGCGATACCACTGATGGACTGAACACTGTCTTCTTTTAAACCAAAATAGTGTGTGTGTGTGTCATTTGCTTTCCAAAGCACTTCCTTGCCCTCCATGATTGAAGCCAAAAAAAGCTCAGCCTTGCACCTTGAACTCAGCCTTTTACACGTTCTAACTGTTTACACGGTCAATCATTGTTATCTGTGCAGTGAATCCTATCAGCAAACCAGGAGGTGCTCAGAAAGCCAGACCTGGTGAGTCCAAGGAGAGAAGCTGCCATCTTTTGTGCTGTTGACTATCAGTTACTTAGTCATATACATTTTAATTTTCAGTAAAATCTTACTTTCCCATACTTATTAATATCATCATTCTTAAAAGTCCTTTGTTAATAAGTCAAGCTTGAAATGTCAAACTGGGCCTCTTCAAATTGAAAAGAAAAAAAAATCAAACAGAAGAATTTAGCCAGTGAGCCTCAAATTAGTTAGCTTCTGAGACCTGATGTTTGTGGTAAGGAAACAGTCCTGGGCCTCAAGAATGTCTGGGCAAATATATGTAATGTCCATGTCCTTGAAGGTTACACGAGAGTTCAGGAATCTTGATCATAATCTGGGACATAGTGAAGGCTGCAGCTTCTCGCATGCAACACACGTGTCCCATGTGTTGCACACAAAGCAACTGTGCAGCGAGGCATCTAATACTACATAGATTAGTCGATGGGAGGCACTGGCGGTGTAGCGCTTACCTGCTGGGCAGCTAACCGCAAAGTCGGCAGTTGAAACCACCAGTCACTCCGAAGGGGGAAGAATGGGGCTTTCTTCTCCCATAAGCAATTACTTCTTGTAAACTCACGAGACAGGTCTATCCTGTCCTTATCCGGCGCTATGAGTCAGCATCAAGTCCATGGCAGTGAGTTTTTGAGTTTCATAGTTGATGTGTCTTGAGCGCCTTAAGGTCTATATTCCTGATTCATGTATTCTGTGGGCTTCTGAGTGCTGTACTATTTTTTCTCTTCAGAAAATATTGTCATAAAGTATATTATGACACCCAAATGCAGCAAAGCTGATGCAAATGTCAGCCGCAGCAAGAAACAAAAGCGACTGGTCCTTTATATGGCTGACAATTGAGCAGCGGGCATGAGTTCATTTTCAGACCTGAAATGTGACAGGTGCCTCACCAGTGTCTGGCCAGCCTTTAAGTCTGGTTTTTTTTTTTGTTTTGCAAATAAATCACAGTGGACAATCATGACACTCCTCAAAAACTAAGAAAGCCATTCTCCAGACTTTGAAAGATTAGGCTCCACTGACCACTGCAGGCTAATGGGAGGGACCTAGACCACGTAGAGAGAAATGAAGAAAATTCAAATGCCACCTTGACTATCTCTGCAAAGTTACGAAAATTGTCCTTGATGCTTTAAGCAGGACCAGATTTTACTATGCAGTGGTTGCAAATTCTATAAATTATATAACATCCTGCATCACTATGAACATTGATACATGACTGTACTTAGGATAAGGGCTAAACTACTTAGAAAAGAGACTGAACTACGGTTCAACAGGATTCCTGGTGGCAGAGTGCTTAAGATTCGTAGTTCAGATCCACCACGCACTCTGCAGAAGGAAGACATGGCTGTCTGCAGATGTGCAGTGTTGGGAACCCTGTGGGGATGTTCTTCTCTGGCTTACAAGGGTTCTGAGGATTAGAATCAACTTGATGGCAATGGTTTGCTTTTGACGGTTTTATGTATTCAACTCATATCAATTTGTCATTGTTCGAAAGTTGTTGTGCTTCTGAAAACATCAGCATCCTGTATGGCATCTTCAGAAGAAGAAATGATTTTTTTAATTGCAAAAGTGGAGCAAGTATTTGACCAGAAAATTCCCAGATGAATTTGTTTCTGCAGTAGAAAAAGTGATGAATGAAGAGGTATTTTCTTGCTTGGCTTCTGGGTATAGAATTACTTGGTTTCACAGACTGACTCCAGAACCCAGGATGGTCTGCCTGTATTACATTCAGGACATGTTATGAAGGGGAGCTTTATATTGTTTTGTCCTTTGGTTTTTTAATTTTTTTCTATAAAAATTGGCTTTGTGTACTAAAGAAAATCTGATGGTATTCTTATTTGTATTTGTGATTTTAAATGATCACTAATTTTGGCTTGTTTTTGAGCATATATGTGTAAAAAAAAATCCCTTGTACTCTGTTTGAACCAGTATTGACAAAAGACCTAATTAAGTTAGAAAACAATCATCTCACCTATTATTATTCAGCCCAATTTTTCATAAATAAATTTTATCTACTATATCTTAGGATGAATTAAACATTACCAAATTATTTTCTCTTATAAATAGGTATTTCTTGCTCAGTCTGATCAGAGTTTCTCATTCAGTCATAAAAACAATCAAAACATATTTTCCAATTTTTTTTCTCATACTCAGCCATGGTTATACAGTGTTTACATAACATACATGAAGATATCTTTGTCCTGGAAATTTTTGCCTTAAAATGTAATCAACAGAGATTTTCGCATGCATGAACTCATTTAGTTTAATGCAAAGTAGTTCATTGTGAGGTGTGCAGATGAGACCTCAGGACGTTCATGTAGAACTAGAGAATTAGAATTCACAGTTACAATGCTTGTTCAATGGTTAGAATCCTAATGTCTAGACTTCACACTTTTACCATTTGGGATGGTCTCAGACAGAAATGATTGACTCTCAAAGCCAGTGGCAGACCCTTCTAGCTAGAGCTCACGGTTGGTAGCAGTGGGCAGGGTCTCGGTCTGATCACAAGAATCTCCCTTCCAGAGACTGTTGTCAGTGTCTAGAGAGGACGTGAGATCTTTCCTCTAAGGCCATTCTCCTAATGTTTTATTTTTTAAAGGTAAAGGGGTTGTTTACAACATGCCTAATGTCTCACATTTCCTTTATCATATCATGTATGTGCCAAGCCAACATAGGAAATTGTGTACCTCACATGTTTCACATTCTTATGTTTTTAAAGTTAAAAATTGTCTACTTTGAATTCACATTGCAAGTTACTTCTGCATCTTTGGTTTTGAGCATTTACAGAGTCAGGCCTAACAATGTTTATACACTTTACAGGGACATACATAATACTACCTCCACTTTGTATATGTTGGTTTGAGAGCATTAGAAACTATAGAGAGGGTTTTAAAGCATTACAGAATCATGCACAATAGTGATTTACATCTATGTGATTTGAGAATAGTTTGCAGGCGTCCTTGTACAGAAACCCCAAACCAAATGCATATCCATCAAGTTCATTCGGACTCGGGGGGTCCTACAGGCATACATAGCAAAACCGAATTTCTTGGCTTTGAATATCTCTCTTGTAGACTTTGTATAACAATGTGCTCATGAGCAGAGCTCAGAACAAGCCACTGCAGCGCTCTCACTAGCTGTATGTTTCATCCAGTTCATTTACATGAGTCTTTTTCCTCACCTGAAAGACAGGAATTTAGGAAGAGGCATAGAAGAATCCTTATAGAAAACACCTGGACCTCGATGGGTTTTCTTTTCCATGGGACTCTAATTTTAAACTAAAAATCTTATTTTCTTATGATAGACTTTAAAGGCACTTGGCGGGGAGGGAATATCTGCACACCTGCCTGACCATTATGAATATGAAAAAATTTAAAGACAAAGATGTGTGTTGGTTAAGATACTAATCAGTAGCAGATGTGAGCGGCTCAAAATTTGTGCTGTTATGTGTTTTTGCTTTGCATATAAATTTGAGAAATTATGTCTTATTTTAATTCCATCTTTTTTTAATAAACAAGGTTTTTACTATCAAAATAGCTAAAGTGTATGAGCTGTGCTATATTTTAAATTTCTACTCTTTTTATTGACTCTTTTATTAATAAATCTTTTTATTGGGGCTCATACAACTCTTATCACAATCCATACATACATCAGTTGAGCAAAGCACCCTTATACATTCGTTGCCCTCATCATTCCCAAAATTCACCTTCCACTTGGGTTCCTGGAATCAACTCGGTTTCCCTTTTTTTTTTCCCCTAAATTTCTACTCTTGTATTTGTTTTTCTATATCTTCTCAAAGAACTAGATCATTTCCAATCATTGCTTTATAAATACTATTTTTCAAGCTGCATGAAAGTTTCAGTTGTGTGATATTTTCTCCCCTAAGTTCATTATTAATTTTCTATTTAATATGTCTACAATTCGTATAGACTTTTAGAAACTGAGTAGCATTGGAATTAGAAAAATATTTTATGGAACCATATAAGTATGGTTTTTCCCACATTTTTCTTACAGTTTGAAGTATATATTTTTGCTGTATAAGTTCATCTTGTAATCTGATACTGATATATTTTGAGTGGCTGAAAATTTTCAAAGCTGTTATCTTAAGGTTTTTTAATGTACCATCCTAATTAGTAGAAAGTTACTGTTTTAATGTATAAAATTTTTGAGGATAACTATCCAATTATCAAAAATGCAAGGGAGATCATTGTAAAGGATATTTCAATTCAATCATATATATTACATTCTGTTCTTTAGCTCTATTCTAAATAGCTATGGCTTTTAGTATATATCTCTGTAATATCCAAGCGTCTCAAGATCTATGAAATATGGAGACTTACATTTTTTACAGTAAATGGAGATAGGACTAGCAATGTTACTCTTCATTGTAAAAATAATGATTAAATATATAGAAATTTAGTGTTAAGCTTGTGTTATGTTCTAACATTTGATTTTCTTTTAACTAACATTTTTAGGCCTAAAGGGGGCTTAGTTTTAAAGCATTGACATCATTTGGAATTAGAAGTCAAACATTCCAACAAAAGAAGTCTCAGAATAATTATTTATTTCCCTTTTCTTAATGTTATTTTTATTATGATTGCTTTGTAAAGATAAGTAAATTTCGCTGAATTAAGCCCTGGTGGCATAGTGGTTTATGCATTAGGCTGCTAACCTTAAGGCCAGCAATTCAAGCCTACTAACCACTCCAGAGGAGAAAGATGGACTTTTCATTCCCATAAAGACTTAACAGACGGTTGCTATGAATCAGAATAGAGTTGTTGGCAGAGTTTGGCTTGATTTGGTATCTGTTAGACTACAGATAAATTTTGTCCAAATTATTATGGTTACTGTTTAGTCTGGGTTCATTATGAATTCATTCAGAAGATTGTATCTTCAGTCTGAAGATTAAATTAATTTCAATAGCATTATTACCTTCAACTGTTGATGAGTTTTGTTTTTTGAATGTTTATTTTCATGGAAAATTTCAAACATTAACCCCCCCCCCAAAAAAAGTATAAAAGACTATAATGAAATTCCATGGCTTCAGCAATTACCAAGAGATAGCAAATGGTGGTTTACTGATATTCCTCCAAGAAGCCAATCCAAGGCAACTTAGTATTACTGTTTGAAATTATCAGTTTATGTGATATCGAATCATTTTATAAGCAATGTTTTGAAGCTGTGTTTGATTTTCTGGGTTTTTGCCATCTGCAAATTTATAGGTGGTTAACCATTTGCCTCTTGGTATTGGTGTTTGGAGACAAATAGAAAGCATTAAGAATTTCCTTTGGTATTAGTTGCTATAGTTTAATACTAGCTCATTCTGATATGGACAAATCATAATAAAGGTTGATAAAGGTATGTGGCTGTGGATGGCCAGGTAAAGCACCTGAAGTTACTTTATATTAGGTAACTCAGCAGTATGGCAAAGAATGGCGAAAACGGAGACCAATTTCTGAAGGTCCTCTTAGGCCAGTATGAAAGCACACATCATGGGCACAAAGAGAATAGATATCAGACTCTGACAAGCTTTCAACAGAAAAGCCAGAATGTTCTCCGAGGTAATCCTGGAATAGATACACAGTCTGCAGCACCTCCACTCAACCTTCAGCTTTCTCTCGAGACACTTGGCAACGTGCCCTAGCAGCCTGATGCCAGCGGTACAAGGGCTAATCATCCTTAGACGTGGCGTGCTCTGAAGGTGCATATACTTCTTTCAAAAACTGAAATGGGATCACAAGACTGAGGCATCTATTTCCAATTAATTTGGTCACAGGAGTTTATCTGTCATCCTTGTTCTGTCACAGCAGTTTGTGGTAAACCTGCTTCACGTGGCTTATCAGATATTAAGAACAGTGGATTGCAGGAACCGCCCCCCCCCCCCAGTCAATTCCTATTTTGTCACTTTTGGTTTAAAGTAGATGAAACTAGCCATGGGTTTAAAAATGAACTTGACATTTTCAGACTTCCATGAAAAGGAATTGGTCAAACTTCTGGCATGATGACATAGTAGGTTATTGTATACACCGTACTAATTCATTCTGATTTTCTATAAAAGGGTTGATAAAATCTTTGGAAAAGTATTTGCAACTTCAGAAGCAAAGCTACTCCATAATGCCCCAAATACAAAATTGATGACTAAATGCATTGTGTCTGTATTGTGTAATAAAATGAATACTAGTGATTTTTAATAGTAACTTCGTAATTAAGTATCTAATGAGGTTTTCTACTCCCATTAAGATTGCAGCCTCGGAAACCCACAGGGCGGTTTTACTCTCTCCTATCGGGTTGCTAGGAGACGCATGGACTTGACTCCAAGACATGGAGTTTGAATCTGTCCTAGTGTAGCCCTAGAGGCATTGTTGGGTAAGTGTTGGACTGCTAGCTAGAAAGTCAGCAGTTCAAACCAACCAAGGAAGAAATAAAAGGTGTTCCACTCCTATAAAGATGTACAGCCTCAGAAACCCCTATATAGGTCTGTTAAAAGTCAGAATTGACTTAATGTGAGTGGGGTAGGAATTTGTCTTAAAACCACAACAAATTATCATTTTATCTCTGTTCATGAAATTCCAGTGCACAACTGGTAGGAATTAAGTGGAATGATAACCATTTTTAATTGACTCAGACTTGCTCGGACAACAGGGAAAGTTCATTAGTAGGATGTAGTCTATGTGTAGTGTAGACAACGGGAACCAAGAACCCATGGACATCTGGGAGCTGAAATTGGAACGAGGTCCAGAGTAACTCTGGGACCCTCCTCGGCATGAAACGAGACCTTCATTGGTATTGTAATGCTTATAATATGTGCTCAGTTGTTAATAGTAATACCCCGTGTCTGAATTTGGTTATAAAAAAAGAATATTCATAAATTTATAAAATTTAATTGTTCAAAAGTTAATAATAAGAAGAGGGAATTGGGACTGTAATTCTTTGAAAGTGTTTTAAATATCTCTAAGCCTCTGGGAATTTATTGTCACCATGTGATTTGTTCTGGTTTTTTGCAACCAGCTCATAAATGGTGAGCTGAAAATCAAAAACTTCACTTGCTTAACCCCCAAGGCAGCGGGTACCTTCATTAGACCACACGGCCAGCCTGTGATGGGTAAAGAACAGGTGATTTTTCTAAATCTCTTTTCTTCACTGTTGGACCTCGGTTCATTCTGTTCACTTCAAAACAGGCTACTAAACCAATACAAAGCACGCACGCCCCTCCTTTCTCATTGTGTCCTCCGATTCTCTGCATCTTTCCCTCTTCTCCTGACCACCTAAATCTCTTCCATTTTCATTTCTTCACTAATATGTGAAGTTTGATATGTTCACCAAAATGACTTGGGGAAACACTATCAAGTGTCAGGGTTCTAGCCCCGCCTAGACTCTGCACATCCATCCTGGCTTACATGTTCTGGCATGTGTTCTTCTTTGAAGCACTGCTTTGGAATAAGTTAAGGGACTGGTTTAGTCCACCAGATCTCCAGCAAACAATCCCTGTTTGTTACACTGAAAGAGATGTCCCAGCCGCCATATTTTCCTCTCCCTTTACCTTCTTAAGATTAGTTTTGCTTATGAAATTAGTTATTTGGTATTCAAAATCCGAGAAAGCTGATACTTTGTACTAAGATACAGCTCAGCCCGGTTCCATCCAGAGGAAACTTCAGGCTAACAACCTAGTCTGGGTAAAGAAATTGTGTCAAAGAAATATCATCAGGACATGCAGACGAGAGTGAGACTGATTTGAAGGAGTAAGAAAGGATAGAAATAAGGCTAAAAGGAAGAGCAAGAAAGCCAGAAAAAGGGAACAACTTCATAAAAATAGAGCTCACTAATAACCAGTGAGCTCATGTCATAGTTATCTAATGTTGCTATAGCAGAAGCAGCAAAAGTGGGGACTTTTTAGGAATGCATTTTTTTTTTCTCTCACTGTTCTGGAGGATAAAAGTTAACATCAGTCTGTCCCTATTTTTAGATACTATTGAGTCCGTTCTGACATCTAACAACCCTTTATATAAGAAGCAAAACACTGCCTGCCCCTGCCCCACCCTCACAGTTGTTATGTTTGACTCCGTTGTTGCAGCCACTGTATAGATCCATCTGATCGAGAGCCTACCTCTTTTATGCTGACCTTGTACTCTACCAAGCATGACGACATCTCTGGGAACTGGTCCCTCCTAATAACATGTCCCAAGAACATGGTATTGCCTTGCCATCCTGCCTCCTAAGGAGCGCTCTGGCTGTCCTTCCTTCCTCTGAGACAGAGCTATTCCTTGTGCCAAGAGTCTGTGATAAGTTCAGCGTTCTTCGCCAACACCGGAATTCAAATGGCTCCCTTCCTCTCTGGTCTCCACGGTGCACTGTCCAGATTTTACATTGCAGATACGGTGACCCGAAAGGCTACGGTTGACCTGGGCTCCTTAGTCCTCAAAGTGACATCTTTGCTCGTTAACACCTTGAACGGGGTCTTTTGCATCGGATTGTCCCAGTGCAATAGTTCATTTGATTTATTGACTTCTGCTTGTGCATTAATTGTGGATCCTTGACAGGGAAGCCTTTCCTCCGTCCATTATGATGTTGTTCTTTGGTCCATTTGTGAGGCTTTGTCTTTTGTTTGCATTGTTTTATGTTTGCGTTTGATTGCAGTCATTGATCCTCCTCAGCCAGCGAGGTTACATCATTTGGATTGTCCTAAACTCTTAGGAAGCTTCCCCAAGCCTGGTGAGCACTCCATGTAATTCGTCTTCTTGGATTATTTGTTCACCATTCCGACTACTGAATGAGTATAGTGGAAGACTACAACCCCGAGGCACATCTTTCCGACTTTTAAACCATCCTGGTCTACTCACTGCTACTGAGTCATTCCAGAGTCGGAGGAAGAAATGGTGTCGAAGAAATGCCGTCAGGCCAGCTGCAGACGAAAGAGAAGGAGACTGGTTGAAGGAGTAACAAAGCGTAGAAACAAAGGCTCAAAGGAAGATCAGGAAAGCCAGAAAGGGGGAATGACCTGATCAAAGCATCACAGCAGCCCTACATGACAGGGTAGAACTGTCCCGTGAAGTCTCTTTACAGAAAGCCTTATCTCTCTTCCAAGGGGTAGCTGGTGGCTTCAAACTGCTGACCTTGTGGTTAACAGCCCAACTAGTAAGTGTGACATACACCCTACACTGGTATGGCCTCATTAAGGCTACAGAAGGAAGCACTATTTCCAGAGAGGATCACATCCATAGGTGTAAAGCGAAGAATTCCACATGCAGGATTTTGAAGGAGCATCATCCAATCCATAATTGCCATCTCTCCAGAAATTTATGATGACTGGCTGCATATGTATCCTCTGTGGCCTGAAGTGGCTGTGAGGCATCAGGAGAACATGGTGGTAAGGAGAAGGAACATCACAATTCCTCCTTTTGTTCCCTACCTGGAACCCCAGTTATAATGAAAATGACTGACAGACCCTTAATTATGAAAGTACAATGGGCATTAATATAATTCATCACCTGCTGGAAGAAGCGCTTGTGGGCTATTTACTTGAAATCTATTAAATATGACATGAAGACAGATTGCACTCCATTTCTTAACATGACATTATAATCAGGATGTATGCTCAGTCAAATGGTGTATAGCACCCGTGTCTGTGTGTCCTGTCAATTAACCTATAATTTGCATAAGTGAAGCGCAGCCAGGCAGCACCTTCAGCAAATGGATGTATTTTCCTCTGGTTCTCCCCGGAAGGAAGTCCCATTCTGAAACACTCGCGTTGTTTTCATAGCAAGTTTACTGCATGTATTATACTCATCAAAGCGTTGAAAGGAAGTACTCTGAAGTGCTGTGTTACTGAAAGTGGAAGGGTTTATTTTTACATGAACCTGTTACATTTCCTTGACATCCTCATATAAAAAATGTCTTGTGTATAAATAAGGTCCATATTAATGGCTCTGTGTTACAATCCTTTAAAGTATGCCTTGCTGTATCCTAAAGTGCAACTCTCCTTTTATGCTTTTCAGTTATCAAATAAAAGAAAGTGTATCTAGATATTATCAACATGCCATTAAAGATGAGACTCTGGCTGTAAGTTGAGAGGACTTTGTATATTCAAGCATGTCTTACATTTGGGCTCAAGGTTCATCTTGTCCTGCTTCTTCTTTATAACTATTTTTTTAACTCTAGGATTTTATGTAAAATATTCTTCTTTCCTTTAGAATCCTAAGTAAGCCCCACTGTTTCTCTACAACATTATATCACAATTGCTAAAGAGTGAACAATTCAATATATCAGTATGTTGGAAGTGGCAATTATGTATAACATATAACATTTTTATATTCAGCCTTAACACAGATATCTGTATATACTGTTCTCTAACAAGGTTATAGGCAAACATCATTTTATCCATAGGGAGGCATGGTGTTTTCAGCTGCAGTGAAGGGAAGCAATAGGTGAGGTACTGTGGAGTAAAAATTCAACTGGGTGTAGATCTAAAATAAATGTTTGTTTTTACCTACTGTGTGTATTCAGTAGTTTTTCTTCCTTCACACACTGGCAAGAATGTCAAGGAGAATATTTTTCTTGTATAAAGTTCCCCTGTCCTTGTGCCATTTTGATATACTTTAAAACAGAAGCCGCCACTGTCAACAGACATCTCTAAAGAATTTATACCTTCTTCTGGCCAGAAAAGAGAAAATGTCCAGTTAGATCATGGGGCACTTGATTGTTGGATTGGTGATAGGATGCACAACCTAGGCCTTCTTCCTCCACCCTTTTCTACTCTGATTACCTGAGAAACCTCCCACCTGTACTCCTTCTGCTCTGCTGTTAGCTAGGTTACTGCCTTCAAAAACAACAAAACTCAAAGCCATTGAGTTGACTCCAACTCACAGTGATCCTATAGGACAGGGTAGACCTGCCCCTGTGGGTTTCAGAGACTTGATAGCTTCGAGGTTGTTGAACGCCTAATTATTCTACCTGGGAGCTGCTGGTGGTTTCAAACTGCCACCTTGGGTTTAGCAACCAAACACATCACCTGCTTCGTCACAGAGGCTACTTCTAGGCCACCAGCACTTAGTAAAATCTTTCTGCTTCTGGAGACAAAATTGAACTAACTCAGCATCTTTGTAGGTCTGTCTGTGGGCAGCACAGATGTACAGATGAGGTTAAAAAAATAAAGTTAGGATAATACTATATTACCATACCAGGATGCTGGTTATAAACAGCCTTCAAGTGCATAGGATTCATTTTTCCTTCTCGGGCTTCCTTTTCTTTAGCCTCGCCTACTCCTTACCCTCGTGAACCCCTGCTCAAGCCAAGTGGGCCCGCTTCCTACTTGCCTTTCCACATTTCATTCTTAGTCCAGTCTCTGTGAATCTGCCCATGCCCCAAATGGCCTCTCTCTACCCTTTCGGATTCTCTTGTATGATTTATAATTTTGTATGTCACAAATTCTCTAATGATAATACAGCAATTACTTTATTTCTGTATCCTTCCCAGAACTTAATATAGTAAATGAAACTAAGCAGACCTAGAAAATACCTGCTGAGTTAGAGAACATTATTCATTAAGTAAACTATGCATGCACTTTTAAATCTATAGTGTTTAGAATTGAGGCTAGGGATTTGGTGGAGCGTGCATTTACATTTAAAATTGACTCTGCTGGATGAGATTGTTCCTTCAACTTTTCATCCCTTTTCCTTTACCCTGTATATTTTAGGCACGGGTAAACAGGATCTATTTCTTAAAATCCAAAGGCATGGAAATAATCCTTACGGATTGTTACAGTGTGTCACATGCCTCCAAAATTAATGTCCTCTGAAGGGTAGCTCAGGGTTCATGATTAATACTTGTTAAAATGAAGACTAAGAGTCAGTAGTTAGCTCTTATCCCCAAAATAGAAATGGTCATTATCAATAATCAAGCCCCTTAATGGGTTCCTACTCTTTCAGAAGACACTACAATGTTTGCTGCCTCCTCTCCAGAAGGGGCTTGTGAAAGAAGCAGTGCCTAAAGTCTCAGCTGTCACACTCCAGAGTCTCAGCAAGGAACGCTGGCCTGGAAAACCAGCTTTCCAAAGGGTCAAGGAAGCAGAAACTGATTTCTCACACACCATTACACAGTTTAACTCACATAACAAATGCCAAATAATTGCTGGCACTAATGGGTAGGTGGGTGTTTACTTTGTGTGGTTACCATGGATTCCCTTAGCGTTGATGGTCTTGCTGTGATTGAAATGCTGAAAATTTCAGGAAACAGCAATGATATAATTAGGTTGACTCACTCATTTGAAAGTTTATTGATATAACAGATAATTAAGATTATATTATACCGAGCTTGCTTTGATTTTAATATATGATCCTATCCTATGGGAATTGTTTCAGGATTGCATCATCCTGTGTGCTCCAAGGAGGCATATGCATGTTTTACGTATGAAGTTTATTGAGCTTTTAATGTGTGGCGGGCACTGGAATAAGCATTTTGCATGCATTATCCCATTTAATCTTCACAATGTATAATTACCCCCATTTTACATATTAGGGAACTGAGGTAGAGAGAGGTTCAATAAACCCTAAGAGATTCCCAAATCGAGTAAGTAGTAGTCCTAGCAGTTAAAGCTCATTGGACTCCAGAATTTATATCTTAAACCTTATAACAATGATTCTCAAAATGTGGGTTCCCTAGCCAGCAGAATTTGCATTACTTACAAAATTCTTACCCTAAGTAGTAAATCCAGTCAGTTACACAAGTATATTTTGATTAGCTAATTCCTCTGAACAGCCTATTCTTTCAACATAAGCTGTTCTTAGTTGAGAAGATCTGCTGAAACTTATTCTCTTTGGGTGACCTGTGGAATTTGAAATACCAGTGACGTAACTTCCAGAGTCACAGCAACACACAAACCACCACCAGGAAAGATCAGTGCTGTTATTTGCAGTATAGTGCTGGTAAACAATATTGACAGAACCATGGACTGCCAAAAGAACAAACAAACTAAGGATGGCGAGACTTCATCCCAGGTGCTTTGAGCATTTTGACAGGAGAGGCCAGTCCCTGGAGAAGGACATCATGCTTGGTAAAGCAGAGGGGCAGTGACAAAGAGGAAGGTCCTCGATAAGGTGGGTTGACACAGTTGCTGCAACACTAGGCTCAGCATAAGTTTAAGTGTAAGGAAGGCGCCAGTCAACACGGTGTTTCGGTCAGTTGGACATAGGGTCGCTGTGAATCAGAACCAACTCGTTGGCACATGCAAACGATAACAACCCGCCGATCTAGGCATGGGGGGGTACAGTGGGAGGAGATTGTACTGGAATCTGAAAATGAAAATGGCTGCCAAGCTGTGGCTTATAGTCATTTATTTTATCTGAGGTTTCAGTTTCTTTTCTGTGAAGTAAGATAACTGGAAAACAATAATAAGGTTAAGCTACTCAGATTTTATGAAATCCTGCCTTATTAACATCAACAAGGCCTACTGATGAAAGAAAAGACATTGTAATTTCTTCTTGCATCTCAGGAATCAGGAATTCATAAATCAGAAATTCTGGCACAGTCAGTACTTATATGCATATATGTATGTGTGTATATATATGTAAATATATATCCCATTTTAATTAAGGTGTTCCCTCCCTATTTGATTTAATAAGTTCTTAAACTTAGCCATGAATGTCTACATATATTTATATATTTTTAATGTTAGACCTCCTACTAAATCAGAAACTCAGTGGATGAGGCTCCAGCAATTCTGTATTTTGCCACAGTGATTCTGACCATGCTAATGTTAGAGGATCGTGGCCTTCTATTCTTCTTTGTGAAATGTAGGCCCCAGCTCTTCCAGCGTGCATCTGCCATGAGACAGATGGCTGCCAACGGCTTTCTTGCTTTAGCCTCCTGTCCAGCAGACCCTCCTTCAATCACCCTGCAGTCGTTCATGAATCCCGTCTTCCAAGGAGTAGGATATCAGTCTAGTCGAAGGAAAAATGGGAGCTAGTTTTCTCCCTTGAGCCGCACCTTCATCACTGTCTGATGCGAGACGCCCAGAGGAATGCCCTTACATGTGTCCACACAGAAGCTAATCTTTTGCCCCCGTCATCAGCCCATGGGCATTCTCTGCCTCCCAGATGAAGACCCACAGGGAGTGGGCGACTGGAAAGACTGTCGATCACATTCAGGGCTGTCGACTGTTCTCCACCGCAACAAGAAAAGCCCGCTTATCTTTCTTCATTATTATTTTTTCTAATTAAATAAAAATGGGTCTGACTTTAATTATATTTCTGTAAGCATAAGCAAGTTATTAATCTTCTCCGAGCCTCAGGTTTTTGTTTTCCTCTTTCAGAATTGTTCAGAATTCAGCAGTAACAAATGTAAAACTCCTAGCATTCTAGAAGGATATTCAATATAGTGTGTGTATGCGTGCACACATGCTCCCACATTCATACCATTTGGAAAATATTAAAAAATACCCCCCCCAAAATTAATGCATGCCCAGAAATAACCAGTTTTCTCTCACTCGATGATTTTGGTATTTGAGTGGGTAACATGTCTGCAATCAGTGGGCGGCTGCAGACAAGTCTCTCAGGGTGTGTGCTAACTCAGTCTCCTTAGAGTGCCTTCCAAAGTACACAGGTTCTGAGGAGGTTTGATTGGGTCAGCCTGAAGGCAGAAGAGAACGGCAAGCGCTTGGGGATCTCAAGGGGGATTCTTAATAGATATAGGACAGGCAGGGAGATTATGGATAAAGGGCTTGTCCCCACCAGATGCTATGCTACCCGAAAATTAGCTGGCCATGCCACAATGAAGGGGTTTGAAAGAAATCAGGCGCACGTGAGCCACCTAGGGGGAAGACCCAAAGCTGGGCAGGTACAGCTTAAAGTCACCTAAGTATTCCCAGTGGAAACCAGCAGCCACACTACGTCCTACATGTGCCTAAACTCAGCCACTAAGAACGGCCAGCACCCTCAACCGCGCCCACCCACGTGGGGGTAGGAGGGAATCCAAGAGTGGAGGGGGAGCGTGTGTTCTCGCTCCCGCTCCCGCCCTTTTCCGCGTGCGGCTTGGTTCGGTGGGTGGCGAGCTCTCGGGCAGGGGGTCCCATGCCGCCTTCCAGCAGTAGTGTGCCCTCCCGAGACTACGAGACTATGGCCTGCCGCGCCTGAAAGGGCTTGTGCCACACGGATGCTTTCAGTGTCGGGAAACCCCCCGGGAGACCGCAATCTGTTCCTCAGAGGACAGGGAGACGGGGCTCTTGAAGAAGTTTTCAGAAAGTTAAAGGCCATTTTGGTGTGAAAGAGACGAGGACAACTGTGCTAGGAAATCTTTGTCCACCGTGACGAGGGCCTCTAGTTTTCAAGCATAACAAAAGCTGCCCTAGACGAATGTTACTGGGTAACCTGACTCTACCCCACTACAGCCCTGACAGCCTCTTTAGGGTTTCTGTTCCCCAAACTCAACCGACTTTGAAAAAGCATGGTTTGCGCCCCTGACGGATGCCAATCTGTTCGTTTTGAAGTGGTATAAATGGATGCGTGCAGAATTTCTCAGGGGAGGGGCTAGAGTGATGGGCAGATTGCTTTCACAGATATGTTGAGCAGCAGTAGCTTCAGAGTTTGATATTACTGCTTAATAAGGGTTTCTATGAGTTTCTAGCAATATTGTTTGACTTTCCCCCATATTTAGTGTTCTAATCCCTCCACAGTATATTATGATTTGTTATAAACCTGCATGGGTGAGATTTATGCCTTACTTGATATTCTCGTTCTACAAGAGGGATGAGGGATAAGCTTTTCTTTTCTTTTTTCAAATTTAGTATTTAAACAGCAAATACTCTTGAAATTTCCAACCTCCCCCTCCAGTCCATTCCCAAACTATCCCAGTGATATGTGAGCCGGGAGAAAAGGTGAAGAGTGGAAGTGAATGTAGATTTAAAGATGTCTCTTAATCTCCTTTCATATTCTAATACTATAACCCCCACTCCCCTGACAACTAGAATCAACTAGATTGTCTAAGTGGTATGGCTTGGGAACTCACTGAAGTCTATCCCAGGGATCTTTTAAATTATTTTATCTTTATTTTTCATAATTTGTCTACATAACATGAAATGCTCCCAAAGAGCAAGAGAAAAAATATCATTTTATTTTTATTTGTTTGTTTTGTTAAGATTATTTTGTTGGGTTCTCATACAGCTCTTACCACAATCCATACATCCATCCATTGTGTGGAGCAC
The DNA here is from genome assembly GCF_050624435.1 of Tenrec ecaudatus. Classification (NCBI taxonomy): domain Eukaryota; kingdom Metazoa; phylum Chordata; class Mammalia; order Afrosoricida; family Tenrecidae; genus Tenrec; species Tenrec ecaudatus. The sequence goes on along the minus strand of NC_134531.1, from coordinate 109,277,353 downwards.
TTTTGTACATTTGTTGCCATCATCATTTTCAAAACATTTCTTTCTACTTGAGCCTTTGATATCAGGTCCTCATTTTCACCTCCCTACCCCATCCTCCCTCATGAACTCTTGATAATTTATAAATTATTATTATTTTTTCATGTCTTACACCAATCAATATCTCCCTTCATCCACTTTTCTGTTGTCTGTCCCCCTGGGAGGGGTTTATATATAGATCATTGTGATCAGCTCCCACTTTCTCCCCCCACCTTCTTCTTACCCTCCTGATATTGCTCCTCATTACTGGTCCTGAGGGGTTTATCTGTTCTGGATTCCCTGTGTTTCCAGTTCTTACCTATACCAGTGTACATGCGACCCTTTAATACAGTTTCTCATGTTGAAGTGAACCCCAACCATAAAATTATTTTTGTTGCTACTTCATCACTGTAATTTTGTTACTGTTATGAATCCGGGTGACCCCTGTGAAAGGGTCATTCCACACATCCCAAGGGGTCGCGACCCACAGGTTGAGAACCACTGAACTAGAGGAAAGTTTTTATGTTCCAACGGTGCTATCCTGCATCCTGACTGGCTCATCTCTCCCTTGTGACTCTTCTGTAAGGGGATGTCCAAACTGTCTACAGATGGGATTTGGGTCTCCACTCCATACTCCCCCTCATTCATATTGATGAGAGTTTTTGTTCTGGGTCTTTGATGCCTGATAGCTGATCTCATCGACATCTCATGACCACACAGGCTGGTGGGCTTTGTTGCTTCTCAGCTAGATGGCCACTTGTTTACCTTCAAGACTCAAAAGTACTTTTAGAACTTAAATATGTCTATCTCTTCACATCTCATCTTAGATTGTTGTTTCTTAAACACCCACAGATAGTCAGACTAGACATTTGTGGACCACAGTGCGCAGACTCCTTCGGCGCCATCACAGCCTCTCCTGCTCCTAAGGACCTCGTGTGCAGCAGCACAATGAAACCCTGCTGGTCCTGTGCCGCACTCACACTGTTATTTTTCAAACCTTGTTCCAGGTACTGTGTCAATCCATCTTGTTGCAGGTCTTCCACTTCTTGGCTGACCCCTGCCAAGTAAAATGTCCTTCACCAGGTTGGGCCCTCCTGATAATGTACCCAAGTACCTGATGGAATCTCTCCATTCTCATTTCTAAGGAGCATCTGATTATACTTCTTCTGAGACAGATTTGTTTGTCCTTCTGACAGTCCATAGAATATAGTTGTTTTTGTTATTTTTTTAAATTTTTTAATTTTATCAGCATTTAGGACTGTATGCACTTTATTCTTAAATAAAGTTGGCTCAATACGATACATTAACTTCAGTAAGCATGAACAACTCAAATATTGTCTTTCTCACTTAGAAGGTATTCATTTTTGTACCAACTTCAGTAATTGTCTGAGGGCAATCCAGCAATGAGACGAAAGATAGCAGATGGAGGAAAAAGCCTAGATTCTTTTACTTTCTTTGTACTTAAAATGTGCTTTATATTCTTGTAACCAGTGGAGATAAGAGAGACTTTTAAAATAAAGTCAAGACTCTTCCACGTGGCCAAAATCAGCCCTGAGAGCAATCAGTGTGTACCGTACATAACATCTGGGGATTCATGATCCCTTGGAGAATGCTAACAGAGCTCCTCCAACCGCCTAAACATTTTATATGAATACTTTTTATTGGTTTACAAAAGCTCTATCTATTTATGGTTGCATGTTTGGAAAATAAAGGAATTGCAGGAGGTAGGAAACAACATCTCCATCATTCAGACGTGCAGACATTCTAGCCTTCCGTCGTCTTTCCCACGAGCAGGCTTGTCTGTATTAAATGTAGTATGAAACAAGGTAGGGATGAACTATTGTTGATACTTATTTTGATGCTGTGCAACAAGTTTACAACATGTCCTGTGATTGGTGCAATGGTCATCATATTCAAATATTTTCTTCCTAAAACTTCATCTTACCTGTATGAGGTCAACTATATTGAAGTTTCGTTTAGAAAACTTAGTTAAATCAGATCAAGGAAAGGCAGAAAAAATCTCCTATGCGCAAGCAAGGCTCCCGTTGAACTTTATACTAGAACGTTTGATATTATTTATAACCTGTTAATTCAAAAACTCTAATTATCATTGTAATTAGATTTTTAAAAATTTCCAGTACTGCTAAATCTAAATTGAACTATGAAGTTTACACTAAATTTAAAACGAACTAAAAATTTACACATAAATTGGTTTAGAACCCATGTGTTCTTTTTCTTTTGCTGTCCCGAATTCTTTGTTTCTTGCTGAAGAAAGGAATAAATTCAACCTCATTTCAATTAATAAGTCAAATCCCACCAATGCTAATACTGTTACTGAAAACGTTTAGCTCTGTAGTGCAAAAGGTGTTTAAATCTAACAGTGGGATGTTTATTCCTTGTTTTCTTCAATGTAATACGTTGTTCAAGAACAAAACTCTGTGTGCTCATCTTAAAAGTTTTTTTCTACATCTTTTATCTAACATTATGAATAGAATAAACAACAAATATGCGGTACCTTGTATTTTGCTAGAATACGTTAAACTGACAGTATACTAGAATGTAAAAACAGATTATGATTTTATTTCTCCATTTATTTAATCTGTTAACTTGACCTTGGACTTAATCCTATTAATTAAGCATATATCAAAAACTGTAATTTAAATGAAATTACTATAGGGACTGAATCTCTGAACGCTTTTGGCAAGGCTTCTAACTTGATAGATTTGCATCAACCAGCCTGCCTTGTCCTGGATTTGCTAATGAGTAATCAAATAGCCAATCTATGAAGAAAAGGAAGGAAGAAGAAAAGTATTTGAGCATATTTAAACGAAATCCTTAACTCAATAACTAGACGCTGAAGAGCTGAGAATGGGCTTGATTAAAGCATCATATTTTAAGAATGAGAACTTTCTCAAGTACATTTGTTCCCAGAACAATGACTGTAATCTTACTATATTTTAGGACTCCTGTCCCGGGCAGCTTTTGATATAAATACACGATGCATTAACATTAAATGTAGACAGACGAGTACATGCCAGCAGAAAGCTAAGTGGAAGCCAGTTGTATGTTTACCCAGTGCAGTTCCAAGGTCAGCCTGTAACTCTTTCCTGAATATCAGAGCTCTGATTTTTTCCCCCTTCCTTTGATATATGTTCCTTTTCCTGTTAACAGTAGATAGTCTTTTATCTAACATTTCATAAATCGGAGTTTAGTGAGATAGTGTCAAATAATTCTCCCTTGACCCATTTCTGTGCAGTTTTGTAAATGTCTAAGTCACACATAACCCTCTCGTAGTCTTAAGTAACTAGACCTGAAATGAAAGGAAACTAGCAAATAGTCAACCTAGAGAGTCCATGTAATGGTTGAATTTTCGGCCAGTAAAGATTTTTTTATTAACTGTAAGTTTTTGTTATCTTTTTTAAAATTGTGGAAACAAGAACAATTAGAAATTGGATTTTGACTAACATTATTTTTAGTTGCAATAAAGGTCACTTGAAAGTGAAAATTTTAAATGAAGGACTTCTTTATGACTTGTTTGATGCTCTCATGCCAGTTTAAGGAACAAACCCCATTTAAGGAACAAATCCCAGCTGGTCCCTCCCCCATCCTTGCAGCGGTGGCTTCATTGGGGCCCAGTGCTGTGGGCACTGTGTACAACTACCTCCTGAAGGGTCTTCCTCTTTTCACAGCGCCTCGACCTTGCCAAGCATGATGCCCTTCAGGGCCTGATCCCTGCTAATCACATGCACTGAGTGTTGCCACCCTTCCTTCCAAGGAGGCTTCTGGTTTTACACTTTCTATGACAAATCTGTCGGACCTTCAACATTCTTCACTATTCAAAGGCATCAGTTCTGTTGTGGTTTCATAGTCATTGTCCAGCCTTTGCATGCATATGAGATGATTAAAAAAGGACCATGACTTGGGTTAAGTGCACTTTAGTCCTCAAGGTAACATCTTTCTTAGTGCTTGAAAGAGATCTTTTGCAGCAGATTTGCCAAGTGCTATGTGGAATTTGATGTTTTCACTGCTGCTTCCTGGGGCATTGATTGTAGGTCCTTGACAACTTCAGTCGTGTTTCTATTTATGGTGTTATTAATACTTACTTGTCTTGTTTCACTCACTTCCAAAACCCTACAGCTATCTAGTCAGTTCTGACTCATAGCGACCCTATACAAGGCTTTTGAGATTGTAAATTATTATAGGGTCAGACGGCTTCATCATTCTCCCAAATAGAGTAGCTGGTGGGCTTTAACCACTGACCCTAGAACAGTGGTTCTCAACCTTCCTGATGCTGTGATCCATTCATACAGTGCCTCATGTGGTGGTGACCCCAACCATACAATTACTTTCATTGCTACTTCATAACTGTAATTTTGCTTCTGTTGTGAATTGAGCCACCTCTGTGAAAGGGTCGTTCGAGCCTCACAGGGGTCACAACCCACAAGTTGAGAACCGCTGTCCTAGAGAGCAAAGAAATCTTTTATCTGAATGTATTTAACACTTTGCTACTTTTCACACCTAAGTGTTGCCTTTCATTGCAATAATTCAGTAAGTTGTTGAAGCAACGAAGAACTGAATTTCATGATAATACTAGTAGAATCACTTGGCTTAATCAGATCCCTATCCTTAGTTTCTTTTTCTTTTTTTTTAGATCATTTTATTAGGGGCTCATACAACTCTTATCACAATTCATACATACATCAATTGTGTAAAGCACATTTGCACATTCATTGCCCTCATCATTCTCAAAACATTTGCTCTCCACTTAAGCCCCTGGCATCAGGTCTTCCTTTTTTCCCACCCCTCTCTGCTCCCCCCTCCCTCATGAACCCTTGATAATTTATAAATTATTATTTTGTCATATCTTTCACTGTACAACATCTCCCTTCACCCACTTTTCTGTTGTTTGGTTCCCCCTTTCCATCCCACGCACCCCCTCCACCCTCCCAGTATCGCCACTCACACCACTGGTCCTGAAGGGATCATCTGCCCTGGATTCCTATTTCCAGTTCCTAACTGTACCAGTGTACATCCTCTGGTCTAGTCAGATTTGTAAGGGATCATTGATAGTGGGAGGAGGGGAGAAGCATTTAGGAACTAGAGGAAAGTTGTATGTTTCATCATTGCTACTTTGCACCCTGACTGGCTCGTCTCCTCCCCGAGACCCTTCTGTAAGGGGATCTCCAATGGCCTACAAATGGGCTTTGGGTCTCCACTCCACACGACACCCCTTATTCACAATGATATGATTTTTTGTTCTGATGATGCCTGATACCTGATTCCCGTCGATACCTCGTGATCGCACAGTCTGGTGTGCTTCTTCCGTGTGGGCTTTGTTGCTTCTGAGCTAGATGGATGCTTGTTTACCTTCAAGCCTTTAAAACCCCAGACGCTATATCTTTTGATAGCTGGACACCATCAGCTTTCTTCACCACATTTGCTTATTCTCCTGCTTTGTCATCAGTGGTTGTGTCAGGAAGGTGAGCATCATAGAAAGCCAGTTTAATAGAAGAAAGTATTCTTGCATTGAGGGAGTACTTGAGTGGAGGCCCAATGTCCACCTGCTACCTTAATACTAAACCTATAAACATATGCACATAAATCTATTTCCCAATCCTCATATATAAATATATTTGCATATGTGCATGCCTGTATTTAGACCTCTATAAATGCCCTTTGCCTCTTAGCTCTTTCCTCTATTTCCTTTGCCTTTCCTCTTGTCCCACTATCATGTTCAGTCTTCATTTGGGTTTCAGTAATTTCTCTTGGTTACATTACCCTGGATCATGCCCTACCAGGCCTCCTAACCCTCCTCACCACAGATTTGAATCACTTGTTGTTCCCTTGTCCCTGGATTTGTTAACACGACTACCTTTCCCCCAACCTTCCCCTCTCCCTTTTCTCCCCCAGCACTCTCAGTCCAGTTGTTTTCTCCTCCAGATTGTTCATCAAACCTATCTTATTTAGACAGACCTGCGGAGGAGATAATTTTCATATATTAAGTTAAAGCGCTTTTGTATGTTTTACATTTTAAGATAAATAATAAAAATGGATTTTTTTAAAAGGTGATAAAAAACAAATGTAGTAAAAATCACCATTGTAAAGCACGGTTATAATATTACCTTTCTGGTTTTTGTATAGCAAATGTCACTCAAAATGAGGAACTTTTCTTCAGTGGCACAATATTGAACAAAGAAAGGCAATGGGTGGAGTCATGATCAAGGTACTGTGACCTTGAATTCCTCCCCATACATTGCTGCTCTTTTGTTGTGCCAGACCCATCACAAGTAAGCTGAGATTGTGTTTGTGAAGCTGCTTACTCCCTGAGTCTAGAGAAAGCCTGCTGACTGGAGGTGTTCGGGATTCAGCCCTGGTGCCTGAATTAGATTCTTTCCTGCATTTTCATTATCTCGTGGATGACAAAATTAAAAGCATACTGATTAAGTTGGAGATTATGCTAAGCTAACAGGGGCTACAAACACTTGGAAAGTTAGAACTAGAATTCAAAATGATCTTAATAAATTATATAAATCACATTTCAAAAATAAGAACAAATTCAAGGTTATATGCTGAGAGAGTAAAGCAAACTCTACTGTCAGCAGAGGGGAGAGATTGTTTGAGCATAGATCTGCCAAAAAAGGGACTCCGAGCTCAAGGAGAGTCAGCAGAGCAGTACCCACTTTGAAGCAAGATGCCCAGGGTCAGCTTTATCCTGCCCAATACACTTGTGGTTCCTTCATGGCCAGAAATAGGAGGTGCGGTGCAGAGCCCCAGGCCAGGGAGAGCACGCCCAGAGGAGATGTGTGTGCTCAAGCCACCTTTGAGCTTCCATCCTCCGGGAAGCAGTGTGTGGCAGGTCCTCTGCATACACCACACCTTCGGGGAGAGCTTATGGGCCAGCGGTCTCAGAGAAGTGGTAAGAGGTTGTTGGCTTCTAGCAAAACATGCACTAAAACTCACGTGATACTGGGATTTGGGGAGTTAGGAAGTAATAATTTTGTTATGTTTGGCATTGTCTAAGCTTTTATTAAACTACTTTGTCGACTTTGAGTTTCCACATTTGAAGAGAAAGTGTGAAAATTGGAAAAGTTCTGTAGCATAAACAGCCGTCGTACGTAGTGGAATGTAAATTAGATCAAGTGTTGAAAGATTAAAGAGTGGTCGCGTAGCCTGGAAAATAGAAAGCTAAGAGGTCACTGCATAAGCACCTTGTCATATACAGAGGCGGAGCTTAAGATTGCTGACCGGCTCTCCGTCCCCACAGAAGAAAGAACAAAAGAAAACTAGTTTGCCATAGCAAGGGAGGGTTTGCTTTCACATAGGACGGCATTTCTTGATTATAAAACACCTTTAAGTAGCATCTAATGCTACCAAGAGACATGATACAATCTTTGAAGAGGTTTAAAATGGAATGAACACCCCCCTGGTCAGAAAACTTCAGTATGGGCCTGCTGGATGGCAGACCTGATCCAGACAACTTCGTGAGATTGTCCTAGTTACAGAATATTATCATCTTCCTTTCATATACATCTACAGAGATGCACTTACATGGTTTACATTACACCTTTATTGAACAATTTCAAGAGGTAAGTTGGCTTACACTTTTGTTTTATTTTTTTAATCATTTTATTGGGGGCTCATACAATTCTTATCTCAATCCATAATCCATCCATTGTGTCAAGAACATATGTACATTTGTTACCATGATCATTCTCAAAACATTTGCCTTCCACTTGAGCCTTAATATCTTCAGCTTATGCTTCCCCCTACCTCATGAACCCTTCATCATTCATATATTATTATTATTTTGTCCTATATTACACTATCTGACATCTCCACCCACCCTCTTCTCTGCTGTCCCTCCCCCAAGGAGGATGCTATACATAGATTCCTGTAATCAGTTCCCCCCTTTCTACCCTACATTCTCTCTACCCTCCAGGCATCGCCACTCTCAACACTGGTCCTGGAGGAGTCATTTGTCCTGGATTCCCTGTGTTTCCAGTTGCTATCTGTACCAATGTATATCATCTGGTCTAGCCAGATTTGCAAGGTAGAATTGGGATCATGATGGTGGGGGTGGGGGGGAGTATTTAAGAACTAGAGGAAAGTTTTATGTTTCATCGTTACTACCCTGCACCCTGCTTGGTTCATCTCCTCCCCAAAACCCCTCAACAAGGGGTGTCCAGTTGGCTAGCATTGGGCTTTGAGTATCCACTCTGCACTCACCCACATTTTCAATGATAAGATTTTTGTTTGGCTTACGGGTTTTCTATCTCTAGGCAAGTACACTTTAAAATTTTTGTTTCATTCATCCAACAAGTGTCTATGTAGTGCCTGCTCTGTGGAAAGCACTCGGAGTGACACAAAGACCTGTCTGTTCCTGTGTTCACACTTCACAAATATTTGCTGGGCACCAACTATGAACCAGACACTATATTACACACTCAGTGCCCAAAGACCTGTGAGTAGATGCCCTGGTACTCATTCTAAAGAGTGCACAGTCTAGGGACCGAGGATTGTAAACAGAATTGCAGGCAGTGTGGGGTGGTGAGTCCTGTGCCAAGGATAGGGCCAGGTAGTTTGGGAACGTGGTGGGTGCATCTAGCACCGACGGAGGTGGGCTCCCGGATTGGAGAAGACGCCCCAAGAGATAGCATCTGCTCCACACTCTCAGATTGGCTGATTGTTCTCGATCTAACAAGATGCATACTAATAGTAAATATTTTAAATGTTTGCATTATATTTTCAACTAAAATGTTATTTAGTCCAACTTTATTCATTAATAAAACATTGAAATCTGTTTTATAGTCACATTTGCTCTGAAACAATGTAAGTATTTCTGAAAATCACCACACTATGCAAATGCATAAGACATCACCAGGAACACATAAATTATTAAAAATAAAAAGATAAGAATGTACTGAAAAGTGGTGCCACAGTTTAGCACTTGGTAAGTGCCTAAGAGATACATACTCACTAAAAGATAAGCATGACGTTTATTTATGGAAGTTGGCATCTCAAGGGTTATAGAGAAGTAGTAGAAGAAGGGTTATCTGAAAGTAGAAATCTGAAGTGCCACGTGTGGATGAGTGCGGTGCGTAACGAAGCCATAATACAGGAAGAGAAAGGGCATTTGAGGTGTGACTTGGGTGTGTTCATGAATTGTGTGCCTTCTGTGTTTCTGCATGGTGTGGTTCAGCTGAGTGCGGTTTTCTACATTCACCTTGTGATTGACACAAAGTGGCATAAGCAAATGAAAAATTTGGCATTATGCGCAGAACTTCCCTAATATATCAATTTCGTTGCAACAAATCTGCATTTTAACACTAGTATTGTAACATAACTGACTGTACACTGTTGCAAATTGTTCTTTTTTAAAATTTTGTTTCCTGGTGTTTCCATCATAATTTTAAGTTGTTGCTATTGGATATATCAGAATTCTTCATAAATCAGGTTTTCTACTTAACTGATGCTGATAGAGCAAATTCTAGTTTTTCCAGGCCAACAATTTCTTGTCTATTTCTGCATGAAGCATCCTCCTCCACAGGAGCATCAGGGGGGATTTGTCAAAGGAGATGAAGACTACCCAATGTTGTTGCTGTTGTTGTGTCTTGAAGTCTGACCCCAGCAGGCCTTTCTCCCTCCCTCCCTGCCTCCCTCTCTCCCTTTTCCTTTCTTGTTTCATTGCATATTCGCTCTGGCCAGGTAGGTGACCAAGGATGCCAGGAAGAACTGGTAGGTGAGTGCGACTTTGACCGCGCATCTGTTTCTACGACCTAGGGAACATTTAGGCACAAGAGACATCAGTGCACATGGGGTTTTTGAGGTGAGGTCGAGTTCTAAGAGTCAGTTGGCCCAAAGAAATGATCTTTAAAAAAGAAGAGGAAGAAGTAGAAGAAGGAAGAAGTGGTCTTTTCTTTCTGCTCTCTCCTTTTTGCCTGTGCTCATAGATTCTTCTCTAGGAGGAAAACAGCCACAAAAGGAAATTGCAGTTGGGGCCCAGGAGGCAGCAGCTAGGGGTCGGGTTAGACAGTGCCCCTCTTTGGGTTCCAGCTCTGCATTTCCAAATAGTTTCCCCAAAGAAAAGATATAAAGGATCTTTTTCCTTCTATGCAATGTGATGAGCATTTATTCATCTAATTCAAGTATTTCTGCAAGAAAGGCAGCTCACAGTTACTTAAGCAGCAGGAAGAGACCATTTCGCATTTGGAGGTGGCAGCACACAGAGCCGCAGAGACATTGCACGGCATGTTCTTGAAAGGATCCGTCCTTGTGTGCACGCTAAGCCCCGGGCTCTCCAGCTCCACGGAGAGGGAGCCGTCCTGTCTGACCACACCTAGCCCTCAGATCAGAAAGCCCTGGCACACAAAACTGGGAGTTGAAGGGTTAAACTACACCAGATGATAAAATCCTTACATACCCTCAAGGAAACATTCAACTGACAAAAATGTTACTGTTTGTTCTCTCTTGAAAGCCTTAAGATATGCTTGGGTTAATTAGATTTCCAAATATGCAAATGTGCCCTAGTGAGGTGTTTTTTTTTTCCTCTGAAATGCACCATTTTAAAATTATGTAGCATGGCGTTAGTGTTCAAAATACTGAATTGTAAGACTGCCTGAATAGCTTACTAACATCATATAAATTCATAATTGATCAAACCCATTTATTCCCCACTGTCCACATTATACTGTTCAAATTGGGTTAGAAATTTTTATGGAAATTAGGCTCTCTAGCATGCTTTGGGGGAAGATCAAGGAGTAGTTTAAATTACAGCAGTAGTTCTTCAAAAACGCCACTTCACGTGTCTGATATCAGTGTTTCCAATGCGCTCAGTTTAGGGAGCATGAGCCTTCCGCAGCCCTGAGACCACAGATCACCTGAAGCTGATAAGGCCCAAACTTTGTGAGGGGACAAGCATTTTTGCAAGGACACATGGAGTTATTTAATTTCGTTCACCTGTTAGTGCCAATAAATGATTTTTAAATGTTCACTTCTGCGGAGCAGTTTTGGTGTGTGTGGTTATTTTTGTTTAAGGTTTGATTTTCCTTCATCAACTTGTCATTTTTGTGGATGATCTGTATCAATGGATTTCTGGTCATCTGAAATCTTTACTCTGGTGTCACTGGAAAATAATTCATACTTTCTTCTTTCCTGGAAATCTTTCTCAACAGAAGGATATTTCTCAATGCTTTAGTAAACAATCTATATAGAAGTACACTTAGCATCAGTCAGATTTTTGTGCTGTGCCCACCTTGACCTTGCGTTCAATGCTCTAGAGCAGCGGTTCTCAACCTTCCTCACGCCAGGACCCTTCCATACAGCTCCTCGTGTTCTGGTGACCCCCAACCAGAAATTTATTTTCATTGCTACTTCATTACTGTAATTTTGCTACTGCTATGAATCATAATGTAAATATCTTATATGCAAGATATCTTTTCATAGTTACAAATTGAACATAATTAAAGCATAGTGATTAATCACAAAAAGATAAGTAATTGCACATTGTGAAGTATTTATTTCTAATGACAAATCAATGAAATTTTGTCTTGAAGCATGGTGTAGCATGGAGCAGAGTCTTCACGTGGGCTGATCCGCCTGGAGACAAGACTAGAGAAGCGGTGTCGGTTCCTAAAACCATCGGAAATACGTGTTTTCTGATGGTTTTAGGCGACCCCTGTGAAAGGGTCGTTTGACCCCTAAGAACTTGGGACCCACAGGTTGAGAACCGCTGCTCTAAACCATGGGTCAGCACACCTTTTCTATAACGTGCTCCAAGAAAACCTCACTGCCTTCCAGTTAATCCCAACTCATGGTGGCTTTACAGGCTAGGGTGGAACTGCCCCTGTGAATGTCCGAGATTGTAAAGCATTCCGGGGCTAGAAAGTCCTGTCTTTCTCCTGAGGAGAGGTTGGTGGTTCCAACTGTTGGCCTTACAGTTGACAACCAACTCACAACCACTATGCCCCCAGGGCTAGATAGTAACTTTTCCAGCCTTACAGGCCACATGGGTTCTATCATAACTACTCAGCTCCGCCGTTGCACTACCGAAGTAGCCAAAATCATACGCAAATGAGCAAGGCTCTTCTCCAATAAAACTTTGTCATCAAGTAGGTGGTGGACAGAATTTGACTCACAGGCTGTAGTTTGACAAGCCCTGACCTAGGCTACCATTTTTTTCTTGAGTATTTTTCAAGGCGTATCATGGTCATTTCTGTATGTTTTGATGTTCTGTGTTTTTGCTTTAATCAATATCTCACCCTTGTCTGTTTGCTGCTTTTGATGTGGCTTCAAGGAAAAGTGAAAACTAGATTGTTAGAATTGTACCTAAAATAAGAGTCACTAGATTCCCAGTGAGGGTCAAAGACTTGCCAGGAACAAAAGAGCGGAATGCATCTGCTATGGTGTGTCTTCTTGATGCTTGCTGCTCAGAGCCAAGAAATGTCTGTCTCTTTCTAGACCCCAAATTGTTGAAGAATAAGCTAGATTTTTTTAAACTTTGGTTTGTCGTTGCAGTTCCAGTGATGTTGTAACTAATTACACTCTACATTTTCGTAAAAGTAAGAACACATTTTCAACTATATTTTCATGGTGTCTTGTCCAGTGTTTTCCATATTTATGAGTAGTTTATCAAGAATAACAGATGTGTCTACTCTAAGAGAAGAGACTAAATTGCCTTTTTAGATGAAAAGACATTGCCCTGCCCTCACCATGATCAATAAATGCTTACATCTCACTTTATTCCCATAGTAAACTTTGTTTTGGGTTGCTGGGAAATCTTCAATCTACAACCATAGCTTAATTGTTAGGAATGCTGGATCTGGGCTTATCACTTACAGCTGTTTGATCATAGTCATGTTACTTAACTTTTTGTATTTTAGCTATAAAGTAGGAACAACATGGATCTCTACCAGAGAGGATTGTTCAGTTTCTGGGGTGTTGTTGCCTTTATTGTTATTCTTTTTACTCCTCCTGCTTCCTTCCTCCAGTGACACTCAAATCAACTATCAGCTTCAATGGTGACGTGCTGTCTAAGTTACAGTGTCATATTAAGAAATCCCAGAGTTGGACAAACAGTTTACACTGGACTACTAATGTAAAAGTTGGCAGTTCGAATCCACCCAGCAGCAACAAAAAAGAAAGGCATGCTGATCTTCCATAAAGATGAACGCCAAGAAACTCTGTGGAACAGTTCTACCCTGTTAACACTGGTGCTGTCATGAGTCAGACTCAGCTCTAGTCTGGTAACACACTTTCCTTTCCAGTTTGTCTCTGAAGCAGGTAGCCCCTAAGATTGCATAAAACAACTCGTTTATCCATCAAACAGGTGGCCCGGTGATGACCAGACCTAATAGGAAGTTAGGATTTGTAACATGAAAGTCTACACCCAAGTATAGAAAATGTTATTTTACTCTCTTTGTATTTGCATTATTTATATCTAATTCTGGATGCACGCTAAGTGTAGTATTTAAAATGTGCTGAACAGTTCCTGTAATATAGTCTGCCAGCTCTCGGAGAAAGTGATAAGTTTAACTGTCATTGGTTCAATAAGTTCTTCCATGCCTACCTATTCAAGAAAGTCTGGAGATTTAATTTTATTATTCAATTTCCTAGTGCTGTCACCACAATTGGGGAAAATCTAGTTTCTTAAGTAGCAACCGTCCAAAGATAGTGTTCTAATACATTCTTCAGAAGCACCCTTCTCAATCTTCTTTGGTATACACAATTTAAAACTGTGCATGCCCCCCCAAATTTTCAAAACTCCTAAGGACCCCAATAATGAAATGAATAGTATAGTTTAATGGAAAGTGCCCCCGGTGGATACTTAGGCAAATTGAGCTGTAATCTTGCCATGCCTCTAAATCACCGTGGTAACCAGAACAAGTTGCTTACCCACTGCAGGCAAGAGTTCTTCCATCTTTAAAATAAGGGGATGGGACTGTTGTTTAATGATGACAGGATAAAAGCATTAATGCATGCTTCTCTAAAAGCACCCACCAAACAAGGCAGACGAGAAACACAGTTCAGACTTGATTAGAGTTAGAGAATGCAGTTTGTCAAGCTGGAAAGCAGGTGGAAGAAAAATAGTGATTTAGTTGAGAGAAGAAAGGTCAAACAGAAATGCTTCCTGGCTGAGAGTATCAAAGAGCAGAAGCCAAATTGCATCTCAGACAGGGCTCAGAAATGGGAGGGCTTGGAGAGTGTGAACAGAGTCAACACAGGCATTTCTTGCAAATATGTACAAGATGCAACTAGACGGCCAGCTTTCCTCTAGCCACCTCGTTGACCACCTTCATCTCTTCCATCCCTGCAGGAGATGAGGCTCACATGAAGATTGAATCAGTTAATAGCAGAGACGAAAAAGGGCGTGAAAGTGAAATACCATCCTGAAAGAAAAGTGCAGGTCCAGCAGTCGTTGCCAGTGCCTAGCGTTCTTTCCCCAAAGAGCTTTAACCAGTAGATCAGCCCAACAAGTCAAGCCGAACCCAGGGCTGTTGAGTAAATTCTAACTACTGACGACCCCAGGTGGTAGCGAACAGCACTGCTCCCGAGAGTTACCTTCCCTGTAACCTTTATGCAAGCAGCTTCCAAAGCTGTTCTTTCCAGGAACCGATGGGTAGACATGAACTGCCACCTTTTAGGTTAGTGCGCCCAGCTCTGACTCAGTGACCGAAGTAGCCTTCCAAGGCGCATCTTTCTCCGCAGAGCAGATGTGAGGGGTAAAGTGCCGGCCTTGCAGCTAGCGGTCCATTGCTCACCTGACGGCGTGAACAGGGTAAGTCAGCACAAATCAGATGCCCTGCTCACGGACCTACAATGCCACCATTATTCGCCTGCCCCTTTTCATTAAGGGTCTTAGCTGATTTAAAAATTTGGAGAGTCAAATCACAGCTGAAAAGTTTAAAAGTAATTTCCTCTGAAGAAGAAGATATGGGAGAAATTCCTCCATGTTTTTAGTAGACTTTTGAAAATTCCATGTTTGAGTTTTAAACTATTTACATGCTGAGACATTCGTTTCTTTCAGCGATTGCTATAGATTTGTCGTTATCGGCGTCAGGTGCCGTGAGTTGGTTCTGACTTTTAGCAACCCTGTGCACAAAAGAACCAGCCGATGGCTGCCCTGTGCTGCCCTCATGGTCCTGGCGATGTTTGAGGCCCTTGAAAGGCCGTCCATCTCCTTGACCGCCTCACTCTGCTTTACCGAGCCTGATACGCTGCCCTTTGCCCGGGGCTGGGCTCTCTTGACAGTATGTCCGGAGGCCGTGACACAAAGTCTCGCCGTCTTTGCTTCTAAGCAGCATTTACTTCTTGCAGACAGATCCCTTGTTTGTTCTTCAGGCAGTCCACAGCATTTTCAATATTCTTCGTCAGCACCGTCATTAATACATTTAGGAGACATAAAAAAGGAAAACAAATTAAGAATTAAGAGCCTGTCTGCCTGCCTTCAAGCCCTAGTTTGTGCTATTTTAGTCATATTGTCCTTTTCAAATACTTTTATAGACTCTTGATTTTTTTTCCAAAGAAGGAGGGGGAAAAAATCACCAAGTAGTTGTTTCTAAGGAGTGCTGATGGGTTCCCTTGTGCTTGATGCATGGTGCCGTGTGTACTTCCGACACGCCATCTCGGCCCGCAGTGCTGGGTCTGTGCACTTGAGGGAGTCAACTTCATGATCACTGAATTGGTCCTAATTCAGAATGCCCAGCTGTGTAACCTGGACTGGGACTAACTTCATAATGTTTGTCTTTGAGGGAGCCATTTACTTAGTAATGGAATAAGCCATATTTTAAAACATTTTTGAGGAGAAATAGCCTATCTAATATCAAACACCTTTGTATTTGAATATAAACTGTGTGCTAATTTCAAAGGGTCATATCTGTACTTTAGAATAGGCCTAGGCAGTTTTATTTTTTTATTTTGCACATCTCATTTCCATACAAGATATCTCATTAGGCTCCTCCGCTCCTAGGCCTATGTTTGAATGCATTTGTAAGATTCTAAACAATGAGTTGATTTAACAGACATTGTTATAATCGGTGCTTTTTCACTAGACTTCTGAAGTTGATGGATGCAGCTCTTTATGTGTGCTCCCATGAAAAGACCATTTTCCTCTTTTGTTTTTATTTTCCAAACATACAAAGGTCACCAGACCCCTTTAGAAACTGCTTTTGAATCAGTCGTGCTTTGTGTGGAAAAAAACTACAGTATATTCCTTAAGTGAAATTCAATCAGCTACTTTCATAGTAACGGGCTTAAAAGACATCAGTGAAAATACCCACACAAGCTCTTAAGATCAAGGCATTTGTTTCAGCTGACTTTCCTATGTACTTACCCATTGTGCATCAGATAATGAGCAAAATAGCCAGGCTTCTAATAAGCAAGTACAATATAGACAAAAGAGAACACTGATTTAAGGTCCTGGTGTCAAATGTGGTAAAACACTCTGTTTATAGCAGGTCAGGCTTGGGTTTACAATTAGCACTAATTACTGAGAAAAAAAAATCAAAACCGAAGCTCTAAGGGAAGGACACTTTTCACTGCAAGATCAAAGCCAGTCTCTGCAGAATAGGGAAGCCTCCACGACTTAATTGCACTGAAGTGCTAATTGGATTGTAAGGTACTTTCATGAGTTCTTCCAATTAGCCAGCCTTCCCTGACAAAATCCGCAATGAAGAGATTATGAGTTCTTAGAGATTTTGTCTATATGGTTGTGATTTGTATACCTGAGTGAATGTAGCCTGGCCCTCTTTTTCTGTAAATTGGGGTCTTTGTGTGTGCGGGGAGGCGGGGGAGGGAGTCTCTGATTTTAGCTTCCTATAAATAGCCTTCAAGGTAAAGCTATCCATTAAATATAGAGTCTTAACTGCATACTAATGATAATGAGACAGTTAATGGGAACTATCATTTTGGTTAAGTTTCCTAATTTAAAATTGGAGATTTGGGTGCGGCTTCTTGGCTGACGATTGCCACCTCCTGCAGTTAGGACCCAGTTAGGGTGCTTGGATTTCACATGTACTGCACTATAGTGCTCTTCACTTTGGGTACTTTTTGGAAAGGAATAGATAATCAGTAATTTCATGGTGTGCATGCTCTAAGTAATAGTTTTTATCCCTGAGAATTATTCATGGCTTTTATTGTACTTTGCCCATGCACTATATCCCCTGTGTGGTTTTTTAATTATTATTATTGTTTGATCATAGAAGGCCAAGCCTGCCAGCTCACCACATGATAGCACGTGTGACAAAGTGATCTCTTTGGGCAAATTATCCACTTAGATAAAGACAGTGGCACACCATTGCTAGATGCCTACAAGCAACGAAGTACGATGTTGGCAGCCAGGGAGTGAGTTCACCTGTGTTCGTTTAGGGACCATAATAAATGGAAGAACTCCTGCTGACTAAATACGATTCTTCTGTATCTGAGCTCCTTGGAATTTGTTGGGTTTCTCTGTACATTTACCTAAGTGATAAATGTAGTAGGTCTGCCGAGTACTGGCCATCATTTACCTGGGATTTGTCAATGTTGTGAATAATCTGATTATTGACCTAATTAGCTAGAAGAGAATATGCTTTCTATATTTCTGGTCTACAAACACTACAATGTATTTCCAAATAATGCAGTTGTTGATTTGACTCTCCAAAGCCTTAGTACACTATAAGTATGACATGACGATGGGACATCCTGGCGAAATAAAGTGGGTCTCCATGGCCATGGTTTAATGTGCCGCCTCTCCGTTTTTGTTACTTATATGGAAGTGTTCTGAGGGTCCCTTATGGTGTAGTGGTTGCACATTGGGCTGTGTACTGCAAGGTCAGCAATTCAAAACTCCGCCTGCTCCATGGGTGAAGACAGGGCTTCCTTGTGCCATAAAGAGTTACAGCCTTGGAAACTCACAGGGGCAGTTCTACCCTGTCTGACAGGGTTGTGATGAGTCGGCATCAAATTGATGGCAGTGAGTTTGGGTTTGCAGGTATTTTGAGAATAATAACATGTAATATGTGTGTAGTAGACACTGCTAAATATGACATATTTCCTCTATAACCCTCAAAGAAAAGTAATACTGCTCTCACTTTACAGATGTTCACTAGCACAGCGGTTAAATACGCAACTATTTACTGGAGGAGCCAGAGTTCAAACCGTTTTCTCAGACTTGAAAGCCTGATGAGCACACTAAAATCAATCTTCAATCAGATACCTCCCCTGATGTTTATTTGTAGTGCTGTGTGTAATTTTTAATAGAACTTAAATTGATCTATATGAGGGAGCTTCAAAAAGTTCATGGAAAAGTTCCTTTATCTTTCGATCCCATTTTCCTCCAAAGTCTTTGAAGTTCCTCATATATTATTTTGTTTCCTTGTCTCTGCCCTTCCCCCACCCTTTGTCATTTTGGGAGCAAGGGCCTGTATCCGTCCTGTGCATCAGTGCCTAGTACTAGTGTTCAGCCCCCGTAGGCGTCCAGTAAATGAATGGATGGGCGCACGAGTACCTGAGCCATAGCCTCCTACCTCCCAGACTAAAATAATCCTCTTTGTGCACTGGAAATTGGAAACTACTTCAACTGAAGTAATAGGTCAAGACGCTGGGATCATGTTCTTTGGCTTTTTGTTGTTGTTGTTATTGTTGTTGTTGTTTCCCCCTTCTCACCATGATTTCAAATGAAAAGTTTCCTAAACGAGCATGGGATTTAGATCATGAAATTATTCAGACAACTTTGAAAATTAAGTTATTAGATGACATGGCACTGTTTAAAAATAATTCTGATCTAGAAAATACTTGTAGACCTTTACCTGATTCAAGCATATCGACAAGAATTCTTAAAGTAGACCTTGAGATAAACTCAAGTTGTCAAAAGAAATGCTTAAGAAATGTGCAATTTATACAGAAATGTATCAGGTAACCATTTCTGGTCTAATTTACAAACAAAATAGTTTATCAGATGATAGGTTTTTCTTTTTTATTTTATTGGGGGCTCATACAACTCTTATCACAACCCAAACATACATCAATTGTGTAAAACGCATTTGGACATCTGTTGCCCTCATCATTCTCAAAACATTTGCTATCCACTTAAGCCCTTGGCATCATCTCCTCATTTTTCCTCCTCTCTCCCCGCCCCTCACTCCCTCATGAACCCTTGATAATTTATAAATTATTATGTTGTCTTATACTGTTCCACGTCTCCCTTCACGCTCTTTTCTGTTGTCCAGCACCAAGGGAGGAGGTTATATGTAGATCCTTGTCATTGGTTCCCACTTTCCACCCTACCGTCCCAGTATGGCCACTCTCAGCACTAGTCCTGAAGGGATCATCTGTCCTGGATTCTCTGTGTTTCCAGTTCCTATCTGTATCAGTGTACATCTTAAAGGTAAACAAGCAGCCATCTAGTTGAGAAGCAACAAAGCCCACATGGAAGAAGCACAACAGCCTTTGTGATCAGGAGGTGTCCAAGGGATCAGGTATCAGGCATCAAAGAACAAAAAATAATATAATTGTGAATGAGGGGGAGTGTGGAGTGGGGACCCAATGCTCATCTGTAGGCAACCGGACATCCCCTTACGAAAGGGTTGCGGGTAGGGGACGAGCCAGTCGGTGCAATGTAGCAATGATGAAACATACAACTTTCCTCTAGTTCCTAAATGCTTCTTCCTCCCCCACTATCATGATCCCAATTCCACCTTACAAATCTCGCTAGACAGGTTTTTATTTTTCAATAAAATGAAAAGTTCACTTAAAAAAAAAAGCAAGCCACTTCTATCCCCTGCTGTAGTTTAGTTCCATAGAGACTGTCCCATAGTTCTTCCTTGAAAATGCATTTGATGGTGTGAGAAACAAGCAGAATTGTATTTGCGTATGGTATCACAACAATAACTTCATGAAATGGTTCTTCAAATATGTGATCAAGTACAAAAGCATTGCTACCAAATCACAGAAACCCTTATTAAATCAAAACCTGCAGCTATTGGCTCTTGTTCTATCAGCCATCTGTGTCTGGACACTTGTGAATGTGGTGTCTCCATCTCTCTAACCTTTCCCCAAGGAATTATGTGTTCTGGGATTTCCACTGTGTCACACAGCAAATTTGGTATCCTTGAAGGACTCAAATTGTGTATCTTTTAAATGTCTTCCTAGTTTGGGGAATGAAAGGAAGTGTGATGGGGCAATATCAGGGCTTCAGGGTGGGATCAGGTAAGGTTTCCCAATGAAATTCTTCAAGGACAGCCCTTTGTACCCTCAATTGGGGGAAACACACCGCAACTTTTCTATCCTTTGTCTCACTGATGCAGTTATTCGTTTTCTGAAAACTTCTTCCTAATACGCTCTCATAACTGTTATTGATCTTTTGAGAAATTCTAACAAATTATAACCCCTTTTGGAATCACCAATAAAAACAACAACCAGTCTCCGTAATCTACTGAGCTGACTTTCTTCCTGGAATTCATCTTTGAGGTCTTCTTGACTTTCCTTAAAATGTTTGTTTTATCTACAGCCTGTTGTGTTTTGTTATGTGGAGCAACATTCTTGCAAGTCTGTGTCAGATCTTTAATGATTTGGGAAGATGTGCACTTGAGATTTAGTAAAAAAAAAAAAAATTTTCCCCTCGTGGGACAAAAAGCAGCCTTTTATTCAACAGTATACTAGTGAGACTAAGAAAAGTATATATTACTGAGAGAAATTGTCTGTAGCCACCCAGTGATTGCAGAGAGGTATACTTACGCATGTTTTGTGCAGAAGAAACCCATGCATATTTGGGCTGGAGCCCTAGAAACAGTCCTGTTGCCTCACCCTTTCATATTGCATGTGAACGATACCCTCCACACTAGTCTTGTGCATCCGCATCGACAAAACGGGAATGATACCACTAGCAAAGGACGTGTGTAGTGTAGCCAGCCTAACAGAGTTGGAGGTCAGTAGGTTGTAGCAATTCTACCTGGTAGAGTTTTAATAGTCACAGTGATGGCACAGGTTGATAGGTAATGGAGTTGATGGTTTCCACCTGATATATTTTCATATTGTAAATCACAACTCCATATGTCATATTTTCTAATTTTAAAAATGTTTATCTACTTTCTAAAACTAGACAAGTATATTTCACAGGTCTACAGTAAGTATCAAAGAGCCCCGGTGGAGCACTTTTGAAACTATAGCCAGTTAAACTGCTCACCTGAAGACTGGTGGTTTGAACATCTGAAGACAAATGCAGCAGTCTTGTTTCCAGAAGATTGACCAGCTTGAAATTGGGTTTAGGTTGTTTGGTTGGTGTGTTTTGTTTTGTTGGGGCGGGTGGGTGGGTTATAGTATGCATGGTGTTGTATCCCCCTTTATTATTCCAAAGACATTTTGCCATTTTGTGAGTCATATTTGAAATAAGGAATTAGTGCATAAAAATAGGTTAAAAGCCCATTTCCTATCCTTTGTTCCCTCTTACTCCTCCACCCCACTTATATACGAAGGAACTTCACAACATTCCTGCAGAATCCCATTACCTCTCAATTCCATTTTCCCAAGAATTTATTACAGCTCCCTTTTATATCATAGCCCATGATCATTTGAAGTAAAAGAGTTTATTTGAAAAAGTGGTATGATTATGAAACAAGGCTTTCTCACGGCTAGTTGAAAGCATTCTCAAATCAGGTGTAATTTTTAAAATGAAATATTTAATTTCACTTTACCATTCTGTACTATGTTTTGACTCATTTTTGTGTGTGTGAAGGTTTTTTTAAATCATTTTATTGAGGGGCTCGTCCAGCTCTTATCACAATCCATAAATACATCCATCGTGTCAAGCACACTTGCACATATGTTGCCATCATTATTTTCAAAACACTTTCTTTCTACTTGAGCCCTTAGTCTCTGCTGTCTCCCATTCACCCACTCTGTTTGGACTGCTTTTGTACTCACCATGAATTTGAATATTCTGCAACTTCTCCTCCTACCTTTCCTAACCCTTGGTTCCTCCCTTTGCTTAACCAGAAGTTGCCAGCACTTAAATTCCCTGAAAATGCCTCATTCACATATTGTTTAATCTGCCTTAAATGTCACCCCCTCGCAACACGCATGTCCCCAACATCTTTGCATCCAGGCTGATTTTTCCTATCACTTTGGACTGACCTTCTTAAGGAAACTTTGGCACCCAGCCTACCTGCCTTTCCTCTGTACTCGTGTAACAGCCTATTTCATGCATGCTTGATGGGACCTGTATCCTACAGTGTTGAGAATTAATATTGACTTGTGCCTTCCCTCTAGATTGGAGACTTGTAAGGTTGGTGCTGTGGTCATTGGTTTCCCTGTTTGCCAACACAGTGGCTAGCTTGAAGGCGACTAAGACTTCTGAGAGTTGACCAGGCTTAGTAAAGACAAGATAGTTTCCAGAACCATGGATATGTGAGTGATTTCATGCCAATGTAAAAAGCAGGGTATTCAGAGGAACAAAAATAATAAGAAATTAAGAACCAACAGAAACCACAAAGTTCTCCAAATTACCTCCTGTCCATATCATTCCTGTTCTTGATTAATCTGAGTATCAGTTTTCACAACATAATAAGGCCCTGGGACTTTTGTGTCACATGGGAAGCAAGGTACACAGATTAATTTTAGTCATTGAGAACAGATCTACTGAAACATTCCCTGCAGTCAGTATGGATTTTATTACAAAGTGCTGAATAAACCTCCCGGAGCCTTTTTGTTGCCTTTGTGATACCATATTCGTTCCAAAGACAAGAAAACAAAGTAGGAGAGAGTTAGGGAACTCAAACCCTTGCCAGCCATAACTTCAGCAAACCACTCGAAACTCCATTCTGTGTCAATCAAGATTCACATTGTGTGAACCTGAAAACTGTGATGTTCTTAGTTACAAACAACGAACTCAGTCTCCGTGTTATAAGCACCATTATAATGAAACTTTGTGCATTGGGGGCATAAACCTTTTTGCATAATAAAAGCCATCCCTATCAAACCATATACAGGATCGGGTGGTAAATAGGCTTTTCACGGTATGGCCATTGAAATGTACCAAGAAAATAAACAACTGAAGTTGATGAGTGAGTGAAAGGTGGCAAGGTTGACTGGATTCAGATAAAAGGGAATCGAGGCATGCCACTAAACTTTTAGGAGAACTAAAATCCATCATAATGAGTTGCCTTCATACATGTGTGTGCCTGTGTACATGTATATATTTATACAGCAACCCTTTACATTAAAATGTGATTGAACACCAAATACTTTCAGTTTTAGGTGTAACTGACAAAAAGGAACTTGCAAACACGTGAGGTACTTCGAAATCTTGAATACCGCTCTCTGTGCCCCATGCTTTCTGTACTCTGCTAGACCCAGGGCACTGCCACTGATCGTTTATCCCCCAGCATCACCTACTAACCGCCACAAAGGTTTGTGATCAACCTTGAATCCAGACAGCCCCTACCTATGAGGAGAATAATTGCATGGCCCAAGCACTCATGAGAAACATCATAGAGTATTGTGCATGTAAGAGAGAGTCCTTTGATGTAAGCGCCAAGGCTGTTACCATGGAGACCACATGATTCAAGTCACTTCCTGATGCTAAAGCTTCTGATCGGCACATCTCCGCTAATTTTCACAGAGCCTTGACCATACTTGACATCCTAAACTCTAATATGTCAGAATTTATTTGCAGAAAATGTGTGATCTTTCCCATCATTCATAAAACTAACGGCACAAAATTGTGAAAGAAGTGCAGTAAGCCATACAAAATTTGGAACTTGATGGAATTTTCTCATTTCATGTCCTTATTTCTTACTGTTATGTGTGACAGGATTATCTTCGATTCCATTTTGAGTATTTCTCTTTTAATTTACAGGCCCCTGAATGCACAAACATAGCTAGTCTGAGGACAGTGAGTCAGGTGCTAACTGGCAGTCACATCATCTGGGGAAAGACAGGGACCGTGAGAAGAAATTGTTGCTTCTGTAGGGTGACGTGCGCTGTAGAGCCGCGCACATTCCTTCAGAAAGCATGTGGGAAAATTCTGTCATCTTCTCATTCAGTTTTTCCAAAAACTTTTTGACGCCTCCTCATAAGTGGGACTAGAAGCCAGAGGAGCATGAAATGAGTGTCTGCGCATACAGCAGCTAAGTTCATTGCATGGTGGGATTTTCTAAGGCCAAGTTCGTGTCTTAATGGCTTAATTGTAGAGCAAAAAAATCTTCAAGCTTTCCTTCTTCACGAAAGGAAGTAATGGCCATGGGTTTAGGTGTGGAGCAAATGTTTTAAGAAAGTGAGAGCAATAAATGTACAAATGTGCTTTACACAATTGATGTATGTATAGATTGTGATAAGAGTTGTATGAGCCCCTAATAGAATGATTTTTTTTAAAAGGAAGTAGTGAAAACTCTAAGATGTGGACTAAATTTTTGTAGCTGACTGAAGAGCAAGCCACTGTGAGTTTGGGACAGTGTGCATCTTTACCTCTCTACATTAGTCAAGGGAGCAGAGAGATGGGCATCCTAAAGATAAGTAAAGCTAAATAGTCAGAGGTGGTGGAAGGCAAAGAGACACTTAAACTTAGAAGAAATGTAAAGGGATGTTTCTGTATCTCTGTTTGCTAAGATCAACTAACAAAAAAACAAACAAACTAGAGTTTAAGCTTTTTTTCCTTCAATGTATACTCATGATTTCACTTTTTGCCCAAGCCATTCCACCTCTGTGTACTATAATCCTCTCAATTGAGGGATATTGTCATGGTCTCCAAGAGTACTACCCTATGCCATAGAAAGAGAACAGAAGTACTCACAGGCATTCCATAAGCAAGATCAGGACAGAGGGCATAGTGAAGTTGTCGGGGTACCTGTTTACTTGGATCCACGGGCAGCACCCATGGAAGAGCAGGAAAGCTATCAAAGGGCATATTTCCCTGGGCAACTCTGCTGATTAACTGAGAGTACAGTCACATTTTGATGTCCTTCACCTCGCGAAATCAACAGGGTCATCTTGAAACTACTTTTTCCCCCTCACTCACTGAATCATTAGGATTTTGCACCACAATCATCTATGTGTGTGTGTATGTATATATATATATATATATAATGAAAGAGGGGGGAAAGTTTAAAATGAGCCCCCATTTTCACTGGGTAGTTCCAAGATGACCCTGTTGATTTCGTGAGGTGAAGGGCATCAAAATGTGGACTGTACTCTCAGTTAATCAGCAGAGTTGCCCAAGACAATGGGGCTCTTACAGCTCTTATAATAATCCATACACAATTATATGTTAAATACAAGGAGGCTTCTGAATGTCCCTGGGGGGGAAATCCTTTCTCCTTTAATGCCATTTTCTTCTACGGACTTTTTGAAGCTCCTTCGTCTATGTAATGTATGCAAATATATGCTGTGCCGCCAAAGCACAAGTCGAAGGGCTTACTCTTACTGTGTGTGTGCATGAAGGGTGTGCTTCTGCAATGTTTGGGCATGGGGAGCAACTCTGGTGTGCCTGGGATGATACACAGAAAACCGCCACTTTGTTAGGTAGAAAAATGCGTGCAGCCCCACTTCAGGAATTCAATAGCATCGGTGAGTTAGAATCTACACGAAGCCCTTAAAAGGCGTGCAACTCTTCCCTCACCAATGCAAGCTTTAATTATAGTAGCTTTTAAGTAACGTATTTCAGAGTAGATAATCCAAGTCAAAGTTATAGCTTCTCTTTTTCCTGGGATTTTTTTTTTTTTTTGGTTTTTTTGCAGTTTGGCCTGACGTCATTTTATCTAACCTATGAAGAATCGTGCTTCCCATCTTTCTGTTTCAGTTAGAACTGTTTATGCGCATGTGACTTGCTGGCCGCGCTGGTTGGCTGTGTAGAGCGTGCAGCAGTCGGTGGGGCCAGCTGTTGTGGATGCCTGCCCTCCCAGGGGCTCGGGCCCCATGAGCCTCACCTGGATTCCTTAGAAAGCCCGCGTCCTTCTCCCCATCGGCCGATACTTCAGTGTAAGGAACATTAATCTGTGACAGAAGAAGGTTGAGAAAGTAGAAAGGAATATTCAAGAAGTCACTAGAGTAAGCAAAGCAATAGAACCTTGTAAATGTCAAAGTGTGGCCCGCACAGTGCTGTATTTGGCAAGTTGCATTGCAATTTTAATCGACAATATATGCAAAACCACCTGCCACGCTCCCAGCACTGTCGAGTGTGTCTAGATGTGGGCGCCCAGAAAAGGTAAAATGGCGCCTTTCCTCTAGAATTGTTTCCTGCAAGTGCTGTTCACGGCTGTCTCTTAGACTTCAGGATAAACCGTCTCTCTTATGCCCACTCCCCCATCCTCTGCCCATGCATTTTGTGTCTATTAGTCAAAGGTCTCAGGGTTTCCTCAAATGAGCTGCCCTTAGGGAGTTAGGAGCCCAACACCCCAGAAGAGGTGTTGGACTACAGTTTGAGGTGCTTTCCAGCTGCACAATAAGCGGGCTGGAACTCAGAGTGCTGACTGAGAGCCTGCGTATACCGGACTGTTAATCAGGATTTTCTCTGACTCCAAATGAATCTGGGTAAGGCATCGCAATCTTTCTATTTCAGGAAGGAGATCCCAAGTCTTAGAGTTTAAATAACCTCCCTCAAGTCAGATGCAGAGGGAAGAGCTAGTTGGAACCCCTGTTCTCTCCACCTCTGATCTCCAGACCAGGGGCCTCTGGAAAGACAACTAGATGTTATCAGCATCGTACTGTACAAGAGTAAAGCTGCCAATCATATTTGGTTTTGGTATTTTTAGCAGTGATTCTAAAACCTGATTTTGCAAAATAACCACACTGAAAGAATAGCAAACTGAAAACTTCTTGGCCATGCCTGCAGAGATTCTCTGTATCTGGATATACTGTCAAGTCAGTTCTGACCCATAGTGACCCTGTGGACAACCTAACACGGTCCCGTCCTGCTTCATCCTCACAATTGCTGTGTTTCAGCTCATTGTCGTGGTCATGCACGCTGCCCACCTGTTTGTCTTTCTCTTTGTCACTGTCCCTTCGCTTTCCCAAGACTGCCCTTTTCGCTGGACCTGTCTCTCCTGGTGGCATGTCCTAAGACTGTGAAGTCTCAGTATCCTTGTACTTCTTTAGGACAGAGTTGTTTGTTCTTTTGCCAGTCGCAGTACCTCCGTCTTCTTTTCCAGCACCGCAGTTCAAGTGCATCGATTCTTATTTGGTCTCCCTGATTCAGTGTCCAACTTTTGGATACCTTTGAGCCGATTAAAAATGACATGGCTTGGGTCAGAAGCCTCGTAGTCCTCAAAGTGATACCTTTGCTCCTCTCCACTTGAATGGGGTCTTGTGCAGTAGATGTTCCCAATGCGGTATGCCGTTAGATGGCGTAACTGTAGCTTCCATAAACAGTGGTGACTGATTCCAGCAAGGTGGAATCCTGGACTACTTCAACCCTTTCATCTTTTATCATGATGTTATCTATTTGTCTTGTTGTAAGGATTTGGGTTTTTTTTACATTGAGTTGTAATCCATACTGAAGACTGCAGTCAGAGATAGATAGATAGATAGATAGATAGA
Organism: Tenrec ecaudatus; assembly: GCF_050624435.1. Classification (NCBI taxonomy): domain Eukaryota; kingdom Metazoa; phylum Chordata; class Mammalia; order Afrosoricida; family Tenrecidae; genus Tenrec; species Tenrec ecaudatus. The sequence goes on along the minus strand of NC_134531.1, from coordinate 109,249,837 downwards.
TAGATAGATAGATAGATAGATAATACACCCATACACATAGTTTAAGATGTATGAGTAGTTGGTTTCCATTCAATAATTTCTATACTAATTATTCAGACATTGATTTACATCCTTCACAATGTGTAGTACGCATTCTCATGATTTCACTTTTGATGGTTTTGTTCATCTTAATTTTTAACAACTATACCTGGTAATCCAAATGCCTGCTGCTTAGAAACCTTTTTGAGACTTGCTTTTGTAAGGGTATTAATGATCTCTCTCCATGTATATCTGGAGATGTTTGGGGAACAATTTCTAATTGGCAAAGATATTGACTTGCCACATGATAGCTCCTTTTTGATAGTTTAATGACAGCCTCCTTCCCATGTAAGCATTCCTTTCCCGCCCACTTTCTTTCAAGAAAGCTCATGGACTGATTTTGCTTTTTTCCAGATGAATTCAAGAGGTCATTGATTTTTGTGTGTGTGTGTTAAGTCATTTCAAGTATTGCTATAGATGTTTCCATTTTGATGGGATCCATTTTACTTCAGATTGATACTTATTAGTGTTTTCAGGACCCTTTCTTTTGACACTTGGTAGACATTGGTTTTAATTAGAGGAAACAGTTTATTTTAAAAGGGTAGATCTTTGGCGGGCAGGATATTCTGAAGCCTGGCTACCTGGCCACTCTGTATCTCTGAAACAATAATGAATTGGGGTTGGAGCAGGGGAATAAGGTATAGTAACACTCTTTGATATCAGATATATTTTTAATTTAAAAAATTGGTGTTTCCATAAGCCAGTGCATTTTTCATGGAAAAGGGCTGTTGGTGACACTTGCTAAAAAGTGCTGCAACATTTTGCTAATTTAAAAAAGGCCAGCCTGAGATCGATTGTGACCTTATCAATAGGATGATCTCATTCATCTCCCTTGGAGACTTGTCACAGGGAGCTGCAGCAGGCGAGCCTCCTCTTCTCTGACTGCAGAGCCAATGTGAAAGAGGGTTTCACAACCAGTTGGTGGCGTCTTTGTGATCTTTCTTAGTTATCTGTTTTTTAAACTCATTCTACTGATAGTATTCACTCTACCTTTTTTGTTTTACGAAAAACAGACAAAAAGACAGAGACTGATTTTGTGATATGTATGGAGTTTGTGAGTCTTGGTCCAATATTTAATGCATTCATTTTATCCATATAAGTTTTTCCTCATTGAAAGCGATTTTGTAATATCAACAAATATAATACAAAAATGAAAGTCCATGTACTTTACTAGTTTTCAGCATTTACTGTTCCTAAGAAATGGCTTTGTAATTTAGAAGTATAATAGTAGTTCATCAAAGTAGAGTAAAATTTAGAGGGCCGGTTGTGAAAAGCACGTCTTGCTTCCCTTTGAACATCTCTACGGTGTGCCAGAAAATTAACGAGCCAGCGTTTCCTGTATGAGCTGTGTCCACAAAGTAACGCTTTGTCTCGGAGCAGGACTTAGGCAGCATCTCTAGAGTCCTCTCCGTAGACCTCGTTGTCGTTAACAATAAACATGGAAAAGGCAGTTTTTCAACAATCAGTATCTTCCCTCTTCTGTTTTCCACAGTGATTAATTTTGTTCTACACCTTTCAAGCTTGGAGTGTTAGTTTATCTCAGTCACCCTTCATTTCTAGTCATTAGTGATCAAACCATTTCCCCCCACCTGCTATCATCCCATTCACATCTCCTTTTCAAATCTGCTTCCTCTCATGTAGACTTAAGACTATGCCATGATCCGTCAGCTTGTTTGGACTCACTGGAAAGAGAAAACAATTCCCGACTTCTAAGATGTCTTCTCCCCACGGACCAGTCTGAACAATGCAAGTCAGCTGCTTTTGCCATAGAATCGGTCCTCAGTTGGGTAGAGCTGGGAAAGGATGCTTTCCTTTGGAGGGCCCCTGCTCCAGCCACAGTGTGTCCTCCATCTTCCCATAGCTCTCTTGATGGCTGCTTAGTTCAGCCTGCATTTGGAATGGATCTTTCTTCATGAGATAGTATGACCCTTAATACTAGGGCTGTTTTAAATTATTTTTGTGTACCTCAAGTATGTCAGAAAAAATATTTGCATAAGTGCCCCTGCTTCAGTAAGATACATGATACTTCGGGTATTTTTTTTATTTGTTTGTTACTTTAAATCATTTTATTGGGGGCTCATACGATGCTTATCACAATCCATACATCCATCCATTGTGTCAAGCACATTTGTACATTTGTTGCCATCATCATTCTCAAAACATTTGCTTTCTACTTGAGCCCTTGGTATCAGCTCCTCATTTTCATCCTCCCTTCCCACCATATGAACCCTTGATAATTTATAAATTATTATTATTTTGTCATGTCTTACACTGTCCGATGTCTCCCTTCACCCACTTTTCTGTTGTCCGTCTCACAAGGAGGAGGTTATATGTCGATCCTTGTAATCGGTTCCCCCTTTCTACCCCATCTTCCCTCCACCCTCCCAATATTCACTCTCACCAATGGTCCTGAAGGGTTCATCTGTCCTGGATTCCCTGTGTTCATGGTTCCTATCTGTACCCGTGTACATCCTCTGGTTTAGCCAAATTTGTAAGATAGATTGGGATCAGCGGAGGAAGCATTTAGCAACCAGAGGAAAGTTGTATCTTTCATCATTGCTACCTGCACCCTGACTAGCTCGTCTCCTCCCCATGACCCTTCTGTAAAGGGATTTCCATTTGTCTACAGATGGGCTTTGGATCTCCTCTCCACACTCCCCCTCAGTCACAATGATATGATTTTTTGTTCTTTGATGCCTGGTACCTGATCCTTTCGACACCTTGTGATCACACAGACTGGTATGCTTCCATGTGGGCTTTGTTGCTTCTGAGTGAGATGGCCATTTGTTTACCTTTAAGACTCCAGATACTATATCTTTGGATAGCCAGGAACCTTCAGCTTTCTTCACCACATTTGCTTATGCACCCATTTGTCTTCATTGATCATGTCGGGAAGATGAGCCTTGTGGAATGCCAGTTTAATAGGACAAAGTGTTCTTGCATTGAAGGAGTACTTGATCAGGTCGTTATTTTATACCCACTTTATTTTGTACATAAATATTATATTCCATTCTTTATGCAAGTATTTTATGAAATAAAATGGCACTGTAAGTGAAGTATCTTTTCAGAATTCAGACTTCTTTTTGGTTTTTAATACTCAAAATCATCAGAAAAGTCATTGTAAGCATCTTATCCATGTTTACAGATGTCAACCAAATCAACAAGTCACAAAGAAATTATGATTCAACACAGTAATAATACCTACTCATTGAGTACCTACTATAAACTCTTCTGTTTTATGGGAAAGGTTTCTTTAATTTTTAAAGTTTGGAAATTAATGACAGAGAAAAATAAATGGCTAAGTATCAAAATAATTGGTGGATGCAGTCACTAAGTGCTATATGATTAAAAAGGAAAGAGGAATCTGTATAAAATAATTACTTATAGAAGTCTTTGTTGAAGAAATACTTGAAATTACCTTTCAACAAATTCTCTTTTCAAAGGGCACATTTTAATAGACTCTACCTAGCAAAGATTCCTAATTAGATATCTTGGAAAGCTAATAAGATTTCATGCTAGGATAATCATCATCGATGGAACGATGTCCCAGTTAGAGAATCGGGTTTTAGACATTTGAAGGGTGGTGACCAGTTAGAAAGTATCGACATGAGACGCCAGGGTTCTAGACGTGGAAATGCTGTTGGGTAATAGCAGGTAACTGGTGTTATGGATACTTCTACTCAGATGCCAAGTAAGTGGGGAAGTTAATCAAGAAACTTACTGATGTCCTTCCAGCTTTCGTTTTCTTGTACATAAAGCATGTGTGCCCTATGGTTTGGGGCACACTTAATAGTCCATAAGAAATTTCAGAATTCTCCACACACAAGTCGTTGAATCTATAAAAGTACACCTGGCATTTGAAAGAGAAAAATAAGTAGAGTCAATGAGGCAGGTTGAATGTCAAGGAACAACATAGAACTGAAGGAAGGTAAAGGAGTGGAGAAGGCTTTTGTCAAGGCGCAGGTGATAATTTCAAGAAGAGGGGACACAGAACATAGTAAGCGTGGGTCAGAGAGATAAATGGAGACGTTCTACGTCAGTGTTTGTGTCCAACAAGACAGGCATCTAGCTTTGAAACCCTGATAGCATTTCTTAGAAGGTCGTACTCACGGATTTCGCCCAGTTATGTGTCTTGAATGTTTCTATCGTGTGCCTCAGGAAAGCCAAATGAACTTATTGACAGTTCTACGAAACGCTAGACTTTAGGCTCTCTCATATTCATGTGTACAGTATGGGTTAGTTAGAATCTGTGAATAGTTTAATAGACTGTTGATGTCAGTTACATAATTCAAGTAACCTTGCGTTATTCTCCAATTACTTACTCCAGATCTTCATTTTGGAAATATGCCAATAGTTGAAACAGAACCACCGAAAACATCACTTGATTATTTAGGCTAGTTGATGGTACAAACACGGTCATGAGTACAATTTTGCCATACCTCAGAAAACCTGTTATTTGAAGAGGTCTGCAAAAGTCTAATAGTACTTTTTATATTCCCCAAAGTTAGAAATTATTCAATAAGAAATTATTACCTTAAAAATCTCTCCATTTCTAATAAACTGTGGTTGGGTTCTCCATATCGTTAGTAAGATTGATTCCTGGGATGTTTTCTGTACTGCTGGAGACAAATATGGGACATTGCCAGCACCTTACATTTTCACTTAATTTTGAGAAATATTAGCAATTTCAACAAGTATTAGCAATGTGGACAACAAACCAATTTTTAAAGAGAAAACAGCTTAGAAAGGTCATTTCAAAAAAAAATCTAAGTGTGATTTTTATAAGAGGGGCCATCAATTCATTTATGGTTTTGCACCTAAATGTTCAGATATGCTTATATTTTCATAGTGGCTAAAGGTTAATAAAAAGGAGTGTTTGTATATGGGGGTGGGGCCGAGTTATGTCAATCCTTGGGGTTCTACAAGGATTTTAGGATACTTGTTTAGCTAAAATAAAGCAAGTAATATTTATTGATAGTAATCGGCACGTTCTCTCATAAGAACGTACTTTCTTGAACACTAGTTCTTTCTTAGACTCTGGAAGGAGAAGTAAAAAAGCTCATTAGCTATTCTAGTTTTTAAAATTTGTTTTGTCTAAGTAAAGGTAGTTCACGTTCACTTTATATGCAGGGAAATTTGGAACAAAGAAAATAGCCATCTTTATCTTGGATACTTCTGGGTTGAATATCGTCATTAATGTGTATTTGAGGCAATTAAGTGTCTTTCTAAGAACTGTGTACTCAACGCTTTAATGTACTATCTAATATCGTACTAATGTACTATCTAATAATGTACTGTCGGAGATCCCAGCTGCTGTTTCTCCGCTGAAGTAAGTTGCTTGGAGGTCAGAGTTTTAAGCCCCTGCACTTAACTGACCTGAAGACTGTACTTTCGTTCTTGGCTGCCTACGCAGGGTCAGGCACTGTGCTTGGCGCTCGGGAAGTAAAGCTTTAAAAAGGCCTTGCCTGTGACCTTGTGGCACTCAGCCCGGCAGTGTTAGGGCCTTTACCTTGCCTGTGTGCGCCACCTGGCAGTACCCAGGCCTGCCAGCGCATGCCAGAGGGGCACCCCCCCAACTGTGCAGTGAGATGAGCAAACACCCCTGCTCCCGCGATCTGCAGGCCGCGCTGTTAACGACACGTGACTGGTGCTGAAAGCAAGCTGTACACGCAGTTTAAAAGTTTGAATTGCTGTGATACCACCAAGTATGAGGAGACTTCACAAGGAGATCTTGAAGATCATGGGATTTTCCCACGAAAGCTTTGACTCCCCCTTGTGTTTCACCCCAGTCTCCTCGTGGTCTTTCAGCAGGAGGGTAGGGAGGAAATGTTGCAAAAAATATCAAACTAAAGAGGACCTGAGGCATTGGAAGCATGTTTCTGCAGGGTGAGTCGAGTCTCCGGCACCTCAGGCCCTGAGCTCGAGCAGTAATGAGACTTGTTTTCTTCCCAGCTCCCTGTGACCTGCTGCCTGGCCAGTCCATTATGCCAAGAGCAGCAGCACCTGTGCTCAGCCCGCCGCCGCGTGATGACAGCCTTTCCAGTGTGTGCCTGCCATTTATTAGGGCATTAGTGGCCGGCCATCCTCCAGATGACCAGCCGTGACTATCACACAAAGAAAACATTAGCTTTCTTGGATGTTGCTATTATAATTTGAAAATTAGTTTGCCTTCATGGCTGCATCACATTTGGAATCTCTCTCTGATGTTGTTATTAGTTTGGGCTCATGGTACTCATGATAACTGTCACACATTAATCATGACCATCATGTGATTCTTAATTTGCTCTATTATGACAAATGGATTTAGACACAAACTTGCAATTACCTATTTTGAGGTTAATAGCAGATTTGGGGTTGTAATTGGTTCCCAAATATTCAATTTAGGAAAATTATTTCTCACCCAACTCTAAAACATGTTCTAAATGAGCAAATTGTATTTTTTTACTATAACTGTAGAATTGTGCCAGATGAGACCATATGAGGCATCTGAGCATAGCAATAAACCCAAAAGCGTTTTCAGAAGGGAATCTTGGTGCATTCCGTGAGGTGCTCTCCTCTGCCATTTCTTTAGTCACCCAGTCACCTCCTGTGCGGATCTCAGATGCTTCCAGAACATTTCGCTTTACAAATACTCTTCTCGTGAGGAATATTGTGATTATTCTACTTTCAGAATGCCAGCAGTCTTAATAGCTTCCTACACATATCACTTTTTTAAAAATCTAATAGCAAGGAACTCTTTGTAAAGATTGCTATACTAAACCTTCCGACTGTTCTCTTGGCAGTCTGTTACATATCACACCTTTTTATAATGCATATTTTAAATGATTGTATATATAAAATGACAATACATTTTAGGATTCTTGAAGAGGTTTATGTATTCAATTCTGAATGAAAAGTGGGGCCCCTGGTAAAGTCTTCTCTAGTTCCATGAACTTATATAATTTTCTCGGAGAGCGTACAGAAACAAATGCTTGCCTTAAGCTCCATGCATCTCCTCTGACCTATGCATTCCTGTCAATCTACAGGAGACAGGCCACATTTGTCTATCCCAGAATCACGAGCATATGGGATGACAGTCAGCAATGTGATTGCAGGAAGTTGTGGGAGGTGAAACCATTGGAAATGAGAGAGACAGAGAGAGAGAGAGAGAGAGAGAGAGAGAGAGAGAGAGAGAGAGTATTCAGACATCATCCAGCTTAGAAGCATGGCGGCCCAGAGTCTAACCTGGGGAGTCATACAGTAGGATGGATTTGAATGTTAATTCAGTTACTTCCTTTTGGTCTGTGGGTTAGTCACTTAACCTATATCAATTGTCCCATCAGTAAAAGGGGGGTGTCTAGCTTTTCGAGTCATTTTGAGAATTGTATGAGTAATTGTGAAAAGCTCTGTAAAAACCTTCACAGAGAAGGTCTACCTAAGCTCCTCGTGTTAGAATGAAGGAAATTGAAGGCTGCAGAAGTTGTTCTGTATTCAGTCTGGAGCCTCCTCTAGAGCGTTCTCACTGTGTTATGGTCTTTATTTTTGTTTTCTTCGTATTTTTTTTTTCATGTAGGGAAGAACCCTACTCTTTGGAAAGGAAATGTACCATCTCCCTGATTGGTAGAAACATCTCATAGTAAGAGAAAATAGCAATGAGAACTCCATACATCAAGGATCAGTAGGTAAGACAGGTGAAAAAGGAGAACATTACTTAGTAGATTTTGTAGTTTTTGTGATGACATTCACATAACATATAGCTCAATCACTTTTTAAGAGTTGTATTTACATCATCACAATCATTTCTAGTGCTCCTCCCTCCTGCATTCATTGTTTACTTCCCAATTCCCCTTACTCTCCCCAAATCCTGTCCCCATAACCCAGTGCATCAGTTATTGTCCCTGTGTATTCGCTCCTTCTGTGCTTTATAAACAGAAACTTCACAGAAATAATTTAAAAAATGAAACCAAAAAAGAAAATAATAATGTAAAGATAAAAATAATGAATAAGAAAGAAAAGACCACCAACAACATTTTAAATGACAGAGAAGAAATTTCTGTAGTGGAACAAGCCAGAAATATTTGAGCCTAGAGCAAATTCAGGCTGGGTCAAGAGCGAGGTGAACTGATCACATTATCATATTATACGATGGCTCTGTGTACCGTAATCAAGTTTGCAATAATCTCTGATGTTAAAACTTTTGAATCCCTTGCCTAGAGTTAGAGGGGATCTGGCCGAGGCTTAATCAGACGGGACACTCTGCAGATGCATTTGGAACTCCCACTGTCCTTCATATCCTTCTCCAAATTGGGTATTCACAGTGTAAGCTCTGACACTTTCACCTCCACCGTATGTGGATTTCGGATCACAGGCTGGTGGGACTCTTCTTTAGATCACACAGACTGGTGTGCTGCTTCCATGTAGACTTAGCTGACACTTCATTTGGTTGGCTGCTTGTTTGAAGACAACCTTTAAGATCCCAGACTCTCTTCCAGTTGTTAGCTGGACACCATCAGCTTTTTCACCACATTATGCTTTAGCACTCTTTCCTTCGGTGATCTATTCAGGAAGATCTGCGTGTATTGAGGAGGGCCATGTTATAAGAACTAATTGTTCTTGGATTGGGGCTAGAATTAAGTGAAAGCTCAGAATCTATCTGCTTGTCCACAGGTCACAGCGACTGTGATTTACCTTGGCAGTCATATGATGACAAAAACCAAAGCCAATAAGAACGACAAAACCGAAGGAAACAAAAAAGAAAAATATTGTCAATACTCCCCATGGGATATAAGAGAATAGTTTATTCAAAAGCATAGAGTTTAGGGCACTGTTGCTCTGAGGAGTGTATGTGAGCAGTCCACTTCAAGCTGCAATCCCTGAGTGGTTGCTTTGTGCAGACTGGTTTCTTCATTGATTGAGCTCACTTTACATTGAGCATGCGGTTGATGATAGGGGGGAAATAGCTGTATAATTTCTTACAAGGGCAGATCCTGGCCTCTCACATTAACATTTGTTATATTAATGTAAGAGGAACATTGAGGAACTAATTTTATGATGGTTCTGGCTCCCTCTTTGTTGGACACCCAGTAGAGCCAAGCATCAACGTCTGGTGTTCTGCAGTCTTGAGATGACCATACTTACTTCCCTTCCTATCAGGGTATTTTCAGTCCTAAGTCAGTGGGTACGGGTAGTTGTGAGATGGGGCCCAGTTAATTCAGTAGACCTTCCACCTTGCTTCCTTCTGCTGTGGCCTCAAGGTCCATTCTCAAGTCTGAGTCCTCAGGATTTGGTGATTGCCTGAATTTTGCTCAAGGAAAGGGAGAATCCCAGGCTGATGGATGGGTTTCTAGCTTTAGCATTAGGTGACTGTGATGATTAAAAAGAAAAAAATACTTGAGAAGAGCTTATTATTTACATGATTGTGGTAGATAGGTGTTCAATAAATATTAAGTAAATAGATGACTAAATGAATGGATGGTACATGTGCTAAAGTCAAAATAAGGGCCTAATTTCCCATAGACTTAATTCTCCTGATCCTTATATTGTTAAGGGCAAGTAGCTGTGCTTCCATTCCTTTAGGAGGAAACAGCATCTTCTTTTTAAGCCGAGTGCCTTGGTTCTTCTCCCGCGAGGAAAATGCCTTCTCCCTTGATGAAAGTTGGCAGACAGCAACTCCCATTTGTTCCTCTAGGTTTCCAATGCTTTTTAGTCCTCTCTGGTATATTTCTATGAGATTAAATCATGACTACATGTGTCTAAGCATGTGTTCAGAGAATGTTTAAAATATTTAGGAGGAAGAAGGAATGGAGCTGGAAGAAAGTAGGAGAGTATTTTTAAAAAGGAAAGTGGATAAAATTTTCACTCTGTAAAGACCTTCACAGATAAGGTCGACCTACTAAGCCCCTCATGTTAGAATGAAGGAAATTGAAGGCTGCAGAAGTTGTTCTGTATTCAGTCTGGCGCCTCCTCTAGAGTGTTCTCCCTGTGTTATGGTTTTTATTTTTGTTTTACTCGTATTTTTTTTTCATGTGGGGAAGAACCCTACTCTTTGGAAAGGAAATGTACCATCTCCCTGATTGGTAGAAACATTATCATAGTAAGAGAAAATCTCAATGAGAACCCCATACATCAAGGATCAGTAGGTAAGACAGGTGAAAAAGAGAACGTTGCTTAGAATTGCTCATGAAAGCATTTATCTTCATGAGAATCAACAACACAAGACCAAGTTCAAACAGACACTAAGTCAGGGAAATGAGAGCTAGTAAACATCCAGGAGGTAGGGATCAAAGTCAAACAAGGCTACTGCTAAGTGGGCAGTGGTTCCAAATAAATCTAAGTACATCTAATCCCAGGCAATGCCTGCAACATATTACTTGTCAGACCCTTGGGCTTATGGAAGAAAGGAGTAGATGTGAAACATTCCAAGTCTGTAGTTAAAACTAAAGTCTTCATAGTAGGCTAGCCCGTGGAAGCTAAGCCCATGAGATACCAGGCCCTGACCATTAGCCATCATTTTCTGGTCAGCCCATGAAATAGATAAGTAGCTAGGACTACAATAAGATAAAATGGTGAGAATTTCATCAATGTATCTTATTGGGACTTTAAAAATTCTCTGAATAACTTTTTAATAGTAATGTGCTTGCATAGTTCAAATCACAAAGTGCAGGAAGGTAGACAGAGAAAAGTCACTCTCCTAACCCTGTCACCAGTTCGGCCTAGTTTCCATTAAAAAGTTGATGAGTCTTCCTCCAAATTCCAATGTTCTTCTTCACATCATTCATCATACAGATATAATAAATCTGGTAAAAGGGATGAAACCACACACACACACCCTTCCCTGATTTTCAGCCACACAGTAGCTAGTCCCTGGTTCTGTTTGAATGACTTGTCTCTTGGACTAAGCACAGGTGTCTCATGAGCACAATGAAGTATTCTGAAATGTTTATATTATGCAAGGTTACCCATAGTTTCTTATGATCCCCACAGTCATATGCCTTTGCACAGTCAATGAAACACAGGGAACCAGCTTATTGGTAGGCTCTCCTTTCAGCTAAGAACCCACCTGATGTCAGCAGGGATATCCATCATTCTGTGTCCTCTTCTGAATCCAGTTTGAATTTTTGGCAGTTCCCTGTTGATGCCCTGCTCTAACAATGTTTTAATTATCTTCAGCTAAAGACGGGAGGGAGGGAGGAAGAATTTAGCTATATTCGACCACTTGGGCTCTATTTGGAAAGGAAGGACACTAAAGATGCTGAATTAAGTTCCACTTGAGTTTTTTCACTCTCTCAAAGCTAAACGATTCAGCTTATCTTTTGAAATGTGAGTGCTAACTTGAAGAGAATGAAGAGTTTCTCTTTCTATATCGCTAACATGAGATCAGGATTATATTCGTCATAAGCCACTAAGTCTTGTGTTAATGGAACTAAAGCTCTCTGGGGAAACATCCCAAATCTATTTAATGTTCCCAAGCACTAGCGTTGGCATTAGGACTTTTACATTAGCCGAGGTATCTATAAAAATACATGCTTGAAGCCAGGTCCCTAGTGGTTTCACATCCAAAGAAGTTGTGAAGCACCTGTCATTCTACCCAAGAGCTAGCGATACTTCCTTACATAACTCGTCTGAGTGTCCTGTAATTGTCTTGCCTGAATTTAGCCTTCATTCTGTATAATTACGTGACAACACAATTTATTTTGGAAATTTTCCTACTCAAGATGTATTAATTGATAGGGAGTGGTAGCATTTTTTTAAAGGGGGAAGGGTCTCTTTAAGATAAACAGTTCTTTTTTTTTTTTAACTCTATTATATGCCTTGGCTTTTCCACACTGAAACTGAGCCCTATAACTTAACCCCTTAACATTCTGGCCCACATTTTGCCAGCAACCCTCTGCTGTGACATGTAGTCATAGGCAAGTTGGAGTTGAATTGAAATTTTCTGATTTAGTCAGAATCGTTTTTGAGACATTGCTTAGAATGGTATCTAGGTGGAATATTTTGAGCTGGTGGCCTTGTTTTTCTGTGTATGTGACGATTACTTAATAGAAAAGGGTTTTGTTTTGTTTCATTTCACATAAGTGACGTTCCAGTGGCTGTGAACTCTGGTTCTCAGCCTAGGCTGTGTATTTGAATCCCCTAGGGAATGTTTAACAATACTGATGCCAGGCCCTCTTTCAGATGAATTGAAGCCAACCCTCTACAGGTGGGGCCCAGGCCCTGGTATTTCTTAAAAGCTCCCAAGATAATGCTAATGTGTAGCCAGCTTGACAACCACTGCCTTAATCTTTAAAAATGCAAACCTAGTCATGTGCATCATCAGTTTAAAATCCTTGGTCAACAGAAAACTGCCAGCTCCTTAGTAAGATAGGGTCTTCTTAAGGGTCCTTCTGGGAATGACTGCCCTCCAGCGACTCCATTTTCTGAACCAGGCTGTCGTGTTTCCCATCTCCTTGACCTAGCAGGTACAGGGGAGAGAAGACCGTGTCTTTGCCCACCCAGCAAATGCCTTTCAGTTCCTTAAGATGCCCCTTCACGTCGCCACCTTTAGTTAGTAAGTCTTTCTTGACTCTCCCTGTCAGTGGCTAGGGAGAGCCTCTGCGCTGTGTGTCCTTTTCCCCTTGCTATCTGTTCTCTGGAGCACTGGCGTTATAGTGGCTACACATTGGGGCTGTGATCCTCAAGGTCAGCTGTTCAAAACCACCAGTAGCTCCTCAAGAGAAAGGGCTTTCTACTCCCATAAAGGGTTACAGTTGTGGAAACTCACAGGCACAGTTCTACCCCTTCTGAAAGGGTCACCATGAGTCGGCATCAACTTAATGTATAGATCTATACTCTGCATCCTACACTCACCTACTGCTGTTTATCTAGCTCTCCTTCCCGAAGTAAACTGATTTACTGGAGTGTTGGTCCACGCCTTACTATGTTTGTGTTATCATCACAGTCAGTGCTTGAAACAGGACTCAGCCTACCAGTGACTTAGTGTACTACACAGTTCATCTTAGGAAGAACAGTAGTGTGAGCTCTGGAGTCGCACTGCCTGACTTCACTGACAGCCCTGCCATTTTCTAGCTCTGTGATCTTGGGACCGTTAGCTAATGTTTCCAAGCCTCTGTTTCATTGATGCGTGAGAGAGAATAATGCTCTCTGCTACTCCGAGGCACATAAGAAGTACATGCGATAGTCTATACAAAGTGGCCAGTATAGTGCCTGAAACAAACGCACACTGAATAAATGTTCTTCGCTACTATTGTGGTCCTCCTTGGTTTCCACACAGATATAACCAGAGGTGTCACCAGCACAGGTGAGGCCTGGTCAGTGAAGTTTGAGTTGTTCTGCTTTGGATTTATTGCCATACTTGCCTCCCTGGTCTTTCTGGTCCTTATTGGCTGGCCTCGGCAATCTACAGACACAGGAGGGAAGCAGCTGATGGATAACTTTGAAAGCCTAAAACAAAGGATTCTGGCATTTGAAGGTGATTGCCCTAGCAAGAAAGTGGAATGATTAAGATTGTTTTATGAACATAAATATTCTATACAGTGTTACATAATTGGAAATAAGAAATGCTGGAAATGGGGTGATCAGCCAAAATCTGATATGAAATCCTGACAATCTATACAGGGTAGAGAATGGTCCAAAGTTCCCTCTATTAAAAAAAATCAGATGCACACTTAATATTTTATTACTGGAGTCAGTCACCCAGAGGCATTCATTGAAATCAGACCAGCACAGTCTTCCCTGCCCAGGGTCGGAGCCTGTGGAGGGTCTGGTGGCTAGAAGACGAGAAGGAGAAGGAGGTTGAGAGGAGATGAGCAGAGGGTCTGATCATGTATGAGTGTTCTTTAGCCGGCTGCATGTGTGCTCAGAAAGCACCAGGACCGTCGGAGTCATCTCAAAACTCTCCAAATTTGCTATCATCAAGTCAAATCCACCCCATGGGAACCCCATAGGACAGAGTAGAACTACCATCGCGAGCTTCGAGCTTATACACCTTACTGAAGACAGAATGCTTTGTCTTCTTCCCACAGAGTGGGTTCAAACTGCAGACCAGACCTTGCACTTAGCAGCCTAACTCACAATTCACTATGCCACCAGTATCCTTATCCGCGTCATAAATGTACAAAACCACCATTGTAATGACTGAGAATGATAATGAATTCAACCTGAAAATAATGTAGCTGTGAGTTGACAAAAGAAAAAGTCAGCATGCCCCGTGGCACAATACCGAGCAGTAGCTCCACACTGCTTTGACTGTCGGCCCCGGGTTAAGCACTGGACTGCTCGCCAGCCTCCTCCAGAGAAAGTGGAAGCAGTCTGCTCCCGTAAAGATGTACAACCTCAAAAACCTCATCGGACAATTCATCGCTGTCCTACTGCGTCCCTGTGAGTCAGAATTGACTTGAAGGCAGAGGATATGGACGTTATTGTTTATATTACGAGGAGGGAGATTATTATCAATGACTCGTTTGTGAAACATAGAAAATCCTCCATTTCCAGAGCGTATTTTAGGAACATTGGCTGGGAAGGTAAACTGAAATTTATGCTTAGTTCTGGTTGATCCAAATGTAAATACAAATGCTATCTTAATATTCTTCTCTGAGAAAATCACTATTCTAGAAAAATGTGTAGGCTCCAGAAATGCAATATTAAGAAGAAAGGGAGTACATACATGCAATTGGCTTTAAAGGGGTTCCTTTCCTAATTAGTTCCTATAAACATCTCAAAAATGCACACAAAAGATAACTGCTAGAGGATAAAGAAGGGCCCCTTTTATTCAGGTATAAAAGTAAGGCATATGGCTGTGTTCTAGAAGATATGTTAATGGTAGTGTAACATATGGAGAAAATCAGGTCGGTAGCCCTGGGGAGATTAGACTAATATGTCACTACTAAACAGATGTAAATTGTAGTGCCTTAGTCACCTCCTGACTATCTCTCTTAGCAATTAAAGAAGCTTTCCGATAGCTGAACATGAAGTTATTTTTTAAAGGAATTCAGACAGATAACTATTTACATATAAAGTAGTTATTTTTGTCCTTAATACTTAAAAATAATGCTTCTGGGTTGACTTCCATTTGTGGAGAGCAGGACGGTTAAGAGACAGATAAATGACTAATAACACTTTTCACTCAGGTTCATAGCAACTCGTGGCTTTGATGCCTAGAATGTTTCCCCACATAATTCTTCTCAGTAGGAGTTGTCCTATTTCTTGATTACTGATAAGCAGGTTGATCGCAGTTTCTTTTTTTTCCCAGGGTATTTTGGGGTTTTTTCCAACAGCTCGGCGATATCCTTTTGAATGGTACTTCACTGGGTTCTTTAAAGCATTTCTAGCGCTCATCCGGCTTGTGTTAATCCCATTGCAGGTCACCACAAAGCGCTTGTTTTCCTGTCTAATCGCCTGGCTTGCATAATCCACCAGAAGCCTGCTGTGAGATGCAAGTTCCTTGGCGCTCATGAGTGTGCTGCATCCCGAGGTTGGGTTGTTTGCACTTGTACCTGATTGTTGACTGTTCTCTAAAGGATTACTCCCAGGTGATGCTGATGAAATTGCACAGATAATCAGATGTGGTCAGCTCAGGTCTCTAGTCATACGAGAAGGTTGGACATTCGTCACTTTGATCTTGACCTTGTTGCTGCAGTGAGTGCAGACCCTGTCTGCCTAACTCAAAGGTCACGCTGGCCTTCTTGATTTGATTTTCTACTCTGTCAGTCACCACACCATTAGGCAGAGTGCCGCCAGTGACCCCTGTAATCTCGATATTGCCAGTGAGTGGTATGTGGGGCTCTGCTGATGGGGACAAATGCGTGATCTCTGCCGCCATCCAATTCAACATGTATTTATTGCACACCTGCTATTTCTCCAGCAACACACAAGATGCCACAGGATAAAAAGAAATACAGAGAAGTCTCTCCCTTCAAGGGGCTTACAGTATTTTTGTGTGGCGATAATCCACCTCATAATTCGGAGGGACTGACAATAAATGCTATCGGAGGTCAGAGTAGGTTTATCGACATTTTCCACCACTGCATTTATTCTGCAAAAAGGCCTGTAATCATAGCCTGTCTTTCCTGTGTGTGCATCCTGAAAGCTCCTTCATCAGCTTAAAGCAGCAGCTCTTGAACGTCTGGCTTTTAATGATATGCAGAGCTGTGAAGTGGAGTTTCCCAGAGGACAAAAATCACAGCCTAACCCTGGCTTCTGAGTCCTTTGTTCCACCCGCAGAGAGTCGCTGCACACAGTAGCTTGAATAAGATTGGACTGATTTGCATCCCAGCGTCCCCGATTGGTAACTGAGCAACCCGGTCTATTTATGTCCGGATAATTACTGGATGTTCCACATACAATGTCTAATATGTTTTTATCACTAAGTTCATTTGTACCCTTTTGTGTTTGTAAATGAGAGTATGGATTTTTGGTTTAATAATCATTGGGCTTATTTATTATACCAGTTTTGTCTTAATTAAAAAAAAATACTTTGCTAGCTGAACTTTGGCCATTGTGTTTTTCTCCCCTATTTTTCTTAGACTTGGTTATTTTCAGTGATGAGTTGCTCAGTCTCATTTTTGTTCAAGTTATTTTGTTGTAGTTGTTGCCGTTTGTTGGTGAGCCTGTTTAAGCTGCTACTCTACTTAATATCATACAAAATAGGTGTGTTAAAGAAAAGTTCATGGTGAGACAGCTAGCCATCTTGCATTTGTGGTCGCCTGTAACCTGGCAAGTTTACCATGGCAAAATATTTAGAAAAGCCCCTATTTGCTTATGGCATTTACTAGGCCAGTAAGATTAAATTGTCAAAATAATATAGGACTAGAGGCCACAATGTATTCTTCTTGGAATTCTTTTCAGGAAATTCCACAAACGTGATCTGATTCTAGTGTGTCTTTAAGAATTGGCTGGTCAGACAGACCAGCTGTTAAAAACTCAACTCACTGCCCCCAAGTCCGTTTGACTGTTAGCATCCCTACAGGGAAGAGCACTGCCCATCCGGGCTCCCAAGACTGCAGCTCTTCATGGGAGCAGAAAGCCTCATCTGATCAGGGAAAGACTGTCCTTGTTTGCTGGTCATACAGGCCAGGTGCAGACAGTGCCTACCTCGAGGGCAAGAACGGGCCCTTTCACTGAATTAAAAGCCCCCACATATAGCAAGTGAAGGTGATTGGGATGAAGAATGTGTTGAGAGGAGGGCTTGATTCAGTCTTCAAATGAGGGCCAAGATACGTAACATTAAAGGGCAAGTACCAGTTGTGCATAAATTGCACATTCCCAATCTGGGGACTGCCTGTATCGTGAAAATAACGGGCTGCCTAGCACGTCTCCAGGCTTCACCTCCATGAGGGCCTTCTAATGTCAAGTCCTCAATATTTCAAGTTCAGGAAAGGTAGGACAGGAAACATAGATGTTAGACCGGCCATGGTAGAAGGTGGCGCAAGGGGAGGACGAAGAGTTAGCCAGAAGGCAGACGGGAAGCAGCAAACTTAAGATTCTCAGCCCCTTGCAGTATTTCAGAAAGGAAAAACGGTAAATTAAGTGACTTACAAGCTTTGAGCCGATTCAACAATTAATTGAATAATGTTGTCACACAAACATACTTAAGGAGACCACTGAAACCTCGACTCTTAGCCAATGAGAATGGGAACAGATTTGAATGTAAAACCGTTATTTAAAGATTGAAATTGCAAGATGCTTTAATCAGAGATTATAAAACACTGCATTTTAAAAAATCAAGTCCATTTCCAAACTCACTCAGAATTGCCTTTGAATGCAAACTAAAACACTGTAAATGCAACCTTAAAAAAATTATTGCCGTGCTTAAAGTGCTAACAAAGAAATAAGATTTCTTTGAAGCAGTTGGCATACAGCAAAGTGGCTGATGTGAGCTACAGTATTATTAATATATGGGTGTTAACAATATGGCGGAGTGTTGTAAGTTGAAAAGAGAATTCCCAATTACGTTTCTGTGTGTTACTTGACCCTTCGATACAGTGGGATTTACAGCCCCACTCAGATGTCTTGAGCTTGCAAACAGTTCTCCTTATTCATTCGCAAGTGGCATGCGGTTCCCTGCCTTCCCTCACCCTGTCAGGTTGTTATGGTGATAGGCTTTTAGCTTCCCCGCCATTGATTCTTCTCCTGTTCTGTCTGATCTGTTTAGAATGAGATCTTGTGAACCTATTGGACAAACCGGTGCTGGCTTTTCTATTCAGATGTGTTACTTAGCATTCCTGCCTGGCTCATTAAATGGAAAATGGTCCTTTATTCTACCTCACATGTTTACATCTTGCAAAATTGTTGAAGAAAAATAACACAATTCTATTTGATATACCTCTTTATCATAACTTCTGCAGTACCAGGGTGTACATGCTTTTAAAATCAAACCTTAAAAGCACATTTACCTTCTTTCTGAAGATTCCCATCCCTCTGGAAAGTGTTCTGTTATCACTGACAACACTTTAAAAATTAAAAAAAAAAAGATGTTACACAATATTTTCAAACAAGATATGTTTACACATGCCTCAATATATAGATAGGTCTCATTTAGGAATATGTAATATATATATATATATGTTTGTGTATAATATATGCCTGTTTATGCATTTATACTCTATTTTAAAGTCAGTTTTAGAATCTAGGACTTTTTTTTGGCTTGATGGTTTTGCTTTTTTATAGAAAGGCTCAGACAAGTTCGTCATCCTTGTATACCTTTGTACCTTTGTACAGTCTCCTGCCAACAATCACTTTCAGATCAATTCTTTAAGAGCCCTTGGGTCTCCCAAGACTGCAATCACACCTAAAATCCAGAAACTCTAGTTTAGGTTAACTTTCCATCCTTAGTAAGAAAATAGATGTAAGGAATCCTTACCATTTCTTTTTTAAACTACCTTTAGTGTGGAAAAATAAAGAGAAGACATCATTTTATTAACCCGAGCCTCAGTCTTTTTGTAGACAGGTGGCCAAGAAACAGCCTTAGAACAAACAGCTCCTTTCACAGACCACCGGACTTGAAGCCTACATTCTTGGAACACTGGTTCATTTCCAGTCATGAGAGTGCTGTGTTTTAGGCCAACACATTTTAACATGGCTTCGTGTACTTTACACAGTACATTAAAGTATGTTATAAAATGTGTGTAAATAGGGCAGTAGTTCAAAGTACATTACCATGCTTTTATAGCAAACAGACTACATAGGAAGAGAGTCCAGCTCTTGAGACTGCCTGAGATCAGAGCCCTGTGTGGAATGGAGGTCGTAGCAACGGCAGGACACTCCCATCTTCTCCCCCATTATGGGGCCATTGGGGGCTACATTTTGGATCTCATAATTAGAGATAGTCTAGAAAACAGTATCTAGTGAAAGAATCAATAGAAAATGAAATTTTAACAGCAGAGGATAGAAAAAGAGAAAGCAACATTTTAAGCTGGGAGTGTGTATTATTTGGTCTCAAAACAGGAAACAGCTTTGGTGAAGTAGTTGGTATTGAGGCTGTTTGTTGTTAGGTGCCATCGAGTTGGCTCAGATGCAGAGCAACTTGTGTGCAACAGAATGAAATGCTGCCTGGTGCTGTACCATCCTCACAATTGGTTTTATGTTTGAGCCCATTGTTGTAGGCACGGTATTAGTCCATCCGTGGGGCCTTCCTCATTTTCACTGCCCCTCTATTGGACCAACTTGGTGACGTTATCCTACTTCAATAAAGGTTCGCGGCTTAAACTTTTCAGTTTCACAATACCAGTAATAAATTAAAAGAACCTTCTTAAGTATGACACTGTTGTATCTGCTTATTCTGTTTTTTTGACCTGTTTGAAATTGAGAAGAAATAAGCTAATTGATATAAAGTGTCCATATGGTACATTAGATCACAAGCATAAATTATTATCATTGTAATGCATAAATTATTTTTAACCAGAAGTATTTTCTTTGGCATCTTCAGTGCAATAGATGTGGCATTTTTTTGTATTCTATCTCCGCACAAACTTAACTTCTAGGTTACTATTCCACAAAGAAAATACCATATATACTCGAATATAAGCCGATCCGAGTATAAGCCAAGGTACCTAAATATTACCTGAGAAACCAGAAAAACTGATTGACTCGAGTATAAGCCTAGAGTGGAAAATGCAGAAGCTATTAGTGAGTTTCCATAATCAAAACAAGTGAAAATAAAATTACTAAAAATTGAGACATCAGTGGAGTAATGTATTTAAATATTTATTTAAAATAAAAATCATAAATAAAAGAACAAGTCATTTAACATTAGTAAACCCGCACAGTAAGTGGAAAATAGGTTCAACAAAAACAATAGGTATCAGCAATGATACCTTAAGAGTACTATTCCCTGAGCTCAATCATCAACCAAGCTAAAATGTAAAGAGTTAAAATCCGTTAAAACTAGATTCCTCATCATCATCCGTATCCCAATGCAGAGCTTCAGCTGGTGTGAGGTCATCATAGATGCTGTCCTCACTGAGATCGCAGTCATCACCATCACTGCTGTCATGTTCATACAAAGCTCAGTTTTCACTGCCATCCATAGCATTACTAATACTACATTTCTGGAAGGCACGTCACACCTTGTCTTCTGGAATGTCTTCCCATGCATCTTGAACCCACGTTGCTATTAACTCTATGTTAGGCTTCATGAGATTTCCTCCTTTCGTTAGTCAGGCTTGACCAGATGACATCCATTCATGCCACATCCTTCACACTGGTCTTTAAAGGGCTTATTCAAAGATACATCCAGAGACTGCCGTGTAGATGTAAGCCCACCTGGAATAACGGCTGAAATAACTACAAGATTTTGCCAATTTTTTTATGTCATCCGATAGGTGGGCTCTGAACATATCCCAAACAAGTAACGATGGCTTTTTCTTTAAGGCCGCTCCTGATCGTCGGTTCCTGATTTCTTCCGCCATTTTTTTTTGTTCCGTCTCATCCATTCAGCCTTTAACACATGCACACACAGTAATTCTTGGTGGGAAATTGATCTTTTTAGGCAAGGTCTTCCTTTAAAATAATGACAGGCCGCACCTTAGTTCCATTAGCCAAACATGATAGAACAACTGTAAAGTGGTTGTTTTTTTTTAATTTCCTGTGGTTTTTAGAAAAAATGATTTTTTTCTCCTAAACTTGCCACAGTTCTGTTGCTTGGAAGATCAAAAGTCATGGCAGTTTCATCCATATTCCCAATATCTGCCAGGCCATAATTATAAATCCTTCTTTGTTTTATAATAAATGACTGGAATGACATAATTTTTTCTCCAAGGTCTTGTGGCAATTTCTGGGAAATCTTTGTTCTTTGTCTCAAACATAGTAGGCCAAACCTATTCATGAAGAGGTTACACCATCCTACTGGAGCAGCAAATTTTTCAATGCCTGGTGCTTTATCTTTGTCATCCTTAGCCATTTGTAGAGCACGTATGCGGATTCCCATGCGTGTTACGCAGTAACCATTTTGACGACACTCCACAATCCATTTATGCAATTGACTTTCTAGAGCCCCATAAATAGATGTTAAACCACAATGAGCTCTTAGCTTTTGGAATCTGTTCCAAGTCAGCCTTCATTTTCCGCCACTCCCTCACTTGCTTTTCGTCAACACAGAATTCCCTACTTGCAATACTGTTATTGCTCTCTTCTGCTCTTTACACAACCTTCATTTTGAAACCAGCCTCATATGACCAGCGTTTTTGTTTTAGTTCAAGAGTATCCATTTCTAATAGGATAAAAAAAACAAGACTTTGAAAAAACTTTCATGGTAATGCTCCCCCACCCCCCACGACATGTTAGCCGTGAGGAGGGGGTGCGGATTCCGTGCGGGCAGTGGTTGCAGGATGTGAATTAACACAGTGACCAGAGGGGAGAGACAGAGCACAGCCACAGACACATCCTTACCAGTTCAGCTGCCGGCATAAGTGAATCACTACAGGAGTTTCTGAGAATTGGAGCCGCCCACATCATAGGGCGGCTCTGATTGGTTAGATGTGAGTAAGAAAACATTCAAAGCCCTGCCGTGTCAGCGGGGCTTTGAATGAACAGTTGAGGAACGAGGAACGGCAATCACCCGCGAGATAATAGGCACTTGTCCCGTTACCGGGGGGGGGGGGGTACCACTGACCCGTGTTTAAGCCAAACCCCATTTTTTTTGTGCTGAAAAACTCGGCTTATACACGAGTATATATGGTACTTCTCTTCCCAAAGCTTGGATTTGACATGGAAAATAAAAGAAGCAAAGCAAATCTGAGTCAGTTGTGCAGAGTATAAGTTCCAATACCATAAATAAGTTTTATTTCATTTTCTTATTAAGATATTTTTGGATATCGCAGTGTAGCATTGGTGGTATCAAAAGAAACGTCATGCTTAATGACTCCATGAGCTAGTGGGGGGAACCCTGATGATATACTGGTTACGAGTTGGATTGCGATTTTCACAAGGTCAACAGTTTGAAACCACCAGCCGCTCCATGGAAGAACAGTTTCAGAAACTCACAGGGGAAGTCTATAGGACCTGTCCTATAGCACCTGACTTTGTCCTATAGGATCACTATAGCAGCATGGACTCCAGGTAGTGGGTGTGTTTTTTGGTTCTGTGCTGGTGTGATGTGATGGTAAAGCCGTAGGCCTGTTGCCCACGGCCCACGTCTCACCTAAGGACTGCAGCTTTTGTGTAATGCGTGTATGAGGCTGGTTGTGTCGAGTGCAAGGCCAGGTCCTTTTCTACTCCTCCCTCAATCTCAGCTCCCCCTCCTTGTTTACAGTCTGGCTTGAAAGTAAAGACCAGGACCAAACCGTCAGGGAGAAAAATTTCCTGGAATAAGCAAAATTTAAGTCACACTTTGCAAAAAAAGTTAACTACGCAGCCCGAGTGAAACCCCACAGACACTTTCTCAATGTATGGATTGTTTTAATAGCTGTAAGAGCCCCCAATAAAATGATTTTTTTAAATAATTTGAGATATGCCTATTAACACACGTTATCTTAGGCCCAATTAAAATGATCATTCATTGTTTATAAGTCATAAAATAAAAATTTACCTACTGACTCCAACCCAGATGAAGTACATGAAGTTTTGTTGTGATGCACATACACAGACTATGTGGATGCAGTAACCAATGCATATTATCAGGATCTAGGTGAATCTTTTTAGCTAAATAACTGGTTGACTCACAAAATTAAGAATGTTACCCATAAGTACTGTAGTGCTTTTTTAAAACTGTATTCTGACCATCAAACGATGGTCAACAATTACTTTAAAACAAAGATAAGGAGGCAGGGAAACTAGGTTGATAGAAAGGAAAAAACTCGAATAGAAACACTGAGAATGTCCATGCATTGTGAAGAATGTAACCAGTGTCACTGGAAGATTTGCGTGTATATTGTTGAATGGGACCCTGAACTGTCAGGAAAACCTTACTGAAAACGTATTATTATTATAATTTTTTTCAAATGGCAACATTCCAAGCCCCATCCTTGTCCTTTGCCCATTGATGCTATTTCAGTGACTCGTTAATGGTAATCCAGGTAGTAACTGACAGTCAGCCGTTTACAAGGCACCATGGGTTAAGGATTGGGCTGCTAATGGAAAGCTGGCGGTTTTTAGCACTCCAGTTACCCCAACAAGATAGATAAGGCAGTCTTCCGAATGGATTTACGGCTTCAGAAACCCTGAGCAGCAGAGTTTAGATAGGGTTGTTATGATCGCGTCACTGAGTCAGACTCAACTGGAAGGAAGGAAGGCTGTGGGTTTAGTTTGGGGTTTTGATGGAGATTATAGCATGTCCTCAGGATAAATCTGTAAATTCAATACTATTCCATTGCTCTGATGAGAAAACAGACATACTTTAAAAGTGATCTGGCCAGTGTCACACAGCTGGACCTCCAATGCGTGTCTGCTGACTCTAAATCCTCTGCTTTCTTCCCTGCTCCCCACCTCCTGCCTTCTACCACTTAAGTTTTCATCCTGAAACTGCTCAGATCTTCATCATCTCTCTCATAACTGTGGCCTATGCTCCATTCATGGAGTGCCTGCTTCCTACCCACAGTCAGCATGGAGCTTGACATTTTGTGTTTTCCTTAGTAGGCTCATTGCTTTGGGCAGTGATAGATTTTTCAGAATGAGAAGTCAATTGGATTTTAAACACTGTTTTAGAATTTATAATTTTTTGATCTGTCACTTTAAAATTTTGCTTCAGCAAATATCTTTTGCTTTAAAATAAATTGTGTTCAATTGGAAATTTTTAAGATTGTCTTGGATTCTTAAAAGTCTTTCACTGCATATTAAAGGGAGAGAGAGTATGGCTGTTTTTGTTCAGTGACTACAGATATGATTATGCGTCTAAAACAAATCAAATTTGTTTTATTAAATATACTTGGGGTTGAGAGGTCAGTAGACAAGCACTTTATTTCAAACTGTTTAATGGGATTGCGTAAAATAAATCCAGTGGTAAAGATCACTTTCCTCGTCTTCATAGTAATTCCACCTGCTGCTAGCCAGATGGAGATCGTTAAAATATCCAACTTCATTGTCCTCATGGAAAGTTTTAAATATAAGCATATTCTTTATTTCAAAAAATTAAGGGTATTAGCTAATACTACTATTCAGAAGATATATTATACCAATGAGGATATGCTATTAAATGTCTCAGAAAATAAACTTTCCATTCACATGAAAATTCATTCAGTGAAAATGTATCGATCCCTGTGAGATGCCAGCTAATGTGCAGCGTGCTGAAAGAGACGCTAAAAGGAGCTCCAGGGAAGGCCTCCTGCTAAGAAAGCAGGGGGTGTTCTTTGGGGCAACATGACTGTCCCCACCAGCATGCAGATAGCCCTCACAGCTTGTTGAAGGGGCAGATCCCTAGACACTATGCCAAACGTGTTGAATCCCAGTTAGCCTGTGGCATCCAGGATTCTGCTTTTTAAATAAACCATCTAGTCCTTTTAAGGTTCATTAATTTTTTTAAATCATTTTATTAGGGTCTCATACAACTCTTTTTACAATCCGTACATAGACCATTTGTGTCCAGCACATTCGTACATATGTTGCCATCATCATTCTCAAAACTCCTGCTTTCTGCTTGAGCCCTTGCTATCAGCTCCTCATTTCCCCCCGTCCCCCCTTCCCCCTGAACATTTGATAATTTATAAATAATTATTATCCAACATCTTCGTCACCCAGTTCTCCTCTGTCCGTCCTCCAGGGAGGAGGTTACATGTAGACCTTGACATCTGCTTCCCCTTTCTCCCTCACCCTCTCTCCACTTTCCCAATATCGCCACTCTCACCACTGTAACTGAGGAGTTTATCTGTCCTGGATTCCCCATATTTCCAGGTCCTATCCATGCCAGTGTACATCTCGCAGTCCAGCCAGTTATGTAAGGTAGAATTGGGATCATGATAGTGGGGGGGGGGAAGCATTCAAGAACTAGAGGAAAATTATATGTTTCATCGTTGCTACACTACACTCTGAATGTAGTCAGTGTAGGTTCTTTAATTTTTGAGGTACCTATATATCAAAGGAGCTTTGGTGATAGACTGCAGTGGACTGAAGTTCAAACCTATCAGTCGCTCCACATGAGAAAGATATGGCTGTCTCTCCTATGAAGATTTAGTCTTGGAAACCGTCTAGAGCCGCGGTTCACCACAGGGGCCACCCGAATCATAACAGTGGCAAAATTATAGTTATGAAGTAGCAACAAAAATGATTTTATGGTTGGGGGGTCACCACAGCATGAGGAACTGTATGAAAGGGTCACGGCATTAGGAAGGCTGAGAACCACTGATCTAGAGGGCCACTATGAGTCAGAATGAACTCAGTGGCAGTAGTTTTGTTCTGTTTTGGTACATCAAAGAAAGCTGATAAAAGAAGTATATGTGACTCCAGCAATTCTTATGCTAATGCAATTGGCAATGATAAATGGCCTATTTAAATTTATATTTCTAATGAACGTAAAATGTGACTTACATGGTCTGAGTATATGGACAAATACTTCTCTGGAAGGCTTTTACATTTTATCAAAAAGTACATTTTTTATAGAAATTCTATTTCAAATTAGAAATATCAGAATGACGTCTGAATGAAGTAGAAATAAGTCATCCATGTAATAAAAAGGGATAGATTTTTTTTAATTTTAATATCAAAGGCCATGCAAAACCTAAGGAGGTCTTAGCTTCTTACCATGCTCGTACATTGTGAAGAAGGTAACCTATGTCCCGGGTCAATTTGCATAGAAATTTTTGAATGGGACTCTGAACTATGGTCTATTTAAATGTGCCACTGGAAAATCCTCATAATCCTGTGGTTTGCTATCTTACCTAGTTCAGCCAAAAATGACAGTTCACACCAAGGCTGTGTTCATAGCCCCATGGAAAACTTTCCTTGCTTTTCACTCAGCGCTGCAAAAAGGTAAGTAGAATGAAATTCCAAAGGATGCTTGAACAATCAATAGAAAACAGCACTGTGAAAAATATTGTCATACGAGTGTAAATAAACCTTTCCCAGTAGTTAATCATGAAGGATTTATTCCTGTAAATCACTCACTGTTCTGAGTGAGGTATGTGGAAACAGTTTGTACTGTAGGCCATGATCATATATAAATAGCTTGCACACTTAAGTGAACTATGAAAGGACTTCAGAATGCTGCTAAATCTCCTGTTCACCTCTGTTCTTGCCTTTGCTTTCACTCATTGAGCGCATGTTTATTGAGTAACTGCATGGTGCCAAGCACAGTTCTAGGCATTGGGAAGCAGCCTAGACTAATCAAGCACCATCACTTCTGCCACCTGGGTCTTATATACTACTTGGAGTCAGTCCACAAAGACATAAACATATGAAGTTCAAAAAAAATAATGCTTGAGGGAACTTGGAGGATTCTGTGACAGAAAAGAGCAGATGGGAGTCCATCTTTAGATGGTGCAGGCCTGGGCAGCATTTCATTCTGCTCTACGTAAGGTTGCCAACAATAACCTCAGAGAAGTCTTCTCTCAGTAGGAAATACTCGCCCAGACCTGAAAGATGCAAAGGAAACAGCCACAGGAAGAGCTGGGGAGGGAAATGAGCGAACCATGTGGTGAGCTGAAGGGGCGGATGGAAACCAACCCAACCCAAGTATCAGGGAGGATGCAGAATAAAAAGCTGACTAGGTGAACTGGGATGTGGCTCGAGTAGACCATTGTAACATGTTTGGCTTTGATTCTAAATGCAGTGGGAAGAGCCGTATAAGGGTAGTAGACCAAAGGGAAAGGGGATTCGAATTACTTGGAAAGAAGACCATTGAAAGGACTGTTGTCATGATCCAAGGAGAGGTCATCGTGATAATGGTGAGCTGGGGCACGACTGTGCAGAAGGACGGAAGTGAATGGATTTAAGGATGATCAAGTGTATTTGTGACTCCTAATATGCATGAAGTTGTTTCAAGAATCATTTTGAGACAATGCTTAACAAATTTATAAGTAGAGAAATAGGAAATAACTTCCCACCTTGTAACCTCCATTTCTTACCCCACCACCCTGGCCTCTGGTCTTTGGAGTGGTCATCACAGAACCATTCTGGCTTTGGGATACACAGAAAGTTGGAGATGGAGCAAGTCCCTCTCCTAATAGCTTCCTCTCTGGTGTCTCCCATGAAGCCCCATGAGCAGTAAAGGGACCTATGCTATAAAATACTGAGAATATTCGTGCATTGTGAAGAATGCAGACAATGCCAGTGAATAATCTGTGTAGAAATTGTTGAGTGGTACTGTGGTCTGGTTAGATGTGCAGCGGCAGATCATGAACGCTGGGGTTTCACTGTACTGCCTATTCTGGCTAACAGTGAGAGTTCGTGCTAGGCAGCTACCAAGGCTGTGTACACAGTCCCGCAGAAAACCTGTGTTATTTACTCTTTACTCAGCACTGCAAAAGTCCAAGTAGAGCTGAACTCCAAAAGATAATAGGTGGCTTCATAAATTCGTGGGGAAATGCCATCATTTTTTTAAATGAACTTTTTAAAACAAACTTTTTAAACCCTCTTCTATAGCCAATAAACCTAAAACCAAACTCACAGTCATCCAGTCGATTCTAACTCCTAGTGCCCCTCTACAGGGTTTCTAGACTGTAAATCACCTCAGACGCAGACAGCCTGGTCTTTCGATTGAGAGTAAAACCCAAAAAAATTTGCTGAAACTCTTAGAAACGCTAAGCAATTTTATATTTGGGAGGAAGCTTGCTCCTTAATAATATTATTTTCAGTGCTGGTGCTCTATATTGCAAACATATATCCCATCATAGTGTTATGCATTATTTTTACAATAACTTAATATGTTTTCCCACTAAGTAGAAGTAAAAGTCATTTTAAAGCATTTAGGTTAATTAAGCAGATTTAATAACGTCAAACAAATGTGGCTCCTTTTAAGTAATGAGGCTAGAGCATCAGGAACAACCGGAAACCTCAGAATAATTTGATTTAGGCTTTCAAAAGCACTAGGCTGCATGTTCGCCACCCCACCCCCATGGAAATAAAAGGACAGGCCATTTAAAATGAGTTTTTCTCAAGACTTTCCCTATTGTGTCTGTTTAGTCTTCACAGTTCTCAATATTGACAGTGAATTTCTTTTCACTACTAATATGGCAAGTTCCTTTGAGGTAGCGAGAGCTCACCTTCCATTGCCTTCTGTTAGTCCCCTCTACTACTGAGCTATGGAAAGAGCTCGCCGTGAAAGCTTTAGATTATTCACTCCTGCGCAAGACATTGTTGTGTTGTTGCCGGTGTCCGTTGATGTTTGCAGAAACCCTGCTTTAGTAAGGAATTCCTCTTCCAGAGACATACTTAGGAAATACATCCCTTTAGTTTTGAGAGCATGTTTTCTACAAATGACTGCTTACACTTTCAGAGGGGATTGTATAATTGGACACAGGACCACTGCTCCATAACTTATGAAAGAACCTTAGAGAATTAGGGATATGTGCTTTTTCATTTTCTGATTATCCGTGTGTGTGTGACGTGTATGTATGTATATATGTATGCATGTATACATAATAGATATTAATCTTGTAACAACCCCAAACCATTCACTTCAGACTCAGTCCTTTCCATAAAATACAGCTTTGAAGCTATTGATCAGTGAACTCACTGTGTAAACGATAAGCTTTTCTTAATGCGGAGCATAAAAGACCATTTCGAAGCAGTATTGGTGAATTTGTATATGTAAAATTACAATGTACTTCACATCTCAACGCAGGCTCTTCATAAGGAGTATCTCTGGAGTATTTTGGGTAGTCATCTTGACTTTTTTTTTTTTAAATCAAAGTAGCTTCTTGTCTTTTAGGTAGAGCTCTATTGCCAAACACCAATGCTCAAAGAATTATCTTGTGATTTCTTATCAACAGTTGTTAGCGTTTCCATTGTGATGGCCGAGAGAGATTTCCCAAGAACTTCTTTCTCTTAATATTAAAAACAAACTATAGACTGGAGAACTTCAATCATTTTTAACAGAATTTACCATCCTTAAAATAGTTGTAAACTTAACATGTAAATGCCAAGTGAGGTCAGTCAGAAGAGCTTAGAAATGTAAGAGAATTACTAGCATGATTCGAAAACAAAGCATGTAGGATCGCCTCCATTCTTGCTCTTTAACCCCTTTGGAAAATAACAGAATAATGCAGCATGCAAAGAGAGAAGTGATTGTGTTAAGTGTCAGTTTTTTTCATCACACATTTTAAAAGACTTGAGCACCCTTTTTTCTTATGAAGAATACTTCTTTGAAATTGAAGAACTTTGAAATCAAGATAAAATTAGTATGTAGCCTTGTTATGAATTTCATGTTCTTTTACAGCCAATGCTACTTACCTGAAGAGCATTTAACACTGTTACATAATTAAAGACTTAGGACAAGTTGTTACCTGGAATTTTTACATGTGGCCCTTACCTTTCACATAAAAGATCATTATTTTTCCTAAGTGTTAGGCAGATAGGTTGCTCAAGAGCCGCAGACTGCAAGCCTTTCAGAGGGTCTCCTTCAGTCGCCGCCTCTTCCTCCTTAAAGTCCACTTCTTGGGGAAAGTAATTCTAGACTAAGAGCTACCGTTACATTTTCCCTCAATGGCTCATTGCTCACAACATTGCGTGCAATGTGGCTCATTATTTACATAAATGTTGCTATTATGAAATGTAAATACAGTTCTTCTTATTAGAGGTTGCGTACTATTTATGACATGTCATTCTATTATGGCTAGTTTACCAAAATAGATTAACCTTTCCATTTTTAA
Organism: Tenrec ecaudatus; assembly: GCF_050624435.1. Classification (NCBI taxonomy): domain Eukaryota; kingdom Metazoa; phylum Chordata; class Mammalia; order Afrosoricida; family Tenrecidae; genus Tenrec; species Tenrec ecaudatus. The sequence goes on along the minus strand of NC_134531.1, from coordinate 109,219,550 downwards.
ATGTTTGAAGAGAAATTGATGTGGAATTAGTTTCTATTTCGTGTTTTTATTGAAAGTCATAGGTTGGGAATGGACAGTAGTGATTACTGCACAATATGGTGAATGCAATTAATGGACTGAATTGGATACAAAAAGATGGTTGAAATGGAAAATATTTTGTAATATATATTGCACCACACAAAATCATTTTTAAAGTCCTTAGCCATTAAGGGCATCATTTTAATAACTACCAAGACCTGTTACATATTGAATTTTAAATTTAGTTGTTTCCCCCCCTCATTCATTTATGCAATATTCACTTATTTTAGGGACTTCCATTGTTGTTTTATTTTGTATAGGTGATAAGTCATTTTATTGTACTTGTTCTTAAGTAAAAGTTTTCAGAGTTTAATGGACATAATATTCACATAGCATTCAATTTAATTAATAGTTTAATCATATTAAGAAGAGTTGTACAATTATCACCACAATCAATTTTAGAACCTTTTCTTCTTTCCTTTAGTCATTATTATTAGCTCTTATCCCCCTAAGTGATTATTAATCGATTTACTGCCTCTGTAGTTTTACTGATCCTGCATTTTATATACAGAAAGACATACAAAACATAAACAAGAACAAAACAAAAACCAACAATGACAAAATAAAACAGAAACTTCAACCAAAATGAGAGCAGAAAATGTTTAAAGTGGGAACAAATTTAAAGTGCATCAGAAGGGAGAGCAAATGATAAGCTGTTACCTTTCACCTAACTACATCTGCCATCGTTAACTTTACAGTGCTCTCTGTCGGACAGCAAGGCTATGCACGGCCTTGAACTATGTTTAAAAGGGATTCACTGGACGTTTGACTCACATAGGGACCTCCACATGGATTTGGGGGCTTCACTGTCATCTAGAGCCTTCTGCAAACCAGATCTTCAGAAGATAAATAAAATTTAGTACTCAATGTGTGTAACTAGGTTTCCAATTGATGCGTTAACATTATGCTTAATAGAGAAGTCAGGTACAGATGGCTCACCATTTGCAGCAATGACTGGGGTAAAAATAAAAGTTCTTTAACCCCCAACAGTTTTATTGGCATATAATTCACATATCATGCAATTCAATAGTTCGGTCACATCAAGAAGAGCTATACAGTCCTCCCCACGGTCAGTTTTAGAACCTTTGTTTCTAATATTCATTTTTATCAGCTCCCCATTTCCCTCCGTCCTCCCTGCCATACTGCCAGGGAACCATGAATCTGAATCTAGTTACTCTCTATAGATTTAAAGAACAAAGCGTTCTTCAAGTAGCAAATGTTCTTAATTTAAATAGAAACAGAAAAAGATTACCAGTACTACTCTCTGGACCCGACTCCCTCCACGTTATTTTCCCTTATTATTGTTATTCTTATTCTTCTTGTTATTATTATGAAAAGAGACACTTACGTTCTTCCTCACTTTGGCATATGAAATAGTGGCTCCACAAGTAGGAGATCTGCCCGAGTGGAAAACACACATTAGTGACCAACTGAGAGACGGAGACCTACTCGGAAGGACAGGCCCAGCCTGGCCTGAGCTTGACTTCTACGGGAGATAAAGGGAACAGAATAGGAAAGATTCAAGTCTGCATAGAGTTATGACTACAATCATCATAACGCATAATCATGTTTTAAAATGAGGATGAAAGTAACGCAGATTTCCTATGACAACACATACCGTTTGATCTTTCTATTGAAAAGCAAAACTCAGGGGCACCAGTCAATTCTGACTCATAGTGACCCTATTCTGAGGGCTGTCTCTTTATTGTACCTTATTTTTGAAAAGAAACTGATGTAAAATTGATTTTCTATTGAGTGTTGTTATTAAAAGTCCTGGGTTAGAGATGGATAGTGGAGAATATAATCTATTTCTGTCAGTCTGCCTTTCTGAGACTGTCGGTCTTCATGGGAGCAGATAGCCTTATCTTCCTCCCGAGGAGATGGTGGTGGGTTTGAACTGCCTGCCTTGTGTTTGGCAGCCCAACATCTGTAAACAAAACAAAAACCTGCCTTTGAGTCGATTGCCAATCATAGCGACTCAATAGGACAGTAAAACTGGCCCAATACAGTGCTCAAAGCTATACATCTTTATGGAGGTAGATTGCCACACCTTTCTCCTACACAGTGACTACTGGGTTCAAACTATGAACCTTTAGGTTAGCAGCCAACCATTTTCTTATATCAGCTGAGAAATTGAAATTCGGCAACATTGCTATAATGAGTGCCTAATATATTGTAGATGTTATTTGAGGAACTGTGATTTCACAGGCAATCCAAATAGACATTGCTCAGGTCTTCAACTGTATCTGCCGTATGAGGTTGTTGATAAAAAGTATTAGGCACAGTGCATGACCTAGGAGATGTGCTCATAAATGTTAAATGGACCACTATCTGAGGAGTTAGGAGAAGTGCAGTAAATTCTGTGAACGCGTAAGACTCGTCCTTTAGCAGTAACAGTCTCCTTGCATATTAAATATGGAGATGATTCAGATGAACTCTGAAGCAGAGATTTGAGTGACAATCATTGATTTGGAGTCTCTTGGAGGGCCAAACACATGGCTGCTAACCAAAATTTGGAGGTTCAAGTCTAATCAGAGGTGCCTTGCAAGAAAGGCTTGATGATCTATGCCCCACCCACCCCACAAAATAAATCAACTATTGAGAATCCTTGTGGAACACAGATTTCTGACACACATGGGTTGGAATTAACTTGATGAAAATTAATTTTTATGTTTATTTAGGAGGCTAGACAAACTAGTAGGGACATGAGAAAGGAAGAGGGGAAAGCCATTATGCGGTACATTACAGTTGATAGTACTATTGTGACCAAATGTGGTCCAGTTCCACTGGGATCTGGTTGGGAGATAGCATAGAACATCTCAGAGTTGTCTCCCCAAGGGGCAAAGACACTCACCTACTTAGGAACCAGTGCCCCCTTCTGTCCTTCACCAAAGGCTGCTTCTAAGCAGTTAATTTCCTGGCATTTCCAGCTGATCCTGAAACCAAACTAAAGCTCTCAGGAAACCTGGAGGTACCTGCAGCTAGAAAGCCGTGGACCTCTTCTAAAACCATGATTATTGCAGAGAGATGAGAGAGCAAGGAGTCATGGTGGTAGAATGGTTAAACATTTGACTGATAACCAAAAGGTTGACAGTTCAAACCCACCAGCAGCTCCATGGGAGAAAGCTGTGGCAATCTGCCTTCCTAAAGATTACAGCCTTGAAAAGCCTGTGGAACAGTTCTGTCTGCTCTGTCCTGTTGAGTTGCCGTGAGTCAGAAGCAACTCAAAGGCAACAGATAGGAGAGGGCCTCGGTAGCATCTACTGCATGAATCTTCACCCCAAACTGTCAGCAGTAAGGCAATGTGTGGCAAGCTCAAAATGCATAGGAACACACGGTAATGTAACTACACAAATGCAGGATCCATCACTACTTTTTTTAAGAAGAAAAGTGAGAATCTGAGTAGGGAAATAGAGCTCCTGAGTTACATAAAGAACATTTACTTGAGAGGGTTTGCTTGTGTGTGTGTGTGTGTGTGTGTGTGTGTGTGTGTGTGTGTGTGTGTTTTTAAACCATTACAAGTAATTGTTTGGCATGGGGAGCATTTCAGAAGGGCCACCACTTTTTGATCAGTTCTTTCATCAAATTAGAACTTAATTACATAATATCCATGTGAAAAAAAATCCATCATTTTTTCCCCTTTAGTTGCTGAAGTACTTGGACACTCCAAAGTAAATTGAATCTTGACATCAATTTTCCAGGAAAAGAAATGATAGAATCTTTGTCCTTGAGGTTCCACTTGACAGGGTCAAAAGCAGTTCTTTCTTTGTATTAGAGCACACAGCAAATCAGAAAATGCAAAGAATTCAAAATTGCTCTATTCCACATATTATCGTCTTACCTTGCCTCTGCAGCTGAGCAAGGGTGTCATTAGGCACAAGAAATTTTGTTGAATTCTTAAATTGGCCTCAAGAATTTTGTGATGGATGGTTTACTCAATTTAAAACAGATCATCTGGGGAAATTGCTTTTAGGTTAAAAGGAGGGTACTTCAATTTTTTTTCTTTATTTTAGGACAGATCCTTTCAATTACTTGGTTAAGTCCAGAATTGCTAAACTGAGGAGTGTGTAAGCTCTGGGTACCCTGGTGGTGAATGTGAGAGAACGAGAAGAGTTGTTTGAACGTTTTACAGGAGGCGTCGCCCTAGCCTGGCCACTTCTCTTTTCAACACAGTTCGTTACGAATAATCAAAACCTTAATTCATGATTATTAATTTGGTATGCAGTTTTACGTAAATGCCCAAATACCATCTGGAGCATCCCACCCAGTTACATGTAGTGAATATATCTCTAATAAGTCTAAGACTCTCTGTACCCGATTGCGAATGTGTGTGGCTCTGCCATGAAGTGCTAATGTTTAGTGACGCCTGAACCTTGATAGATAAAAATATATTTTGTATTCTTCCTTCATATTTTTCTGTATTTCCTCAGGAAGGCTTCACATTGAGGTCTCAAACGAACGTTGCCTCAAAAGTTCAGTCTCCCTGAGTTCCGATGCCACCCTCTCAGACTCTGGTGGTGCAGTGTTGAAGCACTTGGCTGCTATTTGGAAAGCCTGCGTTGTAGACTCGCAAGTGCAGTGGTCAGACTGCAACTCACGAGCCTTCCTTGGCTCCTTTGGAATGTACACGAGGCTCTGAAGTCAAATGGAAAATGAAAATAGAGCTGTCAGAATTCCATTTTCTAATCATGGTGATCTCCCACAAGAGGTTACAGTGTGGAAAACCTTACGGGTCCCACATAGGGTCCCCTAGGTTCACTATGCATCGGAATGGACTCAATGGCATCAATACCTGGCTCTACAATAGCCCCCTCTGAGTCCTTGCTCTCCACCAACTTACTCTTTCACGGTTTCCGTTTCTTTGGCACACTCCCTACTAACAAAGTTTTATTCCTTTATTTGTCTATGTTGGCCCGATCCCACCCCTCACCCCCGCCCCTGGCTTGTTAGTACCATGGAGGAAGGGAGTTTGTCTCACTCAGGGCTGTACCCAATGTCAAGGGCAGTGCTTCCCACAGAGTAGGCACGCGCTCAATAAATTTTTGTTGAATGAATCAAGGAAAGAATAGATATTATGAATCCTGTGTCCTTGAAACTAAATGTAGCATATCAAAAGCCTAGTGTTTTAGGGAAGAACCTTAACTCTTCTTTAGCTTGAAAAATGTATTTTTATTTTACTGCAGCAATAAAATTTTTAAAATCAGAAGATGAGGCAGTCAGATGCTGAGCTATTGATGAAACGCTTCCTGTCAAGGGAACACTCAGTCTATGAGTTGGGCGAAGACACATTTTGCCAGTGGACTAGGCAGCCATGGGACCATATTTCAGCAGTACCTAGAAGTTAAGGCTACCGCATGAATCTGCTAGAACCAGGAGGCATCAAGCGCTTGATAAATCGGTCCTTTCTAAAAGGGAAACACCTAAACCACTCCCTTGCTGCAGGGCCCTGCTTTCCAAGCCCAGGAAAAGATAAAAATGCCATCATAGGGCACCTGAGGAAAAGGCCAACCTGAGTATGTGTATTTGAGATAAACACAACACGGAACTTCTGAGCACCCCAGTCCGCACTTTCCTAACACGATGGGCCATGTGTCCCATTAACAAATACTTAACAAGCACCGTCTGCACTCTTTAGTTGCCAAGCCCGTCTCTTCATTTTCTTCCAACCCAATGCACTTGATCCCCATTGAGACAAAGAAACCGTTGGGTTTTTTAGCCCTTCCACACGTTTGGTTTGAAGCAGGGCTCTGCAGCCCTCAGTATGCCGCGGTGACTCAGGCAGGGCATCCTGTGGGCGCTGGGCAGAGTAGATGTGTTCCAAAACACCGATTTGTCAAACATTTCAATGTTCCCAGCCCCATTATAATATGCCATTCTTCTGTGCGAGAGGCTGGGAAGCCTCTGAGCTTATCTTCTCTACTGCATCATCGATGTGCAGGCCCATTGCTTCAGAGGGCCAGATGACCCTGTGCCCTTCGGATAATTGAGATGGAAAGTTAGGCTACTGCCTGTGGTCGTGAAGAGACTGGTTTCATATTTGGCTGAATAGGAAGAAGCTTCTGTTACATTTCCCAAGCTGTGAGTGTGATAGGAAATTTGATTTTAAAACAATGCCATGATCCTTGTACGTACTGGCAGAGCGTGTTGTTTAAAAAGGAAGAAGGCAACGTCAATCTTACAGAAATTGGGCGCAGCTACACTGTTAACCCGACAAGTCAATTGCTGAGGCTGTCTCACCCTCCTTCGTTGAACTCTTGGGGAAAACTTCATTAACCTACTGTGTTTGCCAGGTCTGTTCAGTCTTCCGCCCAGTGGGCCATTTCCCAATGGGACTGAACAGGTTGGGAGCCTTGTGTAGACCCAGCATCGCCTTAACCAAAATGAAAACAATCCCACATTGCCTTCTGAATCTGTTTGAAGGGAGCAATATTTTTAGAAAAAGAAGATAATTGAAAAGCACTGTATTCATCTTTCTGTGCTCTAGGACATTGATTTTTCAGACGCTATAATGTATTACATGGTGGAATAGTCCTGTGGACTTCCATACATATTAGTAACTCTAGTGCCCACAGCACACATTGCAATTCATCCACGTCCAGAGATTCCATGTGGTCTTTCTTTGTAACCTCAATCCATTTTGGAAATAAAGTGTTCCATGCATGAAGAGAAAGCAAGCCGGTCTTACTGGCATCTCTGTCACTTTCCCACCATTCACCACTGCTTGTGTAGGGAAGCGGCATCCTTGCTCGCAAAATCTACTTGCTGACCGATGCCCCGGTCGCTGCCACTAGCCTCAAGACTGATGCCTCACTCGGCTGGCGTGAAGAAGTGCTGCACTGCCTGTGTGGCTAGAGGGAATATGAGCTTTATAATCACAGATGCTCCCTAGACATTCCACTCAAATCGAATCAGCGTTCAGGGAAGCCAGACCAGCTCCAATTTGAATTACATGGCTGTGCCTTCCCTGAGAAAGAGCCCGGTGATGCTGTCAGGGAAACATTAGACTGCTAACCAGGGGCTTGTCAGTTCAGACCTACCAGTGGCTCCACAGGAGAACGTTGAGGCTCCACAAGCTCATCTATATTTACAGCCTTGGAAACGATATAAGTTTGCTGTGAATCAAAATGGACTTGATGGCAGTGGGTTTGGCCTGGGTCTTGGGTTTTGCTTTGGTTTACCTTCGCTGGGAAGCAGGAGGTAAGGGGAGGAGCAGTAGTGATAGACAAAAGGGAAACCAAATTGAATCTTTGTTCAGTTTTAAGTATTAGGAGCCCATGAATGAGAGGGAGGAAATTTTCCTGATGTGTGCATTGAGCGGGGAGTACCGCCCTCCATCATCCACGGTTGTGACCATTTGTCCTTGTCCTAATATTTGGCATCTGCCTGATTTCTCCTATCAGATGCCTCTTTTCCAATCTTACCTCGAATACACACTGTTTCTTGTCTAAGATCATAGAATGGACAACACTGTTCATCATTGAGCCCCTTCTTTGGCCAGAGAAAACCACCCAAGCCATGTTACACCCCCCCAGCAGTGAAGCACAGTGATTGACGTGTGCGCCCTGCAGTTCTTGCATATGCTAGTCATAGTGACAGCTGACTTAAAGGTGACTCTTCACCTTTATATATAATTGTATTTTATATAATGTCTTAGTTTGTGTTGTCGAGAGAAACAAATCAGTGACACTCATCTATGTACAAGAAAAAACTTTATCTCAAGACTCAACTTGACATCAGAGAGGCACCCCAGCCCAGTCCAACTCAAGTCCGCAGGTCCAATGCTAGTGGGACCCTCTTCAGACTCACAGAGCTGCCGGCTGATGACACAGACAGGGGAAGTGGGAAGCAGGAAGATCATAGGCTGGTGGGAGCAGAGTCACGTGGATCCAAGGTTGGTGGAAACGTGGCAGGGCACTTACAACTCTCAAGGGTGGGCAACTCTCAGATGGGGCCATGCCTCGAGGCAGGAACAGAGTCACAGCAAGCAAAAAGGCAAAGGGGCAAAGAGAGGAGCAGTTCCCTGTGTCTATCACTGTTACACAGAAGTCCTTGTTACCAAGGAGGTGTGTCAGGGCTCTGCTCCTATCTATACACAAGTACCATCAAGTTGACATATAATGAGAATTTTAGCTTCTTGTCTTTATTTTATTACAGTTTTATTGGTCCATAATCCACATATTACATTTTTTTTCTTTTTTAATGACCAATCTTGATCCATGCCATGCTACAAAGTATTCCTTGCCCTTTGCCACTGCTTCCTGTCTCTCAACTTCACCGCCTTCAGCTATGAAAAAAAATCTATGCAAAGCCCAAGTGATAACAAGTTTTATGTTACTGAAATCTTAAGGAAACTTTGTACAATAGATGCATATATTGTGATACAGGTGCCCAGCTATTGCCCTCTGTGGCTTCTGCCATATATAAAGTGGGGAGAGGAAACACATAAGAAGTAAATCAAATTCCATTTCTAAAGCAAACATTTCCTCAGAAAATCCCTAAAATTTTAATCAAAAGTAAGGAGAAATGTTTAGAATTTACAAAAACTAACACCAAATCTTCTAACACTGTCAGTTAAACCCATGCTGAAGGATGCTCTGAACTAAAATCTGGGGAAGGCTCTAGTCCATCATTAATGATGGATCGAGCTCCTCAGGGGTCATCGATCTCTTGTGATTGTTACTAACAAGCAAGATTGTTATAAACAGATTCTTCCCTTGATGTGAGCCCTGACACCATTTAAGTCTGTGTATGCAAATGTTATCGTTAGATGCTTTGGAGTCTTTTGCAATTCATAGAAACCCTGAACACAAGAGGAGACACTGCCTGATTCTGCACCATCCTCACCATGGTTGCTGTGTTTGAGCCCATTGTTGTGTATTCCTCCTGTTGGTGGGTCTTCCTGTGTTTCACTGACCCCTTGCTTCACCAAGCATGGTGCCCTTCCTCTGCGACTGATACCTCCTGATAGAATTTCTAAACCATGTAAGATAAAGTCTTGCCATCCCCAGTTCTAAGAAACATTCTGGCCACATCTCTTTAAACACGGATTTGTTTATTCTTCTGTCCCATAATATATTTAATATTCTTTAATAACAACATAATCCAGTTAGTTCTTCTTAGTTTTATTCATTGGCCAATGTATTGAATGTATATAAGTCAATTGAAAATATGATCTTTGGGGTTAGGGTAGTCCTCAATGTGACATCTTTGCTTTTTTAAAAAAACACTTTCAAGAAATCTTTTGTAGCACATTTGCCTTGTGTAATGTATGGTTTAACTCTTGACTGCTGCTTATATGAGCATTGTTTGTGGTTCCAAGTAAAATGAAATCATTGACAACTTTAATCTTTTCTCCCTTTCTCATAATACTGCCTATTGGTCTAGCTGTAAGGATTTTTTTTTTTGCTTTCTTTATGTTGAGTTATAAATAAAGGCTGTAGGTTTTTGTTTTGTTTTGATTTTTTACTTTCTTTAGTCAGTGTTTCAAGTCCTCTTTACTTATAGCAAACAAGGCTATATCATCTGCATATTTAAGGTTATTAATGAGTTTTCTTCCAGTACTGATGCCATTTTCATTAGTCTACCTCCGATTAGTTCCTTAGCATTCAGTTTGAGTAAGTATGATAGGATGTTATCATTTGGCATATCATTTCCTTGATTATAAACTATGTTGTATACCCATGTTTTGTTTGAGCACAGTTGTGTTCTGGTCTTTGATCACTAATGTTCAGAACCTTCTGCATGAATATAATTGAGTGTTCTGGGATTCACATTCTTTGCAATGTTGTCAATAACTTTTTTATGATCCATAAAGTCGAATACCTTTGTGTAGTTAATAAAGGTAGGTAAACATCTTCTTGATGTTCAAGTGTCTTCATCCAAGATCTACCTGACATTAGTAATGATATCCCTTATTCCATGTTTGCTTTTTTGAATCAGGTTTGAATTTCTGACAATTTTCTCTTGATGTACTGCTACAACCATTTTTAAATTATCTTTTTCAAAATTGGTTTGTGATATTAATGATATTCAATAATTTCCACATTCTGTTAAACCACCTTCTTTGGGAATGGTTACAAATATGGATCTGTAACTCTTCTAGTCAGTTGGCCAGGTAGCTGTGTTCCAGATTAATTCACATTATCATCCATTTGTTGAAACATCTCAATTTGTATTCTGTCAATATCTGGAGCCATGTTTTTCTTAATGCCTTAAGTGCAGCTTCACCTTCTTCCTTATGGATCATTTGTTCTTAATCATATGCTACCTCATGAAATGGTTGAATGTTGACCACTTCTTTTAATACAATAGTGACTGTGTGTTCATCTTTTTTTCATAACCTCCTGAATTGTCCAATATTTTGCCCATACATCCATCAATATTGCAACTCAAAGAGCTTAAGTTTTTTCTTCAGTCCTTTTAGCTTCAGAAATTTTCAGTGTGTTTTTTCTCTTTGGTTTTAATAATTCCAGTTGTGTACACATTGCATTGTCTTTTTTAGATATGTTTTGATATTTTCCGTTCAACTCTGATACTTCATAGTGTATGTCATTTGCTTTAGCTATGTTAAAGTTTTAGTCTCTTCTGATATCCAATTTGAGCTTTTTCCTTTCTTTTTTGACTTTTTAATATTTTCTTTTGCTTTCTTGTTGGATGTGCTTGGCTTCCTCTCACAACTCTTCTGGTCTTTGATCACTAATGTTCAGTGTGTCAAATCTGTTCTTGAGATGTCCATAAATTCAGGTAGGACATACTCAAGGTCATGACTTAGCTCTTGTGGACTGGTTTTAATTTTATTTAGCTTATACTTGAACTTGCATATGAACCAGTGATTGTCTGTTCTGCAGTCAACCCCTAGCCTTATGTTGATGATATTGAGGTTCTTTATCATCTCTTCCCACAGGTAAAGTCAATTTTATTCCCATGTATTCCATCTAGACCAGTAGTTCTCAACCTTCCTAATGCCATGACCTTTTATTTAATACAGTTCCTCATGTTGTTGTGACTGCCCCCAACCATAAAATTATTTTCATTGACACTCATAACTGTAATTTTGCTACTGTTATGAATCGGGTGACCCTATGAAAGGGCTGTTCGACCCCCAAAGGGGTTGCAACTGCCAGTGGAGAATGGCTGAAGGAGTCCACATGTATGTTGTTGTTGTTAGTTGCTGTCCAGACTCCAACTCAAAGCAACTTTGTGTCCAACAGAGAAGACACTGCCCAGGCATCCACATGTATGGTCACCATGAATGTTGTTGAATAAAGAACTTTACAATAAAGAAGTCACTGGCCTTGCAAAATTCTGTCACATGATTTTCAGTGGCATTCCTTTCTCCAAGGTCATATTTTTTTTTAGCTACTGATACTTCATTTCCAACTTTCACTTTTAAATCACTAGTAATTTTCAATATCTTGATTGCATTTTAATCAACTTCAGAATACAGATATTTTTTAAAACCTTTTGATTTCTTTATCTTTTGCATCATTTGTTCTTACATAAATTTGAATAATCATTTTATTAACTGATCTTCCTTGTAGGCATGGGATATTATCCTATCACTGATAGTGTTCTTACTACTTAATAAATCTTATAATTTTCTTTTTGACAATTACTTGGATGTCATTACTTTTTAATTTTGTCATTTCTTGCATAATAGTCCACATATTTAGTCAACTCAGAATGGCCAATAATAGTCGATATTAGTTCTGTCATGCCTAGAATATTGATCTTTATGAATTCCATCTTATTTCTTATAACTTCACCGTTTTTTAACCCACTGTTCCACCAGGGCAAGTCCAAATACATTTAGACTTTCATAATTTTCCAGCTGGTTTGCTTTTCAAGTGGAGTATGAGGATAATAGATCTTACCAATTATAATTTTATTTATTCTTTCTGTATATTTGGTGTGTAAATATAAAAATGTTCTCAATAGATTCTTGCGATATTGATTTTTAATTCTATTCTACTTGGTAAGTTTAGCACACTTTTCTTTTAAAATTAGTACCATATAAGGAAGCGAGGGCTGTCCTACCTTACAGAATTTCTGAATTAGCCTCATGACTATAATATGGTAAATATATGTGGGAATGATATTATAATGTAATTTTGCTAGGTTAAATATTAAAGTTGAATTACACTACACCCTCATTAAGGAAAGCACACCACCTACATGAGAAACCTCCTATTCAAATTGTTTGCCATGTCTGATAAATACTAGAATCATTTTCTTCTGTTTTTGTGACATTGAGCTGCTAACCACAAAATCAGTAGTTCAAATCCACCAATCACTTCAGGAGAGAAAGATGAGGCTTTCTACTCCTCCAAAGACTTAAAGTCTCAGAATCCAAAGAGGCAGATCTAGTCTGTTCTATAGGGTCTCTAAGAGTCTAATTGATTTTATGGCAGTGAATTTCATCTGTTTGCTTGTTTTGATTGAATTATTTCAGCCCAGTACAGTCATGGCCAAGTAAGTGATGCAGTGCAGTGATCTCAACCGTTTACAGTATTCGTGTACCAGATTAGTAGGAATGGGGAAAATTACTGTTCCAATCTCCTTTTAGCAAACAAGGTCAGCCTACAGCTTGCATAGCAACCAAATCTCTTGACTGGAGGAATCAAAAAGAGCAATGCTCAGGTCGAAGATGGTGACTGACAACACAGCTTTATTGCCTCCCACTCCATAATCTGGGCAATAATCCTGTTGCATCAGGCTCCTGCAGTGGCTCATTGCGCCACTTCCAGTTATCCTGTTCCAAAGCTTTCATGCCGAATTCTTCTTGTTTCCAGAAAAAAACACCAAATATCAGAATTCTGGATCTGTTCTGGTTTTTGCTTCAATGGTCATGGCTGATCTTGTTAGAATCTATTTTTCTTGGTTTTTTTTTTAACTCTGTTTTTTCCTAGTCAGCAGTGCTAGGCTTAAAATAGTTTACCCTTTGAATTTCCCTTCATCTACATCCTGAGGCTTGGTGATATATATATAATGGCATATATGTTCTCAACAAGAAATAAACAAGGAAGTTCCCTGAAAATAGAAGCACTTGAAACTGTGTTCTTGACATGAATATTTTAGTTCCTAATGGGATTGTGGAGCAATTATCGTGGTTTTTTAGGCAAAGCAGTAATTCGTCGTGGTGACAAATTATCCCATAGAGACACCTTTTAAACACTTAGCCTTGGTGATCATTAAATCTGGCTCTTCAACAGGTTTATTGCAGGATTAGGCCCTTCTTGGAGACAGATTCATTCTGCCTTTGGCACTGATGTACATTTGGTTTCTGCTGAATTCATAAAAGGTGCTTTGTGGAAGTCATTCTACTTTCTTAGAAGTGTACTTCAAAATTTGAGACTGGGATTTACTCATATCACAGACAACTGTCCTTTAAAATGGACCACCGAGGAAATCATCTCAGATTCATGTTGTGCCAGGTTGTCTCAATCCCTTGTGGTATCCACGTTCATCCAGGAACCGAACAAACTCTTGTTACTGCATAAGCAATAAAGTCAGTGCTGCTAGACTTGTAACCCATCCATGGATTAGCTGTGAATGTAGCGGCCCCTTCACTTTGATTCTCAGTTTGCAAATTTGTCAAGAAAGAGTTAGTATGGGATCAAACTTTATGATTGCTAAAAAAAGTCGCAGTGCTAAATGTTTCCATATGTTTGAATGCACATCTTACAACAGTGACCTATAACTAGATAATAAAATGATTTATCCATCACTCAGCCCTTTTTGTCTCTATTTACTTAGCGCAGTGCCTCTAGATATTGTCCCAGATACTGGTGCTAAATCAGTGAGGAAGAAAAAGAAGGAAAAACTTTTATCCCTTGAGATTAGCACTTAGTGCAAATTAGCAAATAAAATAAGTAAAGAAGTGATGTGGATAAAATAAGTGATGTGCATGGAGGTAATTGTAAAAGTAAGATCTCAACAAGATGAGAGCCTGAGTCATTGATGGCTTGGGATCCTGTGGAGGAATGCCGGGGAAAGATTGGGCGCAGCCGTGGGAACAATAGTGGAGGTAAGGGAAGGGTTAGCTGTGGTGGAACAGCGAGGAGGACGGTGGGGCCTCACTGACGTGAGCAAGATGAGGAGGAAGAGATGAATGGGGAGGGGGAGGGGTGTGGGACAGGTAAAGCTTGTGTGGCATTACTCAGCGTAAGATGAACCCAGAGATGGTTGGTGTGTGGAGAAGAGATGTGAGCCCTTAAAGCATTTTTGAAACTCTAGTTGTGATGGAAATATATACAGCCAAATATACCTCCATTCACAACATCTACACTGTCAGTTGGATCACTATGATTAACCACTTGCTATCACAACCTCACTACCTCTACCTTTGTTGTTTCATTGCAATTATTTAAGCATTCGGAACACTGGGGGCCTAGTGTGCTTACACATTGGGCTGCTATCTACAAGGTCCTCAATTTGAAATTACCAACCACTCAACTGGAGAAAGATGAGGCTCCCTACTGACTAAAGGAGTTAAAGTCTTAGAACCCACAGGGGATATTCCACTTTGTCTTACAGGGTCACTGAATTGGAATTGACTCAATAGCGGGGACCTCCTTAAAGGGTTTATCTGTGCTTGGGACTAATGGTTCTCAGCATATACTAACATAGATCATTATTTATAAGAGCACAATGCGGAAGACAAATATTAATTAACTGAGCTAAATAATTGTCTTTAGTTTAACGATGGTTTTCATGCCATTACATTGTGGATTCTCAATGGGTATGAGTGTGAAATTCTGTTACAGAGTTTTCATCCTTTTGATCAGGATACATTTGTTGGTCCTTGATCGAAACGTTCAGTAAGGGCAGTCAGGTATCACCCACTGCTGTGGGCTTATGAAAACGGAGGTAGTAGCTCCTACTCTTGGTTTTTTCCTTCGCTCTTACCATGTGAAATTGGTTGATGCCTGGTAAGGCTGTTGTCTTTATAGAAGCAAGTTGACTGTCTTTCTTTTACAAAGTGGCTGGTGGGATCGAACTGCAGACCGTGGCATTAACAGCCAACCACTGTCCCACCAGGGATCCTCATAGCAAACACAGTGGTCAGTGTCAGACATGAAAACATGATTGTTTATAAATTATCAAGGGTTCATGCATGGGGGCGGGGGGCGGGAAATGAGCTGATACCAAGGGCTCAAGTAGAAGGAAAATGTGAAAATGATGATGGCAACTTATGTACAAATATGCTTGACACAAAGGATGTATGTATGGATAGTGATAAGAGCTGTAAGAACCTCCAATAAAATGCTTTCTTAAAGGTTAACATATATAGATACTTCAATGTATGTTTTTATGTAGACTTCAACAGCTGATATAGTTATGTGATTTTAAGTATCTTCATATTCTTGCCCCAGATTTTATTTTAAAAATTATTTGGTTACTGTAATCAGTAAGAGCAGTAGAAAACTTCGCCCGTACAAGCTACTTATGTTTTTTGTCCACCAGAAAGTTCAATTTGCCAAGTTAGTGCCCCTATTAATGAAGATGTTGGTATTCTTCTAAGAAATCTCTGTGTATTGAGTAACAGAATGATGACATCTCAACAGCTTCCTAGCTATACCAGGTGGCTACAGGAATCCCTGCCCAGGTTCTGACTGGGTTGCAGTTCAGAGAAGCTGGAGAAAAATCCTACACAGGTTCCCTCAATCAATCTCACTCAGCCTCGAGAGGGAGTCCCCCAGGAGTACCTGCAGCTCCTTTCTCTTCGCAGCCCCTATTGCTCAGCTCTACTTTCCTGCATATGCATATGAGGTAATTGAAAATACCATGACCTGGGTCAGGCGTACCTTAGTCCTCAAAATGACATCCTTGCTCTTCAGCACTTTAAAGAGGCCTTATGCAGCAGATTTACATGAAGAAGATAGCAAACACTCCAAACTCACTGCCGTCAAGTTGATTCCGATTCATAGAAACCCTGTTGCACAGGATAGAACTCCCCCTGTGAGTTTCCAAGACGTACTGTTTATGGGAGCAGAAAGCCTCATCTTTCTCTATCAGAGTACCTGGTAGCTTCGAACTGCTGCTCTTGCTGTTAGCAGCCCAACATGTCAACGTTAGATCACCAGGGCTCCATTAATGTTGCTATAATCCTGTGCTGAAGAACAGTAAACATTTAAACCATTGTTCCTTAGCCTGCCTGTTTGAGGGAAACTCAGTGATCAACTGATTTCTGAACATCTCTTAGGAAATTGTATTGCTCTTTTAACTCAAAGACGTTCTAGAGGTTTGAAACCTGGTTGTGGTGGTGGTTTGGCTCTCGCTTTCTTTCTGACCCCCCCCCCTCCCAAAGCTCCCCACTTCTAAGCTTCTCTTAACTCATCTTGGAATAAGCTAAAAGGAAACAAAATCATATGTTCTAAATCGAGTTCTTAAAATGGAACTGAAGTTCATTGATTAAATATGAAAGGGAGCATCTTTAACAAAATGAAAGCCAAGCTTTTAAATCTTCACTCTACATTGGTTAATCTTAAACCGTCTTGGCAATAGTTTCTTCACATAGTTTTGCATATCAGGTGTTTACAGACTAAACAGTAGATGAGCTCCAAGTGCACTGTGTCATTTAATGTCAATGAGCTAGCCCTGTTTATTCGGCTCTGTGCTTAGCAATTGGAATAATCTGCATAAAAGTGCTCAGTATGCCACAATTAAGAAGCCTGCTTGTGGAAGGCACACTCTTGGTTCATTTCTTCAAAAGACCATCTGTTTCTTGGTATGCTACTTGTGCAGGTTTGTCTTTCCTCTTTCACCTTCTTTTAAAAAAATCCATAGCTTTGCAAAGCTTTTGATATTATTTCCTCCTTAGGCTTTACAGAATGCTCATGCTCTGGATTTTCAGCTGTGGTTTTACCAGCTTCCTCATGCGATCATTTTAAACCCTCAGTAATCTTAGAAATTAGAATCCCAAAATAGGGAAGCCCACCCCTACCCTGTAGTTTTGTCCTGCTGGAGAGCTGCCAGCTCCTACCAGAAGCCAATAATCATGGTCATATAGGTAGACTCTCAGGGTGTTGGTCACAGTAACCTATTAAAATTTGTAAATTAACAGTATATCAAATATTCAAGGTTTATAATGTGCACTTTCACTAGTTTCTTTTAAGTGTCTTTAGGGAAGGATGGAAGTGTCCTGACAAGCCATAAAAGAGGAACTCCTAAGTAGAATTCTGAAACCAAAAGTCACTGTGTCTTAGTGACACACCTTTGATCATGCTCAGACTGTATTTTCAGCATGTTACTAGGAAGCAATTTCTCTTTCTGAGCATTTTTAATTCAGAAAACAATCTTCTTTAACCACATGTGGCTGAGGCACTCTCTCATTCAATCTATTCTGAAGGTGAAGTGTGTACATTATTTTGTGGGAAATGAACACAAGAAAGGGAAAAGATAAAATAGTCTTTCGTTAAATAGCACATTTTATGCCCAGGAGCCACTTGAAACAGGATAACTTATTTAGGAAGTTTATTTTCTCATATGAGAAAGAAGAGAAATGTTTGTATAAGCTGTATCCTGGAATAAAAACAGCAAATATTCTACCTGACTTCACTTAAAATGATAAAACATAATGCCTATTTGTGGTTTAACTGTTTAGAGACTAGAATAGTCTTGTTGGAAACTGACTATCCCTAAATATCTTTTCTTGGTATCATTTTATTTGATGGATCTAAACAAAGAGGTAAGCAGAAAATAATACATCTCTAAGGAAAATTGCAGCGTCAGAGAAGGCACTTGTCAACAGGACAAGCCTCTCACCCCTGGGTGCCTCTAGGATGATAAGGTGTGGGTGCTTACCAAGATTGCAGATGCCAAGATGACTCTTCCCAACTGTCCTCATACATGTTGATTTGACTTCAAAAAGCATGACCTTAAGATGCATTTAGGTGGTCTTACCGTTTCTATCATCTTCAGAAAACAAGAGGTGGGTCATCACATTCACAAACCACCTGGTCCTTATTGAATAAACGTGGGCATAGCATTTAGGGATCTGCACTTTGTGTTGATTGTCTACAGTACCCGGAACTGGCTTATGTGAGGTCTGCCCCAGACAGAAGATCTTTAATCAACCAGGTCCAGACCTCACTAGAGCGTGCCCATCAGAAGACAAAAACGCACGGAAACAAAGACATGATTAAAGAAGCCTTCATAAAATGGGGAGGGGGATATATCTGGCAAAGAGGTGCCTATCAATGGGCATGGAGAGCTGGCAGCTATCAGAGGTGCCTATCAATGGGCATGGGGAGCTGGCACCAGGCATCGTTTGTCCTGCTGGAGGATGTTAGCCTTCGCTGGAGCAATCGATGCAGCACAATTGAGTGCAGACAGGGAGGTGCGGGAACTAGCAAGAAAGATGAAAATTTTGGGAAGTCAAGTTTCTACTAAAGTGATTGGGTCTGGTAGTTGAACAAGCAGCAGATAAGGTGAGAGTGAACAAGGCTTTCCTGTAAAGCTATTGATTTATTATAAGTACCAAAATTACTTTTATTCCTACATGCAAAAAAGGTTCTTTCAGGTTCTAAAATTATAGGTCCCAGACTAGATTACCGCAGAACAATGTAGCTCACTGCAAATTTCCTGAAGCAAAGGACAAGGGGGGTGGGGGCGGGGATTCTCAGTACTTTCATAATGTTGAAAAACTGTTGTATATTTTTCCGGATTATTGGTAGAAATTTTTTTCTTAACATATAAAGATTAAACCATTCCCCTACCCCAACCGCTACCCAGTCTGGGAAACCACTCTTATGAAATAGCATATCTCTAAATTAAAAATGCCAAACACATATTAACTAGGGCTCTTTTTAATTTTTTTATTGTTGGCATTGAATACAAATCAACATTAAATATGAGAGCATTTTTAGTGTCAGATTCCCAGATCTAAAATAGGGTATACAAATAGGAAAAAATTGGCAAAAGTGTTTTACTTATGTTTTGTGCAGCTTGTAATGGTTGAGACTCTTCATTTAGAATTCAAACATCCCCCTCCAGATCCATATGGAATAAATTTCAAGGCGTGCCAAAAATAATGAAGAGATGCTGGAGTCTCAGCAAATAATATACTTTAAGATTTCAATTATAGTAAAAAAAACCAGATTTTTTTCTCTACACAAAAGATAGTTTATTATCCTCTTCATCAAAGACTAAAATATAGTTCATATTTATTTTTAAAACTATTATTCAAATAAATGGAATATTGTCAGTTAGGAATCTGTTGTTTGCAATTAATAGAAACACCAACTCTACTGATTTAAATGAAAAAAGGGAGGGATTTTATTGGCTGATGGAAGCCAAGAGCTAGTTCTAGTTACAAGTGAGGTTCACACCAGCAGTTCTGGGCTGCGCCTCTGTTGTTGTGCACTACTTACATGGGCTTCCTGGTATATTGTCCTTAGGGAGGTCCCGAAAGCTGAAGTAGTTCTAGACTTAGTATCGCATAAATACTGCCCCAGAGAAATAAGAAACTATGTCCCAGTCTTTCCAGCAAATGCCATAGCGTTTCTCCAGGAGGGACAAAGGCTAATGAACCGCTGTGGTCAGGGAAATGAGATTTTCCATAGTGCCATCGAGTCGATTCACAGGGTCTGCCCCTGTGGATTTCTGAGACTGTAGCTCTTTATGAGAATAGAACACTTCATCTTGCTCCCCAGATGTATTTAGGAATCCTGGTGGTATAGCGGGTTGGTCACTGTGTTCTGGCCTCCAGGATGGCACTTCAAACCCAGCATCTCCTCTGCAAGTGAAAGGTTTGCTTCAATAAAGATGGAAACCACAGGACAGCAGTTGCCGCTGCGTCAGAATCGCTCGATGGCAATGGGTTTATGTTTGGGTGTTCTTTGGTTTTGTTTGGTTAAGTAAAGCAATGCCCCTATTCACATAAGCACACCCATATAACCCACCCATCTGAGTTATGAGTATGTTAAGCTGGGTTGTCTAGAGAAACAAACCAGTGGCACTCCTATATGTGGAAGAGAGAACTTGATAAACTTGATACCCAGAGGTACTTTTATATCCACAAGGCTTCCCAGCCCATTCCAACTCAAGTCCATGGGTCCACGGCTGTCTTCAGACTCCCCCAGCTGCAGGCTGATGGTGCAGAAAGGTGAAGTGGGGAGCAGGGTGAGCACACGCCAGTGGGGGCAAAGTCGCATGAATCCAGGGTCAGAGGAAGCAGGGCTGGGTACCCACAGCTCTCCAGATCAGCAGCCCAGAGGGGGCAACCCTGGAAGCAAGCAGTCCCGCAAGGAGCAAGGTGAACAGCCATAGAGGAAGGAGAAGTCCCCAGTGTCTTTCTCATAAAAAGGCGACACCCGCAAGGAACCACCATCAGCCTGTGACCTGACTGATAGATTATATTCCACCTCTGCACTTGCACACAGGTGCAGAGTGTCATGGAATCTATCACAAATGGGTGGGTTCAGTTCTGCCTTAAGTACAGTAATGATGATTTTAGGCGTGGAGTGATTCTTAAAGGAAAATCTGAATCTTGTTAGGAAACAAGATTCCTGACTGGATCAATAGGAAGCAATCAACAAATAGCCCCCTCCCCCAAATTATGTCCTGGAAAATGATACAAACACAGGCTCCTGCGTTTAAATTGGTTTGGAGATGCTTATCTTGCCCACGCTTTTGTCTCTCAGCAAGAAAAGAACTCATCTAATGACTTGATTTAGACATTTCTAGGTGAGCATGCTACAACCTTATTTCCGTTTGTTCATTTTTACCATCAGTTGGAAGCAGCCTCCTTTCAAGGTGGGAGAGAGGAGTCTTCCTGTGCCTCTAGTGCCCTACCAGTCTACTTCCGCCCACTCTCCTCTCTGCCCGAAGCACAGTTCTCATCTCAGTAAACTGTTGGAAGAGGTTAGAGAAAACTTGGTCTTGACAAGAAACATTCTATCAGTTTCATATTTGAGTTTCCTACTAAACTCGGAGTGCCTCTTATGCCAAACAGAAATGGATAACGGAAATCTTAAGTCGTTCTCCTTCTCCCCCGCCCCCATATGACCATTGAAATCTGTCCATTCTATTCTTGTTTGGGACACTCTGTGATGCTGTTTCTAAAGGCCCTAAAATTTCCCTGGGATGGCTTTCATTTGAATGTCAATTTTTACTCACAACTGACAGTATTTACAGAGCAAGTTGTGACACTGTTATTCTTGCTAAGTAAATTACCCCTCTCCCTGATTTATACAGCTCAGCTGTCTGCAGGTAGAAAGGGGAGGAGTGTGAGGGTATGTCAAAAGTATTTCTAAAAAGTCATAGAAACGTTGACTAAACAAAAATGTAAAAATATGAAGCGACTGTTCCTGAGCATGATCTCCATTTAGGTCTATACATTTCTGAAGGTGATGTTTTTCTCTCACCCTTCTTGGAAGCATTCTGTGCACTTTCATTTACACCCAAGTCAAATGGCAATGTTGGAATCCTCAAGGGGATTCAAATTGTGTTCTTTATACGTGTTATTTGAGTTGGGGGAAGAGAAGGAAGTGTGGGGGTCGTAGGGTGGATCCCATAAGCTTTACCAAAGGAACGCCCCCTAGAAGGATGAGCCAGGTGAAGGATGAGCCAGGTGCGCGTTGACAGCGGGATGCCCTCTGCGGCAAGCTTCCCTGGCCTTTCCTCACCCAGGCAACTTTCGCTTCCAGTCTCCTTCAGGAGCAGCTATCAAGACCACCCTTGGGAATCCCCAGAAACAGTCACTGTAATTTTCAGAGTCCACTCTGCCTGAATTGAATTTGCTCAACGAATCCCCTCTGAAGCCACTCTTTTCGTTGGACCTTGCTCTCTGGATTGAACTGGCAAATCCAAGTTACGATTTTTCCAGTTATGATTCATTCCAGGAAGTCATCTTGATTAGCTTTAATGTTACATAAAAGAATGCTGGCCGCTCTGAGCTAGCTGGTCTCCACACAGTGCTTTTTGTCACTCATTGAGATGAAAACTTGCTGAGGTCAAGATGTTCATTTGAAATTGAAAATGCTAAACCATGTGTATCCACAACTTCAGTAACTGCCAGATCAATGGCAATTCTGTGTGTTTCTTCCACCAGTTTCTTTCTGAGTTTCAGTCAATTTCTTCATTCTTCAAGGTTGATAGTCTCCCCTTTCTTGGCCTTTTCAAGGTTTTTTAACACTCTTGATTTATCTAAAAAGTATTGTTTTATGTGAGGCAATATTCTTTCAAATTTGTTGCAAAGCTCCATTGATTTTAGATGTCTGCGTGAGTTTTGTTATCAATTTGATATTAGCCCTGACCTCAAAATCATTTTTCCATGGTACAAAACGTATCCTCTTTAAAAAAAAAAAAAAAAAAAACGCCACCTACTAAATCTAAGACAGGTGTTTTACTCTGAGAACTTGTCTGCAGCCATCTACTGGTCATAGAGAGATGTTTAAACACATGTTGTTTTGAATAAACCTGGGCATTATGAATTGGAGCAGTAATAGCAATACTTTTTTATTTGCCCTCACATATACGAGGGGATACCCTCAAAACTGGAATTTTTTTCCTCAAAGCTATATGTTTCAATTTTTCTACAAAACAACCTTCTTACCCTCAAAGTACTCTCCATTACACTTCCTATATTTGTCAAACCCGTGATTCCATTGTTGAAGCATTTTTCAAACTCTTCCATTTGGATGGCTGACAGCATCTACCTCTGTTTTTTCTTCACCTCTTCTACATCATCAAATCACTGTCTTTTCACGGAAACAAAAAAGTCACACAGAGTGAGGTCAGGTGCATGAGGCAAGAGAAGCATGCTGGTTTTTGCTAAAAACTGGCACACTGAGATGGCTGCATGAGCAGGTGCATTGTCGTGTTGGCAAAAACAGTTCCTATCCGCCACAAATCAGGCCTTTTTTGTTGTACACTGTTACGCAATCTTTCCAGAACCTCTAAATAGAAGCTTGATCAACAGTCTGACCTGGTGAAATGAACTCCAAATGTAATACAAGTTGACATTTTCATCCACTCGGAAAGTTGTTGGACATCCAGAATGAAGTTTGTCATCAGTCGACATTTTACCTTTTTTGAAATGAGAAAAACACCTGTACACTTGAGTTTTTCCCCATAGCTCTGTTGTTGTAAGCTGTGTTCAACATCACAAAATTTTCTGTGGCATTTTTCCTGTGCAGGAAACAAATTTCACAGCTGCATGCTGTCCTCTGAAATCAGCCTCCACAAAAAAATGACGTTCTAGCAAAACTGCTTTTACAAAAAAAATTCACTGTGACCAGAGAAAACCTTCCCAGGAGGTGCCACTGGGTGCACTAACTCAGAGTAAGTTGCTCAGTGCTCGCCCAGCAGGAAAAATGTGTACTACAAAAGCTCTGCTCTGCCTAGTACAATTCTTTTTTTGAAGGAGGTACAGCCTAGTGTGATAGAATGTGTCCTTTCATCCCTCTGATGCCTGAGTTTCTTAGATACAGCACAACCAAGTTATTGGACTTGTTCCAATTAAGGTTCAAACATTCATGAGAACTCTAAAGCTTTTTGTATCTAGAGTGCGCTTCTGGAAGATCAGGGAACTTGAAAGGTAATATCATTGTCATCATCACCATCATATGACCACTGTCTCTTCAAAGTCCTTCTCTTTTTTTCTTCCTATACCAAAAGAAGGAGGAGCCTTGGTGGCATAATGGTTACACCTTAGGTTGCAATCTGCAAGGTTAGAGGGTCAAAACCACCAGCCATTCCTTGGGAGAAAAATGAGGTTTTCTACTCCCATTAACAGCTACACTCTGGAAACTCAAAGGGGCAAATCTACAAAAATTTCTTACAGGGTTGCTATGATTTGGCATCAATGTGATGGCAGTCAGTTTGTTTTTATACCGAAAGAAAATATTACTTTGCTTAACCCAATTGGCTACACATGCTTTCTCTCATGATCTCTTCTTGCTCTAACTAAGACTTGCCATCATCTCTACACCTTACCCCCGCCCCCATCTGCATCTCTACATCTAATGTAACTAAAGCAACAAAGCAAATCTTTCCTCAGTAGTGTCAATTCCACCCAATTACCACCTAGCCTTTCTTTCTCCTTCATAGCTAAACCCAGGGTAAATAACACAGTCCATACCAGCTGCCTCCCCTCCTTCCCTCGCCCCACCTCTCCGGCACACACCTGCCTAAAGTCTCTAACAATTCATTAAGTATTGAGCCTGTGGTTTTAAGATACAACAAAGCTAGCTGTTGTTAAGAGACAACATAAATAAAATATGGTTTCTGCTTTTTTTTTTTTCAAGACACTAAAATTCCCTCTCAGATGTTCCCTATGACCTATCTAGACATGAGATTTAAGGTCTTCCCTTAAGTCTTAAGTAGAAGTATAAAGCAATGTTTAAAAATTTGTCTGATGGCCAAACACGGAAATAAGTGGCAGAGCTAGAAGACACACTCAAGTCTTTGAACACCAAATAGTGCACTCTAACTCTCTGTGTTTGTTTGTTTTTTTAATTTTTAAAATTTTTTATTTTATTAGGGGCTCTTATAGCCCTTATCACAATCCATACACATATCTATTTTGTCAAACACATATGTACATATGTTGTCATCATTCATTTTCAAAACATTTTCTTTCTACTTGTGCCCCTGGCATCAGATCCTCATTCCCCCATGCCCACTTGATCATTTATAAATTATTCTCTTTTTTCCCCCATGTCTTACACCGAGTGCTGTCTCATTTCACCCACTTTTCTGCTGTCTGTTCTCCTGGGATGTGGGCCATACATCGATCATTGTGATCGGTTCCCCCTTACCCACCCCCACCACCACCCTTACCCTCCTAGTATCACTGCTCCCCTTATTGGTCCCGAGGGGTTTATTTGTACTAGATTCCCTGTGTTGTGAGCTCTTATCTGTACCAGTGTACATGTTCTGATCTAGCAAGATTTGTAAGATTGAATTGGGGTCATGGTAGTTGGGGGGCGGGGAAGCATTAAAGAACTAGAAGAAGGTTGTGTGTTTTATCAGTGCTACAATGCACCCTGCTTGGCTCTTCTCTTCCTTGTGGCCCTTATGACAGGGGTGTCCAGTTGACTGTTGATGGCTTTGGGTCTCCAGTCTACCCTCACCCTCATTCCCATTGATATGCTTTTTGTTTGTGTGTTTTGTTTTGTTTTATTTGGGGTCTTTTGATACCTGATCCCATCGATACCTCATGATCACACAGGCTGGTGTGCTTCTTCCATGTGGGTGTTGTTGCTTCTCAGCTTGATGGCTGCTTATTTGTGTTCAAGCCTTTAAGACCCCAGATGCTATATTTTTTTATGGCTGGGCACCATCAGCTTTCTTCACCACATTTGCTTATGCACCCATTTTTCTTCAGCGATCGTGTCAGGAAGGTGAACATCACAGAGTGCTGTGTTAGTAGAACAAAGTGTTCTTGAGTGCAGGCTCAATGCCCATCAGCTACCATAATACCTTATAAATAAATATATGTACATAGCTCTATTCCCCTCTCATTGTATATAAATGTATTTACATATATAGATGCCTGTATTTAGACCTCTGTAAATGTCCTTTGCCTCCAAGTTATTTCTTCTATTTCCTTTTACTTTCCTCCTGTCCCACTATCATGTTCAGCCTTCATTCTCAGATTAAGTGATGCACCCATATTGCCCAGTAAAGTAGCTTCATCTATGAGGTGTCTCCAAACAGTTTCTAAGAAATGCACATTATGGGAAAAAAAACTATGCATGGATTAAATTTTTTGACCAAAATAAACTTATGCTAACTTTGTATATAGCATGTTAGAACACAATCTAGTTTAAGAAACTATGGGTAAGACATCAGTTTGAAAAGATCCCTTATCAGAGCAGCCTGGATTTTCCTAAGATGGAAGCAAGAACAAACAGCAAGTATATGGTAATGCTTGCGTTGAAGAATGGTGAAATCATTGATGCATTACAAAAAGTATATGTCTTGAGCTTGCTGAAGCTTATGTTGAGAAATAAAAATATATATTTTTATCTTTTAATTCCATTTTCCACAAACTTTTTAAAAAGTCTCTTATGTTTACACTTCCCTTGCAAGTAAGAGAATGTCTATTTTCTTACATCCTTGCTAAAGTACTATCACGCTTTTTCTATAGACTGCTCAAGAAGATATCTCAGTAACAATTTAAATTTATATTTTCCTATTACTACTGAAGTTGAATATTTTTATAGGTCTGTCAATTTTATATTTTCTTCTGTAAGTTGTTTGTAGTCATTGTCCATTTTTAGATCTTCGTAGACTATTCTTTTTCACTTTTCCAAAAGATATATTGTTGAAACTCTTCCCTCATTACATGTTGCAAATATTCTCTATCAGTCACTCATTTAACTTAACTTAAAATACCCCTGTCTTTCAGTAGACCTTAACTAATGGTTGTATCAGAGACCTTGACTTCTTGGGTCTGAATCCCAGGCTTGTCACCCAAAGACTCTGAGATCTTGTCCATGTCATCTGAGATCAAAGTACATGACATCTGGATGCCTGTTTCCCTCCGCTGGGAGATAATAGTGTCTACCTGATGAACTGTGGTAAGGCATGTTAGTTTAACAGACGTGAAGTGGTTGTCGTGGGATACTGTTTTAAGGTTTGCTCTTCTTAAGTAAGATTTCCCCAACCCAAAGTCAAACCGTCACAGGAAAAGTTCCCGTAGCATTCTAATAATATTAAAGTTAGGGAGAGGGGTGCTTTTAGCCTTTTTACACATTTGCATCTTCAATTAATTTACTTGTTGTTTTTCTCTCTGTGTGGTACAGATCCATTTGGAATTTGGGTCTTCACTCATAGACCAAATTTTATATATGCATGTCCTTCATTCTGGAATCTTCTCTATTCCACCACTAATACTAGACTGTTTTAATCACTGTAGCTATTTGTCTTGCTATCTAGCACATCAATCCTTAACTCTCTTTCAAAATTACCATGCCTAACCATACATACATTTCCATATTGATTTTATAATCATTATATATATGAGAGAGCTTTATATTAAAGAGTAACTGTATATTAAGAAAACAACCCAGCCCATATCAAGTCCGTAGTCTGATATTAGTCCATATGTTTGATAGCAGTCTATAAATTTCTCTTCAGATTCATGCAGTACATGCAATAATGCCAAATGCAGGAAGATCACCAGGCTTTGGGTGGAAAGTCTTGTGGATCCAGTGGTGATGGAAGCATCTTAGTGCTGAAAAGGGTCTCCGCATGGCTCCTCCAGCTCCATGGCTCTGGCTTCCTCAGCGTAGCTCCATGTGGCTTGTCAACAGGAATGTCTTGCAGGGAGACTGCATATAATCATTTACTAAATTTCATTTTAAATTTTGACAGGAATTTTCTTTGGGATCAACACATTGCCTAAACTATGGATTCATTGCATTCAATATAGATTTTTTGACAAGAAAACATAGATTTATAACATTGGCATTTTTCATTAATGAACTGAACTTAGCTGTCTAGATTTATTTCAGCACACTATTTTTATTGTTGCTTTTCTCAGTGTACTCTTTTTCTCTCTCATGAAATCTGACTTATTCTCACTACTTTATTATTGGGAATAATAAAGTTGGTTTGTGAATCTTGTGTTCGGCCAACTTATTGACCTCTTAGTCGATTTATTTATATATTTTTAACTCTTAGTCTTTTTAATAGTTTGTCAGTTTGAGTTACTTGCATTTTTTGTACATATTCATCCCTCTGAAATTATGATCATTTTGTCTTCTTCGAGTTTTTATGCCTCCCATTTCTTCCTTTCTGAAATTTTTTTCCGAAGTAATATTTAGGAAACTGAGTCTGGGCTGAAAGTTTATATAGGAGTTGCTCGGTGTCGTTAATTATATTTATCACAATGTGCGACATTCTCTGTGATTGTGCCCATTGGTTCCTTTTCCAGAGCTCTAGTTACTCTGCCCCCCTTTCTTCTAGCTTTACCTTTCAAGGAAATGTTGACCTTTTGGATTCATGCTAAGGATTGTTTGGTTGGGCACCAATTTTACTGGTAATATCCTCCATACACATCTGGTGTTCAATCAACCGCAGACCAGGAACATTTGAGAAGAAACGATTACTTGGGCCAAGCACTCTGTCAACGGCTAAGTAAACAAGCCAAACTCATACCATCGAGTCCATGCCAGTTCATCGTGACCCTGCAGGACGGGGTAGAACTGCCCTGTGAGTTTCTGAGACTGTTTCTAGGGGTAGTGAACCCCGTCTTTCTCTGACAAAGTGACCAGTGGTTTGAACTGCTAACCTTGAGATCGCAGCCCAACATATGAATTTATATAGTACTTACATTATAGTAGTTATAATAGGTAACTTGGAGATGATTTAAATATGCGGGAGGACATACATAGGTTGTAGGCAAACAATGCACCATTTGGTATAAGGGACTTGAGCATTTGCTTATTTTGTTATCTGTGGGGATCCTTATAAATCCCTGGTCTTTGGTCAGTGGTTCAAAAGCACTAGTTGCTCCTGGGGAGAAGGATAAATCTGTCTGCTTCCATACGAATTACAGTCTTGGGAACCCTCAGGAGGACTTCTGCTTTCTCCTTTCACCAGGGATCAGTGACTGGATCTTAAGTTCTGTAAAAGCACCGCACCAGTGTCCACAGTGGTTGTCCCACTTTATAATCTCTCAACAATAGATAAGTGTTCTTGTCTTACAATTGCTCCACATCTTCACCAACATTTGTTATTGTTTGTTTGTTTTTAACAGTGCCAATTTAGCCAGAATGCAATGGTATCTCGTGGTAGGTTAGAGCTGCCTCTCTCCAGTGGTTCATCACCATGAACATCTTTTCATGTTTGCGGCCTCCTTGCATGGCCCCTTTGGTGTAGGTCGTGAAAGCTCACATTTCTTGTTTTGTTGCCATTGTCTGAGATCATGGCTGTCCTAGAAACGGAGGGTGTGAGAGACATCTTCAGCTCAGCTCTGGCCTCAGTGAACACTAATGCGATTTCACCACCAAATGTGACGCCTGCTGTCGTTCCAGGTGGATGCCTTTGTAAGGGACTAACTCCACCACACCTTGCTCTTTTTCATTGTGTTTTTGTGGAAATCAAACAACTATCCGTAGTCATCTGTGCCAGCCTTCTCCATCCCTTAGGAAAGTAGGAATTGTGGTCTACTAATTCTTCATTTGGCACTGAACACGTGCTTAGTGAGGTCACTTCAGCCCCCGGGAGTAATTCAGTTACTTTCTTTTCCTCAAAAAGGGAAATGCTTAGGATGCAACCAGTGCATCTAAATATACGAAGATATTTAGCCTCAACAATGAGATAGAACAAACATTTGTTTACCTTTCTCAGCATTGACTTTCATCCTTGGAATATTTATACCTCCTGGGAAGTAGAAGACGGCTCTGGTGTGGTCCCAGGGCTTTGAACATGAGACTTGCTGAATTTGTGAATGGAATTCTTGTGGACAGCTCCTTTAACACTGGTTATCTTTAATAAGTCTCCCATCTTTGTTCACAACCCTTCCCACTCACCTCCCTTCTGTCTGCATTGGAGCTTTATATTTTATTTAAGGGATCTCAGAATTCATTGGGTGATGGTGTGAAGGAGATGCTGCCATTTGTATTATGGTTTATGAACATTCCCTGAGGCAAAAAAGGCCTTAATTAGTGAGGAAAGTAAGACTTTGCAACTATGGGAACAATTCAGAGTAGGGTAGAGAAATGTTTTCTTTCTGCAGGAAAGGATGTTTCAAAGCCTGCGGAGCTGATAGCTATTCTCCTTATTTTCATCGCTCTCATTGTTGTTTCAAGATTTTGAAGATGATTTCATTCAAGCATCTTTCTACAATTCCATGAGCTTATTATGCAAGGCAGCTAATTATGGTCTGAACTCTAAAGACTATGGAAGCTATGTGTAGCTACTGAGCAATAAACATTGTTCACATACAGTAGGTATTGTTTGAAGGTAAATTGACAGTCTTGAAGAACTGTGCACAAATGGTGGTTCTTTCCATGGAAACTTGGCTCGGTGGCTCTTTATGAAGTACTCTGGAACCACTTACAGGAGTTCATCATGAGTCTCCAGAGTGCTCAGACTAGAAAGACTTCTTTCACCGCATTTTCACTCGGTCTGCACTAATTCCCAGTAGAGAATTCTGTTTAATTGTGTTCATTCCCACCCCCAGATTCTCAATGCAGATTACTCTGAACATCTATTTCTGTTCATTGGAGTATACCAGTGAAATCTTCACAGGTCTAGTTAATCATATATAACACCATAAGGGCAGAATCCATCAGAAGCCGCTTGCTCTGCTGCCACCTCTAAAGATGGGCTGGGAGCAGCAGAAAGAGTTATTTTAGATGGAGATCGCGCTTAGACCTGTGAGGCCTTTGGGCAGCACATTCCACTCCAGCTTCCTACAATGGCCTTTAAGACCCTCCTAGGAAGTCCCCGGACTTCATTTCCCCTCAATGCCCATTGCTTTCCCCACAGAGGCATATGCTCAGTGATGTGCTCTTGACCTCTGGCCGCCCTTGTGTATTTCCCGGTACTCCTCTTGGTGCCCTTCATAGATCTCATAAATAGTTCTCAGCCTGTTTGTGCGTCATGGTCAAGTCTACACTCGAGCCTCTGCATATTTCTTCCTATATCGTTTTGAACACATCATTTTTAATAGAAAACAAATTTTATACAAGAATTTGGATTCACATATCTCCATTTATATTTATGTATATATACACATATGAGGGGGCTTCAAAGAGTTCATGGGAAAATGGAATGAAAATATAATGGAACTTTTTTCATGAATTTTTTAATTGAGTTATAATTAACATAGCATACAATGCAGTCAGTAGTTCAATCCTGTCAAGAAGGCTGCAGTCATCACTACAATCTACTTTGGATCATGAACTTTTTGAAGCATATAGATAGATAGTTTTCCAAATGGCCTCAACTTTTCAAAAATGTTAATGTATGGAATTTTAAAACTTTAATCATTTATACATTTTTACACTGTCCCCCCTCAACTCATTCTTTCATATTCTAGCACTTAGAACATGCCTGAAACTTAGTAGGCACCTATAGTTATTTGTTAAATAAAGGAGTGAATTTCTTTACATGTGGGATACAGTATTTGAATATTGCTAGAATCGGTGAATATTCCACTATATCCGTGTAATTAACCAAAGTACATGGCAAGCAGTTTTTAGCATGTTGCTAGCTATCGGAGCTACCAGGTAAAATCATATTGGTGGGTAGTTTGCTTGGTTTGTTTTCAGCAGACGTGTTTGCCCCAACCGTGCTGTACATGTGTAATAGCTTGCCTGCAGGTGTGTCATTTGCAACTGGAGCATCACTTTGTCAGGCACACAGGGTGATGTCTGATATTTAACTAATATACTAGAACTGCCATCTCCTTCAACGTAGCCATCGTTGAGACCATTCTTAGTAATTCATATGGTCACACTTCACAGATCTTTACAAGGTAGAGGTGGGAAGTGTAAATGGATGGTATGGTCAAGGACAGGTAAAGGACAAAGGGCAGGAATGTGCAAATTAGCTATTAATATTTCCCCCATTCATCAGTGATTCACTGTACATGCCGTGGGAGTTTCATCTGTTTTACCAAGAGAGTAGTTCTGGCTTGAATGTTGACTATGTTCCCCGTGTCTGACTAGGAAATGTCTGCCCTTGCATTCCAGGATACTCTCCATGCAAAGTGGAAACTATTGTAGAGTTATGCCTAAGGGACAGAAACTTAAGTGTCCTGGTACTGTAGGATTTTAAGCTTCCAAATGTTGCATAATGTTTATAAATGTGTGCTTTCCTTTCCATATTGTCTAAATGAAAGGTATCCCAGCTCCTTAATTGCTTTTAACTAAATCACTTTGGCCACTTTAGTCTTATTATTCAGTAAGAATTCACATTTATAGGCCATGGTCCTTGAAATATTCTCTCTACCTAAGCCTTTTTTTTTTTTCTTTCTTACCTTTATGAGTTTTATCCAATGAACCAGTAGTTTAACTTAAGATGTTGGAGTCTGGTAGAGTCAAAGAGATGTAGTCTCCGGGCCTGTCTCTTATTAACTATGGCCCTTTGAAGAAGTTACTTAGTCTCAACTTAAGGTTAACTTCTTTGTTTTTTACTAGGGCTTCTTAAACTCTTTCTACTCATGACTTGTTTCTGCCTGATAAATGGGCAGTATGGGCAAACACTGCCAGAAACACCTAAGATTCAATACGTGTTTGATTTTCAATTAATTTTTAGTCACTGTGCATCAGAAACCTTTTGCTGTTGACAAGTGTTTTGTGACCCCCCCTCGTCCACATTGTTACTCTACTCCACATGGTCTTAAGACCCACAGTTTTAAGGCAAAAAGTTTTTATTTATATGATACAAATAAGACCTACCCCACAAGAATGACATGAGGATTAGTTGAGTAACTGTAGAAAAGCATTTAGCATATGATACCATGTAATAACTACTGATAAATGATCCTCCTTTTAATGTTACTATGTTCATTCATTGTATTTTACACAAAGAGGTAATAAGTTGATTTAGCTCCTATTTAATCTTTTTTTAAACCCATTTTATCCATTATGCTTTAATATATAATGCTTCAAGTAGTACACACTGAATATGCTTTATTTATATTTTGCATGTCATGCTACACACATTTTGAATACCTGTGGTGTTTAAAGAAAATGATTTTGAAAATATACATATGAGTAGATATTATTCTCACTACTTGACTGGCCTGTCATCTAGTTTTCAAGAAAGGTCAAAATATACATTTGGATCCAGGGAATTTAACCAGATTTTCTAAACTCCTTGAGAGAGAGAGAGAAAAAAAAAAAAAAGATTTGCTCTAGGCAGGCAGTCTGCCTCTCTTCCTTTTCAATTCCTTTGGGCATAATATTAGATTGGTTCCCAACGTGGTCATGCCCTTATATTCCTGCTGAGTTTTGTCTGCAGTCCCATACTTCGTTCTCAGGAAATGTTGCCCAGAGGCACATATGCACAAAGGTAGACCCACAAATTACCATGGGAGGCTGCAGCTGCCTGAGGCAGGTGAGGCCCAGAGAAAATATGAACCATATAGAATTTATTAAAAGGCAAGTCTCCACCCCAAAAATATGAAATGAAATTCCATTATAAAAATAATTCCAGATGGACAAAGGCTTGAAAGTAGTCTTATTGAGTTATAGCTCATCTATATATCCAAAGGAGTGGTACACACACACATGAACACACATACGTAGTTCTATGTGTTCAAGTTTACATGTACTATATGGTCAAGTTAACCTGGTGCCGGCAATACTTAGCAATATACATGTATATCTGTTAACTGAATGTATGTGAAGAATGTTGAAGTCTCATTTGCACAGTATATTTCAAGTGTTAATTATATTTCACAATGCAAATATTGTCATGACAATCTGAAAGGTATTCTTCATATCTTATTTCAAGATTCTTCTTGCTGAATAGACAAAAGCAGAGAAATTGAGCAGGGCACTGTTGAATAAAGACTTGAGTTTGGATTACATACTTTTTAAAATATGTATGTCATCATTCAATACTCTCTGTGATGATGGCTTCTATGGTACCTCACAGAATTTGGATACTGTTTTCTCACTGAGAAAACTATACATTTCTTGTAGATAATGGGCTATCTTCCACTATTTGCCCTTTGTTCTATCTGCACCTGTCATCAGATGCTCCCACCGTGACTGTCTGATATGGAGAACACAGCTTTAGAGACCGAGTAGACCTGCTGAGGGTGGCCCTAGCTTCCTTACTAACTACATGGTCTTGAATGCACCGTACCACTCTCTCCTCTCAGTTTCCTTTTCTGTAACATGAGGCTTATGTAAGAATCACATACTGGACTAACCTATTGAAATGGCCAATTTCACTCTATGAAATGGAAATTTTTCATATTTTAAGCATATACTTTACAATGTTATTAAAAGGAAGAAATGTCTTTATAGTTTTTTAAATGATCAATAAATCAATTTTTCAGTGATCATTATATGATTACTACTATCAATATCAATATACCTTCATTGACTCCTCATTAGTCATTTCATTCAAAGGTATTAATATCCAGGGAAGATAAAATTTATTTAAAGTGAAAAACCAAAGCAAAGAATCAAAGAGAGGTGGGAAAAACTGACAATCAGGTTTATAAAATGTGAAATTTTTGCCAGAAATCTGTTGCCTGAATCTTTTTTGAGCATAGATTACAACTCAAGTTATGACCATAATGCTTAATCAAAATGAATTCATGCTTTCACTTTGGAATATATAGAGGTTAGAGAAATACACAAGAAAAATTCTTTAGTCTCATAAATCTAAGACAAAACACAAAGTATCTGTCCTCTTCACTTTTTATTCCATCGGTACTGTGAATTGTTTTCCCTATGAAAACTACAGTAAAATTTCAATTGTCTGGAGATCAATTATCAACCAACTTCAACTAGAACACAAACCAAAAGCCTGCAAGTTATTTAAAAAGACACTTTGTGCAATTAAAATAGATACCACAAAGTACATGCATAAAATCTTTTGTACTTTTGTTTCTAAATTTCCATAATAAGAACTTTAAAAAACTAAATAAATGTATATGAGGTAAAATACTAAAAGATATTTTTAGATAGTCTTCATGAACACATCATCTTCAGGCAGCTGCTTTCCCGGAGGAAGAAAAGCGCCTCTGCTTAGGTACAAGGGACAATAATTTTGATGGCAATGTCTACTCTAAAAAGGCATGTTGTGATAGGATAACATAAGTGGCAGCTGCTCTTATGGCCTGACCCTTTGCTTCTCCTATCGCAGTACTTAGCCCACGGCCGCTGAGCACATCCCCACCCCTCGCAGCCCTAGAGAGGTCTTCAAGACTGTAAAGCTTTATGGGAGCAGGCAGCCTCACTTTTTTTCTGCAGGGTAGCTAGTGGGTTTGAACCACCTGCCTTGTGGTTAGCGGCTCAATGCCTCCCCGGAAGCACTCCCAGAAATTCTTCTAATCACTGTAGTGTACCAATAATAAATGCTTCTTTAGAATCTACCCATGATGTCGTATTATAATCAGTAAAGTCAATTAAAATGTAGTTTTTAAAACGTTGCACATTATTCCTGTTTTAAGCACATTTGACAGTGTGACTGCCTGACTACCTTAGCTGTCCAGCCACCTGCGGAGTAGTCACTTTAAAGTCGCCATCGCAGCACAGGTAAGGCGCGAAACGGAATGGTGTTGTTGTCAGCCTTGGTACCATGGAGTTGGCGCTGACCTCTAGCAACCCTGTAGACGCTGTCTGCGCCTGCAGTAGCTTCTCGATGGCTCCTGTGTTGGAGCCCATTGTTGCAGCCACTTGTTGCCCCTCTAATTTACCAGGCATGATGCCCTTTTCCAGGGTGGAAGACTGGGCTTTGGACTCCCGTAAACAGCCACGTCTCTGAAATGCACAGGGGTTACCAAGAGTCAGCATTGACTCGACGACCACAGTGAGTTTGGTCAGTCGGTCGGTCAGGCGGCTGGTCTTTCCTGAGAACATTTCCAAGCCCTGGTACCAAGTCCCGACATGCTTGCCTCTAAGGAGCATTCGTACTTCTTCCAAGAAGGCTTTGTTTGTTCTTTTGGCAGCCCATGGTACTTTGAATTTCTTCACGAGCACCACAGTTCAGAAAGATGCATGATTCTTCTTCAGTCAAAGTATACTCTTCACATGCATATGAGGCAATTGAAAATGCCCAGGCTTAGGTCAGGGCCGCTAGTCCTCAAAGCAAAAATGTAATAGAAAACTGAAAGAAAAAAAAAACCCACCACGTAGAACAGGAATCATGAGAGCAGCTGCCCATGGGCCATATCCTTCCACAGTGTTTTGTCTAGCCCCACGATGTTCATCTGCAGGGTTTGGGGTGGGGTGGTGTGTGTGTGTGTGTGTGTGTGTGTGTGTGTGTGTGTGTGTGTGTGTGTGTGTGTGTGTGATTTAGATGCCAACACTTCAGTAGCCAGTGGTTCATATGTAAATGTATGTATATTGCAAGCTCTCTTGAAGAACTAAAGATCTAGCATGGGTTTCCTGTTCCAGAAGGCATTAGTTCTGTGTAGTTTAGATTGGCACCACTGTTATGTCAATATCCAGTTTGTCTCCACACATTTTTAAGGAAGGGATTCAGGTCTCCACAGTCCCCGCCACTCCCTATTTTCTCCCAATATAGAAGTCCAGAGTTGGTGACCCTTTATCTCTGACTGTGTGTGTGTGTGTGTGTGTGTGTGTGTGTGTGTGTGTGTGTGTGTGTGTGTTCTAGTGCCGGCTGAAAAAGGGAACCAACTCTTTAGTGCATCTGAATTTTCCACCAACAATGTGGAATCGGCGGAAGGCCTAGAGGACCAAGGGGTATAAACTGAAAGGGAGTGAGTACTCTTTTTTGGAAGGGAAGAATATTTCTATGGGCGATGTGCAACAGAGGGTGGCAGAATAATGTAGGACAGCAGCCTTGCACACCTAAACGTCACGTGTGTGACCCTAGAGGTATTTGGGTTCACTCAGAAGCCCTTGGCACCCTAGGAGCGCAATCCTCATGGAATGTTGGCTGTGGTCCAATAAATGCTACTTTAGAAGACCACGAAAACTTTCCAAAATAGTTTCTTTCCGAATTAGTTAAAATGAGACACTTTTACTATATTCACTCTATTACTATATTCAAGTAACTGATATTTAACCATTTTGATCTGCAGAAGTGAGACTTTCACGTACATGAACCTACTCTAGAGCAGTGAGCGGCTGCTGTTTGAAAATCGCACACCAAGCTCCTCGCTTCCCGACAACACCAAACCCATGAGACGGTGCTCTCCCTGGGTCAGTAATTCATAGTGTGCTGAAGCCTGCTTAGTAGGAATTATGTGTGTCTTGTAAAAGGAGTGAAAGCACAACAGCAGCATGCTTTATTACAGGCTGCAATGTAGCTTATGTTCATGGATGTGATAATGTACACTGAGTGAAATAATTGAAAATATTTTGCAGTTGATAAGCCCTTCATTATAAGGGATAGTAGCTTTACAAATCTGCTAATCCCCCGAGACGCAATGCTCTCTCCATAGAGGCTTATTCTATTCAGTGTAGTTCTAGGAATTAACTACATTGCACTTTATCTAATTCCCTTCTAAGGAAGCAACTTGCTTCTTTTATTGGACGCCTTAAAAAAGAGATATCATCACCTGGAATTTAGTAACCCTTATGAGAAGCTTCATTGAATGCAAAGGACTTAAAAAGAAGCCTTTGGGATGCAATGTTATTCTAAATCTTTCATCTCTTTAGCATCTGAGCAGTTCTTCCTAGGACTGTAGTTCGTGTACACATATAATTTTAAAGCACACGGTGATTATTTTGGGCTACATGCATTTCTTTAAAAAGTGAAATCATTAGTAGACAGAGCAAAGTATTATCTGATATCCTGGAGTTGGAGCAGTTTGTTTTTACAGGAAGCATAAAATTTCAGAGATCTAGAAATGTTTAAATTCGAACTTTTACCTTTCAAAGCTGTTATCACCCAGGATAAATTGCATTTCATAAAGTCATAATATTTTGTTTATAACTGCATATATATAAATACTTATGATAGGACTTATTTGGGAGAACTGTCAATCATAACCTGCGTTCTTGAAGCTATCTCTCTTAACCTGACAGTAGTTGGTTGAATTTAATAGTTGTTACATGTGTGGGTAGAGGGTGGGATGAAGTACATTGAAACACAATGCTATTTCATCAAGATATTTTTCTTTTAGTAAAAACAACCTCTGTACTGAAAATATCACTTTTCTTCAAATACCAGGTATTTATTTGTTTACTTTCAAATACCTTAAAAGAAAAACATTTAGTGTAAGGTGTTAGCTATTTAAAAAAAAAATGGTCCCAAATTTGTTTCAAAGAAAACATCGAGTTATAGACACTGTCCCGTGGAAATGCATGGTGAACTTGTAAGCATCTGCGATCTAGTATCGTTTTTCCCAGTATTATTTTACTGAATGGTAAGTAAAATACTCTGGCAAATAAAAAGGCTAAAGCATATCGCAATGCTGACAACTTACATTTTAAAAAGTTTCCTTACCTATACAAACCAACTTACATGTAGGTACTACAGACTAATCATACAAGAATGAAGACTAACTAGAAAGGTGCTGCCCTGTTGGGTGCTGTCTGACCCATAGTGGCTGCACAACACAAGTAGACACTGTCCTGCACCATCCCCATGATGGTAGTCGCCTGCGATTTCGCTGCCCTCCACTTTACCCAGCATGATGTCCTTCCCATGGCCTGGTCGCTCGACATAATGAATGAACCTTGAAAACATTACACTGAATGAAAGAAACCAGGTACAAAAGATCACATACTACATGATTCTGTTCCCCCAAAGTCAAGATCAGTGAAATCTACAGAGACTGGAAATAGATTACTACCCACTGCCATTGAGTCAATTCTGACTTATAGCAATCCTATATAGGGGTTCTAAACCTGTAAATCTTTATGGGAGCAGACATAGGCTGCTGGACCCGTTTTAACAATTTAGTCAGTGCCGAAGTGCTAGGATACAGGTAACCTCTTTTGGCGCAGGTGGATCCTGGCACCACCAGAGCAGTTGTGTGGTGTGGTGGCAACACAGAGACTGAACAAGCAGATAGGAGGAGACCATGCAGCAGGTTTGTTAAACAGTAAAGTCAAAATATGCTGGGGACAGACCTTCACCCACTCCAGCAGGTCAGCACCACCAAAAGAGCCAGAGTAGTGAGACCCTGCCTGGAGCTGGCAGGCCCTTTTTTATGTCTGCCAGGGGCTCTTAACCTCGGGGCTGTGTTGGTTGGTTTGTTTGGGGGACTCAAACGGTGGTCCCTGACTGACTGGATTCATCAACAGTCCCTGATTGGCTGGGAGCCAAGTGCTTAGACCTTTAAATGACTTTCCCTGTCTCTATCAGAGGCAGCAACACTGGTACAGACTTGAATTTGAAAAATATGGGTGTACCAGAATGATGGTGGAATTGGAAAAAAAATTACAGGCCAAAGCCCTAGGATGGGAGATTTGGAAGAGGTGTAAAGATCTCTTTCAGAAGTCTAATTCAAGAAATTGGATCCTTTCCAGAATTGTAGAGAGTGAAATACAGTCAGAGTGACACCGTCTGCTGTCAGCTTTGAGCTGGGCGTTGTTGTCTCCACCTGTGCCTGTCAGGAGAGTTGGTTGCTACAATATGCACCCATTCTTGTCCTCTAGCAGGGCATCCACCTGTGGTGTTTGTGCTTCCTTTTTTTCTGTTCTGGTTATCATTTCACATTTTAAAAATTCAAGTCCATTCCACTTTCATTTTGTTGGTTGTGAATGAACTGGAAAGAACCAGTAAGAAGCCCATATTTAAAATACAGCGAAAGACACATAGATGATTAATACAATAGAGGCAAATGTAAACCTGAGGAAGAAATGAGAAATGAAACTTGATAATAGTATATGCAGGGCCTTCACAAAGTGTGCGGAACTTGAAATTAAAAGAAAATGGCGATTTTTTTCATGAACTTTTGAAACTTCCCTTACCATCTAACTGGGAAATAAACAAGGTATACTCACAGTGAAGTAACTCTCTTCCGTCTGTGTCACACTGAAAACAACGGCTTTCTTTTACTCGTTCTTTTATTTGCATGTCGCATTAACACAGGAAATATTGGCGAAATTAAACTATAACAGTTCAACAATTTTCTGCATAATTTGATATTTCTCAGCATTATTGATGCTAATTCCTGAAAAACAAAAAATAATCTGAAACAAAAAATATCTCATCAGCTCATCCAGCAATTCTTGGATTGTTACCAAGAGTCCCTAGTTGTGAAGCAGCACTTCACGAGGGTGAGATGTTCACATTTCACATCATACATTTCTCAAGGAAGAGGCCATTCGAGGGAAAACATACTGATTAGCCGCCTTCCGCGCTGTGGAAGACTGCCAGCAGGGAAATGGGTGACTGAGGGAGAGAAGCAGCAAGCCCAAGTCCACCCCAACATGAGTTAAGTATAGAATCGTGTAAAGCAACTATGGTAATTGTGCTTACAAAGCAGAATGATTAACGCCTGGTGATGTAAAAATAATAATATAGCTAACACATAGAAGCAGGGGATCAAAAGGGGAAATGTCCTTTTTTTTAAAGGTTTTACGTTCTTAAAGACTTATAATTTTTTTCTTTGCCTTATGAACTCTTTTAACAGTTATTTTCTCTTATGGTTAGAAAACATTGAACTGAAAATCTGTGATTCTTTTTGTTTTAATCCAGTTTATTTTGGTTAAATCCAAGTTAAAAAATAAATATTTTTAAAGCATGCATACTTATATATGAATTTTCTGAAATTATTTTTATCTTTTTAAAAATCTGTCTGTGCAGAAGGTGCTGGAAGGATACTTACCATATGTTAGCAGTGATATTTCTGTATGGTGGAATTTCGGGTATTTGAGTGTTGTGTGTGTGTGTGTGTGTGTGTGTTTGCACGTGTGCGCTTTATGGATTTAATTTTTTAAGTAATTGTGTGTTGTTTGCATGAAGTCAGTGATTGAAAAAAATCTTAATATGTATCTGAATAAAGTTCTAAAATGACTGCTAGCAAGCAAACAAAGCGTGGGTTTATTTGTTAAGTGGACTGTGCTCATATTTTCTGTTGTTGTAATTCTTTCAGCTGGACTTTCGCCACGAGAATCCTTTTGCAACTTTTTTGGTTGT
Source organism: Tenrec ecaudatus (assembly GCF_050624435.1). Taxonomy (NCBI): domain Eukaryota; kingdom Metazoa; phylum Chordata; class Mammalia; order Afrosoricida; family Tenrecidae; genus Tenrec; species Tenrec ecaudatus. The sequence continues at coordinate 109,178,762 of NC_134531.1, read as the reverse complement.
GGAGAACAAATGAGTTGTCATGTACATAGTTTTCTGTAGCTATTAAAATCACTTGATTGTAACATAGAGCAACAAAGGCTACTAGTCAAAACAAATAAAACATAAAGAAATCTGTTGAAAGAAATGAGGTAACTCCCAGGGCTTTGAAAAGGCGAAAACGCAATGTTGAACCTAGCGGGGACTGATGGTAGTCTCTTCCGGAAACCCCCCTTGCATGGGTCAGCTCCAGTTGGTTTTCCTCATATTTTCCAGGCAGGATTCACTTATCTCCAAGTGAATGCTATTTCTCAACCTCAGGTTTGGGGCATAGCCACACATACCCGGTGTCATGGATGCAGGCATCTTTTGCTAACATTCTCCTGTGGAAAAGAAAACTAAAGATTTGTTACCAGAAGTGGGACTGGATGCCAGGCAGGTGACAGGACCACCGCCCCGTTTTTCTCTCCCTGTAGGTGTGTAGCAAAGTAAGCTTCTCTCCACTCAGCACGTCACTAGAGAAATTAGCTGATTCCATTTCTTTATCAGATCTGTTCCTTCATTCCTTTCAAAGTAATTACAGGCTGCTTCTTCGTGTCTCATGACACTGATTATTAGCTAAAGCTAATTCATCAGCTGGATATAGGTGAAACACCTTTAGCTATCTTTCAGGAAAAGCTTAGTAAATTATTTGTCATTCTCCAACCCAAGAAATGTTCCCCCTCTAAGTAAAAGTTTATTAGATGCCGTGAGAGGTCTCTGAGGTCACCCATTTTCTGTTCCAGTTATAATTAGAAAGCTAGACAAATTATATCAACTCCTAGGGAAAAATCCACACACATACTCTTTTTAATAAATCCAATTTACTCTATTTGCCTGGTATTAACAACTGTTAATGTTATGTCCAAATTTCCTTCCTTCCTCATTGAAAAGACCTATACGGCTACAGCCAGTACATACAAATGGATAGTTAATTACTCCGCACAGTGGGTGATGTGATTCATCACTGCAATGTGGAAGTGAATGTTGCCAATTGTCAGCTTTTTCCAAACTACTAGTGTTATATGGTTTATGTCCCAATCAATGGTGGCAGAGCTCCAGAAAGAAATACTACCTAGATGTCAGGGACTCATTAAACTGATCAGTCTACAGTCCTTCGTCAGTCATTTCCAAACGTGGCTGTGTCTCAAAATCGCTTGGAGACATGGAGGGAAAATATAAAAAAGAATGCACAACATCCTGGCATCCACCCCTAGACCCACGAAATCCAAATATTCTAGATTGAGGCGTGGACGGGCTTGGGGTTTTTGCAGACCTGAGCTTTGTACAATTTGAGGGACTCTTTAAGAAAAGGGATGCAAAAATATCACACTTTTGTAGACTTTATAAGACTATATGACCATGTAAGCCCATTTGTTAGGTCCCAGGCTTTTTGTAAAGGAGCATGACATTGAGGGAACCTCATGTTTAACCTTGATTACTTTCTAGGTAAATCTACCTCTGCCTTTAGGTCCAGGAAGAAATGAAGGTGATTTGCATGTCTGGGCAGGAGCCCGGGTGGCATAGGGGTTATAAGTTGGGAAGCTAACTGCAAGGCTAGCAGCTGAAAACAACTGGCTGCGCCACAGAAGAAAGACAGGGCTTTCTGCCCCCGTCAGTTACAGATTTTGAAACCCAGAGGGACAGTTCTACCCTGCCTAATAAGGTAGCAACGAGTCAGAATCGACTCAAGGGAAGTGATTTTGGTTTTTGTTTGTTTTTAAGTATGTCTGGGTGTATGTTTTCATATCATGGGTTGAATTTTATGCCTGAAAAGGGAATGCTAACATCTGAATACCACCATCTGTGAAGGAGACACTGTTTGGAAACAAGGTCGTTGCCATGTAAGTAGTTAAGATGAGGTCCTCATTCAATAGCACTGATGTCCTCATAAGGTGAAGAGAAGAGAAGCAGACAGGAATATGGCCGGGTGAAGACAGATGCAGCAATTGGAGTTGTGCTGCCACAAGGCAAGGAAGGACTCTTCTGCTGGAGTCTGCAGAGAGCGTGATCCTGTTAGCCCCTGCAGTCAGGATTGTAGCCTCCCAGACTGCGAAAGCGTCAGTGTGCGTTGTTGGAAGCCATCCGATTGGAGATGCTGTGGTACAGCAGCCCCCGGGAGCTGCACTGCACGTGTGGGCAAGGGCACTTGGATGGGTGGCTTCAACTCCCAAGAGAGCACGTCCACTACTAAGGAGTTTCCTTTCGGTTGTGCCTATACTCATTCTGTACAGACTATTGTTTTTCTTTCAGTGTCTTCCCTCTCTCGCTCTCCTTCGTTACTTCCACTTGTGAACTTTCTCTACTTCTCATGCCCCCTGGCTTTCATTAGCCCTATCTGTCTGTGGGGCTCACCAGCTCCATTACTGGGTCTAGGAGTTGAAATATTTGCTAGGCTTTGTGGAAAAACACATTTTAAAGTGCAATCTAGCAGTGGAGTAGGGCATTTGATAGGAAGATTATAGAAAATAAAAAAAATAAAGAGAAAAAAATGTAGTGTTCTTAAAGTGTAATCCAGTATTGCCACTAAATTTTGAGAACTCAAATAAGAACGCTTTGAAGTTCATATTTTTATTCCCTTTACTCTTCTTAAGGGATAACTCTCCATAGGCAAAAATGAGTGCAAGTACCTAAACTGGGCCACCTGGACAACAGGCAGCGTGTTCTCCTCTGCTTCACTGGGGGAGGACTGACTGAGCTACACTTGCAGGTTGGAGATTTACTTGTCCACAGCTTTATTTTTTTTCACAGTATTTCATGTGATTTTAGGGATTGGGATTTGCCCCCAGTGAATGTGTTTATTCACCTTGAGGACATCTGGATCAGAGAGAAAATCCAATGTCAAGATCTTGGTTTCATGCAGATGAAACTGAGTGATCTAGCCAGTAGTACCTTTAAAAACACTTATGACATCCTTTGAAAAAAGGAAAATGTGTGTTGTTGAAAATTTTTAAATAAAAACACATGTGGAAAAAAAAAGGTTACCTATAATCAGTACAGTGATTGGCATAGTGTGGCTACTCATTAAATGTTGTTTTAGAATAAAAATAAAGAAGTATGAGCTTTCCAGAATCTGAGACCCCTTCCTTAGTTTTATTTCTAATTTCTTACAATCTAAGAAGATAAACATTTTGTTTGTTTTGATTTGGGTGGCAACATGTACAACACATACACATCCATTCACAATTTCTTCTTGAAGAGTTCAATGACATCTTTTACATATTTCATATTATGTCACTATGCTCACTAGCTCTACCTGTATTTTGTTCATTAATTTAGACTTTCTGCCCTGAAAGTTCTCATCTATGCTTTAGAACTCTTGTCAGTGTAAAATCAAGTACTATAGATCATTCTTTGTAAGAGTGCAGTGCTCTGGACAAACAGAGGAACTGCCTTGTTCATTGCAGCATTGTTCAAGATAACAAAAAGTTGGGAACAGCCCAAATGCCCATTAGGAGACAAATGAATAAAGAAACTTGTATTGCTGTAAAAAAAAAATGATGAAACCACAAGGCACCGCATAACATAGATGGATGGGCCTGGAGAAGAACATTATGCTGAGTGAAGTTAGTCCTTCACAAAAGGACAGACGTATGAGAGCAATACTACAAGGATGCAAACCAAGACAAAGACACACTGAAAAGAACAGAATTTGGAGATTACCTAGGGGCAAAGGGTAAAAGACGGGGCTTGACGGACCCAGCACTCAGAGAAGGAAATGAACTGACAGTCGGCTCCGTTGCCTCCATGGACGACTCCCCCACCTAAAGAAGAAATGATGATGCATGCTACCATGACTGAAGGTTTGAGTCAAGGAACCAACAGGTAGATGTTGATCAAAATGAGGGAAATCAGTGAAAGAAAAGGTGGCGATTCCCAAAAGTGAGGAGAGAAATCAGGGTGGGGGAAATAGGCTATGGGAAGTGGTGGTGGGGGGGTTTTCTTCAGTGATTTTTCTCAGTTTGATCAAGACCCACCTATTGATTGTTTCATTGGCCAAAAACATTCATTCATGGTAGCCAAGATCTTGGTTTCATGCTGCTGAAACTGAGTGATCCAGCCAGTAGCAACTTTCAAAAACACTTACGACATCCTTTGGCCCACACTGACATGTAAGCCCCCCACCACCCCTTATTCACAGTTAGAAAACTCATTTTTAAACTTGCAGTGCTCTGGGCAAACATTCTTTCTTAATTGATGGAAACAGTTTCATTTAAAGATGACTTCATGGGATAGTTTTAACTGAAGATGTAAAAAGAATTCCTGGACATTCGATTCAAGGGTTTTTCTAGTACTGCTGGCTTCAGTAAGCCTGGTTTCCCAAAGACTGTTACATTTCGTTCTATGGTTTCCTCATTTTGGTCAACATCTACCTATGGGTTCCTTGACCCAAACCTTCAGTCATGGTAGACACACACCATCGTTTCCTCTGTAAGGGACGGAGTAGTCTATGGCAGCAAGGGAACCTACTGTCAGTGCATTTCCTTCTCTGAGTGCTGGGTCTCCTTCCTTTGCTGATCCAGGCCAGTACAGACTAATGGTTGTATCTGAGATGGTCACTCGCAAGCTTTGAAGCTCCCAGTGCTACCCACAGAAATGGGAGGTAGAACGGAAATGCTAAAATAATGTTCGGCAAATTGACTGGATAGACCAATGAAGGCATGACCCTAAACCTCCAAACCAAGAAAAGAAATCTTATGAGGTGTTTAGTTGTAACAAAATAGCATCAACAGGGGCAACCTTATATTTTCATTGTTTATTTTTGCTGCTGTTGTAGTTGTAAAATTGTAGTAAAGATTTTATTGCCATTTTGCTCTTTTTATTTCCTTAGTGTGTGTTGATTTTCCCTCAAGATGCACATTTTAAAAGGGGCACATATTAAATACTAACAAAAGTACCCATGCTAGGAACTGATGATACAAATATCATCATTTTATTTATTTATTACAAATAAATAAAAGTGAGCTTTGGAATATATAATATAATATATACCTAATGACAGAAGGACCCAGACATGCAGGTACACAGGCAGCAGCTATGTAAAATTTCATATTGGAAATGTCTTCCTCACCTAAGAAACTATGTCCTTACCTACTCTCTCCATCTCACAGCTCACATCCAAGTAACTAGCAAATACTTCTCTTTCAAACATACCCAGAATTCCGCCTCTTCTCTCCATCACTGTCAGGAAACCCTGGGCCAAGCCACTATCATTTCCTGCCTAGATCATGGCAGCAGCCTTCCGAATCAACTTCCTGCTTCTGTTCTTATGCCCTTCCAGTCCGTTCTCAACCCAGAAACCAGAACAGGCCTCCGGAAATTTACATTAGACCCTGTCAGTCCTCTTCCCCAGGTTCTCTAGTGGATTCTATAGGGCAGAGTAGAACTGCCTCCGTAAATCTCATGGAAGCAGAAAGCCTCATCTTTCTCCTGTGGAGCAACTGGTCGAGGCAAACTGCAAACTTTGTGGTTAGCAGCCAAACACACAACCACTACACCACCATGGCTCCTTATAAAGTCATCAAGTTCGGAAATCTAATCTAATGTCAGGGTTTTAAAAGGGATGTGTAATTCTTAACAAGTAATTTGCACTCATGCCGCCTGAATCTAGAACCCCGTGAACCAGGAATTGCCGCTTCTTGGTGAATGTGAGGGTGGTGAGGGCTTTTTATCCTCCTGCTGCATTCTCCGATTTAATAAGAGGGATTGTCAGGCATCCTACCACTCGACGGATTGACTGCCACAAGCACACCACTGTAACCAGTGGATCCGTTAGTTCCCTGTAGGCTAGCTCTTTGCCCCGTGTTCATTGCATTTTCGGAAGTCACACGATCTGAAAGAGTCCCAGCATACCCGGCCAGACGCGCCCCTCTCAGCTTGTAAAATCAAACCAAGAGAGAAGGGCTAAAGGAGGGGGAGAATGGGTACCCTTGCTCCTGGTGTGAAGAAAAGGCATTTTTAAAGGATTCTCTCTTTGACTTGTGCTTTTCTACTAACTTGTTTATCACACAGGAAGGAAAGCAGATGCAGCCTATAAATAATGATGGCGTCCGCGGTTCCGTTTCTGGGTGTTTAGTGCAGAAGAGCCTATCCCTCCAAAGGTCAAGGGCCACAGGCAGCTGCTCCCTTTGTGAGTCAGACCGCCCTTGCATGTTGTACGCAGAGTGATGGAAAAGCCATGCTCTGCTTGCAGTGCCTCAGAACGCGAGTACATTTCAAAGGTTTCACTCTAATGCCACTTGCCGTGTTGAGCTTTTTTATTATGTTTATCTTTCACTTGAATATAAGAAACTCTGTGGTCCTAAACAAAGCATCTGCTCCACAGACTTGGGAATTTCTACAATTCCTAAGTATTTTACAAGTCTCCTATAACCTTATTTATTTTCTGGAATTTACTTTATTTTAAATGTCATATCTCCAGAGGGTAGGCTGAATTTCTTTTACTGTTCCCGATTTTTCTATCCCCTTGCTTTAATTACATGGAGAAGCCCCTGTTGTTTGTAAGCTATGCTGTCATCTTACATCACCTTTGGCCTACCCCCCTCACCCTTTTTTTTTTTTTTTGTGTGTGAACCTTTTCTAATTTTTTCCCTTAAAAAAAAACTCATTTTATTAGGACAGAATCCAGATTTTATACTATTCCACCAATCATTTTCCTTTTTTCTTGTGCTCCTTGAGATCAGCTCTCTGTTCCACCCCTTCTGCCCTGCAACGCCCCCCAGAACCTTTGTTGTAATTATTGTCTATAGATTCACTCAACCTAGGCTTCACATACCGAAAAAGTAGGAAAAAATATGTAACAAAAGAGTCAAGAATGCTGCCAACAATAACAAAATTACCCCATACTGAAAAGAAATATATATATATATATATTCACTATATATATATATATATATATATTTTTTTTTTCACAAAATATATATTCACATTCACCAAATCAAGCTCCAAGTGCATTGATAGGGAAATCAAATGACAAGATTTCAACCATTCTAGTCAGAGTTGTCATTTTCCAATACTCTGTCTGATCACCAGGTTATTCCCATTGCTCAATTATGATCAGAAGGAGATCACTGGAGGCTTATTTCATATGTACATCCTGCAAATGTATTTTCAGCTTTCCACTGCCACCCATAGCCTTCTGCAAACCAGAATTTCACAATTTAGGTCAGATACCAGTCCCTCCTTTGGAGTGGCATTGTATCATTTACAATCCTTTCATCAGAGATGTCGGTGTGCTTCTTCCACGTGTCCTTAGTTGACATCTCACTTAGACGACTGCTCGTTTGAAGACCCCAGATGCGATTCCTTCTGATAGCCAGACACCATCTACTTTCTTTCCCACACTTACTGTGGCACCTATATCTTCTGTATTTCCTCATGAGATCGCATACTGCACAGAACCATGCCCTAAGAACCAATTGCTCTTAAATTGGAGCTAGGATTCAGTGTGAGCCCAAACGCTGTTCTTAAATCTGTTTTCTATCTATCTGCCTCTGGTTCACCTTAGAGACATCTTTGTTATTTTATGGTTGAGAATCTTTTCAATCATCTTCCTGGAGCATAAGGTCCTTCTGTTTATAGTGTCACTGATTTGGCCCATGGTAAGATATTTAAAACAGAATTTAAAAGCGGAGATAAACAAGTGTAGGCTAACTGGAAATTGAGATACATGGATTATTGATTTGCACAGATTAACCTTCCCTTCTTAAGCAATCTATTAGGTATTTACTGAGTTATTTGCAGAGAGAGAGAGGTACTATGCTAAGATTTTTTTAAAGTTTAGAACCATAAAAAGATGGACAATATTATTTCTCAAGGAAACAAAAACCGGTTGTTGTCAAGTAAATTCCACCTCACAGTAACTGACCTTTTTCAGAGAACAACTTTTCTCCGTCAGGATTTTAATGATCAGGTGTTGATCACCAGGCCTTTCTTCTGAGGTTCCTCTGGGTGGAATCAAACTGACAGCCTTTCTGTTAGTAACCAAGCATGAACAGCCGTCAGTAAGAATTGCATCTCAACGTAAAACCAAACCCATTGCATACTCTGCTTTTACTGCTTGGAAGACTTTTCTGTCTAGTGGGGAAGGCAGACATGTTGAGAATTCTAATCTGAAGCAAATGCTAGTGTGTGTTAAAACTAATGTGTGTTAAAATAAGTTCATTGAAGTAAAGAAAGATCTGGACCAAAAATAGAAACCTGGAAAAATACTATAGAATATAGTAACTATTGAGTTTGCTACTTAGTAATGAAATGATAATGATAACATATTAAAATAGAAGCAAAGGACACAAACTAGCAATAAGGAGATTAAAAAAGTATTGGATTGTATACACAGAAATATACTACAGTTGGAGAGGCAAAAATTGTTTTGTTTTAAAATTAGCTGAACATCTATATCCTTTTCAGGCTGTTTGTGTCCTTTAAAGTGAGCTCTTTTGTTTTCAGCTGACTGACTTTGCCCAAGTCTTAGGTTATTCTGTTCCAGTGGTTCTGAGCCCTGGCTGCACATCGGGATCACATGAGCTTTCAGAGCTTCTCCTGAGTCAGAGTCTCCAGGGGTGGGCTCGGCCAACTGTACTTGCACGCGGCACCCGTGATTCTTCTGAACAGCCAGGGTTAGGAACCACTGCTGTAGCCCCTGCTGGGGAGAAGCGAGCCTTCACAGTGAACATCAGCACAACAACAACTCGCTCTCAAAATGTCATTTCTCTGTTTTTGCAGCCTCTGTACAGCTTCTTCAAAGAAGAGCACTTTTTCATGCTTCTCTCTTTGTAACTGTGCCAAGAAATTTCTTTGCAAATGGCTTTTATCCAAGTATTACATGAAAGATGTTAATCCTACTGTTAAATTTTAACCCAAATACTTGCACGCACTGGGGCGTTTCTACTGATCTGACTCGGTGTGTATAGGTCCGTAGCAGAAGATAGAACTAACTGGAAAGAACAAAATGGTATAAGCAGTTCCCTTGTTAATGATCTGGTCTGACTAATCGATGCCATCCTCGAAGGATAAAAATACTGTTATCCTAGTAATTCTAGCACCCTAGAGCATTCACTTGTTATTAAATTTTGTATTATTCATTTTTTAACTCATTGATTTAAAGCAGTTTTGGAATTACAGAAAAGTTGCAAAAATAGTAGAGTTCACATATATGCTTCGCCCAGCTAGCCTGAACGTGAACAATGTCGGTAGCCATAGTACAGTTATCAAAGTGAGGAAATGAGTATTAAAGCAGTACTATTAACTACATATTCTAATTGAGTTTTACCAGTTTTCACCCTCATTTCTTTGTTCCAGGATTGAACTAGGAGATTGCACATTGTATCTTATTAGCCTGTCTCCTTTGTTGTTGCTGTGGATTCTGACTCACAGCCTTCTTATTGGACAAAGTACTACTGACCCATAAGCTGAAATCATTACAAGAGCCGCTCACCAGGTCTTTTCTCCAATAGAACAGCTGATGAGGCCGAACCCCTCCTTCTGATCAGCAACCGCTACACCACAGCCCTTCGCCTGCCCCTCTTCACTTCTCATCCATGCCGTGTCCTCATATTTCCCTGTATTTCACAATCTCAACCCTTCCGATGAGTGCTGGTGAATTATTTTGTTGAATGTTTCCCAATGGGGATTGTATGATATTTTCTTATAAATAGATTGAGATTGATCATTGTGGCAAAAAACGTCAAAGACGTGATCAGGAGATACTTGATATCGATACATGTTACTGGTAATATTAGCTTTGATCATTGGTCAGCATGGTTTCTGCCAGGGCTCTCCATTATAAAATCAATTATTTTTTTTCTTTATTCCAATATTCTCTCACACATCCAACTTCAACCCACAGATTTGAACACACACTGGTAGTCATTGCCTGCAACAATTACTACTGTGGTCTTGGCCTGCGGATGCTTTTGAATTTCCCCGATTCTTTCTACATCTATTAACTTAGATTATTCTGTGAGAAAAGGAGCCCTCGTAGTGCAGCGGGTTAAATGTTGGATAATCTTAACATGGGCAGTTCAAACACCCCGGTCACTTTGTGGGAGAAAGATGAGGCTGTCTCCTCCTGTATTGACGTATAGACTGGAAAGCCCTCATGGGGTCACTGTGAGTCCTATTTGATTCGCTGGCAGTGGTCTGTTCTATAAGGATAAAGCTACTCTTTCATTCCTAATTATTTCCTCAATTACTTATGTCAGCATGGACTTATGGATCATTATTTTATAAATTATATAATTTAATACAATTATTTATGTTGCTGCTCCTGTTATTCACAGTTGACCAGTGACAGCCCCTTCTCTTTGTCTCCTGTGTCCTTTTAACGTGCCCCGTACTTTTTTTGACACAGCAAAATAGGTTCAGTTTAACAATATTTATAGAAGTTGTTCTATCGCATTGGTCCCCAGTGTCATTGTACAATGTTTGTGGTACAGTTCACCCTGAGTGAGCATTCTCAGTATTTCCTTTCTGTTCCTTCTGTTTACATTTACTAGTTTTCCTTTCTCACCTGGCCTTCTCATCTTTTTATTTGGGGTAAATGTTGGTGGTTTGGTTTCATTTAGTTGATTATTTAAGGGAACTCATTACTTACTCACGGGTGATACTGTTTGTTTTATAAGTAAATCCATTGTTTGGCTGAAAATCCAGGAGTAGCTTCAGTGCCAAATTCTAAAATATCTTAAGATAGTCATCTTGGGGTTCGTTCCTCTAATCTCTACCAATCCAGTAGGCCTGACCTTTGTCTTTTAGAAATTTTAATTTTGTTGTACATTTCTCTCCCATGTGATTCAGGACCTTCAGTTACAATTCTGGTCAGAATGGCTGGTAGTGGCAGTTGGATGCCACCTAGTTCTGGCCTCCGAGTAGAAGCCCACTGGTAGACCCGTGGGCTGGTCTCTTTGTGACTCTTTGATTTCCTTCATTCTCTTTAGGTCTCGGTGAGTGGAGACAAGGCCACCCACAAGGTGTTAAATGCCTGACGTTACTCACCAAACTAGGGAACAGAGCATCATCTATTATGCCAGCTCACTCAGTTGCTCCACATCCAATTCCCGAGTCCCTGAACGAAGTAAACCGGTTCCTGGATTATTTGGATATGGCTAGAAAGTCTCTGTGACCGTGGCCTCGTCCTCTTTTGCACATTTATTTATCTTCTGATATTCCTGATGTTCCACATGCCTCTTGTATTGTACCTGCTTCAGCGCTGGAATCATCCATTTCTCGGAGAAGTCGTGACTGCTTCTATTGGTGAATGATATTTAGAGATTAAGACCTGGCTGCCAGTAGATTATGACTGCCCAGATACCATTGCTCCTTGGCTAACTCGGAACAAAGAGCTAGGAAACATACCAACCTAAAACCCATCGACTCTGACTCATTGTAATCATCTAAGACAGAGTAGAACTGCCCCATTAAGTTTTCCAAGGTTGTAAATTTTACAGAAGGACTATCACATACATCTTCCATAGATCGGCTGGTCAGTTTAAGCTGCAAACCTTTTGGTTAGCAGCCAAACATGTTACCATTCCACTGCAGAGCTCTTGCATGTACATATACCCTATATATTTCCATAGTTATCTGTGTGTGGGGGGGGGCATACTCACAAGCATGCATTTGAAGAGGGGTCTTTGAAAAGTTCATGAGAAAATTCCATTAATTTTTCATTTCCATTTTCTATAGATTTTTCAAAATCCCCGTGTGTGTGTATACACACACACACACACACACACACACACACATACTCAAGCATATAAGACAATGAAAATGTTGGCTCTCAAATAGAATTCCAGATGACACGTAGTTAATGAATTACTAACTCATGGGCCTGTAACAAATAGATTCACTAGCTGATCTATACTCTTTGCTTCATTTTTTCTGTTCCTTACAGCATGCAGTCAGAATAAGGTTTTTCTTAATTTCTTTCATTTCCCATCTCCTTCAACATGACACTATTATTCATCTGCATATTCCAGTCATCTACAATACAGTTCGTTTCCTTCATTGTTACTTATATTTCATAGCCCTCCCTCAGTCCTGACTGATTCTGACTGTTCATTTGGGGAGTATGGGAAACAATTATTGAGAGAGGGAAAAGCTATAGAAAGAGGAATACTCAGTAAAATGTGCCTCTTCCTCACCCCTGTAATTATTTACCCCCTTCCCGTCCTTTCTCACCCACTGCCAGTAGAGGCAGTTTTGTAATTTGGGGGGTGGGGGTGGGTTGGTCTTTCCTATATTCCTTTTGCACAAATGAGCACAGACACATCGTTTTTCTTATATTCCCTTTGCCTTACATAAAGGATCATAGCACACCGAACTTACTATTCTGTGCTTTGCCTTTTCCACTTAATGTTGTGCAAATCATTCCAAATTAGTTATAATGATCTTGCCCACCCCCTTGTTTTTACAACTGCATAATATTACATTTTGTGGATGTAGCATTGTTTACGCAACCATACATCTATGATACTTAGGTTGTTTGCATCCATTATGAAACTTTGAGTCGTTATATCTTCTGGGTAGATTCCTAGCAGCAGAGTACCTTGTTCAAAAATTAAGTGTATATCTGTTTTTCTTAAATACTGCCAAATATGCCCCTCCAGAAGGCTTGTTCCAGTCCGCATTCCCTCCAGTGATACATAAAGTGCTTTTTCCTTCACAGCCTCACCAATAGACCATGCTGTCAGATGCTTCACATTTCCCAGTCTAATTGATCCGAAATGGTGTGTCAGTGTAGTTTAACATGTCGCTAATTGTGACTCCGTTTGAAATTTTACTCAAATATTTAAAGCTGTTTTCATACATTTTGTTGTAAATTGTCAGTTCATGTCTCCTGTTGTATTTTTATATCAGTGATTTTTCCCGTGGTCGCCTAATTGTCCGTGTTCATTATGTGCTAGAGACGTTAGCTCTCTGCCAGCGTTATGTGTTGGGACTGATTTCTCCCACCCTAACAGTCATCTTCTGACTTTATTTTTACCCCTTACAAGTGTTTTTTTAGTGTAATGTGTCCATCTTTCCTTTTTTTGTCTCTGGATTTTGAGTCATAATTAGAAAACCTTTCCCTTATGTGTACACTTTGACCCTCAAGTCTGTTGTCATTTACTCTTGGCCATTATGAAGTATTGCCCTCTCAGAAAAAAAGCAAATGAAGTACCTTGTGACTCCAGATCCTCTCTTTGCCTCTCACCTCTCTGCTTGTGGAAACGCCTATCGTATGGCTTGATCAACGCGTACCTTTCAGAACTACAGTTTTGAGTAGTCTGTGTAATCTTTAAAAATGAACGTGCCTTATGAGTTGCGCTTACCACATAAAAATGGCATATTAAAATCGCACCGGAATTAGGAGTTACCCTTGCATAATTTATCCCTTTTCAACGCTCGGTAAATACCATTGTGATGTGTCAAGGGCCCTAATGAAAATGGTAAACATGCATTACATTTACAACCCTTTCAGCCCAGGTGTGGTCTACCAGGTTCATGATCACTGATGGGGAATCTGCAGTTCAAGAACTCAACTCCAGTGCTATTTAAGTACTTACATAATGGGTTCATCGCCCAGAGCTTTTTGTTTTTCAGAACTGTTCATTTCATATATGCCACCGCACTGTAGGATGTAGGGTGGTTTGGGGAACTAGCCTCCCCAGCACACCCCCACCCCTAATCCCAAATCATTGCATTTCCTTAGTGTGAAGTTCTTTATGTGGATTATTTCATTTGAACCTCAACCCGACTCTGAAGGAGGCAGAGTAGATCAGCAGCATCCCTACTGCCAACTGGAGAAGCCTGTGGTCCAACATCTACTGAGTTGTGAGGCTGGACCTGGACTTGAGACTGTGCCGGACTATAGATCTCACAGCTAGTCAGTTACCAACAAAGACAAGCTTTCCAAAGCAGGTTATATTCAGAGGGAGATAAAATTATGCTGAGTTGCATATATTATGGAATCAAAGGCTCTATGAGTGTCTCCCTTGCTATGGTCACAGCTTCCTCACAGTCAGGACGCTGTTTTTGCCACTCTTTGTATCCACAAACTTAACCCAGCCACTCAGCCAACATTGAGTGACTTGACTTGTGGAATGAGTGAATCTCGTCAGTTCCTTGTTCTGCTTCACTCCAACCCCCAGCATGGCCTGCAGTGCCCCTTCTCTTTCATGTGTCTAGTTTTACGTGTGCTGTTTCCGTAGCTCGACACCTTGCCCTCGCCTGACTTATCCCTCAGGACCCAGCTCGGCTCCTCGGTGCAGCTGCCCTTGCTCCTCCTCCTCTCCTGCGGCCGAGAGGGCTACCCCTGTCCCCTTGGCATGCCCATAACAGACTTGTTTAAGCACGTGTAGTCATTGGGGTATTCAAGTAATATTTCTAGGAGCCTCCTATATACCAGACACATAGTAGGTGGTGGGCATACAGCAATGAATGAAAGATGTCACGCTAATGGTAGAGACTAGCATAAAAACAAACTACGTGGTAAATGGTAACAGCAAATGGGCGATTAACTCAGAGAAACTGCCCTTGTACTCGAGATTGGAAGGATGAGGAGTTGTGCTAGTGTTTTACTAGTGTTTATTTGTCCATTCTCTCAACTACACGGCCACTTCGCCCCACCACCACCCTCACACGCCCACCTTCAGCTGGCCTCAGAGCTCAGTGTTTCTCTGTATTCCCCAGGACCCAGCCCAGTATTGGAGCCCCATCGTAGTTCCACGCCATTTGTGCTCCACGTATCAGGACCTCCAGGCGCCTGGCCCAGGTTTCCGCTTCCTTAGATCAGAACTGATGCAGGGCCTGGAGAAGAGGTCAGCTCTCTCACTCTTCTATTGCTATTTGTCAGCACTCGTAGCCAGTCTCTCTTTGTGCCTCGGTTTCGTGTGTTTAAACTGGAAATCAGAGTAAGACTGCACAGGGTGGGTTGCTAGAAGAATTAAATGAAACAATGCCCCTCAAATTCTTAACCCACTGCCTGGCATATTGGAAATAGCGAAAAAAGAAGAGGAAAAGAAAGGTATTAGAGGACTAACTCTAATGTACTCCTTTAGGGGGTTGTTGAATGGATATGTGAGTAAAAGATCAATCGAGTTTGGTTTTGATTTCAGTAAATACAAAATTTTTCACAAAGCCAAAATCAGATCTCTCAGTATCTTCAGTGCTCTTACTTATGGTTTGCTTTAATTTGGACAACAAAGGGGCAAATGAGGAAAAAGCAGCCCCTATGCTCTTCCCAGCCCAATCAAGTGTTCTGCTTTGTGTGTGAAGCAGCCTGTGAAACCCTGGCATGTCCTTTGCGCCCCCCTTTGCTGAAGAGTACGTGCTTGGGTCCAGCATGCGCACAGGCGCACAGAGTACACACTCTGCCGACCTGGGGCCGTGCGGCAACTTGTACTTTGTTTTTTTGTTTTGTTTTTGAAATCACAGTTTGAGGACTTTGTATTGAAAGAAATTTCTTTTGTGTATCTCATACTTCATTTATCATGGGAGATCCTCAGGGCGTCATAACCAATGAAGGTTATGACAATACCAGGGAGAACAATGATTTTCCTGGAATTAACCTGGGAGATCATTCTCATTACACACAAAAGTACAATTTCAGACCATTTCAGCAAACTTTTGGTAGTTGGCCTATTACCTACCCCCAACCATTGGAAAATAGTAAATGCCAAAGTATGTGTGCAGAGATGAGAACCTTAAGAAGCCAGTGGCATAAAGAACTTAAAAAAAAAAAAGCCTTTCCACCAGAAAAGAAAAATAAACTGGGATTGTGATTACCCCTGGCTTTATACATTTTTAATTTATGGTTGTCTGGAAGTGTTTTGATAATGAAATGCACACATTTAACTTTTCTAGTAAAACAAACAAGCACCATCATGAACTGCCAGCAGAGCTCCACCAAGAGGTTTTACCCAGGGTTTTTATCTGTGGGCTGTAAGAGTGAACTCTTACTGGAAGGATTCACTCTGCTTTGATTGCCCGTGCTGTCAGCACCGTCCTGACCTGGGAAATGTTACCCCCCTTCCATGCTGCAGAAAGATACTCATCCGCTCTAAGAACGAGGCGATACTTAACACAGCGTCTCTCTCTCCTTCACGTCTGATGTTGTTTTCATTCACAAACAAATGCACCATAAACTTCATCTGGCTGGAGGTTCAAAATCTCTTTTCTGCTTGGTAAGTGTGGAGGTGTCTCTGTCTATCAGATGAAAAGTCCATAGAAAAGCGGCTCATTCACCCAGCGCTTGCTCTCTGACAGGATGATGGGTCCTGGCTCTTTGCACGTGTTTGATTATGGGATAACCACCTGCACTTTGGTATGGGACAACATGCAACAGCCAGGGGAGCCTGAGAGACTGTCAGAGTGCTCAGAGGACAGGCTTCATTTTCAATATTAATAGAAGGAAGACTGCTGATGTGGGAAGGAGATTCACCCTAACAAATGCATTCCCTTGACTCCATTCTAACATGGTACCAATTAAATTCAACTGTATATATAATGTACTCTTAATTTCCAACAGTCCCAAGAAGGACTGATGTGAAAAATGTTATATATTCTTGTATTTTACAGTTCAGGAACAGATGGAAAAAATTACGCCAATCGGTAAATAAATTCACATGCAGTCGTATAATACACCTCAAGATGGTGTTTGTGTGGGGGTTTTCTACTTGAAAAAGAATGAAAAGTCTTCTGGGGTAAATTCTAGTTACTAGTTGGGTTTTTTATAATGTGGTATATGAATTCCTCTCATAGACCTGAGTGTCTGAAACTGAAGGTAATCTGGTCATGGGTAAAGCTGATAATGAGGTTCTTTTCCCTGGGGATGAGTGTCCCTTGGCAAAAAGAAAAGAACTGGTCAGGAGGCAAGCTTTCCTACAGCATTTCAAACTGTACTTCATTCACCCGCACTACCACCACCCTGCCAGAAAACCATTTACACACACGTTTCAGGAACAAATGTGGTGAGAAGAGGGGGAACGTGTCATAAGAATAAGAGCTCTTTGGAACCTAACAGTCATGCTTGCTCTCCTCCTCTCTGTCTCTCCCCCCCCCCCCCCCGTGCAGCACTGATAGCCATTGGACGGTACAGCATGACCATCGAGACCGTGGATGTGGGATGGTGTAAAGAAATAACAGATCAAGGAGCCACCCTGATCGCCCAGAGCAGCAAGTCTCTGAGATATTTGGGGCTGATGAGATGCGATAAAGTAAGAATTTTCTGCCAAACTCTTTTCTCTCTGTCAATATCGTTTGTAGCTTGCTATCATATTCAGTCTCTTTGTACATATTCATAAGATATATGATCGCAGCTATGCATCCTAAGATGCCTGGTTTTCTAAACTAATCTTTGATTCCTTGTGTGTTACTCTGTTTCATGATGAACTTCACGCTTGTGTGGAAAGGAAAAGGAATCATACACACAGTCAACTTGGATTTTGTCCTCCGTTCCTTAAGTCCCTGGTCAAAAAGTAAGAGAGGGTTGCATGGAAAACTGTAATTTATAGAGCCCAGCGGTGAATTTCAGTTCTGGGTTCCAAGTTGTCTGCCACCGTGAGCTATGGAAAAGAGTGTCAGATTACTCGTCACAAGTTGTGTGATCCCACAACTGTGCATTTGGGGCCATTTGGAGACAGGGGAAGGCCAGAGAGAGGATAGTATGTGTGTTAGTCTGGGTAGACCACAGAAACACATTCATAAAGAGTCGCATATGGGTATAAGAGAGAGTTTTATATAATGGGTAATTTTACATTAGGAAAGCATCCCAACCCAGTCTAGATCAAGTCCATAAGTCCAATATTAGCCCATATGTCTGATACCAATCTATAAAGCCCTCTTCAGACTCAAGAAACAAATGCAATGATGCCAAATGCAGGAAGATCACAGGCCAGTGGATCACAAGATTACAGTCTTGTGGATCCAGTGATGTTGTAAACATATCAGCACTGGCAGGGGTCTCCACCTGGCTTCTCCAGCTCAGCACCAGTGTAGTTCCATGTCGTGTCAGCTGCAATGTCTCTCAGAGAGTGAGGAGAGAGAGAGTGTGTGCCCCCTACCTCCAAGGAGGAAATACAGAAGTTCCCAGAATCCTCAAGCGAAGGCCATGCCCACACAGAGGCCTCATTGACTATAAAATGATTGACAGGCTAGACTCCACCCCTTCAATCCTAATCTTCTCCAATTGATACCAGATTATGTAACTTCCACAGTATGTGGGAGCTTGGCTTTCTCCACACTTGAGAGGCCACTCTGAGCATAAGATGAGAAATGGCTCCAGCTGCCCAGCTCAGGGGCCATGGAACTGACCAGAGACGTGAGTTTAGGAAACGACACTCCATCATCATAGGACCCTTGCTTGACAAGCTGACCAGAAAAATAGTACAATAAGCTATGTGGAACTGCTGGTACCAGAGAGGCACTTTTCCCTAGCTTACTTCCATTTTGTCTCCAGGAAAATGTTAAGAATTAGTTAATTGGCATTGTAAAGAGGTCCCAGGGCTACTCTGCTAAGATTCCACCACAGACCTTGAGACTCTGTGCCCAGTGAGATAAACATTATCCTAGTGGGTGTATTCTCTGCTTCCCTAAAAAAAAAGTTCTCCTTAGATACTTGCTTAAAAAATGCAGTCATCTTTTACCAACTTACATATGGGTGCTACTTTTGCAAATGATAATTAGGGCCAAACAGCATGCTTGGTAAAATGGAAGAGCATTGGAAAAGAGGAAGACTCTCGAGGAGATAGATTGACACAGTGACTCCAACAGTAGGCTCAATCATTAACAATTGTGAGGACGGTGCTAAACCAGGCCATGCTTCTTTCTGGTGTCCATAGGGTCGCTGTGAGGAAGAACTGTCCATGTGGCAACTAACAGCCTCTTTTGAGTCTTTCCTTACTCACGGTGAGCTTATATACCACAGCGGAAAACATTGCCCAATCCTGCACCATCCCGACAAGCATGGCTAGGTCTGAGCCCACTGTTGGAGCCACTGGGTCAATCCATCTCCTTGCGGGTCTTCCTCTTTTTCTCTGACCGTCTACTTTTCCAAGCAGAATGTCCTTTGTTTAGAGAGATTTTATTACACATTCTTGTCCCAGCCTGCTTTCTAAAAGACTTACTTTGTAGCTAAGCAACAGCACTGAAACCCAGAGGTTGCGAGTCTCCATCCTATCTCACTATGAACTAACCCAACACTGCTGCTAACCTTGTCACTAGAGACCAGCTGCATTTAAAACAAAAGCAAAGGGTCCACAGTGACAGCAGAGCTGCTCAGCTTCCACCAGAAGGAGGTGCTATTGGAGCGCCTTCTCGTCAAGGCCACCTAAATGGATAGCTTCCAAGTGTATGTTGGTATCCACAACTCTTCTGGGCAGTCGTCGCATTTCTTATCTACCTCTTAGCTTGGTCAGAGAGAGGCAGCTGCATCATCAGGGATGAATTGCGAAAGGTGTGTGTTTCGGTTAGTACAGAAGAAGATTATTGCAGTCATATTTTTTGAGAAACATTGATCTGATTTTTGCCAGTTAAGAAATGGGTGCTTTTCTCCCACGAGTGCTCCAAGTTAAATTCTGGAAGCAGTTGTGCCATCCGGCTGGAGAGAACAGTACGCCTGAGGGGTTCCGCCCTTCCTCAGGCGGTTTCCGAATCACCTCTCTCCGACCAGAGAGCTTCCCTGCAAATCTGGCACCTTGCTGACTGCAGGGGAGTCCCTCTCAAGGAAATGCTGCACCCACCCTTAATGCATGGGATCCTCGGGCTCAAGGGAACCCTGAGCAAACATGAAAGACTCTGTGAGGGTAAAAGAAATCCCCAGACCAGACGCAAAGAGCATGGGCAGTCTTGGACTTATAGGCCTTTGTTGATTTGAATGGAAGCTTAGAGTTACATAGCTTTGCAGTTTTTCAAATTTTATTCATATTATTTCTTTACAACAAACATTATTCATCTGTTGGGTTTGAACTACCACCCTTTTGTTCAGCTGTCCAACACTTACTGGACAATACCACCAGTCCCCTATGTTCTACATGGTGTGATTTTAAATTATCATCAAAATACAAAGACCGGTTTGAGTAGAAAATAAGGACAAGAGGTCAAGGTAGAGTTTAAGTCCACATTAGGTCCTCACTTCCTACTTGTGTCATCGTGGGACTCCAGTTAACCTTTGAGCTCCACTAGCTTCTCTTCGTGTGCAGCATGAGGCTCAGGACTTCCCTTAGAGAAGTGTTGTGCATGTTCGATTGAGTTACTGTGATAGAATAATGTTTGTTGTATAGAAAATGTATGTTTATGAGGATTATTCTTACAATGGACAATCAATCTGTTATGTTGATCGTTAGTCTGTTTGGTGATAGCTGAACTTACTTGTGAGAAAATAGATGTGTTATTCCCCCACTGTCTCATTTTGCAAAAAGAGCCCTGGAGGCCTCGTGGTTACTAGTCCAGCTGTTAACCAACAGCAGGAGCTGCCCGCGACGATGTGCTTCCATCGAGATCACAGCCTGGGGTCACGATGCATGTGTTCGCCTCTGTGCAGTCGGATTTCTTATCCTCTTTTCACTAGGAAAGGATATTTAAGTTTTAAACTCAGATTAGAAAAGATGTCACCTTATTACTTTCACAGTCCACATTTAAAGTTAAGATTACTGTTTTTTGAACAGGAACATCAATAATGATCTTTTCTGCAAAATGAGTTGACACACTCAATATTTGGAATCAATTTACGAATGATCTTACCCAGTCCTCGAATAAAGAAAGTTTTACAGTGTGAGAAGAAAGTGAATGGAAGATAAGAAAGTGTGAATAAAGAGACAAGAAGAAAGTCATTAAAAAATCAAGATGAGTCTAACAGGAAACAGAAAAAAGAAAACGTAGGGCTGGGGCCTAGAGACGATCTGCTCGCTGGCTCTCCGCCTTGTGGTCAGCGGCGCTAACTAAGGATTCCAGAACAAATGGAATTCGAGCCCAGCACCCTGCCTCTGTGCCTTGACCAAAAGCTGCTAAACACTGATGAGACTCGTGTGAGTCCTCCTCCTCTCTGTACACCAACTGGCTTCACGGGAGGCAGAGGGCTCAGGGGCCTGTGCAGATCTGTCGGTAATGGGAAGCCTCCTTGGAGAGAGGGAGAGCAAGGGGGGGGGGGGGAGGGTGTCCCAGCTCTCCTGTTCTATCGTCCTGTAGCTCTGAGAAAGACTGAAGGCTAATTCTCTTTCCTTTCACGTGCAGCTCATTTCATTTGGGAGCCATTTATATTTCATTTGGAGGCTATATTTTACCAAACTGGTGATTTTTCCCTCATTTCAGCTTTTGAGGAATTATGAGAATCATAAAATGTGTTTTATTTGTTCTAGGAAAATGTGTTTTTTCTTTCTCTCATGTTACGTAAACAGAGAACAGCTGAGAAGCATTAGCAAAACACATTCTTTGCACATGAAAGTAACGTGTTCTTGAACTGTCGGACAATGTCTAAACCAGCCTGCACTAAATTTGTTTGGCCGCTACATGGGTAACCCTTAAGGAAGAGTCGCCGGGCCATTCACGCAGCGCACCGCAGTCCCGGGTAGTTGTGAAGTTAGGAAGTGCGTTAAGAAGGCCTGTCAGAGTGCTTTTCTGACTGCTGGCCGGGTAAGCACGTTAGAGGCATTCCTTTGGCTTGGAAGCTAAGGCCACTTAATCTCCTAAACTTTTGTGCATTGTAGGACCCAGAGAAGAAAACGCTGTGTGAGACGGCTTTGATGAGACGGGGGTGAGCTTATATTCTTAAAGACTGTTCAAAGGCTTACTTGACCTTGGGAATTAGAGTTGACCTAAAATCACCTGTCAACTTAACGTGCATTTATTTGGTGGTTTGGTTAAAGCGACTCGTGTAATCAACGGGGCTCTGCTAATAAGAGCAACATGTTTACTCTGGTTCCCACGATTAGAGACTGTCAGTGACGTGGGTCATAGAAATTGTGTTCACAGCTTCAGTGAATTCTGGATTCTGGATAGATCTGTTTCTTCAAATGATAGGATATTTTTCTCATTTGTTACAAGCAGTTTGGAAGAAGAACAAAACTGAAAGCCCCTCCTCAACACACCCCCCGCCCCAAAAGAAATCCCTGGGAAAGCTGTAGGGCAAATGGAAATGCAATGTTCAAGGTTAATGAGAAATGTTTGGAGTAAGGAGGTTGATGAGAAAGGAGGGAGGGAGCCCGGTGACATGGCATTGGCTGAGACGCCAGACCTCGCCAGCGGCAGCCCGGCTGGTTTGGAAAACCTCTGCAGTGTGAATTAATACAGAAGTCTGGAGACAGAGGGCCGGAATAACATCATAAACGTAGCAATCCTCAGATACCAAACCCTTGTGAAAGCAGTTGGGTGAAGAAATGCTGGAGCTTGAAAAGCTCCCTTTCACTTGTTTTAAACTTCATGCAGAACTAATTTTACACACTGTTCATTTGATTTGAAAATGCCAGCGGCGGGGGTGTCGTTAGGGAGCGCTCTTGAGGGCACACTCTTGGCAGAGCATTCTGTGTCAGCGTGCTTGGTTCTTACAGACAGGGAGAAAAGAAAGAAAGAAAGAAAGGTACCCGGGTTCACCTAAAGCTGCTCCTTCGACTTTGGCCCTGAGCGGCCAGCCGGTTTCCTCCACTCAACCAGCGGTGATGCCTGGAGGGCCCTGGGGGCCACATTGCTTAAGGAAGGAGTAGACATGAATAGATTTTGAAAGGTCCACCCAATGTCCTATGACCAAAGCCTCTTGGAATTTCTTTGATTCCTAGTTGACATAAATTAGAATTACACAGGCGTGAAGATTCCGCCCAGAAAAGATCAGAGAGGCTTCTGGGGGAGGAGAGCCGCCTCTGTGTGCTCCTATTGATTATCCAGCTGCCTCCAGGCCCGGGACCTCTCTGGAGGCGGACTATTATTGATCCCCACCAGGAAAATAATCGAATTAATTCATTTCTCATCAAGCTGCCATTGCAAGACCTTTCTCCCCACCTGCCCCAATTCCTGAAGTAAGTTCTTAGTCGAAGAGCGAACGATTTGATTTCTTTTCATAAATGCTGCTGCATTCTTCAGGCCATAGAAATATTGGTTTTTCACATGGGGTTTCCTCATTTCAATGGCAGCAAGGTTTTACTTAATCAGATCAATGAGAAGCCAATACAGAAAGCAACTAATAGAAACCAGTCTGCTTTTTCAAGGCAGGAATCTGCTTTACAACCTTAACATAATCAAGGGCCGAGTTTTGCGTGCCCAATTTAATGTAAAAATATTCAGGAAAAATTGACCACTGCCTTTTTCAGGAAGTAATTATGGCAAGAGAAAGCCTGGACAAGCTAAGTATTTCTGCGGAGAAAATGGAGTTTTTATCGGCTTGTTCAGGAATCAGGAGCAGGGAAGCCCTATGGGGAAAATAATGCAGGACTCTGTAACTAATATACAGAACTAACTGGAAAAAATCAGTTTAAGGGAAAAATAATTTGTGGGGCACTGTGTCCAGGACTGTTTGGATAGCATTCATCCATGAAACAAAGTGTGTACCTGCAGGGACCCCCTCTCTCCCCGCAAATATGCACAGCTGTTTCCAGATTGCAGATAGCCAATAGTTAAGATTTAAAATATATGCCGTATCAAAGATAATAAAGTGAAGAAAGCTGGGGGGCGGGGCGTGCGGGGAGCCAAGACAAAAGCCCCGCTGCCCTCGAGTGGCATAGGTGATCAGACTGCATGGACTGCGCGGGCGTCCCCTCTGGTGGGTGGCGGAACCGTGACCCGACCTGCCCACACTGCCACATGCTCCGAGAGAAAGGGTTTTTGAAAAATGTCGAGAACGTGTGTCTGGGGCTCTCAAATGTGAATTTAAGTCCTTCCCTGGAAACATCAGCAGCTTGTTGCTTTTGCTGATAAAACAGTTTCTCCTGGTGATTTTCACGTAGGAGCACTTTAAAACACATTTTTACAACCCTCTCCTGATTATTCCTGGTAATTGAAACAGGGAAAAACACTTCAGCTGAAATGCAGAGATAACCTCTCAACCTCATTTTAGCCAAGGGTTCCCATGCCCTCTTCTTCCCACCCTATCCCCGCAACTCTACCTGAAAGGCTTTCTCTCAAAATTAGCGTTAAGCCAAGAAGCATTGGCATGGGGCTTGATGGCAGACGATGAAAGAGTGAGGCCTAGGATCAACCTGCTTGGTTTTCAAATCCTACCTACCTCGCCTTCCTGTTTGTGAGATCATGGGCAATTTAATCTCCAACATCCTCAGCTTCTCCATGTGACAACTGGGGATAATAATATTTACCCCATAGGGTTGTTGTGAACTGAGAGGGGTTATTGAAACAAAAGCCCTTTTCCCCAAATGTGGATGGCTGTTCTCATCATCAGCGTTCTTTATTCATGTGTTCAGCCCTGCCCTGCAATCGTATTTGCCATCTGTTGTCTACCTGCCCCAAGATTCCTAGTATTCTAGTCAGAAAAACAAGCTCACGGAGATGTTTCTAAAAAAAGGGGGGGTGTGTGTGGGAAGGGCATAGCCTCCCGAGAATCAAACAGCTATTCTAGAGTGCAAGCTGTTGGTTTTAAATATATATATGTTTGAACTAGTAAACTACACTCAAAGTTGGAGAAGCAGAAGCAATCTTAGAGACCGACAGGTATCAGGCCCTCTTTTGAACTGAGCGCATAGCAACGAGCCAAGTCAGTGTCCAGGATGGGCTTTGTTTAATGTGCTTCTTCACGAAAGTCGGCAGCTCTAGAGAACTGCCAAGGGGATGCGCTGCAGGGAGCTGCTCGTGAGTCCCTCGCCTCTTTTATGGGGTTGATGTGTAATGAAACAGTTTTGTCAGGGGGAAAGAATTCAGGACAGAGCCTACCATTCCCCCAAACACTGTAAGGCAGTGGTTCTCAACCTGTGGGTCACGACCCCTTTGGACATCAAACGACCCTTTCACGGGGGTCACCAGATTCATAACAGTAGCAAAATAACAGTTATGAAGTAGCAACAGAAATAATTTTATGGTTGAGGGGCTCACCACAACATGAGGAACTGTATGAAAGGGTGGTGGCACTGGGAAGATTGAAAACGGCTGCTGTAGGTGAGTAGAATGTTCTGTTGGAGTTTGCCTCCAGGCCCCAGCTTTGCTGCAAAATAATCCACTTGGAGGCTTGATTTGGTTCAAGTAATTATATACACCCCCACAGCCCCAATATTGGCTTGCAGAATTATATTATTCTTCTAATTTAGATAGAAGAATGGTAACAGCCATTCCTTACGGGAACTTAGATTAGATCCCAGCACTGCTAAGTGCCTGACTTTACAAAGTAGAGACAAGGACAGCCTACCTGTGTCCAAGCCGGCCCTTCAGCAACAGGTGTGTGGTGACTATGCTGCACCTGGTGGGCATTTTCTCCACGTGTGGCTAATGATCTTCCACAGCGAGCCTAATTCTTTCCCCCGCCAAAAGTGTATCGATACTTCATCCATTTCCTCAAATATTTGCTCAGTGCTTTAGTATGTCCCAGTTATTATATGTGATGGGTCAGAGACCAAAAATGAGACATACTCCCTTTCCCAGGGTAGCCTGAAGCCTACTGGGGAGATAGAGAAACCCACAGGTAACTGTACTATATGGTAAGACTGCGGATTAATAAACAAAAAGTACCCAAACATGGCATCCAAAATTAGGAGTTTTGTCCTGAATAAAGAGCATTGCTTGATCCCCTATCAGCCTTCCTCTATGATCCCTGGGCCCCAAGCCCCTGCGAAGGGACAGGCACTCACTTTATGGAGCTGACGGTATGAAGAGGTGTGCTGGGCTCTGAGGACACTCCGTGGGCACACACCTCTGCTGGATGAGGGCCTGCGGGTGTGAATGTCATCCCCCCACATCCATCCCCGGCATCGCATTGGTGCATTGGGAATGAAGTATCACAGGAGGGCAGCCATTCCCGGTTTCCAGGGTAAGCAGACCTGTACCTGGAAACCCCTTCCCTTGTAGAAACAGCTCCTCTGCTGGTTCATTTCTGTGCATCCACTGTTGCCCCTACTTCTCCTAAATCCATTCCACTTCTGTTGTCATCTTATCTCAGCTGCCAATGCTGCTCGCTTCAACATCACCTCTGCCTCCATGCCACCAAATCCAGTGGTCACTTGTCTGTCTCTCAGCATCCTGTTTGCACGGGGTTAACCATGCAACCCCTCCTTCATGAAAACGCTTGTCGCTTGCCTTCTCAATCATATCTGCCACCACCCCGTACTTTTCTACTACAGCGTTCTGTAATAAGAGGCATCACTTTCATGTGGCCTTTCTCCCCATGATTTCAGAACTCCTGCTCAAATGACTGGGTGGGAAGATGCAAATCAGATGCTAGAGGCCCACCCAGCAGAAGCTACGTGCTAGCAATGCAAATAAGGTGTAGGCGCCTAGTGGGAGTAGAACCATCCAAGTAAGGTAGATGAACAAATGAAGTATAAGGGATTGGTTAGTTTTTAAAATGTGCCATCTTAGAGGCAGGAAGAGAGTGGAGCAGCACACACCCTATAGACTCAAGTCTGCACTGAGAACCTTCTAGACTCAGGAGACTGAGAGAGAGGGACAGAGAGCTGTAACATCAGAGTTTATGCAAGGTGGTAAGAAGTCACAGCAGAGTCATGGCGGCAGCAGAACCAGAAAGCCAGCTCATGGTAGAGCTCTGGGCTGCAGTGTGGAGACGGTGGGTGTGCCATCACGTCAGACTCAGAGCTGAGCACCTTCATGCAGGAGGCTTCCTGGTACTGCCGGACACGTGGTGGTGGCGCTAGGCTTCCCAACCCACAGATCAAGAGACCTAAGCGCCTTAAGGCCAGGGCTGATAAAGGAGTAGGGTGCCTCATGGAACTTATTGGTAGTGCGAAAATGCTTTGTAACCCTTGCCTGAGCAGAGCAGGGGAAAGGCAAGAAGCCTTGGGCCAGAGAAGTACTTGCCTGTAAGTATGACTGAAAAAATGCTATCCTGGTCAGCAAACTGGATCTTGGGTTCTTCCTGTTCCTGAACTGTGATTTGTTACTTCCTCGATAAGCCTCAAAGCGGCTGGTATTGGAATGATAAAAGGTTCTTTCTGGTTTCTTCATGGCCGACAAAGCGGCACAGGAATAGCCCCACATTTGACAATGCGGATGTACTGGAACAGTAACAAATGGGGAAGATTCAGGGTCAGTGTGTGTGCCAAGCATATTCAGACTCAACAGTGCCCAGTTCTTTGTGTCGCCACTCTCCACCAAGCAAAGCAAGCTCACTGCCATGGGCTCACCGACTCCTTCCTTGGAGCCCCATAGTTCAGGGGACAGGGTGGATTCCAGGATGCACTCAATGGTAGTAGAAAGTTCCATCTTTCTCCCGTGGAGCAGCTGCTAGTTTTGAACTGCTGACCTTGCAGATTGAAGCCCAACTCATAACTGCTACGCCATCAGGGCTCTCCGTGGTCTTGGTAATAATTCATTCTCTTATATCAGGTCCCTGAAGAGACTCATTACACCTCTGCCAAGGCTCTCATTCCAGGGTGATTTTCCAGGATTCTTCTAGTGCACTTACATTTTATAAATTCAGATCTCTGTCATTTTCACTGCCTTGGCCTTGACTGAACTAGATCAAACTAGTTTGAGCTAGCTTCATAGGCCTGACTCTGGGGGCTGATGCTCCTGATGCTCCTGTCCAGTGAAAACAGACATAATTATGCCCTCTTGGTGTCTCTGTTCCTCATCTACAAAGTGGAAATATCAATGGAACTTCTCTCGTATGTTATTGAGAGGATTAAGTGAGGATATGCCAAGTTCGTGTGTTAGGTCAACAGTAATGATTGGCTCTGATCCGTTGATGCTGGTTAAGCTTGATCCCATCCCCTCTCTCCCCACTCACTGCAGTGTAGGACTGCCCCTGGGTCTCTTCGTCTGGATGAGAATACCGGGGCCTTGCACAGAGCTTGACGACCAGACGGATTTGAGTCTGTGCCAGAGCAACAGTTTTCATTGCATTCTGCGTGTCTCTAAGGCTCCAAAGACTCTTCTTTGAAATGTGAGAGGAACAAAGAACGAAAAACTGGGAAAGAGGGCAAGGCGACTGAATCCTTGCATCTAACTTCAACCAGAGAAGCCCAATTTTTATTTGATTTGTTTCCTTGACTTCTACACAGTTTGTGTTTGGAAGGGAAAAAACAGATTTATACAGCTAAAGACATTTAAAAGCCGTTAGGCCCTACTGCTTCATAATAATTTGATAGATTCTTAAAACAAATAACAATAGCAACAACAAACTAGTTCCTGCTGAGTTAATTCTAACTCATAAGAACCTCACATATTTCAGAGTAGAACTTGGGTGTGTAACAGCATCACTCTGCCATTGAGTTGATTCTGACTCATAGGGGCCCCACAGGACAGTAGAACTTCGCCTGTGGCTCTCTGAGACTGTAAATCTGTCTGGGAATAGAAAGCCTCATCTTTCTTCCAAGGAGTAGCAGGTAGTTTTGAACTGCTGACCATGTGGTTAGCAGCTTCATTCATAATCCAATGGGCCACCAGGGCTCCAGCAAAGGTTTCTAGGCAGTGGTCAATAAATAGATTTTTTTAAAAATACAAACTGCTTTGAGAGCTGCCCAAGACAGTCACAGAGTTAAGGCACCTGAAGTGTGTGGTTGAACGTGGCACCCTTTACAGCCCAGCCCCGCACTACTCTGCTTTGTGTAGTGTCTCCCTTTTGAAAACCAACAGTCCCATCTATTTTCAGGTTTTTTTTTTCAACCTATAGATTTACAGATCACTGTTAGGCAGAATAAAATTTTGCCATTAATTTGTTTAGGAAACGGTTCAAATCCATAAATTCATCCTGGTGAAAACTGCAGTTTAAGAATTCTTATTTTGACCTCCTACAAAGGCGTGTCTGTGGTTCCCTGTCCTTAGACACATAAGAATTGGAGGCAAGGAAATATGGGTTTGGAGAAGTTTGGGTCCAGCTTGCTCCTCGCAGGCTCCAGAGTTCCCATCCCACACTGAAAAAAAAAACCAAAAAAGAATTCTAATTTCTTCATCTGCCTTCCCCTGGCGATTGGCTCTTCCACGGGCTTCATGATAGAAAATGAAATCTGAAATCAAGAGAGTCAGGAGGCACAAAAGAAAACACGGGTCTGTGTTGTTTTTGTAGAACACAGAATTTTCTCCCACCACGATGGATTTTTGGCTTAACTGTTCAAGTGTAACTTAGAAACGCCTGATGTGCCCCTAAATACATTGCCCTGACTGCTAACTTCGTGACTACCTTACATACTCGTGTATACTCGTGCAAGTGTTTCAACACATTTTTAATGCAGTTTTTGTGGTAAAATTAGGTGCCTCCGCTGATACTTGGGTCAGCTTACACTCAGGTATATACGGTACACTAATTGTCTTATTAAGGCCCGGGTTTTTCCAAATAGGAGCTCGTTTGCAGACCATTGAGAGCACACAGGTGACTGCCCAAATGGCTGTGTCCAGCCTGGTGGCCCCCATTTGCCTGTTGGTGCGCAGCTGCCCCGGGTGCCCATGGTGGGTCTGAGCGGTGCATCAGTCCCGTGACCAGCGAGTAGCGGTTTCATTATGGTTCTAGAGCTTCCACCTGGCTGGACACAGCCGATATCAGCGGAGGACCACCAAGTGGAACGGGAATGAAAATGTCACTGATTTTTCTCTCTGACACTCTGGTTGTTGGACATTGTGTCACACTAATCTCTCATTAGAGGCTTCAGGTTGGTGAGCCCGGCTTCTCACTCAACACTGCAGGCGTTTCTGTGATCCCCCACCCTCCAGGTTCTTTGCTGCTTCTCGCTGTGCTAATTCAAGCGAATGGAGGCAATGCTAGTGTTAACAGGCAACCCACATTTCGTGAAAAAGAGACAGCATGAAGCCAAGCCTGTTGTGATATTGACAGAGCCTAGCACTTCCAATCATTGCAGATTCTGAAATGCAATGACTGCGTTTGACAAAGTTGACTGAATTTATGAGCTTCCCTCTGTCAGGTTCATTGCTCGCTCAGGATCTGTCTCCTCCTATGATGAGGGATTTTTAGATGAGTTTTTTGCCACCCAAGAGTGATATGTCTTACCTCTCTATAAAAATGTACATCCTTAAAAGCCCCAGGCTATTCGTGTGTTCTGGGTGCATTGTGGGTGTTTTGTAGTCAGCTGGCTTCCCTCTTTAGCAGGTGTCTCTTAACCTGCAATGAGATAGAGGTTGTGTTTGTTTAGTTGCAGTAAATACCTAGTCGTGTTGGCCCTCCCCTTCCACTTCATGGGTCGTCTCCGTGAAGCGTAGGCCCGTGGGAGAACCACGTTCTAGGGAAGGTCAAGTAGTGGCTGCCTGTGGATATGCCCAACTGGGAAGTGGGCAATGGAGGCCAGAGGCGGAAATAAAGGAGACCAGTCTCTTTTGACCAGGTTCTAGGGACATGCCCTTTGTTCCAGGCAATGACCAGTACTGAAGGTGGGTGCTGGATGAGAGGCTAGACAGTTCATTTCCCCAGGACTCCTGACTCAGGAGTTTGAGGTGCATGTGAGCATGGGATGCGTGGAGGTCTTTATTTACCTTTAATTAACCTTATTTGCGAATTCTTGCTTTCACAATCCCAAGTCCAGAGACCATTTTTGCTCTCTGGGCGCTACTCAATAGAAGACTTTCAATCAGTAGGTCTCAAACAGGGCTGCACATAGGAATCTCCTAGGGAGCCTTAGAAAGACTCTGAGGCAAGGGG
This sequence comes from Tenrec ecaudatus, assembly GCF_050624435.1. NCBI lineage: Eukaryota > Metazoa > Chordata > Mammalia > Afrosoricida > Tenrecidae > Tenrec > Tenrec ecaudatus. The sequence continues at coordinate 109,148,023 of NC_134531.1, read as the reverse complement.
CCTACCTCACCCAGATTCTGATTTAAGTGGGCTGCGACCTGGGCTCCGGGTGACTACTGAGTAGGTGGCTTGAGCAGCACTGTTCTAAAGCCTTGTGCTTGTATTCTTCGTTGCAGGCACAGCTGGTACTCCTCCCACATCAGGAAATAGGTATGAAGCGTTGCTTGGTTTTATGTTGGCTACAGTGGTGGGCCTAGGCAGACCGGGATTGAGTGGGAAAGGAGGAGGCAAGGCAAGGAGCAGACAGCACAGTTGTCCGCAGAGAAAGAGAAAAGCAGAGCACGTGCGCTCTCGTTCACACCTAGCATTCTTTTCGCAGCCCTTAACCGGTTGGGAAGACTTTCCCATTTTGTTTCATCATGGGGGCTGCTTGCAGCCAGATTGGGCCTCTGCAGCCACAGCTATTGCTGCCCCTTCCTCCAGAGAATGGGGCGAGCGGTGGTAAAAAAGTGAGCCAAGGTTCTGCCCTGGACTTTCCCGCTCTAACCATAGGGACACGTCAGCGGAATATGGCAGGTCACCCAAACGAACAGAGCAAAACATCTCTCCGCAAAGGAATGGAGACACACTCATAACCATGTGCTGGACTTCAGAGAACGGGCACCTGCTACTGGCTGTGCAGGTCCTAGAAATCAATGTATAGTCTGCTTTTATTTTTTTTCTTAGTGTCCTATTTAAAATTGCACTTAGATGACTCATCCCATTTACATGCAAGTTTGGGGTGGTACTAAAATTCCCATTACCCTTATTTTATCCTCTTTAATCTGTGCCCATCTCGGGCCATGTGGGCCCTTGCTGAAAGAGCGATCAGGGCTCATTGTCCAGAATGACTTTGCCCACACCTGGTTAGTGCCAGGCTCCACAGGCATTCCGTACACTTCCCAGAGTACCAAGAAATTCCGAGAGGAGCAGACTCCACAGGCATGTGGCCCGAGAGACAACACTCTGCAGGAGTCAGCCTCTGGGGCTGTTAGCAGTGCATGGCTTTGCCCAGGGAGTCTGTGAAGAATGACAGACCAGGGCGAGGGCAAGAGCCCAGAATGAGGAGGCAGGAGCTGAGTGTGCGATTTGCGACGCCATCACAGACACGCTGTGGGCGCCTTACTCTCCCCTCCTGCAGCTGCAGAGCGGATCTCTCTGCACCCCCTCCTCAGAGCAGTGCTGTTTGGAAGCATGACTTGACTTCACATATACCCTTGAGATTGTGGAAGGGGCAGGGGACGCACTGCAGAATGGAAAGGTGAAGGGCTGTTGAGCTGCTGCGTGTCTATAGCTCACGAACAGATTCCTTTCCTCTGCTGTGTGACACGTGCAGATCCTGTGCACTGGTACACAGGCTGGCACCTCTCCAGGGGCCACATCTTTGAGAAAACCCTCTCTAATGCTCTTCAAGAATGCTGGGCTTCCATCCACAGCAAGCGCCCTTCCCCCAGGAAGCGGGCATCAGCCTCCGGTGCTGCCAGTGCGATCATCCTTCTTCCCTGACAGCAGGGCAGCGAGGCCGATCTGCTTTGCTCACCGTCCGCCCTCTGGTCTGGGGAGAGCAACGCCCGTTGCTGCCTCAGTCTCAGTGGGCCCGGCCAAAGGGCCCCGTGTTTTCATGCGACACATGTCCGTGCGGCCACAGCCCCACCACAGAAGAGCCTGCAGGCCACGTCCAAGCCTTACAGTGTGCCTTCCCACACAACAGCATTTTGAATTGACCATAGAGGAATTTAAAATCTACTTATCTGCAAGCTGTGATTAAAACAACAAGTCCCCAAATTAAAATGAACGTCAGTAAGCATGTCACTGGGCAGGTGATCAGCTGGGCCCCAGATTACAGCACATCATGAGTCCGCCCTGTCCTCACAGTGTGAGGCTCTATCAAGAACACTAGTGTGGGGATCCTGGATTCAAGTCCTGGCTACCGTTTATTAGCTGCACGACCATGTGCAACATGCTGATCCTCCCTGACACTGGTTCTTCGAGGGTGCGCAGGCATTTTTAGGGTTTCGGTGCCCGGAGAGGAATAGCTGTACATTGTGCCTCCTTATCGGAATAGGGCCTGTGGTACTGTCTGTTCACTAGGATGGCAAATCAGTGCTTTGGCATATTTTATACACTTTGCCAAAATAAACCATGCTCAAGGAAGCAAAGGGCTTGATTGTGTCTTCTGTCTCATGAAAGCCCAATCCTCATAAGTACCATGTTCCTTAGTGTGTGGGATAGGGGACTTTCGGTTAGAAAAATGTTTCCTATCTGGAATTACGTGATCCACTGCAGTATTGTCCATGTGTTCTCCAGGTCACCAAATCCCAACTACCACCCTGCCAACAAACAATAAAGCCCCAGATTTCCATTTGCGCCAAGGCAGAGGTGAGGACAGATTGACCCCTGAAGCCTAGAAATCAGAAGGGGCTCAGTGGGTGGGAAATAGCTTCACTTCAAATCAGCACAGCTGTCCACAATTCTCTCTGTCACCTGAACGCTGACCTTAGACTGGATGGCACAGCCTTCCCACAGGCTCTCTGGGACCCTTCCTGGACCTGCCACCCCAAGGAGGGCACTGATAGTACAGGCTCGTGTATCACATCCTCTGAACTGTGAGGAAGTCTTTGGAAGCCAGCTCACATTCAGGGACCATTTGCATGTCTCTCAGTGTGCACACTTGGGGTAGAGTGTCATTGATCTCCAATAAAGAAGCCTGCCATCAATTAAACTGAAATGCAGCCTCGTCATTTCCAAGCACTGCATGACAGACACGTCCGCAGCAAAAATTGTTGACCCGCCATCAGTCTGTCACGCCCTGTGCAAAACCATTTTAAATGCCAGAGACAGCGTCCAGTGGAAATGTTAGTAGACACTCCGTTTGGGGCATTTATGGGAGCCCCCAGTTCCTTTAACACTCTGAATTCATGCCATAGTGCTCTGTGGCTTCCATAAATGCCCAAGAGTAGTCCTGGAGGCTTTGTGGGTTATGCATTGACTACTCAACGCCAGGTCAGCAGTTTAAAACTACCAGCTGCCCCCCCACCCCTCCCCCAGAAGGCTGCGGCTCTCTACTTCTGTAGACAGCGACACGCTCAGGATGCATGGGGGCCCATCCTGCCCTGCCCTGTAGGGCAGTGAGTTTGGTTTTGGGTTGTAAATGCTCAAACTTTAGAGACTACAACCACTGTAACTGGAAAGTATCTGCTGCAGGAGCTCATCGGTGGTTTTTTTGCTCGATCGGTTGTTTTCCCATTTTGTCGATACATATTCATTGAACAAGTACTATACCAAGCCATTTCATAAGTACTTATGATGTGCTTGCTAGGCTTTTCTCAGGGGCTGCAGATTAGGCAGGTGCACTCAAACGTGCTGTGTGGATGGGCTGTCATCGTGGAGAGAATACGCCGGCGCGAAGGTAGGACTGGAAGCAGGTGACTAAAGGCCTCCTTGCTGTGAAGGAACTTACACTGGAGTAGTGTTCTATGGCGCATGCTTGTGGACGTGTTTTGAACAGTGTCCCTCTTTTCTTGAAAAAAGGCAAGGATCTTAAGTGGTTTTTATCTTCTTAGAGTGCTCTTATATACTCAGGTGTCAACTCTCTGCCCCAGCCCTCAAAAGGGGCATGCCGTACTTTGTGAATCCGTTGTTTCATAAATTATCTTTTCTGAGCAGTCAGCACCATTGAAGGAGCCCTGGTGATCTAGTGGGCTGCGCATTGGTCTGCTAACCTCAAGGTGCCTAGTTTGAAACCACCAATTTCTCTACAAGAGAAAGATGAAGCTTTCTACTCCCGTGAAGAATTAGCCTCGGAAACCCATAGGCAGTCAGTGCTGCCCTGTCCTGTAGGGTCACAGTGAGTTGGCATAGACCCGATGGCAGCAAGTCGACGAGGGATCGTTGAAAAGCGAGTCCCAGCTTAGGTGTGCACTGAATTCGGGAGCTTGCCGGGAAGGCATTGCGTGGCGATAAGGACATGTCATGGCCCCGAGAACTTGGTTCTCCCAGTTTTTGGCCCTCTGAGCTCTCCCTTCACCCTTCCATAGGAGCGAGCGGCAGCAATATAATGAAACAGTTGTGTGATTTACCTTAATTAGCATACCAATTTGCCTTACATCTTCAAAAAGTGCTAATAGATGTTAACTCAAAATAGATTAAAATGCCAGACAAATTGCTACTACCTTTAAAAGAGCCATAATAATTTTGAAAATGTAAATTATGGTTATGCAGTCTTTGGAGAGAACTATACAATCCAATCCTTATATTTTTTTAAAAAGGTGGTGTGTGCTTTTCTCTCTTTAATCACAGTAATTTCTTCAAATGACACCACTGCATATTTCTTTAGGAAGATACACTGCATTTTTCAAATCTCGCGTGTAATGTAGGAGTTGCCATTGGTAGATTTCAATGAGAGGAAAAGAAATTGAATACTGAAAACCAGGAATCATGGGGAAATTAGAAAAGAAGCCTTCAATTTTATATTCCCTTTTATATGACATACATTTTCCGAGTTGGAACAGAGAATGGGTCTTTGCATGGTAGCCAGTGGAACTGAGCATGACAAACTGCAGAGACGTCCATGTAGGCAGGACGACTTTAGCTGATTGGGACTCTGCTGTTGTCTTACACCGAAATCCTTCTCTCAGGCACCAAAGTGCTTTTGGAGTCTATACCAAGAGGTGAGCATGATTTGTACTTCTGAGGGCTAAATGAGCATGACTTTCATGTAAAATTTGTCACACTATGTTACCAAGAGACAATGTAAGTTAAAGATCTAACCTTCCCTAGTGGAAGCTCATGTATTTCCCCTGAATAGTTTCCACACAACTAAGTTCTAACGTGGGCTATTTGCATTTCCCCCACTGCTTTGTCTCTAGAATTTTCAGAGCACAGTTAGTAAATGGACTGCTTAGAATATACATGACATCCGCAGAGCATTACTGGTGCCATTTTTCGTACAGGCACCGAAAGCCAAATTATTGTCTATCTGTGCCTGTCACTGATGAGAGCCAGAGGAATAACACGCCATCCTTTAGAGTCTCAAGTACAGGTGCACCTGACTTTCTGCAACAGAGAGAAGCAAATTAAATTTTGGTAGATCAAGAAGATGTATAAAATAGATGAGGGGAGCTGACAAAATAGATTCATTCGCCTTATCAGGAAACAATTACTCTCTAATTTATATACTTCATCGAGCCTTATATTCATGTATCAGGTTTGCTTAAAGTGAATCGTTTCGCCCTTCTTAGAAAACAGTTACCCTGTGGAGATATTTTCCCTTTTAAAGAAGCTGGCCCTCCAAAATAAATTGCCTGTCAACACTCGGCACAATGTTTTGTATAGTCCCTTGTGGAGATTTGAAAAGATGTACCATAGAAGACAGTCCCTGTTGTTATTGGAGGCGTAAATGTTTTCTCTTATCCATTCTGTTATCTTTTCTGTTAGTTGTTCCTTGAATGTTAAGTGGTCAGAACTGTGTTTGCTTTCTGTTGCATCCTCTTTAGCCAGATGACGTCAGTCCCACCCCCCACCCCCTCTTTAGAGAGACCTGCACGCACACAGGTAGTTTCTGGTGGGAGGAAGGAGCCTTAACAGGCACCTGGGGAGCATCAGGGGAACAAACGGGAAACTATCAAGACAGCAGTTATTTCAAACCTAGACTGTGTCACGAAAGGCACTTCTGGAACCTTCTTCAGAGTGTTTGGAGATAGAATAGAGCCTTCTTGTACATGACGTCCTTTTTAAAGATTACCACTGACGTGATGATTATTTTATTTTGAACATTAAAATTAATGCTACCAAGATTTATTTCTGAAAGACCTCAGAAAAGGACCAATATTGAGTAACATTTTAAGAATTTATCTCTCAGAACATATGAAGTAGCTTGTGCATTCAGTTGCAATCTCTTGAATGCCTGCTAGAGTCAAAAGAGCTCCTTTGAGAAGCTTTGTGTTATTGTTTTAGATCAGACTCAAGCCTGTGACATGAGCACTTGTGTCTCCTTCTAGTTGAGGAAAGCAAATCTTAACGGAAATGCAGGATTCAAATCTCAGGCCTGGCTGACTCTGAAGTGCACAATGTTCACCACAGTCACCATGCTGCTTCTTCACTCCACCGACAGCCCCACAGCCTGCACAATGCCAGGCAAGCTCTGATCTCCAGAAACCTTCCCCAGGGGAGAGACAGGCCACCGAGAAGCTGAGTGCATGCAGCTGAGAGCGCCTAACCCAGGGCTGCAGATCACTGCTTCCCTGCGTACTGACCAAAATGTGGATCAACGCCCTGCTAGAAACAGAGTCTCCCTCTGAGCAAACAGCGGCCTTGTTGCCTGGCATAGAACACCCAGGACAGATACCGTCAGAAGCAGCAGTGCCCACGGTGGACGTCAGATGAGAGCGCCTGGAGGCCGCGGCCTCAGTTGTGGCCAGAGCTCAGAGCACTCGCCTCTCTGCACCAGGCTGCCCGAAAGGCTCACGACGCTTCCTCCGTGCCCCCATCCTGGAGCGTGGGCCTGTGATGTTCACCATTCCAGTTACCATTTTGGGTCCAGATATCTTTCTAATATTCCCACATTTTACAAATTCAGCTCTCCCCTGATTTTACGGCAGCAGCATGACGGACCCCTTTCAAGCCGGTGAGAGTCCCTGGCATAAAGCGAAGCCAGACCTAGCCGGTTGCCTGCCATGGGTTGCGCAGAGAGCCTTGGAGAGGGGCTGGTCTAAGGACGGTCACTGAAGGGAGGCATCCTTAATCTAAATCTGTGTTTCTGAGGACCAACCGTCATTACGATGTGGTAGATTACTGTCTGACTTTGCCTTGGCCCTTGGTTTCTGTTTTCATTTGTAGTTATTGTTTCATTTTTCATTCACTAATCTCTCTGCCGGCCTAATGAATACAAAAGTGATGATAGCTTTTGTACATCTTAAATTGAAGCAGGAGAAGTGGCCATCAAGCAAAGCAATTACAGTTGGACTTGGAGCCACCATAATAAGTACTATGAAGGGAAGAAGGCCCCAGAGTGGTGTCATGGGTCATGCAGTGGCCTGCTCATCGCGGGCCCCCAGTTTGGAGCCACCCCCGCTCTGTGAGAGGCAGATGAGGCTTTCCACTCCTGTGAGCGGTGACATCTGAGTTCTCCTCCATCCTGAGGATTTACTGGACGTAGGAAGGATCCCTACCAGATCTGATAGTTCCTACATCATGCAGATCAGAACAAGAATCAGCTGCATGACCCAGTGGAATTTGGACTGAATTTATCTAACCACAAGCCAGTTTGACACACAGGAGTGCTCTGACAAAACTGAACTACCCTCAACGAAATGCTGAAATCTCAAATCTCAGTCAGAGTGAAAGCTTCGCACACAGCAGGTCCCCTGACACACCGTGTGATTCAGGAAAGTGCCGGCCGCTGAGCCCTCATGGCCTTCACCCTGCCGCAACGCAGGGACTCAAAGGAAACATGTGGAGTTTGATGTTACCGTGGGATTTTCCTGGTGGTCCTGATCTTTTCAATAATGGACACCAAGAAGAGCACAAAAATGTGTTTCACAAGTGCCTTTTTTGCACGAGGTATACATGAAATATCGATATATTTGAAAATGCCCGAGTGCTCAGTAAAGATTTTAAATAAAGGTACCTAAAAGTTGTGGTTCTTAGGTTAATCATTTATTTATCTACAGGATGAAGAAAGCTGTCTACTTCTGTGATATGAACTGCAATCAGCTTAAAAATAATTGACAAATTAATCCCTTCACAGCACAGCAATTGTAAAGGTGTTCGTTTTAATTAGGCCTGTCTGATTGCCTTGTCTAATCAAGAATCAAGGTGGTATCTTTGATGGTTAAGGTGTTCTGGGGCCATCGCTGACCTGCCAGCCATGTGTGTTTTAATTATTGACTCCTCACATTGCAGCCCTTTCCACAAAGGGACTTGAAGTTTGCAATACCTTAACACTTAAAGGAAGAAAAAGAAATGCTTCCCCCAGCATTTCTTTCTGGGACTTGGATAGCTTGTGTTCTACAGTTTGCGTCCTCAGAAGATGCTGTGAGCCGGTGATGAAGGTGTGCGTTAGGGGGCCCCCTTCTTTCTGCTGTGCCTTCAGCACACTAGATTTTTCAGTGAACAGTGGTAAGCGCTCGATGGGACACAAGTGGTCAGTTCATCGGAAGCATGTTATTTCTTGACTTGGTACGCCATGAAGGAAATCCCGATGGTGAGTCTTGTACTCAGAAGTCAGGAGGAAGGTAAGGCAAACAGGGATAAGTCTCACCAAACACTTGCTCGTGCTCCTAAGAAGTCCTGAGACAAGGCCCTGGTGCCATTCCCAGCAGCCTGCAGCATGCCCGTGAGCATGAGCAGCTGAGGGCCCCGTGGTCCCTGTGCATAACGGCTGCTCTTGTTCGGTTGCAGGTCAATGAAGTGACGGTGGAGCAGCTGGTGCAGCAGTACCCCCACATCACCTTCAGCACCGTCCTGCAGGACTGCAAGAGGACCTTGGAGAGGGCCTACCAGATGGGCTGGACCCCCAACATGTCTGCTGCCTCCTCCTAATGCCCCTGCCCTCCTGTGGGCCTCCCGGATGCAGAGGAGATTAGGGGTGGAGGATCTCTTGGAAAGGTTTTAACTGTCACCTGTGTGTGTACGTGAGCATATATATATATATATATATTTGTGTCTCATTCGCCTGCTGCATAGCATAAGCTCACGTGTGACTTGTTCCCAGTTGAGCTGGTTTATTCCCGGGCATACTCCCCGTCCCCACCCACCAAAACCCAGCAACAGCTAAAGTGTTTGAAAGCCACAAAACTTCTTGATTTTAAGTTTGAAGGCTTATTCTCTACACAAAACAAAAAATTAAATGTAGAGTTCCAAAAATGGATGTGTTCATTTCAAGCTTCTGGTTACTATGGACTTAGGGAGACCCACCAAAAGAATGCAGGCTTCTTTTTGGGGTGACTGACTTATGACTTCTGCTGGTTTATAACCAGGCCCTGATGTTGCGCTGTTTGGGAGCCTTCAAACCCCAGTACATTTGAGAAATGTCAAGCCCACCACACATGCAGGCACACACACGCTCACGTCTCTGTTCACAATCTAAACTCCCTTGGCCAATTCTCAAAAGTTAATTATCCATTAGTCCACAAATGAATTAGATCAGTAGTAAACTTGTTAGTTAAGTATTCTGTTAATGTTGTGTTAGCTCTTATTTTGTGGATTATAAATTTTAAAAACTGGTCGGGATATATTTTGATGATAATCATAGCATTAGCCATATTGAAACCATCATTGTAATTAATGCTGTGCAGTTAGTTAAAAAGAAAAGGAAAAAAAACCCTGTAGATCATTTAATTATTTTGGTAATTTTGGTAATTATGAAAGTTAATTTTGGGATTTGGATAGAGTCAAATTAATAGAGGACTAATGAGTGAGATATAAGTAGACAATCTTTCTCTTGATTTTGTTTGTTTGTTTCGCTTTGCCCTGGGTTTTAGAACAGGTTATTCAGATATGTGCATGTTACCAGTTTTGATTAGTTGTTACGCTACTGCAAAGATCTGCTGGCTAATGTATGGGTTGAAAAAACAAAACTAGAAAATCTGTTCATTCAAATTCTGTTTTCACTTGTCAGAAATAAACTTTTTTTTTTTCAAATTAAAGATTGCCAGCTTTTGGTTAAGATCTTACCTATCAGTAAATGAATATATATTTTGATTTCATACATCCTTACAATTAATTCCTAGCTTTGGGTTAAGACAGTTCCTATTGGCAAATGATATATGTTTTGATTTTATACATCCTTACAATTAATTCATAGTAGGGACTCAAGCTAAAATAACTTATCCTGTGTCTACATTTATAATAAGACAGCAGGAAGCCCTTTTAAACTAAAAAGTGATTATCTTTCACAGTAGAGGTAGAAACAAAACTTCGTATTTGCTATTTATTCTTCTCTGATGTGGGCATAACTGTTATTTAGTCTTTAACAGATAAACTGAAGTCTGAGGTTTATTTTCTCTAATCCCAATAGCGCTAAAATGTTCCTAGCTATAAGAAACAAAAGATATAGATTTACATTTGAATGCTATTCACTTATTTATAACGACTCCCTCTTTCCTTTGATTATGTCAGCATGTTTCTGATGTAGCATTTTATTTTTGTTTTTGATTCAAATCAGTTAAGTATAATACGTAAGTATCAAGGGTACTTTTCTCAGAACTAAATGTCATCTTAACTTAATTTGAAGGAATACAATTTGTGTAAGAAAAAAGCTGTTTCGATTAACAAACTGTATTCTGATACAGATGTTGAACTGGATCATTTTCATAGTCACCTTCCCACCACTGGGAAAAAATCATCTTCTTTCACAATATTTTAACTGATTTCTAATCCAAAACTAATTTATAAGATAGTATGTATAGTAATAGTAGCTTGAGTGAATAAGAAAAAGTTTAATTTTTATATATGTCACACTATATTTTAAATAGTTAATAAAGGACAAAAGATATGAGCGCCATCTCTAATACAGATGATATCATTTCAGTTCAAAATTGTAATAACCGTTGGAGTGCTACAGCTTGGTTGTCAAATGGCTTTGGAAATGATTAACTGATTTTTTTTAATGTCGCATTGTTTGCCTGAAGTACGCACTATTAACATGCTTTAGCTTTGGGGACTGTGGGGAGGGGTCTTGCACTTATTCTTTAAAATGTTGACTAATCCAGAAAGCCTAACGCAGCCTAGCCTGGAAACCTGCTTTGATATATTTGTAGAATCTGTAGAAATATACTATCCAGCCCGAAAGGATTATTTTTTTTTAAAAGAAGCCAACGAGCATCACCTTGATTGATTCTAGGATGGTTTGAAAAGAGGCTTAAAATAGGTCTCCGGGCAGTGCAGCTTCTCTTTTTGCTTAGGATGTCATAAATACACGTGAACTCAGTTAATGCAGGGCTTTCCTTTCTCTCCAAAATGTCAACAGTATTTTCAGAATGAAGACTATGAAATATATTGCTATCGTGGAAAATTCTGGTCCTTTGTCTTTAATGTCTTTTTGAGTGGATAAAGACAATTCACCCAGTTTGTAGTTTCTATATTTCCGTGAATCTTTGGACCTTGCACTGGGTTGCAATAAAAGAGAAACGAAACACTGTGTCTTTGGGCTTCTTTCCGAGACAGTAAATGGCCTCCCTGGTGCTGGCTGAGTGTGGTGTGTGCAGCGGTGGTGCCCTGGTGCGCTTCACTGTGGACCTGATTCCGTGTGATGAGCACCAATGGGAAACCAGGCTGGCCTCGGGAGGCTCTCACTTGGCTCGTGGTTAGACAGAGAAAGTGAAACCTCAAGACGTTTGCTGGGAGGTATGTGAAGGGAAAGCCCCATTCTTTAAACATTTGTTCGTTCACTCATTTATTGAATAATCCAGATAATAAAAAACATTTTATTGGATGTCAGCGACTTTTCACCCTCACATCGCTCATAGCCCAGCAGAGACACATTCTTGAAAACTAGAAATGACAGGGAAGTGTGGTAAGCACAACAACAGGCATGGTGATGGTGCACACGGAGCTCAGAGCAGCAGCCTTGGGAAGGGGGAGCTCCACGGGGGTTTAACGGGTTTAAAGGAGTAAGAGTGATTTCCCAAACATTGTGACGAAGAAGGGAGGACAACTCGGGAATTTCAAATATGTATTTACTGATATATGCTTGTTTATATATATATATTTGCATATATAAATGCAAATGAGGAAATGAGACAGGCCCTTGAGGTAACTAAGTGCAATAGGAGGAGCCTCAGGCTGGACTTTCTAGAGAAGCAAAACCAGTGGTGCTTACATCTGTTAGAAAGAGAGAGAGAGAGAGATTTCCATCCCAAAAATGGCTCCCAGTGTTGTACAATCAGATGCGTTTCAGCCCAGGGGAGCTCCAAGTCCCTAAATCGGATGTTAAGCTGGTAGCTTCTCCTAACTCCATGTAAGGGAGGTTGACAAATCCAAGATCAGGAAGACCACAAGTTGGTTGTGGTCTTACCTGAAGTCCACAGAACCAATGGTCAATAAGCTTTGCCACATCTTCCACTAAAAGTAGAAATCAAGCTACACCCCAAGGGAACTTCCTCTCTGTCGCATTAGCACTGTCGCCTGAGTAAGGGGGTTACACACCACCCTAAGATTACAACTGATGGGCTGCTCGGGGAAGATCCCATGGTGGAGTTGGAGACATTGTGTTTGGTGAGGTCCCAGGGGACTGTGAGATGATAACTGCCAAATTACGGGGAATCGTGACCCAGCTAAATGGACACAAACCTAACTATTACAAGAGGGCAGCCCTGTGCTAACCAACCAGGTGTAATACCACAGCAGTCATTCTGTGGGGAAAATATGTAGCAAGCTGATTCCACGAGGATTGCAGTCTTGGAAATCCTACACAGCAGTTGTACTCAGCTTGCTGCATCACCAGGAGTCAGAAGGAGCCGCTAGCGCACAACAGTGTGGAGTGTCGGAGCAGGGAGACGGGGAGAGGAGCTGGGAAAAACTCAAGCACTGGTGGAGGATATTCTCATGGGCTACTAAATCATTCAGATCTGTTAGAAGAACTTTAGTTTCTTTCCACAAATGCAAATGGAAAATTCAAATGCAAGACTTAGCCATAGGGTAGAATGGAGATCCTCAAAGATTTTCTACTTTGTGACGTCTGAAACTCCATTAAAATAACAGCATCAGGGTGGGAAAGGGAGCTGATGTCAAGGAGTCCAGGAAGGAAAAAAAAGAATGTTTGGAAACTGATTGTGGTAGCAATTGTGCAACACTGCTTGATGAGACTGAATTATGTAAGGACACGATAGATGTATTAAATCCCAATTAATAATATTTTGTAAAAGTTTAAATGACTGGCTGTACCTACAAGAAAAAAGGAAATCTCAATTACAGCCAGGACAAAGTAAAATTATAACTATGTGGCCAAATTTGACCAACTTACATTGACCCTGAGAGACCATAAGAATGGTGAAAGGGATTCTGTTAGAAGATCCTGGATAACGTGGGAGAAAATGTGGAACAAAATTCAAAATGGAAGAAAAGACCAGACTTCCTGGTTGGAGCATTCATTTAAGCATTGTGTGTGGCTGTTTTGTGCTACAGTATCAGAGTGCAGTATGTTGAGGTACAAGTTCCAGATGTGTCCAATCAGAAACTCAAGGGCGAAGGCCCAGAAATCTATATTCTTGGGTTAATTATTACTTTACTAATGAATGACAAAAGCTGTTACATCTAGAGAACTCATATCTAGAGCGAGAACTGACATCAGAATATTAGAGGTTATATTAATCTTCATAGCCTCGAGTTTACATAAAAAGAAAGTGTGGAAAGGTTTAAGCTAGTGAATAATGGGGAATTGGATCACACAAAGCTAGCATCCCTGAAGGGCTAGGCCATTTTATAAAGGTTAAAATTTTTTAAAAAACTGAAGAAGCAGGCAGCAAGGGAAATTTTCACTGTTCACTATTCATGAATTGTATAGTTTGTGTTTCTGATAATTCTATTCTATTCTTAAAAGGCTTCATGACCGAAGCAAGCAAAAATCATCCAGTACCCTCAATCCAGATCTTGAAAGAAACTCCACAGATAAAGTCCCAGCAAATATCAACTCATATTCTAAAATCACAGAGTACAAAAGAAAATCAGTCAGAATTAGCATGAGTCAGCAGCAACAACAAAAAATAGAGCCACATTCTCAAAGCCTTTGGTATTAAAATTTCAGATACATAACACAAAACAAATGTATTTTATGTGGTGAAATATTTCAAATGTACTACAAGTTTTAAAATGTGCACGTCCATGTTAAAGCATCTAAGGAGCCCTGGTGGTGTGGTGGTTTTGTGTTGACTGTGATCCTCATGGTTTGCAATTTGAAACCACTGCAGTTGCTTGGAAGAAAGACCGAGCTTTCTACTCCTGTAAACAGTTACAGACTCGGAAACACACAGGGCCTCGCTATGAGTCAGCATAGGACCCGATGGCAGTGAGTTTGTTTTAGTTTAGTGGTTCTTTAGAAATGATAGTTATAATTATTGAAATGTAAGTAGAGGAATTAAGTAGTACAGGGGATGCCATTAAAGGGAGACTCTAAACTGAAAGAGCCAAGTAAAGTAAAAATAATTTTAAATGTATTCTAATGTATAGATAATTTTCACATGGAAGACAGAGACAAAACATGGTATAGGCTTTCTCACATATCGAGTTAGTTTTACAAAAATAAGCTAGAATGAGGAACAAATGACATTTAAAGAGATAGTGGAGTTTCCATCTATTGGTGGTGAAGAATTTTAAAGAGAGTTTTTAGTGGAGTTTCCATCTATTGGAGAAGAATTTTAAAGAGAGTTTTTAGGGGAGAACATAAGAGGTTGAATATTGGATGGAAGAATCCTGAAAATCCTGAATCCTGGTGACCAAAGGGGTTACGCTTTGGCCTACTAGCATCCAGGTCAGCAGTAAGAACACACGTGCTACTCCACAGGAGAAAGGTGAGGCGCCACGCTCCAATAAAAACATGCAGGCTCGGAAAGCTCGGGGAGTAGTTCTCTCTTCCAAGTCAGAACTGACTTGACAGTAGTAGGTTTGGGAACTTTGTTGGATGAGTTAGTTTCAGTATGTACATAAATATCCTAGTAAATATGCTGAGTACAGTGTTAGATGTAGGAGTTAAATTCAGAGAAGTATATTTGTGGCATATGCTTTGTATTTAAATCCATGAGAATTGAATGGATTATCAAGGAATTCACTTGGGTAGAAAGAGAAGAGATTCCGAGTCTCTGTAGTCTAACATTTGGAAATCAGGGTAATGAAGAAAATTCACCAACAGAACCGAAAAGAAATAGGGCTAGGATCAAATGAAGTCTCTCAGGGAGAGAGTGATCGAGCTCACATATGCAATTGCTAAATCAATCAATATCATGCACAAGTAAAGTTCTCCTGTTAAGATTTTTTTCTAATAGTTGTAGCAGTTCATCAGCAGGGAAATGCCAAAATTGGAAGCTGAATTCAGAAGAGATGATAGAATGAGGGATGTCATTGATGGTGTCAGATGGATTTTGGCTGAAAGCAGAGGGTACCGGAAAGATGTTTACCAGTATCTTGTTGACTCTGCAAAGCCCTTTGACCATCTGGACCACCGCAAATATGAATAATATTTCAAAGGATGCGAATTCCAGAACACATAATTGTGCTCAGGCCAAACCTGCCTCTAGACCATAGGGAGCCACTGGAATAGAACATAGCTTAAAGTCAGGGAAAGTGTGCATCAGGGCTCTATTCTTTTACCATACTTTGTCAAACTGTATGCTGAGCCAAGTGTCAGGTGGCTGTATGCTAGGAAGAAGTACGCGGCACCAGGATTACAGGAAGGCTCACTAACAACCACCTTGTTTACTGCACGTGAAGAGATGCTTCCAAGACTACAGGATGGAGGACACCTCAACATAAAGGAAACAAAATCCTCACAAGTAAACCAATAAGCAATATTTTGGTAAATGGAGAAAATTGTGACTTTTCAAGGGTTATCATTTTACATGAATCTATGGAAGCATCACTTAAGAAATCAGATTATGTAATACAATGGGCAGATGTGTGGTAAAAGACCTCTTTAAAATGTTTTAAAATCCCGGAGGGACAAGAGAGCGTGGGAGGTAGGGGAAGAGAGGAGGTGTTGGCCAACACAGGGACAAGGGAACAATGAGTGGCTCAAAACCAGTGGAGGGAAGGGATGGGAGGACTGGTAGGGAGTGACCAAGGGCAAGGTAACTGAGAGGAATTACTGAAACCAGAATGAAGGCTGAACATGGTTGTGGGACAGGAGGAAAGCATAAGGAAATAGGGGAAAGGAGTAGGAGGCAAAGGGCATACATAAAAGCCTAAATACAAACATGTACATATGTAAATATATTTATGATTATGGGGAAATAGACCTATGTGCATATCTTTACAGGTTCAGTAGTAGGGTAGCAGGTGGACATTGGACCTCCTCATGCACACTTCCTCAATACAATAGCACCTTGCCCAGCTAAACGGTCATTCCATGAGACCCACCTTCCCAACATGATTACTGAAGACAAACGTGAAGAAAGCAGATAGATGGTGCCCGGCTATCAAATAGATATAGCGTCTGGGGTCTTAAAGGCTTGAAGGCAAACAAACGGCCATCTAGCTCAGAAGCAACAAAACCCACAGAGAAGAAGCACACAGCCTAAGTGAATACAAGGTGTTGAACGGACCAGGTAGCAGACATCAAGGAACAAAAACAATCATTGTGTGATCACCTTCCTCACATAAACACTGAAGACGAATGTGTGCATAAGCAAATGTGGTGAAGAAGGCTAATGGTGCCCGGCTATTGAGAGATATAGCGTCCGGGACTTAAAGGCTTGAAAGTAAACAAGCAGCCATCTAGCCCAGAAGCAACAAAGCCCACACAGAAGCAGCACACCAACATGTGTGATTGTGAAGGGCAGAGGCGACCAGGTTTCAAACAACAAAGGGGGGGGGGGGCGGGGGGAGGAATCATCACCGTGAATGAGGCGGACTGCGTGATGGGGACTCAATGCCCATCTGTAGACAGCTGGACATCCCTTGCAGAGGGGGAGTGGGGAGGAGATGAGTCACTCAGGGTTCAGTGTAGCAGCAATGAAACTCGAAACCTTCCTCTAGTTTTGTTTTGTTTTTTAACAATTTATTAGGGGCTCATACAACTCTTATCACAGTTCATACATATACATACATCAATTGTATAAAGCACATCCATACATTCCCTGCCCCAATCATTCTCAAAGTATTTGCTCTCCACTTAAGCCCTTTGCATCAGGTCCTCTTTTTTTTTTTCCCCTCCCTCCCCTCTCCCCCCTCCCTCAAGTGCCCTTGGTAATTTATACATTGTTATTTTGTCATATCTTGCCCTATCTGGAGTCTCCCTTCCCCCCCTTCTCTGCTGTCCCTCTCCCAGGG
The DNA here is from genome assembly GCF_050624435.1 of Tenrec ecaudatus. NCBI lineage: Eukaryota > Metazoa > Chordata > Mammalia > Afrosoricida > Tenrecidae > Tenrec > Tenrec ecaudatus. The sequence continues at coordinate 109,131,064 of NC_134531.1, read as the reverse complement.
AAGAGGTCACATGTGGATCTTTGTAATCAGTTCCCCCTTTCCAACCCACTGCCCTCCACTCTCCCAGCATCGCCCCTCACACCCTTAGTCCTGAAGGTATCATCCACCCTGGATTCCCTGTGCCTCCAGCCCTCATATGTACCAGTGTACAGCCTCTGCTCTATCCAGCCCTGCAAGGTAGAATTCGGATCATGGTAGTTGGGGGGAGGAAGCATCCAGGATCTGGGGGAATGCTGTGTTCTTCATCGGTACTACCTCGAACCCTAATTAACCCATCTCCTCTCCTAAACCCCTCTATGAGGGGATCTCCATTGGCCGACACTTGGGCCTTGGGGCTCCACTCTGCACTTCCCCCTTCATTTAATATGGTATATATACATATATATATTCATATACACACATACACACACACATATATATGCATACACACAATACACACACATATATCCTTTTTTTTTTTTTGCATGATGCCTTATACCTGGTCCCTTGGCACCTCGTGATCGCACTGGCTGGTGTGCTTCTTCCATGTGGGCTTTTTTGCTTCTGAGCTAGATGGCCGCTTGTTCACCTTCAAGCCTTTAAGACCCCAGACACTATCTCTTTTGATAGCCGGGCACCATCAGCTTTCTTCACCACATTTGCTTATGCACCCATTTGTCTTCAGCGATCCTATCATGGAGGTGTGCAGTCAATGATAAGATTCTTTGTTCTTTGATGCCTGGTAACTGATCCCTTTGGGACCACTCGATCACACAGGCTGGTGTGTTCTTCCATGTGGACTTTGTTGCTTCTGAGCTAGATGGCCGCTTGTTTATCTTCAAGCCTTTAAGACCCCAGTCACTATCTCTTTTGATAGCCGGGCACCATCAGCTTTCTTCACCACATTTACTTGTTCACCCACTTTGGCTCCAGCAGTTGTGTCGGGAGAGTGAGCATCATAGAGTTCCAATTTAATAAAAGAAAGTATTCATGCATTGAGGGAGTGTTGTAGACACATAGATCTATTTCCCCATCCTCCTATATATCTTTGCATGTACATGTCTTTGTCTAGACCTCCATAAATGCCCTTTGACTCCTAGCTCTTTCCTCCATCTCCCTTGACTTTCCTCCTGCCCTACTACCATGCTTCGTTGCCACCTGGGCTAGAGTATACCTCTTCTCTAAGCAACCTTACCCTTGATCATTTCCCACCAGGCCTGCCACTCCCCCCCTCTCTACCATTTGGGGTCCCATGTTTTTCCCTTGTCCCTGTGTTTGTTAACACCACTTCCTTACATCCCCACCCCAAGTCCCCCTGGAACTGTTGGTCCCGTTGTTTTTCCTCCAGATAGTTCATCCAGTCTGTCCTATTCAGACAGACCTGTGGAGACACTAACATGCACGAAAAAAAGACAGAGGAAAACAAAGCAACAGTATACAACCAGACAACAAAACAACAAAAACAAACCACTGACAAAGAACAGAACAAAACAGTTCTCAAGAGAAAAGCTTGTAGCTAGTTCAGGGATTGTTTGCTGGCCCTTAGGAGCGTTGTCCAGTCCAGTCTGTTGGGGCACCACGCCCTGGCCCCAAAGTCCACTTTCAGCATTCCCTGGGGACCTTGCCACTCCATTCCCTTGCTGTTCCGCTGCACTCCCCCAGTGCATTGCCTCGGTGTGGTGGGATCAGGTCAGGTGCAATTCCCACACTGTGTCTCCGGTGCTGTCCCCTGTATCGCCCTTAGTCACTGAGGGGCATCATTTCTCATAGTGGGGCCAGCCATGTTGTTCTCTCTGTGGACTGGCTGCTCTACTCAGGAACATCATCCTCACGGCCTGGTGGGCCAGGCTGTGCTCCACTCTCTTCTCCTGCCCCTTCATCTGCTCGGCTTCCTCTAGTTCTTGAATGCTTCCTCCCCACCCAATTATCATGATACCAATTCTACCTTGTGGCCCTGGTTAGACCAGAGTATGCACAGCGGTGCTGTAGGGATCTGGAAACAGGGAATCTAGGACAGATGAACCCCTCAGGACCAGCGGTGGGAGTGGCGACACTGGGAGGGAAGGGGGTGTAGAAATGGAGAACCGATCTTGGGGATCTATGTGTAACCTCCTCTCTGGGAGATGGGCAATGGGAAGGTGGGTGAGGGGAGACGCTGGGCAGTGTAAGATAAGATATAATAATTATTTATAAACTATTAAGGGGGAAGGGGAGAGCGGGGAGGGAGAAAAGGAAAATGAGCTGATTCCAGGAACCCAAGTGGAAGGCGAATTTTGAGAATGACGAGAGCAACGAATGTAAAAAATTTTTTTAATTAAAAAAAAATGAGAACAAAAGAAAAAAAATGCTTTAAAATATTAAAAGACCAAAGATGTAAATTTGAAGACTAAGATGCACTTAATCCCCTAATTGGTCTACTCATGAGCAATTCTAAATAAAATCCTAATACAGATTTTTCATCAAATTTAGCAAGCTTATTCAAAAATTTATAAAGAACTAAATGTCAAGAATCATCAAATTATATTTAAAGAATAGCAAATTGATGAAACTTGTGCTACCATATATCAAGACATATAAACATACAAATTAGTCATAGTAATTTAGATAACTTGTTAATTATTTAGAGTTAGGAAAACAAACAGATTAGACAGCCTCAGAACATAATAGTGTATTACAGAAGTGGCAGTATAGATTACCTAGTGGAAAAGAATAAAACACAGGAAAAATTAATCTGGTTAAATTGGCCATTCCTATTGAAAATGAAATCGAACTTGAAACCCTACATTTTGTCATGTAAAAAATTAATGACAAATGGATGAAAAATAAATATAAAAAGCAAAAATCTTAACAGAAGAAAACATAGGATAATATTATAATCTCAGAGAAGGAAAAAACATTTAAAATACACCCTAGTGACAAAAATTGGCAAACTTATCTATACTAAATCCAAAGCTGCTATTCTCCAGAACTCTCTTTGATGATAAAATAACTTCACTAGAAGAAAAGCGTATAGCACATATACCCAACGAAGACTAAGTATCCAGAATATATATTCTTGAATCAGTTGGACAACTTCCTCTCCAAAGAAAATCCAAAAGAAGAAGAATGTGCATAGCAGCATTGCTCAAAAAGACAGGAAAAGAAAGCAGCATTTCACTTAATGAACATAATAGGAAACATGAATGTCCAATAATCACTTAAAATGCTTACACACTCTTCAAATAAATGCAAATTTTAAATGAAAAATTCATCTTCAGGCCAAAAGTGAAAATCCCTCCTGAATTTTGAAAAAAGATATAGTGGAATAAAAGCTCTAAACACTGCTAGTGGAAAGAATTGGGCTTTATCTTACAATGGTAATCAAACATACTATATATCCCTTCATATATTTAAGATAAATTCTGACACACGTTAACCAGGAGACATGTACAAGAACATGCATGGCAGCCTTGCTCATAAAAACGGGAATTTCGATTAAATTTAATGAAGCAGAGTGGTACAAGTGACCAGATTAGATAGTACCTATCTTAATATGTGAAAACCGTAGAAACACAGCTGACTGTAAAAATAAGTCATAACACAATACATGAAACTTTACACCATTTTATAAAGTTCGAATCAAGCAAAATTAAGTAATTATTTAACGCATTTTGAAAAAGTGATTTCAAAATTGTAGAGTGATAATTACCAATCGGATGGAACTCTGGTGCCACAAAGATTAAGTATTCAGCTGCTAAACAAAAGGTTTATTTTTGAGCCCATGGAGAGTCTCCCTGGGAGAACACCCCAGTGGTTTGATTCTGTAAATATTAGTCACCCAACCCTATGAGGTATCTCTGATCTGTCATGGGGTTGCTATTAGTGGGAAGCAACTCATCAACACCTAATAAATGACAGTTACCTATAGGAGGGCAGGCAGTACTGGAATTGTAGGACCATAAGTTTTATTTCACAAATGGAGGGGTGACCTCACCAGTATTTGTTTTTATTTATATGTCTCATGACATATATGAATTATTTTATATCAAATATTATATTAGAACATAAAGAAAAGGCGATCTAGTGAGAGTGTTACATTCTAGTCTAAGCACAGCTGCTAAGAACCACTTTACAGTGCTCTCGGTCTAATCAGAGGGCTGTCCACGTTCCGTGTGTGTGTGTGTGTGTGTGTGTGTGTGTGTGTGTGTGTGTGTGTGCGTAATCATAAGGGTCCTGGGTTTGTTTCTCTAGAGAATCCTGCCTAATACAGTAGTCAATTCACACAGGGTCCCTGCAGTTGGATTTAGGCCTTCCACTGTCGTCCATAGAATTTCACAACTGAGTATTTAGAATTTAGGAACTGGTACTATGCCCTCCTCCAGTCTTGGATCTTATTGTTACAATCCTTGATTCACGCAGGTTGTTGTGCCTCCTCTGTGTGAAGTTAAATGATTACCATATATACTAGAATATAAGCCAACCCGAGTATAAGCCGAGGTGCCTAATTATTACTTGGGAAACCAGAAAAACTGATTGACTCGAGTATAAGCCTAGGGTGGAAAATCAGAAGCTATTGGTGAGTTTCAATAATAAAACCAAATGAAATAAAATTACTAAAAATTGAAATATCAGTGGGATAATGTATTTAAATATTTATTTTACATAAAAACATAAATAAAAGGACAAGTCATTTAACATTAGTAAACCAGCACAGTAAGTGGAAAATAGGTTCAACAAAAACAATAAGCAGATGTGACTCCTCGCTGGGGTACCACTGACCCGTGTATAAGCCAAACTCGTTTTTCAGCACATTCTTGTGCTGAAGAACTTGGCTTATACACGAGTATATACAGTACTCAATTAGATGGCTGCTTGTTTTGAGACAAGGCTTTAAAACTCCAGATGCTATTGTTCCCTAATAACCAAACACCATCTGATTCCTTCACCACAGTACTTAGACTAGAATGTAACACCTGTCATTAGATCTCCCTCTGGACCCACTTTAAATTTATTCTAAATAGTTAATATCCTTTGCTTTTTCTTAGTCCGTGGTCTTTCTCTGTTTTATATGATCATTGTTGCTGGGTCCTTTTTTGTGAGTTTTGTTCTTACAGAGAAACCAAGAATGGTGGATTTATGAAGACAATAACTAAAATAATAATTAGCTTGGAACACAGAAAGAGCATGGGGAAAATGAAGAGTCAACATTATTGGGAACAAGAAGGAAGAAAATGTTCTAAAGTTGTGTGGAGATGATTGCACAAGTCTTAATACCAATGAACTATTGAATTGTATGTGTTAATTAAATCTCAATGAAACTATATATGTATATGTGAGATATAGTTTTTCTTTATATGTGTGTATTTGTATGTATGTGTATATGTGTACAGATAAAGGAAGTTTTATATCTTGTTAAATTTGACAGTATGGTCATCAAGAATTGCTAAACCTCAAAGCAAGGTTGCCTACCATTCTTTGGTAGTGAAGTTAGCACTGTGTGACACCATTAACAACATCCTAGGTCTACGCAGGTGGTGGAGATGAGCAAACCCACCAGTCACCCACTACTTCTCTCCTAGGCTGGAAGGAGAGCAGTGCAGAGCGCCCTGGTCTGTGACCACCATTGGCGTTCTGAGTAGAACCGTTGCCCATGCAGCGTGGACCCAGCAGTGAGAAAGGGCATGTCTGTCGTGTCATTACCACAAGAATCAAAGGCTACTACATGATTTTTGTAAAGCAGTGGGGGACCTTTCACTAACACTTCACTTTTAATTACACAGATAAATCTGGTATCAAAATCTTTTAGCGAAACACACACTTCTCAGATAATGCAATAATCTATGGTTGAAATAAAATGTCTGTTCGGGTCAAGTCTTTGAACTTCATTATATGAATAAGCCTCAGTTTCTTTACCTATGCTACTATTGTTGGGCATTACATGGTTTCCTGTTTGGGATGTTGTGTTATTTAAGTTTACTTCTTTTAAATCACATACAAATGTAACTATGGATGATTCTTTCATCCTTGGAGCAGCAGCTGTCTCCAAGAAATAAACTTCAGAAAATAAAACCACCTTTAAGAAATAAACCTTAGAGCACTACTTTTTAAACAGGTTTATTAGCATATAACCCACTTACAATTCAATGGTTTAAAGATATTAAAGAGAGTTGTGAATTCACTACTACAATAAATTTTAGAACATTTTCTTCATTCTCCCATCCATTATTTTTAGGCCCTATTTCCCCCCAGCCTACCCTATCATAACTCATTAATCTAGTTGCTCTCTCCATAGACTTACCTATCCTAAATTTCATATAAAGAACATCGTATCAAAACAATAATAGCGGGAGAATAAAGCACAGAAAAACCGCATTTCAGAAGATTGCAGAAAGTATAAAACCAGAGCAAATTAAAAATGGGTCAAAAGGTAAAACAAATGCTAAGATGTTAAAATTTAACCTAGGCATGTCTGCAGCAATACACTCCAATTCATTCTGTCTAGGGGCAAGACCATTCATATCTTTGGTCAATGGACCAAAGGAATTCAATGGAAGCTTATTCCATGTGAGGACTCTAACTGGATTTTGGATTTTCACTGTCATTTGTAGGCTTTTATAAACCAGGTACTCAGAATTTAAGCCCTAATACAGGTTCCCCACTCTGATCTTGTATGTTATTTTAAATAATCCTTTGATCACACTTGCTTGTGTGCTTTCTCTGTGTGGATTTAGATGACACCTCCCTTAGATGGCTGTTTATTTTAAAACAAGCCTTTCAGACCCCAGATGCTATTCTTTCTGATAACTAGGGGCAGTCTGATTTCTTCACTACCCTTTACTATAATATACATCTTCAATGATTACATTATGAGGACAAATATCACGCATCAAAAAATTATTAATTCATAGATTAAGGCTTATACTTAATTGAAAGTTCAAAATCTCTTCATAGATCTATGCTTCATTTATGTACCTGGTCCACTTTAAAGACAGAATGATCAGTTTGCTGGTAAATCTTTAGAATACTACTTGTCCTCTGATTTTATTGAACTGTTAAGGTTTATGGACAAATGTCGGAAGCCAAAGAAAAAAGAAACATGCCAGCAAATTAGGCATTATTTGTATCAGCTCTTTTATTCCCCAAACGATGAAAGGGACATTCCTGTGTTTCTTGCATATTTTCCAGTTTGGTGTCATTTGAAGGGGATTGAGAAGAGACAACAATGTTAGGTGAACTGATAGTCACCAAGTTCAACTTTCTAGCCTTAAATGTGACAGCCATGTGACTGTGTGCCCACATGCACTATCTAGCCATAAGCGATGCTTACTGAATACAACCTGTTCAGTCTCTGTTTTTCATTCTTATTTGGAGTTCTTTAGCGATCAACATAATGGGAAATGAAAAATTAGTGACAAAAGAAAAGCATTCTAAAAAGAATAGTTCTATAAATCGATGCTGTCTTGATGACTTAGAGCTACTGATGATAGTAAGTTTTATAATTGATGCCAACATAAATGAGGAAAGTTCAACAAGTGTGGTTTTGTTGACAGGAATTATTCTATTGTGTTTTAAAGCAACACATTGTAGCCGAGTCACTCATTGGCTTAAGCTTGAAAAGAAGAAGAAAAAGAAGAGGCAATTTTGATAGTTGGACTTAAGTAAAATTTTAGTAAAGTGTTTCTTCAATTCCAAAACAAAAGTAGCATTCCAATATAGATTTCAGAGATGTAAGAAGACATTTGTCGAAAACTCAAATAATTGGGCTCTCTGTGAAAGTTATTAAATAATTCAGATGATTGAATTTGCTCCAAGGTGGACTGTAAGATAGTAAATATACTTGCCATAGAAGAAATTGATGTTATCGAGAGGTAATTTTTAGTCAGCACCAGCTCATACCAGCCCTATGGATAGCAGAAGCAAACACTGCCCGGTCCTGCGCCATCCGCACCCTTGTTTCACTTTAGTCCCTTGGTGCAGCCACTTGCCCTCCCAGCTCCTTTTGCTGCCGTCTTTCTCTGCTGACTGTCTACTTGACCAAGCATGGTGCCCTTTTCCAAGGACTGATCTCTCCTGATAACGTGTCCAAAGTCCGTGAGATGACGCCCTGCCTTCAGGTGGTTCTTTTTCTCAGACAGACTTGTTCATGCTACTGGCAGCCCACACAGTGCTTTCAGCATTCCTCGCCCCCATCACTCAAATGCCCCGACTCCTCTGTGTGCTTCCTTATCCATTGTCCAGTGTTCACATGCACACAAGGGTGTTGAAAATACCGTGACTCGAGTCTTTTTAAATATTCTAGCAACAAGCAAGCCACCACAGTCCTACAAACTGATAGAAGAGTGGCATCGGATAAATTCATACACGTGGGTATGCAGCTCACATCCCCATTCCCTTCCTGTGGTTGATGGTGGGTGTTACCGTTCTCCTCTCTTGCTAGTCTTTCTTTTTAGAGTTGATTCTTTTCTTTTTTCTATTTTAAAAAATTGGCACCTCATCACACTTGATCAAAAAACATACGTAAGGGTCAGCTGACAGACCTGGAACTTTCTATTGCTTTTTTTCCCCTTGTTTTTGTTTCTTTTTCTTTCCCCCTCTATCTATATAAGATAGGCAGGATGAAGAAGCCGGAGGAGAAAACAACGGGACATTGTTTATGGGGGACATAGGAGAGGAGGTGGCAGGGAAGGAGAGTGGGTAGCCAACAAACTTAGAGATAGGGAACAACAAGAGATCTAAAATTGATGGTGAGGAGGGCTTATAATGCCTGGTGGGGTTTAATCAAGTGCAATGTAGCTGGGAGGAATTTCTGAGAGCTGGATGGAGGGTAAGCATGCTAGTGGGATAGGAGGAACATGAAAGGAAATAGAGGACAGAAATAGGAGGCAAACGATATTTATAGAGATATAGCTATAGGCATGCATAGATGTAAATATGTTAATTTATAATGAGAGGGATAGAGGCCAAGGTACATATATTTATATGCTAAGTATTAAGAGAGCAGACAGATTTGGGGGGCTCTACTAAAGGCCTCCCTTAACACAAGAACACTGTTCTGATAACCTAGCACTCTTTGGTACTTACCTTCCCAACACAATTGCTGAAGACAAAATAGGTGCATAACCAAACATGGTGAAGAGAGGGATGGTGCCTGGCTTCTCAAAAGTTATAGCATCTGGGGTCTTAAAGGCTTGAAGTTAAGCAGCATCTAGCAGAGAAGTGTATAAGCCCACATGGAAGAAGCACAGCAGCCTGTGTGATCATGAGGTGTCAATGGGATCAAGTATCAAAAAATCCCAAACAAACAACTGTATCAATGTGAATGGGAGGGGGGTGGATTGGAGACCCACAGCCCATATGCAGACAATTGGATATACCCCCACAGAAGGGTTATAAAGAAGGAATGATTCAACCAAGGTGCAGTATAGCGTCAACCAAGCACACATCATTCCTCTAGTTTCTGAATGATTCAGTTCTCCCCACACCCCACTGCCACGACCCAGTTCTACCTTACAACCCCCGCTAGACTGGGACACACACATTGGTACAGATAAGATCTCTCAACACATGAAATTGAGGACAGATAAACCCCTCAGGAGTAGTATGGGAGTAGTAATATCATAGCAGAATACAGGAATAGGTGGGGAAAGGGGAGGGGAGAAAGGGGGAACCCATCACAAGGTTGGGTATATGCCCCCCACCTAAGGGGACAAATAACAGAAATGTGGGTGACGAGAGACAACAGACATTGTAAGATATAAGAAAATAATAACAATATATAATTGATCAAGGATTCATGAGATTGGGAGGGAGGGTAAAAGGAGGAGCTTATACCCAGGGCTCAAGTAGAAAATGTTTTGAAAATGATGATGGCAACATATGTACAAATATGCTTGTTATAATTGATGTATGGATTGTTATAAAAGATGTAAGAGCCCCCAATAAAATAATCTTTCAAAATATAAATATTTTCATTATTTAAAATCATTTTATTGGGGGCTGCTACAGCTCTTATAACAATCCATACATCAATTGTATCAAGCACATTTGTACAGATGTTGCCATCATGATCCTTATAGTTAACAAAAACATCCAAGAAAAGTAGTGACTAGGATCCTCCTGCCTCCAGGAGTTAATTATGCATTTGAAAAACGAACCCTGAATATGGAATTGGGGATAGGAGAGATCCTGATGTCACTGGGAGTTCAATAAATGGTTTAAAATACTCAAGAATGTTTTAAAAGATGTTATTATGCACTGAAGTACAGAGAAACGTGCATCAAACGTCTGCATACCGGGGCCATTGGGTGGGAAGCAAGCTTACACGACCAGCCCTGTGGTCAAGGACCAGAGCCTCACTGGCTCCTCGAGGCCCCGCTCCATGGACCTTCCCAAGCCGAGGACCCTCCCTCCAACCTCCAGCAACTCGTCTCCTTGCTTTTCTATGGACTGTAACACGTCTTTTGAAATGTAGCTTGATTTCCAGTTTGGGGGGAAGATGATTACATTCCTTTAGAACTTTATTTTCGTACTCATTATTGTGTTTTAGGGCTTATTATTTTTGCTCTATCTAACACTTCTTTATACAGTATCATTGCTTTGCAGTATTCCGTTGTGTGGATTTCTATCCACTGTACACGGTTCCTGAGTGGCACAAATTGTTGAAGACTCCACTACGAACCGAAAGGTGAGTAGGCTTGAACCTACTCAGCAGCACCTCTGAGGAAAGATCTCCTTTTAGGAGGTCAGAGCCCTAAAACCCTAGAGCGCAGTTCTGCTCTGTGCATGCGCACGCATCATGAATGGGGATCTACTGACCAGCAAATGACTTCATTCATTCTATGGCTGGAAAGCATCTCGCTGATTTTGAGTTAGGAACTATTACAAACCCTGCTACTAAAAACCTTCTTGTAAATATAATAAGATTGTGTTTCTTCTTCTACCATAATATGTCTGTATCCCATTTTGTCTATTCATTCATACACTGATGGACATTCACATGGTTTCCAAATTCTAGCTATTGTGAATACTAACACAAAAACTTGTTAAGCAAATCTGTTTTGGGGGTATAGACCCCCAAAATTTTGGGGGTATAGACCCAGAAGTGGAATGAGTGGATTATATGGTAGTTTATTTTTTTATTACTGATCAATCTTGCTAGGGTTTGTAAAATTTATTAATCATTTAAATCATAATACTTATTTAATCCTTTGTTTTGTAATCCATTGCTTTGTTTTGTTTTTTAAGTTTTTAAGACAAAACACATTATCAGGGTTAAGGAAGGTTAGTCATAATGATAAATATAGTTAAATCATCAAAAAGACAAAATCATCCAAATTGTGTCTAAAATATGAAGTAAAGATTGACAAAACTAAAGAAAGCTATTAAAAAATCCAAATCCATGATTGGAGATTTTAACATTGGTCTCTCAGAGAAGGGAAAAAATAACCACACAAAATATAGTAAGAATATGAAAGCTTGGAATAATAGCATCAACCACAGTTAACCTAATTGATATTTACAAAGATTAAACCTAGTCAAACATTCTTGTCCAGCTCACTCGAAACACTCGTCAAGATACGACCATGTGCTGGACCTCATATTACATCTCAATGCATTTTTTAAGGAAATTCTTAAAGAACATGCACTCTGGCCACAATAAGATTAAATTTAAAAACAAAACAATATGATACCTGAAAAACCTTCAAATATATAGAACTAAATCCCATACCACTTAGTAGTGCACGGGTTAAAAAGAAATCACAAAATTAATGCCATATTTGAGCTGCATTAAAATGAACTACATACAATTTGTGGTATGTGGTAACACAATGCTCAGGAGAAATTCAAAGCTTTAAATCGATATATTAGAGATGAATCAATGTATGAAATTATTGAAATTTGTACCTTCAAATGCTAAACACGAGAGAAAATTCATCACTAAGTAAGCAGAAGAAAGGAAGCAATAAATTATTATTGCTATATGCGGATGGTTAGCTTCTTGGCCATTATCAGAACCACAATTTCTAATATGTTGATTTTAAATGGACCAAATTTAGATACACCAGGAGAGGATGTTTACCGACACAGCGACACTGTGTACTCTCGTTGTCTTTGGAGACTGCTTGCTGCATTCTGATGTCCATTTATCCTTCTGCAGTAATAGGATTTGGTTTAGAGTGGCAGTGCCCACTTCCTAGTTTTCTTGTAGCAATATAGGTTCTCACTGGTGAGTTATAAACAGTTGAGAGGCAATGTGAGAAACAAGGAGCAGAATGAAGTCTACTGTCCCGTTACTCCTCTGTCAGTTTGTCATTCTGTGGTGGCTTGCATCTTGCTGTGGTGTTGAAAACTATGCCACTGGTCTTTCAGACACCAGTAGGGTTATCCATGGTGACCAGGCTTCATTTACTGATAGGACATGACTGAAAATGAGGATCGTCGCAGGCATCATTCATAATCAGAACATGGTGTGTTACGGTGTGAATCTAGGACAAGTGAAAGTTGTGACTTCATACCCAATGTGAATGAGGGGATGGGACATGGAGTGGAGACCCCATGCCCATCTGTAGACAGCCAGACATCCCCTCACAGAGGGGTCACAGGGAAGAGATGAGCCAGTCAAGGTGCAGTAGAGCACCGATGACACACACAGCTGTCCTCTAGCTCTCTGGTGCTTCCGTCCCCCACTATCATGACCTCAATTCTACCTTACGATTCAGATTCGACCAGAACATGCACACTGCTACAGATCAGAGCCCGCAACACAGGGAATCCAGGATGGATAAACCTCTCAGGGCCAACAAGGAGAGTAGAGATACCAAGAGGATTAGGGGAGTGTGGGGGGAGAAAGAGGAACTCCATCACAAGGATCAATCTAGAACCCCCTCCCAGGGGGGCTAACAATGGAAAAGTGGGTGAAGGGCGATGGAGGACGATGTAAGATATGGAAATAATAATCTATAACTTATCAAGGGTTTGTGAGGGTGAGCGGGTGGGGGAGGGAGGGAGAAGAAATGGGGAACAGATATCAGGGGCTCAAGTGGGAAGAGAATGCTTTGAAAATGATGATGGTAGCATATGTGTAAATGTGCTTGACACATTGGAGGAATGTATAAATTGTGATAAGAGATATAAGAGCCTCCAATAAAAGTATTGTTTAAGTTGTGAAAAAATGGAATACATAAGGATTGATATAGGCATTAGTGAGCTGAAGTATTAGCCATTTTGAGTTACCCATAATATGGACAGCCCTGAGAAGAATGGGAATTCCAAAATAGCTAATTTTGCTCTTCCAGAACCTGTACATGGATCCAGAGGCAATTATGCCAACAGAATAAGAGAATACTGCACGGTTTGATTTCAGAAAGGTGTGCCTCAGGGTTGTGTCCTCTCATTATACTTATTCAGTCTATATGCTGAGCACATTTTCAGAGAAACTGGATTACATGAAGAAGAATGAGGCATCTGGATTGGAGGGAGGCTCATCAACAACCTGTGATATGCAGATGACACAATCTTGCTTGCTTACAATAAGGAGCATTTGAAACTTTTGTGATGAAGATCAAGTATTGCAGCCTTCATTATGGATTAAGTGTAAAGAAAGCCCAAATCCCTACCCTGGACTAGTAGGTAACATCATGACAAATGGGGAAAGATTGAAAGTGTCAAGGTGTTTCTCTTGTTTGGGTCCACAGCCAATGCTCACGGACACAGCTAGCAGTCTAGAGATCAAGCAACACGCTGCACTGGCTAAATCTGCTGCAGAAGACGTCTTTAAAGTGTTGAAAACTAAGGATGCTACTTTGAGGACTAAGGTTTGCCTGACCCAAATTAAGATATTTTCCCATTGCCTCTTATGCATGTGAAAGCTGCACATTGAATAAGGAAGCTGAAGAAGAATAGATGCATCTGAATTGTGAATCTTAAACGTGCTGTGAACTGCCAAGAAAGCAAGCAAGCCGATCTGTCTTGGAACAAGTGCGGCCAGAATGCTCGTTAGAGGCAAGAGTGGCACGACTGAGTTTCGTATACGTCGGCTGTTTTGTCAGGAGAGACCAGTCCCTGGAGGGCCCTGCCCTTGGTAAAGTAGCGTGGCAGTGAAAAGAGGGAGACCCTGGCCGAGAAGGACCGACACAGAGGCTGCGAGAATGAGCTCAAGCATAAGAACAATTGTGAGGGCGGTGCGGGGCCAGGCGGGGCTGTGTTCGCTTGTGCGTCGTGTTGCTATGAGTTCGAGCCAACTAGACAGACAAGAGTTACACGGCTTCACTGTGCCAGGATGAATGGTATCGAACTCATCCTCAAAGAGGCATTACAAGATCTGTCTTGCAGTGCTGTCTGTGATAGGATAATATCTAAATGCCTACAAGGGAGTCTAGTTAATATAACCGTTATTCATGTCTGCCCACCAATGAGTAAAGCTAATGGTGAAGAAATTAAAGAATCCTACTAACTTCTTCAGTTTCCCAAACCCGCAAACAAAATGCATTGGTATTTATTGGTAATTTGAATGCAAAAGTTGGAAATACAGAGGAAGAGAAATCTGGCCTTGGTGATAGAAATGAAGCTGAAGATTACATGATAGAATTCTGCGAGATCAATGATTTCTTCATTTCAAATACCCTTTTCAATAACATAAACCAGTGGTTCTCAACCTTCTTAATACCACGACCCTTTAATACAGTTCCTCATGATGTAGTGACCTCCCAAACCATAAAAATGATTTTTGTTGCTATTTCATAACTAATTTTGCTACTGTTACGTATTGGTTAACCCTGTGAAAGTGTCATGCGACTCACACAGGGGCTGCGACCCACAGGTTGAGGACTGCTGACATAAGCGGAGGCCATCCACATGGACTTTACCAGATGGAACACACAGGAATTAATTGAATACATTTGTGGGAAGAGATGACAGAAAAGTTCAATAGTATCGCCCAAAACAAGCCCAGGGACCTAGTGTCGAACAAATTCTCAATGGCGCACATGCAAGTTCAAGTTGAAGCTAAAGAAAATTAAAACAAGGCCATAGGAGCCAAAAATACAACCTTGAATATATCCCATATAAATTTGGAGAACATCTCAAGAATGAATTTTACGCATTGAATACTAATGACAGAAGACCCAATAAGCTGGGGGAGGACATCAAGAACATCATACATGAAGAAAGCAAAAGGTCGTTTTAAAAGCAGGACCTTGCATACCCCCTGTCCCCTCTTCTATTCAATATCGTTTTGGAGGTTCTGGCTAACAACATAAGACAGCGGAAGGACATCAAAGGGATCCAGTTGGGAGAGGAGGAGGTGAAACTATCGTTATTTGCAGATGACATGATCCTATACATTGAAGACCCCCAAAACTCCACAGTTGGAATACTTACAGCAATAGAGGAATACGGAAGAGTAGCAGGATACAAGATCAATAAACAGAAGTCGGTAGGGTTTCTATACACATCGGACAGGGCCATGGAAGAGGCGATTAAGAGGGAAGTACCCTTCCCAGTAGCCAAGAACAAACTGAAATACCTAGGAATATACTTAACAAAAAATACTAAAGACCTATATAAGCATAATTATAAAACCCTATTACAGGAAACCAAAAGTGACCTTCACAAATGGATGAAGCTCCCCTGCTCATGGTTAGGTAGGCTGAACATAGTAAAGATGACAGTTCTTCCTAAAGCACTCTACAAGTTCAATGCTATACCAATCCAATTACCATCAACCTTCTTCAAAGAATTGGAAAAACTGACCACCAACTTCATATGGAGAGGGAAGAAACCCAGAATTAGCAGAGAACTCCTCAAGAAGAAGGACACAATTGGAGGACTCGCCCTACCTGATTTTAATGCCTACTACACAGCTACAGTGGTCAAAACAGCATGGTACTGGCACAATGATAGACACTCAGACCAGTGGAAAAGAATAGAAAGCCCAGGAGTAAAATCATCAGCATATAGACAACTGATCTTCGACAAGGGTCCCAAAAACGTCAAGTGGGAAGCAGATGCCCTCTTTAATAAGTGGTGCTGGAAACAATGGATATCCACATGTAGAAAGTTGAAACAAGACGTCTACCTCACCCCATGCACAAGAATACACTCAAGGTGGATCACAGATCTAGAAGTCAAACCCCAAACCATCAGGACCATTAAGGAGGGAATCGGGACTAATCTCAGAGCACTGGCCCAGGGAGCACATAGGCTCACTGCAACAGGGAAGGGGACACACACAGGTGATCTGGAAATCGACAAATGGGATCTAATAAGAATAAAACACCTGTGCACCTCGAAAGACTTTGCCAAGAGGGTGACAAGGCAACCCACAGACTGGGAGAAGATTTTTAGTAATGACACGTCAGACAAAGGGCTCATTACTAAAATCTACAACACCATCATGACCTGCAAAAAGAGGAAAACAGTTAACCCCCTAAGGAAGTGGGCAAAAGAAATGAGAAGAACTTTCACTAGAGAGGAGATCAATATGGCCAATAAATATATGAGAAAGTGCTCGAAGTCCCTTGCCATAAGAGAAATGCAAATCAAAACAACCATGAGATACCACCTAACACCCCTCAGGCTAGCTCAGATCAGTAAATCAGAGAGCAACAAGTGTTGGAGGGGCTGTGGTGAAATAGGAACCCTCCTCCACTGCTGGTGGTCGTGCAGATTTGTACAGACACTGTGGAAAGCAATCTGGCGATACCTAAAGAAAATGGAAATTGATCTACCTTACGACCCAGCCATCCCTCTACTGGGCATATACCCGGTTGAAGCAGCAAATAAAACACGACCAGTCATATGCGCTCCAATGTTTATTGCGGCACAATTCACAATAGCAAAGACTTGGAAACAGCCTAAGTTTCCATCGATAGACGAGTGGATTAGCAAACTTTGGCACATACACACAATGGAGTATTATGCAGCACTAAAAAGCACCGATGAGCACATGAAACACGTTATTTCATGGGAAGAGCTGGAAGGAATTATGTTAAGCGAGGTAAGCCAGACCCAAAGGGACAGGTACAACATGAGTCCCCTGAGGTAAGTACAATCAGCATGACAGAAATGGGGCATTAATCCACCCAAGGGGAGGGTATGGTTTATATCTCCACAGGGAAAGTGGGACCAGACTTCAACCCAGTGTCTCAAGGTGTGAATGCAATATCCCGGCGTGGAGGACGGAACCGGTGGAGAGGTCTGGGAGGCTGGCCCCAGCACCATAAATTAAGTGGATTCCTGCCCCTCCCCCGAAAAGAACTTGTTCCAAAGGACGACATTGACCCTGCAGCTATGGGAGATGGACATATTTGATCAGAGCACACGGGAGCAGATGAAGGGGCAGGAGGAGAGAGTGGAGCACAGTCTGGCCCACCAGGCCGTGATGATGATGTTCCTGAGTAGAGCAGCCAGTCCACAGAGAGAACAACATGGCTGGCCCTACTATGAGACATGATGCCCCTCAGTGACTAAGGGCGATACAGGGGACAGCACCGGAGACACAGTGTGGGAATTGCACCTGACCTGATCCCACCACACCGAGGCAAATCACTGGGGGAGTGCAGCGGAACAGCAAGGGAATGGAGTGGCAAGGTCCCCAGGGAATGCTGAAAGTGGACTTTGGGGCCAGGGCGTGGTGCCCCAACAGACTGGACTGGAAAACGCTCCTAAGGGCCAGCAAAGATCCCTGAACTAACTACAAGCTTTTCTCTTGTGAACTGTTTTGTTCTGTTCTTTTTCAGTGGTTTGTTTTGATTGTTTTGTTGGCTGGTTGTATACTGTTGCTTTGTGTTCCTCTGTCTAGTTTTCGTGCATGTTAGTGACTCCACAGGTCTGTCTGAATAGGACAGGCTGGATGAACTATCTGGAGGAAAAACAACGGGACCGACAGTTCCGGGGGGACTTGGGGTGGGGGGTAGGGGGGTAAGGAAGTGGTGTTAACAAACCCAGGGACAAGGGAAAAACATGGGACCCCAAAGGGTAGAGAAGGGGGAGTGGCAGGCCTGATGGGAAATGATCAAGGGTAAGGTTGCTTAGAGAAGAGGTATACTCTAGCCCAGGTGGCGATGAAGCATGGTAGTAGGGCAGGAGGAAGGTCAAGGGAGATGGAGGAAAGAGCTAGGAGTCAAAGGGCATTCATGGAGGTCTAGACAAAGACATGTACATGCAAATATATATAGGAGGTTGGGGAAATAGATCTTTGTGTCGATATTTATAGGTCAAGTATTAAGGTGGCGGAAGGACCTTGGGCCTCTACTCAAACACTCCCTCTATGCATGAATACCTTCTTTTATTAAATTGGAACTCTATGATGCTCACTCTCCCGACACAACGGCTGGAGCCAAAGTGGGTGAACAAGTAAATGTGGTGAAGAAAGCTGATGGTGCCCGGCTATCAAAAGAGATAGTGACTGGGGTCTTAAAGGCTTGAAGATAAACAAGCGGCCATCTAGCTCAGAAGCAACAAAGTCCACATGGAAGAACACACCAGCCTGTGTGATCGAGTGGTCCCAAAGGGATCAGTTACCAGGCATCAAAGAACAAAAAATCATATCATTGACTGCACACCTCCATGATAGGATCGCTGAAGACAAATGGGTGCACAAGCAAATGTGGTGAAGAAAGCTGATGGTGCCCGGCTATCAAAAGAGATAGTGTCTGCGGTCTTAAAGGCTTGAAGGTGAATAAGCGGCCATCTCGCTCAGAAACAAATAAGCCCACATGGAAGAAGCACACCGGCCAATGCGATCACGAGGTGCCCAAGGGACCAGATATAAGGCATCATGCAAAAAAAAAAGATATAAGTGTGTGTATGTATGTGTATATATGTGTATATGTATATGTATATATGTATGTGTATATATATATTATATTAAATGAAGGGGGAAGTGCAGAGTGGAGACCCAAGGCCCAAGTGTCGGCCAATGGAGATCCCCTCATAGAGGGGCTTAGGAGAGGAGATGGGTTAATTAGGGTGTGAGGTAGTATCGATGAAGAACACAGCTTTCCCCCAGATCCTGGATGCTTCCTCCCCCCAACTACCATGATCCGAATTTTACCTTGCAGGGCTGGATAGGACAGAGGCTGTACACTGGTACATATGAGGGTTGGAGGTACAGGGAATCCAGGGTGGATGATACCTTCAGGACCAAGGGCGTGAGGGACGATGCTGGGAGAGTGGAGGGTGAGTGGGTTGGAAAGGGGGAACTGATTACAAGGAGCCACATGTGACCTCTTCCCTGGGAGAGGGACAGCAGAGAAGGGGGGAAGGGAGACCCCGAATAGGGCAAGATATGACAAAATAACGAGGTATAAATTACCAAGGGCATATGAGGGAGGGGGGAAAGGGGAGGGAGGGGGGGAAAAAAAAAGAGGACCTGATGCAAGGGGCTTAAGTGGAGAGCAAATGCCTTGAGAACGATTGGGGCAGGGAATGTATGGATGTGCTTTATACAATTGATGTATGTATATGTATGAACTGTGAAAAGAATTGTATCAGCCCCAATAAATTGTTAAAAAAAAAAAAAAAAGCAGGACCTTGCAAACCTGGTTAGACCAGTGGTTGCACAGCGGTACAAATGGGATCTGGAAACACAGGGAATCTAGGACAGATGAACCCCTAAGGAGCAACGGTGAGAGTGGTGATACCGGGAGGGAAGGGGGGCTAGAAAGGGGGAACCAATCACGGGGATCTACAGATAACCTCCTCTCTGGGGGATGGGCAACAGAAAAGTGGGTGAAGGGAGACGCCAGGCAGTGTAAGACAAGATAAAATAATAATTTATAAATTATTAAGGTTTATGAGGGAGGGTGGAGTGGAGAGGGAGGGGGAGGGGAAAAATGAAAATAAACTGATTCCAGGAATCCAAGCGGGAGGCAAATTTTGAGAATGATGAGGGCAACAAAGGTTTAAGTGTGTTTTACACAATTGATGTATGTACAGATTGTGATAAGAGTTGTATGAGCCCCAATAAAATGATTTCAGAGAAAATGCCATGTACTTTGGGCCCCCACTCAAGTACTCCCTCAATGCAAGAACACTTTGTTCTATTAAACTGGCATTCTGTAATGCTCACCTTCCTTACATGATCGCTGAGGACAATGGGGGTGTATAAGCAAATGTGGTGAAGAAAGCTGATGGTGCCCGGCTATCAAAAGATATAGCATCTGGGGTCTTAAAGGCTTGAAGTAAACAAGCAGCCATCTAGCTCAGAAGCAACAAAGCCCACATGGAAGAAACACACCAGCCTGTACAGTCACGAGGTGTCAAAGGGATCAGGTATTAGGCATCATCAGAACAAAAAAACCACATCATTGTGAATGAGTGGGTGGTACAGAGTGGAGACCCAAAGCCCATCAGTAGACAATTGAACATCCCCTTACAGAAGGGTCAAGGGGAGGAGATGAGGCAGTCAGGGTTCAGTGTGGCAACGTTGAAACATACAACTTTCCCCTAGTTCCTAAATGCTTCCCCCACCACCACCACTATCATGATCCTAATTCTGCCTTACAAATATGGCTAGACCAGAGGATGCACACTGGTACAGATAGGAACTGGAAACACAGGGAACCCAGGATGGATGATCCCATCAGGACCAGTAGTGAGAGTGGCGATACCAGAAGAGTGAAGGGAGGGTGGGGTAGAAAGGGGAAACCCATTACAAGGATCTACATATAACCTCCTCCCTGGGGGCCAGGCAAAAGAAATGTGGGTGAAGGGAGATGTTGGACAGTGTAAAATATGACAATGACAAAATAATAATTATAAATTATCAAAAGTTCATGGGGGGGAGAGAGGGAGGCTGGATGCCAAGGGCTTAAGTGGAGAGCAAATATTTTGAGAATGTTGAGGGCAACGAATGTACAAATGTGCTTTATATAATTGATGTATGTATGGATTGTGATGAGTTGTTTGAGCACCCACCCCCCAAATGATTTTTTTTTAAGTAGGAAGGAGCTTTCTCTCTGTTGCTCTGTCATCCTGAGTCAGGTTGTCTTCCACCCTCACAATGTCTTCTCATAAGACTTTCAGGATCAAGAGATTCCTGGCCAAGAAACAAAAAACAATTGCCCCATTTCCACAATGGATTCAAATGAGAACGGGTAATAGGAGCAGAGCAGATGCAATTCCAAGAGAAGACACTGGAGAAGAACCGAGCTGGGTCTGCAAGGAGACCCGTGTGTGTGCTGGCACACACCATGCACCCAGCTTCAGTGGCATTCTGTTTATGACTTTGCTGCCATCGGATCAATTGAACTTGTACTGGCTAACATTTGGTTTTTATGCTTCTCCGTTAAGAGGTTAAAAGTTAATAAATATTTGAAACTTTGGGACCTGTGGTAGTTACATAACCTATTGTCAATTTGAGACTTAAGAGTGAAGGGGTGGAGTTTGGCCTGTCAATCGGGGCACAGATTGATGACCTCCTGTAGAGGTGCTAAAGATATAAATAGCTCTTGGAGGCAGGGACACAGGCTCACTCCCTTGGAGACTCTCTACTGACAAGGCTCACCCTCTGTGAGACATCCCTGAGGAGAAGCCACATGGACCTACCCTGATGCAACCAGAGTCCTGGGAGCTGGAGAAGCCACGTGGAGACCCCTGCCAGCACTGAGATACAACGCCACTGGATCCATACCTCCAACCCACTGGCCTGTGATCTTCATGCATTCAGCGTCATTATATGTGTTTTGTGAGGCTGAAGAGAACTTTATAGATTGGTATCGAACATATGGGCTAATATAAGACTTAGGGACTTGATCTAGACAGGGCTGGGATGTTTTCTCAATATTCAATTGCTCTTGTATATAAAGTTATTTCCTATATACATATGAGTGTCTATAAATTTGTTTCTCTAGTCTACCTAGACCAGTGGTTCCCAGCCCTCCGAATGCCCACAGGTTGAGAACCACTGCCCTAGACTAACACAGGACCAAAATAGAAGAACGATAGAAAAGACTAAAGTGGATGTCATAAGAGACTTTCAAACTTGCTCTTAAGCACAGTGTAGCTAAAGCAAATGAAAGAAAATATGATATAGGGGAAGGGGGTTGGGGGGCAGGAAAGGAAGCGAGTGTTAACAAACTCAGGAACAAGGGAACAACAAGTGATCTAAAATCAATGACAAGGAGGGTGTAGGAGGGCTGGTAGGGCTTGAACATGGGCAATGTAACCGAGAGGAATTACTGAAACCCAAATGAAGACTGAACATGATAATGGGGCAAGAAAAAAGTAAAAGTAAATAGAGGAAAGAGCTAGGAGGCAAAGGGCATTAATAGACATCTAAATATAGGCATGTACATATGTAAATATGTTTATATATGACAATGGGAAATAGATCTATGTGCATATATTTATTGGTTTAGTATTAAGGTAGCAGATGGACATTGAGCCTCTACTCAAGTACTCCCTCAATGCAAGAACACTTTGTTCTAATAACCCGGCATTGTGTGATGCTCAACTTCCCAAAACAATCGCTTAAGACAAAATGGGTGCATAAGCAAATGTGGTGAAGAAAGCTGATGGTGCCCACCCCCCACTATCATATCTGGTGTCTTAAAAGCTTGAAGGTAAACAAGTGGCCATTTAGCTGAGAAGCAACAAAGCCCATATGGAAAAAGCACACCAGCCTGTGTGATCACAAGGTGTTGATGGGATCAGATATCAGGCATCAAAGAATAAATAAATCATATCATGGTGAATGAGGGGGAGTGCAGAATGGAGACCCAAAGCCCATCTTAGGCAACTGGACATCCCATTACAGAAGTGTCGCCGGGAGGAAACGAGCCAGTCAGGGTGCGATGTAGCACCAATGAAACATTCAACTTTCCTCTAGTTCTTTAATGCTTCCTCGCCTCCCACTAGCATGATCCCATTTCTACCTTACAAATCTGGCTAGACCAGAGGATGTACACTGGTACAGATAGAGCTGGAAACACAGGGAACCCAGGACAGGTAAGCCCCCCAGGACAAATAATGAGAGTAGCGATACCAGGAGGATAAGGGAAAGGTGAGGGGAGAAAGGGAGATCTGATCACAATGACCTACATATAACTCCCTCCCTGGGGGGTGGACAATAGAAAAGTGGATGAAGGGAGACCTGTCAGTATAAGACATGAAAAATAATAATAATTTATAAATTATGAAGGGTTCATGTGGGAGGAGGTGGGGGGAAATGAGCTGATACCAAGGGCTCAAGTAGAAAGGAAATATGTTGAGAATGATGATGGCAACAAATATACAAATTTGCTCAACCACAATGGATGGATGTATGGATTGTGATAAGAGTTGTATGAGCCCCAATAAAATGATTTTTAAAAGAGCTAAACAGAAAACATCAAAAGGCAACGTGAGAAGGCAAAGTAGTGTAATGAAATGTGCAAGGACTGTTAGAATGTCAAAGTGAAGAACCCATTTAGCACATCCAGGTGGAAAGGAAGAACAGGGGAAAAAGTCAAGCCTTGAGTTAGAATACTGAAGGATTCCATGGGCAAACTATTGAACGGTGCAGGGAGCATCAAAGGAAAATGGATGGAATACACAGAGTCAAACACAATTGTGTTCACCTATTTCAAGAGGAAACATAAGATCAAGAACCAACAGTATTGAAGGGAGAAGTCCAAGTTGCACTGAAATGAAAACCAGGCTGCAGGAATTTACAGAAGCCAACTGAAATACTTCAACAAGCTGATGAAGCACTGAAAGCATTCACTTGTTTATACCAAGAAATTTGGAAGATAGTTGCCTAACCAACTGGCTGAAAGAGATCCATTTTGTGGATATTCCCCCCAAAAATCAACCCAACAGAATATGGAAAATATAGAACAATTTCATTTAGTATCACATGCCAGTAATATTTTGCTGAATATCATTCAAAAGTACATCAACAGACAAATACCAGAAATTCAAGCTGGATTCACAAAAGGACACAGAACTAGGGATATTACTGTAGATGTCCGATGGATTTAGTCTGAAAGCTGAGAATAACAGAAAAATACTTACTTGCATTTCAATGATTATGCAAAGGCATATGGCTGTGTGGATAACATTGAGAAGAATGGGAATTCCACATCGCTTTATTGTGCCTGTGCAGAACCTGTTCATAGACTAGACCCAAAGTCAGTCATTCCAACAACACAACGGGATGCTGCATGGTGTATAATATGTGGACAAGTGCGCATCAGGGTGGTATCTTTTCACCAGTTTACTCAATCTGAATGCTGAGCAATAATCAGAGAAGCTGAACTATATGGAGAAGAATTAGGCATCAGGAGTGGGGGAAATATTATTAACAACCTTTGATATACAAATGACCTTGTTATACAAATGACCTAACCCTGCATACAGTAAACTAGGCGGGCTTGTAGCTCCTGCTGGTGATAATCCAAGATGAGAGCCTTCAATATTGATTACAACTCAATGTAAAGAAAACAAAAATCCTCACCACAGGACCAATAACTAACACCATGCTAAATGGAGAAAAGACTGAAGCTGTGAATGATTTGATTTAACTTGGATCCACGATCAATGGTCATGCTGCGCTGGGCAGAGCTGCTGCGCATCCTCTATAAGGTGCTGGAAAGCAAGGAGGTTACTTTGCGGGCCAAGCTGCACCTGACCCAAACCGGGATAGTTTCAATCATCTCCTCTGCATGGGAAAGTTGGACCTTGAATACGGAAGCCCAAGGAGAATCATGGTGTTGGAGAAGAATATTGAAAGTCCGGTGGAGTGCCAGAATGAACAAATCTGTTTTCACAAAAGCCAGAATGCTCCTTCCAAGCGAGGATGGTGTGACTTTGTCTCACATACTTTGGACATGTTATCCAGAGAGACTAATCTCTAGAAAAGGACATCATGCTTGGAAAAGTGGAGAGTTGGCCAAAAAAGAAAAAGAAGGCTCTAAATGAGATGGGTTCGTATACGGACCGCCGCACTTGGCTCAAACATAACAATGGGGAGGCTGGCACAGGGCCGGGCAGTGCGTCGTTCTGTTGTGCACGCCATCACTGTGAGTCAGAGCAGCGTCCGTGGCACCTGCCAGAACATCTTCCAGGATGTAATGTGAACATAGTGGCTAGAATTTCGACATCCAACTTATGGATATGAGTTGACCAAAAAGATGGAACAGAAAGTTTTAAAGAGTAGATCCCTAATTTTTGTGAAGCTGCTACCCTAGATCAGGCTTTTTTTCGGGACTGGGATACAAATGCCTGACATTTTATTAATAAACATATTCGGTTAAGAAACCTGCTTGCTTGCTAAGAGAGGCTTTGCTACTACAGACATCTCGCTGGGCCGCATCAGGTACCTAACTGGGAAATCACCAAGCAGTACCTTTTTCAATTGAAGTTTAATTTACCTATATTAAAATATGCAAATCTTAAGAGTACATCTCTAAATTTTATTAGCCACTGTGAGTAATTGGTGCTAATCCTAACTGACACAAACACCACGGAGCAGCTTCACATAAAAAGTACCTCAATAAATACAAGTGCAGACAGACATGGTTCAGGGTTTTTATCAGGGGAGAAAGTCCTGGTTTGCAAACCAGGAGACCTGGGGACTCGTCCTGACTCTTTCAGCAACTAGCGACATCATTCTTGGCAAATGCCCATCTCAAGACTAGAGTTTTTCATCTGTAAAATTATCCCATTAAATGAAATGATCCTTAGGTTTCCTCCCCTGACTACACTGAGCCACGCCAAGGCTCAGATCACTTTTTTGCTATTTTAAGTAGTTTGGGACACACATACACATATAAATGTGGGTGTATTTATCCATCTAGCTAGATGCCTTTCTACTTGTCTTCTTTTTTTCCCTATTTAATCATGAGCCATCATTTATAAACAAAGCTCTTGACCTTTCACTGCCCAAGGACACGTTGTGACCAAAGTCAAAGTGCCCCATGTTTCTAATCAATCGGGATCGGGATCTTGTGTTCTGAATGCGAAGTACTGTGCTTTTGCAGACTTGCTCCTCACAAATATTTCCTGAAATGTTTCAGAGGCCGGTGCTGTCACGGGCACAAAACAAACAGCGTATTTCTTCAGCGCCAAGGCTCAGGGCTCAGAGGGTGAGCTGGTTTTATTTTCTAGAGGCCTTTTTCAAACTAGAAATACGTTTTGCATCAGTGATATGTTAAGGTCAAGTCAAGAAAGGAGACAATATGTCCCATGTCACGGAGACTGGGATAATGAGAGTGGGCTCAGAGGCTGTTCATTTCACCGGCAAAAGGTTACACCAGACAGATTGTTTCTCATTTGATGTCTTAAATTAAACTGCTGGCATGGCCTGCCTCAAAGAAAGGACTGCTCCTTTCTTGCCAAACAGACCCGAAAGGAACTTCCTGTTGGAGAGTTCCTTCCGTTAGCTGCAGACCTTGCAGCTTTGCTATTTCGGAGGTGTGCTCGGCAGTCTAACCCAGTTTGCAACAGCAAGGCAGCTCCTAATAAGTTCATGGGGGACAGCAATGGCTTGGAGGCTTGGTGACTATTGAAAGTGCTTTGGGATAAATCCTCCCGCACCCTGCAAACCAAACCTACGGTCACTGAGTCGATTCGAACCCATAGCAACGCCATAGGGTAGAGTCGAACTGCCCCATAAGGTTTCTAAGGCTGTAAATATTTACAGAAGAGCCGAGTACTTTAATCTTTATACCACCCGAACTGCCCTGCCTAATTTAGTTCCTGAGCAGGATTTAGAAATAGAACACATGCAACAAGCATGCGAGACTCAAGAGAAATCACTGGGGATAGAAACGATCGACCTCCAAGAGATTTCTCTTCATCATTTCCCTCGTGCCCCCTTTGTCCTCTCATATAGCACCCAATCTGTCCTGCCACACCAGAGCTCGAAGACTGTATGACCCTCAGATCAGAAACATCAGCCTTGCAGGTCCATTGAATGCAGACGTGTCTGAAGCAACAACAGTGAATGTAACACACCAACCCTTCTTTCATTGCGATTAAGCAGCATCGGGGCTAGGAAAAGGAACACGGGTGCTGGTGTGGACTGGAGGTTAAGGACATCACGTGGTGGTCCGGGAAGCCATCACCAAATACAGAGACATAACGGCAAGCACAGGGGGCAGCAAAGGTGAGCACTGCAAAGACAGGAGCCTTAGCCCTAGGCGCTTTCTCTCTGTGGAGCTGCCACATGTCACACGTTGCTTACAATTCCTGCTCTGCAGGCTCTTCATCCCTTAGCTAGAAATGAAAACACTCATCCATTCACTGAGGTTGTGGGCAGTGGTGAGATTGAAATCATTTAACAACCAGTTCGCTGTCCCAATGGGCATTTTAAGCAGAAAAAAACAACATATATATGTAAAGGCAGTTTTGTTGTTCTTTTTTAAGTATTAACTGGATGAAATAATAAAGAGGTACATAAAACTAGATTATGCTATAAGAAAGAGTTTTAAAATATCAAATAATACCTGACCAAGAACAATAAAACTGTTCCTTAAGGTATTTCCACATTGCTTCTTAACTGGCAGCCTCACTGGCAAGGGTCTCCACTTTGACCCGGGCATCACTGACCATGTGATTTTCCCTCAAGCAGCTTTTCACTGCAGGAGTAGGATCCTGTTCCCTTAGAACAGCGGTTCTCCACCTTCCGAAGGCCGTGATCCTTGAATGCAGTTCCTCGTGGTGGTGACCTCCAGCCATAACATGATTTTCGTTGCGACTTCATCGCTGTAATTTTGCTACTGTTATGAATCGGGCGACCCCTGTGAAAGGGTCCTTCAAACCCCCAAAGGGGTTGTGACCCACAGCTTGAGAACCGCTGCTTTAGAAGTAAGTCAGTTAGACAATAGTCATCGTGTTTGATGTATTAGAAACAGCCGACTTATCTGAACATAGTCTGTTCCTCTTTGAAAAACTCCTTTCTGCTTCTGCCGAACTGACAGCAATTGTTCCGACCACATTTGTAGCTCTTTGAGCACTTTCAGGTGTGACACGGTTCACTCATAGTATTTCATGGGAATTTGGAAGGCTTATCACAAAGCTGAGACAAGGCTAGCACGGCAGCCTCTGGTCATTTGGCACTTTTTCTCTATACGTTGTATGTATGTTTGTTTGTTTACTGAAGTAACAAACGCAAAGGAATCAAAATGCAGTATTTTATCAAAAACATAATGAGTTTAATGAAATGAATGAATAAATATTGCAAGTATAGGCCAGTATGATTTTTAATACCTGTGGGCAGAATGAGCATGACTACAAGTAGTTAAAATATACTGTTGCAGAGATGAACTTTAAAAAAGTATAAGAAATGTAAATTTGTGGTTTCCCCATTGGCGGCAACGGGGACGCCTGCCGTTGAGAGAACCCTGGTCACAAGCACCAGTTTAACAACTGGTTTGCTGAACGCAACAAAGAATGAGCTATCTGTTCAAACTCGCTGAATCCCACCACTGGTGGTACACATGCACGCGTGCTCCTAACCTTGTGCCAATTCGGGTTCCTGGGCTTCCTGCCTCTGCCCACAGGGGTAAAAACACTGTGGCTGCGCGCTGGAAATGGAAAGTTCGAGAGCTGGTCTTTGTCTACTGAACCAAAGTGCCCGCGCCCATGACCTCTCTTTCCAGAATGGAGGTCTCCTGGACGTGAACTCTGCCACCCTGAAGCACTCCCTCGCCTCATCGCTCCATCCCGTCCCTGTCGATCTTCCCTTGCCCGGGCGATGGGGGTCCCTGAGTGAAGGCTGCGTCCAATTGCCTTCCGGGTAGAGTGTTTCTTTCCAGTCAATTCCCGCCGAATTTACATGCGAGTTTCCTATCTTCCTTTTGCTCATACACTCTTGACCGTGACACCCATGGAGTCCCGAGTGAAAGTCATTGGATGACAATAGACTGTCTGTGTAGGTCTCTGCCATGCAACTCCCCTGGAGTTACAATATAAGCCCTCTTCTATGGGCAGGACGAAGGTGTGCCTGTCCTAAGCCACGGGCTTTGCCATTGCCCCACAGGCGTTTGACCGGTGAATAAGGCGGGCCAAAAGCATGAACGCATTTTCAGTGTGGTGCTGCGGAGAGGGAAGGACATTGAACGTACCACGGACTGCTTCAAGGACGAACCTCTCTGAATTGGAAGTATAGCCAGACGCGAAAGATGAAGAGACTTTGTCTTACATACTTGGGACATGTTTCAGGAGAGCCCAGTTCCTGGAGAAGGCTATCACGTTGAGTAGAGGGGTGGGGGAGGCCCTCACTGAGATGGGTGGACAGCGTGCTGTGAGAATGAGTTTGGTGCAGGGACACTGAATGGACTTGAACTCTCCATCTCAGCAGGGAGAGGGGGCACAGTGCTCTCTCCCCTCATGTGCCCCTTCTTCCCCCAGTGTGACCGATTTGGAAAGACACCCTGCGCCAAGGTTGTGCTGCAGTTTATAGCTTGGAATTTGGTTTTCAGGAGCAAAAGTTCTTTCTGGTTAATTTGAGAGGATGTCTGTATTTGGGGTTTCTGTAATTTTATTTTGTGTTTCAGTTTAGTAAGTGTTGCTGAATATCTGTAGAATGTGTGATTTCTGTAAAAAAAACGCAATAAAAGAAACATTAACATAGAAAAATATTTTATGTTGTGTAAAACACTTGGCTGAGGAAATGTTTTAATGCATTATATCAAAATGCTGCAGACGCTCAGCTGTGAGACGCCAGTAGAGAGCTGTGCGTGGCCCTGGAGGAGACCCGGCTCAGCACCGCCTGGCAGGGAGAAGGTGTCCAAGAGGCCAGGGTACAGGAAGTAGGTAGGTTTGGGAGGTTACTCTTCAAAGAAGTCAACATTTATTCAGCAAGAGTTACAGTCTCAGAGACCCACAGGGGCAGTTCCTCCCAGTCCTCCGGGGTCGCTGTGAGTCAGAATCCACTCAATGCAGTGAGTATAAAGGACTGACTGCCCTGGGTGGTGTGAACTGTTACAGAGCCTTGAAAAAGTAGCCCCTGAAAACTCCATGGGGCTCAGCTCCACTCTGACATAGACGGGATTGCTGTGAGTGGGAATCAAATGGACAGCAGCTGGTTTGTTGGAAGTTGCTCTTCAATTAAGACAACATTTATTCAAGTGAAGAGCATTCATAGGGACTCCTTGGACAATGCCTAGATTCAAAAAAAAAAAAAATACAGCTCTCCTGTGACTCACAAGCTAGGGCTGCCCTGGGCCACAAACATGAATTCACTGGCTCTGTCTTGATGGGGAGTTACTAGGGCAAAGCACTAGGCAGGATGCTGGGCAGTAAAGAGAAAGCACATGTGAACCCTGCCCTCGGTTCTAGACGGAGCGAGAAGGCACAGACACGAGTCGTCATGAAGTCCTTTCAAATGTGAGCTGCGGTCGATTTTTGACATCACCAATTGTGTTTCGGAGAATTCTTAGAACGCCGGGTCGCGCAGAGCTTCACAGGCACGTTCGATGGGCTTTCATTCATCGAGTTCCTTGTGACCTGTGCAGTCGCAGAGGCCGGGGTCCTTTCTGTAGCTCAGGCTGCCAGTTCTCACGGACCTGCCCTCTCACCTCTTGTGGCTTTCTCTCCAGTCGACCTGACAGGCATCCCTTACAGTAGACAGCCCATAAACATTTGTGCACTGAATCAACTTGACCTTTTGTGTGCTTGCTGAATTTGATGTTCAGACCCTCCTCATCTTCAGACATGCATGGTCCTCCAACCTTAATCACAACCTGAGCTGCCTAAAACCTGCACAAAAGCAAGACGTGTGGTAGCGTTGCTTTTTGCTCCGGAGAATGCACTTCCCTACATTCAGACTCCACTTCAAATTCTCACGAATTCCCTTGCTGAGGCTGCAAACGCGCCAAACTCAGACATAGTTTGTTGGTTTGAAAATGTGTGGTTTGGGAAGGTTTAGGCAGTTACTGCCAACTGTCCTTCCAGTGTTCTCTGCTAGCCTCTCCTGTCTCTCTATCACCTGACTGGAAAGCGAAGATGCTGGACTCGCCAACCCCTGAAACCAACCCATCTTGCTGCGGGGCCTGGATTGTCAATGGCACCCAGACCAGTGCTGCCCTAAGTCCATGCCGGTCCGCGAATGTGAAATTTAGCACGGCAATACAGTCCAGGCATAGATTGTGGGGAGCGAAGGGGGTGGGGGTAGAAAAAAAAATGGAACATGTTAGCCTGCGTCAGAAAGGCTGCTGCTCCTTTGACCTCCAGAAATGCAGCTCAGCCTCTGAGAGCATATTGGGAGAGTACAGTAAAGGAACAATCGGATCTGGAAGTCTTAAAACATCCCAACCGACATTTTAAAAAAGTCTGTGGCTTAAAAACACCACTTTTTTTTCATTTTGCATAAAAATAATCTAACATTGGAGTAAAAGAAATAGGAAGTATATCAATTTTTAATAAATACAAGCCACAAAATAAATTTAATAAATTATAAATGATAAAATTATTGAAAAATTAAATATTAAACATTCCTACATAAAAATGTAGAACATTTATTAATTAGGGAGCATTTCCAGAGTAATACTTGCACTGTAAATTGCTCTGAACTTTTTAATCATGCCCCACTGTAGACCTATAGGAAGTAGTCTCTCTGGATCCCTACGGCTGCTCACACCGCAGCAGTGATACAGGGGAGGCACAAAACAACCCAAGGTGGGAAATGGGGACACCGTGAGATTTCTAAGAGGGGGTATATTTGTGGAGCAAGGTAATGGATTTCTCTTTCTTTGTTTAGAAGCCCAAGTACTGGGAAGAGCAAGAATGATCCAATTGAGTATCTCTGGCAGAAAACTGGGAGAAGGTCCAGCTAGGTATGTTGTTCTTTTCCATGAGATTTTATGGAATGCCTGAAATCAGATGCTCTTTTTCTGGATCTTGGGACTGGAGAAAATGGGGAAGGAAGCACACGCAGACGGTGACTGTGTGGACAGAGAGAAGCCTTCATTTTCCTTCCCGTTCGATTCGGTGTGCTGTTGCGTTCTCATTAGTCCTTCATCGACACCCAATATTTTTGGGTCATCAGTGCATTTGAAGTATGGTGCTGGTGAAGAATATTGAAAATGCCACAGACTGCCCTAAGAACAAACGCCGCTGTCTTGGAAGAAGTACACCGAGAATGCTCCTTCCAGACAAGGACGGTGAGACTTCATCTCACGTACTTTGAACATGTTGTCAGGAGAGACAGCGGCCTGGAGAAGGCGACCATGGTTGGTGAAGTAGCAGGACAGCAAAGAGGAAGGCCTTCAGTAAGATGGATCGATCCAGTGGCTTCAAGAACAACTGTGAGGATGACACAGGCCCGGTCTCATTCTGGGACACACTGTTCCATGCTGTTGGACTTGGGAGGCCACTATGAGTTGACACGGACTCGATGGCCCCTTGACCATCCGGTTTCAGGTGGGCTTCTCACTCGCCTAAGGGGAGCTGGGGGATAAACGTGGACCGGCTCTGTGATGAGCGCCTTTCATGGAGGGGTTTCCCAGTTCGCTACAGGGATGGAAGTCAGTAGCCAGCCTCGAGCGGTCCATCCCTTCAGGGCCAGCCTCAACTGCAGAAGCCACCTCGTGTGGAACCACAGGCTTCGAGGGCAGCCTGCAGCGGGAGCGTGGGGCTCCTCTGTCGTGGCTCAGCCCTGACTCTGATGTACCGTCCTCATTCCAACTCCTGCACCAGGTAGGGATCCTATTGTTAAGTTATTCACTGGGGTGAATTGACTTGGTGTATTAGTGAAGGGCAATATGCCAGCAGGCACAATTTATAAGGCATCTGAAACATAAAGATGTAGACATAAAAGCAGTGAGATTGAATGACTATTGCTAAGTGCCCTTGATACTCTATAGAAATATAATAAACAGCTGAAGATGAGTAAGACGCCCTTGAAATTTAAGGAAGAAACCAAGGAGCTCATTTGTTTGCGCACAAGGAAGTTATCATCTTGTAGAAGTTCAAGGACCAAGCACAGGACTTGAAGTTAGTGCAGCTGAACCTCAAAGACGGTCAAATACCCAACCAAGACAAGTCCGGTTTGTGAAGGTAGGGTCACGGTTAGGAAAGCCTAGGGTCATAACATATACTATAAGAATATCTGTGTGCATGGTCCCAGGGATTCTACGGCAAGCCAAAGTACAGAATGAGAGTACGGGCTCCTGAAGTTCTAGGTCAAAGCTCTGATGCTCAGTGGAGTATGTATCTTTAGAATACAATGCCTGGTATGTTAATTGAGCCTCACTGGAAACAGCATGTCTGATGAAGGTTCTTTCAGGTCCACCAGACCATCGTCGTCGTGGACAGGCCCAGGCACGATCCTTTACCACGTGGGATTGAATTCCAGCTCGTCAAATAGACGAGCCAGTTGCATAACCAGGTCGTTGCGACCCATAACACCCAATACAAGCTCTTGCACCCACTCTCACTTATGAATGTGGGATATCTGGCTCAACCAGCTGAAACGGGAAGGAAAGACTGAAGTTTGTTTCACAGATGAGCTGACTGGTCAGGCAAGTGCAGGCTGAAAGCGGACAGCAGCTGCACTAGAGCCCCGGTTAGCTCTGAGCAACCATGTCAAGGGAACAACCTTTCCAATGGGCAGTCTCAGAATGGCACAGAAAAAGGGGTGTTCTGGGAGTCAAATAGCCAAGTAGACTTGTGGGCTCTGGTACTGATGGTCAGGTGCCTGGCAGGCAAAAAATCAGAAGTTCTGGGATGGGCACATCTGGAGTCAAGGTATATAGATCAAATGGGCAGGTGGGTGGTCATAAAGTGTGACTATAATTGTATAACATGATCGTAGGAGAACAAATGAAGGACGAAACATGCAAAGAGGCATGAGGAAAGAGGCATGAGAATTGTGGGGCTCAAAAGCTACTACCTTGCTTAGACCATCACAGTGGGGCCTATAATTGTCCACTGATTTCTCTTCAAGTTTCCTTTCAGGATGAGATGCCCACTGAAATCCTGGTGAAATTCCTGGGCTTTCATGGAAAAGTGCAATGAAGCACAACTGTGCCAGATCCAAAGTCATCCCTCTCAAATTCTGCTTCACAGAAGGACCAGATCTGAGGAATGGAGTAGGTAGGTGGCCTGCTGCTATGAACGCCTTCAGAGCCTGCCTCAGCTGAGCTTACCAAGGACTGTTCTCGTTGGTTGATTACGTGAGTCTGCTTACGATGAAGGAAGGCCTGTCTGTTTCCACACTGCACTCTGATAGGCAGAGGACCCCCCAGGTCAGCTGAGGTTGATCGGCCCTGCACCACAATCTCATTTCTCCCGCAGCCCAGTCCTGCTTCCACTTCCTCACCCTCACAACTATTACCCCCGAGAAACCATCTTCACCCCCAAACATTTCAGCATCTGCTTCTGGAGAGGTAAGCTCACACAAGCTCCGAAAGAATCTTTGACCTTCAAGTCAGGCACCAAGAAAGGAAGAAAGATTACCTTCCAAGCCTTATGGTGGATGCCGAAGAAGTCAGTTTGCCAGCAGGGACCTTTCCTGAAATAATCGCTGTGGAAAGAGGGTCAAAACAGGCTATTTTATGGCCTGAGCGGACAAGGGAGGAAGGGGCTTCCACGAAAGTTTTCAGACCTTTCTGGGGGCACCAGTCTAGGCCCCAAAGAGAGAGCCACTCCTAAGACTAAAAGACCCTGGGCTGTGCAGGTTGAAATGCAGGGGACTGGCCCAGCCTGCTGCCTGAGCCGCCACCACGAGGCCCAGGCAGGCAAGCGCCTCATGCCGCACAGAGCACAGCGGCCGCGGCAGGGGATCTGCAAGGCCGCCCACGTGTTCAGGAGGCCAGTGGACATTGCTCTCTCATTTCTTTGTTAAAACACCCTGTCTCCTCTTTGGTGGCCACGATTATGTGTTGTTCTGGTGGTCACTCCCGTGCTCCGTGTAGACCTGAAGCACATGGAATAGATTTGTGGGAAGACTAAATAAATAAATAAGTGGTAGGGCTTCACAAAGACGGCCTCACAGCCCAGATGACACTCAGCTTCCCAGAACTCCTTTCAAGAGTAAGTGTGGACTTGGAGAAAGAGTCAGTGCGAACAGCGGCAGCCGCTCGGGAAATGCAATGGGCTCTGAGTCCTGGGAAATCTGGATGTGGCTTTTTTTAAATAAATCATTTTATTGGGGGCTCGTACAACTCTTATCACAATCTATACATGCATACATGTGTCAAGCACATTTGTACATTTGTTGTCCTTATCTTTCTCAAAACATTTGCTTTCTACTTGAGCCCTTGGTATCAGCTCCTCATTTTTCCCCTCCCTCCGTGGTCCCTCCCCTCTCAAACTATTATTTTCATGTCTTACACTGTCTGACATCTCCCTTCACCCACTTTTCTATTGTCCATCCTCCAGGAAGGAGGTTATATGTAGATCCCTGTAATCGGCTCCCCCTTTCCACCCCACCTTCTCTCCACCCTCCTGTTATCGCCACTCCCACCACTGGTCCTGAAGGGATCATCCATCCTTGATTCCCTGTATTTCCAGTTCCTATCTGTACCAGTGTACATCCTCAGGTCTAGCCTGATTTGTAAGGTAGAATTGGGATCATGATAGTGGGAGGTGAGGAAGCATTAAAGAATTAGAGGAAAGTTGTATATTTCATTGATGCTACATCACACCCTGACTGGCTTGTCTCCTCCCCGCGACCCTTCTGTAATGGGATGTCCAGTTGCCTACAGATGGGCTTTGGGTCTCCACTCTGCACTTACCCTCATTTACAATGATATGATTTTTTGTTCTGATGATGCCTGATACCTGATCCCTTCATCACTTCATGGTCGTTCAGGCTGGTGTTCTTCTTCCATGCGGGCTTTGTTGCTTCTGAGCTAAATGGCTGCTTGTTTATCTTCAAGCCTTTAAGACCCCAGATGCTATATATTTTTATAGCTGGGAACCATCAGCTTTCTTCACCTCACTTGCTTATGCACACATTTGACTTCAGTGATCATATCAGGAAGGTGGGCACACACTGATATGATTTTTTGTTCTTTGATGCCTGATACCTGATCCCTTCAGCACCTCGTGGTCACATAGGCTGGTGTGCTTCCTCCTTGTGGGCTTTGGTACTTCTGAGCTAGATGGCTGCTTCCCAGACACTGTATCATTTGATAGCCAGCCACCATCAGCCTTTCTTCCCCACATTTGCTTATGCACACATTTGTCTTCAGCAATCATGTCGGGAAGTTGTGCATCATGGAATGGCGATTTAATAGAACAAAGAGTTCTTCCATTGAGTAAGGACTTGAGTGCCTTAATACTAAACCTATAAATATATGCACGTAGATCTATTTGCCCACCATCATATATAAATATATTTACATATGTGCATGCCTATATTTAGACCTCTATAAATGCTCATTGCCTCCTAGTTCTTTCCTCTATTTCCTTTTACTTTCCTTTTGCCCCACTATTATGCTCAGCCTTTCATTTGGGTTTCAGTAATTTCTCTTGGTTACTTTGCCCTTGCTGAATCCCTACCAGACCTCTCACACCCTCCTTGCCACTGATTTTTGATCACTTGTTGCTCCCTTGTCCCTGGGTTGGTCAACACCACCTCCTTTCCCCCGTCTCCACCTCTCCCATGTCCCCTGGAATCATCAGTCCTGTTGTTTTCTCCTCCAGACTATTCATCCAGCCTATCTTATCTAGATAGATCTGCAGAGATAATAATCTTCACCAAAAAACAAGGCATACCAAGAAAAAGCAACAAAAGAGAACATGGCGATGACAACAAAGAAAACCAATGACCAAGAAAATAAATAAACAAAAAGAAAAACCTGTAAATAGATCAAGGTCTGATTTTTTACCTCTTGGCGTGTCCTCCAGTCCAGTCTGATTGGGTGCCACGTTCTGGCCCCAAAGTCTATCCTTTGTACTCCCTCGGGAGCATCCTGCTCTGATCTCTGATCCCCCACCCCACTGCTCTGCCACACACCCTTAGTGTTTTGCCTCAGTGTGGTGGGGTCAGACCGGGCCAATCCCAACACTAAGTCTCCAGTGTTGTTCTCCATAGGGCCATGGGTCAGTGAGGGACGTCGTGTCTCATAGTGGGATCAGCCATATGGTCTACTCTGTGCATTGGCTGTTCGGAGCAGGAATATCGTTCTCCAGGCTTGGTGGGCCAGGATGTGCTCCATTCTCTCTTCCTTCCCATTGATTTGCTCCCGTGTGCTCTGATCAGACATGTCCCTCTCCCTAAGCTGCAGCTTCAGTGCTGTTGGATGTGGCTTTATTTAAAACTCTGAAAGTTTTTGTTTGTTAATTTTGTTGTGTTTCTCCATGGCTGACATATCTGGAATAGTAAGTGCTGTGTTTCCTGTCCCACGGGTGAATATGAATGGATGGGTGGGTGGATGTATGAACTGACATAGAGAACAGGTGTGTGAGACAAAGGCAAATAAACTTTTTCAGTTTATGAGTTAGACAGCTTTTGACTACAAGTAAGAGAACATCTGACTAAATTTGGTATAAAAGCAAGAAGTTTATTGCTTCACGAAAGAAGTCTAGTGAAAGACCTTCGAAGTTTAATTCTGTGATGTTATCAAGAGCCCAGTTTCTTGCTAGCCCTTTGTGGCTTCTCCTCTACTGGCTCCAGTTAGTCCATAGTCTCTTCTCTCATAATTGCCCAATGGGCACAGCAGCCTGAAATAGCACATCCTCACAGAGTGGTAGCCAGAGCAAGAAAATTTTCTATTTCTTCTTGAATCTTTTTTTAAAGAATAATATAAATTATTGTAGTTGTGATTTAATAAATTATATGGTGGTAACAAATAAGTGATTTGGAGCTTAATAAAGCACACTTATTCTTGTGCTTCCCATCTTGAATCCATTTACATACTCAGTATAACTTAAATTAAGGTTGTGTCAACTTGGCTGGTGCAAGGATTCCCAGTAGTTTGGCAGTTAGAACCTACTCATCCCAATGGCCTGACCTCACATAATAGAATCAAGGCATTGTAAACAATCAAGGCATTGTAAGATCAGGATGGGATAAAACACCCTTCCTCAGATCACAGTCCTCAGTTAATCTGCTGGAAGGAAGGTGGCATGCTTCCTAGAGGTGTGGCCTGTTTCAAACATAAGTGGACAATGTGGGAAATCTTGCTTGTTTTTTGCAACATCTGGATCCTACATCTGGCTCTTCTGTCCTCTAAGTCTTTGGACTTGAAACAGTGGCCTGCCATATTGCCTCCCGGTCCTATCCCAATCCATGTCATCAACAGCCTGCCAGCTTATCTGCTGACTTGGATACTTTTGCCTCTGCAGTCACAGTCTGTCATGTTATGGTTGTTCTTGGGGTCACGGTCTCCAAGAGCCCCATGAGTGAGGAGAAGCCTCCAGTCCAACATGTGACCCACAGACTTGGAACTTGCCTGCTTCTACAATGTGATATAAAGTTCTCTCTATATGTAAATATATACACTTCACTGACATTGATTCTCTAGAGAACTCAGTCTGAGACATGATCTTAAAAGGCAATTCCAGTCTTGTGTTGGCAAGCAAAGAACAAGCTGGGAAATGTAGCTCCTGCTACTAAATGTTTTTTACCTAAAGTGATGCATGTAACCTTTCATTAGTCAGAACTCTTTCATGCCCTGCCTAACTTCAGTGGGTGATGCAATGGACCCTATACCTAAAAGCAGAGGTTCTCAACCTGTGGGTCACGACCCATTTGGGGGTCAAATGACCCTTTCACAAGAGTCCCCTAAGACCATCAGAAAACACATATTTCCAGGCAGGTCCGCCATTATGCAGATATGCCCACCCAGGAGTACCTGGCGTGAAGACTGTTACCCATGCTACACCATGCTTCAAGACAAATTTTCATTTATTTCTCATTAAAAATAAATATTTCACAATATATAATTACATATTGTTGTGTGATTAATCACTATACTTTCATTATGTTCAATTTGTAACAATGAAAACACATCCTGCATATCGGATATTTACATGATGATTCATAACAGTAGCAAAATTACAGCTATGAAGTAGCAAGGAAATAATGTTATGGTTGGGGTCGCCACCACATGAGGAACTGTAATAAAGGGTTGAGGCATTAGGAAGGCTGAGAACCACTGGCTAAATGGATAATCAGATACTGATGAAGGTAGTAATATCCGTAGTAAAAGGCTTTCCTAGACGACCTGTCTTTCATACCTCTTTAGCCAGCATTGAGCCACACTGTCATGACTAAATGAAAGCCTATCTATGAGAACCCTGTAGGCCAAAGAAATGTTTGTACCACAGCAAGGAATGGGCTGACTTAGGTATGTAAACAATATCCACTGCCTGCTCTACACAGGCTTATTTAAAAGTGATATATGTGGGTCAGTTAATTACTCTCCTTAAAAAGTGTCAAAGGGATCAGGTATCAAGCATCAAAGAATAACAAAAAAGTATCATTGTAAATGAGGGTGAGTGCAGAGTGGAGACTCAAAGCCCATCGGTAGGCAACTGGACACCCCCTTACTGAAGGGTTGTGGGGAAGAGATGAGCCAGCCAGGGTGAGGGTAGCAACGATGAAACATCCAACTTTCCCCTAGTTCTTAAATGATTCCTTCCCCCCACCCCACTATCATGATCCCAATTCTGCCTTACAAACCAGGCTAGACCAGAGGATGTGCATTGGTACAGACAGCAACTGGAAACACAGGGAATCCAGGACAGAGGACTCCTTCAGGACCAGTGGTGAGAGTGGCGATGCCAGGAGGGTGGAGGGAATGTGGGGTGGAAAGGGGGAACTGATTACAAGAATCTATGTATAGTCTCCTCCCTGGTGGATGGACAGCAGAGAAGAGGGCAGGGGGAGATGTTGGACAGAGTAACATATGACAAAATAATAATAATTTATTAATTATGATGGGTTCATGAGGAAGGGGGAGTGGGGAGGGAGGGGGGAAATGAGGAGCCGATATTAAGGGCTCAAGTAGAAGACAAATGTTTTGAGAATGATGATGACAACAAAAGTACTAAAGTGCTTGACACAATGGATGGATGGATGAATTGTGATAAGAATTTTATGAGTTCCCAATAAAATGATTTTTTTAAGTTGTTCCTAAAAGGATTTTCTTTTTGATTAAGCAATGAATATCTGGCTTCTATGGTTTGGTTGTTTCTCATTGATGGTGTCTTAACCACTATGGTAGCATCAGATTAAAATAAATCTGGTTTTCCTTCCATGGGTACTATTTAGAATTTTCTCTTCTTCCCCTAGCCCTTCTAGAAGGATGAGTGGTGAACTCCACATAGTACGAAAAGCTCTGTATTTTTAGGGAAACAAAAATGGCCCAAGCAAGCAGCCAGCGAATAGTCTTTGAAAGAAGACAGATGGCTTCTCTTACTCATGCTTAGGTGTAACAGTTCAATGCCGAAGACTCTTTCCGTTTTTTCCTTCTCATCTTTCTCGCTCCCAATTCATAGAATGAAAGCTAAATAACGCGGCATGCCCCAGTTCGCCAGGCGGTAGGAAACCAGCTGTGGCATGGGGGCATTTTAGGTACATGACTGGAAGGGGAGAAAGAATAGTAACTGAGGGTGGAAAGTCTAGAAAACCGCCTGGCCTAATCAGTCTCAGTGCTCCCACGCAGACAGCCATTGCTCTCTATCTGCGTGAGTGCAAATCTCAAATCTTTTAACCTACAGTCTTAAAAGAAAAGGAAGAGGGTTGGAAAGATGGGTTCGGAGTCTCCAATATCAACTTCATCCCACCTCCCCAGCAGGCGTGTGTGTGTGTGTGTTTCACATATGGCATTTTGAAACAGTTCAACATATGAATGTTTTTCATTCACAGATGGTTTTTAAAAAGTGGAATTTTTTCCCCATATAACATATTCCTGGAGTTTGGAGCCAGCCGTCTCCACGGAGGGTCACAAATCCACTCAGGGCCCCCAATGACTTGGGTTTATGTTTGAAGAACTGGCTCAGATAAAAGATGAGTAAAACCCTAGTTAAGCCAGAGCGCTCCCCGGTCGCTGAGGGGCCTGGGGCGCTGGTGATTTCAGCAAGGCTGCATGTAAAAGTCCAATTCCTAACGTTTGCTTCTGAGGGGCCCACCTGTTTGAGGCAGCCGGAGGAGCAAATTTATCCGCTGAGCTAAAGCCTTCTCAGGGCACTGAGCTGGCACCTGGTCCCACAGCTCCCGGGGGAGGACTTTGGAGGCTGCCAAGGGGAGGGTGCAGGTTGGTTTGCTTTGGCAACCGTACCGAACCCTTCCCAGGGACGAAACCACCGCTGATCGCCAGGATTCCTCGTGCCGCTGTGAGAACAACCAGAGAGGCTGGCCAGGTTATGAGGCGCTGCACAACCTGCAGAGACAATTATTCCACCGGTGCTTCTGACCGAGGGGGCAGACAATTAATTCTCATTGTAAAATTAAACAGCATAACATATATTTTAGAATTAGTGCAATTATGCCTTATCATGGAGCGTTGTGCATTCTCTGTGGCTGTGAAGCGTTATTATGGGAATTTTTGGTGGAATCCCAGAACTAAAGGGGCTGTGGAGCAGCTTGGTTGTTCAAAGACGAGACCGAATCCAGAGAGATTATAAGGCACACTAAAAAGCCTGTAACAATTGTCCTGACGCACAAGCTAGCGCTTTGCCATCACGTCTGATGTGCAGTTTACACAGAACTGAATTCTACACATGTGAAAATACCACAACACTGGGAAACAAATCTCCGAGCAAGACCCCGTGCTGGAGACAAGCACATTGTCTGGCATAGGGTCCAGGACAGCCAAGCTGTCCCTCAGAGCAGAGGCGTATCGTTGCTTCTTCAGCTGAGCAGCAGATAAAGAAGGGGGTGCAATTGAGAGGTCTTGGTGTATAGAAAATGGGTCTTCAAACTCGAGACACTCCACACAAGAAGCACTCAAACGACGACCAGCTTACGGAGCAGGAGAAGAATTCCAGGAGAACGCGCTCCCGTCTCGGAAGCGATTCTAGCCCCCCTGTTGCTCTTAGGCTCTGTTGAGCTGGCTCTGCCTTGTGGGGACCCATGGACAATAGAATAAAGCACACAGCCATCTATT
Source organism: Tenrec ecaudatus (assembly GCF_050624435.1). Taxonomy (NCBI): domain Eukaryota; kingdom Metazoa; phylum Chordata; class Mammalia; order Afrosoricida; family Tenrecidae; genus Tenrec; species Tenrec ecaudatus. Next base: position 109,089,116 of record NC_134531.1, on the reverse strand, counting down.
GTGATAGGCACTGTGTCCATCCATCTTGTTCCTCTATTGTACCAAGCATGGTGTTTTTCTCCAAGAACCGGTCTCTCCGTCACATGTCCAAATTGCGTGAGATGAAGTCTTCTCATCCGCCTCCCCAGGAGCATTTTGTTGCAAGACATGTTTGTTATCTCTTCTGGCAGTGCAGTATAGCCAATATTCCTTGCCAACCCCATAACTCAAATGTATTCATTATTCTGCAGTCTTCTTCCTTATTCGTGGTGTGGCCTCCTGGTCTCTCTGCATTTCGATCTCTATTTCCTTAAGTTAGTGAGGCAGCCATGCTGTTGGGGCAGCTGGGACTTGGAAACTCTCTGGACCGTTGCTGGTGTTCGTTGCTGTTCATTGGGAAACCTCGTGCAGAAGAAGAAACCGAAGAAAGCGTTGCCTAGTCCTGAGTCATCCTTACAACCGTGGGTGTGCTCGAGCGCCTCGCAGCCGTTATGTATTTTGAGTGTCTTCCGACCTGGGCCATTCATCTTCCAGCACAATACAGATGTTGTTCTACTGTGCCCCACAGACATTTCATTAATGAGTTTCAGAATGAAGAAGTCCTGGTGCCATAATGGCTTACACATTGAGCTACGAATCACAAGGTCAGCTGCTTGAACCCACCAGCCACTCCATGGGAGAAAGACGAGGCTGTCCCTTCCTGTGAAGACTTAATCATTTTGCCAACCCCCATGGGGCAGTTCTACGCTGCCCGATATGGTTGCTATGAGTTGATTTTGAGTGAGTTTTCAGAACTAAATTTCCAGGCCATTCTGGTTAATCTGCTTTAGCCTGGAGGCTCACCTGAAATCTGTGTTCACCATGAGTTGAAAAGTGGATGGTCTAATTTCCAGTATCATAGCAACGCTCCAGAAGTCACACTACCAGAAATTAATAGATAGGGTTTGGAAAACACAGGTGCCATCAAAGCCAGATTGTCTCTTGCGTGTGTCAGCGTAGACGCGTGCTCCGTAAAGTTTTCCATGTCTGATTTTTCAGAAGCAAATCCCCAGGCCTTTTTTCCCAAGGGCCCTCTGGGTGGACATCCTCCGAGCCTTTGGTCAGCAGCCCACTGTGTAAGACAGTAGGACCATGTAGGAAGTGTAGCCCGTATGCTGGAACAATCACAAGGCTCTCTTTGCTAATTGCTCTCTTTGAAAAAGAACGTACTGTTCTGTGCTAGCTGTGGTCCAACATCTGAAAGTTGTTATAAGTCCCTGTCTAGTGGCTGCCCTAGTTGTTGTGTAAAGCAGGAGAGAAAATTCGTTTTATCCTACTTCTTCTTGTCTGTAAGCAGAAGTCTAGAAGATGAATTGTTATTTTGAAGGTTACTATCAAAGTATTTATCTAAGGAGTTTCCTTCTTTGTCGTCCCCCAGTAGTGAATGAAAGTCCTCTCCCTGCCTCATAAACAGAACAAGTTATCTTATGTTTGTATTTTTTTTAGGAAATACATGGCATCTTGGTAAGGTGTTAATTTGATTTTATTCTAGTAATGAGTGACAGTATCTTGATGTACATTTGGCATTTGTGTTTCTTTTCCTACAAACTCTTTGTTTACATGATTTTCTCAATATCTGTTTAGGTTGCTGCTCTCTTCTTATCTAGGAGCTCTTTAGAGAAAGAGAACTTAAGCACTTTGTAACCAAGTTGTAATTCTGATCTCATTTACATTTCTTTTGCTTGGAGAGATGGTTAGTTTATTCCTTATTTTTGAAGGTGTCAAACTTATCAGTTCCATCATTTATAGAGTCTGAATTTTTACTTATACGCACAAAGGTCTTCCATACATCATGATTATGAAATATTTCCCTCATGCTTCCTTCTAGTATTTCTATGGCTTCATTTTTTCACGTGTAAAATGTTAATCTTGGTCTAGCAGGTGAGGTATAGATCCATTTTTCCAATTATCGTGCTTTAGGTGGAAGTGGACAGCAGATGAGTGACGTTCACGTGTTTGTACTTAAAGGCGTTCTGTGGCATTGGCTGCCTTCACCGCACGTATCGAGAGCTCTCCAGTCTGCTCTGGGCCCGTCTCTGTGCTCGGATTCTCTACCTCTTCATCTGTGCTTTCTGGCAAATATTGTCCTTTTGATCTCCTGTGATTGATTTTTCTAAGGAACACGCTCCTCAGGGTCTACTGTTCAGCTGAAAGGTGCTCACCTGGAATGGCTTCAGTTGCAGGTCAGAAGGGTCCCTTAGGGCAGTACTCTTTCAGCTTCCTCCAGTTTCTGTCAGATTGGTAAATCTAAATTTTTGTGTGAATTTTATTCCCTCCTCCTACATTTTCTTTCACTTTATCCAAGCCCTCTGCGATGGTCCCAGCCAGAGGTCATCAGGAGAGGTATTCTTTGCTCCCTGAACACATGACACTCGCCTTCCTCAAAACGCCTCATTTCGCAAAGAAATGAACCTTCTTTATCCCATTCTAAGGATTCCCTGAAGGGCACAAGCGTTTAGGCACTGGATTACTAACCCCAGGTGGGCTGTTTGAACCCCTGGACCTGAAAACCCCGGGGGGCAGGTCTGCTTTGCCTGCAGGGTGGATTGGCCATGAGGTAGAAGTGACTCGGCAGCACTGACAATCAATAACAATGGTGGTCTGGATTCGGTATTGTTGCTGTTGTTGTTGTTCTCCAAAAGAGAATGACTTTCTATTTTGTTCTATAGGTCCATCTGATGTGTGGGGGGCAGCACCACACTGTTCACATACTGACAACTGTTGTGTTTCAGTACACCGTTAGCGTGGGTCTCTAACAGTGGTGAGATGCAGCTGGTTCGCACTAGTTTGGCAAAAACAATACCTAATATTTTGTTCAGTTTGTTGAACTGGTTGTTAAAACGGTGCTTGTAATCAAAGTTCTCTGTAAGGTAGGTGGCTGTGCCGCTGTCCACTGCGGAAATCACACATTTAGATTCCTTACTCTTTTCTTTTAATTTAATTTAGTTAAATTTAATTAACTTATTTATTTTATTAAAAGATCATTTTATTGGGAACGCTTACAACTCTTGTCACAATCCATACATTGTTTGCATCAGGCGAATTTGTACATATGGACTTTCATTTTTTCTAGACATTTACTTTCTATTTTTATCAGCTCCTCTTTTGTCCCCTTCCTCCCCACCACCCTCATAGCCGCTTGATAGATTGTGCATTGTTATTATTTCCCTATCTCTCACCAGCCACTGTCTCCCTTCCCCCATGTTTTCTGTGTTCTTCCTCCTTGACAGGGGTGTGTGGTTATATGTCGATCATTGTGATCAGTTCCCCCTTTCTCTCTTCCTCTCCCCCTCTTCCCCCTACCCTTCTGGTATCACTATTCCCACTCCTGTTCCTGGATTCTGTGTGCCGTGAGCTCCCATCTCATCTACACCTATGTACATGTTCCGGTCTAGTCTGAATTTGGAAGCAGCACTGGGGTCATGGTAGTGGGGGTTGAGGAAACCTCAAGGAACCAGAGGAATATTGTGTGTTTCATCAATGCTTTACTGCACCCTCGTTGACTCATCCCTTCCCTGTGGCCCCTTTGTGGGGGGATTGTTCCATTGCCTACAGATGGGCTTTCTATCTCTGTTCCAACTCCACTCATTCTCAACAATATGTTTTTGCTTGTTTGTTATGTGTCTGCTGATGCCTATTACCTGGTCGCTATGACTCCTCATGATTGCACCTGAAGTGTGTTTCTTCCATGTGGACTTGTTGCTTCACTGCTGAATGGTAGCTTGTATAAGTTCAAGCCTTTAAGACCCCAGACACAATATCTTTTAATAGCCGGGCACCATCTTCCTTCTTCACCACATTTGCTTATTCACCCATTTTGTCTTCAGCAATTGTGTCGGGAGGGTGAACATCTCAGACTGCCAATTAGTTAGAACAAAGTGTTGATGGAGGGTATGAGCAGAGGCCGGAAGCCCATCTCATAGTCAGTATATTGCCTTATAAATATATATACATAGGCCAATACCTCTATTTTGTGGATTATTGTATTTACATATGTACACCGCTATGTTTATGCCTCTATCCATGGCTTTGCTTCCTAGGTCCTTCTTCTGTTTCCTTTTCCCTTCCTCCTGCCCCACCGTCACTTCCCCCTTATTTCCACCTCTTGGTACGTCCTCCTCGTTAGTTTGCTGTTGCTCCAATACCAGCCTCCCCGCACCCCTAATCCTATCCCTAGCTCCTCCTTGCCATCGGCTTTAATACCCTAGTTGTTGCCCTGTCTATGGTGCTGCCTGCTCACCGCCTCCTTCCACCACTGCCCTTACCCCCCAGGTCTCTCTGGGACTGAGGTCCCACCGCTTTCTCCTTGGGAATGCTTCCCATGCCTATCTTATACAGGTAGCCACACTGACTATGACACAGCCCAATCTGGGAGGGAAAAAAATTGAAAAGAGAAAAGGAGAAGAAAAAGAAAAGGGGGCAGAAAAAAGAGAGAGAAAGAAAGAAGAAATATACAAAAATCCCAAGTCTGTTCGCTGACCTCCATGACTGTCCTGGAGCTGCCCCTCCCAGCCTGGAGTCCCTTTTGGGGGGCTCCTCGGGGGCTTCCCAGCTTCGCTTTGCTCCAGCTACTAGTCTGATATGTTCCCTTCTAGGCTCACCCCACTGTGGGGTTTCAGACCGCATTGCCTTCCCACCATGTGACCCCAGAGATGTCTTTTTTGCAGTCTGCTCCAGTAAGGGGGCAATGTGGCACGAGCTGTTGTTGGCCGCCAAGTCCCCTATGTGTCTCATTAGCTCCATGCAGGGATGTCATCCTCCGGGCCTGGTGTGCCAGTGTGGGGTCCAGTCTGGCTCTCTCTTTCTATTCTTCCTTCCTGGTCTGCTTCTGTGTGGGTGTGGCATGCTGAGCCCTCTCCCTAACCCATAGGTTTAGTGTGGTTCTCTGTCACACCCATTTCCAGAGAGGGGGTCAGTTTGGCTCTGGGTGGGGCCAGCCCTGTGGCCACATTGTGTTCATGGTTTGGTGCACCATGGCAGGGTCTGCATGCCAAGTCTCAATTCTGTGGAGACAAGACCAGCACTCTCCCCTGGGTGGGTTAGTGCCCTGCTCCCTCCATCATCATTTCACTTTCACACACCCATTTTCTCCCTCCTTGCTCCCTCCTTTCCCCATTTTTGTGTTGGACCAACATGTACCTCCTTGGGTTCGGTCTAACCTCCTCCTGACCCCCTGTATCTCAACCCGAATGTTGTGATATAGGTGGCTTCTCTTCTATACGTACCGTGCTGATTACACTTACCTCAGGGGACTTGTGCTGTACTTCTTTTGTGATTGGCTGACTTCACTGTGCATAATTTCCCCCAAATCTTCCCATGAAAAGATGTGTTTCATGTACTCATCAGTGCTTTTTAGTAATGCATAGTATTCCATTGTGTGTATGTGTCAGAGTTTACTGATCCACTCGTCTACCGATGGGAATTTAGATTGTTTCCAACTCTTTGAAATTGTGAATTGCACCGTAATAAACATTGGCGCGCATATGACTACATGTGGTCTATTTCTTACCTCTTCTGGGTATATGCCCAGTAGAAGGATAGCTGGGTCGTGAGGCAGATCAATGATCAATTTCCTTTTTTTTTTTAAGTATCACCAGATCTCTTTCCATAGCCGCTGAACGTATCTACAAGACCACTAGCAATGTAGGAGAGTTCCTATATCACCACTTCCCCTCCAACATTTTGCTCTCTGATTTGCTGATTTGGGCTAGCCTCGAAGGTGTTAGATGGTATCTCATGATTATTTTGATTTACATTTCTCTGATGGCTAATGATCAGGAGCATTTTCTCATGTTTTTGGCCAAATGGGTCTCCTCCCTAGTGAAATTTCTTTTCAGTTCTTTTGCCCACTTCTTTAAGGGGTTAACTGCGTTCCTCTTTTTGCTGGCAAGGGGGGTATTGTAGATTTTCATAATAAGCCCTTTGTCTGTTGTGTCATTGCTAAAAGTCCTCTCCCAGTCTGTGGGTTGCCTTGTTACCCTCTTGGTGAAGTCTTTTGATCCACACAGGTGTTTTGTCTTTAGTAAATCCCACTTGTCAGTTTGAGGTTCCCCTGTGTGTGTGTGTACCCTGCCCTATTGCAGTTAGCCTTTGTATGCCCTGGGCCAAGGTTCTTAGATTTGTCTCGATTCCTTCATTAATGGTCCTATTGGTTTGGGGGTTTACTTCTAGGTCCATGATCCACGATGAGTGTGTTCTTGTTCATGGGATGAGGTAGACATCTTGTTTTATTTTTCTACATGTGGATTTCCATTGTTTCCAGCACCACTTGTTAAATAGGGCATCATCTTCCCACTTGATGCTTTTGGGGCCCTTGTTGAAGATCAGTTGTCTATATGCTGATAGTTTTATTTCTGGGTTTTCTGTTCTTTTCCATTGGTCTGTGTATCTGTCATTATGCCAGTACCACGCTGTTTTGACCACCGTGACTGTGTAGTAGGTATTAAAATCAGATAAAGTGAGCCCCTCCAACGTTGTACTTCTTGAGGAGTTGTCTGCGAATTCTGGGCTTCTCCTCTCTCCATATGAAATTGGTGGTCAGTTTTTCTAATTCTTTGAAGAAGGTTGTTGGTATTTGAATCGGGATAATGTTATATTTAGAAGGTGCCCTGGGTAGGATAGATATCTTTACTATATTGAATCTTCCAATCCTTGAGCATGGGGTATTCCTCCCTTTGTGGAGGTCACTTTTGGCTTCCTGTAGTAGGGTCTTATAGTTTTCCTTGTATAGATCTTTTGTTTTTTTAGTTAAATAAATCCCAGTATGTTTTAATTTGTTCTTGGCTATTGTGAAGGGTACTGCCTTCTTGATCTCCTCTTCCATGGTCTTGTCCGATGTATATAGCAAACCAATTGAATACTGTTTGTTGATCTTGTATCCTGCCACTCTTCCATATTCTTCTATCACTGTCAGTACTCCAGTTCTGGAGCTTTGGGGATTTTCAATGTACAGAATCATGTCATCTGCAAACAATGATAATTTTGACCTCTCCCAGTTAGACACCTTTGATGTCCTTCCATTATCTTATGTTATTAACTAAGAACTCCAGTATGATATTAAATAGAAGTGGGGATAAGGGACATCCTTGTCTGGTCCCCTTTTTTCAGTGGGATTGATTTAGTCTTTTCTCCATTGACTATGATGATAGCCGTCACCTTTTTGTAGATAGCTTGTATTAATTTAAGGAATTGACCTTCCATTCTCATCCTCTTGCGCGTCTTAATTAGAAATGCATGTTGGATGTTGTCAAATGCTTTTTCTGCATCTATAGATATTATCTTGTGGTTCTTACAATTTTAATCATCAATGTGGTGTCTAATATTGATGGATTTTCGGATGTCAAATCATCCCTGCATCCCTGGGATGAATCCTACCTGATACTGATGTATGATGCATTTTGTATACCTATGTATTCCATTGAGAATATCTTGAAGATTTTTGCATCTATGTTCATTAGAGATATTGGTCTATAATTCTCTATTCCTGTGAGATCCATGTCCTGTTTGGGTATCAAAGTTATGCTGGCTTTGTAAAATGAGTTTGGGAGTTTGCCATCTTTTCTACACGCTGGAATAATTTGTGGAGGATAGGTGTCACCTCTTCCCTGAATGCTTTGTAGAATTCTCCTGTGATGCTGCCTGGTCTGGGAGGGTTTTTTGTGGGTAGCTTCTTGATAACCATCTCTATTTCTTCTTTTGTTAAGGATTTGTTTGGGTTCTTGACCTCTATCTGGGATAGTCTAGGGAGGGATTGTTTTTCCAAATACTTGTCCATGTCTTCCACATTATTGAATTAATTAGACTACAGACTTTCACAGTACTTTGTGATTATCCTTTAATCTCATTAGGGTCTGTTGTGATTCCCCCTGTTTCGTTCCTCATCCTGGCTGTTGTTTGCTATTTCCTTTCTTTGGTTAGGTTTGTCAGTGGTTTGTCGATTCTGTTGATCCCTTTTAAAGATCCGGCTTTTGCTGCGTTCATCTTCTTCATCGTTCTTCTGTTTTCCCAGTGGAACAACTCTGCCCTTATGTTTATTATTTCTTTTATTTTGCTACTGGAGGGATTGTTCTGTTGACTCTGTTCTAGTTGATGGAGGTTTTGTGAGAGCATAACTGTCATAAGTTTCTCTTCCTTTTTCATATATGCCCTCATTGCTATCAAGCTACCTCTGATGACTGCTTTCACTGTATCCCATAGCTTTTGATACTTTGTACTCTCATTCTCATTAGCTTCTAGAAACTTTCTGATCTCCCCTCTAATCTGGGTCAGTACCCACTCATGCTGGAGAACATCATTATTCATCCTCTAATTGTTTGACCTTGTTTTTCTGGTTGTCCTTTTATTGATCTCCAGCTTTATGTAATGGTGATCCAAGAATGACATCTGTGTAATCTCTATGTTTTTGAACTTACTCAGGCTTGACTGTGTCCCAGCATGTGGTCTATTTTCGAAAACGAACCATGCGCACTTGAGAAGAATGTGAATTTCTTTTACACTTTGATGGAAAGCTCTAAATATGTCTATCAGATCTATTTGCCTAATTGTGATGTTTAGCTCTATAGTCTTTTTGTTGAGCTTCCTTCCCAATGATCTATCTTTTTCTGAAAGTGGTGTATTAAAGTCACCCACTGTAATTGTTGACTCTGTGATATCTTTTTTCATATTTTGAATAGCTTGACAAATTTCCCAGGTCTCTCATTTGGTGCATATATATTTATTATGCTCACTGGTTCCTTGGAAAGTGATCCTTTGAGCATTATATAGTGCCACTCCTTATCTGTTTTCATGGTTTGAACCTTTAGATCAATTTTGTCTGAGACTAAGATTGCGACTCCTGAACTTTTTGAGTTGCCGTTTGCCTGGTATTTCTTTCGCTAACCTTTTATTCTTATCCTTACTCTTTCTTTTTTTAACATTCATCTACGTAACAGCATATCCTAAACTTTAATTCTGTCCATAGGTATAAAAAATTTTTAAAAAATTAGATGGACCTACGCCTGTAATATTTATTTACTCATTTCATAAAACTCACTATACATTTGATGAAATATTATAGTTTTACTCTCTTGTATTCATTACTTCAGGAAACAAACATAATGTACAGAGAAAACATTCCAAACAACTAGAGGCTGCCATGCTGTGGTTTGTTTCAGCTTTGTGATTTCATTGCCATGAGATCGTATGAGTGAATTATGTAATTTCTGAAAGTGTTCAAAGAACTGACAGTGTCAGAACAAATGCTGTAAGTTCAGCGGAAGTGGAAAGAGGTTTCTCAAAGATGAACATAGCATGTTCAGAGAAGAGAAGTCACTTTTTTCTAATATATCAAACACAATGACGATTGTCTAATTGGCCTGCCTCTAAAGGAAGGGGATCCGACTCCTGCAGTGAAAGATGGTTAAGGTTAAGTCACCCAGCCAATGATGCCCGGATAAAAGTGAAGAATACTGCAAGTGAGGAAGCCAATCACGAAGCAACGTGGAAATATCTTAAGTAATAGTTTTATTGCTTTGATCAAGTATTATTTAATATTTTTAAACCTTTAATAATCTTCATAATGTAGTTTTATATACCTCTTTTATTATTCTTACTTAAGTATGAACTACATGAAATAATAAACTACCTATTCATTGTATCTTTTTTTAAATACTTAAAACAGTCATTAAGGTATTGAACCTGGTATTAATTTATTTGAACCCCACCTGTGATCACTAGCCTGTGCCTTCAAGAACAAGAAACTGTCCTTCAGAAATTTCCGGGTTATTTTGCCTGTTGATTTTCCCACATGGACTTTAAAATCCACTTGTCTCAGGCCAGACAAGAATTGTTAGTACTTTTCTGAAGGATTGATATCTGTATGATGAAAAGACTTCTTGACTGAGAACATTTGGGAATCCTTCATTTGTAAAAGGTCTGCAGGGATCTCCATGGTTTCTGACTTTCTTGGTTTCCCAGGCTTAGCAGTGAGCTCTGAAGGACACGTCAAGAATGTGTTTTACTTGAATATTAAATAACCCAGAACACCAACGCTGGAAAAAGGCAGTTTCTCGGGTATTTGGGAGTGGAGTTTGATCTATATCACTGTTAATAATGTGGAACATACACCATTTCTCAAACCAGTAGATTGTTCCCAAATACACTTCCACATGGCTCAGCAAAGTCACTTTATCACTTCTGGCCCTGTACAAAATCATGAGGTGATTGGTGTTGGCAACCTCGCCTTTCCCATTTTTCACCCTTCATCACAACACGGCCTTCCTCTTTTCTCTAAAGCTCTCCCCTTGCCACTCAGTAATAATTCCATGCATCCTCTTATCTTCCTCTTATCAAAACCTATCTCTATGAAAGAATAGGCTATCAGTCATTTACACTTACTGTAAGATTGTTTCTGTCTGGCTGTGGAAAGAAAGATTGTATCTATTTTAAAGACTTGTGAGCCTCTGGGAGCAATTGGAGGAGGCCAGCTAAAGAGCCGTCCGGGTGTCCATGCACCTCCGAAGCCCCTGCTTCTAGGCTGAAGGGGACCTTGCAGACCCCAGGAGATGCTCCGCATCTTCCTTCTCACACTCGGAGAGGCATCCCAGACAAGACGAGCAATTTCATTGTGACGGCAAATGAGGGGGAGAACGCCCTGTAGAAGCGCATTTCCATTGTCTGCCAAGTCTTGGCAACCAGCATCCCAGATCAGCATGCTCCCCATGCAAGGCAGAAATGGCGTGATTAGAAGCAAAAATATGAAGTGCACTACATGCAACTTCCCTCATAACACATGCACAGACATCAATCTTAACCTCTGGCAGCCACACCGGGGAGTCTGTCTTTCGCTTTTTATTTATTGACTTGCCCTTGGCCAGCCCTTAACGTATTTGTTTTTGGCATCGCAGGTTTTTGCTTAAAACTCCGCCAGTCCCGTTTCCTTCCTTGGATATAGATGGTTCATCTGTCAGCATCTTTCAGTATTAGTGACTGACACCCGGGCCTTATTGTAAAATACAACCTGCTTTATTGTGATTTAGTGGCATGGAGCCTTTTCGGCTCAACTCCTCCCTGTTTTAATGAGCAGAAAGTCTTCCCTTTGGAATCAACTCTTTCTGGTTCCAGTTGGAGCATCTGAGTCCACAGCTGCTCCATGGCCTGCCTTCTGGGGCCCCGCATTGCTCAGGACCTGGCAAGAACACCTCGCTGTGCCTCGGGCTCCCTGCTCCACTGCTACTGCTTTGGAAGGGACACTTTGTGGCGTTTCTAAACACTGCATTTGAACACTTGAAAAACCCAGAGCTTCACCCTCAGGTGTAAGGGAGCTTTTGGAACAAACGTGAAAGGCATGCGAGCTCAGTGAAGTTCCTGAATGAGAGGCGCTGAGCGCCGAGAACTGCACTTCATTTTCAACACCTCGACAGAGGGACTCGGCTTTAAGAACTAAGTGCAGTGCCCAGTATTAAAGCCTGATTCACTCCGACATCGCTTCTTTTCTCGCAGCTTCAAAACGGAAACAGAATTGTAAATAAGCCCCGAGATGAAAGTAGGAAGGGGCAGTTTTTGCCCTGTCCACCTTCCAGCTCCTACCTTCCTTCTCAGAAGGAGGATCTGTTTCCATCTCTGGCCTTTTTACTGGGCCTCCTGAAGAACGCCAGTCACAAATCAGATGCGCAAGAATGATCATTGTGTCCTCCGCCCTCCAGCCCCCCATGAATTCGGCTTCATTTTATAGTAAAGTCTGATTCGGCTGAGATTACTGCTTACTCCCGATCCATTTGAGCTTCCACCACCCCTTTCTGTTTGAGGTGCAGACTCTTTACAGAGGTCATTGGAGGGAGTACAGAGAATTGAGTAATAGGATGCTTCTGGCCCTGGTAGGACTAGCTACCATTCAGGTGTCTGCTAAGTGGGTTCTGATCTCATCTCCTCTCAACTGTTCTGTAGTTACATAAAAGTACTGATTTATGGCTCCTCTGTCCATTTCTCTAAATTCCCACCAAATAATTGTGGGGGGCTATGCAAATAAGGCACAGGGGCCTCTAACCTGGGCATTGATCAGTTTTGCCATTCCTCTGGGCATAAGGCTCACTGTGAGTAGGAATCGACTCAAGAAGCAGCGAGTTTGGTTTTGGTCTGGGGATAAGAAAACCATCTCAGAAGAAGAAACAGAGATTCCAGTGACTTCCAGGGGAGAGGAGCCACCAGCAGAGCTTGGTTGGGGTCCCTGCCTAAAGTGCTGATGGCAGCAGAGGAGCCATGCAAGCTTGAGTGGAGGAGCCGCGCCACGCTGCAGAGACGCTGGGGCCCTGAGGTGGAGTGGTGGGCATGCATCCAGGCCGAGGCCAAGGGGCCTCATGACTGAGGCTGAAGACTAGAGAGAGACTTGGCCGCTAGCTGAGAAGGGATGCTGCTGGAGACCAGACTGGGTTCTGAATGGTCTCTGATCGTGACTTGTGGTAACCTTGTGGTTAACTCCCCTCCGAAACGCCTGCCATTCTAAATATTGTCGAGCTCATTTGGACCCATGAGATCAGGACACTTTTTCACCTTCTCAAGGACATGCTTGACGTCAGCGTCATCACTGTGCTGCTGTTGTGTCCTGTGTCTGCAAGCATGATCTAGGATCTAGGAATAGCTCCCTAGGGTCCTTGCCCCTGCCCCCAATGGGGGAAACAGGAAGCTGCCCTCCAGTCTCAGAGTTCACAAAGCACTTCAGTGTGTTTGTTTTTGTGGGACTCAGCTTTGAAGGCATAACAAAGACACTTCTATTCAAAAGCCACCACTATGGATACTCTCTGCAGTCCTCCCGGTCTCTGTTTCATCTGCCCCCACCCCCCACCAGTCTAAGGAGGGACACATTGCTACATTTCCCCAACCCAATCCCCGGCTCTCCAACTTTCTGTCACTTCCTCTAGGGTGAATCCTGAGAAGAGGCTTTTAGAAGTCAAAAGCCAGGAAGGTGGTGTGGCATTCTCCACCTGCTGAAATGGGTATAAAGAACATAATTAATGTTTCAAATGTGACTCCGCCACAGAAGTAGAATAGTTTATAAGCAAAAATATCTACTTGAGGGGGTCACTCAGATGTCACTCCCAAGGCCTACTTACTAAAAGGTGACGCACAGCAATTTATCGGATGACGGACCCAAGACTACTCTGAATTTGGCCACCTTTTTCAAGTGTGACTGCTTTTGGACACACAGATTTTTGTTGGCTCCCTTCTGCAGGGTTGGATCCTCATGTCCTGGCTTATGTAAATGGTTCCACAATGGCTGTGGCCATGCTACTTACCAATACGGACTTATTCTAATACTTCTATCTCGGTCTTTGCCCACCGCTGTTTTCCCTTGTGCATCCGGAGGGTGACACTCATGTGAAAATGGAATGTGACTCTCAGGAAGATTTCATCCTCGTTTTTCCACCCACTTATCTTCTAAAAGTATTTTGTTTTTAATTCTTCCCATTTAGAATTCAATATTTTATTTAGTACGTCTGTGAATCTGTGAAAGACACTTTTATATACGCTTACTTGTTCAGCATATTGTCAGATATGCTTCAAGTAAATGGGATTCATGTAGACTTTCATTTTTAATTACAGATCTCTTCAGAGATTTGGGGGCCAGAAATGCTACTGTAAAAAGGGACATTTATTTTTATTGATTGCGCCAATTAGAAACAAATATAGCTATTAAGAAATTCAAAATGACATACATTAACTAACATCCCAAAAGAAGTGATTCGGAAATTCTTTAAGAGCAGTGACAGGAAACAAACCACTCGATGTTCAGCGGTACAGAGATGAGGGTAAGTCTCAGCGCACCAGCGCACGCAGGTATTCCAATCCGACGGCTGGACGTGTGCCTCAGGAACAGTGGGCAGCTGCCGACACGGGCTCTGGGTGATGCCCTCATCCAAGTCTCTGTGGCTGTGCCTCCAACAGGAAAAAAGGGGCAATCAAAATATTCTTGATACAATTGATCTTTTTTAAGAGTGGTAAGAGCCGCCAATAAAATGATCTTTAAAAACAACAACAGTGGTTTCTGAGGGAATCAGATGGTAATTTGAATTAAAGGCAGAGACGTCAGTTTAGGCTGTCACGTCAACAGTCTAGGGATTGCCAACTGGATAATCTTGATAGATTTTCTTAAGCCATCTTCATGATAAACTCCATGCTTATCCTGTGTCATTTAAGAAAATGGAACGCTACTTTGGTGAGAAAAGTGTTTGGACACCACACCTGCTCATTATTCCATGAGGTGGCGTGTGCTCGCTCTTCAAAGTAGCGAGGGCTGCCCTATGGGAATTGCGATAGGAAATCCTGCCATATGCACCTGTCAGACGTCCTTTTGTTCCCAAGGCTCAGGAACATTTATCGGAAGACGAGTTGAATCCCCAAAGATGTGAAACTTGCAGTTTTAGCGCAGTGTAAGTCAAGGAGCACAGAGTTCTTCTAGGAAGGTTTGTTGGGGTTGTTGGTCAGGGCCCGTTCCTGCAGCCGCGGTGTCAATCCATCTCTTCCAGGGACTCCCTTGCCCTCCTGGCTTCCAAGAAGCAAGCTGCCTGCATTTCTTACAGAGAGATGGTTTGCTCTTCTGCAAATCCATGGTATATTCCGTATTCATCGCCAAGCCAATCATTCAAATGCACCAATTCTCCTTGACTGATTGTCTTCCTTATTTATTGTTCAGATTATACGTGCGCACGAAGCAATGGAAAATGCCAAAGCTTGGGTCAGCTGCACCTTAGTGAGAGAGCTCTTGAGCAGCAGATTTGCCGAATGCCATCCATTGTTTGATGTCTTGACGGCTGCCCCTGAGCGTTGATTGTAGATTCAATAAAAGGACCCTTGGGCTGCTTTAGTGTTTTCCCCTTTTATCATAATGTTGCTGTTTTGGGTCCAGCTGTGAGGAATTTTCTTTTCACTGCACTGAGTTGTAATCTAAACTGAAGGTGGAAGGCTTTTCACTTCATCAGTTAGTGCATTAAGTATTCCATATTTCCAGCAAGTAAGATCATCATCTGTGTGTCACAAATAGTTAATGAGCCCTACTCCAACCCTGAAACCACACTCTTCCTCCTACAGCTGCTTGGATCAAGTGCTCTGCGTATGGATTGAATAAATACGGTAAAGGAATGCAATGCTGATGCATGCCTTTCCAAATTCAAGCCAGTCAATCTCCTCTTGCTCTGTTAGAATGACTATCTCATGGTCTGCATACAGGTTCCTCATAAGCACAATCATGTGGCCTGGAATTCCTATTCTTTGCAGTGTAATCCACAGTTTGTGATAATACACACAGTCAAATGCCTTGGTGTAGTGAATAAAGTAATCGTCTTTCTTTGCTTCAGTCAAACTTTGTCTGATATTAGCAATGATATCCCTTGTTCTAGATCTTATGAATATGGCTTGAATTTCTAACAACTCCCTGCCGATGTAATGCCCCAACTTTTGTTGAATTATCTTCACCAAAGTTTTACTTGCACTCAATATTAATTATATTGCTTGATAATTTGTGCATTCGGTTGCATCATCTTGTTTTGAGTTGGGCACAAATATGTCTTGTCATAGACTAGTGGGTGTTTTCCATGCTTCGTCAGTCTTGTTGAAACTTTTCAGTTTGTCTGCTGCCAAGTCCTAGAGTCTTGTTTTTGGCTAATGTTTTCAGGGCAGGTTGAATTTTTTCCATCAACACCACCAGCTCTTCATCATATGCCACATCTGTACATGGTTGGTATGGTAGTTATATAATCTCTTGTCAATTTGAGACTTAAGAGTGAAGGGATGGAATTTAGCCTGTCAATCAGGTCGCAGCTTGATGACCTCATTTAGAGCCACTAAGGACATAAATAGCTCTCTGGAGGTGGGACTTACTCACTCCCTGCAAAACATTCCTGAGGACAAGACACATGGAGCTACGCTAGAGCCCTGGAGCTGAGAGTGCCATGTGGAGACCCCTGCCAGTGCTGAGATGCTTCCACTGCCACTAGATCCATAATACTTTCCATCCACTGGCCTGTGATCTTCCTGCAGTGTCATTTATAGACTGGTAATGGACATATGGGCTAATATCAGATTTATGACCGGTAATGGACATATGGGCTAATATCAGATTTATGGACTTGACCTGCACTGGGCAGGAAGATTTTCTCAATATTCAATTGCTCCTAGAATCATACTGCTAGCATTCCATGTTCTTATCCTATGTATATTTTTGCTGCTGTTTTTTTTTCCATTTTGAGCTGCACCCATCAGCGAATGAAGTCCTAGATCGCTTTACTTCATCCACGTTGCCATGGTTGACTCAACTCTGAGAAAGCAGCCCCTCCTCCTCATATTCTGAGCATCTTCTGACACGAGGGGCCCATGCTCTGCTTCCGTTCCTTAGGACGACATATCTGACAATGTTTCCATGTTGTGCGTAAGATTTTTAGTAGAACAAGTAGGATGCCAATTCCTTCATATCATATTCTTAGTCAGGAACGTCCACTGAAATCGGTTCACTCTGGGTGATCCTGCTGCCATTTGAAATACCAGGGACATAGCTTCCAGAATCACAGCAACACACAAGTCACGAGTGTATGACAAACTGACAGACAATTGGTGCATAGTAGGAAATGCAGGCTCAGAAGACTTAGGTAACTTGTACCATGTCACATGCCTACTTAGCAACAGAAATATTGGCTTTGAATCTAGTCTTATGAGATTCCAAAATATCCCCTTTAAGTAACCCACCAAATCGGGGTCAGTTCAGTGCCCACAGGGTGTCAACATTCTTTATATATATATTGTGTGTGTGTGTGTGAGCGCGCGTGTGCGCCAAAGCATTAGCTGAAATGAAAACAAGGACATAGATACCCAACAGTAAGGTCTTAAACATGTGATATCATTTCACATATCGAAACAGGTTAGCTACAACCAATCTTGTTGAAGATATTGATTTGATCAGTGCAATCTTTCAAGATATGATCCAGGTCTTTAGCAAGGGCTATACTATTTTTGCAATCCATTCAATTGTGACAGAAGCTCACTTCACACCATCCCAAATTTCCCATGAGAGCTAACAAAAGCTTGAAGCTTGGTAACATGTGGGAAAGTGCAATATTCTACTCACAAAGTAAAAGTACTATGTCACCATCGCATGGTACAGTAATAAATTATACGTGGACTATAAGTGACATGGAGTTGGGTGGAGAGGGCAAAGGTAAGTCTTCATACAGAGGGTGTATTGTAAACCTAGAAATAGCTAGAGATACTGCATTTATGCATCCAGACGCAATACAGTCCCTTCTAACATTCAGTTCAGTAATTTGTGGTGTATATATTTCTACTGTATTTCTGAATCTTCAGGCAGAGCTGGAATTCAATTTTTCTTTAACTTTAAAATCATTTTTTGGCAAATGCCATTCATTTGGTTACACCTTTCTTCCCCTTAGACTCATTTAACTTTAAAAAAGAAAATCTACTTTAGTCCAATTTTCTTGAAGACTTAACATTATACATAATTTGCTTGATAACATATATGATCTTTGTGGCACTAATGAATGCCTTAATAACTGACCTGAGATGCAGGACCCAATCCCATCATTAAAAACAAAGTATCATCCTAGGCAAACAAAAACTTTGTCCAAACCTACGTACAAACCTAACAACACTAACTTCGGATTGTTTTTCCTTTTATTTTAGTAACGGCCTCTTTCTTTCTTCTCTAATTAGTCAGCATTTAATTTCCAAAACTGCAAATTGAAGGGAAATTTTTTGTTTAAAAAAAGAGTCGTTATCTAGAGAGAAGTACAAAAGCCAACACACCCAGGAATATCTGGTTAACCCGCTGCTCCTCTGCTGCTAGTAAAGTGCCTTGAGGAGAAGCCCATCCTTCTTCCAGGGACGTCTACTTGTCCAAGTCATGAGGAAGGCATCACGCATCCCAAGAACATTGGAAAATTCTGGGTGAAACCTTTGTCTCTAAATTTCCATTAAATTCAGTGCTTTGGCACAATATCCTGGATTGTCCCAGAGACATCCACGTTCAGTGTCAGGTAGAAGAAAGTACACACTGGCCAGTGAGTGAGAAGACCACGGTACCAGTCCTACAGCCACCGGTGCCTGACCGAGGCCTGCCTCACTGAACCTGCTTCCTCACTTAGTTAAACCCAGCTCAATTAGCCTCCAGCCTCCTGAGGCAAACAGTCATTACTGAAAGATTTTTACACTCCTTGGTACAACACACACACACACACACACACACACACATATATATACACATATATATCACATCAGAATTTTATTGCTTGAAGAATACAGCATATGAAATCACAAGAATGTCAAAGTGAAATGTCACTAGGTTTCAAAACATAGAGTGCATTATCAGATACATTAAAATATTAATTATCCTAAACTCTGCATCAGAAAAAAAGGATGGAAAAATATCTAAAGTGCTTACTTAAGAAACAGATATACTTAGAAAGTGTAAGAATATTATGGTAAAAATTAGAAAAGCCAACTCTGTATGAATTTATCATTCCTTTAGACTAGACTACCTTCGGTACTGAAACCTTTTTAAAAAATATGGAACACATGTGAAATGGTACATATTATAATATTACAGTTTCCTATCAGTATGCTTTCTGTTCTTGCCACATTAGGTACTAAATAAGCCTTTGTAAGCTCAGAGACATAATCACTTCCACCCATTGTGAACATTGCTTTAAATGGATGGAAAAAAATAGTCAATTTCTTTCAAAAAAATTCATCCTTCTACCCCCTACCTCATACCTGTTTGTTTTCCCTTTCTTTTTAAACAAAGTCGACCTGTTTGTGGGAATTCACCCATTTAACCAATATTGTGCTCTATGCTACCTGGAATTAGGAGAGAACATTAAAGCACTCAGTGATCCATTGGATTTTATATTTGCATTTCTAGCCTCCAGCACAGTGTTTGGCACAGGGGGAAAAATCAATGAATTGGCTTAACGGGGCTGTTGAAATAAATGAAATTAGCTTGATAGATAAGCATAGGATTATAGTAAAGGGAGGAAAAGAAGCCTGAAGCTGAGAGGTGCTGACTATAAATTATTGGCCTGGAGGTAGCCTGCCCCGGACATGAGGCTCATCAGGCAAGTGGATGAGTTTGTTCGTGTGTACGGACAGAGTGAAGTTCGGTTTCATCTGTAAGACTTTGTACAGATTTTTACCTGTATAATTAGTTAGATAAATACCCATAGCCTATAACCTTCATCCTGCATCTCACATGCTTTGGTCATGTTGTCAAGAGAGACCAGTCCCTGGGGAAGGACATTATGCTTGGTAACATGGAGGAGCAGCATCAAGGAGGCAGGCCCTGGTCGAGATGGTGGACACAGGGGCTGCAACCACGGTCTCAAGGATAGGAACAATGGTGAGGATGGTGCAGGACCAGATGGTGTGTCAGTCTGTCGCGGGTCAGGACCGACTTGATGGAACTTCACAACAGAGCCTTCTAGTCAATCACAATCAACACAACCTCTTGTTACAGATTAGATTTACTCATGGGCTTTCCATCTACAACTCCGTATATTAAGGAAAGAAAAACAAATCCCGAGGTGGGAAAGATAGGAAAGAGACGAGGTGAATAGTCTGGTGTTGGATTTTAGATCGCTGTATCTTCCGTGCTCTTCCCAGACTGAATTCGATAGATGCAGGAAAACCCAGAGTGTGCTACAAAATCTCAAACCAGAGGGCAAACAGATCACAATGAATGAAAAGTCGCCTGGTCAGAATGTCGGTGGCAGGCAGCATGCAAGTTCTAGTATGTGACATTTGGAGTTTAACTTATTCTGTAAGGAAAAAAAAAATCAAGAATTTCTCATTTTCTCTAGTTATAAAAGTTAATCCACTTGGTGTTTTCATCCTGCCTTCCCAATTTGGCTTTCCATGTCAAAATCTTATTTTATGCCCTTACCGTAGCTTACTTCTTAAAAAGGAAAAAAAAAGGAATCAGTTATAAGTGAAGAAAAAATCAGCGTGTTTATAAAGAGATTCGTGTGTTTCATGCCACGCGGATGACGCCTCTCTGGTCTGAGTTAGGCTGTAATGGGGCCAAGCATTGCGCTTAGCATTGGTTTCATGGGGGAAAGCCAAGCAGTCCATTTTAATTACTCGTTGCCATGTCCTTAAACAATACACCAAGCGTGGAAATGTTCAAAATATCTTTCCTTCTGTCTGATTTCACTTCAGTCAATCCAGATTTGGCATCACGGCTTTCTGAAATATTTTTGATTGTTGAGCAGTTGGTGATTTTAATAATTTAGTATGGAGGAGAGAATGAAGAGAAAGAAATTGGAATTTAAAACACAATGGGACAGAAAGCTAATTTAAAGGGATGTTTGGCTAGGGAAAAACAAAACGTCCCTCCGTAATCCTGCTGTGTAATGGAACGGGTTAAGGGGAGTGACGGGGCCTTCACCCAGTGTCTCAGTGGAGGTGTCCGGGTCAGCCCTCACTGCTCTTGCTTCATGTTAAACAAGTTTGTCAATTTTCCATCAGATTGATTTTTCTTACAGGTCTGAAGGCCTTGTCTTATTTCGCCTTATTTCCACAGGGGTTCTTAGCATTGCAAACTTCCATTTACTTTTATTTCAAATTGTAAAGAGTGATTTTTATCTCGGAGAGTTCATCCAAGAAACCTCTGGAATTGGAACACCCGCTTCATATGTAGGCCCTGTTGTTTTCCTACCATAGGCTTTCTTAATTTTCTCTCTTAGAATAAGAGAAATTTGCCCTCAACTTACCTAGAGTTCTTTCCTGCTTTTGATTTTTCCAAACACCTCCTAAGAACAGAGTTTTCGGAAGGAGATCAGAGCACCTGCCCTTGGAAAGGAACCAGTGACTTGGAGAGAAGTCAGACATTGCTCATTTTTAGAGTTGATCTACCTGGGCCAGTGGTATCTACACAGACTCGAGCACTGACTAAAGACACTGGCTGCTGGCTTTGAATGGTGCGTTCTTTTGTATTCGACAGTGGATTCTTCAGATTTTTATTTAAGTCGTGCTCTGCTTGTGCTAAAAAGGAAAAACCATTTTTTTACTCCAAATTTTTATAAGGTTCTTAAAACGACTTTTAGTCGTACGATTTCCTTTTGAGTTTTTTGGAAGACTTATAAGAAAAACACATTTACATAAGCAGAATCAATTATGTCTTCACTGCTGCTTGTACACGTGCTCGACTATTCCCCACTTTAAAAGAAAACCAAACACAGATACACACACACCAAGAACACCCACATCATACCTTTTTGTTTGCTTCAACTATCTTCACATACATTTTCCATTTGCTTTTCCAATGGTATAGATGAGAAAAAACGGATACTATTATGTATCTCCAATATACCAATGGCATAAATTTCCCTTGGCTTTAGACACACACTAGTAAGTGCAGAGTTGGATCTAGAACTCAGATCTTTGAGCCCTCAGCATATGCCTAGCAACTGCATTTTGCTTTTGAAAAGGGCTTGTTCGGGGCTACAAGCCGTACACATTCATTCTGATCCACTAGCAACTTCTCATTAAAAAAAAAAGATGAAGAAATGGATTCCTTTATCCTCAAACCCACAATCCTTTAACCACATTAATATTTATTTATCTCTCGGTTGGGAAAATATTCTTATTTCCACACTCTTAACAAATACAAGGGGCATAAAAAAGTCGGTGGGAGACGCCCATTATCTTTTCATTCTCTTTTGTGTGAACTCACTGAAGTTCTTTCCGTTTCTGGGCAATAAACGGACCCCATGCTCTTTCCTTTAGGCTAATGTATTAGCTGTTTTAATACTGGTGCTCAAGGCCAACCTCGGAGAAGGCAAAACAGTGTCATCTATGCTTGAAATTCTACAAATGCACCCCTTATTTCTTGGCCTCTAGTAGAAGTGTGGCTTTTTGAAATATTAATTGAAAATTGAGTACGTGTTAATCTCTGTGGCTCTAGGAAGAAATAAAAATAATGAGCATTTCTTGTACTCTTAGTACTGCCAGTACTTTGCTAAGATTTTCTGGTATATTATGTCATTTAACTATAAAACAAGCCTCTAGGAGACTCGGATGTTGTGGTTAGGTGCGGCCCAGTTGGTTCTGACTCAGATAGACCTTACATAGAACAGAACAAAACATTGTCCGGTACTGTACCATCCCCACAGTCATCGCTCTAGGTGACTCCAGCAGTGCAGTCACGGATCAGTCCATCTCATCGAGTGAGTGTCTTCCTCTTTTCCGCTGCCTCTCTACTTTACCAAAAATAGCGTCCTTTGCAAGGATTGCTCTCTTCTGATAGAGTATCAATAGTATGTCAGATGAAGTCTTTCCATCCCGTATTCTAAGCATCATTTTGGCTGCACTTCTTCCAAACTGATTTTGCTTATTCTTCTTGTAGTCAATGGTGTTTTCAATCATCTCAAAACCAGCACTATAATTCAAACGCATCCATTCTCCTTCAGTCTTTGTCCAGGCAGGCAATGGAACTTCCAATATTCTCACCAATACTGTAATTCACGTGTATCGATTCTTCTATAGCTTGTCATTGCCCAACTTCCACATGCACATGAGGTGGTTGAAAGTACCACGGCTTAGTCCAGCCATACTCATAATTAGTTTTTGATCTCAATACTTTAAAGAGGTCTTGTGCAGAAGATTTACCCAATGTAACAAGTTGTTTGATTCCATGACTGCTGCTTCTATGAATATTGATTTTGTATGTAAACAAGATGAAATCCTTGACAACTTCAGTCTTTTCTCCGTGTATCATGTTGTTACCTGTTCATCTGGTTGTGAGGATTTTGGGTTTCTTAACAATGAGTTGCAATTCATAGTGAAGACTACAATCCTTGATCTTCATCCGCAAATGCTTCAAGTCTTCTTCACTTTCAATAAGCAAGGAAGTGTCATCTGCACATTGAAGGTTGTTAATAAGCCTTCCAGCGATGCCCCATTCATTCACATGGTCAAGCATCTCCCATTTTTTTGCTCAGCAGACAGCTTAACTATGTGTGATGAAAGCACACCTTTCCTGATTTTAAACCATTCAGTACTCCCATGTCCTGTTCACAGACTTCCTCTTGGTCCATGTTTAGGTTCTCTAAAAGCATAATGAAGTGTTCTGGAATTCCCATCCTTAGGATCCACACAGTCAAAAGCATTTGTATCGTTAATAAAATACAAGTAAACATCTTTCTGGTACTCTGTGCTTTCAGCCAAGCGCTATCTGACGTTGGCAATGACAGTGCTCACGCCGCATCCTCTTCTGAAACCGGCTTGAGGTTCTGGCAGCTTTTTGTTTGTTCCACTCCTGAAACTACTGCTGAATTATCTGAAACAAAACTTGTAATTTGCACTCGCTCTTAATGATCCTGTTTGATAATTTATGCATTCTATTGTGTCACCTTTCTCTGGAATGTGCACCGCTCTACATCTCTTTCAGTCAGGTGGCCAAGGTAGCTGTCTTCCAAATGCCCTGGCACAGACAAGTGACTTCTCCCAGGGCTTCATCAGTTTGTGACAACATTTCCATTGGCGCCCAGTATTTTCGCTAATGCCTCGGTGCAGCTTGGCCCGCTTCCCTCACACCACTCACTATTGCAGCTTGAGGCATGTTGCTATCTGGCTCCCCGGGGGTTCTAAGCCCAGGACCTCCAGCATCTCGTGATGCTGCCGCACTTGGTCTGCGTGAGTCGCCCTTTGAAATGCTCTCCGCTTCTCTCTGATGTCATCATTTCTCTCATTGCTTTAGCGACTCTGTGCACGAGCTACTCTCAGAGTCTCTTCTCACATCCATTTTGGACTTTTCTTTTTTATCTCTTTAATGACCTTTCCGTATGTGAGATGGTCTTGATATCATCCCACAGCTTGTCAGGTCTCCTGTCATTCGTGTTCAAGGCGTCAAATCGGTTCTGAAAACGTTCTTTAAAGTTAGTGGGCGGCAGTCTCAAGGGGGTATTTTGGTTTTATTGAACTTGCTTTAATTTTCTTCAACTTCCACCTGAACATTCAAATTAGCAACGTCTAGTCTGTTCCACAGTCGGAACCTGACCTGGGTTTTCATGATACTTACTTCTCCATCGTCTCTTCCCACAGATGTACTCAATTTAATTTCTTTGTATTCCATCTGAGAAATTCACTGTTTGTATTACTGATAACAGGTATCTGCGAAATTCTGTCATTTCTATCATCAAGGCCATATTTTCCAACAACTGATCCTTCCTCCTTGTCTCCAACTTTCTCATTCCAATCACCAATAATTATTTATGAATGCATTTTGATGGCATATTTTATCAATTTAAAATTGAAGAAGCTGATGGAATTCATCAGTTTCTTCATCATTAGCATTAGTGTTTGGCAAGCTGATGGCAGTGAGTGCGGGGGAGGGGGAGGCAGAATGGCAGAGGCTTTGTAGGGCCACAGTGTTTTCTTAGGCAAGGGTTGTAACCAAAAGTCGCCGGCTCACACTCTGCAACGGAGCTTACAGCCAAGAAACCCGAAGAGCCAGCTCGACTCTGGAGCACGTGTACCGTCATGGCAGGAACCGGCTCCGCGGCACCTAGCGATGTCACGGACTTGGAGACACTGACCGCAAACGGATCGTTGGCAACATCGATGCAAAACCGGAGAGGAAAGTTAGGTCCAACTATAATTCTATGTGAGGCACTTCTTTTTCTTTCTTTCTTTTTTTTTTTACATAGCTGTATGGCAACTGTGGGGCATGAGGCGTGGGAATGAGACAAAGCATATTTATGGTCTCATTTACTCCGTTCATAAATATTTAACCACCCGCTCTGAGTGTGTACAAGGCAGGCAGTCGGCGAGGGCTCGTGTGATCATTTGGTATGTTTCCCTTTACTCCCTCGTGGGGCTCTGCCGCCGTCGGAGCGCTCAGTCCAGCCCTCAGCCCCCAGAGTAGGGTCCGGCCCGGCCAGAGGAAAGCTCAGGCTCTGGGAGAGAATGGCCAGGGTCAGCTGCCAGTCAGCTGCACGCTGTGCAAACTGCCCTACGCAAGCCGCCCACATGCAACGCTGGCAGAGAAAGGAGCCCCCAGACCGTTGCTGCCTTCCTTCCGGGGAGCACTGGATCCACTGTCTTTCAGGACCCACAGGTCACACTTCGTGGTCTGCAGACCCAGAGCTGACCGCAGACTGGGGTATTTTTCGCTTTGGCTCTCTACAAGGTATTTCACACTAAAAAAAAATTAATGGGTCATTCGAGGCAATTTCTAGGTAATTTAAGCAAATCAAATATGATTAGAACAGATACTGTTATAAAAACAGCCCCTATGGAGTCGAAGTCTAACTCACAAAGGATGACTGCTCCTTGCAAACAATATGCAATATTCAAAGTAATTAGCATAACGTCTTAAAGTTGTCAAAATGGAGTTTTTTTATATATCAGACAATTAAGATGAGTCAGTAATGTTCCGGAAATCTCCAAACAGTGGCTTCACATACCCTCCTGGGGAATATGTGCCGAGTAGAATCGCTATGCAACTTAAGGAAGAATCCCTGCTGTCCCAGCCATGCCGGTGCTCCCGCTGTGGCAGCCTCTCCAGAGAAGCAGCTGAAGGACGGGCCTCCTCAGATGATCAAATGCCCAGCCTGCCAGTGCTCAACGTGCTACAGTAACACATGAAAAACCACAGTGCATTATAGCTCACTGGAGACATGGGTGGCTAAAATTGTACGCAACCAAGCTTTGGGAGGAAATATTGCTGGAGCCGGAGAAAAAAAAATGCTACCATTCTCCCCACATACGCCCTCCCCTGTCCGTTGGTCTGACCGTGGAAGCTCGCAGGTTGCCATGGTGCTGCAAGCTATACCAGCCGCATTTCAAACACCGGGAAGGGCACCGAGTGAACGGGTTCAGCAGAGCTTCTAGACGGAGAGAGATGAAGAAGAAAGGCCTGATGATGTATTTTTTAATCTATCAACAAGTATTGTCCACGTAATGCTGGGAGACGAGTCCCTCACCTGGGGCGGCACCAGACAATATTTCAAACAACGAACTCGAGCTCCGAGATGCCCGTGAAGAAGGCCCAGGACCAACAGCACTCTGCGGTTCCCAGAAGGCTGCCGTGCGCCAGAGCCGAGCGTGATTCGGCTCCATCCATTCTGCTAATTTAATTTACAACCTGTGCGGGTGTGTGCCGCCCTGCTCGGTATCACTAAGTTGTGTGGCATGGAAGCGAGCTGTGATCCCAGAGGAGAGTGAAAGTTCGGTCTGTGCAGGTCTCCCCTGCCACATCTTTTCTTTGAGCCCACGAGCCCTTACCGATGTCTCCAGCCTCCTAACCCACCCACTCACTTCCTTTGTTAACATCTTCCTGGTGCAACTTGGCTCGCCATCTGTCTATTCTTAGGACCACTACTCTGGGACGCAGTGTCTCACAAAATCCGGCAGTACTCGAAGCGATTTGGGTTTCTTTTCAACAGTGAATTGGAAGAAGGCTTGCAAAGCAAATCAGTTTTACACTCCACAGTTCCAGCACATTCTCTCTCATGTCGGAGACCGCAACCCCGACAGTGTACCGTCAGTTATTCCTCTTCTCCCTGTCAAGTTTCCATTTCCAGTCTTCCCTCCTTCCTAACCTTTTCTGCCAGCGGAACTTGGTCTCTGGGAAAAATCTCCTTTTTTATCTCAAATGTTTGGCTATTGGAAGTAGTGTGTACCTCGCTGTTGTTATTGTTCACCTTTCAGAACGGTTGTTGACAGAATTGAGTCATGCTGGGGAATTCCGTTCTAGGCCTGAAGGGTGCCCAACAGTAATAGTATCGAGGATTCTACCAGTCTCCCTCTGACAGGAAGCCTGTCTTTTTGGATGATGTTAACTTTTCTTCCGTATTTTTCTCCCATGCTCTTCAGAACCTTCTACTGCGACAGTTGACAGGACAGTTACTCTCTGTAGCTGGAAACCAGCTAGTTCTTCTGGTCGCAGAATTGTGGGAGTCGATATTCACGTGGTCCATTAGTCTCTCAGAGTCACTGTCTCCATGAGCCTTCAGTTTTCTTCATCTACATATTCTTCAATGTGGTGGGAATATTTGAACTGAAAATCCACTCTACCCTGATTTGAATACTGTATTCATATCATATATTTCCAAAGCATTTTATACTTTTCAAAGTCCCCAAATTTTTATAATTAAAAAAATGATAAACAAAGCGAACACTATTGAGTTTATTTTTTTAATGAGGGAATGAACATAGAAAGCTGAGTCTTTTGAGGAAGGTCCGAAATACTGTATATACTCGAGTATAAGCCAGTCTGAATATTAGTCAAGGCACCTAATTTTACCACAAAAACTGCATTAAAAATGTGCTAAAAAAAACTCGGCTTGTACACGTGTATATGCAGTAATTGGTGATAGGACTAGAATGATATATTATCTTTTCCAGGGAAAACGGGAAAAATAAAGTCACCATCCCTCTCCTCCCTGCTTTCATTAGGCAGCGCTGCAAAGAGAAATGGCAAATAGTACATGGATTCTCCCCAAACGCAATCTTCAAGACTTGCTCAACTATTTCATCACACAGGTGAGATTGTCTTCTGCCTTCCTCCTACCCAGCTCCATGGCCCTCCATCCTTCACCATCAATGCTTCCACTTTCCTGACTGGATTGTGATATTAAGCAAATTTCCCTATTCTGTCCTGTGGTAGTTACATAATTTCATGTCAACTTGATAAATAAATGTAGGGGTATAGCCTGTCAATCAGCTCACAGTCTTGTGATGCCTTCTTGTGGGCATGGCCTTTTCATGAGGAATCTAGGAACTTCTTCTTGTTGTCACACCACGGGGAGACTTGCTGAGCCCTGTGAGAATCTCTTTCTCTGCTTCACCTATCTGTTTAAGAGCCGTTCTCGGAGAGCTGGAGGAGCCATATGGAGACCCACTCCAGTGCTAAGAAGCTTCCACTGCCACTGGATCCAGAAGACTTTTCAGTCAGGCCTGCGATCTGCCTGCATTAGGCATCCTTGTGTGTGACTGCCCGAGTCTGAAGAAGGATTATAGACTAGTACAGGCTCATGGGCTAATATGAAAATTATGGACTTGATCTGGACTGGGCTGGGATGTTTTCTTTTCTTTCTTTCTTTTAATTGAGGACTCTTATAGCTCTTATAACAATCCATGTATCAATTATATCAAGCATATTTGTACATATGTTGTCATCACCATTTTCCAAACATTTACTTTCTATTTGAACCCCTGGTATCAGCTCCTCTTTTTTCTCTCTCCATTCCCACCTTTGTGACCCCTTGATAAATTATAATTTTTTTTCATATCTTACACTGACTGCTGTTTCTCTTCACCCACATTTCTGTTTTTCACCTCCCCCTGCCCCCATGGTGGTGGTGGTGGTGCGTTGATCATTTGATCTGTACCCCCTTTCCTCCTCTTCTCGCTCCACCCTCCTCCTACCCTCCTGGTATTGCTACTCACATTTATGTTCCTCAGGGCTCTCTGACCAGGCTTCCATGTGTTGTGAGCTTTTATCTGTACCTGTGTACATGCTCTAATCTAGCCAGAACTGAAAGGCAGGTCTGGGGTCTTGATAATGGTGGATGAGGGAGCTTCAAGGGGCCAGAAAAATATTGTGTGTTTTATTGGTGCTATACTGTACCCTGGTTGACTCATCCCTTTCTTGTGACCCTTCTGTGAGGGGATGTCCCATTGTCTACAGATGGGTTTTGGGTCTCTCCTCTGAACTCCCTCATTCTCAACAATAGGGTCTTTTTTGTTTGTTTGTTTGGGGTCTTCTGATACCTGATACCTGATCCCTTCTCAACATCTCATGATCACACAGGCTGGTGTGCTTCTTCCATGCGGCTTGTTGCTCCTCTGCTAGATGGCCGCTTGTTTAATTTCAGGCCTTTAAGACCCAAGACACTATATCTTTTGACAGTTGGACACCATCAGCTTTCTTCACATTTGCATATGCACCCATTTTGTCTTCAGTGATTCTGTTGGGAGGATGAGCATCACAGAATGCCAGGTTGTTAGAACAAAGTGTTCTTAGTTTGAGGAAGGCTTGAGCAGAGGCCCAACGTCCATCCACTTCCTCAATGTATTGCCATATAAATATATGAACATAGGCCAATACCTCTACTTTTATGAATTAATGTATTTACAAAAGTGCACACCTATGTTTATACCTCTATCCATAGCTTTGCTTCATAGGTCTTTTCTCTGTTTCCTTTTACTTTCTTCCTGCCCCACCATCAAACTCGCCCTTCTTCTGCCTCTTAGTAATTCCTTTCAGCTAGACTGTTGTTTCAACACCACTGAGATCTCTATGTCCTCCTCGTTGTTGATTTTAATTCCCTATTGTTCCCCTATCTATGGTGGATGTTTCCTTAATATGCAATTATTCTTTGCTATAACGCTCTCTCATACATATATGAGTGTCTCTGGATTTGTTCTCTAGTCAACCCAGTCCAGTACATTACATTAATTTATACCTGCCTCTCCCATGTGGTTATTGCTTTTTGCATAGCACGTACTACAAGTGGTTATTTATTCCATCCTATTTAGTTTGCCTGCAGACTAGAAGAAGTCAGTGTCCCATTTTCTTCCTTGTACTATGCTTCTTTCTATAACTTCCCCCATTTAAAAAAATTTCAAATACCTTTGTACTAAAATAAATATGAATATGGTGCAGAGTGAAAAATTCCTACTAATGTTTACAAATGTGTTTATCATTTACTTTAACTGTAAAAGCAATACTGTGGCTTGCAAATAAACTGTATTTTATAGATAAATAAACCAAAGCAGAACCACATTGGAATGCTTTTCATACATCATCCAATCAAAAATTAGCTATCACTTTGTGTAGTCCAAGAGACCAGACAATTCATTGCATTGGGTAAAGCTGCTGCGCAAGTCCTCATTACAGTGTTCAAAAGCAAGGGTGTTTACTTTGAAGACTAGGGTGCACCTGACCCAATCCATTGCATTTTCAGTCACCACATGGGCATTCTAAACTTGGGACACTGGAAAAGGAGGATGGAAGAAGAATGGTTGTGTTTAAATATGATTTTGGTGAAGAATATGGAAAATACCATGGTCTGTCCAAACAAACAAACAAACAGATCTGTCTTTAGTTTGGCCCCTTTCTTGCTCCACGTGCCAGTTCATCGTGATCCATGAGGGCGAGTCAAAAAGGATTGATATTCAGAGTTCCAGTTCCCAAATGCACGAGGTTATTATTCCAAATGAAATGGTTTAAATGGCTCTGCAATCAGGGCTGGCTGCAGGAAGTTCTTGCAATAAGACATTTTTAAATCTCATTGTTGTTGCTATCGGGTGCCATCGAGTCAGCTTCAACCCTTAGTGACACGATGCCCAACCAAACTAAACACTGCCCGGTCCTGGGCCATGATCACAATGGTTTCTTTGCTTGAGCCCATTGTTGCAGCCATGGTGGCAATCCATCTCCTGGAGGGCCTTCCTCTATCTCACTGTCCCTCCGCTTTACCACACTCTGTCCTTCTCTGGAGACTGGTCTCTCTCGACAGTAAGTCCAAACAATATGAGACAATTGCCTCCAAGGAGCAACTCTGGCCTAACTTCTTCCGAGACAGAACAGTCCGGCCTTCTAGCAGTCCACGGTACTTGCAATATTCTCCTCCCGCACCACAATTGAGATGCACCGATTCTTGTACAGTCTTCTTTATTCAGTGTCCAACTTTCACAGACACATGAGGCAATAGGGAATACAATGTCTTGGGTCAGGCACACTCATTAGGTGCCTTAAAAAACGGATAATGAAAACATGTTATACAAAGATTAGCCAGCTTGAAGAGCTGACCTTTCTATCCGTCTTTTAAAGAGGATTGATGCTAATCAGGACAACTTTATGGAAGGAGTTGTAACTGGAAATAAGTCTTAGCTTTACCAGTAATATCCAGAGAGCAAGGTCCAGTACAAACAGCAGCTCCTGTGGGATCTGCTGGAGCAGAGACGTGTAGCCAGAGAGGTCAGGTCAGAGAGCGATGACAACTGTTCTCTGGGATTTCACTGGGTTCACCTTGGTAGATTTTCTTGGAGGACACAAGAATATCATAGGGGGTTCTTAGGGAAAAGACAAGACAGCTATGTTGAGGGACTTTTTCGATCACGACAACACATCCAACTGTTCCTTCTCTGACAGTGGCATGGCTCTCCTTCAAGAACTGTGTTGGGAAGCCTTAGGTCACCTACCCGACTACTGTGCTCTGCCTGCGTGCTTTCCTGTGGTCCCCACGCTCAAGCAGCATTGAAAAGGAGCATAACCCGAGCCCCTCAAGGATGCCACCTTAGCTTGGTGTAAATAAAGACACAAATTCATTGGGGAAGGATTAGAGAGAGAAACACCAAATGTAGACATTGTCAAATAATTTCTCTTAGATTCATATAAGCCTAGCCCTCATGAGGTGGAGATTAAAGATGTCCCAAATGTCCAATTTCTCTAAATGCTGTATCACTCCATTGTCCTTGATATTAGCCACCACCCCTCCCAGAGTTGGTTTCCTTGCATTCCAGGCTCTGCAGTTCCATGCAATGCCTTGCAGATCTCACAACCAATTTCGGAAATGGCTCAAGTGACTGTAAGCGGCTGCTGAGTTCCAAATGCTACATTCAGACTTCTGCCTGGAGGATCCTCGTCTCCCACAAGACCATAAGAAGCTGGTGAGAGGAGGTCAGATGATAGGCCTCAGCCCAACTCTCAAGAACCAGGCAGGGGCAAGCCACGCACAGGGTACACACACACACACACACACACACACACACACACACACACACACACAGCAAGTGAGCCGAACATCCAAAAGCGAATGCGACTTCCTTGCTTCTTGTACATGCCCATTTGGGAAGGGGTGATGACAAAGATGGCTTTGAGGGGACTGTGGGGTTTACCTTCTGCAAATCATACCCAAGGAAGCAAAGGGTGATGATTTGAATCACACCCTCTAGGAAGGTGGGGACTCAACGTATATCCCACCTTAATCCTGTTTCCTAAGCATCACAGACCAATGTCACCCACAGGTGTAGAGGCCAGAATTGAGAATATATCACAAAAGGGAGGGAGGACATGACGAGAGAGGCCAGAGTAAGCAATTAACAATATCTCAGAAGTGTATGGATACAGATGTTGAATATGTGGAGAAATAATAGCGTCATGTTTTTATAATGTTGTTTAATAACGGGATTTACCATTTCATAGCAATACCTTGCAAATTGTCCCTGTGAACTCACAGCCACCCACCCCTCACTCATCTGTAAGTTTGTCTTCCTGCAGGAGCATGTGTGTTGCAGCAGGAAGCTACGCCACCAGTATTTCCAATACCAGCAAGGTGATCTCAGGTGGACAGGTTTCAGAGGCGTTTCCACGCTAAGAGCAGATGACGAAAAAGGAATAGACCGTCCACTTCTGGAAGATTAGTCACTGAAAACTTTATGTTGTGAACAATATTGAGAAGAGTGGGAATTCTAGAATACTGCATTGTGGAACCTGTACATAGACCATGAGGCAGTCGTTTGAACAGAACAAGGGAATGATTCAGGAAAGACGAGCATCAGAGTTGTATACTTTCATAATACTGACTCAATCTGTATCTTGAGCAAACAATCCAGGAAGCTGGACTATATGAAAAAGAACATGGTATAAGGATTGAAGGAACCTGTCATATTCAGAGGACACAAATTTACTTGCCAAAGGGGAATGAGAATTTGAAGCACTTGTTGATGAAGATGAAGTATGGTAGCCTTCAGTATGGATTGCAACTCAATGTGAGAAAGACCAAAATCCTTCAAACAGGACCAACAGATACAGATAAATGGGGAAAAGATTTAAGTTATCAAAGATCTCATCTCGAATGGATACACCAGCTATGCTCATGACAGTGTCAGTTGAGAGATCAAACAGCACATTGCATTGGGCAAATCTTTTGCACAAGACCTCTCTAAAGTGGTGAAAGGTGAGATTGTTACTTTGAGGATTGAGGTGCACTTGACCCAAGGCATGGTGTTTTCAATCACCTAATATGCATTTGAAGATTGGCATTAAATAGGGCAGATTGAAGAAGAATCAATGCATTTGAATTATGGTGCTGGTGAAAAATATTGAACATGCCATGGATTACCAAAAAAAAAAAAATCTGTCTTGGAAGGAGTGCAGCCAGAATGCTCCTCAGAAGGAAGGATAGCGAGACTTCATCGCTCTTACTTCGGACATGTTCTCAGGAGCGGTCAGTCTCTGGAGAAGGACAGCATGCTTGCTAAAATGGAAGGGTATTGAAACGAGGAAGGCCCTTGACCAGATAGATTGGCAGAGTGGCTGCAATGATGGGCTGGGCTCAAGCCTTAAGAACGATTGTGGGAGCAGCACAGGCCTGGGCAGTGTTTTGCTTGGTTGTGCATAGGGTTGCTATCAGTCGGAACCAACTTGATGACACCTAACAACAACAACAACCTGCTTCTTCAACTAAAATGAGAAGCTCCAGATGACAGGGACAACTGCTTACTCATTTTTATATCTCCTGAGCCTTGCAGAGTGGCCCACATTTAATAGCTCTATTACATATCACCAATAGTGACTTCAGTGAAATGCAACACATTTCTTTTCTTTAATTTCTTAAAAATCATTTTATTGGGGGATCTTACAGCTCTTATCACCATACATACATCCATTGTGTTCAACACATTTGTACATATGTTGCCATCATCATTTTAAAACATTTTATTTCTACATGAACCCTCGATAATAGCACGTTTTACCCTCTTCCTCTGCCTCCCTCATGAACCCTTGATAATTTATAAATTCCCCTCACCCCATGTCTTACACCAATCACTGTCTCCCTTCACCTGCTTTTCTGTTGTCTATCCCTCTAGGAAGGAGTTATATGTAGATCATTGTGATTGGTTCCCCCTTTCTCTCCCCATCCCCCCACCTTACCCTTACCTTCCTGGTATTGCTATTCTCATTATTGGTCTTGAGGGGTTTTTCCATGTTGCAAGCTCTTATCTGTAGCAGTGTACGTGCTCTGTTCTAGTCAGATTTGTAAGGTAGAATTGGGGTCATGATAGTGGGTCGCGGGGAGGAAGCATTGAAGAACTAGAGGAAAGTTATATGTTTCATCGGTGCTATACTGCACACTGACTCACTCATCTCTTCCTTGTGACCTTTCTGTAAGGGATGTCCAATTGTCTAGAGATGGGTTTTAGGTCTCCACTCTGTGCCCCCTCCCCCATTCATATTGAAATGAGTTTTTGTTCTCGGTCTTTGATGCCTGGTACCTGATCCCATCAACACCTCGTGGTCACACAGGCTGGTGTGCTTCTTCCATGTGGGCTTTGTTGCTTCTCAGGTACATGGCCACTTGTTTATCTTCAAACCTTTAAGATCCCAGATGCTATATCTTTTGATAACTAGGCACCATCAGTTTTCTTCACTAGATTTGCTTATGTATCCATTTTGTGTTCAGTGATCTGGAAGGTGAACATCACAAAATGCCGGATTATTAGAACAAAATGTTCTTGCATTGAGGGAGGACTTGACTGGAAGCCCAATGTCCATATGCTACCTTAATACTTAACATAGAAATATAAGTGCCTAGCTCTATTTCCCTATTGTTAAATATAAATATATTTACATATGTACATTCCTGTATTTAGACCACAGTAAGTATATTTTGCTTCCTACTTCTTTCCTCTATTTTCTTTTACTTTTCTCTTGTCCCATTATCATGTTTAGCCTTCATTCGGGTTTCCGTAATTCCTCTCGGTTACACTGTCCCTTCTCGCCATAAATTATAGATCACTTGTTGCTCCCTTGTCCCTGGGTTGGTTGATACCCCTTTCCTTTTTCCTACCTCCCCCTTTCCCATGACCCCCCAGAACTGTTGGTTCTGTTGTTTTCTCTTCTGAATTGTTTATCCCACCTATCTTATCTAGATAGACATGCAGAGACAATAACAAGTGCAAAAACAAGACAAGTCCAGACAAAAGAACAAACGAAGACAAAACAAAAAAATCCCAAAATAACACCAACCACAAAAATATGACAAAAAAGAGAAAGCCTAAAAATAGTTCCAGGTCTGTTTGCTGACCTTTAGGAGTGTTTTCTAGTTGAGTTTGATGGGGTGCCATGCTCTGTCCTCAGTCTATTTTTGGTATTCCATGGGGAGTCACTGCTTTGCTCCCTTTTGCTGCTCTGTTGTATGCCCTTAGTGTTTTGCCCCAGTGTGATGGGGTCCAATCAGGTACAATTCCCACACTGTGTCTCCTGTGTTGTGCCCTGTAGAGCTATGGTTCAGTGAGGGATGTCGTGTCTCGTGGTGGGGCCGGCCCTGTGGTCATCTCTGTGCATGGGGTGCTCTGAACAGGAATATCGTCCTCAGGGCTTGGTGAGCCAGAATGTGGTCCACTTACTATCCTTCCCTCTTCGTTTGCTCCTGTGTGCTCTGATTGGACAGAAATGCAGCATGTTTCTTTGAGGACCAACTACACAACCCCCAGGATCATTCCAGACATGGAATAAATTAATAAACATTAATTTCCTCTCAAAAACTTAGGACACATTCTGAAGATGGTAAGTCAACATGCAATTACAGTCAAATGCACTCATATTTGGGGGGACCAGAGCAAGAGTACAAACAGAGGCCCACATTCCATATGCCTAAATATTTAAAACCCATAAGCTGTTAAACAAAATGTGTTTTATTTTTCTCCTTGACAAATATATTTCGTAGGCAAAATTTTAAATTGTGAGTAAAATATTGGTTTATGTAGAATTTAAAGTTGGCAAAATGTCAAATATGTTTGAATTAATTGTTATGGCATCTGTCTGGGGATTCTTCTGGTGAACTGGATGTATAATCAAATAAAGAAAGGTGTAAAATAAATTTGAATGTGTAATCAAATAAAGACACTATCATATGTATTCCATAAAATTTATCTTTTGCCTGCATTTCAATAATCCCAATGACTAAGATGTTATGTTTATTAAAAATAAATGAAACTCAATGAAATTTGCACATATGGTTTATTCTGAGCAGATTTTCTTTTCTGACTAAAAACAAAACAAAACAAAAAAGCCAATGGTCTCCAAATTGCTAGGTACAAAGACATTTATAAAGAGAAGAGGAGGGATCAGAATACAAGATCCACCACTGGCAAATGTTCACGTTACTGATTGAACCTTGTCTTCCTCCCTGGTGACACAGTGGGTTGTGCATTGAGCAGACAAGGGTAATCTGAGCAGTTCCAGCCCATCAGCGGCTCCTGGGAGGAGGCTGAGGCTTTCTGCTCCTGCTAAGATTTAAATTCTCTGAAACCCAAAGGGCGGTGTCACTCTGTCCTTCAGCACTGTCTCTATGAGTTGGAATTGATAAGATGGCAGTGAGTGAAACTTCCTCCCTTGTTGTGAATATTATGCTAATGTGTGGGTTCTCTGGAATCCCCAGGTGGAGAAAGAAGGGAAGCAAGCACATGGGCCATTGGCACCACTGAGAAATCATGCTTTGTCATGCCAGCACCTGTTGCATTCAGGCTTTGTGAGAGGGAGAATTTGACAGGTTAATTAACTTGTTCTTTCTCTTACCTAAGTACTTCCACTGATGAAATCTCCACAGCATACTCAGGCATATTCCATTTCTCCATCCCTTCCCCTCCCCTGCTTCATGTGAGCCACCCCCCCCACCCCCACCACATACACCCCATCCCAGCAGATAAATACTCCATTGATGTTTCTGACACTTACATGGAGGGGACATCGTCTCCAGGGACCCATGCCAGTAGATGTCAATAACATCTTGGGGATTCAAATGCTGCTATTCAGAAGAATTACTGTTTAGCATTATAAGTGGTCATGTGTAACACTGAATTTAGGATATTGAAGGGCAAAGAGCCCACACAAGTTATAAGTAAATAAGCTCTGGTGTCTCCTGGCTTTCTTGCCTCATCCCCATCTCTGGAATGCAGTATTGTTTGTCCTGCCTATCTTATATAGATAGACAAAGAAAGAAAGAAAGAGCCCATAAATAGTTCCACATCTGTCTCCTGATTCTTATGAATGTATTTCAATCAGGTTTGATGAGGTGCCAAGGCCTGCCCCCTGAATCAGAAGTCAATTTTTAGGGTTCCCCCAGGGATGGGGGAGCCAACAAACTTGGAGACAAGGAAAAAATAAGAGATCTAAAATCTATGGAAAGGAGAGTATGGAATGTGTGATGCAGTTGGATCAAATGCAATGCAGCCGAGAGTAATTATTGAGAGCCAAATGAAGGTTGAACATGGCAATGGGACAGGAGGAAAGTAAAAGAAAATAGAGGGAAGAACTAGGAGGCAAAAGAAATGTATAGGGGTATAAATGTAGGCATATATATATGTAAATAAATTAATATACAATGATAGGGATATAGGTCTATGCACTTATATTTATATGTTAAGTATAAGGTAGCAGGTGGATATTGAACCTCTATTAAGTCCTCCCTCAATTCAAGAACACTTTACTCTAATAACCTGGCATTCTGTGATGCTCATCTTCCCACGAGGATTGCTTAAAACAAAATGGGTGCATAAGCAAATATGGTGAAGAAAGCTAATGGTGCCTGGCTATTAGAAGATACAGTATCTAGGATCTTAAAGGCTTGAAGTTAAACAAGCAGTTGTCTAACTTGGAAGCAACAAAGGCCACATGGAAGAAGCACACCTGACTGTGTGATTATGAGGTGTCGATGGGATCAGGTATCAAGCATCAGAAAATCAAAAATCAACAATCATATTGATGTGAAGGAGGAGGATCACGGGGTAGAAACACAGAGCCCATCTGTAGACAATTGGACATCTTCTCACAGAAGGGTCACAAAGAAGGGATGTGTCAGCCAGAGTGCAGCATAGCACTGACAAAACACACAATATTCCTCTGTAATGTAATGCTTCCTCTCCCCCAGCCCCCCACCACTACTATCATGACCCAGTTCTACCTTACAAATCTGGTTTGCCCAGAGCACATACATTGGTACAGATAAAAGCTCTTGACAAACGGAATCCAAGACAGATAAACTCCTCAGGAACAGAAATGGGAGTAGCGATACCAGGAGGGTAGAGGGGAGGTGGTAGGGAGAAAGGTGGAACCAATCACAATGATAGAATTATACTGCCCCCCCCACAGGGGAACAAACAACAGAAACATGGATGAGGGGAGACAGTGGATGGGGTAAGATATTATAATAATAACAATTTATCATTTATCAAGGGCTTCCAAGGGTAGGAGGGTAGGGAAGGGAGGGGAAAAAAGAGGAGCTGATACCAATGTCTCAAGTAGAAAGAAAATGCTTTGATGATGGCAAGATGTGCACAAATGTGACTGAGGCAACTGACATATGGACTGTTATAAAAGCTCTAAGAGCCCACAATAAAATGATTTTAAAAAACCAAAGCCAACAAATCAGCTGGGTCTTTGATTAGCTCTCACATTGTAATTTATGAATTTGATCAATTATATTTTGGACCAATTCAGACCATCACAGGTCACATGTTCTTTGAGAAACCCTGCCTTATATGCTAGTGTCTTTATGTGACAGCAACAACAACATCAGTAACTGCTGGAAACACCATTTAGGGAAGGCAGGAAAATGAGAAATTCTTATGAAAGGTAATGAAAGTTAATTTCCATAGACACTTTTCAAAATTAAATCGTTGAGACACCTTACATTTTCCTCATAATCCTAAAAATAATTAGATCACAATGTGGATTAATTTCTTGTCACATTTAATTTTTAGATGAAAGCTATTTTTCAGTTATAGGCACCTCTCTCCACCCTCCCTACCCCCATGCCACAAACCCTCAAATGAAAATCACTCAGACCATTTTATAGCCCATATTTGCCCTTGCATCTCGTTCTAAGAAAGTAAAAATAAGTATCTCAGAAATAGGGTTTGTAGATGGGATTGTTAGTATAGTTCCTCATTCCCACCAAACCCAAATCATCAAGCAATCAAATTGCTGATTGAGAAAGAAATCTTCAAATTAACACCTTTCATTGTTTCAAGTAATGGATTTGACCGTTCAAAAATATTATTCTCGAGAGATAGCAGAGGAGGATGGGGGGAATGGGGACTAACAACAATGAGCACAAGAAGAAAATGTTCTGAAATGGAAGATGGTAAGGATTGTGTAACTCTTCTTAATAGGATTAAGGAGCCTGGCAGTGCTCTGGTTACTCATTGGACTGCTAGCTGTAAGGTCAGCAGTTTGAAACCAGCAACCACTCTGTGGGAGAAGGAAGGGGCTTTCTACTCCTATGAAGAGCTATAATCTTGGAAACTCGCAGAAACCATTCTGCCCCGCCCTATAGGGTAGCTATGAGCCAGCTTCCTTCCACCTGATGGCAGTGAGTATGGTTTTCTGTTTCTTAATATGATTGAAAAATTCACTTGTATGATATGTGGAGTATATGCCAATACAACATTTTTTAAAGTAGGGCAGTTCATATTACAGAAGCCATAATTGTCTCAACCCAGTGTACCCTGCTTGCCAAGATCTTTGATTCTGTGTGTTGGTCCAGGTTAACTAAGAAACAAATTCATAGACACTCAACAGGAGTATCAGAAACAGCTTTATATAAAGGAGCAATTGTATATTGAGAAAATATCCCAGCTCAGTCCAGATCAAGTCCATAAATCTGAAATTAGCCCATATGTCCAATACTAGTCCATAAATTCCATGTAATGATGTCAAATGCAGAAAGATCACAGGCCAGTGGGTAGAAAGTGGATCTAGTGGCAGTGGAAACATCTCCACCTGGCGCGGGTCTCCATGTGTCTCCTCCAGCTCTCAGTGTCTCAACAGCAGAAAAGGAAAGGCAAAGAGACTGGGTCTTGCCTCCAATGAGCTATTTATCTCTGACGTGCCTCCAAATGAGGTCATCAAGCTGCGACCCAATTGATAGGCTAGACTCCATCCACCCTTTCACTCAAGTTGACAGGAGATTATGTAACTGCCACACTCTGCATTTAAAAAAAAAATCTAGATTTTAATCTTGTGGTAAGCCAGGGTGTCTAGAGAAACAAATCCAGTGACATCCATCTATGTATAAAAGTGTTTGTATTAAGAAGCAACTTTACATCAAAAAGGCACCTCAACTCCCACTCAAGTCATAGGCCCGGAGCTACCAGGCCCCTCCCCAGACTCACCAGATGCGGACTAGTGGTGCAGAAAGGTGAAGCAGAGAGCTGGGGGCTCACAGGCTGCTTGGTGCGGTGTCAGTGGAGACCTGACAGGGTCCTGGCAGCTTCCTGGGTTAGGGGGTTTACATGGACCACCCAAGGAGGCAACCAGAGAGTCCCAGGGGAGTCTCAGCAAGGAGCAAAGTGAAGTGGCAGAGAGAGAGAGATGTCGTTGTTCATCTTGCTCTGAAAACAAAGGATTAGGGCATAAAGGAGGTGTCATCAGGTTGATTGACAGGTTGAATTCCATCGCCAGCCAGGAGTTTCTAGTTGACACCATCCCTAAAGACCACAAATCCCAATTCTGCCATTCACAAGCTGGGTCACATCGAGTCCAATGCTTGCACCCCACAAGCCCTGGTTTCTCTAACTGTGACATTGGGATATGAACATCCACTCACTAGGTCCTTGTGGGGAACTCTTGAGAGAGTGAAGGCAGAGTGCTCAGCCCAGGGCAGGGTTCTGGGCATTTGCTAAAACTACACGGAGCATGGCAATGGGGACCACAACATCTCCTTGCATACTAGGAAATGCTTCTGAGATACAGAGAGAATCAGACTTTCAAGGAACCGACTAAATCCTAAAGTTTAGAGAAGCTAAATATGTGGTCGCCTCTTGAAAACGTCACCCCCCTGCCTTTCCCTGGAGCTATGTGACCTCTGAAGTCCAGCCATCTGTATTGTCACCTGTTGTGGATTGGCTTCCAGGATCAGGACCTGGGGCAGCAAGGACAAACATCCCTTCCCCAGCAGAATGTGCGTCTCATCTGGGGCCGTTTTTCACTGGGTCTCCGTAGAGTGCCCGTGGCTGGAGTAGGCGCAGACACGAGGCTGAGGGAGGCCCGAGGACCTGAATTCCGCAGTATGTAGCTGGGGAGACCCATCGCAGTGGGTGGGCAGCATCTGCTAAGGATGACCAGCTTCCTTCACTAGCGAAAATATTTTTTAAACATCTGAAATTGAGGTGATTTAGCAAGGAAGCCAGAAATCTGAGTTCCTTAAAGCTAAATGCTCCATCCCCAGTGCGACCCGCCCCCCCCCCCCCTTGTCTTGGCTGATGTGCTGCGCTCTGCCCTGCTCCTCTTCGTCCAGCCCGTCCGGGGTTTCCCTGCCTGAGCTCTGTAGTCACACTTGCTTGCTCATTCACTCACTCGGGGCCTTGGAGTCGATTCCAACCCCTAGCCACCTACAGGACAGGGGAGAACTGCCCAGTGGGTATCTGAAACTATAACTCTCTACGGGAGTAGAAAGCCTCCTCTTTTTCCCATGGAGCAGCTAGTGGCGTTGAACTGTTGACTTTGCAGGTAGCAGCCCAACAGGTAACCACTATGCCACCAGAGCGCCTGCGGCCAGGCTCTCAGTGTCCCAGCTCAGACTCCCACCTCTGCCATTCATTCGCATTTGGCAGTTTCTTCAGTCCTCTTGATTCTCTAGTTGCGCATCTATAAATGGGACTCATTAGTATTTGTTTCATACGTGTGGTGAACCTTAAACTCTGCAGCGCCAAGTTCTCAGTAAGCATCAACTCTTAACATCCCTAAAGAAGCAATTATTCCTTAAGTGCCTAGTGGGTGTTAGGCGTGGTGCCAGAAGCAAGGGATCCAATGGAGCAAAATCAAGTGGCAGGAAAGGAAACAGGCCTGACTAATCAACAACCGTACATTCATAACTGTGGTGTGAAAAGAAGGTATACGGTGTGGGGAGAAGAGGTCAGAAAGGGCCCAGAAGGCTTCCCAGAGGCAGTGCAACTCAATTGACATCTGAATGAAGCCCGGCCAGCTCCATCCACCTCCCAGACTCCATCCCCCTTTCCCTTACCTCAGCTGCCAGCCCAGATCCGTGCCCAAAGGAAATCAACTTTCCTCACCATCCCCTATCCTTAGCCTTAGTCCTGAACACAGAGAACCAAATGAGGGGCTCTGGGGGTGGCGTGGGGATGTTACCCTAAAAGAGAGTCCTAGGTTCCCTTAGACTAGAACTTGTCTACACCAAGAATGCCTTATTGGCAGCTATTTCTGCGCCATTTTAGTGAACTGCGTAGGTATGTTGGGGAATTATTTTGATGGGGTCATGGTTCCATGGAAACTTCCTGTGTGAAAGATTTCAACATTGAAGTTAGCATATCTTCAGTAAATCAGAAAGTAGATTTCCTCAGGTGGTGCACAAGACCTCTGATTTTAGCATTAACCCATGGTTAATGCACATTTTGTCCAATGGCTTCATTTTCTCACATTTATATTCCTTTGCCATGATTTATACCATCCTCTGACCCTAGTCCTGAAGCCATTTGTTCTCTGCCTCAGTGGACCCATTCACTGTCGCCTGGCCCTTGCACATCACTCTACCTGGTCTCCTATAGTCTAGATTGCCCGATGACCTGTCTGAATACTTCCGTGACTCTTTCCCATTCTGCCAGCCCATTACAGGTCTGAATCTCTCTCATTCAGGAGTAGAGCAAGGCCCACATATACCTCTTGATATTCTCTATGGTGAGTACAGAGTGGGTACCCTATTAATTATTTTTAGTTAACCTGACTCTTTTTAACCATCTCAATAGCTCAGATCCCTTCTAATTTAGAGCCCCCTTTTTTCATGAAAGCCAATAATATTTAGGAGAAAAGGTGACTTCTCTAATATCACCTCCTTACCAGATATTGGATTCAAAATCTTTAATTCTTTCATATATTTTCATTATTCATAAAGTCTATCCTCCTTTGAGCTTTGAACTCTTCCTTGTGCTTCATAAAAGTGCATTTTACCCTATATTTATTTGCCCTAAAGCTATTCTCAAATATGCACATATATAGACAGAGACAGAACAAAGCCCCATAGATAATTATAACTTTTGACTCATTCCAAAACGATTCCTGGCATTTTTGCTGGGTCAGCCAGCTGGCCCCTGTGCTATGGGCTATCTGGTGTCTCCCAACCTTCCATCCCCTTGTTTAGTTTGGTGACAGCTTACTTCAATGGTCAAATCCAGTCCCAAGCTTCCTTGACCCCTTCCCCCAGAGAAGTCAATCACCGAGTGTTTATAGTGGACACTCATGAATTTGTGGCCACATGTTGGGGGGCAGAGTAAGGAGGGGAGCAGAAAGGAAAGGGGGAGCACCCAGCTGTGTGGCTGTCAGGGGCTTCTGGTGGGGGAGTCTGATGGAGTCAGGAGGTGAGAGGAGGACCAGCTGCTTCGCAGCTATTTATAAGACTGTCATATGGGGAAGTGTGTCTGGCCGGCAGAAGTGAAGGGGAGTGGCGGGCTGCACTGGCTCCTTATTTAGCTTTATGACACACACGCAGCCCGACTGTGAGAACCCACTCGGTGTGGAGACACCTGGTCAAATCTGCCTCCGCCAGACGGTGGGAAGGAACATTGACATTTCTCAATGGAAGTGGAAAATGGTAATGCAAGAACAATAAGCTTTTTCTACCTTTTCCCTATCTTTGCTCCCTCTCCTGGGTATCCTTTCCAATGGACTGGCGTTTCCTCCGCTCTGCGCACAGGGGCCCAGGCCCACAGTCTGACGAGCTCCACTCTTTTGCTTCAAGCGAGGCAGGAACAGTCCAAGGCTGGAGAGTGTTCCAAGCCAGCTAAGCACCAGGAAACCGAGTGTCTGTTGGCCTCCTGAAGTGGAGAGAGGTTAATAGTGTGGTGCATTTGGGGTCCGTTTGGGGACCAATGTTATTTAATGTGTTTATTATTGATTTGGAGGAGCGAGTGGATAGTAAGTGAGGGAAGGCTGTGGAGGGCACTAAGTTATTTCACTTAGTAAACACCACAGAGAGTTGGGAAGAATTCAGGAAGGGTTTCCATGGAGTTAAAGAAATTAGAAATGAAAATGTCTTGTTAGATGATGTACTCTGTCCCAGCGGGCCAGCCTAGAATTGTTGCCTACAATAGAAAATATTTCCTCGAGTTTAATTCAACCTCAAGTTTTAAATGCCTTGAATGTTCTCACCTTCCCCTGGGGATATGGAAGTTCCGTCTCTTCCCTAATGCCTGTCTTAAGTTTTTCTTTTTAAATTCTTCCTATTACTCCTCACAGTTGTACCATGGGGATAAGCTTTCCGTGTGGCTTCTCAGTATTGCATTTTCTCTGCAACACAGTAAGGGCAGACCATTAGCATTCCTCCTAGCCGATCCTGCCCCACTGGTCTTTCACTTTACCTTAACACAGGGGTGTGTGTGTGCGTGTGTGCGTGTGTGTGTGCGCGCATGCATGCGTGAATTCTTTCTAGCTCCTACATTCATGGTATCTTCCCCTTACCTGAGTCCCCCAAATATAGGCATATATAGCCTTCTCGCTAGGCTCCTGCATATTGCCTTTTCTGGCCACACCAGTTCCAGTCTGAGGCAAGAAACGATAAAAATTTTATACAAATATGTATTTATACAAATATCTATTTTTTTAAAATCACTTTATTGTGGTCTCATACAACTCTTATCACAATCCACACATCCATCCATTGTGTCGAGCACATTGTTGCCCTCATCTTTCTCAAAACATTTGCTTTCTGCTT
Organism: Tenrec ecaudatus; assembly: GCF_050624435.1. Classification (NCBI taxonomy): domain Eukaryota; kingdom Metazoa; phylum Chordata; class Mammalia; order Afrosoricida; family Tenrecidae; genus Tenrec; species Tenrec ecaudatus. Next base: position 109,044,387 of record NC_134531.1, on the reverse strand, counting down.
GAGCCCTTGGTATCAGCTCCTCATTTTTCCCCTCTCTACCCATTTCCCCCCCACTCATAAACCCCTGATACTCTATAAATTATTATTATTTTGTCATATCTTACCCACTCCCTTCACCCACTTTTCCATTTTCCATCCCCCAGGGAGGAGGTCACATGTAGATCCTTGTACACCTTTCCACCCCACCCTCCCTCCACTCTCCCAGTATCGCCACTCCCAGCACTGGTCCGGAAGAGATCATCTGCCCTGGATTCCCTGTGTTTCCAGTTCCTACCTGTAGCAGTATATATCCTCTGGTCCAGCCAGATTTGTAAGGTAGAATTGGGATCAGGAAAGGGGGCGGGGGGAGGAAGCATTTAGGAACCAGAGGAAAGTTTTATGTTTCCTCATTGCTATGTCTTTCCAATACATATGACTGTGACTGAAATTTAAAGTCTTGAAAAACACGTTAGCCATGAAGATGGAAAATCATTTCCAACTTGCTATCATTCAGATTCACTTGCAGCATTCTTGAGCTCTGGCTAGCTCCTCTAACTTTACTGTGCATTTTGCTGCACCTGCAGAGGGAGTCCCACAGGAGGAAGATGAGGCATTCTATTCCTAGAAGGGTAGGCGGTTCCACTGTGTCTTGTCGGTTCCCTGGGAGTTGGAATGGACTTATTGGCAGAGGGATTTTTGAGTTTGGAGTTGGAAGCTCCAGTGAAGTGTCATGGAGCGGCTCTTCCTATTGAATAGTGTTAGGCATGATAAGAGAGGGAGCGCATAACGATGAGAAATGATTCCTTTAACAAATTTTAAATGAAAAACAGAAGGTGAAACTGCTCATCCTGATTGCTTGTCTAAATCAGGAACATAAATAAACAGGAGTTGAGGTTGAAGTGTAGTATCTGTCCCAGTCAGACAATGGAGTCGACTGATCAAGGGTCAGAAAGTGAGAATCAACAGAGGACAAGGCCAGACGTGAAGGGGAACTGCACCCCACAGGGTTTTCACAGCTGCTTTGGGGGAAGTAGATTGCCAGTCCTCTCTTCCAGGGCTCCTGTAGCAAACCAGCATTCTAATTGGAGGCCTTCCTGCAGGTTCTCTTCTAGGAGAAAATTTGGTATTCCTAGCCCAATAGAGATAAATGCTTGACAAATCACACGGTTAGAGCCTTGCCCCCCGCCCCCATTTGATTAATCATCTTTCACTCCCATTTCAATAAAAAGTCATCAAAACCGCTGACATATTTTCTCAAAATGAATCTGCTCAGGGTATGCCCTGGAGATGTGGCCTACAGCTAAGGCTGGTCGGGCGTCTCAATGTGAGCGCCTCGAAGAGCAATCAGCTACTTTCTGAATGACGTACGGGGCTGAGAGTACTCAAGAAGAAGGCATGGGTCTTTCTTGCTCAGGATTTTGTTCCCAGCAGCTAAGACAATGGAGTCCCCGAGTGGTGCAAAAGGTCTGGTGCTTAACTACTCACCTAAAGGTGGACTATTCAAATCCATCCAGACGTCCCTCAAAAAAAAACAAAAACATTCCTGATTTGAGGGCCCGTGGAGCTGAGTTGGACCTGCACACCTATGTGTCCATGGCACCTGGGTCAGTGTCTGAGGGTTCCCTAAAAAGAATGCTCAAATGGAGCAAGGAGGAGGAGGAGGAGGCGGGATCTGACAGTGTATCATGCTGTGGTAGGGTTGCTATGAGTTGCAACTGACTCAATGGCACCTACAACAACAACAACAACAAGACCATGCCTGGCATCCGGCAGCACTCAACCAAGGCGGGAAGAAGGAAGGGAGACCCTAAGGCCATAGGCTGGTTCATAACAAGCTCCTAGAAGTCCCGGCTCGTTGCTCCTGACTTCTGCAGGTATAAAATAAAACAAACAAACGAGCAAAAACTCCCTTTCTTAGCAATATCTTAATCACGACTCCTTTGGCAATTACTTTATTTAACTTCTTAAAATTCCTCTCAGCAATGGCAACAGAAATAAAACAAGGCAAAAAACACTGCATAATAATAGGCTCTCTTAATAATTTTACCACAAGATTATATTGCACACCTTCCACTGCCATCCCCCTTTTCAGAGTCAGCTGTGCTAGAAAGATGATGGATAGGCATATTAGTCTCTGGTTGTAATGAACACATCCATTAGAAAAGCAATAGTAACTGCAAAGGGGATTCTGTGCTTGGTGAAAACATCTCCAGTGCCTTGTAAACACCTCAGCCTTCTGGCAGCCCCCCTGTGGGCCTATTTACTGCCTCCACGATGCAAGGTAGCTACTGTCTAATTATACACAACTGGCTCGGTTAATCCTGTATAATAATAATTAAAAACAATTCATATTTTTTTCTTTTCCTCTCTTTATTAACTTTAAACTTTTAAAAGCCTCAGAGGTCCCTGTAGAATCAAAAGCTTATTAAAATATCTAGACACGCGAGCCTTTTCAAGTGCATATTCTTACATTTGTCTTTGCTGGCATGACAAGGCCCAGCAGACACTCAGTGGATGGGTGTGGATTCAAACAAAGTGTCGTCCCAGTTACTGGAGTGCCGGGCAGTGTCCCCCAGAGTCGTCAAGAAAGCACTTGCCCAGGGGAGCCCCCTGCAGCAGCAGCCCAGATGGGCCGGGATGTCAGGGGAGACAGCGCAGCTTGGGGAATGGCCCCACCTGGCTGCTTAGAGCCTGTGGCCTTTGGGATTGTCCTCGGGAGGCCCACCTGAGCGCCAGGGGCTCTTGTTTACCATGTTCCCTGGCCCTCGGGCCCTAGCGTCAGATCCAGCCATAGGCCAGAGGGCTGGTGGAAGCCTGGGGAAAAGAGGCGAGTCCTCTGCTCCAGGTCCTGGGCTGCTGGCATCCGCAAAGGGAACCAGGAGGAAGAGGCAGCTACTTGGTTTGTGGTCAAAGAGCAAGTCGTAACTCTCAGACATGACCCAACCCATGTGCACGTTCTGGAAACATCTCCCATGAGCACACTCTCTGAGGGGGCTTCAACGTTAGTGGAAAAATCCCATTCTCTCCTGGTTCCATTTTTCCACAAGCTTTTTGAAGCCCCTTCTTCTTCTCTCCAAGGCCACGGCCCCATCCGCTTCAGGATGCTTTCCCCGATTGGAAAATGCCTTTTGCCTCGCTTCACCTCCTCCTTGCTTGGGAGGCAGGGAGTTGGGCCTAGTTGTACACACAAAGTAAATCATCGCTTGCCCTCCGTGGGGCAGCTCCAGGCCTTGAAAGCCCTCGGGTCAGCTCAGGTTAGGGGTATCCCTAATTCCCAGGATGGACCTTTCTTATTCCCTAATGAAGAAAGGAATCCACATGTTCTGTGGAGCCATCCAAGCTTTGCTCAAATAGTTGAAATGGTGGTAAAAGAAAAGATTCCCTTGCTTACTCATACCAAATAATTAGCACTAAATAATTTTAATTGGTCTCAAGAAGCAGAGGTGTGTGTAAATCCACATGGGCTACGCAGATAATAACTTATTCTGAGAAGAGCAGTAACATTATCTGTTGAGCAATTTCTAGGGCAGGCACTGAACTGTACACGCATGTAACCTCTTCTTGGGGTAAAGAACTATTTCAATCAAAGAAGACCTAGTGCAGTGACTACATTTAGCTTAGATTGATTCGATGAATTAGCTCATTTATCATCTTCATAATAACTACCAGCGGCATTAACATTCCCATTTAACAGATGATCAAGTCCCACTTCAAACACTTTCTCCCATTGACTTCAGGTCACTACACTCCTCGACATGCACCTCCCCCTTCCTTTCCTGGTTCCCCGTATTCTCCTGTATTGCTTCACTGTCGTGTTCCCTCTTCTATACATTTACTTATCTGGTGATCTCATTGAGCCATAGCTCAATACGGACAACTTCCCAACTCTTACTTCCAGCTCGGTGCCTGCCCCCCTCCATACGTGTATGCACAACTACTGCTTAGCATCTCTCATTTCTCTTTAGAAGTTTATTGAATACCTGAATTATGACAATAATTAAACTGAGTTTCTCCCACCACACTCGCACACATGCTGCCCCACCCAACTCAGTGAGAGCAACTCCATCCTTCTGTTGCATAGGTCAGAAACCATGCCCCCTTCCAGAATCCTTCCTTTTTGCCTTCGCCCTGTCCATCCTCCTGGACCCGCCCCCATAGGACAGAGTAGAACTGCCCATAGGGTTCCCTGCACGAAATTATTTATGCTAGATCTTTATTTTTCTCCCTTTCTACTAGAAAGGATCACAAATATGTTCTACCACGGAGCCATTGGTGACTTTGAACCTCTGACCTTTTAGTTAGCAACTGAGACCTTAACATTGTGCCACCATAGTACCTTGCTATGAGTGGCAACCAACTCAACAGCACACAACAATCACCTCGCTACAAAATATAGTCTCAATTTGAACTTCTCAGATCTCCAATGGTCAGAGCCACCAGCCTTTTAAAACCTGGATTATTGCTGAAGCTAAGGGGTCTCCTTGTCCCTCCCCTTGTCTCCTACCTCAGTTAGTCTGGGCACAGCTGCCAAGATGGCCGCTCCCCCTCTCTAATCCCTAGGAGAGCGCCTCCTTTCACTCGGGCTCAAGAAGCCAACAGCCGTCAACCGTCTAGAGGGCCCAACATGATCTGCTCTCCCCTTTCCTGTCAGACCTTATCTTTGAAGCCTTCCCTGACTCGCTCAGGACCCCTGGTGACATAGTGGTTACGCATTAGGTTGCAATCTGCAAGGTCAGCAGTTTGACACCAGCAGCCTCTCTGAGGGAGAAAGGTGGGGTTTTATACTCCAGTGAAGAGTCTGGGGAAGTCATGGGGGCAGTTCTACTGCACCCTGTAGGGTCACTAGGAGCCCATCAACTTGATGGCTATGAGATTGGATTTCTTACTCGCTCGGCTCTAGCCACGTGGTTCTCACGTCTGTTCTATTTTCTCTGCCTCAATACTCTAGCTCTAGAGCATGAAGCTCCGGCCATAAATCACTGTGCAGATCACACCTTCTCAGTGGGGACTCTGACATAGTACTACTACGTAGTCACTGAAGCAAATACAGGATTGAGCGTGTGTAGGGATTTCATAGCAAATTGGCATTGCCCTGACATCCATGCACACGGTCTCTTTAAGTAGAGTGTAAGTAATTCTGGATCTGTTCTCCTCAGGGATGACATGTTGCAAGCATTTATACACTAGACATGCATAGTAGAATCATGCCTGGGTTTGGCAGATAAGAATTTTAAACATCTATTCTTCACCAAAGAAACTTTGAGAAGAATTAACTTGCAGAGAGTAAATGAGCATTATGTTGTTGTTGTTAGGTGCCATTGAGCCCTTTCTAAGTCATCGCGCCCCTCCGTACACCAGAACCAAGCACGGCCCACGCCTGCGCCGTCCTCCCATTTGCTCTCACTGCTGAGCCGATGGTTACAGCCACTGTGGCAATCCATCACACCCAGGGCCGTCTCTTTGTCGCTGCCACTCCTCGTTGCGGAGCATGATGTCCTTCTCCAGACACTGGTCCCTCCTGGAAACATGTCCAAAGTGTGCGAGACGAAGTCTTGCCAGCCTTTGACTTTAAGGAGCCTAGTGGACTTCTTCCAAGACAGATCTGGTCTTTCTTTCGGCAGTCCGTGTACTTTCAATATTCTTTGACAGTACGTAGTTGAGGTGCGTCAGCTTTTCTTTGGTCTTCATTCATTGTTCAATTTCACATGCATATGAGGTCATTGCCAATCCCTTGGCTTGGCTCCGGAGTACTTGAGTTCTCACAGTAACCCCCTTGCCTTTCAGCACTTGAGGTTGTGGTCTTCCACGGCAAACTTACCAAATGCAACGCAGAGTGTCAACGAGGTAAATTTCAGTTCACCTGGGACTTAGGGATTGGAGGAGAATCCTTTTCCTTGCTTCCAGGTACCCTGACAATTTCATGGTCCTACAAGTCATTTCTCATTTCTTCTCTCATTTTATCCACAACCTACACTTTTCGTTCTCCCTACACAGTTGTATAGGATCTACTCGGTTTGCTTGGAGAGGAAGGAGGAGAGGTCGAACTACAGAGACAAAGAACGCAGCTGCTGGTCTTGACAGCTGCTGCTTCTGCTACTGAAACTGGGAATTAACGGAATTGAAGAGATTGGATAGAATTAGCAAGCTGTTGGAATGATCTGCCAGGAATTGGCTCCCATTGCGCTGCTAAGGCTGGGGTTTGAGGAGGGCGAAGCTCCCTGGAGTCTACCCACCCTGATTCTGCTGGGGCTGCAATCAGCTCTCCTTCCAGCCACGGGGGAGAGGTCTCACCAGCCTCATCACCTATCTCAGAATCGCCACCTCTCCGCCCGCCCCCACTTCCCAGACATTTTCCTCTTTTTCTTTCTATCACCTGTGGTAAAGTAGTTATCTTGATCAGGGAAGCATGAAGGGCTCTGACATTTTAATTATCATCTGTCTCCTTGAACAACAAGAATAAGAGGAAAAACAAATCCCCTAAGAGTTCCCTGCTAGAAGAGTTTGCCAGGTCTCATTTTACCCTACCTCTCAATGTATAGCTAATAAGCGTCTAGTAAGCAACACAGAAAGACAGACATATGTAAATGCAAAACTGTGTGTGGCCCACAGAGAAGCAACAGAGCTAGAATCACAGGAGGTGTGGCTACGTGGTGAAAATAATATAGCATTATCTTGACTACATTACTTTGTACTTATCTTGACCCGAAATAAGTGATAGAACCTCTTTGCCTCTGTCTCCTAATCTGAAATGAGTCAATACAAATATCATTAGTTTGATGTGAGGATTAAATGTGTTATGTAATGTAGATAGGGCATTTCTCACAGTCAAGCAACTCATAAGTACTCAAAACAATTGCCAGTGGTGATAGGTGTTTTGATGTTATCTTTAAATGAATCCTATCAATTTCTGTGATCCTTTTTTCTCACGGAATGCTTTTTATTGACTTAGTGTGATAGTCAAAATAGTGTTGCGACAAAGATGTCCACATTATAATCCCTGGGACCTCTGGAGATATTGTTGGGTGGCACAGGAGCATTAAGGTTGTACTGGCATGAACCAAGGATTGTCCAGAAGGTTGTGCATGGTCTGCTCAGCTCAGTGTCGTTACTCAACTCAACAACACTGCTATCAGCTTGGTTGTGACTCTAAGTGACCCTATAGGACAGGGTAGACATGCCCTTAGGCATTTGCAAGGCTGTAACTCTTTGTTTTTAATTAATAAATCTTTTTATTGGGGCTCATAAAGTTCTTATCACGATCGTACATACATCAATTGAGCAAAGCACCCTTATACATTCGTTGCACTCGTCATTCTCATAATTCACCCTCCACTTGGGTTCCTGGAATCAGCTCGGTTTCCCTTTCCCCCCCTCCCCCTCCCTCCCTGCCCCCTCCTTCCCCCTGGTCCCTTGATAGTTTATAAATAATTATTATATCTTATCTTACACTCCCCGGCATCTCCCCTCACCCACCTCCCCATTGCCCCTCTCCCAGAGAGGAGGTTACACATAGATCTCCAAGATCGGTTCTCCCTTTCTACACCCCCTTCCATCCTGGTGTCGCCACTCCTACTGCGGGTGTTGAGGGGTTCATCTGTCCTAGATTCCCTGTGTTTCCAGATCCCTACTGCACTGCTGTACATCATCTGGTATAACCAGGTCCACAAGGCAGAATTGGGATCATGATAATTGGGAGAGGAGGAAGCGTTCAGGAACTAGAGGAAGGTTTTGAGTTTCATTGTTGCTACACTGAACCCTGAGTGACTCATCTCCTCCCCACTACCCCTCTGGAAGGGATGACCAGCTGTCTACAGATGGGCATTGGGTCCCCATCACGCACTCCCCCTCATTCATGGTGATGTGATTCTCACCACCCCTCCGTGCAAGGCTCTAACTCTTTATGGGAGTCAAAAGGCTTGTCTTTCTCTCTTGGGGCACCTGGTGGTTTTGACCACTGACCTTCCTGTTGGCAGCCCAATCCTGAACCACTCCACCACTAGGATACCCTAAGGTGTCATGACCAAGTTCCAGAAGAGTGGAAGGAGGCAGCAGACCAGAGTCAGAGTCCGAAAGATGAAACCGTCGCTGGCTCTGAAGATGAAGGAAGGGAACCACGAGTCAAGGAATATGGGCAGTTTCCAGAAATCAGAAAGGGCGAAGACAGTTGTTCTTTTCGGGAGCCTCCAAAAGGAATGCAGTCCTGCCAGCACCTTGATCTCAGATGACCCATTTCAGACTTCTGATCTCGAGACACAGCACATAATCAACCTGTGCTGTTGTAAGCCGTGAAATTTTTGATAATTTGTTTTAACATCAATAGGAAACTAATACATTCACGAATCTCAGCAATTCTGAAATAAAGTCTATCACCCCTCTACGTGGTCTGATGTTTATAGAAGTTCAGGAAGGTAAGGTTCCAACTTCACAGGCATTCAAACTTCAAGAGTTGCTCTCTGAATTTCTGGTGTGTGCATTCCATCATTCTAGAGTGGGAAGTTGAAGTAAGAAGTGTAAAATGCATACCTTTGAAATGTGCAATGCATGATGCGTTTGAAGGGACCGCAAGGATTTGTACATTTCATAGTTTTGACAATCGTATGAAAAAATCTGTATGTATTTGATAACATACATATGAAAGAACGTGGCAGGTTTGACTTTCTGCTTTTATAACTGGCGCCTAGCATGTGGTTCTGACACATAGTGACCGGATGCTCATCAGAACCGTGCATGGCCAGACCTGTGCCATTCTCACGACGGTTGCCATGTGATTAACTTGATATGGCTCTTCTTATCACCTTGTTAACTCCCGCCAAACTACTGGGTGGGAATATCTGGAGTGGGTGCATTTCCTCTTTCCCGAATGGATCTGGGAAGGTGGGAAAAGATGCTGATAGATACGATTCAGCTGTGAGTGAATGTTAAAAGGGGGCAATTCTGATTATAAAAACGTAAAACTATAATGAAGAGATTGGTCGATTTTGTCATCCTAATGGGTATCAATCAAGGTATCTCAGAATCAAGGAGGAGGTGGGGGAGAATCTTACCAGCAAGAAAGAAGAGCCAGGAATAGGATTCTAGTCATTGTGTTAAGTAGCTAGAGACAGGGACTGGAGGTGGCCCTCTCCATGCCTGGAGCCGCCCCCCACCCCTCTCCTTACAGAAGTCATAACGACTGACTGGGCATGCTCCAAATTCAGGGCCCTGAACCAAGTAGGCAGTACACCTGGGTAGGCCCAAACTAGGCCAGGTGGGCTTAATTCAGCCAGTGGGGTCAACGAATACTTTTGGCCACGCCTCCCAGCGCAAGGCTCCAAACACCGCAACCTTGAGACCTAAGGTCCTTCGCAGTCTCTGCCTCCGCTAGGCCATGCTGCGGTCTCTCTGTGCCTCAGGCCACCACGTGTGGGTGTGCAGTCCTTCAAGTGGCCCCCGTGTTCAGTGACTGGAAAACCGGAAAATTCCGTCCTATGTAAAAACCCACTTGGATCGCAAACCAGGTTTCAGCGTGAATTCTTCCTGGTGAGAAGCTAAGAACCGAGGTATGTCCCGCCCAAGAAACTTACCGATTTTTATATTATTTTATATGTGATATTGTTATTTTAACAGAGCAGAGAATTTGACGCGTATGTAGGATTTTTTTTTAACTCTATTACCTGATGCGTGTACCTGGCTTCTAGTCACACACGCCGTGGGGGTTGGAGATCAGGACCCACTTTCAGTGCCCCTCAGTTGCGAGGGCAGAACCCTGTCTCATAGACTCATCCTTGTCACAGAAACGGAGAGAGAGAGTGTGAAGTTACCAAATACATGTCTGTTCCGGGATGCCATTTATTGGGTATTTTCAGAGCGATAGGCCTGAACCCACCCCCATCCCCTCCAGACCCATGAATGAGTGGTGTTTCCAATGTATGGCCTTCTGGGTGTGACTTGGTTAAGCTGCTATGGGATCAAGACCTGGAAAAGGGATTGAGCCAGTGCCCAAATCCTACATATCTTGGTCACAGCAAACGAAGGTAGCTCCAAATGCATTTGCAGGGTCACTACATGGGATGAGCGTCCAGCGACTCCCACCACACACTGACTGGCAATGACAATGACCCAAGAATGAGAGGGCAGCGTTGTCAAGGGGAGCTTAGCAATGGTGTTTCGGCTGAAATATACCGTCTTTTACTATGACCTCAGCTTGTCATTACTGTGGTGGCTCATGTGTTGCTGTGATGCTGGAAGCTGTGTCATTGGTATTTCAAATGCCAGCAGGGTCACCCAACGTGAACAGGTTTCAGAGGAGCTTCTAGACGAAGAGCAGACCAGAAAAAGACTTGGCTTCTCACTTCCGTGGAAGGAGTGGCTGAAAAGCTTATCCATCGCTTCAAAGCATCGCCATATACGGAGGCCTAAGGAAATGAACCAGAACAGTATCACATCGTGCTGGAGGCTGAGCCCTGGGGTTGGGGGCTCTCGGAGTCCGACTGAGAAGAAGGTGATTTGTGCATGCAGCCCCCCAGGGTGACAGGAGTAGAGCCTGGGGAGCTGAGCCTGTGGGATCTTCATTTGCGGATGGGGCACAACTCAAGGTAAGAAGAAACAGATATGAAATCCTGCTAATGACCAGAATGTGGAATGTGAGACGTACGGCTCAGGAAAATTGGAAGTGGTCAAAAATGAAATGGAGCACATAAAGACTGATGTCAAAGAGCTGGATAGCAGATGTCAAAGGGCAGCTCGAGAAGACAAAGCCAAGTCCTCTAATGAATCATGCAAAGACCTACCATTAGAAAACCCAAACGGAAGACCATGCTCAGCATGTCTTAAATGGAATGAACTCAAGAGGAAACTCACGCCTCAAGGTGCCTGAATTTTTTCTGGGAAGATTCTCTAGAGAAAATATTGAATGAAGTCAGCATCAAAAGAAGATGGAAAGAATATACAGAGTCACCGCCCCAAGACTAGTAAACACTCCACCATTTCAGGAGATGGCGTGTGAGCAGGAACCGAAGTCCCGACGGGAGAAGTTCCAGCTGCACTGAAAGCATGAGCCAAACCCAGACTCCCGGAATTGAGGGAATGCCATCAACAAGCTGATGGAGCACTGGAAGCTCTCATTACAGGACGTTTGGAAGACAGCTATTGGCTAATGGACCAGAAAATATCCATATGTATGCCCATTCAACAGCATGGTCAAATTATACGAGGGGGTACCAAAAATAGAAACAAAAAATGGACCCTGCAGTGTTTTGTTCCATTGTACTTAAGGTCGCTAGGGGTCAGAACCAATTCAATGGCACCTAACAACAACAACAACAACAGCGGCAACAACGTGATCTTCCTACAGACCCAATGTGAATTTACTTCCGAATTTTTATATTCTCTACTTGCTATTAGATGGAGGTCTCCATTGATTTTGAATGGCCATTGTTGATGGATCCTTGCTTGGTGTATACCCCAGTCTTCTATATTTATTTGTATAGGGAAACTGAGATGGATGGGAATACAAATAATGGGAATATGAAGATACAAAGATAATGAGGAGACCTGGTGACACGGAAGGAGAGAGGGGATGAGAGGGGGAATCGACATCCATATGTTAAAGAAGGGAGGAAAACACTTCAACATTGATGGTGAGGATAACTGTACAGCTCCTCTGGACATCATTGTACCATTGAATTGTATGATATGTTAGTTACAGATCAATGAAAGAAAGGAAAGAGAGCCAGGAGTAGACCGGCCTTTGGACCTCAATATCCTGCTGTATTAAACCTCCTAGATCTAGGGACAGAAAGCTGTGACATGAGAAAAGAAAGGGAGTAACGATGAAATGGTAGCAGCAGAACCAAAACCCATAGCATGAGGCAGAATGGTGGGATTCCCTGCCCACAGAGTGAGTAAAGTTGAATGCCTTTGGTTGTTTGCTTCTGAAATTGGGTGGGTCCAGGGATTTAGTTGGGGAGCTAGCTTTGCAGACCCACAAAACTAGAACCAAGGAATTATGTATGAGGCTTATAGTTCAGTGGTATGCAGCACTTACAGAACATTGGCCAAACAGGATAGTAGCCAAGGCACACGTGTCTGAGAAGCCATGAACCAGAGATAGGCATGTCTGTGGGCCTGGCTGAGAAGTCTAGCCTGACTGGAAGAAATGTGTCCTAAGCAATTCTGAGTGTTGTCTGTGAGTTCTGTGAGGCCATTGCAATGAATTGCAGAACACAACTGAGAAGCCTGTGGGTGGGGATAGTTTGCGGCTGAATTTGGAAAGAAAGTCGGAGTCATGTCTGACCTCTTCCTCATAGGAATTGACTTGGGGGCTGATACTTATTTTGATTCTCTTTCCCGTTTGTGAAGTCAGAAGAGATCAAACTGTGTCCTCACACTCCTTTTACATTACATTTGAGCTCATTGTTGAAACTACTGTGTCAACTGGCATAGCATGGAGTCCAGCTGGCATAGTGGTTATGCATTGGGCTACTAACTGTAAGGTCAGCAGTTCAAACCCAGGAGTTTCCCTGAGGGAGAAAGATAAAGCTTTCTGTTCCTGTAAAGATGTATCGCCTCAAAATCCCACAGGAGCTGGTCTTCTCTGTCCTACACGGTTGGCTTGAGTAGAAATGGATTAGATAGCCAGTAGTGGAGGTTTGAGTTAAGAAAAGTAATGTTCTCCCCGCTGCTTTGGTGAGCAGCCATGGGGTCTTAAAAGGTTGGGAGTGGCTATCTAAGATAAACGTATTGGTCTCTTCCTGTCCAAAGAAAAGAACTTGTTACTGTTCGGGGCCCACAAATCAATTCCAATTCACAGTGATCCTATGCACAGTCTTAACAAAACACTGCCCAATGCTATACCATCTCACAATTGTTGTTACACTTGCGCCCATTGTTTCAGCCACTGGGTAAATACATCTTGTCTAAGGCCTTCCTCTTTTTCACTGCCCTCGTACTTCATCCAGGATGATGTCCTGTTCCAGGGATTGGTCTCCTGATAACACGTCCAAGGTGCATGAGATAACGTCTCCCCATCCTTGTGTCTAAGGAGCACCTAGCTGTACAACCTTCAATCTGCAGATGGCATGACCCTGCTTGCTGAACGTGAGGAGGACTTGAAGCCCTTGATAAGATCAAGTATTTCAGTCTTCAGTATGGATCACAATTCTTAAGCAAAGAAGACGAAAATACTCTCAACTGGACCGATGAAAAATGGAGTAGATTTAAATTATCAAAGATTTTGCCTTGCTTGGATCCACAATAATGCTTCTGAGAGCAGTAGTTAAGAGATCAAAGCATGAATTGCATTGGGTAAATCTAGTGTACAGTGCCGCTTTGGAGTGTTGAAAAGCAAGGATGTCATTTTGAGAACTAAGGTGCACCTGACCCCAGCCATAGCATTTTCAGTTGCCTCAGATTAATTCGAAAGTTGGACAGTGAGAAAGGAAGCCCAAAGGAGAACTGATGAATTTGAATTATGGTGCTGGAAAAGAATACTGAAATTAACATAGACTGACAAAAGAACAAACTAATCTGCCTTGGAAGAAATACGGCCAGAATGCTCCCTAGAAGCAAGGTTAGCAAGACATCATCCTGGAGAAAGACTTCATGCCTGGTAAGAAGCGAGGTAGTGAAAAGGAGGCAGACGATGTCAAGGAGTCCATGTAGAGAAAGAGTGTTTGGGAACCGATCATGGTAACAATTGTACAATTCTGCCTGACGTGATGGAACCAGGGAATGATATGATGTATATATTGTTAATTTTTTAAGTAAGGGAAACGCTGCATTAACACTGGCTCCAACGATGAATTCAAGCATAAGAACGATTGTGAGGATGGTACAGGACCAGGCCGTGTTTCCTTCTGTTATGCACAGGGTCACCGTGTCAGAATGGAGGAAACAGCACCTAACAACAAGAAGACCGGGGCGAATGCTTCCAGCCGAAGGGCAGTGGGGTGCGTGAGGTACATTCTAGTTTGTTTCAGCACATAGCATGTCATCAAGCAATTTTATCCATCACACCCAAAGCTGTGGGTTGGACCAAATATTCCCTAAGGCCTGCGCCAAAACAAAGGCCCACAGGTGTCAGAGAGTGAACGTAAGCAAGTAGAAGAGGAGAGGAAGGGGAGACATTGGTCTGCAGAACACACACCCATCTGGGTCGAGCTCCACAGCCCTGCAGTGAAAGTCTGTGGGCCCTGAGTTGCCTGGTCATCCCATTTTGTAAGAGGACCAGGACTTCTGAATTTTACATAAAATTCCATTGATTTTTTGAAAACCATTGTCCTCTGTTGGGTGAAGAATTCAAATTTACCCAAAATATTTGGTCTTCGGTTCCTGAGAGAGAACCTCTAACACGTTGGCATGTGTCTGGTGATTGAATTGTCTTTGCCGGGGCTTCCAGACCACCTCTAAACGTTTGTGCCTAGCAGGTGGGTACTGACCGGGTCAGAAGGACTTCGGAATGGGAGGTGCACATGATTCAGCCAATCAGGTCTGTTTCACGAGGACACTGAAGCTCAGTGGGTTTCCTGGTTGATGATAAACATGGATGCTGAGGGAGGAGCGCACATTCCCTTTGATGTCATGGAAACTGTGTTGGGGATGATTTTAGACTTTGCCCTCCACGTCTCTTCATTTGTATCCTTTTTGCTAAACTAGAGCCGTAATCGTTAGGATGAGCATAGCACTTTCCTGTGTTCTGTGAGTCACTCTAGCAAATAGCAAGCTCGATGGAACAATGAGAGCCAGCAGGTCAGAAGCATTAGGCGGCCCCTGTACTCCCGAGTTTACAGTTGGCATTCTGAAAGAGTGGTGGGAAAATTCCAAATTTGCAGCAAACAGGGCAGAAGTGATGGTGTTACGGGGACCACAAAGTTGCTGCTGGTGTCTGAGGTCTGGGGCAGCCCTGGCAGAAGCTCAAGGATGGTTTCGTTCACATTGACCTCCCCTCTGGCTCCTGGTGGCGTATGTCCGAGGAGAGGTGCTAGTGCAGCTAGTGTCAGCGCAGAAGTGGAGCAGAGGAAATCAGAACTGACAATCAATTGAATTTGATTGATTCTTTGATGTTAGAGAAATGAGATTTGCGTGTCCCTGCACCGTCTTATTTGTCTCTCTTATGTTAATGTGCAGGCTTCAAAAGAGGCCTGCTCCCGTCCACAGGCACCAGTTGGAGATGTTTCTTTCAACTCCTCCAATGCTTTCTTCAGCTCAGTCAGCTATCATCTCCATGGCCTGCCTTCCCACCATCATTGGTCCCCCATCACCCTAGAGCCTGCTCTGTGGAGGCTGTTTACAAGGATAAGGTGCAGTTCTTGATTGAGTCTCTAGGAGGAATTTATTCTGACTTGAGTGAGTGCAACAGATTAGAGATCCAAAGAAGAGTCAGTAGTGTAATTCTCTGTATGCCTTGTGATAGTGATCTATCCATTTCTTGATTACAATAGATTACATAAGGTATTTTTAGATGCACAAGTTGTACCAAAACCAAACCCGCTGCCATTAAGTCAATTCCAGCTCATAGCAACCCTATAAGAGAGAATGGAATTGCTCCTATGGTTTCTAAGACTGTGACTCTTTACAGGAACAAACAGCCTCATCTTTCTCCCTAAGCATGCTGAAAGGTTTGAACAGCTGACCCTGTGGTTAGTGGTTCAATGCCTAACTCACTGCTGTTTTTGTTGTTAGGTGCCACTGACTTGGTTCTAACCCTATGTGCAAGAGAACGGACACCGCATGGGTACCATCCTCACCCATCGTGGCAGCCGCAGTGTCAGTCCCAGTCTTGAGGGCCCCATTTTCCACTGCCCCTCCACTTCACCAAGCATGATGTCTGCTCCAGGGACTGGCCTCTCTGGACAATATGTCCAAAGTATGTATGAGGAAGTCTTGCCATCTTTGCCTCCAAGGAGCATTCTGACCAACACAGATCAGTTTGTCCTTTTAGCAGGACAGGGTACTTTCAATGTTCTTCTCCAACACCACAATTCAATGCATTGATTCTTTTTCAGTCTTCCATGGGAAATACCATGGCTTGGGTCATGCACACCTTAGCCCTGAAAGTAACATCCTTCCTCTTTAATACTCTAAAGAGGTCTTGTGCAGCGGCTTTACTTAATGCAAACCCCTAACTCACTATTACCACCCCAACTTCTGCAGAAGTAATGTTGTTGTTAGGTGCTGACTCACAGTATAAGTAATAGGGACAGTTAATTTTAATTTGTTAATTTCAAGAAAACTGTTAGAATTATCTTCCAAGCAACACAGTGTATTAAAAAGGTGATGTTATTAATGTTTTAATGTCGAGTTAAAAATGGAAGATACTCAATAAGATGGAGTGACACAGTGGCTGCAACAATGGACTCAAATAGAGCCCCAGTTGTGCGGAAGAAGCTGTGTTCCCTTCTGTTGCCTACAGGGTCGCTATGAGTCATAACCAACTCAATGGCACCTAACAATATTGATGAGGTAAAATTACTAAAAATTTCTACTTTAATCTTGCTTTTCTTTTACCATGACATCTTGGGGAAGTAAAACTTTCTCTAAATTGTTCTCTGCTCTCAATAAATGCACTCATAAACCTGTGTTTATGTTTGAAGAAAACGTGGGGCCTGTTTGCCTGAGATGATTTTTCACTCCATTATTTAGATTGGCTTGCTTTGCAGCCAGAGGAAACATTCAACACTTTATGTATCTTAAGTAAATGTCTGAGATTATCTTATGACAGGACTAGCACAATCTTCACACTGGTGGCTATAAGTCTTAATTAATACAATCTTTTAAAGGGAGTATGTAAATTCTTCTTACAAAAAAATGCCGCATAATGATGTTTATCTCTGAAAATTTTAGACTATGTTTTTTGAACTATCAGTCAGAAACCATATAAGGCTCATGAAAATAAGAGTCACTTTAAATCCTGGCCTGTTTATTTTTCTCAGCCAAATTGCTCTCTACAGAGAATGCTCCTGACAAAAAGGTGGAAATAGGCTGAGAAGCACTGTGGGAATTAATGAAAGCCCAGGCTGCCCCTCGTAACAGAAGGTGCTCTCTAGGTTTCTGGTAGGCTCCCGAGTGAACGACCCAGTGTCCTATGAAAATGTTTGCGTGCAGTGTTTAACTTCATGAGGATTTCTACACAGCAACTGCTTCTGATCGTTTTGGTCAAATTGTGTCCTCATGTAATGGCTCTGGACTAGTTAACTCTTGTGTAAGGCGTGGGGGGGGGGTGGTGGTTTATTTTTAAGGACATGGCAGGAGGATGGGGGTGTGGAACCTTCTAAGCCCACATTTACTTTTCTCTAGTCCTGAACGATTGCTCAGCTTTTAAAGAGAGGAGAATTAGCAGAAAGTGTTTCCTGGGCATCTCAGGAGGCTGCAAACAGAAGAAAACGGAAACGATGGCCCCTGCTTAACCATCCTTCCTCCATAACCGAGAACTTCTGTATGTTTGCTGTCCTGCCTCTCCCGCCTTCTGCGCAGGCCCGTTCTGATTTCCAGCATGGCTGATCCTGGTTTCCCAGTTTGTCCCTTTGGTCGTTACTGTCTGAGAACGTTCGGGTGTTCGCCGTGCTCGCTCTCTGGTGCAGAGAGTCTACTTCTGACAGCGTTAGAACGCTAACATCCGGAGGCCGAGTGAGTTTACTCGTTTGTTTCCGGAAGTCCAAATCCTCATCAGCTTGCAGAAGAGTCGACAGAAAGGTCATTTCTTGGAGCTCTGGAGGACCAGGTATCTCCATGCAGGAGTAAGAAGCACTGAACCTATTTAAGGCCAGGCCTCTGCAGAGCTGCTAATTACTGCCCACAGTAATGTATTTATTGCTTATTCTCTGCGATTAGAAAAATGAGCATGTCACTTGGGCAACAGCTCAGACTGTAAATTGGGTACAGTGTGTTGATCATGCCTGAGCACCTGGCCCAAATTAGCGCTTGTTAAGGGGCATCTGGGAACCCTGTTGACCGGATTTACCTCACCGCAGAGTTGATTTAATACTAAGACCCATTTGACCTCCTTATTTAAGACAGAATCAAGTCACTCATTAGAATATAATGTCCTATCAGCTCACCATTTAAGCTCCTCTGTGAGAAAAAAAAGATCATCTCTAAAATGTGTACATACCCGTTCTACTCCTGTTTAATTCATATCATCCAACTATAAACTACCTAAAAGCTATACTTGAGCATTTTCTCAATTTATTGCCTACTCCCCATTTGTGTCTTTCTTCCATAATTTTCACATATGCACTTAAATTTGACCTTCTCTTTTCTCTGTTTAAAGCTGTGTTCTTAGGAGTGATCTGGACTCAGTCATTTATACCTTAGTTGTTAATGTATATTTCACTTATCTGGGTCTGAGTCCACTCAAAGGCAATGAATAGGTGAGATGTTTGTATTTACTTGCTCTAATGAGTTAATTTTAATGATAGGAAGTCCTAACATTTAAATAGTTGTTCTTAAATATTTTCATCTTTTCCACCCTCCATCTTCGGTGAATGATCTGATATATTCCTCCCTTGGTGGAATAACCTTGAGTGGCCAATCATTAGTATTATGGTTTCCTTGCAATTTATTAGTTAATCATCAGAAGATCTCTGCTGTTTCCCACATGTCTCTATAGGAATTCCTTTCCCTGCAATGTAAAAGTTAGGTAACTTATGTTCCTAAAGTGTAGAATAAAACTTAATGCCAAGGGGGTCTGAAGGTCAAGGAGCTAAGATAAGATTCTTATGTCTCTTCCTCTGCCTTTAAATAATGTAGGTTGCCATGGTGATGGAGGAGGAGAATTACGAAAAGACAAGGAGATGCTAAAAAAAACTTTTGTGAATGTTTCCTCCTCTGAGTCCATCTTGGACCAAGATATTGCCCAATTTTCTTCGTGGATGAAAAGTAGTCAGTAAATAAATTGGTACATACATCTGCATTCTTTACATAGTATCATCTCTGCCATCTTTGTGTCAATCTGTGACCTTAACAGGATCGGTGCTTCCGGATGGCAGTGGCACCATAGTGGCATTTTCAGCCTTATTTCTGCGGAGAGAAAGACTGTTAAAATGATGTGCGGATGCTTTTTGGTAAGAGTCATAGGAAAGAGCGTGCTGGAGGTTATGATGGACAGGTAGGGAAGATAAACTTGTCTTCCCCAAGAGCCACGGCGAGAGGCGAGTGCTGCATTATGGAAGAGCCATCGAAGCTTCTGGTTGGCTAAATGCTCTTGTTTAAGGACCACATCTCTTATAGAGAAATGATCAGATGTCTTACCAACATTGCTGATCCTTTGTTTTTATATAGTCCAAGTTCATAAGAGGAACTCTAAACAAATGTACAGGTTTTAAGACTAGAGGAATTTGACCCCAGAGACCTTGGAAGAGCCCCTGGCCTGGAAGAGCTACGCTGGATCATGTATGTGATCCTTGTCCCTTGGGCCCGGGGGCTCTGTGGCTTAACTGATTTCTTCACTTAGAATCTCATTCCAGTGTTGACTGTCTAGGTCTTACCAATCAGAAGGCAAGAAAATACAGGAGATGATGAACATAACTCAAGAAAGAACACTCTTCTCCTGAAATGCCAGAGCAGCTAGACTCTATCACTGGTGGGACTCCTGAGGATCTGAACGGAACTTTGAACTCTGTGGTGATGAGGGAAAGGCGGTCTTCGTCACAAATTGGAAGAGGTCAGACTCCTTTCATTGTGCCAGCTTCATGATAAAGCCCAGCTCACTGCCATTGTGTAGATGGACACTTATGATTTTATATATGTATGTATGTATATACATATAAATATATATAACACAAAGAAATAAACAGCTAATTAGTCCACAGAGCAGTATAGCGGGCCCACTTCAACTCACTTCCATGAAACAGTTAATATACTGGAAGTTCTTCAACTCACGAGGGTTGCTAGGTGCAAGTCAAGGAAGCAGACAGCCAAATCTTCTGTAGAACACTACAGGAAGTCTAGCCACAGGCAGAAAACAGCAGAGCAGGTCACCAAAAGTCAGTCAGATGACAGGGTCTGATAGTCCCTCGCCCAAGCAATGAATACACCAGGAGTGTGGCGAAGCAGGTCTCTAAGGAACCTCAAACTATAACAACATGGTTCCCAGTTGGGAGTCCTCACAAGTGTCGCTCACAAGTTGCGGCAGAGGACTAGCAAGGCAGCTGCACCCTGGTCCGATCATCAGAGAGCAAGAGACAGGAAGGCGAGGCTTTCACCTCCTGGTGACTGACCCTAGACAGAGTGTTTGAGGCTTTAAATCTTTATGGGAACATCTGTATATTTTCTTTCCCTCACAGAGTGACTGATAGGTATGAATCACCAACCTTGTCATTTTTTAAACTCTGCACACGACTCCTTTAAATAGAAGACAGAAAAGAGACAAAGGTGCCCAAGCTCTTCACTGGGGGATGTGAAGAGTGTAGACCACACTAGGTGACAATATCACAGGAGTTGACACCAAAATGCCTAGCTACATAATAGTTATGCAGTTTCAGTAGAATTGATTGGTTTCCTCTGCAAGCCCTACAAGCGTGCACTATTGTTTTTGCTCCTGCTGGTGTACACATTTCCTGATGTACTGTCTACAATATTCTGTGGAGGAGTATTTGTGGACCTGTATCAAAGAATGTTTTAAAATGAAATAGTAATGAAAGGAAAAGGAAGAAAAAAGTTGAAAAGGCCACTTCTGTCCCATAGGATCACTCTGAGTCAGAATCAAGTTGATGAGAGAGAGTAAGGTTTTGAGGTTTTTGCTCAATTACTAATAATGTTGTAACTAATAATGTTGTAATTCAATGTAGAATGGTTTTATCAAACAATTTTAATATTTGTTAGTATTTATGTAACTCAAACAATATTCCATTAAGTAATTTACAATATTTATTATATATTATTGTGATTACAATTGATAAGAACTTATATATATTGCAATCATTGATTACATAACTCTCGGATAACTAAGAGAAATTGACAGTTCAAAACATAAAGGGGGAAAATGCTCTTTATTGATACATGTTTAGATACGTTATATAGCTAGATCTTCAATTCAGGTTTGAAAATGTTTTGTGCTTTTAAATGTTTCTTTAAAAGCATCATTGTTGGGACCAACTGAAATGGTAAACACAGGGAGGAAGTGAGGAGAGTGCTGTTACAGTGTGGGGATTGCAATTAATGTCACAAAACAAAAAGTGTATGAATTGTTAAATGGAAAATCAATTTGCTCTTTCACCCAAACATTCACTCAAATCACAGTAAAAAGGGTTTTTTGTTTTGTTTCAAATCACCCGCTCCAAATATTTATCTGATTTTAAGGACATTTTCAGGATTTGCATTTGAATTATAATTTTAGATAATAGTACTACATTAAAATTAATGTAATAAACTAACATATCGAATATATTTACATTTTACATGTTTTGTTGTTGTTTTTCCCTAAATGTGACTATTTCACCATTTTTGAAAAGTGTTCAGGGATATTCTATCATGCCACCTGGAGTGCATAAATCAAAGAGGCCAAAGAGGTGCCATCAAGGAAAAACAAAAGTGGCAAAAATTAAAGCATTCGAAGCAGGTGCCGGATGCTTCAACATGTCAAATAACCGAGGATGGCCACGGTTCGTTAAAGGGAACTGCTTGTCAGCTTCCAGTAGAGAAAGCCGATTCTTCTGGAGCTGATATGCTTCTGCAGAAGAGCAGAGAAGGGAAGTGGTGGAACTTGGAGCAGAAGAGAGTGCTGAACGTGGTGTTAACAAACCCAGGGACAAGGGAAAAACATGGGACCCCAAAGGGTAGAGAAGGGGGAGTGGCAGGCCTGATGGGAAATGATCAAGGGTAAGGTTGCTTAGAGAAGAGGTATACTCTAGCCCAGGTGGCGATGAAGCATGGTAGTAGGGCAGGAGGAAGGTCAAGGGAGATGGAGGAAAGAGCTAGGAGTCAAAGGGCATTCATGGAGGTCTAGACAAAGACATGTACATGCAAATATATATAGGAGGTTGGGGAAATAGATCTTTGTGTCGATATTTATAGGTCAAGTATTAAGGTGGCGGAAGGACCTTGGGCCTCTACTCAAACACTCCCTCTATGCATGAATACCTTCTTTTATTAAATTGGAACTCTATGATGCTCACTCTCCCGACACAACGGCTGGAGCCAAAGTGGGTGAACAAGTAAATGTGGTGAAGAAAGCTGATGGTGCCCGGCTATCAAAAGAGATAGTGACTGGGGTCTTAAAGGCTTGAAGATAAACAAGCGGCCATCTAGCTCAGAAGCAACAAAGTCCACATGGAAGAACACACCAGCCTGTGTGATCGAGTGGTCCCAAAGGGATCAGTTACCAGGCATCAAAGAACAAAAAATCTTATCATAGACTACACACCTCCATGATAGGATCGCTGAAGACAAATGGGTGCACAAGCAAATGTGGTGAAGAAAGCTGATGGTGCCCGGCTATCAAAAGAGATAGTGTCTGGGGTCTTAAAGGCTTGAAGGTGAACAAGCGGCCATCTCGCTCAGAAACAAATAAGCCCACATGGAAGAAGCACACCGGCCAGTGCGATCACGAGGTGCCCAAGGGACCAGATATAAGGCATCATGCAAAAAAAAAAAAAAGATATAAGTGTGTGTATGTATGTGTATATATGTGTATATGTATATATGTATGTGTATATATATATATTATATTAAATGAAGGGGGAAGTGCAGAGTGGAGACCCAAGGCCCAAGTGTCGGCCAATGGAGATCCCCTCATAGAGGGGCTTAGGAGAGGAGATGGGTTAACTAGGGTGTGATATAGTATCGATGAAGAACACAGCTTTCCCCCAGATCCTGGATGCTTCCTCCCCCAACTACCATGATCCGAATTCTACCTTGCAGGGCTGGATAGGACAGAGTCTGTACACTGGTACATATGAGGGTTGGAGGTACAGGGAATCCAGGGTGGATGATACCTTCAGGACCAAGGGCGTGAGGGACGATGCTGGGAGAGTGGAGGGTGAGTGGGTTGGAAAGGGGGAACTGATTACAAGGAGCCACATGTGACCTCTTCCCTGGGAGAGGGACAGCAGAGAAGGGGGGAAGGGAGACCCCGAATAGGGCAAGATATGACAAAATAACGAGGTATAAATTACCAAGGGCATATGAGGGAGGGGGGAAAGGGGAGGGAGGGGGGAAAAAAAAGAGAGCCTGATGCAAGGGGCTTAAGTGGAGAGCAAATGCCTTGAGAATGATTGGGGCAGGGAATGTATGGATGTGCTTTATACAATTGATGTATGTATATGTATGGATTGTGGTAAGAGTTGTTGGAGTCCCTAATAAAATGTAAAAGAAGAAAAGAGAAAAAAAATGATTAGGGCAAAGACTGTACAGATGTGCTTTATACGATTGATGTATGTATATGTATGAACTGTGAAAAGAACTGTATCAGCCCCAATAAATTGTTAAAAAAAAAAAGAATGGTGTTGTTCGTATGTAGATTAGGATAGCTTTATACATGTACATCACTTTGCATAGTATTGATATTTTCACAATGTTAAATCTTCCTATTCATGGCCCTAGTATATTCATGCATTTACGAAGGCCCCCTTTGGTTTCTTGTAGTAGGTTTTGTAGTTTTTGGTTTGTTTTGTTTTTATGGGTTATATTTTTATTTAGTTATTTAGGTTTTATAGTTTTCTTCGAATAGGTATTTTGCTTCTGTGGTTAGATTTATTACTAAGTATAATGGGTAGGTTTATTGTGCAAACCTAGCCAATAAAAACATGCGGGATTAATAAGGTCATAGTGTGATTGGAAGGCAAAGAGATAAATGGCTCAGCTAACCCCACCTCTCTCTCCTGCTCTCTGGTAATCAGACCAGAGTGTGGCTGCCTTAGCTAGTTCTCTGCCTCAATTTGTAAGCCACACTACCTGTGGGATACCCAACCTGTGGACCATGTTGCTATAGTTGGAGGTTCCTTCTATATATACACTGCTGGTGTTTATATCCCTTGAGGTGGGGACTGTCAGATCCTGTTATCTGGATGACTGTTGGTGACCTGCCCTGCTGTTTGCTGTCTGTGGTCAGACTGCCTGGATTGTTCTACAGAAGACTCAGCTGTCTGCTTCCTTGACCTTGGACCCAGCAGCCCTTATGAGTTGAAGGACTTCCAATATATTTCATGGAAGTGAGTTAAACTGAGCCCTCTGTACTGCTATGTGGACTGATTAGCTGTTATATTCCTTTGGGATATATATATATATATATATATATCCATATATGTATATATCAATACATATACCCATATATGTGTGTATATATTCATATTATATATATATATTTATATAAAATCGTAGGTATCCTGGTTTTATTTCTCTAGAGAACCCTTTCTAACACATTAAGGATTTATTTGTTTGAGTGACTGTTGTAAAAGGTACTGTTTTCCTTACTTCCTTTTTAGAGCTCTCTTTGTGACCTTAAAGCAGCGGTTCTCAACCCAAGAGTTGTGACCCCTTTGGGGGTCAAATGACCCTTTCACAGGGGTCAGCTGATTCATAACAGTAGCAAAATTACAGTTACAAAGTAGCAACGAAAGTAATATTATGGTTGGGGAATCACTACAACATGAGGGACTGTCTTAAAGGGTGGCATCATTAGGAAGATTGAGAACCACTGCCTTAAAGAAATGTCGATCTTGTCCCCTGCCACGTTGCAGAATTTTTCCAATTAGTTACGACAATTTTATTGCTGAATTTTGTGGTTTTTCTATGTATAGGATCATATAAACTGTAAATAGAGTTTTATTTCTTGTTTGTCAACTGGCATGACTTTGATTTCCTTTTTCTGAACTATAGCTCTGGCCGGGACTTACAGCACAATGTTGAATAGGGATGAAGTCAAATGGGAATGCTTCATTGGCTCTCTGTCAGGTTAATCATTAGTTTTTAATATATATCCTTCATTATGTTGAGGAATTTTTTAATTCTTATTTTGTTGAGTGTTTTTTCAAGGAATGAGTGTTGGATTTTGTCAAAAACCTTGTCTGTATCAATTGGTAAAACCATGTGGTTCTTCGCCTTTGTTTGTTTAATGTGATAGAACACATTGATTGTTTTTCGAATTCTGAACAACGCTTGACTATATGGCATGAATCCCCCTTGATCGTGATGATTTCTGTTTCTCTTTTTATATGTTGCTGGATTCTAGTGCCTAGTATTTTGTTGAGAATTTTTACATCTCTGTTTGTGAAGTCTATAATTTTCTTTTTTAGTGCTGTCTCCGCCTGCTTTTGGTATTATGGCTGTGAAATGAATTTGAGTTTTCCATGGCTTTCCATTTGCTGGAATAGTTTAAGTAGAATTGTTATTAGCTTTTCTCTAAATGTTTGGTAGAATTCACCAGTAAAGCCATTGGTCCTGGGTCAATCAATTTTTGAATAACTTGGTCAATTTTTTTCTTTTGTTATGAATCTGTTCAGCTTTAATACTTCAGGCCATGTTAGTTTATGTTTCTAGAAAATTTTCTATTTTTACTAGGCTTCTAAATAAGTTGAAATGAAATTCTTCAGAGTCTTCCGTTATCTTTTTAATTTGTTAGTTCTGAACATTTCATTTCTAATTCATGTTATATTTGTATCTTCTTTTCCCTTTTTAGATTTGTCAATGATTTGCTAATTTTGTTAGTTCTTTCAAAGAATCAACTTCTTATCTTATTAATCCTATTGTTTTTCCATTTCATTTATGCTGTGCCTACTTTAAGTTTTTTTTTCTATTGACTACAGGATTTTTTCCTACTCTTTTAACCTAATTATTTGAGATTTTGGGTTATAGTGTTGTTATTGGTTATTTCTTCTTTTTGGATGTGTGCATTTATTACAATAACTTACCTTCTTCCACTGCTTTTGCTTTGTCCCAAACAGTTTTTGTATTGTTTTCATTCTCAGAGTTGTGATCTGAGATGATGCTTTGTGAAATTTGTTGTTTTAAAATTTATTGAGGCTTGTTTTGTGGTTCCACATATGGTCTATTCTGCAGAAAATTCCATGTGCACTGGAAAAAATATATTGTGCTGATGTTGGGATGGAGTAATTTTTATATGTCTACGACATCAAGTTGATTGATTGTGTTAAGGATTTTTTGTGTGTCTGTTGATTTTCTTTCTAGTTGTTTTATATTTTCAGCAAATGCGGTATATTAAGGTTCCCTACTATTACTTCAATGGTGTCCCTTTCTGTATTCAATGCTATGTGTTCAATTAATGTATTCTAAAGTTATTTCATTAGGAGCATAAGTGTGTATTCTGGTTATGTCTTCTTTAATTTTAATCATTTTATTGGGGGCGTACGGCTCTTATCACAATACGTACATCCATCCATTGCGTCAAACACGTCTGTACATTTGTTGCCATTATTGTTTTCAATACATTTTCTTTCTACTTGAGTCCTTGGTATCAGCTCATTTTACCTCCTCCCTCCCCCACCCTCCCTACCTCACAAACCCTTGATAATTTAGAAATTGTTATTATTTTTTCATGTCTTACTCTGTCTCCCTTCACCCACTTTTCTGCTGTCTGTCTCCCAGGGAGAGGGTTCTATGCAGATCATTGTGATCAGTTTCCCTTTTTCTCCTCCTACTTTCCCTTTACCCTCCAGATGTAGCTACTCATTGTTGGTCCTGAGGGGTTTATAGATCCTGGATTTCCTGTGTTTCTAGCTCTTATCTATGTACTTGCTCTGGTCTAACCATATTTGTAAGGTATATTTGGAATCATGATAGTGGGAGAGAGGAAGCATTAAAGGACTAGAGGGAAGTTGTATGTTTCATTGCTGCTCTACTGCACCCTGACTGGCTCGTCTCCTCCTTGTGACCCATTTGTAAGGAGATGTTCAATTGTCTATAGATGGGCTTTGGGCCTCCACTCTGCACTCCCCCTCTTTCACATTGATGATTTTTTGTTCTGGGTTTTTGATGCCTGATACCTGATTTCATCAACACCTCATGATCATACAGGCTTCTTTCATGTGGGCTTTGTTGTTTCTCAGCTAGATGACTGCTTGTTTACCTTTAAGCCTTTAAGACCCAGGATGCTATGTATTTTGATAGCCGGGCACCATCAGCTTTCTTCACCACATTTGCTTATGCACACATTTGTCTTCAGCTATTGTTTCAGGAAGGTGAGCATCATGGAATGCCAGTTTAATAGAACAAAGTGTTCTTGCATTGAGGGAGTACTTGAGTGGAGGCCCAATGTCCATCTGCTACCTTTATACTAAACCTATAAATATATGCACGTACATCTATTTCCCCATCATCATATATAACTATATTTACCATGTACATGCCAGTATTTAGACCTCTATAAATGCCTTTTGCCTCTTAGTTCTTTCCTCTATTTCCTTTTACTTTCCTCTTGTCCCATTATCATGTTCAACCTTCATTTAGCTTTCAGTAATTCCCTCTCTGTTACATTGCCCTTGATTAAGCCCTACCACGCCCTCCTGGCCATCCATTTTATATCACTTGTTCCCTTATCCCTAGTCTTGTTAACACCCACTTCCTTTCCCCACCTTGGTTATGTCCTCTGGATCAATTGTCCCTTTAATTAATATGTAATGCCCCCTTTCTCCTTATGTGCTGGGTTTTTTACCTTGAAGTATATTTAATCCAAAATAATATTGCCACTCCTGCTCTTTATTGCCACAGCTTGATATATTTTTTCCATCCTTTAATTTTTCATCTTTTTCCACTTTTGTGACTAGGTATATCTCTTGTAGACAGCATATTGATAGATCCTGTCTTTTTATCCATTTTGCTACTCTCTGTCTATTCCAAGTGCATTTAATCCAATTACATTCAGTGTAGATATCAATAGATACACATTTTTAGCTGACATTTTGCTGTGATGTGTGCAGGGGTGTGTGTGCATTGCTCTTTTCTTTATTCTACATAACTTTCTGTGCTGAGTTCATTTGTTCATGGTTTTGTTTATCATTTTCTTCATTGTCGTTTTAGTGTTTACTAAATCTTTATGATAAATAAAAATTTTTATTTTGCGGTTTCTTCATTTTCTTCAAGCATATGCTGTAATTTATTAATTTCTTCCCTCGTTTAAATGATCTTTTCTGTATAAATCTACTTGAATTTTTCTCCATTTGAAAGTTAGTTAATTATACCATTTCTCTGTTCACTTTCTAATTGTCTTCATTACAAATTGATATATGGTTTCCTATTTCTTATAGGTTTTACTTTGGATACTTCTATTTCTTGGTTGACATCTTGGTGGCATTGTCATGCATATTAATCTCAGATTGTTGTCTACTATTATTGGGTTTCTTCTAAAAACTCCCCTTAGTGTTTCTTATAAAGTTGATCTGGTTTTTACAGATTTCTTTAATTTCTATTTATCTGAAAATATCCTAACTTCACCATCATAGTTGAGAGATAATTTTGCTAGGTATATGATTCTTAGTTGAAATTTTTTTTCTTTTATACTTGTGTGTGTGTGTGTGTGTGTGTGTGTGAGAGAGAGAGAGAGAGAGAGAGAGAGAGAGAGAGAGAGAGAGAGAGAGAGATGCTCTTGCCTCCTTACTTGCATGAGTTCTGCTGAAAAATCAATTAGTGTTATTGGTTCCTGTGTTAGTATCAATAAGTAACTATATATTAAGAAACCACCCCAGCCCAGTCCAGATCAAGTCCATAAGGTTGATATTGGCCCATATGTCTGATATTAGCCCATGAATTCCTCTTCAGACTCATGCAGCACGTTCAATGATGTCACATACAGGAAGGTAACAGACAGGTGAGTAAGAAGTACTGTGGATTCACTGGCAGTGGGTGTATCTTCAGGGCTCTGGCTACCATAAATATGGCTCCATGTGGCTGATCAAAAGTAATGTGTAGCAGAGAGAGAGTGTCTACCACCTCTAGGGAAACAGAGTCATCCGAAGTCCATGGCCATAAGTAGGCATCAGTCTGATTGACGGGCTAGATTGTACCCTTCTTTATTATTTATCAAGTTGACATGAAATTGTGTAACTGTCACAAACCACCCCTTGTCAACTTGACAACTTTACACAACTCTTTAGCCATATAAAATTCTTAAAACAAAGACAATAGTACAATCATTTTTGTGTCTAGCTGGATAAAACTAAAATTTATGCAGTTCAATATGTGCCAGCCTCATTTAGACATAATGTTCTATAAATTAAATAACAATAATCTATGCCTAACAATTGCAGTTAACACATACACCTTAATCTTAAAATCCTATAAACATATTCCCCCCTGTATGAAAATTTTAAGCCGACCAACTCATGCCTTTATCCTCCCCAATTTTGGGTATCCAATTTTTATACTGCACTTACATCAACCCAGTGCTCTAAGGAGATAGTCATATTCTTTGGTGTGAAAAATCTTCATTTCAGTTGGAACCTTGTGAGTCTGTGTCCATTAGCAAAGTCACATCAGGACAGGCCGTCCATAAAGTCAGCAGCAATATTCACCAGTTCATATGCTCAAAAATCTTCCCTTCATCTGGTCAGGTTCTGGTCAACTCAAAGTGGGCCACTTCATTTATCCTCACCAGGGTGCGTCTTAGTCGCCTTACCTTTAGACCATGGGCCCTGTCACCAATTCCCAACACCCTTATCCCACTTGGTCTAGGTCATGAACTTCAGACCAGCCGACCCATTCTAGTCTTCTCCTCTAATCCCTGTGAACCAGGTCCACGCATGTCAGTGTCCAGACTTGACCCATCTCTTTATTGCTGCATATCTCCCACTTCTACTAGACAAGTGGATCTTGGTGGTCACCTAGCAAACACTTGAGGCTGCCCACAGGCTCCCTTTAATATTCAGTCCTAGAGAACAGAGTTCCTTCATGGTCCCAAATTTTTCCAGCTTCAGGCACAAACCACTATTTCAAAATTTTAAAAGTCAAAGTGTTCATTTTCCCCCTCTTCAGTCTGTCCACAGCCCCCAGGTAAGTCTCTTCGAATGAAAATATCCTAAATATTCCAAAGCACTGGGTGGGGTTTATCTGTTCAGAGCCTTCTTTGCAGGCGTGTCCTACCCCATTTAAAGATTCAAACTGATGGTTGAAACAGTGATATTTCAAGCTCTCTATTTATACTTCCTGATAATCATTTCTGTCAACCATTATATCAATAATAATGGGCAGAAGAAACAGTATAAGCCTAGTAAGGCCAGATCCTAAACTCAAACTTAAAACAGTCAAGTTCCCTTATCTATCTTATCTTAATCCTTATCTAAACGATTCTGTTGAGAATAAGTCTGGCCTTAGGCCTCTGACTGCATCAATCTAGGGCCAGGCTTGCTGTCAGCCATTTTGACCTTCTGTCAGCCATTTTGAGGAAGCAGCATGGTTTCAGAGAAGAAGTTCCAGGGGGTGATTTCACCTCCTGAGCTCTCAAGATTTTGTTTTTCTTTTTCACTGATTGTTCCTCTAGCAAATTAGTACTGCGAGATTTACCTAAATTCTTTCTAATTTGACCATTCATTGATTGAATTCTACCCCTTTACTCTTTAAATCTATTTCTGAAATCTTCATTTTAATTTTCTGGATTCCTATTCAGCACTTTCATATGATTTCTAATTTTTCACTTATTTTGTCACCTTGTTCTTGTAATGTCTTGGCTGAATTCTTCAAAAAATTTTTTTTCTAGGTTTTCCTGATTTTCATCTGTAGTTCTCTGGATCTTTCTCTCAATTCATTGAAGGAGTCTAAATATCCTTATTTTGGGTTTGTTATCAGGTAGTTCTAATACCTTTTTTCCTGAGAAAGATCTTCTGTCTTGGTATTTTGGTCACTGGTTTGGGCCAATGTCTTGTTTCTTTGTGTGATCTGAAATTATCTGTTTTATTCAAGACCTTGTGATAATGTTTCTGTTTTCAATTGATGAGAATTTAGGCACTCATTGTTTCCTGATGAATGTGACATAGAATGTGCATGTGTGTGCAGTTCTCTAATGTTCTTATAAACAGTGGAGGGTGAGTTTGATGTTGATGATCAGGTAGTACAAGAGTGAGTGGGACACTTAATAAGTGTGATTGCAGGATGTACAGATATGGCTGGGTGTGGTTGCTGCCTCTCATTGGATGAGAGATGAGAAGAGGGAAATAAATGAAGAAAACAAAATGAACAGCAGCAGCAAAGAAAATAGTCATGTAGAAACAATCAGGGGAGTGTAGGCAAACAATCGTAAGGATAAATAATTTAATAACAATAAAATGTAAAAATAATGGAAGAGAAAGAAAACTGAAAAAATACAATAGTAAAAACCAGGGAAAGGGGAGTAGAGAAGAAAAAAGAGAAGAAAAGAAAAAAGGATAGAAAGGAAAAAGGCTAAACAAAAAGAAAAATAAGGGAGAGAAAAATAAAAAGAAAGTCAGAGAAAAGATAGAAACAATGAAAGGAAAGGAAAAGACAAAGAAACAGAAAACTAGGCAGGGCCAGGTTCCAGAGAAGAGAAATTTATATAGGTTAGGTGGGGTAATAATTTATTTTGCAATAACTTATACCAAATTAATCCCAACATGTTGGAGATTAAAATGTCCAACCGTTCCTAGATGCTAATTTGCTCCATTTTTCCAACACTCCTCCCTTGAGTTTATTCCCAAATGTTTCTGGGTTCTGTAGGAGCTGAGATAGAGTTCTAGCCATTCTAGCTGATATCTAAGGTCACGGAACTGATCAGCAAGTCATTCATGCAGGTTCAGATAGTATGTGAGCCACGGTACTTATACTCAGAAACAAACAAACTTTTGGGCCCAGTCGGCAACTAAGGGCAGGGCAGCTGCGTATGGAGCAATTCTTTACCAGGTAGGGTGGTCAACAATGGGCTGCTTGTCTGACACTGTGCTTTCTGCTATTCTGTTGAGACAGAGATCACATACCTCTATACATGGGAATGGTGTACCTGGAGTCTAATCCATGAGGGCGTGGCTCTGACCTTAGGCTGAAGAAGGGCTGTGAAGAGTCATTGGATAGATGGGAATAGGAGCTGGCCACCTCTCTTGTCACCAGGAGGGTGTTAGGAACCAGGGAGATACCGCCTTTCACGTCATCAGCCACTGGTATGACACTTGTGATGGTCTTGAGCAAGTGGAGCTAATTGTTGTTAGATGCCATTGAATCAGTCCAAACCCAGAATGGCCCTATGTACAACAGAATGAAATACTGCCCAGTCCTGCTGCAGCTTCACAA
Source organism: Tenrec ecaudatus (assembly GCF_050624435.1). Classification (NCBI taxonomy): domain Eukaryota; kingdom Metazoa; phylum Chordata; class Mammalia; order Afrosoricida; family Tenrecidae; genus Tenrec; species Tenrec ecaudatus. The sequence continues at coordinate 109,012,248 of NC_134531.1, read as the reverse complement.
TTCTTAAAAGTCTTACCATTCTTGCTTCTAAGGAGCACACTGGCCATATGTGTTAGTCTGGGTAGACTAGAGAAACAAATTCATAAATACGCATATGTGTATAAGAGAGAGTTTTATATAGAAGAGCAATTGTATATTGAGAAAATATCCCAGTCCAATCCAGATCAAGTGCATAAATCCAGTATTACCCCGTATGTCAATACCAGTCTATAAATTCCTCTTTACATTCATGCAGCCACACAATGACGCCAAATGTAGGAAGTTTACAGTCCAGTGGGTAGAAAGCCCTGTGGATCCAGTGGTCGTAGAAGCATCTCAGCGCTGGCGTGGGTCTCCACATAGTTCCTCCAGGTTCGAGGCACTGGCTGCCATCAGCCTGTCTCCATTGTCAACAGCAATGTCTTGCATGGAGTGAGAGTATGTTCAGCCTCCAGCGAGCTATTTATCTCCTTACTGTCTCAAAATGAAGTCATCAAGCTGTGACCTGATTGACAGTCTAAACTCCACCCCATTCACTCTTAAATCTCAAATTAACAACAGATTGTGTAACTACCAGACCACACTTCTCCCAAGACAGATAGGTTTGTCCTTCTGGTAGTACACCGTATTTTCAATATTTGTCACTGCAATTCAAATGCATTGATTTTTCTTCCGTCTTCCTCATTTAAGGAAGATTTTGCATAGATTGAGAGTTTCTAGTAAATGTTTAAAATAGCTGCACTATATCAATCCAGCCAACGTTTTACCCATCTTTCTCCCTTCTGAGAAGGCCCAATGGTGAAGGGACTTACAAGCTGGAATGCTAGTCAAGAGTTCAAAGACCACCCGCTGCTCTGTAGGAGAACGATGAGGCTTTCTACTCCTGTAAAGAGTTAGTCTCAGAAACCCACAGGGACAGTTCTACCCTGGCCTATAGGGTCATTATGAGTGGGAATTGACTCGATGGCATTAAAGTATTTTTGGTGTCCTTTCTGACTACTTTTGTTTAATTTCTTTTCCCAGTTGTTATTTAATCCACTTATCTATCCTTTCTTCTGAAGCTCATCTTTTCAGGACTATCATTCATGTATATTTTATTTAGTCTCATGGATCTTTCTTGTAGAGAGTTTATATAGTGTGTCTGCCAAGTCAATTGTCTTGCCTAGTCTCCTCTGCTGCAATCATTTAAACAACTATCTTCAGTAATATTTACTTGTGTGTGGTATTAATGATATCATTTGATAAATTCTTCATTCTGTTGTATCATCTTTCTTTGGATTGGGCACAAATACAGATACAACATATAACTTGTTCTACACTTCAAAAGTGGAAACTGAGCCTTAGAGCATTGGTTGCAGGACTAAAGATGCACAAACCACTGATGCTGAGATTTCTCTTTTGCTGGAAGTGGAAAAGAAAAAGGGATGGGGCATCTTGCACAGATTACTTGATACACATTGTTTATTACCAACCAGAATCTGGCAGTGCGTGGCCACAAGGAAGATGAATCTTCATTGAATAATAGGAACTTCGTTAAGATGGTGGAGATGTTTTCTAAACATGATTCGGTGCTGAAAGAGATTAAAGTATTAAGTGTGTGAACTTAAAGTGTCAGTCTCTTATTTGTACCCAAAACTCAGAATTCATTTATAAACGCCCTGCCAAATCATGTGAAGGAAAAGCTTATCGTGGACTTAAAGTCAGCTAAGTGCTTTGAGGTCCTATGCAACAGCACACCTGACATATCAATCACACATTGACCAGCTGTTCAGTGATTAAACAATGCTTTGTTTGTTGTTACTGTTAGGTGATCTGCAGTCAATTCCAACTCCTAGCAGCCGTATGTGCACTAGAATGGAACACTTCTCGGCCCTGCATTCTGCCTCACAAGTGTTATATTTGAGCCCATTGTTGCAGCCACTGAACCAATCCATCTTATTTAGGATCTTCCGCTTTTTCACGGCCTCTCTACTTTACCAACCATGATTTCCTTTTCCGGGCACTGGTCTCTCCTGATGACATATCCAAAGTACATGAGATGAAGTCACCTGGCTACTAAGAAGCATTCTGACTACACTTTTTCCAAGATCTGTTTGTTCTTTTGGCAGTATATGAAATGTTCAATGTTCTTGGCCAACACCGTAGTACAAATGAATTTGTTGTTCCTTGATATTCCTTATTCAATGCCCAACATTCACATGCATAGAAAGGAACGGAAAATTCCATGACTTGGGTCATGGGCCCCTTAGTCCTCAAAATGACATAAATATCAACAAAGTTTAGTAGAATAAGTCTTTCTATGATTTTATTTTTCTCTTTAAAGGAGGAAAAGAGTTGCTGGATTCAGTTTTGGCATTCTCCATACATGGAAATGTGATAAGCTGAACATAATGATGTGTCATGTTCCAGGTTATGATAATGCCACCAGTGTAGCTGTAATCTTTGGAAGTGTACAAGCCATAATAAGAGAAAAAACAAGAAAGGTATGTTATTGCACATAAGGGCCATTCCCTTAATTTGTGTGGTCAGTATGCTTTTGTATCTTTTGTATTATGTGTGATATTTGTTGTTGAAACTCCAGAGACAACTGTTCTCTTGCTTTGCTGCTCCTACCCTGACAATGGGTGTGTTAATTGGTCACACTGAAGTGTCAGTGGGAAGGCTATCAACCACACCCTGGAGTAATCCTGCTACAGTTAAGCCATTTAAAGAAAAGCTCAATGCATTTGTGGCAGCGATTGAAGCACACATGAGCATCTGGACACAGGAGCAGCTGAAGGTCCTTTGCCTGCTGTCTGTGATTTCACTTTCCTGTGCTGCCTGTACTTCTGGTGTGATGTGCTCAGGAAGCTAATCATACACAGCAGTACCTGCAGACTAAGGGCTTACCTCTCAATGAGGTGGTGACACAGCTAGAGGTGCTAAGACTTTTTCTGCTCCAGGAGTGCAGTCATCTAGGGGCGCATGCAATTGAATGGGTGCTTTCAAATTCAAACAAACGTGGGAGTGCAGGAGAGAGAAGAGCCAAGTTCAAGAAGAGGCTCATAGGAGATAGACGAGGGTGATGCTTGAGTTCATTGATCGTTTTCATTCTGAACTCCCGATCAGGTCAAGAGCCATCTGGGCAGTAGCAGGCATGTTAGAGGCTGTTCAAATCAAGAGCCTTCTATTCGCCACTAAAGTTAAAGGTGTCCCTTCTGAAACTGACCACTTTCGATGATGAGGTACCTGAGAGTGAGTTTTTAATAGAAATACCAAGGCTGAGAAGGCACCTGAAAGCAGCAGAGATTGATTGGGAAGAAGTCGAAGATTGAGCAACATTAGACATTTTGACATTCATCGCTGAATGGGCCTTTGTAGAAGCTCTTTCAACCCTTTCACTAAGCCTAAAGTTATTTTTGACAATCTGTGTGTCTGATTTTTTTTGTGATAGAAGCTTTTCAAAGCTGAGATTTATAAAGAACTCTGCAATCTACAACGAGAAAGTCAAGGCTTTCTGATATTGCGATATTATCAATTGAAAGCGATTTAGCAAGAGGCATTGATTTTGATGAAGTGCTCCCAGTCTACTGCTTTCAGGGCCAGGAAGGGAAGGTTCTGATTTCCTTGCGAGGTACCCTAAGCACTGAAAAGCACGTGCGTTTGTTCCTGTTTGTTTTTTGTTATTTCATTTATTAATCAAGTTCCAGGTGCATTTGTCTGTAACTCTATTGGGCCATATAAATGTATCTCCTGAAAGAGTAAAGCCTGACTTTTAAATGAACGTATTTTATGTGATAACTCAATATCATACTTCAGAGTTTATTGGTTTTTTTACCAAATTTTCACTTTAACCACATGAAATTATGTATGTAAATAATTGAGGTTGGGTGTATGATATGATAGCTTAAAGGTGTAATTTTAATTTTACTCATTACTTATATCACTGTCAGTGCCATGTATTCAGTGATATATGGAAATTACAATTCGTACTATCATAGGAGCAGCAAACATTACTAAAGATTCTATGTGATCTGGATTCTGTATGGAAAGAGGTCCAAAGAGGGGATGAGGGTGCGGTGACACCACTAGATAACAGCAACCCGAATGGTGTCACCAAAGGTGCCCACACCAGGAATGCTGCCCAGTAGTACTGTGGTCTGGTGCCAACCGCGCTGCTCTTCCCTTCTTCAGAGCTCCTTCTGGAGTCTGTGACGGCTTCAGAAACCCACTGCCTATGAAACCCAACCCAACCTGCTTCCAGCATGTCAGTTCCAATGTCCGGAGAAATAGCAGGGTGCGAAGGGATTTGCACACTCACACAAGCTTAAACTGCAACCGTGTCTCCGTTCCAGCTGCTATTTGCCATGAGAAGACTGCTAGATGAGACCTTTGTAAAAGTGAATTTAGGAATTCAAGTCTTTATGCTAATTACCTGTGCTTAGAGTACTGGCTTTAAATAAATAATTATAGAGCATTGCTGGTCAGTTGCCAATCTTTGTTCTAAGGCTAAGGCATTAAAACAGTATTTTCAACATGGATCTTACTATGTGGCGGATGAACGCGCATGCTTCAGAAAAATTCAAAATTGGCTTAGGTCAGTAGCACGTGGTGAAGGCACTGCAATAGCGTACACATTGGGACACTCATCCTCAAGGAGGACGCTCTCAAACAATCTAGAATTCAGCCACTTTCCCCTAGCTTCGCTGTCTGCGCCTGTCAGCATCCTCTCCAACTGCACACTACAATAGGCTCCTAAGCCACCTCAGCGCAGCTATAGTTGCTCTCAGGGTTTATGCTCAGTAGTATGATGTTGTTAGGTGCCGTCGAGTGGACTGCCACCCAGTGTGACCTAGCACAACAGAATGAAACGCTGCATTGTCCCGCACCATCTTACAGATGGTTCCTATGCCTGAGCCCATTGAGGCAGCCATCGTGTCCCTGTGTCTTGCTGAGGACCTTCCTCTGTTTGGGTTGCTCCTCCACTTTACCCTGGTGTCTTTTCCAGGGAGTGGGCTCTCCTGACAATATATCCAAAGTATGTAAAACAAAGTCTCACCATCCTTGCCTCTACGGAGCTCGCTGGTCTTCTTCCAACACAGAGGGGTTTGTCCTGTTCTGCAGCCCATGGTGCTTTCAGTGTTCTTCGCCAGCACCACCATGCAAACGCGTCAATCTTTTCATGGTCATCCTTATTCCACGTCCAACCTTTATACACATACGACGCTTGAATCAGGTGCATCTTAGTCTTCAAAGAACATCATTGCTCTTCAATACTTTAAAGAGTTCTTGTGCAGGAGATTTACCTAATGCAATAGGTCTTTTGATAGCTTGACTGCTGCTTCCATGAGCATTGATTATGGGTCCAAGCAAAACCAAATCCTTGACAACTTCAAACGCTTCTCCATGTATCATGATGTCACCTGTTGTCCCGTTGTGAGGATTTGGGTCTTCCTTACATTCACATACTAAAGGCTACAATCCTTGACCTTCATCAGCAAGTGCTTCACGTCCTCCTCACTTCAACAAGCAAGGCTGTTCCATCTGTCTCACACAAGTTTAAGTAAGCCCTCTCCAATCCTGATGCCATACTCTTCTTATATAAGCCAGTTTCTTGGATGATTTGTTCAACATACACATTGAATAACTGATGAAAGAATACAACCTTGGCGTATACCTTTGCTGATTTTAATTACTGCAGCTTTCCCTTGTTTATATAGCTGCTTCTTGATCTATGTACAGAGTACCATGTGGTATTCTGGGATTCCCACCCTCCTCACGACTATCCATATTTTGTTACAATCCACAGAATCGAATGCCTTGGCATAGTCCATAAAATACAAGTCAACACCGTTCTGGTATCCTCTGCTTTCTGCTAGCATCAGTCTTTCATTAGCATGATAGCCTTTGTTTCATGTCCTTTTAAAAACCTGATTGGAACCTCTGGCAATCTCTATCAATGTCCTGCTGGAACTGTTCTCGGATGAACTTCAGCAAAACTTTATTGCGTGGGATATCAATGATATAGTTCTATAATTTTAGCATTCTGTTGGATAGACTTTCTTAGGAATGGGTACATATATGAATGTCTTCCAGTCCGTTGGCCAAATAGCTATCTTCCAAATTTCCTGGCATAGACGAGTGAGTGCTTCAGTGCTTCTTCAGCTTTCTGAAACATTTCGATTGGTGCTCCATAGATGCCTGGAATCTTGCTTTGTCTAATGTTTTCTCTGCAGCTTGAATTTATCTTTCAGCACCATTGGTTCTTGCTCATATGCTACCTCCTGAAGTGGTTGAATGTTGACTAGTTCTTTTTAGTACAATGAATCTGTGTATTCTTTCCATCTTCTTTTGATGCCTCCTGCATCACTTGATAGTTTGCCATAAAATCCTTCAGTATTGCAACTCGAGGCTTGATTTTTTTCTTGAGTCCTTTCCTTTCACTTTAAGATATGCTGATCATATTCTTCTTTGTTGTTGTTCTAACTCTAGGTGTTTACACATAATTGTGAAAGTAGTTAAATCTATTCTGGTTTAAATCTATGTTATGCTGAAAAACAAGCCAGGAAGATCATAATGGCTGGGTGTACAAGCAGATGACCCCAAGGTTAGCAGGTCAGATGGCAGGCCCTGATGACTCTCAAGGCCAGCACATGTCCAGAGAACCAGAGATCCATAAGCTAGATGCAGCGCTCAACCAGGAAGGACTAGGCTGACTTCCCCGCAATGTCAACTTCGATAGCAAGCAAACCACATCCCTGAGGAAACACCAACCCTGTGACCTGAGAGTCAGGGATTGCACTCCACCCAAATGTTCCCACCATCAGGCTTCTCATAGGAGATCTCATCACAGAGTTGATTATATTGTGCTAGATTCACATCATGTGGGGGCTGCAACTGCCAAACTACTGAGAATACTGGCCTAGCCCAGTTAACACAAGACCCATCACAATGGGGATGCTAGAAGCAGGCCTCTCCTCAGCGAAGGACACCTCCATGGTCAGTCTTGGCTTGGACCATCAGTGGACCTGCCAAGATTTTGTCAGTTTGGCAGTGTTCGCTGAGAACCCCCTAACCAATCTTCTGTTCCTGTATTAGTTTCTGGTGGCCGCTGTAACAAATCACCACACACTTGATGATTAAAACTACAGAAATGCATTCCCTCACAGATATGAAGACCACAAGTCCAAGATCAGAGTGCTGGCAGGGTCCAAGTACTTGCAGAGACTCTAAAGGAAAGCCCAGCCATACTTCTTCCAACTTTGGGTTCCAGGGGAATTCTGTGTTTTGTGATTGTATAACTCTACTCTCTACCACTATTTTCACATCGCCTTCTGCTGGGTGCACAAATATGCTCTATTTCAATCACCACCCACAATAGCTACCAATGGGCATAAGACGCTCTGGTGGCACAGTGAGTTACATGTCTGCTCACTGAAAGATCAGCAGTTCAAATCCACAAGCTGCTCTCCAGGAGAGAGTTGGGGCTTTCCTCCTAAGCACCAGGTGAGTAATTCAAAGAAACTAACTGCTTTGTGGGAGAAAGATGAAGCTTTCTACACCCACAAAGAAGTATAGCCCTGGAGATTCATAGGGGCAGTTCTACTCTGCCTTATGTGGCTGCTATGAGTTGGAATCAACCCTATATAGTATGCTTCTTTTTTCCAGTTTTAATGAACATAACATGCCTTAAGAGGTGATTGCCCATGGAAGAAACAGTGGTTCAGTTCAATCATCTGAGTGAAGTTCTCTCGCTTTAGTAAATCTAGCCCACTCTGAAGAGGTGCAATAAATGATGCCCATTGCGTCTAGTAAGCCTTTCATTTTGTTGCCCCATTTTGCCTTTTCTTTATATATTAATGTTACATTTTTATTATCCCTCCCCTACCTGTTTTCTGTACATGATATTTGTCACATAGACATGGTTGCTCAGTTCACATTTAATCCCGAGAGAGAAAAATTTAGGCTTTCTCCTCCTAAGGTGCCAGCTTGTGCATTCTTTGGGTGTGAGGTAACATTACCTCATGGATGGCCCAGGGATGTGCAAGCTGATGGTAACGCACGCACTCTGTGTGCCCATGACCAACCTACTTCTATTCTGAGCCATAAACACCTATGACTATGCCATTAGAACAGTGGCCAGTCTGTGCTGTGTCCTAACCAGTCTTAGCTGAGAACTTGAGCCTGTAAGGACATTACACCTGTACCTGTGGGTCTGTGTCTCCTCCTCTGCTGTCTCTCATGGATGGGCACTGTTGCTGTTTTATGTTAGGACATGGAGTCATCATTTTCAGACCCATACTTCATCTCATTACAATCTCTTTTACTACAGATGGCTATCCCGACTCCTGCATCTACTCTGGCTCCTCCTTCACAGCTTTGTCCTCCAGTAATCTCTTGCACATTGAATTCAGTCTTTGACGCCCTTCCTCACAGGCCCGCACACCGGAGCACCTAGTGTTCCTGGGAGCGAGAACTGTCGTGAATTTTGACTCCTAGACACTTCATTTGTCTTACTCATGTGCCAGCCCTTTTTCAGAGATCGTGACTTCAGCTTTATGATCCACATGCCCCAACTACTCATCTTTGTCTTTGTCCTGTTAAAGGAGCCATAGGCAACATATGAGGAAGAGCAAGACAATGCTCCAATGAAACTTTTCCAAAAATAAATAAATGAATGAAAGGTTGTCTAAGTTGAGTCAGTTTACTACAGTTTACTGGTCCCTCATATAGACAGTTGTTTTGAGGCAAAAAAGAAAAAAATGAAGAGTCAATAATTCATTATGCATTGGGCTTCGATCCCCGTGGTTGGCAGTGGATTTGTACCCCTGCCAGCGGCTGTCATCTAGGAACCTCACAGGGAGACACTGCGAGCCAGCACTGACTCGATGGCAGTGAGATGGTTCCCACCCATTGCGGGTCATTGAGCCGATCTGACCCAGCGACACTGCATTGGGTTTCAGCTCTAAGTAACTGTGGGGGCAGATCGGCGGCTCTCTCCTGCGGTGCCGCTGATCAGGGTGAGCCACTGTGCTACCGGGACGTGGAAAAGGGAGGATGTGGAAACTCCTTTTGCTGTAAAGTTAACCGATACAATGTATTAAAAAGTGAATTTGTATACAAACATAAGGAAGACATAATTGCTCATAGCTCTGCCTCGCTGAGAAGAGAATGCAGTTGTTTCCTCCGTGTATGTTTCCTTTCGGTAATTTTCTATGTTCGGAGGACCAAATTCCACGTCGTTCTGTTTTATTTTTACTCAATCTTATATCAGCTTGTTCTACTTGGAAGCCACTAAAGGTTCTTTAAACTTATTTTTGAGGACTCTGGCAGATTTTAAGGAGCCTGAGAGGTACAGTGTAAGGCTTCGTCTGTTGACTAGTGGGGGGTTCGAATCCACCATGTGCTCCACGAAAGGAAGCTGTAGCCGTTTGCTTCTGCGAAGACGGAGCCTTAGAAGTGCGGCGGGCAGCGTCGCTCTCTGCTGTTGAGGTGCATGAGTCAGACGCAACCTCACTGACAGACAGCCTGCTACCGCTTCCACTGCATGCTGGCCTGCACTTCGCTTGGCCAGTCCATAATTGATGTGTTCAGGATGGACTCTCATATCTTGACCGAAAGTGAATTGGGAGCTTAACCTGGCCAGACCTATTTTCATTAAAAATATATATATTTTTGACTGATTTCCTGGCCTCCAATATTTGGGAAAAGCTTTAGTGTTCACGGCCTTTTCAGCACCATCCACATTAGCATATCAAGAGCCCAAGACTTCTGCATTAGAGAGGTAAACTTACCTTGTTTTAACCCAGCATTTCCCCCAATACACTTGCTTATTAAATCCTGCCTCCTTTTACTGGTATTTTGGCTGAAGACTTCTTCTAAACCGCAATACTCTACTACCGCAAGGAAGACGCCTTGGACAAACTGCTCTGAAGCTTTTCCATCGCAAGATGGCCTGAAGGGCAGCTCTGTCAGCAGAAAGCAGTTCTCTTAGAAACACAAGTAACTTGGTGGTCTTCAGAGGTGAGTCTCCAGGTGTATAATCCAGAAATACAAATACAATAGGCTTTTCCATCTTTATTGTTGCTAAGGAACCCCTTTATTGAAATTAGGGTGAGGATTAAAAGTATGTCAAATAGAGATTGTGGATGGCCACTGAACTGGGGCTGGGGCTGAATGTATGAATCCCGCCACCACTGCGGCCTCAGAGAAAATGAAGCGCCAGAAGCCATTGCTTGACGAGTCATAGATTTCTAGAGTTGAGAACAGGTAGGATAATTTCAGAATGGAACGTAGCAGTTGAATATTATTTATTTTTCTGTGTATACCAAGGACATTGCAGTGTTAAAATTTCATCTCAAAAGATAAATCTAAAGACATATTCATCTGCAACTGCATTTCTGAACTCGTGAAATTCTCAGATGAAATTGGCAGTCGGTACATTTGTCAGTTCATTGATACTCTTGTCATTTTGTGGAAACACTAAACAGAGAAAGAACATTTTCCATCTTCCAAGAAGTTCGGTTTCATTTGCTTCATGAGCTTACATGAGCAGTTGAATTTTCTTTTGTTGGGTACAGAGATTTCAGCGGCTGTCTGTGAAAGGAAATTACTTTTTATTTTATAGCCAACAACAAAATAGTTAACTTTGCATTTCTAAATGGGGCAGGGGGTGTGTCATACAAAACATCTTTATAAGTGCCACTCATTACAAGGGGTAAATCTCCAAACTGTATATTGTTTTTAAAACTTTTTAGACTATCAGAAAGATAATAGAGGGCTTTGTGAAGTCTTGCAAAAAGAGGCAAGGTCACGCACACACAAATCTCTATTATTCAAATTTACCTTTACCATAACATTTTTCAAAAGAAAGAATACTAAGAAATCAATTAATCTTGGTGCCTCCAGGTGGTACAAATGTGTTCAGCCCTTGCCTGCTAACTGAAAGGCTAGCACTTCAAGTCCACCCAGAGGCACCACAGAAGAAAAGCCTGGTAATTCTACTCCTGAAAATTCAGCCATTGAAAATCCCATGTAGCTCATTTCTCCTCTGGCCCACGAGTCAGAATTAATTTGATGACAACAGGATAGTTGGTTGGCTTCATCTCCAAGGTATTGATGAAAAGGAATTTTAAAAAGAATGGAATCATGTATGGATATAAGCTTATAGAGTTGTGTGTGTTTGCAAGCTCACAATTATATGTATGGAGAAGATAGGCTGCAGATCCTATTTACTAATTATTAATAAAGAGTTTGAAGACACTTTTAAGGTGGCATCTTCTCAAGTAACTTTTCCTATTTGGTTAAAGTTGATTCAGACTTGATCTAACTTGAATATAAATTAGCTGTTATTATGAGAAGTATTATAGGAGAGATAGTTGTGCCACTCTGAATACCACTGAAATATACAACTAAATTTTTTAAATTACTGAATTGCGCACTTAATAAGGTTAGGTTCTATAATATGTCAACTATATATCAATAAACCTATTGATCTTATAGAAACATTCACAAAAAATACTGTCCCTTCAATAGACCACTGACTTGATTTTTTTACATAATTCTACATATTAATGAACTTCTACAAGATAACAAAATATGTACGTGGGAAAAATTTTTCACCTGAACTTTTTAAGTTATCTCTCCTAAGAGGTTCTTGAGGCAAACAATACAAACTGAACTTTCAGTATTTCTAGAAAACAATACATAAAGATACAACCTATGAGAATCAAATAAAATTTTCATTAAAATATATTAATATTTAATTAATAAAATGAAGTCATGATAATGAATGAACTCACAACTTTATTTTTTTTATAAAAGAGAGTTTTATATAAAGGTTAAGTGCATATCAAGAAAACATCCCAACCCAGTACTTCCCAAGCCCACAAGTCCAACATTAACCCACACCAACCCACAAAGTCCTCCTCCATCTCACAAAACACACACAATGATGCTGACTGCAGGAGAAAAGCTGAGTCAATGTATGTGTAGAACTCATAACTTTAAAGAACAAACTTCCTACACCTAATAAAGTCTTAATATGATAAAATATCTATCTCAACTCAAAAATAAGCATCATAATGAGTGGGAAAGACTTTCGAAGTTGCCAACTACACTAGTTTGCATCAAGAAAAGCATCCCGCATCACTATTACTTGACATTGGCCTTAAAGCTTAGGCAACATAATTGGGTAAAGGGGGGGAATATACCATCCCCCCCCCCTCCGGGCCACTGAGTGCATTCAATGAATTGGAGAGGAGTTAAACTTTCTTTTGAAAATTACCTCATTAGATATTGGAAGAACCAAGAAAGTCAGGTGAAAACTACCAGAAGTAAGAAAAACAATAACAATGACAACAAAACATATAAAGGCAGTGAATAACAAGATGTACATTAAGATATTGTTTATTATTTTTGATAATTTAATTTTTCATACAAAAATTGTATATTTGAGAATACTTCAAAAGAATTTGTGGAAAATAGGATTTAAAGATAATGGAACTTTTCCAGGAATTTTTGAAATCTCTTTATATATTCATAAATTTTTAAAAAATATGAATATGCAACATACAATTAAGAAAATAATTCCAAATAAGTACAATCAATTTATACCTTAACTCTAATTTACAGATTGGAAACTTAGTAGATAGTGAATGAGGAGAATCCTTAATGTATGCCTTTTTTTACATTGTAATTTTCAGCCATGTGAACCTTTAATCTTCTTAAACACTTAACATTTTTGAAATCCTACTTAAATCATAAATTTTTTAACTTTAGTTTTTTCTTTTTGAGGAAGATTGACTGACATCATTGACTGGGGCAGTGTTCTATGGAGGAAACCCCCCCCCCCCCGATTTAAATATCTTTTATGGAGACCCATTTATTCATCTTAACCAGGACGAAGACTAGACCAAGTCATCTCTGTGAGGGAAACCATCTCCATGAGGCAATCACGGTGTCACAGGGGTTCACAGCCGCTCCCCTCTGCCAGCAAGCCCATGCCGGCTGTTAGCAACCCTACAGGGCAGGGGGGCACTGCTCGGTTGGGTTTCTGCAACGGTAGCTCTTTAGGAGACTCGAATGCCTGGATTGTCTCTGCAGAGCGCTTGCTGGTGTCCCACTGCGGACTTTGCAGTTAGCAGCCCAGTGCCGAATCAAGAGGACTTAAACAAAGAGGACCGTCACACTCTCATGATGGATGGCACCGTGATTCATCATGGTTAGCGGTGAGACTCCGGAGGCAGGAAAAGGGAAGACGCTAAAGATGCGCAGAGTTTTGCAGAGTAGAAAAGTTTACACAGTAAGTTCAGCGCCTTCCAACCAAGGAGATCACAAAGTTTAAATTCTGAGCATTAAGTTTGTAGAAGGCTGCAGCTTACGGTGGGAGCCCGGAATCCCATTTTGAGCTTCTCTACAGGTTCAGTCTTCAGTAGGATTTTTGTGATCCTTAACCAGCAATGTGAAAACTTTTGCCCTCAGAGTATGTTTGCAAATGGATTACTTCCACTCCTGCAGGCAGCCCAGAGAGGGGCAGCTGCTCCCGTAGGAACTTGCCCTGACGGGCCTTGGAAGGATATTGGGGTACCAGAGCTGTATCGAGATGCCCTGGTGTCGTGGTGGTTATGCACTGGGCTGCTCACCTCGAGGTTGCCACGTTTCTCCTCGGGAGAAAGAAGCCCTCTTCTTACTCCTGTAAAGAGTGAGTCTTAGAACCCACAGGCATGGTTCTACCCTGTCCTAAGGGCCGCCCTGAGTTGGCATCAACACGATGGCAGTGTGAGTTTGAGGACTGAACACTCAGACCGGAAATGTGATGAATTGATCTGCCACCAATGGTGCTTTTGTGGAAGTTTCCTTTATTCGCCGTGTCCAATTGAGGTTACCGAGTTTCAAAGAATCCTTAGACACTATTTTGACCTTGTGCTGACGGCCCTTTCCTCTTCATCAGAAAGAATCTGCCTATGTCCTGTTTAAGACAGTAAACAGGTCTTGAAAAATTATCTTGAAAGAAAAACTATCTTGAATTTGGACGCTCCTTTTTCTCTAGGAGCACACAGAAGCATGCCACCCCGAGTACGCACCATTTCCATCAAGAGCCCACCCAGGCAAACTCCTGACGCGGAGACTCCCCCACGTGGCACTGACCAAGGGAGTTGCTGCCAACCCGGTCTGCCTGAGAGCAAAGGTTTGTACATGGCAGGCAACGGTCAAGAAGAGCTCAATGGAGTCTCTGGGGAGATTCAAAATGGATTTAGAGAACCCATTGTCAACTCTAGCCTGCCAGAAACTCCTGGTTCAGAATTTAAGTCCTAATATGGTGGTAACACTTTTCTTTTGAGACAGGGCCTGGGAGGGTCAAGGAGCAATGAAAAACTAAGAGTCCCTCCTGAATGTTTTAGGTTTCTTTCATTATCGCTACCCTGGTCAGACATTTTGGACGGATTTAAAACTCGATGATTAGTGAAAACACCATTCTGCCAGTTGGCATTTCAGTGGGGATGATTCTGGAGTTTGAACCAAGGCCAGAAAAGCCCTGCTGATGCTTGTAGGTAATTTACCACAACCCGGAGATCCACCAATTTTGCCATGGAGAAGAAGATTCTGTATAAATGACCATTTTGGGCCTGATTCAAGGTGCTCCTTGCTCAAAGAATCAACATAAATTCATATTAGGCAGTTTTTCCTTTAAGGGGCTCTGGGGCCCTATATTTAGAGGACTTGTGAATTTCACAAGTTCTTAGAAGTGAGGATGGCAGTACTTTGTGTCATGTGCTTTAGACATCTTATCAGGAGGGTGTACCCATGGAGAAGGACATCATACTTGGAAAAGTAGAGGGTAGGAAACGTGGGAGACCTTCAGGGAGATGCCTGGATCCAGGGCCTACAACAATAGTCTCAAGCAGAGCAAGGATTGTGAGGATGGCATGGGACTCAGTAGTGTTTCATTCTGGTGTCATGGTGAGTCAGAACTCTCTGTATGCCATCTAATAACAACACATAAGACGTTGTGGTACAATCCAGAAACGCCTATTATTTTTTAAAGTATTTACAGTATGAAGACAGATGGTGCTTTCTACTACTATAAACAATTACTGTCTCAGAAACTCACAAGGGCAGTTCGATCCTGTCCTATCGGGTTTGCTGTGAGTCGGCATTGACACAATGGCAGTGGGTTTGTGTTATTTGCAATAGTTGTGTATGGCAAGTAAGTAACACCGACATAGTCAATAATTAATGGTTGTGATGAACTGTCTTTTTAATGGTTCTTCTACCCAAGTCTCTGTAACTCCTGCCAAATGATTGGGGGAGAGGCTATGCAAATAGCATATATATCACCGTATTAGAGGGCTTTGGTCAGTTTGCACTACTGTGCCCCTGGCTATAAGGATGAACCCTCTTTGAGGCAGCAGCAGGAAGGAAGAGAAAGCTCAGGGCCATTGGAAGAGCCTCTTCCAGGTCTCTGGCTGCATTGGTGCTAGAGGCCGAGACCAGAGGCACCGGAGACTTTGGCAGAGAAGCAGGAGTATGGACTGTGAGGTAGAGACCAGAGGGGACCATGCAGCCAGAGGGGACCATGCAGCCGAGACTGAGGACATCAGGGATTCTTGGCTGCTGGCTGAGGACAACTGCTACTGTGGACTCATGTCTATAACCTTACTGGTCCCTGCTCATGACCTCTGGTATTACTTAACCACACCGATCAACCCGAGAAATGTGCGTGTTGTTCGTGAGTTCCGTGTGGCCATTTCACTGACTTGTTGAGGCCAGCAGAGAGGTACAGCGCAGGGCAACAGTTTGTGTCAGAGTAGTAGTGAAGGGTGGAAACTGGAGGCATGTTTGACTTCTGCCTCTTGGCAATGGAGAAGCCAGAGGAGGTCAGACATGATTCCCCACACAGTTAACTATAATGACACTTCACAAGGATATGCGATCTGGTGGGATCATGATCAGGTGCTTGGCTGTTAACCAAAAGGTTGGTAGTTCGAGCCTCGCAGTCACTCTGGGGGAGAAAGCTGTGGCGATTGGAAGATGACAGCTTTGGAACCTCTATGACACTGTTTCATTCTGTCAGGTGGAGACCAGCTAAAGGTTAAAATCAACTTGATGGCAGCGGGCCTTGAATATGAAAATTACGTATATTTTAATGTTCATAAAAATAACAATACAGAATTTTTCAAAGATAAATGTAAACATCTACTTGTACGTTTACTTAAAATTCTGAATCCAGTAATTATGTGTATTTGCCTTTTAATTTTAATGGTTTTAAGCATTATAGAGGAAAAAACTATTTTTAAAACTATCTGAAAAAAACAACAAATTTTCTATTGTTTAATTTAAAGTTTTTAAGAAAATTAATTTACATCAAATAACATTCAAAATTAGTACCTTATATCTTTCATGCTTTAGGTGGGTATTGGCAATAGAAACAAACTAATGTGAAAATTTTGCCTGTTACAATGTCAGTCTTCTGGAGCTGGCCAAGAAGCCCTGGTGGCAGAGTAGCTTGCGCACTGGTCTGCTAACTGCCATGTCTGAAGTTCCACTCCACCAGCCAGTCGGTGGGAGGAAAATGAGACTTTGACGTTGCAGTCTCCGAAACCCACAGGGGCAGTTCTGTCTGTCCTATAGGTTTGCTGTGAGTTGGAATCAACAAGGGAGCTTTGTTGGTTGTCAAGAGTTGGGGGGAGCCGAAAGTGGAAGTAACTGCTTAATGGGTCTGGAGTTTCCCTTCGGGAACGATGAAAACATTGTAGAAGGTGATCAGTTTGGTGGCTGAAAAGCATTGGGAATGTACTACATGTCACTGACTTGTTCACTTTAGAATGGTTGCCTGCATAGTATGTGAACCTTACCTCAATAAAAACATTTTAATTAAAGGGCAATTTTATTGACAAGAAGGCCAGAAAAAATTCTAAGGGAAAAATATATAATTTATGGGTTATATTTCTTATTTCAGTATTCATCAAAAAAAATAGCAGCCAGCAGCAAAGCATCCAAACATGTGTAGGAAGAATTCTGTCATATTTCATATTTTTCTGGTTTTCAGTCATCTAAAACCTGTAACATATATGGGTGCATGTATAGCTCAATTTTACCTCTATAAATGAACATTTATCCAAATTAGAGAATAAAGCATATTTTGTTAGATGTTTGTCAGCCTAATTTATCACTTCTAATGATGTTCACATCGGATCTGTGGGCCTTCCTTTGTGCCCCTGCCGCGGGGTGTGCCTGCCCTCCGGCACGTGATCCATCAGGAGACAGAGAAAAGGGCAGGCTCCAGGGCCGTGCTGGACACTGTCCATCCGGTGATCCGTGAGCAGCGTTAGAGAAAAGGAGGCATCTACTCATGCTATTCAGGGGTCAAGGATGAATTTCTCAATTATGGATTAATTTTTCCACCTGATTTCCATATGCGTAGCCTGCATGATTCATCTAATGATATTTAAAAAGACAATTTAGAGCAGACTTTAGAAGTTGATTACACCAGGAACGTCATTCCAAAGACCTTTGCAATTCTTTTAAAAGTTCATATTAAAATATACACGATGAACTGTGAAATCTCTGAATATCAGTACTTAACATCAATCATTGTTTATCCATTAGTAAATAGGGAGGTTTGCATACGGACCAGTTCCTTGAACGGACACGTAAAGCCAGTTTTCACTGCATCCATTTCTACTCATAGGGGCTCAGTATGGGCTTTCGGAAATGGTACATCTTTATGGGAACAGACAGTGTCATCATTCTCCCTCGGAACCACCCTACCCACCGCCTAGCAGCTCGCAGCCCAAGTGCCTACCCGTTGTGCAAGCAGGGCCCATTATCCAAGAACAGAAGCTTGGCTAAAACATAAGACACATTTTTTTAGCTTAATGGTAAACTTAAGAGTTTACCATTTGAAAGGGTGTTCTTCCAATTAATAAGCAGAGTAGATCAAAGGCTTGCATATTAGCGGTGCAAATGGTTAAGGCACTTGAGTGCTAACCCAACGGTTGAAGTCTCGAGGTCCCACAGAGGCACCTTGGAGGCAAGCCCCAGAAACCTGGTTTAGAGACATCAAACCTTCACAATGTGTGGAGTAAACTTCTCCTTTGGCACACATAGTGTGGCTAAGATTTTGAGTTGGCAGCAATTTGTTTGAACACTTGTGCTCCTCGGCAAAGCTACATGATCGCTGAAAAAATTTCGTCTGATTAGCTCCTCCGAGAGTTGCCAATGCCCTTCAGAATTCTGCTTTGCAATGGCATTAACCAAAATGCTGTTTCACCCCCTGCCAAGACACCTAGTCTTCCCATCAGGAAATATCCTTATGCACTGTGGTGAAGGGAAATTTCTTCATAGGGTTCTTCTACCCAACTCTCCAACACCCACCAAATTAGTGGGTGGGACAATGCAAACAGGGCTCTCTCCCCCTCCCCCAGGATCCATCTTTGAAGCAGTAGTGGAGAGAACAACAGGGGGGATCTTGGAAGAGCACCTTCCAGAGCTCTGTCGGGAGTAGCCGAGGCTGCGGAGATCAGATGCCTTCGAGACTGACATGGAGACTCGGAGGAGTATCATCGAGACTATGGGGCCCCTTCTCTTCAGCTGGCTCCAGACTATAGCATGGTGGGACAGAGCGACAGGTGGGCTGCCTTTCAGGCCCACTGAGGCAAATGCCAAGAGCCCATGTGACTGAGGGACTGAGAACCAGAGAGGGACTTGGCTAACACATGGCTGAGAGGCTGGGAACCGGAGAGACACAAGCTGCTGACTAAGGAGACCAGTGGTTATCTTTATTGTTTGCTGATCCTGATTTGTGGTAGCCTTCTGACTTCCCTGATACATTCCCTTCATTGTGAATGTTGCCCGTGAGTTCTGTGTGGCCACTGCAACGGCTTATGGAACCCAGTATCGAAGTAGAGGGGTGTGGGAAGAACAGTTGGTATCCGAACAGGTAACGAAGGATGGGCCGTGGAGGGGTGGTTGTCTGGCCTCGTGCCTTGGACAATAGGGAAGTTGGAGGTGGTCAGATATGTCTTCCTCCATTGCTATTTATTGCAGGCACTTGGCAGAATGCCTTGGTGGCCCCATGTACAGGACAAGTGGTAGTCTCAATCTTTTTCCAGACGTTAGAGATTGTAGACATTCTGAAAGGCGGAGAAGTGACTTCCATGTTCTTTTGTAGCTAACTTTCTGACTCAGGACTCTAGCTGTAGTGTGGGCTAATGTCACTTTACAATTCTGGGAGAGTTTGATTGACAAACCCGCATGATAGGCCATCCAAAAAACTAATCTGTGTTAGAGCAGGGAGGCCCCCTCAAGACAGGCAGCCAGCGGTCCTTTGTCACCTTTCCTCAGTGACAGTAAGGATTACAGCACTCCCTCTCAGTCGTTGCGAAGACAAGCACACAGACATCATTTCTGTCTGTGCTTCCCGCAGGCCAGCCACCTAATGCGGGAGTGTTAGTCTTCTTCACAGTGCTACTGAAATGTTGGTTTGACCAAAAGCGAATATCATATCCATGCCAAATGCCTGGGCAGGGGGTTGCCTTGGGTCATGGTGACACTATTTTTGTGATAACGGGCATCACAGAGGCATTGTTGCTATGTCCAGAGCATCCTTCTTTGTCGCAAACTCCTTCGTAACCATGGAGCTTGATGTCACCTCTCATGTGAGACATTTCAAAATGTCCCATTACAATTGTTAGTCTACCAGCCGGGATTGTGTCTTCACGGAGCAACTGAGGCGAGGAGAGAGCGAGCGAGCGAGCGAGAAGAGCTTGGAATGTCAACCTTGAGAAGGTAGGAACTGATCCTTCTTCATGATCAGTAAAGTATTTTTGTTCTCAAAGATGCATAGAAAGATTGAAGCTTAGGCATGAAACAGCTTGGAAGTCCCCGTGGCCCAAAACTGTGGAATGGCCTCTAAGCCAAAGGCTCACCACAAACACTCATGCCTGCCGTTTATTTTTTGCATCCTCTCCAGCCAGGTCTACAGTCCGTACTCCTCACCTTAATCAATGACCTTGGTAAGTATAAATGGGCTGAAAAAAGATCAACTGGTTTTCCATAACCAAAATCACACTTCAGTCCTTCTATTGCTGCTTCTCCAACTGAGTTTGAGACCTCGGAGAATGACAGACTTGCCTTCGTTTGTCTCTTGAAAAATAGAAAATAACATTCCCTAGAGAATGTGTGTGTGTGTGTACGGCAAGCGAGTGTCCAAAAGAGCACATACCCACTGAACTATCAGAGAAAGGAGAGAGGACAGAACTCCCACACAGTCCCGTGGGTTGCAAGGCAGCCTGTGGCCCCTGCCACTGGAGTTGTGCCCATCTCGGAGGAACAGATCCCAGCTATTTGCCTCACCCCGAGATAAAAATAGCATGTGTAGAAGGGCGAGGCCTGAGAGCGATCATTCCTCCTCGCCCCCTCCCCTGACTTCTGCTTGCTGAAAGTCTGCTGAAAGATGTTATGGCTGACCGACCCTCAAAAATAGACACTGTGATGGTGATATATTGTGGCCCTTGAAGAATTTAATTGTCAAATTGACATTTATCAAAAGCCTTAGTGCATTTAAAAGATAAATTGTGCAAGTTTGGTTCAGATCAAAGAGCCCCTGTCCCTCTCCATTCCTGGTGCAGGCTCGCTTCAGCGGGCAAGTCATGTGTGAAAAATGATCCCCCCTCCACTCCCAGCCCCTTTCAGCACTGCACTGGTGACAGATCATCAGAAATTTAAATGTTAGCCTCCTCTTCAGAAAGTTCTTAAAATAATGGAGGACGCATGGAGACCATTTGTATTTGAAAGGAATGCTAAATAATTTAGTGTTCGCGAGCAGGATGCGCGGTGCTGGGCAGATAAATGATGAAGCCCCAGCGCAGGCTCTCTTCAGCAGTTGCCACACTAATTACAGATCAATTACTTCCCAGTTGTTTGCAACCTTATCAAAGAATGGTAAATTTACTGAGAGCAAAGTGTGATAAGATGACTTTTCATTATTACAGTAGATTTGTTGAAACAGCTCTGACACTGAGATTAATAAGAGCTCCCCCAGAGGTAATAGGATCTGTGCTTATATAGGCAGAATTTAAGAGTTGAAAACTAGATGCTAGACGCTATCATAAAACCCTTCCTCTCATTAATTGCTATCATGAATGCATTCATAATGCAGCAATGAGGGAGGGAGGGGAAATGACCCATTCACTGAAAGAGTAGAAAACAATGTAGCTCTTTACTTCCAAAGGAGCATGCTGAAATCAAAGGAAAGGAGAGACCGGTTTGGAAGCAAGAGAAAAATGTGTGTTTGTGTATATGTGTGTGTGTGTGTGTGTGTGTGTGTGTGTTCTAGCTGAATTCCACTTCCATTAGAACAATCACAAAGAAATGCCTGTCCAATATCACTGTAAAGAAGAAGTGCCAACGTTTTTGAGGTAGCTGTCAGCCGAGTCCCCAGAGAGCAGAGGCTCATGAAGATCGGGGCTGTCCGCGAGGATCACACACACGAGCATCCTACTGGAGACCAGTCTGGAAGGGAAAACCCAGGGCTCACGTGCAGGGTTGGAAGAGTAGTGCATAATGCTCTTCACAAAGGGCACGGAAATGACAGAACTCCATTAAAAAGAAACGGAGCGATATAGTTCATTGAGAAACACTAGTTCAATGAGTTGACTTTTAATATAGCATGTCAGTCTACTGATGATTCCTCCTCTTAAATTTAATATAGTTGAATGTATTGATATTTTTCCTTTATAGTTATTGGTGTTTCTTTAAGGAATTCTATTCCTACTCCAAGGTTTAAAAGATATTTAGCTTTATGTTCTAAGAAGTTTAAAGCTATTTCTTTTACATTCAAGTCTTAAACTGAGTTTGATGTTCTAAAACTTTTGATTGTGAATTAGGTAGCAATTTACAGAGTAGAGCATCAGTTTTACACTCAACAATTTATACTCCCTTTGTTTCAGCTCCTCCATTGCAATCCCCTCAGGGCATCCTCACTTAATCTTACTGCCTCTCTGTTTCCTCTTTCCAATCATCTTTTTTTTCCTAATCCTCTGAATCTGTCCTTGGATCAAGGCTGCCCATTTGGTCCTCAATGTTTGATTATTCTACCACAGGGGTGAGCTCAGTGTCAGACCTGAAGAGTGCCTGGGAGCCATAGTCTTAGGGGCTCCCCCTTCTCTCTCAGACCAATAACCCTGGTCTCCTTCATGATGTTGGGTCTGTTCCACACGTTCGCCCATTTAACCTACTAATGGGATCCTTTCAGAGCAGTTGGTAGTGGTAGCCAGGCTTCATCTAGTTCTTCTAGTCTCAGGTTTGTGGAAATTGATTCATTCAAGGTCTATTAGCCTGTTGGATTGTTTCCATATGTGTTTCAATTTTCATCATTCTTTAGGCTTCTTTTCTCTAGATGGGAAGAAACCAAGAGTTTTGCCTTAGATAGCCACTCATGAGCTTTTAAGATCCTAATTATCACTCACCAAAGTAAGATGTAGAACCCATTGTCGTTGTGAACTATGCAATATCAACTGACTTGGTATCCCTAGACAGTCCACTAACATTCTATTGGCCATTTCTATTTTTATAGGTCCTCCTGATAACCCCACGTCTGTGTGGACTTTTAGAACACCTGGGGGATTGTTTATTCAAATTCTCAAGCTATTTCCATTTGAGTGTCTCTGGTCTTATCAGATAAATCTGTTTCCTAAAGAAATGAAGAGAAAAGTTCCATCATGATGTGTGCATAAGTAAGTGTGGTGAAGAAGGCTGATGGTGCCCGGCTATTGAGAGATATAGCATCTGGGGACTTAAAGACTTGAAAGTAAGCAAGTGGCCATCTAGCCCAGAAGCAACAAAGCCCACATGGAAGGAGCACACCAACATGTGTGATCATGAAGGGCAGAGGGGACCAGGTCTCAATCAACAAAGGCAGGGGGTGGGGGAATCACATCACCGTGAATGAGGGGGAGTGCATGATGGGGACCCAATGCCCATCTGTAGATAGTTGGACATCCCTTGCAGAGGGGTAGTGGGGAGGAGACGAGTCACTCAGGGTTCAGTGTAGCAACAATGAAACTCAAAACCTTCCTCTAGTTCTTGAACGCTTCCTCCCCCACCAATTAGCATGATCCCAATTCTACCTTGCAGACCTGGTTAGACCAGAGGATGCACAGCGGTGCAGTAGGGATCTGGAAACACAGGGAATCTAGGACGAATGAACCCCTCAGGACCAGCAGTGGGAGTGGTGACACCGGGAGGGAAGGGGGTGTAGAAAGGGAGAACCGATCTCGGGGATCTATGTGTAACCTCCTCCCTGGGAGATGGGCAATGGGAAGGTGGGTGACGCTGGGCAGTGTAAGATAAGATAAAATAATAATTTATAAACTATTAAGGGTTCAGGGGGGAGGGGAGAGCGGAAAGGGGGGAGGGGAAAAAGGAAAATGAGCTGATTCTAGGAACCCAAGTAGAAGGCGAATTTTGAGAATGATGAGGGCAATGAATGTATAAGGGTGCTTTATTCAGTTGATGTATGTATGGATTGTGATAAGAATTGTATGAGCCCCAATAAAATGATTTATTAAAAAAGTTACCTATTAATTATTCATTGCAAAAAAAAAAGTTCCACCATGGTGTGGCTATCTAGAATAATGTAGAAACCTCAATGGAAATGGATGAAGAGCTGGGAGTCAAGAGTCAGCTTTTGAGGAATAGACAGTCTTGTATAGAGAATTTTAATGAAGCCTTTAATAGTTGTTTTCTGACTTTTAAAGGAAATAGGTAACCATAAAGACTATCTTTCTTCATGAGTGGGAAACTAGTTCTAGAAGAGAAGATTTGGAGGCTTGTGGAGCAACATTTAGTGAGAGGACACCCCACCTTCTCTCCATCCCTGACTCTTGTTTTTTTTTGTTGTTTGTTTATTTGTATAAATCATTTTACTGGGGGGGGTCTTATAAATCTTATAACAATCCACCATTCAGTAGTATTAAGCATACTTGTACATATGTTGCCATCAACATTCCCAAAACAACTTCTTTCTACTTGAGCCCTTGGTATCAGCTCTTCTTTTTTCCTTCTTCCTCACCCACTCTTGTGAATCCTTGATCAATTATATATTATTATTGGCATTTCATGTCTTACACTGTCTGTTGTCTCCCTTCACCCACATTTCTGTTATTCATCCCCCTGGGGTGGTGGTGGTATATATCCAACCAACTTATGGGATTCCTCCTTTCTCTCTACCCTCCCTGACTCCCACCATTCCTCTACCCTCATGATACCACTACTCCCACTACTGTTCCTGAGGGTTTTGTCTGTTCTGAATTCCATCTGGCCAGAGCTATTATCTTTACCAATGTGTCTAGCTGGATTTGTAAGGTAGAACTGCGTCATGGTAGTGGGGGAGAGGACGCAGTCAGGAACTAGAGGAATAATTTGGTTCCTCAGTGCTATATTGCACCCTGGCTCAATCATCCCTTCCTTGTAACCCCTCTGTGGTGGCGGGGGGTGGGGGGAGGGAGGGGATGCCTGACCCTTGTTGAATGCTATTGATGGGAATCAACTAAATAAAGTTTTCTATAAATAATGATTAACTTAACTTCATAAAAATTTTATTATTTTCTTTAGAGGAGATATTTACCGTATATACTCATGTATAAGCTGAGTTTTCAGCACATTTTTTATGCTGAAAAAGCCCTCCTCGGCTTATACTCGGGTGAGGGTCCCACTTACCTGTTTTCCAGTGTAGTGTGAGTGTTCTCCGGTCTCTCCCACTCATCTGCAGGACCTGCTACCTCTATGGGTGGTCCGATGACTGCTGCTATCACCGCTCTTCTTTTCTCCTGCCCGCTGCAGCCTCTGTGTTGTCCGCGCTGTACTGGGCAACAACCTGCCCGCTTCTGTGTGCTGGTTCCTGGGGCACACCGCATCCTTGTCAGATGATTGTCTTCTCCTGCTCTTCTCCAGGGCTGTGACCAACTTTACAGTCTTACCCGTGCTTGGTCATGTCCCCTTACCCCACCCAAGCATTGCTGAATACAAGTACCAGTGTATCTCTGGCCTTGGATATACAGTACATTTAGTTACAGTACTTAGTCTGCTGTATTTTATTTTTTATTTTCTTATTGACCCCTAGCTGGACTCAGTTTTGACTATACTTGCATAGAGCAGCCTGTGTTAGGGCTCATAATATACACGCTTCAAAATTGTGTACACACTGTGTTACTGCATGTGTTGCATTAGCATTTCCCATACATATGTGGTAACATTGTGTGTGCAGTAATGCAAGGCATGCAGTAACACAATGTGTACACAACACATCATGTATATTATAAGCCCTAACACAGGCTGCTCTTTGCAAATGGTCATGTCATCACATTCTGGAATATCAACAGCCTGTGTTAGGCCTCAAACTATATAAGCTGCATTGTTTACATGTAGTAATGCAGCACATGCAGTAACACAGCAAGTATAGTATGAGCCCTAACACAGGCTGCTCTTTGCAGTCATGGCATCACATTCTGGAATATCATCAGCATGCATTAGGCCTCCAACTATACAAGCTGCATTGTGTAAATGCAGTAAGGCAGCATATGTAGTAATGCAGCACATGCAGTGACACAGCGAGTATAGTATGAGCCCTAATACAGGCTGCTCTATGCAAACAAAAGTTATGTCATCACATTCTGGGATATTATTATACCAAACTCTCCAAACCCTGAATTACTGTCAGTTCCCTTGGTGATCCAGCATGTTTTGGGTCTCATGGTGTATTTTGGGTGCGATTCTTTGGGGGAGTATCTGTTTTTCATGAAGTCTATCTGTCTTGCTGCATTTTATTGCCAATTGATTTTACTTGTTTACATATAGAGTTGCCTGGACACCACCATTTTTACTGTAAATTGACCTCTTTTAAGAATTGTAAATAGGTCTTAATTTTGGAGTAGGTATATTTTTAGAATTCAATTGCTATGGTATGGCATTCTTTTTAAAAGGGTTATTTTTTTAATCCTGTTAGAAATAGGATTGAATACTTCTAATCCTGGACCAAAACAAAAGCGCAGGTCATTCAAAGCTGGTTTCAAACTTAAGGCTGTGTCAAGAGCAGAAGAAAGCAATAATAGTATTGCAAGTAGGGAATTTTGTGTTGACCAAAAACAGGTGAGGAAATGTCAGAAAATGAAAGTTGACTTGGAAAAGATTCCAAAGGCAAAAAAGCTCGACATGGTTTAATGTCTTCATATGGGGCTCTAGAGACTGAATTGCATAAATGGGTTATGGAGTGTTGTCAAAATGGTTACTGTGAAACATGCATGGGAATTCGCTTACATGCCCTTCAAAAGGGTTAAGATGGCAAATTAAAAGCACCAAGCACTTAAAATGTTGTTGCATCAGCAGGATGGTGTACCGCTTCATGAATAGGTTTGCCCTATGTTTGCGGCAAAGAACAAAGATTTCATAGAACTTTCCAGAAGACCTTGATGAAAAAGTGATGTCATTCCATTCATTCATCATAAAACAAAGAAGGATCCATAACTATGACCTGGAAGATATTGGGAATATGGATGAAACACCTATGACTTTTGATCTTCCAAGCAACAGAACTGTGGCAAGTTTGGCAGACAAAACTACTATTTTACTCAGAACCAAAGAAAATGAAAAAAAAAACAACAAAAAACCAAAATCATTTGATAGCCATTCTGTCATATTTGGCTAATGGAACTAAGCTGCTGCCTGCCATTTTTAAAAGAAAGACCTTGCCTAAAAAGGTCAAATTCCCACGACGAATTACAGTGTGTGCACATATTAAAGGCTGGCTGGATGAAGGTGGAACAAAAAAAAAAAAGGCTGGAAGAAATTTGGAATAAATGGAGCAGCCTTAAAGAAAAAATATCATTGCTAGTTTGGGATATGTTCAGAGACCACACATCTGATGACATAAAAAAATTGGCAAAGTCTTTTCAAGTTACTTTGGCCATTATTCCAGGTGGGTTTAAATCTGTATTGCAGGCCCTAGATGTGTTTTTAAATAAAACTTTCAAAGACCGTGTGTGAAAGATGTGGCATGAATGGATGTCATCTGGTCAAGCCTGACAGGATTGATAGCAAAGTGGACTCATGATCCATGGCATGAGATTCCAGAAGACATGGTGCAAGGCACCTTCAAGAAATGTGGCCTTAGCAATGCTATGGGTGCCAGTGAAGACGGCGCTTTGTATGAGAATGACAGCAGTGATGGTGATGACTGTGAACTCAGTGATGATGACAGTGCCTGTGCTGATAACCTCACACCAGCTCAAGCTGAAGCTCTGTTTGGACATAACAGATGATGAGGAGAAATACGGTTTTGAAGAATTGTAACTCTTGTGTTTTAGCTTGGTTGCTGATTGAGCTAAGGTTTTTGTACGTTTAAAGTTACTATTGATACCATATTGTTTCTGTTGACCCTCTTTTCCACTTGCAGTTAGTTTACTGTTTTTATTTGAAGTAAATATTCAGAAACATTTAACCTGATGCCTCAATTAATGTAATTTTATTGGTATCTGTTTTTATTTTTAAATTTACCAGTAGCTGCTGCATTTCCCACCCTAGGCTTATACTCAAGTCAATAAATTTCCCCAGGTTTTTGTTGTAAAATTAGGTGCCTCAGCTTATATTAGGGTCGGCTAATATGCAAGTATATATGGTATATAAAGAAAGAGAGAGAGATTTATTTTAAGAAAATAACACATATTTATGGAGTCTGGCATGTCCCAAATCCATGGGTTAACTGTCAGGTTGGAGGGTTCTCCTGATTTATATGATGACAGGACCTGGCAAACTCAAAACTGGCATGTTATATGGAATGCTGGTGACTCATGGGACTAAGAGAGCTAGCAAATCCCCAAATCTACAGTTCAGGTAGCAGGTGGTTGGCTTACCTCCCAAGAAGCAGAGGTCAGAGGACGATGAGTCAGAATGGAGAAAGAGGGTCAGCTTCACCAGAGCATCCGTATACATTAAATGCATGCCACACCACTAAGGAAACTCCTCTTTCAACTGATTGGCTGCTTATTTCAGATTTTTAAAATGGAGTATGATTACATACTATCTCAGAAACTACTCAGAATTGCAGCCTTGCCCAGTTGACACACAGTTTTAACATCACATATTCTTTTAAGCTCAGTATGATTACTTTTTCTCTTTGAACATCTCAAATGAGGAAACTGACACCCAAAGACAGAAAATATGTTTTTCCCAAATTATTTCCAGAACCAGAATTCAAGATTTGTTGTGGGTCTTCAAAGCCAGTGATTAATTCCATGACTTAGTGGTTAAGCCAGGACAAATTTGAAAGTTTTTCAGACACAACCAAGAAAATTTAAAAAGAGGCCCAGGGAAACATACTTCACAATTAGGGCAAATGAAAGGAAAGATGATAAATATTGGAGAAAGATAATGTAAATATTACCTATCAAGATGCAATTCATATACATACAAATTTAATTCATACATATCCCTATAAAAGGGTCTTGAGAACAGTAGTACACCATTCAGTGTCTTTTTCTAGCAATCTTAATCACAGAGACCAAAATACAAAAAAAAAAAAAAACAAGGTGAAAAAATAAGTCAACATATCATCAATAATAATTGCTTTTCATATTCACTTTGTGTAATTACAACTACAAATATATTTATATAGTTAAAAGCAACATGCGTTTAATAAAACATTCTTTAAAAATCCTCATTTGAATTTAGAAGAAATTAATTGTAAACCACCACATTTGCATCCTTTTCTATTTACAGGTCCTATTTGCAAGGTGATATTAAAGAAGAGAAAACGTGCACGGGCCTTTGAAAACCACACAATGGAGGTCCAGCCTAAATGCCTCTCCTCGCCCATTAGCAGCTCTCCTCTCTCTGGCTGAATTTGATTTAATTTACTCTTGATGGTTGCTTAGACACAACATACTGGTAGCTCTACACTTTCCTGTTGCAAATTTGTTTTCCTTTTAAAAATTCAGGCTGGGAAGACTAAAGTGTGTGTGTGTTTCCGTGTGAGTCGCTATTACATAAAGGGAAGAAGGAAAGGGAGCTGGTCTGGTCTATGACGTACACATGTTGAGGATATTTAGCGTGGACAAACTTGGAACAGATGGGTTTGATCTATTTCAACATGTGCAGGTTCAAAAATCACGAGAGAGGTGTGAGGAAGACTGATCCATTCCCTCCCTCCTTCCTGCTCTGGAACGTCAGAACAAAGGATCACTAGATGAATTTGAAGGGCTGAAAGATAGGGGGCAGAGGGGATATGATACGGAAGGAAATTCCACTTCACATTATATTCATTCAACTTTCTGACTCTGCTCCCATGGAAATCTCCAATTAATAGTGTCGTTGGATTTTAATAAGGTTAATTTTCAGATTGATTGTATCACTTGCGGAAGATTTAGCTGAGATTATGGAAAAAGTAAAATCCAGTCTTGGGGGTGCAAACCATTCCTGGGATGATAAAATTGGTTTGCACACTGTGTTGAGAGAGCTATTCAAGGGAATGGTTGGACTTACTCTCCTTCCTCAAAATCAGTGTTTGGGGAGCATTGTGGAACTGCAAAGACCATTCTGCTTTAGAAAATCCTATTTATGGTACACTGAAATCAACTTTGTTGAAGTGACTGTTTTATTTTGGTGTTAAGCTGTTATTTTCTAAAGCATTATGGCTAAGCCTCATTTTAAAACTTTGCACGTTGTTTTTCATTATGAAAGTAACATACATTCATTTTGGAAAAAACAGAAAATAAGTAGGGAAAAGCAGGTATTACCCAGACATAGCTTCTGGTAACTTTTCAACGGTTTTCCCCTCCTCTTATATTTCCCACATAAAGGTTTTCTGTTTGCTGCTTGGCTGACTTGTATAATATGAAATCATGCTTATTTAGAATTTTTCATCTTGCCTTGCTGGCATTTTATTATAAGTATGTTCTGTTACTACATCATCTTAATAATCACTGCATAGCTAGATTGTATAACATTTCACTGAAGTCATAAACTGTGGTTTACTTAACTATTCCAGCAGTATTGAATATTTAACTTGTTTTCTATTTTTGCTATTGTGTAGAATTATTTTCTTGAAATAAATTCCTATAAGTGCTGTTACCAAGTTAAATAACATGAATATTTTAAAAGATCACACTAATTTTAAATGCAAATAATCTGGAGAAATAGATTGATAGGTTTGCTTGATTCCATCTTTCAGTATTAAAATAATAAGGCACCCCTTCAGGTGGAAGTACAGCAGTTACATCAATTGTGAGACGTTTTTGAGTAAACTGATATCTGCTTCATTATAAAAATAGGACTCGAGGCTTCTGGAGGGTGCCAGTGCCCTCAATAAGCACCCGCATCGCTCCAAGTGGCCATCATTTTGATAGGCTATCAGCTTCCAAACTGGATTGTTGGCTCCTGCTAGCATTTTTTACAGAGCGCATTCTCAAATTCCCCTTGTGGAAAGCATCTACAATCGCCACCCTGAAGCTTCTTGGTGATATTTTCCTTTCGCTACTTATGTAAAATTGAATTTGCTTTCTTTTTACCTCTTAGGTGACAGCATAAATCCAGCCATGCACACTCCAGGCCATATCTGCCAGCACAAATGCAAGCAGGGGGATGACCCAATAAGCAAGGTGAGCACGGGCTTCCCTCTGCTTTCTCAATAGTCTCTTGTGATCAGTTCCTCCTGCAGGTTCTCGCTCCCTGCCAAGAATTATAAATTGGAAAAGAAACTTGGATTCGAGAGGAAGGTGCTGTGAGATGAGCCAATAAGTAAATTGGTGCTTACCTCGTTTTTTGGACAATCTGATACTGATAGGCCGTTGGATTGGGTTTCATCAAGAATATTTTAGAATTGGAAAAGTTTAAGTTGATTTAAAAAAAACAGTTTTACTGGCATCTACCCTAAATATCAGACCAGTTTTTCATTGAATCATTGAAGAACTGTGAAATTGTCACCACAATCAGTTTCAGAACATTTTCTCCTCATGCTCTGTTCTTAACTCCTCATTTCCACAGCCCCTACCCCCTCCTCCTCTATCTTGCCCCTAAGTTATCAATAATCCAGTTGCTGCCTCTGCAGTCACTGTCTGTATAAATTATGCAATCCTCCTGTACATAGATTGACCTCCCCTAGATTTCATACATAGAAAGTTAAACAAAACACGAACAGGAATCAAAACCCAACAACAACGACTAGCCAAGACATAGAGAAACCTCACTTGAAAAGAAAGCAGATGTTAGGAACAGTTGGATAGATGCGCTAGAGAAGAGTTCTCTGGAGATAGGAGCACTACAGCAACTCGTGACGAAGAAATCAGATGGTGCTCAGCTCTCAGAAAGAACGTACCTCGTGTCTTAGCCATTTGTCTTCAAGCAGGCAGCCATCGAAGTGAGGTGTCAACTAAGCCCACACAGAAAGAGCCTACCAGCCTGTGTAATGCAAGGATTATAAATGATGAAATCTAAATCCCAAGGAGGGTGGCATCAGAACTTAAATTCTGAACACCCAGTTTGCAGAAGGCCATGGATGACAGTGTCAGCCTAAAATCCCTTTGCAGCGGCTCCGTATGGATTAGGCCTCTGGAGAGTCTCTCTGACTGTAGTTCAGGGGTGCGGACAGCCTTGCTGACAGACAGAGAGCATTGTAAAGTCAATTACGGCAGGTGTAGTTGGGTTAAAATGAAACCCCTTATCATTCAATCTCCCTTTGGACTCATTTGAAAGCGGTTTCCATTTTGAAATGGATTTTTGATGATTTTAACACAGAGTATTGAGAGCATTCAGCATTCCTATTCAGATGCCTCCCCCCAACTGCTCTCAGATTGGAGTGCTCCCCTCCCAGAAGCAAGCATTGCATGGGGAGCTATGTTAGGCTGGCTTTTCTAGAGAAGCAAAACCAGTGACACTCATATATGCGCATCTGGAAAGAAATTTACATCCAGGAAATGGCTCACACCATTGTAGAAGTGGATATATCCTGTCCAGTTTCAAGGCCATGGTCAAGGGTGAAGCTGGATGCTGTTCGTCATACATGTAGCTTCGCGGGTGGTGCACCCAGGACCTGCAGGAGCACCACAGGCTGCAGAGACAAATGAACCCACGGACAGCAAGTCAGGCTTGTGACTGGAGAGGCGAATGAATTCAAGGTGGGTAAGTCAGAGGACAGGTCAGAAGATAGGTCACAAAGGACTCCCAGGATCAGCCGGCAGACAGTATGGCAGACCACCGGCTCAGGTCTGAAGAACTGGAGGTCAACAAGCCAGATGCAGGAGCCAACAAAAAGCAAGCACGTTTTCCACAGGACGATTGGTGTATAGGAAGTAGGCCACGCCCTCAAAGCGTCAGAGCTGAGTAAGGATGCTGCATTCAACCCCAATCTTACAACTGCTTGGCTGACCATAGCAAATCGAATCTCAGATTGATTGTGTTATATTATGCCACATCATGGGGCTATGCTGGGCCCCCGCTGCCAAACCACTGGGAATCCTGTCAAGCTGACGTGGCCGAGGGTCCCAGGAGTCTCCTGGGAAGGTGCTAGAGTGATGGCAACTGTCCCTGAAGTCCTCCTTCCACGATTCCAGTGGCAGAAATAAGAGGTCAAAGGTCATTTTCTGTCTTTGATGAGAACAAGACTGCTCTTGTTCTAGCCCTGCTTTGAGACCGGGCTCAGTTTTGGCTCTGGGCATGCTCACATTTGCAAAGTGATGCTATGCTAGCCTCTCTGCTAGTCATCAGAGGTACAAAGCCTTCCTATGAAGCAGTGGTTCTCCACCTTCCTAACGCCTGACCCCTTAATACAGTTCCTCATGTGACCCCAGCCATAAAATTATTGTCCTTGCTACTTCATAACTGTAATTTTGTTATTCTTATGAATCTTAATGTAAATATCCGATATGCAGGATGTATTTTCATTGTTACAAATTGAACATAACTAAACATAATTAAAGCATAGTGATTAATCACACAATAGGTAATTATAGATTGTGAAATATTTATGTGTTTTCCGATGGTCTTAGGCAACCCCTGTGAAAGGGTTCTTTCACCCCCAAAGGGGTCGCGACCCACAGGTTGAGAACTGCTGCTATAAAGGGAGGTCAGTTCTGGAGCTTAGTGAAGCCAGGGCTTACAGTTGAAATTAATAAAATGGTTGCCACTGGCTAGGGGACTTGCAGAGGAGGAATGTAAGATGATACTCCACAGCGGCCAGAGGAAAACAAATTGTTCATCCAGGGTTGTTTTGAATATACTCTTCTATGTGGGAGAAAGTCACATGAAAATCTAGATGGTTTGTGTCTCTGTAAACAAACAAACAAATTCAAAAGAGTACCAGAGCCTTGTTGGCCACCTCCCCCAGAATATTGTACTACAGAGGACAGCACTGAAGCTATAGCCCGGGGAGAGTGGCAGGGGAGTGAAGGAAGAGGGAAAGAGAGGCAGAGACGGAGAACCTCATCCTGGCCCGCAAGCCCTAAGGAGAACACCCCTCCTTGGGGCAGCCAATGCACAGAGAGGACCACATCCCCTCACTGACCCACAGGCCTAAGGGGGACAGCACTGGAGACACAATGCAGAAAGAGTGCCCGGTCTGCCCTTCCCAAGCACCCCACTCCCACCTCAACCCCCACCCCAGCGGGGTGAAACGAGAAGGGAACACAACAGTGCAGCAAGGGAAGCAAAGCCCCGACATCTCAAGGAATCCTGAAAACAGACTTCTGCCTAGGGTGGGTGGGAGGGTGGCAGGGCTTGGAAACTTATCAGAAAACATTCGGAAGGGTCAGCAGACAGACCTGGACCTATCTTTAGACTTTCTTTCTTACTTGCTTTTCTTTATCTATGTAAGAGAGGCAGGATAAGCAATCTGGAAGAAAAAACACTGGGGGTGGGACATGAGAGTGGAGGAGGCAGGAAAAAGGGAGTGGGGAGCCACCAAACTCAGGGACAAGGGAACAATAAGGGATCTAAAATCCATAGTGAGTAGGGCATAGAATGCCTGATGGGGTTTGATCAAGTGCAGTGCATCCAAGAGGAAATAGTGAGAGTCGAATGAAGGGCGAACATGATAGTGGGACAGGAGGAAAGCAAAAGGAAATAGAGGAAAAGCTAGAAGGTACAGGCTATTTATAAAGGTATAAATATAGGCATGTATACATATACATATATATAAATTTATAATGATAGGGATATAGGTCTGTGCACATATGTTCAGTATTGAGCTAGCAGACAGACTTTGGGCCTCTGCTCAAGGCCTCCTTAAATACAAGAGCACTTTGTTCTAATAACCTGGCACTCCGTAATACTCACCTTCCAGACACAATCACCAAAGACAAAACGAGAGCATTAGCAAATGTGAAGAAAGCTGATGGTGCCCGGCTATCAAAAGACATAGTGTTTGGGGTCTTAAAGGCTTGAAGGTGAACAAGCGGCCTCAGAAGCAATAATGCCCACATGGAAGAAGCACACCCGCCTGTGTGATCGTGAGCTGTCGAAGGGATCAGGTATCAGGTATCAAACGATCCAAAACAAACATCAGGATAATTGTCTGAGTGGAGACCCAAAGCCCATTTGTAGAAATTGGGCATCCCCTCAAAGAAGGGTCACAAGGAATGGACAAGCCAGCCAGGGTGCAGTATAACACTGACCAAATATAACAGTTCTTGAATGCTTTCCCCCCACCCCCACTAACTTGACCTCATTTCTACCTTACCAATCCTGCTACACCTGAGTACGTTGGTAGAGATAAGAGCTCTCAACACATGGAATCCAGGACAGATAAACCCCTCGGGAACAGTAGTGGGAGTGGCGATACCATAAGTATGAGTGGGGGAGATGGGAAGAAAGAGGGAACCAATCACAAGGCTGGATATGGACCCCTCCCCATGGAGACAAATAATCAAAATGTGGGTGAAATGAGACAGCACATGGTATATTATATGAAATTACAATAATAATATATAATTGATCAAGGATTCTTGAGGATAGGTAGATAGGGGAGGGAAGGGAAAAAAGAGAAGCTGATACCAAGGGCTCAAGTAGAAAGAAAATGTTTTGCAAATGATGACAGCGAATGTACAAGTGTGCTTGATACAATGGAATTGTGGACTGTCACAAGATCTGTAAAAGCCCCCAATAAAATGATTAATTTAAACAAAAATACTTAAGTAACAATATTTAAATATTAATTTATCAACTGGTCATATTTTATTTTATGTTAATAAATAAATATACTATTTAAAAATATATATCTTGGGAACTGTTTCCTTTTCATTCACCAATATTATGTGGGATGTTCTGTTCACTGCAAGAATGTGGTGATAATTTAGTAAGAAAGGGCAGCCCTGCCATTAAAAATTGACGTCAATTAGAAACTATTGTCCAGGGTTACTCCCCGCAAGTGAAGCTGGGACCTAGGACAGTCGAGAGCTGGCTTTTTCAACATAAAGCAGTTTACAGTGCATTGATTTTTTTTAAAACCATATAAAGATCAAATTGTCATTTATTTTTAAGAGACTGTTATTTTTAAATAACATATGGTATAATGATGTGGGAGAAGGGATTTAACTTTAAATAAAAAGCCAGGGTACAATATAGTATGTATAACTGGATTTCTTTGTGACAAAAATAGTGCTTTTCATACAATGTAAAAAGTCTAAAGGGGAATAGTTCAAAATATTAATGTGATCATCTCCCAATAATGACATTGCAAGTAAATGATCTTCTTTATCTATTTATGTGCTTTTTAAAATTAAAGCGTAAATAAGCATTGTCATTATAGTATTTTTAAAATTATGTTAAAATATCCAGTATCAGAATGAGAATAAATTAGCCTGATGAAGCTTTCAAAAAATTTATTGACTATTCTCATACAATGACCAGCCTCATTAAAGTGTGTTTTGTTTATTATCTCTGAGATATTTTATGGGAGAATGTTTTTCTAAAGTCACTATTACATGAATTGAAATGACATTCCAAATGCTTTCTTTATGACCTCCTCCCTGGGGGCCAGACAACAGAAAAGTGGGTGCAGGGAGACGTCGGACAGGGCAAGATATGGCCAAATAATAATTTATAAGTTACCAAGGGCTCATGAGGGAGTGGGGGAACAGGGAGGGAGGGGAAAAATGAGGAGCTAATGCCAGGGGCTTACGTGGAGAGCAAAGGGTTTGAGAATGATGAGGGCAATGAATGTTCAAATGTGCTTTACACAATTGATGTATGAATTGTGATGAGTTGTATGAGCCCCCATATATACCAGTTTTAAAATATACCAGTTGTTAAGAATGAGCCTGTGCTTTCTATTGATGAAATGCAATGTTAACATCAAACCTTTAAATATGTTTTTGTTTCTTCTTTTATAATAAAAGAAGTCATGCTTCCTTTCATATCTCCACATTTAGTGTCAGATCAAGTCATTTCACAGAGAGAACAAGCAAGTAAGTACCAGGAGACAAGAATGAGAGGGGATGGCGACGTTGGTTGTATCAGGTCCTTAGCAGGCTGATCTCTCACTACCATCTGGTCGCTTCCAGCTCAGCTAAGTGGTAATTCTACCTCTCTTGTTTGCTGTTGAGGAGCCCTGGTGTCATGTGTCATGGAAGGCATGTGCTCAGTGGTGAGCTGAAAGGTCAGTAGTTCGAACTTGACAGTCACTCTCCAGGAAAAAGAAGTGACTCAAACGTCCAGTTCTAGTCTACTGTCTTAGCGGTTAACTGTGCATTGGAATTGACTTCATAACTGGTTTGGGTTTTCATTTTCTTCCCCTCGGAATTTTGGAGACAGGCATTCATCAGAATAGCAAAAGGGGTTAAATGTGCCCAGTTCACAGCATCGAAGATACATTCCTCTTTTTCTTGTTTTATCACATGAGTATGTGCCCGAACACTGAAGTGAGAACCTGAGCTTGGTCTAAGAGTGGACCTTTGGAGCATTCTTTTATCGAACACTGTGTCTTAATATGAGATAAAAAGGCATTGCTAATAAATGAACACTTTTTACATTGAATTCTTATAAATAGATATGAAGTATTAATTAGACTTATTAACAGGATAACCAGATACCAGGTTTAAAGAGATAAACCTAAAACTCTTACAATACCCACTGAAATCATTCCATTGGATATTAACAGCAGAGGTGTTAAAGGGGACAAACTTCTGGACCGCTCACCGAATGATTGATTGTAATATGAGAACGCCCTGCATTGGTTCAAAGTTAAGCTAGTTACCAGAATATATGCATTCATCCCTACGCAGAGACTGAGATCTTTTTAAGCATCTCTTGCATTCTTCTCTGGAGATGAAATAAGGGTACGCCATTCAGAAAAAAAAATTTAAATTATTCCTATCAAATTGCTGAGCAACTTTGAAATATCTTTCCAGAAAAGTGTCTCCCTCAGGTGTCAATGGTGCCCCAGAGCTCACAGCACCCCATCCGCTTGCTTGGCCCTCCAGGTCCCCTCCCTGGCTTCATCTCTTTTTCAGACGCTACTTCAAAACCGGACAATAAAGTCCATTCTTCCAGGCAGGTTTTTTAGCTGCAACTATTAGCATGTTCTCTTCATTAATTTCTTTTTCAATTAAAAGGAAAAAAATAGAGCTTCCCCCACAATTTTTTAATAAATCATTTTATTGGGGGCTCATACAACTCTTATCACAATCCATACATAGATCAATTGAGTAAAGCACCCTTATATAGTCATTGCCCTTGTCGTTCTCAAAATTTGCCTTCCACTTGGGTTCCTGGAATCAGCTCATTTTCCTTTTTACCCACCCCCTCCCTCCCCACTCCCCCTCCCCCCTGAACCCTTAGTTGTTTATAAATTATTATTTTATCTTAACTTATACTGCTTGGCATCTCCCCTCTCTCACTTTCCTGTTCCCCATCCCCAGAGAGGAGGTTACATGTAGATCCCTGAGATCGGTTCCCCCTTTCCTCACCCTCTTCCCTCCCGGTGTCGCCACTCTCACTGCTGGTGCTGAGGGGTTCATCTGTCCTAGATTCTCTGTGTTTCCAGATCCCTACAGCACCGCTGTGCATCCTCTGGTCTAACCAGGTCCGCAAGGTAGAATTGGGATCATGCTAATTGGGGGTGGGGGGGTGGGGAAGCATTCAAGAACTAGAGGAAGGTTTTGAGTTTCATTGTTGCTACACTGAACCCTGAGTGACTTATCTCCTCTCCACTACCCCTCTGGAAGGGATGTCTACCTGTATACAGATGGACATTGGGTCCCCATCACGCACTCCCCTCATTCACGGTGATATGATTCCCCTCCCCCCCCCCGCCTTTGTTGTTTGAGACCTGGTCCCCTCTGCTCTTCATAATCACACATGTTGGTGTACTGCTTCCATGTGGGCTTTGTTGTTTCTGGGCTAGATGACTGCTTGTTTACTTTCAAGCCTTTAAGTCCCCAGACGCTATATCTCTCAATAGTTGGGCACCATCAGCCTTCTTCACCACACTTACTTATGCACACATTCATCTTCAGCGTTTATGTGAGGAAGGTGATCTCACAATGATGGTTTTTGTTCCTTTGTATCTGCTACCTGGTCCGTTCAACACCTTGTATTCGCTTAGGCTGTGTGCTTCTTCTCTGTGGGCTTTGTTGCTTCCGAGCTAGATGGCCGCTTGTTTGCCTTCAAGCCTTTAAGACCCCGGGCACTATATCTTTTTGATACCGGGCACCATCAGCTTTCTTCACCACGTTTGCTTACACACATGTCTGTCTTCAGTGATCATTCCCCCACAAATTTTTTAATTCCTTTGGGCTGCGGAAGGGATAAACTGTCTCTCTGCTCCCTTCTACTTTCAGAAGGAAAAAAACACAGCCATTGTGCTCTCTGCCACAAAAACTTCTTATCCTGGCATCTATGGAGGAGTGCCCATGAAACACAATGGGCCTATATGAAGTAAGTGGTTGGGAAGTGAGAATTAGTTCTAATCCTCACTCCCACCCCACCCCAATCAAGGAGTGTTCTGTTTTGCCAGCTCCCCTCTAAGGTGTCGAAGGTATATGCTTCTGACAAGTGTCTTTCTCTTTGTAAGAGAGGCCAAGAATGGCCCAGAGGTTGACAGATCTCGACCAGAGCCAGCTTGGCCTTTCATTAACTCAATGACCATGAAAAGCACAGTTTCCTGACAGTCTTGTGGGTCAATGCTCTTACTCCGCGTGTCCCTCCGAGCACAAAACAACTTTCAACTCTACCTCAGCAATGAGCCAGGCTCAGACAGCTGCAATTTAAGTCCCTCTGGGAAATGGTTAAAAATGTTTTAAACAAATATGACAAATCCTTAGCTGACACCACACTTTCAGCACTGTCTAAAAATCTCTTCTTTTTTCTATTAAAATTCTAATATTTTGAAGAAACCAGAGCCTGGGCAGAGTAATGAATATTCATAATGAATCTAATTTTCCATAGATGATTTTTTATTTGTTTAAGGCCCAGGGATGGGGAATATCTAGCCCGTGGGCCATATAAGGCTCTTGAAATCATCAGGACCAGTGAACATCACAGGTTTTACCAAAGAGAAGCAGCTCCAGCCATCACATTAGGGGTGAGTTAATTAAATGTTTGACCAGATACAGCAGGTTAGTTTTTTAGTTCATGATTTTGTATGACCCCTGAATGATGTTATACATATCTAACTGGCTGTTGGCAGCAAAAAAAAAGTTCCCCAGCCCTGGTTTAAATCAACTTATGAATAACCCATCCTACAAAGAAAACTGACCCACCTGACGCATTTACTCTCCCCTTGACCAGTCCAATTGCTAGAAACACTAGACCTTCAGTACTTTCTCTAAGGAATCTTTTGCTCTCAGGCAAAATGTCAGTCCCCCTATGAAAAACCCTGGGGAAGCAGGTTGGCGATCAAGACAAAAACCACACTCTACATTAAGGACAACAATCTTATTTTCCTCTTGGCCTACATGTAAAGGCTGGTTTCTTATGCAATCCATCAAGCAGTCTGTGAAAGACCCTGTATAACACTGGTGAATTTAAAAATTAGTTACAATGCCAACTTTGGAGAATACCAGCAGCCAAGCCCCATAGGTTTCAACCCCCTTCCAGGCTTCTTTCTCCAAAGCTCATCTCCTCAGTCTCTTACCCCATAAACACACACTTGCTCAAGCTCTCCCTCTGGTCTGCAACTCCATCCTCAACCGCTGCTCCGGAGGCACTGTTTTTATCTCCTCAGTGTTGCTGACCTCTTGCTCTTCAATCATCCTGAAGTGTACCCATGTTTCCTGCCATCCGTAAGATGAACTTCTTAGTGAAAACTCCTAATCCCCACCCTGGAGCAAGTTCAAGGGCAATGTTTGAGAGAATGTGTTGGTCTTCTCTGTTCTCAAGAGGCTTTGAGGCGCCATACCCTGTCTTTACCTAGATCCTAGAAGTGAAACTCAGAGACTCCTTCGCTCCATCACAAGAAGGTGACTACCAATTTCTCCCAAATAGGGGTTGGCCTTGGCCCTAAGTATGTGTGTCAAAAACAAAATTCAACTTGGTAAATATATGTACTCATCCTAAAATTATCTACATGGAAGTCCTGTGGATGCTTCTTTTCTATCGTGCTTTATAAGCACAGTTCTCTAAAGGAGTTTGATACCTTTTCATTTTCAGTTATAAGAGCTGCTCTCAAATGCACTCTCAAGCTACACAGGTGTGTTGTGATTAGTCGTGAGATGTCACTAGAAATTTTTTAACAGTAATGGTTTCTCTGAAGCCTGAGAAGTATTTGCTTTGCTTTTTCTAATAGGAGATGTTTCCAGGCTATCGCAGCCACAGCACAGTCTTGTTACGGCTAGGATGGCCCTGACAGCACCCTTGGGTGTGGGCTGCACATGTGAAAGTCGTCTCCCATGGGTAGTAAGGAAGGTTTTTATTAATAAACTGTGTGCTACAGCACCAGGGCCATGACTTGAATATTAGAGCGATTATTGAGCTATTTATTCCAATTGATTCCTATTTAGGAAAACCATATGCACGCCAGGTCAAAAGAAATGGCTGCTTACTGAATAAAGTCAGTCAGTCATGAAAAACAAATAATGTATGGTCCCCATATATAAAATATCTACAATAAGCCAATGGATAGCAAGCAAGTCAAGGCCGGTTATGGTCACCAGAGGGTCAAGGGGATTATTATTTCAAAGGCAGTGAGTTTCTGTTAAGGGTGATGGAAAATTTGGCAAGATACACCAGCGATGGTAACCTAAGGGTACCATAATAAAATCACTGTCACTGAATTGGACATGTAAAAAGTGTTGACGTCATGAATGTTGTGATATATATATATATATATATATATATATATATATATATATATATATATATATATATTTACCACAGTAAAAAGAGAAGGGGCCGCAGCTACTTTGCTGCAGCTGAAGGCTGCTGTCAGGAAAGAAAACAGTGTCGTCACTACTTTCCATTTCCCCAGAGAAACTAGAGATGCAGATTTTAATGTGGCTCTCTCCACTTCTAAACACATGCATGTGTCTAAGACATATAGAACCTAATTCACAATTTGTTAAACTCTGGACCAAATGAAACACAGCCAGCCAGACTAAACTGCGGGCCACTGGTTTGCCATTTCTGAATCAAATAAAACATTTACTAGCGAGACTCATTTGGACACTTACAATTTAACATTGTGAGATGAGGGAGGACTAGTCTCTGCCCGTAGGAATACTAAGGGAGAGGAGCTAAGCCAGCAGTGAGCTTTGGTAGCAGTAGGCAAAATAGGATGCGCTGTCTTGGAGAAGCACAGTTTTCTCAGCCAGAACTGGGGCACACAGGTAGGGAGCGTGCTGTTGTGATCCTCCCTGTTGTGCATCGCTTCTGCTGTGCCTTCTGCTCCCGACCCGCGCCGGAATCCTCCTCCATCACAGAAGCATTCTCCCACGAACCCACCCAAGATTTGAAAACAAGCAAAGGACTTTCAAACCCTAGTCCATCGGGTGAGTTGTGGACACCCCCCTGTGCACAAGGATTGCGAGTAGATGATGCATGTCACTGTTAAGTACCGTGCCGCTGGTTCCAGCTCACAGCCAGCAGAGGTCCAATGGGAGGCGGCACTGCAGGGCCCTGTGGCATCCTTCTGTTGAGTCCACCACTGCTGTCATTGGTCACTTCACCTCTTCAAAAGGCTGGCTCTCTCCCCTGCGGTCCGCTGCGTTACCAAGCACGGCATCCTTTACTAGGAACTGCTCCATCCAAAGTAGTCTCATCTCCAAGGAGCATTCTGGCTGAACTTCTTCCAAGACAGATTTGTTTGTTCTTTTGGGCAGCCCTGGTGAGTAGTGGTTACACTTTGCGCTGCTAATCGCAAAATCAGCAGTTCAAAACCACAGGGAGTACAATGAAACTTTATACTTCCGTCTAGGAAACTCACAGGGGCAGTTCTGCCCTGTCCTGGAGGGTCACTACTGTGTGTCGTCATTGACTTGATGGCTGAGAATTTGGTTTGAGATTTTGGGTATTTTCCATATTCTTCACCATTATCAATTCAAATGCATCAATTCCTCAGTCTTCCTTAGTCAATGTCCAACTTTCACACGCATATGAGGTGACTGAAAACATGATGGCTTAGGTCAAGTGCACCTTAGTTCTCAAAGTAATATTCTTGCTTTTCAACATTAAAAATAATAAAATTAAGTGTGTCACAGATACAATAATGTTGATCATATAAGTCCAAGAAAAATATGGAAGCTTGGGGAAAACTAAATAAATCTTAAAATATAAAAATAATTATGGTAAGAATTTTGGGTAGTTTTCATTTTCTTTTCCAAAAAGTTGTTTAATGTAACATTAATATAAAATAATATTAGTATTATTTTTATTCTTTTTTAAAAAAATCAATTCATTGGGGGTTCGTACAAGATCTTGTGCAGCAGATTGACCCAATACAACGCGTCATTTGATCTCTCTGCTGCCTCCATGAACACTGATGGTGGATCCAAACATGATGAAATCCTTGACAATTTCCATCTTTTCTCTGATTACCGCAATGTTACCTGGTGTTCCACTTGTGAGGATTTGGGTTTTTTGGTTTTTGTTTTTGACATTGAGGTGTAATCCAATGTCAATGGCTGAAGGCTACCGTCCTTGCTACAGAGTGGGGGAAAGGCCTCTTTGTCCAGGATGCACACGGTGGCCAGTAGACAACAGAAGAGATTTGATACACCAGCCATTACTGTGGCTGGACACCTTTGAAAGACACAACTTGGAAACTACGAAGTAGCGCCGCTCCTCATCAACCAGTGTACCCATCTCCAGATGTGCTTTTGTTGAAGCCTGGTAAAATGTCGACTGTGTTGACCATTGTTTTCCTGTAGCCCTCCTACCTGCCCTGTGGATGGAAATCAGGAACTCTTGGGATGTGGAGCTATTTAAAAATAAATGTGGCATATGTAACCATAGCAAGTGATTATATCAATTCTAAATGGACTTTGCCCTAAGAAAAAGAAAAAGTCAAGCTTTGGGGTTTTATTTCATTTACCAGAACCCAAGTGAATTGAGCGTGATTGAAGTGCCTGTGTTTGGCTGGGCTGCTCTAAGTAATGCTGGCTGGTTGGACTGGTCTGAGTGGACCCAGCTGTAAAACTAAGAAGCCCCTCTGGACACACTCTCTTCCCAGATGCCAAAAATACCTCCTCTTTGAGAAGCTGGAGGAATAATTCTATTCCAACAATAGGACATTCTTTCTTCTTGAAGGCTTTATTTTCTCAGGGAATCAGAATGGAGCAGGAGGTTATTCTCTGCTACAAGGCAATGCCCAGAGCAGGGACAAAGTCCTAACCTAGTTAGGAGACTGGGAATCTGATCCAGCACCCCAAAGAGAAAACGGTTCCATATTTCTCTGTAGACACAGCACCCTTGTCGCTGTGGCAAATCTACCGTGTGTGTGTGTGTGTGTGTGTGTGTGTGTGTGTGTAGGGGGGTGGGGGCGGCACACACACACACACACACACACACGAGGGTAGGCCTTGCCAAATGAAGATAAGAAGCACTGAGAGTCTTGGAGTCTGGCTTTGTTTCTATACCCAAGTTCATCTCACTCACAGAGTTCTTTCCAAGCAGCAGTGTAAAAATTCCCCAGGCACATCCCAGCAGTGGGGGTTATGCCGGGAGGTGTGTTCGTTGTCTTC
Source organism: Tenrec ecaudatus (assembly GCF_050624435.1). Taxonomy (NCBI): domain Eukaryota; kingdom Metazoa; phylum Chordata; class Mammalia; order Afrosoricida; family Tenrecidae; genus Tenrec; species Tenrec ecaudatus. Next base: position 108,968,128 of record NC_134531.1, on the reverse strand, counting down.
CAGCACATTCTTTGTGGATTGTTGGGTAGTCATACCTCCTGTGGGGAAGTCACCTTCTTTTATGTTACTCTCTGTGTGCTTGCCTATCTCCTGGTGAAAAGGACGTCTCCCAGTTTTATCTCAGCTCACCACTTAGTTTGAAACTCTTGCTTCTTGATTCAATTTGAACAACTGTAAGAGTTCCGATCGAAACAAAACACAAAAGCATTACCTCCCTGTCTGATGTTGACTTTCAAATTGGCTGGAGGGCTCCTGGGATTAAACCGAAGATGTGTAGTATCTTCTTGTAAGCATTTTCTCTCTCTCTTTTTTTTTCCTCCCCTTTTCTCTCTAATAGAAAATTTCTGACAGAGAAAGGAAACCAAGAGAGTCTCTTGTAAAATCTGAATGTCTCATGTGGGTACTACAATGAAAAACTAAATAGGAATCCCAGTCTTGCACCATACCTCCGTCCCCCGTCCTGGCACAATGAAGCTAGGAAGTTAGGCGCAGTCATTCTGGGCTGTAAAGTAATTAAATGGGCGCTGCCAAAGCAAACGATGGAGGATTTCCACCGTGCTGGGGAAGGGGGTGCGCCTTCCCGGGGAAGAAGGTGAAAACACACATTCCGAAGGCAAACGAGGAAGCTTTCAATTTGATTCAGTACTTCTTCATAGTATTTGCTACTTTTTTGTCTGTCACATTTGAGCTTATCTTCCTTATTCAAGCAATAAGGAAGCAATGTGATAGCTTGTTATGTCGAAGTTGTGAAGGAAGCATATACCTCGCCGAAGAAACCTTGTCATTATTTTTCTTAATTATTTCAGCAATGTCATCTCCGATACCATCCAGCCTTTTGTAACTATGAGGAGAAAATTGAATAACCACCCATTTCCTGAAAACCGCTTTTAAAAGTTTGCAGTCAATTTTTTTGGGATGGCCATGAAACAATTCAATGATATGGGTAAGCTTGCAGGAGGATAGGAGACCCATTACATGTAATCAGGAAAAAAATATTATGGTGTATACAGCCCAACTGTTTCACATAGTTCAGTTAGTTTAGGTTAAGAAATGTTTTCTCTCAGGAAATGCCTTTAAACCAGGGCTACATTTTATTTAATGATGTGGAAAAATTCCACAAAATATCCTTATGAGAAATGTATTTAATTTTCTCTTTTTAAGCCAGTCAGCAAGTAAAGTGAGCTGCATATTGCTCACATTACTAACACCGCCTGGCAGAGCATATTGAAATATGCCTGGCCCTGCACATTCAGAGGTAATGTTAGTTGGGAGTCCTTGGTATGGCTGCCTAGCACTTTCCAGAAACTGATTGACTTCAGCTGCTAACAATGTCTGCCTGGGTATTGACAGATGTTGAAACCCAGTGTAAATTCCCATGGCCTTCCCCCCGCCCCTCCCCCCTCCCTAAGACAAAGGCGTAAACAGAAGTGCATCTTGACATCACGAACAAGACCCTCACCTTCTCTGGACTTCAGTGCTTGCACTGAAGAAAGAGCATCTGTACTGTGATCTGAAAAGCAGTTACAGACTTTAGCATCTTCAGACTCGGGCAGAGAATGAAAAGGCACAGGAAATATGACTGAGCTTTTAAGTAGACAACCTACTCCCTTCTACTCTGGCCAAAGTCTTGCCTCGATTTCTCTTTTACAGGGTTTAATCTCACTCAGATCACACTCTGTCCCTCCCTGGCTCATTCCGTTTCCCTCACAGACCTTTTGGGGGAGGCGGACTTGCTCCAACTCTGCTCAATAAACACTGCAAGGCAGTAATGACATTCTCAAAATATGGGGGAGTCAGCTATGAAAGTCACCAGGTTCACAGTGATAAAACTGTACACTAAATTATCTCCCCCGCCCCACCCCCGCCCGCTATATTTACAATTTGCAAACTCTAATTTTTACTCCAGGTAAAAAGTAAACTGTGAAGATAAGCTGATTTTTGATAGAGGTAAGGTTGATAAAAATTTTTTTTTCAGAATCGTGATGCTAAATGAAATGTGTCTGATTTATTTAAGATTTTCTCTCTTATTTGACCTTCACTCCTGCTTCCAGCTCAAGGCTGCTTGCTTGAACACTACAAGGGGGCTGTGTGTTTTCAGAAGTCAGTTAGGCAAAGGATGGGCAGGGCTGCTCAGGCATTTTAAGTCTGTCACAGCTGTCACGGCATAGTGTGTTTTGAGAGACGCAATGCCTATAAATTTTAAATGTGTACACTGAGCCTGAAGTCCTTACATGATCAGCAAATTAATAGAAAAATCTATGTACTAACTCAGGGTATGAGCACAGTAAATGGTCGGCCTTGACCCTCATAGAGACATTCCTTGTGCTTACTGATTTTTCTCCCCAAGGTTAGTTGTTGGGAGTTTTCAATGTGCTAATAGCTCTGAAGGAGGATGTCAGCTCTCTGTTAAAAATGAAGTATTGTTGTTACATACTCCAGGCGGTCAGTTGACATTATGCCAGGGGTAAACCTTGGGGTATTCCGACTGGTGCAGACAGTCACTTGAAGCCAGGTGTCTGGCCTTATCTTAATCCAATGGGAACAAAAAAGGAACCAGTGTCCGGCAACACACTATATTATCTCTGTGACCTGGAGACAGATGTTATCTTGTACTCAAGAGAAGTAATTTTACACAGAGCTTTCCGTTCCCTAGGAACTATTCTGGTCTTCCTATCCACGAGCAGGAGCTTTTCCTACAGAAAAATCTTACAAGAATCAAGCTCTCCCTCCCCTGAATGATCCAGTCTTTGGAGCCCCTCATTAGCTTTCCTGTTCTATTAGTAGCCTACATCTGATCATCCGAAATAAATTGGCCACTGGCTTCATCATACAATACCCAGATGTGTGCTTTCCAAGTTGCTATTCCCTTGTTAGTAATCAACATTGTCCTTCCTACTGCTTTTGCTAGCTTCAGATTAGCTATGAGAAAGATTTGATAAAATGGAGTTTACTTCTTCGATAGTTATAGAGGCAAATATAATTAATAATCATAAAAATATATTCCTAGGACTTCACTACTCTAATCTTTGACACGATATTCTATAACTGTATGAAGTGAAATATTCATTTGTAACTTTTTTTACTAATTTTTCCTGCTCACTAATTTCGTACAGCATCTCCTTTCTCCCCTGGCACAGATAGGTTGAGAGGTGGAACTGCTCAGATTGCACTGAGAGTTGGAATACTTTGTTAAAGTCTCTAATATTTTTTTCTATATTCCAGAATAAAATAATATGAGACTGTTCAATTTAATACCATGTATTAGACCATTCATCTTACTGACTTTATTCGGAGTTCTTATTCAGTGTGGTTGCTGTAGTTCTTCTTAAGCTTGGCTATTCTAAATCTTTTTGAGTGAACTCAGTACGATTGATTAGTCTCCTTAGCATAAATAGTATTCTTGATTTAATATTGGTATACTAGAGGGGATTTTAAAATTTCACTCATCTTTCCTTATTATACAAATAGTGTGTGTGTGTGTGTGTGTGTGTGTGTGTGTGTTACAGAGTTTGGAAACAAATAGAAAATTACAGATCACTTTTAGAAAGTAATGTTGGATTAGTTAGTTTCTCCTCATTTTGTTGCCCTTCCCCAGAAAGAAAAGTATTTAAATTGAATATTGATTTTATTTTTTACTTTAGAATATATCAAGATTATAACTGCCCATTGATTCAATTAATCATTAAAACAAGTGTTTTTAGAAGTCAAGAGGCTCAGGGTTTTCTAATTCCTTACATCTCTGGAGGACAGAGCACCTTTCTAATTTCCAGAAATAAGCTTCTACAGTAATAGGTGCTGGGACCCAATTCTCAAACCTTTATTAAAGAAACACTTCCCAGTGGAGCCTGATGTTTAGTTAAGAACATCGAATGGAGACTGCATTTTATGTCCTGACCAGAAAGATGGCCATTCACTTGTGAGGCCTCCTGGGACCCCACAATGAATACCATCTGGCTGTAGAGACTTAGAACACTGACGTGTCTTAAGTGCTCTGTAATAACTTCCTGGAAGATTTTATTCCCCCTGAAGATTGTGCTAAAATGATTGCAGGAGAAAAACGCCTGTTTTACCTTAAACTTCTTTTGTTGAAACTGTAGCTTTTACATTCTCAGCTTCACATCATATTCTGTGGGAAACTTATCTCTAGCAACAGAAGTTTTCAGTCAGCTTCTAAACAACATGGAGTTCTTTTGAAAGATTCTCAACCAGCTATTCGTTGTACCCTCTGTTTATCTGCACTCAACATTTCAATGGCTGTGATTATAGCCAGGTAGAATTTTGTTTTCTATGTCATTGTATTTGATTTAAAATAATTTAAATAGCCTTACACTGCACTTTGCAAATGGATAGCAGCCTCTGGTGCCTTCAGCTCAACATGCGTGTTCATCCCCAAGGCTGAAAATAGGCTGCTGGGATCTTTTGTTTATCTCTCTTCTTGTCTGCCAATGCTGTTGACCTTATCAAGAATTGTAGAACTCTGAATGTTTAGTATGGAAAGGCTTCTCTGAGCCCATGTACTTTCTCAGCATACCAGTTGTCTGGAGTCCATTCTAACTCATAGCAACCCTATTGGTTACAGAATAGAGCCATACTCCGTAGTGTTTGTAGTGTTTTCAATGACTGGGATCTACAAGAAGCAAATCATCAGACCTTTCTTCTCCTGAGGTCTACTGTCTGCTTAGAAAACATAAAGCAACAATGATGCTGACTCATAAAAAGAAACAATTCAAGGGGTTGCATATTCATCACAGAATAATCTGAAGATGTGTCACATGAGAGGGATTCGATTTCAGTTCAATACAAACAGGTCCAATAGGTGGATCTCACAGAAAATGAGTTTCTGGGCAAGCAACATACAAAAGAATTTTCATTCAGGTCCAATGGGGTGCCATGATCTGGCCCCAGAGTCTGTCCTTTGTACTCCTTCCGGGGCTCCCTGCTCTGCTCCCATGGTTGCTCTGCCGCACACATTTAGTGGTTTGCCTCGGTGTTGCAGGGTCAGTCCAGGCCAGTCCCGACACTGAGTCTGTAGTGTTGCTCCCCTTAGGGCCCTGGGCCAACAGGGACGGCGTGTCTATTAGTGGGATCAGCCATATGGTCCACTCTGTGCATTGGCTCTTCAGAGTGGGGATATTGTCCTCCAGGCCAGGTGGGCCAGGATGTGCTCCACTCTCTCTTCCTCCCCCTTCATTTGCTCCCATGTGCTCTGATCAGATATGCCCCTTGCCCCTAGCTGCAGCATCAGTGCCATCCTCTCAAGTAAATTCTTCTGGGGAGAGGGGCAGTTGTCCACGTAGCTGGTATAGGGGCAGAACCCTCCGGCCCCTCCACTGGCTCCCCACTCCTTGCCGGCACACTGCATTCGTCTGGCACTGGCTCTCAATCTGGTCCCTCTTTCCCTGTGGAGACACAAACAATACTCTCCCCTTAGGTGGGTCAGTGCCCTGTTCCTTGGCCACACATCTGTTTTTTCCCCCTTTCCTCCCTACCCTCCCCCCTTTTAGTTGGCTACCATATGTATCCCTGGACTGAAGGACACGCCTAGAGATAAAAATCAGACCTTGATCTATTTACAGGTTTTTCTTTCTTTTAAATTTTATTTTGTCTTTTAACTAATTTATTCTTTTAAGGTTCATTAGTTTTCCTTTTTGTAGTCATCACTGTGTTCTCATTTGTCACCTACCTTGCTATGGCTTGATTTTTGGTGCATATTATTATCTCTACAGATCTATCTAGATAAGATAGGCTGGAAGAATAGTCTGGAGGAGAAAACAACGGGACCAATGGTCCCGGGAGGACACGGGAGAGGGGGAAGAGGGGGTAAGGAGATGGTGCTGACCGACCCAGGGACAGGTGAGCAACAAGTGATCCAAAATCAGCGGCAAGGAGGGTGTGAGAGGTCTGGTAGGGATTCAGCAAAAGCAATGTAACTGAGAGAAATTACTGAAACCCAGGTGAAGGCTGAGCATGATAATGGGACAAGAGGAACGTAAAAGGAAATAGAGGAAAGAACTAGGTGACAATGGGTATTTATAGAGGTCTAAATACTGGCATGTACATATGTAAATATATTTATATAGGAGAGTGGGGAAATAGATCTATGTGCATTATATTTATAGGTTTAGTATTAAGACAACAGATGGACATTGGGCCTCCTATCAAGTACTTACTCAATGCAAGAATATGTTGTTCTATTAAATTGGCATTCCATGATGCACACCTTCCTGCCATGATTGCTGAAGAAAAATGTGTGCATAAGCAAATGTGATGAAGAAAGCTGATGGTGCCCCACTATCTAAAGATATAGCATCTGCAGTCTTTAAGGCTTGAAGATAAACAAGCAGCCACCTAGTGGAGAAGCATCAAACCCCACATGGAAGAAGCACACCAACCTGTTTGACCATGAGGTATAGAAGGGACCAGTTATCAGACATAAAAAAACAAATAATCATATCAGTGTGTGCCCACCTTCCTGATACAATCACTGAAGACAAATGTGCACATAAGCAAATGTGGTGAAGAAAGCTGATGGTACCTGGCTATCAAAGGATAAAGTGTCTGGGGTCTTAAAGGCTTGAAGATAAACAACTGGCCATCTAGCTCAGAAGCAAAAAAAAACCCACATGGAAGAAGCCCACCAGCCTATGGGACCAGGAGCTGTTGAAGGTATCAGGTATCAAGCATTAAAGAACAAAAAAAATCCATATCATTGTAAATGAGGGTGAGTGCAGAGTAGAGACTCAAAGTCCAGTGGTAGCCAACCAGACACCGCCTTAATGAAGGGTTGTGGGGAGGAGATGAGCCAGTCAGGGTGCAGGGTAGCAACGATGAAACATATAACTTTCCTTTAGTTCTTAAATGCTTCCTACCCCACACTATCATGATCCCAATTCTACCTTACAAATCTAGCTAGACCAGAGGATGTACATAGGCACAGAGAGCAACTGGAAACACAGGGAATCCAGGACAGATGACTTCTTTAGGATCAGTGGTGAGAGTGGCGATGCCTGGAGGGTGGAGGGAATGTGGGTTGGAAAGGGGGAACTGATTACAAGAATCTATGTATAGCCTCCTCCCTGGGGGATGGACAGCAGAGAAAATGGTGGGGGGAGATGTCGGACAGTGTAACATATGACAAAATAATAATAATTTATGAATGATGAAGGGTTCATGAGGGAGGGGAAGTGGAGAGGGAGGGGGGAAATGAGGCGATACTAATGGCTCAAGTAGAAGGCAAATGTTTTGAGAATGATGATGGCAACAAATGTACATGTATGTTTGACACAATGAATATATATGTGGATTGTGATAAGAATTGTATGAGCCCCCAATAAAATGATTTTAAAAAATTCCTAGAGATTAGGGCAATGTGAGGATTAAGAGCAATGGCTTTGAAGGAAAGCCTCTTGGGTTCGAATCCCCATTCTCTCAGACCTGTTGTTAACCTTTGCAAAGTTACTTACTTTCTTGGTACCTTGGTTATCTTATTAGCAAAATAGCTCAAAGAATATTAGGATCTTCTAATAGTGTTGCTATGAAATATAATGAGTTAATAGTTCTAACGTATTTAGAACATTGTGTGGCACAAACTAAGTATTCAATAAACCCTAGCCATTTGAGTCTTTGTTCGTCTAATTCCTGATTAATTGGGGCACAGTTGCCTTAGATTATGTCGTTGGTACATTAAAGTTCTGTGGAAGGGATTAATTTGAATTAATAAAAAGAGTTAGTAGTTCTAGGAGAGGTTTGTTCATTGGACTTATCGCTTTTGGGGTACCTTATGCACTGTGATCTTTTTATGCTTATTGATTTATCTATCAATAATTACAGTGCTGCCTATCAGGAAGGTGCCATTATGAATTGATAAAAATGGGCTCTTTAATGTTTCTCTTACACCAAAGTGTCTGACCAGAGGAGCCCCTGGGACTTAGAATGCACATTAGGCTGTTTTAGTGAAGAGACCTTACTCAGCTTCAAAACATTCAAAAATGTTTATAAGTTGAAGTATAATTTAAAAGGATTTAAAATTTTAAAGAATTTGTTGGCCAGGAAGGATCTGACGACTATGTGGTGGGAACAGCCCTTTCCCCCAAGTGAAACTAGTTAATTCTTTACAGGGTGACCTCCTTGTCCCAGAAACACAGCAGCAACATCAACTTCATGGCAGACTTGTTAACAATGGATATTTGTGGACTCCAAGGAGATCTGCTGAAGGTGAAACTTGGGGAGCTAGGACCCAGGTCTGTTTTAATTAGCCACATCCCGTGTGATTCTGCTGCATGTAGACTTGTCGTTTATATTACAAAGAACTTCAGAAACCACTCTACCCTAATTCCGCAACTCTGCGCCAGCAGTCTCTTATTTGCTAGTAAAGCCACATATCAAAGAACAGCATAGAGTAAAATATGCTAAGCCCAACATCTCTAGAATTCTCTCCTCAAACACTATATGAAATTCTTTATAGGCCCTTGACACTCTGTGCTGCTTTTTAGATCCTCATGCTGCTCCTGTGTCTTTCTTTATTTAAATATATTTTTTGCTTATTTAAAAAAATCATTTTATTGGGGACTTGTACAATTCTTATCACAATCCATACATCTATCCATTGTGTCAAGAACATATGTACATTTGTTGCCATCATCATTCTCAAAACATTTGCCTTCCACTTGAGCCATTAATATTGACTGCTCATTTTCCCCCTCCCTCCCCACTCCTCCCTACCTCATGAACCCTTCATAATTCAGAAATTATTTTTATTTTGTCATATGTTACACTGTCCGATGTCTCCCCCTGCCCTCTTCTCTGCGGTCCATCCCCCAGGGAGGAGGCTATACGTAGATTCTTGTACTCAGTTCTCCCTTTCTACCCCACATTCTCTCCACCCTCCAGGCATCACCACTCTCACCACTGATCCTAAAGAAGTCATCTGTCCTGGATTCCCTGTGTTTCCAGTTGCTCTCTGTGCCTATATACATCCTTTGGTCTAGCCAGATTTGTAAGGTAGAATTGGGATCATGATAGTGTGTGGGAGGAAGTATTTAAGAACTAGAGGAAAGTTATATGTTTCATCGTTGCTACCCTGCACCCTTCCCGGCTCATCTCCTCCCCCACAACCCTTCAGTAAGGGGTGTTCGGTTGGCTACCATTGGGCTTTGAGTCTACACTCTGCACTCACCCATATTTTCAACGACAACTGCCCCTCACCCCAGAAGAATTTACTTGAGAGGACAGCACTGAAGCTGCAGCTAGGGGAGAAGGGCATGTCTGATCAGCACAAATGGGAGAAAATGAAGGGAGAGGATGAGAGAGTGGAGCACAGCCTGGCCCATCAGGTCTGGAGGATGATATCCCCACTCTGAAGAGCCAATGCACAGAGTGGACAATATGGCTGATCCCACTATAAGACACACCGTCCCTTAATGGGCCAGGGCCCTAAGGGGACAACACTGGAGACTCAGGGCTGGGACTGGCCTAGACTGACCCTGCGACACTGAGGCAAACCACTAAAAGCATGAGACACAGTAACCGTGGGAGCAGAGAAGGGAGCCCCCAAGGGAGTACAAAGGACAGACTCTGGGGCAAAAGCATGGTACCCCATTGGACCTGACTGTAGGACATGCCTAGAGATAAAAAATCAGACCTTGATCTATTTACAGGTTTTTCTTTCTTTAAAATTTTTTTCTTTTAATTAATTTTTTCTTCTATGGGTAATTGGTTTCCCTTTTTATTGTCATAGCTGTGTTCTCACTCATTGTCTGTCTTGCAATGACTTGATTTTTGGTGCATATTATTATATCTACAGAGCTATCTAGATATGATAGACTGGATGAATAGTCTGGAGGAAAAAACAATGGGACCAATGGTTCCGGGGGGACAGGGGAGAGGAGAAGGAGGGGGCAAGGAGGTGGTGCTGACCAACCCAGGGACAGGGGAGCAATACGTGATCCAAAATCAGTAGCAAGGAGGGTGTGAGTGGCCCGGTAGGGATTCAGCAAGGGCAATGTAACCGAGAGAAATTACTGAAACTCAAACGAAGGCTGAGCATGGTAGTTGGACAAGAGGAAAGTAAAAGGAAATAGAGGAAAGAACTAGATGACAAAGGGTATTTATAGAGGTTCAAAGACTGGAATGTACATATGTAAATATATTTATATGGGTGTAGGGAAACAGATCTAGGTGCATAGATTTATAGGTTTAGTACTAAAGCAGCAGATGGACATTAGGCCTCCACTCAAGCACTTACTCAATGCAAGAACACTTTGTTCTATTAAATTGGCTTTCAGGATGCACACCTTAAAGGCTTGAACATAAACAAGCAGCCATCTAGCTGAGAAGCATCAAACCCACATGGAAGAAGCAAACCAGCCTGTGTGACCACAAGGTGCAGAAGGGACCAGTTATCAGACATCAAAGAACTAAAGATCACATCAATGGGTGCCCACCTCCCTGATACGATCAATGAAGACAAACGTGTGCATAAGTAAATGTGCTGAAGAAAGCTGATGGTGCCCAGCTATCTAAAGATATAGCGTCTGGGGTCTTAAAGGCTCAAAGATGAACAAGTGGCCATCTAGCTCAGAAGCAACAAAGACACACACCAGCCTGTGTGACCACAAGCTGTCAAAGGGATCAGGTATCAAGCATCAAGGAACAAAAAATCCTGTACCTTTCTATATCCACCTTGTCCATCTTGAAACTCTGACTTGCCCCTAGGTCCTGCTTGGGTGATAGTTCCATGGTGAAAACTTTCTTGACTGCCCCAGTCCAACCCTACAGCTCTTTCTATGTGAACATTGTCCTTTTGTGCATTCAAGGACAGTAAGCCTGCTCTCAATTTTCTTTCCTTAGCCCCTTTCCCTTCCTCCTCTTCCTCATTCAACCCCAAAAGAGTTGGTCAGCTCAGGAATTTCTCATTGATGTTCTCAGCCAGGACCATCTCATCCACTGACATGGCTTTCACGATAGCCTTTAAATTGGTGATTTAATATGTCAGCTCTCCAACCTAAATCTAGTCTCTGAATTATAGACCCCTGTAGACAAGCCACCGGACATTTTTATTTCAGTGAAACACAGTGACCCTCAAATTCAATATGTCAAATGTGTTACACATAGAGTCACTATACGTAGGATCCTAACCCTAACCCAAGCAACAACCAAACTCCTCTGTCAGTTTGTCATAATGGAGCGACTTGGGTGTAACTGATGCCAGAAAATATGTCACTTATTTTTCAATATACCAGCCAGATCACCCATAGGGAATACGCTTCTGTGGAACTTAGCGACTCAGAGTAGATTCTCTCAAACTTACTGTCATCGAGTCAATTATGACTCATGGGAAGAGGGAAGTCCACTGAAAGAATTAGCACCTGAAACCCTTATGTCTAGCAGCAGAAAACTGTCGGATATCATCACAGAGGATAAGCCCCTTAGTTTTTGAAGGTACTCAAAATACAACTGGGAAAATACTGCTTCCGAAAAGTAGCGTCATCCTGGCTGCCATGAAGGGAGTAAAACTTTCAAGACCTTATTTTGCTGATGAGCATGACTCTGAATGGGAACAAACAGCTGCAAACATCCATTAATAATCAGCACATGGAATGTATGAAATATGAATCTAAGAAAATTGTAAGTCGCCACAAATTAGATTGAATACATGAGGACCTATATCCCAGGCATTACTCACTGCCATCCAATTGATTCTGACTCACAATGGTTTCTGAGGCTGGAAGTCATTACAGAAGCAGATAGCTTCAGCTTCCTCCCACAGAGCAGCTGCTAGGTTAGAACCAGGGACCCTGCAGTTAACAGCCCAATGCTTACTCAACAGTGCCACCAAAGCTCCTAATGTAGACATCGGTGGCTGCAATGGACAGGCATCAGCCATTTTAAATCTGACAATCATATGGTTTACTATGATATGCCAAATTAAAGCATTATGGCATTATTATTAAAAATAGCATTTTAAGATCTAGAAATGCAATTCTGTCATGATAGAACATTAACTCTATGCCTACAGGAAGAATAATACAGCTATTATTCAAATATCCACACCCACAGTTAAGCTAATGAAGAAATTTAGAATTTCTACCAATTTGTTCACTCTGAAATTGATCAAACATGCAATCCTGATGCATTGATAATTACTGGTGACTGGAATGTGAAAGTTGGAAATAAAGAGGAAGGAGCACTAAGTAGAAAAAGATGGCCTTGGTGATAAGATGAAGCTAGAGGCCTCCTGGTGGAATTTTGCAAAACAAATAACTGCATTGTTGGAAATACATTATTTGAACAACACAAGCAATAATTATACACATCAATTTTGCATGGTGCATTACACAGAAGTCAAATTGACTGTATCTATGGCAGCGGTTCTCAACCTATGGGTCTCGACCCCTTTTGGGGGTTGAACCTGTTCACAGGGGTCACCCGATTCCTAACAGTAGCAAAATTGCAGTTATAAAGTAGAAAGGAAAATAATGTTATGGTTGGGGGTCACTACAACATGAGGAACTGTATTAAAGGGTTGTAGTGTTAGGAAGGTTGAGAACCACTGATCTATGGGAAGAGGTGATGTTGAAGCCCAATAACTTCAGTCAAGACAAGGCCAGGGGCCAATTTTTGAACAGATATAGTGGAAGTTCAAGTTGAAGAAAATTAAAACAAGCCCCTGAGAGCCAGAATATGATCTTGACTACATTCCACCTCATTTTTAGAATATTTCAAGAATAGATTTGACTCATTGAACACTAATGACAGAAGACCTTTTGAGCTATGTGATGAACATTATACATGAAGAAAGCAAAAGATCATTAAAGAGAAAGAAAAGACCAAAGTGGATGTCAAGGATGTCTGTGAAACGTGCTCCTCAATGTTGTTGTTGTTGTTGACAGCTGCTGTCAAGTTGGTTCCAATCCACAGCAACCCTTTGCACAACAAAAGGAAACACGGACTGATCCTCCAACAACCTCACAATTACTCTTAATGTTGATGCCCATTGTTGAAGTCACTATGCCAATCTATCTTGTTGAGCACATTTCTCTTTTTCGCTGCCCTCTACTTTTCCAAGTATGATGTCCTTTTCCAGGGACTCGTCTTTCCTAATAGCATGTTCAAAGTATGTGGGATAAAGTCTCACCATAGTTGCCTCTACTGAGAATTCTGGCTATTCTTCATCCAAGACAGATTTGTTTGTTTTGTTGACAGTTCATGGTACTTTCAATATTCTTCACCTGAACCATAATTCACATGCAATCATTTTTCTTCAGTCTTCCTTATTCAATGTTCAAATTCCACATGCAACTGTGAACTTCAGCTCAAGAAGACAAATTAGAATGTTATAATGAAAAGTCAAAAAGGAAAAACATGTACAGCATCCTCAAGCTTAAGGAACTGAAAAAAATTCAAGCCTTGAGTTGAAATATTGATGGAGTCTATACTATAGGCAAAGTGTTGAATGATGCAAAAAACACCAACAGAAGATGGAACAAATACACAGAGGCACTGTTCTAAAAAGAACTGATCCACTTGCAACCATTTTAAGAGGCGACATATGATCAAGAACCAATGGTATTAAGTGGAAGAATTCCAAACCATTCTGAAGGCATTGGAGTAAAACGCACCAGGAATTGGTGGAATAGCAAAGTCTTTAAACATACAAACACACTCACTTATTTATGCCAAGAAATAAGAAGCACAGCAACCTGGCCAACTTACTGGAAGAGAACTCTATTTGTGCCCATTTTAAAGAAAGAAAACCCAACAGAATGTGGAAATTACCAAACAATATCATTAATAATACTAATAACATTAATAATGGTTTGGAAATTACCAAACAATATAATTAATGCAAGTAGAATTTCATGGAGATAAATAAAAGATTTGCAGCAGTACATCAATGGGGAGTTTCCAGAAGTTTAAGCAAAATTCAGAAGAGGGCATGGAACAAGGGATGCCCTTGCTGAGGATGATTCTTGGCTGAAAATAGAGCATATCAGAAAGGTGGTCGCTTGTGTTTCTTGACTCTTATCATTTAAAAACTATGGACAACATTGAGAAGAATGGGAATTCTAAAACACTTCATTGTACCCTTGAGGAACGTCTACATAGACCAAGATAAGGACATTGCAACAGCATAAGTGGACACTACATGGTTTAAAATCAGGAAAGGTGTAAACAAAGGTGGTGTTCTTTTATTATACGGATGCAATCTCTATGCTGAGCCAACAGTCTTCAGTAGCTGAACACTGTATGAAAGAAATATGGTTGTGATAGTTGACTTCATGTGAACTTATCTGGGCCAGAATTCTCAGTCATTTGGCACTTAAGATCTAGTAACCACTGTCATAACAGGATTGGTCATGAGCAGCTAATCAGCTGTAAAATGATTAGCGTAGTATGCAATGCCCTACTTTAGATTACAGCCATTCCACTGGAGCTGGACCTGCTTACATTAGGATGTGAAGACATATTAGGAAGCTTTATTGGACAATTATATTGGAAAATCTTGATTACGATTTGTTGGATCTGGATCCAGCATTGGACTCATTGACCTCTGGTTCCTGAGACTTGAGCCAATTGCCTGTCATCTTGCCTGCGGTTCCTGGGATCTGGGGAAGCCTGTCATTTGACATGCCAACCTTGAATTCGTTTGTTCTGCAGCCACAAACCTGACCTACTGACCTTAGATTCAATCACTTTTGCAGCCACAAGTCTTACCTAGTGAACTTGGATTCATTCATCTCCGTATTTACCAGCCTGCCCTCTACCAACTCATCTTGATTTCATCAGCCCCTACAGCTACACGAGTCAGAAGAAACTCCCAGCCTAACATCTGACCCATGGACTCAGAACCTGCTCAAACTTGGACTTACTTGCTTCATGAACCACCTTCTTGATATAAATTTATTTCTATATAGACATACTTCAGCTTCACTGGAAGAAGGTTGTACTTATATAAGCTTCGCTGTATTTCTATAGACCCAAACCTGAGGCTGTGGTTTAGAGCTTTGAGGAAGGCTTATTAGTAACTTGTGAAAAGCAGAGGACACAGTTTAGCTTGCTGAAAGCAAAGAGAACTAGAAGAATTTACTAAGGAAGATCAAAGACTACAGCTCTCAGTACGGATTCCAACTCAGTGTAAAGCAATCAACTCACAGCTGGACCAATAGACTTTATGATGAATGGAGAAAAGATTGGCTTAGTCCATCAAGGAAAAAAATCATATCATTGTAAATGTGGGTGAGCAGAGTAGAGACTCAAAGTCCAGTGGTAGCCAACCAGACACCCCCTTACTGAAGGGTCGTTGGGAGGAGACAAGCCAGTCAAGGTGCAGGGTAGCAACGATGAAACATATAACTTTCTTCTAGTTCTTAAATACTTCCCCCCACCACTATCATGATCCCAATTCTACCTTAAAATCCGACTAGAACTGAGGATGTACACTGGTACAGATAGCAACTGGAAACACAGGGAATCCAGGACAGATGACTCCTTCAGGACCAGTGGTGAGAGTGGTGATACCTGAAGGGTGGAGGGAATGTGGGGTAGAAAGGGGGAACTGACTACAAGAATCTATGTATAGCCTCCTCCCTGGGGGTTGGGCAGCAGAGAAGAGGGTTGGGGGAGACATTGGACAGTGTAACATATGACAAAATGATAATAATTTCTGAATTATGAAGGGTTCATGAGGTACGGGGTGTGGGGAGAGAGGGGGAAAATGAGCAGTTGATATTAATGGCTCAAGTGGAAGGCAAATGTTTTGAGAATGATGATGGCAACAAATGTACATATGCGCTTGACACAATGGATGTATGTAAGGATGGATAGTGATAAGAATTGTATGAGCCCCCAATAAAATAATTTAAAAAAAAGAAGATGATGGCAATGTATGTACAAGTGTGCTTGATACAATGGATGTATGTACTGTTTTAAGAGCTCTAAGAGCCCCCAATAAAATGATTTAAAAAAAAGATTGGCTTAGTCAAGGATTTAATTTTATTTGGATCCAAAATCAATCCTTATATGGAAGCAGCAGTCAAGAAATCAAAAGTTGCATTGCATTGGTCAAATCTGCTGCACAAGGCCTCTTTAAAGTGCCACAGAGCAAAGATTCTGTTCTTTGAAGAGTAGGATGTGCCTGAACAAAAATGTGTTTTCAATTGCTTCATAAGCATGTGAAAGCTGCCCATTGAATCAGGAAGCCTGGAGAAGGATCGATGCATTTGAATTATGGTGTTAACAAAGAATATTGAAAGGATAATCAAGTGTCTGGGAAGAAGTGCGGCAAGGATGCTCCTTAGAAGCAAGGATAGTGAGCCTCTTTCTCAAGTGCTTTGGACATATTGTCAGGGGAGTCTGGTCCCTGGAAAGGACATCTGCTTGGTAAACAGAGGGTCAGTGAGAAAAACGAAACCTCTCAGCAAGATGGATTGGCACGATGGCTGCAGTAGAGGGCTCCAGCAAAGCACCGAACCCAAGGAGCCCAGAGGCCCGGGCAGTGCTTCAGCCTGTGTAGACAGGGGCCCCATGCGTCTGAAGCAACTCAACAGCGCCTAACTGCAGCAGCAACCTGTAGCTGATAGCCATCCAGCCATCCAGCACAAACACATTTCTGAAAATCTGCTCCCGTATGCATTACAGCTAAGCAAACAAACAAAAAACCGTTGGGATAGTTTTACTCTGACACATACGGGTCACCATGAATCAAATTAATGAATTGGTTCTAGTTTAATTTTTATTAAAGAATAAAGCAACTTTTCATAACACACACACACCTTGCTCGATCTCAATCTCAGAGCAGTAGTTCTCAACCTGTGGGATGCAACCTCTTTGGGGATCAAATGACCCTTCCATAGGGGTTGCCAAATTCATAACAATAGCAAAATTACAGTTATGATGTAGCAATGAAAATAATTTCATGGTTGGGGGAGTCACAACAACACGAGGAACTGTATTCAAGGGTGTGGCATTAGGAAGGTGGAGAGCCACTGTCTCAGAGTTTTTCACTGCCATCCAAGACACTGGAAACCCACTCTCAACTTCTTGCTTGCTCTGTTTCCCAATACCTAACCATTATCAACTATAATTCTGTAGATCTCTCCCTGTTGAATTTTTCACATGGGCAATTAGAATAGTTTTTAATTGATCTCTCTATCTGTATTCAGTCCCTGCTCCCACACCCACAATTCACTCTCTACACTGCGGGCAGAGAGATGTTTCTACAATGTAAACCTAATACTACTTTCCTGCTTAAAACCTTCCTGCCTCCTCATTCTGTATTTTCCAGAAGAGAATGCTCCAACTCACTCACCTGGATTTTGACTACCCACTCTCATTAGTTTCTTTTCCAACATTTATTACAAAATATGTGAACAAATAGCAATATTGAGAGAATTTTACAATGAACATCATTTACCCTCTACCTAGGCTGTGACATCAACATTTTGGTATACCTTGTCACCTGATTTATGGCATAATAATCCATCTAGCTATCCCCCCACCTACATATTTATCAGTCCATCTTACGTTTTGATGCGTTTCAAAGTCAATTTCACATATCAGTACACTTTCCCCAAAACACTTCAGGATGCGTCTAATTAGCTAGGGTTCACGATTTGTTTACAGAATGATTGATTTTTATTTGAGGTGAAATTTACATATATCAAAATACACAAATGTTATACTTGCATTTGTATTTTGACAAATTACACACTTTGTAACTCAAAACTCTATCAACACTTATAATATCAACAACATTCCAGAAAGTCCGTTCATGCCCCTTCCCGTTTAACTGCAAGTCCCCTCAGGTACACACTCTTGTCATTTTCAACCACAAATGAATCTGGCCCATTCTAAAACTTTTATTAATGAAAATTTTGTTTATACATTATGGTTTATTTACTGATTTATTTTCACCCAACATATGGTTCTGAGATTTATCCATTGTTGTTGTACATATCATTAGTCTTCCTGCCCCCGCCCTCACCCCCACCCTCTCCTTTTTGTAGTAATAGTCCTCCACATCAATAGAGCAGGCTTTTTGTCTATCTCCAATTGACTATTTCAATTCTTTAGCTATTTTGAATAAAGCTGCTATGGTCATTATTATGCCTGTATTTTTGTGTGTCTGTGTTTTTAATTTCTCGTGAGTCATGTCTAGGAGTAGAATTGCTGGTCATGAGGTCGGTAGTGTTCACTGAACCTTATAACCATGAGGACGTCAGACCACTTTTCCCCCTCCCAGCGCTGGGTGAGAGCTTTGATTGCTCCCCATCCTTGCCAACGTTTGGTGTTGTAAGACCTTTAAATTTCAGTGTTCCTTATGGAGAACTATAGTATTTCATTGTGATTTTAATTTGCATTTCTCTGGTTATTAAGCAACTTTTCAGATGCATATGGCTATTTTTAAATTGTCATTTATAAAACGCCAGTTCAACTCTTTTCTTCACTTTTTAAAACATTGAGTGATTTAACTTTCTATTAGTGAGTTGTAGAAGTTCGTTCCATCTTGGATATCAATATTTTCTCAGATATCTTTTTTGTAAATATTTTCTCCTAGCCTGTGACTTGCCTTTTCCTTTTATTAGCAGTTAGCAATATCTCTGCCTTTTGATAAAAATTTATCTGCTTTATCTTTTTATTTTCATTTATGATTGATGTCACTTGGTCCTATTTCAAAAATCATGTCCTGGTCCTAAGTTATAAAAATATCGTCTAATGTTTTCTTAGACCTAAATATAAATGTTAATGACACAAACTTTCTTATTATTCATCATAAATTAACTTATATGTATGATGTGGAGTAGGGATCAAAGTACACTATTTTCTATATGGATAGCCAATTACTCCAGAACTGTTTATTGATAGAAATTTCCTCTTCCACTTTTGTTTAAGATCCACGTGACTGTACAGGTGTAGAGGTGGGCTCTTTATTCATTCCCATGGTAACTGACCTGTACACTTGTAATCTTGATTATTGTAGCACTACAGCAGTATTAAGTCCAGTAATGTAAGACCTCCAACCTTGTTTGTCAAGGTCTTTTACATTTCCATATACATTTTAGGATGAGCTTATCAATTTCAAAGAAGCCTGATCCTTTTATGTGTCATACTTTATCTCTACTGTTCCCGTAAACTTGTAGGACAATAAATGACCTACTCATCTTAACAAACTGGTAATATAAGGCTTGAGCCAAAGGACACACACACACACACATACACACACACATATTTTTAATAGCCTATTTGATTTGATGCTTGCTCTTAATTTTGGGTTTAAAAGAATTCTGCTTTCTGTTCTGATAAGAGCTACACTGTGTTATAATTTTATAATGAGTATTCTTGTACAAGAACAGATGAAGAAATACAAGCAAGGGCTTTATCATAATATCTCTCAACTTCTGACAAAATTGATAGTATTTTTTTCATTTTACTACTACATAATTATTTTCTTTCAAGTCTCTCTATATATCTTTTAAATTTTATTATGGTAAAATAATACAAACAACAAAAATATGGCCATTTTAACATATAACCTCAGTGCCTTAATCATCACCAGTAGCAATTTCAAAAATTATTTTACATTACCCCAAATGGAAGAGCAATACCCCTTCAGCAATATTGTCCATTTCATCCTGGTCTTGCTGAAAGGGAGCAAGCCTTGAAACATGTACTGATGAACATGGAGGATTGCAGCCTTCAATATGGACTGCATCTACATATAAATAAAACAAAAATCCTCACTACTGTGCCAATAGGTCACATCACGATAAATGGAGAAAAGATGGAAGTTGTCAAGGGTTTCCTCTGGCTTGGATCCACAATCACTGCTCACGGAAGCAGAAGTCAAGAAGGCAAAGGATACGTTACACTGGCGAAATCTGCTGCACAAGATCTCTCGACAGTGCTGAAGAGTGAGATGTTACTTTGAAGACCCAAATCATGGTACTTTAAATTGCCTCAAATGTATGTGAGAGCTGGACATTGACTAAGGAAGACTGAAGAAAAAGCTATGCATTTGAATGGTGTTTCTGGTGGACTGTTGAAAGTACCCCAGACTACCCAGGAACAACAGCCTGCTAATGGAAGCCGGAAAGAGAGGCCGTTCCTCAAAGGCAACGATGGTGAGGTTTCCTGTCACATCCTGCAGACCTGTTGTTGTCAGGAGGAACCAGCCACTGGAAAAGGGCATCATGCTTACTAAAGTAGACGGGCAGCCAGAAAGAGGAAGGGCGGCAAGCAGACAGATAGACACACTGGCTGAAATAATGGGCTCAAGCCATCGTGGTGAGGCGGGGCAGGACCGGATGGATGGTGGGTGGTGTGTGAGGCTGCCGTGGGCAGGAACTGAATGGACAGCATCTAACAATGACAACCTTGTTTCTCGGGGCATCTGCCTGCTCTAGGATTTCATAGCAATGGAATCAGACAGTATTTTGGGGTTTGTATCTGACTTATTTTATTCAATATAATGTTCTCAAGGTGCAACCATATCATAGCACGTATCTGTATTTCATTTCCCTTTATAGTTTAACCCTATCATGTCTGAATTTTTAATTTCAGGAAAAAAATTTTGTTTTTATTCTTTACTTTCATAGTTATCAATATATATAACAACCAAAATATATTTTAAAAATATGAAATTTGCAATGTTTTAAAAATGTAACCAAATCATCACATTCAACCATGGATTTATAATACAAGAATAGAAAATGTACCATCATTTCTATATTTTTCTCATCTTATTTTATTATTAAATAAAAACAAACTTAAAACTTATTTTATTTATAAAACGTAATACGAAATTTAATTGTTTTTCATTTTAGTTAGTGTGAAATTGAACAAAATAATTTTTTTCTTTTGTGATACAATGATGAAATTTGCATTTGCTGCCGAAAAATACTGGCGCACTCTTGCAATTTACACTTTTGCATCTTCCTCTGTGACCTCAGGGTAATGGTGAAAAAGTTTGAATAGCAATATAATTAAAATTTTATATTATAAAATCAAAAATTTAAAATATAATACACATTTTATTTACCAATTTCATCCATATTAGCCTCTAGTTCCTTGTCTGAGTCTATACTGCTTCCATCTAGGTTATAAATTTGCCATTTTCCATAACACAAATCACAATCCGTGCTGTAGTAATTTTTGTCACTGTCGATTCAAAAGATGAACATAACGAATTTGTTACGTTTTGAAAAGTGGAACTACATAATAAATATAATGTTTTTAAAGAGTATTACACCGTTGACATAAAAACTACAGTTTTATGAACATATAAAAGAAATATCAACACTAAAACTTCACTAGATTGAAAATTATCATAAAATCCACTGAATGCAAATGACCACTTAACCTCAAACACACAGTCAGTCAAAACATGATGCTATTCAAGCATTTTGCTGCAAAAATGCGTGACTGACGGTATGTATTTGTACTAGTAAAGTGCGACAATTTAGTCGACATCTTCATCGGCTCCAAAAGCTTCATAATTTCGGTACCAGATACGTTTTAATTAAATGTTATAAAAACATCACACTCGGTGTTATAGGGTTAAAAAGGTCTCATTGTGTGCATATACAACATTTGACTTATCATTTATTGATGGATATTTAGGCCATCTCCATCTTTGGGCAGTTGGGAGTAATAGGGCAATGAACACTGGTATAAATGTTTCTGTTCAAGTCCCTGCTTCTTAACCTAGTCTCTTAGAAGTAGAGGTGAAAATTCTGGGTTATACAAGTATAGTAATTTTATGGTTAACTTTTTGAGGAATTGTCAAAATATGTTTAACCACCTGGCCCCATTTACATTCCGACAGCATTGAAGGAGAGTTCTAATCTCTCCCTGTTGGCGCGAACATGAGATAGTTTAAATGTTTCTGATGATGACTCTACTCAAAGGGGTGAAGTGGTTCGAAAGTTTCGAAACAAAGATGAGGGTCTGGTCGATGCTCTTCTTAATCTCCCCCTCCTCTTCTCCTTTAGCAGCATCCCAGCATTATTATCAACATCGTAGCTGCCACTTATTGAAAACTTTCTCTTCACGGCCCCAGACTTGCCCTAAGTGCTTTGTTTCTGTTATCTAACTTAAGCCTCTCATCAGCTTTGTGGACTCAGCATTGTTATTGACCTTCCTTTACAGACAAGGAAACTCAATCTTTTTTAAAAATCATTTTATTGGGACTCATACAACTCATCACAATCCATACATACATCAATTGTGTAAGGCACCCTTATACATTCGTTGCCCTCGTCATTCTCAAAATTCACTTTCCACTTGGGTTCCTGGAATCAGCTCCTCATTTTCCTTTTTCCCTCCCCCTCCCTGCCCGCTCCCCCCCTCCCTCATGAACCCTTAATAATTTATAAATTATTATTTTATCTTGTCTTACACTGCCCGGCGTCTCCCTTCACCCACTTTTCTGTTGCCCACCCCCCAGAGAGGAGGTTACATGTAGATCCCCGAGATCGGTTCCCCCTTTCCTCACCCTCTTCCCTCCCGTGTCGCCACTCTCACCACTGGTCCTGAGGGGTTCATCTGTCCCGGATTCCCTGTGTTTCCAGTTCCCATATGTACTGCTGTGCATCCTCTGGTCTAACCAGGTTTGCAAGGTAGAATTGGGACCATGATAGTTGCGGGGAGGAAACGTTTAAGAACTAGAGGAAGGTTGTGAGTTTCATTATTGCTACACTGAACCCTGAGTGACTCATCTCCTCCCCACTACCCCTCTGCAAGGGATGTCCAGTTGTCTACAGATGGGCATTGGGTCCCCATCACACTCTCCCCTCATTCACGATGATATGATCCCCCCCCACCCACCCACCTTTGGTGCTTGAAACCTGGGCCCCTCGGCCCTTCATAATCACACATGTTGGTGTGCTGCTTCCACGTGGGCTTTGTTGCTTCTAGGCTAGTTGGCCGCTTTTTTACTTTCAAGCCTTTAAGTCCCCAGACACTATATCTCTCAATAGCTGGGCACCATCTGCCTTCTTCACCACACTTACTTATGCACACATTCGTCTTTGGCATTTATGTGGGGAAGGTGGTCACACAATGATGGATTTTGTCCTTTTGTATCTGCTACCTGATCCCTTCAACACCTCATGTTCACACAGGCTTGTGTGCTTCTTCTCTGTGGGGCTTTGTTGCTTCTGAGCTAGATGGCCGCTTGTTTGCCTTCAAGCCTTTAAGACCCCAGACGCGATATCTTTTGATAGCCGGGCACCATCAGCTTTCTTCACCACGTTTGCTTATGCACCCATCTGTCTTCAGCGATCATGTTGGGAAGGTGGGTATCATGGAATGACCGTTTAGCTGAGCAAAGTGCTCTTGTATGAGACTCAATCTTAATGAGGCCAAGGACTTCTCAAGTTCCAATAGGAAGGTAGTGAAGGTGCTGGGGTCCACATTCAGTCCTTCTTATTTTAAAATCTGACATTTAAGTATTTTCTATAAGAAAATGATTGACCCTAGTAGAGTTCATTGTAAACCAAATAGAACCCCTTGCAGTTGAGTTGATACAGTTCACAGTGACCCTGCAGGACGGAGGAGAATTACACTCTGGGGTTTGGGAGGCTGTAATTTTCATAGAAGCTGGTTGCTCCATCTCTCCCCCTGTGGAGCAGCTGTGGTGTCAAACTGCTGGCCTTTCAGTTAGTAGATGAGCACTTGATGACTGCACCACCAGGGTTCTGCACTGTGTTCCTCGTCGAAGGATGTAAAACTGTTGGCTGTTTCTGCAGCATAGTTGTGGCATACGATGAAATCATCTTCTTATACTTGTCAACAGTCTGCAATTATGCAGTTCCGAAGACATCTGGAAAACACAGTTGGTTCCGTTGGGTTTTGCGCTACACGGGGCTTGATAGCCAAAGTATGTCACCTTCCCCTTTTCTCTCCACAGTGGAAAACTATTTTCATAGCATCTGAGAATTTCTTTATACATCATGCATGTCTCATTCAAGTCCTGAGCTATCTTTATGTATAACTCACAGTAAAGATCGTCATGCCCCACTGATTTCTATCATCCAAATATGTTGCTGAAATTCCAATTATGATGACTCTTTTTGGCTCAGCCATATAAATTCAGCCTTACAGTTTTGATTTTAAAATTTCACTATTAGCATAGAGACAGTTATTAATACGTTTTGCAATAAGCTCTCTAAGGCACTTTGAACTGAACTCTTTGTTTTCCTAAGAATATGGGCCTCATTATACTTGCTCCTGGGAATCTAAACTTTCTTTCAAAAGGACAGGGGGATATACACACACACACATATATTCGTTCATGTATACATATACATATCTCTTTTAGGTAAAATAAACAGAGATGTGTTAAAAGATTCACATGCTGAGACCCTGAGAAATGGCTTTTTCTGAGGACAAGTGAGAGAGGAAGAAAGAAGCCATAACCCAGAGAAAGACACACTTGGCGTGTTAACCACAGGCTACAAACAGCTTACTATCAGAAGTTCATCAGACGGTGACAAATATACATCACTCAAACTAAACATCAGCACATTAGTTAGTATCAATATTGTTTTAAAGATGTGCAATTAAATATGGAAACATATTTTCTTGTATCAATTCAATTTTATTAAATAGATACCATATTTGCAAGCTTAATGGCTTCAGTGGAAAGCATAATTAAAAATTAGTACATTCTCAGTTTAATTGTATAAAGATCACATAATAATGGTGACAGGTGGAGCCACATGGGGGTGGAGGCAAATTGGTCTTGTGTCCCAGACGTCAAAGACGTGCTGCAGACATCAGGGAAATGTCTCATGGTTGGGAAAGGTAAGGCAACACAGCAGGCTGGTCTTTGATACCTAGGGCTTTCATTTTTAATTAAAGAACATAACTCTGGTGAAAAGTCATCATATCATCCTATATTATAAAGGGCTTGGAAGATTGCTCAGTGAAGGAGATAGTGATTGAGAACATGTCTAATACTGTGCACAAAAGGCGCTGCAGATCTAATAAAAGAATAGAAATTGCCATATATTGAGTATCATCTCAGTGACTTCTCTGAGTACCTGTGTAGAAGGGACAAGTATTACACCTACTGCAGAGAAGAGAAAACTGATTGTTAGAGGAGGAGAATCGCTTACCCAAGGCCACAAATCTAGGATATGGGCGATCCAGGAAAGGTAACTTGATGTTTTGCTTTCCAAAGACTTTGTGTCGAGCCCCGTACCAATGCCAGTCTTAGGACCTTTTGTCCTAGAATGAAGGTTAGATTCAAAACTTGTCGTTTCTAAAAGTGCCTCCTTATATGATATGGTAAAATCATTTTTTTCCTCTGGATCTGTGAACCTATTGGAATAAGTGTTGATCTTGAATAAGCCACATTTCTAGCAGCTTCTCTTTTGGACAGTATTCCCCTCTGAACTCAGCGTGGAAAGTTATCTCTCTTTCCTGTTGGTGACATGTTATCCTGTAGCCCAGCAGTTCTCATCCTGTGGGTCGTGACCCCTTTGGGGGTCAAACGACCCTTTCACAGGGGTCACCTGATTCATAACTGTAGCAAAATTACAGTTATGAAGTAGCAACAAAAATAATTTTGTGGTTGGGGTTCACCGCAACATGAACTGTATTAAAGGGTTGCGACATGAGAAAGGTTGAGAACCACTGCTCTAGACTTACCAAATTTAGTGTCACAATGTTTCCTAAGGCATCTTCCTAATCTCTTACAGAAAAAGCACTTGTCCTCCTCTTTGCAGAAGCAAGAACAGCTGATCCCCGTCACTCATGTGACAGATATTTTGACACAAATTAATAGAACTTCCTCTCCTTTTTCTTTTTGGAGTTAAATGCTTCTAGTTCTGCTTCACCCTCACCCTTCTGTCATTCTTTCTCTTTTCCTACTCTTCTTATTGATCTTCTTCATATAGAAATTACTGCTACATAGGACTGATTTCCAAAACTGCCCATTATTCTACTTCCTATCATCCAGACCCTTTCAGCATCTACATATTCAACAGTCACTGAAAGTCAGGAAGGCATTGCCAGGCAGGCCTGAAATGATGACTTGGGGGGGGGGGGGGTTGTTAAACGTGTCTAAAGGAATATTTTCTGTTATTTTACAGACTAGAGGCAAAACATGAAATAAAATTATCACTAATTCTCAGCTGGTATTTTGTCTAATCGAATACAAAACAAGAAAGATGGAGTTGTTTCTGTTATGCTCCTTGGCTTATGCTTTCCAAATACAGCAGTTATTCAAATTTATGTATTTGAGTGCATAGCATGAGAGATGCCAATGGACCGTAAAGGATCCGAGGAAAAACAGATCACACTGACTCGCTTAAAGGAATTCGGCAAGTAGTAGCATTTGTGCTAAAGGGTAAGTGGGATACAGAGTAACAACTGGAAAGGAAGAGAAGTTCCAAGTGGAAGAATAACATAATCAAAAGCTTACAGAAACTAAAGTACTTTGTTTGCACAAGAGGAAACCGTTTTATTTTGTTCATTTCATTGGTCTGTTAAGGAACATTAGGCAATGAAGCTGGAAATGGGTCTTTGAGCTAGACCATTTAAGCAAAAGTAGGGTTTTCTTTAGGAAAGTCATTCTGGAAATCAATATACTATGAATTGGGGAGGGTAGAGTTTGGAAATAGGAAAATCTGTTTTTACATGGATGCAATTATGATAACCATGATCATAAATAGACATTGAGAGCTTATCATGTGTGTAGGGGAGGCCATGACATAGAACAGGAGAAACCTGTAATTCCAAGAGGATGGAAAATGAGAAAAGGCCTTGGGATTTGGTGATCTATCAGGATGTCAATGGCCAATATATAAAGGAGACATAACAATAGAATGAAGGGAAGTGCATAGAAGGGTCAACGTCCATGAAAGGGACACAGTGGCACATTGAAGGTCAAGCACAGTCGCTTGTTGGGTGATTTTTAAGAGACTTAAGCTTTTTTTCTTTCTTTTTTCCCCTCTTAGGTCATGATAGTAGTGTAAAGAGACAGCTTAAAGGGGAAAAGAAATGGGAGTCCCACAAGGGTTCAGAAAGGATGACAAAGCAGGAAGTATTGGTCTTGACAAGCTTTGGATACATGCTTTCTGAGATAACAGCAAAGAAATAATGAGAGGGTCAAATTATGAAGAGATTTTTGAGGTGCAGAGGGTGCAGACATGAATTCTTTCAGTCCAATGGGATGTGGAATCATCTGTGGGAGTGAAGGGAGCAGAGAGAAGTCTGGGCTTTAGAAAGTGAAGAATGAAAAAAAAAAGACGTGAAGAATATTTCACATGGGATCCATGAAGAAACAACAAAGAGTTAAGAAATCAATTGCTTAGTAGCTGATAGTGCTGAACCAAGAAGGGTAAATAGCACAGATGTATAAGGAACATCTGCAGGATGTTGAATGCAATGACAGCAGAGTAGCTGATAAATTCTTCGTTTGCCTTGATGATAAGTTCCTATCTCAGATGTAGGAGGAGTCAACCAGGAAATTAGTCATCTGTTTTTAATTCTGGTCAGCAAGAAGTAAAAATGCTGGGACTCCCGGGGTCTCATAATTATTTCACTAAAAAGTGTACAGCATCACTAGACAGGCTGTAGGAATATTAGGTAAGTCCATTTCTGGAAAGTTCCATGAGCTCCACAATATCTGAATGCAACAAGGCAGGAGGAGTACAGACTGATGGTAAACAGAAAGAATGTATAAATTTATTTTAAAACTGACACAAAGACCTAACTGAGAATAAATTCAAGAAGACATCACTTAACAGGAACATGAGTGAAAATGATTTAAGGTGAATGACAAGATATCCAAAGACATCAGTGATGTGATGTGGCCAGTATGAACTTGGACTGAATTACTAAAAATAAAATGTACAGAACAAAGCACGACCATCATATTGGATGGGTTTTGTTTGTCACATCTGAGAGGATGTTACCTATAACTCTTTTATTATTGGGAAATTTTGCCACAGGTCTGAAAGACCAGGAAAGAGTAGCAAATGTTCTCCTCTGCCAACGGGGCGTCTATGTCACTAATGTGGAAATATGTTGCTAAAGTATTCATCCAGTTTGATCACCTTAAGCCCATGGGCCATCTAAGGAAGGGTAGACAAGAAGAATATATCTTGCCCTTTAAGCTGAGAGAGAGGATTCATTCAAGATAATCCCCAAAGAGCTGCATTTGTGTCTCCAGGAGTTTGGGGTACAAAGGGACTTGCCTTTGTACTCCCCTCAGAAGACTAAGATGAGCAGGCTGAGTGGAGGGTCCTCTGAGAAGTCAAAGCACAGGTGTGGCAGAGAAGCCAACCTTGGGGAGGAGCTGCCCCACCACTGACTGCACGGAAAACACAGTGTGTGCTGGAATTTACCCATGGGATCAAGTCAACAAGAAAATGCAGGCTCTGCTGCAATTTGCTCTCCAGATCTAAGAAAATGAAAGTGGAGAGGACAGAGGCTGTGTGGGCAGGATTCCCATGAGAACAATTGGCACACATGGTTTTAGTCCTGGTTAATTGAAATGTGTTAATTGGGTCTTTATAAGCTAAAGTTACAAGCTTGTTAGGCTGACTGGATCTTATCTGGTACCCTAACTTGCTCTTGCTAGTTCTTCTCTTTTCTCCCAAATAGGGAAAAAACAAGAGACCTACTGAAATAACTGATCATGGGATCTAGGTAAACTAAGCACCAGGGAAGTCAGACACCGGGCAAGAGGCCCAGAGCAGTCTACAGAGTCAAAGGACTAACAGGAAAACTGAAACGAGAGGGGCATGTACAACACCAGAGCTGTAAGGATGGAGAAAGGTAAATCCAGTGTTGTGCCTGGTCAGGAAATGCAGAGAGCTTTTTTGTTGTTATCGTTGTTACACCTAATTTTGACAATCACCGTAATCAACTGCGCCAATCCAAATTGGGAGCAGACAGAAAGGCATTGTGTGGTATCTAGGACAAATGTTGGTTGACATATTGTTATTTGGGATTAAGACATCCTTATCCTATACCGAAATAGCTTTTAAATGTCTAAGATGTGCAGAAAAATATTAACTTGGAGACCCCAGGAAAGTGGTTATGACAGTTGAAAGCCTTATCATTTATTAGTGCAGTGATGGCTGTTCCATAATGCCTCTCCACTTTGCTTCTAGCTGGTGTTCCAGCCAGAGGGCTCTTTTCAATCCACAAATCTGATCGTGTCACCAGCTTGCTTAGCCCCCTTGAATAGCTTCCCACTGCTCTTGTAATAAAGACCAAATTCTTAACAAGGAGGGGCATGGTTTGACCCCTGAGGGAGGTGGGGGCTGGGTCCACACTCACAATTTTTATACAGGTTCTCAGAGTCTCCATGGCTGCCCTACCAGCTGCCACTCCCCACCTTGACACTTGGTTATCTTTCTCCTTCCCTATCCTTTAGATCTCAGCTCAAATACCCCTTTCTCTGGGCAGCCGCCTTCTGTCTGCACCAACCCACCACAGTCCTCTATTATAGAATGCCATCCATTTACTTTAAAGCACTGACGTCACTTTGTAGTTATACATTCATCCGGGCCACTCTTTGTGTCCTACTGCCTGCCCCGGCCCCCCACCTCTTAGCTCCAGGAGAGTGAGACGTCCCTTTTGTTCACCATCTCGTGCTCAAGCCCAACATTGTACCAAGATCCTGGGAGGCCTTCAGTGCTTTTGAGTAAGTGACAAAAACACTGCCCAAACTGGGCTTTCCTTGGAGAGTTTGAATTCTGTAAAGGGAGGAAAGTGTTAAGCAGACTCATTCTGGTTATATTTTAGTTAGATTCCTTCTCCTTCCACGCAGTGATTTATTTTAAAATGCGGAACCCTATGTGCACTAATCTTCCTTCATATTATATAGAAATCCGTTCATCAAAATAACCCTCCAACTCTACCTGGTATTCTCATTTATTCCCCATTTTCTCTGGAATAAATTTCAGTACTTTCTTGTAGGGTTCATCTTCTGTTGGGAACTGGTATAGAGAACATTTTATTTTAGGTTAATTCGGTAGAGATTTTATTTAAAGGCACCCTAAGTTACAGACATTGACAGGTAAATGTTTATGAAAAGATAGTATATATATAAACTGTATGCATGTGTGTGTGTATCAATCCTTCTAAAAATATGTGTTTTCATGGCTTGAAATAGGAAAGATTGGATTTGGGTGAAGAAAGCATTACAGTGTCAAAGTTTCCACCCCCAGATGTGCTATCTCTTTACCCTCGCCAGTTAAATTCTGCAGAAGCTTGTGCAATAAGCAGGCAGTCATGATTTCCTGATGACTGACTGAAGGACATGCGCTTCCCCTCCTAATGAAATCCTCAAACAGTGAGTCACAGTGCCAGCGGCACTGTTCTCCAAGACTCCATCACTGCTTATTTCTAACCCAAATTTGGAAAGGAGCGCAAGTCTGGATTCAACTCTTTAGATCTCTGCAAGGGCCTAGGGGATACATTTCCCCTCCGACTTCTCCTTCTCTTTCCCAGCCAACTTCTCCACTCCTGGCAGTAGGATTGACAAGCCCTGGACCAGAGTGCATAGTCTTAGTGACCATGGATGGTCAGATCATTAACCAATAAATCCTGACTGCTGATGATGCCAGGGTGGTAAATATTTCCTTTGTAAAGCCGCAGCAACAGACCCTGAATCATTTG
This sequence comes from Tenrec ecaudatus, assembly GCF_050624435.1. Classification (NCBI taxonomy): domain Eukaryota; kingdom Metazoa; phylum Chordata; class Mammalia; order Afrosoricida; family Tenrecidae; genus Tenrec; species Tenrec ecaudatus. Next base: position 108,937,489 of record NC_134531.1, on the reverse strand, counting down.
CTGAGTCATAGTAGAACCCAAGCCAAATAATCTAGATGAACACCTTCGATCACCGTGATGATCTACAAATGACAGAACGCCATCTGAATCTGTTTCTGGCCTTTTCTTTCTTTCTTTTAAAAATCATTTTATTGGGGCCTCATACAACTCTTACCACAATCCATACATACATCAAATGTGTCAATCACATTTATACATTCATTGCCCTCATCATTCTCAAGATATATGATCTCCACTTAAGCCCTTAGTATCAGCCTCTCATTTCCCCCCCTCCCTCCCTACAGCCCCTTCCTCATGAACCCTTGATAATTTATAAATTATTATTATTTTGTCATACCTTCCGACGTCTCCCTTCACCCACTTTCTTGTTGTCCGTTCCCCAGAGAGGAGGTTATATGTATATCCTTATAATCGGTTCCCCTTTTCTACCCCACTTCCTCCTCACTTCCCCCCTCCCTCATGAACCCTTCATAATTCATAAATTATTATTATTTTTTCATATCTTACACTGTCCGACCTCTCCCCCTACCCTCTTCTCTGTTGTTCATCCCCCAGGGAGCAGGCTATACATAGATTCTTGTAATCAGTTCCCCCTTTTTACCCCACATTCCCTCCACCCTCTAGGCATCGCCACTCTCACCACTGGTCCTGAAGGGATCATCTGTCCTGAATTCCCTGTGTTTCTGTTTCCTACCTATACCAGTGTACATCCTCTGGTCTGGCTGGATTTGTAAGGTAGAATTGGGATCATGATAGTGGGGGGTGGGGGGAAAGAAGCATTAAAGAGCTAGAGGAAAGTTGTATGTTTCATCTTTGTTACATTGCACCATGACTGGCTTGTCTCTTCCCTATAATTCTTCTGTAAGGGGATGTCCAGTTTCCTGCAGATGGGCTTTGGGTCCCCACTCTGCACTCCCCATCATTCACAATGATAGGATTTTTCATTCTTTGATGCTGATACCTGGTCCCTTCAACATCTCATGATCACACAGGCTGGTGTGCTTCTTCCATGTGGGCTTTGTTGCTTCTGAGCTAGATAGCTGTTTGTTTACCTGCCAACCTTTAAGACCCCAGACATTATGTCTTTTGATAGCCAGGCACCATCAGATTTCTTCACCACATTTGCTTATGCCCACATTTGTCTTCAGCGATTGTGTTGAGAAGCTGAGCATCATGGAATGCCAGTTTAATAGAAAAAAGTGTTCTTGTATTGAGTAAGTACTTGAGTGGAGGTCCAAGGTCCATCTGCTACCTTAATATTAAACCTACAAATATATGCACGTAGATCTATTTTCCCATCAACCTATATAAATATATTCACATATGTACATGCCTGTATTTAGACCTCTATAAATGCCCATTGCCTCCTAGTTCTTTCCTCTATTTCCTTTTACTTTCCTCTTGTCCCACTAGCATGATCAGCCTTCATTTGGGTTGCATTGCCCTTGATGAATCCCTACCAGTCTCTCATACCCTCTTTGCCTTTAATTTTAGATCACTTGTTGCTCCCTTGTCCCTGGGTTGGTCAACCCCACCTCCTTTTCCCCACCTCTCCCTCTCCAATGTTCCCACAGAACCATCGGTTCTGTTGTTTTCCCCTCCAGACTGTTCATCCAGCCTATCTTATCTAGATAGATATGCAGAGATAATAATATGCACCAAAAAACAAGACATAGCAAGACAAAGCCACCAAAGAGAACACAAAGATGACAACGAAAAAAAAAAACCAATGACAAAAAATATATAATTAATTAATTTTTAAAAGAAAACCCTGTAAATAGATCAAGGTCTGTTTGTTGACCTCTAGGAGTGTTCTCCAGTCAAGACTGATGGGGTGCCATGCTCTGCCCCTTACATCTATCCAAATCTGTTTCTGTCCTTTGACAGCACCCACCCGATACTTCTGCCCCTTGGAAAGACCTTTTCTTTAGGGGCATGGAGAGAGAAAATAGTTCTTCACTCTCTTCTCCAACACTGTAGTTATTGTCATTGCCAGATTTCTCAAAGAATAGGTCTGAATACACGACCTGTTTTCCTCACTCCTATTTCCCCGCAGTGCTGACCCCACTTCTCAACAAGTAACTACGAGTGTTCGCACAGAAATCCTGGTCGCCTCCATGTAAATTTTGTTTTCCTGATTGACTCTCCGGAGCTGGCCATTCTCATTCTTCTTGCTTCTCTAAAACTCCTACTGTAACTGACCCCAACTTTACAACTTTCAAAGACATCGCTTTCAGGTTTTCTTTTTTCTCCTGAGATTCTTTCCTGAATCTTAACTCCCTGCTCCCAAAGAATGCCAATCCCAAGGCTCAGGCTAGGCTTGCTTGCCTCCACTTTTCTCCTTTTGCATTGGAATTCATCTTGATGTTCAACTTTTCATTCACCTTTGCAGTAACTCCCTGAATTTTTTTCTGAACTTTTTTTCAGAACTAAAACCTTACAGCATTATCATCTCATTGAAAATCTCTACATGAATGAATTTCTTCTAGCAGTTCCACATCACCATGCCCCCCACCCCCGTGTTGTCCCTCCCCCCTCCCCTGTCAGCGCTCTTCCACTCACAAACACTTGCCATGCCTCTTTGCCTCCTCCTCCTCACACAATCTCAACATCCAACTCACTCCTAACAGTTTCTTGGCATGCCCCTGGCCTGCCCTGCTTCCCGTCCCCACTGTTCCCACACGAAAGCCCAGGTGCTTTGCACGTCATGTCGTAGTTGAGGCAACAGATTTGTAGATGATGTCTCCACAATACCTGTGTCTTTCCAACCCAGCGTCCATGCTGCAGTTCTGAGAATCATTTCACTACTTGAAAGCAACCTGGTGGCTTGTTTTTGACAAGTAAATGGTCAAACTCTTCATCCAGGTCTGGCAACAAAACATGTTGGGAGATCAATCAGTAGATCCCACTGCCTCGCCCTATTTTATAAAGTAGGCCAACCTTCGACTTCCTTCTTTTTAAAGGGGGAATTGATATTAACCTGGCCAAAAGAAGGTGCTTGCAAGGCGCCTCTTTAAAGCCTGGGTTCCCTCAGGAGAGGATGCTTAGCACTTTGAAGGCGTCCGAGGGTGATTGCTTCGGATTCCCAAAAAGACTTGGAGAAGGCTGAGAAGGGAGACACTGTGTGTCCCCTTAGGCAAGGTCCCCAAAGAGTCTGGACTTCTGAAACAATGGCTTTAGGGTCTATCAAGAAAGTGGGAAACAAACTCGTTTTCTTAGCAAAAATCCATATGCCAGAGTGTCTCAAAACAGCAGGGAAACACAAACCTTCGAACAGCAATCATGGGCTCAGTAAATAAGCCTGGTTTGTGTCCTGTCTTCATACTGGAATATACAGTAGAGAGCTGACTTTCTTCCTTTGGGATCCAGACAAGCTTTCCAAATTCAGTCATGAACCTGGAATGACAGAAGTTTCTTCCAACCAGCTTGGTAGAATGAGTGCTCAAGATAGGATCTAATTTTCAGTAAGCTAGCTATACTCTTCTCTCGGCTTTCCAGGCCCTCCAAAATTCACATCCTTTCATGCATTCAAGAGCCCTGCAGGCTGAGAGCCACAAAGTCAGTAGTTCAAAACTACCCACCAGCTCCACTTGGGAAAGACAAGTCTTTCTTCTCCTCTGAACAGTTAGTCTCAGAACTCACTGGAGCAGTTCTGCCCTGTCTTATCAGTTCTGTTGTAAGTTGACATCAACTCAATGGCGGTGAGGTTCATGCATTCACTCAACAAAAATATATTGTGTGGTTGCTACGTGTTTATTATGCCACGTGGGAGCACAAAAGTGAAGTACGGTGCTTTTCATTTTCAAGACATAATAAGTGGAAGATATGGCCAATTCTCTTGTTTACGCTTCCTGAACAAAGCCTTTCCCTGATTTAGGTTAATTCCTTATTTTTAAGGCACATTATACACATTTCTAATATTTTTGCTACCTCCAAGGAGAGATGGCTTTACATTTACTTGAATGAATATTTAATGATCATTTCTTTTATTTTTAATCCCCTCCAACCCCCTTTTTTAATCCAATCATTTCTTAAGTAGCCATTCAAGTCTAACTTATTCTGTGAGGGCTGGCATGACTTTTGTAGGCCAGTAACACCTCTCTTTCACAAATGTTTGTGTTTCTGATTTTCTGTGACACTCCTGAGGCGCAGGCAATGTGGAGTTTTACATTTTCATTTATCCCGGTTTCTCTAATTGTTCTGCTCCCTAATTGTTAGTAAATAATAAACCTAGACAAGCGGACTATGTTTTAGTGTCAATCAGGACTCAACCAGAGAGCCTCTCCTTTGCATAGTTCTGGCAGCAGAGGGCCCTGGCGGTCAGGAACAGGGGACATTGGCGGTATCGTGGAGAGATAGAAAGGGCATGTCTTCTCTGTGAGAGGCCTCTCTGGGGCTGTGCAGAAGACAGAGTGCAAGTTGTGGTCCAAAGCAAGTCAATGATAACAAGGGCAAGTTCACGCTTTCGTAATGTTAATTTCATTAGAACTATTGTCACTGCGTTCAGTTGCTGTCGAGGGAGTCATTTCCGACTCATAGCAACCCCGTGTGTCTTGACTAGAATTGCTCCACAGGGCTTTCCAGGCTGTGACCTTTCAGACAGAGTGCCGTCCTGCCTTTCAAGAAGCCTCTGACTGGCTTTGGACTGCCAGTCTTCCAACTTGAGGGCAAGCATTGAACTTTCGTGTTACTCAATTATTTTGATTTCAAGCCACCAACTCCTTTCAACAAATGTCTCTTGAACTCTTACTGTGTGCCAGGAATTCTTCTACATCAGTGACCACACAAAAGATTCCTCTTCTCTGGGGCTTTCCGCCTAGTCATAAAAGCATATGGTAAACAATAAATAACATAGAAATTCGAAAGTACAAAGTTCTGTATTAAAAAAAAAAGAAGTATGGATATTTGGTAGACATTAACTCTTGCTTCCAGGTCTGGTCTAGTCTTTGTCATTTCAGAAAAGAAGGCCAACCTCAGGTGGGTAATCAAAAATCAGACCAGGACTTTAATCAACTTTCATTTAATAGACTTGGAAAAGACCAGGGACACTTTGGAGGCCAAAGGGAATTAGTGGTTGGCCATAACTCCAATAATCAGGTGGGAAATCAATGATAACACTGGCCAACACACATTTTGGTGCCTCAAATATTAGACTTGTATCTGGGTATAGTTGACCTGCTGATTGTAAAAATGGTACCAATTTCCCCCTAAGAACTCTGGTTTTTGAGATAAAGAACATATGTCGTATATAACTCTTCATTCTGCTTGACTATAAAAAACAATCAGGCTATTTTAATGTAGTGCTAGTTAGCCTGAGATGGAGTGTATGCTGGCTTTTTGTGGTAAAATTAGGTGCCTCTGCTGATATTCAGGTCAGTTTATACTTGAGTATGTATGGGAATTTGTGTCCTACTAAGTAGTTAGGTCAAGTTATACTCCACATGGTGTCTTTTTATCCAACAATATATTTGAGCAGAGAAAACTATATCGACTTGGGATTGTCCACAAATATCACTTCACCTTTACTAGAAACTGAATAGCAGGTAGTGCCAATTTGTTATTGTAAAAATGCACCAGGAACAAGAATTACTGTGCAATAAATAAAGAGCCCTGATGGTGTAGTGAGTTATATATTTAACTTCTAACCACAAAATCAGCTGTTCCAGCTCACCAGCCATTCTGCAAGAGAAGGGTGAGACTTTTTGATCCCATACAGATGAGCAGCCTCAGAAACTCACGGAGAACTTCCATTCTCTCCTGCAGAGTTGCTATGAGCCATAATCCATTGATCGATAGTGAGTTTGATACAATAACCAGAGGTTCAAATAGTGGCCTGAAGCCCCAAATAGATCTGTCAGAGTTCAGACTCTTTTATTAAAAATTAAATGCTACAGTCTTATTATAAAATGTCACAACTTCTCCAGTTGTACACAGAAACTCTTAAAAGAGCAAGTTAGAATTATTTTTCTTATAAACAAGGTCGAGGTCAATCTCACCTCGGAATCATTTAACATGAATGACCCATTGACTTCTATATATTGCAATGTGTTTTCAAATGTTTGCTGCATGATTTGAAAAATAAATTATATCTTCAAAATATTTATGAAAATTGCTAGTCAGTCTTACATTTTTGGTACTCTAAATTGCCTTCACATCTTCTATATATGTGCCTTTAACATTTTTTTCCCGTTTTTCTCAAACCGTGTTCTGACGACACAATATCCAAACGTGTAGTGTCTGTTGCACAGGCTCCCATGCCCCAAAGAAAAACCCACTGCTGTCTGATCAGCTCTAATCATAGTGACCCCACAGCACAGAGAAGACCTGCCCCCTTTGGGTTTTCAAAACTTTAAAGCTTTTAAAGGCTGCAGAGTGACTGCTGGGTTCAAACTTCTGACCTTAGGACTGGCTGCTCAATGCGTAACCAACCAACCACTGTGGGTCCACTTACAGCTTCCCTTACAGCTGGACCCCCAAAATAACTCTGCCATTTACTTGGAAGTCTCTGAATATCTTATTCTTCTTCAAATATTTCATATCTTTTGTGTCTTATCCTGCAATTTAATGACCTGAATGCTTTTCATATTTAAAACTAAAAATCAGTATAGCTTAATAGCCAAAAATATAGTGGACCACCATATCTAAGGAACTAGACCTGATATGCAGCCTATCCAATGGAATTTTTGAATCAGTGCTCTAATTAATCCTAAGAACAGGCCCAAAGATCAAGATTCCAAGAAAAAAAAATTCGATGTTGGGCTATGTAATGCTAACGAATTGCAGGTTAGCCACCACAAGAGTAACTGTGATTGTGTTGAATTTCATGTGATTTTTCTTATTCTAATAATAACAGTAACTACTTCTGAAATACTATTGTGTACCAGATATCTGAACTTTGGTTACATTATCACCATTTGTGTTAGTCTGGGTAGACTAGAGAAGCAAAATTCATAAATACTCATGTGTGTATGAGAAAGAGCTTTATATACAAGAGCAATGGAAATATCCCAGCCCTGTCCAAATCAAGTCCATACATCCAATATTAACTCAGATGTCTGATACCAAACCATAAATTCCTTTTCAGACTCACACAACAAATGCAAGGTTACTGAATGCAGGAGGATCACAGGCCAGTGGGTGGAAAGTCTTGTGGATCCAGTGGCGGTGTAATCATCTCAGCACTGGCAGGAGTCTCTACATGGCTCCTCCAGCTCAGAGCACTAGTGTAGCTCCATGTGTCTTGTCAGCTGGAATGTTTCCCAGGGAGTGAGTATGTGTAGCCCCTCAAGTGAGCTATGTATCTCTTTAGTGCCTCCAAATGAGGTCATCACGCTGTGGCCTGATTAACAGGCTACACTCCACCCCTTCACTCTTCAGTCTCAAGTTGACAAATGTAACTACCACACCATATCCGTTCATACCTATTATCGCTCTCATGTAACAGCTAAGGAGCTATAGATAAAGAGATTACATGTAGCGTTCCTAAGGTCACATAAATGGTAAATGATGAGGTCCGGATTTGGGGACAGTGGCCTGCTACCAAAGCGGTCTTCTCAAGCACCACTTTCTATGACTTGATGTTGGTAAAGACAGGAGAGTCAGCCACTGAGAAGTTTGAGCACTAAACGAATAATCCTTGTGAAGATGAACAGGGAAAGAAAGTCCATGAACGAATGTGACTGAAATACACTGCTATTGTTCCTATCAGGCAGGAAAGGACAGAGAGAAAATAATTATGCAAAGCAAAAGCTGTATGAAAACCAGAGTCATAAGGCAAGTTCAATATTCTCATTTATTTATATCGAAGCACAGATCGGATGCCTCTCATCCAGATACACCCAGAAGGCCAGACAGTGATCAATAGAAATGCTTGTAAATCTTAGTAAATGTAACCTTTCTTAACAACTTGTCTTCATTTATTTTAATTAGTTTAATTTAAACCTCAACCCTGTGGATGTGGTCCATTCAAAACTCCCTTTGGAATTTCTCAAGACATTCATTTATGATCTTCAACTTATAATGCTTGCTTTCATTTTCCTTGTGTTTTCTGATTGTCCAATATGCCTGCTTCGCTAAGTGACCTCTTTTGAATGAGGGCATCTCTTTCCACTGCCATTTCTGTGGCTGCGGCGGGGTTTCCCTTTAGGTACCAATTTCTGCTTCGGAGTTATCTGGAAATTGTGTGGCACATTCCTGCCGGCCATCCCCTAAGCTGTGCTCTGCTGTGATCGCTAGGACAATATACACTTAATCCCAGGAAGGATGTCTTTTGTAACTTGCCAAGAACATTCCCTTAGTGTTTCTTAATCCAAAGACAGCTCTACTGCACATATGAATTGAGACACTCAGTGACATTATATGGTCATTCATGGTAGCTGGACCCCCAAAATAACTCTGCCATTTACTTTATATTTTAATTCAAAACCTCAAAAGTTTTCCTTAATTAACATCACCCAATTAGCACTCCTGCCTGTATGCTGATAATATTACCCTCGTACATTCATCTTGACTATTTTGATTTTCTGTGTGTGTATACTCACACGTGCGATTTGAAAAGTGCAAATGGCTAACACACTTAGATGCTAATCAAAGGTTGGTAGTTTGATGCTACCCAGAGGTGCCTTTGCAGAAAGTCCAGAAGAGTAACTTCTGAAGAATCAGCCAATGACAATCCTACGGAGTCCCGCTCCACGCGGAGTCAACTGCACGGCGCATAGTTTGTGGTTTTATAAAAAGGGCATTGACGGCTGGACTCACGTCTCCTGCTCCCTTTGTATTCGTCGCTTTCTTATCAGTCGTTGTGCTAAAGGACGTTGCTCAGGCCACAGAAGTGTCTCCACGCACGGAGCGGAAGCGCATGGAGTGTCGTCCCTGAGCGGACGAGCACAGGGCCGGATGGTTTGCAGAACCGCTCAGGAGATGCGCGTCTCCAGGTCTTTCTCGCTTCAGGACCCTGTCATCTTCCCTTCTCCTAGGACGCCAAGAGTGTTGGTTCGGTAAAGGGTACAGAAAGCGCCAGGAGCGGAAGGTATGCAGCCGGAAAAGGAAAAAAGATTTTAAAAGATTGTTCTTCCATGGTCCTAAGTGGACACTATTCATTGTTCGGCCTCAGAGCAGCCATCTGTCTTATGGCGAGGTCTTGTTTACTTTGCTTTGCACTAAAGGAAAGTTTTCCAAGCAGACTCATTTAGAATCTAGAAATATTTATTAGGTCTGTATGCTGTAGTATCAGAAAAATTAAATCCAAAGGAAAGTCATTCATTATGTAACATAGAAAAAAGAACGACTCTAAAGACAAAAGTCAAGTGTATTTGAACAAATTACCCATTCCTGTTGGGCTCTGTATCCCTACATTTCATTAAGAATTTATCAATTTCTTGGAAAGAAAGCTTACTGTACGGTGACTCCTTATCAATATTTAATGTGGCAGTGCCGGGAGCCCCGCACTGACTTTCTGACGGTGAAAACGGGAGCGGAAATAAAGAGCCTGCTCAGCTTCTAGTGGTGGTGCCTCAGCCAAATTACCATTTCGTTGTTGTCCTTTACATCCGAGGAGTGCTGATGACCAGGGCCTTCCTGGCCATCGACATGTTCTTGCTCCTTTCGTGTTGTCGTTCTTAACTGCAGTGTTTAATGTTATCGATCAGTCAGGAAGGTACGAGCATGCCCTAACACTCCCATGGTTATACGAGTTGGTTTAAACTGTTTTTTTTTTAAGTGGTGTATTGGCCTTCTCTGTCGGATTCCTGAAATATCTTCCTCCCCCCTCTCCTCCACATACTTTGAGGATGGCTCTCGTGTGCTAATGACATTTTTCCATTCAGGAAAATCTTAGCTTATTCATGCTAATGACAATTGATTATCATTCTATGTTAAGTAAACATAACATTTATTTAACATAGAAGACTGGATATTCTGCAGAGAAAAAAATAACCAAACAGGAAGGACAGGTAGTCCCCAATATAGAGAGAGAAAAAGTTATAGTTCAGGTCTGGAGTCCCTGGGGAAGACAAATAGTTATCTCTTTCCACCAAAATGTTGGAAGTTCAAGTTCACCCAAAGGCATCTCAGTAGAAAAGCCTTAGAATCTACTTCTCTGAAAACCAAGCACTGAAAACACTGAAGCAGGGGGAAGAAAAGGAGGGCTATTGTTGGAGTCCTATACTTGGGTGGCTGGTGATGTAAAACGTATGCCGTGAACTCATACAATTTCTCTCAGTAAGTTGTACGCTTGTGAAAAGTTGAATGGGCAAAAGTTTGTGAAACAGATATATTTACAATAATCACCAAAAAAGAAAAAGAAGAAGAAGAGTAACTGCTGAGGCTGCATCTTAGGTACAACCAATTACCTCCTGAGGTTTGGTTTATTGATTTGGAGGTGTGTGGTCATGGCTTTATAGGACATCCTGCTTAGTTGGCCTAATGATGTGTTTAGTATTTCTGTTCTACCTCCAAGCTCATTGTGTAGTACATAGAGTCTTAAAAGCCTGACAGATACAATAGTTGCACTAGATCCATCTGGAGAAACAAAGACGAGATATATAGAAAGAGAAAGTGGAATGTGCATCTAACTGTCTCCATGAACAGCTCTCTTCTTTTTCCATGAGACCAGGAGAACTGGATGATACCTAGCTCCCAATAATGAACATTTTGAATAAAGTCCTATAAAAGAATCGTGATCCAAAGAATGTATTTATTTACATGATGTGGCAGTATTCAAACATGTAGTCTCTGTTGCTCCATCATATATAGGAAGAAAATGCAGAATTATGTGATGGGGTTTTGAAAATGCAGAGAACTTTACTGCAGATATATCCATCAATATAATAGCGCATACAGGGGGCAAGTTTATGAAACCTTCTGAGCCATAACCAAACACCTTTAGGGAATGAGTTGCTGGACCTTTAAGCTCAGGGACATCATTTCAAGGAATATCAAGGTCAACATCATCCACAAAGGCAAAATTGTACATCCTATTTTGGTGAGTAGTGAGGGAGAAACTGAGGTCTGAAAAGCTGGTGAACAACCAGTTAAGATGCAAATATTTTCCTCTCCCTATGGGGAGCAAAGAAGAGTGAATGAAAGCAAAGGCACATAGAAACAATGGGTAAATGACAAAGGGACCATGAAAACCCTTGTCTCCATGACTCTGAAACCAGAAGGGTGCTCGGCTATCACTGCTAACGACTCTGAAGCTAACCACATTAGGGTATATTGGTAGAATGGGAAAAAATGTCAAATAAAACCTCAAACTCTTGAAAAACACCAGGTTCTCTGGTCTAATGGAGAGTGGTAGAAACACTTGAGACTATGGACCATAGATGTCTTTTATACCTTGAGCCAAGCTCACCCCAGTGACTCCACTCTCAGTCAAATCATAAACAGGCGTTTAAGTAGAATAATGGTGCCATCGAGGTATGCATTCCCTCCTCTCACCATACTTACTCAATCTGTATGCCGAGAGCATAATCAGAGAAGCTGGCTTATATGAAGAAGAATTTGGCATCAGGATGAGAGGAAGGCTTATTAACTGCCTGTGATATGCAGATGGCACAACCTTGCTTGCTGCTGAAAGTGAGGAGGACTTAATGCACTTGCTGGTGAAGATCAAGGACTGATTGCAGCCTTCAGTGTGGACTACAGCTCATGGAAAAGAAAACCCAAATCGTCACAACTGACCAGTAGGTAATCTCATGACAAATGGAGAAAAGCTTGAATCTGTCAAGGATTTTTGTCTTGCTTGGATCCACAATCAATGCTCATGGAGGCAGTAGAGAAAAAAATCAAAATTTTGTGTTGCAAAAATGCAAGATCTGAAGCCCAAGACCTCCGTAGAATATGGAAATGCAGGGAAGTTATTGCGAAGACTGAGGTGCTCCAGACCCAAGCCCTGATATTTTCAGGTGCCTCATTTGCATGTGAGAGTTGGACATTGGATAAGGAAGATCAAATAAGAATCGATGCATTTGAATCGTGGTAGAAAAGAATATTGAAAGGACCATGTACTGCTAAAAGGACAAACCGATCTGTGTTGGAAGACTTACAGCCAGGGCGCTCCTTCGAGGCAAGGATGGTGAGATTTCATCTCACGTTCCTTGGACACGTTGTTGGGAGAGAACAATCGCTGGGGAGGACAGCACACGTGGTGAAGGAGAGAGGTAGCAGGGAAAAGGAAGGCCCTCAAAGAGCTGGGTTGCTCCAGTGGCTGCAACAGTGGGCTTAAACAGAACAATTGTGAGCACGGCACAGGACCGGCAGAGTTTCAGCCTGTTCTTCATAGGGCTGCTACATGTCAGGACCAGCTCAATGGCACCTAATAAGAGAAACATACATTCCCTAGAACAGCCAATTATATGAGAGCCAAAGGGCAGCATTTGCCCGGGAATAAAGCTCAGAAGGCAGGAAGGGATAGAACAGAAGGATGGAGGGAACGAGGAACATGGCGAGGAAATGGGATGAGTGCTATTACACTGTGGGGATTACGATTGATGCCAGAAATCTAAATGCCTATGGATTATCGATTGGAGAGCAAATTTGCACTGTGAAATTTTATTCAAATTACAATAAAAAGTTTTTCAAATCAAGTAAAAGTGCACCCTGAGCACTTTCTCTATGCCTGCCCCTCCACCTCTGCCATTAGCAGGTTTACACGGTTTGTGCAGGTGAGTGGACTTCACCATGGACTTCACTGTGGTTAAAACATAAAAACCCCTGATCAGGAAAGTGCCCTGGTGACAAACCAATTAGACAGTAAGCACGTTTGGAGAATCCACCTCGGTAACACAATCCAAGCCCATACTCTAATAGCTATATTAAAGCCAAAAATATAGTTCTCATTCTTGTAGTTTTCAACCCTGGCATTTCCTGTTGCTTTAAGACCACTAACTGCATTTTGGATCATGTCCCGCCATTGCCTTCCACATGAATCAGGACCAAACATTATCTCTTCAGAGAAGGACAGCTCACCACTAAATGCAAGCAGGAGAGCCCACCCCTCCTCTGTGGACAGACTCCTGTGCCAGATGTTTGTGGTGAGTGGGTTTGAAGTCCATTGGCAGCTGTCTCTTGGGGAGTGCTCATTAGTCATCTGCATAGAAAGAAGCTTCTGGGGGTGACGAGAAAAAATGAAGCTTCTGATGATACATTATCCATTGCTTTTAATTGTATCATAATTGAACATGTACTTTTATTATTTACATTTGTAAGTAAAATAGTTTGATACATGTATGGGGCTATTAAGTATTTGTGGGAAAATTCCATTATCTTTAATTCCATTTTTTTCCATGAACTTTTTGAAACTCCCTGGTATAGTAAATAATCCTTGTGTTGTATATAACACAGGGGAGCCCATAAAAAATAAGACATATTTCAGGGATATCCGGAGCCCTGTGTTACAGTGGTTAAGTACCTGACTGCTAATCAGTAAGTCAACAGAATTCCCAGTCTTAGAAAATATATGGGGCACTTCCACTCTCCCCCACCCTGGCCATTAGACAGAGTTTCCAAGAGAAACAAATCCAGCAACATTCATCTATATGTAAAAAATAGCTTTATATCAGGAAGCAATTATGTATCAAGAAAGCATTCCAGCTCAGTCCAACTCAAATCCATAAGTCTCATGCTAGTCCATAAGTCCCTCTGTAGACTGATGAATGATGAACCAGGAAGCAGGACCACAGGCTGGTGAGTTCAAGGGAGCATGGATCCAAGTTGGTGGAAACATGGCGGTGTGCTGACCACTCGGAGGGTCCGGTAGACTACATGGAGCCATCCTTGAGGCAGCCACAGAGTCCTAGAACGCAGGAATGCAAGGTGACAGGGAGAGACCATCACTGTTCACCTTGCTCTTACACAAAAGGCTTATAATGTCAAGGAGGTGTCATCAGACTGAGAGTTGATTGCCAGGTTTGACTCCGCCCATAGCCAAGAGTGTTCAGTTGGCATAATCTCTGTCACAGTCACCTGAATCAGGATGGACCTAAGGACAGTGGGTCTGGGTTTTTACTGAAAAGATCTGTTCATTTTTCTTCTTTTGGCAGCATAGATACTTTGAAGGGTCTCAGTTTACGTAATATGATGGAGCTGCATCCAGGCCCAGAGTTGGGGGTTGGTCAATCAGATCATCCATTTCCCTGGTTCCACTTAAGAATGGCATATAAGCCAGTGAAGGGCAATGAGACTCAGTTCCAGGATTTCGAAGGGGCTCTTGGGAAAGATCTCTAGAGCTCGCTAGTCTGCTGAGTGGAGAAGCTGCTAAGCATGGGGATGGTAAAGCTGGTTGGGGAAGAGAAAGTGTGTTATGCTACACAAAGCAGAGTAAGAGAAGTTATAAACTGTCTCTTTGCTTAATCTACTTTAAATTGAAATTCTGTCATTCGAACTGAGACAGACCTAAATAATACATGGGTGTCCTAACCAGGTAGGTCAAGGAAATGCTGTGTACACTGTGCCTTAGCATTTCAGCAAGCATCTGACAGTGTTTCTCATGCAATCCTTGTGGATAACATGGAAAAATATGGAGTGGATGCCAGCACAGCCAGGTGACTTCATCAATAATTGAAGACTCGTGTCCAAAGAATGCTAATTCCATGTCAGTCTGAAGGAAATTTGATAGTGGTGTGCCGCAGGGTTCTTCCCTGGCCCTGTCCTTTTTGACACATTTATCAAAGGTTTGGATGAACATACTGATGGCATTCCTATAAAATTTAACAGATGACAAGATGATTGGAATACCAGGTAGTATATTGGATAACAGAGACTAGTTTCTGAAACTCTTCCTAGGCTAGAGCATCTAGCTAAATTGAACAGAATGGAATTTTAAGAAGCACACATGTACATTATTTGAATTTGATCCATAAATTTATTCCATAAATGACTGGGTAATCCTGGGAGTTTAGTTAAGTGCAATTTCAAAATGGGTCAACGAAGTAATACAGCTGCCAAAATAAACAAATAATGTTTGGTTCAGGTTGCATAAATAGAACATAATAGCTATCGAGGCAGATGTCATATTGAACCAGTTGTGGTTAGTGGGTTGGGCAAAGGACATGGAGCCAAAACAACGAAAGTGCTCAACTGTTTTGGCCTTAATGCCCAAGGTTCTCCCCTCAGGATGTCTAATCATATAAACAGAAAGGATGAAATGGCCAGTGGGAATGCTCACAGAGCGCTCTCTGCTCCACCTTTTTATGCATTGCATTTCCCTTTCTCTGAAGAGGAAGCTTGGTTTCTCTCTGGGGGAGAAGTTAAGCTGTGTTGTATGATAAAGGATAGAGAAAAGAGGAAAGAACAGAAAAGAATCAGAAAAAAAATGGGAGAGTTTAAAGATGGGGCTTCTGGAACACTTCAAAGGTATGAGAAAAAAGAAAAGAAAAAAAGGAATCAGATTTGGATTCCACTTGTCACTCAACTATGAATCCAGAGTGGGGTGTTTTTTTGGCCATATCTACCTGGCTTTAGAAACAATAAAGTCCCTGGATTTATAAGTGGCATGCAGATGGAAGATTTCTCATGTATTTACTTTTCAGTCAGGGTCTGATTCTCCCTTACGCTTGTCCTCTCTGGTTCACACAGCACCTTGGCGGGAGAAACTCCCCCATTCCTTAGCAAGAGAATATGGTCGTGGGGTTCATAGCTCCAATATGACTGGGTCTGCAAGTAGATGAAGTAAACTTCTTGGGGTGCTGCTCATAAACATAGTGGTGGAGGCTTTGAATAAGGGAACCAGATAAATTAAAATAAGATAAGATATTGAAACTTGGAAAGAAGACAAAATTGCTATTTTCCTGTGGGATAATTGTTTGCAGATCATCTGATTAAATGCATATAAATATAAGAGAATCCGCAAACTTTTAAAAGTATTACACAAGTTCAAGTTCAGCAAGGTTAAGAGATAAAAAAGAGAAATGACATTCTTCCACATCATTAATAACAAATCAGAAAATCAAAACATTTATAAAAATACAAAAGTTAACCTATACAGCAAATTTTATTAAAATACAATGAAAAGATTTGTATAAATACAAAGTTATATAAGTAGATTAATAAATTTTTCAAATAAAAGATATAAATACCTAAAAGTGATTTATAAATTCTATGCAATTTCTTTTTTTTAATCATTTTATTGGGGGAATCATACAATTCTTATCACAATCCATATATACGTCAATTGTGTAAAGCACATTTGTACATTCATTGCCCTCATCATTCTCAACATTTGCTCTCCACTTAAGCCCCTGGCATCAGTTCCTCATTTTTCTTTTATGGAATCATTTTAGTTTTTATTTTATTAAGAGAGAATATTTATTAAGTCTTAAACAGGACAAGGACCAGAGCCGTATCATCGGGATGAGGGAGCACATTAGCTCAAGGTGCTCGTGGTGTCCAAGGGTTTGCTGAGATACAAAGCTTTCAAAAGGACAGGGGGAGTCAAAGATGAAGCCTGACACCACTTCACAATGCCCTCCGTTTCGACATCATTACATGGGGGCCCAAGAGGTTTCCTTGGTCAGGACTGCGTATTTTCAGGCTTGAGGGATAAAAAAGACTAACCATTGCAAGTATTCACAATGATTTTCTACCAGGGGTCCTCAAACTACGGCCCACGGGCCATATGCGGCCCACCGAGGACATTTATCTGGCCTGTTGGGTGTTTTTGCCCCATGTATTTTTAACTTCAAAATAAGATATGCATAGGAATTTGTTCATAATTTTTTTAACTATAGTCTGGCCCTCCAATGGGTCTGAGGGACAGTGAACTGGCCCCCTGTTTAAAACGTTTGAATCTAGACTGTGATTGCTTCACTCCTGGATTATGACTGAGGTGGGGAGTTTATTGTGCCAACCTAGCCAATAAACACAGGTGGGATTAATTGAAGGGTGGAGGGATAAATGGCTCGGTGAGCCTTGCCTTTCGAGTTCTCGGGTGTCTTGCTTTCTGATAGTCTGATAGTCTGATAGTCTGGCCAGGGTCCAGCTGCCTTAGCCTGGTTCAGCTGGCAAGGCTCACTTCCTGCAAGACATCCCTGAGGAGAAGCCACATGGACCTACCCAGATGCAGCCCTGGGTGCTGGAGCAACCTTTTGGAGACCCCTGCCAGCGCTGAGATGTTTACACAGTCACTGACTCGGCTTTCCTCCTGCAGGTGGTATCATTGCATCCGTTTTGTGAGATGGAGGAGGACTTTGTGGACTGGTGTTGCACATATGGGTTAGTGTTGGACTTGTGGGCTTGGGCAGCACTAGGTTGAGATGTTTTCTTGATGCACACTTCACTTTATATAAAACTTTCTCTTACACATGAGTTTCTGTGATTTTGTTTCTCTAAAGTACCTAGACTTACACAATGACTTTCAGTGGGAGATGGAAGTTTTTCAGAGAACTGAACTGTGGGAAAATGACCTTTCCTTAACTTTGGAAGCTTCTTTGAGACTCTGAGAGTCTGGACCGAAGGAAGAGGCATCTCCAGTTGGAGTCACAGTGACCAACAGTGAGAGGACGGTGATGACTAGCTCTGGAGATGACTTCACTGAGAAAACAAAGCATCTTAAGATGGAAGTGGACATCTTGCCAGACAATCCCAGAGAGGTGCTAAATTCCATGACCAATAAAGCTCTCCATGCAGGAGTGCGTTCAACAGAACAGTGCTCTTTTTCATTTCATGTATACTTGTTGGCCCTGATGTATGGGTTTTAAGTAGACGTTGTACTAATTCATTAAAATAACCAAAAATTTGTTAAAACCATAAGGGAAAAAAACCACGTGGGACCAAACTGAAAGGAAGTACATAAGGTGATGGAGTGTAGATGTTTCTCCCACATCATACAGTGCTAACTTTATATCCTAAGACCAAGTCCTTGCAGTAGAATTACCGAAGACTTCTATATGGTCACCATTCCTTCACTTCAGACTTGTTCCAACTCAAAATGTATTTTGGAAACTTAGGTCCTTCTCTTAGCTTTAGTTAGCATTTAAGCCAGTAAGTTTCTTTTCCTCCATTTTCATCAATTCTCTGCAGTCATTTGAGAATATTTTTGAAATGCCTATTTCAATATTAAACATTAAAGAGAATTGTGTTTGGAATCTTGTTGACTAAAATTTTGCAGTGGGAGACCGAGATTCGAACCTGCATTGAAAACTTTGAGATAATATTTCCCTATGCCAAGCCACAGTTGTGAAATGGTTATTTTATCCTTAATTGTGAGTTCTTAATGAAGTGAATTTCCCTAGGTTTTCAGCATCTGTGGGGACACCCCTTAACAAGATTGATCTAAAATCAGACTGTGAAGAAATAGCTGGGCTATTTGTCCTATGTTAGGACACTTTGATATAATGAGGTTGCTAATAATTATTCCCCCAAACACCAATTATTCCCAAACTGCTTCTACAAATAGAAGACTCAGAAATTAATGCTAAGCCTAGTTTATTTGAGAGCCTTATTATATTACAACACACACACTACCTAGCTCGTTAATATGGAGGTAATACAACAATAGATGATATTCCTGGTACATGAACTTGACTACCCTTTCACAAGAAGACAGAGGAAAACATATTGAAAACCCAGAATTTATTTTGCTGCACTGAAAAGAAAATAATATTGCCATCATATCTGGCCAAGTCATTGGTACCCTGTATCACAGGGTAGAACTATCCCATGGGATTTCCAAGGTGGCAATCTTCACAAGAGACCACCACATCTTTCTTCTAACGAGTAGCTGGTAGGTTTGAAACACCCTCCTCTTGGGTAGTAGGCAAGCACTTGAACGCCAGACGTACAGAAATCCTTTCCCAGCAATAGTGAATTAAATTAGGCTGTCAAAGCCTGTCAGCTTCACAGTGTATTACTTGAATCTACCTCCTATTCACTCCCAACTAATAGGCCCTGAACTCCTTCTTCCAGAGGGGTGCCTCACCTCTAGAGTTCTAGCCCGTTCCCAATGGGGCCCAGAGCTGTTGCCTTATCACCATGGTGACATTCAGCGCTGCTCCGGAGGTCTGAGCAGGTGAGTCAATGTATGGAGCTCATTGGCTGAGTCAGGGAGAGTGAATAGAAGAGCAGTTGGAAGTCATGGGCGATGGGCAAAGATCGTTATTAGGATGATTTTCTGGGAATTCTTTAGAGGATGGGCAATTAAGTAAAATCAGAGAAGAATGCAGTTGAAAATAATTGGACGTAAGGTCAGCAAGTTTGGTCTGAAGAAAGTACTCTCTAGTGGGGATGAAGTCTTGAGAGATCAGACGGTCATTTCTCCAAATTTATTGGGAGTTACTTTTAAAAAATTCACATGTGAAAAAGTTCCCAGTCAATTGGTATCATCTTTTGGCCTTGTAGGCCTTAGGAAGTCCTTCAACATTATATTCCCTACACGGGTTCCCAGGACTCTTTCTGTCTTGAAAATCAATTTATTCTCATTCTTCACAGAGCTCATCATTGTCCAAATACTAGTGGTAACATTTTTAGAGAATTACAGTCACAGAAAGTGGCTGATCCATTATCTTTCACTCATAATATACCAATAATCTCTCAACGTAGATAATTGTGCCGTTATTTGCGGCATGGTCCCCGCTACAGCAGGTGCATTTAGGAAGGAGGACAGCCTCGCGTGATAGGAAAAGATCTTCTCAGGAAATAACTTTTTTTTTAATTGCCCAGCTCTTCATAAACATTGCCACCTGCAGATAATCAGAAAATATACCTAATAGTATCTACTTTGTTTTATTTATCTTCTGGTACCTGAATTATTTCTTCTGTGAGGAAAAAAATATATATTCAAGACATTTTTTTCATTGCACAACCAAGCTAAGCACAGTGCATTGGCATTTAAAGTGAGATTGCATACATGTTAGCCTACATAAAATAGGTCAATAAAACCACTGTTTATGTGTATTCTTTTTTTAGAACGTCAATAGAAATACCAAGACGTTATTTTTTAAGACACATAATATTTGTCTCACTAAAAATCAAGGGGGGGGGGTGTATGAAAAAATAAAAACTACATTATAAAGCTGAAGGGTGGGTATTACCTCTCAAGTAGCGTGAGAGGAAAGAGGTCTCGCCCTCTTTCTGCCACGAGAAGCAGCGTTGGCTCGAGACTCAAACAGGAAGACCTCAGTGGTGATAATAATTCTAAAGACATTCAAATAAAAACACCTTTGCTTTCTCGTTTGCATGGACAGTTTAATACATACATGGGGAGGTTTTAAATGTGAGTGCTAGCAATTGGTGTGGAGGTTCTCTGAAACGATTACTACAGGAAAACCAAAACGATGTCTCTGCGGCTGTCCTGCTAGGTGCCATCCAGTTGGCTCAGCCACATACGCACTGTCTGCACAATAAAACAAAATGATGCGGGGCCAGAGCCAGCCTCACAGTGGAATCTTGAAGTCCATTGTTGCAGCCACTGTGTCAATCCATTTCCTCAAGGGTCTTCCTCTTTTTTTTTTTTTTCTGGCCTTCTACTTAACCAAGCATGGTGTTCTTTTTCAGGGGCTGGTCTCTTCTGATAATACGTACAAAGTATGCGAGATCGAGTCTCACCATTCTCCTTTCGAAGGAGCATCTGGCTGTACTTCTTCCGAGGCAGATTTGTTTGTTCTTCCGGCAGTCCGTGGCACTTTCGATAGGCTTTGCTAATGCCATATGCCAAGTGCGTCAAATCTTGCCCAGTCTTCCAGTTGCCACACGCAGAGGAAGCAGGTGAAAAGATCACGGCTTGGCTCAGGCCCCCTTATTCCTCAGAGTGATATCTTTATTCCTTAACACTTTAAAAGATTTCTTTTGCAGCAGATTCGGTCAGTGTGATGTTTTGTTTGGTTTCTTGATTGCTGCTTCCATGAACATGGGTTGTAGATCTAAGGAAAACAAAACCTTTCACAACTTCAGCCTTCATTCATCATGACGTTTCAACTGTGTGGGTTTTTTGTTTGCTTTATTTTGAGTTGTAACCCAGTCTGAAAACTGAAGTCTTTGAATTTCAAGAGCAAATGCTTCAAGTTCTTCATCACTTTCGGCAAGGCAGGTCATACCTTCTGCATATGGTAATAAATCTTCATCTAATCCAAATGCTGTGTTCTTCTTCATGTAGTTCAGCTTCTTGAATTATTTGCGCAAAATATAATTGGATGGACTAAGTATGGTGAAGGATGGACTAAGTATGGTGAAGGACTAAGTATGGTGAAACCATGCAGTATTTTCTGTTCTGTTCTAATGATTGCCTCTTGGTCTATGCACACCTTTTCAGAAGGACAGGCAAGCGATCTAGAATCCCTTTTCCTTACTGTTCTGTCTATAGTTTTTATGCTCCACAGAGTCCAGTGCCCTTGCACAGCCAATGAAACCCGGGTTTTCTTTTTCTGGTACTCACTGCCTTCAGCCAAGATCCATGTACTGTCAGGAATGCTCTCCTTCAGGACACGTCGTCTTCTGAATCAAGTTTAAATGCCTAGCAGTTCTCTGTGGAGGCATGCTGCAACCATTTGTGAATTATCTTCAGCAAAAAGTTACTGGCATGTGAGAATAATGAGACTATTCAATAAATTCTGTGGGGTCACCTTTCTTTGGAACGGGCACAAATACGGATCTCTTCCTGTCAATTGATCAGGTAGTTATCTTTCAATTTTTTCGGTATAGATTGGTAAGTGCTTCCAGAGCTGTATCAACTAAAGTGTCACTTGGTATTCCATCAATTCCTGGAGCCTTGTTTTTAACTAATGCCTTCAGTGAGTCTTGATCTCCTTCCTTCAAAAGCATTGGTTCTTGGTCATATGTGTGGGAAGCCGCAGCTCTCGCCGCCATTACAAGATGGCGCCGGGCAGTCAGGGCGGTGGCCCAGTTAAGTGGTAAACAACCACTTAGAGCATGCGCACTGCTTAGATGACGTAGTCATAACTCCACCCTGGAGTATGCTAATAAGGGTTCTGGCGAACGCACCAATCAATGCACAGCACGTCCCCATAGAGCGCATATAAGCAGCAGTAGTTTGGGGCTTCGGGGTCTTTTTCCGCATCTGCAAATCGAACCCGCATTAAACGCCTGTGGAAGAATCCTGTTGTGGCGCGTCCTTCTTGCTGGCGAGACTGAGCGCGCGACAATATGCTGCCTCTTGAAACACTTGAAGACTGACCAATTCTTTCAGGTCCAGTGACTATTATTCCTTCTGTCTTCAGGATACTTCCTGAATTATTTAATGTTTGGCCTATAAAAGGCTTCTGTAATGCAAGTAAGGGCTTCCGTTTTTTTCTATAGTCCTTTGAGCTTGACTTATGCTGAGTGTGCACTTCCTTTTTGACCTTCTACCCCAAGGTCTTTGCACATTTTATGACACTACTTTGTCTTCTCGGATGCCCTTTGAAATGTTCAGCTCTTTTACTGCGTTTCTTCCATACACATTAGCCATTAGCCATTCTAGATGGAAGAGCAAGCTTCAGAGTTTCTTTGACATCCATGTTGATATTTTTTGTGCTTTTATCTTTTTAATGATCTTTTGCTTTCTTCGTGTATGATGTTCTCAATAACATTCTACAGAACTCACCAGGATTCTGTCATTTGTTTTCAATGCATCGCTTCTTTTCTTGAGATGGTTTCTAAATTCAGGCAGGATATACTTAAAGGCTCTATCACATACTTAGTCACTACAGGCCCCTATAGACCAGGATGGAATTGCCCCTGTGAGTTTCTGAGATGGTGCCTGTTTATGGAGTCGAAACCTCATCTTTCTCCCATGGAGTGGCTAGTGGCTTCAAACTTCTCATCTTGCAGATCGCAACCCAAAGTGCAACCACTATGTCAGTGGCCTTCGCTTAGTTGTCATACTTCTTTTAATTTTATTCCATTTCAGCTTGAACTTAGATGAGTAATGATGGTCTGTTTCACTCCTGGCCCTATACCTTGTTTTGGTCTGCTGGGATGGAACGTCTCCATTGTCTCTTCCCACAGATGCGGTCAATGTGATTTCTGTGTGGTCCTCCTGGTGAAGTTCATGGACATGATCACCAATTACAAAGGTCTAGCTGGTCTCGTAAAATTCAATTTTGTCAGCTCCAGCTTTGTTTCAATCGCCAAGGTCCTATTTTCCACTTACTAATCCTTCTTTGTTTCCAACTTCTGCATTTAAATTACCCAAAATTATTAATAAATCTTAATTGCATGTTGAATAAATTTTAGATTGAAGATGTTTATAAAATTCTTCAATTTCTTCATCCCTACCTTATTATTTGGTATACAAATTTGGATAATAGTTTTATTAACTGATATCCCTTGTAGGCATATAGATAATATCCTATCACAAGGAGCGTTGTACTTCAAGATAAGTCTTGAAATGTTCTTTCTGATGGTGACTGTGACCCATTCCTCTTGACGTCTTTATCCCCAGTTTACTAAGTCATATGATTGTCTGACTCAAAGTATCTAATACTAGGCCACTCGGCTCACTAATGCTGACAATATTGATCTTTATGTGTTCCATATTATATTTGATGACTTCTAATTTTTCTAGAATCATACATTTGTCATTCCAATTATTAATATTTCTTCTCATTTGGAGTCATCAGCAAATGAACGTCTCCAAACTTTCCTCCATCCACATCATTAAAGTCAAAACTATATCATTAAAGTCAGAGCTTTAAGGAGGAAGTTCTTTCCTGGCCATATATTTCCATAGATGTGTTCCAATATGAGAGGATCATCTTCCAGCACTATGGATGGATCCTTGCTATTCATGACGTTTTCGTGGCTGATCTCTCACAAGGGGATAGCCTACTCCTTCATCTGCACCCTCTGCTGAACCCTGCTCACCATGGGTGACCCGGCTGGTCTTTGAAATGCCAGTGGTGTTGCTTTCAGCATCAAAGCCACACGCAAGCTGCAACAGTCTGCAGCAAACGGAAAGGTAGTGGTGGAACAGAATGGTTCTCTTTACCAAAGGTAAGTGGGAAAATCTTTTCTCAATCTTTGTATTTGAAAAATTATCTATCTAAATAATTGCAATGCCTCCACGTTTTGTACTTTTTCTTTCGGCCCGATATGATGGCCCATAGCCCCAAACCTAACCCCTCTTCATTTGTTCCTATGGTAGCCGAACTGTTTCCAAGTTTGTTTCCTTTTTCCATTTGGTAGATAGCTGGTTTGCTTCATTAGCATCCAATCATAAAACATTTCAGTGCACTTTTGCTCCTATGTACATAGTATTATTTTGCAGAAATTTTTTATTATAATTTTCAACTGACTGTTATAGTTCAACTTGACTATGCCATGATTTTGAATGATTTGGCAAATATTAGTAATTGTCTTCCATTGTGGACTCTAATTTGAACAGCTCATCAGATAAAAGGGGCAATTTCCTTGGGGGGTGGGGGTGGAGGGATGGAGATGCAGCTAACAAATTTGGATATTTGACTTATCTTCCTCTGATTTTAGGTTCTTTGGAAGTAAGCCAGCAGCTTGCTGCCTGGCCTAAAGGTTTTGGGATTCATCGGGCACGCCAATTGGGGTTGGCAAGCCCTAGCATTTATATTAATGAGGAGAAACTTCCAGCCTGATGCCTAATCCATGTATTTGGTACTTTCCAGGCTCCACGGCCATGTGAGCTATTTCCTTGAAATATATATCCCTTTGTGTGTGTGTGTGTGTGTGTGTGTGTGTGTGTGTGTGTGTGTGTGTATATATATATCAGGAAAGACCAGTCCCTGGAGAAGAATATACTGCTTATTAAAGTTAAGGGGCAGGGAATAAGAAGAAGGCCCTCAACAGGATAGACTGGCACAGTGGCTGCAACACTGGGCTCAAGCATAAGAACAAGTGTGAGGATGGCCAGGTCTAGGCAGTGTTTCGTGTGTTACACACAGGGTCGCTAGGAGTAGGCACAGGCTTGATGGCACATGAACAACCATACCCACACGCACTCTACCAGTTTTGCTCTTCTAAAGAACTCAGCCTAAGGCACAGAAATAGTATGTAAGTATGAATGCAGAGTTGAACGTATTTTCACAGAGCAAGCATACCAGATTAACTAGCCCACAGATCAAGAAACAGAACATTGCCAGACACCCAAACACGTGCTCTCCCTTTGTTTATCCTTACAAAAACTACCACTATTTTGTCTATCAGAGTTTTGAGCCCAATAAAAGTAGAAGCATATACTATTTACACTTTGCCTGCCTTCTTTTTCTCAAAGCTGTTTGGGAGACGTCGCTGCTGTTACATGTGGTTGCAGTTCATTCATTTCCACTGCTCTATAGAATTCCATTGTATACATATACTAAGACTTAATGTGGTCCTTACACAAATGATACTTGGTTTGTTTCCAGTTTGGGAATAGCAGAATCTATAAATATACTTTTATGTCCATGTTGGTGAATTTATTATGTATTTTTATTTCATACATACCTCAGGGTGAGATATGTTTCCCAAGTCATCATAATATTCAGCCACAATTGCCCAGGGGAGATACATAGAGAGAAAAGGGAAAAGCTACAATCAGAACCCTGGGGGAAATTGACCTTAATTTAAGAAAGCGAAGAATAAATAAAATTATAAACAAGCATAGAATCATACAAATAAGAGGAAGAGCAATCAAGGAATAAGACTATGGAAGCCAGTGTGCTTTTCATGTGTTTGTTGTTCTATGCAATTTAGTCTATGATTTGCAGTTGTGTGACATCGAGCCAATTTTGTTTGATAGTACCTCTATCGGGCAGAGTACAGCTGCCCCATAGAGTTTTCTAGGAATAATCTATGGGAGCAAATCGCTCCATCTTTTCTCCCACGGAGAAGCTAGTGAGTTGGAACACCATTCAGTCAGCAGCAGTCCAGAACTTAACTATCCCACCAACAAAAAGCCTTCGATTTATGAGAACTTTTGTATGTAACAATTTATATAAACCCAAAGGCTGACAGCCATCAAATGCCTTCTGCCTCATGGCAGCCCTCGAAGGGTAAACTGCCCTCCTGGGTTTAGAGGCTGCCACCTTCTACTGCGGAAGAAAGCCTGTCTTCCTCTCTCAGAGTGGCGGGTGGGTTCGAACTGCTAACCCGATGGTTCGTAGCCCAAAGTGTAACCAGTACACCACCAGGGCTCCATTCAAGAAACAAACCGATTTCAACAATCGCCAGGGATTTCCCTGTCAAACTCCCCTCCTCTCTGCTTGATAACCTCTCATCTCTTCTCCAGCTTTACTGCTTGGTCAGTTTGCAAATAGTGTCTAAGTGAAATCAGAGCATTTTGAGGATGGCTTTTTTCAGGTAGCACAATGCCCGTAAAATCCATCCAAGTTGTTGCATGATTTACTATGTTTTTAAAACCATAAAATGCAAAGGAGATGCAAATTGAGTCCCAAAATTTAGATGTACCTTCTTTTATCTGTATTATACTGAGTCAGGTCTTTAACAAGTCATCTGGAGTTTATTCATTGCAGTTAATGATTAAAAGTACATTGAAAAATTAGGGGAAATAAATATGTGCATTGATGAAGAACTATTAACCAAGGTTTCAGGTGTCCTTAGGAAAGAAACATACTGTGTGGTTTTGGAATTGTGCTCTGCAACTTGATACACACACTCAATATAAAAATTCACAAAGTAAACATAATTTGCTATTGCCAGTGAGTACCAAGGGCCAATAAGTATTTTATTGACTGTTATATTTGGGGGAAATACAACTCTTCTGAAATTGATTTGGGAGCTTATTTAATCCAGAGAAAGCTTTCTTGATTTTGCTCTTCCTTAGGATTTTTCTTGTCTGCCATAATCACTTATGGTTGTCGCCTCTCTACCAAATGCCATTGTGGCTCCATATTCAAATCTATCTGCAATCGTAGTCATATTTTCCAGCTACTGACAGCTGTCAGTCTTGTGACAGGTAGTATTTATGGTAATATACTCACAAATTGTTTAAAAGAAAAGAAAAGTGAATGATTTATGTCTTGGGTTTAAGAGGTTAAATTTGATTTTATTGTAATAAGACACTTTGAGGCAGACTTCGTTTTGCTGCTGGGCGCCTACTGGAGTCCTGATGCCATCTTGAGTAAAAGCTTTTATCCATGTTGAGCCAAAAGACGTATTCATTCTTAAAAGGAAAGATTTCTATCATAATTCAAAGACTTCTGAGTAGATTTCTGGGAGAGGCTTTATTCTCCTAACACCTTGCTATGTAATACAAATATACGGAAAACTTCCAAAAATACATCTTACCCACAAGAGCCCTTTGCTTCCACCTTCTCCTTCTTGATTTACTAGCACCATCTTCAGCCATGTTTCCCAAACGTAGCTGTGCTTAACGTTGTGTATGCGTCCTCTCAGTCACCTTGACCCTGGGTCTTCCACTCGCCAGTCCAATTAGAAATGTTCCTTCATGTGGAAATGCATACTTTTTTCATCTACGCAAAGAGGAAACACATTGGAAAATTATACATCTGAACAATTTTTACTTGCAAAAGTTCTTACACATTAGTAAGATGAAAGACCCAAATTGAACGATGGAAAGGTATCACGAGTGGGTAATTTATGAAAGAAGGAAATAGATAGCCGACAAATATATGAGGAATTGTTCCACAATATTAGAAATATGTAAACCCAAACTTAAAAACTAAGAAGCTAAGTTTTCATTCTGTTTTGATGGTCAATGATTTTGTGAAAATGAATATTTCTTGTTTCAGCTAGGATTCAGTGAGACAGGCACTTCCTCCGGTGCTTGATGAGAATATTAATTTAAATGCAAGTTTTAAAGTCCACAAGAACAAAACACCTTTAAATATGCAGATAGTTAACATCATTGTGTTTTATATTTTAATTTACCGAGTCCCTAAGAGCTGAGATTGCTAGACAACCAAATTCCTAAGGGTCATACCACTCTAAAGGAAGAATTTATAAATTCTTTCGCCTTTGACAGAGCAGAAAAGAAAAAGGTGGCTGCCCTAATACTGGGTGTGATGAACACAGCTAAAATGATAACAGATCCCTAAGCCCAAGTAGGGGTTATTGTGGCCATTAAGAATCCTGGGAGCTGC
The DNA here is from genome assembly GCF_050624435.1 of Tenrec ecaudatus. Lineage (NCBI taxonomy): Eukaryota > Metazoa > Chordata > Mammalia > Afrosoricida > Tenrecidae > Tenrec > Tenrec ecaudatus. The sequence continues at coordinate 108,909,488 of NC_134531.1, read as the reverse complement.
TGACACAGAGTCCCCACTCACTCAAGCATCTTTCCGCAGGCTTCCGCCAGCTGCTCGTCAAGAAAGATTAGGGTTAGGATTTCAGTTTCTAAGACAGCTCCTCTCAGTGGGCATGAAATACTACCCACGTCTCCAGACCCCGCTGTCACATGAAGCAGCGGGCAAGGCCACTAGAACAGGGGACAGGAATCTGTCCAAACTCCTTCCCCCACGTCCAGGCCAAAGTTTCACTGTCTCTGCGAGAGGAGCAAAAGCCAGAGCCCTCTACGGTTAGGAAGGTGTGAAAAACCGGCTTCCCAAATCCCCAAGAGGTCAACTGCTGTGGAGACAGGACTGGAAGCCAAACCAATTTGCTGTTCATCAAGGCAGGAAACTTTAACAACCATTTAATAGCGTAGTAGGTGGAGCAAAAAACGTTACCTCGCAGCATTGTTGTGAGAGAAGAATTTAATGACACGAAGCTCGTATAATAATTTGTCACATGCAGTGAGTGCTCACAATGTGTTAGCCCTTATCAGCTTTCTCCACTCCAGTCATTCAGTTATCACTCCATTTGGTTTTACCTTCCAAAACTGCGGAGACGCCGCCTTGACTGCTGTCTCTGTCCATGATCGTGTTGTTCTTTTAAGTGTTGTATTTTTTAACGTCATGGACGGGAACAACTAAGAATCTAAAACCGATGGCAAGGGGAAAGTAGCGTTCCAGACGGTGTGGGAGCAGCTATAATGTAGCCAAGAGGAATTACTGAGAGGCGAATGCAGGGTGAGCGTGATAGTGGGGAAGGAAGACGGTCAAAGGAAATGGAGGAAAGAACCAGGAATCAAAACCTTTCATAGAAGTATAAACATAGATGTGTACATTCCACATCATTGCCCACGCTTTATGAGTCTAAAGAGGAGTTTATGGACTACTCTCAGACACATGGGCTAACATTGGACTTACAGACGTGATCTGGACTGGGCTGGGATGTTTTGTTGACACATAATTACTTCTTGACTTGAAGTTATCTCTTCCACATAGATAAGCATCTCTGGATTTGTTTCTCTAGTCAACCCGGCCTAACACATTTACCTACCCTGGATTTCATACAAGGAAAACATACTCTGCCCACCAAAAAGCAAAAGTCACCAACAATAACAAAATAAAACAGAAAATCCTCAACTCAAAAGAAAGAAGAAAATAATTTTTAAAAAACCAGAACAAATCAAATCAAAAATAGGCCCAAAGGGAAAACAAATGATAAGGTGTTAAAATTCAACCCAACTGTATCTGCAGTGATTAACTTTCTGTTGCCCTCCATCTGCGGGAAAGGCCATGTAAATGCCTGGTCAGCGGGCTGAGAGAATTCAGTGCAGGCTGCGTCCTCATGGCGACTGTGCCATCTCCCGGGGACTTGGCGCTCTCACTCTCATTCATAGACTTCTGCAAAACATGTTGGAACAGAGCTTTCCCTGAACATTTTAGACAAGTGGGATCAAGATCCGGAAACATTTCTCCGGAGAATTGGAACAGAAAGTGAAATATGCACGAAGCAAAGACTACCAAGGGGTGAAAGCACATCAATCAAACCCAAAGTCCATGGGAACAGTTTGCATGATGCTCAGGCATTTGGCTTGTTGACTTTGTGTCCAGCCAAAGAAGAGTCCTTCCTGTGTATTACAAGAGTGTGAGAAAGCTTTGCCCAAGAAGTCTCTCCCGGGATAGCGCTCCTGCTCGTCCCTCCCATCAAGCAAGGGCAATTCTGTGACAGTTTTGATGACAAATCATGAAGCCTCTGCTTTATTGTCCTCGTTTGGCTCCTTCTGACTTATTTTTCTTTCCTAATGTCAAAAACAAACACTTTAAAGGGCACCTATTTTCCATCAGTTAATAATTTTAGAAAAGAATGCACTGATATAGTTAAATTTCCAGCACCCTCAGTTATTTAGGGATGGACTCAGCAATTGCTATCATTGCTCCCCCAAAATATCTTTTTAAATTTATTTTTTATGTTTTTAATCATTTTATTGGGAGCTCTTACGTTATTGCAATAAATCATAATTTAATCAGATCAAGCATAATTTTACAATTGCTGCCCCCATCAGTTTCAAAACTTTTTCTTTCTTCTTGAACTCCTTGGTATCAGCTCCTGTTTTCCCCCTCCCTGCCCTGCCCTACCTCCCTCTTATACATAATTAGTATTATTATTTTATTCCATTGCCGTATCCGGCATCATCTAACGTATCCGCTCACCTGCACTTCTGTTGTTCATTCCACTTGCATGGGGTTATGCAGCCACCAGTGCCATGAGTCACCCCTCCCCCACCCCACTCTCTTCCCATACCCTCAGAAAATCCTTTCTCCCATTACTGTCTCTGAAGGATTATCTATCTTGGTGTTCATGCATCAAACGATGTTAATTACACAAATGGACCATGCAGGTCTAACAAGGTTAATAGGTGAAACAAAGACCATACTAGTAAGGGAAGGAAATATTAAAGAACTAGAGGATCGTTATGCCCCCTAGTCATCAGTGCTATACCACACCCTTCGGTGTGGCCCTTCTGGTAGGGACTGTCCAATTATCTTACCTTTGGGTTTTGAGTCTCCACTTTGTCTGTGATCCTTCATGTTAATTGTATTGCGTGGTTTTGAACTTCTAATACCTACTCCTGTTGACACCTCGTGATCACACAGGCTAGTGTGCTTCTTCCATGTGAGCTTTGTTGCTTCCCTGCCAGATGGCCACTTGTTTATCTTCGAGCCTTGAAGCAGCTATATCTTTCAACAGCTGGGCACCATCAGCTTTATTCACAATATGCTTATGCACCCATCAATCCACCATTTTAACTAAAATATATCCAACTGAAAATTTTTCAGTTATATCACAGACTGTCTCATCTTTCCAGACTATGGTTGAAGTCACTGGGCTAGATGATCTTAAAGATTTCATCCATTTTGATTTTTAAAAAAATTAACGGCATATAACATTGTGCCCATGAGGATGGTGAATTCCATCTTAAAGAAAGTTCAAATCATTTGTTTATTTCCTTTTCTCCTTTTTTTTTGGGGGGGGGGGAAGAATCTAAGTAATTTATTCAGTAAGCCATAGTTTTATTCCCATGTTTTTTAACAATCATTTTATTGGGGGCTCATACAACTCTTATCACAATCCATGCATAGATCCATTGTGTAAAGCACATGTGTACATTCATTGCCCTTATCATTCTCAAAATATTTGCTCTCCACCTAACTCCTTAGTATCATCTCCTAATTTCCCCCTTCCCTCCCCACTCCCCCTCCCTCATGAACCCTTGATAATGTATAAATTATTATTTTGTCATGTCTTACAATGTCCGACGTTTCCCTTTACCCACTTTTCTGTTGTCCATCCCCCAGAGAGGAGGTTATATGTAGATCCTTATCATAGATTCCTCCTTTCTACCCCACCTTCCCTCCACCCTCTGGTATCGCCACTTTCACCACTAGTCCTTAAGAGATCATTTGTTCTGGATTCCCTGTGTTTCTGGTTCCTATCTGTACCAGAGTACATCCTCTGGTCTATCCAGATTTGTAAGGTAGAATTGGGATCATGATAGTGGGGGGGGGGGAGAGGAAGCATTTAAGAATCAGAGGAAAGTTGTATGTTTCATTGCTCCTACACTGCACACTAACTGGCTCATCTCCTCCCCGTGAACCTTCTGTAAGGGGGTGTCCCATTACCCACAGATGGACTTTGGGTCTCCACTCTGCACTCCCCCTCATTTACAATGATATGATTTTTCATTCTTTGATGCCTGATACCTGATCCCTTCGCCACCTCGTGGTCACACAGGTTGGTGTGCTTCTCCGATGAGGGCTTTGTTGCTTCTGAGCTAGATAGCCGCTTGTTTATCTTCAAACCTTTAAGACCCCACACATTACATCTTTTGATAGCTGGGCACCATCAGCTTTCTTCACATTTGCTTATGCACACATTTGTCTTCAGCAATCATATCAGGAAGGTGGGCACACAATGATATGATTTTTTGTTCTTTGATGCCTGATACCTGATCCCTTTTCCACCTTGTGGTCACACAGGCTGATGTGCTTCTTCCATGTGGGCTTTGTTGCTTCTGACTTAGATGGCTGCTCATTTACCTTTACGCCTTTAAGACCCCAGATGCTATATTTTTGATAGCAGGGCACCATCAACTTTCTTCACCACATTTGCTATGCACACATTTGTCTTCAGCGATCATGTTGGGAAAGTGTGCATCATGGTGCCAATTTAATAGAACAAAGTGTTCTTGCATTGTGTAAGTACTTGAGTGGAGGTCCAATAACCATCTGCTGCCTTAATACTAAACCTATAAATATATGCATGTAGATCTATTTACCCATCATCCTACATAAATATATTTACATATGTACATGCCTGTATTTCAACCTCTATAAATGCCCTTTGCTTCCTAGTTCTTTCCTCTATTTCCTTTTACTTTCCTCTTGTCCCACTAGCATGCTCAGCCTTCCTTTGGGTTTCAGTAATTTCTCTAGGTTACATTGCCCTTGATGAATCCTGACCAGGCCTCTCACACCCTCCGTGTCACTAATTTTGTATCACTTGTTCCCCTGTTCCTTGATTGGTCAAAACCATCTCCTTTCCCCCATCCCCCCTTCTCCCATGTCCTCCCAGAACCATCGGTACTGTTGTTTTCTCCTCCAGACTGTTCATCTAGCCTATCTTACCTAGATAGACCTCCTAATTTTCTGGTCTGGCAGCAGGAGCTCCAGACGAGTGAGTCTTAACTAGTCACCATTTTCTTGGAATCCTCCTTTTCTCCTTTTTATAGGGCACAAATCTTACTATCTGATTGGATATTGACTGGTTGATTGACACATATGAAGGACATATTGGGCAGTTCTTTCGAAAAGGACATGGAAAGCTATATAAATTCCTTGATCATATTTAAATACCTTTAACAATCTCCATTAACCTCGAATACCCCAAGCTATTCCCATAGGCCCTACAACTTACACAGAACCTAAATTATATTTAGTGCAAGGATGAGTCCATCCGCAAAGGAAATTTGAGTCTTTGTTTTTCAATGGGTGAAAAAAGTTTGAATAAAATCTTTTCTATAAATATATTTATAGCATTAGCATATTTATAACTATCTTATTTATCCTGAATAAGCTATTGTAAGTCTTACATTAAGAGATCAGATTATTTTATTCATGTATAATAAATGTCATATTTACAAGGCAAAAATATCATTTAGGTATCTTGGTTCTTGCCTCATAAATTTAAAAGCAAGCGATTATTGATTCCTTTTGTTACCTGTCAATAAACCCAAACCAGACTCACTGCCATTGAATCAATGCCGACTCATAGTGACCCTATAGGATGACCGAACTCGGAGACTGTAACTCCTTGTCAGAGTAGAAAGGCCATTTGTTTTTTTTTATGCAGCTGGTGGTTTTGAACATCTGACCTTGCGATTCATGGTCCAGTGTGGGGTTTGCTAATTTCCCTCCAAAGTACATTGCAGCTCAGTAATATTGTTAAATTGTGTATGTATGTGCATGAGCACAAATGAGAGTATATGCATATTTGCAAGTGTCCCTGTATGTGTACAAAACTGAGACCGACATCAGTCACCAAGAAGATCCAGACCCACCTGCGTTTACTCACTGAACTGTAGACTGTACCCATTTAAAATTAAACCTAAGTAATTTTAAGGCAAATTGGGGGAATATAAAACAGAATAATGGAAATAAGGGAAAGAAAAAAATATACAGGGAGGAACCTCTAGCAGTTAGCTATTTTAGACTGTGAAGTGTTATCCCAAGAGAAGCCAAGACGCTTGATCACTTGAATCATTTAAAATTGGACTGGACTAAGCACGGGAGAATATACCACTGGGAGTAATCATGCTTTGACAGAGAAAGACTGAGAGATCGTTTCCAATTCTAATTGCCATGATCCTGTGTAATTCGATTTGAAATGGCCTTGCTATTCTAATTCACAAAGATCCCATTTTTCCTAACTCTTTCTATTTCATAATCCTGCTTCTGATCTTCCTGTTCCTTTAAAGGAGTAAAGAAACCCTCCTCTCAGTTCCCCAGTATTCATTGAATTACACTCCCAGTTTCCTTCTCGCTCTCTTTCCTCCCTCCAGACAGCAGGTTTTGCAGACTCAGGCGCAGCACTCAGGACTGGGCCGGCAGACAGTGATTATCATCACCCCTGCTTTCATCCATTAGAGGGGTGTTAGCAGGTAAGGGGTAGGGCTGACAAAGAGGTTTTCAAAACTGGTCAGCATAAATGCTTCCAGGAGGCCGATTCAGGATAATCTATTGAAATATGGATCAGAAATATTACCAGCTGAGGCTGAATGCCTTTATCTGTTGCGTTTAAGCCAAAGCAATAGAATGCTTTCATGGAGGAAAAATAACAAAAGCCATAATTTTATGAGGAGAATTGTCTGTTCACATCGTTTGGGGGTTAATTGTGTGAAATGGTTGCCATTCTGTCTGGGTCCAGTGTCTGTCTCAGCCGTTTTATTTATTTTGAGATGCTTCGGGGGTAAGGTCCCTGGAGACATGAGTCCAGGAGGCCTTCTGGCTTCCAGCAGCCAATTTGTGACCAGATCAAAGAGGTCCTGCCGTCCCAGGGGCCTGAGTTACACTTTGGAATTTACAGGTGTTCCTCATTTTACACAGCGCATCCATTTTGGAAAGAGATTGCCAAGTTGATTTTAGTGCATTGAATTTTATTATAATGCAGTAATACACTAAACTTACCGTTGGTAATGGCTTCTGAACTCCAACTTTACTTTCTCTTCGTTTATTTTTTCATTAATTATCAAAATTGAAGTAGAGCTGTAAAGTACTAAATATACTAAACTTACTATTGGTAGTGACTCCTGGACTCCAACTTTAATTTCCCTTCATTTATTTTTTTGTTAATTATCAAATTTGAAATAGAGCCATGTAGTAAATTTCCTTGTAATCTAAGAACATTTTCATGTTTTATGGAAAGTTTTCTTTACCTGGTAATTTTTATTTGACAACTCAGAAAAGGGAGGATTAAAACTGAAAAATCAATTTTAAAATTTGAACCAGAATTTCGAAACACTTCACAAACAGCAATGCTAATGTTTTAAAGCTTAAGAACGTGTTCAGTAATGCTTCGTGCTTAAATTAAGGAGTCCTGCAGGCATTATGACTTGAGCAATAAATCTCTAACTGCATAGTGACTGGGTGGTTCAAGCCCACCTGCTGCTCCTTAGGAGAAAGATGGGGCTGTTGGCTCCTGTAAAGATGTGTAGCTCCCGAAGCCCTGCATGGGGTCAGTGTGAGTTGGAATTGACTCGTGGATCTGATGGTTGGTGTTTTTTTTAAACCTCAAATGATTAGAGTTATAAATTTTCCCATCATACCTTACTAGCATTAATCCTTGATTTTAAAATATTTATAACCTTTGGGAAAATATGCATAGTAATATAACAAACACTTATGACCCTGCACTCGGAAGTTTAAACATGTAGGCGCGCTGGTGGTACAGTAGTTCCCTGGTGTGCTGACCTCAAAGTCGGCCACTTAAAGCAAAGCTGCTATAAGCGAGAGTCCTGCGAAGTTACCCTTCTGAAACCCACAGGGGTAGACCTACCGTGTCCTACAGGGGCGCTGTTACCCTTCTGAAACCCACAGGGGTAGACCTACCGTGTCCTACAGGGGCGCTGTTACCCTTCTGAAACCCACAGGGGTAGACCTACCGTGTCCTACAGGGGCGCTGTGGGTCAGAAGGACTCTATAGAAGTGAGCATGTAGCTTGTTTCTAATTTCACGACTGTAAGCGCGGCAGCTCTAATCATGTCTCCTTACGCATAAATTTGAATTCTTTTTAAAGGTCTGTACTAAGAATTAGAATTGCTGGCTCAAGCAATTGCACTGAAGTTCGGTGCCAGCCAGTAATTTCGACTCACAGTGAGCCTATGTGACTGTTCTACGTCTGGCCTTTTTTTCACATATTGATGTAGTGACCTCACCCTAACACCCACTATTTGAGTAGATATGGTGCAAAAATTTATGATATCTAATGGGGAGCACTATCCCTTCTTATTTTACATTTTCAAATTTATCTTGACTATTCTTTGACCTTTATACTTTCATATGACTCATAACCAGTTTCTGAAGAAAGTCTTTTAAATGGTAATGCAATAATGAACATGTATGATTTATTATACTTACAGCAGATAACTACCCCTGATTTATTGGTTTCTCGTCAATATTAAATATAACCTACCCTGTTCTGACACTTAACAACTTTGAAAACAAGCCTACCACGCTCTCTCTTAAGCAGTCTTTTTTTTTTTTCATTGTGATTCGGGTGGATGAGAGTTTAAAGAGCAAATTCAACCATTCATCACATTTTGCTTCATGCCATTGATTGCAGTCACCACAAGATAACATGCTTCCTCCTGCTTCTTTCCTATGGTTTTCCATTCCTCCTTTTTCCTATCTGTATTGCCTTCGGAATTTTGTCCTTGGGCAAATGGTGTCCTTTTAATTTGAGTTGTTCTGAGGAGTTTGTACTCTCCATAGGTGCTATTGTTCACTTTATGGACCTACCGATTCCCTGAAAATTGAGCCATGGGGGTGAGCGCTTTTCCAGATTTGAAGGATGACTAAGGGCCTGTTCAGTTTCTCAACCAATCAGCTATGGAGCTGAACTGGGCACCATTTCCTTCCATTGTGGATGGGGCTGCCACAAGTCACAGATGGCTGAATGGCCGCTCACAATAGCCACACGCCAAACATCATGAAAAGAAGACTGGAAGCTGCCATTTAAAAATATTTAACTATGGTGACATAAGTTAAATAAAATAAAACTCAACCCAAAACTTGGTGAACATATTCTTCACCAGACTAAAAGCAATATTGTAAAAATTAAGTAGTCTCTTCTTTGGAAATAGTAGTTACTTTGATGAAGAGCGCTGTCGAGACAGCAAATGTGCATGCCACATTCTCTTGCTCACTCTCTTGCATGCACTTTTCTCAAGGTTTGGTGAGAATACTTCACAGTGAAAGTATGAGAATCCCTTGAGGATCGCTGAGCCATTTAATTTTTGTTCTGGCATTTGGCCTATTGTGTTTATGAGGTTCTATTGAGAAATGAAATTGATGATTTCTTCCATAACCACAGAGAAAAAATTGAGAGTTACTTATTTCAAACCACTATTATAACCTTTCAAGTTTTTCTGGAAAAAATATATTCTTTCCAAAAAGGGGGTGAGGTCAGGAGGGAATGGCTCGCTATTAAATGTCTAACTCTTCCATATCAGCCTATCCCTCAACATGTTCAAAATTCACAACACAATTGAGTCCCCCAATTGTAGTTGGAGATCCATCAGGAGATACCACTGTCTCCACTGATAAATCTCTTAGTTCCTGTTCATCAACATGCTATTGTCAAAGACAAGAGTGGACTTGGAGTTCCCAGGCCACCACCTTGCTCTTAATAAGAACTTAACTTGGTCAGTAGATATTTCCTGCTCTTGGCTCAACAACCTACCTTCCTAGTCCCCACGGTCCCCTGAAGACTTAAAGGAAGTCAGCAGTAAGGCTTTTTCTAACATCTTTCCCCTCGTGTGAACTGTCCTTTTAAGATTTGTTTTTAGGATGTAAACTCTAAAGTTGCAATTTCTATGAATTTGTCTAGGGCCATGGTTCTCAACCAGGGACAAATCTGGTCCCCAGTAAACATCTGGCAATGTCTGGAGACATTTTTTACCATTACATCTGTGGGAAGGGAGGAGGTTACTGCTGGTGTCTAGTGGAGAGAAGGCCAGAGATGCTGCTCCCATCCGATGATGCACAGGAGGGCCCTCACTGCAAAGGAGGACCTGACTCCTATTGTCCACCTTCTGCTCCAGAGTTAGCTGGCTAATTTTTCCATCCCAGGTTGAAATGCGCTTGTTTTAAAGCATTATATTTTGTTTTTGCTTTTCTCAAGATAATGTCCAGTAATAGTAGAAACTAATGTGATTTCCTATCACCTTGCACAAGAATAAAGCTACAATATTTGCAAAGTAGATAACCTTGGTTGTCACTCAAAATGTAAACTGTCATAAGGGATAAGAGATTAACTGATTTCACTGCCAACTTTTATAGTGTCATTATTTTCCCCTCTAACTACCTTCTCAATATCCTTGCTGACGAAGATGTTTTAAAATAGAAGACAATTAGAGGCTTTTTGTTTATGAAAAATGAAGTGTTCATGCACAAAAGAATGCACAGTGGACCTTTTATAGGATGTTTAAAATCTCCTTTTATTAAATTTTTTTCTTAAGTGGCTATTTGTCACTTAATATGAATTCCTGTTGTTGCCGTTGCCTGAATGCATAAACACCAATACATGTAGAGCTCCCAGACAGCCTGCAGAGTGTCACACCAGCTGACTGGGCGCTGCGTTGATTTTTCAATCTCAAAGTCACATTGCATGAAAGTTTGTCTGAGAACATACTATAATGAGCCCTACAAACTGACAGCCAGAGAACCAGCTCTTAGTCACAGATGAGTTTTGTTAGCCAGTATGAAATTTAAATTTGCTTTAATTAGTTGCCAACATTAGTGGGGCGCAGGATTAGTAGTTTCGTAGTAAGAGTTTCAACACTTTTCACTTGGGGCCAGCAGTCCTGCATGAGAACAGCCCACTGAAGCCCAACGATGTCTGGACACTTTAGACAGGGCAGGTGCACTCCGGCTGGCCCCAGGTCTCCCCGGACGGCTTCACTCACACACCTGTCAGGCTGCCCCTGGGGTCATTAGAGTTTCAACGCCTGCTCTATTGCAATTGAGTTCAGCAACAGCAAATGTTGGCTAGTTAATATAACCCAAGTGTTGTCTCATAGCCAATTTAGCAAGTCATACAAGAAGTCAGAGCACTGAGGCCATTTAGGAAGGTGGTAGGAAATTTGATGAGGGGAGTGGTGAGTCTCAGCTGCGATTCAATGGAAGCTGAGAGGTTTTTAAAAAAGAAAGAAAAGAGCCACATTTTAAAGTGAAAACAGATTTAGTCATCAGATTTGGCATCTTTGTTTCACTTCTGCAGGGAAATCTGAATTTGGTGAGAGAAGGACAAGCCAGGTAGTAAAAATGAAGAAGAGCCAGCCCTGTCCAGAGCATGGCAGAAGATGCCGCCACAGAACAGGCCCACGTGCCATCTTTGTCCCACATGATGGGGTCCGAGCACTCAGCAATCACCATCATGATACACGGAATTCTGGAAGAGCTCTTTGAGGCAGAACTCAGAGCAAGGCAGGGGCATTGTGATATTCTGCACTCGGAGTATGAAGCAAAGATGGAGAAAAGCTCAACTTCAGTACCAGAACACATGATTCTAAGATATCGGGAGAATGAGAATTGAGATTTCAAGGTTAGGGCCCAAGCCAGAACACCAGTCAGGTTAGAAAACACGAGGGACAAGGGAGAGCAGGAAGACAAAGTTTCTGACCCCCATATTCCTGTGTGGGCTAATGATGAGGATCATGGGAGACTGGTGGAGTGGTGGGACGGCTAACCACAGTCAGCAGGTGGGAACCATCAGCACTTCTCAGGAGAGCGACAAGGCTTTCGACTCCTTCAAAGAGCTACAGCCTTAGAAACACACCAGGGGCAGTTCTCCTCTCTCCTGGGTAGTCGCCCAGAGTCAGAATCCACTCAATGGCAGTGAGATTGCATTTGTTTTGTTTTTATGGAGTCTGATTTGTGTGGTTCGTTGTGTGCCGCTAGCTAAGTCTGAAAATTAGTCATTGAAAACCCCTGGAAGTACAATTCTACTTGGTAAGCATAAAAGCTGGCTTCAAAATCACAATTTGTGTGTGTGTGTGTGTGTGTGTGTGTGCATGTGTAGAAGACCCTTGGATCTCCTTGTTCCTGTTTCTGTCGTGGTCTGAGGTCTCCATTTGGCTAAGTATCTAATTCCTAGTCAGCTATGGCTCATGTCTTTGTGGACACTGGAATTGATAGACCACTTTTCTAGTAATCCAAGGTCTGGAGAAATCCAAGTCTGTGGTCTGGCCCTACAGAGCTCAAAATATTTTCCCATTCCACACACAGGGAAAGCGAGAGGAAATCTATTTTTACCTACAGCCTCCACCTGCATATGGAGGAACGAGAAACTTCTAAAGGTGGGGTTGAGGAAATGGACTTTGGGGAGAGTAGGTAAGATGTGATGAACAAGGAGGAGAAGAAAGGATGGGGGAAAAGGCATTTGAGGAAGGAGCTGACAAGAAAAAGAATATTAAAATTGTAGCTGGAAGAAATCCCATTACAATACTGCTACAGGCCCAGTGTCCCCTGTTTCATGGACTGACCACTAGTTTGCCTTCCAAACCTAGGAGAAAGCTTTGGAAGAGTAAAAGCAGACAGGACTACAATTATTCTAGGAACGCAGCAGGACCAGGGCACAGGTCTTAACAATAATAAATAAGGAAAAAAAGAAGAAAACCAAGCCCGTTGTCTTTGAGTCAGTTCCCCCTCGTGACAATACCATGTGTTAGCTTCGTGAGTAAAACAGGTTCATGGCGTTTTCTTGGTTGAAATCTCTATGGAACCCCCTTCGGTGGGACAAATTTCCGCGAATAGCCGTAGCTATCCTCGGTTCATATGGTGCTTGCAACCATAATCCCTTATGTGATCTATCATAATTCTGGATTTCACAAGCCAGTGACGGTTGTCCCATTTTGGACGGCACTATCTCCTAGGAAACAAGAGAGTAGATGAGTTCTGACCTCAATAGAAGGAAACACTCTTTGTTTAGTGTTCATCTTAGTTACTATTTCTTACAATACCAAACCAAACTCACTGCCATCACGGCAGTGAGGATTCACAGTGACACCCTGTGGGTTTCTGGGACCGTAACTGGGTACAGGGGTAGAAAGCCCAGTTTTTCTCTGGAGGAGCTGCGGGTGGTTTCAAACTGACCACCATGTGGATGGCAGCCCAACTGGTAACCGCCCCAGCACCGGGGCTCCTCATTCCTTACAATAGATGTAAGAAGTACCCACTACAGCTGAGCGGAGAAAGAACTGTTTCTGGCGTGGCCTAGGAAAAACCGGGCTGATTAAGATCAGTAGGAGGCCACTGCCTGCTGGAAATACCTTGCCCGAGGCCTGAGGTCATATGTGTATAAGTAAGATACAGTCATATGTCCCACAAACCTAATGCAAACAGCCTTCTCTACTCAGGGACTCCTAGGTTCTCTACTTAGTGATAGAGTAAGGAATCTCCTTTAGTTTCACCACCCTTGGGTAACTGCAGAGAGCTGTAGGCCTGAGGGCAAGGGTAACCAGTTCAGGAATGTTTAAAGTAAAGACTCACACTTGGTAGGATCAAGCATGAGCTTCACCCAATGCACTAAAACCCGAACTCGCCGCCACTGAGTCGATGTGGACTTATAGCCACCTATGGGAGCAGGCGAGAGCAGCCCCCTGTGAGTTACTGCATCTATAACTCTCTGAGAGTAGAACGTTTTGTCTTTCTTCTGAGGAGCAGCTTGTAGTTTGGAATTGATGACCTAGTAGTTAGCAGCCCAATGCATAAGGAGGGACTTGTGAAAAATCCAGACGCCCAGGAATTCAAGTATGATTTTTTTGAGTTGAGCTTAAATGAGAGTATTTTGTGCACTCTACACAGAACCCTGGAGCCTTTTCCGGCTCCTCGGTGACTGTCTACATGATTGTTCCTTCTTTCTTTGGAGCCCCAGCCCTGGTGGTGCTGTGGGTTAAGCATCGAACTGCTGACCACAAGCCTTTCGGTTCAGAGCACCAGCTGCTGTGAGGGAGAAGAGAGGAGACGGTCTGCTCCTGTACAGACTTACAGTCTTGGAGATCGCAGCTAGACCTGACTCCAGGGCAGTGAGTTTTGTTGAGGGTCCAGCAGTGCTTAAAGCACTGGGCTGCACTAGAACCTAAAGTTGATGGGTGTAAAGAAAAGTTCTCTTGCAGAGGGGTCAAAACCAATCAAAAGTGAGTCCAGACAAGACATCCAGGCCTGGAAACCTTATGGGGCAATTCTGCTTCATTCTATGACTGGATGACAATGGGGTTTGTTTTGGTCTCTTTGTATTAGATCACACAGATGCGATGTTGAAGAGAATACGGACACTAGGCACTAGGCAGCCATTCTTGCACTACAGCCCAGGCCCACATGTGGCCCGCTGGGTGTTTTTGCCCCGTTTTGGTTTGTTGTTTTTTTTTCACTTCAAAATAAGATATGTGCTGTGTGCATAGGAATTTTTTCATGTTTTTTTAAAAAACTATAGTTCGGCCCTCCAACAGATCTGAGGACCCCTGGACTAGAGCCTTCCTACTATGCCAGGCCCACCCCATCCCCCCAAAGTCTGAGGTAAGCAGTAACAATGGGTATTGCTTTTCAAGGAAAATTGGATTTTTTTTTTCCTAAAAAAAACCCCACAAAAAACGAACCTGTAAATCCGGTCTATAACAACTCTTGGCAACCCAAACGGGAGAATATCAGACATCATTCCTGGGTTAGGGCTTCGTCACTACCTGGGACCGCACTGACACGGTTATTAACGTGGGGACTGTACCTATTTAGTGTCCAGAAATGCCTTCCTGGATTTATCTCCAGACCCAACGATTTTACTTCAACCCACATTTCCGGAGCATCTCCCCCTGAGGGTGCTGGGGACGCACGCGCTCCCCGCTGCTGGCCTGCAGGAGGTTGCGGACAGTCTTCGCTTCAGCATTGCAGTCCCCCCCCCCCCCCCGCCTCCCCCTCCCCCACCCCCCCGGACACCACGCAGACCGGAGCGCGCAGCCAGCGGAAACACCGCGGAGAACCAGTAACGAAAAGCATTTTAAATCCTCCTGCGTCCTCTCGGGGTCTATACCCCTCAGCCAGGCGGCCTTCTCGCTCCTCTCCCAGTCTCAGCACCGCCTCAGCCCGTGGCCAGACTCCGAAGGTCAATGTCACGCCCGCCTCTCCGCGCCTCCTGCTGCGGGGCACGCAAACTCCCCAGCTTGTTCTCGCTCGCCGCCGCCAACTCCCACGCCCGCCCGGCTCCGCGCAGCCTTTCTCCCTGCCCTGCTGCTTTCGGCACCGGCCTCGGACCGGACCGGGCTGGGCTCCCTGTACCAGCTCGCATTGTGATGACCGCGACGAAAGGAAAGGCCAGGCCCGAGCGCCGCGGAGCTGGGCTGCGCCGTCACGGCTCACACGTGAGCGTGTGCGCCTTCTTCCATGTCCACGTTTACAAACCACCACCCGGGGTGCCCCGAGACCCCGGGAGGGATTCCGCAACCGTTCCTACGGGAACAGCAGGCACGCGAAGCAAGGGGTGCCACCCAAGGGCCCTGCACCGGGGCTATTCCAGAACCTTCGCGGCACCCTCACTCGGCATTGTTAGCAAAGGGACTCCCGCTGCCCTTCGGTTCTGCTGCTCTTCGGAATTCTTCGCAGGAACATGACAGACATTGTTGGTTGTTGTTCGAATAAGGGTCGAATGTGGAAAGGTGTGCGCAAGCATTTTGAGAGAAAAAAAATGACATGCTGTCTTTCAGGTCCCTAGGAACAATATGCAACATGAAATATAACGCTTTAAAAAAATGTTTTTCTTGCTTTAGACCTCGTCCGAACAGGATCTCCTCAATAGACTGGAAGGGGTTTTTGTTTGTTTGTTTGGTTTGGTTTTTATCTTTGTAGCTCTATCTATAGTGCCTACAATATGGACGTAACCATAAATGAGGAAATCAGAGAAGCTGGGGTTTCCCTTTGCAAAGTGCCCGGCCCTGTGTTCCCAGGACTGGCTCTGGTCTCTGCCCTGGGGGTCAAGCATAGAAAGAATTACTCCATCGTTTTAAGACTTCTAAAGCCAGCTCTTCCCTGGTCCTGTTCTTTCCCGGTTCTTTTCCTCCTTCCTCACTCCTCCCTCCCTTCCTTCCTCTGGTTAAGTACTTAGAAACAAGACTAGCCTTAAATGTGAGCAACAGAATTATAAATTTTAGCAGCCACATTAGAAAAGTGAAAGGAAAGCGATGAAAGGCCTTTCAATAATATATTTTATTTAACCCAATATGTTTTAAAAGCTTATCATTTCAAGTACAGTCAGTATGAAAACCATCCTAATGCGATATTTTGCCTTTTGTAAAAACAAACAAACACGAAATGTCTTTTACATTTTCAGCACACGACATTCCAGAAGACGCACATAGAATGACATTATGTTTTATTTTAGAAAGATCAGATATTCAACAGTTTCCATGAGAGGGAGGGCTTAGCTTTAAAAATATGTATAATACTGAACATGTGCTGAATCCCTGACATTTGACCAGATATTCAATAAACATTATCTCATGTGTTGCTCACAGCAAATCTTAGGAGATTTCTATGATTAGCCCTACTTTTACAAAGAAATTGAGACAGCCATGTTTAGTAACTTTCTGAAGGTTAGAATCACAGTAAATTGCAGACCCAGATTTGAAACTACATCTGTCTGATGCCAGACTGAACTCTCTTCCGCACACCATCCTGCCTTTGGCAGATAAGACCGTGAGGCTGAAGAAATAGCAGAGAGATAGTTATGGGCTCATTCTATCAACTCTGGGGGAAAGACCATCGCTTACTATAGTTGCTGGAATTTTCCCTCTCCTTTAATTTTGTCAATCACAGAGTATCAAATATTCTTTTATTGCTGTTGCAAGTTTTTCTATTTGCTTCAGGTATATTTATTAGAACTTTGTTCAGCAAGTTACAATAGATTTTGATAAAAGGCATATGTGTGCATATGTAGCCTATCTTTTTTTATTATTTAAAATGAAATAACTTCCTAAATAGATACATACTTTTTAGTTCCTAAAACGATATTAATAGTAGAACCAGGAAGTTACTATTATTATATTCTTCTTCTGAGTCTCCTCTAACTAAAAAAAAAAATCCTCTTTAGTTTAAGGTTGCAAAGTAGGATACTAAATTAGGTAAGTCTCTTCCCTACCTATTCTGTATGATAGGAGGCCTGTTGAAAGCCAGCAAATAATGCATTCTTGTGCATATGTAATTGTACAGATAATTGCCTCTATCATTTAAAAATATCATTTGCCAAAATGGTGTCTATGATTAATTATGTACATTTGTCATTGACTCAACTCCAGTGCATTATAAAATCCTTTCCCTGAGCTCATGCATCTTTCCTCCCTTCTTGTTTCTTTCAATGTAAGTCACTCAGTAATTAAAAAAAAAATCTTTAAGCCATAATTCACCTCTACAGAAGATGGCATTTAAGTTCCCCTCTGGCTACAGAGGGGTTGCTTTTTGATGTTCAGAGAAGCTCCAGGTATTGGTATTCGAATATCTCTAATTCCACTTCCTCAGCCCCAGACTATGCTGTTGGGATTCAAATTCAAAAGCTCCCCACCCCCACCGCACCCCAATCCAAACCCACAGCCATCCAAGTTCATTCCAATTTATGTCCCCCAAAGAGAAAACCTCACTTCAATAGAGTCAAGTCTGACTCACAGCCATCCGATAGGACAGATTAGAACTGCCCCTGGGCTTCTATGAGATATAAATCTTTACGGGAGCAGATTCTGACTCATAACCAAAACATACACCAACACCCCATTCCCCTCACCCCACCCCAAATACCCCAAACACCCTCACTGCCACAGACTCATAGCGACCCTTTACATCTCTATGGGAGTAGGCAGCCCTCCTCCTCCGGGTGTGTTTGAGCCACAGACCGTAGCACCAGCTGTTATTCCCACGGCTGCTTTTCCCTCCGTGAACCGCAGATCCTTCCTCGTCGGGCAGACTCTAACTTCCAGCTTTCCATGACCATCCAAGCACATAAGAAAATATGCAAACTCCAACTGAGGTCTTCGATCGACGCCAACTCACAGCGGCTTGCAGGAAAGGGTCGAAGTTTCGTGAGCTTAACGCTTTATAGGAGAAGAAAGCCCAGTCTTGCTTCCACAACGCGGCTGGTGGTTTCCGTCTGCTGACCTGGCAGCTCGCAGCCTAACGCATACCCACCAGGACACCAGGGCTTCTGGTAAAGGTGTGAAGGAATCCCGAAGTGTGTGAGTATAAAGTAGTTTCGGGTCTGTCTCTGTCTCACCACCTTGGAATCGATTCCGACTAATAGCAACTCTATGGGGCAGAGGTTGGTCTGCACGCGTGCATTTCCCAAGTCTGTGCATCTTTCCCCCAAAGCAGTGACCACCAAGGAGCCCTGACGGCTCACTGGTCCAGTGCTCAGCTGCTAATCAGAAGACTAGTGATTTGAAGCCACCAGCTCTGGAGGCGCAATGTGCTACCTCGTGAGCTGCTTACTAATTGGAAGACCAGCGGTTCAAACTCACCAGTAGCTCGCTTCTCAGAAGAGGCTGTCTACTTCCGTGAAGACTCAAACCCTCGGAAACCTGACGGTGCGATTCTCCCCTGCCCTATAGGGACACTGTGAGACGGCATCAACTCGATGACTGAGAGTTTGGGAGCAAACTCCGCAGCAAGAAAATCCAGCAGTCTGTTCCTATGAAGGGCAGAGCCTGGAAACCCCTACGGGACGACTACATAAACCCTCCTGATGGTCTGCCTGCTTCTTCTGTCCCTCCCGGATTCTCAACGGGAGCCAACCCGATCTTGTTGAAAGTAAATCTGATTCTCAGCTGAGAAACGTCTACTGGTTTCCCATTGTTCTTAAAGTCAAAGTCACAGTTGTTACAAAGACCTATTGTTGTTGTTAATGTGAGGTGGAGTTGGTTCTGACCCACAGTGACCACGGACAACATGTACAAGCGTGCACACCAGAACCAAACACTGTTCAGTCCTGTGCAAGCCTCACAATTGCAACTATGTGAGCCCCCTGTGGGACCCACAGTGTCGGTCCATCTTACCGTGGGTCTTCCTCTATGTCACTGCCCCTCTCCTTTAGCCAGCGTGAAGTCTTTCTCACAACATGGCCAACGTATGTGTGACAGAGTCTCACCATAAAGCCTCAAAAATCTATCCCCTGACATGTCGAGAACTTCATCTCCTTTTGCTTGTCCCCGTCCCTGCCTCCTCCAGCAGAGTGGCCTCTTGGATCCCCAATACTCCTGGAGTTCTCCTCCCTCCGAGCCCGTGGACTTCACGCTCCCTTTGTCTAGTCTAGCAGCAAGAATGCCTCTTCCCACCCACTGTGGCAGGCTAAGCTCAACACCCTCACTGAACCCAAATAGCACCTTCTCCTGCAGGCTTTCCCTACACGCTCTTCCAACTCACACGCCTCCTTCTCCATGTAGACCCTATCGTTTTCTTTCTTTAATGTTAAGTTTTATTGACAGATAATTCACATATCATGTGATTCAGTGATTTAAACATATTAAAAAGAATTGTGCAAGCATCACCACAATCACTTATAAATAAGGTGACCAGATTTTAACATTGGTAAAGCGGGACACCATTGATAGGGGGGGGCTGTTTTTGATTAAAAATTTGGTCTATATGGAGCAACAAAAATTCTCACAGAACACAAAAATTGTAGTATTGTAATATGTATTTTTAATTTCAACATAAGTACAATTTACAAATATAATACATTAAAAATTATTTATAGTACTATTTTATTCTTTGGCATATTTCTCATTTGAGTGAATTTTTTAGTAGATTGCTGTTGTTGTTTAAAAAGTCATGAAATTTTCACAAGAATTTGTTAAATTCTATTTCACACATAAAATGGCTTTCAAAGTCTCAACACTTAATTGTGATTTTTCTGATGTCCACACTTTATTTACAGTTGAAAAAAACACGTTCAGTAGCAGCATTAGTTCTTGGTAAGGACAGCACGTATTCCACAATTTTTAATGCATTATTGTATGGAACATTTTTTGTTTCAAAATGATGAAATATTTCTAACCATTTGTTCTCTATTGTGATTTTTGCTGATACCCAAGATTTAACCTTTTCTTTATCAATATATTTTTAATAATGATACATCATTAAAAAGATCATTTTTGGAAATATTACTGTATGGGAAATTTTGAGTAATATGATCGAATGATTTTTGCACATCATTCCAATTAAGTTCTTTTTTAATGTAACCCAATGAAAATGTTCAATATCATTGTAATGTACCGTCCACTATTCTAAATAATCTCTGCAGTTGCTATAGAACTTTTAACGTGATTCATGATATCTGCACGATTTGTTGCACCTTGTTCTTCTAGCTGGCTTATACTATTATTACAGATAGCTAACGGAATAAAATCATTTTCTAACCGCTCTTGACACTGAAATTTTAAATTATTAATTTCATTTGCTACTTCAATTACTGAAATTTTGTCACCTTCAATAAATTTTATAGCATTTTGAAAAAGAGCTGCTTGATTGTGTACAAACTCTAGCCAAATTTTTGAAGATTCTTTTTCAAAAAACTCTTCTAAAATTCTAGGACATTTATCCTGTGATAGAAAGTAGGATTTCAAAGGATCATCTACTTTCAAAATTCTTTCGACAGCTGGCAAGAGAGCTAACCAGCACCTTTTACTGTATCCAAGTATTTTCTGATATTCAACTTCCGCAGTTTCACAAAATTCTTTAAGCATTTCAACACGCACAGTGTATATATAGAAATAATATATTTTAATAACAATATTTTCCACATCTACGGGCAACAAATCAGCAGCTGCTTGAATGGCATTATGTATTATGTGCGCTGCACAACCAACGCCAATAATGTTTTCATTAAAGTTTTTGTTTAATTTATAAAAATATTATTTGTACCTCTTCTCACTTTTCCTCCAATATTTGCATTTGTGTTGTCTGCACAATATGCAATCATTTTATGTTTTAAATGTTTTTTCCCAAAATATCAATAATGGAACTTAAAATTATTTCAGAAGTTTCGCGGGGCACAGAAACAAAATCTAAAATTCTAATTTTTATTCCAGTTTCTGAATCAAAAAACCTAATAATGGTTGGAAATAACTTTATATCCTTATGATTAGATGCATCAGAATATATGGATATAAAATTATTTTTTTTCTAGATTTTTGTTTAATTCTGAAAACGCATATGGAGAAAGCACATTACACACAATTGCCTCGGATTTTGTTCTAGCACAGGCAAATTTTTTGTTGATTAACTTTTGTCAACTTGTGATGTACAGTCCATAGTTCTGAAGGAATGATTGTGATGAACAGCATGAAAAGACATAAGTCCTTCTGCTAATGCTAGTTTCTTTTCTTCGTCTTCATAAGTTGTTTTCTGAAAAAATTTTCTGAAAAATTCCTGTATTTTGGAGGGAGATGCTGCAGTATTTAAATATCTTTTGTGTTTCTGTGTCTCCAAGTGCTCTGAAATATCATTTTTGCTGCCGTGCGAAATAGAAAATTCACCATTGCATTTCTCAAATTTTACCATGTAATTTCTTTTGGTTTTTTAATAAAATGAAATTCACTTCTTAGATCATACTTGACTTAGCATCCTTTTTTCCTACTCATTATGTTAAAAATCTAAAAAATAATGTAAAATTATATTATAAATTATTATATACATATTGCTTAAAAACACAGCAAGTAGGTACATAATTACATGAACATATTTTATTGTTAGTTTATAAATTAATTTGATTGTTGTAAAGTAACTATATATTAAAAATTATTTTAATTGTAATCCTATATTTCTTTCTAAATAATAACAATACTAACTTGTATTATTTTTTCTCTGAATTTTCCATAATGTAAGTCATAAGTGTCACTTTCAAGGCCGGTACTAGACTTTTTTGCCGCCATATAAAATATAAATAATACGAGTACTGTCTGCTAAATTCAAGAAAATTTATGTATTTATGAAATGAATAAATAAATTACTTACCTAAATTATCTGAATAGCTGATTTGTTGACATCACTGGTTTAACTGGCACTAGCACGCAGTACGATGTGTATAGTCTGAGAGACAGTTACAAAATGTTTTCGTCATCGCCAATGCCAAAAAATCCCATTGTTAATTAAGTCCAAACAATGGTGGTTGAATTCTAACAACTGATGAACAATGCGAACTTTGATAAGCAATTCTCGATAATCATTTCTCAACAATTATTTGTTATTATTAAAGTTTAACATTATAAAATTAACAAAAATAATATAAAACTCATATCCTGGCGAAATGGTCACATGGCAGCTGAAAACCATATATTTCCTTCCCGTTCTCCCGTCGTTCCCTAGCTTGTCATGCATTCTTTCCAAAAATCGGGACTTTTTAAAAATGCCGCAGGATGCAGGACAAATTGTTAAAAATCTGGACTTTCCCGCCAAAATCGGGACATCTGGTCCCCTTAGTTATAAAACATTTTCTTCATTCTTGTACTCATTATGATGAGCTCCCTATTTCTTCCCAACTTCCCCTGCCAAGACCCTACGAAACCAGTAATCCAATTAACGCCCCTATAGATTGCTTTATCATTTTCTTCAGTGTTCATCTCACGTGTATTTTACATATTAGTCTTGCTTAATTGATTTCTCTCCCTACTAGAGGGCAAGCTTCATAGGGCAGATAATTTTGTCTGTTGGTGATTCATGAATGTTTGTGGACTGACTGTTGTAGCCTGGTTTCATGCAGAGGCAAGTAGGGAAATGCCCTCACAGTGAGCTTTGAAGGATTATTGGAAGGGCGTCTCCCTCTGTTTGTACTGGATAATCATATTGATTTTCCATAGAGCTATGTACTTCTTGTTTCTTTCTATGTAAATCATTCAGTAATTCCATTTAAAAAATCCTTGAGCCATAATTCACCTGCGTAGAAAACCGCAATTAAATCCCCTCTGGCAGCAGAGGGGCTGTGTTTTGACTGGAGACTTCAAGGAACGAGGGCCATGTTGCTCAATGCCGCATGTTTTGTTTCAGTTAACCGCCTAGCATGCTGATTTTGTAAATCTTCGTAGGGATCCATTGTGCGGCATTGTTCTACGGAAACCTTTGGGGAAAATCCCACATTTCCAAATCATTGAGGGATCTGTAAAAGTTAATCCCATTGCCTTTGGTACTAAATGCTAGCACGGGATTGTCCTCACACGACCCTTCAAAACATATGTCTAGCATGCCTACTGTGTGCTGTGCACGATGCTAACCTTTGGAGAGGGCAGTGTGAGCCATTGGACTAGAAGAGGAAATGCAGATTAATAAAACAGCCATGCAAAGATCGAATCTCAATTAGCAAGCAGGTGGTCCAAGGAGGTGGGAGGATGCATGTGGGGGAGACAAAGGATCATGTGGAATCCTGACCGATTCTAAATGGCCAGGAGACATTTCCTCAAAGAAGTGACATCGGAGAGGAGGCTTGAATGTTGAATGTGCGTTAACCAGGTAAAGACCTGTCCGTCTCAGGTGAAGGGGACAGCATCAGGAAAGGGCTGGAGAAGGGGAGATGCACAGCTTCTTGGGGAAATGACAGGAGACCAGAGCAGTAGTGAGTGTGGGAGGAGTCTAGGAAATATTTTCTGAGGTCTGGGGACAAAAATATGCCTGAAGGGGCAAGATCCAGGCTGTAAGGTAGATGGAGTAAGATTTCCCAAATAAATTCCCCTAAAACAGCCCCTGCGTGCTTTGAAGAACATGCAGATGCACTGTTCTGATAGAAAACTTGCCTGGCCTTTTTCTTACTAATGCGGTTTTCAATTTTCTTGAGACTTTTTCAGACACTTCCAGTTCAAGATGGTGGACTGATCACACGGGAGATCCGGAGCAGGCTGGAGATCCAGAGCAGGCTGGAGATCCATGAGCAGGCCAGAGTTCTGGAGCAGGCTGAGCTCTGGAGCAAAGCTCTTGTTTTGTCTGGCTGTAAATACAGAGCCGAGTCAGTTTCTGAGCACACCCTCAGTCAATGGCAGCAAGGTGGTCACACTGACCACCCACGCATCCCCTTCTAACCCCAAACGTCAGAAACACAGCCAGTGGGACCCCGAACCAAAAAGAAAAAAAATTATGTACAAATTGTTTATAATTTCTCTGTACTGATGCTCAAAACAATTAAATACCAATGACCAGTTACCAATTAAAAGAAAAGCGAAAACTTTTTTCTATAATAAATCCTGATGATCATCATGTGTCCTTTGAGTAAATCTAGTAAGGTTACCCTTTTGTAATAATAACAATTTAAAAAGTCCCCCTACCCCGAACTTGGCTCTCTGTCTTGACTTTGGCCCAGCAGATTCTCTCAGATGTCACTGCTCTGATTTGGCTTTTTCTTTTTCTCGTCACTCTAACAAGACTAAGACATGTGTGAGTTGGAATCATAGTAACAATATCTTTTTTTAAAAAAAACTTACCTTCATGTAACCTGATGTAGATATGAAAATTTAGGGAACTAAGTTTTACACTCATTGACAGAATACTCAGTACTGGGCTGTATCAAGTCTCTCAGTTGCAGGTTCTTATTTGGGAACCGATGGGGAATTTTACCCTTACCTTTGCATGCTGACAATTCAAATCCTCCAGCTTTTCCAAAGGAGAAAGCTTAGACTGTCTGCCTAAGAGACACTGACAGGCTTGGAAACCTAGGAAGCAGATCTACTGTGTCCTCTAAGGTTGCTATGAGTTGGCCTCGCCCCCATGGTAGGGAGTTCGGATAGTTTTGTTTGTTTTACATACTGGATAACAATTCTGCTGGAAGGGGATGACTGGTTTGGGGAATGAGGTACTTTGGGATTTGCTGACTTTGGGTATTAGAGTTCAGTCATTTGGAACAGTTCATGAGAATATGCGGAACGCACATCTCAGGGTAGAAATCGATAAGCTGTAGCGAGCTAGAGCTTGAGAGATGTCCACATGAAGACATTATCTTATCTGGAGGAGGATCATGTCAGATTCAGAGCTCGGCAGCAAGTGGGACAGGTGCCCTGTCCAATGTGGTTCTGAACATAGGTACCAGTTTGGATGAGGAATTATTTTCTCACTTCCCTTCTTGAAAGGAAGAATGTGGCCCTTAGCCTTTGGTTCTGGCATGAGATTGGGAATGGCCTTCCCCAACTGACAGCAGGATTTCTAGTAACCATTTCTTCTTCATAGAAAATATGCCAAAGAGCAATGACAGGCCTGAGAACTGAGATCCCAGTGGGAGGAAAAAGAGAGATCATGTTTATTCCTCAGGAATCCTGAAATGCCCTGAACTCCGCTGACGTCCTTCTGAACAACGTTATCAGTGATGCTTTGTACTCCAGCACACTCTGTATGTATTTGAAACAAAGTCCGTTTCCTGTTTTGTGTTTTCTCTCTGGAAACTGCAAGGAGGTGGTCTTATGGTCTTAAAGGAAATAAGTTAAACAAAATAGGAACCACCCCCGCCCCCTCCTCCAAAAGATGGTATTTAGGTATGTTAAGAAAGATTATGTAGAAAAGAAAAAGAGACCTAAATTTAAATGATGGATATTCCCATATTTAATCATCCATCTAACAAATATTCAGTTTTTACTATAAAATGGGATTAGAGATAAAAGAAGTGAACTCTTAAAATATGGAAGCACTGACTTCTAAGGGTAAGAGGGTCTCAAGAAGGCAGGGCGGTCAAGAGTGAGTTGCTGAAGAGGGGATAGGTGCAGAAAAGATAATTATGGGTTTGTGGATTAGCATCCACACTGAGGGCATGCATTGTAAACTTGAGTTAGTAAACACACTAAAAAAGACTACACATACGAGATCATAACAAATCCTTCATTTCAGAACTCTGAATTACAGGAAACTGAGACTTTACATATAATATTTCAGTTCAGATCTCATTTACATGAACCACATCCAGTCCATCTGTGGCAAAGAGCGGTACTCTCCTGGCCTGCCATGGCTGTCAGCCAGAAGCAGGTACATTGTAATTTGAGGTTGGCAGCAAGATGACCCTTAGAGGGTCACTACAGTTTCTGTCTTGTGGCAGCTCCTAAAATATAGAGGTATCATGATGTTAAATCAATAGTAGTGAGTGATGGGGAGGTTTGAGATGAAGCTAAACATAGCTCCCTTTTTACCTTTTCATTTTTCTTGCTGGGCACCATTGTAGATGGAGAATCACCTCCGGATAAGTCATCTACTCTGGTTGCTTGTTCTAACCAAATGATGCTCAAAGAGGATCAGAATGACCTGAGTTAATTGTATCCATTTAGAGTCACAGGTAAAGTTTCTGTTGAAGAAAATGAGTACCTGTGAAATTTATAAAATAGCCCACTTGAACAAACTTGTGTTTTATTCAGAAAAGTATAAATGTTCCAATTATAGATGTAACCTCAAGTCACTCAGATATGGAAATCAAGGTTGTGAAAGCATAACCATATTTATTTATTTAACATTTTATTTCCAGTCATTTCAGAAGGTGCACGTGCTGTCTAATGTGTCAACCACACTAAAATTTAGTTACTGAACTTACGGAGCATGTCCTCAGCTCAGGATTCTGTGGCGTGGCAATTTAGGCTGGGCTTAGCTGTGTGGTTCTTCTGGCTTTAGCTGAGCTTCCTCATACATCTGTAGAGAGTTGGCATTCAAGTAGGTAGCTCTGTTCTAGGCGATTGTCTGTGCTGATGGAGGTGACTGGCCCACATGGCTCTCATCAACCGGCCGTGTTCACTTGGGCTTACTCACATTGCAATTGGAAGCTTGGAGGCCTGTCGAGGCTTGGCTCAGAATTGGCACAACATTGCTTTTGCCACATCTGTTAGCCAAGGCAAGTCACGAGGCCTGCTCTGATTAGAACATTAAAAAAATACACACCATTTATTAATGAGAGGAACTGTAAAGTCATACATTAGGGATGGAAACATTTGGGCTGTTTTTAATCTACCACAGATGAAGTGTCACTTTTACTTGATCGAATTCTACTACTGGTAGATAAAATGTACAGTATTTAAACAATAGCTTTGGAAGAAATGTTATTACTTTTTCCTTGATGGCAGGTTCCAAATTAAATCCAAACAACCAGTTAGGATGTAATTGGATTAACTGAATATTTTCCTACTTCCTTTTCATGTCTGTAAACATAAAGAAAATCCTCTTGGTTTCAATGTCTGTTAATCTTCGTGTGTGACATGCCAGTGTCAGACTAGCAGAACTTCTTAATGGCATAAGATACTGCTTAGCTATTAACCTAGTAATCTTAGACAACGATTTCAGAATTGCCATTGGGAAGAGGACATTTACTTGACAAATGGTGCTATTTCCATTTTTGTCTGCCTGATTTTAAACTTGCTCTTGTTAAAAAGGCACATTCAGTCTTGAGAATACATTGAGCAAATTAACTACATAACTGGAAGATACACACTTCACCACTTCCTTTCATAAGATGTAGACATCTTATGACTGCAAGAGCATTTTGTAGAAAGAGATTTTAACATAACTATCTACGTATAAAGAGAAAAACAAAATTTTAAAATATTTATCTTATTGTGTTATGGGTGAGAATTAACATGACAAACTAGGTTTCCATTTTATAATTTTATACAAACTTTCATGGCCTCAATTACATTTTTTATAATGTGTCAGCATCCTCATTATTTCCATTCTGTTGATTCTATTTCCACTAATCTAGCTTCTCCGCCCATTAGCTTCTTATCTTTGTTTTAAGGTAATTGTTGACCACTTGGCTTCATATAGTTAATATTTTAGGGGAGAACAATACTCATGGGTGGTATTGTTTATTTTACATTCTTTGGATAAATGAACGAGATATGAGGCTTTCTTCTCCTACACCAGTCTCGGAAACCCAGAGACAGTTCTACCCTCTCCTATAGGGTTGCTATGAGTTGGGATCTCCTTGATTGGAGTGAGTCGGAGCTTTGTTCTTAGGATGAAAGATGACCACTGGGAGTAGCTTCAATGCCAAGTTTAAAGAATATTTCAGGGTAATAATCTCAGAAGTTCTATTTGTTTCTACTGGAACAGTAAATTCCAGCCGAAACTTTTTTTTTTAAGGCAGCCCTTTTGTTAGCTTTGCAGCTGAGCACATGACATCAGAAAATCCTTAGTTCTTTTTTGACTTTGAGGAATGTGGTGAGGTACAGGATGAGGAAAGACCAGTTGGGAGTCAGCACAATACTTGAAATATTTTCTTATTGGATGGGAGTGGGGGTGGTATTAGAATTTTGTGCTGAGAACCTCACTGCCAGAAGTTGAAACGGCATCAAAATAGTATATATTGTGTGAAACTTAGAAACTCAATAAAATCTAGTGTGACAATAAAAAAAAAAGACTGTGAGTTTTCTACATTTTTCTTTCTTTTTATCTGGAATCTTCTGTTGTGTTCCTGGTCAGAGTGAGCGGTAGTGGGACCTAGCTGGGCAGCATGTTCTGGTATCAGCATCGATGTGGTCATGGTGCGTGCCAGCTCCCCTGTGAAGTACCTATATACTTGAGTATAAGCCGACCCGAATATAAGCCGAGGCACCTAATTTTACCACAAAAAACTTCATTAAAAATGTGCTGAAAAACTCGGCTTATACACGAGTATGTACGGTAGCTTCTTTGAGTATTTGGTTTCCTTGATTCTCTTTTGTTCCAGATGAGTAGGGATCAATAGTTGTATCTTAAATGGGAAAATAAAACTTTCTGATGTCTTGACTTAAATGGAATAAGATCTCACTTAATAGCCCATATAGTACTTTAAGATGATTCATTATGTTAATAATTCAGTGTAAATTTATTAAACATCAGAAGTACACAGAATATGAGATAGTCCACATAAAAGATCCTGGTGATTTCATGGGAAAGGGCTAAGAAATACCTTTCCTAATCCACATGAAAAAAGAGTAATTCAGACTCTCAATGAACCAATAAGGCCTATTTAATTTAGCATATATACATCTTACGATATCTCTGATTGAAAGAGTAATTTTGTCAGCACACACATTCCTCCTTAGACTTGAGTTGAGAAAGAGCCAATTCAGGAAAGTTGTTTTTTTGTTTTCTTTAAAAGACCTTTTGGCCAATAATCCTCTGCATTATTATCTGATTTCCTAAGATCATAACTTACAGTGGTTTCTACAGATACCAGCTTTATGTTATCTCAAACTATAAGATGAAATGCTTTTATAAACATTATGTCTTAACCCTAAATTTACAGCATCACAATAAAATTTACAGTGTTTGGCAATATTTAAGTTATAAATATGTAGCAAGAGATGATTTTATTTTTAAAGTTGATAGTATATTTTAACAGATTATCTTTCTGGTAGTCAAGAAAAAAAAAAAGAACCAACACAACTAATGATTCAGGCAAAGAGAAAAGATATTCCTATCACAAATGCTAAGAACTTAAGCCTCTCCTTTTAAAATCATACATACTTTTATTGTCTATGTGTTATTGATTATTTATTTTGTGTAACATTTTATTGAATCCAGTGCAGGATTACCGAGCAGATCATCATTTGGACATTGAACAGTGCATACACATTTTGTGTTCACCCAGCCATTGCAGTCCCCCAATGCAGTCCCCTTACTGAGGCCACTTCCTCCCGGGGTTTCCTTTCTATCCCACTTTCCCCTGACTCTGTATTCTGCCTTTTTAATCTTGATTGATTAGTCCATTGATGTGTGCATGTACGTGTGTGTGTGTGTGTGTGTGTGTGTGTGTGAGAGAGAGAGGGGGGGGGAGAGTTCAGAGCCGAGAGAGAGAGAGAGAGAGAGAGAGAGAGAGAGAGAGAGAGAGAGAGAGAGAGAGAGAGAGAGAGAGAGAGAGAGAGAGAGAGAGAGAGTTCAGAGCCAGACCTGGGTCCAAAGCCTCCTAGGGAGCTTTCTTTTTTACTTCATTTATTCAGTTTAGTTCTGAGGAAAACCAGTAAAGGTAAAGTTAAAATCAGCATTTGGCTTAGAAACAGCATTTCTTATTTTATATAATCATGGTTACTAAGGGTTATGTCCTAGACTCATCTTTAAATGAAATGTGGGGAGTTGATGAATCACACAGTTGTTGAAAATTGAATGAAATAGTTTTTTTTCTCTCTTTATGTATGTATTTATATGATACATGTGTGCTGCAGATAGAAAAGCATCAAAGAAACAAAATATGAACTAGCTTTTTTGAGTTGTACTCTGTGATAGCACGATAATTTTAAATGCGTACTTTCATGCTATTTGGATGATGGCAGACAAAGCTGGAAAGAAATATTCTAATTACTAGCCCAAATAAGAAATATAAGACAAATTGACTTTATTTTTAGAAAGGATACCTATATTCTTTTTATTTAAAACAAATATAAACTGTAGATGTCTATGATTACCTTTGTAAGAAGACATAAGTACAAACTTATTAGCAATATATATTCTTTCATGAAATATAATATTGAATATATACCAATAATTCAAAAATAGCATTTTAAGAAAGTATATATTGTGTTAGTTGATGGACTAGGTTTGTAAACTGCAGATCAATTTAATTTGGGGACCTCTGCTTAAAAAATGTGAGGAGGGAAAGACAAAATAGTAAATAGTTCATACATCTTAAAATAGTAAAAAGCAACTGAAAGGAGCTTATAGGTGATAAAATCACCTACCAAATCCAGTTATAGGGGATCTGGTGTCACAGCACTTAAACACTCAGCTGATGACCTAAAGGTTTGTGGTTCAAACCCAGCAGCCCCTGAGAGTGAGAAAGTTATGCCCCTACTCTGTTTTAATAAGTAGCGGTCAAGGGCTGGGCTACTAACCAGCAGCCGCATTGTTGTTTCCACTAATCTAACTTGTATGCTCCCCCTTAGCTTATCTTTGTTTTGGGGTAATTATTGACTGTTTGGTTTCATACAGTTGCTTATGTAAGGAAGCACAGTACTCATGGGTGACATTGTTTATTTTATAGGCCAATTGATTCTTTGCTCGACTGAGAGAGAGATGAGGCTTTCTACTCCTAGAGAGACATCGCCTCTGAACCCCACAGGGACGGTTCTGCCCTGTCCCATAGGGTCCCTGTAAGTCAGAATCAACTTGATGGCAGTGAGCGCTTCCCTAAAAGCTGCTCTTGTCTTTGTTAGGGGCCCTGGAATCAGTTGCAGCTCACTGCAATCCCAGCACACACAGGCCTGGTCCTTCGCCATCTTCACAACTTGGTGTGTTTGACTGTATAGTTGGAGGCACTGAGGCAGGCCCCCTTGTTGTGAGGTTCCCTCTTTCCCCTGGCCTTCTACAGTACCAAGTAGAATGCGCTTTTCTAGGACTCTTCTCCCGCATACTTTGTCCTAAGTACTTGTGATAAAAGCTTGCCATCCTTGCCTTCAAGGAGCATTCTGACTGAACTTTCCCCGAGACAGAGTTGTTTATTGTTCTAAGTCAAAAGCATCACTTAGCGAGTCTTCCTTGTTCATTCAGCTTTCCCAAACACACAAGCCCTTGAAAACACCATGGATTGCACCAGGGGCACCTTAGTCCTTGGAGTGTGTGATTGCTTTTGAACACTACAAAGAAGTCATGCGCCGCACCTTTGCCCAATGAAATACATCATTAGATTTCTTGACTGTCTCTTCCATGAGCATTGCTGATGGATCCAAGCAGCATTAAATCCTTGACAACTTTGGGAGTTTCTCCATTTCTCATGATGGGGCTTATTGGTTCAGTTGTGAAGTGTTTGCTTTGTTTTCTGTTGGGGTGTGATCCATACTGATGAAGGCTGCAGTCTTTGACCTTTGTCAGTCAGTGTTTCATGGCCTCTTTGCCTTCAAGAAGCAAGGCTGTATAGCTTGGGTTCTACACGAGTCTTCCTTCAGTCTTATGCTGCCTTCTGCTTTGTAGTCTAGCTTCTCAGATTATAGTAGACCTCTGGTACTCACTGCATCAGTTCTCGACATAATCGGATTTTGAGGTGAAATGTCCAGGAAATTTTGCATAGGAGCTCGAACAAAACATCGCAATCCCACCCGACACATGATTTTTGTAAACAGAAGCAGTTGCAGTTCGTGTGCTGGTCTCTTGGGGTTAGTTGGGGTTCTTAGCATGCCTTATTTAAAACTTTTGTGGCTGTGTTCCAAGTGTTTTCCTATAATTGTCTTAGTTTTTGTGTTTTTTTTTTGGTTCTGTTTTTAGGTAAAAAACCATGGGTCCTAAGAGTTTTATTTAAAAAAAGAATCATCATGGTAAGGAACTGGTTAACCATGTTCGTGATATTGATTATAATTTAGTAAACCCTTTTAGAAAACAGTTAAGGAAACACCAACAGCAGACCACATTAGACAGATTTATCTATTTATTTATTTAAATCATTTTATTGGGGACTTGTACAACTCTTATTACAATCCATACATACATCCATTGTGTCAAGCACATTTGTACATTTGTTGCCATCATCATTCTTAAAACATTTGCTTTCTGCTTGAGCCCTTGGTATCAGCTCATTTCCCCCTTCCCTTCCCACTATCCCCTCCCTCCTGAACCCTTGCTAATTTATAAATTGTTAATATTTTGTCCTGTCCTACACTGTCTGATGTCTCCCTTAACCCACTTTTCTGTTGTTATCCCTCAGGGAGGAGGTTGTATGTAGATCCTTGTCATCAGTTTCCCCTTTCTCCCTCACCTTCCCTCCATCCTCCCGGTATCTCCACTCTCAACACTTGTCTTGAAGGGGCCATCTGTCCTGGATTCCCTGTGTTTCCAGTTCCTATCTGTAGCAGTGTACATTCTCTGGTCTAGCAAGGTTAGTAAGGTAGAATTGGGATCATGATTTAGAGAAAGCCAGCCAGGTCCTAGTGAAAAAAGGCAAAGAAGGGACAAAAACTCCTGAAAAGCAGCTACCAGTTGATTTTATGGAAGGGGCTTCCCCTTCCAAACAATGACTCTCTCTCCATCCCTCCTCTCCACATCCGTGTCCACAGATCCAGATCCTCATCCATCTCAGGGTATGGGTTATACCGTAGTTGTTAAAAACTTTTAAAATGTTGTTTCCTATTTAAATTATATGATTTAACTCTGAACTTATGTACTTTGACATTTCTGTGTAATGTTTGTATAAAGAGACAAGATTAGGGTAAAAGCTTGGTGGCTGAGAACGGATTAATCCATTTCCAGTTATTTCTTATGGGAAAATTTGATTCGGAACTCGACTGCATCGCCTCTCGATGCTCCTTCTAGAATGGATTAGCAAGGAGGTCCGGGGTTCTACTGAATTTGTTTAGCATTCAGGCTGGATGCGTGCAGTGAAATGGCATAATCAGATGCACACCTTTCCTGAGTCTCTGGGCAGCGTCCCCAGGCGCACAACCACACATTCTGTAATTCTCAATCCTCACGATGCTATTCATAACTTCTTGTGATCCAAATAGGGAAACTGACTTCTGCTGTTTTCTTCTTTAAGCAAAGAGCCATTTGACATTAGCAGTCAGCCATGATTCCTCTGTGGGGTCACCTTTCTTCGGAGCGGGCACATATATGGATCTCTTCCAGTTGGTTGGCCAGATAGAGCTCCATGAGTGAAGTCTTCCAGTAGCATCAGTCTGTGGAAATATTTCAATTGGTATTCCTGGACCCCCGTTTCTCCCTAATGCCTTCAATGTAGCTTGGGCTTTTCCCTTCAAAACCAAGAGTCCTTTGTCATATGATGCCTCCTGAATTGGTGGAAGCTCTACCATTTCTCTTTTGCTACAGTGATCCTGAGTATTCCTTCCACCATCTTCCTTTGATGTTCCCAATGTCAATCAGTCGTTTGCTCAAAGACTCCAGCAATCAGTAACTCAAAGACTGAGTTTTCCCCCTCTGTTCTTCCTATTTGAGAAATGTTGCGTATGTTCTCCCCTTTTGCATTTCTAACTCCAGGCCTTTTGCCCATTTCATTAAAATACACGCTATTATAATAGTTTACTTTCTCCAACTGTCCTTTGAAATCTTCTATCAAGGTACTGATGCTTTTCCCCATCAAGATTATCCTCGGAAACCCTATAGTGTAACACTATTTTGTCCTGTAGTGTTGCTATGAGTAGCAATAGCTTTTTGTTCTCTGTGTGTCCCAATTTCAGCTTCCTGGTGGTTGAAAACTGGCCACATAACAATATATGAAACAAAGATAATAAAAGCATGGAAAATTGGCCAAATCAGTGGGTTAGTTCTTGCTTACTCCTTTTAAATTACACGTAAGCACATATGTACGCATTTGTAATATACACAGAGATGACACATAAGTATGTAGGTATCAAATGATATGATTT
The DNA here is from genome assembly GCF_050624435.1 of Tenrec ecaudatus. Taxonomy (NCBI): domain Eukaryota; kingdom Metazoa; phylum Chordata; class Mammalia; order Afrosoricida; family Tenrecidae; genus Tenrec; species Tenrec ecaudatus. The sequence continues at coordinate 108,875,373 of NC_134531.1, read as the reverse complement.
TGTTTATGAAAGTGACTACTAAAGCTTCTGTATGTTTATAGGATTTATGTAAATTTTATTTGAGCTATGTTTTGAAAGTACCAAAACAGCAATAGAAAAGAGAGTTCCTTCATCAATAAAACTTGTCCATAATGTCTCTTTCATAAAACTGCAGCTACCTATAAAACTGCTTCTACGTATCATTAGAAGGGAAGGGATGGTGTGAGATCAACTCCAGCAAGCACCCAGAAGGTACAGGGAGAGGGAGAAAAGTGAGAAATTCATGGTGAAAGCTGAGGAACATGGGATTGGAAGTAAAAACAACAGACGTCTCTTAGCAGAGTTTTCTTTTGTTTTTAGGCTGCACACAGAGGAAACGGCGAGATCAGAATCAGAAGGGAGGGGAACAAACCAAACATTTCTTAAAATCTTTAAAGCAAGAAAATCTAGCAACCGTTTATTTCCTAAGAGTCTCAGAACTTTGTGTTAAACGGCCAGGATAGGGGAGGACTTCACTCACGCCAGAGAGTCCGGAGTCAAGACAGTTGACTGATGAGTGATGGTGTGGTGACAGGACCCGAGTTTATTTTCCAGGTTCTGGTGTCTTCGGAGGGAGAGCTGGTGGCACTGTAGTTAAAGCAATTCACTGGCAATTGGAAGGTGGATGATTAGAATCGTCCAGCTGCTTCTGTACAGACTTACAACCTTAGCAAGGAAACCTAGGGAGCATGTCTGCTCTACTCTCCAGGCTCACTGTGAGTCTGCATCGGCTCTATGGCTGGGGGTGTTTTGGTGGGGCTTTGAAGGAATTCCTAATGTTCCTGGAAGTAGCAATGGGATTAGATTTATGTGACCTCTTAGAAGTAAGATTTGTGTTTATCTGTTATTTCCTTAATCTTTGCTGTTGTGTCTGTTTCCTTCATTATCTCTTCTGAAAATAATCTGCATCAATGATTTTCCATCTTCCCTGCTCTTTAGACTTCTCTGGGGAGCTTTTAAAAGATACAGATTTCAGGTCCCCATCCTTAACCAGCTAGGACAAGCTACCTATGTGATTCTATTTCAAAGCCAAGGTTAATATCTACCGTACATTTTTCAAGGCCAAACAATAATAAAAGAAAAGTTACTATGTATGTTTTATTTTGAGGCATACAGCTCTTTAATGTCATTTGTTTAAAAATCACAAAAGCACCTGATTGCCTATGAATTTAAGTCCAAACATTTTTCAAATGTGTTAATTTCCTTTATCGTCCATTCTCAAACGTTGCAAATCTCTGCTCCCTGCCAGCCCATGTTAGCCCTGCTGAACTTAAAGCGAATGAGCATGCCCTGCACTTTTACTCCTCCATTACATCTTGCTCTTTCTTCCTCTCAGACGCAAAAAGCCTGGAAAGTTTAGAAGTCATTGCTTCAGTGACATTGGAACTTAGTTCATATAAGGTTAATTGGTATAAATTCAAATCGCTTGGATATTTTCCTGGACAGGCAAAATCACTTTATCGATAAGTATACAGTTAAAAATACATCTCCTCAAACTATGTCTTTGTATCCTGTTGTTGCTTAATTATCCTGATATCAATGACTGCTTAGTTCTATAATCTCAGAAGGAAGCTTTTGATTTGAGCTCCTGAGTTATTTTATATAAATAAAATATTTTAATATTAAATACATATGTAAATGTGTTTAATAAAAATAAATTTATTAAATAAATAAATGAATTAATATTTAATAAAATAAAATTGCAAACATGTTATGTTTGGAACAGTTGCAAATTTCACTCTTTTTTTATTCTAACTCTTGGGATCATTTTAAGAGGATTCTCATCCTCACCCCCACACCTACCCCCTGTTTAAAATGACGTTATTGATACTTTAAACAAATTAGAGATACTTAAAATATTTGACCTCTATATTCTAATGACATGTTGAATTTTCACGTTGTGTTACATCATGTATTCCAAATGGGAAATAAGGGGATATAAATGTTTTTCTTCACCCATTTTGGCTTTGACACTACAGGAAGTCTGATACCCGATATTTTCCTGACTGAAAGGACTCTCTGATGAGGATCAGCATTTTTCCGACGACAGGAGTTGTGCATTCTCTTCCTCCTAAAGAAATATATATCCCTTAGCAGGGTCCAGAATATTCCCTGCAAAACTGCCTTTGTCATATGAGCCACCTATGAGAGCTGCTATCAGAAAGGCTGGAGGAAGAAATACATCCTTCTCATGACAGAGGAAAGAGAAGAATGCACCCTAAAATAGGCCAAGAACTCGAACATCCGCAAGATTACAAAGGGGTGGGGGAGGGCAGTGCTTTTAGTGAACATTTCTGTTTAAAAAAGAAAAGTGCTATATTTCAGTTCTCGCTTTTCCCACTGCTGTAATTTTGGGAAACATGTAACTGATAGAGGAAAGTTTGTGTTGATAAGAAATTTTATTATTAACAGAGATGTGGCTGTTTCGCTGAGGTACTTTGTGGTGGGGTCTGTAATTCTACAGATGACAATGTCTTCCTAGTCAGAAAACAGAAGTTACTTTCCAAAGACAATTTTCGATCTTTAGAGAGGAAAAAATTCTGTACTTGAGAAAATACTCAGCTTTCCTGCGATAGCGCCTACCACCCAGATAACCCAAGGTCTGTGTGAATGCTTCCTTTTCCTTCAAATCTTTATTGATCATGACCCCAGAATCGCTATCACACTCCGATGGGGCCCGGGCTGCGGGCAATGCCCCGCTGCGTGCGGACTGCAGGCCTACCACTGGAGGGCGTCTGGACGCTTCCAAACCCTTCCAAGTGCCTGGAAATCCGGAGCCCGAAGACTGGAGAGCGGGTGGAGACGCGATATTTGATTTTATTGGGCTAATAAGTAAAAAGGAAAGAGCAGACAGCTTTGAGAGGTGAAACTAAACTGCTTGCTTTCTTGGCATCGGCCCTTCTCACCACGGCAGCAAAGTTACTGCGCCATCAAGAGAGAAGCGACGGCCGACTGGAGACCGCAGAGCCCCGCGAGGGCAAGTTTCGGTCTCAGGTGTTCGCGGCCCCGCAGCGCCCGGCGCCCCTCAAGCTCCCCTGGCGCCGGGGCCCTGGGAGCAGGTCCCCAGGCGCCGGGCCGCCTCGCTGCCAGGTGATCACGCTCTGGTGGCGGCCGAGGCGCAGCACCCTGCCCGGGAAATCCGGGACCGCGAGGCCTTTTCCAAGGAAATGGCAACCCCTGTTCCTTCCACTCGCACCCCCGTTTCTTCCCGCGTCGGGTTCGTTCAAGGCCACTCATTCTTTGGGGCGCGGGCGGCGCGCCAGCTCCGGTGTCGCCGTGCGAAAGGTGTGAAGTATCTGCGGGGCTCGCCGGCCCCGTCCATTCCCTCCCAGCCCAAGGGGAGCTTCGGAGTGGAATCACTTTCAACTGTGGTGTTCCGAATGGTGTTTTCGGGGCATCACTTTGAAGTCCGGCTTTAAATTGGGGGGATGGAAAGGCACCGGAGGGAGCTCCTGTCTGCAGTGCACAGCCCAGCGCCGGGCCGTGCCCGGCGATCGGAACCGGCGTATGGACCGGCAGGCACGCTCGCTGAGGGTCCTTGGCCGCCTGTCCGCAGGGACTTCAGGTCACCTGCGGGGCCCTAGAGACAGCGTTCCAAGTACACGGTGGGAACTGGTTTCCTAAAGCCCTAAGACCCCACTCTGGGGTCCAAGATGCCCCATCATCCCTCAGCCCAGACGGCGGGAACAGCCTCCAAAGGGTTACGCGCGGCAGTCGGGCCCGGTGGCGGAGAGGGCGGCGGCGCTCCCCGTAATTCAATTAGTCAGGTTTCTGGAAGGTGGGGCCGGAGTGCGGGGGGGGGGTGGGAGGAGGGAGGATATTAGGAAAACGCCTCTGTTCTCCGGGAGCAAACCAATCCGGATGGAGTAAAGACATACGGGGGGAAAAAAACCCGATCTGTAAGCAAACAGCAGGCCGGCCCCTGACTGGCTGCGGCAGCCACCCCGCCTTTGCCAAGTAAACTGCACGGAGGAAAAAGCCACATGACCCAGGCCGCGGCGGCACTAGCTGGGCGCGAGCCTACTGCGCCTCCCCCTGCACGGGCCGGAGCTCAGCCCCGTGCCCCCGCGCCCCTGCCACACACGCCCGGGCGGAGCCGCCCCCAGCCCGCGCCGACCACGTCCACGTCCACGTCCGCGCGCGCGGCCTCGCGCTCCGGCGCCCGCCGTGCGGCTGCTGCTGCTGCTGGGTCGCCGCCGCCGCCGCCGGCTTTACACGCAGGTCATTAACGAGGGGGCGTGCCCGAAGAGATTTTTCCCATCAAGCATTTTTTCCTCTTCGCCCCCCGCCCCGCCCGCCTGGGCAAAACTGACTTTTACCCCTCTGCACTTCTCGCTAGTCGTTTCCACCCTTCCCGGGCTGCTGGTGCTCCTGCGGCTGCCCGCAAGTTGGTTTGTTTTCGCGCCCGGGCCGGGCTCTCCGGGCTGCGTTCGTGCGTTTCCACCTCGCTGCTGCTGCTGCTGCTGCGCGCGAGGAGGGAGAGCCGAGCAGCTGCGGGCGGACCGGGAGGCTGTCTGATGTAGTCATCGGGGAGGTGCCGCTCGCGCGCGCGCGCTCTCTCCTCCTTCCCATTCCCACTGATTGATGCATCGCTACAAGTTGCTGGGCTCGGGACCGGAGCCGCCGGGACACTTCTGAGAGCTCAGCGCGCCCGTGGCACCGGGCCCAGAGGGGCTGCTCCTTGCTCCGGGAAGGCGAACCGAGACTGCCGTCCGCCCGTCCAGGACTTGGAGAAATCCACCCGAAAGTGGTGGCTTCCCCGCCCGCCCTCCAGCCCCGCAGCCTTGGGCAGCTCCGCGCCGCCCGCCGGCTGGGTTGCAACCTCTGCTCTGCGGTCGCCCCGCGCGCGCCCACGCCTCGGCCCGGAGAACCACGCGCGAGCAGTCCCCGCGGAGGCGCCGCCGCCGCCGCAGTCCGATCCGCCGGGGGACCTGCCGGGGAGACGCGAAGAGCCAAACTTTTCTTTGAGGTTTAGGAAGCGAGACTGCCCCTCGCCCGCGCAGCTGCCGCCGCCCCGCCAGCGGGACTGGATTCGCGGCCCCGGGTCCCCACCCTTCTCGGCGCACCGCCCCCCGCCCGCGACACCTCCGGCGCCGCCGACACTCCCTGGGGTCGTTTGGCCGAGTGCAGAAGGGGCGAGCGCGGAGACGCTCCGACTCCCGGGGCCCCGAGCCACGAGGCGCCCTCCTCCTGCAGTTTCCACCGGCTGCTAAAGTAACTTGAAGGGAAGCGGGGCGCAGCGAGGACCCCGGGCGGCGGCGGAGCCGTGCGCACCTCGCCGCGCTGACGCGGAGCCGGGCCCGGCGGGCCGGTGTATGTCTCCCCGCGGCCGCGCCGCTCCGCTCCCGGTGACTGTGCAGCGCGCGCCGCCGCCTGCCCCAACCCGCGCTGCCGCCGCCCGGCCCCGCGCGCACCGCCCTCTCCCGGGGTGACCGGCCTGCTCCCGCCGCCGCCGGAGACCCAGCTTGGCACCCCTTCCCCCTCCTTTGCTGCCCACACACACACACACACACACACACACACACGCGCGCGCGCAAGCTTTTCTCCATCTTGTGATTCCTTTTCTCCTCCTGAACCCACCAGTGGGGGTGCGAGTTTGTCTTGATTTCCCCCCACTCCACCGCTGCCTTTCCTTCGCCCTCCTCCCCCACCTCGGCCCGGGGCGTGCCTCTTTCTTTCCTCAGCCCCCCTTCAGTTCTATTTATTCATATTTATTTGGCGCTCGCGCTGCCCCCTCCCGCGGCCCTCCCGCCCTCCGGCTCCCGCTCGCTCCCGGACTGGCGCGTCGGGGCTTTCGCCGCTGGCCAGGCGTGATGGTGCACGTGGAGATGTTGACGCTGCTGTTTCTGCTGCTCTGGATGTGCGTGCTCAGCCAGGACCCGGGCTCCAAGACCGTCGCCGACCGCTACGCCGTCTACTGGAACAGCAGCAACCCCAGGTAAGGCGGTGGGGGGCCCAGAGCCGGGGCGCCCGGGGCCGGGGCCTCTGGAAGCAGCGGTGGCCGCAGCGCCGGGGACCCGAGCGCACTGGCGGCCGGCGGCGCGCACCCTCTCCCGAGCGCCGGTGGGTTCGAGCCGCCCGCTGGAAGCGCGCCCGTCGCGCCCTCTTTGTTAAGCCGCCGGAGAGGCCGCGAGCTGCCCCCCAACCCGCCCCCCAGTTGCCGGGCGGCCCGAACCGGCTCCCCCCTGCGCAACGCTTCGCAAAAGGGCGGGAGCCGGGTCTCCGGCACTCTTCTCTCAGTCGCTCGGGCGAGCTGGCCAGCACCCCGGACCAGGCGCTGGGCTGGGGCTTGGGGAACCCGGGGTGCGCCCCACCGGGAGCGCCTTCCCAGAGCGCGGGTGTGCAAGAACTGCAGGAAGAACCTGCCAAGCACCCCTCAAAGTTGTATTTTTGTGTTGCATTTTAAAATTTTGCTTTTCTCCTTTCCGGGAGCGCGCAGAGAAAGTGCACGGACGGGGGGAAGTGAGGGGTGATGGGAAGCGGAAGCTTTAGGCTTTTATTTTCCTCTTTAACCAGCTTGCAAATCATCCGGTCCCGGGGCCAGTCTGGGCCCGGCGTGCTGGGCAGTGGGGAAGGGTCACCCACCTTCTTCCCGCGTCCCCCAGTGGCTCAAGGTGCCAGAAAGTTTGATCTAATGCTGGGTTACGTCATGGGTGCGAAGGAGCTGCTGGAGTTGCTGGAGACTGGAGGTGGGGGGTCGTCGGCCAGAGAAGCTCACCGGGTTACCTGGAACCGCCTTGCAGGCGTCCCCGAAATCGGCTGGGCGCGCAAGACGCTCGGAGCCAGCTGTGGGCCTCGGGGTGGCCTAGCGCGCCCTTTGGAGCCCTGCCACCATGTGCCCCCGCGTTCACGCACCAGGGTCCCGGGTCGGGGAGCTAGCGCTGGGTGCACCTTCCTGCCCTGAGCAGCTGCGCGCTTTACCTTCGCCCACCGCCCAGGCTCAGCAGCCAGCCCCTGGATCCCCAGCGCTCTGCCTCCCTGGGACCAAAGCCAGATTCCAGATGTGCATTAGTCAGGACCCGCGTGGAAGGGAAATAGTGTACCAATTGTACCCAAGACCACAGGTTTTCCTGGGCCGAAGTGGAAGTTGGGGGACGAGAGGTTACTGCGCATGGAGCACGCCCGAAGAGAAAGGACCCCGGGCGCCTCTAACTCTTCTCACCACCCACGGTCCCTCCCCACTGGCCTTTCGGTTTCCGCCTAGTCTGCGGGCGGGAGGAGGACTACCGCTCCAAGTCATGGCAGCTCATCTAAGATGGGTAGATTTCCCCTGGAGCAGACCACTGGTTGCTGAACGGAGAGGGGCTTTGCTCTTGCCGTGCTAACTCAGGAAACACAGTCACACCCGAGTAGCCTGAGCCTTAAATGCCGCGCCTAGCAGAAAGTTTTTTTTTTAAAGCCTCCTGGAGGTGGGTGGTGGGATGGGAAGCTATTTCTTCCTTGACATGCCACTTACCACTATTAGGAAAAGAGAAAGAAAAGCCATCCCGCCAGAGGAGATGCCTTTTATTAAAGCTGACAAGACAAATAGAGCAAGCTTTCCAGTTGTGATGGTGTTAAAAGCAAGCCTCAGTATGCTGGTTGGATGTATTCCCCTTTGGGCTTTATTAGACAGCCTATATGAAAGAGGAATTTATATTTCTAAACTTTAGTGCCTTATTAAATAAAGCAACAGTAAAATCGGGTGGTTACATTTGGGACATTTTGCTCATGGTTGTCTTCTTTCCCACTCCAAACTTCATGGCGTGGTCTTTTTCTCACGAGCATTCATGTATTTGGTTACTCGGTGTCCAGCTTCCCAGGTTAAAACAGAAGGGACCTGCAGCAGCCCCCTCACCACCTCCCGACTTAACCTGTCAAGCTAGTCTGAGTTAGTTTGAGGACATTTTATCTTAGGTTATCTCTGTTTTATGCTTTTGATACTGTTGTTTGGTTTGAGATTAGCACATTGATTTTTGTCACAGGTCATGTTTTTTAATAGATCTGCCAGCCTGCAGAAAACTCTTCTGCTCTGGAGTCTAAGTCTGCATTGAACCTGTCCAGTGAGTTTAATCTGTAGAATTGTGAAATACCAAGAGTATCCTTGTTAGGAAGTCAGTATTCCAATTTTAGGTTTGTGGTAATACCTTTCTATTTGATCATTATCACTTTGGTTATGTTCAAGAGAAACAGTGTCCGGGTCCATACCCTCCCCAAGAGATTGACCTGTATCATTCCGCATTCCTAAGGGGTTCCATTGATCTTCTGTGTTACCACAGTAAAATTTACTTTTAAAAATAAATGTAATTTTAGGAGTATGGACTGGTAGACTGTCTTAGCTAGGAAGTGCTGAATAAGATTCTACTTTTTTGGTTTACGTAAAAGGAGCCAGGACAAAATAAATAATTTAAAATGAAAACAAACCCAGCTTAACACAAAAGATGTGAAGAAATATTTCAAAAAGTTTGTGTGGGTTCTCTGAATTTTTACACATTTAATATTTTAAATTTTCATAAGTGCTCTCATTTTATAATGTAAAGAAGGCATGCCTTTTGGTTTTACACAGAGCCTAGCATTTAAGATTTTGCTAAACTAGTAATATGCTCCGTTTTTTAAAATTGTTTAAAGTTTGGGGGGGGATACAGTTTTAGTAGTTTTAAAATATTGAGGAAAAGTTCAGTGAGCACAGTTGATAATAATGGATACATGTCTTTGTGAAGTAAAAACTCCACAATTTATAGTAATGTAGTAGATTTGAAATTATTTAGATAAAAATCACAATTCAATGCAGCATCTTGAACATAAGGTTTAAATATCTTGTGTAATCATAGGACTTTATCAGCCACAGTGAGTTTCACTGACTTCTGGACTCTCCATTCATAGACGCATTCATAGAGCTAGGTACACAGAGGGGAAAGTTTTGAACCTATTTTCTGTCAGAGTAGCTACACTGTTAACATATATGTGTCTAGGTATTTATTTCTGAGAAATAGATGTTCAATGTTCAAATGCTGATAATATTTGACCAGTGGTAAAAACTGATTTTCTAGGTTGAATTGGCTCAGATCTGTGAAATAGCAGTTGGGAGCTATTAAAACTAAATAGAAATATATAACATTTGCTTAAATGTATCCTCTGTATTTTTTTAAATTTGAAAAGTTACAAGTTTCACCTTTTCATGAATGATTCTCTTCAATGTTAAGCTGATTTCTGAACTGAAATGCTACTGAGTAACTGGCATAATGAACATCCAAATCAAGGGATATAATGCTATTTGTCCACCGTGTCTTTAAGACCATAAAAAGTGTTAAAGTAACTTTAAAAAGACTTTCAATAATAAAACTTTATTTACATTTCCCCTTTCATGGCTATGCGAATACAGATAGAGGTGACTCATTATTAAGCACATACTTCTTAATCTGAAGCATGATATGAATAGTTTGCTTCTATGATATGAGAATTGTACATATCTCCCATTGGTTGGCATTCATAAGCAGAAGAGTGAAATAAGACAGTCGCAAGTATAACAAATACAGTTTTAGGAAAATTGAATCTTCTCTTTTGGTGATTTGCTTCTGCTCAGGTTTGAGAATCGCTAATTTAGAGTACTCATTTCAGAGAGAAAAAAAATCTCTTAATTCATCAGGAATTTATAAAACTTTCACCTAATCATTTGTTTTCTTTGGATTTTTTTTAATACTTGCAGGGACTTGTACGTTAAATATTTCATATCAGAGTAGCAGGTAATTGACCCCATTCAGTTTTGTTAGCATGTAATCTTGGATTGTGAAAGTAACGTGCATTCTAGGTCAATACTCCCAAACCTTTCCTGCAGGACCGAAATCTAAGTGGCTGAGTAGAGAGAAGCGGTAACTTTTGCCCCAGCAGCTTCTCCGAGGTCTCTTTCCCAATTACAAAATTCATCTGCCTCATTACAAATACCTCAGCCATTATTGTGTTAGAGTAGGTACACTAGTATAGTGACAAATACATGAAATAAAACTCCTAAACCGAACTCACTGCCGTCCAGCTGATTCTGACCCATAGTGTGTCCTTTATGAGACTGTGTGTAATCGGCCTCTTAGGGCTTCCAAGGCTTTAAATGCTCACAGCCTTCCCCTGCAGGTGCAGCCATTGAGCTTGAACCTCAAGCCTTGTAGTTAGGTCCACGTCCTTCACCCACTGCCAAGGCTCCTGAAATGAAATCAGGCACAGCCCTGGAGTCTATTCTGACTGGTAGCGGCCCTACATGAAAGCAACATATTTTAAATACTAAGAATTTGGTTTTTTTGGGAAGATGGAATGTTAATGTTGGTATTGTGAATGAGTTTCATCACTGAACTTTTCAAGAATTTTCTTTATCTTTAAAGACTTACTTTTTAATAGTATGTTTATGTGATAAAAGCATAAACGTTCTTCATGTAAAGCACTAGACTATGGATTATGTGACTCGTTTAATGGATTATTTTTATTAATTGTAATGGGAAACTTTTCTTTTGACAGTTATATCAGAATTTATATTAACACCAAGGGGAGAAATGAAACTGTATGCTTGACACTTATAGCCTATGTTTTTACCATTTTTTTAGGAAACCGGAGTTGAATCTCTCTTTTTATTTTAATCCAGAAATTTGTAAAAGAGAAGTATGCTTCTTGCTTTTAGCCAGTTTGCCAAAGAATTTTGAGAATCAGGGTTCATTACTGAGATGTTACATTCCAGCCAGATAAAAGCATTTGTATTCTTAAAAAGCTACCAGAAGTAGCTACCTGTTTTTGTAGATGGACTGTGGGACATCAGGGCTTTTGGATGCACATTTGAAGATGTTGTCTAATTTGGCATTTCCAGTATGCGAACAAGGTTCAATCAACTCCATGTGATTGAAAGTACCAGAGAGAGTCTTCACTAGTTCATGACTTCCTGTTAGTTGATTTCCCTGGTATTTACTAAACCCTTGGCTCACTGAATGCATACTTTGTGGCCATGTTTGGCCCTGTTGAATATCAGGGGCTTTGGGGGCTTCTACCTTTGAAGACTGAAGGTCAGGTTTAGAAAGCACACTTAGCTATTTGGGAGCAAATCAGCGTCAGGAATTTCTTGCCATTGAATCTCAAGAGGCTTTTCGAACAGGTATTTCATTGCATTCTGCCCAGTGGCCTGGTTTCTGTCGGATAGGGATGGATGCAGATGAGTGCCTCGTTTTCTTCCCTGTTGCTGTGAACCACGGAAGCTAGCCGCTCCATGCTGGGCCAAGAAAATGAATGAATACAATTAGTCCTTCAGGAGCCCTGCTCTCTGCAGTCTCCAGAGGAGGACTTACCAAAAGAATGTACTTTTCAGAGAGAAAGCATTAAGCCCCATAAAAACAACCCCCCCAAAAAACAAAAATCACACAAACATAAGGACGTATTAAGAAAGGATTTTTCATGTGTGTAGTAGTAGCATTTAGACTTATTGTCCCCCCATAAGCCACTTGCTTCATAAATTTTTTAGAAGGTATCACTAAATCCTTTACATTTTTATGTTTGTCTTCAAACAGTATCTAGTTAGCAATAAGGATTTTTAAAACTGTGCTATTTTTACTGACAGTAATGAATCACTCTGCTGCCTGATTCCATATGATCAATTTTCCTTTCAGAAACAGTATACAGATGGTTAAAATAGGCCCTCTTATGATGATCTTGTGGCAAAAGAAGCCTGTTTGCCCACCATCTGTGGAGAAGGCCCACCATGTCGTTAGACCAGTTACTCAGTTAGGATGAGTCTTCTGAACTGGGAAAAATGCCTTCTTGTCTTTTATACGTTCATATTCAGGTATAAAAACCTCAAATAAGAAGATAAGAAATGAGGTGTTAATATTCAGGTTTAGTAATTTGTTTTAAGATGGGTAGTCTTAGCTGAACATCAATAAATTACTGTCTCTTTGGAGGGCCTGATTTACAATATTAAATTTATATTTTAGCCTGCTTCGTAACCTCTGTCTTGAGCTGTTGTGTAGAAAAGTTTGTTGTGATTAATTTGAACTTCCAGTGTTTCTGAATGGAAAATTACTACTGTGAGATGTGTGTATCCTCTTAAATTCATCTGCATTTCTGCTTTAAGATGTAGTTAGCTACACAAATATTGGGCGATTTCACTTCTGAAATATCTAGGATAGACAAACTTTAAGAGAAAAAAAGTAGATTAGGCTGGAGAGCGGGACGCAAATTCGCTGTGCTTGATGTGTCGAGAAGGTTTTAGTGTTGGCAGTTGTATCATATTGTGAATGTAATCACATCCCCCAAATGGTTAAGACGACCCATTTTTTGTTAGACTTTTATATCAAAATTAAAAAAAATGCCTTAATGACCGCACGTCACAAAAGCAGCACAGTGACACAGACCACTTAGTTTAAAATGAAAAATAACTTGAAGGTTTTCCTGGCGCTGTCATTCATGCATCGTTGTGAACATTCAAAAGAAAGCCGTGTGTACTTTATCATTTGAAATAATCTGTATGCGTTTTATTCTTGGAGGTCGTCTTGTCAGATACTGAAATCTGTACTTCAGTCAATAATCTAAAAATTTTGTGTTGAGGCAGACTGTTGATTTTGAAGCGTCTAGTGTAGTTTTCAAACAGGGAAACCAGATTTCGGTGAAAGCATCATTGAAAAAGAGTGGGAACTCCCATTTCAGTTGACTAGTCGCTGTGAGGTGGTGCTGTACCCCAGTGATGGCTAACTCAGTGGTCCTGCAGGTAGAATTCTATCATTTTCAACAGGGGAAAAAAATAAAACCTCTGTCATCTTTCGAAATATCCGTCATATAATTGACAGTTGACAAGTTGAAGAAAATGTTACTGTCAGATTTTATTTCCTACTTGAATGAGGAATAAAAATAGGTTTGAGTGATTTTTTTAAATCTATTGAAATTTTCTTTTTCAAAATTTAAATTTTTACTTGCGGAAATGTCTTAAGTTTTCTTTGATTGTTGTAGAATTTATGAGTCGTTTGTCAGGGTAGGTCAATAAGTGCAATTTAGGGAAAATGTGTTGAACTTCAGTGGTATCCTGATGGCACAGTGGATAAAGCACTCAGCTACCAGCCGAAAAGGTTGGTCGTGAGCAGATGTGACAGGCGGCTTCTGTAAAGGTTTACAGACTTGGATTTCTTATGGGCGTAGTTCTGTGGAATCTGACAAGATCATTATGAATTGGAAACAACCCAATGGCAGTGGGTTTTGGGGGTTTGTCATAGAGTTTCTGGGGGAACTTATTCTTAAAAAGGAAAAGACTGTTTACCTATTTATAATGAACATGTTAATGCTTGGATTCTTTGAGAGCTAGAAGGGACCAATATTATTATGGTGACTACACTTATCAAGTGGCTTGATTTTCATGGGGATATGTGTGACTCTAGTATGAAGTGGGACCATGCATCATGTGATGTTGCTGCCCCTGTGTGCTGGATAACCAATCAAAGATTAGATAGGCCTCTGCATTTTTCTAATTGCTTAGCTATTTTTGACTCTTAAATAACTGTACAGTATCTATCATCCACGAATTTCCTTATGGAAGCACATGTTTACATACTTGCAAATTAAAAATATTTTAAAAGCCTGTGTCTCTATTTCCCAACTTAGAAAAGCTGGATTTGGGGCTTTCGATTACATCAGCGTTTCTTTCTTTTTTTTCCCTTCCTAGAAGCAGCCATCTTGTTTTAAGACCTGTTTTATTTCTTTCGTGAAAATAGTCCGGAAATGAATATGGACGATAGGAAAGGACTGAACCACTTGTAATCATTTTGGCAGGACTCTGCCTATAAGCTCTATCTTCATTTGTGAGCTCACTGAAATTCAATCTTCTTGAATTTAGTTGAAAGAAAAAGATGCTTTACCGTCATAGCATATTTAAACGACTCATGTGATATCTTAATGCTTGGTGTTGGGCCGTACCATGTGTACATCGGTATTCTTCTCAAACATTTATCATTGTTCATTTCAAAATAATACAGTAGCCCCTACTGTGACTCCTTCAAATCTCGATGTTCTTTTTCTGGTCATTAAAGTAGTCCTTTTTATTTGTTGAAAAATTTCTTCCCAAAATTTGCTTAGCGGCAACAGAACTCTCTTTCCGGGAAGAAGTATTTATACCTTCTAAAACAGAAACATCGGGGTGCTTCAAGAAGTAATAGGAGTTTGAAATCAGAGTTTCCCCCAACACAGGCTCTCAGTTCCTGGCTCATTACCAATCCCATCTTGTGGGTCCTTATAGAAAATTAGTTTGGAAGTGAATTCATCAGAATTATGAAAGTACTTATCAAGTGAGTCTGCTGTTTTTCCCAACATGTTTTGTGTTTCTGGAGACATTGAAAAAACATGTAAACTTTACCAAAAATTTGTAGTCCACTTCTTGCTACTTGCATCTGCACTATGATGTCTGAAAGCGCATTCTCACGGACTGCGGCAAACGCAGAACTTCCTTACGGTTAATTTCCGTCAGTCTGATTAAACTGGGCACAGATCACTACTTATGGATCATGACTACTTACGTGTGGCATAGTCTGCTTCCACTCATTATCAGTAGTATATTTGGTGGCTGTAGATCCGTCGGAAAGTTAATGGATAAAATGCACGCCTAAGAGCATGCATGCATTCATCTCACGGGCCCTCGGTAAAGCCAGGTATAAATGGATGGTTTTTGTGCCCCACAACCTCCCTCCGATAGTCTTTGTTCCCTTTTCTTTTGATTAGCTGGTGCAGAAGACTAAAATTACTCCGTGCCCAAAGTGACCTTTTTGTTTTAAATGCATTAGCAAAAGACCTTTGTTTTTTCTTGTTCTTTCAAGCTGTCAGCAATCGCATCTTAAGTCTTATCAGTAATTTATTGACATACGTAAAAAGTATAGTTAACAATTAGCGATCCTGCCGCCTATTATGGAAACCCCTATAATGGAAGCAGTTTCTTCTGTTAAAAATGTGATGTGCGGGTTGGGTGGCATCAAGGCACAGCTCATTTTGCTTGGGTCCTTACAGTGCAAATTGTTGGCTGCATCTTGGTGGTGGTAGATGTTGGTGTGTCAGGTGTCATCGCCACCAATAGGACATATGACTGTCACACTTACCACATTGATTTGTGTTTCGGGAACTTAACCTTTTGGCAATGTTATTCTACAGTGTTTAATTTTATGGAGACCAATGGGATTAGGGGGGAAAAATGGAAGACAAGGAAAAATAACTTTAAATATGGGGAAATTATCCTTTGTGTTTTGACAATTAGGTTAAACAAAGTGGGAGCAAATGAGCCTCCTTCCCCTTCTATTGTTTCAGGGCATGAAAATACAGACAGATGTCGGCCTGGGGAAGCGGTGACCTCTGACACGCACAGCATGGCCACTGCCCTGGCACACAGGGTCCAGAGCCACCATCGTAGCAGGACACTTTTTTCAAGTGACTGACACGTTGAGATGGAAAACCTGAAACTGATTGTGTAGCTTTTAGTAGCTCACGGAAATAACAGCTTCAATTTTAACTTCACCTTGCCATCTACGAAAAAAAAATTTTTCCCCCTTTGGTGGGCCCAGCCAGAGTGTTTGTGACTACTGTATTTTACATCATGACTATAAGTCTCAGCCTCCTAATAATTCTATTCAATGGGTTGGGCAAGTAGAGTAGGTAAAGGGAGACTTAGATGCATAATTGTGCTGTACAGAGTATTTGCCTGCTTGATTTAGCTAGTACTTTGCCTTCTTCTTCTTTTTAAAAAAAATACATGAAAGCAGTAGATTTCTTAAAGGCCGTTTCTTTTATTTTCTGCTCCGTAATCTCGCCAACAACCCCTGGGTTCAGGCAGACCATTAATGTTTTAGATACTGTGGCATTCAGTGTTTTCTTCATATATTTGTTTACTGCTACTGCTTCAATAAACTTTTATGCCTCTTTTGGTAGTTTTCTGACAGGGGCTCCGTTTATTAAAATGTAGTGACCCAGCACTAAGCCGGGGTACAGTTCAAATAGTGGGACTTCTGACAGCGTTTTGTGTCAAACTAGGAAAGATAATAGGGAAATGGAAGCTGCCAAAATGTGTCTCCCAATTACTAATTAATTAGGCGAGAGAAGGCCTCGGTGACAGAGCTGGAGGCCTCCATGACAGTAACTTGAGGATGCGGTATTTAAAAAAAGGTATAAAATTCCTTAAAAGTGAGCTCCGGAGGGTAGCCTGCAGATATTTGGTATCACAGGTACTCATTTTAGGTTTTTGCAAAGCAAAGGAAGCAAAAAAAAAAAAAAAAAAGAAGACCCCAAATTTGAAAATGGCTCTTTGTCCTCATCACTGGCCCGTATCATAAAGCGTAACGATTCCGAAGAGTATTTCCCTTATTAATAAGCAATGCCCTTATTCCTATCAATATTTCATTATAGGTATGATAATGATATTCTTTGATTTTAGTATGGGTGTAGCATTGTATATATACCTACTTTATTGAGTGTAATTTTAGACCGAAGGGGTATCTAAAAAGTTTGCATCACATGCCTGGCATTCATATTTTGACCCTGCTGTAACTGCAGAACAAACCTTGGTTTTCTGTGGCACATGCGTCCTTCTGCTCACCCAGAGGTTCTGATCTTTTCTGGCAGTGTTCCCACTATGGTTGCTGGACCCATAATTAAATGCCTGTTATTAGTGTATTTTTTCCATAGTGTTTACAACATAAAAAGAAAAGGGTCTTGTATGGAACTCTAGCTGTCAGGGGAACAATGAAAACTAATTACACACTCTGCTATCACCATTGTCAACCATACTCTTGGGAAAACAACAACATGACTCTGTGTGTGTGTGTGTGTGTGTGTGTGTAGGGGTGCATATGTATACATGGAATATTACATGTGGATATATATGTGTTGATTTAACTTTACACTCTAAATTCTCTGAAGCAAAAAAAAAAGTTTTTGGGTATCTAACTTAAAAAAAAAGCCAGTTCTATATAGAGAGGGGCTCCTAGCACCCTTCTTATAGTATCGTTCCTTTCTTTATAATATGGATTAAGAACACCAATAATATTTGTGACTGAAGATCTCATTATCCTGAGTATTATTTTGGAGTGACTTTATTATTGATACATCTGTGCTGTTAGCATAACTCATACTTCCCAAAAGTATCTGCTTTATATTCGCATATCTTTACTTAGCTGTCGAGCTCTGTGCTGATAGCTAGTTAACTCTAGGCTAATCGTTTTGTTCTTGTATTGAATCTTTCTATCACTATCTCTTTGGATGGTTTTGGCCATTTCATTGTCTCTGTGCAGGAAGAAGATTTGAGAAAGAAAGCTAAAAATGGAATAGTCCTGCGAATTATAACAACTTTGGTATAAGATTTGGTAAGCAAAGACTTTGAAGCTTTGAATAACAGGAGATTTTAGACTCAGTTTCAGATTTCAGTCATTCATGCCTTTCCTGTTCTCTGGTTCCACAATCAGGACTTGGCGCTATATAATGTTTTCCATTACCATTTTAATTCCTTGGATGAATTCCCTTTTCCGTATCTAAAACCAAAGACAAATAGCTGAATTCAGAAATTATATGTCGATTTTAACATATTTTTCTAAATCTTTCATGATAAAAAATATTTTGGCAAATATATTTAATATTTTATGCATTTTATTTGTATATTTACTAGAATACATTTGATTTATTTCCTAGAATATATTTTATATGTAGCAAATATCTATATCAGCCGATATGTCTTTAATATCTATTATTACAGGAGCTTCAAAAAGTTCACAGAAAAACTAAAAGATAATGAAATTTGTGCATGGACTTTTAGAGCCCCCACCTCATAGCTTCCTATATTGAGTATCTGACATTTAAAATTAGCGAAAAATTTTTTGAGTTGGTATTAGGTATTAAACACTGGGAGACCTACTGAAGATCAGAGATGAGTAAGATAACATTTGCACCCATTAAGGAACGTCCAATGTCATGTGGATAGTTTGTTACACATAATGACAGTGAAAAGTAGATAAGGCCTTAAATAATCTCTGCACCCGTATGGGCATTTATTTGACAAAAAATATTGCGAGCCGACTGTGTGCCTGGTGTTGATCTTGTTGCTAAAGACATTTTCAGAGAGCAGATTAGACCGTAGCCCTGCCATCATGAAGCATTCGATTCGTGATATCTAGATCACTGCTTCTCACGCTCATTGTTCATAGGACCACCTTGGACATCTTCTTGAAATTCAGGTTGTAACAAAGCAGCTCTGGGGTGCTTTCTGCATTTCTAACAAACTTCTCAAGATTGTAGCTGCTGCGGGCCCAGGAGCCATAGTTAGAGCAAGGAGGGATTCAATGGGGAGAGAAATTGCTTCTGACTCCTCATCAAGGACTCTGAGATGCATTAGCCCTGAACTTTCTATATAATTCTGCCATTTCTAAAAGGGCTCAGTAATTACTTGAGTGAAAATTGTTACTTAGAAACCTGGAGAACCTAGTAGTCTTCACTGGCAGCCACTTCCCCTCAAATCTCAGGCAAATAGTATGGGCGTCCACATCGAAGGTTACGCATCATTAGAAGTGCACCGCTAGCAGAGGCAACAGAACAGGAACGGCTTCCTGTACACACATTCTACTGAAACAAAACTCGCTCTGGTCCAAAGCGTTGAAGGAGGCTCCGGCCATAAATGCCTAAGGATATGTGTTTTCACCCCCTCCCCAGACATATTTTATGTGGCAAAGCTAGAATTATACCTCAGAAACAGATTTTTAACACTTTCCAATTTAAATCCATATGGTTAAATGAACCCAAAATGTTCACTTTACTTTCACTGTAAAAGATGACTAACCGTTTCTCTCCTTCCACTGCTGAGACTCTTGTGGGTGGCTTTCAGAAGCCTGCAATTCCAGTGTAGGGTATAAAGAATTGAATAATGCCTTCCTGCTTTAAAATTTTGATTCTGGTGTTCTCAGTGAGAAATCTTCATTGATGTAGAGTGTAGGAAGTAGTATAAAGTCCGTACACATGTTTCTGCTTTTTTTTCTTTTTCATAGTGTATCAGGTTCAGTTTTGCAAAAGCAACTATGTGATGCTTCTGTGAAAAAGTAGGGAATGGAACTAGTTACATTCACATGGCTCATGCTAAGTATATATGTTT
The DNA here is from genome assembly GCF_050624435.1 of Tenrec ecaudatus. Taxonomy (NCBI): domain Eukaryota; kingdom Metazoa; phylum Chordata; class Mammalia; order Afrosoricida; family Tenrecidae; genus Tenrec; species Tenrec ecaudatus. The sequence goes on along the minus strand of NC_134531.1, from coordinate 108,856,253 downwards.
ATGTAACAATTGTGAGCATGGCTCCAGTGTCCACAGGGCTCCCGTCCGTTTACGCTGGCTTGATGGCACTTCACACACAGCTGTATGTATGTGTCTAAGTGTATATGCATGTGTGCATGTGACATGTGATGCATACATGTGATATGCGTACACCCATATAAACATAGAGATATGCACACGTGCTATTCATTGCGTATGTAAATACAATATTGCCGACCTGTTGAGGAGTGGCAATGTTTGAACGCATCTTTAAATAGATTTAAGTAACTGAAATAGATCTTCCTGGAACAATTACATTAAGGGAATTCTGTCTACTGTAAAGCAGTTCTGTGCTTATGGAAACAAACAGCAGAAGAGGCAGATAAGCGCTTTTAATGGAAACACATCCCCTTTTATTTTAGTATGAAGTTTTATTTGCACCTTTCTGTAGTCCATTATTAAACAAGCCTATCTCTGTTTTAAATCGTTGGTAGCAATCTAAAACTCCACTGTTCCACTTTTAATGATGACATTAGGAAACATCTCAGAAGACCTATGAATGCCGTAAATGTGTGGTAAATCAGCATTAACATTTCCTTGACTTTTCCCAGGAAGTTTGTGATTCGGGTCACGGTGGTGTAACTACGCCTCGTCAGGCAGGGAGGTGACACCCACGCAGGGTCTCCAGTTGTGTGCGTCTCCTAGCTGCAGCAGTGAAGGACTAGTCTGTGGTGATGTGTGAGCTATGGGGTTCCTAAGAAAGACAGATGCTACGTGCTTAGAAAGATTGTTAGACTTAGAAAGAGGACATGCTCATTGATTAAAAGGAAGTGATTTGTATATCTCTGAGCATTATCTATGATGTAGGCACGTAGACATGGTTTGTTTAGGGTAAAGCTGACTGTTCAGTAGCTCTAATTGTTGCCACCTTTTTAAATAAGAAAATTAGTATGTTGATAAGGTTTGATTGTTCGGGATTTTTGTAATAGCCCTTGTTTTGCCTAAGACTTTTCATGGATAGAGTCATGGACTCAGGGAGTGTGATTTCAAAATAGCTACAGTAGATCAGAGTGTTCAACTGCTTTTTGGGGCTCAGAAGTGCAAGGTCAGCAGTTTGAGTCCACTGCAGGAGGAAGATGAGACTTTCTGCCCCATGAGGAGTTACAGCCTCAGAAACGCACCGAGGGCCGCTGTGCGTAGGCCTTGACTCATTGGAAGCGGGTGTTGTTACCATGCTCTTTCACTATTCTTCGATTGATTCCGCTTTCACCCCCAGTTCAGTTATACAGGTGCCATTTGCAGTATTGAATCTGGGCCTCAGTCTTCATCTAATAAATTGGGCATGATAAAAAGAGTATCTCCCTCAGATTGTGAAAATGTGAGGGAAAGTGTCTATGTGACTACTTTACAAAATGTAATAAAATGATAGCTGTTGAAGCATTCCCTCGCTTTATACAAGTGTTTCTCATAAGGTAATTCTGCATATTCCTCAACAGTGCATAGGAAATACGTTTTTTACTAATTAAATCTTACTTTAAAAGTATTAGACATTTTCAAAGAAAGACCGAGTTGTATTATTTTTAAAAACATCTTGCCTTTGATGGATTTGCTTTAGACAGGTTACGTTGGCTTTTCCTTGAACGTCTCACGGGTTTAGGATTTATCCTGTCCTTTCTTCCAGACGGTGAAGAGTGGCACTCGGGGTGTGTCGGCCGGGAAGGACTTGAGCTTCCTCTGTACAATTGGTCATGATTATTTTTATTGCCCTCTCCCCTCCTGTTTGTCTTCTCTGTGTTGTTTTCCCTCTTTGACTTTTAACATCCTAGTATTCTACGTGACACTTCATAGGTATAATAAGATTGCACTAGCGCAAAAGACAAAATTAAGGACTCCAGACGCCCTCTTGGAGAATGCTTGCATTCCGATGAGAAGCGGTGGGAAACAAACCCATTCCTTTTCCCCACGTCCTTGGGGTCTTCCGATGCCCAGTGCAGCAAATCGGGTTTCATCTCTCGACACCTTCATGCTTAAAGAAAACCTCTTCCTCTTTTTGAACTTAGTATATATTGATGACCCACCTACTGAGATTAAGACTGTCAATGTATCATCGCAACCGCTAACTGCGGAGGGAAACACATATTTTAATGTATTGAAACCCGAGTAACACGTAGCTGTGACGTGCCACTTTCCTGTAGAACTGGCTGGCGCTTATTCAAAGCAGTTTTCCTTCATATGTTTATAGTTACTTAGGTGGACACAAATGTGCCTGTTATATGTTTCAAAATTGCGGTCATATACCTTGGCAATTATTTTGTAATATTGTTTTACTCTTGAAGGTCTAAACCTCATTTAGGCTAACAACGCCCCCGCTCCCCAAAGAGAAAAGTCAAACATAGGGAAATTTAAAAAAATAAATAAAAATTAAAAAACAACAACAACAAATAACATAGGGAAATTAGCAAAGATTCTTAGTGACAACGCCGGGCAGAACGTGGCCAGTAGCAATGAAAACATTGGTTTTAATATTAGTAATACCAAAATTGTTTGAAAGAGAACTGGTAATTTTACAAAACCTTTCCCCTTAAAAGTACAGTGCTTTAATAGTTTTATTTTAAATAACATAAATTTCCTGGAATGTCCTATAGACTTGACCTGTGTTATTCTGGTGTCATTTGGAAATTAAGATTTGTCAAGGGAATGTGCTTGTTTTCTGTTAATTTTAAAATGGAAACTTAGTAAATTTATGTTATTTGTTCCTGTGTCTGATGTGTGAGTCATGGTTCCCATCCCTTCCCTGTTCCAGATTTCTTTTCTTGGCAAAGGGGCAGCGAGGAAGTTTAAATTTTGAGGACACTCTTATTGGCACTGTGTATTATAGAAGTAATTAATGCCTTATATTATTGTACAGTAGCTAAGAAACACAGCCAGTGATTTTATTCTAGCCAGTCCTCGTCGTTTCTTTCCCTGTGAGCATGTTGATTGATTCAATTGAGTGTACAGTAATCAGTAATTCCCTAAGATGGTCAAATATTTGATGACTGTAAGTTGCATTTTGATTATTTAGTTTTTAATAATATGGCAATATAGCAGAGATTAGACTTTTGCATGTTCCTGTATATTGGATAAAGGCAGACATGCAAAGTTACAGGCCAATCCTAGTGTACCACCTTTTTTACTTTTACACACACACACACACACACACCCTTTTTGGATGGAGGAGTGGTTTGTATTCTCTTCATTTCTCTTTGGAAAAGGTAAATTAGGTCAACTTAACATATATTTCAAATATAGAAGATGTGAACTCCATTTAATATCAGGATTGTCATAAAATACAATTTTGGCACATAAATATAGGCACCTTAATACTTTTCTACCTTGCAAGTCTGGCTAGATCAGAGGATGTACACTGCTACAGATAGGAACTGGCAACACAGGGAATCCAGGGTAATGATCCCTTCAGGACCGGTGGTGTGAGTGGTGATACTGAGAGGGTAGAGGGAGGTTGGGTTGGAAAGAGAGAAACCGATTAAAAGGACCTACATGTGACCTCTTCCCTGGGGGACAGACAACAGAAAAGTGGGTGAAGGGAGACGTTGGACAGGGAAAGATATGATAAAATAATAATTTATAAATTATTAAGGGCTCATGAGGGAGGAGGGAGCAGGGAAGGAGGGGAAAATGAGGAGCTAATGCCAGGGGCTTAAGTGGAGAGCAAATGTTTTGAGAATGACGAGGGCAATGAATGTACAGATATGCTTTACACAATTGATGTATGTATGGATTATGATAAGAGTTGTATGAGCCCCTAATAAAACGATGTAAAAAATACAATTTTGACTTTGGACCTTCAAAAACACTTTTTAATTTCTTATTAAACATTTTGGACCATTTGGCTCTGTCGTTACGAAAATGTTGTAAAATTGAATGGAATGTTTGCTTAGGTCTTTAAGCAAAGGAACAAAATTGACTTGTTGATTTGAATGGAATAATGGTCATTATAACTGGTTACAGCAGACTCCTGTGAATTTCTTTCTTCAGGTATCCAACAGAAATCTTTAATAATTTAGATGGTTATAATCTTTTCAGCAAATATTCTCACTGTCACTTTGGATTAATTTTATGGCAGTTGGCTCTTTAAAAAAGATGTAGCGAGGCTAACTGAACAAAACCAAAGGAGCCCGGTGGTTTCGTGCGCAAGTACTTTATTCAGAACTCACCAAGGTCGTAGCAGTCAGCCTTTGTAAAGATGACAGCTTGGGAAACTCCGAAAGGGACAAGTGGATGGATTCATTCTTTTAGGGTTGGGGTAGCATGAGTTGGAATCTACTTGGCAGTTATGAGTTGGGGTTTGGACAAAACCACAGATACTTAGTTTTATGTTTAATTTTTAAGAGGTCTTACGTTTAGACCAACACAACCAAACTTGCTGCCCCTGAGTTGATGGCGACTCTTAACAGCCCTACAGGACAGGGTAGAATTGCTCCAGCGATTTTCCCAGACTAGCTGTTAACAAGAGTAGAAAGCCTTGTCTTTCGCCCACAGAGTGGCCGGTGGTTTTGAACTCACTTTGTGGTAAGCAGTCCAGTGCATAAGCACTATGCCACCAGTAAATTCAGTTAACGCTAACATAGTATTTAAACCAATTGTCTGCCCATCCCTCTTCCTCCTCCCATGCACCACCCCATAGTAAGTCACTTTCTCTGCCAAAGAGAGTGTTGGCACTTTCTCTTCAGGCGTTTAGATTTCAAAGGTAACAGATCCACCTTTCCAATATGTTATTAAGATCACAGCCACATTGAGTTATTGATCATATATAATCCCCCTCAAAAGACAAACAGAAACATACTCATCAAGCTGATTCTGACACGCAGTGACCCTTTATGGAGTTTCCAAGACTGAATTCTTATAGGAGCGGTCAGCCGCATCCTTCTGTAGAGCAGCCGGCGGCTTTGAACCCAAGGTTGTGGTTAGCAGTTGAATACCTCAAACGCAGCACCATCCGGACTTCTGTCCATCATAGCATGCTCTTCGTGGATGGTGTTTGCTAATTGGGACTTCACTGGAGACATGCTTTGAGTTGTTAGCGTAAGGTCCTTTTGGGCAGCCAGGATTACGGAGTTGGGCTGACTCCACCTGTCATTACAGGTGTATTATGGGTCATTGCAGTGTAGGCCACCATTGATAAACTCAGGGAGTTGTTCAGGGCCTTGCCCACAAGATACACAGGAGTCACCATTAAGTGGATTTGTATTGCAGCCTGATACGGTGTTTAAGACCGCAGAACTCAGCGTTGGAAGGCAATTGGTTTTTCTTGTTATAAATTGCTAATTAGTATTGAAAGTCTAACCTGTTTTGTTGAATACCCTCTCTATTTTCACTGAGAAAGTGGTTTGGACAGTAATGTATTTACTCTGTATTTCCACCCCTCTTCCTTCTTGTTAAAATAAAATCTAGAAACCTCTGGGGACGCCCCACTGTTGAGTTCTGATTGGAAGGAGCTTTAAACCAGTGGCTCCAAACCGGAGTAAATATTGACGAGGTCTGGGGCTTGAGCCCCAGTCAAAGCCTCCTATTGTTCCTCCTGAGTCAGCACTCCAGAGCCAGGCTCAAGTGTGCATGTGTTAGGAAGAGAAGAAAGGCTGCAGAGAGAGAATGAACAGGGCCCACAGCTGAACTCGTAAATGCACCAGATAGAGGAAAGGGAAGCTGACTACAAAGCCAGCAGGAGCTTACACTGGGTTACAGAGAATTTAGAAGCCTGAAGTGCAGAAACCCGCACTGCCCTGCCTGTCTCTGAGACGTTTTAGGAGCCCAGAGCCATTTGTCTGGGTGGGGCCTGCTTGTCTCTTGACTGCATGCTTCATGGCAAGGACGCTGTCTTCTCGAGGGGAAATAAAACACAGCATTTTGGTAGACTTGTAGGAATGATATGGGGCAAATCCGGATTCCAGAATCCTACATTTCCTGCCCTGGTGGTACCTGCTCTCATGCCTCTGTCAGCCTCCCTCCTTCAGCTGTCATGTCGGATTACACACCCTCTTGGGTCTTCTAAGTGCTTTGGCATCCCTGGAGTATCAGATGGGTGAGGGAGGACCATATGCCATTGGAAAGTTCTAAAGTTCTGGAGAGGAGATGTTCTTATTCTGTGAGAATTCTGAACTTTTTAAAACAAGAAAATTAAATCATTTAAATATGGAACAGCTTCTCTTGTTTTAAGTGGAATACTTTGAGTAAAAGCTGCCTTTATTTTTACCATTCCGTTCAAGAACCCAAACAAACAGCTGGTTGACTTATGTTTTAGTGGAAAGCATCCTGCTTCATTTGCTCACTGAAAAAGTAAACACCCATAAAAAGAGATTCTCATGTGTCCAACTGCAAAGTGATTTTTAATAAACATACAGTAAACCCAGTGTCATCTTTGAATAGTTATTTATCCTCACTGATACCGTAACAGTGTTACATGCCTAGTTTTATGTGCTGTTTGAAAGGAACATGACCATGCTAAAGGCCACATGCAAATACCAGAACAATTAGAAAATTCATTAATTGCCAAGACAATGACCAAAATGTTCAGAATCACTCAAGCCCCTATTAGAACAAATAGCGTCATAGTAAAACATGGAATGCTCTGGACAGCAAAAGCACATCTGTTCACAAGTACTTGGAAAAGAATGATTTAGTCTAGGCCTTGAATGATGGATATGATTTTAATAGCGATAAAGGAAAGTAGACTATTTCACGGTCCCATAGCAACAGGAGCAGAAGCCTGCTGGCTAGAACCCTGTACATGCATTTGGGGGTGCACGGAGAGCAGTTGATTTGGTCAATGCGTTGATTAGAAAGGTAGCTTGGGCCGTGTTCTAGGGTATCAAGTGTGGAGCTGTGATTTTAATACCTAGGGAATGGCCATTACGATGGATTATTCTTTATAATGGGTGGATTAACAGGGTTCTAATGTGTGTCATAATTGCTTGGGGCTGTTGTGTATATTAGCCACTGTTTAATTGCTTTGGAACTCTACCACACTGTGCTGGTAAATGTTGAAGGTCTTCAAATTTGGCTTGGTTTATAAGTGGTGGAGATGGAGATGGTTAAAAATCAGGGCCCTTTTAATATTTCCAGATGAAATCTGGGCTCTGCTAATACGTCTGAATTGTTTCTCTGATTTGTGGATTAAGCAGTTATTTTGAAACAGTTTCTTAGCCAACAAGCCATTGCTCTCAAATAACATTAGCAGACGCCTAATATGTAAAACAGCAACAACAAAATGAAACCCAAACCAACAAATGTAAGGCTGCGTTTAGAAGAGGCCAGCATTGGGGACTCGGAGTCTCACTCCTCCCCAGGCTTCTGAGAAGGCTGTGAGGCCCTTTTGAATCGTAATGGTACTGTCAAAACCCCCAAGTTCGAGTGCAGACTTTGGCTTTTGCTCAGGGACAAGTAGAAGCAGTGCTGTGGAAGGCATGCACGCGAATATGCACAGGCTGCAGAAGTGCTAATGCTATTAGTGTATAACAACGAGTCCTGGTAGGGTACTTCAGTTCCACAAGTGGGCTGCGACCCACAAGGTCAACAGTTCAAAACCACCAGCCACCTCTGGAGAAAGACGAAGCTTTCTATTCCCACAAAGAATTACAGTCCCGGAAACCCACCAGGACAGTTCTGTCCTATCCTATGGGGCAGTGGTGCTCAACCTTCCTAAGGCCGCAACCCTGTCATACAGTTCCTCATGTTGTGGTGACGCCCAAGCACAAAATTATTTTTGTTGCTACTTCATAACTGTACTTTTGCTACTGTTAGGAATTGGGCGATGCCCTTGAAAGGGTTGTTTGCCCCCCCCCCCCGCCCCCAAAGAGGTCACGACCCACAGGTTGAGAAGCGCTGCTATGGGTCACTGTGAGTCGGCATCTCCTCAGTGGCAGGGAGTTTGGATTTTGGTTCACCGTATGCCAAGCCCAGTATTGTACAGACTTCACTATCATCTTTTTTTTTTCTTTTATCCTCATACCAGTTCTTACAAGGGAAGTGCTTTGAGTGATCATTCTTTCACAGTTGAGAAAACTGAGTTTTACATAATTTAAATGAATCGAAGGTCGCTTAGCTAGGAAGACCTACTGGAATGTTGAAGGGTGACTATGGGGCACAATTTCCAAGGAGACCCAGAGGAGGAGGATCCTGCAACCTGGCACTATGGCATGCATGTGGACAGCCCTCCTTGCTGAGCATTTAATGGACTGATGCAGCCACAGCACATAGTTCAGGACAACCAAAGGTTAAATGTTCTTTGGAGCGAATTATAAGGCTGCATGTCTCGCAGTGTGCATTCATTGTATGTGAAGCTAATCGGACTGCTGGAGGATCCACTGGCCAGCTGGCCCTCGGCAGTCAAGGAAGATTGATTCACGAGGCCTGGCAAGGTATAGAGCTATTTGTGAAAAATTTCAGAGGAAATTTGGAAATTTCCTTGAATAAAAGTTTCAGAGTTTTAACAGTCATATGGCTAGGAAAATACTTTGCCCTATATTTAATCTAGATTCCTATGCTTTATGTCAGTTTAGGTTTACATAATAACAATGTAGATTCAGTTACAAATTTTAAGTGTAGGTTTTGCATATCCCACAATAAACACATTTTGAGCAAAAAGAAAATAAACAGCTCTTAAGCTATAGGGAGCAATGTATGAATGCCTGAATTGGTTCAGTGTTCTTTTGTGATCCAGCCCTCCTCAACACCCCCCTCCCCTCTTCTCTTGCTTCTTCCCACTGAAGGACTTTTGGGTCTGTCGCTCAGCACCCGTAAATTGCTCCTGACGAATTCCAAAGACGAAAGTCTCCAGATAGGATGTAGGTGGATCAAGTTTCTAACTAATCTCCAGAGAGACAAATAGCTGGCCAGGAGTTTTGGCACTCCATCCATTGTGTGCCTCTGCTCTGCCAGGGTAACCTGGGTCTTACCGGGTTCCCGGAAACTTGAAGTGATCCATCACCTACTCGTAGTGCTTTGTATCTGTGTTGGTGGAAGTTGTCACTCCATTTTCTACTTCAGTTATTTATGAGTAATACTGTAGTTGATGTATACTATCTGCATGTCTTTTGTTCCCATTGATAGACTGTAAGATTGTTGATGATATTCTTAGAAAAATACCATGCACAAGGTCTGGTGAATACCCTTGGTTACATTCTGGGTTCAGTTCTCTGCTCCTCCCTCGCTACTTGCTGTAGTCCTGGTTAAGTCTTTTCATCTTCTGTCTTTCCTTTTCCTCCTCTGTAAATGATATGTTGTTGTTAATGCTGCCCAGTCCGTGGTGCCTTCCAACAACTCTAGGGCAACCCTATAGAAAATGACCCAGCACTGGCTTGTCCTATGCCACCCTTGCAACAAATGTTGTTATTGTCGGGCCACTGTGTCAATCCAGCTCCTTGAGATGGTTTCCTTTTTTTTGCTGAGCTTCTTCTTCACCAAGCATGATGCCTTTTCTAGGGACTGGTTCTCCTGATAATATGTCCACAGAGTATGGGATGTGGTCTCACCATCCTTGCGTCTAAGGAGCATTCTGGTTGGACCACTTCCAAGACATAACTAGGTGTACTAACATTTATTTCATAGAGTTATTGTGAGCAAAAAGTAACATATAAAATTAATAAAACAATGTCTGGCACATAGCCTAGGGTCAGTAAGTGTTATCAATTAATACATACTTTGGAATGGATTTATGTCATTTTGATTGTCTTCATGTGCAAGAAATCTTTTGATACCATCTTCCAGAGCTAAATATGGTGAGGAGCGAGCAAAATGTATTCGTTCTCTGGTTGGGATGACCTGGGATTGAATCTAGACTCTCTACTAATCCTCAGTTTCCCATGCACAAATTTCTAAGATTGTTTTGATAATTCCCGAAGAAAGAAAATATGTATAAAATGCCTGGTGCATAATATTCCTTCAGTATTCAATAATAGGGTCATTATTCTGATTCTTTTGGAGAATTAATCACAGGACTATTAACCCAAGATGTGTTGTCTGCTCAAAAATGTCTTTCCATTTCATTTCCTTGGCTGCCTGTTGCCAAATGTTTTGATAACTTAATTGAACTCATGTGCTAATTGCATGAAAATTCTCGCTCCTGATTTTGTCAGTTTGAAGAAGTAATATAGTTAAAAAATTTAAGTGTGGGAGTCAGGTGATATGGGTGACACTTTTTCTCTTCTGCCGACTAGATGTTCGACCGTAAGCAAATCACTGAACGTTCCAGGACTCTGTTTTCCATCTATACAACAAGATGCTTGAATTAGGCAATTGCATCTAACTCAGAAGATCTGAGTAGTGATGAGGCCGTGACATTATTTAACGGTTTGACCTTGGGTAAGTCACTTAACTTTGGCCATGGTGAATTTCCTCAGCTGTGAAATGAGGGGTTTGTCTGCTCTGAGAGGTCATTTTCAACTTCATGAGTCTATGAGCCTGTGCAACTGCTTGGATAAAATATGTAACTTACTTTGCCTCTCCCTCCTGTTTCGTTTTATAAGTGCAAAGGAACTGAGACAAACATTTACAGTGTGTAAATTTTTGAAGAGAACACAGAGGTAATATTTTTCCTCCTTTTTTCTTAACTTTCAATTATGTCTTTTAAGAATTTTTTAAAAGATTTTTTTCCTCCCCATCATGAATTTATACCTGGAAAATCAAACCAAAGTTACAGTTTCATAATCTCAGAAAGAGAGTGATGTGTATCCAGCTACCCAATTTATCCCACAACCACAAAATAAAGTCTTTTGAGACTTGACTCCGCCTGTCTTTATGTTTCAATGAATTTTACCTGATAAAACTCCCAGTTTAGATTGGCTCTAAAATTAGGAATACTTTACAAAAATCTAATTGTTTCATATATTACAAAGAAGAAGCTATAAGGAAAAAATATTTTGAGTTCATAGCTATAATAAAAACCATAAGTTGATTGACGGAATTATTTTAGGTTTTGCCTGTGGGAGAAAGAAGAAACCCTGGGACACAGGTTAAAGCCACAGCCTGCTCATGGCAGTTGGAAGCCACCAGCCATTCCACAGGAAAAGATGTAGCATTCTGTTTCAGTAAAGATTTACAGCCTAGGAAAGCCTATGAGACAGTCCCACAGGGTCTCTGAGTTGGGATGGACTTGATAGTTTGGTTTGGTAGGAGAAAATAGGAAGCGAAATTGGGAAAAAACACCAACCAAACTCCCTGCCATTGAATCGATTCCGACTCACAGTGACCCTATAGGACAGAGAGCTCGGCCACTGGAAGCTTTCAGGCTGTCTTTACGGAAGCAGTCTGCTGCATCTTTTCCTTCAAAGAACGCCGCTGTGTGCCAACTGCCAACCATTCGCTCAACAACCGAGTGCCTGCCACCAGGGGTCTTTTTTTTTTTTTTTTAAAGAGTAAAGGAGACATTAGGAAATTGGATAAATGAGTCAGTATTGCAATACAGCATACAATTATACAATATAAATCGTTGACCATTGGTTTATAATTATGACTCCCACGTTTGCTTTTTATAGCTCATCTGTATTTTCATGTTCATTTTTCATAGATGATCATCAAATTATGTACCAGGTATTTGAAATGTTCCTTTCAGAAATTATTAATCGGTGAAAACCTCAAGTGGACAAGGCATGCCTTTGTCTATGAAATAAGTGTGAGGAGTCCATTCACTCTGTGAGAGAGAATGATTCAGCCCGAAAAAAATCAATTAAATTTTAAAGTAAGTTATTAAATGAATTTGCATCCTGGTAATGCTAAGTATAGGCACAGGTACACAAACAGTAATGAGTCATTCTCACCTAGCTCCTCGTTTTATGCCTTGCTTGCATCGAATAGACCTGCTTACAGAGGAGAAATCGTTCTCATTTGTTTGGAGACGCCTGGCCCACTTCAGGGTCTATTTTCCCAGCAGTTTCTAGTCAAATTATTCCTAATCAGTTTCATGCGTAGATTGGACTGGATTCACCCCATTTCCTGTGGCAGCGGGCATTTTCACTGGACTAATCACAGTCACAGAGCACGGCGATCTGTTCTCTTAGAGGTTAGGTCTTGTTCTCAACCGAGTAGATTGATTCGTGAGCCACAGCCATTAACTGACAGCAGAATGTGTGTTTGCCCCTGTGTTTCTGCACTCAGTAATTTGTTGAACACGAACTTAATGTTTTTCGTTTCCTTGTTATCTGATAAAAAAAAACCGTCTGACTAAATTTAGGGATCTAACGTTTGTGGAATCTGCCCTTCTGTTTCTCCATGGGCTTGGAATTTTGACTTGGGGTTTATCACAGTGACAAACCAGAGAACACATTTGTTTTTGCTAATCTTCACTTCTGGTTAAAGTTGTGTACGTTAAACGTTATTCTTGGCATTCAAAGACACTCTTAAAATAAGAGCTCACTGGAAGCACAGTGTGGGACTGCATTTTAAGGCAGAGCTGCTTTTACAAATACGGAGTTATTTTCACTCCATAGCAGGTACTTGCACTCACAATCCAATTGTGCGACATTGAAAACACAGTCGCTTTTTACACGGAAAAGCGTGAATGCCTGGTTCTTAAGTTTAGCAAATCGAGTCAGGTAGAAATGTATGGTTATCTGCTACGGTGCAGAACAAATGATCTAATCACATAGAGAACTTACGATTTTCCGTCATCTACTGTCTACCACTTGCTTGTGTTTTATATTGTCATCACAGAGATGCAGTTTTTAAGAGAGTGGAAGTCAATAATTTGTAGTCCAGGAACCTCATTATGCTTGTCATAACTATATTTTAAAAGAACATATACTTTAACATATTATTGGCCCCCTAGAGTTTGCTAATAATGATGTGCACTAATTCTCATTTAAGTGCAATTGACTTCATACAAGAAAATATTCTTTCTGGAGGAATTTGGAGAACTGATCTAGAGTATCTGTACTTTACATAAAAATGCTGCACAATGAAGCTTTCTCAATAGGTGTTTTTTACATTGCTTTGGAATCAAGGAAATTACATCTGAAGAACTTCTGTTTGTGACAATACCCATAGTGAATGCATAGCAATAATCCCATCTATTCAAACCCCCGCTAGGAATTTTTCCCCCCAGGAATAGTAGTTTTAACGTTTTTTCAGCCGCTCCCTCTTTCAATATGAGTACATATATGTATGAGACCCTTCCTGTCTCATGTTTGCAGGGAGGCTGGGGAACTCCAGTTCATTACTAAAAGGAAAAACTAGCATCCACGGGGTTAATGAGGGCCTCTCTCTATTAACTTCTAACCATTTACCCTCATTAAAGACATTTACACTAGCTGTATTGTAGCCTCTTACATATCTAGGTCATAGGTTGCTAATCTTTGTGTTTTACCTGGTAGAGCATGCTGTTTGACACATAGTAGGTGCTTTGTAGTTCTTTTTCCTCTTTAAATAACTAGCATGATTAAGTTTTCAAGCATAGTCAGGCAGTACCTGCTTAGATTTTGTTCATTTTTTTTTCATGGGAAAGGAGCTCTGCTTTAGTCAACCCATCTTTTATATGATAACTGGCTCAGCCACCGAGTCTTAACCTAAGCTAACCTCTGATTATTCTTCACAACAGAAGTGTAAATGGATCCTTGTTCATTGTTTTTCTCGGCTATATTGTTTGCTCTCAGCCTCTTAGGTATTTGAAAAGATGGATTGATGATGGCAAAACAGGTGACAAGCTTCAGGCCACTGGGAATGTGTGGTCAAATGAATTGGGCTTCCTTTATGTTACTGAATCCTCTGAACTTGTCACTGTTTATCTGGAGAAACAGCCTTAGCTAAGTCAGTTAATTTGGCGAGAGCCTAGAATGAGCCTTTTACAGTGGTTCTTGTTGTTTTGTTTTAGCAATCTTAAGACAAACATTTCCTCATTAAAAATACTTAGGACTTTTAAACATTTGGTAGCTGTTCTACAAAGACTCAAGGACTTTAGGTGTTTACAATACACGAGTAAATTAAAAATAACATTACTCCCAAACCTTTTAAGTGAGATTCTGTCAGAAATTTTGTATATTCAAATACTTCTTTTGGTGTTTCAGACTGACTATAAAACGCTGTGGACAAATTGGTTACAAAAGCCCTTAAAACACTTCCATCAAAACAAAGCAGAGTGAAATAAAATTGGTAGCGTGGTGAACATGAATATTGAATGCATTGACTATAACCAAAATATCATGACTGATCATGTAAATTTCATCCAGTCCATTGGGGGGGGAAGGAAAAACCAACTCTAGATGAAATAGGAATGAGCACTCTCATGTTTAAAGATGAATTAAGAAAAAATATTTCAGCTCCTAAGTAGCAGATTATTTCTCCTCTTTCTGATAATGATAATAGATATTTATTTTTGTACCTAAATGAATTAAATTAATGCCTATATTTAACAGTTGAAGTATCCCAATGCCTGAATATTATATAGTGTGAGATGCTATTTTTCATTTTAATAAGTTGACCGCAGTTTTTAAAGTTTGTTGTGGCAATTCATTTATTAGATTGAGCATCTACTGTGTACTAGGACTGACTAGATAGTTGGCAAAGATATTTTCAGAGAAAAAAAAGGAACAGAAAATTAAAAATTATTTATAGCTAAATCACTGGATTTATTTACTTACTTTCCTTGACAACATAAAGTACAAATTTCTGTCAAGATGTGACATTTCCGTGGACACAGTGACTTTTCTCCTTTAATGAATGTTCTGTTATTATGGGCCATGCTTTCTTCTTCATTAATTTGTACAAATAATTTTCACAATGAGGCTGGTGCTGGTATTGTACTTTTTTCCCTAAATGATTTTTCTCTCTCTTTTAAGTAGTAACCACCAACAGTATTTTTTGGGGAGACGAGTAGTAGATAACAAGTAGCAATGTAGTGTTTGTCTGAGGAATCTGAGGCAAGGCGGCTATTTCTCTGTAATGGAGGCCTGCAGGAAGGATTTAGGAAGTCGTCCCTGTATTGTCCTCCACACACAGACCTTCCCCTGCATCTCAGTTTGCATCCCCACTTCTAAAGGACCCATGAGCAAACTGCTGCAGTTTTATTAATCAGCTTAACTTAATGAGATGAAAAGACCTTTTCAAAAGAATGGAGAAAGGAGAGACAGATACTGCGAGCTACTCTAATTCTTTTCCATGGCAAAAACTGCAAACAACCCCGAAAAGCATTTTCCTTACAGAGGTTTAGGGAAGACATAATCAGTCTGTTCCCAGGTAATTCATCTGACCAGTCTTTCTAATTTTCACACACTTGGAGACTTTCTTTAACCATGTGCTGCCTTTCGTATTACTATTTTTTAAAGAAAGTAGACAGCTATAAAGAATTAATGAGCACTGAGGGGGAATGTACCTTTGGGAAAAGAGGCAGGAAAGCTTAAGCTGATAAAACATGACTCTTTTTTGATGGGGGCTCTGTTTGGATAACTCGCCCTTGTCTAATTCTTCCCTCTCCTAGTTCTTCCCCCTCTGCCCCCTCCCTCTCCCCCTTCCCTCTTGTCAAGCTTTCTTCATAAACGGTAGCAGCTGGACATCTTTTAGTGGCATTCAGGGATTACTTCCCTTTTGGGTTTTCATAAGCCCTGATGCCTGAAAATCAGGACGCTCAGGAGGCAGTCACCATTCAGTCACGGAGGGCCCTTTGGTGCCCCACATCATTGAGTTTGGGTAGCATCCCCACATGTGTTGAAGATGACAAATCACTGAAGCAGACAGTCCATGGGGCCAGAGAGACAGACAGAAGCCCACCCAATAGTGAGGGCTGGATTTCTGGGTAGTCAGTAGAGGCTGGCCTTCTGTTACTTCTCAAACGACGTGACTTGGCTGAACTTACAGGGTTGGACTTATTTAAATCCATGACCAACCAGATGTGCTACTACTAAAATCACATGGTTCAGTGGGGACACTAAGATGGCAAGATGTTGACCATATTCATTCGATCTAACAGGGTGTGATAGGCACAATGGGGGTTGCTTAGTGGTAGACTGCTTACCCTGCAGGGTAGACCTGGACTCAATTACCAGCCAGTGTACTTCAAATGAAGGCTTGTGCTGCAATGATGAACAAACTTCAGTGGGATTTATAGATTAAGACAGACCAGGAGAAGACTTGACAGTCCACTTAAACCATTTGTCAGGCCATACCAATTTCTATTCACAACATTCAATCCAGAACCGGTCATGAGGATAACACAGGACCAAGCAACTTTTCCTTCTGTTGAACATAGGTCACCATAATTCCAAGTCAACTGGCTAGTAGCTAACTACAACTAAAGTATTAATTAAAGGTCTACACTGAGCCAATAGGAAGTCAGAGGGCTCACAGTGCATCCGTGTTGGAAGAAAACTGTTCATTGCTTCCCAGTTGTTTTTAGACCCTCCCAGTAAACTCAGTGGTTCAAGCCCATCAATCCCTCTGCAGGAGGAAGAGGAGGCTGTCTGCTCTTGTAAAGACCTAGTCGCTGAAGCCCGATACAGGGTTGTGAGTTAGGATCGACTTGGTGGCAATGAGCATTTTTTTGTTTTAGTACTTCTCTTATATTGCTAGTAATGAATATATTTTAGTGTACATGGGAAAATAGGAGATAGAATGACATTTTAGATCTCACATAGAACACAGGTCTGCCCTCTCACCCATGATTGCTGGGATTTTCTCTCTGCCACTCTCTGCCATGGAATTCTTTATTTAAAGTGGTCTCAGGAAGACTTTCAGGGAAATCCCACTGTGCCAAGGAGTGTGTCCTTTAAAAACCACAGCCACCACACCCTGCCTTCTTTTGTCTTGTAAATGTGTCAGTTTTCCTTTTCTCTTTATGTCTTGATGTCATGCCATTAGGAAGGTAGAGATACAGATTGTGTGTGTGTGTGTGTGTGTGAACTCATGCCTGATTCTGTTATCATTTTCTCCTGCTTGTGCTGTTCTTTAGAAGTCCTGTAGGTTCCAGGGAGAGAACTCCTATTTTAGAGTTGGAAATCAGTTCCCTTCCAACATTCCCTGATCTGTTAAACACAGGTGGGTAAGTTGCCTCATTTGGTAGGTTTCTGGACGTAGGCAGTAAAGTAGGTTATGAGTTCACTACAGCCCCGAGTGGTGGTGCTAGACGGTGTCAGGCCTTCTCTGCCATGTCTGCACTTCACCCAGCCCAGAGCACCTCACCAGGCCTTCTGCTAACAGTTTCATCTGGGAAAAACCAGTGTGGGTGGTTTTTAGGCTAGTCATTGGCTTGAGCAGGGGCTCAATGTGGAGCTAGAATATTAGGAAACAGCTGTTCTTTGTCTGAGTGGACAGTCATTGATTTTTAAATAGTTGGGCCTCCTGATGGCATAAACCCCCATTTGTGCCTCTTTAGATGAAGGTTAATTTTTGTGGTAGTGAGTGCAGATGCGAGGAACAGATGCCGCACACTTGCTTTGGCTTTTATACATACTCTTTATACTTTAAAATGAAATTTAATTAAAAATTAAATGCGTCATTAGGCCATAAAGAGAAAAGGGGGGAAAATCCTCAAATAGGATGCATTGCATCAAATAAGATCATGGTCCCAGATAAACCTTGGGAGCTGATGAATTATTAAAGCTCATAGATAAATGTGAGCTGTTCACTATTGATTATGGTCGGTGTTTTTATCTCCTGTAGATTTCAGCCTACCGAGTTCTTGTCTAGTGATTTCGTATAACTGCATTAACCCCGATCAAACAATTATAAGGATTGTAATTTGATGTTTGTTTATTTTCTCCAACACAATGAAAGCCACAGATTTCTACAGCCTGTGGGAGCAGCCACGTAAATAGAAATTGGTATGCACGGCAGGCTGTTAAAAGTCAAACTCACAGGGAAATGTACAAGAAATGACTGTGGCGCGCCTTGCCCAGGTGTGCCCCCAGTGCACTTTGGACAGGGGAGAAGAGAAACCCAGCTGTCAGAGGGTTGTGATTGACCTTGCCGGTGGCAGCATTCTCGTTTGTCTTTCAAAGTATCTGTACAGTGGTTACCTCTGTGGTTAGGAAGTCATTTGCAGCTTAGAGTTGTAATGCTGCGAGACAGTCCGCTCACCTGCAGATAATGTTTCATTAGCCTCTTTCAAATTGACAGGGCTGGCTGCTCCCATGTATTCCTCTGGTGAAGCTGAATGATCGCCTGTTTGTTTCCCACTTTCTTGTTACAGGTCACTTTCAGTCAGGATTCTCCCCAGGCCTTATTAAACTATACTTTCGACTCTAGAAGAAGGAAGACGGGACTTGATATCATCCAGTCACATTGGTTTCACTATTATGATTACTAACTTGTTTTCATAATAAAAGTAAGGTTTTATGATAGGAGTATTCAGATGTAATTCTACGTCTCATATTGGGAGATTTCCATCTGAACTTAATTCATATGCTTGGCTATTAATTAACTGATTGGGTTCAGCCCGCCTGCCCCCTTTTTAGCATTATAAATTTCTTTCTCATGTTGCTGGGAACAGACTTTATAATTCTGCGAAGTTCCCTCATCAGTGCACATATTTTCTTCAGGTTTAACCAGCCTGTTAACCTTGTTCATCCTGCTCTATAGTACCATGTCCGTGAGCCTCCAGAAAGTGTCTCTTCTGATGTCTGTGAAATATGGGATTAAAGAGATGTCTTTAGGTCCATACCCCTAAGAGCCTTTCCAAAACCTAGCTCCCTGCCTTGGAGTTAGTGCTGACTCACAGTGCCACCCTGTGGGTTTCTGAGCCCAGACTGTGACTTCATGGGAGTGGAAAGCTTAGTTTTTCTCCCTTGGAGCTGCTGGTGATTTGTCACTGCCGGCCATGCAGATTGCGGCCCACCACATAGCCACTATGCTGCCAGGGCCCAGGGTCTTTAGTGTATGAACAATCACAGTGGCAACATGATACGGGGAGTCTAGTTATATGTAGCACATCTCAAATGAACTGGCTGTCTTAAATACTTATTTTTAGATTGTAAGACATCTCTCTTGTTTTCAGTTTTATATAGTATAAGGGACACGTGATGAAAAAGATTGGATTTGACTTTTGGTTTAGGGTAGAATAGGAGTGAATATTAACATTTTATAACTTTTAATAATATTGCTGCATTACTTTATAGTTTCATTATATTCTTACCAGTACTGTTTTTTAAGGGTCTCATTTAATATACAAGAAAGAGTCCTTGTGTGAATACACATTTCTTTGATAATAAGTGAAATGAGATGCTCGTTTATTTATTTGCTTGTTTGCTTTTTATAGTGGAACAAATAATTGGAAAAGCTTGGTCTTATTAACCGGTGCCATTAGGATGAAGCATCACTACTGGCTACCGCCGTGTGCAGTCGGGCACCTCTCTGAGGGTCTCTTGCACCCAGTCTCGGCCATTGGCCCAGCAACCTTGGGCTAAGAAAACACTGCAGTAGCTCCTACTAAGTGCCAGTCACTTTCTTAAGTACCGGGATGCATGTCCAGTGTCAGTCGCACGGTTTGCGTGGGGACCCAGGACAGTGGCTTTTCAATGTCTGATTCCATTTTCAGCTCACAGGCACGCCCTGTGACGGAGTAGAACTAACCGCCTCAGAGGGGTTTGTAGGCTGTGATCTTCAGAAGAAGGTCTCCAGGGCTGGTGGCACAGTGGTTAAGTGCTCATCTGTGAACCCAAAGGTGGGCTGTTCAGACCTACTCGTAGCTCCTCAGGAGAAATGACTTTGAAATCTCCTCTAGTCTTGCTTTGAGTCAGAAGCCACTCCCCGGCACACACACAGTAGCGGCAGTCTTTCATGGGAGCAGGCTGCCAGGGTTTTTTTCCCCCTCCTCTGTAGTTGCTGAGTGAGTTCAAACTGTGCCAGTCTTTTGGCTTTGCAGTTGAGTGCCCAATCATGGCACCACCAGAGCCAGAGCCCCTTACTTATGTGTAAGTATACTCACTCGGTAACCACACGCGCGCGCGCGCGCATGCACTCATAGGAGGGGTGGACTAGAGTGACCTCAGAGGTGAAGGACTGTATGTTTTTCTTCTAGTTTGAGTATTTTCCAGTAAAAATTGACTCTTATTTGTTTTTAATTAAACCACTCATACTTGAAACGCAATAAATAAATTAAATAGATAGATAAATAAAAGTGCTTTGCAGCTCCTTGGGAGTATTTGGTCCGACCCTCTCTAATAATACGGTTTCTCCCTCTGAAGCATTATTCATCTCCTGTTAGCATTCTCCCATGAATTGAGAGTTAAGGCTTGTGATTTTCTTGACAGATGCTGGGAGCAGGCTGGAGTCACAGGACTTCCCTTGTCATGCTAAATATTAGAGATGGAAGGGACTTACTTTGTACAAAAAAATCTCTTTTGGGGAGTGGGGTAGAATAAGGATTAGCGAAGCTATGACTGTAATTTTGTTTGTTCGTTTCTTTTCATGGGCTTTTGAATCCCTTTAAAATTCTATAAAGCTTTTATTTTGGGGTTATGGCTTGACAAAAGAGTGACCAGTCATGAACTCATTTACCGTTGTTGGCCTTATAGAAGAAATTTAAGCCTCCCACATAACATTTAGGGATGGAATCTGTGCTTAGTTCAGCATTTAGGTATTTGTCGTGGT
Organism: Tenrec ecaudatus; assembly: GCF_050624435.1. Lineage (NCBI taxonomy): Eukaryota > Metazoa > Chordata > Mammalia > Afrosoricida > Tenrecidae > Tenrec > Tenrec ecaudatus. The sequence continues at coordinate 108,835,706 of NC_134531.1, read as the reverse complement.
CATTGCTGGCCTGAGTAAAGTAAAATAAACAGAGAGGCAAATTTTAGAAAGATTTATAGTAGGATGTTCTTATAAAACCAGAAAGTTTAAAATCCGTTTGATTGAAACCAGAAGTGCTTGCTCTGCTCTCAAATATGTATAAAACGCTAAATACTTTCCCTCTGAAGGCGTGTCTCTTCCGGTGGGTGGGGTGCAGGTGACTGGAGGGCTCCCCAGGAGCCCTGGGACCGTGGGGGGCCCGTGGGGCTGCTGACCCGCCCGGCTGGTGTTCAAAGCTGCTGGTCTGTCCTCCTGGGGGAAAGAGGAGGCCGTCTGTGTCCTTACATCTTTACCGTCTCGGGGACGCAAGGGGCAGTTTTCATCTGCCCTGGCGGGCCACTAGGAGTTGGAATCTACTCGACTACTCGATGGCAGTGGGTTTGCTTTCTTGGGGGGGGGGGGGGGTGTGCCCTGTGTCATTGCACCACCCTCTCCCTGGCCAGACCCTGCAAGCCAACACAACTGTTCCTACGTGACAGTGCCTGTCTGCGCTTCAGCTTTCCATTTTAGGCAGTCTTCATGGTGCTCAGTGCTACATTTTCTCACTGTGCTGTGATGCATACTTACCCGTGTTGCAGAACGTGATCCTATTGTTTTGAGAAAAATAAATTGGAGAAGATAGTTTTGCGCTGCGTTATATTGACAGTTCTGAAAAAAATAGGTCAGTCAAATCAGTCCATTCTTTCAGATTTGCCAGTCTGTAGATAGTTTAGAGGGGTCCAGAAGAACCTATATGCCAGCTGATTAAAAGGCCTTCTGAAGGTTCTCACTGTGTGGGGCGATTATTCTGTAAAGGATGAGTGAGATGAAGCATTGCTGCGTGCGGAGTTTGAACATGCTTTGTGTTTTTAGGCTCCGTGAAATATTAAATTGTGTTTGCCGGTCAGGAAACCTTGGATCACAAGCAGAGTGTGGGGTTGGGATTGCCGTGGTGGCATCTTGGTCCCGAGCATTTCTGTTTGTTTGTTTTGCCTTCTCTTATTTAAGAGTACTGATTACCTGGCATGTGTTGTGAGGAAGTAGGTCACAGATCTGAATGTAAGACACAGAATATCTCATGATGGTTTCACTACCAGTAACACTGCTTTCAAGTGGATCCTGACTCACAGTCGCCCCACCTAGGGTTTCCAAGCTATAAATCTCTCTCTCTTTACATGTGTCATTTACTGCTATTGATTATACTCTTTGTTGTACGACCATTATTGATATCTTTCCCCAAATTATTCCACCACTATTAGCAAAGACTCAGTGCCTGCGATTCGAAACTCTTCCTCATTTCACCCTTGGTAACAGTGGACCAAAGTCAACTTTAGTTTCTTTGCTGTTTTTTAGTGGCTTTCTTGCCACAATATTCACATGGCGTACACGTCCATAGTTAACTTGCTTTTTGTTAGGTTGTTTATACATCTAGTCACATAGTTCTAATGCTCCCTCTTCCCTCCCACATTCAGGTTTGCTCCCTAACTCCCCTCACCCCCACCCTTTCCTCAATAAACCATGGCATCCATTATTGTCTCCCAGCGTCCACTCCTTCTGGATTTCATAACCGGGGAAACCTAACAGAAACAATTAAAAAACAAAACTAAAATGAAGCAGAAAGAAGAAAAGAGTAATATAGAAACAAAGAGAAAGAAAAGAACAACAATATTTAAAAAGCCAGAGAAAAAAATTCTGTTCTGGAACAAACGAGAAATATTTGAGACTAGAGAACATTCAGGTTGGGTCATGAGCGAGGTCAACTGACCATGTATCATATTATACCATGATTCCATCCACCATAATCAAGTTTACAGTAGTCTCTGACTGATAGTAAAGCTGTGGTGAGAGGGGATCTGCCAGAGACTTAATCTGATTAGATACTTTACAGATGGATTTTGGGTTCTCAATGTCCGTCATAGCTTTCTACAAATTGACGTTCACAATTTAAGCTCAAATGCTTTTCCCTTCATCATGTTTGGATTTAGTTATCACCATCTTTGACTCTCACAGGCTGGTGGGATTCTTCCATGTGGACTTAGTTGATGCCTCACTTAGAGGGCTGCTTGTATGAACACAACCCTTTAAGACCCCGGACACTATTCCAATCAACAGCTGGGCACCATCTGCTTTCTTCACCACACTTTGCTGTAGCATCCTTGTCTTTAGTGACCATTTCACGAAGGTGAGTATCGAGCAGGGTCATGTTAAAAGAACAAACTCTTCTTGGACTGGAGCTAGAATTATGTGGGCACCCAAAACCATGTGGGAGGCTAGAATTCATCTGCTTCTCTCTGGGTTATGAATGACTTTGGTTTAGGGTCACCAGAGCAACCCCTGGGTCCTCGCATCATCTAGCTCACCACACCTGTAGCTGGAGAACTTTGATCCCAGCTGAAGGTGAGGGAAGAAGCCTTCAAACCAAAGTCTTTATGGGAATAGACAGCCTCATCCTTCCCTGTGGAGTCATTGAGGATGATTCAAACTACTGACCTTGTACTTGGCAGCTCCATACTTTCCCTCTATCCTAGTTAAGACCTTATAGACGGCTTTTGTCTGGAATTGTGATTTTATAATCAGTGATAGCATGCAGAGTGTATAATATGACCACTTAAGTGATTCATTTAAACAAGACCATTTTAAAGTCATAAAACGAATAAGGAAACGGAGTAATATCTTAATCATTTATGCTTTTAATATTTTCAACCAGCGTCCCTCAGGTTTAATTGCTCCAAAGAAATTTGATTTGCTCACGTTCAGGGCAAACTCCCATGACCTTACTGAGTGTTGGCTCACTCCTGAGACCATCCATTCCGAGGATGAGTGCCTTCACGAACCTGGACTTGGCTGTCAGGGTGTCTGCACAGAGCTGAATTGATATATCTACACTTCTTAATGAAGAGTTTGGTCTTAAATGTAGTGAACCCTCTCACTGTGAGGCTGTCTGTTACCTTAGGCTCAAAATCTATCATAATTACAATTTCTCTTAAACACCCGTCATTAAGGAGTGCACAGAAAGGTTGCCTTAAAAGGAGAGTTTCATGGAAATTGCTTCTTTGGGTATGTGTCAGCACAAAATGAAATCCCTGGGGTTAAAAAAAAAAAAAGCACTTACACATGGAAAAGTGGGGGGGGGGGTGAACTAAAAATTCAAATACTGCCGATGGAAAGGCGATTAATGGGTTTCAAGGTGGTGCAGCCCCAGAGGCAACTAGCTTCGTGCCCTGCTGAACTGCCGGGCACCGTTGTTTCTTTCTCCGGTGGTGGATCGATGTCAAAAAGTGGGAGCCCATTATGTGAGAAAGAGCTTGTTTGGCCTAGGCATGAATGCACATCTAACTTTGGGCTAAAAATTATAAGAAGTTGGCTTGAAGCAGAAAAAGAAGAAAAGCAGTCTTACATTAAAATAAAAACCCTGCATCATGATTTATTGACTTTGGCCATATCAATTTGCTAAATCATATGGATGCGATTTAAGAAGAATGTTATTTTAAGAAGCTGTGCTCCCCTTTAATTTGACATGACTCAACCTGAAGCCTTCTGGAAACCACAGTTCAAAACGGTTTTCTCCCTAGAGTTTTCATCCATTTGCATTTAGAAATGTAATATTAGCTTTCACGTAGCCTAAGGATTAATTTTGGTATAGTTCTAGATAATGGGAGCCTCATTCCAAAAGTGAAGTTCAGCATCGTTTGATGTGTACTGAGTGATCTTCTCATGTATTTTAAGGTCAGCCTTTGATTTATCAGCACCCGTACTGGTAGCTAGTTTTATTCTTTCAGAGTATTGGGATTATTCTACCTGTGAAATATTAGAGATGTTATGCTTTGGGAATTATCTCCACAGGGAAACCAATTGACTTGTTGCAGTTAGCTGAACTTTTTTTCAACGTGAAATGCCACTCCCTTCCCCCCCCCCCCCCCCCCCAGTTTGGAGATTCTAACAGGTAGGTTCCCTTCCCTGAGTAAGAAGCAACATAGCTTGGTATTTAGATACTGCCATTGTTAGATAGTTACTCAGGGCAGGCAAGGCAGACACTCGTTTCCTTTGAAATGTTTTAATCTCTCAAAAGTTTCTTCTGAGTTGAGACTTTTCAAATCGCAGTTAGAAAAGTAGAATAATGCCAACAGAGATATGTGCAGAATTTGCAAGTCATAGTTGGAGATGGCGCTGTGCAGTAGAGAAGAGAGGCAGGGAGTGTGTCAGAGAGCTGGTGAGATTAGCAGGGCAGAGGAGTCTGCAGGGAAGCCAGTGGTCTCCCAAGTTAGCTCCACGATGCCCTTGGGGCGCTGCCAAGGGCGCTGCCACCATGGTGAGCAGGCTGCCACAAGCAGATGCCTACACTTTAGCCTGAATTGGGGGACAACTTAGAGTTTTACATTTCTTGCTGAGGTCGGTAGTATATGTAATTGTTTGTCTTTTTCTGGAAGGTGTGTAATGTTGGGTGGGTATTGATTGCACCCTTTATGTCATGGGCTGGATCTAGGGCCACCAACGCCTGTTGGTTGCTAGGAGCTGTGCCCTTTGTGATTCTTCATCAGATTTTGAATTGTGATTTCTTTTCGGTGGAGTACATTTACTTCACCCCTTTCATCTCAGTGGGCGGTGAGCAGAAGGCTCACTTGGGAATGTACTCTGGGCTTTGCCCAGACTGGTCATTATGGTACATTTGAGCCTTTGGCTTACATCACATTCCCTTGGCCTCCTATCACTGGTAAAAGGAACATGGCACGCAGATGTTTAAATTATTAATCGCCATAATCGGCCTTTATGTTACCCTGCCTTGCCAGCCCTCTGTTATTCTAGTGCATAATTGATGGTGCTCAGAAGTGGAAAAGTTAGAAAAGCATAAGTAATGTGATGCACTGCACAGTGAGGCCATGGGGCTCCTCTGCTGGGGCTGAGAGCAGAGAGGGGCCATACGCTGCTGAGGATGTCCCGCAAATTCCAAGACTCATGTGACATCTGGTCGGGAAAGGGGGCAAGATTGGCAGAAAGACTGAGCACATCCAATTTTTGCAGCCTAGTTGCGTGTCTGAACCTGACTCCTGAGTAGCATGGGCGGGCTCGCTTGCAACACGTGTACCTTTTGAGAGACGCAGAAATTACATTTCAGAAAAGTAGCATGAGCTTTGGCCTGATTTTTATTAAGATTAACAAATGACTCACAAATAATGAAGGCAGAAAGAAAAAAAATTAAAAAGCAGAGTGCTCCTTAAACCCGAACTCCATCTAGACTATTAAAAGACATTTCCTTCTCGTTGCACCTCGGTGTGCCACCATGGAAAGCATGGGATGGAAAATAGAGTGTATTGTACATAAAAGTGCACTTGTAATGACAGATTTAGCGCACATTAAGTACATCCAAAGGAAATTAAATACTGAATTAGAGACAAATGCTAAAATTAATCTAGGTCAAGTTATTCTACTAACCAACCTTTAGGTTAGTAGTCCAACACTGAACCACTTACAGCACCCCACAGGGTCAGTCTCTCGCTCTGTATACATTTAATAAATGCACTCATATAGCATTTTTATCAGTAATATATGATACATTACATGTAGTAGGATAACTATATATTAGATCTAAACCATTTGGGGGTACAGGAGTCGATTAGGAGAATACTTTAAAAGAGTGCCTTCAACCACGATATTTGGGTATCTCCGGTGAGAGGTTAGAACGTTAGCTATACACGTTATTATTTACATCCCAGGAGATTGTCTGTTTCGAGGTACATCTTCTCTGTTTTATGCTATAGGACTGTTAAGGAGAGGGGGAAGTGTGGGAGGAAATGAAAAAACAGTGAGATTTTATGTTTATTCAGAAGGTGATACTCTGGAATAATTTGTTAATTTTGAAAGAGGCTCTTGAGCTTGAGGAATACAGATGAAGAGAATAGCACAGAAAAGGGATAAAACATCCAGGAAGCTAGAATAAATGAGATGGTAGAGGATTGTGGTGCCAACGAGAGAAGTGAAAATCGTTGGGAAAAAGTAAACAGGCGATGATAGGTAGAGAGCTTGGGGCTGGAGTGAGGAAACGTGTACAGATCTAGGCCCGCCCACCTACTGCAGGTACATCTTCCTTCCCCCCACCCCGGAACTTGACCCATGTTAGTTTTGTGTACTCTCTTACGGACCTGAGTTTTTGTGGAATAATAAGTCTGTTAGAGGAGAGAAGACAAAAATTAGACCTAGAGAAAGACAAGGGTGGAGAGCCAGGTGGAAGAAAATCAGAAGGGGAAGAAGAGAGGAACACAAGGCTAGAGAAGACCATTGAGAAGTGGAAAAAAAAACAGGAGAGGGGAGAGGAGAAAAGCAAGTAGAAACGAAGCACTTAATTGGAGAAGCAGTAATTTCTAAAATTTCTTATGGGTCCCTGTCCTCCCCTCCTCTTCCTCTCGGCCTGGCAATAGATTGTTGGGAGCTGGAAGATCCCTTGAATGAACCGGCGCTCTCCCAAGACCAGGGGGGCGTCATGCTTGGGGCTGTTTCTCACTTGCAGCAGGACTTCCTTCCTTGAGAAACGGGCCCGCCCCATTGCGAACTAGTGAAGAAAATTAGATCCAAATCTGAGAAATGTCAAATCAATGCAAAATATCCAAGCACATGTATTTGTGAAATATGAGCAACTGAAACCTCCAAAAGCTCTTTTGATAGCTTTATTCTTGAATCTACACTTTTCTAGGAAAATAAATAGCTTGTCTCAATTCTTTTTATAAGTTCAGATTGTCTAAAATGTTTTGGCCATTGAAGATGGCTGAGACTGAGTAAATTTGTATCATTTATTTTTTTGTTAGGAAAATACATATCTCTACTCTAAGTTATTCATGATTTATATTTAAAAAGTGAACACACAGCAAGCACATGATAGCAATGATTTATTTCATACTTATCAGTGTTCTATAGGAAGAATTGCTTTTTTTGCATATGAAACAATGGTTTTTGGTGTACAGGAAAGCATCGTTTGCTTATAAATGACTAGTTCTTTACTCTGTGGGGAAAATGTCTACACACACCGGACAAAGCCTATATATTTAAAAAATATTATTTATATTTTCTCCCCAGCTTATTGTTTGAAATGCAAACTATTCAGCAATTATTTAATAATCCTTCATTACTTCATTAATAATCACTCCTTAATTATTTAAAACGACTTTAAATAGAACTTGCTAATTATTGCAGCACTTTGGTGAATATTGACAGAGACATGAAATTTTATTTCTAATAATGTAATTGGTAGTTAGTACATGCACACAGTAATTTTCAAACAGTGAAAAAGCAGTTCATATGTATAGAATGAAAGTGTCTCTCTCCTACCCCCTATTGTTTCATTAGAGGATAATGAATGAGACTTTATGATAATTATTTAGGATATCTAGAACATATTCAGAAAAGGTGGCTAAACGTGTCCCATTTATTTTCTGTATATGTAGAAACAAATCATCATATCAGACGGCTTGTCCATCCTTTCTTCTTCATGTGCTTCTTATATGGTCTTCTTTAGTATATTAAAATACTTCCTTGATTTGTGCTAAATAATAACTTTAATTTTTATAGGCCTTCGAAGACTGAAGGACAATTTGAGTGGGTATAACATTCATTTAATTTCTGCTTCATATTTCATCTTTGAGTTACATTATAATTTTGTTTTCAGTCGCCATTACTCATTGTCAATGTAATATTTAGCATTTATCAAAGTTTCTGTGGGTACAATATGGTGTGGCATTTCCAATACTGTATAGATTAGCTGCAATCCCAGCCTATGAATAGCTTGTTATATAAAGAAGAAACAAAAAGAAACATTTTAAGTCTTAGGTATACATAGCATATACATAGTGACAAGGATTTTTTGGTTTGGTTAGGGAAAGCAGAGCAAGAGGTACTCAGTTTGTATTTATTCTTGGTAAGTTCTGAGGTTCTATTATTACTAATGTTTTAAAAGCTGTAAGTAGCACAGCAGTTGCCAACTCCCCGTTTTGCATGTGTGCAGTTGAGGGAGCCCAGTTCGGTCGTCGTGTGTGACCACCGCCGTCCGTTGCTGTGCTTCCCACCCCCAGAAACAGCCTCTCCGTGTGCGCGAGATACAGGTTTAGCTCGCCTCTTCCCCTTGACCCGAGTCGTCTCCACGCATTTGTCCAGTCTAAGTGTTTCATATCAGGGACATCATAAAATATTTTTCATGGTTTTGCCAGACATTTTATGTGCAAAAACATTTTGTGATTTTATTCAACATACAATTTTTTAGTGTTGCCAAGTGTCATACTTACTAAACTTATGTATTTTAAAAATTAAGCTCCTTTTCTTTTTTCAGTTTTTAAATGAACTCCTTTTCTTGGTGCACACGATATGCAGCTTCTTCAGAGACATCAGGGTATACCGGCTTAATTGAGAATTTTGAACATAAGCCCAGTTACCCCACTTACTGCCTCAGCAGTCTCAGGCAGGTTCCTGACGTTCTGATGACTCCTTAGCTTGATCACTGTAGTCATTTGGAATATCAGGATGTACCCAAGTCATGGTGTTATTTTTTCAGATGCAAATAAGTTAATATGTGTGTATGTGAAGCGCTCAGTTCACATAGTAAAAGATTAGCAAGTATTGGTTCTTATTGTTTTCGGTGTTAGATTACTGTAGATTTTAGCCCAGTTGATTTTGTGCCTTATTTTCAAGTAATGGCATATGTCTGGCTATGATTTTGGGGAAAATGTATTTCTAAATTGACAGTGAGAAGCGCTAATAAGGACTTATTCTCTTCTTGTAAAATAAGGGCTTGCAGCATGTGAAAATACTGTGCTATTTGAAATGAATATTCGTCATTAAATAACATTCAATAACATACATGATTCCATATGTGAAACAATACATGTCATTACATAAGCACGTATCAATCTATTGAGAATCGGTGCCTCATCTTGAATAGCATCCTCATTTATTTTTGGTGGTGCATGTCACGGTAAATGACGAAGCACTATTTAATGAAGCTTGGGCATGCATTCTGTTCAGGAAGAAGTTAGTCTGATGCAGGGCAGGAATTTGCATATTAAACTCTCCCTTGGTGATAATTGCTCAGGTGATAAAATGACTAATAATGTTTATTATATTATCTATGCAGAGAAAAATGAAAGCCTTATCTCCACTTGCTGGGAAGAGAAGGACTTGCAGCTCCAGTTAATATGTCCGGTGCTCTGCTGTTCCTCTTCGATAATATTTTTATATTAATGTCACAAAGTTAACAAACAGAAAACATTGAAAAACAAAAATAAATTACTAAGACACGATCATGACAAGACATAGGATGCATACCTATTTTAAAAAAACAAAAATAAAGAGTTAATAAAGTAACAGAAGTCGTTAGAGCCTGTTGGATGAAGCTACCGTATATAAAATCTTCTGATAAGCCACGGGGAGAGGCACCTCATAACTGTGTAGAAATAAGGACGGCTGGAAGCCTAGGATTCAGGGAGACACATCTGAGGGAGACCAAATACTTTTCTGTTTTGCTCACCAACTGTTATAATCAAGGGCAATTTTTCCATACAATTTTTTTTAAGTTAAAAAACAAACAAACGAAAAACCAAATCTATCCTAGAGCACTGAGCGCTGGAGGTGTGGCGGGACACACGTGGGGCTGCTGTCTTGAAGCCCCAGCTGCTCTGGGAAGAAGGAGACGAGGCTTTCCACTCGCACTATGAAGGTCACGGCCTTGGAAACCACAGGACGTTCTACCCTGTCCTGTAGGGTCACTGGAAGTCAGAACCAACTTGGTGACAGTGAGTGAAGACTCAAGAACATTAAAAGTAATACAGAAGCAATCTCAATTTATTAATAAATATATTCTTTGATGCTGCCTATTACGTACGTCACCTAGATATAGATCATCAGAGAACAGCACCAAACATGGGCTCTGGTTTCAACCAGGTTGCTATCCATAGCATAGTTGTCTCCTTTCCAGACATATAGAAGTATCCTGTATAATCTTTTGTTTTCTGGGATAATGACTTGAATTTTAATTAAGTTCGTTTTTTTTTTAAAGTTATCAACCACCTTGGTGTACTCAGTAAGACATTTTAATTGGACGGGGGTTTCTTTATCATTTTAGGACCTAGGCACAGCTTGTTCATAAACAACACTGTTAATCAGTCCATAAGATCTTACTTATGAGAGATCATTTGTCATGCCAGACCGGAAAACAGGTCTGCGATGCATGAGCTTATCAGCTGTCTTAAGCTAGCAAAGAAATTGGTTTTCCCTGAGTATGTAGCAGTTATATTGAGACATTCATTGAACCTACACTTGATCATCTGTATTGGAGAGAGGGGAAAAAAGCACCACAGCAACTTAAATATGTAAAACTGTATTGTTCATTTCATTAAAATTTGAAAATCATGGTAACAAGACAGGGATTTCTGAGTTATAATCAATACGACTAATTTAATTTAGGGGTAGCTGAGGAGAAAGTCGAAAAATCAAGTACTGTAGTTTGAATTATGGAAAGTGTCACATTTAATTTCACAATTGGTTCTGGTGTGTTTGGGGATTTAGAATAATTTTATACCTTAACATTCAATCTTAATTTTACAGTGAATAAGCTAATTTTAGATGACTGCTCAACCTGTGTCTGCCTGCTATTATGGAATATTAGCTTTGGAATAATCTGGTAACTCTTACTTAAGACCAATTAATGAGGAATTAGAATTGTAATTTTAGATGTGAACAAATTGCTTCAAATTATCATGTTATGTAGTTTATATAAAGTGTTATTAATGACAGAAAAAGAATCAAGAAGAAGCTATGCCGCCTGATGATTTCCTTTCACTTGCCTTTGGTTCTGCTTTGTTCATATGTGTTAGGAGAAATTGGTCTAATTGCAAGTGTAGTAATTATGCTAACTTATTGATGGTTGCTAGGTACAGAAATGCACAGGAGGCGATCTGGAAACACCTTACCTGTCAAATGATAGCTGGTGGGTGTCGGATAGCCACCTGAAGTCAAAAGAGCAGTGAAATCCACCCAATTGAGTCCAACAGCTGGGCCTTCAGAAAGCAAAGCTCTCTTGTAGATTAGTTTTTAAACGGGACTTAACAATTAGCTGTTATACCTCATGGACGGTTCTGTCTTATAGGGTTGCTCTGAGATGGACTTGACACAGAATCGCCACCACCAGTTTAGTTGCCTGGGGAAGAGGCTGTTCCCCCAGTTGATAAACCTATCACCCAGGTGTAAATGCTTACATTTTGAATTGTGTTAGGGCCATTCTTGTAGAGGCTAAATACAAATACATAATGTTGTGGGAACATTAGAATTAATGTGATTTTAAAAAACCATTGATGGCACTAAAGTATCTTCCTGGAACACGATTTAAAACTCATCACTGCCTTTGAGCTGATGCCAATTCATAGTGATTCTATAAGACAGCAAGGAACTGTCCCTTGTAATGTCCAAGACGAACTCTTTATGGGACTAGAAAGCCCTGTATTTTTCCTGTTGGAGAGGCTGCTTGGTTTGAACTGCTGACCCTGCATTTAGCAGCCCAACATGTGGTTGACAAATGAATGTTTATATAGGAAACATTTTCCCCGTGGAAACTGTATTTTCCTCCAAAAGCTGTTCAGGAAGGAAGTTCTCAGGTTTTAATGCCTCACGTGGAGCAGACGCAAATTTTATGGGGCAAGTATCAACTTTGCTGAGTGCATGTGATGCTTTAGAATGGTCTTCTGTGTAGAATGTTAACTTGTGACTTTGGTGGGCTCATTTTTTTTTAAATCGCTGCTCTTTTGAGGCAAATTCCATTCTATGATTTAACTTTTATTCCGGAAAATGATATCTACTGTAAAAATTCACCCCCAAGTTGTTGAAATTTCTGCAGAGAATATTTTTAGTCAACACAGTTAGTTGTGCTGATATATGCAGCATTTGGCAAAAGAGTACAGACATCTGTGCTCGGCTGGAATTTGGGGACCACATGTCTAAAAAAGAAGAGAGAAACTCAAGCTAAACCAATAGGCCACCCTGTTTGCAATGGTGACTGATATGCCATTAGCTTGATTATTTTGCATTGCGCTTCACAGATTGATAGTGGAAGCGAATCTTTCACATTCTATTAAGTCGACAGTTCAAGCATACAAGAGTATAAGCCGAAAGGTATTCTGACGAGGGCTCCGTTCATACCTGCACAGTTTTGTTCTACATGAAATAGGTTTCAACAGGTCTTGGTCAACCATGGATGACTGCAGACTGGCTCTCAATAGTACATTCCACTTTGTCTCTTTAGGGTGCTTTCCAAAGGAAGGTCCAATTGAAAGAATAGTTTCTGGGGGGGGGGGCGTAGTTGAATTCAAGAGTTGGAGTAATCTTTGCAGATGTTTTCTGAAGAGATACAGAATGACCACAGAGGCTTTATTGGAAGACGTTTGAAGAAACTTGGAAACTGCCCTGGTAAGGAAAAGGCCAGGAGAGTTGTTGCCAGCATTTTTTTCCTTGTGTCTTGGCATAATGTACTAGTTCATTCTTTGAGTTTGGGGGCTATCCTATGAGAATTTTGTTGGGAAACTTTACCGTTTCCACTTTACTGCTCTGATTTTGCCCCTTTAGAGTTCTTTCTGTCCCCTCCCCCCAAACTCAAAGGACACAGCTCAAGTCTCTCTAGAAAGCCCAAATGGCCATTTTGATGTTTAAATCTAAGAGGGTATTTGGTAGCATTCTTCAGGGAAAGCTTAGAAAGACGAAAACACCATCTAAGGAAGTGCATTGGCCTCGTTGGAGGATTTGTTAAGAAACAATAGCTTCACATCTTGTTATTTTTGTTTACTGTTTCCGTACTCTTTTGGCAATAAGTTTGGACTTACCCTTGTGTAGTGAAAGAATGAAAACCATGAAAGATAAGTTCGTGGTGTTCCTGGGTGGTTAAGAAATTTTAGTGAAGCGCCTTTCTTATGCTAGTGGGACTGCTGAACTTTGACCACTGACATTTGCTCTCGAATTTACTCTGGCCACTGTCAGCTTCACACCAATACACCAGAGTAATCAAATTCACTGCCCTCCTGTCGACTCCTGGTGCCCCTATAGGACAAGGCAGAGCTGCCCCTGTGAGTTTCTGAGACAGTAACTCTTTACAGGAGTGAAAAGCTTTGCCTTTGTCATGCAGAGTTGCTGGTGGTTTTGAACTGCTGACCTTGAGGATTACCGCCCAAGGCAGATCTAATTGGAGGGCTCCTTTCACATCAATAACCCCTTAAACTTTTGGACCAAATTTTGACTTCAATAAAGTAGGATGAATTGAAAATAAGGTATTGTAAAAGTTCATTTGGATTGAATGAAGTCCTGGTTCTGGAGCAAAAGAAGCTTAAATTTTAGTTATGTATATTTATGTATACTAGGGGAAACACACACGAGTACGTTCGGAGGTTTCATTTTACTGATGTTCTTTGGCATTTGGTGGTTGGGGTGGGGGAATGAATTGAAAACAGTATAACCATCTTCATAGAAACAGATTTTTTAAACCCTATAAGACTAGCGCAGAACTTCTTCCTTGTCAGCTTTGTAGAATCAGCATATCCTTGGGATCCTAAAAGTGTTTTCTGTTGTTTATAATTTACAGCAGTGTCAAAGTCATAACTTATTATTACTATTATTTTGCAATGATCTCCCCCTCTTAAAAAGTTTTTGGAAGTAATAAGGAGCGTTATAAACCATACATTATGGTGGCGGCTGCTCACCAGCCTGCTCTAGAGTTTCCCATGCGTGCTAGAGAGTTCTTCATGGAAAGTTAGGGTTAATGTCACTTCATGAGTCCTTAGAACTGGTGTGCACAGACACACTGATGGGCTGTTAAATTTACAAATGTTCTGTGGCAATACATTATCATTAAACATTTAGAGAGAGAAGTTTTTCTGTGCATTTCATATGATTTATTTAAACTTGTACATTGGGAAGCTGAAAATAGGTGAGGATTTGGTGCTTCTGTTCACAGCTTGGAACTTAATCCGAACTTGGCATATCCTGGATCTCCATCAGAGAGAAGTTTGTGTGAAACAAATGCAAAGTTTTATCAAGCACATACATGTAATCGCTAAATGAAGTGATGTTCAGTTGGGTCTGTTATTCCGCTATCCTAGCACCCAAGAAAGAAGGCCCCCTCTCTGCTGGTTCGTCTGAGTAGATGACCCATAAATATGATCAGTGTCGCCCTCTTCCTCCTCTTGGTCAACTACCTCACTGTTCATTCGCACCTCCGCTGGCACCCTGTGGAAAAAAATAAAGCAATCTAAAGAAGCAATATGTGTAGTAGTCAGAAGAACTGCCCTTTAATGTAGTTATTTCTGGGCTGGAATACTGACTTCTGAACCTCAGTGCTTGAGTACTCAAGCTTTTACACTTCTGTTTCCTCAGAAATAAAATAATGATTGACCCCAACATTTTTATCAGGATCAAATTGGAGAATGTATATGCAACAATTGTCAAGGAACCAGCTAGGAGACGGGCATAATGGAGGTATGTAGCCAGGTAGTAGTTATTATGCCCTCATGTTTTGCTGTTCAAACTGAAGTCAAATGGAGAAAGGTAATACAAGATATCATGGAGTGAATACTATGTAGTGATGGTCATGGCGTGTTTAAGCCGGTGGGTTTTCAACTCCCCACTCGCCATTTGAATCACTCATCTAGTTTTTAATACCGAGACCCAAATGCCCAATGTCTCTGCCGGGACAAATTAGGCTCCGACGGGCAAGGTCAGGGTTATTGCGGTGGTGTACTTAGGGTTGCTGTGAGTTGTAGTGGACTGGATGGATGTGTGGATATAACCACAATCAACAGCATGGGATTTTGGTTTTAGATAAAGACTTAGGAGATTCTAATCTGTAGGCAAGGGTTTCAACCACGCAGTTCATTCGGATATAGCCTAGGCCCACAGGCTCAGGTTCACCTCCTAGACGGCAGGTTAGAAGGAAGAACACAGAACACGTTTTCTTTAAGCAGTTTCTCACAATTCTGCTTTTGTCACACTGATCACTGAGTCATGCAGGTACAAGGGAGGCTGGGCTGTACGGTGGAGCCCCAGCCTTTTTTGCTTTTTCTTCTCCAGACCAGCAATATGTTTAGTTAAAAACCAGGCAGTTGACATAGAGACACATTAGTACTGCTGGAAACCACCCTGTCGGGGAGATACAGTGTAGTAGACCAAGACCACCCAACGCACCGCCATTGAGTTCGTTCCGACTCTTACCTAGTACCGCCATCGCAAACTGGTTCTCTTCAAGGCCACTTCAAACCAAACTTAGCTCCCCTTAGTTCTTCTTGTATTTTTAATAATATTTTATTTTTGAAGTCTTTTTTGTTTGGTTTTTATGTATGAGGATTTACACAATGAATTAGGTTTCTGTTTAATAATTGTTGTACCAATTGTTCCATGACATTGGTTACAATTTTCACATTGTGTCAGCATTCTTGTTTTTCCATTCTGTTTATTCTGTTTCTATTGTTCTGCCTTCCCTTCCCCTCTTTGTCTTTCTGTCTTTGTTTTTACGTTACTGTGGACCATCATTGGTTCTCATGTTGTTAATTGTCTAAGGGACATATTACTCAGGTGATATTACATGTTCTCTTGTTTTTTCTTTCATATTAATATTGAATCAAAGATCCCAGGCTAGTTCAAATGACATCCTCCTGCTTTCTCCTTATTGTCCCTCATTGATGATGATGATGATACTATGAGTAATCTCATTTAGTTTCATAACAACCATGAATTAGATATTACTCCTATTGAACAGATAAGCAAATGCAATGGAACGTCATTTCCTCACTGCCCGGCAGCTCAGACAGCAGAGTTGGCAGTCTTGATAACCTCAAGGACTTTCTCTTAACCCAGTGGTTCTCAACCTTCCTCATGCCACGACCCTATCGTTCCTCATGTTGTGGTGACCCTTCAACCACACAATTATTTTCGTTGCTACTTCATCACTGTCATTTTGCTACTGTTATGAATCGGGCCACCCCGGTGAAAGGGTCGTTCGACCCCCAAAGGTCATTCGACCCACAGGTGGAGAACCGCTGCTCTAAACCCTTGTGCTTCATGACTGCCCTCAAGGAGCTGGATTGCCACAGTGGCTGCAGCAGTGGGCTTCAGCACAGGAACAATTGTGAGGATGGGGGAGGACCAGGCAGGGTTTTGTTCTGTTGTGTGTAAGGTTGCTGTAGCTCAGACCGACTGCATGGTGCCAGCAACCAAGTGCTCTCTCTAGACCCTGCTTCTAAGCCCTGGTCAAGTTACCCCAGTGTTTGTGTTGGGTTCTTTGGTTGGAAGAACATAGATGTTTCATGCACCCACGAATCAGGTTTCAACTACTAGACGTGATGAGTGAACCTCTGTGGACTTGGGCAATCGGTTGCTGCTTCCTAGAGCAGGGCGTTTTGCCAGGCCTGCCAGGGCTGGCACATCAGCTCGCGGGGCACAGAACCTCTGCTTTCATCTGTGGGCCCTCGTAGTAGTTTCTTACAGTCTCTTTGCCACTTCTTTTATTCTGTGACTCATGTTCAGCTGAGTGACCTTCACCTAGGCCTTTCTCCCTAAGTTGTCTCTGCTAGGCATGAGTCTGAGTACATTTTAAAACTGAGAGTCATTACTGCTCTCTTAGGTTTTAGCCTCAGCTTCTCAAAGTCACTTTTCCCACTGTTTTCTGGACATACCACATTCCTTTCCGTACGATGGCAATCCAGATCTGGAATGTCCTGACCGCGCTTTTAACGGGTTCATAGTCATTCTTCAATTCCTAAGAGACTTTAGTTATTCCTGCTTCTGTACACGTCAACTTTCACAACAAACCTCTATCATTATGCTAATTATGCTGGGATTATTTTTCTCTTGTAGCTGGTAAGTTAATAATGGGGCTTTTGAGTATATTTTCCCCGAATTCTATTTCTTGTTATCAACCATAATAGGGGATGATCATTCATGATCAGTAAATGCTTGGGAAGAACGCTGTTACATTACTTGCTGTTTAATCCAGTGGTTCTCAGCCTTCCTCAGGCCGTGGCCCTTTAATACAGTCCCTCATGTTGTGGTGACTCCCCAACAAAATTATTTTAGCTGCTACTTCATAACTGTAATTTTACTACTGTTATGAACCTGGCAACCTCTGTGAAAGGATGATTCCACACCCCCGCCCCAAGGGGTCACGACCCACAGGTTGAGAACCACTGGTTAATCAGTTTGCGCTGACTAAATGTGCAACAGAACCAAACGCTGCCTGGTCCTAGGTGAGGAATATGGATCCTGAAATGACCAACCAGTGATTTTGGAATTTGGTGGAATGGAGCCCATTGAAAAGCTTGTAATATATTATATTACATTTTGCCAAATATTCATACAGTGAAACAATTAAAAGTGGCAGTGCTCCTTTGAAAAGGGAAAAGTGAGATGGGAAGAAAATACACAACCCATATTAAGGCAGTAAGATGTAATTTTTAAAAGTATTTTTTAATTGAGTTGGTACATGTTTAGTTTAGGAGATTGTGTATAGACAGACATAGGCAGTAAAGAAATGATTCTTTATTTCAGTGCATAATCAAATACATAAATTTCTGATCCATTGGAAATAATTCAATTCAAGTACTTGGTAATGTGCGGTGCAAACATTGATAGATTGCTGCTGAATTGGTGGTGAAAGTAAATGAAATGTGGCCCACAATTAGGATTGGTTTGAGTAGGATGTGCATGTGTGTAAGAAAATGAGAGATGCTAAGTGTTAACATAGATTTTTGTCAATATGCTTTATTATTGCGTATTTGTGCAACTTCCTTTATAAATGGAATCAGATGAAGGTTGACAGTGCTGGAACTATTAGATCACTTGGAAGAAGCATGTATGAATAAGGCATCTCCCATTTGAGCAGCTCATTGGGGTTTGCGATTGTCAGAGTACAGTGCGCCTGCCGAGATTTACAGCCATTTAGTGCCCTTGGGCTGATTTCTTTCGGAGATCTATTTACAAATGGGAAATTGGAGTCGTCGCCAGAGGTAGAAACATGGGTCTTGGCTCAGTGTAGTGCCTCTTGGAGACCTGATTAAGCTGTTTCTTCTTTTATCTACAATTTGTAGGATGGGATCCTGTGAGTTGTACAGGTGGAGCCAATGGCAGCAGTGGGGACAGAGAGGAAAGTGAGCTTATGTAGAATTCTGAAAAGAGCATGCTAGAGATTCAAATATATTTTCTTAGAGTTTAATCTGCTTTAACAGTTTAAAATATTTTACTGCATTTTAACGAAAGTGTTTATTTCTTTTCTACAAGCCATGTCCTCATTCAACAGTTCCTGTATATGTTCCATGACATTCCTTGGTTGGGGCAATATTCTCATGATTTTGTTTCAGTTGTTTTCCTCCCATTAATTTAGTCTCATTTGCATCCCCACCCCACACACCTTTTCAGCTTTGCTTTAGAGCAGCGGTTCTCAACCTGTCTGTTGTGACCCCTTTTGGGGGGGTCAAACTACCCTTTCACAGGGGTCGCCTGATTCACAACAGTAACAAAATGACAGTTATGAGGTAGCAACGAAAATGATTTTCTGGTTGGGGGTGACCACACCAGGAGACTCTGTATTGAACGCTCATGGCATTAGGAAGGTCGAGAACCACTGCTCTAGAGTAACTGTCGACCATCTTGTTTCTAGGGTAGTTTCTGAAAGCTATTCTTCCACAGTGAAATTCTTTACTTTTTGAGCTAACCTGCTATTTACATAAAATAGCAGGGGATAGTTTATGTTCCTGGTTTAAAGAGTATCTCAGAGCAGTATTCATGAGGATCAGTCCTGTCTCTGTGGGTTCGGTAAGTCTGGATTCTTTGCCATTTGGAATTCTGTTTGACAATGTTCTTCTTACCTTTCCGTCGGGAGCCATCTCTTGTGACTCTGTTCAGATGTTAGGCGGTAGTAGCCAGGCACTATCCAGTTATTCCTTTAATTTGCCAAGACTAAGAGAGGAAATGGCAGACCCAGCAGAGGCGCGTCATGCCATACATTCAGCTAAGAGCTAAATTTTCATTTAACATTTCACTTCAGTCTGTGGTTCATTTACTCGTTTGCCCAAATTGCTAAAAGTACTCCTTTGATGCCAGGCACGTTGGACGCTTTGAAAAGGAATGAAGCTGCCCCCCCCCTGAGCGAATAGGATGGTGTTCATAAGCAGAAGGACTCAAAGAGCTCTTAGCCCTTTTCACCTAAGCGGCCATTTTCCAAGTTGTGTGTTTCATTAATTAGGCAGCCAGGTATTTTCTAACATCTTTGTCAGAGACTCAAGTGGCATGTCATACATTTCCTCTGGTTGCAGAAAGTCGTTTTCTCCAAAATAGCAGACAAAAGTGTGCGTTTTCCCCTCCTCATTCTAACTTGGACTCTGAAACTTTGGTGTGCTAAAACTGTCAAGAAAACGGTGCCTATCCTGTCATCGCCAAACCTGACATTTCTGAAGATTATGCCAAATGTATTTTCTGACACATTTCAGTTGATTCAAGCTGAGAGGTACTTCTTATCTTTTGATTTGTCAGTCTACTGGCCTGAGGAATATAGCTGCAGTCCCGGGGAGTCATATGCGATGCGGAAGCTGAATCACTGTTTTCAAGTGCTGTCAATTAGTGTTTGGAAATGGGGGAGGGAACGGTGCATGAGAATGTCACAGGTTCATCTAATGAATCATATTTAAGATGAATTTCCTATGCGCACAGTGTCTTACTGATATGAAATAACTGAAATGCACCCCAGGATCTTATTATTGAATTTGCACTGAAAGCCTCAGTTTTCCCTTCTGTGACCTTACGTATTCAACAGAGACAGGGAGAGATTGGACGTGAAAGGTGAACTTTGTGGATTGCACGTATATGCTTAGAATAGGGCTTGACACACAGTAGGTGTTCTGCAAATATTTGTTTAATGAATTAATCAAAGATTGTGTGTTGGGGTATAGATATAAATCTTTATGAAATTCATTCGTTTAAAAATATTCATCCAGTAAAACTTAAATAAAACAAAATCTCACTGCCATTAAGTTGGTTCTGATTCATAGCACCTGTGGGTTTCTGAGACTGTAACTCTTCAGGAGTAGAAAGTTTCAACATTCTCCCACAGAGATGCTGGGGGTTTTGAACCTCTGACCTTAAAGTTTTAGTTTTTAAAAAATAATTTTTATTTGACTGTTGGAAGTGCATTAATACAGTATCAGATTCTAGCGAGTGCCTCTATAATGAAGCGCCTGAGTTCTAAAGTCCTTGAACCACCATTGTCAATGAAGTTGCAAACTGAAAAGTCTTAAGCAAGTATAACCATTGGGTACTATGATTTGTTTTTATATTTTTAATCATTTTAATGGGAGCTCTTTCAGATATTACAATGATCCATAATTCAATTAGATCAAGCATCATTGTGAAATTGTTGCTACCATCATTTTCAAAACATTTTATTTCTTCTTGAACTCTTTGATATCAGCTCCCCTTTATCCCTTCCCTATCCCACCACTACCCCCAGGAACCTTATATATTATTATTGTTATATTGCCATATCCTACACCATTCCAATGTATCTGTTCACCTACAGTTCTGTTATTCATTCCTCTTGAGTGGCTTATACAGTCATCGTTGCTAGATATCTGCTCCCCCTTCCCCCCCCTTCCCATACCTTCAGGGAATCACTGCTCCCATTACTCTTTCTGAGAGCTTAACTATCTTGGATTTCATGCATCAAACACTTCTTAATAATACAAATGAAAATACAGAAGTCTAATAAGACTGATGAAGTAAAACTAAGTCCGTAATAGTAAGAGAAGCAAATATTAAAGAGCTAGAGGATAGTTATGTGTTTCCTCGGTGCTGTACTGCACTCTGAGTATGCCATCCCTTCTCTGCGGCCCTTTTGTGAGGGACTGTCCAATATTCTTACAGTTAGGTTTGGCTCTCCACTTTTGTCTGTGCTCCTTCACATCAATCTAATGGCTTATTTTTGAAGCCATTGTGATCAACACCTCACGATCACACAGGCTGGTGTGCTACTTCCATGTGGACTTGGTTGCTTCCCTGCTAGATGGCCGCTTGTTTAATTTCAAGACTTTAAGACCCTAGATGCTATGTTTTTCAGTAGTCTGGCACCATCAGCTTTCTTCACCATATTTGCTTATGCACCCACTTTGTCTTTAGCGATCATGTCGGGATTTATTAGAACAAACTATTCTTGTACTGAGTTAAGATTGAAGTGGAGGTAGGTCCCACTTTAAAAAAAATAAGCTTATATATCTTTAAGTGGATGCTTTTCTGCATTGGAGGCCCATTCAACTATTTTGTTTCACTTCTGTTCAAATTTCACTGTGTCCCCAACATAACATTCAGTGTATGTTCTACATTCTGCTTCTGTCTATTGCTCAGCTCTCATAGTTGAAGGTAGAAGAGGAGTGTGCTACTTGTCAGTGCTTTTAATTTCTCTTTACCCTTGGACCATTATAGACTTTGTGGAAGTTTCTCAGAAATGGTCACCTACCCAGGAGGCAAGATAAACATGGACTTTCATTGTGCCTACTTAGTAATCTGTAATTTTCACAATTTTTAAAACCATGCCAAAAATTCTGCTTCTAGATACAGCTGGCATCTTTTTTCTCTCCCAACCGCAGGCACATTCTTCCAGAATCAGAGCCTTTTCAAATTCACCATCTCTTACTGGGACATAGTACCCGGTAAGCAAGGTAAGCACGAGCTTACTTGTACTTATTTACTAACCTGCAGTAAACAGTTTCACCACATGTGTGAAATTATTTACTCAGTAGAACTGTGCTTAAATTGCTTATTGGCTGGCACCTGCCTCTCATTAAGCATTTCCTTCTTGCCCTTTACTTCCTTTTCTCTCCCATCACCCTAAGAGACAGTATAAACTCTGAAGTTGCAGATATGGCTGGGTGTGTTGTGCTGAGGTGGTGCTGGAGGTGACTCTTGGTCTTGCTCTACCGCTGTGACTGGCAGGTAAACTTCCCTAGAGCATGAAGCCTGTCTTATCGTTGTCACCTCTCTCTTCCAGTTCCTGGGTTGGTACCAAATGAATGTTGGTAGAATGAGTGGATGACAGCGTAAGGCCCACATTGCTCCAGTTCTGTATTCCCTTAGACTTGACAACTTCAAGAGCCTTGGTAGCATAGTGGTTATGAGTTGAGCTGTTACCATAAGGTCAGCAGTTTGAAGCACTGGCTGCAGGCCTTGGGAGGAAGATGAGGCTTTCTCCTCATATTAAGGATTTCAGTGTCAGAAATTCACAGGACAGTTCTACACTGCCCTTGTAGGGTTTGCTATGAGTCAGAATCGGCTTCATAGCTGTGAGATTTTTGTTTGTTTGTTTTCTTGTTTGCAACTGCACAGCTGTGTGCATGAGTGTGTGCAAGATAGGTTCCTTTATTTGATGGACTGACGTTTCATGTTAGGGTAGGAAGCAGTGGTATCAGCTGCCACGCAGTGATTTTCTCGAGTAAAACGGGAAGGATGCAGCCTGCAAAAAGCCTTTAGATTTGGCTCTAGGTGAGTGTCCCATAAAAACATATTCAGAATAGCCCAGAAATAAAATGACCTTTTCAGATATAGGCAAAGGCACCAGGATGCATCCAGATTCATCTGTGGTTTTTTTCCCTTTACATCTGATATTTGTTTGTTTGTTTCAATAAAAAGAATTGCTTCTAAAATTCTTTGCCATTTTCTACCTAATTTCAAAGCCTATAATAAATATAAGAGATATTTATGTAAAGAAATCTTTTCTTGTGCAACTGTTCAACATGTAACCTGTTTTTTCAGATACTTCTTAATGAGCAATGATCCTTTTATTAGCAACTGAAATATGACTTTTCCTGCGCTTTTTTGGTGGGCAGGGATGGTTTATTAAAGCTTTGGCGTTCTCTCTCTTTTTTAAGTTTGTGTGTATATGAACTGTATTCATACTTATCTCCTTCATTACGTCACCTCCCACTTACCCACATGTGGTGTATTCAGCCTTGGGAATTATCTGCAGAAATTTTTCAAATCCCAGGCTGAGCTCTGCTATCCTCATTTGTATGAATTATGTTAGGGTGTCATCGTGCGTGCTGTGGTAGCGCAGCCTAAACCAAGCATAGCCGGGAAGGCAGACCAGCCCATCCCTCTATATGCTACGCTCCAGCACGGTGTTCATCATTTTTGTCAGTCCTTTTCCTGTTGGGATCATCCTATCTGTTATGAGCACTGTTGACTATGAATTATATGTGCTCTGATTAAAGATAAAGCACCACATAGTATAAAATCTTATAATTCACTTTACATCTCCAAACTTTCTTGGAGAAATGAAATCCTTTTGACAAGATCAAAGGTGCAAAATGGAAAGGCTTGATGGAACTTGGGGTACTGGTTTCAATGTAAGACTTCTTAAATCCGAATATAATTTCTCTAATTGCCTCTTCAACTCCTTACTTAAATAGATCTTGAAGTGAAGGGTAATGGGGAGAATAACTTATATTTGGAAAATGATAACTATATCTACCAGTCATTAGTACCAGTCACCAGTCATCTTTGGACTTTATATTCTATTTTTCTCACTCGCTGAGTGAAGTGTGTTTTGTTTCTGACATGGTCATTGTAAAAGCTCAGCTTTTGGCTTGACTCATGGGAGAAAAGATGGAAGAGGCACTGGCCACCCGGTGCTGCTTCTGCCTGAAACTAATTGAGGGGTCTGATCCTGAGATTGGAGAATGATTTAGTCAGATTTAAAGTGAAGCCAGCTTTGGGGGCACGAGGTGAAAAACATTTTTTTGTTGTTTTTTGGTCTGCTCTCTAGAAACCTGAGAGGAAAGGACTCATAATGGGATGCTGTACTTGTGCATTTCGGCAAAGATCTAATCTTTTTGAATTCATTGCTTGTGCGTTATTATTTCTAATCATACGCTTGATTGACTCCAGCTAAATGACTGACTGCAGAGGCAGGGGTGTTAAATCCAAAACCGTAAGTGCACATTTTAACTGAAAATAGGGATCATCATGGAATGCCTTCTCAATCAGTAGTGCCTGACAAGCCCCCCCACCCCCCACTCCAAGTATTTTTAAATAGATCCTCATGTAGGAACAGAATGACACAAAGCATGATTGAGCTCCAAGAGAGAAGATTGAAACCCTGGAGGGGATATCAAAATGATAGAAATTTCGGCTCCAGTGGTGCTACGATGAGTGTAGTTAATGTGCCACTTTAGCCTGACACGTCAGCCAGGTGCCCTCAGAGCCCCTCCTGGGGATCACCTGGTCATTTTAAAGGTTTTTTAAAAAGGAAGTGGGGTGGGGGCGAGGAGAGGCTCGGGGAATATTATTTAGAAGCAGGGCTTGGTCGCTTGGTCGGTCCTCTCATAGCTTTTTGCACACAATCAATTAGATACTTGATTTCCTTTTAGCAGGCCAGACAGGTGTTTCCCAGTGTCAAAACTTTGTGGCTCCTTAATAATGGGATTTCCCTGGAAGTAAGAGGAAAGGATTTAGGGGAAGCATCAGTCAAAGCTGAGCTGTCTCACATGTATTTTTTTTTATATCACTTCTTTAAAAGTTAGCAAGGAGTTGTTTAAACCTTTAGAGCAGGACTGGGGAACCTTTTTCTAACAAAGGCCATTTGGATATTTATAACATCATGGGACGTACAAAAAAGTGTGAACTTAAAAATTAGTCACACGTTTAGGTAGCACCTAACGTGATGGCTGGAACGGCTTCTCTTTGGTGGGGTGTGTGGTGTTAGATGGTATTGATGAGTTCTCTGGCCTTATAGGGCCTGCCGTTCCCCAACCCGACTTTAAGCACAGGCGTAGCTTATCAATAAGGTCCATTAGTTATATTCCTGAGATTTTTGCCTTTCTTGACATAGTTTTCCACAGATGGTCAAAAGTTTCTTCCAGATTTTTGAGCGAGAACATTTTAACAGAAGCAGGAGTCTTCAGGACATGTATGTGACTGTGTCAGCCTGCATATCCTGAAAGCGGACCTAACCACTGGTCTCTGTTAGAAAGGAAGAGAGCCTTCTTGCGAAGCAGCTGCGGGTACTCAAGGACGGTGTGCGTGCTGCCTTCGGAGCGGAGGTAGGAGCTATAAGTGGGCACATGATAGATCGCCTGAATCTCTTTCTACCTGGGAGAGAGCCAGCTGAAGCTAAGCATTGCCTCGATGACCAGCATGTTTCTATCAGTATATTTTAAGTGGTAATTTAAACATAATAGCAAATTTTAAATTCCTTAATCATTTGTATATGATTTGAGATTCTTTAAAACACGACCTGATTTTATTAAGCTCACTTGAAATTTAAACGCTGTCAACACCATCCCAGTATGTTAAATATTTAGTGCTTGATGGTCTACAAATATTTTTCCTTTCACCTCAACGTTACAAGGTTCCTTCAGAAAGATCCAGCTAGCTCTAGCCTGTGCCTGGGGAAGGGCACTGGAATTGTGAGCCAGTTCCAGGAAGATGTATTATCTGTGTAATTAGCACAGCGATGGTCTTGCGGCGCATGTGGATTATGTATGTAAACTATACAGGGTGTAATGTTGGGTGTTAATCTTTTTATGAAGGTCACTGGATGGTGAGTAGGAACAGGTGTGAGGACAGCTATGCGTTCTCTGAAGATCAAAAGGTTAGAAAAACTGCTTTTAGGGTTTATATAGGGTAGCCATTTTCATGTCAGTTTAATTATCCTTATGTTTTACAAGACTGTCCACCAGGGTGCCCTGGAAGTCTTACAGAAGGGGAGGCTCTCAAAACTCTGGAAGCGCTTTCTGATTGAGTGCATTTGATATGCATTCTTTTCATGATGACCTTCGAGGAGATGAAGCTCTGCGAGAGCTGCAAGGAGAGCCTTAGTGTCAGGAGCAGATTTAAGCAGGAGGACGTCATCCAGTGAGAAAAATGCCTTTCGTTCTCATTCCATTTATGTGAAATTACTTAGAGATCCAAGAACCCCTTCTTGGTCATTACTGTGATTTTTAACTTAGTAATGTATCTCTTGAAATACTTTATGTAAATGATTTCCTTCAAGGTGTACTGTGTTTAAAAAGCTATCAATCAGTTGGAATTGTTTTAATTTATTTCACCTTAGAAGCATGAGCTGCCAGGAATAAATGAAGAGAGAGCAGACGTTCTTACAGCAGGGGTCACGCTGTGCCATCCGCTTGCCAATTTATAACGGATTTTTCAGGGGGTTCTTCTTCCCTCTTTTGGATACTTGAAACATCTTGAAGATTGTGTTTATTTTAATTTGCTGGTTGTAATTTACACTGGCCACATTACAGTTAATAACTTGCATATCATTTCTTCAACCCCAAAGGCATGAAGATAAAAAGAAACCTCCGCGAAATTAAAAAAACAAACAAAAAACAACTCAGCAATTTTTCCAGGCCCGTTACTCTTATAAAACACTTGGGATTTTATTTTTATTAGTCTATGACACTTAAAAATGAGTAACTAGCAAATAAACTTAGTGATATAACTCAAATTTATATTGCTGTGTTAATAAAATGAATAAAATCATTGCTTTCCCCAAGGTTTTCCTTCATCTTTCTCCTTTATTTTTTATTACTGCAGAAGAAAATTGTTAAAAGTTATAGGTTTTCAAGCCTTTAGGAAATATCTTTAGTTGTTGGGGTTACTTTATCACTGTTTGTTGAGGGGGAAGCACATTTTGTAACCTTTGCCAAGGCAATGAGTCCTTCAGAAATTTTATCTGGGAACGATTGGTTTTACTCCCTGTTTTACTGTTGCATTTGTATGTCTGGAAGGCTATCTCCTTGAACTTTTATTCATCTAAGAGGATTGTGGGATCTTATTGCAGATTTTACAGTCTGGTAAACACAAAACGCGTTCTCTTAGTGGCTGTTTTGCCCACAGCAGTTCATTAAGTAGGCTTCCCTTGTATTAATACAGTGACAGACAGACTGTCCCAACCAGGGCCTTCATGCTGGAGAGCCACTCACAGCTTTGTTCCAGTTTCGCACCGAGCTTTGCAGTGACATGCTCCTCTGTGCATGTATCCTCTGACTAAACAGAGAGCCCGTTTTCCTGGGGTACCTGCTTACCACTAATCCCGTGTGAGCCTCAGCGGCTCCCCGTTAGGTTTGGGGTCCAAACAAGGTAGCCTCTTTGGATGAGTCCTAGTCTTTGATTATATGGGTTGCAAATGGTCATTTGAAATCAGAATGGTTTTTTGAGCTTGGGCTATTGATGTTTGCTTGTTCTGTATCACCAGCTAGACTTTCCTGGTTGTCACCTGCCTTGTCGTGAGAGGCCAGAGCTGTTACATAGAATGATGCTGTTAGTAGGCAAGCTTTCCTGATGCGCGAGTTTTACTGATTCTCTATCGTGTCATTAGGTGATAATAATACGACTTGTTACAGGTGACATTTAAAACGATTTCCATTTTGAGCAGTAAAAATTTACCTCCAAAGAAGAATCAGAAACAAATAAGAGAAATAGCAGGACTATTAGAATAAAGAGACATGATTTCCATGCTGATACTTATATTTATGTAGCATGTACCTCGACCAACAAATAGCTAGCAGTTTCCCCTGCTAAATAAATGATGGTATTTATTTGTGGAAGTGTAATGTTTATATGAAAATTGTTTGTTAACTTCTGACGGAAGAAGATAGATTTGAAGACTCTGTTAATTGTTGCTACTCCCCCCACTATTTGCCCATCGTAAATGGTATGTTACATAAGTGGCTGGATACAGAAGCAGTTACCCATTCAGCGAATTTTAAGAGACAAAATGAATTCGGGTAACAGATATTTCCACATTCATTCATTTCTTCATGGCCACTAAAGCGCTTTTTGTTTCCAACCAGGTCAGACTAGGGAGTTCAACACGTTGCCATGGTTCAAAGGGACTAGTCTAACCCTGGCTTGCTCTCTTACCAATAGTTATGTTTGCAATCAACTGAAAGATCCGTTTGACTACAGCAGGACCAACTCATATCCTCTCTGCAAAACTAAACCAAAGCCCAAATGAAAACCACCCTGTAAGCGCATGCTCATTATTCTGTCAGCCTCATTGATCTGCTATTAGCACCTAACGTTTTTAAAGGAAGAAACCAACTAAATAAAACAGGAATGGAAGGAAATAACCTTCAGGGCATATTTGTGAATTAATAAGTCATCTTTGTCGTAAGATAACCACAGCCCGATATGTTTACATACAAAATTTGATCTTCAATGTCCTTTTGCTACATTGATGACCACACTAAGTCAAGACATGAGCACATCCTTGGTTTCTATGCCCTTTCTAGTACATGGGGGTTTTCTGTTAATAACGTGTGATTTTGTCTAGCAAGGAAAGCTTAGGTTGACACAGCACTTGAGAGTTAAAATATCTGGTAATATTTCATTTGTACTTGCAGATAGAATATAAAACTTTTTGAATATTATCAGTTTTGACATTTTTCTTGAATTACAGCCTTTCCAGCTTGATTTTTATGTCATTATTTTTGTCTGTGGACTCTGACCTCTTCTGCATGGTGGAGTGATACAGCTGTGTTGCTAGGCAGAGTTCTTCCAGGCAGTTCATGCTGGGCTTCATATCTGTCATTGCCCCACTTTCATGTTTCTAGGAGGATGGAAATGATTTGAGACAGAATATCATTGGGAATAGGTGCATAGTTAAGCGCCCCGGTCTCCTGATTCGCCATTGAGTCATCATGAGCATCTCTGAACAGCGCCTGTGGTATTCTTGGCACGCGAGGCTCAGCAGGGATAACACTGAAATAGTAAATATCGAAACCTGGGTTGCTAGATTATTCTCTGCTTGGCTTCATGACACCTCTCCCTTTTTTTGGGTCATCTACCTTTGAATAAGTGCCTATACATCAGTGCCACTATAGAAGGATCAAACTGCCATAAAAAGTGCCCGGGAGAAGGCAGGAATGATGTGAATAAATCGAACAGTTGGTGAACAATTGCTTTATTACTACATTTTTAATGTTCATGAAATGTATATTGGAAGCATGGGGCACTGACACAATTTGCAATGGAAAATAAAAAAGTAATTCTGATTTCTCAGTAGCAAAAAACCAATTTTTTATAAGGATTGAAGAAAGAAAGCACTGTTAGTGATAACTCAGTGATAACGTGGCTCGTCTATAAAAAGGGTGAATGGTCCCGTGAGTCTTCCATTAAGGAGATAAGGTTGAGTCTTAATAGTTGATCAAAAAATGCAGATCATTTTCTCTTTTATATAAGGTATTTGGCTGTATATATAAATTAACAAGATCTTACAATGGAACTGCTATATGTTTATTAGGCTTTTCAAAATGTCTGCCAGGCGGAGGAGCCTCATAGAGAGAGACGGGTGCTGTGTGCGGCTGGTCTGCTCAGCATTGCTTTGTAAATGCTCCTCTCATGATATGCCTGGAAACCTTCAATATTATAATAATGCTCATAAAAATGGAAAACTGAATTCTTTATAGATGCATAAAGAAGTATAATTTCTCTGTGACCTGAATAGCTCTTCAAGGGGCTGCTCTGGCCCTTTGAAAGAAGGCGGCAGCTCCACGATTCGGCTTTGTGTTCTTTTGAACATCTTGCTGTCGGACTATTTTAAGCGTGGGCATAATAGGAAAGACTTTAAGTCAGGGTTCTACTTTGAAGGCCAGGTGGGATGCCTTCCCACCCTGCCCTGTGATCCCCCCCACCCAATCCCCTTTCCCATTCAGTACCTGGTGCAATCTAGCCTAGCGACTTAAATGCGAGGTGATTCTGTTGATGAATAAAATTAAATGATAATACCAGTTTTCACTTATTCAGGCTCTTCCACTTTTGGGTTTTGCCCCTTTGAGAATCGTAATTGGATTTGTTATCGCGACTTTTCAAGAAGCACCATTCAGGCATCTTCCTTTAATCGTCGGCCGGGCGCTGCGGGCGCGGCAGGCAGGAGGGCCCCCGGCACAAGACAGTAGGGACACAGGGCAGGTGCGCTGCTGTGCATTTAGGGAGAAAGGTAGCCAACAGCGGCCCCTTCTTACTGCCTTATGCTGTTGCTTAGGTTGCATGTCTGCAGCCGTGTGCGGTTAGTGATTATGTGTACACACTCGCGCGCGCGCGCACACACACACACACACACACACACACATCACCACCCACCCACCTCTTAAGCCGGCTTCCATTTAGGAATTATTTTATCCACGTTTTGATGTAGATCTACTACTCTTGTCACTGATGTTAATAACCTGGGGAGGAAGATCAAAGGAGGCCAGCCCCCAGGAAGAAGGAGGGGGCCGCCTGGGCTGGCATGGCCGAGGCTGAGTTTTTATGACCACTTTTATAAGCAATTTTAATAATGACAGATATTGGTTGTGGCTCAGATGAATGGAAATATTGATAGTAAATTTTCATTGGTTTTGTTTCCTTGTGTGATATCAAATGCGGGCAAAAAAACGTACCCAGTCATAAACGGTAACAACCAAGTGCGTTTTATTGGAAATTTAGGGAGGACGCCCTTTTAATTATACCGTGTAATTTTAGTTGGTCTTCTTCCAATTTCCTTCTTACTTAATTTAACAGCCACTTGATTATTTGAGATATTTTCCCCTCCTTTATGAATTATTGTAGCCATGTTTAGATGTGCATGGAATATATAAAATCCTCATTTTGCAAGAAGAAATACCATGCCTGGGGGTTAGTGCGTAAAGAAAAAGATCCGGCTATTTCTGGTGCCTTATTTATTGAAGAAGCTTTATCGAGACGGTAGTGCCTCATTTATTGAACATTTTCCAATTAGGAAGTTCTGTGTATGGTTAAAACACGAAGCCCACAGCCATCCCGATTCCATCGGTAGGTTCTTCTGGCTGGGTGTCCGGTGACTGTCAGAAACTGAACTCTTCAGCCACTTTCTGAATAAGCCAAGCGTAAAGATTGTCTGCTCAGGGTAATCATTAGCGCCCTTGTGCGGGGGGTGGGGGGTGTGTGGGGGTGAGGGGTTGTGGGGGTGTGATACAGGTCGTGCTGGCTTTGCTGCTACTTTGTGGACCTGGGAGCAGTGGTGTGCAGTGAGGCTGCGTGCTGCCCAGCAGGGAGGGAAAGTGGTCTCATGCTGGCTGTGAGGGTAGGCCCAGCTGAGCTTTGTGCCTCTAGCTTGGGCTCCGGGGATCCCCTGTATGGGGATCTGAAGACCCAGCTACTCGTGGCTTTATGGCATCGGGGTGCAAGTAGGACAAAGAGAACATCCAAATCCTAGAAAGAGCATATTCCACTGAAATAGGCAGAAAGACATGCCACGTACATTTCAATTTATTTATTTTAAAGTCATTTTATTGGTGCCCTCTTACAGCTCTTAACACAATCCATGCATCCATCCATTGTGTCAAGCACACTTGTACATATGTTGCCATCATCATTTAAAAAACATTTTCTTTCTACTTGAGCCCTTGGTATCATCAGCTCATTCGTAGCCCCCCCCCCCATCCTCCTTCCCTGATGAACCCTTGATAATTTATAAATTATTAGTTTTTTAATGTCTTACACTGACCACTGTCGCCCTTCACCCACTTTTCTGTTGTTTGTCCCCCTGGGAGGAGATTAAATGTCAATCATTGTGATTGATACCCCCTTGCTCCCCCCACCTTCTCTCCTTCGCCTCCTAGTATTGCTATTCTCATTATTGACCCTGAGGGGTTTACCTGTCCTGGATTCCCCGTGTTTCCAGCTCTTATCTGTACCAGTGAACATGCTCTGATCTAGCCTGATTTGTCAGGTAGAATTGGGGTCATGATAGTGGGGGGGAACCATTAAAGAACTAGAGGAAAGATATGTTTGAATGAGGGGGAGGGCGAAGTCGAGACCCAAAACCCATCTGTAGACAATTGGACATCCCCTCACAGAAGGTCACAAGGAAGAGACCCTACTGCACCCGAGCCAGTCAGGGTGCAGTATAGCTCGTACGTTTTAAAAAATGTTCTGTATGAGTGAGAGGGAAGCTCTAGGGCTGACTTGTACGGAGAATGAGGCTGAGCATTTTAGATTGTGTATGAGGTAGTGGGCCATAGCGTGGGGACCCGACTTTGTTTTGCTACATTGATGGCTAGATCTAATCTCCTAATAAGGCTGTCCAAGTGGAGGGGGTGCATTGGGAATTGTAGATTGGCGCTAGGGAACATGGAGCTGCTTGGGGGCGCTGAACAGAGAGGCGGGTTTGCTGAGTGACAGCAGGACACCCAGAGCCTGGAATCAGAGGGTTCCATTTCACAGCTCATACTCCAGAATGAAGGGCAGCAGCAGGGGTACACATGCCGCAGACCTCTCCACAGAACGAGGCACGTGTGCGTTTGGCAGTGCCAAATGCTGCTTCCATCTCTGGTGCTGAATTTTAGAAACCTGGTGACATGTAGGAGCAGATGAGGGTAGATCTCTGGGCCTCCCGGCGCTGACAGCTTATCTGCATTTTCCTGTGAAGGAGTTAGGGAACTGAGGAGCCATATAAGGGGCGTAATAGGTTTGTCTGGGCCAGGTTTTTTCAGAAACTGCTCCCCCATGTTCCTCTGTACCCTATCCCATCTTGGTTTGTGGTGAACTTGCTCGAGAGGAGAAAACAAAGGGAATTTTCAACTGAAAAGATACATATTCAGTTACAAAATAGAGCCTGCTAATTTGAGAGAGGAGCCCTGGTGGCAGAGTGGGTTGCGCTTTGGGCGCCTGAGCATACATAGGTCAGCAGTTCAGAGCTACTAGCTGCTCCTTGGGCGAAAGGTGAGGCATTTTACATCAACAAAGAGTTATAGTTTAAAAAGCCCAGTGGCATTTCTATCCTGATCCTAGGATTACTTTGAGTTGGAAGCTACTCAGCAGTGAGTTTGGTTTTTTGCTTTATTTATTATGAGTTGATTAAATATGTGGCAACCAATTGAGTTTTCAGTGCTTGTAATAAAGGTTAGTAAATCCTGAAATCTGGTGATAGTGAGGTGGGGGGGCATTAGTTTAAAGTTCGGAACATGAAATAACCAGAAAAGTAAAATACGCAGTGTTGCCTTAAATCAGATATTTTAAGGTATTGGTTAATTGTGCTTAGGCCCTACTGGAAATGTTTGGAAACAGAGAAGTAGTGAGCGGGGTGTCATCTGCTGGGTGTATTAGTGGATTCCTACCTGCGGGTGGGAAAAGGACCACAAACCTCGCAGTTTCTGTATCTTGTGTGTGGAAGTAGGTTATTCATGCCCGTGGAGGCCAGTTCCAAACGGCCTCTTTTGTGGTGATTTCCTTTATGATGACATTGTATTGCCTTTCACTGTACCGTGACATTGTAAACACATTCGTAAACCTCAAGCTTAAAGGCCGGACGGCTTTAATTATCAATATGATTGCGTATACGAGGTGGCCTCAAAAAAGTGCATGCAAAAATGTCATTTCCTCATTCTATGATTCCATGAACTTTTGATCTATTCTCTCATGTTATGTCTCTTTTACGAAAGATTAGGTGGAGTGTTTGTGTACTTATACTGGGAGACTACAGATTTATGAAGGGTGAGGGACAAGAGGTATTTAGGTAAGAAGGTGAAAATGGAAAGCAAAAAGTTTAGGATTCGATCCAGCATCAGCCAACTGAGGAACAAACTGTCCTAGTCATTGATCTGTATTGAAAGGATGTTCAGGAGCATTGTGCCTAGGAGGGTGGGGATTTACTAGTATTTATAGTAAATACTAATATTTGCTAGTATTTCCTAGCACACTCATGTGTGCTGTGATGTTATTTGAAAGCCCTATAAGTTAGGAATTATCATCTTGATTTTATGGAAAGGGAACCTGAAGTTTTGTAGATACAAGCTAACTTGTCGAAGTCATAGGGTAATAAGGTAAGTATGTGATACAGGCAAAATTCTACCACACCCCACTGCTCTATAAATAAACACAGCCATATTGTGCATTGTTGGGCCCTGGTGAGGGGGTGTTACTTGTGCATCTGTGAGTAGAGTAGAGCACTCACTGCTGTAGTGTCACAGCAAAGAACAACAAAGTAACATGTGGTTGGGTGGATAGACGGACCAGAGGAGGGGTGGTGGTGGTAGAGTGAAGGCTTCCTCCTCCTGGACTGCTGTGCAGATCCTTTTACTCATTCACTCAGTATGAAGAGGGAAACCCGTTTCAAGAGTTAAATCTAGTGCTCTTCTTCACTCTGCAGTAAAGCTTTAAGTGTAAGCAAATTGCAGGGTTGGTAGAAAGTCGGTTGGGTGGAGGTTCATTATGTCCCAGGTGAGGTTACCAGGGTTTGGGGAGGTGAAAGGACTTGCTGTAGAGATCAGGAAGAGCAACTTTATTGCGTTGAAGTATTTACAGCAGCTGCCTGTCTGAGCTGGTAGCATTGTCAGAGTCGCTATGTTCCAGTAGAAGGCTGGTCTGCCATGCCTATATTGAAGTGGAGCTCGTGACCTGTGTGGCGTACTACTCACCAGTGTAGTCTTCGGCTCTTGACCACCTTCTGACCTTGAATTGACCTGAAGTGATATTATATAGGAAACAGGAGTTTTATTAAAATGGGGGTGATATTCTATCCCTTAGGAGACCATTTTATTCGGAGCCAAGAAAAATATAAGACTTCCCGTCCCCCTTGCTTCCTCTCCGTCCCCTATATCGGCTTTATAAGAGGGAAGAAAGCCCGTTATTGAGGACAATATTGAAGGGAAGAGAGGTCAGGGAAGCCAGGGGAAAGGGAGATTCTGGTAAGAACAATACATCCTCTGTGTTCTTTTGTAAAAACCCGTGCTATTAATTCTGAGTTAAAACTGAAAGTCAAAGCTTCTTGAAATATGTATGGATCAACAGAACCACTTTGCACCCCCAAAACTGTGCTGGCAAAGTGCCATGCTGAAATCTTGGGCTTAGAGTGTGGAGGTGGAATGGGGCTTAGAGAGGATGACAGTGATCATGTTGGCAACAGGATGTACCATTTGCAGGCTGGTAAGCAGCCTGGAGGCTCCTGTGAACTCAGGTTTATTGTTCCTATAGGAACTGCCTTGCTTATCCTGGCTGTTATCTGCTCGCCGGGTAATTTTCTCTTCTATTACTACCGTATTTGGGTATCAGAGGCTTTTTTTTTTAAGCAAACC
The DNA here is from genome assembly GCF_050624435.1 of Tenrec ecaudatus. Lineage (NCBI taxonomy): Eukaryota > Metazoa > Chordata > Mammalia > Afrosoricida > Tenrecidae > Tenrec > Tenrec ecaudatus. The sequence goes on along the minus strand of NC_134531.1, from coordinate 108,800,601 downwards.
AAAGTTTACAACTGTTTTCCTCATTCTGGCAGGTAACGTTTGTCTCTCCCGTGCTGAGTTATGGTCCTGGGCAGCTTGGAGAGTCCAGAGGTTGAGCCTCTTCCCTGGGTCATGCACATGCTTCCCTTCCTAATACCCATAAGAGGCTTTAGGGGGAAAGGAGACGAATATAAACACAGAAACCACATCCTAACAGCTGCCTCCAGTTAGCTCTGTTTTCCCCCCTTAGCTTTTAAATCTACGGCAGCACCTAATTTGTCCCACATGGTTTCCTTCCCGATGGTGCTGTCCACTTTCTCACCGCCCTTAGTTTATCCAAAGCAAACAGCTCTAAGAATCCACTAGTTCAGCCGATCAGGGCACTGTCACAGCTGCTGGTGTGCAGGTCCCGGTGACTAGGAAGAAGACAGCCACTTACTTGTACATCGCGAGAGAGGCAGAACAAGTCTGATTGAATTTAGTTCCCATGGACTTAGCGGAACACCCCCCTCCTCCCAATTAAGCACTACATGAAATGAGTTGACCAAATGGGTGAGATGGTAAGCCGCCCAGGGCACTAAGCACTGTGGTTTGAATAGACAAATGGCTTTGACCTAGGGGGTCACACCAGAATCATCTGGGGCGCTTGACAAATCTGCACACATGCCTAACTGCTTCCCTTTCATTCTCCTATTTTAATAAGCCTGCGAGTGAGGAGTATAGATTGAAACTGTTCTCTGTTCCAACATGCCTCCATGGGCAGTGGGTGGCAACCTGCACTGCTCCCCCTTCCCCGCTTCCTCCCCTGTTTTAAAAGTTCTGATTTTATTTTTTCTTGTGTGTGTTACTCATGTCTATATTCCCTGTCCTTTCATTTCTTTCTCTCTTTTTATAATACAGCGAGGCTGAAGGCAGAGGCTGGTGGGACAGGGAGAATACTGAATTAAGTTATTTCCTGCACTGAAGCTAGTGTTCTGTTTCTTGCTTCCAGGTCCCGTTTATTTCTCAGTGCTGCCTAGAAGTAGGATGTGGGTTCCCCACATGCGCTTCCTTGCTTGTGACTTTTAAAAATGTTATCGGGGTGGGAAGGGAGGAAAGGAAGGAAGGGGGGAGGAAGAGTAAGTGGAGGGTAGGTAGGTGTTAACTTGGTAAAGGGGGAATTGATATCCTATAATAGGGAGATTGATATCCTATAAGCGAGATGGCAAAAAAAAAAGAGAGACAGAGAGAGAAAGGTGCAGAGAAGAGGGGGAGGAGAGGGCAAGCTATTGGGAGAGTCAATAAGTTGGTAAAGTTGTTGAATACAGAGTGATGATCAATTAGAGCCCGCCAAATTCACCTCTTAAAAGGTTTATTTTTTTATCAATTAATTTTAGTGGCAAGGACTAGCCATTGTCTTATTGGTGCTAACCTCTCATGCCATCTATTATTTCAGATTGCTTAATTATCAAAAGTTTACTGCACCCGTGCAGAAGATGCCTGGTTCACATCCTCTAAGAGTTGCGAAATGTATGGGCTTCACCTTGAAAAAAGGGAAGGCCTAAATTAGGCCTTACAAAATCACCTTGTCCTGACGATTCTGTTCAATACCAGGTACTCTTTCTCTGAAGTCGGGAATAAACCTATCACTGCTTGCTTTAAAAGGTCATTGTCTCTTGCAAAGTAGATCAGCTCACTTTGCTCTATAGCAGGAACTATGCTGCAGTTCTATAAAACTATACATAGAAAGTAAATTCCTGCTATCACTTTAGCTTGCTTTCCAGTTTCCACTTGCTCACATACGTCACAGCTCCTGATGGGTAAGTGGCAGGTTGAGAACGGCGTATATAGAAACGTACCTTATCGAGCATGGGAAATGGGTATAAAAACACCAATGAGGAATTTAGAGATTTACTGTCTGTCTGCTTGTTTTTTGTGGCGCTGGGGCTGTTCTTTGGTGAGTGAGTCACAGCAGTGATTGAGATGACGAACTTGCCTTTACGGCAGTGAATAACAGGCACGCACCTTGCCTTTGTGCGCTGCTTCCAGGATGAGAGCAGTGTTCTCCAGCGGTACAGCTTAATAATCTCCGTTAAGTATAAATCCCCACGCGTTAGCGACAGTGATTTATCATGTTACTTAGAAAAGCCTGTGCATATATGTGGAAGGAGGGGATACAAATGGCCAAAAAGAACAATAATTCTGTGTTCTGCTCCTAAGCTACGGATGAAATGGGGAGGAATAGTGACTCTTTGATACACCTTCAACTGCGACCTTTCTTACAGTAACTAATTCATCTCCTGTCCAAGGAGGAGGAGTTCTGCTTAAATCGGTTTAATCCTTTAAACAATGAAGCAGTTATAAACACCCTCATTGCAGAGAGATCTGAAATGCCAGTCCCTACAAGATGTGGTCCAGTAGAGTATGGTGCGCAGTCTGAATGAACCAGGCCCCTCATTAAGAACGCCAGTGATGCTAGAATGCACTTGGGAGCCTTTGAGGTCTTGTAGGTTTAGCCTGACTTTTTATGATCCCCTTCCCCCTAGATGGCCGATTCTCCTGCCTCCTGTCAATCTGCGGGGCTCTCTATCCCAGAGCCCGGGGCCTCTGGTCACCATGCTTGTCTCAATTCCCACCTGCCCGCCCCTTCCTTGTTAAAATTTCCTCTGCCACTTTGAACCACTGGGGACCTGCATTGACTTCCAATTTTGACTTTTCTTTCTTTGCTCTACTTGTAACCTTCCATCAGTTTGGGGATTGTGGCTTGGATCCAGATAAGTAATATTCCCTCTGTGATTGAGTCCGTTCATTTGGTCTTACCCCAGCCCAAATGGTGTTCTTTGTGGAGAAGAGGACTCATGCCGCCCAGCAATGAATACAGTGTATGTGCTTTATGAGGAATGTTTTTGTTTAGCTTGTGTGTTCTTTCGTTTTACTTCTGGGACCCCTGACTGAATTCTGACGAGAAGAAGGTGAACCAATCCTACTTTGCTTCCATAGGTTCAGATTTCCCATCTGCCCATTGTCTCTGCCTTTTATCTCTCTTGACATAGTTATTTGTTGGAAATATAAACCCACCTACATGAACACATTCATTATTTATGATCAATAATGAAATCTGAAGCCCTCCCCATGATCCCACAACAATATTCACAGCTGTACACTTTTCACAAAAGGCCAGCTTTTCGATACTTCAGTGAAATATCTGTCAATTTCTGAAATTCAATTCCTGTATAAAATGGGGACTGAAAAGTGATACGGAGCCCAGGAGGGCCCTGTCTGGTAAGTGTTCAAACCCACCAGCTAATCCCAGGGAGAACGATGAAGCTGTCTGCTCAGAACCCCTATGTAGGATGCACATGCACTGCAATGTAACCCGTGGCAGTATCCTCCGTGAGAACGGTCCCGATGAAACGTGGCTTTACTTTGATTTTATTGCTCATGAGCACGTTACTGTTTATAGATTGTCATTCATCTTTGCCTCCTCAGTCAACTCCCATTTCTTTCCCCAAATTAAGAGGAACATTCAGGGTAATGCTCATTCTATGAATTAGTAAATTAAGGGAAATTTGAATACATGGATTAAGGCTAAGACAGGAGGGACAAAAATAGCCTTGGGACTCTGTGAATTACTATTTACAAAACATAGTGATTTGGCTTTGTGTGTGTGTTTGTTTATTTAGAGACAATGTCTGATGTGTTTAATGACTGTTTTGGCATGCATTGTTTATTTTATCAATGAGTCAGCATCATGGAGTCAAATGTATAGGACTATAGATTACCTCCACTATTTATCAAGTTTTCTTCTTCTTTCTAGAAAGATTAATCAAAAGTAAAATGAGAACGTGTGAGTTAAAATACTTAAAGAGTACCTGAAGCCATGTCCGACAACTAGTAAGGTTGTTAACTCTTTGGCGTATTACTAATGTCAGCTGTGAATGGTCCTTCCTATTTCTTCAGGCCACGAGGACGCTGCTTTCCTTAAAAAGATGGCCATGGCCTGCCGTGCCTAACCAGCTGAGGCCTCTGTCACTTTATTTGCAATCTTTTTGAGATTGAGTAACACAGACTCCATAACCCTACTGCCTTTGCCTACCTGTTTCATTTGCACTTATTCTTTTTCTGTTCCCTCTCTCTTCAGAATACATTATTTTCACAGCCTTAAGAAGATGGTGGAGCCCCAAACCATGGTGTGCAGAGGCAGAGCCAGCTGCCCTGTGTACTTCACAGCTGCTCAGTGGCTGAGATTGATGTTCGTTAGGCCCCAGGGCCCCAGGGCCCCCAGAGCTGAGAGAGGTGGGCCTGCAATGGGAGTTCTTTGCTTGCCAGGAGAACCAATGGACTGTGGACAAGCTAGGGACTCTTCCTAGGGATATATTACAGCTTTCCTTAGTAATTATGACCGTATTATAATCGAAATCTCTCTTGAGTTAATTTTAAATTCAAATAATGCCTTTTTCTAAACCTACCACACACTGGATTAAGATGGCCTGCCTTTAATTTGTCATATTTAATATGTTTAAATGGGATGTCCCAAAAGCTCTAATTAAAATCTGATCGTTAAGTTTCTCAGTACTTGTGATTTCAGTCAAAGCGATTTGAACCTTTCTAAGTGTTTTGGCTTTTTTCTATCTTGACCAACTTCATTTCTCTGGAATGTTTGCAGCTCTACAGAGCATGGGATCCAGTGTAAACATAGCTCAGATTTATATATTAAAAGGGAAATATTTTAAATAATTTAGCGACTGCCTCCAGTGTATGGTTGGCCTTTTGGCTGCAGCAGTCGATTAGGTTGTAATCGTCGATGAGTAGTCACCGGTGGCCAGCAGTGCCTCTTCTTGGGTTGTAACTGACACGTTGGAGCCCATTGAGCATCCTCCAAGTGTAATTTATATTCATTTCCCTTAAATGCATGCCATTACATGTGCCCACATTTCAGCATCTGTGCCGCCGTTCTCTCTGTCCACACGGCCCTGTGAAATATTGCTGCAGCTCATCGCCTGTCAGCTTGCGTGCACTTCCCTTCCAGCACCTCCACGCCTTGGCCCCAGTTCACTTCCTCTAGGAAGTGTCCCCTGATTAACCCTGACTGACTCTGATCACTCATTTTCATCATCCAGACTCCAGCAGAAGAACTGCAGCATCAAGCCCTTCGGCCACTAGCCTGGCTCGGGTCTGACGACTTCATCTTCTTTTGGATGGAATTTGAAAGGTTTTCAAGAGACTGGGGAGAGGCTTAATGGGAAGCTACTACGTTGGGACTATAGCAAAGACTTTACGTTTGTTTGTTTTTTAGACAAATGCATTCCTAAGAACTGCTGAGTGCCTGCAAGGTCCAACCTAGGAGTAAGGTGCACTTTGGGGGTGGGGGCGGAGGGAAGAGCTCTCACTAGCATCTTACATGTAAAAATTGTTGGTGTTGACTTACCAGGCCTTTCTTCTGAGGGCCTTCTGAGGCTTGATGCAGTGAGTTGAGTTCTTGGTGAATTTTAATAAAATACAAAGTCCTTTTAAACAGACCACCATGATATTTATGATGACTGCATATGACCCGTTTCTTTTTCCTATCTAATTGTCTGCAGATCTTCTGTTTCATTTTACTTCTTTTTTTTTTAATGGTTGAGCCCCTTCACGAGATCAAGCATTAACATGCAACACAATGATAAGGAGTCCTGGTGCCACAGTGGTTAAGCTAATCCAAGAGCTGGTGGGTTGGACCCGCTCAGTGGCTTTCCCTGAGACCAGTGGAACACTTCCATAAAGATTACAACCAGAAAAACCCTGTGGGGCAGCTCTGCTCTGTCACATGAAGCCACCGGCAGTTGGAATCTACTGAACAGTGCTCAACAGCCACATAAAATGATTGCCCTGTTCCCTAATAGCTCCTGGAGCAGGAGTCCTCAAACTGCGGCCCGCGGGCCACATGCAGCCCACAGAGGACATGTGTCTAGCCCGCCGGGTGTTTTGCCCCCTTAGTTTTTTACTTCAAAATAAGATATGTGCAGTGTGCATAGGGATTTGTTCATAGATTTTTTAAACTATAGTCCAGCCCTCCAATTTTTCTGAGGGGCAGTGAACTGGCTCCCTGTTTAAAACGTTTGAGGACCCCTGTCCTGGAGGAAACCTCATTTTATTACCTTTTTTGAGTAGTGTCTTTTTGTGCAAGTATGAATATAAATAAGTATATTTTAAAATAATCTCCACTTTCTTACTCAAAGTGTATTATACTCTGAGCATATTATATCCTTTATTTGTTTGCCTTCCAGCTTTTTCCATGTCCATACTTGGAGTGTCCTCATCATTCTTTCGGATTTGAAATCATTCCATTGCGTGAATACGCTAGAGTGTGTTCAGGTGGTCCCTAGTGAAGGGCCCATGGGTTGTTTCCCATGTTTTACTCTATAAGCAGTGTTGTAATGAATAACCTTGTACACACATCATTTCATATATCTGCCTACTGATCTTTATCCTCTGCTCCCTTGCTCATTTCCTTGTGGACATCTTAAGCTGCTGTAAAACTGGGTAGGCATGATGTTTTTATCTCCCTTAATGTATCCATAAACGACTTCCTGCCTACGGAAGCAATGTCTTGAACTGTAGGATGCCCCAATCCAGACTTCTCTTGTTTCACTGGAGTCTCAGTCCTGGCCTCCTCGGGTATTTTTAACTCTGTGAATGGAGCTCCAAGAGAATGAATAGAATTCACAAGAAATACTCCCTTTTCAGATGTAGCTAAGAAGTTCCAACTTTGTGGTAGTATTTTGTCATACAATGAAATATTAGGATTTTAATTAGATTACTGGCTACTTTAAAGAGAAGAAAAAGGGTATCTTGAGATTTAAGATTAGACTTCTCAATGTAACTGGATGAGCAACAAATTAGTGTCTCCTAGCCAGGGATCATAATTCTGATGCTGAATTCTGAGTTTTATATGGCTCGCTATATATTTGTACTTGCTTACAGGTTTGGAAGTGGCTTTGTGGAGCCATTTAATGTTCTAAAGGACAGAATGTCAACTTTTCAAGTGAATAATTCTATTTTATTATTTCCTCGCCTTCCCCCCCCCCTTATATTTCTTATCACATCTGGTTTTGCACAAAGAGTCTGAGTCTACAATGGACCTTGCCTTGGGTCTATTTAGGCATAACTAATCTTTTCTCAGAATTTAAGTTTTTCCACTCACAGATAAATGCCATTTATTGCTTATCATTTGCCCTTTTAGAATATGTACTATGTCATTCCGCTTGGTGTTAGAGTCCGTTATAATGCATACGATGGGTACCAGCACAGTGTGGGCCCCCCCCCCACCCCCGTGGGAATGAGAAGGAACTACTGAGGAGAACACAGTAAATAGTCGCAGCTAGTCTACATCATCTCAACATATTCTACTTTGAGTTTTTATTGCCTTTGGAGTACTCTTAAAGGCAATTGTAAACAGTTGAATAAATTATTCAAATATTCTTTAATGATTTTCTCATTCAAAAATAGGGAAGTAATTATGGAAGTTATTAGAGATCTATGTTAGGGTACTTATAAGTGATTGTTTGGCCTCTCCAGTTTGTTTGATACTTCATGTTTCTGCCAGGTCATTAGGAATTCTGTTGGGGGAGGCTCTTCTATCAGCACGTTATCAGCAGCTGAAGAATTTTCAGTTTTCTGCTCACTCAGAGCTTGTAAAAATTGAATATATATCGTTTCCCCTTTATCATGTTGAAAATCTCTGGTTCATGGTCTGTTGAAATTCATCTTGTTATATTCAAAATGCCTCTCCTGGACGCAGCAACAATGCACAGAACTTGACTATATTTAATTCTCGGCATTTTTGTTTCAATTCTCTTTCTACGCTTTTTACTTGGAGATATTTTGTTTTAATCTTCTCTTCCCCTTTTCTATTGCCAAGTTTTTTGTTGGTGAAAAGTAATATTTTTTCCAAGTTATATTCTGTGTGATACAATATGGCTGTATTTCAAGAGGTTCTTCAGCACTTACATCCAGCTACTAATTCATTGCTTTGGAAAAACTAGATGATGTTTGTGGTGCTGGGGCAGTGCCAGTGGAAGGAAGATGAATCCATTTTCAAGTGCTGTTGGCTGAGAGGAAGTTTGCATTGGAATTTTTTAGGTTGGCCGATAGGAACCAAATTTTGACCTAGACAAGGCGGTATATCTTAACAGGTTTTGTGTACTCATGTGCACCTTCTGATATTGATGCATGTGTGGAGGGTATAATTTTGTTTTGATTTTAATTTTTCAATTTTTAAGAGATTAGAATAAAAACCTCCATTCCTCTTACTGATTTCTTTTTGGTGAGTGTTCTAAATAATTATCACATTCAAATATAACGAGCTATTAAAAATAATTTGATGTGCTTGATTTTCTAACTATACTCTCTTACTTTATCCTTACACCAATACTGAAAGAAATGAGTGTTATTGACCTCATTTAGAGGTGAGGATATAGCCGCAGAGAAGTTAAGTAACATGCTCAAGGTCTCAACAATCATTAAGTGCCAGAGCTAGATTTGGGGGACTGATCCACCATAGTTTTTCACACAAAAACACACATTATACATGTGTGTGTGTGTGTGTATGTGCACCAGCTAACTTAGCCCCTCCCCTGTGTATTTCATAAGAGCCCTGTGATAAAAGATTTTAATATGTTGCAGTGTGCAATTAGCATACTGCCCTTCTAGAACTACCTGGTGTTTTGTTTTTTTTATAGTACCTGGTGTTTTGAGTGGTGTGCAGTTGGTAAAACAAACAAACAAACAAAGCATAACACATGTGTTATTTGAGGAAAACTACAAGTACCTGCCTCTAATACTGGGAGTTTGGTTGGCACCCAGTTCTATGCCATGAAGTGCCAGGACTTGTCTCTCTGTAGATACCTTCTGAGAATATAAACATCACAGTGTACTTCTCCATCCTCCCCTATCCAGAGAAAATCACCAAGGATCCTACTTGTATCATTTGTTGAGTTTGTATATGCCAGTTATTCTGAAGTACATATTTTACCGATTTTACTGATTGGAAAGTCAAGGATTGGAATGCTTACCCAACTTGCCTATGTCACACAGCTATCAAGCAGTGTTGAGGATGAATCTCAGTTTGTCTAATTCGAAACCTGGTATTGTATTGTTGACCCTGACAGGGGTGAATGTGACTTGTGGCATTTTAGGGAGAATACTCAGATCTGAAGGAAGACTTTTCTAGATATATATATATTAAAGTCACAGAAATTGGAAAACTGAGCTCATAGTAGGTTAATTGTATCCTTCCTGTTCCCAGTATCTAAAAAATTAGTATTGCTTCTTCTTGTGTAAAGATTAGTACTGAATAATGAATTTAAGAAGATAGAGGGTAGTAAATAACAATGGAAACTCATGTTAATGGTAGATTTAAGCCTTCTGTGATAGGGTAAATGATCTTAATTGTGGCGCCTCTGTCCAGACGGGCTTTTATCAAACAGATCTGTTTCCTAAGGAGACCCCCATCATACCATGCATCCTGCTGTTATTAAATTGCAGAGAGAAATTTCTTTGTAAAGTGTGACCGACTTTGCCTCCTCTTAGGAAGACAGATTAATAATTTTTCACTATTAATTAGGTTCCATCTGCTCTTCCTGGCTTGAATTGTAAAGGTTATACTTATTACCATATTCACAAACCAATCCAACTGTGTAATTGAAGGTTTTGAAAAACTTAAACTGAAGGTTCAGTATTGGTTTTCGTTGTCTATACCTTTTTTGGGGGGCTATAAAGAGGAACACCATGACTCTACTTCCTCTCCTTTATTTTCTTTGATTCCATTTTGCTGCTGCTTGTACTCCTGCCATATGCCACAAATTACACAAAATTAAACTATGTGATATGAGATACGGTAATAAAAGAAGAGGGGCACCCATTCAGCCACGCTGTGGTCAGAAGTCTCTGGTATCCAGGTCATGAAATGGAGCCATGGAAAAGGCCTAAATGGGGATGGCAGATGCATTTCACTATTTTGTGTTCTTCTAAGCAGAGCGCCTTCCATCTAGAGGACCTGGACTCCCATTTGCTGAGTGAAGGATGTGTACACGAAGGATGAGGAAATGGTTGGGGAAAAAAAGCAGGCGTTGACTCCATAGCTAAAAATATGAATAAATGAAGCTCCATACCACAAATTGAGTAAAATCTGATGATAGGGGATTACTGGAACATTTTATTAACTTGGGTTTTGTGTTTAAAAAAAAAATTAACTTTTGGAAGGGGAAAAAAAGTTGACTCGCTGAGCTTCTGTTGTAAGGATTTGGCTTGTGGATGGTGGTAATCACCGCAGCTGGCAGAGTCCCCAAACCCCTCACTGTCACTCCCTGCAGTGGCCCAGCTCAGTGTTTGTTCCATCAGCCCCCCTGCTTTTCTGCCTGCCTTCCCGACTTCCTTCTCTTGGCCCACAGTAGCTTTGGTGACTTATATAATTATATTATTTACAAAGTCCTTTGTAAATAAGGAGTTTCTATCTACATACTCATTAACAAGCCATCTTATATTCAGAGATGATCATTGATCAAAGAGGTTTGGAATTTTCAACAGTATTAAGGAGCCCTAGTGGCATAGTGGTTACGTGTTAGGCTAAGATCCGAAAGGTCTGAAGATCAAAACCACCAGCCACTCCTCAGGAGGACAACAGGGCTCTCTACCATCTGAGAGAATTACAGTCTTGGAAACTCTAGGTTCTAAGTTCTAGTTCTACCCTGTGCTGTAGGGTCTGGTCTCTGTGAGTTGACCTTGACTCAGTGGCGGTGAATCCTCATGGATGTGGGCATTCTTCATACAGATGTACCAGTTGTATCAACCAGGAACACACATCCAACTGTACAGTATCATTTGAAGAAGGTGGTGAGAACATGCATATACCTTGCTTTCCATCCTTCTTATGCTCATCAGATCGCCATTTCATTAGTAACAAGAATTTCCCAGTGAGCAGAATGTCATGCTAGTTCAGTAGCTTAAAAAACAGAGCAAACCAACGAGGCAAACAACAATCACCCCACACTAGGTTTTAAACAGCAAATGGATTTCAGGTGGAAAGAGGGTGATAGCTAGGTCAGGAGAGAAGTGAGATCTAAGTCAGTCTGGAGGACCTAGGATAAGCTTGTTATTATTTAATAAAGATGGCAGTGGTCTCAACAAACAAAACTAACTCATTGAGTAGATTCCAATTCTTAGTGACCCTGTGGGAGCAGAGTGGAGAGCTCCTTCCGCTTTCCGAGACTGTAACCTTCACAGGAACAGGCAGCCCCATCTTTCCCCCACAGTGCACCTGGTGGGTTTGATCTGCCGGCCTTGCTGTTGGCAGCTCAGTAGCCTGCTGTGCTACCAGGGCTCCTGCTGGTGCTGATGGCTTAAGGGTCTTTTTATAGAAACCCCTTTCTTTTATTTAGCCTTTTTCTTCTGTGTTAACATTCCCCTTCTTGTTTAGTTTCCTTTCTCACTTTAATTCTTCTAGACCCTTGGCTTTCAATGCTGGCTGCACATTTAGAATCCCTTTGCTGAGGTCGGGAAGGGGAGCGGGATGCTAAGACTCCTCCCGTAGAGAATCTGATGGCATTTGAATCGGGTGAGGCCTGAGCATTGGATTGTTTAAATGCTTCCTGGGTGATCCTAATGTGCAGCCAGAGTTGAGATCTTCCATTGCAGAGGTTTGAAAATCCCTTCACAAAACTGGGAATGCCTTCAGAACCATGGAGTAGGTTGGATTTTAAGTCAAAAGCAGTGCAGTTCCCCATCGCCGTCTTGGCATTACCAACCACATTAGAGTAATCAAACAGATTGGCTGGAAAGCGCCTCTCCTTCCAGAGAGAACAGATTTGTTCTCCTGGTACACAGCCATGGAAGGCCTCACCGCTGAGTCCAGTCTTCCTCCAGGAAAGCACTGCCTTCTGGAAACAGGCCGCCCTTGTTTTGACAGTCACCGATGGATGATTGACAGCAAGGGATGCACATCACGGCTGCGGGTCTGGCTGAAGAGTCTCCTCCACCAAGCCTGGGGTCACTCAGCTGTTATCAGAACAGTCTCAAAACAGGTGCTAATGTAACAGCATGGGGAGCAAGGGATTACACTGGAACTGCTAAGTAGGGCCTTGAGTCCAGTCATCCTGTGTGGCCGCTCTGCTCGGAGCTGGTGGTTCACATCTTTGAGTATTTGTCGCTGCTGCGTACATGTAGTAGGGCATGGCACAGACTTGTTTCATTGATACTTTTTTTCGTGGCTACTCAGAAAAATCCATCAAAAGAAGCCTATCTCCCCCCCCCCCCATTATCACTATGACTTATAAACGAACTCATCACAGGAGAGAAAAAAAGAGGCCTATCATTGGTCGATTGGATGGGGAGATTGGGAAGTGCGATGTCTTTTTCACAATCACAGAGTTTGCTTCATGTCTGTATCTGTGTCCAGCTCCCCGGAGTGCACAGCACACTGATGTGGATTCACTCATGCAGAGCTGGCTCCCCTCCAGCCGGGGGGGGGGGGGGCTTCTCTTTTAAAGGAACCCCATGTTCTGCATGAACCTGCCTCCACAGTTATCTGGTTCCTGCCGAGGCTCTGGAGCCCCACTAAACGAAGTGGACCAAGTTCAGAACCAGCAAAGAGAAAGCATCTAAGACATTTTAAATAATGTCTAGTTAAGCATCAGGTCTATGCAAGTATACTTTTTCAGGTTCTTTAAAAAAGAGAGATGACAGAATTCATGGAGTCTTTAAAGCATGTCCATGTTCAAGAACACTTTGTTCTAACAATCTGGCATTCTGTGATGTTTGCCTTCTTGACATGATCTCTGAAGACAAAGCGGGTGCATTAGCAAATGTGGTGAAGAAAACTGATGGTGCCTGGCTATCAAAAGAAAACTGATGGTGCCTGGCTATCAAAAGATATAGCATCTGGGGTCTTAAAGGCTTGAGATAACAAGCGGCCATCTAGCTCAGAAGCAACAAAGCCCATATGGAATACGTACACCAGCTCTGGATCATGAAGTGTTGATGGGATCAGGTATCAGGTAAGACCCAAAATTATACCCAATGTGAATGGTGTGGGGGAGTGCAGGAGGCAGGGTGGGGGGGAGGCATGGAGTGGAGACCCAATTGCCCATCTGTAGACAATTGGATATCCCCTCACAAAGGGGTCACAGGGAAGAGATGAGCCCATCAGGGTTCAGTATAGCACCGATGAAACACAGCTTTCCTCTAGTTCTTTGGTGCTTCCTTCCCTCACTATCATGACCTCAATTCTACCTTACAAATTGGATTAGATCAGAACATGTACACTACTACAGATAAGAGCCTGCCACACTGAATCCAGGATAGATAAACCCTTCAGGGCCAACAATGAGAGTAGAGATACCAGGAGGATTAGGTGAGGGTGGGGGAGAAAAGGGAATGGATCACAAGGATAAAGCTAGAATCCCCTCCCAGGGGGATGAAGAACGGAAAAGTGGGTGAGGGGCAACGGAGGATGATGTAAGATGAAAATAATAATCTATAACTTATCTAGGGTTCATGAGGGGGAGAAATGGGGAGCTGATAACAAGGGCAAAAGTGGGAAGAGAATGTTTTGAAAATGATGATGGCAGTATATGTGCAAATGTGCTTGACACTGGATGCATCTATGGGATAAGAGATGTAAGAGCTCCCAGTGAAAGTATGAAAAACAAACAAAAAAATCATGCCCATGTTACAAACAGATCTGGTGTTTGGCTTAGATTTGTTCAAGAACATCTGTGTGCCCATCAACAGACTTTCTGGTCAAACTTGTGTACTAATACAGAGATGGAACAATGATATGATTGAAGTTTGCACATTTTCTGTTTTTTAATGTTGAAAATTCATTTGAAAATATTCTTCCATATTTCTATAAAATCCACCACAGGAAAGGTCACAGTCTGGAGAAACAAATTCATATTTCTGAGCTTGCCACTCTGATATTTTTTTAAGTTTGTTCATTGTTCATTGATTGATTTATTCAGTGGATCTTTATTAAACATTTTCCATGTGTTAAGCTCCTTGATCTATATCAGGGTATCAAACGCAGATGTCAATAAAGGCTAAGCAGAGGTGGCACAAGTGGGTGAGGCAGGGAGAGTGTTGTAGAAATACAGGCAGAAGTTAGGACTGTGGTCAGCTGGAGAAATGCAGTCCCCACTAAAGAGACTAGTCGTGCTGGTCATGAATTTTGATGTGAACAGTGGAGCCAGATGCTACCCTTTTTATGAGAACATCGCAATCTAGATTTTTATTTTTTTAAAAATAAACACTACACTGACTTTTAAATGTTGGCTCAAGTTCGAAACTAAACTAAACCAAAAAACAATCAGGAAGCCTAGACAAGCATGTTTAATCGTGGGGGCTTCAGAAAGTTGGGGGGTTGTGGGGCTATGATTACTTCATTCTGTTTTTCCACAGATTTTTGAAGCCCTCTCAAAGGCTGACGTTTTTGGGTGAACTGGGACCTTCAAATACTGGTCTCTGCTCCTGACTCCACTCCAGACACATGCAAACCATTTGAACAGGGCAGCTTAGTTTTATGTATTCTCAGTACTGAGACTTCCATGTTAAGTAATTAAAAATTATTGAAACAACAGATGGTAATAAAACATGTACAGTGATAGATTCACTTCACACATACACTCCCCTGTTGACCCACCCACACAACTGTTAAAATTTTTGCATTAAGGATCAAACTGGCTACAAGGATCTCTATGATTATTGGTGTGGAAAATGCCCATAAATATAAGCATGTAAACTACCCAGATGACTTCCTAAATGAGTTCTGGTCACATCATTTCTCAGAACAATTTCTGAAAGCAGTTGCTGGGAGCTTGGGTTCAGCCTGATGACCACAGAACATGTGGTGGGGTGGGGGGTCCTGCCTTCTGTGTGCACGCCATTTAATTTAAGGAAAAAACTAGACATCCCAGGTCATTGACATTTGACACCAAGTGATAAATTCTCCTCCTCTCTGGAGAGAATTTACTTGGAAGCATTTCAAGAATGTCACTCTTCTAAGGTTGCTGCTTACAGAGACTAGAGTTTAGAATAAACTCATCTCTCTTGCAGTTATTCCTGTTTCCAGCCTTAAAAAAAAAAGATCTTAACTTCCCTTATTTGTTGTTGGTAGCAATCCTACACACAACATTTGTACAACAGTTGTTGCCTTGCGTGGTCCAGCCGCAGTGTGAATCCACCACATGGTGGGTCCACTTTGTTTTTGCTGATTCCCAAGCAGATGCCCTTGTCCACGGACTAGATGCCCCTTCTGAGAAGTGCAAATGTATGAGACAAAATCTTTCCATTCTTGCTTTCAAGGAGCACTCGGTCCCATATTTTCCAGAGCAGATTTGTTCATTATCTTGAAAGTCCAAGATAATCTTCAGTGGCAACGTGGTTCAAATGCAAAATCTTTGTACTTTCGTACTCGTTCTAGCTTTCACATGCAAAGAAGCCAATTGAAACATCCTAAGGCTTGGGTCAGGAGCCTCCTTAGTCTTCAAAGTGCAATATTGCTTCTGAACACTTGCATGTAGTCTTGTCCAGCCTATTTACTGAGTGAAACAAGGTTTTTAGATTGACTGCTTCTTCCATAGGTGCTGATTGTGGATCCAAGGAAATGAAATTTTCTTGGATCACAATGTTGCTTCATGGACCACTTGTTAGAATTTTTGCTTGCTTTATGCTGAGATGTAATCCCTAAGGAAGACTGTGGTCTTTGATCACTACCCTGGTCATGTAGTGGGTTGTTATATATTAGGCTGCCGAAGACTGGAAGATCAAACCCACAAACTGCTCCACAGGAGAAAGAAGAGGCTGTTGGCTGGCTTAAAGATTGAGATTGGAAACCTTAGGAAACAGCTTTGTTCTGTCCAGTCGGGTTGCAGTGTGTTGAAATTGATTTGGTGCCATTGGATTTTGTCTTTGATCTTCATCAGTAAATGCTTCAAGTCCTCTTCACTTTCAGCAAGCCGATGTCGTGTTGCATCACCCAGGTTCTTGTGTGAGTCTTCCAGATCGAACCCTACTACCTAACTTTTCATTATTTAGTACAGCCTCTTGGATTACTCAGCCTACAGATCGAATGCCTGTGGTTTACAAAGCAGACAACCCTGACACCATCTTTCCTGATTATAAACCATGCAATACCCCATGAGCCCTTGCTTAGTTTCAGCATGAGGACGAGTAAGTGTTCTGGAGTTCCCATTCTTTGCAAATTTAGCTATCTAATTGATATGATCCATACAGTCAAATGACTTTGTTACCAATCCAAGTCTTGCCTGGAGAAGCTGAGAAACTAAGACAGACTAGATGAGAGTGAAAGGTGAAAGCCTTAGTGTGCTTGATCCGACAAGGAACAAGCCAGGATGTGCAAAGGGGGGATTTATAGTCGGGTATGTATACACCAGCAAATAAAATTGAGGGGATTATGGCTAGATTATCGATTTCAGAGGGCTGGTCACGAATCTGCATGAGGACATGGCTATGATTCTTGGCCCCAAGTGGCTCATCAGACTTCTCTCTTTCAAATGCTTGGTCTGGTGATATCTTTCCAATGACTTTTGTTTCCTTGACAAAACTACTTTCGTTTTGGATGACCTGAAGATTGTGACTGTCTTTGTGCGCATGCTCGGCAGGCCAGGTCTTGGTCATAATTCAAGCTTGCTGTGATAGATACTTTCCAGGGAGGAAAGTACTCAAAAGAGACAGGTTATCAGGGAAAGCATATCCATTCCAACATCCTGTGACAGCATCTGATAGCCTAAGGGTAGATTCCTTGGGCAAGTGTGGAATTTACAACACTGTGCTAGTCTAAGCAGGTTAGGAGTGGTCTCAGGGAAAGATAAGTAAACCGTCTGGTATCCTCTGCTTTCAGCCAGGAGCTGTTTGACTGCTGACAGCTATCCTTCTTTGCACATCTTTGGAATCTACTTTGCATTTTCCGCAGTGTGCCCCCCTCGCCCCCAATTGATATTACTGCTGTAATTGTTTTTGAATTATCTTCAAACATTTGTTTGTGGTATCGATGATCTTGTTCATTAACCTTTGATTCTTTTGCTTCACATAGCTTTCCTCCTCTGCTGGCTAGGTAGCTGTCTCCCAATTTGGGGGACCGAGGTGAGTGAGTGCTCTCAGCACTGCATCATATCCTGAGCCATCTCGGTTGGTATTCCATCAGTACCTGCAGCCCGTTTCTCACCAATGCCCTCATGCTTCTTCCTTTCGTTCCCTTGGTTCTTGATCATATATATGCCTCCTGAAACAGTTGAACACTGACCAATTATTTTTAGTGTAGTATGTGTTCCTGCCATCTTCCCCGTTTCTCACCAATGCCCTCATGCTTCTTCCTTTCGTTCCCTTGGTTCTTGATCATATATATGCCTCCTGAAACAGGTGAACACTGACCAATTATTTTTAGTGTAGTATGTATTCCTGCCATCTTCCCCGTTTCTCACCAATGCCCTCATGCTTCTTCCTTTCGTTCCCTTGGTTCTTGATCATATATATGCCTCCTGAAACAGGTGAACACTGACCAATTATTTTTAGTGTCGTATGTATTCCTGCCATCTTCCCCGTTTCTCACCAATGCCCTCATGCTTCTTCCTTTCGTTCCCTTGGTTCTTGATCATATATATGCCTCCTGAAACAGGTGAACACTGACCAATTATTTTTAGTGTCGTATGTATTCCTGCCATCTTCCCCGTTTCTCACCAATGCCCTCATGCTTCTTCCTTTCGTTCCCTTGGTTCTTGATCATATATATGCCTCCTGAAACAGTTGAACACTGACCAATTATTTTTAGTGTAGTATGTATTCCTGCCATCTTCCCCGTTTCTCACCAATGCCCTCATGCTTCTTCCTTTCGTTCCCTTGGTTCTTGATCATATATATGCCTCCTGAAACAGGTGAACACTGACCAATTATTTTTAGTGTAGTATGTATTCCTGCCATCTTCCCCGTTTCTCACCAATGCCCTCATGCTTCTTCCTTTCGTTCCCTTGGTTCTTGATCATATATATGCCTCCTGAAACAGTTGAACACTGACCAGTTATTTTTAGTGTCGTATGTATTCCTGCCATCTTCCCCGTTTCTCACCAATGCCCTCATGCTTCTTCCTTTCGTTCCCTTGGTTCTTGATCATATATATGCCTCCTGAAACAGGTGAACACTGACCAATTATTTTTAGTGTCGTATGTGTTCCTGCCATCTTCCCCGGATGCTTCCTCTTCTGTCCAGTATTTCCCCGCGGAATTCTTTAACACCGCAACTGGGCGCATCTGGGTTTTTTTTACCCTTCTGTTCCTTTAGTTTGAGAAATGCAGAGCCTGTTTATTCCTCGCGGTATTCTAACTCCAGAGCTTGGCACATTTCATCATAATGCTTTGCTTTTGTCTTTTTCGAGCTATGCTTCGGACTTTTCTGTTCAGCTCTTTTACTTTGTCATTTATTTTACTGACTTTAGCTCTCTTTGATCAAGAATAAGTTTCAGAGTCTCTTCCGACATCTACTTTGTTATTTTTTTTCTTTCCTGTCCTCTTCGTGACCTTTTCCTTCATGTATGTGGGATGTCCTTGATGCCACCCCACTATTTGTCTGGTCTTCAGCCATTAGTGTTCCTTGCAGTAAAGCCTTAGAAATCATCAAAAGTCACCAACTTTTGAACACAATGCCAATTCTGGGCAGTTCTTGTATGCACATATGGGAAGACCATTTTGATTCCAGAAAAAGCAAATGACTCTATTCAGCTAGGTACATTGAGGCTTATAAAGAGAAGAGGTAGCGGGAACTACATTGGCAAATCTAAACATGATTGACTGGACAGTAAGGAGTAGGGGGTCTGCTTTACTGTGGTCAGCTAATACCAGGCTACTCTGACCTGCCTACACAAATTTGGTCCTTCACTCATCTACTGGCTTGAAACTTTTGGATATTTAAATTAAGGAGATAAAAATTTAACCCATAAGATAGATATGCATGGCTGGATGTTTCTTGCAGGCTCTTGCAGTTTAGGTCTGGCTTTTTAATAATTTGTTTTCATGGATAAGAGTAACCTTAATATAAGGGTAAAATGTCTAATATTAAATTTCCTTCTCAACTTGGGGAAGATAGAGCCTTTCAGTGCTTTGGTTGAAGACACATCACTGCTGCTACTCCTGCTGTCTAGATGAGCGCAGTGAGGTGCAGAAGACGGGTCAGTGTGTCCGAGATCAGTCTCCAACATAGCCTGACAAAAGTGTGTGAGGGGTATCACAAACAGCACAGACAGCGGAATTAAAAGAGTGTAGAACATATTTCTCCATGAACATCGGAAGGTCCCTCAGATATGTGTACTACCCCGTACTTCCTGCCATCGAGTCATACAGACTCATAGTGACCCCACAGGCCAGGCTGGAACTGACCCTGTGAGTTTCCAAGATGGTAACTCCTTGTGGGATTAGAAAGCCCCATCATTCTCCCAGCTGGTGGTTTCGAACTGATAGGTGGAGATCCTCATTTCCCCTCTAGCCCTGCATGTTTCAGGTCTCTCAGCTAATTTTTGATTTTTATGATCTGACCGGGGTGGGTGGGATGGGGTGCGGGTGTCATTGATAAATTAAGCTGAAAATATGACTCTCTTTCCAAAGGCAATTTTGACATTAGAAAGTTGTAAGTAACTGTTGCTTATATTTAGAATCTGTGGTTATCGGTATATTTAATCCACGTTTCCTGTTCCCTTTATCAAGCATAAGTCAGTTAACTTTATATACATAAATGCTGGCCCATCTGCATGTTTTCTCTGAGTCTTGAAATCACAAGTCTCTAGACTTTGTTTAGGGTAGATTCCACTTTCTTAGGGCCCCCACATGCATGGCCGGGGTTCAGCGGTGCCAGGGAATGTTGACAGTCTTTTTTTGTACAAGGTGAAGACCCTTGCTCTCTATTAAAGAAGACAGAGTGGTATGCATGCTTTCTACTTTGCCAGAGCACCTGTTCAGTGAGAGAAATCAGCTAAATTACTAGATGTAATTGATGTTTGTGCAAAACATAGAACATTTGTTTTTTACTCCTTGTGGTTAATGCTTAGCTTGAAAATTTAAATGAACCTTTCTCTTCTCTCTGCTTCCCTCTCCCCATTTCATTTCAAACCCCCCCCCCCAATTCTTACCTATTGTCTCTTGGGCACTGTCAATTGAGAAATGTTTTTATTTTAATTTTTTTATGGAGGACACAATACCTTGGAAACAATTTCTGTTCAATGTTACTTGGTTCTTTCCTACAACCCATGCAGTGAAATATAGATATGATACAGTTATCTCTCCCAAGTTGAGTCATTTTAAAGGATATGCACGCGGTATACATTTTTTAATAGTCTCTCTGCTACAGAGCATAAACTGGTCTCTGAACAAGGACAGCCTGATGAAACTCGCTCCCCTGTGAACACGCTTTGAGCGGAATCAGCCAGTTTCAAGGCAGATTAGTGTCAGTGTTGGGAGACCCGGATAAACGGATGGTGGGCATCACCTGAAGAAGAGAAAAGTCTTTGAGAAGATCCTCTTCCAGGTCACGAAGACTCACCTGGGATGACCAGAACGGGCCTCCCAGTTCTGCACTCCTAAGTGGAGAACAGCATGCCCCCAAACCCAGTGCTTGCGTCAATTTTTCTTTACTCAATAAAAATAAGACCTGATTGTTTTATAAGATGAATTCAGACCATGTAAGCAGTCAGTGGAATTTGAACACTTTCCCCAGACAGTGGTTTGGTTTGGCCATCTAATTTCTTGGCAACCCATGTATGTTTTTAATGACTTATTGCATGAACTTTCAGCTCTCTCTGAGCGCACGTCCAGTTGTTTGGCCCGCCCTCGAGGTCTGGCGTTGATTATGTTCCCTGGTGCTTTGTGGTGTGCAGCCTCATGCCTGCCCCACAGGACCTGCTGATGGCTTAGCACGAAGTGGGTCCTGGCTAGGTCTTAGCATGTCCTGTTGCTTGAGTGTTTTCCTCATTATTAAGGGATGGCAACGCCAGAAATGAGGAACAGTTGTCACCTATTAAAGTTGGAGGGGGGCGAAGATAGGAGAAATCTAACGAGGCTGCCCTAGTGGTAGCAAGCACGGTCACTCATAGGATAGCTAATGGACTTTCAGAATTGCGTATCCAATTTCCACGATAGGTGCTTGGTTTTCTTTGTTTCTACAGCCTTGCATATTATTTCTGCCACTTTCTTCCCCATTATTTCCCAGCATGCAAGTAGGTCAAGAAGCCTTCTGAGAGTCCTGAAATAACTTTTAAGGTTTCTTCAGAGGCCAAGGCGCTTCCACTTTTACTGTTTCCTTATTTTCCCATCAAAAGACAGAGAACAAGGAAGAGGAAGAGAGGAATTGAAGTTCATGGTTAGGTTAAACATGTTATCAAGGATATTTGTATTTCGTATATGTTCATCTTCTAGTCTGTGAGTCAGAATCAACTCAATGGCAATGAGTTTGGTTTTTGCTTCCTAATTATCTGGTGACTCTTACAGGCTGTTACAATTTTATTTAGGACATTCACATCTGTTCCCTTATCATCTTCTGCTTTCTACATCTTGCTGATGATCTATCTCTCACTCAGTGCCATGGAGCCAATGCTGACTTCTAGTGACCCCCGTGGGTTTCCGAGACTGTAACTATTGGAGTAAAAAGCCCAGTCTTTCTCGGGCAGAGCTGCTGGTGGTTTTGAACTGCGACCATGCAGATCTCAGTGCTACGCTTAACCAGGACACTCCCATCAGGGGAGAATACACACTATCTTTAAGAGAGTATCTATTGCATCTGTGGTGACTCATAGGTCTGGGAAGTTTCCAGAAGAAATAATCTAGTTGATCTTTCTGTCTCCATGTAAGATTACACCTAGTCATCTCTGCAAGATAATTGTTAACTCAAAATTAAATTTTTTTTTATCAGAAATGTAGTTAGGCCCTGCAGTACTCAGTAATGCATTGTTATGGTAAGCTGGGACTTTTAAAAGATAAAATGACTTCTAATTTCTCAACTGAATTTTCCCCTTAAAATAGAACCCATTTCTGGTTACCTGTCTGAGCACATAGGCTTCACTTGACAGAGTAGATTGAAAATTGGGGTGTGGGGGCTATTTCCCCATTGACGTGTGTCACAAAGTTGAAAACCACCTTTACACCACTCCTGGCTTTTTGAATGTTCACACTGATGGATAATAATTATTTTGAGGAGGAAGTTAATAAAAATAGTAATCAAGAAAAACCACTTGAGGGGCAAAAAAAGAAAGCAAAACCACTGGGGTGCCTGGAATACAGTCCCACAGGTGAGTTTTCTTGGGTCTGGATTCGTAGGCAGAGCAGTGGGCCCTACATCTTTTTTGTGCTATTTATGGTTCTATGTTCTCCTTCAAAATCATGCTTTTAGCTGTTTTTCTAGAAGTGGATTTATGAGGTCTGCTATTTCAGTTGTTTGCTCAGTAGCCCTAATTAGAGCTGGAGCTGTGTTTACAGGCTTTTGTTTCTTTCTCTATAGGAAAGGCCAGCTTACTTTCCCGATTTCTAGGTACAAGGTGCCTTTAAAAGCCATTACTGCGAACAATTATTCCCATAATTGCAGATCTTTATGTAGTGAGTTTTATTTTGGCAAGCTCTATTCTTAATTGAGCATGATTGAATAAAGCAAAAAATACCTGAATTTGAGCAATCTCATGAGTCAACCGAAGAAATCACAAACAAAGAAAAACATTGTCAACACAGTATTTTCAAACCAGGGGTGGGATAAATCACAATAAAAATATTTTTTTGAAAAATGGCCCCACCCACGCATGAGTTTAATGGGGCTTTTGATGTCAGTCTGATTTTTCTCTCTGAGTGATCTGCTTTGCGTTGTCGTCTTCATTTAAGCAGTTTTACTCGCTGTGCCATCCGGAGCGTGAAGCAGACCCGTGAACTAAACTGTCCCCAAAATGTAATTTCATTTCATACCTTATCATGTCTTCTGCTGATTTATCACCATCCGGATGTTCTTCTCTAACTTCGAGCCACGGTTCTGACACCTCTAGGGCTAGTTCCTGCTTGGGCACTCCCTCAGCTTCTCTCATTGAAAAAGAACTGGATTTTCCATATTTGAAGATTGACTCGTGTTTAAAGAACTCACCGAATAAATTACACCCCCGACCCCCACCTCACCCCACCCTTTTAAAAAAAGTTACCATCACCTGGCTTGGGTAATGGATGTCGTGTGTGGGTTCATTGTTTGATTTATCAAAGGCCTATAATGAAAACTCCTTTTCATTTTTTTTACTTCTCAAGTTAGAAAATGAATGCCATCTATACGCTTTTCTATTTCCATTATTGGGTCTGAAATAATTTAGAATTTATCGGTACCGTCACTTGGTGACTGAGTTAGTTCATCATTCTAGGTTTTAGAAGAATGTCTCTCTCTAGATTTCCAATCTACCTTCTTGCTTATCTCGAATGGGCTGTTGCTTCTAATGGAAATGACTGCGAAACAAATCTCTGGTTGACCGTTGCTGTGGTGCAGTAGGAATGAACCAACGTCGGGGT
This sequence comes from Tenrec ecaudatus, assembly GCF_050624435.1. NCBI lineage: Eukaryota > Metazoa > Chordata > Mammalia > Afrosoricida > Tenrecidae > Tenrec > Tenrec ecaudatus. The sequence goes on along the minus strand of NC_134531.1, from coordinate 108,777,085 downwards.
GCCAATGGGAGAGAGGGCCCCCTGGATATTGCATTTTACAGAAGTCACCTGAGAACTCCTCGTCCTTGTTAGACATGAGAAGCCAGGCAGAAGTAGTAGTAGTTGTTGCTAATGACCCCTTGTCTAGTGGGATGAACCCCATTCAGTCCTATCCCATGCCCAGGATTAGTTGCCATTCAGACCATTGCAACGCATAGGCTGATACTTGGGGAAAGATCAGCAGGCCTTTCTTCCTATAGTCTGTCTGGCGGTTTGCTTCCACTGGTGGCTGTGCATGAATTGAGCCGCGTTGGTTCTGACTGGAACCCTGATCTTCTGCATGAAAGGTGAGGCTTCTACTACTGAGCCTTGTCCTCTCCACTGGGAATGGTACCCACTGTCTGTTGGCAGGGATATTGCATGGCATTGTTTTCATCAAATCCCGTCTTCAGTTGTCCATGCCCACAAGAGGAATGGAAGGGACATATTCCCAAGGGACATTTTTATATCATCTGCAGCCCACGAGGATTGCCCGTGCATAATTACAATAGTGGTACCATGAGAGCATTGAATTAATTTTTCCTTCTTGTCCAGAGCCTATTCATTCACTCTTGCTCTCTTCAGGCTTCAGGGCATGTTCTCCATCTGCTGTGCCACCTACCTAGTGCCTTGGTCCTTAAACACTTCATGTGGGGCCTCTTTGTATTTTAACAACAGCCCTGTTCAGGCTCTCTTTAGTTTTAGTCCACAAATTTTTATTGAGAACCTACTCTATACTAGGAACTGTATCAAGATAGAGATGTCACTGATCAATGTCAAGTTTCAGAAAAAGTGTTCAATAAAGCATTGTAGAATAAGACCATGTCACATATATAGTGAAAAAAGATCTTTCCTTTTAAAACATGAAGAATCGGGAACAAAGAAGTTTGAAATTTCACACAAGCTAGCAAGCAACTTTGAAAATTGATAGCGTGTTGCTGTTATGAAGTGCCATCGAGTCAGTTCTGACCTGTAAGGAAGCCCTGCCTGCCCTGTGCCCTCCTGTCAGTCGTTCCTCTGCCTGAGCCCACTCGCTGGAAACCTCACTCACAGCTTCCAAACATTGCCAGATAACAATGAGGGGCTTAAAAAAGTTGGTGGGGGAAATTCCACTATCTTTTCATTCCATTTTTCCATGAGCATTTTGAAGCCCCCTGATATGAGCCAATGATACCAGTGGGGGAGAAAAGAGAAATCAGAGACATTCATTCATTAATTGTTTCCACTACATTTCCTAATGGTTAATTTACATCAAGAGAAGAGAGATGGCAATAGCAGTTGGTGATAAGAAACCCCCAAAAGTTAGAAATAGAAATATCCTCTGCTCCCTTCTTTTCCCTCCCCTCCCTTCCCTGCCTCATCGATATGTAGCTTTAGAGAGAACATGCAGGACCGTAGACCTCCGAAGCTGCTGCACAGGTCCTCCTGACCTGTGCCATGGCTCTGCCCATTTCCTGCCATCACTGAGATCTGGAGAGCCAGTGTGCTGTGAGCAAATCCAAAGGGGCTCGCCTTCAGTGATCTTGACTTCTGGTAGTTACCGACTACTGGGGTTGGTGAGCCTGAGCCCCTGAGGATCCCAATTACCTTGCAAGCTTAAGGTTACTGTAATGGATAACCCGAGCAGGTGTTGCTGATTGCCCAACGCCATGATCTCTTTAAGGACAGAGTATTGTTTTGGAGACTCCTCAAGGGGGTTCTGATTGGTTCAATGGGGAAAATCTTGATATTCTCAGAGCAGCCTGCACCTTTGCACTATCCCCATGGAGGCAATTGTAGCCTTTGGGAGTATTTGTATGTGGCTTTTCCTTAGAGATGGCAGCCCCTGGGAACCGCAAGGCTGCATAGACCCCTAGCAGACTCTCTTCTGGGGCTACGAACTGGGAGTAGGCCCCTCACCTCTGCTCTGAGGTATGTAGATTAGGTCAGTAGTCTGCTCTGAGGTATGTAGATTGTGTTTAGGTCAGAGAACCTGCCTGCATTGGAACTAAATCCACCTTATCTGATTGCCTGGGGTGTGTTAATGGGACTCTGATAACCTGGATATAAAAACATGGTGTATCTTTCCCAGCCTCTAAGGGAAAGGCAGCAGTTCTAACACACTGTCCGCTGTGCTTCCATCAGGCCATGAAGATGACAGCTGTGGAAGGAAGCCCTGCGGGTCATTTACCTCTGGCCTAAAAGTTCTCATGAGTTAGCACCCACTGGATAGCAGTGGGCTTGGTCTTTTGTCTTGTTTTTTAATAGGTTGCTAGCTTTCCTCCGAAAATATTTAGTTACAAGACCCTAGCATTTTTGCTTCCCTAAATTTCATAGGATTAAAATTCTTTATCCTCTGGTGATTATTGGTTCATATATATAACTTGTATACACATGCCCATGTTTTTGAACTTAAAGAGATGCCCCGTTGTTTCCCCATGGGGGGGATTAAAGTTTTTGGTCAGGGAAACTTAGGACTCCTGTTGTTACAACCTTTCAAGCCAGAAGGAATCCTATAACTAGATTAGTGTTATTTACAGCTGTTTCCTTGCAAAGCTGATCTTCCATTCATCTGTTCTTTGAAGTGGAATGTGGTATTTATTGACATCAATTGGATGGGAGAGTGAGAGAGGAGAATAGCAGAGAGACACACAGACAGAGAAGAGAATAAGTCTCTTTATTATTTTGTACAAGGTAAATTATGCTTGGTTTCACTCAATCACTTACTCTTTATGTCGGCTGGATGCAGATGAAAGTAATATTTAAGCATTAGCTCAGAGGAATAGCCTTTGGATAAGGCAGGAATCACGTATTTTCCTAAATGTTACACTCTTATGCTACAACAGAATCCAGTGGAAAATGGTTACCTATGCTGAGCAACACCCACACACTTTTTGCTTAGCTTCCCAAACGAGCAATGTACCATAGATACTCCAGTGTAAGCTGACCCAAATATCAGCTGAGGCACCTAATTTTCCCATCAAAGCTGCATTAAAAATGTGCTGAAAAACTTGGCTATACCAGAGTATATACAGTAATAGGAAATTGACAAATTTTTATTTCTACCCATTGTTGATAGGTGCTGTCGAGTCAGTTCGGACACACAGCCACGTATGTGCTGCAGAAGGAGTCATTGCCTGTCCGGAGCTGTCTCAGTTGTAGCCACTGTGTCCGCCCATCTAGTCAAGGGCCTTCTTCTTTTTCACTGCCCCTCTCTTTTACGAATCATGATGTCTTTCTCCAGGGCTGCTCTCTCCTGACAACATGTCCAAAGTACAGGAGATGAAGTCTCACCATCCTTGTCTCTAAGAAGCATTCTGGCTTGTGCTTCTTCCAGGACAGATCTATGTGTTCTTTTGGCAGTCTGTTGTATTTTCAGTATCCTTCGCCAACATCATAGTTCAAATGAAGGCCCATATTCCATTCTCCAAAGTTTATCGGACAGTTATCAACTAGAGTCTGGCTTATATATGCCAAAATGAACAAATATCCCAGTGCTGAACAAACTTACTCTTTTACTTGGATATGTTAAAGACTGGTAAATGCATATGACTACCGTTGGTTATTAAGTACTTGCTATGTGCTGGACTGTTACTACTGGGCTGCAACATTCAAGGTGAGTGATTCAACCCAACAGCAGCAGGGTAGCAGGGAGATGGGGCTGGCTGCGCCCTTAGGCCTTCACAATCTCAGGAACCCTAAGAAGGAAGCAGTTTTCCACTGGCTTATAGCACTTTTCTCAATGGCTGTGAGTTTTGATATGAGCCAGGCTGGATACTAGATGAATTCTTAGCATATAAAAAACACAGAATATGCTCTTTATAAAGTGAGCAGGTTTCTAAAGGACTTCTAATGCAGTTGTTATAAAAGCAAATACAGATGGGAGCCCCTTGCCATTGACTTGACTCCATTCTGATTCATAGCACTGGGCCACACTGCCCCATAGGGCCTCTCAGACAGCCTTTACTGAAGCTGGCACATGCTCCCCCATAGGGAGCTGTTGGTTTCAAACCACCGACAACTGGTCTAGTAGCCACACACTGGCATACCGCATCACCAGAGTCCTTGCTGGTAGCACTATGTATCAAAGCCTTCGTCTATGTCATGTACCCTGGGCCTCCACTTGCATATTATTCATTCATACCTGTGTATTTGGCTAGATGAGACATGCCCAAGGGGGATTTGTGGTCTAGGTGTAATAAAAAGTGGGTCCCCCTCACACACACACCTCCCCACTTTTGGGCAAAGGGAGACTGGGAGGTGCTTTCCATCTCTGGTTTTTCTCTTTTATTTAAAAATATTATTGTGGTTAGTGTGTCTATTGTAAGGAAACACTACATTTGGGCATTAAAAATAAAAAGACACCAGTGGCATTATTTACTGTCACCACGTACAGGCGACACCACTGTTCGTTCCCAAGTTTCCCCATCCCTATTCTCGGGCCCTTATTTGCATTCACCCCAGTTGATGTCACTGATCTGGGAGAGCCCGCATGTTGCTCCAGTCACCTTTTGAATATTGAGCAGAGCTGGTTGGCTGCTGAGATTACACAGGCGTTGTGGGTCTCCGGACACTGACTTTCTCCTCTTAAGATAGAGAAGGGTCTGTTCTGGCTGCACTGGGGACCCTGACTCCCCATCCTGTTCCCATTGACGGGGGCGGGCAGGCAGCTGTACAAGCGGAACTGGAGTCTAAATCACAGGGTGTTGTAACATATGAAACTTAAATGTGGCAACTGTTACTGTCTGCAATAGTGAATTGTCTGGGGAGATTCAACCCCAGCCTTGGGCCTGCTGGTCAAGACTCCGGCTGGCCGCACTTGGTTACCCGTGGAGATGGCTTTCGCAGCCGATTTTAAACAGTCTTCACCAGAACTGAGTATAATTTTGACCTGCAGCTTGATCAGCTCTTGGAGGTGCTGAGGTCTAGTGGAATTTTTTTTTACTGTTTTTGGCTGTGTGCATCCCTCAAGGCACAGTGTGTCTCTGCTGCTTTTTGTTATTCCTTCAGATGTCTCAGGAGGAAGGGACCAAGGTAATGAATAAGCTCCTAGGATCGGATCACTGGGGGAATGAAACTTTAGTCAGTGGGGAAAGAGGTAGTACTGTTTCTACGAAACAATTTAATCTGTGTTCATATGCTTCAAGGTGAACAATGTGATGTTTCTGGAAGGAATAAATGGCCTGTTGGCAGATGATAGTGTGGGGGAAGGAAGGAGCCGGGAGTGAGCTGGCTGTGTGGGTCAGAACCGCAGTGGCCCAACGAGGTTTCAGTACACTCTTGTGGTGATCACACACACACACACACACACACACACACACACACACACACACACGCATGCACACACACACATGATCGAAAAATTTCTTGTTCCAAGTCATTTTTAGGTTTCCTCTTGAAGAGCAGATTAAGGTAGAAGTTACTCACTTTGTACCGACTCAGCTCTAAGTATCAGGAAATTCCTCAAGTTCATTTTTCCTCCCCCTAGAACATGTTTCCCTAAAGATCAGAGAGCCCTGTGACTTGGAGGGCGACGCCACCCTGGCAGAGGGATGGATGCAGTGGATGGAGTGGTACCACACAGTGCATGGGCAAAGCCCGTCGTGGCGGTGTTTTATAGCCTGTGCTCCGGTTTGGGTTTTCTGGGACGGGATGGGTGCGCTGTCTCTTGCGCTTGCAGTTGCTCGCTTCAGTTTCTCATCTGCTCAGGTAATCACGAGGAGGAAACGTGGGACATAAATCGCTGGAGAAAATGAGTTTCTTAAAACATTTCCCATGCAAATGCCCTTAATTTTAAAAATTCAGGTATAGAATTCAGTAGATTATCAGAATTGTCTCTAAGCGGAACATTCTTCAGGGTGCTCATGAGGTCTTGACAGAGATTTAACTTTTAGTATTAAGCATCTTCAATTGCGCTGGCAGTTGGTAACCGAAGCGAGCTCTTTAAATTGTAATTTGCGTGCAGCGATATTGACTTGTCAAGTACCTTCAGTAGTGTGATTATGTAGCCCACTAATATACCTTTCTGAGGGGCTGAATTATTGTTAGAGTCTTCATCAGAAGCATATAAAATCAGCCTTTAAAGTCCAATAAATGCTAAAGACATCTGTAAACTTAAGAGATTTATGGATAAAGCCTTTTATTATAAATCTTCAGAGTCATAGTTGATTAAACCGTCTACCTCTTTCTCACATAGGTGAAAGATTGTAAACAACAGGTGAGACCTTGATGCAGTAGGAAATGAAATTGTTGAATGATACCAAGGTCAGAAGTTCAGTTCCCTGCTGTTTAAATGCGGCATGTGGAAGTTCTGCTGGAAGTGAGTCAAGGATGCAGCCTCTCTGTGTATGAAAATATTTGAGCGTTGAGTCTGCTGTGTATCTTTTTGAACTGAAATGATCACATTTTATTAATAATTTTTAATATTAAGAAAACAAAGCATTACCCTATATCTAGTCCTTATTGACTATCTTGTTCTCCAATATTTTGCATTTTTTTGATCATCATCAAAAATAATCAGTCCCGCCAACCAATCTGTGTATTAATTGTGGACATTGCACATCTGGCAGTAATAAATGCTGAGATTTCTTTCAGGGGAGAGTGACAGAGGCTGTGATAGAAGGTATGTGCCAACTTGGGTGGGCCGTGATTATCAGTGGTTTGCCAGTTATGTAATGATCTAGTCATCTGGTTTGTGAGCTCATGTGATCATCTTCCATTTTTGCATAATAATGATATTTGCATTAACAACCTGGTCTTTGTAATCTAAGTATGCCAATTAACTGAGAAGTGAGTGTACTTACTCTAAGATGCCCCAGTGACACTGTTAAGTGTTGGGCTGCTAGCCAAGGTTGCTAGTTCAAACCCACCAAGCACACTGTAGGAGAAAGAGGAGGCTGTCCATTTCTGTAAAAATTCACAATCTTGGAAGCCATATGGAGCGGTTACCCTTGGATCTTCAGGGTCACTATGAGTTAGGTTTGACTTGATGACCGTGGGTTTGACTTTCTGGTTTTTGGACTGTCCTGTGAACTGAAGTCTGGAGTATACAGAGAAGGAATCCTGGGTTCCCTTTCCTGTTGCACAGGTCTGAAGAGAAGCCCTGGGACACAGTGGAAAACCTGAAGAAGCGGACAGACCTGAGTTGAAAGGCAGGCTGAGCTGCCAGCAGTTTAACCTCAGACAATACTTGTGATTCTAGAAATAGATATAGCCATGATTTCTTTCCTTTCAGCTAGCCCTTTTTACTATATATTTTATCTAATGCTTTTAACCTTGTAAAGTTGTATGTTAGTGTCTCTTGGCTGACTAATGGAGGAACCACAGTTCCAATCCAGCTTTGTGACTAAAGTCTATGCCCTTTCTTCTCCAAGATCATGCAAACTTTTTGTGCTACAGTATCCACGTGTATTCAGTGGAGATCCTGTTCACGTTTCTAGAGTAATGTTGCAAACAGTAGAGAAAGTATGCGGTGTGTGAAGTAGAGACACAGAAAAGGACATGGCGCCTCACCATGATCTGTGTTACTCCAAACGCCTTGATCTTCTGGACCCTTGGCTTCCGAAAGTTCATGAACCAAGGCAATTGAAAGATAGTGGAATTTTTCTATGAACTTTCTGAGGACCCCTGCTTATATATTCCATTTCCCCTTTTTAAAAGGAAATGAAACATGCTCATCGATACGGGGTGCTAGTTACTGAGCCTCCTGTCCCAGTGTATATATGAGGGGACTTCCAAAAGTTGATGGTAAAATGGAATGAAAAGATACAGAACCTTTCCCACAAACCTTTTGAAGCCCTCTCATAAAATAAGTCAGCCCACAGGCCTAGTGCAAGCTTTTGTGAACTGCGTTGCCACTGCACACTTTCGGTGAAATAAGAGTTCTTCCCACCAAGTGTGTCTGTGTGTATGAGAGTGTGGGGAGAAGAAAAATCTGTCACCATTGGAATTAGCTGGACATATGTTCATTATGGTAGATGCCCATAAGGATGGCTTCAGAAAACCCATTTCACATTTAGATCTGGTTATATCCAGGCTGAAAGTTATTAATATAAAAATCTGGAATAGTTTGTCTCCTCCCCACCCCCACTGATTAAATTGGCAGCTGGTTTTGATCTCAGTGTGGCTCCCCTCTTGGTTTTCAGAGCAGCTTCTCTTTGCCTTGCACCCCTTACATCCACAACGAAAAAGTGATTATGATCAACATTTCTCAACATTCAGTATGAAACTTGTGGTTGCATGAGACTTCATGGATATTGGCTGAGTCTACACGCATAACCAGTTTGATTGACTCATAACTAGCTTAATTGCTTCGTGCCTTGCCTGGCTTGGTTTGCAAACTTCTCTAGGTTGAAGTACACTTTGCATCTTCTCAGCACCTAAGCATTTCATAAATCTTGTTGATTGAAGAGAGGAATGAGCAGCTGGCAGGGAACGAGTCAGTTATGTCAAAAGTGTCGATGTGATTGTTGTTAGACTCGACCTCTTAAAAACTTGACCGGGGAGAAGGGTAGGAGTTTCACCAAATCCTTAGAATTTAAGCAAAACCTTCTATAATCTTGGCGGGTTCTCAGGATCAAGGCCATGTTCTTTGATCAATGAGGGGTAGGCGAGAAATACCGACTGTCAGGCATAACCCAAGGTTTGGGGCAGCCTTCCTTAGCAATGTCTGAACCCCAGCACTCCCAAAAGGTTTTGTGCCCCCTGTGGAGGGCAGACAATATGCTTGCTGATGCAGCCGGTGATATAATTAAACTTTTGACCACATGCATGACTTTAAGCAAAAAGTGACTAAAGCGCTGTGTCTAACGTGATTGAAGGGTGGAATCTGATGCTGTGGCTCCCTCCGCTAATCTCTCCTTTCAGAGTTCTCTAGAAGCAGCTCTTCTGGGGGTCCAGAGTTTACAATAAAACCCTTTTATGGTGAAAATGTCAGCAAAACACTGAGGCTAGCTCTTCCTGAAACACGAAGGGGTGAGCCTGGCCATTCTTGCCTCTTGACATTTGGTCTAATTCTATCTCAGATAAGTGGGTCTTGGATGTAATCCAGCTGGAGTGGGGCAACCTAAAATTTCCCCCTGCTTCAGTGTGTGTGCCCTTTGGAGCCAATTCTTATCGCTAAGCCCTCACTGGGTTTTCTGTATCTGAAAAGGGCACAGTACTTTTTTTTTTTCCCTTCCTTGGTCTGCAGTAGTATCTGATATTTAGATTTCATAGGAACTATGAAATGTTGTTCAGAGACACAACATCCCAGCCGAGAAACTGACTTCATCTGGGAATTGCAGATTTCCCATTTTCCCAGGCTACTTTCTCCAGCAAGGTTTGCGCTGCATGTTCACCGGGGACTTGTTTCAGAGTGACCAGGTGGCCAGATGAGCCAGTGTGGGCTGAAACACCGCCTGCAGGCCTGAGGAACTTTCTATTGGCAGTTATATTAGTCATTTTGCAGGTGAAAGGTATTCTGATTTACATTTTCCAGCCTGATCTGCTGCCCAGCCAGCAGTGGTAAAACAAAACAAAACAAAAAACTCAGGGCGACTGGCCACTGCTAGTTCCTTTTGGATGGGAGTGGAATGTGTTTTCTTAGATTTCAGGGGGAAATCTCTGGGGCCAGCTGAGATAGGTGGCGGGTTGAAGTGGATTCCCATGTTTGGGACTGCAGTCCCCAGCACGTGAACCTTCCCAGAGTGAAGGTTCGTTGCCAGGACCTTCCTGGACTGGAGAAAGGGTTTCATCATATTGTACCTGAGTCTTGTCCAACCTAAGCAGTTCTGAGATTTTTCTAAAGGGAGGAAGTTTGGAATTTTTTTTTTGAAGTAAATTTAACTGTAAGGCAAGCTGCTTTGAACACATTCCTACACCCTCCTGAACTGAAAGCATGTTGAGGCGGCAGTTTTCATTCCGCAGGAACCTTGTCAACACCATTGTCCCGTCACGTCTCTCACACCAGCCTTCTCCAAGTGTGCTGGGCAGACATCGGTCACTTATGAAGTCAAACGTACTTTCGAGGGTAAACGGATGACCAGGCAACTATCTGACACAGTCTCCTTGAAGACCCGTTGAAAGCAGGACAGAGCCAGGCAAAGAAATGTCCTAGTAGTTCTGATGTGATTATTTGATGTCATTCTTTTGTGTTTGGCATGATTTAAAATTGATTTTACAAATAGGGCTACAGCTTAACCTTTCTGTGACGGGCTGGAAATGTGATCACTTGGAAACGTAATGTCCCCTAATGACATTCTTTGTAGCAATCCGCAATAATCTGCTTGTGCTCAGTCACGTTATTAGCTCGTTTCCTTAAGCTGTTTCCTAAACTTTTTCTCTGATTGTATCCACGGTGTTGGATTGAGGGGACAGTTCCTTTCCTGGGTCTAACTTTTTTTCCCCCACTGAAAATGAACGTGACTAGGGTTTGGGGAATGGACAAACTGCTGGAGAAACCTCGGAGTAAGAGTAGAAGACTAGAAAGTGTCTTTTGTGAACAGTTCATTGTTTTCCGTGGCAGTGTTTGAGGGGGCTTCAGAAAGGCCAGGCACAGTGTTCTGTATCTTTTCATTTCATGTCCGCTCACTGTCTGAGCCCAGCCCCCACCCCGCCCCTCAGACATTGAGAGCTGTCACTCAGGTGCGTTCCTGGCTCTCCTCTTCCCAGGTCTAGAAGGGAGTGAGACTGTTTGCAGACCAGAATGAAATACTTTCCGTTCCTGTTTTATTACCGTTGAGGTTTCCAAGAAAGCTTTTCATTCCAGAGACCCCTGAGCGTGTTCGCTGTGGGCAAATGCCGATGGGCTCTTCCCCGAGGCTGTGGGAAGTGGGTGCTCGGTGGGCGGGGGGTTGCCCCGGCCACTTTCTTTCGGACAGCTTCCTAACACTATGGGGTTCCACTGAAGCATTCCGGTTGTTTATTTGTGCCCTTGTTTTTCTAGAGGGTTTCAAGTCTTTGGGAATCAGGACCATGCGTGGGACCACTGTTTTCCTGGTTCACTCTAGCTTTCTAATTATTTCATGACTAAGTCATCTGGGGGGGGGGGGAACGTGCTGTCATCAGTTTGTGAAAATGCTGCGTGAAATATTTCATACAGAATTATCTCCACTGTAGTTTATGAACTAACTGGTATAAAAATCAATCAATACTTGTTCCACAGAATCGAAGTAACCAGGGGATTTTGAATAGCCTTGCTCTCAGACCAGAGTGCATGGGAAAGCGGAGGACTGCAAATATCAAACGCAGCACACTGCTGTTGAGCTGGCCCCGACTCCGGGAGCAGTAGGGTAGAGGGGAGCTGCCCTGGGCTGTTGTGGCTGTGACGCATTGGGGACTGTTGCCCCCACCTTTCTCACACAGTACAGCTGGTGGTACTGCCCTTGAAGATTGGTTGCCCAGCCTGTGGTCCATTGTGCCATTTAACCTAACCTAGCGTTAGGTTAAAAGTTAGCATCTGATCATTTGCTTTCTCTTTGGGCCCATCTTTAATTGGTTCTAATTTTTGTTATTTTTTGCATTGAAGCTTTTGTGTGTTTTATCTTATTTTTTAAAAGTTATTGGTGTAATTTTTATATGAAATTCAGAATAGGTGAATCTTTAGAGACAGTAACGAGGTTACTAGTTTCATAAGTTATGGAATGGGCGGTTGGGGAAAATGGGGAGCTAATAATGGGTGCAAGAATGAAGAACAGGTTCTAGAATGGATTGTGGTGATGTGATGATCACACACTTTTAAAAAATATTTAAACCATTAATTGTATGTTACATGAATTATACATCAGTAAAACTGTTCATTTTTTTACAAGAGAAAATAGAGTTTTCTCCTTTGGGCTAGATATTGCGTGCCCTAAACCCATTACTCTTGAGTCGGTTGAACTCAGAGTGCTCCTGTAGAGTGACAGAGTAGAACTGTCCCACAGGATTTCCGCGGCTAGAGCTCTCCATGAGCATCGACGGCCACGTCGGAACAGCTGGTGGGTGGGTTTGATCCGATAACCCTTTTGTTTGTAGCTGAGTACTTCACCACATTGCCACCAGGGCTCCTTAATATGTGTCACCACAGAACAAGCCGGACATTCCGGAGACGTGACCACGTTTGCATTTTGGATGGTGAGAGCAGCTGAGATTTCGGGGGTGGGGGAATGTCCTTGCAGCCACACGTTTATTAAAATGTGATACTTTTCCTGACTCTTCAAAGATCACCACTTATCTTTGGGGGGAAGATTTTCTTTCAGATTAAAGGTCACTTACCCCTTGAATCTTTTTGACTAACAACTTGTTATATTTATAACTCCAGACCCAGGCCCAAAGGATACTTTGATTTCTATTCTTCGTTAGGTTTGAAGAATTAACGTGGGAGAGCATCATGCATTGCCAGGGAATGCTTTTTCATGTTAGAATTAGCAAAGCAGAGCCAGGGCCCTCTGCTGTGGCATTTCCCAGGCTAGACAGGCATGTCCTTCAGAGTCTTTGGTGATGATAGGCGTACATCAAACCGAAGAATAGTGGTATGTAGTGAATTTAGCACAACTGCATTTTTTAATATGTAAGTAGGCTTAGGTTTTTATCTCCCTTATCTTAAGCCCCGTCAAGATCAAACTCAAGCAAGCATTCACATCCACAATTGAATCTCACCAGCCTTTTTCTTTAAGTTAACATTAGTTCAAACTCTCCCCACTGCTTCTGTCAATAGATCTTTTAAAGGCAGGCATTAGAGTTAAGTTTGCCTTAGTCTCCCCACCCCCTACCCCCTCCTTCCACAATTTCAAGCCCAGGGGCTCCTTTTAATAGGCATTAGTTAAGGCCCAGAATTGAGTAGACATTTGTGAAGGAGACTTGAAGTTTGGAACAGAATTGGCCTTTATAGTTTTTCCATGGGGGGAAAAAAATCTTCTTATGAGAATAAAGGCTGCCTACTAATCTGCTCCCATCTGGAGAATGGAGAAGCCAGAGGTTGTTGGCACTGGGTCACATCCCTTATGTAAACTGTCAAATTCTTTTCATATTAATGGCATATTGAGCTAAATCTAGGGAGGTTTGGTATCAGTCAAAGCTCATGTATTGATTTTAGGTAGTGGAGTTGGAGGAGAGGGGCAGGAGCCTAGTCTTGGTATTGTCACACGCGAGAGAGGGAGGCACTCAGTGCCCCCAAGCGTTTCTGCTCTTAAAAGACTTTTCCTTTTGCTCCCAGGTTGCTTGCCGCTAGGAGTAAATATTCTCGTTGCTCCGAATAACGTTTGCCACCTGACTTTATGGAAGTCCTTTTAAGTTCAGTGGGAAGGTCAATTAATCTTGCTCACGTTTTCCCCCACTCATGAAATAAAGCCATTCCAAAAAAAAAAAAAAAAACCCTTGAAAAACCTAAACTTTTGTTTTGGTTATAGAGTTTTTTTCCTGTATAATCCGCATGCCTGTAAACGGAACCAGAGCTGTGCATTTGGGTGCCGTAAGGTATGGCAGAAAAGCAAAAGTCACCTCAAGGCTTAGGAAGTTTCCATTTCCAAGTTCAGAATAAAACCCACTCACTTTCTGATTGTGAAACCTTTGGGCCTCCCACGGCCACTGGCCAGATTGCCAAGGTCTTTGACAGCTCGAGTCAAAGCAGCAGCCCTCGGCAGCGGGGTTTGTTCCCCAAACCAGTGCCGAGTGACTTTGTGCATTGTAAAGTGGCTCTCACCAATAAAAACAGACCCACGCGCTCCCACTCACATCCAGATCTTTCGATAGTAAACGTGGAGCTCTCTAAACCACAGCACGGCAATCCAAATAATCATATTATTCCTGGGGAGAGACGTCTAAAAGTATAAGTTCAGAAAAAAAGTGGAGAACAGAAGCCACTGTTGTATTAAGTATTAGCCACACACAACTCTGCGCACAAACCAGGTCTACCATTCCAGAAATGGTCACAGAACAAGAATGGCTATGCACCTGGACAGTCTCTTGATTGCATAAAGAAGAAGAAATGAGACCTTAAAAAAGTTTTAGCAGACGCAACTCAGTAAAGAACTTGTGCTGAGGCTCTTTGTGAACACGGAAACATTTGTCCCTGCTGCCTGTATGCCCCAGTGCAGCTTCTTGCCCCCACTGGTTTTGTATGTAAACCAGAAAATGAAAACCAGACCCGATGACCCAAAAGAGATACAGTGTGTTTGTTTTGCCCATTCTATTTCTCTGCTCACGTCTAGCTGCCTTGCCTTCTCTGTCCCTTGTGTTTGAAGTCCAGAGCTGGGAACAGACATGAGATTGAGGTCCTAGGGAGAAGCCAAGTTCAGCATGAACTGGTAAACTCAGTGAGACAAAGGGCGGCTAACCTGAGCCAAAGATCCTCAGTGTGACATTTCTGCCAGTAGGGGGGAGACCCAGGGGCGCTTTGTGAACAGGTTTCTGTGGGGTTGGCGTCATGCATGGAGCCTAGCGGAACGTTCAGGCTGCTTTCTTAAGGAAGCGTCTCCAATTGATGCTGGCGGGAATAAGCTGATACGCAAGGCTGTGTTACGTGGGATTTTCTGCTCGAGACAATCAATGCATGATTCTTCGGGGAATCACGTAGAGGAGGACAGTACCTGATGGTACAAAACATCAGCATGATTTTGGCCAAGTTCAACGGCAAAATAAATGAAAAAGATTTAGCACGGAGAGGAAAGGGAATGGAAGAAAACGTGGGGGAGGCGTGAGTATATTTATAAGTACATCACGTACTACTGCGTGGTGCCAAAAGGAAAGGAGCGAGCATGTGAAAGTGAATCTAGGTTTGTTTTATTGGTAATCAGTTCGACACTAAGTTTGACTGCATTGTCATCCTGGACTGCAGTGCCAGGATTTAAATATTTCAAAGTTCAATGGGGTTTACATAGTTACTATGAAGAACACCGTAATCAAGCCTTGTTTTTAAAAGGGTACCCAAGGTTTTCTCCAGTGACGAAGCATGGTCTATGTCAGTGATTTAGGCATCCGCACCGACTCTAAACTTTTCGCATGCAAAAGCATGGTTCAGGTTTGTATACTGTTCTGTCCTGCCCGCTTGGAATGTATCTAACTTCAGTGAACCGAGACCCGGTAGACTGTGGCTTTGGGCGGTGTCTGCCCCGTGAGGGGACCTTCTGCTGCGCTGGGCGCTTCACAAGGACAGTCCCCCCCACCCCCCACCCCGTCGCAGCCCTGGAGGTGAAGCGCTGGAGCTGGACCAGCAGGCGCGGAGTTCGGCGTGGCGGCCAGCAGGGGGCGCCCGTGCCAGAGAAGAAGAGCCAGGTCCTCTGCGCCGAGCAGCTCAACCCACCTTCTCTGGTAGGCTTCCCCTTTAGTCAGTTCAGCTCCAAAAATCGACCCTTCAGGTCCTAGCCTACACCTACATGACCCTGCTGGCCTCAGTTCCTTTTTTCGGTAATGTGGCTTACAGTAGATTCTGCTTTGCAATTGCTTCCACTGATCATCTTTTACCTACAAAGAAAAAAAGGAGTGTTTATTGTTAGTTTGTTTTTTCTCCTCCCTGTATCTAAGGTCAAGTTGAAGGGCGCTGTCACCTCTGAGCAACAGAGGCCGGTGTGTTCATGGAGCCTCTGGCTTGGTTGCATGACCTAGCCATAAAGGAATGTCTCTATGGGAAAGGAAAACCTGTTTCGTCAGGAAGCGCAGCCCTTTGTTTTCTCTGTCAGTGACAGCCCTTTGGTGCCTGCCAGTGGGTATGGGAAGGGAAGGTGGGGAAATTGGATCATGAAAATTCCAAGGGCTGGTGATTGCTCATTCTTTAGCCTTGTAGCCAGGAGGATGGTGTCTGGTTCCCAGAGTGGCACTGTGCAGTATTTAATTCCGTGAGCCCAAACTTATGGGATTAGCAATTTAGTCCTCTTTTTTTTAAGGATCTGTGGCAGTTTTTAAGCTGCTTCAGCGTTGTCTTGGGGCTGGGCTGATAGTCCTTTGAAGAAGCATTTTGTTTCCTGAAACTTGGGATTCCTTGCGGGGGGGGGGGGGGGGCGGCGGGGGGTGCGCATGTTGACTGGGACTTTGCTGGGGAATGCTTTTGCCCAGCCATCTGCACAGGAAGCGTTCATGGTACAGACACGCAGGGCTTCTGACCACAATGCGGTGCTTTATGGCTGCCACCCCGTCTTGGATGCCTGAGCCCCACGGTTCCTGTGCCCTCTGCCCCCCGTGGGATGACAAGAGTTCCCAAGACTGCAGTGATTCCCCATCCTGGTAGGGACAGGTGGGAGAGGGGGAACCCCACAGCAGGTGAGGGGCCCAGATGCCCTTTGCCACAGGCCCTCTCCCCAGTCTCCCCAGCTCTGCCGCCCTGTCGCGCTCCCAAGTCTTGGGTTAGCGCTCAGGCAGCTGCAAATACTGATGCTCTGGCTCCTGCTCGGGGCATGTGTTTTTCAGAAGAATGTGAAGCCCCCCCCCAGCTCCAGTCAGACTTCTTTTTTAGGAGTCTATGTGGAATGCATTCATTTTGGTTCGCTTTTAGTTGAAGCTTCTTATTTAAGGGGATCAGGTTTCTTTGTTTTCCAGCCCCTTGTCAGTAACCATGTTGTATTTCAGCAGCACAGGGCTAGAGAATCAGAGCCCTTTGCTGCCTATGGCTCTGGCCTGGCTCACTTGTCACATGCAAACGAGAGGACTGAGATTCATTTTTGCTTAAGAACCTGCCATCTATGTTCCGTCCTCTCTTCCAAGTGTTAACAGCATCACTTAATTCCACCTCCCGGATTCTTTTCGTTTTTTTTATTTCTAAAATTTTAAGTCATCTTTAGAAATGGCCTCTCCCAGAGCCTCACTGTTCATGAATTATATTGTGAATCCATTTGGACACCGACCAGGAACTTGCTATAATTGCTCACATGCAAGTAAAAGCTTTCTCTGTGTATTAATTAGTTGATAAAAGGGATTAAGATGATTACATGAAAGGCATTGTTGCTTCCCTCTGACTAGTTAGACCAAGGTGGGTGCCAAGGCATCATCTGATCCCATTTGCTTAGCATGTTCTCTTGATAAAGGCTCAGGATTTGAACAGTGAGGTTTCCTCAGGCAGCAGAATATGGGGATCATTTGGATTCACTCTTTCTGTGGATGTGAAACGCGGGATATTAATCAAGGCTAATTACACGCACTGGGTGTGGAACACACTGAAGGCCAGTTCAGGGCATGGTTCTCTGTGTAATTACTGACTTTAAGGTACCAGGGTAATTACTCGAAATTAGAGGCCCTTCATTTATGGTTCTTGCCTCTCAAAATGTGGAAACAGTTTCTTTCAACATTAGGAGGTAGCTCAGAGTTTGGTGTAAAACAGAGCCAGCTTTTAAGTCGGCCTTGGTTACACTAAGTTGGTTTGGGGAGTTAGGGCAGATAGTCTGGCCTCCCCGCTCCAGAATCCTTATATCCTTACTTTTAGAATCAAGAACCTTCTAATAATTGAATTTAAAATGTTAACTAAATTTGACCAGGAAGTAGAGTTTTCTAGCCCTGTGTTACCTCTAGTGTGTTCTTTAAAATAGATAATATGTAACCTTTCTATGAATAAATCAGCATAGGTTTTAGCATCTTGAAACCCTTTGCTCTGTGGGGAAACTCAAGTTGTTAGACTCCATTGGGGAGGGGAGGCTCCACTCCAATATAGAAAGCGTTGAAGGCCAGCCTCTTTCTTGCTCACAGCCATATTAGGGAGCGGGCATGTGAGCTCAGGTCACTCATGTCCGTGTCTAGGACTTGGAGCGTAGAGTCATGGACAGTTTTAGACTTTCTTCCTTCCGTCCACCATGGCCTCCAGCCGCTGCTCCTTGGGGGCAGGAGTAGTAAGCAGAGCCTGAGTCCAACAGCTGGGATGGCATCACAAGGTGACGGGCAGTGTTAGCCCCAGGGCCTGGATTCTTAGCTTCCCGCCCATTTCCTGGATATCTTCTAGTGTGTTTCATGAGAGAATAACTTTTCTTACCACTTCTGCTCAAGTTCACTCAGAGTTGGTTTCTGTTGTTAGCAGTGCTTTGTCTGAGGATCACCACATGTCTCTCTGTCTTTGCCCACCTTGGCAATCACATGTGATATAGAAATTTGATTATGTATATATGTACAGATACATATGCCGAAATGAACCACCGCATGCCTATGTTGAGTGTGTATGTGCACGTTTCCTGTCAGTTCAGGGAAATGGATAGGCGTTCATGCTAAAAGGCATCAGGGTGGGAGACACTAGCGTTTCCTTTCTGTTTTTTAAGTATCGAAGTCAGGCTACGGGCTGTCCATTTTTGAAAGGGCTGCCAGAATCCAGTTTCCACCCAAGATAGAGTGTTGCTCAGTCTGGAAACAGAGTTGGATTTGTCCAAGTCCAGATAATTCTGTGGAACTGAGGAGTGTGTCTTAAAATATATCTAAAGGTACACAAGTGTGTATTATCAGGATCTTGAGAAATACTTTTTTCAGATGGCTGATTTCATCACAAAAGCTCCAACAGCTAGCAACGTTTGGTATAGGTGGGAACTTTGGGTCTTTAGCATCTCAGGATTCGTTATGTGCATAACTAAGAAATGGACCTCCCGGAGGTCAGTCTCTTCCCTGCACATTTCTGATCTTGGAGTGAGGAAGAGCAGTGGAAAGAGGGAAAGAGGCAGGGTGAGGCAGGTAAGGACTAAAGCTTTCAGATGCTTGGGGGTTTTCGGACCCCTTGCCTTATGCTTGTACTTTTTGTCTCCTAACTTGAGTGTTACTGCTTTGAGGCTCGTGGACCATTACTTGACCGATCCTGTGCCCTCACCGCTTGCTTCTGCATGTCCCCCTCATGGGACTTCTGCAGGCTTCACCCTAGTCCATCTGTCTCTCTGACTTCTCTTTCCTTTCTCTCCATCGATTCTTCCATCCCGGTCACCCTGTATCTTGTTCATTTTCCCCTTGTCTTCTTTCATATTCTCCCCTCCTTTATGGAAAGGTTAACATACACATTATTAGTGGTGGATACAAACGTATATGCAGCCGGAAGGGTGTTTGTGTGTTTACATAAAATTTGAATGGATGTAGATATTAAAAACACCCTCTTTATTCCAAGTTGCAAACTACCTTGCCTGAGAACTCATACTTCTAGAGTTTAGTACCACACCCCGTAATTTCTCGGTGTGGCCTAGATATCTAGCCCACATCCGGGTCATCTAGGCTGACCCTGTCTGCAATCTCTGGGGAATCGGGTGGTTGGCGTGTGATGGTTAAGGGCTCTGCTGTCCTTCTGAGATCAGAGAGAATGCTGCTAGAACACCTTCCTCCGTTGTCCTCTCTTCGTGCGAGACCTGCGGGCTGCGGTTTCAGGCACCCCAACTGGCCAGGATGGGGCATGTCGTAGGGCTCCTTCTCAACGGTCCAAACTCCATTCACTCCTCACCCTTCCCGGATATGGAAGCGACACACTCTATTCATTTGTACACACATTCCACTTCTAACAAGAGGGTAAGCCTAAGGTCGCAGAAGAGATGTTAAAGTCGTTGATCCTTCCCATTACTTTCTGTTTTGTTTGTTTGTTTTTCTATGGCTGTCTGGTGGCATCGAGTCCGTTCTGACTCTGAGAGAAACACTGCCAAGCCCTGCAACATCCGCATGGCCATTGCTTGTGTTGCCCCTGAGCCTGTTGTTGCCTCTGCTTTGTCCATCCACCTCGTTAAGGGTCGTCTACCTTTTCACTGACCTTCTGCTTTCCCAAGGTAGCCACCTCAGCAAACTCAGGTGGGTGTGCTCCTGGGGGTGTGCTCCTCTAGTCGTGAAGAACTCATACACATTTTCCCTCCTCTGCATTTCAGAGACCCATTTCATCTTTGACTCTGTGGATAGGAAGTGGAATTTAGTCTGGGGTACATTCTTTTGTTTGTGCTATCAGTGACATCATGGGATGGCTGAGTCCTGCTTTTTATTAAAGGACACGTGGAAGGTTGTTCCACCCAAATGGCAGCTCTCATCCTGTGGGCCTCAAATAGTCCACACGCAGTTGAAGTTCTTTAAACAGTGTGTGAAAGTTCAAGTAGACCTCAAACTGAAATTTTGTCGGTGTCTTTAAAGTAATCATTCCTGAGAGCTTAACAGGGGAAACTATAGTAAGAAAATAATTGCTGACACTGTTTTTGCTTTCCCTCTGCTATCATTATTCTTAAAGGATTGGCCGAGATCAAGTAGGGAAATCACACTGAGTTGCATTCAAGGACATATTGAGATGACTCTATTATTTTGTAAGAATAAGGAATTTAGTCAACATTCTGTTCCTTAATACTTTCATACTTTTTGCAAACATAACTGGAAAGAGACCCAACACTTGAAACCCAAGTAATATTGCAGACGATGTTTCTAGTCTTCTGCTTCCCCTGGTGGCTGATAAAAGTTGACTGATGGGACTTGAAAGGAAGCCCGGAGCCTCTTTTTGGAAGGGCGGTGGGGAGGATACGTGTGTGTTGTCCATAGGGCTGCCCTCCCTCTGTGGAGATCTGCATTCACATGGCAAAGAACACAGCACTGAGGCTACTCCCTGAGGTATTTTTAAAAAGCGTTAAACAAGCGTAGGCTATGCTAGCAGAGGTGGCTTATCTTGTTGCTGCTGCTGCTGCTGTTGTTTTAAGCCAGACTGTCCTAGCACTCCTTATTCTAACCCGCCTTTCTCCAGCTAGAAACCCAACTCACAGCTCTTCCCTTTGCGCTTGAACTTTCCTGGCAAAAATGCCCTGTTGATAGAGTCCACGCTAGTTCATTCCCTTTGTGTGCAGCGAATTAGACACATGAATGCCACAAATTAATCACATGTAAGTCCAGAAAAGAGGCCTCTCACCCACTAACATGCCTGTGAGAGCCTCTTTGAATAAGAGGGAAAGGACCCATCAAATATACATGAAAAATAGTGCGTCACGGCGGCCCAGGGATTGTTGGACTTGACTGGACCTGCACGCCACCACGTCGGGGGGGCAAGAGCAGAGAGAAGGCGTGGGAGGGCCACCGCCCATGAGAGGGGGTTTTTCTCTTTCTTTTTTAATGATCTTCCATTGAGAGACGTTTCTGAGACTATCAATGAGTCCCTTGCTGAGGCAGGGTTGGAGGTCAGAGTGCAGGCTTCCTGAAGGACAATGGCAACGCGCTTCTGTAATATGACAAAGACACATCCCCAAACCGTGTTTCCAGACACTGAATGGAAACAGCCGTTGAGCTAAAAGTGTGCAGCATCGTGTAACATTAACCTTTCTGCCGCCCTCACTTTCCCCCCAGCATTGCAAGCAGACTGACTCGGCACTTCATTTTTCAGATTTCAGCTATCTCCTTTTAGATTCACAGAATTTCAATCACTTATCCTCTTAAGGATGACTTTTTTTCTGCCCTCTGTAACACATGGACAGGCCTTCTGAGGGTCCTTGTGTGGAGTCCTCCTAGTATTGCTAACTTTTATAAAGCAGGGACTGGGGTGGGGCGAGGTCATGTTTCTAGATGGACATAAACTGTTTTATTAGATTCAGTAAGTTTTGTGAGAATGATAAAAGACTCTAATGCCGCAGTATAATAATGTGGTTGAATTCATTGTATGTCCTAGGTATCGTTTCCCAAAAGAAACTTGGAAAAGCAAGAGTTGAACTCTTAGGAAAATATTAACAAGAATTACTTTATCCTGAAATGCTCTCAATCTGGATTTGATATAAATGTGACTTATGTAAACATAAACAGAGATGAAATATGAGAAGTCCTAATATTAGCGTAGAAACAAAATGAAAACTTGGCATTTAAACCATATATCATAACTATGCATACTATTTTCCTGACTATATCTTGATAAAATTGAGAGTTACCCATAAAAAATACTACTCTGTGGTCTTCCGCCCATATTTTTGATGCCCAAGTGGTTTAGGTTTCACAGTATGTTTATTGTTCTTCATTCTCAGTGTCTCACCCTGAAGCCACAGAAGGTTTTCTGTGGAAGGGAGAGCAGTCTATCACGCTTCCTGGTGGGGGCCGGTCACTGCAGTGTGGACTTTGTGGCTTTCTGTTGGAATGATAACATATTGTTGGCACTGGTGTCTGCCAAAGTCGTTCCACTTTTCCATCAGCTCCTTGGAAAGGTCACATCCGACGTAACCCGGTGGCCAACCACACGCATGCTGAGGGGTGTACAGTTTCTTGGTAAGATGACGAAGAATGGAAAGTCGGGCCCTTCACCTATCTTCGTTCCTGACCAGTCGGCACTTCCGGAAGCCCTCCAGCTAGCTAGTCAAAGGTCTCTTGCTGCACATGGTGATGGTACATGAGTGCTGGATGTGTCTGATCATGTAATTTTATCACAGTGAGAACCTTAATCCCAAGGCTGGACCACAGAGAAAACCAGAAAGAGGACAGGGTCAGGGCGGGAGGCCCAACGGGGACCTGCGTGAGTCATTACCTCGATGGTGCTGTGGGAGATTTGGCTTACCCTGCTGCTGTCTGACGATGAGAATCCAATCGGAACATTAATGAAAGCAAACCTCCCACGGTGCTGCTAGCCATCTCGTGTTTAGTGCCTTGACATCTGACATGCTCACGGCGCGCCCTCAGTCAGCGTTCAGTGCTGCTGGGGATACCACCTAGCTGACATCCGAATCATGGAAATGGGTCAAGTAGATTACCATTTGGGAATAGCATCAATGGGCACCAAATGCTGTTGGGTTTTCCCAATATCGGGAAGTATGGGGCATAGGTCCAAAGGAAGTTCTCAACAGGAGGTGAGAACTGTGGCGCTTAGAGGCCATGCCAGAGAGACAGGAAGGCCTGTTTTGAAGAGCCCTAATTGGGCAGGGCACTTCCCGCGAAGTATCTTTAGAAAGTGGATGGGGAGACTCCTGCCAAGAGTCCCTTGGCCATGATGACATCGCTCTCAGGCCCCCCGGTAGGACATTTCACTAACTCGCCTCCAGTGCGATGGCTGGGACTCCTCCTTGATGGGGAGCTGCGAGATGTTAGGATGACTTCTCAGGCCTTAGGAGGCCCAAGGGCCGGATGTGGGTGTTCTTCATTCCTGTTCTAGAAGATTTTATATATATATATATATATATATATATATACACATTGTTGACATATCATACACTTCCACAGTTCAGTTATATTAAAAAGGAGTATCTCTACAATCAGTTCCAGAGTAGTGTTCTTCCCTCTTGTATTCGTTATTAGCTCCC
The DNA here is from genome assembly GCF_050624435.1 of Tenrec ecaudatus. Lineage (NCBI taxonomy): Eukaryota > Metazoa > Chordata > Mammalia > Afrosoricida > Tenrecidae > Tenrec > Tenrec ecaudatus. Next base: position 108,753,965 of record NC_134531.1, on the reverse strand, counting down.
CATTTCCTTCCACCTCTGTGTCTCCAAGAAGACCCTACTCCAGTTACTATCTCTATAGCTTCATTCCTCCCAGTCATACAAAAAAAAGAGATCAGCAATAATAATTAACCAGAGGAAATAACCCAATGGAGAAAGAAAGGTGTATTAAAAACTGAACAATCAAAAAAACTGAACAAATTTAAAATGAGTCAAAAGGGAGATCAAGTGATCAAATATCGCATTTTAATTTAATTATATCTGCCTTGATCAAGTTTACGATGTTCTGTGATAACAAGGTTGTTCACATTCCTCACTGTGATCAGAAGGGATTCATCAGAGGCTTAATCCACATAGGGACCCTGCAAATGGAGTTTGGCTTCCCACTCTGATCCATTGCCTTCTGTATTCACAGTGTAAGCTCTCATGACATTCCCTCCTTCAGATTTGCATTTTATTTATCATCCTTGGATCACACAGGCTGGTGTGCTTCTTCCATGTGGAGTTAGTTGACACCTCGCTCGGATAGCTGATTGTTTGAAGACAAGTTTTCAGACCCTGAGATACTATTGTTTTTGTTTTAAAATTATTTTATTGGGGGCTCCTACAACTCTTAGCACAAAACATACATCAATTGAATCAGGCATGTTGCTACATATTGTTGCTACATATGTTGCTACATATGAGGCAACCCCTCATTCTCTACTAGACATTTACTTTCTACTGAGCCCTCAGTACCAGCTTTTTTCTCCTCCTGCCCCCCACACCCTCATTAACCCCCCATATAGATTGTACACTATTATTTTCATCTCTCACACCGACCGCTGTCTCCCTCCCCCCATATTTTCTGTTCTTCCCCCTGCAGAGGGGTGTATGGTTAGGTGGATACTGTCTTTCTGATAGCCAGACACTCTTGTTTTCTAGAGGATAATTATGTAAGACTTATGCAAGATGTTTGGACAGAAAGACTGTGTGGCAGGAGGCCCTGCCCAAAGTACCCTCTTCTCTTCTTCCACTCCCCTCAGCTCCCACGCCGCTGTCGCTCTGATCAATAAAACCTGTCTCCACACCTTGTCATCCTTTTGGAGCACCTCAGTTGAGATGCTCTAACTGTTGCATAATGGATAAGAAGGGAGAGGTAAATAGTGGCCCCATTGATAAGTAGCCCTGCAGTGGTGAAGATTGAGAAGTTGTTTGTACTGCAATCTTTTGAGCCAAGAGGACTGAGAACTGTGGCTTGTGATTCGAATTAGATGAATCATAGAGGCTGCTGTCAAGAAACCTCCTCAGATCACTAGGAGGTTGCTACAATGGTACAAGCAATAAGGACATGGGTTTGAATTAAAGTAAACTCAGATGGTTGAAAGAGGAAGTAAGTGTACCAAAGACTTGCGAGCGGAGCATCTGGCCACAGGAGAGGACAGAAAGGACTGAGGCAGGCAGGGACACCCATCTTTCCAAGGGAGCTAGAGGAAGGGCTGGAAACTGTTGCGAGCTTGCTGCAAGTGGGGACCTCAGAGATGCTAATGTGCACTTAGTGAGAAATAGACCAGAAGCAGGAGCTCTGTGTAAGAGTGGATCATTAAGGAGAACAAACTGCTCATTAAGCTCTATGCTAAAACAAGTTGAATCCGTTTTTGGTTTTTCTCACAGAGTTGGATTTAGCTTTAAGGAAACATTTGTGTCCATCCGCTGACGGCACTGAGAAGGTTACAGGGACCAGATGGTGCTTATCTTTGTAATCCCACTGACGTCCATGTTGGTTTGTGCATCCATCGGAAATGAGGCCGTTCCCTCACATTTTACAATGCAAACAGCCCAGCAATTTGATGCTGGGCCTTCCAGTATAAACATTACATTCTGAGTATAATTTCCCATTATTACCACAAGAAATTATCTGGATGCTATGAATAATTCAGCTTTATAAGGTCATACACTAGTATAGATTTTCTGGTGCAAAGCATTAAAAAAATTATAAAGGAAGCCTCTTCAGTTTCATTTCCTGTAGTAGGATGAAATGGAGGAGACAGTCTTCTGGATTGGGCCATCCAACATCCAATAGACAGGGTGTCTGTGGTCTGGGGAATTTCCCACTGATTTGGAACATGATATGAGTGTACGTATGTGCCACATGCTTATCTTTGTCTCCTTGGCTCAGATCATTACTTCAACTTGGAATTCCAGCTGTTCATTAGCCGTGGAGCCAGGACCCATACTATCGAAACCACTATATTTGAATTTCACCTTCAAACCCAAATCTGCAACTGAAAAAAACTTTGTGGGCACATTGAAATGGCCTAATACTCCCAATCCTATTGCACAGAAAGTTCTGTAAACTATCGATGTAGAAAGGATATTAACTTACCATGTAAGTTACGACTACTGGTTTCTCTCCGTTTGAAGCAAAAGTGGAGTGAGGAGAACTAGCGACTGTGGGCAAAACAGTAGTGCCGAAAGCCAATGGAGCCCGCCTCTCTCAGCCTCCTGGCCAGTACCTGTACTGGCCACCCCCAAAGGATCCCCAAGAGGTTCTAGAGAGAGAGGGAGAACAATGTGGAACAAAACTCCAAATCGTTTTTTAGAGAAAACCAGGATGACTGCTCTGATAGAGACTGGTGGGAGTTCTGAGGCTGTACCCCTTAGGTGCCCACCCTACAGATCTGGAAGTATATTCACCCCCCGGACTCAACGTTCTCATAAACAATGTGGTTGTGGCTACTGTTGGGTGCCGTCAAGGTGCTTCTGACTCAGAGTGACTCGGTACCACACAGCGAAACACCGCTCATCCTGCACCATCCTCATGATTGCTATGCCCAAGCCAGCATTGCAACTACCGGGTCAGTCCAACGGTTGAGGGTCTTCCCCTTTTTGGCTACCCTTCTACTTTTCCAAGCAGGGAATCCTTTTTTCAGGGATCAGTGGCATAGTGGGTACATATTGGGCTGCGATCCTTGGATCGGAACCACCAGCTGTTCTGCAGACAAGAGACCAGGCTTTTTAGTCCAGTCAGTAGTTACATTCTCAGAAACTCACAGGGGCATTTCTGTCCTGTCCTATAACAGGGTCTCAGTGAGTCACCATCAACTTTGTGGCGTTAGTTTGAAGTCTGCCCTTATAACATGTCCGAAGAACGTGAGATGATGTCTCAGGTCAATGGCAGTGAGAGCGAGAGGCGTCAGCACTCCTGTGAGATCCAAAGAGCAGCCCTTTGCTCCAGGAGCTTAGTCTACAGGAAGGGATGGGAAAGAAGGATGGATGAAAAAAGGAAACAGGAAGGAGGTGGGAAAAGACCTGTTATGTTACATTGTGGAAATAGTAAAGTGTCTCAAATTAAATTGCATTTCGATTGTATATATTAAAAAACCCTACTCTGTAAACGTTCAATCGCCAAACAGAATGAACAAAGCAAAGAAAATAAAACTTACAATCCAAGGTATCTGTGTGTGTGTGTAAAAGAGAGAGAGAAGGGAGGGGTAGGGAAGAGATGCTAGGTATAATGATAAATTAAAACTTAAGAAGGCGGGCTTCATTTCACTGGTATTAATTTGGTAAATTATCCATAATTTATTAGAGCTTGTAAACATCGTGGCAAATTTTTTTGCTCTGTCAGTAATGAATCACTACATCATTAATTTTGTCAAGGGATCAAGAAACAACATTGCTGAGCTCCAAGGCAACTCCTAACTGAATGTAGGTAGGTCTGAGATGCTGGTGTGGCCAAGGCAAGTCAGCGGTGAGGCCCCGTGCCTGCTGCTGGGCACTGAGAAACTGTCCCTCATTCGTGGCCTAACCACAGCGGCCGCCAATGGTAGGATGCACTGGCCCTTCGGGAGGAGGCTGCTTCGTGCTCCTGGTGCTTCCAGCAGCACGATCTGACCCTCCTGACACGTCTTCGTCCTGCAGAGAGAATGGCAGACATGGGCTGAGGTAGTGGTATGTGTATTTTTATCTTCCTTTCCAGGTATATCTCAGGTGTCCAGGGAAAAATGACAATTGGAATAAAGATTATAAAAGAGGTCAATAATAATTTAGATGTGAGTAATTTAGGGAGTGTTTAGAAGGAAGAATCTAGAAAATCTAGCATTAAGTGTAAGCATTAATTTGGGCTTTTGGTGTACTGGTGCTTGTGGGGAAAGAAAAATCTGATTAGGTATGTATTTCTCACGTACTTATAAAATGGTTTGGGTCTTTTTAGCTTTCTGACCGCTAAAGGGAGGGTGATTGTCATATGACTCTTATACAAGTACTACCAGATAGAGTAGCAGACACTGTCTTAACTTTGAGTTTTCTAAATGTATTTCTTCTCCGTTACTCTTTAAAAAACAAAATCATGACTTTGAATCATAACTCAGAGAAGGCATTTCATCAGCATGGAAGGCTTCTTGTGAGCGGAGATTCTCCAAGGATCCCTAATTTGATCATCTGGCTTGAAAAGGGGGTCGAGTTGAGGGAATCTCGAAGAGGGCTTATAGACTTGTATCTTATACTGTGTCTCTTGTCTATTGCTTCAATTGGAGCAGTTAATTCATGCTTAAATCCTCATTTGTGGTTAAAACGCAATTATTCTCTTGTTAGCTAGAAGAAAGAGCTGGCCTTAAGGAACCTGATGGAGAAGGCAGTGGAATTAGAGTCGCGCGGGCTAACGAGGGCCCTTAGAGGGAGGCGGGCCTGCACACTGCGTCCTGGCTCTGCCGCCCCTTGCAGTTCCTGAGCTCAAGGGACCACATGGCAGGCACTCCGCAAAAGCAGCCCCTGCGGAGGTCTGCCCGTCCAGTGTAGGAAGCATGGTTGGGGTGGTGGCAAGGGGAGGAGTTCAGTTCTTATCCAGTCCCCTTTTGACAGATGAGGCATGTGACATTCAGGCAGATGAAGACACGTACGGCGCTCAGCTAAACCAGTTACCTTCAAGTCAACTCTGACTTTGACTCATGGCGACTTCGAGTGTGTCAGAGTAGAACTGGCCCTTCGGGTCTGCAGTGGCTGATTTGGTTGGAAGTAAATCACCAGGCCTTCGTCACGGGCACCTCTGATTGGACTTGAACCTCAAACCTTTGCCTTGGCAACCAACCATCTAAATCAGCTATGCCACCCCGGCAGGGACTAGGCTCTAGCATGTATGAAGCTGGAATATGTAAACTTAAGAATAATGTATAAACCGCAGAAGTGGCTTGATTTAGCCTTGTAGACACCCAGAAGGTGCGTGAGAACATTTCAAAACAGGAGGACGGCTGAAGTAGTTGAATGCAAAGAATGAGGAAAGGTTCATGTTTAAGGAGACTATTTGACCAGTCAGTCAGAATATCAGAAGGATATATGGTGCTCTTTTGTTTTTATTCAAAGAGATAAAGTTCACTTGCTCTTTGTGGTTGAGAGTACCCAATAGCTAGAGAGGGGGTAGTAGCATTAGTCATCGGGGTCCCATGTGTAAGGAATCCAGGTAATCGTGTCTGTCTTCTCTTTCTCTGTTTTACATGATTTGAAATGCCTTAATTGGCTCATTGTTCTTAATAGCATAGCCAGTGACTATATTTTAAATAAAAGTTTAAAATCTTCATACGTTGGATGATGGGCATTATTTAAGATTTGAAGCTGGAAGGAATTAATTCTTCAGCTTTTCCATTTTAAAGTAATCTTCTAAGAATAAACTTTCAATATAAGAAGTTTGAATCTTCACATTGGAGCATTTGACAACATAGAGTAAATCTAGTTTTAATTTATAACTACTGTCATGTGCTGCATAATGTCTCCAGGCAGCATCACACTGCATAAGTGTATGTGGTGTCATCACGCCTCTCCCCCCCCCACTGAATTCAAGGTAATATATTGGTTTGTAATAAGAAACAGGAGCAAATTGGTAGCCCACACCAAAACGTGGTTGTTAATTATTTTTTCCTGTTTTATGTTAAAGGTCAAGTTTCTAGCGTGTGTAGAAATGTTTCTTTAATGTTTTTTATGCATATACAGGTATACTGTATATGAAATAACTAAGACAAATATTTGATGGCTCACTTTAGATATGAAATTCACCTAACTGTTCCAATTAATGTACAAATTCAGCTTAATTCAGGCTGAGGATGGAACTAGTTTGTAATATGGAGGGCGGTCTGTATATGAGAGAGTATTTGGACATTGTAGTTCACAGTGTCCAAATCATGTAATGTCCCATTTCACAGAACATGGTGTGGATGGATATTAAGAGATTCATGACTGTAATACTCTCAGAGCAAGTGTTTTCCAGTAACCCATTTGAGAAAGAATCTAATAAGAATATATTATCCTCATGACCAGCCTGTTCTTTTAGCCAATTTCAGAACACACATTAAGGAAAGCAATATATTTGGCCACCCCTTGTTTCATAACGTATTCGTGTTCTCAGATTTGAGGTGTATGTGTGTTGGGGCAGGGGAATACTCAGAGAGAAGTGTTTTTAAATGCAGACTCCCTGGGGGATACTTGCTCTTCTCGAGAAAGACACGCATGCATTTTCAGTATTTATCTTTGCTGCGTGGTACATTTCCCCCAGTCATTTCACCCCCGGGACAAGGATGGCTGTAGGAGAACCCCTTACAGAGATGTAATGAAGGATCTTTACACAGCCCTGTTTCACACTCTCATTTCCTCCAGAGAGAACATAATTATTTTTTGATTGCTCATATGACTTAAAGCTTTATGTGTATGGCAAAGTTAAACTTAACAGATGCAATCAAGTCTTTGATAAAATTAAAAGTTAAATATTCCGCCATGACTTGATGATATGACTCGATCGTCAGGGAGAATAAAGTGATGAGATGGCTCTTAGAGAGTGTTCCATACGCACATCACTATTCTCCTGAGGATTTTACAGGCTTTCCATTCTTCCCTGAACCGTGAGGGACTTCGTGGCTCCACAGAGTTAGCAAGGCTGTGATCCTTCAGTGGCAGGTTGATTGGCGGTCCGTCTTCTTTTTCTTTAACCAATTGGAACCACCAACCTTATGACTGGTAGTCAAACCCTGAACTGTCAGTACGACCCACGAACTTGGCCATAACCCCAGGAGGTTGTAAATAAACAAGATATCCTCCAGAAATCTGTATGTGCGTGTGTATGCGTGTGTTTATGAAACAGGCATCTGTATTTATCTTGGTGAGACAGGCATATTTTCACAGATTTTCAATCTGTTCTCAGACTAGTTGAAATTGCCCTAACGAAAGCATGACCCAGGCTTTGAGAAGCCGGGCCTTTGAGGGCCAAGTGCGCTGATGGGAGTCAGGGCGTCTGAGTCCCTGCCCTGGCCATTCAGTCGCAGTGCTTTCTGTACCTTCTTGTGTGTCAGTTTCTCTGTCAGTCCTTCTCACTAGCCTGTCATTAGTTTGTAAAATTCTCATTTCTGCCTCAAATATTAGCTTCAACATAAAAGTACCAGAACATGGACACGGTGGTAGGAAGGGTGTTTGCTATGAAAAGACCATCTTTCCTTTGTTCTCTTTCCTTCGAGTCAGCTTGGATTCTTTCGCTCCATACATATTCCTCATTTAGAAAGTAATTACATCAAGAGAAAGCGATTCATTTAAACATATATGGCTTTTCTTGTTGCATTATAACCGAGTCTAAATTAGAAGATTCCCGTTAACGAAAGGACAAGAAAATAAGTAAGTTAAGACATAATTAGGTCACCGCCTTTGCCCATTGTGACTTAACCTTCCCTTTGCCCTTATCTGCAAAAGCTTGGCCTTCATATGGACAAAGAGCAATTTAAGTCTCTTTCCATTCCTACCCTCTTCGTTTCAGCAGCTCCAAATAGAACCCTCTAATAAAGAAAGGGATAATAAAATAGCAGGGAAAATATAATGGGAATTATATTGACTCTCAGAGAAGTTTTATAAGAGAAATATATTCTTTTCCCTCAGCTCTGTAATAATATAATCATGGTGTGATTTCTACTTTGCTAGACGAGAAACTATTTTGGAGATCTTTAATGAATATAATCAAGTGGTAAGCATTTAAAAATTACTGTTTCCTGAAAACTGGTAAATTATTTGCTCTGTTCAATGCAAAAGAGAAAGGGAAAAAGGAAAACCGTACTTTAATAATAATAATTATTATTAGCAACATAATGCATGTGGTGTGGTGCAGTGGGGTCAAGAGAGGGACTTGGAAATGGTAGCCCCGTCTTAGAATCTTGTGGGTAAACTTGGTCAAGGTGCATAATCTTTTGGGGGCTGGGATTTTTTATAGAAAAATTATACTAGCTAGTACCTATATTTGTCGTGTGTCAGGGACAGTTCTGAAACCTTATGTTTATTCTTAATCTTCCCAGCGTCACCATGCAGTAGCAGTATTATGTTTGTGCAGTCTTGTCCACGGTTCATCTTGCTGAAGTATGTCAAAGAAATTATCCAACACAGGTCTCTTTTTCCAAACCTGTGCCATAAACCACTCTGCTCAACTGCCTTGTCCTTTTATCATCGTCGTTACAAGAACCCACAAACCGAGATGCTATTCAGAAGCGAATGGGTTTCTAAAGCTCTGTTAACAGCAACAGAACTTTGTGTAAACAAGCTATTTTTGTCATTCAGGTTACTAAAAAAGGGCACTTAATATTTTAGTTATTGATCAAACGCTCATTATTAATAGAAAGAGGCCCTTGTTTTATATCTGTTGTACAGATGAGAACTGACGAGAGAACACATGGAGTTGCAGCTACAGAGAGAAGTGCCGGCAGAATGTAGCAGAACAACTCCAGGAACCAGCACGAAATTCATCTCTGAATTACTGAATTCAGAAATGTCGTTGTCTAGACTCAGGGAACCGACCATGGCTCTTTGCTGCACCCAGCCTTGCCCACTAAGCTGCATGGTTTTCGAGGCAGCACATGGCCCAGATTCAGGCTGCCCCTGCCCTTCATCCTACCTTGCTCTTCCTCATTCTCATTTAGTCAGCTAAGCTCCTGCCACATGAACCAGCTAGAAAACTCACGGCTATCCATCCCGTCGGTTGAGACTCACAGCGACCCTCTAGGACTGAGTAGAACTGCCCCGGGGGGGTGTCTGAGACCACAACTCTTTATGGGAGTGGAAAGCCTCAGCTGTCTCCCTCGGAGCACTGACCTTGCTCCTGCCTGTGCTAGAAAACACAGCTGAGATGTAGCCACTAATAAATGTAGGCCTGCCCTTCTGTGGCTTACAGGTTCATGGGGAAGGCGGGCCTGAAGCACTACAGAGGGTCAAAATCATAAGCACTGTCTTTGCTTGAGTAGAAGCTGACCCGAATATCAGCCAAAGCACCTAATTTTAACCACAAACGGCATTAAAATGTGCTGGAAAAACTTGGCTTGTACTCTAATCTATATAGTATGTATGCTGAGGAGATACAGATGGCTCCTGGTGGGCAGTTGGAGACAGGATGCTTGAGACTTGAATTTTTCCTTAAGTCTTCTCGCTTTAGTGTGACCAGGCTTCCATATAGCGGAAAATTTGGGGCAGGGAGATGTGCTGGAATGACCTGCATAAGATTAAGAAGAAGGAGGAGGAGATGGTTTTCCTGTGGATTTTTGTGAGTGGAGTGTAAAGTGGAACGGTGAATTGGTTTTCTGAGGGCATTTATTTAGCTAACTTGCTCTTGCTACACACCACGGGGTTTGAGAAATCAGAGGACTGAAGTTCTGCATTGTGAGATAGACCATTTGAATTTGAATTTTTGCTCTGTCACCAAATAACGTGTGTGTTTTTCATAAACCCTGGTAGGACTCTTGCGAGTACCAATGTTTATGACATCTCTCTCACGGCGTGGACACATAGTTAAGTACTGATTAAACTTAGTTCTTCCCATTCCTAGCTGGCATGGAAGAGACAAATATCTGGTACATAAAACATCATATATGTACCAGATTATGGACAACTTTGCTGGGGAGCTATAGTGCTTGCCCACACCCAAAATGATCGCTGTTAGGTAGTGTTACTAGGCAAGAGGGGATCCCTGCGTATTTCTCTCAAGTCTGCAACTGGTGGCCACAAACTGAAAGTTGGAGGTTTGAGTCATCCCGAGGATAAAAGGAAAGACTGAGCATTCTCCTGAAGAACTCAAGCCTGGAGAGCCCCGAGAGTTGCACTGGAACCACATGTGGGGGTGCCGGGAGGTGGCACCAACTCAGTGGCAATAGTGGCTGGTGGTTTGCGTGGTTTTTTAAGGGACCTAAGGGTTTTGGAAAGCAGGCCCGCCGGCATAATGGGCTACGCATCAAGTTGGCCGTTCAAAACCACCAGCTGCTCTTAGGAGAAAGGTGAGCTCTCCGCCCGCTTGACGATGCCATCACCTTGGAAATCTCAGAGAATAATTTCGACTCTGGCCTATAGAGTTGGTATGAATCAGAATGGCTCCGTGGCAGTGGGTTTGTTTTGTTTTGAGGCCCTTTAGCAGAGGGATGTGCTGGAGGGGACAGTATTTTGGAAAGGTGGCCGTGTGGGTTGGCAGTTGGGAACCACCAGCTCCTCCCCGGGAGAGATGCAAGGCTCCCTGCTCCCACCGAGATTGACAGCCATCACACCCAGTTCCACTCTGTGCTCTGGGGGCCGAGAGTCAGTCGGTGTGATGGCTGCCAGAGTGGGGGTGCTAGCCGGTGAGGCTGGAGATGTGCTGCTAAGGGGCACCTGGACATGCCCTCCCCTGGTACGCCAAGGGAAGCTTTCCTTCTTTTCTCAGTCTCCCGGGTGAAAGGTCACAACAAGTAGAAAGAATGCTAATTTTTTTTTTACCACAGCTTCAAAATCGAGCTGTACCCAAAGTTGGTTATCTTGAGAAGGCCCTTTCCCTTAATTTCAGCTGGAGATTTAATGAAGAGTTGTAGTGCAATCAGATTAGCTGAATACACTCCCATTATAGAAGAATGTGCATATCTTACATCTCACTTTAAGCTATTAGCCATTCTTGGCATTCCTTTCTTCTGCCCTGGGTTAATTAAACCCGTGCTATGGGCAGTGTTTACTTTATATGGCGTGGTAGTTAGCACTCCATTTTAGATGATGCGATGAGAGGTAGTGGGGTGGAAATCTTTTTTAAAAAATGACACGTGAAGACTCAATTGTCATAGAACAAAATGATGATAAAATTAAACATGGCCAAATGCCAGAAAACTCCAAGGCCCCCATTTCCCTTTCTAACCTCAGACCCCCCCCCCCAAAAAAAAGAAAAGATAAATAACCGTGGACACAAAAGCACCAAGAAAAAGGTGAACCATGGGAAGCTGCACAAACAGGATTACAAAGCTGCACGTTGTCTGACCAAACAGATTAATGGGTGATGTATATCTAGCTATCTCAAGGTTCTGAAGGTGTACCGGAGCAAGATAATGAAATTGCCTGTCAGGTAATCTGATTTGAGAATTCCAGTCATCTGTGAACTGGTGTGTGGGCTAATAAGCCCGGAGTTTGCCAAAACTCATTATTTATGAAGCTACTCCCTTCTCCATCTATCCCTGCAGAAAACCCTAGCCCAGGTGCCCTGTGGTGACCGAGAGCGCCCAGGTGCAGGGGCGCACTGAGTGCAGTCCAGAGGGAGCACAGCCTCCTCGGGAGCAGGCGCGCACGGCTGCTCCGCAGACCGCACGGTGGCCTCTGCATCTCTCAGGTTGTCCAAGCTGCCGCTGTGTCATCTACTAGCAAATGTCCCTCGAAAGCAGTGTTAGTGTCACCTGGCTCTGGTTTGGATCTTGGCCCCTGCTTTGACCTTGGCCACACAACATAATCTCAGAAACTCATTTTCTCCATCTGTGAAGTGCGGATACTAATACCTAACTCATAGGGTGGTTGTTGGGATTAAAGTTGACCTCAGTCTTTTGCAAACAATATAATCGAAGGATTAAGTAAATTAAGGACTCATTGTACATCATTGATGTTTCTCTTTGTGCTATTAATTGGTTTCTCCCCGCCTCCTTTATTCCTGAAATGTGGGTAATTGCTGTCCTCTCCCTCCGATTAATGTTTCTTTGAGAATTAACAGGGAAACCTTACAGTTGCTTATTTTAGTGTGATTCTGTCTTACTGGGATCTTACATGTGTTATGCAAATGAGGAATTATTCCCATATTACTCATTCTCATTGCCATTAAGTCCATTTCAACTCACAGCAACCCTAAAGGACAGGCAGAACTGCCCCTGTGGGTTTCAGAGTCTGTAACTCTTTAAGGCAGCGATTCTCAACCTGTGGGTGGTGGCCCCTTTGGGGATCAAACGACACTTTCACAGGGGACGCCCAGTTCAAAACAGTAGCAAAATTACAGTTAGGAAGTAGCAATGAAAATGATTTTATGGTTGGGGTTCACCACGACTTGAGCTGTATTAAAAGGAAGGTTGAGAACCACTGCTTTCAGGGAATAGAAAGCCTCATCCTTTCCCACTGAGCCACTCGGTGGTTTTGAACTACTGACATTGTGGGTGGCAGCCCAACGGGTTATCCCCTGTGCCACCAGGGCTCGTTAGTAGTGATAGACAAATCACCAGCAATGGGGGGATCTGAAAAAATGTGCTCAACGCTTCAATTATTATTTTCTTGTTTCTAAGAAAATGACATGCATGTTTTTAATATGCGTCCGTTGATACTCCGATGTAATTAATCTCTCCCTTTTGTAATTTTATAGATTTAAAACCTTGAATCAGGGGGCGGGAGAAAGCCTCTATAAATGAACTGTTACTGCCAGTTCTTTATTTTAAAAACTATGCTAGCAAACGACTGAGTGGTCAGCTAACTTTCTGAGTATCAATTGCAACTTGAATCCTTTTTACCATAAAACTTTTCTACTTTATAAAGGAATGAGTTCCAAAATCTTTAGTATTTATTTCCTTTTATAAACTATCTTATGTGCTGGCCTGCCAACTGAAAGGTCAGTAGTTAGACTACACCGGCGGCTCCACAAAGGAAGATGAGGTTTTCTGTAGAGAGTTACAGTCTCGAAACCCACAGAGGCAGATCTTCCTGTCATGTGGGGTTGCTGGGAGTCAGGATCTGCTCCCTGGTAGTGAGTTGATATAAAATAATAAATCAAAAAACAATGGCAAACATAGGTAGAAAATATAATGCCGGTAAGTCATTAAAGAACCTGCTAGCTGTGGGATTTTTCCCTCCACTGGCTCGATTAAAAAAACAACCAACCCATAGAATGATTATAACATGTATATATAATTTAGAGAGAGATGTTTTAATATTCACCTTTGTTCATTTTGTAGAAAGAGAGTCATCAAAAGAATCAACGTACTGTGATAAGAGTTGTATGAGCCCCTAATAAAATGTTAAAAAAAAAAAGAATCAACGTATCTTTATTATTGATTCAGTGAATTCGGTAGAATTCCCGTGAGCTATTGAGGAAAATGCATTAATATCAGCAGCAATGGCCACAAAGCACAGTGTGCTGCCAGATAATTGAGCTACCACTAGGAGTGGAGCCGTAGCTGGGTTAGACCTGGAGCGCTTTCATTCAAGGTCGAGGGCTCGCTGAAGGTTAAAACACTATACCTGAGGGAGATGTGAAATAGAGATGGTGCCTTCCCTTTGGGGATGTAGAATCTAATGGATGGGTTTCCCTTCCCTGGGGTTCCTGTGGACTTGACCTTGAGTAGATTGCCTGCCCTGTGCTCTGGAAGCTGTGGGGGTGGGAGGGCAGTGATGGAGCAGTAAGGACAGCATCTGCCCTGGCTCCCACCTATTCTCTGTGCCACATACTCTTCTCCAGAACTTCCACCTCAGCCATGCAGGGCCCTGGCCATGACCATGAGGGTTGCCCCCTTGTTGGGATTGTCTGCTGCCTGCCCACGTTTTCCTAAGATCCCCAGGGAATCCTGACTACCTTAAATTCTAGGGTGTTCTTTTCCTGTCCCCCACATTGTCTTAGATTATTTATCTTGCCACATGGTCAAGATTTTTCTGCTGAAGAAAAATTTATATCTAAACGAATTCCCCTGAGGAGAATTGTGGTAAAACAATAAGTTGCATTTTATTTAGCCTTTTACAGTTTACTGCATACCTTCATACATGCTTTCTCTTTCGTTCCCTAAACTAACCCTCAAGGGTAAATGATCATTGTGCCATGTTACACTTTTTAAAAATTGTTGCTGAAAGAGACAGAGCCAGAACTGGGACCAGGACTTATTTTCCGTGACATGGGCTAGTCTTTTCTAGTTGATCTTGCCATAGGCGGCTGTCCACAGGGTCTGGTGCGCATGGGCAACATCAAAGCATATTCTTTGGTGGCTTATCTTTAGCCCAGGACTTTTTAAATTAGAGAGCCCCTGGATGGGACATAGCCCATTTATGTAAATGGGTCTTGGGCCTGTATTGTATGAATTAATAGTGCTTTGCTCTAAGTAGATACTTGGTATTGGTGCCTTAATGGAAGAATGGAGAACGATGGCAAGCGTAATCGTTGGGTCTGGTGGTGTGGTGGCTTACGCGACGGGCTGCTAATTGCAAAGTCAGCAGTTTGAAACCACCAGCTACTCCAAAGAAGAAAGATGAACCTTTTGATGACTCCCATAAAGATGTATAGTTTCAGAAGCCACAGGGGGTAATTCTGCTCTGTTCTAGAGGGTCCCTATGAGTCAGCACCAAAGCAGTGGCAGTAAGTATGGCTTTGGAGTTCCTTTTTCTCGTGCTTCCTGGGGCTCAGTTTCCTTGCCTACTAAATGGGGTTATATTGGTGCCTCCCTCTCAGATTGTTTGAGGATCGCATGAGTTAGGACAATCCATGCCTGGCTCAATATCGGCCCTCGGTAAATAGTGACAGTTATCATTCATTCTCAGTATCGTTCTTGTTATTTATAATTAGTCTCTTTCACATCTGTTCCTGTCACTTACCGTGCAGCCAGTATTAGAAGATTTTTAGGCACGTTTGTACTTTTCACAGAGAAGTTTCCAGACATGACAAGAGCCCTGATTATATTGTGAGACTCAGTGGACGCCATGATTGGGTAGCTCTGTGAAAATCAGAGTTAAAAAGAAACCATATAGTACCTGTGTTAGACAATATTATTTTTTAAATAGATCTCAATAAAAGATTACCATAAAAGTACACTAAAAACCGAAATGTATTTGTCATGGTGAGGAGGGTCGTAGTGGGGATACTTTTAGCTATGTAAAATCTATCAGCCTTTCTTTGCCTTCTTGCTTACATGGCTCCCTTGTATTTCTTCTCATACTTACAAGAATTGGAATTAGCAAGTCTTAGGAGAGTTGTCAGATGGTGCTTTGTATTAAAATTTTGTAAGGACGTTTTAAGTGAATGTTCAGAGACAGCCGTGATTCAGCTGGGTTAGGAGAAAGATGGGTAAATCAATACTGCCAAAGGAAGCGAGGTGGATGGAATACTGTCCACTTTGAAAACCATGTTCAGAAACCATGTTGCTAATGAAGAATGTGGATATCAGAGAGTCCTTGCGTGGGTCCTAAACTCAGGGTTCCGGAACTTGGATCTTCGAATCTCTGTAGCTGCCCTACATGGCACCTCGTTGTGGCATATATAATTATATATATACATACATACATATATATATATATATAATTCATTACCCCCAGAAGATTGTCATAAAAATCACACGAGTTGACATGAAAACTGGAATATGTTTGCGAGGCAGAATACTGTGTTATGGTCTCCAGCCGCATTCTGCACACTGTACATGGATGGTACAATGGTTAAGAACTCATTGCTAAATGAAAGGTAGCGGTTCGAGCCCAGCCATTCTGTGGTAGAAAGATGTGGAAGTCTATGCCTCTAAAAGAACCTAATGGGAACCTAATGGGATAGTTCTACTCAGCTCTTGCAGTTGACTCGATGGCCTGAAATAAAGGTGTCCCTTCAAGGAGAGTTGGCCAACCCTTGGGGTAAAGGATGAACTCTAGTGTCAGTCTGTTGAGTTTTAATCCTGCCTCTCCTTCCTACTTTGGTGACCTTGGGGTTGTGGTAAATTAACCTCTCTGTGTCCTGTGTCGTGGTCTCCTTATCTGTAAAGGGCATGGTGATAGTATCAGTGTTGTGGGGAGACTGAGACTATGAGATAATGAATGTAAAGCTCTTAGGTTGATATCTGCCACTGATTACATGCTGTACATGATTCACATTGTACTAAAGCACATTATTAGTGCTTTCACATTTTAATATATGAGATTCCGATTCTGAAATGGGCTATTTGAATGGTAAGCTTTTGGGTTTTTTTATGGCAAAATTTGTAGCCACGGAAATTGACTTTGTTTCCTTTATACCTACCAGGATGCTACCTGGAATGCTAGAATTTGCTACCTAGAATAGTGCTTTGGCCTAAAAGTATTCTGGGAGGTATGGCAGTCATATTGTGGATTATCACATAATGGCATTGAATAAAGCTTCACCTGAACCTGTGCCCTCTCATGGTGGTGGCCAAATTGAAATAAAATGAAGGCGTGTGATGTTCAAATTGATGGAAATGTCTAATAAAATGCTTATATTTTATCCCAATACAGAAAACAGGAGAAGTTTTAAGTGCCTTGTTATTAAAGAACTTCATATATGTTTTATTGTCTGGCCCTCATAATAGTGTGATAAGGTATATGTTTTTCTTTGTATTTGGGAAATTGGAGATTAAAGTTCAAGAAGGTAGTCAGTCTGCTGAAAGTTTAGCTGGGAAGCACACCATACATTCCTCTGTCAGAGGAGTAGCCTCAAGTACACTATGTTCACATCCCCAAGTTGCCTCTCATGCATGTAAATATTAGCAAACTCTGAGAGATCATGTGAATGGTAATAGTTTATTAGTGAGAGGCTGGGGGCTTATTGTTTAAGTGTTCAGCTGCTAACCAAAAAGGTCCATGGTTCAAACCCACTAGCTGCTTTGTGAGAGAATGATGTGGCAGTCTGCTTCCATAAAAATTGATGTTGTGGGGCCCTCTGAGGCCATTCTACTCTCTCATGTAGTCATGCTGAGTTGGAATTGAACCTACAAACAGCAAGCAACAACATAATAATAGTAGTAGTGATAGTAGTAGTAGTTGTAACTAATGGTAGTTGTAATGTTGCTTAATTTATACATAGATAATAGTTCCCAGATTATGGCCTGTACCATTCCGAAATCTGTTAGATAAACGCTGTGGTTACATGTTGGGCTGCAAACTGCAAGGTGAGCAGCTCAAAACCACCAGGAGAAAACCTGGGCTCTCTCTTCCTGTAGAATGACAGGCTCAGAGACACAGGGCGGTTCTCCCCACTCTTCGAGGGCCGCTAGGAGCCAGAATGTAGTGGGTGGCAGTGCGTGTGCTTGTGTGGTACGTCAGCTGGAACAGGGAGATGTGGCTCCAGTTAGTTATGTAAATATGTGGCATAGTATCTATTGTAGAGTATCCCTTTCTATGTATAGAAAGCATTTAAAAAATACAAAATTTTTAAAAATAATAAAAACAATTTTTAAAAGCAAACATGAAGTACTTCCAGGTACACGTAAAAACATCTTGGCATAATAATATACTAGTCGTAATAATAATAATAATCTTGTTGTCCACCATTTGTTATTATAAACTACGTGTAGTATATATTATGAACGAAATGTAATATATGCACGACATTTTTCAAAAAAGAGGCTTTATGAAGGCTGGCATATAACTATGGGTCACACCTAAATTCCCAGGGATTGCTTGTCAAGATTAGCATTCCAGATTATTGAGTTGTTGCAATGTTAACATGCTTCTATGTTAAACTGACCATTGATATATCTCTGTGAATACTGTGTCTGAGAGTTGTTGCTTATATTGAAAGACCAGTAGTTTTGTGGTGGCGTGTTCCCATCAGATACCAGAGTGCATTTAAAAACATCTCTGGATTCAGTGAAACTGATGGAAAGCACTCGGCCCTGATAAGAGCTCTTTGAGAATATTTTTGCTTAATGTCTTTCCAAAGACATAGTAACAACAAGTCTCCTGCTTTAGAACACTTGTTACCCTATCAATCTGATTGAAAGTCAAAAGTCTGAAAGCTGAAAAGTAGACATATATCTCATAAGGCACGGCTGCTGTTTCTAGAGTGCTGCACCAGTCAGTGCTCAGGTGTGCTCAGGACAGGACTTGTTGCTGTCTGAGACAGGTAACCCCGATGGGTATTGAGAACCTTGACAACCTAGGGGCCCAGACAAGACAGACAGACACTCATTTCTGGTGCCAGGGCAGGTCAGCCAGCCAGTCAGCCGCTCAGTCCTGGAGAAAATGAGCACAAACGGGTCCCAGGGTAATCACGCCTTATCCTGTGGCAAGGTCCAGGCTACACCAGAGGGCTTTCCCTCTTAACCACCGTGGGAATGCTGAAAACCATCATGTTTCTGAGAATGTCTGTAAAGATTCTGTTTGGTGCCGGTGAGATGCTCAAAGATGTGGATGTGTAGGCTGCGGATGAGAATGGATTGCAATCGATAGCCCAGCCCCATCTGTTCATAAAACCTCATTTTACTCTGATTCTTCACTCTTGCTTTCTATCTGCTCCGAGGGATTAGAAAGCTGCTGATTACTAGCAATATGAATATGGCAAATACGGTGCATCTATTTCCTCACCTGCAAAATGAGAGAAAAAAATGTTTGGTGTTGTTGTACACAAGCAGCCTCAGCTGCTACTATTATTTTTGTTGTTATTGTAAAGATCTGTCACACTTTTTGTTTTTTGCCAATTCAGATTTCTATAGGTATATAATTTATTGATGGCCATTATATCACACACACACCACACACACACACACACACACACACACACACCCCATTGCCCCTAGTAACTACTAATAAACTTTGGTCTCTCTACATTTGCCTTTTTATATAAGAGAAGTTCCACATATTCGCACTGTTGTGGTTGACTTCTCAAAACCCCAATATGATTTGGGTTCATTCACACTAGGCTGCTGGCATAGTAGTAAAGTATCGGGCTTTGACCCACAAGGTTCTGCCCTGTGAGTAGGCTTTGACCCAATAGCAATGAGTTTGGGGTATTTTTGGAGATTGACTAAAAGTACCCTGGAAATGTATTGTTTAAAAACTTGGCTACTGGTGCAGTATAGCACTGATGAAACGTACACCTTTCCTCTGGTTGTTTAATACTTCCTCACTCCCACTATCATGACCCTAATTCTACCTTACACATCTGGCTAGACCAGAGCATGTACATGGCTACAGATAAGACCTAGAAACACAGGGAATAAAGACAGATAAATTCTTCAGGACAAATATTGAGAGTAGCCATACCATGAGGGTAAGGGGAGGGTGGCAGGGAGAAAGGGGGAACCGATCACAATTACCGACCTATAACCCCCTCTGAGGGGTGGATAAAGAACAGATAAGGGTAAAGGGAGACATTGGACAGTACAAGACATGGAAAAGTAATAATTTTATAAATTATCTAGGGTTCATGAGGGAAGAAGGAGGGGGAAAATGAGCTAATACCAAGGGCTCAAGTAGTATGAAAAGGTTTTGAAAATGATGTTGGCAACCAATGTACAAATCTGCTTGATACAATGGATGAATGTATGGATTGTGATACGAGTTGTGTGAGTCCCCAATGAACTCGATGTTTTTTTAAAAAGAACTAGGCTGCTAACTTAGAGGTCCTCAGTGTAAACCCATCAGCTCTTCTCAGGGAAATACGTGGCAGGCTGCTGGGTAAAGATGTACAGCTTTGGAAACCATCTGGGACATTCCAACTATCCTACAGGGTCCCTCTGAGTAAGACGTGACTTGTGGGCAGTGGGCTTAGCAGGGCTAAAATGGAAAAATGAAAAGACCGATCTGAACATAGCAACCGGCGACAAAGATATAGGGACATTGGGACTTATCCATTGCTGGTGGCCATGCAAAATTGTGTTACCATTGCTGTGGAAAACAGGGTGGTACTTCCTTAAAAATAAACAAATACATCCCTAACGCTGAGACCACAGTATGACTCAGAAATTCCACCCCTAGGGATATAGCCAAAAGACTTGAAAGGAGAACTATAAAATAGATACCTGTACACCAGTGCTCACTGCAGTGCTGTTCATAGTAGCCAAAAGGTGAAAACAGTCTAAATGTCATTTGATGGTGAAGGGATAAACAAAATATGGTGCCTATCTACAACAGAATTCTAGTCAGCCAATGAAAAGAAATGAAATCTTGGTGCATGCTGTGATATGCATGGAGCTTGAAGACATTATGCTGAGAAAACTGCAGCAAGGCTGATTCTGCCTGTCTTAAAGGTTTTTGTCAGGAGTCAAGGAAATAATGCCTGTCCTGTAAGGGGGCTTTTTAAAAAAAGTAGTGGAAAAATAGAAAAAAGTTGATGACATTTTCTATGAGTTTTTGGAAGGATTTTGACACTGCTGATTGAGATGGATGAGGTACCTATATATTTCAAAACCTCAATAACTACTGTTAATTTTTAACCCAATAGACAAAACATTCCAGAAACGATCACATAAATCAATGATAAATTGGACTTGGTTTTCTTTTCTTTTTTTTTAAATTTAAACATCTCTGGATCATTATTTTTCGTTTCAAGGGTCTTGGAAAATATTGAATGAATGTTTTACCTTTCCATAGCTTGATTGTATGGAAAAGAAATGCCAAGCGTGCTAGAAGGTATGCATGCGTGTTCTCCCTCCCAGGCCCTGCAGGTTTGGGGGGATATTAATCTCAATGGCCTTTGCTTGGCTAGATCTCACTTGATTCCACCTTGGGCTGCTGAACATGGACGGCGTACAAGCCCCACCACCACAACCTACATAAGCCAAAATACTTTGAAAGCCTATTTCCTACACTTGATCAAACTGACAGGTGGTTTCACATTTTGCACATCTGGTCCTAAAAGGGTTGAGTCAGCAAACACTGTCAGTCTCTTTACCACTAGTAGTGCCTTCGACTCACATCTCTCATCGCTGTGCAGTTCAGCACCCGCTCATTTATGTGACATTATCATGGAACTGCTTGTGTACCAGCGATCAAAGCACAAGTATTTTCCAAATTTCAGCCTTTACCTGTGGCACTTTTCAGAAGCTTATGATTCCTATAAAAGGGGAGAAAGAAAGAGGGCGGGGGGAAAGATGTGAAAGAATATCTGCAACATCCCTTTATTTGTAGCTGTTCCTTTCATAAAAAATAATGACCATCTTATGTTAAAAATGAAAGAGAACTGTAGAGGAAACGATTTTGACCCCAAATCCAGAATTTTGTACGTGATCTCTGATTTCCCCATACAATTTGGGTATGAGAAGAGATTGTTTAATAAAATTTATGTTGGCTTCCAAACGTAGAAGAATTACAAAGAAAAGGAAGAAGGAAAAAGAATCATTTGGCTAACATTCACACCCCAACTAAAAGAATAAATTGTGTGCCGAGTTCCAGCCTGGAATTTCATCTCAGCTGTGTGTTGCTGTGCTTCCTAGGGTGAGTTACTCTCGCTCTCTCTCTGGTTCTCCTTGTTCATCCGTCAACTGAAGGGTCTGCCTGCTTCCCCACTCTGATCTAACCAAGGGTTCCTTCATCCAATTATCTGTAACTAGGACAAGTCCGATTTTATCCAGGCCTTTTTTAGGATATTGGAGCCTCTCTGAACTGGAATGCTGTTTTAAGGTGCTGTTATGTTTTGTCAAAGAACAGTGACTTAATTTAAGTCAAAAGCCTAGTTTAATAGGTTCTTCGTTAAGCAATTATACTGAAGCTATTTTACTATAAAATATCGGGGGGAGCAATAGCAGCAACACACACATACTAACATCATTATGTCTTATAATAATAATAGCATATAGTCCAAAAGAAAAAATATTCTTTGTTGTTTTTCATGAATATGCTTAAAACTCTCAGGATTTTATATAACTGTATCATCCAACTAATGTTTTATATTAACGCTCTGTAGCCAACCTAACCAAAAATAGCCTGCCAAAGGTAAACAGTAGTTCTGTGTATTCTCTCCTGATAGATATGGTTAGGTTCCAAAGACCAGGTTGGTATGTGAAAATCGGTGTTATATGAAAATGTAGGATGACCACAGCAGGTCACAAAATGGAAGATAACTACATCATAACAAAACTACCAATCACAACGTCGCCCAGCTGCTGAGCACTGTGAATCTTGGCCCAGCCAGGTTGACACATAACCTCGACTCCCATAGCCAGCATTGCCCTCATCTTACACCCGGCATTTATGACTGCCAGTGGTTTATGGTTAATGTGCCAGCTAGTGAGAGGGAAGATGTGTTCCGTTGCTGGGAATGTGCAGTGCCCGATACTGAGATGGTTGAGATGAGGAGAGGGTGCATGTATACCTTTGAAACACGATACCTTGGTTTCATGAGGTGACTGTGTATTTCTTTGAACAGCCACTTGTCCTAACAATTCAAACTGTAACCCTGAAGCTCCCAGCCAAGGGGGTATTGATGTTAGACAACCCGGAGGATACTGTGTGACAGCTCATACTTGCATCATGGTCCCAAAGGCTTTTGTTGTAGGAAAGAACCAGTCTTATTAAAAGAAAACCATAAACCTATCACTATCTTTTTCTAGACAGTCAGACCTTTTCCAAGAATAGAGTCTGAACTTCCAGTTCTGGCCTATGTCAGAAAAATGCCTGGCTTAAAAGATCTTCCTCGTGGAGTCTGAAGGAAGTTATTTCTCTTCTGCTTTTTCTACTGCAGTCCAATTTTCAGCCAGGCCAGCATGGTACAGTATATTCGTGATCTATGTGTACAGTGGGAGAGTGAAGCGCACAGTAAGGAATACAGAAAGCTCCTTCTTTTGCCGCTTGATGAAAACAATCCACTTGTAGTTGGTTGGTTGTCAGCTTGAGCTTGTCTCTGGCTTCTTTTGTGCCTCTCACGTCCATCCATCATGGCAGAGAGCACAGAAGAAGGAATATATGTAGTGTCCTGTGCTTGCTTAGGCCTTAGCAAATACCAATTCATCACCAACTTGCCTTTAAAAGGGACCATTCATTGGCAAGTTGGAAAATCACAATTTACCCAATGTTCCCTGGTGTCAAAGGAGTCACATGACCGGATCTCAAAACAAAAGGAATTCCACAATATGTTCTTGAAGTTATTAATGAAAATAACTGCTGGTTGGCAGGAAAAGCATACAGCACATCTAAGGATCCAGGCCATAGTATTTTGTTAAAAAAATAAAATAAAAATAATTCTCTCCTGAGGCAGGAATGAGTGTGTGTGTGTGTGTGTGTGTGTGTGTGTGTGTGTGTGTTCACCAGAAAAACTTCCAACCCTGACAAGCCACTGATGAGGTGTTTTCAGTGTTCACTCGCTTCCTGTTTCACTGCTCTGCCACTGAGCCCTTGTAATACTGCGATGAATAAATGTAATCAAAGCAATTGGCTGCCTGAGATCGTTTTTAATGCACTGCTTCGGACACAGTACATATGCCGTGCAAATAAATACAAAATTAGTGTTCCTGTTGAAAGCTTCTGGTGAGAATGAGTGATTTGTCTTGCTTGTGAAAGGTGCATACATTTCCGCTCATGGCTGTTTATCAGCGGCCTCTCTGCTTCTGAACGCTGAGATGGAATCCATCATTTGTCGGCGCACCAGCAGATGGGCTGGAGACGGCCAGCCCGCCCGGAGCGGGAGCAGAGCAGCGGCACCGCGCTAGGAGGGAGGCCCTACACATGGCATTGTCTGTGGAGGCTTTTGTCCACTCGCTCTTGGCTGTAGGAAGAGAAGGGAGGCAGCCTGTTCCGACTTTTCCCTTTGTGTTTGGAAAACAAATTGCCACTTTGGGGTATAGCTCAATGGAAATGGAAAACATCCCCACGCTCTGCGTGTAGTGAAAGCCCCTGAAAACCCATCTTCCCAAACATTTTCTCTCCCTCCCTCTCTGTCTGTCCTGTTCACGAGCACTCCATTTAATGTGGGGGATCAAGTAAAAACAAAACCCTGATGCCAGGTTGTCCAGTGTCGTTCGCTCTGTTTTCAAACGCTGCCGACAAGAATTTCTCCCGGCGCATGGGAAGCATTTCTACAAGGAACACATTAGAAGGCAAGAGGGAGCGTTTTACTCGGAGGAAACTAACGGCTCTTCAAAAAAGTTTGGCTTGCGCTCTCTCTGTCCGTGCAAAAGGCCTGTTGAAGCCGGGTTGATGACAGGGCCCTCGAAGGCCCTTTTTGCCAACACAACGCCTTTGCACTTGTGCCTTGTTGGAAATTGCCCTCTGATGCCAGAGAGCTGAAGAGCCCAACCTCAGCTCTCACCTGGCTGAGGAGCTGCATGCTCACCAACCGCAGCCCTTTGACCCAGGCCGGAAGTAATTAACCATTTAGGAGCCACACAGCCCCCTAAGGGCAGCTGCATAAAGAAAGACACCCTCATCCTCTTAAAGAGAGAATGTAAATGTAGAAGCCTGGCTAGCTTACCTCGAAGCTGGGGTTAGGGAAAACTTGACTAAAACCCAGGTGGAGCTGACATCTGCAGCCTCTGTTTCACTTCTGCAATCTCTCTGTGAATTTCCCTGTGGCTAATTTCTTTTTAATCACCTTGGTAGGAAAACAATTTCATACTCAATATCCCCAACATATAAGGCCACCAGAAATACTGCATGGCATTTGGGAAACGTGGCCCCTAGCCCTGGAGACATCTGGGTTACAGCCGATAGTACCGAGTCAATGGCGAGGCCTTTGGCCAAGCCCTGGGACCGTGACAGGCAGGTAATGTTTGTGAAAGATGTGGCTTTGATGAATGAAGGAAAATTCATGGTCTGATGCCTGACTTTTATTTCGCCGAGCTTGCTGAGAGCGAGGCAAGGAGGGAGGAAAGAGTGTTTTCTCCCTTGTCGTTCACTCCCTCTTAGCTGATGTTGTCAGTTGGGCTGGTCATCAGTGACTGTCATAAGTCACATGACTTCCATACCAGCATCGACGGTGGTGAGGTGGACCAAGGCAACTGAGCTGGCAGTGTAGGTACTTTCACCTTGATGCGATGAGAGGTGCTTAGGGCTGGCGTACCACCTTTATAAGGAAGTTTTTCAGCATGTTTTTGTTTTTTTCCTACCTGGAATAGGAAACATTTTCTTTCTTTTTTTTTAAACGTTTTATTAGGGGCTCATACAACTTTTATCACAGTCCATACATATACATACATCAATTGTATAAAGCACATCTGTATATTCTTTGCCCTAATCATTTTCTTTTTTTTTCTCCTCTTTTCTTTTTTTACATTTTATAAGGGACTCATACAACTCTTATCACAATCCATACATATACATACATCAATTGTATAAAGCACATCCATACATTCCCTGCCCCAATCATTCTCAAAGCATTTGCTCTCCACTTAAGGCCTTTGCATCAGGTCCTCTTTTTTTTTCCCCTCCCTCATGTGCCCTTGGTAATTTATACATCGTTATTTTGTCATATCTTGCTCTATCTGGAGTCTCCCTTCCCCCCCTTCTCTGCCGTCCCTCTCCCAGGGAGGAGGAGGTCACATGTGGATCCTTGTAATCAGTTCCCCCTTAGGAAACATTTTCAATGTAATTTTCAAGTTTTAATTTTCTTGCATTTTGAAAATGTGTTTTCCCAGCATTGTGCTAAACCTTGGGGTTTAGAAGGCGAATGAAGCCTCCCGTGCTCTCGAGGTACTCGGAGAGCAGCAGGGAACTAAATCCTTCCGGGCCTGTCCGGAGCGGTGACTGCAGACTTCAGGAGCCTGGAGGAAGGAGAGGGGCCAGCCCTGAACGGCTCTCCTCGCTTCCCTTTGCTTCCTAGGCTCCGCTTGGAAGGTAATACTTATAGCTGATGAGGATCCCTTATTTGCCTGTTCCACGTGCTGCTTTCGTGTCTTTGAAGTGTCCTTTGTTTTACTCCTTTCATAGCACATAGCCTCTCTCCAAGAACAAATTGTGCTTGGGACTCTTACAGGTCACTCACAGAGAACACATCCTGGTTCTTGGGTCCCATGGACCTGCACAACAGCTCTCAGGTGCTCAGTGCATTCCCTGCACCCCCACCTCCATCCCCACCAAGAGATATTTCAAAGCCTTCTTCTGTGGGTCTGGACCCAGCATTGATGAGTGCTTTCCATGCTTTAGGCCGGCCTCACCCCATCGTCTCCGGGCTGGGCTGTTGATGGAACTGTCTGATTGAACACCCGCAAATGCTCTCTAGGAGGGAGATCTTATTGGCCATTTTCTCTGTTTCCTAAATGATCTTAATTGCTTGGGTAAGGAGGCATCCCTTCTAAATCTCCCTCCCACCAGGGGTGGCTCACATAGTAACAAGGTTTAGATTGCCCCAAATGTCAGCACCCCCACAGATGGAATGAGCTTCCCTTCAGGGCCCACCTGACAGGCTTCCTCAAGCTATAAAATACCTGCCCTGCCTGGAGCTCCCCACCTCTTGGACTCTGCACCCTGATTTCCAGCCTCAACTCCCTTTTGTGTGTGTGCCGCGAGACGGGGAACAGTTTCTCCCTCCCCTTGTCTTAAGTTTCAGAATCTGTGTCAAATGCTGATAGATCAGGTATTTTCGTCTCATTTTAGAATATGGTTAATATTAAAACATCTGAGTGGTATTATCCCCAAGGATAATACTAAGGATAGCAGAGTAACAGTTCACATTTTAGTTCAATTTGTGGCTTCTGAAAAGGAAGAAATCCTATTTTGAAATTCTAATTTTAGCTTGGAATAGTCATCTCTTTCCACTCTCAGTGCCCACGTTGTTCCTTTACTTACACGACTGCCTCCCTCCTAACTCGATTGCCTCAGAGCATTCTGCACCCCATTTATATACAAGTTTGTTTCATCAGGGCGCTTTAATGACAACAGTAAGTTCATGGAAAACTGCTAAATTTAAATGAAAGGAGTGCCGAAAGTAAAACATTTGCATTACCTGTTCCTGCCAAGATATCTTTTGGTGAGGAAAATGACTTCCGCCTCTTTCTCCATCAAGTCACGAGAAAGAAGTAGGGGTAGAAGAGTATTGTCATATTCGAAAAAGAAAATGATTGACAGTGTCACATTCAAATATCTCCTTAAAATACATCTAAAGGGCCTTTTGAAGAAGTTGCTTTGAAAGTTTCTTTTTTTCCCTTTTTTAGATGAGGCTTCCCCCCTCCCCCAATCACTTTGTTCTTTCAGACTGGTTGGTAGATGCAGTGAAGCCCTTACTAAGGTAAGGCTCTCAGAACCCTGGCGGCATAGTGGGCTGGCTCCGTGGTTGGGCTGCTAACCGTAACTTCAACAGTTTGAAAACCACCAGTGGCTCCCGGGGAGACGCGTGAGGCTTTCAGAGACCCACAATGGTGGTTCTGCTCTGTCCCATGGGATCCTTTGAGTCAGAATAGACGTGGAGGCCAGGCTGCGTGAGAGTGGGTGTCCACATGGCTGATGGTGTGCAGCCCAGAGGAGCAGCCCTGCCCAGCAGTGTCCCACCCTCCTCGGCTCGGACCCCAGGTGCTGCCTGGCCCTGTGCCAATGCTGTAAAGTACTTAAGTGGGCCTGGTGTGAGGTCCTCACATTTCTTAACCCCTCACGGTCTATCTCTGTTCTGAACGCTGAATCTGATGTGTCAGGGTGGAAAGAGCCAAAGTCAAGAATTTACTGCTGGTTGAGATTGTGAAGCAAGTATGTTCCCGTGCTCAGTGATGACAAACACTTCCAAGAATTGAAATAATATTTATAACCAACGAGATTAGGAACATAGTTGGGGCCAGAACATTGTGAAAGTTGACAGACGTCTTTCTAAATATCAACCAGAGTTTCGTTTCTGGCGACTGGCCTTTCTGAAAAGCCCAGAGGCATAAGCCAGTCCATTTGACAGCCCAGTGAAGTCTTTTCCCCTCCCACTACTCACAGTGCTGATAAGGGGGGCTTGACCTCTTACTCCTCGACCCCACCCTTAAACCACAGCCATGCAGACAGGAAAGGTCCAAAGGGAGTGCTAGGCGGGCAGCTGCAGGTAAGCAGTAGAGTCTACTTGCCGGGTTCCTGGAAGCCAGAGGCCATCGCTTTGATTTCCAAAGACCAGGCCCGCCCTCACTCTCTCCCCTAATTCCACCCCAGCCATGCTTGTCCTTTCTACAGGAATTCTCATTGTGCCCACAGGATCAGGAAAATGGAGGTCTTCTCAGAGTTTACTTTCTGTTCTTTTTAGCAATTTCCTGTTCGTACAATTTTTGAAGCAAAGGATTCTTATTCATGCGCTTCATGACTAGTGTTTTTCAAGCAATTTTATGAATATTGAGGTGTTTTTAAGACTTAAGAAGAAGTGCCATGGCACGTCTCCCCCCAGCCCCCTCTAAAGCACGGCCCCCCATTGTGCCAGGCCAATTTTGAGCACTTAGGAAATAAAAGTTGGGTATAATCAGATTTAAACAGCATCTGAAAACTTTCAAAGATTTTATATATTTTTTAAGAATATTTTTGTTAAAGCTTTTCAACATAATTTGCCTTAAAACGTGACTTTCCAGGGTGGTGGTTTAACCACAAAGGTATGACGTGTATAGCAGTCTACACTACCATGCACATAAAACATGCAAAAATAAGAAAGGGCTTCCACAGGTTGTGGGAAAACTCGTTATCTTCCTGTTCCATGTTTCCATGAACTTTTTAAAGCCCCCTTGAATTTAGATATGTGACAATATTAATTAAAATCATGGCCAGCCTATTTCTAAAGGTTCACTGTGAAAATTCTCCACATGTAATTAAACCAAAATTCCAAAGAGTAGGTCCCACTTCATTCTTAGAGTCTACTCAAGTACAAAATCCCTAGGCTAAGTTACCAGGCTACTTAGAAAATGATTTCTTTTCCTCATTGCCGTTTATTGTACTTGAGGTTCCACTGTGCCTCAATTAATCTGACATGTCTGTGTGTACGTATGCACATTTCCTGTGAAACAAGGTCACCTGGCTCCAACTCAATAGAATCTATAGCCAATACAAGCTTCAGATCAATAGTAGGTTAGAGAAAACTGACCATATGAGATTTAATCTAATTTACTTTATGTATTCATCATAAATAATTCATGGAATAACTTTGTGCTACTATTTCATTGCTGTTTCTGAAGTAGACTTTGATGACATTTTTTGAATGTAACATTTTTTTCATCTGTCATGCATTTAGAAAATTTTTAGTGAGTTATTTTTCTCATACACATATAAAAGCTTTCATTTGTAAGGTTCCCCCCTACATAGTTATGATCAAATTTTGAATGTAATTTGTGGGTTGATTTTCATACCTAATATCATATTTAATGTCATTAAAATTTTTATAGTTTCTTTTTAACAAATTAAAACTTTGAAACAAGTCTGTATCATTCTTTTCAAGATTGCCTTTGAAGCAAGTAGATTGTCACAGTGTGACCATTTTGAAGATTTTGAATATATATTGTTTAATTTCTCTTCATAAGTATATCAAACACGTTATACTACTGTAGCATATGTGACAATAATTAAGTAGATATTTTCATTTTTAAGTTTATGGCAAAAGTAGATTTTTCATGTCTTTGCTTTACTGATAAAATAGGATCTTTTCCTGTGTAGTATAGACAAAGGGGCTTCAGAGAATTTGTGAAAAAGAGAATTAAAAACTAATGGAAAGTTTCCATGAACTTTTTGAACCCCTCTTATATTTAAATGATCTTTTCAATCTGCTCATATTCTTTGCAATGCTGTTTTTATAAATTTAGGGCAAAAATATAGTATGTAATCAACTATGGTAGTGATTACATTTTCGTATAGAAACTTTTATTCCTTTTTTAACTATGTGAACAAATAAATAGAATTCCTTTTATAGGAGCAAACTCTTACATAAACAGGTTTTGTCATTAATTTTCCATCTGATTTTAGATGATAGAGTAGCTGTTTTGTGCTTGTTACCTCTTGAATGTATATGTATTTTAGTTACAGGCATACTTCTGTTTGTGCATAAAACGTAGAGTGGAATGCTCTTTGTGACTTCCTTGTCTGCTATTGGGCTCTTGCCCCTTCCCCCACCTTAGTTCCTGAATAGCTCATCCCTTCAGCCAGGTCCATCTATCACAGCGGTTCTCAACCTGTGGGTCGTGACCCCTTGGGGGTGGGGGGGGGGAGTTGAACAACCCTTTCACAGTGGTTGCCTGATTCGTAACAGTAGCAAACTTACAGTTATGAAGTAGCAACAAAAATAATTTTATGTTTTGGGGGTTTACCACAACATGAGGAGCTGTATGGAAGGGTCACAGCTTTAGGAAGGTGGAGAACCACGGCTCTATCTCAGCTTTAGGAAGGTGGAGAACCACGGCTCTATCCAGGCATCTATATGAGGGCTTAGCATTCTCTTACCCTCTCAATGCCCCGGAACAAACAGTCCATGACTAAAGGAAAAGTGATGAGCGTTTCTGTGTGACTTTCTCACCTAACCCGCCCCTTCCTACAGTTTGAGGTAAACGTAACATGGGGTACGGTGTGATTTCATCAGCCCCATCCACAATCTCACAGGAGCCCAGGTAGCATAGTGGTTATGCAGTGAGCTGCGACCCTCTGAGTCAGCGGTTCAAAATCACCATTAGCTCCCCCGGGGGCTTTCTACTCCTGTAAGGAGTTACTGTCTCGGAAACCCTCAGGGACAGGTCTGCCAGGTCCTATAAGATGGCTATGAGTTGCCATCAACTCAGCGGCAGTAAATTTGTTGAGAACCACAGCCCTATTTGACCTCGGGCTCTGGCACAAAGGCTCTTTCGTTTGCCTTTCCCCCCATTCCTCTCTGTCCCCACAAAATTGCCCCCAATTTGAATTCTCTAAGAACTGTCAAAGTCAAGTGATTCCCTCCCCTTTCCCTGACCGCTCATTTCTCTCCTAAGCATAAGCTCTCAGCCTGTGGTGGTTATGGGGTAAGTACAGTTCGGTAGTCTGGCTGTCGTTAGCGCTTTCCGGTGGTCTCGTTTCTCCAGCCTTCAAAGAAGGAGGGGTGGGTATCTTGTTACTATGGAGCCAGTCCATCACATACCCTTGCCCTTGCAAATGGTACAACCCTTTTTAATACCATAAATCAAATTAGCACATGTGGTCTTAAGCAGCCCAGGCATGTAGGGCATGATCATCTATTTGAGCAAATGATCTGGATTACATTAGAGAGCCCAGTGTCTCCCAGGCAGCTCTGGATACATGGTGTGTAACGACCTTTCTGGGGCATGAATGGGATTTCTAATTCTGGTTTGTTTTTTTCCCCCCGTTAGTCTGCTGGTGTGTTTTAGGTCTTGCAAGCTGTGAATGTTGTGACAGTGGCTTTCTTCCCATGTGTAATGCTGTTAATTGTATAAGCTAGAAACGCCGAGCCCATACCAAAGTAAAGCAATCTTAACAAGGCGAAAAGCCAAGTGGCGCAAAAGGACTCACCACCTGGAAAGGAGCACATTCTTCCCCAGCTGGTGTACCTAAATACCAGATGCCCATGTGAGGTCACTGCAGCTGCATCAGGACATCATTGATGGAGCATACAATTGTGAATCTAATGTAGACTACCCATCTCATCTCTCTTTGAACCTTCTATTGCTGGTAGAATTCATGCCTCCACTGTCTTAACATCTTATTATCTTTCCCACCCCAGCGGAGCTTCTACTTGGTCTATCAGATGTGGAGTATTGAGTACATGTCACTTCTCCAGGCTTTAGCACCTGTACTCCCGGTTTTTACCAGCCAGGAATACCATCCTGGGCATCACCAAATTCCCATTCCTTTTGTCAATATGAGTATATGCACTTACTACTCCGATCATCCTGATGCTCTTCAGTCATGCACGACTTAATTCGGAGATCTGTGTTTTTAGTTCAAGATGTATGGCAGTGCTCTACAAGTGGCAAGTTTATTTTGTGCATAATAAACCAAACCAGTTGCCTTGGAGTCAGATCTAAATCATGGCATCCTCAGAGGAGAACTAGGCTCCCTAGCGCAGTTTTCAGTGGCTGGTTTTTCATAAAATCACCAGGCTCCTGGATATAAACTGGAACTTCTAATAACCTTTTGGTTAGTAGCCCAACACTTCAGTGGAGACTCCATTAATACTTTGAAGATTCATTTGTTAATTTTTCCCATGCGAGAAAATGGATTTGAGATCAGTCTGAGAAAGAATCCAGGTACTCCCCTATCTTGAGTAAGCTTTGCTGGAGTGGTGAAATTTTCTTGGCCTCAAATTATGTACTAAGTGGAAATTGATGATGTAGTCTTTGTGGAATTACGTTTACCCTGAACTTTCCGAATTGACTGTAATCACTGTGTCGCAATAACATGTAATCTACAGAGCTTCACTTCTTACTGATTGCCCAGCTCTACCTATCTCTCCTGACCCAGCTGAGGGCCCACCTTTTAAAGTAAGCCTTCCCTCCCTTTCCAGCCTCTACCTGCCGGTTCTCTTCTACCCTGGAAGACAGCTGAGTTTCCTCCAGAATTTGGTATTTATACATGCTCTCGTTGTTTTGTGCCACCCTACATGACAGAGTAGAGCGGCACCATAGTGTTTTCTAGGCCCACACCTTTCCAGGGGCAGAGGGTCAGCCCTTTTGCATGCACTGACCACTAAGGCGAATGATGAACAAACAAGAATTCCACCGTCTCCAGCCTGAAAGTGATCGAACATGAAGTCAGGAGGCATTGATAATTACTGGTGATGGGCATGCCAAAATTGGAAACAAAGTGGAGGGATATCACTGGTTAGAAAATAGGGTCTTGGTGACAGAAACCATGGTGGAAGTCCTATGAGAGAATTCTGCAAGATCAACTTATTAACTGCGAATACCTGTTTAAACACCGTAAATGGTGACCATCCATGTGATACACACGACGATACATACTTGCAAGATGGAACAATCAGGAATCATGTCAACTACATCTGTGGGAAGAAACTATAGAGAAGCTCGGTATCATCAGCCAAAATGAGACCAGGGGCCACCTGTGGAACCAGACCATCAATGGAGCTTATGCAAGTCCAAGTTGAAGCCGAAGCAAATTAAAACAAGTTCACTTGAATTTGAGAGTTATCTCGAGATGCATCGAACACGAAGTGGTTAAAAAGCCAGAGGAGCTGTGGGATGATCTCAAGAACATCAATGATACGGAAAAAGCAAAAAAGGAAAAGGTTACTAAAAAGTAAAGGAAAAAGTGGCTGCCAGCGAGATTCAGAGACTTCCCCTTGCACACAGACTAGCTAAAGTGCCATGAAGAAATGGTGGCAGTAAAAGAACTGAACAGGAAATGTTAGTGGGTAGTTCAAGAAGACAAAGTGTGGTATTCTAATAAAATACACAGTGATCTGGCAGTGGACCGTGAAGAGAAGCACACCCAACGTGTTTCTCAACATTGTTCAAGCTGAAAGAAATGAAGCAAACACTCAAGCCTCGAGGTGTAATATTCGAGGATTCAAATATTGCGTGATGCAGGAAAAAAGTCAAGGGAGGATGGAAGAAATACACGGTCACAGTACCAAAAATATTGTCAATGGTCAGCGCCATTTAAGAGAATCAAATAGGATGGTATAATGGGAGAAGGCCAAACTAACACTGAAGGCATTTGTAAATGAAAAAGGCTCTATAGGAAGTGATGGAAATCCAATGGAATTATTTCAACAACTTTGTGAAGCATTGAAAGTACTCATTCATCTGTGTCAATTTGGGAGGCAGCTTCCTGGCCAACCACTAGGAAGATATTCATATTAGTTCCCATTCCACAGAAAGGTGACCAAACAGAACGTGGGAATTATCAAACAATATTACATGCCAGTAACATTTTGGTAAGATAATTTTTAAATGGTTGCAGAAGTTTATGTCCACAGGGAGCTGTCAGAAATTTCAAGCTGAAGCCAGAAGAGAATCCAGTAAGAGGAATGTTACTGATGATGTCAGGTGGATCTTGACTGAAAGCAGAGAATACCAAAAAGATGCTTACTTGTATTTTATTGGCTCTATGAAGACATTCAATGGTGTGGATCATAACAAACTATGGAGACCATTGCAGAGAATGGAAATCTCAGAATACGTCATTGTGCTCATGTGGCACATAGACCAAGAGGCACTGATTCAAACTGAACAAGGAGATTGTTAATGGTTTGAAATCGGGAAAGGTGTGTGTCAGGGTTAAGTGTGTGTCAAGTTTTCACATGCTTACCCAATCTGGATTCTGAGCAAAATCTAAGAAGCTGGATTATGTGAAGAGCAATGTAGCATTGTAATTGGGGAAGGCTTATTAACAACCAGTATTATGCAGATGACACAGCCTTGCTTGCTGGAAGAAAGGACGAAAACATTTGCTGATGACGATCAAAGATTTCAATCTTCTGTATGAACTATACTTCAATATAAAGAAAAATCCTACCAATTACGCAAGTAAGCAGTATCTCAATAAAAGTAGAAAAGATTAATGTCAAACATTTCCTTTTACTTGGATCCACAATCAACCCTCACAGAAACAACAATCAAGAAATCAATTGGCATATTGTATTGGGCAAATCTGTCACAGAAAGACCTCTTTACAGTGTCAAAGAGTAAACATCTCACTTGAGGTATAATTTGACCTTGAGCTCCCAGTGGTCGTTTCAATTGTTGTATGTGGATGATGAATAAGGAAGACTGAAGAAGAGTTGATGTGTTTAAATTAAGATATGGGCAAAGAATTTGGAATATATAAGAGTATGCAGAACAAAGAAGTCTTTCAAAAGAATAGGCAGGATGCTCTAAGAAAGTAGGGTGGTGAGACATTGTTGCTTGTATTTGGGGCATGTTATCAGCAGGGCCCATTTCTGGAGAAGAATGTCATGCTTCGTTAAGTAGAGGGGGGTGAAAACTTTTTAAAGGCAACCCTGAGTAAGGTGTGTTGACGGAGTGGCTGTAGTAGTGGATTTAAACACAACAGTTTGGGGACCATGCAGGGTGCCCTCGTCTTGTACCTAGAGTTGTTTGATTATGACTCGTAACGATGCTAGACAACAGAAGGAAAGTGCCCCGAAGAGTTTTCTTGGGTGTAATCACTGTGAAAGCAGGCGGCCAGGCCTTTTCTCCCAGGAGTCTATAGGTGAGTTCAAAATTCTGACCTTTTGTCAGCCTGTTGCTTAACCATCGGGCCACCAGGGTTCCTTTTGTAAATATGACAGTGCTTTGTATGCTAATCATCCATGTGTACTGACTTCCTTCCACATTAATTCACGGTCTCCTTAGGGGTCTTGGAACCATGGTTTAATCCTTTTGTGAACAGCACAGTCATTAGTGTGATGTTTGTCCTTGGATTTAGTGGGAAGTATTCCAAAACTTGGTTTGTGTCACTATGTTAACTAATAACTGGGTGAGCTGAGCCAGTCACTTCACCTCTCCGAGCCATAGTTTTGTCATCTCTCAAATATTAAGTCTCTCACAGAATTGTCATGATGGCTGAATACGAAAAGGATGGACAAGTGATTTAAAATTGTAAACTATTTTGTAAACAGTGGTTGGTGTAAGATATGAAAATAATAGTAATTTATAATTTATCAAGGGGCCATGAGGGTGGGAGATGGGGAGGGGAGGGTAAAAAGAGGAACTGATACGAAGGGCTCAAATAGAAAGTAAATGTTTAGAAAATATGTACAAATATGCTTGATGTATGGATTGATGTATGGATTGTTTTAAGAGCTGTAGGAGCCCCCAATAAAATATGAAACATAAAATTGTACTAATAGACTAATGGGAGGAATTATTCTTGTTTGCTGAGCTTAGTGTTCAAAAGAGACCCTAAATTTAACGGTAGCTTAAGGAGACCATGTATTATCTTGAAAGAGACAATGACATACAAAGACGTAGACATTCATCTGAAGGAGGACCTTAGCACAAAGTCCAAATGGAGTCTAGTGGTCAGTTGGGATGTGGAGCTTTCAAAAGAGCATGGGAGGGCAAAGGAAACTGTTGCAAAACCATGATGGGTGGCAGACTTACAGTCACACAATTAAGGACCACGGAGTAGAAAGGGTAGGTACATTGTATGAAAGGCTTACAAGATTGGTCTAGGGTCTTCTGACCAAGGCAGTCAGGGAGGGATCAACTTACAGGGCATGACTCAAGACTGTTGGACCCCTCATAGTGTCCCCAGTATGGTCATCCGTATCAAGGATGGACCCAAGCAAGCCCCTGAGACAGACTGCCCGTCTGGAACTGGCCGGAGAGGGCGGGGAGGCAATCTACTTTCCAAGATTATCTACAACGTTGGTTAATGGTCAGATGGAATCCAATGGAGACTTAATCTGTGAGGGGATTCTACAAATGGATTTGGGGCTGTCATTGTCATCCACTGCCTTCTGCAAACTCAAAATTTAAGTTCTAACACACCCGGTTAATTTAAAAAGGGTAACAAAGCCCTCTCCCTCGCCATCCTGCATAGATATTTCTTATGGGGACTTTGTATTCTCTTGGTGCTGTCATTGAGAATCAGGCCTGGCACATAGTGCTCAAACACATTTTCGATTGAGAGACTTTTGAACTAATACTAACTCACACATTTTTAAGAACAAATGCTTTCTAAGTTAAGAATTTCTAAGGATTCTTTCTCTTCAGCTCAAGGATGGTCTGTTAGCCATCTATTAGAAATAATAAATCATAGAGTATCCTAGATATGCTAGGAGTGGCATTTAAAAAACAAAAATATTGAATAATTTTATCGGCATTATACATAACCACAAGCCATATGAAAATTCAATTGAGAGGATTATAGTAGGAAATGACTACAAGGGTTTGGAATAAAGACATTTTAAGTCTTTTGGTCGGTAATTTTCTACCACAGCTATACAATAGAATCATCTGAGCAGTCTTCAAAAAATCAGATACTCGCGCTCTACCCCAAGTGAATCCGAATTTCTGCCTTGTGACTAGGACTGTTTTATCGCTGCTATAGGTAAGTGGTGTGAAATGAGCATATTACTTGAAGATTTTCAATATGTGTTATCATTTAGTGTCTTACTATGAAGTTTCCTCCTCCTTTGGTAGTAAGAATGTTGGAAAGGAATTTAACAGGGGTAAACAACTGTGGTATCATATGGTATCATCTAAGTCTTACTAAAAATTTGGTGATGAAAATCCCTCCTCCATAGCAGCTACACTGTGTTACACATGCAACTGACTAAAAATATGCCCCATGTACTTTTCTTTGATGAATTCTTGGGTAGTTGGGAAGGACAGAGTGGAGGGGGTGTGTGTGTACTTGTGTACATAGATGGGATCAGAAGGTAGAGAGGAAGTTCCATGCTTTAAAGAAGGATGTGCCCATTTGCCTTGGGGTATCCTTCATAGTCATGAGGGTCACCAGTAGCTCTTTGGGAGCCACCATCGAAAAATGTGGCCAACGTTTCCGCTTTTGCCAGGTGTGCCCAAATCTGACTCCGAAATCTGACTTTAATATGTGCCACCTGTGTTTCCGGCAGTACATAAGGTTATCCGCTTCAACAAGCTGGACTCGGTGATCTTCTTTGAATTGATTATATAAGACGTCTACCCAACCGAAGAAACAATAATGCCAACTGTTTGTACATAAAACTTTTAAAATATGAACAAAAGGAGATGCAGTGTACCTTAAAAGAGTAGTGAACCACAAAAGCAACCAACCTCCCTACCATTGCCTCTGTGGGTTTCCCAGACTGTCTTTAGGGGACTAAGAAGTCTCCTTTTTTTCCCACAGAACGACTGGTGGTTTTGAACTGCTGATCTTGAGGTTAGCCGCCCAGCACCTAACACTCTACCATCAGGGCACTTTTAAAAGAGTAGTAAGGGAAGCCTTTAAAAGAAGACTAGAACTCCCCACGTAGACAGGATGTGTAGAGAAACTGTGGCTATTGTCAAACTGGAACTTCAAACTCCTTCATGCTAGTTTTGATTCCTTGCAGAAAATTTTCAGTTTTACCCAGATGTACTGGATCAGAGTCTACATTTTAACAGGATCCTCAGGGGATTCTTCACAGATTCTTATAAATCTATTCCTAAGAATCCTTTGGGGATCCTGTTAAGATAAAGATTCTCTAAGTCTTCGGTGGAATGAGAACTCTCAGCAGGGCATCAAAGGGAGGGACCACTGAAGTCCTGTAGCAAACCAACAATGCTAGTATTTCCTCGCAGTCTTGCACACACTGGTTGCTGTATAAATATTAATTGGGATTCATAATCGTGATGATCTTCATGCCAAAAATTAACTGCTGAGTCTGGACCAAAATGACCTCAAGGGACAATTATAGTCTCTTCTCATCTTTGAGTTAGAAAATGCAACAAATATCCTGGTTTTTGTAATGAATTTTAGAGCCAGTAGAAGGTATCTCTGCTGCAATGATAAAACAGAGAACTTGATATCTTTTAAATTGAAGACTGCTTAGTGTCTACACACGATACAAAATTATCTCAAGTATGAAGATTGTTATTATGCTTGTCTATGCAAATTTTCTAATGTTATTGACCTATCAGTTGTATTTTCCTGTTTTTAAAAATTTTACTCTTGACTCTTATTTTATCCATGATTTTCTCTTGGAGTGACCTGTCTTCGTAAGGGTGCATTCAACCCACACATTGTCGGATTCCTTTGTAGTTCTTAGGTATTATTTATTATCTTGTACTACTGGTACATTATTATTAAAATATTTTTAAACTGTGTCTCTGTGGTTTGCTAGGTGGAGGTCCTTAGGCCTCCAGTCTCTTTTCTTCCATATCTACAAATAGTCATTATTTATCTGGTATGTGTGACATTTATTTTTCCTTCCTAAGTGAGCTGTCCTCATGCTACCCTACCTATCCACCACTACTGAAAGCCACTCTGCCATTATCCTCCTCTCTTGGACAACAAAGCAAGTTACTATCCTCTGTTTATACCCCAGGCGTGGGAGACGGCTAAATGAAATAGGACCTAATTCCTTAGCTCCACCACCCACCTTTCCTTAGAAAAGCATACACATAAGATGGTGTATCCCTCCCCCCTCAGCAAACAAAAAAAATATAAAAAGCCAGTTTTGAAGGGGGGGTGGCTGGAATGTTTTTTTCTTAAGCACAAACTTCCATTGTACTTTTTTTTTTCATGAGAGAAATGTATGCT
Source organism: Tenrec ecaudatus (assembly GCF_050624435.1). Classification (NCBI taxonomy): domain Eukaryota; kingdom Metazoa; phylum Chordata; class Mammalia; order Afrosoricida; family Tenrecidae; genus Tenrec; species Tenrec ecaudatus. The sequence continues at coordinate 108,715,004 of NC_134531.1, read as the reverse complement.
TTATAGATTCAGACTCCCTTTGAAGCTATACTGCTTTCTCCCCTCTACCAATTTTGTTTTCCTTTAGAACATCATTTGCTTGATAAATTTCCTAGTATCCTGTTTAGCTGTCAGATTTTGATAAGCTTACTGGGGAGCTCACATACACTGTTCATTTCACCCCAATTCAGTGCTGTTCTCCTTATCTGCGGTCTACCAGCAGCAACGTGGGGTTAAGGTTTGGCACTTCAGCCTGGTGTTTTGGCTTTGGTACCGCAAAACACATCACAAAGCAGACATAATATGTGTACAGACACCAGTAGAATCTTGTCAGCAAAATTGCAGAAGAGCCTCTGAGACAGGGAAAGGAGCAAACGGGGTGCTGAGTACACGTAAGATGGCGTGTTTGAGTTGCTCATAGAATCCCCAACGAGTGTTAGGCATTCTGAACTGAACTCCAGTTCACTCTGCCATCCTGTGCTCTCCAGCGCTGGACGCCAAAGGAATTACTAGTGCATGCATTTCGCGTGTGTTGCTGTTCTCTTAGCTCATGTGTTTACATGGAAACACCCACCCGCAGACACAAAGGGAAAGAGGCCTCAAGTCATGTCCCTTACATAAGGGCGATATCATCAGACCTATTCCAGTGTATACATCCTCAAACTATATTTACAGTGAATGTCAAGATCTTGAAGTGTTTGCTGCTCCCAGGTTTAATTGGTTTTATCTGCTGTTATCATAACAACCTTATCTCTACAGACAGTTGCATGGGTAATATTTGGAGATCAGAATTCAAGCCCAGGCACAGAGTGTCATGCAGCAATTAAATGTTATTTGAGAGTTCTGTGTGTGGCTCAGGTGCCGGGGAGCTCCTGCCTCTGGTTGACAGTCTTTATAGCATCATCAAATGGCTCTCCGGGGAAATCCGGATATGGAAGCGTTCCGAATTGCAATGGCGAGAAAAGCCAGGGTGGAGTGTGGCTCAGGCTCGAGTGGCCGTTCCAGTCATTGACTGTTGCCTAATGACTATGCAGTTCAGGTCTGAGAGATGTTTAATTATTTCTGTTATTGCATTTTGGTGAAAGGATAAAGAAGCCGTCTAGCTTCGTGACACGGATGCTGATGTATGTTTGGGGGGAGTCCATTAAAAGGATCAACACTGCTTTCCACGTGCCCAATTTAATCCCTCATATGAGAACTACAGAAAACACACTCTTTATAGGAGAATTCTTGATGGATGTTTAACTTCATAGATCTAATTAGATGCAGAGCAACACTTCCCCCAAATGATTAACCGGCAAGATTAGGTAGACCTTCCTTTGTTTTGTTGGGATTTGAGCTTTCTTGCGGTAATATTCTTTTTTATCTTTTAAAATGAGTTTCTGAGCACAGCAATGGAGGCAAAGCAAGCACTTGCTACGGTGAAGGTTTGAAGAGCATTAGAGTTATTCTTCAGGGCTTTTCCAGGAGTGGATTACCTCTTTAACTTCCTGTGGCCTGTATGGGGGAGATAGGGAGAAGCCCAATTCAGGCTTCTCTGTAGGTGAAACACTAAGATGTTCTGCTCATTATATGTTTTAATTGCTCAGTTGTGCCTGGAATGTAGATTAACTTTCCGACACCTGGAAGAAGGAAAACTCCCCCCTTCTTGTGGAGAGCCGTGAAGATGAGAGACAATAGGATGACGAATGAGATTGCTAAGTGGAGCCCTGATCAATAGAGAGTGCTGTCCATTTGGGTAATGGACATCCCTGTCATCTCAGCTGTTAAAAATTCAGCAGAGATGAGTCCCCAAAGGTCTGCAAAGTATAGGGCATCCAATACAGGAAACATTACCACGTCCCTTCCCCAACCCCAATAAATACAAAGGTGCATCTCGGGAGCTCCGTCTTGAGCTGCAGTGAGCTGTCGTGCATGGAATTTATTGTTCTCTATTTTCAAAAACCTGCACCAAGCAGAGAGACAACCTGGAGAAGGGGAGCGGTGGGAGCTGGGGGTGGTCTTGGCTCTTTCAGGCCATCATGGGGCTGGGGGTGGGGTGCAGACACCCTAGGTGATCGTGTGTCTGACGAGAAGGAACGTCTTCGGGTTTAGAATGATGAGGTGGTTCAAATTGCTCTTTCACAACGTTCGCCCCTCCACCTGGCGATTTAAAGCCGGCAGAGTTGGCAACCAGGAAGCTTGACGAATCATTTTTGTCAGACAGCCATATGGCAGATGGGGGGGAGGTCACTTTGGTGCCCGGCCTTCCTTCCTCAGATTAGTGCCATTTCGGTCAACACATCCAGTCCTGACAGAGGACCCTCCTGGTTTTTTCCCTTTCTAAATACCTTCAAGATGGCCAAGCTCCTCTCCGCAGAAACTGCAGGCGTCGTCTCTGCGGAGTCATCGCACAGAGACTGGAGGGAGTCTGTTTCGTCCCTCTTGTCACTACTCCTTGCACCCAACCAATTCCCAGAGGGGACTGCGGTCGCCCCTGGCGGCCAGCCGCCCGCTGGAATGCCGGCGAGGGCTTCCGGCCTGTGGGGAAGAGGGCGTGCCGTTTCCGGGACAGTCAGGTGTGGGTCATTAATTTTCAGTGCTGTTGTTGAACTATTAATGAGGTCACGGCCTCGGGGCGAAGCCGACTTTCCCTGTCAGATGTTCCCCTTCTCCCGGCAGGCCAGTCACCTTTAGTCCCAGCGCTCCGCTAATAATTGTCCTGCGCAGTGTTCACACGCCATTGCCTCATCTCTTAACCTCCGCTTCATCCAGATAAGAAATAATTCCCCCTGCCCATCTTCCCAGCCATCCATCTTCAACAGGGCCCATAAAACAAAACCGCTCCCATTTTCCATTAACCTCGATGTCCTGAAACTTAGTCATATATAGTTCCCCCGTCCCCCCTCTTTCTTCCGTAAGGGACATACACTTGCCACCATTTTCGGCAGGTCTTAAATTAGGCACAACAGACAAGCATCACCCCGTTGACCTAGCCACCTACTTTACCCTCTATTCCTCTCCGACTCACCATTGGAGTTGATCATTTGTAGAACTCAGTTCAGTGATTCACAACCGTCAGCATCTTTATTATACTGCAGGCAGCAGCAGAAACCGTCACCTGAAGGGATGTCTACGAAATCAAGATTTCTGTCGCATAAGCAGCGCAAATGAATCCCTGCATCTTACATTCTTATTTTTATAATGTCTTTATTAAGAGGGAAAGAAGAGGATGCCTATTTAGAGCAAGTGCAAGCTGTCCAGAGGCTGATAGATTCTTAGGGTTGGAAAGAAGACACATTCCAGAGCTGAAGCCCCAGTCGCTGCACATCCTGGATTCCCTGCCCTGTCCTGCGACAAATCAGCAGCCTGTACTTGACTAGCCTCACCAGCAGTCTAGGCGTAATTCTACGGGTTTGTCCTCTTCCTGTTCTCTAGAGCAGCACAGAGAAAGAGCTATCCTGAGCGACGGCCTTTCGGGGATGAGAGGCTTGGTGTCAGGTTTCCTGAAACAGTCTAGTCCACAGCTGAACCATCCTCGGATTTTTCAGCCACTCCTCCTCAATCATGCTCTCTGCACTCTTGTGTGCCCCTTTATTTCAGCAGAGCGGTCTAGAAGGGGGGGAGGGTGTCCAGGAGTGCACTGCAAAGAGCATATGGTCTGGCCGGATCGTACAGTGTAGGCATTGGCTATGTTTGTGTTGGGGAATCTCGCTTTTAATCACTGATAGTTAGCCTCTGGTGTGTTCTCTTCAAAGGAGCTCAGCTGCTGCCCCAAATGTTGGTATTTCTCTTATTCAGTGACTCTGCAGGAGAAAACTCTGGCAATCAACCTCGGTAAAGAAAACCCCACGGGGAAGTTCTGCTCTGCTGCATGGGGCCCCTGTGAGTTGGCACCCATCAACTGCAGCACGTACACACACAGCTATCTGTTAGTGACTCCAGGAGCCTGGGGAACATAGTGATTACTCAGTAGGATGCTCACCACCAGGTCAACAGTTCGAGACTCCTGGGGAGAAAGATGAGGCTTTCTACTCCCATAAAGAGTAGGCTTGGAAGTTCACAAGGACAGTTTTACCCTGTCTTATAAGGTCACTATGAGTTGTAAATGATTCAGTGGTAGGGAGTTTGGTTTTTAGGTTTTGGTTTGTGACTCAGGAGATACAGTTTAAGAGTCCTGGGACACATCTACCCATCTTCTATAAAATTTACTATCTTTGAGAAATAATATAACCTCTCACCTAAACCTATGTCTGTTATGCTTAAAGTACTAAAGTTTGTTGAGGAACTTTTGATTTTAATGACATCACTGAGAGAAATGCAAAATACTTATTTTTCAACTTTTGTTTTTCCTTGTTGGATTTGGAAAGAAAATTTCCACTGTGAGAGGACAAAAAGAAAAATACTGATGAATGCAATCAAGCTGTGAATAGTACAGAAGTTAGCCAGAGGTTTCTTGTTTTAGTGCTACCACTGTAGACTCAAGATGTGTTCAAGACTACTAGCTGAGAAGCCTGGCTAAGTTTTATCTCTCTATTAAAATTTGGACTTTTAGTATAAAAACCTTTTCTGAGTTGTAGGCACACTTAAGAGATGCTCTAAGTAAACTTAATTGGTGTTGATCTTGATGAGTATGAAAAACAATTATAAATAAGTTGAGCATCTGGCTTGATATTATTGTTTCATGATACTCGGTGTCCCATAAGATAGGGCTCAGAGGTCTTGTAATTGAGTTAAAGGTTTTTCCAGCACCTGGCTCCATGGGTGATGAAGTATGCTTTCCTGTGTGATCGGGGTCACTTGCCACAACAGCCATTGGAGGTGAGCAGAATGTATGGGTAGTCCCATTTCACAGGTGACTAAGGCAAACAGAAGAGTCTCTGAGTAGCTACTATGCCAGTCTACTAATGGAAAGGTTCCAGATACCAGAACTAAGCAAACAAACAAACTTCAGGGCCTTGGTGGCAAAGTAGGTTACGCCTTGGCCTACTAACCACAAGGTCAGTAGTTCGAAATCAGCAAGGGTGCCTCCAAAGGAAGGCTGGGCAGTCAGTTAGCCATGGAAAATCTCACAGAGCACAGTTCTACTATAGCACACACAATATTGCCCTGAGTGGGAATTAAACTAGGAAGGTGAAGTGTATATGTAAAGATTCCCTTTGGTCTCTCTGAATTTACTGGGTAAGTTTTCTGCTGCCAACTGGATAGGTCATCAGTTCAAAGGCACCAACTCCTGTCAGAGAGCACTGTGGTAGTCTGTTGGTAAAGATGACAGCACCGGAAACCCTATGGGAAGAGGTCTACGCAGTGCTGTATCATTGCTGTGAGTTGGAATTCACTCAATAGCAATGCTTTTGTTGTTATTGTTTTATTTAAGGAAAAATAGTGACATTTTTGGTGTTTCCTGCACTCTGCTCACCTACTGGGCTTTGCTTCTTTCATTTTTTAGTTATATTTTTTTCTACCACTCTTTGATTTTCTGTAATTAGGTGAAGGCTTACAAAGCAGATCATCAGTTTTACCTTCAACGATTCATACTCATTTTGTTTCAGCCCCATTCATTGCTGCAATGTAATATTACTTATCCCACTTCTTCCCTTTGTTCCCTGTCTTTATGCCTAACCCTTCAGGAGGTACCCTGGCTGCCCTTTTGATTTCAAATAGTTGTTTATTCCAAGGTGTGCATACCTCTCTTGTATTCTTAGACCCTTACCCGCTGCTGCTACTCCCTGCCCTGGACTTGAGTCCAGGTTTCTGAGACTTTAACTCTGCATGGAAGTGAGAAATCTCACGGATCTGTCTATTGTAGGGCTGCAAACAGAGCTCCAGAGTGAGTGAGTGATGCATTCTCTTCTAGGCCTGAGGGGGGACCAAGAGCCAGAGTATGAGGTGTTCCACCAGACTCAGTCAGACCAGGCTTTGCTTCTTGCCAATCATTTGATTTTCTGGTTTCTAAAATAATATCCAGGTGAATAATTTGAACAGCATTTACACAGAGAGGGAGAATTACGGCGTTCTGCATGTGCAGAGGCCAAGGAAGGCAGACATCAAGCCTGTTTGCCAGATGTTGTCAGTCATTATCTGACTTTGCTCATATTCGTTCACATTTATCTACCTGTTTTCACAGCTGTCAATTTAGTTTATTACAAAATATCCCTGTCTGCCACGTATCCAGTTCAGATAAGATAGTATACATGAGAATACTCTGAAAAATTAACTTTATTAAGACCATGATATTGCAGCTGCTGTTACTATTTTCCCTTAACCCTTTTCCCCAACAAAAGCATACTAATATAGAATGATCATAGTCATTTTTTAAGAAAATAAAGTTTATCGGAATGAACAACCAACAGGTAGACCCACCTGAAAACTTTTATTCCATTTAAAATTCAAATAGAATATTTTGGCTTTCTGGCTCTTGGGCAAAAATCCAAGAATAGAAACATCAAGAGAAAAACAAAAGGCACAGATAACTTACATGTCCATAATATGGAAGTATGAGTTACCCCAAAAAACAAAACCAAACTCACTGTCACTGAGTTGAATGGGACACAAGGCCCAAAGATTGGTCTTTTACCCAGGGAATCAAAAAGTGAGAATTTATCATTTTGTAGTTAACTGGTTAGTCGATACCAAAGATAGAGTAGCCTGTGTTGTGCCTGTAATCCTCATCATGAAACAGCATAGATACCAGTTGCTGTTGGGTTGTATCTGACTGTTCCAGTTGCTGTTGGGTTGTATCTGACTCATTCATTGGGAGCTCCTAAGTCTCAGAGTAAAAATGCTCCTTACAGTGGGTTTGCAGTGGGTGGTGGTTTGAAAGTAGATTACAGAATTGTCTTTCAAAGTGGTTTTGGCTCGACTTACACCTTCAACCTTTAGGTTAGCAGCCCAGCACCTTAACGGTCTGTACCACCTGGGGGGACACATCAACACAGACCTATCTTTTCACTGTAAGCCATCTCTGATGTAGTAGTTACACACTGGGCTGCTAAACACGAGGTTCAAAATCCCCAACTGCTCCAAGATAAAAAAACGGAGCTGTCTGCTCCTATGAAGAGTCACCCTCTCAGAAACCCACACAGGCGGTTCTAGCCTGACCTATAGGGGCCCCGTGGGTTGGAACCGACTGGTAGCAGGGAGGGAGGGAGGGAATGACATAATTTGTAATTTTTCTCTAATCATTTTACAGTATTTTCCTGACATTTTAAACTTTTTTGTATTACTATAGTTGAAGAAATCAGTATTTCATGCTGTACTTCATCATATTCCCATTTTTACCACAGCACTTTATTATTTAGGAATGTGCTCTTTTCCTCATCCACTTGGGTGACTTCTCACTCCATTGGCTTGACTTTTAAAATGACATAATAGACTTTCACATCCAGAAGCAAATCCTGTTCTAAACACTTCTCACTTGGGAAACTAATGAGAGCATCCGTTTATAATCCATGACTGAATATGACGGCACATATAAAAATGATTTATAAAAAGTCTCGAAGTGGTCTAGTGTTTGTCTTGTGGATGACAGCAGGGTAGCAAAGGGTGTCCATGTTGGGACATGGCCAAGTCTAAACTGTTTGCTTTGTTCCCTGTCCGAGTGAGCCAGAGTCGCATGTCAAGCCCGCCCTAGTGCTAGGAAGAATGTTTCCAAGTAAGCTCTATGCTACAATGAATTGCCAGAGCAGAGGCACTGCTGGCGTTGGCCCCACCGAACTAGAACCAAGGTCAGCCTTGCCCCCAAGGAATCCCAGTCATCTTATTTTCACGCCCAGCTCTTCAATAGTTAAACTGTTGGTGGACATGTTTTGGAATTTTTGCCTGTTACAAACATCAGGCAATATAAATTTGATTGCAAATAAATTAAATACAAATTGAATTAAATTTTCAAAGTAGGTTATGGGGTCATTATAAAACATCTTCTCTTGCTTGGAATTTAAATTAGGTACCCATTGCTCATAAAGAAAAAAAGAAACTGAAATACATATATTATATATAAATATATGTGTGTATATATATATATATGTATATGAAATAGGAGGGAAGAGAGAAAAAAGCAACATATATTGAGTAGCCACTATGTGCCAGGCAGTGTGCTTTCTCTCTTTATCACCTCAATAATCATACCACACCCTGTAAGTTGTAATAGTTATCCTCAGTCTTACATAAGAAGGCTCAGAGAAGTAAAGATGTTTGCCTAAAATCTCCCAGGCAGATAACAATATGAATGTAAGACTCCAAAGCTCACTGTCTTTTCCATCATGCTGTCCTGTAACGCTGAGGTGAATAAATGTAGTTCAAAAACATGATTTGTCAATCACACAGATAGGCCTCTTCGGCGTGAGTGTGCTTCAGAAAGCGTGAGGGGAAATTCCATGGTCTTTTGTTCCATTTTCCCATGAACCTTTTCAAACCCCTCATAAATAGACACATGAATTGTATTAAAGGGTCTGGGCTCACATGGAACAGATAATTATAAACGTACTGATTGATTACAATGGAAATTTTGAGGGTAGTGTGAATATGTGAAGCAACAATTCAAAAGGTCAGTGAGTTAAAAGGCAGTGTGAAGTCATCACTGGTCCAAGATGGGTGGATGCAGGTGAAAGGGAAATTCTGTAAAAACCCAACCGTTTATATGTATACGTAGCAAAGTTTTATTTCACTCTAGTACCAACTCTAAGTAAAGCTCCTTCAGATAACTTGTCTGATTGAATCTTTTAATCTTTGCCTCTTTTTTGTTACTTCCTCTTTTCTATACCCTTTCTTTCAGGTGCCTGATCTTAATTCTTGCCCCGATTCATCAGTACTATGTCTCCATTCCCTCGTTTCCCGTTTATCCTTGTCAGATGCAAATAAATACATTTCACTGAAATGCTCAGCCATTTCAAATCATTCCTATTCTGTGTTCCAGATTCTCAGAGTGTTTTTTCAGGCAGGTGAGACCAGCTTTTCTGGCTGACCATACAAAATACTGATAATTTTATGAGTACTATTATATTTAACTAATATCAAGCCATGTGGTTTTCCTAGGATTTGCTGACAAAGAAGCAGCTGAAAACGAAAATGTAAGAATCCTGAGGCTGATTTTTGTGGCACCCCTAGCCTGTCTCCTGGGTCATCTTCAAAGCATATCTTTGATATTACTCGAGGACCGAACTAAACCTTTGAGAATGAAAATAGAGAAAGCTTTACTATAATTCTCTAGTGGAAAAAAATTTTAAGATGCAGGGTGACTACCCAATCCTGAGATTGTTGCTATTGTTGGGTGCGCTGGCGTTGACCTTGACTCCTCACAACCCATCGGACAGATCATGGGAAATTCCCAAAAGAAGCTACTGCTAAGTTCAAACTACCCACCTTTTTGGTCAGTAGCCTAGTGTGTACCTGTGTCTTCACCTGGACTCCCTAATTAGGAAATGAGTGTCAGTTAAGTTTGAAACCATTTGGATGATTTAAATCGGCACCTCATTACCTATCAATGTAGACTGTTCAAAAACCTAGGAGCCAAAAAGCATAGATTTACTGAAAATCTCTTTCTCTGGACAAAACCTACATTCTTTTTTTAAATTGTTTTATTAGGGGCTCATACAACTCTTATCACAATCCATACATACATCAGTTGTACAAAGTACATTTGTACATTCATTGCCCTGATCATTCTCAAAACTTTTGCTCTCCACTTAAGACCCAGGTATCAGGTCCTCATTTTTCCCCTCCCTCCCCAATGCCCCCGCCCTCATGAACCCTTGATCATTTATAAATTATTATTTTGTCATATCTTGCCCTCTCCGATGTCTCCCTTCACCCACTTTTCTGTTGTCCGTCCTCCAGGGAGGCCCGTGCTCTGCCGCTCCATTCCCTCCCTTGCTGTTCTGTTGCACCCCTTAGTGCTTTGCCTCAGTGTGGCGGGATCCTTCATGTATTTATTTGTATCTGACAAGGAGAAACAGGAAACGAGGGAATGAAGACATAGTACTCATGAACCCTTGATAATTTATAAGTTATTATTTTGTCATATCTTGCCTTGCCTGACGTCTCCCTTTACCCCCTTTTCTCTTGTCCGTCCCCTAGGGAGGAGGTTATATGTAGATCCTTATAATCGGTTCCCTCTTGTTTAAAGCAGCCATTGGGCATTAAAGAATATGGAAAGATGGCTGTGTTTTGTTGCTTAAAGTGTAAGAATATACGAAAGTTGAAGTATAAGAATTTACAGTTAACTCTGGGGGGGGGGAACATTTAAATGGCAATTGTTTACTGGAAATCTTTGAGAACTTGTGCAGGTTTGGCAATGGAAGCAGGAAGAACTAAATTAAAATCAAACCCACTGCCAATGAGGCCCTCCTGACACCTCACTGCCATCAAGTCCGCTCCCACTGTAGCGATCCTATATATAAATTTTCCGAGAATGTAAATCTTTATGGAGCAGACAGACTTCCCTGACTCCCATGATGTGACTGGTGGATTTGAACAACCAACCGTGATCTCAATAGTCCAGTGCCTACCCGATAGCTAGGAATTCTTTTTTCATCAGTACATTACCTATTCTTTGAGTGCCCTGAATTCGTATAAGGTTTCATGCTGAAATTCAGTAACACCTAACTTAATGGAGAATTTAAATACTATTATTTGTTTCTCTGTATTCTCCTAATTTATTCGCTCAAATTTCTCTTTGTTAATTTCTATGTGAGTTCACCAAAAAACATTTTTAAATCTTCCTTTAGATGATTCTCTCTCTAATTTATAAAAAACATTTTTGTAAATAATCATTTGTTACATATTTTTAATTACATAATTTCAGCAAGCAGCTAGCTTGGAAATGCCTTATATGAACTTTACTGAATAGGATAGTTAAGCAGAGAAGCAAATAATGTCAGTTTTCCTACATACATCTGTGTGTGTGTTTGCAGTTAGCATCAATAGAACTGTGTTTAGTAAAGTCTAACTCTGACATTGGTTTAAAAAAAAAAGCTTTTATTGGGGCCTCTTACATCTCTTATCACAATTCATGCATTCATCCAGTGTATCAAGCACATTTTCACATATGCCGCCGTCATCATTTTCAAAGCATTCTGTTCCCACTTGAGCCCCTGATATTAGCTACCTGTTTCTTCCCCCTTTTCCCCTAAAAAAAAATCTTCATTAATAAAGTGATTGGTAGATAATTTATAAATAGTAGAGAATGTTCTTATTTCCTCCCAATCTCAAATTATTGTTTAAGGAGCCCTGGTGGCATCGTGGTTATGCAGTGATCATAAGAACACCAATTCTAAACCACCAGCTCTTCTTCCAGAGAAAGATGGGGCTTCTAATCCCATAAAGAAACTCAACAGGGGAAGTTCTGAAGTATAACAGTCCTATCAGGTCGTTATAAGTTAGTCGGCATCATCCAGATGGCAGTGAGTTTGGCTTTTTCAGTAGTACAGTTAGGTAAGCAATGGGCTGCTATTGGTAGGGTCAGCAGTTCAAACTCACTGGCCACTCTGGGGGAGAGATTGAGGCTCTCCATTCTTGTAAAGGTTTACTGCCTTGGAAACCCTGTGTAGACTTGCTGTGAGTTTGGAATCCACTCGATGGTAGTGGGTTTGGGTTAAAATGTTTTTGCATTCTTAATGTGCTTAACCTGTATTTATTGGGGCACTTCGCGTTGTGTGACTCACTCACCTTGTGCTCTGGAGCTTTTTCTCTAATTAGGCACATGCACAATAGTGCTTGCCATTATTAATAGCCTTTCCCACCCACCTAGCAATTGTTTTTACTGGGTCAGCCATTGCCAACAATGGACTTCATGTTACCTCCACTGTGCAGTTTATTTACAGAGCTGATCTCTGCTAGGAACATTCCAAGGTGGGTCATTTCCAAGTCAGAGAGTCGCTGGGGGTAATTTCAAGGTCGGTGTGCATGGGCCAGTGATTTGATCTTTGGTAAAGATTTATGTGGGAGGAAAGAGGTGAAACAATATTACTTTGGTTGACTACCTGACTTGCAAGCTAGAAGAACCCAGCAGACTAACTTTCAAAATCCAAGTCACAGGCATTACAAAGCAAAGGTTTTGATTGTTTTCTTGCACCAATTTAAAGATACTCCGAACCTACCCGACTTTAAATGGCTATAGAGCTTAATTATGTTCCAATGGAATAAGGAAGGAAGTTGGAAGGTAAGAAGGGAGAGATGTCTGCTTTTGTTCATTGCTAATGCTAATCCACGGTCAGCTTCTCCCACCTGTTGTCCGTCTTCCTCACCAACCCAGGCAAAACACCTTGGCATCACTCATCTGCATACAGGAGAAAAAGGAAACTCCTTTGTCTTTTTAAGGGATTTCAATAACAGAGTGAAGGGATGATAGATAAGTGCACATGAACCTTTTGAGTGTATTGGCCCACTTGTGGAAATTGGGCACAGAATATAATCTCTGTTCACGATAGAGCCTGGTAGACAGACTGATGGTGTACCTGGAACCATGATCCTCTCTTAATGATACTGTGTTGCTTCTTAACAGGGAGGGAGACACGCTCACCCCTGATTCTTATGCCCTCTACCTGCTGCCCCGAGGAACCAGCTTTTGAAGCTGGTCTAGTCTGTTGGGTACTTGCACAAAGGGCTAGGCGCGTTCGTAAGCAGCACCCTCACCACAAAGCAGTGGGAGAGCGAAAGCCTTAAACACATCTTCATTTTCCTCAAATTTAAACAAATGGAAGGCAGACAGTTAAATAGCTGAGACCATTTTTTCGCTTTCATAACTGATAGTCCTTGTGTCTGTTTCCTAATTCTGGAACATAGTAAAATGACTGCGTTTCCAGAGGGGCTTGGCTTATGTGGGGAAATCGTTCAGAAGCAAAGAGAACAAGCTGAAGCAATATTGTTGAGCCTGTAAAGACCAGCCAATGTGGATTTTTTTTTTTACGATATTGAGCTTAGTAATATTAACTTAATCAATGGAACTAGCTTGTCTCTTTCCCCCTCGGGTGGTACCTGTTATAAGTGGAAATGAAACGGTCTTAAATGTGGTAAGTCCCTTTCTATATATTAACTCTTCTAGGTTAAATGCCCCGACTTTCATGAACTTCCTTATGAGTAGAGATTAGCATCAACCTTCCAGTAAAGGGAATTAAGAGAATCGGTGGTGGCGAGGATGAATAAAAAAATAAAATAAATAAAAAGCAGGTTGATAGCAAATAGGAGGTTAGAGGTAAGGTACTAGATGGGTGGTCAATGAAGTCAGCTCAGATACCAGAAGAATGTAAAGGATCCAAGGTCACAGGTTTCCGTGGCTCTCACCCTGGGAGGCACGGAGTCCTTGACTTGGAAAAGCTTCAGAGTGATCTTCCCTTGTATAAAGTGGGTGCCTCTCTGTCCTGTAGGTACATGTACCGTTATTGCCAAATAGCACGTACTGTTGAAATACGTAAAGTACAAATTGCTAGTAAATGTTGCTGCCCTTCCAATCTGTCTTGATATTTTACTTTGTTTTATTAAGTGTGCAAAAAAAAAAAAAAGGACTATGACTACGCTCATGTGAGGTTTTTCATTCTTGAAAAGGTTGGGAACCACTGAGGTATAATATTGTTATTGGTAGCTGCATTTCTGCTGCATGAAGATCATATTCCCACTCTTCGAGTCAAACAAGAGAATATAAAATGACATACAGGTCTAATGGTAAAATCGCCCACATGCATTTTCCACTTAGATCTCAAATCATTGTACATTTATCTGATAATTAATATTTATAGGCTACATGTAAGATGGTGAAAGCTTGGAAAATAGGCAAAAAGAATGTTTCACTCACTATGATACAGTTAAATTTCGTGTATGGCTGTATGAGCAGGTTCTGAATGAGTCCCCACAACCTTGAACTAGCACTAGAAAGCTAATTAATTGAAACGAACAGCAAAAATATCCTGATCCATAGTCATTACTATCCATTCCCTTTGCTTTGGGCAAACCTGAATGGCTCTGCGCAGACAAAAACATGCTCTGGCAGTTTCTTGAAAACTTGCTAATTACAGCTGGAAAGCCAGCGCTTCTTGGATTATAGACTGTTTGGAAGAAAAGCTCAAGAGGCAAACGCATTCAGCTCAATCTAACAAGCGTTTACAGTTTCTCAACCTCAATAGGTGTTTTCATCTGCCAGCCAGATGATGCAGCGGTTGATTTGGATGGATCTGAGCACCGGTTCCAATAGATGTTCGATATTTTGTATTTATGATCTTGGACTGGCAGAGGTGCGCCACAAGTAGCCTGATGAGTGTTTTTATCTCCTACCTGGGCCGCATTTTGTACTTTGATATTTTTAGTAGCCGATTCCTTGAATTCTTCATTGGGAGGACGTCACTGTACTGTGAACAAAGCCCTTTTCTGACCCTCATAGCTGTGTTGCGCTTATACAGCTTTTAGCGACAAGCCAGATGTGGCACGCAGCAGACAGACACAGCAGCCAGTGCAGCTGCAGAAGGCCCCGTGTCCAGTGAGCGAGAGCGGTTTCTGCTACAGCAGAGTGACAGACACGGTGATTTATGAAGTGTCAGACCCTCTCGCCTTTGAAGAATCCGGCCTTCACATCTGTCGTTCGTGTTTATTTCCGTTGTCTTGGTGACACACTGTCCCTGTAAGCCCTGAAGTGGTTCTGTGGTCCTTGCTGCAAATGAATGGAGGACCATCTACACCCTCCCTCCCCCGCCCCCCCATTTTTTTTTTTTTTTGTAAAGAAGGGAAACAAAGCTCTGAATGAGAAATCTGGAGGGAGAGGGAAAGCACACCCCTCTGCTTTGTCACTGCTGCGCTCACTTCATCTCATCTGACACGGGCTGAGCCAAGTCACAGGGGGCAGGCAGCAAGCCTTCCGGGGCTAGATTGTGTTTGGGTTTTGAGGATCTCCAAATGAAAATGTCATATCTACCCTACCTTTTCCTTAAAAAGCACTTCACTTATTAAGTAGCTACAATATTTGCACCCTTCCTCTCTTCCCCCTACCCCTCCAAACTTGAGTTGTCTGCAGAAAGCCTGCTTTTAAGTTAGACACCTCGATGTATAGTTTTTGCGCTGCGTGCCTTTGACTCAGGACCCCCAAGAAGCAAGCTCCTTTCCTCTGGCTGCAAAGGCTCTCTTTTAAAGACCTCTGTATGTTTCTCCTCAGAACTTTGACACCCTCCATGTCTGTTTATTGTTACAATATCATATAGAAATTCCGGACAGAGCTTGCCACAGGATGAAGTGAATTCAATGAGAAGTAGTTTTCCAAAAGGATTAAGCTAGGAAAAACCTGTCGTGACCTTGTCAAGACAGGATTATTTTTATTTCTTGGCCTCTAAGAACGAATGGCGTCTTGAAAAGATAAATATCTGATTTTTTTTAATTGATGACTTGTGAAGCTAGGTCAGCAATAGGATGGTGATGCTGGTCTCCAGGCTCTGGTTTATCCAAGGAGGGTTTGGTGTTGGTTACAGATCTGTGTGGGCAACTGCTGATACGTGGTCTCATAAATAAGTGGTAGTCTGGCAGAACGATAGGATTTGTGACATCTGTCCTGCCTGTGGGGTGCAGACCGTTAAGGTGCCCAGCTGCAAAGCCAAAGGTTGGAGGCTCAAAGCCACCCGGAGGCTCCTCTTACAATCTACTTCCGAACGTTTATCTATGTAAAATCCTGTGGCGCACGGTTCCACTTTTGCACGCGTGGCATCCCCAAAGCCTATTCGTTGACAATTGATGGTTAAATGTAGCGACTCTCTATTGTGTTTCTGGAAGGAGGATAATTTCCTAGGATGGAGTAATATCCATTAAACTAATCTAATAAGATGTCATAGAAATAGATTTATTTCTGTATAACCACATATCCCAAACATCATTATATGAGATGAAGCAGGCTGAATGTTCTTGTTAAATTTGGGTCATAGGGATCTTAAAGGATAAGAACCCAGGGAGTAATTAACATGATTTCTCTCAATATAGAGAAAATGCTTTTCACTGAGTTTCTAGGGATTCAAATATAAAAATACCAACAGGGCGAGTTAAGTTTCTTTGTGATTTAAAACTGGCTTCTTGCCTTTGAGACAGGTCTGATGGCCATAGAGTCGCTGTGCTTTCCAGAACCCAGTGGTGCTTTTCCCAGATAGGCGTTAGGAATCTGGAGTTCTGAAGGCTATTGTTGTTTGCTCTGGAAGAAACACTGCTCAGTCCTCAGAGCTCCTGTGTCCATTGTTGCAGTCACTGTGGGTCCATCTCCTTGAACATATTTTTTTCTTTTCTTTTTTCCCACTGACCCACTTTGCACTGTGTCTTTCCCCAGGAACTGGTCCTTTCTGGTGACGTTCCAAAGAATATACGATGAAATCTCACCATCTTCCCTTTTAAGGAGACTTCTGATTGTACTTCTTCCAAGACTGGTTTGTTTGTCCTGCTGGCAGTCGATGATACTTGTAATATTCTTTGCCAGTGCCGTAATTCAAATGCATCAACACTTCAACCACCTTCCTTATTCAATTTAGCCTTATTCAGCCTTCACAAACATGTGAGGTGATTGAACATGCCGTGGCTTGGGTCAGGCGCACCTTAGTCTTCCAGTGCCATCTTTTCTTTTAACACGTGAAAGAAGTCTTTCACAGCACTTTTGCCCAGTGCAATACATTGTTTGATTTCTCGATTGCTGCTTCTGTGAGCATTGATTGTGGAGACGAGTAAAACGAAATTCTGAAGTATACCTAGTGTAAATGGTTACAGGGCACACTTGTTTTTGGCAAAGGGTGATCCTTACCCTGGGAATTTTTAGTTTCCGCTTTTTTGGCATGATGTACCTCAGCTTCTCAATGGGTACTAATTGACTGGGAATGTAATTTGCAATCCTTGAACATCCTTCCACCCATTGGTCCCCATAGGCTTTGCAAGTTACATTGTTCTCCATTGAGGCTGCCCCTCTATTAAGTATGGTCAATACTCAGAGGCTCTTCTCTCAAGAGATGTGTGCATTACCAATACCCAAATCCTGTCAATCACTGTGACCTCGGGGCCTCCAGCAAGCTTGGTAAACAAGGGACCTATGTCTGCAATGGCTTTTTTATTCACTTTTTTTCCCTTTCTGAGTGGGACTTTCTAATTATTCAGTTGTGTATGCAAACACTGAAGGGGCATTAGGCGCATCAAGTAGGGCTCTGCTTTTATTAGGAAGCCCTTTTATTTTCTAAATAGAATATGTCAAACATATTCTTTCTTTTTTAGACAGTTAACCTTTCATCTCTCCTGTAGCAGAAATTCCAGTCTCTGGGGTTTGCTAATTTTGTATTTGAAATATTCTAAAGCAGAAGGAAACTGCTGTTTACAGTGCCTTCATTAAAAAGCTTTTAATTGTGTTTTGTTGCTGCATATATAGTCTGGATCCCTGCTGGGTACACTTCATTGCACCAGAAAAATACAGTATTTTTTCAAGACACACTAATAAGCCCAACCCAATTTCACTTTGACCCTGACAATTGAAGAGACGAATTACTTTTAAAGTGTTCCTACTTAGTAGGTTACAATGAAAATATGAGCTCAATAAAGCATTAAGAATGTGTTTCTTATTTTCGGAAAAAATAAAAAGATCTACATATAATACAATGATGTCACGTGTAACATGACTTGCCATGGAACACGATTAGGGCATCATGAGTTTGGTCCCTGTGTAGAGCAGTGCTGCCTGCCTTTCTCAGGCTTTGGTATATTCAGAACACTTACTAGGGCGCACTGGAAGACAGGTGAATGTACTAATGTTAAGTACTTACTGAGTAGACACCTTCTTTTTGGTTTTAATATTGAGTTCAATGTTTTTAGAAACCGCGTGTGGCTGATGATTGTTTCTGGTTGCTAATAGGGAACAGGAAAAACAGAGTGCCGTAAGAGGGACTTGTCTGGGGTCATACAGCCCGTACTCGTTGATCAGAATATGACCAAAGCAGCCTGGTCCCAGGGTTCATGCTTTTACCGCGGTGCTATGCTATCAAGGAGCCCCAGTTGCCCAAAGGTCATTAATTGGTGTGGACCCCCCACTGGTCCCTGAGAGAAAGGTGTGGCAATCTGCTTCTGTGAGAATGACACCTTTGGGAACCTTAAGGGGCGATGTATTCGGTCCTACAGCGTGTGGTTGGCTGAGTTAGAATCCACTTGCTGGCGGTGGTTGGCCTGTGCTCCCAGGGAGCCCGGTGATTGGTTCTCAAGTTCACTTCAGTTCAGCTACCTGGTGTGTGTGTCGCAGTAGAGTTACTCTCATAGGATTTTCAGCGGCTTCACTTTTGGATGTAGATCCCCAATCTTTTCTTCTGAGGTGGCCCTGAGTGGACTTGAACCCCAACCTTTTGGTTAGCAGCAGAGTGTATTAACTGTTGGCCCACCCAGGGATCCTCCTTATCTTGAATTTGGGGAAGGAAGGTAGGTGAAAACAAGAGAACTGTCATTTACATGATTATATAATTTGCATGATTGTGAGAAAACTTTGTTTTCTTCTATTTAAAATTTTTTTTCCATTATAAGCTATAAAGCCTTGTGGTTACTGTACTTTTTCTCATCTCTTTTCTTTTAAACAGATTTATTAAAATATAATTTATCAACCTTAACACTCACCAGTTTTAAGTGACTTTTAGTGTACGTCTAGAACTTTGCAATCTCCACTGCAATCTAATGTTTTCAGCTAACAAGAAACTGCTGCCACTTCGGAGCCATCCACCTCCATACCCAGCCATGGAGTGTCTAACCCACTGTCTCACCAATGTCTGCATCGTGCACATTTCCTATCAGTCGAATCCTGTAAAGCATGTTTTTTAGTCTGGATTCTTTCAGGGAGGTTTTAGATAACTAGAATTTTAGGTAAAACGGTGCATTATTTTCAGGCAAGTGCAGATGTCTTCGGCACCCGCCTCCATGAAGGCCAGGTTGATTTACTGGATGCTGCGGTTACTGATGTCACACGGTGTTTGGGTGGCCCTGCCGGAGCCCTGGAGACTTTTCCATTGAGGGGAAATAATACTCTCATCATCATCATGAGCCTCTGAGATAATTAATTTAGTATTTAGATGTGGGCTTCATGCTATTTGAAGCATTCTTTCATTGTACAGCTATGCATTTACTGGGTAGAGCGGGAGGTAGGGGACAAGATCTGTCGGTTGTATGGGAAACAATGAATCGGTTATTTCTCATAGTCTAGTTAAAAATCTTACCCCCCCCCCCCCCGGAGATTATATTCTCATGACAAACAAGTTGTGGTAGATTGTTTTGAATATTGTGCAGATACAGAATCAGTCCATTTATGTAGCTTTTTGACTTATGAGAATTAAATTTCCTTAATATGTCTAAGTCTTCGCTGTTTTATTTTTTCCCATTTTGATTCATAGCCCCTAGGCCTGTTGCTGTTTGACTTGTAAGGTTAAGTAACAGGATTACAAAGGTTCGTTCCAGGATACTGTAACAACTAGAATCGTGACATTGACTTTGTTCCTTTTTAAAAAATGACTTTGCAATACTTCCCTCAGATTCTCCGGTATATGGGTATATGCTAGATCTCACAGATCAGTATCTTTTGGGCAGGAGCATGAGCCGGACCAGGTTATGAGATTAGGAAGTATTCAGTGCTTCAGTGCTTCTACTTCTTTCATTTGATTTGTGGAGTTCCGTCCGTGATTAAATAAAAGAGAGCATTTTGAAAGTCACAGCTCCTGTGTTGTTCTCAGGTAGAAAGTGGAATCACATTATGTGTTGCGCTTGATTTAGGAAGATATCCTCTCCAAAAAGTATTAATTTCTTTTTTTTTACTTGTGTTATGTTTTTTTAATCATTTTATTGGAGACTCGTACAATTATTATCACAATCCATTTATCCATCCATCCATTGTGTCAAGAACATATGTACATCTGTTGCCATCATCATTCTCAAAGCATTTGCCTTCTACTTGAGCCCTTAATATCTGCTGCTCATTTTTCCCCTCCCCACTCCCCCTGCTTACTGAACTTGTTAACAGTTTAAGGAGTAAGGGGTCCTGCTCCAGTAGGGAGCCATGAATCAAGCTGCCAACTGCAAGGCCTGTGGTTTAAAATTGCCACAGTGTTTCCATAGAAGAACAATGGTGGACCCTGCTTCAGTAAAGATTTAAAATCTCCAAAAGCCCAAGGGGCAGGTCTGCTCTGTCCTTCTGAGTTCCTATGAACCAGGATCAACTCAATGGCAGTGAATTGTTTTCAGTGCACCGACTGAGTACCTCTTGTGAATTGGAGCAGCCTGGCAGCACTGTGGATTAGACATTGGGCTGAGAACTGCAAAGTCAGGAGTTAAAACCCATCGCAAGCTCTGCAGGAGAAAGATGAGACTGTGTACTTCTGAAAAGATTTATTTTTGGAAATCCTGTATAGGGTCATTATGAGTTGGAATTGACTCGGTGGCAGTGGGATTAAGAATTGGGCTGCCACAGTCAAAGTTGGCACTTTGATCCCACCAGCCACGCCTCAGAAGAAAGATGAGACTGGCCACTCTTCATGAAAGTTTACAGTCTCCGAAACCCTACGGAGCAGTGCTCCTCTGTCCTCTGGGGGTCCCTGTGTGTTGGAATCAGCTTGATGGCAGTGACTTTTGGTTTTTATTATGAGCCAGGGGACACAGCAGTGAATGAACGAATGTACCTGCTATAAGCATGGCCAGGGAGGGAGCGAACAGGGAAGTTCTCTGATGCGGCGAAATAGGCGCCAATAGGAAAGCCCGGGAAGAACCTGAGGCCTCTTGGAGGTAGCCGTCTCTCCATAGGAGAAAGCCATTTCAGCCAGAGGGCCGGCACACCAACGCCCTGGGACATTCTGGAAGCCAGCCTGTCCTTGGAGACGGGCTTCAGGAAGAAGCGATATAGAGGGCGCGGGAAGGAAGGAAGTGGGTGTAGCGGGGGAACCCAGGCAGGCCATCTAGGCCCTTAATGGACCTTTCTAAAGACATCGTTTTGTTTACTCGGAATGAAGCCCGGAGTCCAGTGGGGAACTCTGAGCATTTTCCTCTCCCTGGTGAGAATAACGGTCTTCTTGCTGGGCACGAAGAGAGTACCCTGCTCCTGTGTTTAGGGCAACCACCAGTCATCAAATTGATGGTTCCTTTTGTTGTGTCTTCCATTAGGTCTCTCTCACACATGTCAGGTTGGAGAGAAGTTTGAATTAAAAACAAGCGTTTTACAAAGTACTCACCTTGCAGCGGGTGAGGTGTTCCCTTGCCTTCCACCGAGGGAGGAGAGATCGTGTCACATGAAACAGTAACCCTTTCTTTTGCTCCACGTGCTCCTAGGCGCCGAAAGCACACATGTGGTTTCTTTCTGATGGCGTTTTTGGAATTTTCCTTAAGACAGATCTGTGTTAAATTCCCCAGTGGATACTCTGATCTGTATTTAGTCTCAGATTCTGACAAGAAAGGCAAACCTCCCCGAGATGGGAGGCCAGGTCTTTCTGCTGTTTGCTTTAGGTCTGGAAGATCAGGGATGTTTCATAACTTGGTGCCAGCAGAGAAGGGATGATTGATATGGGGTTTTATAAGGTGGCAAAGCAGAGCTAAACCTGGGGAAGGGGGTGTCATTTAGCATGACAGACACAGCAAAAAGAAGAAGAACTCTGTTGTTTTTGCAAAGGCAAAGTGAGATGTGTTGTGTCGTGTCCTGTCCGTTTTCCTCACCTCGCCACTCCCACCCCCCACCGCCATGGTCCTGGCTGTGGTTTTTATGTTCAGCACAGAAGTTCAGGAACCGACTTCCAGCCCCAGCACCTGTGTGGCAGCGACCCAGGCCTACCTTGCAACATCCTCTGCTTTTACTGTGTCGAGCAGATCAGGTGACATTTCTTTATACGCACTTACACTCCCTTCTGTTCATCCATCAATCCATAGCTTTTCATCCATACTGAGCACTTCTGTGCACCCACTGGAGTTGTGGGAATTAAAAGGAAAAGCAATATGGACCCAAATATCTCAGAGGAGAATCTGTTTTTCAGGGCCAAGGACACCAGCCTTTCTTTGTTTAGAGGCCTCGATGAATTCAGGAGCACAGTTTTGCAGACTTGCAAGAAGCTGGTGCCCCATAGCACCCGTCATGGAGAATAAAGAAATGAACAGTTGATTTCAGTGGGGTGTCCGTGTCCTATTTATAGAATACCATGTTTTCATCCAGGGCCATTCAGGTAATTCTCATTTTGAAACTAACATCTGCCCAGCAGACTCTGGCTTCTGACATCTGGCTTCCACTTGCTGCACAGTGGAGACACTTGGACTAATTTCTCCATCCTTGCAGTGGGAAGGTGCCTGTTTCTGGAATGCGCTGAAGGCAGGGGTGGGGTGGGGTAGCATATGATAGGAAAGCATGTTGAAAACAAAACCCAGAGAATCAACATGCTCATTGCATTTTATTATTCATTGAGCTCACAAGTGAATATTTCCTTGCAGGACTTGACAACTGTTTGGGTTTGGGTGGGTGGTTTTTTTTTCTTTTCTTTTTTTAGTTTACCTCTTTTCTCCTCTCCATTCAGAAGAATGCTTTTCTGCCTTTCTGGACAAAGTCTCCCTGTTCCCAGACCCAGCATCTCTGGCTATCATCACAGCTGTGGCGTGTGAGGCGTGTTAGTCTCACAACTGACGTGCTCACCATATTGCCACGCATGGGGCTCGTCAGTGTAGGCCTCCAGTCTGGGTCCTAGTCTCCCCTCTGGCCCCTGGTTTCGATCAGGGCTACTGTGTACACGAACGCCCATTAGGAAGGCCATGGCCTTTTTTCTAATAGCAGAACAAACCCAAAAGAGAGACTTGATCAAACCACCAGGGAATAGAGGCTTAGATTCCCAATTGATTTTCTCAACAGCAGATTTTGTCTTCACCAGGCTCTACAAATAGGTTTGCCCTAGTGCCATAGTGGTTCCACATTGGGCTGCTAACTGCAAGGTCAGCAGTTTGAACCCACCAGCCTCCCCTCTGGAACACGATGGAGGTTTCCACACCTGTAAAAGAGTTACAGTCTCAGAAACTTGCTGGGCAGTCCTGCCAGGCCGCGGTGAGCCAGAATCAACTCAATGGCAGTGAGTTTGGGCTGGGTTTTCTTTCTCCTACGCAACTGGTGTTGAGGTAGTTCAGAATGTGCAACCTCAGGTGTCGAGAGGGGCAGCAATTGCTTGGAAAAGGTGGTTGGCAGGGGTCCCCTTGGAATGGCAGTCTTGTGCTGACTCAGAGATGGAGCTGGCCTTCTTGGATCATGGTGGTGTGTATGCATTTGTGAAAACACTATTGTGTTTGTGTTGGTCTGGCAAAACTTTAGCTCCTTGCTTTTTTTTTTTTTAACAGTGACAATCACTGAAAATACCACAGTCTCTCAGCTCCTTAACCTGAGCAAAGTATTTTAGCTTGGTGCATTATCTTGATGATCTCTTCTCCAGAAAGTAAAACCTGGCTAGCGTGTTGACTTCAGGACCTGTCAAGAAGAAACCAAATAAATAAATAAGAAACCAGCCCTACCCTCCACCCTCCACCCTCTACAGCTTGCAAATCAGTTGCTTCTACCTCTGCTATTGGAGCAATTTACACCCAACTGAGGAGACTACAGGAGGTTCCTAAACCACTGAGCATGAATTGATTGACAGCTGCTGTCTTCAAGTACAACAGAGATGGAGTGAGGGCTTATACAGACTCAGTGGGGTGGGACTTCCCTGTGAATGCTGCTTTATGTCTTTTCAGCCAGAAGCCATTTACATCTGCCCACCATTTGAAATCCCCTTTGACTTTCGACTTCTTACAAAAGGAACTCAAACAAGGGTTGCTGAGGCCATGCATGGCATCATGGCATTTTCCTCATTGCCCCCAAATGCACTTTTTTTGGATGTTTTGTGAGCAAGATCTTAAGGAAAGTCGGTCTTTTCAAATTAAAGTTTTTCAAACCTTACTATGAAGTAAGAGGATGAGAAATTTTTATAATGAATTGTGGGTACAGGGGGCAAAAGGCATGGTTATAAATGCATCTTTGCCCTTTGAACAAACCAGGTCTGTGTATAACTTGCTCGTAGTGCCAGATGATTAGTCAATTTTTTTAAAGAAGAAAATTGATAGATACCCAATAATAGGCAATAACCAAAAAAAAGCATTTCCCAGGATAGTTCAGTGTTATGTAGGAAGTGATGGTATGAATGAATTTAGAACTATGATATCCGACTATTGAAGACAAAGAATTTACAGATTAACTTATCAGTTTAAAGAATTATATAGGGTTTTAAAACTTTGCTTCATTACTTTGTTTTTGTATCAGGCGGGGATACAGCACTGCTTTAATGAATATGCATCATAAATTTTCACAGCAAAATACAATACACTTCAAAAGTCAGTGTATTTTGCAGTTGGATTATGCCATTTCCTTACAACAAAAAAATGGTCAGCCTGCCCTTGATCTCATTATCATATTTTCACACTATGTGAGAGGATTATCTCCTGGCATGCAATTATGTTGAAACAATTATGCAGCCATTGTGATGACCATCTAACCCACATGATTGAATTCACCATTGAGTGTATGAGTCTTTGTATCTGAAAATTGTTTTAAAAGAGAGAGAGTTGAAAAATGTTTCTGGTTATTTAAAAAGTCTGGCTGGAATACTCCGTATCATCCTAAAAATAGCACTTTGGAGAAGTTGGTCAGAACTAGGAGACCACGTTAAAACGGGCATCACGGGAGGTTTATAAAGATGAGGCAATTCTGCTGCTTCTCAGCACCTCTTCCAAATAGCCATGTAATTTTCCAATCATGATGTGTTGAGGCCGCATTTTCCAAACCCTGACCCAGTTTTGCAATGCACTTATTCAAGAATGTTTATTAAGAACCTCCCTACTTATCACGAACGCTGTAAAATTGTCTAGTAGTCACCACTTAAAATGTTGACATTGTAGCATACAGCAAGAGGAGATCATGTAGCATCTTACTAATGGCCTCACTAGTACCATGTATTATTTCATCATTAAACTTTCGCATTTTGAAGACAGGATCCCTACTAGCGGAGTGGTGGGCAGTAGTCCACAAGGTCTGTAGTTTGAAACTACTCAGCTCTGCACAGGAGAAAGATGAGGCTTTCTACTCCTGTAGAGTTAAAATTTCCGAAACACCTAGCAGTTCTACAGGGTCGCCACAAGTCAGCATTGACTCCCTGACAGTGTGTTTGGTTTGGTGGTTTTTTTGTTTTATTGCGTGCCCTTAAACACACATAGGTGAGCATCTACTGTGTGGCCTTCACACTCCAGGATGCTAGCGATAAAGCAAGGAACGTAATAGGCAACTTTCTACCCTCTCTGTGATACATTTTGTCTTTCACATCTACATTTTAAAAACCATTTTACAATCATTCATATGGATATGAGTAATCTTAATGGTTGTAGAGCTAGCTGACCCCCATGTTCTTTTGTATTGAATCTTTCAGCATAAAAGAAGAAATAATTGTTTAAAAGAGTCTAAAAGGAATGCTCAAACAGATCCACTCTCATTGTAAAGTGATACAAGAAAGTTTAGGCAAAATTACATTAAAGACCAACCGGCCCAGCTAGTCAGCATTGTTATGCAGTGACACAAATTCTGATTAGCCCAAGAGCAAAGAGTGTTGAATAAATAAATATTACAAGGTTGGATTGTTAGATTTCTCGGGTGGGAAGTAACCCTGGTTCTTGGCTTCCTACTAGAAAAAATTCACGCCGAAGCCTGGTTTGTGATCCAGGTGGGTTTTTATAAAGGACGAAGAAGTTTCAGGTTTTACAGTCTCAAAAGAGAACACGCTATTTCGGGAATGCTTGCCAAACTGAGAGGAAGCCATGCAGGGGCTCACCACTGAATATGGGCAACCTGGTGGGACTGCTCACCCACATGTGGTGACCTGAGGCCAGGGAGACCGCGCGTGGACCAGCAGGGCTCAGGAGCAGGGTCAAGGACAAATGGGAGAGAAACCAAAGGGCCAGAAGGGCGAAATGAGCCGGCGGTCCTGCAGCCAAGGTATTTAAAAGCTTGATGGTATTGGTAGACCCCATTGACTGAACTAAGCCTACCTGAGCCTAGTTTGGGCCGCCCAGCCTGGGGTGGTGGGGGTGAGGGGGGCACTGAATTGGAGCATGCCCAATTAAAGGGTCCTTATAGGTGTTTAATGCTTGCCTGATTCCTTCCCAACTTTCTGTAGGGGGCCTCGGGCATGGGGAGGGACAACCCTGCCCCTATCCTGCTACCTAACAGTATTTGTTCATATCACAACAAAAAAACCGGAAGTCTTAGCTAGGAAGTTAAGACCAGGATACCTCAAATACCCCTTTCCTCAAAGAAGTAGGTCAGTGTCCATTTGATTATTGCCTATAATAAAGAATTACTACCCCCCAAAAGAATAAGTAAATGCGATGCTTGAAGTAGTTAAGCCTAATACTTAATGATGCTGGACACCAACTAAATTATTAAAATAAATCATAAACACTTATCTAGAATTAATTTGAGATATTTCCTCCTATAATTATTAAACAAGACAATTATGAGAGCTCCTTTTTGACCTATTTTAAATTTATTCTGGTTTTTAAATATTTTCTGCTGCTCAATTTAAGCTTTCCTGTTTTATTAGGGTTTTATGGGAGTGGTAGGGGGTCCTGTGTAGCTGTTTTTCTACCTAGGGAAGTCAGGCTCAGTGGCTATAGGAAGGCAGCACAGATGAATCATTTCCTGGGGGCTTGGATGGGAGTGGGGAGTGGGGGAAGGAGTCTACAACAGTGGTTAGAAACGGTCCAGGGTTGTTGGTGGTGATGAATGCAAAACCTTTCTTACTACGATTGTGCTGTTGAATTGTATGATATGTTAACTATATCTCAGTGAAAGTACTTTAAAAAGCCAGACTATTGCACATACTCATTTTTTATATAGTGTTTTCTGTCTGAAAATACTGTTTTTCTAGCATAATGCGCTCACCTTTAGTTTTTGAAGCAAGTTAATTAGCTCATTGCCATTGAGTTGGTTCTGACTCACAGTGACTACATAGACCAGAGTAGAACTGCCCTTGTGGACTTTTTCCAGGAGTAGAAAACCTCGTCTTTCTCTTACCTTGTAGTTAGCAGCCCAACCTGTAGCCACTAGCCACCAGCAAAAGAACAAGGTAGTCTCTGGCCTTGCTTCAGCCATTGAGATTCAGAAATTGAGACTAAGTAGCCCCGAATACTCACAAGAAAGAAAAGATTGGGGGTGGGGGGACCACTGGTAGTATTAATTTGGGGCCTAGAGTTTTTTGTTTTGTTTTGTTTTGTTTTACAGTGAATACTTTTATAAGTAAGAAAAGCTTTAAAATCAAAGGAAGATATCTGATTAATTTTTTCTTTGCTACTAAATGAATGATCAATTGCCATTGGCCCTATTATTTTAATTTTTAAAAGTTCATAGAGCCACTGCCCTTGAATTTATTCCACCTCATAATGAAGCTAAAGGGCAGAGTAGAAGTGCCCCCTAGGGCTTCCAAGGCCATGGATCATTTTGGAATCAAAGAGCCTTAGCTTCCTCCTGAAGATTGGCTGGTGAGTTTGACCCTCACACCTTGTGATTGGTAGTTTAACCCACCATGCTTCCAGGGCGTCTGAAGTTGGTATAGATATTACTAAAGGGTTAAGATCTGTTTTTAACCAAGAAATTACACTAGAAATTAATTGTCTAGTAGAAGCTTATTTGTAGCTATCAGGCAGGAGAGGCTCAGCCTTGCACCGGACACGAAACTAGGTTTGTAATCCACATAGTAGGAGCTTCCTGTGTGACTGGGGCTCCGTGCAGAACTAAACTGGCCCTCTGAATCTTCTCATCAGTAAAATAGTGTGCATTAGATTACATCTCTTGTGCTTTCATATTCTCTGAGTGGATGATTTATTTTTGGAAAACAAACGTTAAAAACAATACTTTTATTGGGGGCTCTCACATCTCCTATCACAATCCATACATTCCTCCAAATGTCCCCATAATTTTCAAAGCTTTCTTTTCCCACTTGAGCCCCTGATATCAGCTCCCCATTTCTTCGCCCTCCCTCCCTCATGACCCCTTGATAAGTTATAAATTATTTTTCCATATCTTACATTGTGCTCCATCACCGCTCACCCACTTTTCCATTATTCGTCTGAACTTTTTTTTTAATGACAAATCATACTAGCCCATCACCATCAAGTTGATTCTGACACATAATGACCTTAATCAGGCAGGTTAGAATTGTCCCATAGGATTTCCAAAACTGTCATCTTCACATCAACCAACTGCCACAATTGTCCCCTGAGGATTGGGTGGTGGAATTGAACCCCTGACCTTTCATTTGCAGTCTAGCAATTAACCACTGGGCCACTAAGATTCCACAAATCATATCCTAGAAGAATAATCATTTTCCCTTTTGACCTTTACAAGAAAACCTGGAAATGATTTTTTCTATTTTTCCTCTTTATCCCATATTTTGTCATTTACTTTCAGAAATTCAGATTTTTATGCCTAAAGATATTATTTTCTGTATCCTTATTAGTACTTAGGTTAATAGGGCAGCAATCAATGTTATTAGAATGAGTTTTTATTTACATTAAAACTACGAGATAAAATTGTGGGAGAGAGGGATTTTTGCTTTATTTTTTACTTTTGCTTTTTTTCCCCCAAGTGATTTTATTTGAGGCTCGTACAGATATTATAACAATCCATAAGTCAATTATATCAAGCAGACTTGTACATATGTTGCCATCATCATTTTCAACACATTTATCTTTCTATTTTAGCCCTTGGTAGCAGCTCCTCATTTTTCCCTCCCTCCCAGACCTTCTACCCTCATGAACTCATGAGAAGTTATACATGATTATTATTTCATATCTTATACCCTCCGCTGTATCCCTTCACTCATGTTTCTGTTATTTGATGCTGGGGAGCGGGGGCGGGAAGGTGTATGTGTGCTAGACATCATTACTATTGCTTCTCCCTTTCCCCCCCTCCACCCATCCTCATGGTCTAGCTATTCCTATTTCTGTTTCTGAGGGAGTTAATGTTCTGGATTCCATGTATTGAAAGTTCTTATCTGTACCAATGTACATATTCTGGTCTAGTAGGATTTGTGAGGTAGAACTGGGGTCATGATAGTGGGGGGAGGAAGCATAAAGAACCAGAGGAATGCTGTGTGTTTCATTGGTGCTATACTGCACCTTGGATGCCTCATCCCTTCTGTGTGGCCCTTTGGGAGGCAATGTCCAATTGTCTACACATGGGCTTTGAGTTTCCACTCTGACCCGTCTCCTTCACATTGATAGAATTGTTTGGTTTTGATCTTCTGATACCCAATCATGTCAACGTCTCGTGATCTTGTGATCTTTGCGCCCCTGCTAGGTAGCCACTTTATCTTCAAGCCTTTAAAACCCCAGATTCTATATCTTTTAATAGCCAGGCACCATTAGCCTTCTTCACCACATTTTCTTATTCATCCATTTTGTCTTCAGGTATTCTGTAGGGAAGGTGTTTCTGCAGAGAGCATATTTCAGGCTTCTTTTTTCCTAATAAATGTGGATTCATCCTCAGATATTGAATATTTTCCCTTTCTAATCTGCCTTGTCTTGGCACAAGGGACTCCATTTTGAGTTTGGCGCCTCCACCTTAGCTCTCAGAACTCACCCCTCGCTGGCCTCCCCTCCCCTCGCTGAAAACCACAAGTTCTGAGAACCATACATCCCCAGAGCCAGGATGTTCTTTGAAGATACGTGTACTCCACCCGTCCCTGACGTATAGATAGTTTGACGATCGCTTCCCGTGTGAAACCCCTGTGCTGTGCGCACGTCTCTCCAGCTGTGCCTGCCAGAAGGGGTATAACAACGCCGCCAGAACTTCCCCCTGCGCGGCTTCAATGGCTCAATACCCTGAGTTGCTGAGCCCGCCCGCAAGCTTCTCAATAAAGCCTGCTTCTAAAACTCTGCCAATTGGAGCTTTGGTTCTGTTTCGCACCCCAATAAACCTTACATTCTTTGTGCCGAAACCCGATATAGGCGTGTGGCTCCCCCCTCCTTTGGGGATCCCCTCAGAGCCCCCTATCTCTCCTAAATCTCCAGGACCTTTAGGTGCAGCGCCTGGAATAGGCGTGCTGCTCCCCCCTCCTTTGGGGGTCCCCTGAGAGCCCCCCTATCCCCTTGCCTTCCGTGCTTGGACATGTTCAAAACCAGTCTAGGGCTCCCCTGGTGAGCCTTTCTCTCTCTCTCCCGCACTCCCTCTCTCTGTCTCCCTTTAACTCCCTCCGGACTAGGTTTCAGCTTTTGAGCTCAGGCGGGAAGACTAGTCCACGTCCCTTTTTCCTTACAGGACCTGTCACAGATAGAGACCTGCCTGGGCTCTTTCTCGGCAGACCCTCTAAGTTTATTAAAGAACTTACCTACATTTCCCAAACGCATGATTTAACCTGGCATGACATCCAAGTGATCCTTGCTTCCACCCTCACCTCCGAGGAACATGTGCGGGTGTCCGATGCCAGCTGCCAGCTAGCAGACAAAGACCATGCTATTGACCCAAATGTCCCCTTGGGGCCGCATGTCATCCCACTAGAGGACCCCGATTGGAATTACCAGGTCACTTCCTCATAGAAACCTCATGCTCAGATACCTCATTAGAGGTCTGGAAACAGTCTCTAACAAGGTTGTCAACTATGACAAACTGAGAGAAGTTACTCAAAAGGCAGATGAGAACCCTGCTCTTTTTCTTAACCGCTTCCAGGAGGTACTCACAAAGTACACTCGTTTAGACCCAGGGTCTACAAGCCGGGCCTCCATCTTAGCCTCTCACTTCATCTCTCAGTCAGCCCCTGACATCAAAAAGAAACTGAAAAAGGCTGAGAGGGGCCCTGAAACCTCTATATAGGATCTGGTAAAAATGGCATTTAAAGTTTTCAATGCCCGGGAGGAGACGGCTGAGGCCACTCACCAGGCGAGGGTCCAACAGATGGTTAGCCTCCGTTCCCAAGCCTTGGTAGCAGCCCTAAGGCCGGCAGGTAATCCTGCCCATCGCCACACTCCCCAGGGGACCTAGCGCCTACTGCCAGGAGCCTGCTTCAAATGTGGCTGGGACGGCCACTGGGCAAAAGTTTGCCCCAACCCCAAGCCTCCTACTGAGCACTGCCCGCAGTGCAAACGGCCAGGCCACTGGAAGTCGGACTGCGAAACCCTGGCTCTGCCCCCGGCCCCGCAAAGCCGAGGCACCGAGATCCAGGACACTCCACACGCAGAGCTGCAAGGTATGGAGCTGCTGGGATTTATGGACTAAAGAGTCCCTGGCTCCTCGACTCCGGTCACCCTTGCAGAGCCCAGGGTCATGCTCCAGGTAGCGGGAAATCCATCTCTTTCTTGGTGGATACGGGCCTTACTTTCTTCGTTTTTGCCCTCTCACTCGGGCCCTAATTCCCCTTCCCAGGTCTCAGTTATGGGAATAGACGGGCCCCCCTCCACTCCGCAGAAGACAAAACCTCTCTTTTGCCAATTTAGTCAACTCCCATTTTCTCACTCCTTTTTAGTTATCCCCTCGTGCCCTGCTCCGTTGCTGGAAAGGGATATTTTAACCAAGTTACATGCTGTATCTCCTCCAGCCAGCAACGCTCTCCCCTTTATCGCCCTCTTAAGTCAGGCCACCTCCACAACCTCATCCCCACCCCCAATCAGCTAGTTGATACCTGAAGTGTCTCCTGAAGTCAGGGATATTAGTACACCCGCATTGGCAAGTCACCACGAGCCCATCCTAATTAAGCTAAAAAACCTAATATGTACCCTAACCGTCCCCAGTTTCCAATTTCAAAAACCCACCGACTAGGCCTAAGGCTACTTTTATTGCAAACAAAATTAAATTGTTAGGCAGACCCAAGCAGAAGTAAGGAAAGAGTTAAAGTTTGTGCAAGATAAAGTTAAACTGAGTCAGAAAACTGAGTATGCCCCAAACCAGTAAAGAAAGATAAGGAATGTGATAAAAAATGTGATGAGGATGTGGCAAAGATGTTGAGAGAAATGTGAGGAGTATGTGATGATGTGATGAGGACGTGATGTGATGGAGAAGGTGATAAAGTTGAAATTGTTCTGAGTGATAACGAAATTGAGATTGTTCTAGGTGGTAAGCAAGTTGCGATTGTTCTGGGCAAAACTGTTCTAGGTTTGCAATAAGAACAGAAGAAGGCGGGATGATCCCAACCTTGCATAAAGTTCAGCTTAACCAAATGTTCCACTTCTGTGCCCTGCAGCTTTGGGGAGAAACCACAGCTTCAGCATATAGCTGCCTTTTAACTCTTCAGTGTTAGCTATAAAATAAAAAATGGGGGATTATAGAGAATCACTGAGTTTTAACTGAAATGTATTGGTGACTCTCTTAAGAAACTGTGTCTTTATGTTTTCCCAAGTTCTGAGCCGCAATGAGTAAACTTAAAACACATCTGCCCTTGTTAAGATAAGATTAGTCCCAAGGAATTGTTTGTGCTTAGAGCAATTCTATCAGGATTCACGCAGTTTCCTCGGCGCTATTATAATGCTTCCACCCAGCTGTGCAGCTCCACCAGTGCCCTCACGCAAACTCAAGCTGCCCCAAGTGGATACTTTTTTTGGTGCAACGCACTTTGTCCAGAGTATTGTACCCCAACATGACAACTCACCACCTTTGCCTTCTGGTCACCCTAATTCCACAACTCACTATTCACACACCGGCCGAATTCCAAAGCATATACACCCAAGCCCACCTTCCCCCAACAGGAAGAACAAAAAGAACAATTTTTCTTCCGTTGGTCACAGGACTATCGCTCGCCTCCTCAACAGTAGCCTTGGGACTAAGCGGAGGGGCCCTGGCACATTCAGTCCTAACCACGGACAGGCTAGCCCTGCAATTCCAACTGGCCGTAGATGCCTCCGCCGAATCTCTAGCTTCATTGCAAAGACAAATAACCCGTTGCCCAAGTTTCTTTACAGAAACGCTGCACTTTAGACCTCATCACGGCTGAAAAAGGAGGAACTTGCCTCTTCCTTCAGGAAGAATGCTGTTACTACATCAATGAGTCGGGAGTAGTGAAAACCAACATGCGAACCCTGAATAAACTAAGCCATGAACTGCGAAACACCGGACTAAAAATGGATGGGACCTCATCCTGATGGAGCTCTTCCTTGTACCCCTTCTTAGCCCCCATATTAGGGCCCATAATTTTAGTTACAATTTTACTTTTAATTGCCCCTTGCCTTATCCAGCTCTTGCAGAGTCGACTCCGTGAAATCACCCGCATAGCAGTCCACCAGATAACGTTACAGCAATACCAACCTCTCCACCCTGTGCCAGGGCAGAAATCCCAGTACTCTGCTTAAAAACTCCACCACTTTTCACAATAAGGCAGAGTCTGGTATGCCTGGTCTTGGCACAAGGGACTCCATTTTGAGTTCGGCGCCTCCACCTTAGCTCTCAGAACTCACCCCTCGCTGGCCTGCCCTCCCCTTGCTGAAAACCACAAGTTCTGAGAACCATACATCCTCAGAGCCAGGATGTTCTTTGAAGATACGTGTACTCCACCCGTCCCTGACCTATAGATAGTTTGACGAGAAGCCCCTGTGCTGTGCGCACGTCTCTCCAGCTGTGTCTGCCAGCAGGGGGTATAACAGCGCCGCCAGAACTACCCCCTGCGCGGCTTCAATACCCCGAGTTGCTGAACCCGCCCGCAAGCTTCTCAATAAAGCCTGCTTCTAAAACTCTGCCAATTGGAGCTTTGGTTCTGTTTCGCACCCCAATAAACCTTACATAATCTCTCTCTTTTCCGCATCCCCAGTTTTTTCTTATGATGCTGTTCTTCTCATAATGTTTTCTCACAGCCCAAATAATAAATACATTCGAGAGTCCTTGACTTGACCCTGAGGGAACTGGCTGCTCATTCTCGTCGCACCATCTGCTGATGTGTGCCTCTCCTGCTTCTCGATAACGTCCAGGTATCTGAATCATTTCCATCTTTGTAGGTCAGGGAGGTAGGTTCAAGCGCATCTTCAATCCATACTGTGGTGATAACCGTTGTTCTTATTGAGCGTTATCATATATACCCCAATGCATGCCACTGTGCCAGCAGATTATGGGTTCTTTCTCCAACTAGATGATCATGTTCTGAAAGCAGGTGAACTCTTTATTTACTAACCCTTAGTGGGTGTTTTGGGTATGGCTTGATGAAGTGGGGTTGTTTTGTTTTGAAGGAAACTTGGCGGCACGGTGGTTAATGCTCAGCTGCTAACTGGAAGGCTAATGGTGTTCATTCCACCAGTTGCTCTTTGGGAAAAAGCTACGGCAGTCAGTCTGTTTCTGTGAGGATTACAGCCCGAGAAACCAAGTGCAGCAGTTCTATTTTATCTGGCAGCGTCTCCATGAGTCAGAATCGACTTAATGGCAAGGGGTTTTATCGGCTGTTTGAAAGAGCCTAGTAATACAATGGGTAAGTGCTTGTCTGATACCCACAAGGTCAATGGTTCAAACCCACCTGCTGCTCCACCGGAGAAAGATGTGGCAGCCAACTCTTGTAGAGATCCCTGCATTGGAAACCTGGGGGTCATTCTAATTTGCCCTACAGGGTCACAGTGAGTGTTTTGGATTCAGTTTTTATTAGATGCTTAATATCCCCAGTTGATGAGAGCAGTTTGCTCAAATTAATAGAATGAGTAAGCGGTAGAGCTAGGGTTTGAACACCAATTTTAGTAGTTTGTGACCAACTACTAACCTACAATTGGCAGTTCAAAGCCATCTCAGGGTGCTTTAGGAGGAAATCCTAAAGATTATTGTCAAGAAGGCCCTCTGGAGCACCGCTATTCTCTTTCACATGGGACTGGACTCAGTTGATAAAAGTTTGGGGGCGGGGTGGGCAGGGTGGAGGGCTGTTTATTATCTGTGCTATTTTTGTGGGCCAGGCTCCAGATATTAAAGAGAGATAGATCGTGTAGGCAAATAATTATATGTCTGATAAAAATGCAGTATAGTTTAATATGTAGAAAACACCTTTGGTGGGCCACAGAACGGGGTGGACAACTGTTCTTGAGGGAATCCAGGGATAGTTCATGGTAGTGGGAGTCATTCGGGCATGCATGCCTAAGAAGGCGGAGTGCTTCTCTTCGCTTCCTCGGGGCTGTGGGTTAGAGCAGAGTGTATCGTTGTTGCACATATAAGCTGGATGGAGTTAGGCTTTCAGGGTTCAAATCTTGGTTCTACTACTTTATTTGTTCTGTCAACTTGAGCAAGTTACACTTCGTTTTTTATGCTTCCTTTTTCTCAAATGGTAGAAAGTGCTTTTCTCAAATGGTAGGGGCTTCCTGCTCCTGTAAAACGCTCTGCCCTGCCCTTTAGGGGTCTCTGTGAGCTGACATCAACTTGATGGCAGTGTTTTTTGTTTTGTTTTTTTCTTAGAGTAAAAGGTGATAATAACAATGATGATTTCCCCCTAGATGCTGTACGGGGGTGGGCAGGAAGGCTTTAAATGAACTAATTTCAAGTAATGCATTTATAACAGCAAGGCGTAATAGTGGTTAGTTATTATTTTTATATCTACATTGATTAATTTTCACAGTCACATGTATACAGAAGGTGCTCAGTGAATATTTTCTGATTGGTTCGCTCTTACCACTGATGTTGGCCAGTTTTACCTGCCACAAAAGCATAGCCTTATTTCACAGCAATATGCTACTTTTTTTTGAGGGTATGGTGTGTGTGTGTGTGTGTGTGTGTGTGTGTGTGTGTTGATGGTGATATGTACTGCATTCATTTTGGCTCACTAGGGGAAATTTTCCAAATCTGAGATCAATGACCTGAAACTCCTTGTCTGCTGTGATTTCCAGCTGCCTAAATTTTTGATACAGGCTGCCGTAGGCAGTGTTTGCAGATTTGTTGCATGAGGAATCAGTACATAGCACACCTTGTAGCCTCGCATCTCTTGGGTAGGACTCAGTTTCTTCTGCACTGACATGTATGTGAAATTAATGGCTGGGATGCAGGAAACTCTATGACCTTTTAACATAAATCAACTCATATTATTTAAAATTACCTCTTCTGTAATGAGCAGGTTTGTTTTTCTCCCGCTTGCAGATATATAATGCCTATTGCTTCACAAATTATGAACTATGAATATTTACTTAACATATAGCAACACCTTCATCTTAAAATTCATAGCATTTTTGCCAGAAACGTAGATTATTGCCAAGTCCTTGTTAGGTAGTTCTTCTTACAGGGCTTGTCTTTTATTATTAATGTCACGGTAGTTTTTCAGAATAAATTGCATTAAAGGTACAGAAAAAACAAAGACTCCTTTATATACTGCATATCTGGCTATTGAAACTATAATTGACTAATAAATATGAAGGTACTATAAGGCCATGATTTGTACTATTAATTACATGGTAGGTTTTTCTGTTATGATCTATATTTTTTAAGCATTTTAAAGTAAAATATTAAGAGTTATTCCTAAAGACTAAATACAAAATCATTACTAGAATAATAATGTAAGCAATTATAATTGTACTTCGACATAAATATGCCAGAGCTTTTTGTCTTGGTGTCTAAATAGGCGTCATCAACACTTTTTCATGTGTTCTCACCATGTACCTTGGGGATAGGTAGAGAGGCTGTTCTACTGATTTTACAGATGGGTAAACTGAATCACAGAGTAGTTAAACGATTTGCCCAGGGTTATGTAGTAATTAGATATCTGTATTTGTGCTCTGTTCATTAGATTATTCTGCTACTCAAAACACTTAATCCAGTAAGCATATATATTATTTATACTTCTATAAGTTGTTCCCTATAAGAAGAGCCTTTTGTAAGAAGGTCTCAAACATAACAGTAGCTGTGGGGATGGGGCAGGCGTAGGCGGTCCTTCCTTCCCCTGTAGACAGGGACCACTGAGTGAGAGCCAATTCAGTGGCACCTACCAACTGCAACATAGACAAGATGCATGTTGCTTCTAAAACATTCAAAATGCCATCTTTTAACTCCATTTTCCTTGATATTTTAGTAAGTTGGGTCTAATTTCTAGTCACTAACAAATGTGTCCTCCCAACGCAGAGTACTGGCATGTGTGTTTGATTCATGTATTCATTCATTGTATTCATTCTGGGGGGAGGGGGAACGACTCACTCCATTTCAAACCAGCCACCTTTAAAAAGAGTAACTTAGAAAATCCTCTGTTGTCCCATTGATTCCAACTCAGGCAGCCCTAGGGAAGAGAAGAAAGCTGCAGCCCTGGGTCTCTGAGAATAGAAATCTTTGCCGGAGCAGACGGCTCGGCCTTCTCAGGCACAGTGACTGATGGATTGGAACCACCAGACTCCTGGTTAGCAATCCAAAACTCCATCCGCTGCACCAGAGGGCCCCTTGGTTATGTTCAATCGCAAACTTTAGCATGAAGCTCCTTTACAGGGCTTGTCTTGTATAAATAGTTAAAAATTTTCCCCTGTCCAAGGCAAGATTTTCTTTCTGCTCCCAGAAAGACTTAGGGTGGGGAGTTGATCCTTTGCACCTCAGCAAGTTCCTTACAGCAGAGTTTGTAAAGGAGCTAAAAACTGAGCACGTCACACACACCCATCGTTGAAACTGCTAGTGTGCCTGCTGCTGCAAAGTCCAGCTGTCAGTTTTATTTATTTCCGTGTTATTAGAATCAAGTGGTTATTAGTCTACAGGTAGTGATGTAATGCACGAAGTGGTTGCGTGTTAGGTTGCTGACTGCAAGGTAGGCCGTTCAAAACCGCCCCCTGTGCCCCCCGAGAAAGACCGGCCTTTCTGCTCCTGGAAATTGTTTGGCTTTCTAAAAGCAAAGTTACAGTCTCCGAAGCTCACAGGGGGCAGTGCTCCCCTGTTCCTCCGGGTGGCCCAGAGTCCACTTTAACTATATGGCAGTTTTTTCTCTTGGTTTTGGTATTCTGTTTTTAATAATTTAATATCACAAATAATGAATGGCGTAATCAAACATACACAAATGAATATTTTTAGTGCTGGATATGATTTAAACACTATTCGAAACTTAGCTTTTTCATTTTCTATTTGTGTTTTCGTGGCCATTTCTAACGGGTACATAATTGCCTCTGTTGTTGCGAGGTACAACCAGGTTGGTTCTCACAGTGACCTGTATGCAGCAGAACAAAACAGGACCGAGCCCTGGGCCATTTCCCAGACGCCTCGGGGTCATTGCAGCTCATGGAGGGACTGCCGCTCTTCAGCTCACCCTTTACTTTTCCAACTATGACGTCCTTTCGCGGAAATTGGTTCCTCCTACCATGCCCCAAATATATGCTTTTAAGGCGTTTTCTGGCAGATTGGTATATTTTTCTCCAACATTGGAATTCAGAGGTATTGATTCTACTCCTGTGTTCCAGATTCACTGTCCAGCTTTTGTGTGCATGCGCTTGTGAAGATACTGTGGCTTGGGTCAGGGCCCCTTTGGAGCTTAAAGTGACCTTTTTGCCCTTCAACACTTTAAGGAGGTCTTTTGCAGCAGCGTCGCCTGTTGCAATACCTTGTTGATTTGACTGCTGCTGTCCTGGATGCGGATTGTGGATACAAGTCAAATGAAATCCTCGGCAATTTCTGTCGATGTTGCATTTCAGTTCAGGCGTGAGGATTTTTGTTAACTTTATATCGTGGTTGACTATGAGTTTAATTTTGTGTTTGTTTGTGGTAACGGTAATCTTCCTCGGTAAGCTCTTCAAGCCCTCTTCACGCTCAGCAAGCAGACTGCGTAAGGCAGGTTGTTAATGAGCCTTCTTCCAGGCTTGGTGCTGCGCTCGTCTTCCTGTGGCCCAGCTTCTCCAGTTAGCACACAGATGGAATACTTGTGGTGAAAGGATAGAACCCGATCATGTATTTGCTTATATTAAATCACACAGTATCCCCCTTATTCTGCATGAACCACAAGTAAGTATTATGGAATTCCCATTCTTTGAAATATTATCCACAGTTTGTTATGTTCTACACAATAAAATACCTGTGCATAGTCAGTAAAAGACAAGCGTACACCTTTTTGGCATTCTCTGATTTCAACCAACATCTACTGACAGCAGAGATACCTCTGATTTCATGTGCTTTTTTGAATAGTTTGAATTTTTGATAGTTCTGTTCATGTACTGCTACAACCATATTTGAAGTATCCTTAGTAAATCTTTACCTGCATGTGATATTTATGGTGTTTTGTCAATACATTGTGCATTCTGGTGGGACTCCTTTATTCGTAATGGGTACAAATATGGATCTCTTCCAGTCAGATGGCCAAGTAGCTGTCTTCCAAATTCTAGGCATAGAAAGTTGAACACTGATATCAAGGAGTTCAAGAAGAAAAAATTGAAACTGATTGTGGTAGTAATTGTACAATACTGCTTGATATTAAAATATGGAATATTATAATATCTGTTAGAGCTCCCAATAAAAAGATTTTTTTAAAGGAAGTTGAGCGTGTCCATAGTTGTATCTGATTGTTGAGATACCTCAGTTGGTCTTTTCCAATAGGGTTTTCCCATAACTTTCTCACTGTGACTTCGAATTTTCCTTTCAGGACTGTTGGTTTTTGATCATATGTTCCTGAAAAGATTGAATACCAACCAATTAGTTTTTTGTTATGTTTACTCTGAAGTTCTTCAATCTTTCTGTACTTCCTGTGATTTTTCCGTACTTCCTGTGCTGTTCGATACTTTTGCCTTAGAATCTTTCAGTATTGGAACCTTGAGGCTTGAATATTTCTAAAGTTCTTCAAGATTGAGAACTGCTAAGCATGTTTTTATCTCTTGATAGTCTAACTTTTGGCTTTCGCATATTTCATTATAACATTTACTTTGCCATTGAAATCTTCCATTCAGCCTTTTAACTTTTTTCCATTAAAATTAAAAAAAAATCTCCCCCTGTTCTCTTTAGTTATTCTAGATGCAAGAGCATAGTTTAAAGCCTCTTCTGAGAACTTATTGGTCCATTTTTTCCATCTCTTCATAACCACCAGCTTTCTTCATGTGTGATGACATTGATGTTATCCCACAATTTGTCTGGTCTCACTCATTAGTATTCAAGGAGTCAAATGTTGATTTGGTCTCTAAATATAGGATCTACACAAGGTTATAATTTGCGCTTACGAACTTACTTAAACTCATCAGCTTCAACTTGAACCTGCATATAGCAATTGTAGTCTTTGTCCTTGTTCTCACTGATGATACTGAGTTTCTCTATCATCTCTTTCCATGGATGTAATGCAGTTGATTCTTGCATATTTCATATAGTACGTCAATGTTGTACATATAGTCTGTCTCTAGTATGTATAGTTTATGCTGTTGTAAAAAGGTATTTGCAGTGATTAAGTCATTGATCTTTAAAAATTCTATCATGTGATCTCCGGTGCCAATTTTTTTTATCAGTAAGGCATGTTTCCCCATCATTGATCCTTCTTTGTTTACAGCTATCACAGTCCACGCACCAGTAATTATCAATACATCTTCATGATCTCTTTAATTAATTTCAGATTGCAGAAGTTGGTAAAAATCTTCAGTTTCAGCTTTTATGGTGGGTGCATAAATTTGAATACTAGTCAGATTAACTCATCTTTTTTGGTAGGATATTGTCCTGTCACTGACCGCATTGCCTTTGAGGATAAATCTTGAAATATTCTTTTTGTCAGTAAAGGTAAAGCCATCTCGCTTCAGTTTGCCATTCCCAGCATATGATTCCAATTCTGTCATTCCTGTCATCTGACTGTTCAAGATGACTAATACCGTTCCATATTCATCCATGACTCGACTGTTGACCTGCCCATGTTCCACTTCATTTCTGACAACTTCCAGTTGTCCAGCATTTGTTTTGTGCATTTCATATTCTGTTTCCTAATGGCCGTTTGCAGTAGTTTCTTCAGTCAGATTTGTCCTATATTATCAAGTAAAGGTTCCCAAAGCCTTATTCCCCAGAGGGTACTCCATCCACATCACCGTGACCACTTCTACTTTGATCAGGCAGCTCTTTCTTGGTCATGTTTTCAGTGTCTTCCAATTGGGGGATTCATCTTTTGATCGAATCACTTCAATAACAGTGAGTTTGGGTTTCTTTTTTGATGTTTCTCTAAG
This sequence comes from Tenrec ecaudatus, assembly GCF_050624435.1. Classification (NCBI taxonomy): domain Eukaryota; kingdom Metazoa; phylum Chordata; class Mammalia; order Afrosoricida; family Tenrecidae; genus Tenrec; species Tenrec ecaudatus. The sequence continues at coordinate 108,673,985 of NC_134531.1, read as the reverse complement.
TGGGCAGTCCTGCCTCTTTCAAGGGCGGGGGTGGGGGTGGGGTGGACACTGGAAGGATCTCGGAGGGCCGCAAAAACAGAGACCTGCACCTTATCCTGGATTGTGGACTCCAGTGTGAGTGTGTTTAACCGCCACGGGGCTCTGAGGAATTTTATTTTGAAAAGAGGATAATGGGCCAAATGAGATTGGGAACCTATGCTGTATCAGACTGTACTCTGCTATTCATAGGTTTTATCTGGCCAGATTTTTTTTCAGACAGATCTCTATGACTTTTTTCTCATCTTTTTTTGAGTTTGGAAACCTATCCACTATGGATAAACCCTGCTGCTATTTTAAACATGCGTGGCATATGACCCCTGGTATCACCGCACATAAGACAATCACAGTATAACAAAGTGACAGATGAATGACAAATAATATTAATGATCTTGAGGATAACAATTTGAAAGTCACTGCTGACAATTTGGGTTAAAAATGGCCGTATCTGTTAAAACCTTATCTCTCTAGAACTTAAGTGCTTTTACACACTTTGCCTCATTTATTTTTACTGCATCCTTTTACAGTGATTTGCATGGGTGGCACAGCCATGCAAATGTAGGTAGTGAAATCAAGACGTGGGTTAAATGATTTACTCTTAATTTTATGCTGACTTTGTTTTTTCGGGCAATTGCTAAGGCTTTGTGTTGTCATCATTTTAAGCAACGCATAATTCAAAATGGTGAAGTACTCTGGATATAGCTATAGAAACACCAGTGCTTAAAAGATCTAGATTATTCAGAGACGTTCATGATTCTTACTTGCTGTATGATCGTTCTTAAGTGAACCTAAAAACAATTTCTGCTGAAAGTAGAATGATTAAAACTGTTGACATTTTAACAGTGATCGGAAGGCGTAGGCGTTGCAACTGGGCAAGGCTTCTTAAGAAAGTGAGAGAGATTTTTTGTTCATTACAAATCAGGGTACAGAGAGATGGCACCGACTCTAGAAATTGTGGTAGTGAGGAGAGATGATCCTTAATAGTAGAACACAAACTACCAGAAATAGATGACCTATTGTCGTTGAGTCTTTTTTGACTCATAATGACTATTCAGGACAGAATAGAGAACCCTCTGAGAGGGTGTCCAAGGCTGTACACCTTTAGGGCTGCAGACTTCTACATCTTTTTCTTGTTGAGCGGTGATAGTTTGAACTTCCAACCCTTGGGCTGGCAGTTGAGCAGTGGGCCACTTTGTCATTAGAGCTCTTTAGAAATAAATGCCTGCAGTAAATAGTGAAGTTCACAGCAGAGATTGCTCCCCTTGTCGACCTTTTCCCAACACGCTGTGATGCATTTTGAGCTCTTCCATTTTAACTTCCATTATCCAACCACCCAAGTTCTCAATTCAATTGCAGACTCGGGCAAAAGCCAGTAATTCTATTTGTTTTGGGTAAATTTAGCAAGCTGCTCCTGATTACACCTTAGCCAAGGACCATCTGTTGACTGGCATGCCTCTCCGGAGGAGGGGTTTCTGTAGGCAATGAATGGGAAGAGGATTGGAGCGCCTGTGCTATTAGGAAGCAGATGCACTGTATCAGGGATAGTCCTTCGCGTCTTTCAATCTGCCAGCTCTCTGTATTGATGGAGCGTCGACTGCCTGCGAGTCATTCCATCCTGAGGCAATGAGAAGGCTCTCCTAGGGACCATTTATCAAGTGCTTCTACTGGCATTTGATGGAAAGGAATTTAAAAGTCATAGTTTGATACTCGTAGAGCATAACCACATTCTCCTTTGCACCTCCCCAGTATGTATGCTTGCGTGTATAGACCAACCTCATGTACACCCTATTCAGCAACTATCGCCATGTGCTGTCAAAAACCGCACAGATGAAACAACAGGATACAGCTGTGTTTTGCAATGAACGGCACAAACCGTCCTAGTGCCAGGATCACACTTTTTTTAAAGCACTGCTTTCCCCACTGAAATTACTGCTGGATCATTTACATCAGATGGGGAAGATGTGCTAGATAAATTCAGCATGTTGGGGAACGGTTTTGGTGCTGACTGCGGCATGATGCAGGTTCATTCTAAATGATGATGGTTTTGTTAGCTCACAGCTAAGATGAGACTCTGGTCTCAGAATAACAGAGACAGCAGCTTCCTGTTACAGTGAGCCATGAGGGAGGAAATGAATTCAATGAACATGAATTAGCTTCATCTCGTTTTCTGGAAGAATTGGAGGAGGAAGATGAGGGAAGGAGGCAGTAGCGTGTCCGAGTACTTGAAGGCTGGAATTGGAGCAGGGAAATGAGAGAGTGGGTTTTGGCCTGAAGTTGGGAGAAAAGGACTACTCTTCGGGCTCTCAGGTGCAAGTCGGTGTAGTTGGGACTTCCGATAGGAAACGCCTGGGCTTCATCTCAGCTGGCCATCAGAATTGAGCTCAACGAGCCCCCTTTGAAGCAGGCCCTTTCAAAGGGGGTTCCCAGTTACAATGCCTTTCTTGAAGGCAAGGAAGAGTTTAAATTTGATACAATCTCTCCAGTTTTGAAATTGCCACTTCTCTTCCCAGCTAGTTGTCACCTATCATTTTACCTTTGTGGCTTTTCCATCATGCCATGAATCACAGCGGATCTCACCCCTCCCTCCTGGTCGCTTACATATCCAATCAGCATTCTCTGATAGTCCAGTTACGGAAATCATGGCAGGGTGCTCGCTTCGGCAGCACAGATACTAAAATTGGAGCGATACAGAGAAGATTTGCACGGCCCCTGCGCGAGGATGACACGCAAATTCGTGAAGCGTTCCATATTTTTCAGCACTGGTGATGAAAACCCTCCAACGGGCTACAACTCGCTACTGGTTTGGGAAATCAGGGCTCCTCCACTTGCTAATACGCTAGTGTAGACCAAGGTCTGAACATCTTTCCTTTCCACCTATTTTCCTAAAGAAACAGTTGGAATAGGGTTCTGTTGCCTATGTGTTCGTGAAATGTATTGGGATATAGTAGGCTTCCATATTGCATTTAACTTGTTTTTGTAACTCCCAGTTTTTTTCCGATACTATTGATAAATAAAGTAATAAAATAAGAAGAAAAAAAAATCACGGCAGGTTCAATGAAATCAAGGTTGATACCACAACAGAGATGTGATACTGTATAAACTTGAGTACACGCCAACCTGAATATCAGCCGGGGCAGCTCATTTTACCACAAAAACTGCATAAAATGCTGAAAAACTCGGCTTATACACAAGTATATATGGTATGTATCATAAATCTTACTCAGTATGCATCTTATGGGTATCTTAAATCTTACTCAATAGTAGCTGTATTAAAATAATGTGTAAAATTGTAATTTTCAAACAAATAATGGCCATGCAACAACGTACTACAATATTTCTTCAAACATCAGGATCCATCCTAAATGTGAAAGAATTGTTTCTCGGAATTTCTCTAATAATCAGAGCAATTTGATTCATCGCCACTGAGCTGATTAATTGAGAGTCTGATTTGATAAGCTGTAACATTTGCACTCAGATATCTCTGCTAGAACAGGAGATAAAATGTTTAGAACTGCAGATCATCACCACACCACAAGATGATGGTTGTACTAATAGGATAAGAGGTTTGATTTGCAAATAAAGGTTATAGAGATTTTGATTTTGTAGCTGTATTGATATCATAATCACCAGGCAGTAAGAACTACCCTGAATGAATAAAGGAATATAATCAAGGGGACATATTTTTAAAAACGTATATTTTATTTACTCTTGGTGAGTAGGGCTTACTCAATACACTCTTAAATTGTTTCTACAAAAAGTCTGCCTTTTAGGAAGTGGCCCTTGGTGGATACACTGTGGAAGACCTACGGACATTGTTCTCGTGGTAGTTGATATAATACAACACAGTATCTCCTTACCTACTGTGCTGCATGCTCCGAAACAGGAAGTGTAAAAGCAAGGCTACTGCCGTTTTGAATAAATAGTAAGAGTTAGAACTGAAGCTGACTCCATTATGAATTCTTCTCCCTGCTGTTGGGGGAACACACAGGTTCCTCCTACAGACCCCAGGATGAATGATGCTGGCTGAAATACCTGCAGCAACACTTTTTTAAGGACTATTTTTCAGCCTCTTGCTGTTTGAAGAAACAGAGTCAAGGTGATTTAAGGGCAAAGAAAATATCTCTTAAAGACCTTTGTCATCATATAGTTCTTTTATCACATTTGAACATTTGCTCGGTGTGCCTGCTGTGTCTCGTGGTACAGTCAGGTCAGAGCAGGCTACTTTGTAAAGGGTGCATGCAGCAGTGACATACATAGGGAAATAAGACTTCTAGGTATGTATTCAGGATCAACTTCGAAGAGCACTGCACCATGCCAGTAAGTACTGGGTGGAAATAGGTCCAGACTAACAGAAAGCCCTATCTACTCTCATCTAGAGAAAAACGCATTCAGTTCAGTGAATAGTCAAGCACTGTAGGGGAGACAAATATGGTAGGGTAAGTTAGTTTATTGTGCCAACCTGGCCAATAAACACATGTGGGATTAATTGAAGGGCGGAGGGCTAAATGGCTCGGTGAGCCTCGCCTTTCGAGTTCTCTGGTCTCTTGCTTTGTGGTGATCACACGAGGGTGCAGCTGCCTTAGTAGTTTCCTGCTTCAGCTGGCAAGGCTGACTTCCTGCAAGACATCCCCGAGGAGAAGTCACATGGACCTACCCCGATGCAGCCCTGGGTGCTGGAGCAGCCATGGGGAGACCCCTGCCAGCGCTGAGATGCTCACACATTCACTGACTCCGCTTTCCTCCTGCAGCCGGCATCATTGCCTCTGTTTTGTGAGATGGAGGAGGACTTTGTGGATTGGTGTTGGACATATGGGTCAATGTTGGACTTGTGGGCTTGGGCAGCACTGGGTTGGGATGTTTTCTTGATGTGCACTTAACCTTTATCTAAAACTCTCTCTTATACATGAGTTTCTGTGGATTTGTTTCTCTAAAGTACCCAGACTAACACATTAGGTCTGTTTTGTAAGAAGCTTATGGAGAGGGGCTAGGCTTACACTGGAAAAGTCATCAGTGAACAAGTTAGACGGCCATGGTGGTAAGAAGAATGTGCAAAGCCACACATGCACTCTCTAGGAATAGATGTCTGAGTTGTAGGGAAGAGCTACAAGATCAGCCTTCATGCCCTGAGGATCGGTTTCTCATGATACATTTGTGTTAGCTTTGTTTTGTTGCAGATTATATGCAGAGCTCCACAAAATATGTAATTACAAAAGATCAACTTACAGATGGAGGTGCTATTGCAGCGGTCTCCCCAGATGTGGAAACTGCTATGAGAGATGCCACACAAAGTGGCATTTGTGGAAATTTAAAAGAGATGAGAGAGAAGAGCTATAACCAAGCCGTCAGAAGATTGTGAGTGCCCAATCACAAGTGCCTTGTGCAATGGACTCCTTCATGGGGACCTCTTCATGTATGATCGGGGCTGCAGCACGCACAGTGCAGGGCGGAACTGGAAACCCAGCCTGTGGGCTTTCTCCTGCGAAACCCTCACAGATATTCCAGGTGGTATTGTAGCTTTTCGGTCTCCATGGGCCTATTTACCTTGGTAACTTGCACCTGATGCATTTATATTTATATTGGTCTACCCCCCCCCCCCCACCTACCTCCTTGGATACCTGGGATCTCAATTTATTCACTAGTGCAATAAAGTGGTGGAGTGAAGCACGTCCCCCCACCCCCACCCCCAGCTAGGAGGAGGAGAATTGTTTAGGGAAAAGGGCAACCACACTAACTGTGGCTTTAATTAAAACCCTCATAGCAGCCTCTCCTTATTCACTGTTTAATGCCTGCATCTCTGTGTATATATAGAGACCAATGCTAGTCCATGTGTGGGCTTCATGCAAACTTAATTTTTTTTTGTCCAGTGCAATGTATTTTAGTTTTAATAAAAAACAACCGGACGGGATGATTGTTCCACTGAAACACAGAATTCTTTGGCCACAGCTTGCAAAAAAAAAAAAAAAAAGAATACTTGGTAGTGTGTGCATGTAGAGAAAATTACTTTGAATAACAAAAGCACAAACAAGAACTGATAGAATAATAAGCAATTAAGGTGGATTAACAACAGTTGCTGAATTCCAGCTGTTGGCTGCAGATGCAGCTTGGCTTCTTAATTCAAACTCTTTGAAACCATTGCTATTCAGAGGGAGAGAAATGTGCCCATGGGCGTGCCTGTATGGGGCAGCGTGGTGGTTTTCCATTGGGAGGATTTAGGATATGCTTTCTTCCTCCTTATTGCTTATGAGCATATTTGTCTTTCCTTCCTCTTATTTCTCACTCTCCCTACATATTTTTGTGTCCCTTTAGATTGCGAATGGCCAGCCAAAATCTATATGCTTGTTGTTTGTTCGTGATGTGTTGAAAACAAAAGCAAGAGCAAAGCATCCATCTCTGTTTGCAGTGGGAACCAGGAGCTCAAAGTGGGAGCAATCACAGAGAACGTTGACTGCTATGAATAATTAACCGAGTGTTTCCTAGACCATCAGCTAAGCAACCCTAGGCGCTGCTTCCAGGAAGGACATTACCAAATAGCTGTAGGCCCAACCATCCAACCCAGGGATATTGTGTGAGCAAGTAGTTTCACGATGACTAAGTCCACTTTACAGCCTTGCTCTTTCAGGTTATGTGAATTTGCCCCCCCTTTCAAGTGATACAACCAACCCCTATTTGCAGCATTTTCCTCATCACAATCACCTTCACTGTTGCACAACTAGCTTTCCTATCATGGGAAGGGCTGCAACTTTTTTCCTTACATTGAAAGCTAAGTATGAACTATATATACTTCTTCCCATTTACCTACAAATCTGACTTAAAAGACTCACTTAAGAGCCAGTCTCCGTAACCCCGGGCCAGCCCTGTATAATCTATCCTTTCTATCCCTACCATGATGTGTTTCATTTGTATTAGACCTATGTCATTGAAAGGTCCTGCTTTGTGTCAACTTAAAATACCCTAACAGAAATGGCCAGAGGTCTGAGGTGCAGAACAAGCCTGTGGCCCATGCAGTCACACAAGACCCTGTTCTGAAGGAGCCCTCCACTGTCACCATCTCAACATTTTAAATAATTTTATATTTTACAAATTAAGTCTAATGGGACCTTGGAATATATAGATGTGTGTGTATGTATATATATATATGCAGAGATGGAATGTATATGTTTATGCCCTGTAGTACCATTTGTGTAGAGCAGCCAGGATGCCCAATAGATAAAAGTCTTACGGGCCACAATGAATGGGAGTTTAACAAGACCAAAAGTCACTCAACTCCCATTGCATGTTGGTAGAATCTGCACATATCCAGAAGTAAAGTGAAAACAATTGCTAGTTTCAGCTGAGTTGGTTTTGTGCAGTATCTCCACTGTGCCACTAAAAATCAAATCCATATGCATGTGCAAATTATAAAATGCAGATTTGTAAATTTAGTTTCTGCATACAAATTAAAATTTCTTACATTTGCATTAAAATTGGCATTGCAACGATATAATGAATGGGAAAATCATGTTAATAATTAAACATTTCAGATTTTTCTTTATTTAGAATGCCATTAAACAAAATTTTAAAAAAAGGAAGCATCCTGGCAAATTGAGAGAGACCGTGCAAGAAAGGGTGCGGGGAATTACATTTTAGTCCTTTTCACAGCACTTTCTCATGCTTTTTTAATGAGGAACCTTGCATTTTCTGGATCCCCCAAAATTAACTGTCTCTGCTGGGGTGATCCGCCCTCAGACTTCAACTGGGACACATTGGAGATGGTGAATGATCTCCTACGGCTCCTTAGGTAGCCATGAGAAATAGGCACCAAGTGAACACACATCTGCTGCCTTCCTTAGAATGGTAACTTTTGCAAAGAATTGACCAACAAGAGCACCCATTTAATCAGGTAGCACTGTATTTAAGTGTCTACTTGCTCAAAGGACCTTTTGCAGCCTATGTCTAGGTAATCTCTCCCCCTCCCCTTCCCCAGCCTCCACCCCCACCCGCACCACTATATTATTGTGTTCTGCATCGTGCCCGTTCATATCTCTGAAGTGTTCACAAAAGGGGTGGAGGGGTACTAGCTTATTAACCAATTCTAAAATGCTGCTCCCGCCTTAGCCCCTGTCTCTGCTCTTTTTGCGACTTTTCTGTTCTCAGCAAAATGTGAACTCATTTCTACAAATGAGTTAGGAGGAGAGGGCTTGTTGATTTGTGTGACCTTCATGAAAGTCAACAATTTCCCTGAAAAAAAGAGGGCCAACCACCACAGACAAGAATACTGTGCAGACTAATGCATACATGTAAGCCCATTTACTGTGCTTGCCCAAGGCAACTGAATCCCCAGCTTTTAGGTCCAAACAGTTTTAGTAAATGGAAGCAAATCAGGGGTCTGATTATGAAACCACAGTTTCCCACTTGAGACCAGTGGGAGAGCTGGTCAGAATGCGAGCAGGCAGATTCCTTGCAAAAGAAGTCCAGGGGACATCATCTCCCAGAGTTTAGCATCGAGCCAAGACTCTGGATGGGAAATGCCTTGCTTCTAGGAGGTATGCCGTTTCCAACCACATGAAAGGTCTACTTGATACTTTCCCTAAACCATTTTATCCCAGCAGGAGAGAGAATGACCCAGTGTGAGGGGCAGATGACCAAAGCTTTGCCCTTGATCTGCATACTGCCCTGCTTTGCTGGCCCAGGTCTCTTCTCCAGCATCTTCCTCTCTGTGAATCCGCTGTGCAGTTATTCTTTGTACACACTCTACTTATTAGATACAGAGCAGACTGCTTCAACAGTTGACTTCCACAAGAATTGGCAACATTTTCCCAAGAAAAGGATGATCACCCCCATCTTTTCCCCTCCCCCACCTCCTCCCACAAAGTTCTTTGTGAGAGAGCTGGAGTGAGGCAGATGGGAAGGTCTACAACCCTGAAGTTTGCATGCTTCACATTTCCACCTCAATGCCAAGTGGTCACTGGAGGGGGAAGTGCACGCTGCCTGAACTGGAATGGTTCACTGAGACCTCACCTTCTTAAACTCTGCATGAAGCAGACCCTCTGGTTTTGTCTGGCAGAGCTACTCAGGAGAGACTTTTTGTTTTGAAGTAAGTTTGGAGGAATTGGATTGAGTTTAGAAGAAGGAAAGAGAAGAGCCACCTGGATCAGATGCTGGGAAGTCCAGGTGAATGAAGGTGAGCCATGGCGTTCCTCCTGCCAATGGCAGCAGGGGCCACCTGCTGGACTCTTCTGAAATGCATTTCTTTCTCACCTGGAACCAGGAGCCACTTTACCTGGAAGTCCTTGGTATTTGAAGATTCTGGCTTCTAGGAGTGATTACCCAAACCAGGCTCACTGCCATCAATTCAGTGCTGATGCATAGTAACCTCCCCACCCCCATGGATTTCTGAGACTCTGACTTTTTATGGGAGGAATTAAAACCCCAGTCTTTTCCCCCATGAAACTGCTGGTGGTTTTGAACTGCCAACCATGTGGATGGCAGCCCAACGCATAACCACTAGGGCTTCATAGGAGTAATTGGAAACATGTTATTCTTACTTTCTTTTCATTCCTCTGATGAGGGATGGGGAGGGCAAGGGATGTCAAGCTTTTGGAGAGGACGTGTTATTTGCTGTGCTGTAACGCATTCCCTCGAAAGCCTGACAAATATTTTGCTATCTTAAAAATGCAATACAGAGTGCCAGCCACAACTGCTGTCATGGAGATCCCAGCCTTGAGATCAGCATTTCAAAGCTCCATGGGAGAAAGATGAGGCTGTCTTCTCCCTTAAAGTTTTAGTCGCAGAAGGTTTTATAAAAGTGACTGATAGCCGAGGGGTCCCGATTATCTGCTTCTTGAAGCCAGTAGTACTGTGAGAAATGTTACTGAGATATAAAAAAAGAACAGTTTTGCATGCCCCATCCAGTCATGTATGGCGAAGCACACGCATTACCAAATGGCATGTAGAAGGCAGGTGCTGGCCCTGCCTCTGGGCTCCAGGGCTGAACTCTGCCACCAAGTACCGGTATAACCCTGGACAAAGGTGTGTGCTTTGCTCTCCTCATCTATGAAATGGGGATAATAACCACGCCTCGTAGAATTGTAGGGAATATTAAATGAGTCAGTAGATGTAAAGCTCTTGGCACTCTGCCTAAGTTCAGTTAATGCATACTATTGATAGTATTCGACACAGTAAACCAGTTGTGTCAATGTCATCAGGGGTAAAAAGCAGAGTATAGCTAGTAAGATTTGTGAGGTGGTTATTAAAATTAATGCACGTGCACATGATGCGCCTTTAAAAGAGCAAGCTCTCTGTAGCCCCTTCCATCTACACACGGAGATTTAATGGATTCCTGGCTATCATACAGGATAAAAGAGACTTGCCCCGTACGGTTTCCAATGCTGTGATTGCTACAGAGGTAGACAGCCACATCTTCGTCCTGTCAAGCAACCGGTGAGTTCAAACTACTGACCTTTTGCTTAGGAGGCAAGTGCTTCAGTACAGCGCCACCAGAGCCCCTTTCCCAGCCGTGGGTAGTTTGCAAATCCAAATGTATAGAGTGGCTGGGCGCCCTGGTTGTGTAGTGGTTACCCAGTGGGCTGCTCCCTGAAAGGCCACCAGCCACTCCATGGGAGAAAGAAGGAGCTGTCTCGAAGTTGCCTGCCCCACGAGAATCACTGCCAGTTGGAGTCACGCAGTCCTTGCGCGTTTGGGGTTTGCGGGTCTGACTTTGTTTCGGTCTTGTTATGGACTAGGGGTTTTCCTCCTTGGAAAAGAATTTAGTCCTTGGAGCTATGACATGCTTAGGGCAACTTTCCTTCATTACCTTTGAAAGCAGGTGGAAGGAATGTATGATGATTGGTAGGGCTTAGCTGAAAGAAAACAAGGTGTAGAAAACAGTTTGCAATTACCTCACACTTTTAGTTTCCTGAGTCCTTTAATTTTTCTTATCAGTAATTCACTTCAGTTAACAACTCTAGAGATAAAGTAGGCCTTCGGGGTTGGCTGAAGAGAGGGAAAAGAGGTTTTATTGGTCTTTCATCTCTTGTTTGCTAAAAAGTGTTTGGTTGTAAAAAGATAAAGACAAAACTATTGTATCTGCTCCAGAAAATGGACAAATAAAAGTAATTCTTGCAGAGGGTGTTAAGTAATAAATAGGATATATTTACTTTTCCCTAGTTGGTGGTTACAAATCTAGAAGTCTTTGTTTGTTTTTGTTTTTTGTCTCTCTGAAAATCTCTCACAAGAGAAGGCCTTAAGGCTAATTTTCTTTCAGGGTTGAATTTAGAGACCTGACTTCTCCTCGGCCTAATTTTATTCTGTGAGGGTCAGAAACTGGTAGTTTCTCTGTCTAATGGGAGTGTAGCCTGTGAGCAGAAAAGAATAGTAAAGCCCATTAATGAAAGTTCCTAGGTCATATCTGAGAGACTGAGATGATCACAGTAGATAAACATTGTGTATTTTCTTAAAGTGCTGCGCTTAGAAAAAAGCAGCATTCTTTTGTTTTTTTGAAAAGCATATTTATCTATTTATATTTCTAATCTCTGACTTTTGTAATGTTGAAGTAGGTAATGATCTTTGTCATTGAATAGTAATCTTAATTAAAGGATGTTATGTGACTCTTAATAGAATCTATTCTGATAAACTATTTTAGAAATGGTGTTTTCAAAGTGGTTCCCCCCCACCCCAATTGAGTTATACTATTGGCTTGTGATTTTAAGAATCAAACTTTCAGAAATTTTTTGTAACTTTATAAAACTACAAAACTAAATGATCTATTTTAATAGTTTTTCTAATTTATTTATTTTCAAATGTACTTGCTTTTGAGTTTATAAAGCATGCGCATGTTACCGTCTTCAAAGATAACAGGGTACACAGTGAAAAGTGTAACCCCTTCCCATTCTTATTTTCCAACTATGAAGTTTATTTCTCAAGAACCAAGCTTCTTAAGATATTTTGTGGCTACTTTAAATTTTTTTAAAAAATCTGTCATCCAGCGGATTCCAACTCATGGGGACCCTGTAAGACAGTAGAACTGCTTCTCAGGGTTTCCAAGGCTCTGCTCTGTCCAGGAGCAGCCTGCCACCCCTTCCTCCCACAGAGTAGCTAGTGGGTTTGAACCACAGACCTTTGGGTTAGCAACTGGGCTTTTTCACCACTACGCCACTGGGGCTCCTCTGGGGATAGAGAAAGATTGTTTACATAGAAATCTGCATACGGGTGTATTTTTTACACAGATGGTGGCTTCCTGTAAGTGTTATTTTGTATCTGTTTTTCACTTAATGGTACATATCCATAATCTAGGTGACTGTCTAAAACTTCCTACCTCCTCTGGGGATTTAGTGTAAAGGATTTAACTAGTCCCCAATAGATGGGCATTGAGGCTGTAACTAAACTCGTGTTTAGGATACAGTAATTTCTTAGCAGGGAAAATGCTGGTATCAGTAATATCTGTGGTTTAAGCGTTGGTATGTGGTGCCAGTTGTCCTCCCTGAAGGTCGTCCCAGCTCACATCAGCAGTGTATGAGGCATCTTTTTCTGCTCTGCCCTCCCCTGCATAATGGCTAATAAATAAGTTGATCTTTAACCGTTTGAAAGGTGAAAAATACTAGTTCATTAAAATTTTAATTTGGCTTTGGCTTTTGAATGAGCTGAACACCTTTTCGTGTTTAGGAGCCTTTTATGTTTTATTTTGTGTAATCTGTTTGTATAAGAAAGCTTTTAAGAAATGAAACAGCAGTGAGGACAGGGAAGGCTTATACTCTTGCCTGTACATCCCTGTTAATGGGATTACGTTTTTAGACTTTCCCTTCCTCTTTGTGCAGCAAGAAATGAATGCTTGGGATGAAATAAATTAATTAAATAAGATTTTTATTTCCTAAGGATTAATGTGTGTTCACTATCTTATTCACTATATTCCATAAACAGAAATCTGTTTGAAGTTGTGAATTATCCAAGAAACATAATTTACATTGAAATTTATCACAGACATCCATGAAAATAATAAAATCTCACATCAATACTGTTTCCTCGGCTAAGTTTATTCAAAGGCAAACCTTATCTGTATATCGTTTCAGGGAGTGGGTTTATGAAAATTACCAGAATGACAATTTTCTAAAACGTAGGACACATAAGGATTAATAATCAAAATGATAAAGCAGTAGTTCTCAACCTGTGGGTCGGGACCCCTTTGGGGGTCGAATGACCCTTTCGCAGAGGCTTCCCGATTCATAACAGTAGTAAAATTACAGTTATGAAGGAGCAACAAAAATAATGTTATGGTCAGGGATCACCAACATGAGGCGCTGTGTTGGAGGGTCCCCGCATTAGGAAGGCTGAGAACCTCTGGTATAAAGGGAAGTTTGTGGGGTGGGGATTATAAAACAGTTCCTCAATGGATATTCTCATTTATCTAAACTTCTAAAATGTTGTCAAGCATTTTCCCCCCATAGTTCATCTATACCACTTGCTAGATAAGTAATAAATAAAGTGATTTAGAGTGGACAGTCCACTCTTTGAGCCCTCTGAGGGTCAGTTCAATGTGATAAATTTAACTAGTGCATTGGTGCAGGTGAGTCACTGGAGCCTGTTGCTGTGTCTGCAAGCATGCATTTGTTAACTATATTTGCACGCTGCCTTCAGTCCAATTTGGCTGTACAGCACTGCTGATACCTTGAGTCATGGAAAAGCTTTCTCTTTGTAGTCTCACATCTATTCAAATTCTTGCCATTTTAATTCATAATCTTAGATCTTCTTTCGATGTAAGTACCAAGTCTTTACCGTTAAATTAGTAGCCTCTAATAGCATCACCGAATGTTCACTGAATAGAACCATTCTTCAATAATGTACTGTTGACAATCTGATTGTAAATTTGCTTGATACACTTGAAACCCTGTGGCCTTCCTGGAGGAATAGTTGTGTTCAACAGCTCAAGTAGTACAGAAGTTTTTCCCAGGTTTAACAAATAATAGACACGATTTGTCAAATCTTAGAAAATTTGAAGGAAAAATTAAAAAGAGGAGTAAAGAGCAGCATATACCTCCCCCCACCCCCACCCCCAAGACACTGTGAACAACTTGACCGGGAAGATTTTCTATGTTGCTTTTTTGTCTTGCCACTTGCTTTATAAACAAACAAAGAAACTTAGACTGTACATACCGTGAGTATTTTGCCATTATTCAACATTATTCCAAAATACAAATTTAATGGCTGCAAGGAGGACTATGAAATTACTTTGAACGTATCTACTAGATCTTTCTGTTGGTTTCGATTTGGGCGCCCTATAAGTATTCAAATAATTAGCCACTTAGTGATTGTTTGAGGTTATTTTCTGTTTAGAGAAAATAAGACATTGAGGTGTATTTTGCCAAATTTCTCTACAGAAAACGAACACAGGGAAAAATATCATTTCTACATTAACAGTGTTTAGAAAGTACTCATGATTCATTAGAGAAAAAAGCAAATCTGGGTGTCTTGAACTCCAGTGCCACCAAGAAAGATGCCAAGTCTCGGTTGCCCAGCGACCTAGAGTAAGCACACGTGGCCATTCAACTCTGAACCCACGAACATGCTGTCATTGGGCCGACTCAGTGATAGGGCAGCTCCTACTGCCCTCAAATAAATCTGACGCAAAGTAGGACTGCCCCATAGAGTTTTCAAGACTAAACGTATATGGAAGCTGACTGCCACACCTTTTTCCTATGAAGTGACTGGTTCAAGCCTCCAAAGTTGGGTTGGCAGCCAAGGATTTTTACCACTGCACCCCCAGGGTTCGTCACAAAGTCTGCCGACTGCACTCGTGGCCGGTCTACGCGTAATGAAAGCCCAGAGTGCAAGTTCTCTGTGTTGCTAGTAAGCAGATGCTAGAGGTAGACGGCCTGCTGTCCGCAGCGAACAGCCGGTTTCACAGGTTTTAGTATGCCCACTGGAGAAGTCTTGCCCTCTCACTACACCCTAGAAACAGTTTGGCTAGCCATACATATCTATAATGTGTCCCTTCTCCAGTGGTGACCATGCCAGGCATTTCTGAACATCTTAAAACTGAATTTTGATAGCTCATGTGATCCTTAACTCATAAATCACTTCATGTCAAGATGTGGCTTGAATGTGAATAAATATAAAGCATGTTCTCTAATCTTAAGCAGGTGTGAAGGTGAAGCCCAGGTTGCTGCCTGGAAGCTGGGTTTCAGGTTTATCATATAAAAGGCATCATGCAACCTTCGTCTGTTTTCAAACATTAAATGGTCAGGATCTCCAACAGGTCCTATAGCGCAACGAGAATGCCTAAGATGTCTCATTCAGAGTTTGTGTATCTTGGATGACTAAGCGTATTTCTTTCCCCCCAGAATGGTGCTCCAGCAAATAAAGACACAGTTACAGTACTGTGATGCATTGACCATGACTATGCCTGCAGACTTCTTTAGCTGCATCGGCTTGGAGAGACAGGACAGGTACGGGTCAAGGGAACTTCCTTACCTGATAAACTCTGTAATACATGGCATGACTGGCCCTATCCTTCAGGGAAGGCAAAAGTTGTACATCTAGCCCTTTCCCCTCCCCCCACCCTTACAGGTCCACACTCAAGTACTACAATGTGACTGTGTTAATTGTCTATTGCTGCTATAACACCAATAATACAAGTGGATGGTTTTAACAAATGTACTTGTCTGCTTGAAGTTTAGGAAGCTAGGAGTCCAATTCCCGGCCCCAGGCTCGAGGGGAAGGCTCTCAGTCTGTCTGAGGGGAAATCCTGGTCTCCATTCCACGTCTGTGAACCTGCTCTCGCGTGGAGAGCGCCTGTATCTTCCTATCAGTTATCCCTGAGTCCAGGAGATTTTAGGCACAGGGACCCTGGCTCTTTTTCCACTGTGGAAAAAGTATTAGTAAAATATTTTTCTAACTTCTGCAGTCTGGAGTAGATCAAACATCTAGTCGAAATGGTGATTAAAAATAGGAAATTTAGAAACACAGAAGAAGGATTAAGAGTTGGAAAGTAAAACCTTAGTGAAAAAAAAATGGCATCAGAGATTCACTCCATTACAGAATTTGCAAGACCAGTGACTTATTATTTGGAATACATTTTTTCTATAATATAAGTAGCAACTATACACATACCCAGGAATCAAATCATTGGAAATTCCATGGAAAAGAGATGACAGACAAGCTCAATATCAGGAAAATGCTGGAACGGGGCTCATATACAAGTTCAAGTGAAAGCCAAAGGAAATTGAAACTAGTCCACAAGAGCCAAAATATAATCTTGAGTCTCCTACCTGAATTTAGAGCTCACCTCCAGATTGGATGCACTAAAAACTGACTAGAGACTACTTGAGTTGTAAAATGACACTAAAGACATCCTGAAGGAAGAGAGGAAAGGTCATTAAAAACAAAAGAAGGAAAGAACTAAAGTAGATGGCAGAAGAGACTCAACTTCCCCTTGAGTATAGAGCAGCCTAACTGAATAGAAGACCGGCAGCATAACAGATCGGCAGAGAGTCCAAAGGGCAGATGACGACGACTGAGTATTGAAATATGCAAAGAGCTGGAGTTACTCACCAAAATGGAAGAAAACACTCGTCTTCCTCAAGATGAAAAAGCTGAAGAAAAATTCAAGCCTCAGCATTACAATATTGAAGGATTCTATGGGGGAGAATATTAAATGAAGGAAGTATCCAAAGATGAAGAAATGCACAATTAATGTACCTTAAAGAATTGATTGGCATTCAACCATTTCAGGAGACAGCATATGATAAAGAACATATGGTACCAAAGGAGGATGTTCAGTTGGCATTGAAGGCATTGATGGAAAACAAGACTTCAGTACCTAGGATTGCTCTAAGTTGAGTAGGACTAGATGGCACATGACATAAGTAAAGGTGTGACTCAAGCACAAAGGTGTGACTTCCAGTAGAGTCTCAGCAAGGATGTGATTTTACTACCTGAGAAAGTGTGGCTAGGACTCCAGATGCCATCCACCCTAATCCTGCCTCATTAACATCAAGATGTTAGTACTTACAACACATCACAGAAGGAATCCCACATGGAGGACAACCACACAATACTGGGAATCCTGGCCTAGCCCCCTTGACACACATTTTGAGTGGACCAAGTTTCATTCCTGATGGTATCAGTGGATTTAGTTGCCTTTGATAAAGGGTACAAGAAGTACTGAGCTTGCTTTGCAATGCTGGGCTTGATTCTTCTGTGGAAAGTGTAATGCAGTTGTTGCAGAAAGGAAGAAATTATTTGACTAAAAGTGTATTTGAGATAGACTGAAAGTAAACACACTGGTGAAACATGGTTCTTGCCACAGACTTGGGCTTTTTTCTGTGACAAAAAACATTATTTGAAAAACTGAGTATGTTCACGTGCAGGATGAAACACTGATGTTACAATTGATGAGTAGGAGGTCAAATCCATCCTGAAGTGCTTAGAAGCTGCCAAGTCCAATAAAATAATTTTCTAGAACCTTCCTAAATTTACATTGGACTAAAACCTTTAAAAGTATTTTTGAAATCATAAGGTATTTTCTTTAAGCTGAACCCAGGACACATTTAAATTGTGAGGTTTCTTTAAATTTTGTTTGGGCCAATAGGTTTACTCTAGATGATGTAGGACTATTCATAAGTATGGTCATATTTAAGTTATAGATAATATGTAAAACTTGAAATCAATTTTTAACACATGCTTTGCTTTGTAAGAGTTAAGACCGCTCCTCTAGATTTTCTGTTTTTCATTCTGAATGTTTCTTTAAGGAATATAAGCTTACTAGGGAGATGGTGGTGGTGGGGTGTGTGTGTGTGTTCTCAAGGACGGACTCACAAAACAAATTAGGTAGAGTTTCTGAATGGAGTTGGGTTTGTACAATAATTAGATATCTGTAGGATTCCATTTTTATTTTTACTGTCATGGCTTTTTAAAAACATGCTCCAACAATCCTTTCAAAAAGAGGAGGCCCCTGCTGACCCTGTCTGAATGGTGAATAACAAGAAACTTGAGAAAACAAAGGCAGTAAGTAGGAGAAACAAGTATATTATTTTGACACATCGCTCGCCATTTTTGCTTTTGGGAATTAAGTGAATGTAAAACAAAAGAAATCTAAATGCCTTTTGAATAATTATTAGAAACATCATTGCCTTGCACAATGAAAAATATTCAATAAATATTAAATGAGTAAAGCAATCAATCTATTAATCAATTAAAATTTAAATAAATCCTAAGATGATTGGTAAAATTTGCATACAGCAATTAGTATTTCTAGCTGTCTGGAGCTCTAGTATATACGTTCTCTTTTGTTTGCCTGGTCTCCACTTTAAAAGTAACATTTCTAGTTCAGATCCCATCTGTTGCTGGGTGGCTTAGTCAACTGTGACCCATAGCAACCTATAGGAAGGCAGTACTGTCTGACCTGACCAGGCTGCCACATCTTCCTTCCACAGAGCACCAGTCTCGCCATTAGTCACCAAGCCCTTCACCCACTGTTAACCCAGGATGACTCTGACCCATAGAGTCTTGTACGTTATGTTGTCATCTGTACAGGCTGTTTGTCCTGGCTGGTCTACTTCATAGGACAAATCTTCTTGCCAACTTGTGTAATTTAAATGGACCCTAATCCTTCCAGGGCCGCAGTTTATAAACATTAATGTTTATCAAAAACCTTACTGATTGGTTAATTAGACTTACATGGATCACTACCTCCATATTTCCAAAGGTACTACTTCCTTTAAATTCATTTCCACATATTACTGTACATAATACCAGTCTGTTGGCTGGTCATTCCAGCCTCACAGCATAGGAGGTAATCTTCCTAAAATTAAATTCTGCAAATATTTGTTGGCACCTGTTATACAAACACAGTGCTTGATGCTACAGGGGATGCCAATATGATTAAGACACAGTCAGTCCCTGTTTTCAAGGAGCTTTGCAGGCAGAAGGGGACTGAGATAGGTTACATGGTAGCTGTCATTCAAGCTCACGGTGCTGTGATGCTACCCAAGTCTCGTTCTTTCTTTGCTCAAGAAAACAATGACTTCCCATCACCCTCGGGATCAAATGCAAAATCCCTAGTCTTCATGATTGGACACCATCTTAACGTTTCAATGTATGTTTTGTTACTAGCCAACAAAAACTCCTCCACTGGCTGCAAGTTGGGTAACACTCCCATCCCACCTCCCACTCTCCTCTATTCCTTTGTTTTACCTGTCAGTGTCAGCTGGGTGTCAAATCGCTAGTTACTTGGGAAAAACAAAAGTGAGCAAGACACAGTCCTTGCCTTTGAGCAACTCACCAGTTAATGGGAGGAGGAAGATGGAAACCATCGTTTAAGGAACACAGTTGTGTTTTCACAAGATGCTGAGGAAGGACAGAGGACATGAAGGCCTCCCAGAGGAATCGAGTCAGACCACAAGTACCTGAGGAGGAGCTTGCTCACCAGGAAAGAGAGATCATAGCAGGTGGAGGAGCAGGTAGCAGCTGATGGAGTCAGAGCAGAATGTGGGATGCTGGTGGCCTGTACGATGAGCACTTATCGGCAGAAGCAGTACTGGCGGAACCGGTTTCTGATGGGCCTTCACTGTTGTGCTAAGGATATTGGTTTTCTTTGTTTTTATATTGTTCAAGAAAACCACCTGGAGCTTCAAATAGAGACAGTAACGCCGTACTCACTCGCAGCCATTTAGTCTATTTGATTCACAGTGACCCTAGAGGACAGGGTAGTAGTGCTGCCCCTGGGGGTTTCCAAAACAGTAACTTATTTCTAGAGTAGAAAGCTGTGTCTGTCTACCTGGAGAGCTTGTGCTTTTGAACTCCTGACCTCGCTGTTAACCCAACGTGACACCATGACACCACAAACAGATCTTAAACTGTTTTGGCAGCAATGTACAAGAACTGAGGAGGAGCTATTGGTGGCAGAGAAACCAGAGCATTGCAGTAGTCCTCACCAGAGGACAAAGGGCTGAACTCAAGTCATTGAAGTGATTCTAACACTATTTCCGGAGCGAATTCCTTTCAGCAGTCTTACCTGACCTGGAATGCACATATTAGTTAGGATAGGATAGGTTGTGCTAGAGTAAACAGAGCCCTGGGGTCTCAGGGGCCTAACTTTAAAACGTTACCTTCATATTTCATCTAACTCTTCTCCATGCATTGGCTCACTGAGAGAGATTTCTTTGGTCGTGTGGCTTTGTCCTGTCGATACCAGCAAGATTCATGCAAGAACATGAAAGGGTTTTGCTTGGACCTGCGATGGACACAGAGGTGGTGTGCTCAGAATGCTCTCTAAGTGTAAGCGAGAACCCGCTGCCATCGAGTTGACCCCGGTCCAGAGTTACCCTCTGTAGGGTTTCCAAGACCAAATTTGTACAGAAGCAAATAGCTGCCTCGTTCTGACAAAGCGGATGATGGGTTTGAACCCCTGACCTTGCACCCAGCTTTGTCCAAAAGAAGGACGTGTCTGTGGTCTCGGTGAACATTTAACAACTTTATAATCTGTTGCTTTTTATATTTCTTTATTTTCCTCAGCACGTCTATATTTTATCTAGACAACTCTACCATTTATTTATGTAGACCACTTTCTCACTTATGTGTTTTTTCAGGATCCTCATCTAGTTAATTTGTTTATGGGGACAGTGGTGGTTCAGTGGTACCATTCTCGCCTTCCGTACGGAAGCCTGGGCCTTACTCTCAGCAGATACATGTCATGCACAGCCACCAGCTTTCAGGGGAAATGTGTGTGTGGTTATTGATGCTGAACCGGTTTCCAGAGTAAGGTACAGCTTCCAGAGTAAGACGTGCTAAGACAAAAACCTGGAGATCTACTTTGGAAATTCATCCCAAGGAAACCCCTGTGGGTCACACCAGCCTGGGCCACAATGGACCGTGGGAATGGGCTAGGTGCTGGGAATAGTTCGGGGTGCCATGAGCTATGGCGCATTCCTTCAGCCAGCTGAATTTGGGCAGTTCTCAAGGCTATGCTTGTGTCTTCTGCATCGTTTGCTTGGCTAGTCTCTCACAAGCCCTAGCACTGAAGGAAGAGCCAGCAAGCTAAGCAGGTGCTTGTGAAAAATGCATTGGGTTGAATTTGGCAATGTTGGCATTGTTCTATCAGCGTGTTCTTCAGTACACTCTCAGGAAGCCCCTCAGTCCTGTGTCTCTGTGCGATTTTCTGTCTGTCCAATGATTGGGATTTGATTTGAACTAAAATGAATCATTGGGGTTGGATTCCATTTTACTGGCACGCTTTTAATGTCCCCTGCCCTGGGAGGCCCTCCTTCCTCCTTCCTGCCTAGTGAAAATTGCACACCATTTACCCTACATATGACATCACTGGCACATTTTAAAGGTGAGTCTGAAAGTGTAAGGGCATCTAAATATGCCATCCTCGCTTCTGCATCCAGTTGGTGAGTTTCTTTTTAAATCATTTTATTGGGAAGTTGGTGAGTTTCTATAGAAAACAAATCAATTGCCATCCCCTGTTGAAAACACACACACACACACACACACACACACACACACACACACACAGATCTAGCTGTAGAAAGGAATATCGCCGAGGAGGTTCATCCCCAGTAAAAGCTGTGAGGAGCCTGGTGCTGCAGTGATCCAGCGCTTGGCTGCTACTGGAGAGTTCCGAGGTGTGAAGGCACTCACCGCTGTGCAGTGTGCTTCTGTGGAGATTGACAGCCTCAGAAACCCTGCGGGGCCGTCTGCTCTGACATATGGGGTCACTCGGTGGGCCCTAATCGACTCCATGGCAGTGAGTTTTAGAAGATGTGGGGTCAGGGCCCCTGAAGTCCTTTATCCGAACCAGTGTTTGATTTTCCAGCCTGGGCGGTTCATCCTTTCTTGGCCTCTCTCTTTGAATTTTCTTCCCGACTCAACCTGACTTCTAAAATCAGTGAGAGTGCAGCGAAGCAAACCCCGGTGTCGATTCCATCCCTGTAGTATAAAGACAGAATAAGCGAGGATCTGTAGCTTCTGAACATAATCCATAGGAAGTGGGTATGGCAATAATTATTTCTCACCCCAGCTCATGAAGCTAACAGATCAATTCATTCTGTCTCAAGGAGCAGATCCACCACAACCATTTTCTACCCGGGGGGGGGGGGGGGGGGAGAGAGAGAGAGAGAGAGAGAGAGAGAGAGAGAGAGAGAGAGCGAGAGCGAGAGCGAGAGCGAGAGAGAGAGAGAGAGAGAGAGAGAGAGAGAGATAGATTGATACAATAGTAACAGGGCTGGCTGCTGTTTATCTGTCATCCTGAGGATCTGAAACACGGTGTATTATACTAACACACCTCAGGGGGTTCCTTGCTGACTTCCACTTCTGCCTGAGAGTGTGCTGTGAAGTGTTGTATAGCCTTGCTCTTTTTCTTTCATTGCATTTGCATTAATTTTTTCCCTACATAGCTAAGAAGAAACTTTCTTTTTTCCCCAATCACTTCTATCTCAAGGCGCCTGCTAGTGGAAGCGGGGCTAACATTGGACCATAAATGCAGACTGAGCTGAGAAAAGGAACCTTTATAGATGTTCAAGGAGAAAGAACAGCTTCAGGATTCAAACCTTCGTCTTAGATTTGTATTTCCTGCCTCTTTCCATCCCTCCCCCACCCATGTTTCTTCTCCTGTCTGCCTCCTCATTCCCTTTCTCTCCCATTTCTCATTTTCCAACTTCATGGTCTCCTGTGTAACTCTATCTCTGAGATAGTTTCTCTTCTAGACAAACCTCCATTGCGTCACCACTGCACTTGCTTGCCGATTCCTAGAATCGGTGATCCAAGTGCAGAAGAACACGAAGAGCCCTGGTGGCATTGTGGCTGTGTGCTAGGCTGCTGGCCACCAGGCCAGCCGTTTGAAACCACCCAACCACTCCATGAGAGAAAGATGGGAAGATGGGGCTTTCCTCTCCCATACAGAGTTACAGTCTCAGAAACTCACAGCGGCAGTTCTACCCTGTCTTAGAGGGTCGTTTTGAGTCAGCTTAGACTCAGTGACAATGAGTTTTGAGAGATCCACAACACCTGACCTTCCGTGGGCTGTACCTAAATGTTCGGGGCTTCATCTGGCTTCACCCTTCTCCACCGTCTTGAGGCTACCAAGCCAGCGCGTTTGCGACCAGCATCAGTCATTGCCTTACCGTAGACTCCGAAGAATTGTTCTGAGCCCACCTGATGCCTTCTTGGCTTTCTAATTGTCTCTCTGGTTCAGCGTGGGGACATGCACAGTAGCGATTGCAATGTATCCACTTAAATAGCCCAGGTTAGTTCTGAATCTCACAGAGGCTGTCCAGGGAGAAGGACGTTTCTCCTTTGTTCTCATTGCTGGGACCTGGAAGATTCATAATTCAGACTCAGTAGTCGCACAGTAAGCCCGGGGTTGTGAATATCAGGCTTAAAGATTACTTGCATTTGCCTGTAAAAGTCCCACTGTTATCCAGTCTATTCTGACTCATAGCAACTTTATAGAGTTTGCCAGGCTGTAAATGGGTACTGGAGCAGACCGTCTCATCTGTCTCCTGCAGCGCTGCTGGTGGGCGTGAACCCCTGACTCTGCAAGTAGCAGATCAATGCTTACTTGACTGCACCATCAGGGCTCGCCTTGCACTAAAAGCAAAGCAAACTTACTGCCACTGAGTGGATGCCAACTCAGAGCAACCCTGTGGGACAGGATTGAACTGCCCCTGTGGGTTTCTAAGACTCTGCAAGTCTTCAAGGCAGTAAAAAGCCTAACCATTCTCCCAAGGAGCAGCTGTTGGTTTCGAACTGCTGAGGTTGGATTTGCAATCCAAAACACAACCAGTGAGACCCATATGGATCTCTTCCAACTTAACCTACAAATTTGACTTACAGACAGACTTAGCGATACCTCTCATCCATAACCCTGTGAAGTGGCTGTTTGGAGAACCAGGAGTCTCATCCGCTGCAATTCTCAGAAGGCTATAAAGCATTAACTAGGAGAGAGCCCAGAGGGCTCCTGAGCTCGGCTTGATAGAGATGCTGAAGGTGTTGAGCAGTTGCAGAGTCGCAGCTGTGTTACCTGTTTTGCACTAATTAGGAGTTACTATGAATCTGCTTGATAATTAAGGACAGCATGAACTTTAAGGCAGATCGGTACCATGGGACAGTAAACAAGTTCTCAAGCAAGCGAACTGAAAATTTGCATCAAGTACCATGTTTTGTCAGGACGATAAATTATCTTTAATAATGTGGATTTAAGTACATACATAAAAGTTGGAAGTAGGTTTTCAGTCACACGAATTGGGTCTCTCTCTGGGAGTAGTGATGTGTGTGCTGTATTACCCAGTAGATGAATCATAATTAGTTCAACACTGGCCTTACTCAGTTCTTGGAGTTTTCTTGCCCTGTATGTGTTTATTTTCTTTTTACCAGCATCCGAGTCGTTCAGTTATTAAATCGCTGCCTAGATCAGCAAAGTGTGTGAAGATTCAATTTCTCATAGAGTCAAACTTGAGATGGAGGTTTAGTTAAATCTTCTCGGGTTCAGTTTTCTGTTCTTCCTTGCAACTCCCCTCCCTCTGACTAATTTGCACACACACTTGTATTTGCATTCATTTGAGTCTCGGTCAGAAGTGCTCTTAAATCACATTCTTTGGTAGGCAGTAAAGATACCCGAGGGGAGATTTATAGGCCTGAATTCTTTAAGGACCAACTGCTATGTTTCAGGCATGAGTGCCCTGTTATCATCCAGAATCTGAGAAAGAGACAGCTGCCTAGGTGTGACTTATAGCTAGGATTCAGGAAGATGTACAGAGTTCAGGAAAAACCTGCATGCTGTGATGGGTGGTTGAAAACTGTAAATATAATTAAGCCAGGTGGATTCCATGACAACAAAGAGGATTAGGGACTGGGTGGATCTGGTAGACCATAGAGACCTATTGGAATAGATGTCAATTTATTTATATCCCTTCTCCCCAGGAAAAAAATGAAGGAAAGAAAGAAACACACAACATAGTTTGATGTCTAAATGAAGTAATCTCTAGAAAGAAAAGGGAGATTATATTTGTTAAACTGTATAAAAAAATCAGTAGATAATATGGCTTTGTTCACAGTATTACATAAAGAAGATTAAAGACGAGGAGCAAGCTGCTTAAACACTGTAAACTAATTAGTTCTACGAATTGTTTTCCCGAGGTTCATGAGATATGAAACATTGGCACCAGTGCGTGAAATACACTCTGCCTCAGTGCTCTTTTCAATTTATTTTTCTGTTAGTGTCATATGTATATAAAAAAAAGAGCAGCCAAAAAGAAAGAGGTTACAGAAGGAGACCAAAGCCTGTCCGATGATTGAGGCTGACGTTTTGTCATCTCAAGTCTGGTGAGGGAGGGACCGCCTCTAATACCCTACATAAATACTAGCTTCGTTTTCTGCCTTCGCAGGCTACGTTGCGCAAGTGATGTCCTGACAAGACCCAGAGGAATCCCTGCCTCTCCTCTAGAACACTCACTGGGGCCACTCCCATCTAGCAGACAGATCCTTCATCTGTTTCCCAAGCTCTTGGTCTTTTCGGGGTGGTAGGCTGGGACCCTTGCAGCGAGGGTGGAGCCAAGGGGCAGGCTTCACCAACTTTCATCTCCTCCATCCAACCTGAGCTTTACTCTTTTCTTGCTCTAAGTTGAGTATTTTTCAGGGGAAGGTGAGGGTTTTTAACCCCTTAATTAAAAAGAAGTATATTTACTGGGTTTAAACTAGAATAGCGCACTTTTTTTCATGCAACATAATGTTATCTAGCTCAACATTTTGTTTTAACTTGGAAGTATAGTATTCAGAAAGGCCGTCAGCCTTCTGAACTTGGAACGCTGTCAGAATGAGGCTCCTATAACCCTGACTCACCGTTCCTGCCCTTCTGCTGCTTCTCTGGAATATAGTGTGTGAGAGAGGAGACATCGTCATTCTCTAGTCTCTGGTTTCCTAGTCAGAAGCATTGCTACTTCCTCAGAATTCTCAAGGAACTGTGCAGTACTAGTCTGTTACAGATACACACATGTAAAGTCACTGTCCCTGTTTAGCCATCCGACTTGGCCTGGCACTATGGAGAAGATTGTCCCAGCAGTAACCTTACTGCCCAACCCACTGATGTCAAGTTCTCATGCAGCCAAATTACCACACCTCCCAACGCCGGCCTTCAGAGCCAGCACCTGCCTCCTGCTCCACGCTCTTGAAAACAGAAACAACGTGGAGGTCCCTCGTTTACAGACGGGCACTTTGCAGGTCTATTTCTGACTTGCCCGTCCCCTCCATGGCTAAGGATCTGTTGGCTGACCCCTGTCTCTTAGAGCTGTTTCCTTCTCCCTTGTATTTTCAAGTTCTAGAATAGTGCCTTGCTGGAGGGGAGCTACTACAGACCGTGAATGAATTAAATGCTGGTTCTCTTCAGGATGTTCCCTGCCTCAAGTTACTCAAACTCAAGAAATCTCTTGTCTTCCAAACCCACTCCTTCTCATTTGGTCTGATATCTTCCCTTGCTTCAGATTTCAGTCATTCCCAGGTTGTCCTTCCTGATCACTTCTAAGCAGTCCACCCAGCTGGACAATTGTCTTCTCCACTGACTGTCCTTTCTTCCTCCCATCCTCACTCCCATTAGTAGGCCCTTGGTCTTTCATGGACTACTCATCCCAAGAGTCTTGTGAAAGCTTTCCCTGACTTCTTTATCTTCTACTCTGCTTGTGGAATGTCACAAATCTGAATACACTGAAAAACATGTAACCTGGCCCTAGACTAACAAAGTCAAGATTCTTCTTCAAGGACAGCATGCAAAGACACTCTCTACCTGGCATCTATTTATATCTCCTTTCACCTTCCACTCAGGCCCAGCCTTCTGAGTGTCTCACTTCTGTGATTCTAGATAAAGTTTGGCTTCTGAGAATGTCCCTGTGACCCTCTCCCATCCTCCCTTTAATACATTGTGTGTTTGCCTCTTTTGTACGTAACAAAAGAAGCTAAGTACTCTCACTTATCTATTGATGCTCCTACTACTAGAACACTGAGCAGGAGCCTGTATCATTAGTACTGATGCCCATGTATTGCCTACGAGTGTGCTTTATGCATAGCCTGGCACATTACCTTTTTCTAAAACTTGAAGTCTAGCTTTTATTACACTCTGCTGTCAGTTATAGTTGAAGGTCAGTTATAAGGTCTCTGATATACCCTTTCACAGGCCATGAAATGAGTTTGCATAACGTGGTTAAATTTCATTTTAAATAGAATCTGGGAATGTTGAATGGATAAGAATGCACTCAGTTCTAGGAATGCATTGATTTAGTGAGGGGAGGATCTGCTGTTTAGATGTTTGTGTATGAAGGAATGGCTTGAGGACCACATCTGGCCTCCTTGGGCTACAGGAGGTAAAAGGAAACTCCCAACTGTAAATGAGCTCAAGGCCAGTCACCCTCCCTTGTTCTTTGCCCTTCTCTGACACCAGCCATTTGTTCGGTGGCACTCTACTTCTCTGCTGGGCTCCATCCTTCATCGCAGTGGCCGCATGGAATTCACAGTCCTTAAAACAATGGAGGTCTATTAGGGAAATTAGAGGTAACTATAAGCCTGGATCAGGAAACATTGAGGAGAGTCTTTGGTCCACAGCAACACCTCTTCTCAGCTAGCAGCCAAGTCTTTCTCCAGTCCCTAGCCTCTTAAGACATATGACCCCTTGGCGGCTGCCTTTGGGGGCCAGGGACCATCCTACCTCTCCCTGTGCCTCACTGCACCATCGGCTCAGCAGCACCATCTTATGCCGCCAGGCCTCCACCTCGAGAGCTCTTACTGCCACCACTCCTTGATGGGGGATCTTGAATGTGCTCTGTTAGCTGCTGACTTCTTTCCTGGCAGTCAACGGACTCTGTTCTTGCTTTTAACATGACTCTTGGAAGAATAGTGAAACTGACCAACTTTTGAATCAGCATCTTCTATACCTTATTTACATGGCCCTGCCCAATCATTTGGGTAGGAGTTATAGAGAAATGGGTAGAAGAGCCATATTTAAGAAATTTTACTTCCTCATCCCCAATGTATAGTTCATTAGTCATCTAAATAGCACATACCATGTTTTCCCATTTAACTAGACCCATGTGTGTGTATGTTTGCATGTCTGTAGGGTATTTTGGACATGGAAATAGGTATTATTTACTAACATTCAGGTATTTTATATTTTCTAGTTTTTTTTAACTGATAGAAGCAGGCACTTGAAAGTGTTAGACAACTCATTTGAGAATGAACTGAGTTCTATTTCAGAGGAAATACAGTATTTCCCTTTTGTTTTTCCTAAAAAGGGGTATATTTAGAGTTCCAGTGTTTTACTATGGAAATTCTATTTCCTTTTTCTCATTCTTCAAAACTATATTGGCCCGCGTGTGTTCATTATTGTAGGAGAATGTAACAAATGAAGAGTCTGTCTGAGCCCTGCTGTGAAAGCCTCTGAGTCTCAGTTTCCTGATCTGTACATCGAGGTTTGTATTGGCTGTACTTCCTGACAGTGCTGTGACCATCGGTGGAGATAATCTCGGTCAAGCTCTCACCTGAGTGCCTGGCATGCGCACACAAGCCACACACACTGTTATTGTTTCATTTGGGGTTTGTATAGGTAGGGAGTTGTGCAATTGGTAGGGCAACATCTTAAGAAAAATATCATAGTTTTTGTGTGTGTGTGTGTATGGTGCCTTTTAGTTCATGAACAAAAGTAGCAGTTGAGTGACTCCCAAGAAAACTGTCCTGCGGTGCCTAACCTCAAAACCCCATGGTGACAGTAAATCACTTTTTGGCCTGAATAAGGATAGCTATAATTTAAGGGTTTTTTTTTTTACTCTTTTCTTAATGTGTTTTCATTTATTGAGGTCAGTGCATTTGTGTCGAACAATTGAAACCTGACAAGAAAAAAAATTAAGGGTAGCCTGGGCACTGCTCAATTATTACTGTGATCAGATTTTAATTAGCACCAGATGTAGAAGGAAGTGCTATTTTTATTACCCATTACCATACACTTGCTTACATATTTACCCTGGGGTGAGAGGTGTTTTATTAATTATTTTTCTCGGCAACCAAGACAATAGTTTTGACTTCTGAATTGAAACGTGCCAACCTGTTTAAACAACTCATCATTGTGATAAGAAATGAGCAGTGCTATTTTCCAAGGTGGACCAATCTCTAGAAAGCAGAGTAATCATCCATTGTTGCAATGAGATCACTGCCCTTAACTTTCATTCAGTATTATTCCAGACTCTTATCACTTGCAAGGTTTTTTCCAGTTCCAAATTAAAATTGTTTTGAGCCCCTATTAATCAATATAGATTGTCAACTTGAATTTGCATCTTTCTTAATGTAGTATACCTTTTGATTCTGAAAGGTCAGTACTGCTTAATTATATGCTTTTGTAACTGCCTCAGAGAAGTACAGAAACTTCCATAAATAAAATGAAAGTTTCATTTTAGAAAGCCGACTAATGAAGTCTGAACCAGTCTAATGACAACAGTAAATGGGAGCATGAAGAGTGAGGGGGAAAAAAGGCGATCTTTTTACAAAAATAATTAGATACTAAGGGACTTCTAGTGGGCCCAGAAGTAAACTCAGGTGACCCTGTCTTATCTATTAAGACTGATGAGTTCTGCTCCGTGTGCATCTTCTTTGCCCCCGCCACATTTAGTCATTTTTTACATGCTGTCGAGAAGTTTGCAACTTACATGCTATGTATTTTCCCCTATCTGACTTTTATGACTTCCCCTATAAAATCTACTGGTTGCCCTAGCCTCACAAATCCTCAACTACTTAATGGCTCTGGCTGCATGCATTATGCAGTCCTGTGTGTGGTTGTGTGTGTCTTTTCCCAGACATCTGGGTAGATAGCTTCTGAAATTTACAAAACCTTTGTAACTAATCCCATAGGTTGACCTGAGCAGGGGCACTGTTTGTTGCTGCTAATTGCACAGGGCAAACCTTTGGGAAACAGGCCCTTTGTTAATGATGAATTTGAGCAACCAAACATTCCTGAATAATGCTGGGAATATGACTTGCCTGGGTCTTTATGACGGTGGCTCTCCTGCCTGCCTCTTCATTCTGCGGAGATGTCTGGCCACCGTGCTTGATGTGCATGTTAATTGCTGGATCAGGAAGAGAAGTGGGGAGCTTTCTTTGGCAACAGCGTACAACACAAGCAGCTGTGTAATGAGGCACAAGTGGATTATTAGGTATGACATAATGAGTAGTATTCCTATCATGGTATTATATATCTCTCAGGGTTTTTGTCAGGCTTTTTCCATCCTAGGGCTTGAAAACCTGCTCCTGAATTTCAGTGGTTATCAGTAAAATGGTCGGAAATCCCTGGGCTACCAATCAGTTATGCTACCTCTAAATATCAGCCTCTGATTGAAAGCTTGTTAAAGTGAGGTTCAAAACCAAGAGGAACTAGAGTAGGTATGTATTAGAGTTAGGGTGTATTGATTTGCATAATTTAGGAAATAGACTATGATATCATTGAAGGTCTGGAGACATGTACTCTTACCTAACTTAGAAAAAAATTCCTTTATTGTAGCCTAGATTAGTCACCTAAGAACCATTCTGTAAAAGGAAATGTCGCTGGCAGAAATTCATCAAGAGAAAACCTTAGCCACACCCTGAGAAGCCTTTCACCTGCTGGCTTGGTAATTACAATCCAGACTGGAAGAGAGAGCAGAACTGTAGCGAGGAATAAAGACATGTAACTTGCATCACAAAGGACACCTGAAAAACAAAGGGATGTAATAAATGGAACTGCCAGAGATTCTTTTACAATTACATGTGCAATATCGAAAATTTGTGAGAACAGTATTGAAAGCCTCATTTAATGAAAGCCTCTTTTCAAGGTATAGTTCTGAATAAAATTCTTAACACAACTGCACATGCCCTTTTAGGTCTAGCTTTGGAACCTGTCAACAACTCAGGACGGTGAGGGCTTCTCCAGATGTTGTTCTAGTAACTGTTTTGTCCATAAAACACTGTAAATTCTTTAATCACCTTCAACAGAGAAAGCCTTGATATAGAGACATGTGTATCTATGCTTTTAATACTCTCTATTGTCATTTTGTTTAATACCTCTTTTATATATGCTGATCGCGTCAAGGAAACCTTTCTCTTGCTAAAACTCAGTCAGGTTTTGTGTGTGATGGTCGTGAGGACTTTCTTGCTTTCTGCTGCTGCTCAGCGGCACTTAGACATTGTTCAATAAACTTTCTCAATCAGAAAATGTCTGACGAAGTTGTTTTGGCGTTTTCCTTCCTCTTCATATTTGGTACTTTTCTCTTTTAAAGGGTGTAAAGTCTAAACCGAACCCTTGTGTATCTTAGTGAGGTAAATGTTGGGCCACTAATCAAAAAGTCAGTGGTTTGAATCCGCTAGCTGCTCCATGTAAGAAAGATGAGGCTCTCTCCTCTCATAAGGATTAACAGCCTCAGAAACCCAAAGGGATAATTCTACTTTCTCCCCTAGGGTCACAAGGAGTCAGGATGGACTCACGTTCAGTGAGTGAGAAGGTCCGAGCAGGCGATTGGTGGCGCAGTGAATGAAGCGTGGTGGTTTCACTCTGCCAGCTGCCCCGCACGAGGGCGATCATGCAGTCTTGATCCATAAAGAAAGACAGCTGCAGGACACACTGGCGCAGTCTCCTCTGTCCTATAGTCCAGGGTCACTCTGGGTCAGAATTGCTTCAAGGGCAGTGGGAAGGCTAATCATTTCATTAAGCCTGAGTCTTATTAGTGAGCCACGTGAAGCTGTTTCGTGAAGGAGGCAGGATGTAGCAATTAACATGGCCAGAAGAAGACTTTGTGGGACACTGTTACACATAGTTTGGCAATCTAATACATATATATTGAAGTCCGTTAAATGAACTATGAATGAAAAACATATTTCTATAGGGAATTAAGGAATATAAAATTCTAGAGATGTCACTGGATTATAAGGTAATAACGTGTTTCCCCCTAAATTCTACTCAGATATAGTGACTGAACTGGCCACTTTAATTTTTCTACAGTTAATTAAACCAGAAGAGGGAACCAGAAGAATAGAATAATCTTATTTCATCGTGCCAGAAGAAAATGTGTTCACATTTCACTCGGGGTGTCGGGAGAGGGTGATTTTGTGTCAGGCTTTTAAAGATTTTACTCTGAATTCCTAAAGTCAATTAATTTTATAACAACAACCAAAAAGGGGGAAATCGAATAATCTTGTATTTTTATTCTACACATACTTTTTTTATCAGTAAAATGTTGACTCCCTGCTTTATGAGTCATGAAAATATAGACCACTAAAGGTTTACATATTTACATTTTAAGTACTCTTATTTTATTCTCAAGTGTCTTAATTCTTTAAATAAATAAATAATGATTTTTAAAAAAACCTTCTGGTAATTTTCCATTGCATGTTTTATTGATTTTTCAAGCCATGCCATTTCAGTGACAAACAGGAATACACTTTTAAATTCACTCTTTCAAAATATTTCAACATTAGCTCTTTTCAAAGGTTGTCCGGCCAGGGTGTTGATAGTAATTAGGGGCATTCTGGTGCTCTGTTATTTTGAACCTGGGCATTTAGAGGATAATTCAAAGGACTCTCTCACTTTGGGGTGGTCTGCACAGCATGCTGTTGTGAGGAATATTCAATTCAGTAAGGCTGTGGATAGCTTAGGCAGATCTATCATAAGATGTGTACATCTTATGCAAGGTTATAGCATCGCTGACATAGTCCTTGAGCAGTCCTCAAAATTATCCTGGCTTCGCAGGCTCTGCTCCTCTTTTAGCAATGCAGCAGATTAAAATAGCTTCTGAAGCACTTTGGAAATGTGGTGCGGCTGAAAGTCTTAGAATCTCTTGACATTTCTCTCCCAGGATCTCCACCAAATCCATTGACATGGACAGCAGTGGCATTTGGTTTCTCGTGAGTTTCTTGGAAAGTTCACAGACACTGCCACCCTCCACCTGTGCTATGTTTTCATAGGGTGTCATGAGCACTACCAGCCATCTGCTGTTTCACACTTAGCTCGCAGAGGTCAGTGATACTGATAGCCGAGAAGTGTGAAGTGGATGAAATGATTAGCCCCCTGGCAAGGGTGGGGTGAGGTTGCACCTGTACCTGCCTGCAGAGCTCCAGTGTGTCCATTCACAAAGGCGAATTAATTATTAACATTGAATACTGTATAACTTACAGGGAGAGAAACAAGATTGCTTGTTCACTGTGCTACTGTGACACTTGGCTCTACCAGGGACGTGTTACAAATGCCACAGGTAGTAACCCGAGGACACATCCTTTATCAGCTTCTTAGTAGTCATTCCCGGTCAAGTAAACATTGTAGCCCACGGTCAGGCACAGTTGTCGTTCAAAAGCAGGAAGTAACTCAGAGTGCATAAAAAGTGTTCCAATAGACAGCAGTTTGTATGTAAATGTAATAGTCCCTGAACACAGGAGCCTGAACAGTTAGGGGTTACTAGAATCTGTCTTTTCATTTAAAATGGCTGTAAAATGATCATGTGTCAACTTCATCTTTGACCTTCATGGCTTCTCCTTGTTCTCTGCTCTTGGCAGAAGGTCCGGCTGCATCATTCGGAGCAGTTACTGGTCTTCTCTTTGCCTTCAGAATGAGTGACTTTTGGCTGGAACATGGTGGCCTAATAATTCACATTCCAAAGCAGATTTAACAAGTTTGAGATAGGCTGTTCTCTGTATTAACCAATACTTGACACCAGCAGACCTGCAGTCTTTTATTTTGGTAGCTCTGAGATGCATCTTACATCATATTGAAGTCATCCCAGCGTGAGCATGTAGAGTGGAGGGTGAATTGCAACTGGATCATTCCTCATTGCCGGTGCAGAAATGCATAGCTGCACGAGAACACCTCCCTGTATTGTATTAGTCTCGCTTGAAAGAAAACTCAACAAGGATTCCTGATCTTCTGGGAATTTTTTTACATCCAGAATTGGAATTCACACTGTCTGAAATCCTTGAAAACTCTATTCCGGCTGTTCCATACTGATGAATATTTCTTAAAGGGGAAGGCAATCTGTAAAATATTATTGATTACATGGCAAACTCTGAGACGTGATAAAGACAGAGGTTCTTTGGCAAGGGATGCAAGCAAATGGCTAATGAGGCAGGCAGATAGGTGCGTGAGCCGAGCAGTCCCAGTGTACCAAGCTCAGCACTAATGACCCTGTCGAAAGGGATATCTGCCCGTCCCTTCTAGAGCAGTGTGAACATGTCAGAACAATGTGCAGCTGATGAAGCCGGATCTCCTATTTTTTCAAAGAGAGAGTAGACATCTATACTGGATATGAAATTTTCAGATCTCTAAGTACTGGTTCAGATGATCCTGAAATTGGCCTGTGGAGCACGGGGTCACATTCCTCTTTTATGGCGATCCCACTTAAGGAAGAGTCTTTAGTGGTGCCAGCAGGAGCGGTTAATTCACTTGGCCGCCCCACTGAAAGTTGGGGCTTCGCATCCGTGCAGAGACAGCCTGGGAAGAAACACCTGGTGCCCTAGCTCCACAGTATCCGCCGTAGAAAACCCTGTGGAGCCAAGTTTGCTCTGACACAGGAGCCACCATGAATTGAAAGCAACTCAATGGCACCATTTAAAAATTTTAAATAATGACGGAGATGGCTTAGCTATGTAGGTATTTAAAGCCAGATGGCAATCTAACTGAGAAAGAGGAAGGTCTTTGCATCAAACCATTTCCCAGAGCCTGTCAGAGTGTGTCGTGGTGTGACAACGCATTTCATAGCAATTTCTAGGAGGCGAGGCTAACTGTACGCATATTTCCCCATTCAGTTGGCTTGGAGAATTGGACCCATGAGAGCTGTGCTCCTGACTTTTAGAACAAGTATATCAACTTCTCCAGTGGAGCTGTTGTTAACATTAACACGAGACAGAATTCCTACTCATAATTTAGAGATGGCGGTGAGTTTACCACTGGTGGAGAATTGTAGCTCCACTCGGTGCAATGCATGTAAAGCCGAAGCTGAGCAATGCTGGCTGCTGTCAGCGCGAGAGAGTGAGGGAGTGACAGTAGCCAGCAGGATGAACCAAAGAAACACCGGAAGACTCCAATTCCACTAACTTCCGTGGAGCCAGACTGCTGTAATCGACCTGGAATACGGCGACTGGGAATGACGTTGCTTCCTTGGAACGAGATTTGAGGTGCAGGAGTGTAGAGAATGAAGGCCTTCAAGCAGCCTGTGGGAAAATGGAATGGAAAGACAATGGAATGCTCCCACTAACGATTAGTAGCTCCCGAGGCAACTTGTCAGCTTCCAACACTACGTGACCTGGAGCGAGATTCCCCTGTTTGCAGAAAAACTGTGGCCCGGTCCCTGGAATGAGCCGGAGCGGCCCCCAGGTAGTGCAGAGGTGAGTGAAGAGTTCAGGCAGGTGCTGGCCCAGGCTCCTTTTACAGTGTTGAGATTCCTGCGGGGGGCTAGGAATCTCAAAGGCCCCTTCAATACCCTTTCAGCCTTTTCATCAGCTCCACATTTGCATCCCTTTGTCCTACCGGCTTTATTTGGGCCCTGAGTGTGCTCAGATGACCAAGCCAGCTCCCATTACTGATTGCTATCTGTTTGTCATTTTAGCCCTCTTACCTCCCATGTGAGTTGTACCTTTTGGGTGCAAATAAGCTGCTGGAGCTTGCCTGGCTTGAGCTCTGTGCTGCAGATGTCTCTAATTAACTTGATTGTGACAGGTCCTGGGGATCTGGTTGCACAGCCTGAGAAATCCCACTGTCCGAGGGAGGCACTCCCCCTCACTGGATGCATGCTTCCTGCTAACATCCTTTGGGCAAAGCTTATTAATGACTAAAGTCTCCAAGTGCCCATGCTTTTAATATGAAAGCTGTAGAGTGATGGTTGATAATGGGCAGTCAAGAATGTAAGGCTTGTCTGGTGCTCCAGTTTAGGTTTTGAGGAGAAATTTCAAGAGAAATGCACTTCCTATGGTGTAGCATCCGCCAGGTGACTGTTTTTATCATCACCAATGCTACAAACTGTATTGTTTTAGGAGCCGAGAGACACATGGCATTAACTCATTTGCAAGCTTAGCCACTTCAAAAAAAGAAACTTTTAATGACTGCATTGTGAGATAGGGAAAAGCCACATAATCAAACAAGTGTTTAGAAGGACTGGTGTGACTAGTTCCATGATCTAAAAGATGTTCTAATGACTGCATTGTGAGATAGGGAAAAGCCACATAATCAAACAAGTGTTTAGAAGGACTGGTGTGACTAGTTCCATGATCTAAAAGATGTTCTATTGCTCTTGGTGAAACCAGCCCCAGCACCGCGGAGACTGGGTTTGCTTATATTTCCCTCAACAACCACATGTGCTGTAGTTTGTCTAGAGTGATAAGTGATTCATTATATTCTGAGTGTGGTTTTGTATATGTGGGTATGTTTTCTACAAATACTAAAGCTTTCCCCACAATTTCCAGGTCTTTTGTGTCCCGGTCTATCCGACTTTGCATATCAGCCATTGGACTATTTATTTTGACTTACTGCAAGCCTATCTTAGGACAGTTATTTTCTAGGATGTCCTACCCAGAAGTCCCCGATTAGACGTTGAGAGAAACAACAGCCATCTTCAACTACATGTAAGAATGATTGTGCATATAGTGGAAGGGCTGCCTGCTGGGGCCATGGGTAGAGAGCTCAGCTGCTAACCTCTTGGTCACACTACCGCTGCTCCGCAATAGCAAGATGGAGCACTTTGCTCCTGGGAAGATGACAGTCTGGAAACTCCTCGGGATTTTCCGTGGGTCAGAGTTTCTGTGCACTGACCCATAGGGCCGCTGGGAGCCAGAATCAACTTGCTGCCAGTGTTTTTGGTTTGGCTATGTGTGTCCTAAGGTCTGTAGGTGGCACAGGGCGTTTGCATTAGACTCCTGGCCTAAAGGTTAGAAGCTTGCACCCATCCAAGTTAGAGGGCCTTTATATGTACGTGTATAGTACACATATATACAGTATCAACTTTATTATTCCTAGTAGTCATAATGCCTTGTAGTGAAGGAGCATATTGCATTCTTTGACTTTTAGATTCTGTTTTCACGGGCTACGGTTTATATCTGATCTTCTCACTAAATACACGCTTGCCGGTGCTTCTTGTAGAAGATACACCAGAATCATCCATGATGCACAGTCTAGCTTCACTAAACAACTTGACTTTGCCTTTCTTATAAATGGCAAATTCATGAACCTAAGAGTAGAAGTAGTTTATTCCCAATTACACAGACTACCATTATTCAGTAGAAGGATGAATACTTCTCTCTTCCTCTGACCAGCATGAATTTTTGGACCTTGGACCCAGAAGTGAAGGATGAAAGGAAGATGGAGGCTATAGTCTTACCAATGGCAGGGATTATAAAGTGCACTTGGGCTCTGCCCCAATTTAGAAACGAAAACCTCTAGGACTACATTCCTGGCATGTAGTAGTAATCGCAGTTCTGCTGGATTTCAAGCAAATGAGAAGCCCTTTGTTGGGTGTGAAGGTGGTGAAAGGTTGATAGAGGAGCTTAACAAAGGCTCAGGAGAGGAATGAGGGGATTGGAGGCCAAAGAAGAGAGGAGTTTACCCAGCAGATAAGACCAAAGAGGCTCAGGAGTCCTGGGAATTGAGGTGTGGTGGACAGAGGTCTTGGGATCAGCATTTCGAAGATGGATCAAATGTGAATTAGAATTGCAACCACAGAAGAGGTTTCTTGACTTAGGAAGGCTTGATGATTTTAGAGAGGACAGCTGGGCAACTAGATAAAGCTGAGCGATCTGCAAGGCAGTGATGGTGCTAATTCAGATGTGTGCTGATATGTGCAGGAAGAGCCTCGGATATTAGAATAAATCCTGAGAGAGCGAGAGATCTGAGAGGGCTATCAAAGAAAGGAGGCATCATTTTTTCTTAAAAGAGGGACTTGTGTTAAAGGAAAGAGACATAAAAAGACATCTTCCTTTATCGTTCTTGTGGACATGTCCACCAGAGAGTCGAGAACAGAGAAGTGAAATTTCAGAAAGTTTATGTTAGCCATTATTGGCATTGTCAACCTTTGACAAATGAAATGGGGAAGGATTTGTGGATTGCTGGAGGACTGCTAAAACCGTGGGTTCTGATAGAGTGCATTTTAAACCTCTCTCTGCATGTGACTCGGAGAAAACATTAGCAGTTGATTGAGCCTATCTGCTTCTCTGTGCTATCCTCCTATTTTAATCAAGTAAAACTGAAATAGGCATTCATGGCTCCTCTGCTATCGTACCACTCTCTCTGGTCAAGTCTCAATACCGACACACGTGTGGGAATTGGAGATAAGTCGTTTCCTTGGATACACTTCAGCATCCTTAGAAGCCATGCAATGGTATCATTTGCTTTTGGTCCAGCTTGGAGGCTTAAAATGGCATCTCTGGCTATTCCGATAAGCCCATTTGAGGGTCTGAGTCCTGTATGGCAGCCCCTGGAGCAGCAAGTTAGAGGTCCCAGGACCCCACTGTGGCTGTGTTTCAGGAGCAAAAGCAGACAGACAGCAAGAGATCCCCTGCTTTGGTGTTAACAGGGTAACTTGACCGGACAGGAGGGCTTCCTCCAACCACAGGTGTGCCTCTGCGCTTCTGAACACTTCCTAATGAATTCTAAACCGAGAAGCTCGTTCTCTCAGAACTATCACTGGAGAATCAGAGTAATTATTTCCTATTGCCCTTTGTGGAATACAGTTATAATTGCATTACTGTTAACGTCGTTCGCATTAACACTTAATTGTTAATGTCCTCCTAATTTGGAGGAAATCATCACCTCTTCATATTTCATTTCCAGAAAGCGTTGTTCAACTCAGGATAATTCGAGGCCTCCAAATCCGGACAGGAGAAAGGATGTTGAATTCGGCAGTAGGCTTTGGGCGCGACTTGTCTTCCTGGTCCCTTTGGTGTCAGTGAGTTTGTTTTCTGCACATCGGCTGCATTTTGAGATTAAGCTGCAGTGCACAGCCAGCCACGCGTGGGGCAGTAACGGGCTCATTCCTGTGTGGTGTGGAAATGGTTTGGGGTTCATGGTAGGACAAATGCAGTGACCTTCTCTCAAAGCTGACATCCTGTTGGAGTGTTGAAAGACACATTAACGAGAAATGAAAGGCACCACTGTGACTTGCAAGGTCAGCCAGACGGTGGTGGGCTGCAGGCCTTGACTTTCAGATGATTGTTAACTTCTTCCTTTACAGTGTACTGAAAGCCTGTTGTTAACAACCAAGCAGTTCCTTGGCCTGGGTCTGCAGCAGGAAACTGAAATATTTTGAGAACTCTATTCAGGCTTGGGGTGGCAGGGGGTGGGAGGTTGGGTTTGGGGCGGGTGGGGAGAAGAGAGAGGAAATGCCAGAATTATATCAATCTTTGCATTTGTGAAGGGAATATTGCTTGGAGTGTTTGAGGATCTATATCATTTGACGATAGGACGGACACCTCATGACAATGGCCTGGAAGAAACATTCTTTGGCGGCAGAAAGTGGAATAACAGCAGTTGCCAAGCACAAGGAATAACTGGGTGTCCCACCTGTGTAGTCCCATCGGACTTCAAGTTCAGAAGGGCCTAGCGCTTTGTTTAATGCCCCGCTGCCATCTTCAAATTGATTTCTGAACAGAGGGCTCCTCGTTTTCATTTGGCAAGCAACAGGCCGGGCCCAACAATTACATAGCTGGTCCTGCTGAGCAGGCACTGGTGGTAGGAGCCAATGCAGTATAAAGGTCACCAAGTGTGCTCGAGGCTGTGGTACCCTACACCAATCACAGGCGATTAAGTTTTGTCTGAGGGGGCTTCAGAAAACCTGTGGGGACATTCCTTGTTTGCTTGTTTCCCCCAGGAACTCTGAGTAACTCACACTCTTACCAACACACAAAACTGGTCTGACAAAGTTGCTGAGTTAGTTAGAGACTGGTCTGACAAAGTTGCAGACTTCGGGACCCCTGGTACTCACCCTGCGGTGTGAAGTAAATGTGCCTTCCCTTTGAAGTCATGGAACCTGCTTACACCAAATTCCTCATCACAATCACCTTCACTAGCAATGCTGCAAGTGTAGCTTCTAAATCCTAGAAAAAGCTTTTTTGTACTGATGCATAGGTTCCCAAACATATTTGGTCCACTGCCCATCCCCCTTTTGGAAGGAAGCCAAGCACTACTACAGCCCAGAATCCAGGATAAAGTATAGCTATCTGCTTTTGCAGCCCACCAGGATCTTTCCAGTAACCACTCCACCCCACACCCCCGCACCCCTTTCCAGGTGGTGGTGGTAGTGCCTACTTTGGGAAACAATTTGCTAAAGTAAAGCGTGATGAGAACCATTTGCACTTGTTCTGAGTTACCTGCAGATTCCATTTAAAGATGTGCTTAGGAACATGTCTAGTTTGTAAGTCAGGAACTGCTATATTTCCTTACAGTTTACTGTTAAGTGGGTCATTTCTGCATACCGTGTATACTTGAGTATAAGCCAAACCAATTATCAGCTGAGGCACCTCATTTTACCACAAAAACTGCATTAAAAATGTGCTGAAAAAATCAGCTATACATGAGTATGTACGGTATATATGGTTCCTAGTTGAAATAAGAGACCATTAAATAATGCATTTAACTTACAAAGTTTTAATGTATGGTTTAGCGAAAGTTACTGGAATTCTTGTTGTACGGTTGATCCCAACACAGAGCAACCCAAGTGACAGACTAGAAGTGCCCTAAAACCGGAAAGAAACGCTGGTGGTGCCGTGGTGAAGTATTAACTGGAAGGTCGGTGGTT
Organism: Tenrec ecaudatus; assembly: GCF_050624435.1. Lineage (NCBI taxonomy): Eukaryota > Metazoa > Chordata > Mammalia > Afrosoricida > Tenrecidae > Tenrec > Tenrec ecaudatus. The sequence continues at coordinate 108,633,213 of NC_134531.1, read as the reverse complement.
TGAGCCTCCTACCTGCTCTGAATTAGAAAGAGTCCAGCCTAGAAAACAATGAGACACTTCTTGGCCTATGGGGTCCTCAGGAATTAGGATCTCCTTAATAACAGGCAACGACTGCGCATTTTTAAACAACACTATTACTTTTTCATCTAAGTTCTACTGTTTGTGCGATGGCCACAGAGAACTCACAGCCAGTATTCACAATTCAGGAGGTTTATTCGGGAAGTTAAGAGATTACCACAAGTCAGGATCAGCAAGCAGTAAGGATACAGTCCGTGTCCCACTGCAATGTCTCTCCCCAGCCAGCAGCCAAGTCTCTTTGGGGTCCTCAGTTTCTCAGGCAAGTGCTCCTTGGCCTTTGTCTCCACGGGCCAGGAAGGCAGCCTGCCTGTCACTCGATCCCACAGTTCCGCAGTGTCAGGCCAGTTGAGGAGAAGGTAACCCTGCCCCTCACCATCCCTGGTGGATCTGGTCTCATTGGCTTCCACCAATTTAGACAGAAACATTGCACTTGCTCATCCAAGTGGTCCTGGGATTTCTGAATGGATGGCTTCGATGGAGTTGTGGTTTATCCTTTAGCCACCCATACCCCTAAGGAAAACAAAAGGTGTCTTTAGTCACACCTTCTAGTGAAGGAGTCTTAATGATATCCCCATGGAAACAGAGTGTTCACCCTGCTCTAAGGTCTAGACTTACTCCCACCCTAATCCTGCCCATTAGGATCATAGAGCACCACCCTCCAAATAACAGCCACAGAGAGTCCAGAATGACTGTACATCGCATAAGGAGTTAGGACTGGAAGGGCCATTTTAATGGATGATAGTCCAACCCAGCCACATTCACAGGTGTAGATCACAATGCCTTGTCGGCAGCAGAGTGGTTGGTTGGTGGGTTCAAACCACTGACTTTGCGGTTAGCAGCTGAGTTCACAACCATGGTGTCCCTGGTTCCCTGGAGAACCGGTGCCTGTTAGAACTCTTGCCTGGCCTGGGGCGCATTCCTTAATTTCTTTTTCTTGGGGTGTGATTGTTTAGACCTGGAAAATTTCAAAAGCACCTCCAGGGAAAGCCACCCTCCTTCTGAGCAAGGTCAAATGGCACAATTACTGTGCAGACGTTTGAGCAGCATTCCTGCCCTCCTGGCCTGCTTTCTTATCAAGTTATGCACTGACAAGGGAGGAGCTACACCACTCACTTTCTTTTGCTCTGTGACTCATTAGCTTGGTTTCTCATAAACACCCTTCTCTTCCAAGTACAATCTAAAAAGTTCTGTCATTAAAAGCAATTTTGTTTTTCCTGCCTAAGGGAGACTATTTTCAACAAAATGTGTGCATTTTGACGCTGAGTCTTGCCTAGTGAAAGGAATGTGCATGTGTGTGTGTGTGTGTGTGTGTATATATATATATATATATCTCCACACATATATAGGCTGATACATTTTTTTGCCCAACAAAACAAAGGACAGTTAATATTTTTCTCCTTTTAAAAAAATTGTGATTTTTGTAATTCTTTCCATACATTTTGAAGGATAGTTTTATGTAACTCCACTTTTTAAAAGAGAAAGCCAGTCCCACTGATTTTGTGTTATCAGTTCTTTAAGGTGGCAGGTGGTGTTGAGCATTAAATGAAGCATAAATAGGTCACGAGAGGAGAACAAAATGCTTTGTTGTATATCAAAGTTGGGACTTAAATGCTTCATTCCACAAGCTACTAATTATGCATTTACCTTATAAAAAACAAAACACAAAACCTGTAAATCTGATTTTTATATCAGCTTATAGGCACATAAGTGTTACCCTATTATTCTTTTTGTTCAGCTGTGGAAAGAAAGGGACAGTGGGACACTGGCCTGGGCGCTCCTCCCTGGGGAGGACAACAGGGTCACACTTACCAGCCCCGCCTCCAGGTCTGCAGCTGGGAGTGCTGGGCGCTGGCCTGCCCTCCTGACTCTCACTCTCACGTTACTTCTGGGTCAGTCGAACCCAAAGGAAAAGCTGCCTTATGAACAGGCAGTGAGCCAGGATCTCTTAAACTTTGGTCATCGTGTACTACTTTCAAAATATTTGCCATGTGCATGTATCTACCACCTATGCTAAAATTTATTTAATAATTTTAGTCTTTACTCTAATATTTTTCATAGAAACGTTATATTCCTATTTAAAAACTTTATATGCCGTAGAAGCAAACAAGTCAGTGAGCCTACCCTCATTTTGATAGCAATCTGCAGTCACTGGTCTAAGGGAGCAAAACCCAAGCCCACCACCCTGGAATTCTCAGAGAGACCCTGTGGAGCGGAGTGCAAGTGCTCTGGGGGTTTCTGAGACTATATAATCTTTACTCGAGCCAGCAGCCTCATCTTCACCCCACAGACTGGCTGGTGTGTTCCAACTGCTGGCCTTGTGGTTAGCAGCCCAAAGCTTAACCCATGCACCACCAGAGCACCATACTGCATTGGGGAGGTGTTTAAAAGGAGAAACTCAGAAGTGCTCTATGGGGGAAAGACCTGGCTGGCAATTTGTTCCTGGGCAGCAGCCAGGAACAGCCCTCCTCTGAGTATGAGTTGACTCTGGCGCCTAACACCAACAAAGCGTGTTGACCGTTGTTAGTTGCTCTCCAGTTAGGCTCATGGCAGTCCTTGGACGACAGAACATGCCTGGCCCTGTGCTGCCCTCATGATGGGGATGTTGAGTTCAACTGCAGTGGCAGTTGTGTCAGTCTGTCTCATTGAGGGATTCCCTCTACTGTACAAGATGCCCTTTCCTAGCAATCGGGTTTTCCAAATGTTAGCATCAGGCTCAGATCATCTCCTTGACTCTCTGGAAGCGGCTGCATGAAGGAATGTTTTTGACTCATGTGGTTAAAAGAGCATCTCTATACATCTGTAGTCCTGCTAACACCATTGGAGATATAGGACTTTCACTCTGAAAATACGGCCTTCGGTGAAGAGATTTGATGGGTCCTAAGAAGACCCATCCACTTGTCATGTTGTGTAAAATCCCACCATTCTAATCTGTCCTTTAGATTTATATTTCGATTTTGTTCAGTAATTACCTATTTAAATGTAAATTACTCTCTAACCTCTTAGTGGTGTTCTAAAGATTGGTTTTCCTTATTATTGAGACTAAAGCTCTACCACAGAAGGACACAGGCCAGAGATGGGTCCTGTGGACGAGTGAAAGAAATTCTCAAAACAGACATTCTTCCCAACTTCAAGTCTTGTTTTTGCTGCTGCTGTCAGTTTAGCATCGCCTTGCTTCAGTCTTGCCACCTCTGCTCTGTGCTGCTTTCCAGAGACATTCTAATGCCACCACCCTCCTCACAGCCCACCCCAAATACAGGACTCACCACGTGAACTGACTGACATTCCTTTTGTGAGCTCAGCTTGCCTCCCCTGGTAGACACAATATAAGAAACACATGAACATTTGACCTTGACTGAAAGCTTGGAAGGGGAGTGTCACAGAGGGACCTTTTCTCTAGGCTAGTTCCTCACATGGGTAGCTAGGGTCTCTTTTTATCTGACCAGATTTGGCTCTGTGACATCCTGTAATCCTGTGGACAGAACTCATTGAGACAGGAAGACCCTGAGGCTTGCTGAGGTGTGGGTGTCGGTAAGGGAGTCTGGGGAGATAAACCATTTGGATCATTTGAGCTCTGGGGCCCAGCTAAGTTGAGCTATCTTTCTCAGGCCTCACTGACTGGCTAGAATAGGTGGACAGGGAGGATAAAGGATTAGCTCTGCAAAGCAGAGCAGTGACTCAGCATTTAACATACGTCTGCCTTTGGCAAGGACTGTGGCTTAGCACACTTGATGAGCTGCCCATCGTCTCTAAACCCATGCGAGACTTTGGTCATCACTACAGAAGCGTTGGCCGGGTGAACGGGACTGTTTTAGCAAATACTTCCTAAATCATTCAAGCTCCATTTTTAAAATCATGGTGTCAGAATAAAATAGAACTAGTGCTTGGGAGTCTAAATAGGTAGAATTCTAAGTTCTGCATTTAGACATCAACTGAGACTCAGCTCCCGATTGCCCCAGGCTTTTTCTTGGCGCGTGGAAAGGACAATGACATGGGTGTCTGGTAGGAGAGCACATGGCCACGTCTGGTACCCCCACTCACATGACTAGGGTCCTCTCGTTTTCTTTGTCTTTCAGTGAAGATCTTTGATGGCCCCGCATGAATTTTCTCTGTGTGTGCCTGTGTGCATTTTCTCTTCAGAGAACTGAGACTGCCAGACAGGACTACAGTAGTTTTGAGACTGGGCGGCATCCCTGCAGACAAACTGGCGTAACCAGTGGGGGAGGAACCGGTTGAAAGGGTGCATCCTCATTATACTTTGAATGCTGCTATGACGGGTTTGCTCCAGAACCAGACCAGACCTGTGGTTCTGTTAGCTTCCTATTTCTTTAATTTTCAATTGTGTTGGACCAAATTCCCACCAGCTGACGTGGCTCTCACCTTTTGGAGGCCCACGCACAGATGGATGTCACTTCCCTCAAGTTGAGGCAGTGGAGCCGTGTCTGGCCACTGCAGGACGGCCTGCTGGGCCTCCCTGACCACATTCGTTTGCCTGTTTGTTTACACGAGTGGTGATGGAACAAGATCTAGGAAATAGAGTTCACATTGGGGTATCTCCGCGAACCTTCAGCCATCCGCCTTCAAGAGGCTTACAGGCTGGTGTTCGCTCTCTGCAGGTCGTGAGCAAGGATGGTCTTGGGGGAGGGATTTGCCAAGACGTGAAGGTGAAGCCTGGTATATTATTATGTCATGATTTGGGTCACATTTGAAAATAAAAAGCTTTGCTGTCGCTGTTGGTAACCATTGGCCTAAGGAAAGGCAGTGGTTCAGAAACTTCCCTTGAATTGTTTTTGTTGAAAAACATTTTTTTCCCTTCACACCGAATTGAAAGTTTGGGTCACAGGTGTAAAGCCCGAGGCCCTGCTTCCTCGGTGAGCTCAGTGCTGGTCTCAAGGACAAAGAAGAGAAAGAAGTAGAGTTTTTACACTCAAAACAGATTGACCTCTCCAGGCGGAGGAACAGCTACAGGTGTCGTCTCTGGAGTCAGAAGGAAGAGTTGGAAACGGAAGCTGTAGACTTGAGATGTTTATTTCCCCGTCTCTCTTTCTTGGCGTGATGGATTTTGCCCGTGGATTTGGTTGTGCTTCGGAATTCTCTCTGTGTGATAAGTGAAGGGTAGCTACTTGGGGACTGGTGGTTAATTTCAGCCTGTGGGCAACTCCCCTCACACAGGATTCTCTTTGTAACTTTTGGCTCTGGGTTTAACTAAACTGTCAGGGTGGCAGAGGGCTGAGTTATTGGAATTCATCGTAGAAAGCTCAGGCAGGAAATGAAACTGTTCACCACCCCAGAGAAGGAAGTCCGTGGCAGAGAAGGAGATAGTTGGGCCGAAAGTGTTTTTCTAGAATCTTGTGTGCGGAACGCTTCCCTTTGTTCCCTGAGGATGTACAGACAGTAGATTTCAGGGCAGTCAGTCGCGCTGCCTCCACCTTCACGAAAGAAAGCACAGGCGTGCTCTGGTTTATCCTGTGATGGGGCAGGCCTGAGCCTGTGTGATCTTCATCAGAGGTACCCCAGGGTCTGAGGGTGACAGGGATGGTGAAGGGCTTGGGGATGTGCTGAGACACACACCCTCGGGGAAGAAGAGTTGACCAAAGCTTTCTCTTGGCTCTAGAAGCTGCTGTGCAGGCCCTGGGCTGCATCCATACCCCTCCAGTATCCAAAGGTTATGGGTCTGTGACAGGGTGTGCCTAAATTACTGCCTTGCTTCATTTTTAAACTTTGTAATGCTCCTATTGTCCCCTTCCACAGTCATTGTTTCTAGTTTAAAGTAGATATGGAAACTTTCTCAAAGCTCTCCTGAGCTCCAAAATTGCTCTTAATGTGTTTACCCCACTTCCTCTGCTACTCCCCTGCAAAGCAAACCCTAATCAAATCCGAGGTCTTTGTGAGAATATCCCCAACCAGGTGGTCATGTTTAGGTACCATTATTAGAGTACTGCATGGCGTAGTGGCTGGGAACCACATGAACGACCATTCAAGACCACTGGTTGCTCCTCGGGAAAAGAGTGCGTCTTTCCCCTCCCATAAAGACTTATAATCGGGGCAACCCACAGGGGCAATTCAACTCCACTCTGGGTCGCTCTGCTTCTGAATTCACCTGAGGACCCTGAGTTTGGTACAGCTCCCTAAGTGTGATTTCAAGTCAAACAGTAACATCCAACCATCTTCCTGACGAGCCAGAATGCACAGTGTTTTCCTGAGAGAAGATGGGGAAGCATATGCAAGGATGTAGAAATGGATCTATGAATTCTAAATAGGTTACAAGAAGCTCTCACTTCCTGTAACACCTTATTTCCTGGACCTTGAGCTTATCATTTCATTGATTAGGAGATTTTTTCCTAAGCTTTCTAATAGAGTTTGCTTGCATGTCAGAGTCACTCTTCTGTAATGTTTAGGTTGTCTTTTTCATAAATATCACAAGTTCGTTGGCTGAATCTTGATGTTTTATTATTTTGCCCACATATAAATGTACGAGGGAGTATCACCCCCCACAATTGCGCTGGGCAGAACAGAGTTTTTATCGTAGTACACATTTTTCTCGCTAAGTGAGCATTAAGCAACTCGCTCTGAGTTAGTGCACCCAGTGGCATCACCTGGAAAGGTTCTCTCTGGTCACAGTGAATATTTTGTAAAAGTAATTTCGCTTAAACTTCATTTTTTTATGATGGGCAATTTAAAAGAATAGCATGCGGCTGTGAAATTGTGTTTCCTGTTCAGGAAAAATGCCACAGAAACTGTTGTGATGTTAAACACAGCTTACAAGGATAACTCTGTGGGAAAAACTCATGCATACAAGTGGTTTTCTCTTTTTTTTAAATGGTGAAATGTTGATTGATAACAAACCTCATTCTGGACATCCAGTCAACTTCCCTAACTGACGAGAATGTTGACTCATGATACATTTGGAGTTTATTCTACCAGGTCAGATTGTTAATCAAGTTGTCTATTTAGAGGTTCTGAAAAGATTGTGTAACAGTGTGTGACCAAAAAAGGATTGATTTGTGGCAGGCAGGAGACTCGTTTTGTCACCACGACAGTGCACATGCTCATGCAGCCATCTCAGTGCTCTAGTTTTTGGCCAAAAAACCCTGCATGCTTCTCCTGCCCCATGCACCTTACTCACCTGATGTCGCTCCTTAAGACTTTTTTGTTTCCATGAATGAAGAGGCACGTGAAAGGACAGTGGGTATGAGAGGCAAAGATCCAAACGAGGGCAGTGCTGTCAGCCATCCAAACAGATGAGGTTGAAGCATGTTTCCAAGAATGGAATCATAGATTTGACAAATTTATAAAGTGTGATGGAGAGTACTTTGAAGGTGATAAGATGGTTTTGTAAAAAAAATTTAAAGACAAATCTGTGGGGGGTCAAATTCTGGTGTTTTTTTTTTTTTTGGAGGATTACCCCCGACCTGATTTAAGTTAAACTGTATATTGTAATTCAAAAGTTTTTTAGTGATATATGACCATTATTTATTCTACCGGATAAATGACCAAGGTGAATTTTATGACGATATTTTCAGAATGGGTGTGGTTTTATTCTAAAAATAGAAAGCATGCTGCCTCTCTCTTTCAAAGACTTAGACTCAATAAAGCAATGGAGACTTCCTCCTGTCTCTCCTTTCTTTTGCATGCCCCTACCTTTGTCCATGATCTAAGATTGACCCCCTTGAAAGAGTCATTATGAGCCAGAGTGGATTTGTTGCCAGTGAGTTTGGTTTAGGTTTTTATTTGTTGGTGGAAGAAGCTCTGGCTGCATTATGGATTATGCATGGGGCTACTAAATGCAGTGTCAGCAATTTGAGTCCCCTGGCTGCTCCACAGGGGGCTGTGTGCTCTTGTAAAGATTTACATGCTCAGAAGCAATGTATGGGGTGTCAGATAATGTGAATCAGAATGGGCTTGATAGCAGCGGCACATTTGTAGGATGAGAGCAATAGAAAGATGGGCCTGTAAATTTGCCCAAATATTACAAGTTGCAGAAAGCCAGTAAAGCATCCAGGTGAACCTGAATCAAGTCATCCAGCAGTGGGTTGGTTTGATTTTAGTATTTGTAGGTGAGGGAACTGAGCACTGAAGAGTATGTGGCATTCTCAAGATCACACTGTAAGTTAGTGAAAGAATAGGGACTAGAACCCAGGTCTCCTACCTCACAACGTGCTATGTTCTGTCCTGAATGGGCTTGTGCTTAGTATTCTATTTTTTTTCCATGAATAAACTTCAGGTTCATGAACCTTTGGCTTGTTAGCACATAAAAAGTGTGAAACATCAATGCAGTGGATCTGTGTGGCTAGAGAAGAGGAAGAGCCGTCTCCGTGTGGCTGAGGCTGTCCGTTGCTTTGTTGAACACAGGGTGATGCTCCTTAGTCACAGGGAAGGCAGTGTTTCCTGGGGAGCACTTCCCCAACAGCAGGACGCAGCTTCACACCTTTCCAGGTGTTTTCCTCTCTTTTCTTTTTTGATTAAACTCTCTGGGACATCCGTAGAGATGGTTTTTTCCATTAAACTTACTGAAAAATGATTTTAATGACTTAAATTCTGAAAACATAGAACACATTACCCCACAAGTTCTATGCTGTGTGTGAAGAGAAGCTTATGTCTACTGCACAGCAGGGTCTTGGGACCATTTACTATAGCTTTTTTTTTTTTTGCATGGTGATCATTTATTATACAAGAGTGTTTCTGTACCAGTTTGTGCTATTTGCTCACTTGGATTTTCAACTTAAACTGTTTAAATATAAACAAAACATATTTTTTGTTTCTTTCCTTTCCCCCATTATTTCTCTTTCTACCTTCCTCCTTCTTTCTCCAAATCCCTTCCCACATATGCTCCAGCTCCCACGATGATGTGAATTGCCTCTGGGTCGACTCTGACTGGGGATGCACAAAATGTCATTTGCACCTGCATCGTCTTCACGATCCTTTCTGTATTGAGTGTTGAAGCCCTGTGTTGGTCCATCTGACTGAGGGTTTCTCCCTGCCTCGGTGGCCCTCTGTCTTGCCAATTGTGACGATCTTCCCCAGCAGTTGGTTCTTCTTCATGAAATGTCCTAAGCAAGCTAGTCAAACTCTTAAGACAGTATTGTGTGACCCGTAGTGTTTTCATTAACTCAATTTTGGAAGTAAGATCTTCCTCCTAGTCTATCTTAGTGTGGAAGCTCCCAGGACACCTGTCTAGAGTGGGTCACCGGTGGCTACATGCACATGTCCACGTGGTTTCTGGCAGTTTGAGGATCTCCGCAGAGATCCAAGAGCCTAACGTCACTCTGCTGCAGACGAACGTTCTGAAGACTTGCAGGAAACAATCGATCAAGAAGTTGCTCTCTGGAGGGCACACTGGACTCTCATTAATGTGTAGCCTGAAGCAGAGAGAGCCTGGCTGCCTTCAAGCCCCTTTGAAAACGGGGACAAGTGTTTGGTGAGAACTTCAGAACTCAGTTAAGCTGCCTTTGATTCCAAAGATATCCCCAGGGCCAGTGAATAAACTACAGATGCTCTTAATTTTTTTTTTTACTTAATGCGTATATTAAATAATTGATTTTTATGAATCAATGTGACTAAATAGGTTAATCACGTTATTGCTAGGTTTACTTAATTTTCCCCTCCTCTTTTTAAAATGCCTGTTTCAAGAAGCAGGTGGGAGCAGAATCCTTTGTTTTTCTTGTATGGAATTAAACACTTTTGACCTACAGAAGCAACACTGCATGTGTAAGCTGCTTCAGGTTCATTTAGTTGAGTGCTGGTTCACCTTTCTCCCCTGCCCTCTCGTGGCTCGATTACAACTTGTGGGGCCTTTTTTTCTCTGTGTTTAATATGTGACATGTCGTGCCTCTCTTTAGGGGTGTATCGACTGGATTCACAAAGGTGCTATTGGGCCTTGCTCAGTGATCTAAGTGGTACCTGCGTACCCTGAAAGAATCCTATTGGACAGCTTTTGCTCTGTGCTGGCAAGTTCAGTCTTTATGTCTGTATACTTTGTCCTTGCTTTGTCTCAAAACGGAGTGCAACATATATTGTAATTACTGGTATTTTAACCCAAGCTTTTACTTGTCATTTCTCTCTTTTTGGGCAAATTGCACCCTTTATTGTTCTATCAGCCTTTCTTTTACTTCTAAATTTCAAGGCCTCTTGGAACCTAAGAATTGCAGGTGACCTCAGGGCCATTCACTCTGATTCCTGTGCCTTCCGAGTCAATGTGCAGATGCTGGGAATTTGAAATGCTCCTACTTTGAAGACACAAGGGAAGACAGGGCCAGTTTTTTGTGTCTGAGATTGTTGTTATGATTCCCGTGGGTTTTAATAGCTTCACACCACCACATTAGCATGACAATGTGGAATAACTATGGAATGTTTTTGTTTGTTTGTTTGTTTGTTTTAGATTTTCCAACTGCATATCCTAGGATCTCTTTCTAAAAGGGACGTTAGCCAAAAGAGAATTTGATTTTCTGTTGTTTCAATGACTCGGCTCTATGCCTCTAACAGTTCTGGCACCCTTTGGAAGACACAGCTTTCCTTAGGGAATTTGAAATTGATGCACATCTCTGATGAGCCGCCAAGCTTTATGGTAACGCAGGCATCGTTTGTAGATCTTTTCCCTTTTGTTTGTTTGTTTATTGGTTGAGATAGTGTAAGCAGGTCCATTCAGTGCCTGATTTCTTTAGCTCTTTCCTCATTTTTATTACAAAGGGTCTTAGTTTCCTCAAATTTGCTTTTTTATAAAAATACCATAGCAAACAGCTAATACCGGCTCCTAAGAGTAAGTCTTTACCCAGTCAGGTTTTCGATAAATCAGTTACACTGATATGCTTGCTGTGTGACAGACTGCAACTGAAGCTCATTATTCATACATGTCTGTGTGATGTTACTGAATCGATTTGTGCTGTATCCAGTTTGCACTCATGGATAGCTCACGGTCCCTTATGAGCAGAAATAGTCAGCAGGCAATAATGGAAGACATGGAGCAGAAATGGATGGGGTCCAGAAGCCTTTGCTTCATGGTGCTAAGGCTATTTTTAAATGTTTTGTTTTTTTAATTCCCGTTTCACCCATGCAAGGGCACCATTAGCCAAATAAGAAAACAGACCATCCCCAAACCTCTACAACTCACTGGGCTTTTATCTTAATGCAGAGTGCGAAGGAGGGCACCGGAAGTGTCTTTGTGCCATCCGATTAGCAGAAGGCCTGGTTCCACACTTAATGCTCTATTGGCAATGGTAGTCTTCCACATGGCAAGACAGCCTTTCCTGATCAGAAGATGGTGTGAAACCGGGTAAGACAAAAGTGCACTCAAAAGATGTTACCTTTGAAGTGGCTAAACGGTTCCTAAGGAGAAGTGTTTAAGTTGAGCAAAGCAGACTGGAAGAAAGAATTTAAAATGGCCTTGGAAGCTCCTGTAGCCACCAGTGTCAAAAAGGGACAGGTATATCTATTGGTGGAGACAGCGTGATGGTCATGAGAGCAGACTTCAATGCAGCACTCGCAGGCTTCTTGTTAGCAGACACCTGCTTAGAAGTCTCTCCTGTGAGATTCTATTAAGGGAGTGGTGAATGTCACCCATCACACTTGACACTTCCTCCGGCCTGTGCCGCTGCTGGACAGGACGGCTCAGTTCTGACCACTTTCCCCCTTCTCTTGTGCATTGGAGATTTTGCTGAGGAAGAAGATATCAACTTCCTTTGGTACTCACACAGAACTCCAAGCGATGATTTTTGCAGCATTGCCCTGGAATTTGGGAACTGGTTTCTATTCTGAGTTCTATTGTTAACAAGCGTGGTAGCCTTGATCGCATGACTTCCTTCTCTGTGTGTCATTCACCCAGTGACAGTGAGTCAGTTCTCACACCAATCTTGATATGTGTTTTTGAAGCTGTAAATGTTTATGGTAACCGCCTCAACTTGCTCTAGTGGAGAAGCTAGTGAGTTTGAACCACTGACCTCACAACACCGTCAGTTACTCGCCTGCAAAATGAGTAGAGAATAGACGATCCTCAAAGTTGTCTCTTTTCCTCTGTGGGTCCAGATATTTCTTTTTCTCCCAGGCATTTTGTGTTTCTGGGCCCTCAACATTTAGAGACAACACAACAAAATATGCCTCACAGATATTTGAGGCTTTGTGTCATTGGGCTGCTAACCGCAGGGAAGTAGGTCAAACCCACCCTCACTCCATGGGAGAAAGCCAGTGTGATCATGAGGTGTCCTTGGGACGGGTAGCAGGCGTCAGAAGAACTATAACAACCAAACAAAACCATATTGTTGAGAATGAGGGGCTCGGAGCAGAGACCCAAAGCCCATCTGTAGACAATGGGGCATCCCTTCACAGAGGGGTCACAGGGAAGGGATGAGTCAGCCAGGGCACAATAAAGCACCAGTTAAACACACAATATTCTTCTGGTTCCTTGAGGCTTCCTTACCACCCCCGTCCCCGCTATCATGACCCCAGTCCTGCCTTTCATGCAGGTTAGTCCAGAACATGTACACAGGTACAGATAAGAGATAAGAGCTCACGAAACACGGAATCCAAAAACAGGAATGGGAATAGCAATACCAGAAGGGTACGGGGAAGGTGGGAAGAAGAGGGAAGAAAGGGGGAACTGATCGCAATGATTGACACATAACCAGACACATACCCCCTCCAGGAGGATAAACAACAGAAACCGTGGGGGAAGGGAGAAAGCGGTTGGTGTAAGATAAGAAAATAATAATTTATAATTTATCAAGGGTTCACGAGGGTGGGGTGGAAAAGGAACCAATACCAGTAAATGTTTAGAAAAGAATGATGGCAACATATGTATACATACATTTGATCCGATTGATGCATGGATTGTTATAAGAGCCCCCAACAAGATGGTATTTTAATAATAATAGTAATTGTAAAAATATTTAGAACCTCCGAAACCCACAGGGGTCGTTCTACTTGGTTGTATAGGTTTTGCTGTGAGTTGAAGTTGACTTGATGGCTGTGTAATTTTTGTTTGTTTTAAATACAACATTAGTTTAAAAGTCAAGTTAAAGGAAGAGATTCATAGTAGTTCAAAGAACAGAGTCAGATATTCTCAGAAACTGATTTACCTCCGAAGATTAAATTTTAATAGCAAGGTAAAAGTCAGCTTTTAGCCAGAGAGCATTTATAGAGAAAGTTGTTAAAAACATAAAATCTATGGTACAGTTATTAAAATATCAGTAATATCCTAAAGTTCGCAAATCCAAACTAAAATAGTTCCATTTCTCACCTACTGTGCAATAATAGAGAATTCTGATGCACACAACTAAGGGCAATAAAATATCCATCCCCAAAGTTCACTTTTCCATGGAGAAACTTGGTCACTTCAACAAATGTTTTAAATGGGAACGGGCAAGTAGAAAGAAAGTCAATATCTAGTGTCTCTTAGGATTTCAGCAAATAAATTACAGTATTTATGTTTATTGCAGTTTATTCTTATTTTTATTTCCAAAAGGCTTTCGGCAGACAGGTTCCTGCCTCTGGGTTCCCTTACACCAGCCTGCCCTTCTGGACGCCACTCTGCTAACTGTAGAGAACTCCTGTCCAGGCTTCGACTCTAAGAAGCCTCCTCGTCTCTCTCGGGGTTGATTTGGGAATTACTTATTTGTGGGCCTGTCCTCCTGACTCATTGAATTCTGTAAGTGCAGGATTCATATCCTGCTCATCCTCGTGGCCCACTGTTCACCATGACACATAGCCCATAGTTAAAGCTCAGTGAAATCTCTTTGACGGACTAACTGAAGGTCCATCGCATGACACCATGTAAATACTAATAATGGGAAGAAATGTGTGGAAATAACTATATCCAAAGAAATACATTTCTCACAGTTGATATTAAATTTGGCAGTCGGCTGTTTGACTGAGAGGGAGCAGCCCAGATTTGGGGTTCTGCCTCCACTCCTTGCTCATGATATCAAGCAGGTTTCAGGATCTGTCTTCACCTCAGTTTCTGCATCAGCAAAATGGGAGTGATAGCGTGCCGTTCACAGAGGTCTCAGTCAGAAATGAATTAGTATAATGATTATAGTTGTTTCTCATGAATAAAGTAATTCAAAGAGTCACTGTTTTTCTGGGGGTTTTTTAGATCATTTTATTGGGGAGTCTTACAACTCTTGTTACAATCCATACATCAGAGTCACTATGGTTTTGTTTTTAAATTAGTAGAGTTTGTTTTTGGAGGGGTTTTAAGTTTTTAGAACTTGAACAGTTAGTGTAGAGTGGCCATACATCCTTTCCAATACAATTTTCCCTTTTATTATTAAAAATTTTAAGGTTAACCCAGTAATTTGTTTACATTGAATGGTAATCTATTAAATAATATATGAACTTTGTAATAAATACAGTCAAAGGCCAAGTACAGGGGCTAGAGACATTATCTTATCTTCAAAGACTACAGCAACACTTCTTATCACCCTCCAGGGGCCCAGTATTAAGTGGCCAATGAACTTTCCTCTGGAGAAGATAACTTTAGACCCTAACCGGCAGCAATGAAACTTGAAGCAGTTGTGTTTCTTTCAACGGTGTTGGGAATTTGGAATTCTTACACTTTACGTTTGTTTTTAAAGAGCTTGAGCAAGGTTTGTTTCCAAGTGGAGCTGAGTGGGTCCCCGAGGCCAGTCACTGGTGGGTTGGTGGAGGGCCCGTGTGACTTCATGCTTTCAGTAGCCCCTGAGCAAAGGAAAACGACACAAGACTTTGCCCTGACCCCAGGGAACTCCAACCAGAAGCCTCCGCAGTGAGCGCCTGGCCTGGTGCATGCATTTTCTTTGGGAACTTTCAGCACATAAAAGAGCATTTATCCCTATAAGAAATACCTTCAGGACCAAGGGTGTGAGGGGCGATGCTGGGAGAGTGGAGGGTGAGTGCGTTGGAAAGGGGGAACTGATTACGAGGATCCACATGTGACCTCTTCCCTGGGAGAGGGACGGCAGGGAAGGGGGGGGGAAGGGAGACTCAGATAGGGCAAGATATGACAAAATAACAATGTATAAATTACCAAGGGCACATGAGGGAGGGGGGAGTGGGGAGGGAGGGGGGGAGAGAGAGGACCTGATGCAAAGGGCTTAAGTGGAGAGCAAATGCTTTGAGAATGATTGGGGCAGGGAATGAGCGGATGTGCTTTATACAATTGATGTATGTATATGTATGGATTGTGGTAAGAGTTGTATGAGTCCCTAATAAAATGTTTAAAAAAGAAAAGAAGAGAAAAAAAAGAAAACGATTAGGGCAAAGAATGTACAGATGTGCTTTATACAATTGATGTATGTATATGTATGGACTGTGATAAGAGTTGTATGAGCCCCTAATAAAATGTTTTTTTAAAAAAAGATATAGATGTTAAAACCCCCACCATTAGATTTCGTCCTTTAGAATTTTTGCAGGGCCTTCGGAAGAAGAGGAAAGCTAGAACTGCCAGCCAGGGTGCTAATTTGGACAAGAGGTGGGGGGCAATGGAGGAAGCCAGAGAGGTGATGAATCAGCCTCTGCCAGAAGCAGGAGCGAAGCCAGATTGATTTGCCGGGACAAGTGTGGTTTGTTAAGCTAACACAGAAAAACACCCCAACCACTGGCAGGGCTGCAGCAGTACTTGGTTTGAAAACATCTCTTCTTAAAATGGAATGTTTCTCAGCTCTCTGGAGGCTTAGCAAGATCTGAAAAGATTTTGCTCCTGTTTGCTGGCTGCAACACATGCCACATTTTACACCTTTACCTAGATGGAAAGCACTGTAACCCACTGCTTTGCCTGTTTGAACAAGACTGCTTGGATAGATGACAGTGCACGAACAGCTGGCTGCTTCAAGAGCTGATTTGCACAGCCCTGACATTACCTAAACAATCATTACTTACTCGTTTTCTTCCTTCAGTGCTTAAGCAAGTTGCAGCATGTCAGAAGAGAGAGATGTGGGAATGGCCTAGAGTGCTGGGATAAAAATATATGTCACACCCCAGTTGGCTGAGTCTAAATTAACTTCAGATTGAAATATACGGACAACAACTTAGTTGCTGGACACCAGCAGCGGAGAACGCGTCATTGGCCCTCTCCATGTGAATGTGGTCATTTGGCCCTTCGCTGGGTTCCCTAATTCTTCTCCGTTCAAGGTTCTAGCTACACTGGAGGGTCAGGTAGCATCCTGAACACTGTTCAATGTTTGCAAAGCTCAAGCGCCGCTAATCAAACAATTGCAGAGCACTAAGCATTTCCACTAAGTGGGTGGCATTTCGCTGCAGGAAGGACTCAAAATTAGAAGTTTATCTGCATCCAATCAGGCAGCTGCACATCATAGTTGTTCTGAGCATATGCTGATGCTAACTGGACCAAAGTGTTAGTTTTACAGAACATTACGAGGCTTCTGGGAGGAAAAAAAAACAATTCTCACTGAGCTATCTCTTACCAGATTGTAACAATGCGCTGGAATAGCGAAGAAACAGACCTGCTGGCTTCCTTAGACAGGTCTCTGTGTTTTCCTTGGAGATGGGATAGAGGTTAAGGACAGGGGGAGTGAGGAATGTCCCATTCTAATCTGAGACGATTTTCACTAATTTATCTATAAACGCAGTGCCCGCTCCTCGACTCATAAGGTGCGCAGGGCCCTTTCTGAGGGAAAGATGTGCAGGAAACGGACTTGGAAGATTTGAATGCGGGTATTCGGGAGTTCCCAGTGTGGCTGCTTAGCGATTCCTTATCCCACAAAGAATTTTAAAAATGTGTCTGCTTAAGAAGGTCAGAGGCCAGAGCAGGGAGGTGTTTAAAGCATATTGTTTTGCTATCTCACTAATAGACTGTTGACATGAGTCTTTTGTGAACTCCTCGGCTAACCAGATATGCTCATGATCCGAGTAAGGAGAGAGACAGAGAATGATCAAATTTCAGGATCTAAACTTTTGTTTAATTTTGGTTAATCCTTTGTTGATGACAACTGCATGAGATGAAATGCATCCTGCAAGGAGCCCTAAAGTCTTGGGCCTGGTGGCAGACTATCAGTCAGCTTACCGCCCTAACATCGAATCTAGCGTGCTTAAGACAAGAAGTCCACGGAAAAGGCCACGCATCAGCTGATTGACAGTTCATTTGGTGGCACCTGTTGCGGGTTTGGGATTTGGGCAGAATCCAGCCATTGGTTGGAAATCCACATAAAATGGTAACACATGCCTCTAAAATCAGCTCTGTTCATGGGACTGAGCTTACAATTACCTAGCTTTATTACTGTCCGAAAGACTTTACTCGCTCTAGCTCTCTCACCGTTTGCTTGGCCCCACTCACGCTCTCATCTTTGCAGACGCAGTGGAAAGAGTTTTGAGAAGTAAAAATAATACTTACAGAACGTGAATTAAATTTTCATTACCTCAGAACATTTTCTCCCTTATTCCATCACTACCCATTTCTAAATATACTAAGCATGATACATTTTTGTGCAAAGAGCAACATATAGAATACATTTTAGATTGTCAAAGTAACAAAATGGCTAACTTCCTAAGGGGTATTAAAATATTATTCTGTGCATATTTCTAAAATTCCCTCAAATTTCTAATTTTCAAGAGCTTTAAAAGGAAAGTCGTGTTCAGGGCCATCGAGTCAATGCCCACTCGTGGGGTCTCTGTAGGATAGAGTAGAACTGCCCTGCGGGCGTCTAAGACCCTTTACAGGAGTAGAAAGCCCTGTCGTTCTCCTTGGAGCAACTAACTGGTGGCTTCTGACCGTGCAGATCGAGGGTCAATATACAGCCACGGCCACACCAGGCCTCCTCTTTAAGAGGTCAATAACCTCTTCATGGGTTTAGATTTTGAGATATTGAGGTTTAAACATTGTTAGCATAGTAGTAGTCCTTGAAGTAGATTACCATTCTGTCTAAATAAAAACTATCCTTCCACAAAACAAAGGAGTGACTGAATCCATTTTAATCCAAAAGCTAAGGAAGCAGAAAATCACAAAGCAGGGCTTTGGATGATATAGTTGTATAGGACAGATTTTAATGTGTGCCTTTGAGTGATTAAATATTTATTCTTAATCTTTATTTTAAAAATAAAGCTATTTTATGTCTTTAATATATTTTCATTAATATTTAGATGAAACTAAGTGAAAACCTTTTTCTTCTTAAAGCAGTGTCTAATTGATTGTAGTATAAAATATTTTAAAGCAACTCTGGAAAAGTAGCCTGTAGAATTTTAAGACTTCAGTTTTCAGGGACAAAAATATCAGTGCATATTTAATTTCAGAAAGCCTGCATAAAGCATTTGCTTTAGTTTGTATAAAAGCCATTGCAAAGTGACAGAAGGAAAATGTTCATGCTAATTATGAAGGGAATTATTGGCTTTGCTCATATTGGAACCCCTTTAATGTTTGAAGAGTGGGATAATGATGATCTGGCATTCATTTGCTGTGCATCCATTAACACACACACACACACACACACACACAACCCTCCATTGGCATTTTTGCCTACAGGCTGCTGAGAGCTGATTATTCTTCTAATCAGAACTGTCACAATCGGGGAGACAATTAGCCAGGTTAGGCCTCTGCTGATTTCATGTGTGGCCCTTAGTATCACATGGCCTTGAGCACTCTTGAATCCTATCAACAAGCATTTCAGTAATACCGACTCTGCTCTACCTGCTGCTGGTACAGTCTGCTTTTCCTCTCTGAATTTGCTTGAGTTTGTGAATTCTTGTTTATTTTAAATTGAGACCACAAGGTATTGAAATTCTCAAAAGAGGAAACTTGGCAGACCTCATTGCCAGTGCCATTTAAAAATGAAGCTAGTCAATAGCTCCAGAAATCATGAAATCAATTACCTATAAATAGGTCTCTATTTGTTTTTGTACTTTGCATTTATGGAACTCAATTTCTAGCGCTTGATCCCCATGTAAAATGCATATGCATGCATGATGTAAGAGAGCTTCAGTCCTATGTACCAAGAAGCTTCAAAAAGTTCATGGGAAATTTCCAGCATCTTTTAACTCCATTTTTCCATAAGCATGTTGAAGCTTCTTCATTTACTAAAGTATTAACCAAGCTTACCATAGTTAACTTTTGCTGAAATTGTAGTGGCATTAAGACCGTGTTGGCAACTGTGCATTTCTTATTTTTCAAGTAAAATAATTTTTATTTTATGTACAAAAAAGTTGGCATTGTTGCTTTGTTGAGTTAGATGCCTTGGATAAGCCATTCAAAGATCACTTAGTCCATCTTGATGAAGTGATATCCTTTGGGAATTAACGGAAACACTGGAAGCACATATTGAGGCTGTATTTCTGGATCAGACCGAGCTGATTTGAGCATGTGCAGCAAGAGCAGGGACCGTGGCCCAAGTTCTCAGAGGTTCCAACAGAGCTCCTGGTGGTGACCTATCTTGCTTTCAGCCCCAAGGCTTCTTTTTTTTCAGTTCGTTCAAGAATCATTTGCTGGCCCTTAGGAGCGTTTTCCAGTCCAGTCTGTTGGGGCACCACGCCCTGGCCCCAAAAGTCCACTTTCAGCATTCCCTGGGGACCTTGCCACTCCATTCCCTTGCTGTTCCGCTGCACTCCCCCAGTGATTTGCCTCGGTGTGGTGGGATCATGTCAGGTGCAATTCCCACACTGTGTCTCCGGTGCAGTCCCCTGTATCGCCCTTAGTCACTGATTGGCATCATTTCTCATAGTGGGGCCAGCCATGTTGTTCTCTCTGTGGACTGGCTGCTCTACTCAGGAACATCGTCCTCACGGCCTTGTGGGCCAGGCTGTGTTCCACTCCAAGGCTTCTTATATATTAAATAACAGTAAAAATTACATGCCTGGAAGCACTTACTCTCATTTAACTAATGGCTTATGGTGGCACATTCTGATATGAAGCTTATGTTTGTGGGTTAAGGATGTGTGTGTGTGTGTGTGTGTGTGTGTTTCCATGAGTTGCCCTGTACCTCTTACACCTGTAACTTTTATATTCAACTGATGGCTAACAAGTAGGGTCATTTAGAAAATCACTCGTTAAAGGTTTAACATTTAAAAGACAATAATTTGTTTTATGTAAGAGAGTTTCTCTTCATCATAGTTCTGATCATTAAGGATAATAGACCTGAATTTCTACAAGTAAATGTCAACTTCACAAGTCTGACATTTCTTAAGTGGATCCGGGCTCAGTTAATTTTTGTGTTTTCCCTATGGAATTGTGTATTCTACACATTCAAGATTTCATTCATCCCTTCATTCTCGTTCTATGTAAATAAATCTAAAAGTATAGTGAGATTACTTATCCTCAGTCTCCAAACCACTAACAGTAGTTATCTCCAGTGTATTTTGGGTTTTGTTTTGTTGCAAAACTTATATAAATATTTGCTGAGTCTCTTTGCGGTTCATGGGAATAGCCACTCTGATTTTTGCAGTTTATAATTTGAGCAGCCTTGCAAGGTTTTGTTTTTTGCTTTACACATGTTCATGGGTAGCTAATAGAAACGAACGTAGCTGATTCATCCTGTTGCTCTATGGGCAATTAAACCAGGAGTATTATCTCAGCAGGAATAAGTGGCAAATTATACATGTGAAGTAAATGGATCTTTGAAGCTTGAGCACATAGGTATTACTGTACAAGAGGCTACATTAAGATTCCTGGAGAGATCCATGAGGGCTTTATTGATGGATACTAGAGAATATCCAAGTGATGTCATAAACTTTTAATAGTCTAATAAACTGTATTTAAGATTTTCTGTCTTGGTAGGACCTGCAGCTTTCATGCTATAAAATAATGTGGTCTTCTTTGTTTGGTAAAGGAGCTCTTTACAGTCCCCAAGCTTGGAAACCCTCGGGTCAAATATGGGGGCCCTACTCTCCCATTGTCTTGTTGTTATCTAAAGAAACCCAAAGCCTCCAGACTCATTACCTTTGCTCTGTTAAGAAATGTGATGTGTGATTAAGCACACGTCCTTTTTCATTTTCACATATGTATAAACATAGCTCACATATTCTCTTTGTTTGGAATGGGCTCTGACTGACCTCAACAATGCCATGTAATTTTAGACTTCTAATCACCACCAGTGTCTCTCATAAAACAGAGCCCAGTTCATGTAAAATAATGAACATTTTGTTCCATGAATTTTGTAGATGGACACATACATCCAGTGCTCGGCTTTTCACCCTTAGCACTCTAATTGCTCGATATTCTGGGCTTTTATCGATGAAAAGCAAATTCTAAGCAGCAAAAGTTGAGGGGGGAAATAACTATTTGAATTACTGAGCAATATTTTCAGACATTAGGTTCTCATGAATCTTATCTATGAGTTGAAAATATTAGAGGGAGAAAATATTTAGGGAGCAGAACTAGTCTAGAAAGAGGACAGGAGAAAGGGGGAGGGGAAAAGGGTACTTCACAATTCCAGCCCTCTGACCTTAAATCAAGTCACAGTTAGCCAGATAGTAGCCATTTTCAAGGAAGTGAATATATTGTGCTGCCTTCTAGATAGTCCACGGGCTCTGTTTGCCTTTGGAATCCTGAGCCCAAACCTGTAGTGTTCCCAACATGCTCAAAAATCCATTTTGTTTGAATGATTAACAGTGACATCCCTTCCCCCCAATTTTTGTTTGTCATATTCAAGTCTCTCTTAAAACTTTCCTCCTTCCTAATACCAAAAGTGAGGTATATGAAATACTGGGAGGCTTTCTGTCATAGTTAATCCAAATATGTTTGCAAAAATGTCATCAACTGAAAGTACAAGATTTGCTTCACCTTTGGGATTGCAGGTCTATCTACCATGCATAACAACAAAACATTTATGCCAGAGTATCCTTCATCAGAGCCAAAAGGGAAAATTAGAGAAATAAAAGAAATGACCTCCATCTGCTTAACATATTGTCAACAGTTTTGGAGACAGGCAAAATCTTAAATTACCTACTCCCACACTTAAGGCATCTAATTACCTTTTGAAAGACTGTGGAAGGGAGAAAGTTTTATTTGTCCAGAGAGGATAATACAGATGTTTTTCCCCCTATCATTTTTTTAGTAGAAGGGAACAGGTGTAAAACTATTTTGATCAAGTGCTCATAATAGACTTATATTCCTCTAATGGGAATATTGGAACCTGGAGAGTTCTCCAAGAACTTTGGATGTCAAGAGAATCCATCAAACAATTTACAATAGACTTAGGGCAAATTATTAAACAGTGACCTCACTGGTGTTTTAAAAGATCTTGGTACAGTGCTTGCCATTTTATTTACATTGACCCTTGGTAGAGTTGAGAGCAGGTGTAGGGGAGAAATGATGATTCGCAAAACTAGAGCTACATCTTCCTTTGTGACTTCTCACCCAAAGGGACATTTCTCTCGGTTGTCACTACCTGAAAGGATGGAATTCTTTTTTAGGGATTTAGTCATATTGTTGGCCTTCCAACCTTGCATAGCAGAAAGCATGTACTTGATCGTCATGGCTTTCTGGCCCCCTGGGAATCGTGGCATTGTGGCAGCTGTGCTCCTCGGTCATCAAAAATAGATTTAATAGTGGCCAGATATCTGGGAGCAGACTTAGATCTAATCTGAGCCTAATCACTTAGTTCCTGAAGTAATTCCGTCACCAAATGTGTATTAAGTGACTGTCTGGCATGTTCCCTGTGCTCAACTCAAGTGGCGTTGCTGTAGTCTCTCACTTATTTATGTAAAAACTGAGCTACAAAGAAATTAAGTGGCTTCCCCAGTTCATGCACTTTATACAAATCAGAGATAGTTTATACAAATCTGGTCTTTTAACTCCAAATTCCTTCCGTTTTCAGCTCCTCCACAATACCCATTAATGCTTGCAGGGATACTTCAGAGCTGCAAAATAATGAATAAATATTAAGAATTATTCCTAAATTTCCTCTGGGTAATGTTTCATTGTTTGTCTCCTTTTCTGTGACCCTACAAATGCCTTACGTTAAGCTATCTCGCCTCAACTTTAAGTAGCCAGGGGAACTTGGAAGGAAGAATTTGTGCCTGACTTTATTTGTACCGTCCACAGTGCAAAGCATCTTGCCCACAGTCGGGCCTCTACAACTGGATGAATAGGCGGTTTCTTGCCAGGTGTCAGGAAGTAAGGAATCCTAAGTCCAAACCTGTAATGTCTATTCTGTTCTTAGTTTGCCTGGTCACTTGCCGTAGACTCTCTAATGATCTCTGCTTCAGGTTTGCTCCCAAGCAGACTGTCTTCTCTAGTTCTAGCCTACGAATCACTTTTAAAGGCATATCCAGTCCTGTCCTGTCCTAACGTGGGGCTCTTCATTGATTCCTCTTTGCCTGCCAAACTTCTCTTCCAAGGTAAAATTTAAGCTCCTTAGGTGGCCTCATTCTTGCTTTCAAGCCTCTAGATCTGCACACATCACGTCACCTTTGCCTGCCAAGCAGAGCCCCTCAGCTCCCCTTATCTTGGAATAATTATGTGTATCTTCTAAAACTTGGCCCCTGTGTGAGGTCTTCTTGAAGCCTTCCAAAATCTGAAGCTGTACTTTGTACACAATATATATATATATGTGTGTGTGTGTGTGTGTGTGTAACAGTCTTCACATTTTCCCACTGTGATTTATTTGCATGGTTCTCTCTCCCAACTAGATTGTCACTTCCTCTAGGGCAGGACGATGTCTGGCTTCATTTTTCTGTTTGTTTTTTTTCTTCACCTTCAAATATAAGTGCCTGAGCCACAGGAGGTAACCAATGTACTTGTATTGAATGAATTCATTCATTAATTAAAAGAAAGAAGGCGTGTGTGTGTGAGTGTGTGTAAGTTAATGGAAATTAAGAAAGGGTGGCAGGTTGATCTAATCTCATATTGCTCCAGTAAAGTGTGATTTTAAAGTTTAAGTAGGCCTTCCCATAGAGAAAAGTTGTTTATTCTAATGTAATGGGGTGCTTAGTCTGTAGAGCTGATCTCAGCAGAATCCAGACATCTCAAGCGTTTCGCTAGCACTTCACTCTACATCTCTGCCATGCTGTCTGGTGTCTCCTGCCTGAGGCCTGTCCTCCCCGGCAAGCGACACCCTGCAGACTGTCCCATTCCCTCTTTTTCATCAAAATGTACCCACCACATTCCCTAGTCTCTCAGGGTCCTAACTTTGCTCAGTGACAAGTATTAATGGGTCAGAGAAATGAAAATATGTTAATGCATTAGTTGGCAAGTATGACTTCCTCCCCAAGTAAAACAATGTTTCACCCACATTTCCTACCCCCCTGCCCCAAGTGGATGATATGCTTTTCCTATGTCCGAGGGAAGCATACATGTTCTTTTTTTAAATCATTTTATTCGGGGTTCATACAAGTCGTATCATAATCCATCCATTGTGTCAAGCACATTTGTACATTTGTTGCCATCAGCATTCTTAAAACATTTTCTTTCTACTTGAGCCCTTGGTATCAGCTCCTCATTCCCCCCCTCCCTTCCTCATGAACCCTCGATATTTTAAAAATTATTTTCATGTCTTGCATTGACCAATGCCTCCTTCACCCACTTTTCTGTTGTCTGTCCCGCAGGGAGGGGGTTACAGGTAGGTCATTGTGATCGGTTCCCCCATTCTCCACTCACTTTTCCCTTGCCCTCCTGGTATGGCTATTCTCAATATTGGCCCTAAGGGGTTTATCTGTCCTGGATTCCCTGTGTTCCAGTTCTTTTATGTACCAGTGTACAGGCTCTGGTCTAGCCGAATTTGTAAGGTAGAATTGGGGTCATGATAGTGGGAGGGAGGAAGCATTAAAGAACTAGAGGAAAGTTGTATGTTTCATCGGTGCTATTCTGCACCCTGACTGGCTGGTTTCCTCCCCACGACCCTTCTGGAAGGAGATGTCCAGTTGCCTCCAAATGGATTTTGGGTCTCCACTTCACACTCCCCCTCATTCACAATGATATGATCTTTTGTTCTGGGTCTTTGTTACCTGATACCTGATCCTATCAACACCTCGTGGTCACACAGGCTGGTGTTCTTCTTCCATGTGGGCTTTGTTGCTTCCAAGCTAGATGGCTGCTTATTTACCTTCAAGCCTTTAAGACCCCAGACATATCATTTGATAGCCAGGCACTATCAGCTTTCTTTACCACATTTGATCATGTGCCCATTTTGTCTTGAGGGATTGTGTCCAGAAGGTGAACATCATGGAATGCTAGTTTAATAGAACAAAGTTCTTGCATTGAAGGAGTACTTTAGTAGAGGCTCAATGTCCACCTAAGTACTAAATCTATAAATATATGCACATAGGTCTATTTCTTCATTGTCATATATAAATGTACTTTTTAATGTACATGTCTATATTTAGACCTCTATAAATGCCCTTTACCTCCTAGTTCTTTCCCCTATTTCCCTTTGCTTACCTCTTGTCCCACTGTTATGTTCAGTCTTCATTTGGGTTTCAGTAATTCCCCTTGGTTATATTGCCCTTGATCAAGCCCTACCAGGCCTCCTACACCCTTCTTGCCATCGATTTTAGACCACTTGTTCCCTTTTCCTTGGGTACATTAGCATCACTTCCTTTACCCTGCCTCCCCTTCTATGTGCCCCCTGGAACCATAGGTCCTGTTGTTTTCTCCTCCTGATTGTTTATCCCGCCTCTTATCTAAATAGAACTGCAGAGATAATAATATGCTCAAAAACCAAGACAGCAAAACAAGGCAACAAAAGAACAAAAACCAAACAAGAATTAAAAAGAAAAACCTGTACGTAGTTCAAGGTCTGTTTGTTGACCATTTGGAGTGTTTTCTGGCCAAGTCTGATGGGGTGCCATGCCCTGGCCCCACAGTCTTTTTTTGGTATTCTCTGGGGACTTGATTGCTCTGTTCCCTTTGCTGTTCTGTTGCACACCCCTAGTGTTTCGCCTCAGTGCACTTGGGTCAGATCGGCGCAATTCCTGCACTGTGTCTCCAGTGTTGTCCCCCATAGTGTTAAGGGTCATTGAGGGATGTTGTCTTGTATTGGGACCGGCCCTATGGTCCTCTGTATGCATTGCCTTCTCTGAACAGGAATATCGTCCTCAGGGCTTGGTGGGCCAGAATGTGTTCCACTCTCTTCCTCCCACTCCATTTGCTCCTGTGTGCTCCAATCAGACATCTCCCTCTCCCTGAGCTGTAGCTTCAGTGCTGTCCTCTGAAGTGAATTCTGCTGCAGGGAGGGGGCACTGTCCACATATTTGCAATTGGGCCAGGCCCCTCAGACCTTTATGGGTTCCCTGTTTCATCCACATTTAAGGACCAAAATTCAGACTCTGGGAGAAGATATTTTGGGTTTAAGACGGCCTTTCTGTGCTGGACATCATATCTCACAGGCAACTATCCACACTTCTGTGTGTATGTAGCCCAAAGACAAATGAGTTGTCATTGTGTGTATACAGGGAAGTCTTTCTACCAAATCAGAAGTTGCTCTCACCTGTCCTGGAATAGAAAAGCTACTTTTTCATTCATTATAAAACCAATATGCTACACAATAAAGCCCTTGAAAACCAGAACGTGTGTCAGACCGAAGACCTGTCAGAGACGGAAAGCTCACATATTCTCCACTGACTTTAATGGTAGAGATGTGGTAAGACTTCAGGAAAAACAACCCCCGGTGAGCTTCAGCTCTCAGGCCTCTGATAGGATTGTCCTCAGCCGACTGAAGAGGCGTCACAGTGCGATGACTCTTGAGAATGCATTTCTAAAGGTCTTTGAGACTCTTAGCAAGATTTTCAAAGTACAGAATTATTTTTTTACTTTTTTAAGGGTTAAAAAAAACTACGTTTTTTTTCTCTCACCTTGTACTAATATTTCTTGAATTCTTCCCTAGTTGCCGAGCACTTTATATGTAATCGTTTGGTCACTGAATTTACTTAAGAGCTTTGGGTACACTGTAGGTGCACTATTGGACTGTTTACCACTAGGTTGGAAGTACAAACCCACTAGCTGTGCCATGGAAGAAAGATGAGACTGTCTGTCTGCTCCCATAAAGATACACAGTGTCGGGACCTTCAATGGGGTCTCTGGTCAGCAGAATGGACTCAATGGCAGTGAGTTTAATTCAAACACATGTCCTCGGAGTTAGGCATCGCTATCATTCCAATGGTAAAGGTGGGGAAAACAAGGCATGGAGAGAGAAACTAACCTTCCAAGGTTGTACACTTAGGAGTGGCAGAGCCCACATTTGAAACTCGACAGATGGCGCTCCATCCCTTTCTCTTGACCGCTTTCCCGCTTTGCCTGCCATGGGTATAAGTTGTTTTTTTCCCCTCAGTTATCAGGTGGATGTCAGCAAAGTCTGGGGAATGGAGATAAAGCTGAAATATCTTAAATCAACTCTGATGTTCTTGATAACCACCAGCCATTAGCAGACTTTACATACCATATGTGCTGAAGAAGCCAGGTGCCAATAGGAGGATTGGGGATGAAGTTTTCTTTCCACACTCTGATTCCTGTTTTTTATTAGCGACATCTCCCAAGTTGCTCAGAGGATGCCTATTCGTGTTCCTGGACATCTTGTGCTATTTGCAGCCATCCTTGGAGAGGACTGGATGGCTGAACTCCACACCTGCCAGGTGTCTCTCTGCCTCTGTCCAACATCCCAGCATGAGCAAGTCTAGAAAGCTCAGTAAACTGAGAATAAGTCTCCCCTTGCACAGGCTCAGCGTCGGGGGAAGATCTCCCCATTGTTGATCCCTAGTGCCAGTCACAAGGCCAGGGCATCAGGAGGCCATATTCCCTCAAGATAGCTACGCTCTCCTCCTTTTGGGGACTTAGGTAAATTAGTAAAATGAAGATAAAAAGAAAGGTGTTCTACACAAAGTGAATTAAATTGCTCTCTAGAACAATTATACTCTTGTCTGATGGTCAACATCTTTAGGATTATTTCATATAGAAATAAGTTATATTATCTGTATTCCTAAGATGTAACTGAGATCTGTTTGCGTAAATTCACAAGCAGAAAGCATTTCGGGTAACTTTGAAATAGTATTTGAAAGATGTGTAGGTTTATGTATTTTTTGAGAATGAAGTATGACATAAAAACCTTATTTGAGGCTGGATGCAAATTAAATAGCATATCATATCCGAAAAATTGTTCTCCGAGGGTTAAGCCCTTTTGCTGGTTTCCACAGGAAAGGGAATTTAACTTCTAGCTGTGACTGTCTTCCGCAAATGGATTTGGAAAAGGAGGGCCGTTCCTGGCATGCATATAGCAGCTGTGCTTGTTGGCTTTATAATCTGTAATCTCAAATTGTGCTTCTATTTTAATCTCACCGTGCCTGAAGCACAGGATTCTTTTCAGCAGTTCAGACATGACTACTTAAAATTGAAAAGAGCAGTTCAAACATGAAGTGTCCTCATCTTCTCTGAGATTGTCTTCCTGATGTGATGAAGTGAAATACTTTTTTCATGTCATCCCTAATTTCTACGTGTGCTGTCTTGCTTATACAAGCTTTTAAATAGGCTGTATATGCAAGAACATCTAAAGATCTCTACAACTTTTGCCTGGCTTGGCATTATTGTTAAGTCAGCTAGGATTCTCAGCTAGGAGTACAGGTGATGAGACAATAAGCATCCAATCAATAGATGCAAAAGGCAAATCAACTTGCATAAATTAGCACTCTAATAGAAGAAAGATAAATATGAATTCTCTTTCACCTTTCAAGCAATACACATTATTGAACGAGGTTCAACAGATCTAGCTGAGCTTTTCAGGGGTGCAAAAACTGGAAATTGCCATTGTGGATTGGGCATGATGAAAAGTATTCTGAACCATTGACAGGCAGGTCAAAGTATCCAATCAAGCGGGAGAGATGAGCGTGTTGGGCCCTTACTATTGCCCAAGGAACGAGGAATCCCAACCAAGATCTGCAGGGGAAGGTTTGTTCTGACCAGACTTTGTCTTGGAGGAGCTAGTCTTGAATCTTGGCTCTACGCCATGCATTGCCGTCACAGGAAAGATGGCAGGTGGACTTGTCGCATGGAGAATGTCTTCGCTAATCAGCCACGACAGCACCCAACAGACATTTTCATGGCTATCACAAACGCTCAAGGACTGAGGGTCATGCACTCGGCTGCCATTTGTGTGCTTCTAGCCATTGTGTCTTAAGTCTGGGTGATACAAGCAGTGAACAGACTCAACTCCTAATCAAAAGGTTGAAGGTTTGAATCCACCGAGAGAGGACTAATGATGTGTTTGACAAAAAGAGAAAATCACACAAGGTGGCCATGCACTGGAATCATTTCATTACCAAGTAGTAGATTCAAGAAGAGCAGCTCTGGCATAAATGTCAGAGGGTAGGGAGCCAGTGTCTGGCACCATAGCCTCTAGACATAATAGGCAATGCCTGTTCCCTGATGCCAGCAGTTCTCAACCTGTGGGTCGCGACCCCTTTGGGGGGTCGAACGACCCTTTCACAGGGTTCGCCCGATTCATAACAGTAGCAAAAGGACAGTTATGATGTAGCAACAAAAATAATTTTATGGTTGGGGGTTCACCCCAACATGAGGGACTGTATGAAGGGATCGTGGCATTAGGAAGGTTGAGAACCTCTGCCTTACTCTTTGTGTACTGCTTCTACCTTTAGGGAAAGAACTGCAAAGACCCCTGAGGTCTAGATTTGCCACCTCACCCGGGTAGCCTTCAGCCTCACATAGCAATCTGATCATTTGTGTTGCTGATTGATGCCAGTCAATAAGCAGTGCCTGAAAGGTTACACAATGGCCCTTGTCCAAAGAGCTGACCTATGGGCAGGGAGAAACCTGTGCCCCAATTAATTTGGGATATCCTCCCTCGTGATATTAGGGGAATATCTTAGCAGAAAGTAGGTAAGCATTTTTAAAGATCCGCTGTGTAAAATTCAATGTTTAGTGCACCCTGGGAAACTTTTGAGGAAATCTAGAAAATCTGTCATAGGGGAAACACTGTATTGTTTGGAAAGCAAGATTAATTAATTTAATGTTACTCTTTTGATCTCAATCCAGAAATCTGGCGGGGTTGGGGGTGGGAGGTGGGATGGAAAGGTCTGCTGAGTATCAGTTTTCTTATCTTTTTTTCTTTGCATATTTTAAAAATAGGTCTTTCCTTAGCTCTCTTCCATTATGGTTAACTGTAATCAGTACTTTATGGTTATATTATATAGCTTTGTTTCATTAGGGCAATGAAAATGGTATTGAACAATAGCAATATAATGCAGGGAAACAGTTTGTAATTCAGTTGGAAATTGCTAATGCAGTAGACAGTCGATAATACAATCAGCTCGACTTTCCTAGGAAAACATGAGCTAAATTTACTCTATTTTTCTCTCAAACCTTTCACAGGGTGGGGGGTGGGGTAGGGGAGATACTCTGAACAACACAGAAAAGCTGGATACCCTGAATAGAGAATTTCTTTATGCAGTGAATTTTGAATGACATCTATAGGTCCTGGGAAGAGCTACT
The DNA here is from genome assembly GCF_050624435.1 of Tenrec ecaudatus. Lineage (NCBI taxonomy): Eukaryota > Metazoa > Chordata > Mammalia > Afrosoricida > Tenrecidae > Tenrec > Tenrec ecaudatus. Next base: position 108,602,795 of record NC_134531.1, on the reverse strand, counting down.
ATGTAAGGCTCAAATTCTCCCTGGAGATTTTCAAAAGAGAGACTAGATAATTAACTATCCTGAAAGGAAACAGCTGGACAAGATGATGCCTCTTAAGTTCTTTCTACTAGGATCAAGGACTGAAAAACCTCCATGGGAACAATCGCATTCATTTTTCATTCAGTTTTTCCACAAACTTTTTGAAGCCCCTGGTAAAATCTCCATGGCCTGATACGGAAATGGAGAAATTATTGTGTAGCGTGCCCAGGAAAAGATAGCAGCAGGCCTTCTTCTCTTCACACGCCTGCTTCATGCTGAGAGAGTTAAGGAATGTGTAATTACTGTCCAGGAAGGCTTATCAACAGGAGTGTCCACTAGGAAGGTAAATTGGTGTTTTCAGGAAGTGGGAGCCAGGCTTTTGCCACTGTGGACCCTTGGAACGAGGTTTTGCGATAGTTGAGTCAAACCGCATTATTGGGCATTTTATGTGAGAGGAGTCCGTAGGTTCCAGAGGCTACAGAAACACTTGGTTACAAATTTAATGCTTAGAATGTTCCTTTTTTAATTTAGTGACTGCTGGATTTCAAGTGACCATCAAGAAGGCAGGAGGGACATGCCTCGCTTTATGTTGCCCTAGATCTTTTTTAAGTCGTTAGAACCCAAACGACTTCCTCATCTGTGACACCAGTGTCCAGCTGTCTACGGGAAAATAGCAGCATGTCACTTGTCTGTGTCCTTTCAAGCATCTCTGACAACTCTAGAGATATTAATTGTAGCTCGAAGCTATATTGATTAAAAATAATAATAGAATTGATAAATGTTTATACCAGGAAATGTTAGGCATGTAGAAGTGTTTTTCTTCAGCTCCGTATGCCAGACGTTATGTTTACATGAAAAACAAAGCACAGTCCCTCCGTGGATCTTCAATCCGTCCATTTTCTCTACTGTGTTAGAAGAATCATTTTGTAACTTCTTAGAATTCAGAGTCTCGAGTCCTCAGCTTGGTGAGTAAGCTTCGGGTCATGTGTCAGTCGCACTGTGGCACACACGACAGCCCCAGCCTCCCACAGGCAGGTGAAATAGGCACTTCTGTAGATTGGACTTTGCTCTCCCCCCTCCAGTCTTGGATCTTAAGGCATGCTTCCGGCCCGCCTCGACCTTATAGCACCAGCAATGTGTGAGTTCTGTTGCCCTTGTACACTGTGGTTCCAGCTCACCCACTTGGCCGGCATATAAAGTTCTTTTCCCTAGTCATGGTCATAAAAATATGATGCTTTTCAATTAATGAATGGGTTCATTAAAATATCTTTGAGTGTTGGCTGTGATTGGGAATCTTCTCTTGGACGTGGTGTAGCCTGAAACAGAAAGTTTGAGAAGGCTCTTTTCCAGAGCGAGTTCTTTGTTTGCCTACCTGACCTGAAATGTATGGCCCCGCAGGTACCAAAGCTCCATTTTTCCGTAGACTAGATGTGGGTTCTGCATGAAGCCCGAGGTCATTTGACGTCCTCCTTCGGGTTCATATATCCCTTTTTATTGTTTTGGACCCGGCTCATCCACGGCGACCTTGTGGCTCCCCAAGAGCTCCCACTGCGTGAGCAGCTTGACCGGCAGTGCGGTGCTCTTGCACTTGGAGTTAAAGCTGTGGGATCTGGGACTGTGCTTCGGAGGGTTGAGAAAAGCCAGTTGTGCCCCTGTCCTCTCAGAGCTCATAGTGCTGAGTTGTCAGCCATTGTGGAGTGCCCATTATCACCCTCTGATTTCATCCTCTTTGGATCTTGGCATTAACCATCCCTCAGAAACCTTCACAGTCCGCACAAGTGGCTCACTTCAGAGCTTGTCGCCAGACCAAAAATTCTGAAAGTTCAAGAGGAGGGTCATGTGCATTTACTTTGAACTATAGTTCTTTTCCAAGGTAGACATTTTAGAAGTTGAGTTTATTAAAGTGAAAGTGGGGAAGGCAAAAGCAGCAACTCTATTATCTGTCATTGAGATAGACATGCATTTAAGTAGGTAGAGGTATTACAACACGTGAGAATCCCCCGAAAGTGCTTAGCTTTATTTCTGAGAACTAAATGGTGAATTGTTTATTTCTCTCGCCCCCTTATGTTTCCTTGGGATGGAGCAATTCGTTTTTTTATTTTTTATGATTGCATGATTCTTGCATATATCTTTCTGTGGTCCTGGCTGTAAAAGTAAATGGAGGATTCTGTTCTGTGAACGACTGCCCTCTTAATGAGTGTGGGGAGGAAGTAATACTTAGTAGTTCAAAACCATTTATGTGAGCAGTCAAACTACCCTTTTCCTGAGCTCCCCAATCTGAAGCCACAGGCCACCATAAGTGCCTACATGAAATGAGTTTTATATATTCCTGTGTTAACAGGGCTACCTCGTGATTTGTTTTGTCCCCAGAATGCACTTGATAGGATTTTTCAAGGGTGGTGGCATATTCCGTTTTAATTTTCAGGGTCAAGGAAGGGTAAAATGGAGAATGCGACTTTTCTATAACACCCTTCATTCTATCATCGGGGTGAAAGCCTTGCTGAACCAGTGAGATAACACAGTTGCCGGGTGATAATACAGTCGTTTTCGTTGTGCCATGAGTTAATTTCAGAAGTGAAACCATCCTTACTTAGGAACATAATGAGCCATCTCCTTTCAGGCCAGCCATTTGCCCAGAACAGCACATGGGTATTGAGTAACTCCCATGTGCAAGGCATTGTGGGAGGTGCCAGCAGCAGCTTAGCTCTTCTTTCCCCTTTACCCACTTTTCCCTTTCTCGCTAGCCAATTGGTTGTTTCCCATTGCCTGTTTGGATCTCTGGAGATACAATGCCCTTCCAGACCACCCCAAAGCCCTGTTTGACCATTAATTTTAAAAAGTGTAATTCCCACGAGAAGAAAACTTAATATAGAGCCCCCTAGAAGGAAGTGAATGTTGTTGCAGTAGCTGAACATTGCGCCTGATGCTGTGTTCTTCTAACACCTTGCAATGGTGGAAGGTTAACATGTTCTGATGGTGGCTGCAGGCCAGACCTCGAGCAGTCCCTGGATAAAATTAAATGAATATGGAATGCCTGCTCCCCTGACCATCTTCCCAGAGTGGTCTAATAGAAAGGCAGAGGTAGGAGGGATTTTGGCATGGGAAAGCCCAAGGACAGTGGCTTGGACCCAGACTTTAGAGCGAGCTGAGTCCTATTGGTTACGTTTGAAGAGACACTGGCTGGTTTCTCCTGAACCTGGCCTCGGGAGCAGAGACTGGGCACCCTAGAAGGAAAGGCACAATCTGCGTTCGCCTTGCCTCAGTGAACTGCAGCAAATCCCCGGGCATATCCCTGCCTGGTCTGGGTCTGACCTGGGCAGAAGGGAGTTTCAGGACCAGAAGATCCTGGGGATTGCCAACTTGCGGTTGCTGGGACACAGTGCCGAGCAGAACAGTGGTTGGCAGAGACTGAAAGGGAGTCTTGGCTCGCTCTGCCAATGTGTTGCAGGATTTTGTGAAGCAGTCTGATGAACCCTCTCAAATCGAGGCACCTAATGCCACTCGGCTGTGTAATTGGGATGGAGACGGGCCAATGAGAGGCAGCAGTTTGAACTTAACCTTTGGGGAGTCTTGTTCGAGGGACTGTGTGTGGGGGTGGAGGGGAAAGAAACATTGCAAATAATAAGCTTCTCCGCCTGATTGGTAATGAATTAGTAATAAATGGCCAAGCTCTCTAGAAAGGCTCCGCTTACAGAGCAGCTTTAGCTAAGTGCACGGGACCACATCTTATTTTGATCAGCTGTAGCATAGCAAAGACATGTAATTATCATAATCTAACAATTAGCCTGGCATCACTTTCCAGTGTTTAATTACCCCGATAAATGGTAATTGAATAGAGGACTTAATGACAAGAGAGAAACTTTCATTCTGCCTTAGGTGCTTCAGTTGTCTACTCGGCTCGGCATCATTTTCTGCCACGGCTTCAACAACAATCCTGATTATCATTCTCCTGTCTGCGCTGTGCCATCATTTGATTTTCCTGATCTTGACCATTGTTGTTAATACTGTACTGCCTCGGTCGCCATTTGGTTCTGGGACCCAGAACACGGAAGCGATGACTGCGTTCTTTTCGGTTCAGATGCAGTGCGTTTAATACCTTTCCGCTACAGTGCCCTTTCTTTGAGCATCTCTGAAGACAGGGCTCTGTATCAGACACAGCGTGGAAGTGCTGGGAGCACGAGTAAACACCAGCTCCCTCTTCCAGGCCCAAGATCTATATAAAAATAGCGCAGTAATAATTACAGTGATTTGCTTTCAGCACAATCCCAATCTTCTTTGACATCTGTACATTTACCTGGGATGAAATCAATACTTTTTGTGACTACAACTATCACTTAATTCCTAATAACTTCACATCTCTTTTTCTCCTTCCATCAGCCTCAGTCCTTGTCCCAGCTTTGTATTTCAACGGCTCGCAGGGGTCTAAGCCGCCAAGCTAAAGTAACTGCTTCGCACGGAGGCGCGGTTAGTTTCTGCTTTTTGTCTGTAAGCATTGAATGGCCAGTCACTGCTACTACTACCACTACTGTGACGCTTCTAAAATCATCAAGGCTATTCCCGTCTTATAATGCTCAAGCATAAAGGAAAGCTGTACACTATATTACCTAGAGGTTTAGATCTTCTCTCTTGGCGTGCGTTTTCTGTTTGTTTAACAGTAGGTTGATAGATGCCGTGCAGGGACCTGATAGCTCAGTGTTGGAAAAGTCAAGGCCACATTTTTGTATCCGGTAGCAATCTCCGGAAGCTAGCATCAATCCACTGCACAAATAGGCATCTTCATTTTTTTCACCAGGTGCTTAAGACCCATGAAGTCATTTGTGTCCAAAGCACCCTCTTTGCGTTGGGTAATAGGAAGGAGGGTTATCCTCGCTCCTTGGTGACCGCTGTTATTTGTGAAGCCAGGAATACACGAACGTCTGCTGAGCACCTCCATCCCAGTAGGCTCTGAAAGGACTACGTGTGAGTAACGCAGTTTGGCAGGTGGCTGTTTGTTTGACTTCAACATCCCCTGAACAGAATTGGTTTGTTGAATCCTGGTCTCCTAGGACAGTGGCTGGAGAACCTATTTGGTGGTTTCTAGGGTCTTCTTTTGCTGAATCTGCGTGCCTGGGGTAGATACTCTGTTCTGTGCGTTCTACACGAGGTCCAACTATGGATGAAGTGCAGCTTTGTCAGCAAGTCCCTGGCAACAGGATTCAAGGGAGAGGAAGAAACCTGTTTCATATTGGGGCGTAGCCACAGTTAAAGACAAGTACTAATTGCTGGACATTAATTCTTTCTTTCTTTTGAATTCCCATTTGAAATGGTCTATGATGTGTTTGGGGCTGTAGAACTCTGCCTGCTTAATTTGTTGGCTAACTTGGCCTGTTGACATTGACACATTCTTACTCCATGCCTGAGGCCTCTTTGGGGGCTTAGAAGCAATTAGACTGTCACCCAGAGCTCCCAGTCCCTTCCTGAAGGAAAGTCTTGTTTAGGCTCTGCCAATTTAATGCTTTATTTCCTTTGGAGCTCCTCCGTCAAGCTAATAAACTCCAAATGAGTTAAAACACTGGCGGAGAGGACATTTAGGGAGCTCTGAGTTTGAAACAGGTGCTCCTCTGGGGAGAGAGCACTTTTAAGGAGTCCTTCAAACTGATGTGACGTGGATTAGAAAGGCAACACGCAAAAGCTACTCGAGACCTTTGTCCGTCTCCTCGATAGGGGTAATTAGTGGCAATTGTGGCAAGCTATAAACGAGTGGTTTCTAAACTACTTGTTGTTAAATATGCCAACATATATGTATATCTGCGTACACACAAACACAAGTAAAAGGGGGAAAATTAGTATATTAAACCACTGATGAATTCAAAATATCTGGTTAAGTAATTTATGTCTTATTGCCATGGCCAACGAGGCTCGCATGCTTCAGAATTTTTAATTACCAAAACATGTATATGCATGAACTCTGCTGGCATTTTACATTAATGGATAAACAGAGCATCAGCTCCGAGTTCCAAATATTTTTCCAACCTCTTAGGCTTCATTGCGTGAAAAAATATGTGCTGTCCTGTTAGACGACGCGGAAGACCCAGCACAAGGAGACAGGCTCGTTGAGTCAGCCCTCACAGGTTTCACTGTACAAGTGCATACCGCACTTCAGCGGGAAAGTATCCCTCATTAGGAAACATCTCTGAAATTCATCATGGACTTGTTTTCTTTTTTTTTTTAAGTTTGTAAATCTTCACTCCTAGGGAAATTCCAGTTGTTATCGATACATTGTAGAGTCTGGCTGAAGAGCCAAAGGGGAGCTAATGGTGAAAGCATTTGACGGCTAGCCCCAAAGTGGGTGGTACCACCCCTGCCAACTGCTGCACCCGAGAAAATACCCAATGATCTGGCCCTGGAAAATGCTAGCCAAGGGAGCCCTGTGTGGCCATGCTGCTCTGTTCCTCTAAGGAGGTTGTGAGTCATAATCAACTCAAGGACACACATCACCAACAACAGCCTGGGAGAGCTCACTGGACTCCCTCATGCTATGTGCTTCGACCTTAACCCCTGGCCTGGTGATGGTGAATTGGGTTGTGACACTGACTGATCTCAGAGCAGAAAATGTAGGTTGGCTAGTAATCCATTTGCAGGACAGACATGTTTCAGCCCACCAGAGAGAAGAAAAGGAGAAAATTCGCCAAAGGAATCTTTGTTCCACTGGCAATATTACTTATGGGCCCCCAAGTTCCGTTTGCTGTTTTGTATTCCCTGCTTTGCCCTCAGCGGGAAAACAAAAGAGCATCTTCAGACTGAGGATAGTAGAGCCATAAGGCTTGCAGTCTGTGCAGAGAAGATTAACAGAAGGAGGACAAGAAGAAGTGTGTTACGCAACAGAGACTTCCATCCTGCCCGTCTCCTACAAAGACACACTCACAAACAAGTGCTGGGTCTACTGCAAGGCTCACTAGACACTTAACAGACAAGTAAGAAATGATTTGGGTTAAAGAGAGCTATCATATTCTGAAACTAACCCTTAAATCCATCATAGTACAATTGATGGCACTGCCGCGATATATTCATTCTGGATTTAGTTTAGAATTTGGGAGGAGCCCTAGGCTGATGAATTTGCTTTCATCTCTGACCATAGATCATATCCTTCTATTACATTTCAATTTCAGAATGTACTGCACTAAGTTGTCTTGTAATTAAAGAAGTGACAATGTAGTTCAGTTCAAGAATATTAAAACCATCACCTCTTTGACAGATTAAAATAACGTTTAAATTTTAATAATCAACCACCCAGTTAGTGAGAAATAGCATTTTCATTATTGAATCCTTTAAAACATGACACGAAGGGGGATAAAAGTGCCTCACAGCATCCCAACCTCTAATAACCACTCAGTCTCCTTTCAGTAATGCTGCTGCTGTATTTATGGAGTGAAGAAACTTCACTGTGGAGCTGCTTGATAAAATACCTCAGTACGTATTTCCCTGGAAGCAGGCTCTCCACTGTGCCAGCAACATATGCTAAAGGCCAATTTAGAACGCTTTAAATATGCACCCAACCCTCCCTTTTCCAGCTACGAAAATGAAATGCGTCTTGGCTTTAGCAAATGAGGCTGGAATGAGAGGAGGAGCACTGCAGGGGAAAGTGGCTGAGGATGCTCCCAGAGAAGGTGAATCTGAGGCTGCTCCTCTGCAGCCCCAAACCCAGGGCGCACTGCCTGTGTGTCCTTGCGACCGGGCCTCCCCAGCTGTCAGTATCCGCAACCCCAGAGCATATGGCGGAGAGGAGGAAGGAAGGTCAGCGGCCTGAAAAACCCTCCATTGAGAAAGAAAGTTAGGTGACGTTTACGCGACTGCAAAGAGGAATCCAAGGACGGGGTCAGACTGAACTGAGAACTTCCCCTTGTAGAGGGGCACATGGACTATTCGAGGACCAGGCGCCCCTTCTTTCAGACCCCAGGTTGGAAAATCCAATTCTTTAGTTAGTTAGGAGAAATGGTTTGTAGGATTGAAGTTATCGCACGTCATCAAACAATGCCTTGGTCCCTTTCTCAGTAGAAAATTGAGGCTTTCCTTTTGATGATGAAATGATAAGACCGTTTTCAGTTATTACCACGCCTCCATTGTCTTTATTTGATTTTGAATTCTGAGGCTCAATTCATGATTCACTTCCTGTAGGCAGGCTTTTAAGAGGGAGAGCTACTCATAACGGTTTGAAATGCATCATCAAACCATTGCTTTGGAATGCCATCAGGTAAACCTGAGGAGCAGCCAGAGACACGCGCCCCTCTGCTTCCTTTCCAGCCTAGAGCTCCGCTTCTCTTGTTGCTTTTCCTATCGGCACTCTCTGGCATCTGCTTTTCTTTACCCCGCCCTCTAGGCAGACACGGGGGCACCTAAAGCACATAATTCACGTTGGGTATTCGAGTTGATTTTAAAGGACTGACTGCTGTCTGAATTTTATGTTTACTGAACTCAAATGACCCTTTTGTATATGGCATTGACTCTCAACCAGTCTACTGCCAGATTGGAATAAATGTGTAAAATCAATGTTCCTTAAGGAGAGTACCGTGCACCGTTTCCGTTCTGTTGTGTCACTGTTGGCCCGAGTACCCGTGCAGCACCCATTCATGTCCCAAAGTCCATCTTTTTATGCACACGAGGCATTTCCTGTCGCTCGCATCTTCTCCATTGCCAGACAACACCCCTTTCCTAAGTGTAGTGACTCAGCATGCCCTCACATTGCAAACCACTGTTCGAGGTTCATAAGGATTGTGCTATTGTAATTATCGCTCCCTTGTTGATGTGCAGCCGGAAGTTCTTCCAGGTCACCCAGGGTGGCGATCTCGGTGGGAGAGACCACTGATACAATACATGGAATTCGGATGAGGAGTAGCCCGAGACACGCACAGGTGGTTTCTAAGAAATGCACAGTGCGTTGAAGCAGCAGCAGTGCTAGCCACGGCATTTCTAAGTTTGGTCATGCACAATTCTTCTTCCTGGATGTGGACTTGCGCATGAGGAATGCGAGTAAGCTCATGAAAGCAATTTCCTGATGGAGGGGGGGGGAAGAATCCCTCTTGTCGAAAAGCCTGATGAACCGACTCATGATGTACATGAGATAGGAGCTCGCCCCGAGTTTGGTTCAAGTCAGAGTTGATGGGCACATGCAGCTTTCAGTGTAGGCCCCTGGGACCAGCACAGTGGTGAGGTGGGGCCGCTAGGGCAACCAGATTCTCATAGGATATCAATGTAATCTGATAGCAGCCAAACGCTTGGCATCCTACCTCTGGTTTGGAAGGAGCCCTGATGGCACTGCAGTTTAGTGCTCAGCGGCTAACCGAAAGGTCGGATTCACCTGCCGTTCCATGAGGGAAAGATGAGACAGCCTCCTTTAAGATTCACAACCTTGCAAACTGAGGCAATTTTACCATGTCCTATAGGGTTCAGTCATTATGAACCTGAATCTACCTGATGGAAGTGGTGTTAGGATTTTTTCCCACAACTTTTACAGCTTCAAATACGTACAACACCTGGACCCAAATCCTAACTCTGCTGCTCTAAAGAGGCATCTTTAGATGCATCTGCCCTCCTGGACTTCCCAAGGAGGAGAGAGTCAGAAGCAGCTGCTGCCAAAGGCCGATTCCTGAGGCTGAAGTCCGACCCATGCCCACCCTCCCAACTTCTGACCAATTCTAACACTAGCCATTCCTCCCACAGCCTTTTCTAGCCTCTGTGCCTCTCTAGTCTCTGTACTCGTTTGATAAGCCATTGCAGTAGCTTGGCATCGCTCAGAGATCACACGCACAAGTGTGGGCTTTGCTAACAGTTTATAGCTTGGGATCTTAAAGGTTCACGGTGAAGTTCTTGGGTTCAGACAGCCTCTTCTCAGCCATGCCTCCAGGCAAGCCCCTCTCTGATCCTTGGCTTCTCATCCACACAGCCGTTGGGCCTCTTCCCTGCTTCAGTAATAGTACAAGGTTCTCCAAACACCCCACCCCACCATAAGGCGCTCAGTTCTAGCGCTGCGGGTCGGCAAATGTAGTTTCCCCAATTAAGTGTCTGGAGGCAGCCTACTCCAACAATGAGCCTCGTGCCTAAAGGTGCACAGCTTTATGTGCACCCACTGCTTTATGGGATCCCACTGTTCTGTCTGGAGCTCTGGCTCTGCTGCTGTCAGTCCTATATGTCCTACAGTGCTCTGTGTCCAGAGTGTCGCAGGTTTCACCTGCAGGGATTTCAGGATCAAAAGGATGCGCTCCACTCCTAATTCTTATATTCTTGATGAGAGTGAGTGCCTCTTTGCTGCTTTCGGGACAGCTCATTTTAAACCCTGCAGAGAGGCAAAACTGAACAATCTACTCATCAAGATTCCCAAGTTTTTTCCATCATAATAAATCCTATTAAAGGCCACTGGCAACTGGATCATATAATTCCATCAGCATCTTCCCTCACCGTCTCTTACCCAAGACTCATCAGGAACCGTTGTTTAGTGAAAGTTACAAAGACTGGCTAGAAGCGTCAATTTAATCTCATAATTTTCGTATACTGAAATCATGTTGCTGTTGATCTGATACTCTGATAAATTTAGGATTTTTAATCTGTAGACATGTACGTATATTTTGAGGTGCCTTTTGTGTCCTCAAATCTAGATAATGTTTTGGGTCATCCCAATGAATGTCAAGCACTGAGAATTCTCTGTAGCTTGCTGGCAATAATTATAATAAAAGTTAAAATTAACCTGGTTACTTAGGTGGACTAAGTACTACTAAAAAATTTTTAAGAGCCATATTAAATAATTCACTGCACTTCAGTGACTACTTACAGTAACAACAACAAAAAATAGCAAAGAGGATGCCTTATTGGTAAAGTATAATTACTTATAACTCCCCAATATGTCTATTTTAAGGATTCATAAGACAACATGTGTAAATCACAGGGTAGACCTTTACTGCAGCCAGTATTTGTTGTATCAGGGAATGGAGGAGAGAACCAAAGCCACATCAAGAGAGAATTTTCCTTTTGGAGAATACAAAATAAACCTAAGAGCTTGATGTTAGCAAAGTTGAAGTCAGGTTGCTTGGCTTTGAATTCTGCTTCTGTATTAGGCACATTCCTCAATGACTTACTATCGGTTTCCTCATCTCTAAATGTGTGATGGTATCTTTCCTGTGTGCTTGTGATCGAGGTTAAATGGAGCTAATGAAGATCGCATAATAAGTACTCAATACACCTTAGCCACGTGCCTCTTCGCAATAAAGCCAGACAGGACGGATTCCGTGTGACTGCTACAGAGAGAGCATGACTTGGGGTGGTGTTAGAATCCCTGACCCTAAACTTTCCTTCCGCCTTATTCGTGGGTAGGTTACACAAATGTCTTCCACGAGTTCCAATTTATCTTAGCTTTTACCTTTATATTGTTGTTCTTATTGTTCTTTATGGAATGATAAAGCACTAAACTAATTTGCACAAACTGAAAATCTAAGTTTATTTTAGGGGGGAATCATCACCTATCCCCCCCTTAATGGTGAAAGAATAGAGCTAAGCAATCTGTGGGGCATATGCACACTTTGTACAGACGTACAATTCCACGCGGGCTCACGTAACAACCTGCGCAAAGTAAAAAGGTCTCCACAAGGGACAGCTGGACAACTCATTCTAGATGGCTTCTTCAGCCTTATGATTTGCTCTCTTAACATTTCAGCAACTAGTATGAGCCGCCGATAAAATGATTTAAAATCGTTTCAGCAACTTTCACGTGGCTAAAACTTAGAAGGGAATTCTGTGGTGTCCAAAAAATAAAAAAGACGACAAAGTTTAGGATAAAGGAATGACAGACTGGATCTGGACAGTCACTTTCAAGCATTGCCAAGTGGTAGTAGAAGGTAAAATGAGTGACACTCCAGGAAAGGAGGGGAGAGCCCTTCTCCCGTGAATGTCTTTAAAATCTATAATAAAAATATAATAATACAAAGTGCATCTGGGCATTGCCTTCTGCGGCAGCTCTTGTCTGGCTCTCGTCCAAACCTGCCAGGCTACTCTGAGTGCTGGTGATTCATATTCTAGCGCCCTTTTATCTGAACGCTGCAGTGTCTTTTCTTTGTACTTTGGCAGTGATGTTACCTTGATGTTCAGAAATCTTTTAAAAGCAACACAGGCTTTCCTTGCGTCCTGACAAATCGTTGTCTGCCGGTAATGAAGAAAAAGTAAACCTGGTTCCATGGTCGTTGTAAATATAAAGATAAGCAATGAAATAAATACTTGCAAGGCTTTTCTGGTTTTTAAAAAATGGTTGTGTGTTTGGGGAGTCTCTCTAACTGAAAAAGGAATATCCTTCCCCAACCTCCTTGGTATGAATCAGTATGCTGCTTCTCAAAAGTCTCCATCGAGTCAACTTTCTGTGGGTCATTTGATATTTGAGGACCGAGTTTAGGATTTTCATATAACTCTTAGGAGTTTTTAGAAGGGAAAATTGGGGACAGTTTTTGTATCTGTAGCACATTCCTACCACTGTGGTTTTTCAAAGTAGCATGTTGCTATTTGCCCACTTTACTTTGCATTCATCTATCTTGACAGTAGTCGCAATTCTTCACCTTGCTGCTTTTCATACATTTCTGCGTGGAGGTTTGAAGTATTCGTACAAGGTGCGCAAAGGGGGTTGTTCATTACTTTCCCAGCTTACGTGTCAGGAAACAGGGTACAGGATAGTTAGGACTCTCCCACTCAACTAAGAAGAGGCTCATTCCTTAGACCCAGGCCTACCTGCCAGAGTAACTGGTGCTGCCATTTCTACAGGTCTGCGTCTCCCAAGGGAGTCTCAGCTCCTCCATGAATGTGCAGCATCTGCGGCAAAAGCATTGGTACTTGCAGTGGGCTGTCCATGGTAATGCCATCCCTCAGGGGTCTTTTGTTATGTGTGGGGTTCTGCATTTTCAGGAGAACACTGGTCAACTGAAGGACATGAGAAGGATCAAGAAACTAGAGTGATGAGGAGCCTGGGAACTACACCAAAAATAGTCAAAGGAGTCGGACTTTTCAAATCGGGACAAAGGAGAATATGGGGAGACATAGCTAACATCTCTGACTGTTTTATGGACTGCTGTGTGGAGCATGAACTAGATTTGCTCTTTGTAATTCCAGGCAGCAGAAGTAGGATCCCTGGATAGAAGTTATACAGAAGCAGATTTATGCTCAATATAAGATAAAAGAAACTTTTTAACATTTAGAGATGCCCCAAAATGGAATCGACTATCTCACCGTCACTGGAAACTGCACGCTGAGAGTGTCCGACTGGAAGATTATATGACTTTGAGAGGTGTATTTCAGCAGTAGCATGGTTCTATGATGAACCTCCTAAAGGCTCAGAGCAGAATTTCCTTCCTAGCTCATAAAAAACACAGGGCTTTTGTGGGCTTTCCCACCCTGGTTTTCGAGAAAGTTGTATCCAGCACAATTCCCATTTCAAAGATCAGCCTTCGGTATGTGTGTATATCCCAGAAAATACTATTCAATAGATGGGGAATGTGATATTACTTAAACAGATAAGCAAAACTTTTGTAAGACAAGAATTGAAGCAGACAGTGTGGTATGTGCAGTGGTGTGTGTGATGGTGTGTGATTGTGTGTGTGGGAACCATTTCAGAATGAATTGCTCATGATTATTTGCTATTTTCTTCTGTCTTGTTACTTTTACTCCTCCTCAATCCAGCCCTAAAACACAACCAATAAAGTAGAAAGAAATGGGGAGTCATTTGATTTAGATGGTTTCAGTTTTCTTAATATGGAAAGAGCCACCACATCCAAAAAGTGATGGGTTAAGAGGTTTGTGAAATAAGCAGGTCTACTGAGAAAAAACACTAGACTGGGATTCCAGGTCTCATTCAATTACTTGTTGCTTGGTTATTATGCCTGAGCTAGTTCTTTTTCTCTGAACAAGAAGTGGTCTAGCCATCTTCATTTTAGCTTTTAAATTTTATTTTAATTCTCCTAACATTATGATTCTGATTTCCATCATTTGCATAGGACATCGAGAAAACAGTTCGTTTAGTTGTTCAATCTCTAGCTTATTTATTCATTCCAAAAACCTTTATTAAGCAAAATACTATTTTAACAAAGAATATGAAAACTTTGCTTCAGTGTATCTGATGTTAAGAATGAAGGAAAAAGAGGCGGCCACAAAACGTGGCTTCATTTAAGAAGAATGACCATTCGGTGCTTCTGGTGTTTGATTCAAACGTGATAGAGCCATGTTCTGCAGTGGCCCGTTACTGACTTGGACCTGCAGCATTTCAAACCATGTCCCAAATCCAAATGGTGTGTTAGAAATCCTTTCTTTCCTTTCTTTTTTTAAAAATATAAATCATTTTATTGGGGGTTCTTAAAGCTCTTATCACAATCCATCCATCCATTTGGTCAGGAACATTTGTACATATGTTGCCCAGCATCATCTTCAAAACATTTTCTTTCTACTTAATAAAGGTTCTTTCGGTCCATCTGTAGGTCACATGTTAAAGCATCCAGCCACTGAATCCACCCAGAAAGCCCAGCCTCGCTGCATAATCTCCTCGTTTGGTCCCTGTTTCCACAGATTCCAGAGGGGTGACTACCACATTGACGTCTGCATCAATGACTACCTGGATGTGTTCTGCCCTCACTATGAGGACTCCGTCCCGGAAGATAAGACTGAGCGTTACGTCCTCTACATGGTGAACTTTGACGGCTACAGTGCCTGCGACCACACTTCCAAAGGATTCAAGAGATGGGAATGTAACCGGCCTCACTCACCAAATGGACCGCTGAAGTTCTCTGAAAAATTCCAGCTCTTCACTCCCTTTTCCCTAGGATTTGAGTTCAGGCCAGGCCGGGAATATTTCTACATCTGTGAGTATATAGAGATTTACCGTGGTGGAGGTTCAGCTGCAAGAACCCAGGCTAATTTTTTTTCCACCAGGTTTCAGAGAATTGCAGGGAGCTGGACTGTACATTACAGATGTCTCCTTGTAAATGCATACATCAGGATCCCTAGATACATTAGCTGGGAATTGAGAGCACAAATTAGATTAAAGACACAGCGCCTCTCCCCTTATGAAATTGCGTGTCAGCCTGTTCAGTGAACCACTGCTGACTTGTATTTCTTTTAAATGAAAATTGCTAGGACTTCTCCAGAGCGCAGGAAAAGAAAAAAAGATTCCTGAAAAAAAAAATTAAAGGAAATAATTAAATTTACATAGCTTGGCGTCATTGGATTTTTTATTCAGGTGTCAGCAGTATCCTTTCAATCACCCACATTTTCGGTGGAGAAAGCCAAATCTCCTGCAAATGTCAGCATGCTGACGATAAATACTCTCTTTGCACCAAGGAGAAAAGACAATTATTAAGAGCAGCTGTGTCTTTAAACAGGAAAGAGCGTGAAGAGCTATCTATAAAGGGCTCCAAAGGGAACTGGCGCGAGTGAGTTTCCCACCTGTGAGCATTAAGTGACGCCGTCTAGAGAGAGCTCTCAAACTTTCTCAGCAGATCTCGGTATTAATCACATCGCCATGGCCCTGGTTTAGCTCCATCAGGCGCCCATCACTTCTCAGGCTCAGCTTAGTCGTGTATTATAGGCAAACGTTTCTCAAACGTTCCTGTGCTTAAGCGTCACCTGGGAGCCTTGCTAAAGTGCCGATTCTGATGCAGGGCGTCTAAAGTCAGCATTTTTAAAGCTCCCAGGTGACTCAGTGCCACTGGTCTCCAGACCCCACTTTGAGAAGCAAGGTTGGAATCCACATCTAATTGGGCAACTTGATGTCTATCTGGACTTTTGCTTTATGCATTGGCACCAAAGATTTTACAGTGCCTGTCCTTTCCCACATGGTTTCACTGTCGAAGTGAAGGAGTTGAATGTGTAATTGTTCACAGGTACGCTCGTTGTGCAACTTAGAAATGCTGAGTAGTGCAAGATGGAATGCCCCTTCCTGGTCTCAGGAGCAGCCGTCTAGTGGGGAACAGTCATGGAAATAGAGGATTACCGTGTAAATTGACAATGGCTGAATGAAGATAAATGGAGGTAGTGGTAGGACAGTGAGAAACCTGTCCCTTTACCTGGTGGAGTCAGGAAGTCTATGGAGATCCAAGTAATGCCTCCCAGCATAGCCTCAAGGTTTCACTCAGCTTTCAGACAAGCAGAGAAAGGCTATTTCTTCCATCCAGGGAACCCCGCCCGCCCCCGCCCCCCATTCTGCAGTCTGTAGGCTCTCTCGCTTCTCTTTTCCAAAAAAACCCAGAACTGTCTAAGAAGTCGTATTTTATCATCACAGGAACACTCTCACGGCTATTGGGGCTGAATTTTAAAATGAAATTGGACAGTAACCGTTTTATTATTTCAGTACATAGTTCACTCTTTAGTCATGAGAAAACATGTCAAAGCCTTGATACGATCTCACATTCTATCCGTAAAATAAGGAAGGAAGATCCAGTCCCCAGATGCAGGGCACACTGACCCATAGTGAATTCACGCGTTCTCCCGCGGCACACTCTTGACTTTTGGTGACTTTTTTTTTTTTTGCTCCGTGAAAGAGTCCCATTCAGCAAATGAGAAAAAGGAAAGATGAGTACTTCAACTGTGGGACAGCATCTCATTAATTGGCCAACTGCAAAGTACTATTCCTGGGTTAAAGGAAATTATGGCCGCTTAGAGATATTCTTATTGCCTCTCAGATTCGGAAAAACAACAAAAGCAAAAGAGCTAAAGTGAATTGAGAGCAGCAAGATGAGAAGCCTTCCCACCAGCTAACTAGTGGATTGTTTGATTATTAGAAATTATAGAATCTATTGAGGTTCATAAGCAAGATGTTCTTATTCAAATTTACCCATAGTGCTTATGACTGGCTTTTCCTCATTTGTAGTTAAATTCAATATTTCACTAAAAATCATTATGTGTCTTCTATAACATTCATTTAACGGAGTCATTTAACTGTCAAGGGCTCCCGTCAAAGTAATTGTTCCAAAATGCTTCAAAATATCAAGAGCTTTTTGCTGTTCAGCTGAATTTAACTTGAATTACTTTTTTTAATGAAAGGTAAAATAGCACAAAATTAGCAGCAAAGAGATGTTCATTTCCAAGAAGCACATTGCCTTGGTATTTGGTTAAATTGAATTTTCAACCAGGTTTCAGAACTACAAAAGGTTCCTCCCCCTTCTTTTTCGGTTGTGAAAGGGTTTCTTCTTTCTCTCGCTGCTGAGAGCAGTTCAGCAGAGCTGATGTGGATGTCTTACAGACGTTAAATACACTGTGGTCATAATTAAAGTAAAGGATTCTTAGGGGAGAATTGGCCCTCAGTTGAATTTCCCTCTCTTCTAATAGGCATGGAATGAACAAGATGATTAGGAAATGACTCTTTTCACACTTATTATGTTACCAAGACGTTCTTAATGCTGGTCTCCGGAATGAGGTGGACTGCCCACCCGTCAACTGCTGAAAGGTTCTTAGGTCAAGGGTGCATTTCCCCTCCTCCTGGCCTTGAAATGGTTTCTAACAGCCAAAGGAAAGCAAGGCACACAGCCTGTTTGGCCATCCTGCTGTAGGGGTTGGTAGTGCCGGGCGTGCAAACATTCACGTACAAACCAAGTACATATCTGGTTACAAGATATTCACCTCATCCGTCTGGTCTAGAGAGAACTAAAAGTAGAATTTTTGTAGCTTTATCCTCAACAAAATTTATTTTCTTCTTAATTTTTTTGGTTGAATACAATTAAGAAAATATATAGTCACTGGAAAGCTCTCATATGAAATATCCAAAGTGTTCAAGGTTCTAGATCCTTCCATTGTCCAAAGAAAACGCCATCGAAGCTTTCTCCTCTCCTTAAAAGCAGGGCAGGATGTTCAGTGGTTCTCACCTCTGAGTATTGTTAGGCAGATGAAGGCCATGTGACACTCATGGTTTGTAATCTCTAGGAGTCCATTTTGGTAAGTGACTGCATACTAAAATCATTACACGAGGTTAATGATAATGCCATTCTAGGGTAGATTTTCAGAACTTCTAGTCAATAGATCAAAATCACAGTCACAAATACGGATTTTCTAAAGGAAAGAGCTATTTTTAAAAGTTCAAAAATACTCATTTAAAAAATTGTTATGGATATTAGCTTAATGAGAACATGCTTGAGATATCCTTTGCTGTTGTTGTTAAGCCAGAAGAGATGAACAGAACTGATTGAAATAAGGGCACTATAAATTATCTTTGTAACTCATTGGAAACATTGATATCTAGTATGCCTTGTAAACCAAGGAAAATTGAGTCCTAAATCCTTCTCTGGACTTACATGGTGTATGATCTTTGGGTACATCACATAACCGCTCCGGGTCTACTTCCATATCTGTAAAACAGCGTGGCTGCAGTAATGATTGCTAACATGACTTGAGTTTCAGAGTCCTAGTCTTACTATACTTCATCTGAGAGTGGGTGCTGTTCGGAGAAGAGATACAATTTGTAAGTGATCCAATTCAATGCCTCAATAGGCATTAAACACTTAGTGGGAGATGAATAAATGGCAGGTAGAGGGAAATCTTTAGAGGAAATGTGAAGTGGAATAGATGTGTTAGAATTATTGAACAAATTCCACCTCGTCAACTTAACCACAATGCCCTCGCCCATAGCCTTGACCAGTACATCAGCCTCCTCTACCTATTTTCTGTGCTTCTACCAGGGTTATTAGGAATCCTGAGGGCACAATTGCCTAAGCCTTGAGCTGCCATCTGAAAGGCCCATAGGTCAGCTCTACCCTGGGAGAGAGATGGGTGCTGTGGGAGAACAGAGCGACAGTCTGCTTCCTTAGCAATGCATTGCCTTGAAAGCCAGGAAGCCGTTCGACTCTGTCACTGTGAGTTGGAACTGGCTTAACGGTGGTGGGTGTGTTTGTTCGTTTGTGGGGTTGACCAGAGTTACTCTTCTGAAATTTAACTCAGCTCATGCCAGAACCCTCCAGTGATTTCTTTCTCACCAAGACTAAAAACCAAAGCCCAAAAGGTCCTGCTTGACACGGACCCCTGACCTTTCACTCTCAGCCTCTCTGGCATCCTATCCTCCTGCTTTCTGCTGTATTCGTCCTGCTTCAGCCACACTGCCTCCTTTTGGTACTTCATACATGTCCCACACATGTTGAAGCAGTTCAAGCAAGCTTTGGGAGTCTGCCTGCCTTCTGCCCAGTGGTTGCCCCACGCAGGGACCTGTGCCACGTGCTTTCACTTTATGTAGATCGAGGCTCAACAACAATGTTCATCAGCAACGGTTGTGGCCTTCTCTAGAAAATAACACTCTTTCTGTCATTGTCGATACCCTGAGCTAGCTGGCTTTGTTTTTCCGTGGAGATGTATCGCCCCCGATACTATGTTTATGGTTGGTTTGTTCACTGATGTTTCTGCTTTACCCTCTGAATGTCATTCCTTGACTGTAGTATATGTTCAATCAAGGAAACGAGTGCTTACAGAGCATTTACTCTTTGCCAGGCCCTGCTGCAATTACGCTGTTCTCAGACATCATTACCAGGCAAGTCCTAGTGTCCTTTCTCACTTTGTTGTTTTTGTTGATGCTCTCAAGTCAGCTCTGGCCCATCGTGACCCCATGTTTGTACAGTCGACTGAGTCACTGCTCGCCATTCCGCTGTGGGTGCCCATTGTGGCAGGCACTGCCATCCTGTCTCCCTGAGTAGCCTCCTCTTTCTCACAGGCTGTCTCTCTTACCGAGTCCGCTGTCCTTCTTCAGGGCCTGGTCCCTCCTGATAACATGTGCAAAGTATGTGCCATCCTCACTGTGAAGGGGCCTTCTGCCTACACTTCTTCCGAGTTTTACAGGTGCAGACCCCAAAACATAAGATAATTTGAAAACGTTTTCCATAGATAGGAAATGGCTAATGGGGGAGTAAGTTGAATGAGGAAGCAATTAAAGAAATAGAAGGGATAGGGACTTGTACTTTATATGTTTGAAAAGAAAAAACACCTTATTGTTATCACTGAGAAAAGATTTACACCTATATTCATATTGGCATGTGCTGGGTAGAAACACTGCTCTATCAACTCTTTCTAAAATCGCCAATTCAGAGAGTAGAAAGGTAAATTTTAAACTCTTTGTACATTTTTGGCCCCAAAGAATGCTTGTCCACCTCCAGAAGATAGTTTAACAATGTCTTCTCAGGTAGTTGACCTTTTTAATAAAGGTACCTTCAGAGGCCAGAAAGGTTGTAATTGCTAAGAGATTCTTCTTAAATTTACTGGTTATTCAGCAACCTAGCTGTTTCAGAAAAGCATTAATTCTAATGAGAAACCCACAACAAAGAAGATAAAAGTCATTTGCTGAGAATAAAACTAAAAAGAGAATTCTTCTAGCATTGCTTATATCGAAGTCAGGGTTGATTTCCTTCAAAAGAAGAGAATCCGAGGGAAACTGGTTTATAGTCACAGCTCCCAGACAGAAAGGTGGCATTTCTGGGTGATTAAGGGGAGCGGGGGTTGGGGTAGCATGCCCATGTGGTGTGCAGTTAAGCATTCAACTACTAGTTGAAAGTCTGGCCTTATAAACAACCCCCCCCCCCAGATGCACCGCATATGACAAGCCTGGGGATCTGCAACCCGATGGTGACAGCCTTGAAACCCCCGTGGCACAGTGCCCCTCTGCACACCTGGATCTCATTTCCCCAGCAGCCTCCCTAAGCTGGCTGCCAAGTCACCTTGAGTACATGCTGCTGTGGTGGTAAACTTCACAGTGATGGGGTGGTTGAAGTAGCAAACAAACCATCCCCCAAAAAATAACCGAATTCCACTGCCATTGAGTCAATTCTGACTCCTAGTCACCCTATAGGACATGGGCGGAACTGCCCCTGTGGGTTTTTGAGACTAACTTCAGGAGAGTAGAAAGCCCCATCTGTCTCCCCACAAGCAGCTGGTGGTTTGGAACTGCTGACCGGCTACCACCCATCTGTCAGTGGAGGCTTGCTCATTGCTGTGGCATTGAACAGGCGTCAGTAGAGCTTCCAGAATAAGGTGAATGAGGAAGAAAGGCCTGGTGATCCACCTCCCCAAATCAACCTACGGGAAACATGAACCACAGCCGTCCAATCTGGCGATCACGGTGACAACACAGAACCGGACAGTATTTCCTCAGTGCTTTCTCTTTGTTTTCTGTTTCTTTTCTTTTGCACATAGTTGCCACGAGCATTGGGCCAACCTGATGGGATCCAACAATGTTAGAAAAGCAGGAAAATTAGAGGGCCATGGTCTTGTTGCACCGCAACAGCAGTTCCCTGGTATCTCGCCAGTGCTTTTTTGATCACTAGTGAGGGCGTTGCTCGAATAGTAAAAGGCGTGCTGTCAGGGCAGCTGTGGCCCTGAGCCCCCTTCTCCAGTTACAGGAGCTGTGACTTTTTGTAACTTAACCTCAGTGAGCTTCGCCTTCTTCACACTGCGAAGTAGATAAAGGGCTTCATTGGCCCTTTACCACGATCATTCCTAATTATCAGAGTCTTTCCAAGACCCAATTAAAGGAACATTTGTAAAGAACCAACTGATGGCTGAAAATGTGTCTTCAATGATTTACATGAAAAACACTTCATCTGAAAAGTTAAGGAAACTTGAATAACTCTGATACTATTTTACTTGAAAAAATAACAAAAACCACGATACCCTACATTCAAGAAGAGCTTTATGTGGGAACAGAATATGCCCGAGGAGTGTTTTGGAGCGGCTTACCTGAGTAATCTGCAGTAGGCATGATTTGGGTCTTGACAGTTCACACCAATATACCTTGTTTAATGAGTTGTTCGTACTGAAACAGAGTGTCAAAATGACACAATTATCAAAGCAGGAGGTAATCTTTTTTTTCACGGCTCACAGTCTTTTACTCTTGCAAAGGAGCTGACCCATAAGTACAACGTACTTTCTTAAAATGAACAGCTCGGTGTTTGCCTCAAAACGTGGGTACGTGTGTTGCTTTTATTTTTGAACTCTTTGGGGGAGGGCTTTATTGGAGTCTTACTTTATCATTATTCTCTTAGGCAGAAACTTAAGCTGAGATTCAAGGGATTTATAAGTGGGATTTCCAGAAAGACTGCAGTCAAAAGCTAGTTTGCCTCCTGTAATTTTTAGGTACGTGGACCTTTAGCCAGGCGTATTCATATTCATAGTTTAGAAAGTGGAAGAGCAGTGTTAATTAAGAAATTCAAAGATTTAATACTTTCTTAAAAAGAAAAAATTAATATAACCATGGCACAAATATTAAATAATTATTGCTTAGACATAGATGCAGAATATTATTGATCACTAAAAAGTATTTGCATATTTTTAAACGCGTGCTTTAATTTGAGAGGAGAATGAAGTAGCTTCTTCTGCATTTAGATCCTGGAGGTACACCTGGGATTATGTCGGGTTTCTGTTGGAAAATAGTGGTGCTGTTCCTTTTGTGTTCTTCCAGAGGTCTTTAGTGAGCCTGCAGAAATGCACCTTTTCATTTAAAGGATGAAGGCAGAGAATTGTGTCTGTTTTAGTTGTCCCTAGCCATCTTTTAGGGAAGCATGAATGGATTTCAAGGACTCTTAAATGAAGGTTAAATAAAGAACAAGAAAGAAGGAGATTTAGGGACTTCAAGATATTTTTCTCTGTGTTGGTTTGTAATTTTCTTTTATGAAAACAATTGTTTATTGCCAGTTGACCCGACACCTTCTGTGTGAGAATTCTCAGCATCAGCACAGGGACTCTGGACTTGCTCCCCTCAGCATACTGGCGAGCTCCTGGGTAAAATCAAAGGGGGTCGAACCTATGGAGAGCAACCCAGGATCTTTAAAAGGCCTCTGTTAGTTCTCACGTTGGAGGCAATATTACTTAGCCACACATGGAATAAAGCCATGTTTGGTTAAATGGCTGCAGTCAAAGACGAGAGAGACTGTTAGAGAGAATCCGAGGAATTAATGGCAGGGGTCATGCTGGGGAGAGTGGAGCTCACATCCCCGCTAAAGATTTTGACACGGGGAGCATTGTGAAGTTTGCAAGGGAAGCCTTCAAGGCTCCTGGATAATTGGGGCTCGGTGGACATCGGGGATGCTAGCCCTAAGAAAGGGAATGCGACCCATCCCAGAATCTGCGACCGTCAGATAATTCGTAAACCAAGTGATCTTCATTTGTACTCCTTTTAAGTATTCAAAATGCTATTAAGAGACTGAGGGGGCAGCTTGTAGCATGCTGACTCCCTGAGGAGAACCGAGAAATTATGTCACCTTTGGCTTCCTTTTACCCCACCAAGGCTAAACGCTGAAATGGGAACAAATTGGAGAGCATTGTTCTTTTCATCCCTAAATGTCAAAAGTGGCCGCATCTCCTCGAGAAATGACACACCTGATTAATTGCGTAATTTCACAGGGAAGCGGTAATTCTCAGCCTTATAAACATGTGATGTCCTAATGTGGTTTCAGAGTTAACTGAACACAGTTTAATGAGCTGCTGTGCCGTGTGTAAGTGCTGTGTTGCAGAGAGCAGATGCCAGAAGAAACGGAAATAACATGCCAGTGACACTTGGAATAACAGTGTTTATACTTCATTGACTGGGTTGTCAGCATACTATTCTCTGTGTTTCCCTTAGTAACTTATTAAGGCGACTGAACTTCGGTTTGATGATGTCTAAGTGTCACGTGTTGTAAATTACACAAGCAGGCACCCCCCCCCCAACCGAGTCAATCTTCAGAACAAAGGTGGGGCGGCGGGGGGACTTGTGTGGAGGCAACCAAAGTAATATGCAGGACACACACACACACACATGGAGTTAAAGGTGGCTCTCTGGACATTGCGCATGCTGCAAGAACAGTATTTGGGCCTTTCATCCGAGAAACAATATTTCTACAGATCTTCCTGCTCAGCTATCTATTCGTGCTCTGTTTTAACGGAATGGTCGTGTAACTCTTGGTTTGAAAGTTGTCATACAGCCTCACAGCAGGCTTATATTATCTACAGAGTTCTTTATGAGGAAATATAAATCACCACAAATGAGACTTTTCACAGCCAGAGATATGTAGAAATTTGTGTCAGTGCTTTCCTGGCTTGCTAAAAAATATGTCTGAGCTCCAAAGCTCCCTCACAACTCATCCCTACTCCCTACCCTTTTGGGAAGCAATTCTCAAAACTCGAGATTTACGGTTCAGAGAGCTGAGAGTGGCTATAAAGTTTTCTATTTTCTCTTTTCTTTAATATTAATGCAGAGAACAAGGCATTATCATTCATTATTTTAGTTCACGAGTATCCTGTGGACTGGAAATATGGTTTCTGGGGAGATGGCTTACCTCTGTTTCAGAGCGGAAATGTGTGGACTTTGGCAACAAACTTCTTTTCCATTGGATTTTTGGCAGATTTTATAAAATCCATATTATGAGCAGAATTTGAATCTAGGTGCTATATTCAGGGTTGGTTTTAAATTTTAAAGCTTTACAAAATATTAATACAGTCTAAGCCCCCAAAGCCTATCCAGTAAAATATCACGAGTTAGAAAATGAAGAGCCAGCTGATCTATTATTGTAAAAAACTGAACTGATAACATCTTTCCTTTTTACCATTTCCTGAGATGTCGAATATTTCCAAGTAGCTTTAGCAATGTTAGATAAAATTTCAATTATAATCAACACTCTTTTGCACTAAAAGTTCTTACTTAATGACTAAATCATTTTAAATATATATATATTAGTTTTTATTTAAATCAGCATCATTTTAGTAGTTTTGACATCAGGCTTTTTAGGTATTAGAATTTTACTTTGAGGTTACTTTGCTGATTTTTTTCCCTCAGAAATGTTAAAAAAAACTTAATATTTTGTTATCATACTCTGAGCAAAATCTAAATTAAAGGAATCGTGTGGTGTATTTTGCTCTAACAGTACCAAAGGGCCTTTCATCTTCAATTGAAAACTTCATGTTTGGGGGCTTTTTTTCCCTGATTTTTTAGGGGGAAATCTAAAGAAAACCCAACCCACTGATGTAAAGTCCATTAGAACTATTCCATAAACTTTCCAAGACTACAAGGGGATACCAAAAAACAAACAAACAAGAGGTTTGTTTTTTTCCCAAAAAAAACTGTGGATTTAAATTGTTTTACCAAGCAACTTTTTCACCTTCAAAGTACTCTCCATTACATTTAGCACATTTGTCAAGTCTGTGATTCCATTCTTGGAAGCATTTTTTAAACTCATCTGTTTGGATGGCTGACAGCACCTTCGTCGTTTTATTCTTCACCTCTTCTATTTCATCAAATTGTTGTCCTTTCATGTCTGTCTTCACTCACGAAAGCAAAATGTCACACGGAGCAAGGTCAGGTGAGTAAGGTGCATGGGGCAAGAGAGGCATGCTGCTTTTTTGCCCAAAACCACCGTACTGAGATGGCTGCATGAGCAAGTGCGTTGTCGTGGTGGCAAAACCCCAT
The DNA here is from genome assembly GCF_050624435.1 of Tenrec ecaudatus. Classification (NCBI taxonomy): domain Eukaryota; kingdom Metazoa; phylum Chordata; class Mammalia; order Afrosoricida; family Tenrecidae; genus Tenrec; species Tenrec ecaudatus. Next base: position 108,577,378 of record NC_134531.1, on the reverse strand, counting down.
CTGCTACAAATCAGACCTTGTCACACACTGTTACACATCTTTTCAGAACCTCTGAACAGAAAGTTTACAGTCTGACCTGATGGAACAAACTCCAAATGTACTTCAAGTAAACATTTTTGTCTGTTCAGGAAGCTAACTAGATGTCCAGAACGAGGTTTGTCATCAGTAGGCATTTTACCTGTTTTGAAACAAGAAAATCACTGGTACACTTGAGTGTTTCCCATAGCACAGTCCTTGTAAGCTGCATTCAGCATCTCAGCAGTTTCTGTAGCATTTTTCCCAAGCAGGAAATAAAATTTCCCAGCCACACACTGTTCTCTCAAATCAGACATCACAAAAAACAAGCAGTTTCACCTGAAACTGCTTTTATGAAAAAATTCACTGTGACCAGAGAGAACCTTCCCAGGCGACGGCACTAGGTGCACTAATTCAGAGAGGTGCCTGATGCTTGCCTAGCAGGAAAAATGTATACCACAAAAGCTCTGCTCCACCCAGTGCAATTCTGGGTTTGTTTGGGGTTTTTTTTTGGGGGGGGGGGTTCCTCTCATATTACTCATGAGAGTAGACAGCCTCATCTTTCTCCCAGAGAACAGATGTTATGTTTGATACACAGAGCATTTGTTAGCAGCCCATAACTTAACTCGACGGTGCCGCCGAAATGACAAATTTAATCAAGAGGAATAAAATAGAAGCCAATAATACACATAGCTCCCTCTCAGGTCAGTTCGTGGTACTGTACTGGCTTGTGTGTGACTCTGGTGCGGAAAGCTATGGCACCAGCATTTCACATACTCGCAGGGTCACCTGCAGTGAACAATTTCCCACAGGTCTTCCAAACTAAGAACAGACTGTGAAAAAGAAATGGGCGGTCTGTTTCTGAGGGATTCACCTCCGACACCCTTAGGGATAGCTGTAACATTGTCAGACACTGCAACCTCGCGAATAGCAGCACAACATTGTTCGATACAGTGCTGGAAGATGATCCTCTAAAAATAGAGACGAGCCACTTTAATGGTGTGCGTGGAGCAGAGGTTTGAGGGCCCTCATTTGCTGATGGGGCATGACTCCACATAAAGAGATACAGCTTAAATATCCATTCATAATTGGAACGTGGATTGTACAAAATGTGCACCTAGGAAAATTACACGTCACCAAATGGAAAACAGGACACAGATTAATGTAGATATTCCTGAGCTGAAATGGACAGTGATTGGCCATTTTTAATCATGGTTTACTATGCCAGGAACAATAATTTAGAGAATTCATTGTGAAAAGGACATTTCAAGTTGTATTTTGAAAGATAATGTGATCTTCGATAGGCTATCTACATGCCTACAAGGAATAGCAGCTAATGCAGCTATTGAAATGTACTCACCACTACAAAGCGATTGATGAAGAAATTGAGGAATTTTTACCAACTTTTTCAGTTGATTTAATGTGCAATTCATCAGCAGTCATTCCAAGAAGTATCAAATGATCAAGAACCAATGGTCCTGAAGGAAAATGTCAGGCTACACTGAGGACTTAGCAAAATGTAAGACTCCAGAGTTTGATAGCATGCCACGTGAAATGGTTCCACAAAGGTTATTCAATACTGGGAGCACTGCCTAATCTGTGTCAAGAAATTTGGAAGCTAGCTACTTGGTCCACCGACTGGAAGGGTTTCGTGTTTGTGCCCATTCCAGAAGAATATGACCCAACAGAATACAGAAATTATTGAACGTATCACAGTATCACCTGCATATGCTTTTTTTGTTCAAGTTAATTTAAAGATAAATGCAGCAGTACATCAACAAGGAATTGTCAGAAACCCAAGCCTGACTCAGAAAAGGGCAGGTAATGAGGGATTTTATTGCTGACACCAAATGGGTCTTGACTGAAAACACAGAATAGGAGGAAGACGGTTACTTTTGTTTTTCTTAGTGTGCAAAGGCATGCGACTATGTGGACCATACAAACTTTAGATAAAATTGTAAAGAATAGAGTGTTAGTCTGAGTACATTAGAGAAACGAATCCACAGAAACTCACATGTATGAGTTTTATATAAGAAGGGTAAGTGCACATCAAGAAAACATCCCAACCCAGTGCTGCCCAAACCCACAAGTCCAACATTGACCCATATGTCTGACACCAATCCACAAAATCCTCCTCCATCTCACAAAGCACACGCAGTGATGCCTACTGCAGGAGGAAAGCTGAGTCAGTGAATGTATAAGCATCTCAGCACTGGCAGGGCTCTCCTCACAGCTGCTCCAGCACCCAGGGCTGCTCCGGGGTAGGTCCATGTGGCTTCTCAGGGATGTCTTGCAGGAAGGGAGCCTTTCCAGCTGAAGCAGGGAACTGGCTAAGGCAGCTGCACCCTGGTCCGACCATCAGAAAGCAAGAGACCCGAGAACTAGAAAGGCGAGGCTCCCCGAGCCATTTATCACTCCGCCCTTCAATTAACCCCACATGTGTTTATCGGCCCGGTTGACACAATAAACTTTAACTATCTCAAATAGGAATTCCAGAACATTTATTGTGATTATGAGGAACCTGGACACAGACATCAGGAGGTAGTCGTATGAACAGAATGGGAATACTACTTAGTTTAAAATGAAAAACATGTATGTGCCAATGTTGTATCCTTTCATCATACTGACTCAGTCTGTGTGCTGAGTGAATAATCTGAGAGGCTGGACTGTCTGGAAAGGAACACGGCATCAGTATTGTTAGAAGACTCCGTAACAACGCCACAGCCTTGCGTGCTGAAAGTCAAGAGGACCTGAGGCACTAACTGGTGATCAATGAATACAGCCTTCAGAGTGGATTGCAACTCAATGTTTAAAAGCAAAAACACCTGGACTGGTCCACAGCACAATAAAGAAAATGGAAGTTGTCAATGTCGGTGAAAGCAGCAGTCAGGAAATAAGATGATGTATTTCACTGCGTGAATCTGCACAAGACATCGTTAAAGTGTCAAAGATGTTGCCTTAGGTCAGAGGTCCACCAGACCATGGCAATTTCAGTTACCTCATTTCCAAATCAGACAATGAGTAAAGAATACCTGAGAAGAATTCATGCGTTTTGAGTCATGTTGTGGGTGAATGAACACTGAACGGACTGTGGACTTCCTGGAGAACAAAGGAGCCTGGACTGGGAAGTAAGGCAGAATTCTCCGCAACAGTGAGGCTGGTGAGACCTCATCTCCCGTTCATCGGACGCATTAACAGGGGAGGTCGGCCCCTGAGTAAGGACATCATACTTGGTAAAATGGGCCACTGGCATCACAGATGATGGCCTGCGATGAGCTGGGTCAGCACAGTGACTGCAGCCATGGGCTCAAGCCAGTCAACCCTGAGAGAGTGGCGCAGGAGCAGGCCGTTTGATTCTGTTGGGTCCCGGTGGCTCGGTGAGCCAGAACTGACTCAATTGCACCTAACAACAACATGAATGGAGGTATTTTCCTTTTAATAAATTGCTGAAAGATGGTGCTATAGATGGACAATTTAGTCAGTTTTGAGACTGTTAAGTGCTGCATGGGTGTAAATGAACTTCATTTCAGGGCAGATTTTTGTGTGTATTACATGTAACCTTTTGTTAAAGTGCGTGCTGTAACGGGGAAGTATTCCCCAGCACCTGTTTGGATGATTATAATTATGGTGAGTTAGCAGTTATGGAAAGCTCACTGTGTGCCAGGCATGCTACCAAACACCGTAAACCCATGGCTGCAGATTTTCTTCTCACTTACAGGACATTAAGGGTCAGAGTAGAACCACCCTGATGACTTTTCATGTCTGAAACCTCTATGGAAGCAGATTTCCTCATCTCTCTCCCTGGGACGTGCTTTAAATGTACCGACTCCTCCTCTGTGAGGTAGATAGTATTATGACCCCCGTTCTAGAAATAGGAAATTGAAATGTGAGAGGTTAAGCAATTTGCTCTAGATTCTGTTGCAAGTAAATAGATCTGGGACTTGAACCCAACCCCACATTTCTTATTCTCTTATCGGTGATAAGGACAAGCATTTACTTTATAATAATTACTTTACAGAAGTTGAGAAGAGACACTTTTGAGTACCCTGTACAAGTTGTTATATTTTAGAATTGAAGGCAGAACAGCTTCTAAAAATGGGTCATGAGAATAATATTGCACAACTTCAAGTCTGTCTTATTCCTGAGATTAGCAGAGGAGGCATATGGATTTTTAAAGTAGCATGCCACTGGAGTGGTTTGTGGAGTCAAGACATAATGACATAATAAAATGTGTCATTCAGTATCCCTACTTCAAACTTGTTGAAGATATTTCATGATAAGCAAGAATATTGAAAATACATGTCTCTTCGGTACCCTGAATCATTTTTTCAGAGGTTTAAATTTCCTTAACAAACTCAAAGCATAGTGTAGCATTGATGGATATACTGAAAGCCTCATGACTGCCTATCTCAACATTGCAGCCAGTTATGATGTATTGGGGATTGCTTTACCATGCTCTTTAGCAGCCCTCCCCCTCCCTTACAACCAAACGGAATCACTGCCATCAAGCTGATTCTGATTCATATCAGACCCTATCAGACAGGGTTGAACTGCCCCTGTGAGTTTCTGAGACGCTTAACTCTTAATGGGAATAGAAAGGCTTTTTCCTCCCTCAGAGCTGCTAATGGTTTTGAACTGCTGACCTTGTGGTCAGCGGCCCAACTCATAAACACTACTCCAACAAGGCTCCCTTTTAGCAGCATAGCATCTGCAAAGTCATGTTCCTGTTGTTATTATTATTAGATACAGATGCTGCTGCTGTTGTTATTATTTTATGTTATTTATTTTATTGTGGTTTGAGAGTTTATAGAGCAAATTGGGTTTCCATCTAACAATTCATACGTTTTTGTTTGTGACATTAATCACAGTGTTCACAATATAGCAGCACTCTTCCCACTTCCTCGTTTCCATTTGCTCTTCTTTATCTGTCTCTTCCTCTCTTCTGAGCTTTATTCTTGAGTAAAGGTTGTTCTGATCTTGTTTGGTTGATGGTTCTCAGGGATGCAGACTTCCTTGGTTCACCTTATAAGCCTGCCTATCAATTGGATGAGCCAGGCTGGTGAGTTCAGTTCCAGGCGCCTTAGGGCCATGGTCTTGGGGATTCCATCGGATTTCTTTAAACCACTAAGTGTGCTCCTCTGCATGATTCTGAATCTGCTCAACCTAGCACCTCCTAGTGTGATCTCTTTTGAAATGATGGACAATGGTAGTGAGGACCTGTCTAGTTCTTCCGGTCTCAGGTTCATGGAGGTTGGGGTTCATGTAATCCATGACCTTTAGACTAGCTGTTTACTTGCATCATTGATTTTCCATGGCTCTTCTTTGTTGCGAACAGGAAGAAGTCAGTTGCAGTTACACTGTGAGTGGCCAGTCAAGATTCTGATATCCCACTTGCGATTCCCTGTAGTGGGATGTAGGACATTGCCCTTATGGGCTATGTTGTTCCCGTTGCTTTTAGTGCCACTTAAGATTATCTACCAGTCCATGGATAGGGGTTCTGATATATCATTGCAAATTCAAGGAAAAGGAGTAGAGACTGAGCTGAGGGCTATTTTGACAAGTTTTGACCTTTGAAATCCTCTGGAATGAAGCTTGGGAATTGTGGTGGCAGGCATGTGCCGTGCCCGAGCTTCATGCAGAAGATGTCATGGTGCTCTTTCGTGAGGGTGGTCGTAGAGGTGGGGAGGTAACCCAGCTCTCCTCCAGAGAGCATGCCCCATGCAGTTCATGTTTGGTTACCTCGCCCACCTACCTGCTCGCTTCTGATAAAGACTCCAGGATCAATGGGGAAAATGGATCTGACTGCAAAGGAGCAGATTCGGAAAATAGAATGTGTGGCTTGGAACAGATTATGGAGAGCTCTGAATTCTGATGTGATGTGTTTAGTGTTTTCTAGTAGAAACCTTCTGAAGGTGATTCTCTACCACGTCTTGGTAGTTATGACAAATCATTCTAATCAGGAATATTTAAATGCTCTTTACTGGAATTTCCACTGTCTTATATGGCTTTCAGCTCTTTGGCTCTTTTGCCACAGCTGAAAGTTAATTTGGGGGAGAGAGAGAGAGAGAGAGAGAGAGAGAGAGAGAGAGAGAGCGCACATTGGCTTTATGATGTTTATATTAAGTGATAGTATTAAATCAATAACATTTGCTGGATTAGTAGTATAATCAACTAGCAGAATTTCTGACCTTTTGATAGGATATGTTAGTCCATTTTGGAAGATTTATTACAGCTATTTACTAAAATATTTATATATAAAATGCTTTTTACATCCATTTATTAAGCTGTATTTGTGGCCGCCAATACTTGCGACATAATTATCTGTGTAGGAAATCTGTGTCCACTATGGAAGGATATGCTTCAGGATTATATATTACTTTCTCATTAATCAAGCAGTTCATCAGGACTTGCTGAGGTGTGCTTACCCAGCACACCAATGCAGCAGACATTGTAGGGGTTTGATAGAAAGTAGTAGATGTACTACTCTCTGTCCTGCAGGAGCATGCTTTCCAATATGGGAAGAAGAGTTGTGTAAGTAATAGCAAAGAAGAAAATAAAGGTAATTACAAGATTAACACTGTTCATAAAAAGAGAGAAGATTTTTCTGGAAGGAAGATAATAGTTACAGAGAGGAGGTGCTGATTTGCAGGGTGAGTTACAATTGAGCTTTATGGTCTTGAAATACTATTTCTCTCCAGCACTATTGACCTACCTGCAAAGGTGGGTTAAAACGGAGATTCTTGGATCCTTCGCCCAGAAAGTCTGAATCGGTTGATTTTACATGGTTGCACTAGGGGCCGAAGGGAGAAAGATGTGGCAGCTTGCTTCCATAAAGACTGTGGCCTTGCAAACCCTATGGAGCAGTTCTGCTCGGTCCAGTGCGGATCACGATGAGTCAGAGTTGATGCCACAGTAATGCGTTTGGCTTGTTGGAAGGAAGCCAGGTGGTGTAATGGTTAAGCATGGGGCTGCTAGCTCTGAGGTCAGTAGTTGAAAAGGGACAGTCTTTACAATGTGCGCATTTATGTAATGCAAGCGAACGCTAATTGGGTGGGAGACTAAGATGGAAGATTCTGGGCATCTTCTTATTTGCATTGATCCTAAAAACCATTCCCTCTGCCTTGCCAAGCAATTTGTCTTGCTTGCTTCATCCAAAGTGAAGAACAATTTGACCTGGCCCATGTTAACAGGAAATACATCACCATTTGGGAGTTTTATATTTTTTATGTAGTTTTCTCATATTGTTATCAAATGAAGTGAATTCCTTCTAGAAAGCAGTATGAATGAAGTGAGGAGAAGAATTAGAAAGCCATATTAAAATAGAGGGATCAAAGTGCAAGATAGCGAGTAATAAGAAATACTGTGAACCAACAGCTAAGAAAGACGTGTTCATGGTTAAAAAGGAAATAATATTGAATCATTCCTATGCTATTTTCTCTCTGTAACATGAGGATTTGGGAAGTTGCATTGAAGAAGTGAGAGCCTGTCTCTGACCTTTTGTGCTTGTCCCCGATGTCAGCTGCAGTCTAATGACAAAGGAGTCCGTCCAAATGGACCAATGATTTAGTTATGATTAAAGGTCAACAATGATGTGCATTTAATTGCTATTTAGTACTTCCATATTGTGTTAGGCAGCAGTTCTTTTTTATACTACACCATGATATAATATATTGTGATTCATAGAAAAGTAATCTGTTATTTAATAAGTTTATTTATTATTTTTTTAAGTTTATTTAAAAATATTTTTAATTGGGTTTAGAAAAATTGGCTCGATAGAAAGGAGGAGATTCGTATCTTCACTACACTACTCATTAGGTGTATGAACTTGGGCAGGATACTTCCGCTCCCATATGGAAATGAGTTAACATGCTAGTTTAATAAATGGTATTCTTACTATTGATATTTAAAAGCAATTAGTTACTTTCCTACAGTCTGTCAAAACTTAATGTTAGCTTCCATGACGCATTTTTATGGCTTCTTTAAATTATACACTTGTATGTGTCAAAAATAGTGCTTATCATCAAACGAGTTTGAAATACATTGGTGGTCAGAAATAGCTCAGTGCCATTTCCACACAAGACAAACTGGAATCAGATAGGACGAAACGCCGTGAGTTCAGTTCACTGTTGGAAGGAAGAACCTCTGTTTAGAAAGTTCTCCAATGAGGAAGATGAAGAGGCACCGGCTTCCCTTGGGTAAATTGCAACATATAGGGACCCTTCCGCATAGGATAGAGTATAGGACCTCCTGTACCATAAGCAGGCGTGGGATTTAGCAGGTTCACACCGGCTCAGGAGAACCGATAGCTAATTTTTTTTTCTAGTTCCAGGAACCGGTTGTTAAAATGGCGCCTGGAATCAGGGTTCTCTCTAAAGGTGGGCAGCTGGGCAGCCACCAATGTGGAACTCACGAACTGGCATTCCTTAATCTTTTTAACATTCATCAATTCATCTGCACACAGCCACGTATTCTAAGCAGCGCTGTAATGTTCATTCCGCTCATAGGTATAAAAAATTAGATAACTATGCATGTAATGTTTATTCATTTAAAAAACTCATACTTTTGATGGAATACTACATTTTTATTCCCTGTGTTTGTTACATTGTAAACAAACATATAGTATAAAGTGGCATAGGGCCACACAACCAGAGTGTGACAAGTCATATGTTTCAGCTTTGTGTTATGCCCCCGCCCCAAATTCCCACAAGATACTATGAGTGAATTGTGCAATTCCTGAAAGTGTTCACAGAGCTAGAGGTAATTTCAGAACAATTGCTGTCAGTTCACTGCAGTGGAAAGGGATTTTTCAAAGATGAACATAGTATGTTCAGAGGAGAGAAGTCGCTGGTCTCTCGTCTGTCAAACACGCAATGACCATTGTCTGACTGACCTAGCTCTAAAGGACAGGGAGTCTACTCCTACAGTGAAAAGATGGTTCCGGATAAACCATGCAGCTGATGGCACTTGTATAAAAGCGAACAATGTTGCATGTGAGGATACTAACCAAGAAGCAATACCGAAATATCTTAGCAGTTTTACTGTCTTTTTGTCAGGTGTTACTTAATACTTTTCATTAATATTTTAAAACTCATTTAATCTAGCTTTTGTGCTTATTTAAGTATTAACTATGAAATAATAAATTACCTTTCAGTATATCTCTTTTTTCATACTGAAAATTTTCAGTAGTGCAGCGAGCTGGTTGTTAAGTTGTTGGCGATACGTAGGTTTGCCTAGGCTGCATCTTTAGCCTGTAGAGTGGCCGATGGGCTGGCAGGAGAGGACTTAGCAATCAGGAAGCCTTTCTTTCACTTAGGGAACTATTTTGGGGGGGTCACATCTAAGTTGGCGAGAATGCATTTACATTTCTTCCAGGGCTAACCAGAAAATTGCTTTCCATTGGCAGGCTCTGTGCACCTGTCTCCACAGGGTTTGCTAACTGAGAAACATGGAGATATGTTCTTGTCCGAAATTGGAAAACTCAGCTGTAGTCTAAATGAAATAGGAGAAATTATCTTTTTCACAATTATCCATTAAGGGGAGAATTTGAATTAATATTAATCACAGATGTTTCATCAAGTTTTATTATCAACCAGATTGACTGCCAAAGAGCTTTCTGGAAGACATTTTCTCTCCCTCCCCCACCAGCTACTGAGAACAAACTGTTATTATGGGTCCTTAGATAAAGATTAATGGTTTTAGGAATTCATTTGAGAAAATCCATATTTTACTGTACATTCCACTTCAGATCAAGGCAGCACTAAAAATGTGGTTTGTCACCTCCCTGATAAAAGTAGACAATGGAGTCACTCGAGAGTAGCATTGTTTCCCATGATCAGAGACAGGTTTAATCAATAAAACAGCCTAGAGTTGGTCTTAACAGATTCATATATATATATATATTTTACTTTGGACAGGCTTTTTTTGTAGATAAAATTTGAAATGTCAGATAACGAGGTAGTCGATAAAAGGGACGTAGGAGTATATGCTTATCGTTTGGCAAGAATAAGGACTGTCTTGCTTAACATTTCCACTGAGATGAGGCGGCATAAGGAAAGAAGCGTTATTAAAAGTTTTATTGTTGTTTAATTTCGCTTGACCTAAAGAAGATGCTGAATATGCAGAACAGCCACTCGGCCAAAGGAAGCATGTATTTCATTGATAAGTAATAGTATAAAATATGTAGAATTGTTTTAAACAGAGAATCTCTGTAATGAATAATCAAAGTGCAAAAGAGGCAGAAAATCAATTTAACATTTTTATTTCTACCTTGTTTTGCCATAATTTTTTTCCCTTTTGAATATGTTGCTGTGGGTCCGACAGACATTTGCAGAGCAAATTGCTTTCCCATTTAACAATTTATACATCGATTGTCTATTCCCCAACCCCCACCTCCCCTGTTCCTGTCCCCGGAAAGCCATTGCAGCAGTCAGTCTGTATGCATCCACACCTTCTGTGCTTCATAAAGTGGGAAACCTAACATAAATAATAAAAAAAGAACAAAATACAAAAAACAAAGAAATACTAATATAAAGATAAAAATAAAGAGTAAGAAAGAAAAGACCACCAACAATATTTAAAAAGCCAGAGAAGAAATTTCTGTCATAGAATACTCTAGAAATATTTGAACCTGGGTCAAGAGGAAGTCACCTAGTGAAGTATCATATTATACCCTGGTTCCATCCACCAAGCTCAAGTTTCCAGTGATCTCTTTATCTGATAGTAAAGCTGTTGGAGTCCCTTGCCTGGGGCTGGAGGGGATCCGCCCTAGGCTCCACCTGAGTAGATACTCTGCTGATGGATTTTGAGCTCCCACTGTGCTTCTTAGCCTTCTACAAGCTGCGCTTTCATGACTTAAGCTCTGTTACCTTTCCCTTCATCATATTTGGATTTTGTTATCATCATCTCTAGATCACACAGCCTGATGGTCTTCTTCAATGTGCACTTAGTTGACTCCTCACTTAGTTGGCTGCTTGTCTGAATACAAGCCATTAAGACCCCAGACACTATTCCAATTGATAGCCGGGCACCGTCTGCTTTCTTCACCACACATCACTGTAGCACCCTTATCTTCAGTGATCTCTTTGTCACAGCAAATATTGAACAGGGCCATGTTATCAGAACTAACTGTTCTTGAACTGGGACTGTTTTTTAAGTGGGAGCCCAGAACCCATCTGCTTGTCTCTGGGTTATGAACAACTCTGGTTTACTTTAGCCATCATATTATGACAAAAACAAAAACCGACAAGAACAACAATAACAAACAAAAAAGAAAAACATTGTCAATCATCCCCCTGGAGTATAAGGCAATTGCATTGCTAACATCAATAATTTATCCAATGGCGTAGAATTTAAGGTACTGTTGATATGAGGAATTTGTGTGAATATAGCCCAACTGAGAGCTACAATCCATGAGTTGTTGCTTTGTGCAGATTGATTTCTTAATTGACTGAGCCCTGTGTCCAGTGAGCATGAGGTTTGGTGCTAGGAGATTTCCTGTACCATTGCTTAAAAGGGCAGATTCTTGCCTATCAGATTAAAACCTGTAATTCATACAAGCAGAACATTGAGGTACTAACTATAGGCTTCTGGGTCACAGTCCATGGGACACCCCCTAAGCCAGGTGTTCCCTCCCAAGGTCCATTGACTGCCATTTTCAAAGTCTTAGGGTGGTCATCCTTTGGTTCCTTTTCCATCAGGGAATTTCAGCCCTAAGTCCACGGGTACAGGTAGTTTTAAGGTAGGTCCTGATTTGTTCAGTTGGGTTTCCACATCAACTTCTTCTGGTGTGGCTCTTGGGGGTGCCATGTTCCCAGTAAGGCCAACATCTAATGTCATAGTGCTTGGTTCATGGTGTGGTTCACCAAGAGTTGACTGGAAACATATTCAGAGTGTCTGCCCAGGAACATAGAACCAGGTTTATTCTCCCCCTAGCTTCCCTAGAGGTTTTGTTTAGCATCCCTTCCTCATGCGAGGTGGCTCTTCCCCATTTACCCACCACAGCCACCAATAAAAATATCAGTTCCTCCCCTGAAATGTAGATCCTCTTCTCCCCTGGTCTTAATTTTATTTTCCAAAAGATTCTCCTCTCACTCCTGTGGAGGGCCTATTGATTTGTTTGCAGCTTGTCTCCGTGTTGTACAGCATCAAGTGCATGGTCTTCTCCCCATTCCCCCTTCTTAAAGGAGTGGCCCCAGCCAGTCTGAGGTTTCCTCTTTCAAGGTGGGTGGTTAGGATGTGCGCGTAAGTGGGGAGAGGGTGATATATGATCCATGGCCAGTGAACAGACATTCTACCCCTTTGTTTGGGAATTAGTCTCTAAGATTTATTTAATTGGTGTTTCTCCTTACAGTAGTGGACTCATACAATATTTGTCCTTTTGTGATTGACTAACTTCACTCAATGCAATGGTTTCCAGGTCCTTCCTTGTCATGCGGTGTTTCACACTTTCATCACTGTTTTTGAAGGCTGTGTAGTATTCCATTATGTGTACGTACCATAGTTTCTTTATCCATTCTTTCACTTTGGGATATTTGGGCCGCTTCCAGTTTCTTGCTGTTGTGAACTGTGCTGCTATCAACAATGGGAGAGCATGCTTCTACTCGTGTTGTGTCTATTATTTCTGAGGTGCAGATGCCTAATAATGGTATTGTTATATCATATGGGATTTCCGTTCCCAGGTACTTTAAGTGTCATCATATTGTTTTCCATAGCGCTTGTATATATTTACAAATCCACCAACAATGTATCTATATTTTTCTTTTAATGGGCATAATACAGAGAAGCAAAGTCTCCAAAGCAAATAATGGAAACCATTACATTTATTAAGTTCCAGCTTTATCTTTAGCATCAACAAAATTTGAGAAATACCATCAAGTGAATCTGGATCCATTACTGTCACTGCACAGTTCATCAGCTCTGGGATCAGGCATAGAATTAAGTCTATTCCTTCAGGTATAAATAAAATGAGGGAATTGGACTAGATTTGGGATCTGAAGGTTGTTTTGGAGAACAAGAAAATAATTTAGGATATTACGGTTTCTCCAATCAAATTAACTTTGGGTTTGGGGGGCTTAAATAAATTTGTTTTGCTTCTTGCAAAACATACCTTAAATATGCTACTGTGTTTTGTGACTCTCCAAAGAGAGTGGTATAATTTGCATTTGTCATCAAACTTATTAGAACTCTTGTTTCATGGGCTATCCTGAGGAACTATTTCCAGGAGACCAGATTCAAAGATATATAAAAATTCTTTTAGCCTTAAAATATAGCCAGTGTCGACTTACATTAAAGGTGAAATACTTGGGTAGCATCCAACCTCCAGCTTTTATTAGTCTAATTGCATTGATTCTCCCAGCACCAAGTTTTTGGGATTTCCTTGTGAACCCTCTCTCAGACCTTCCTCAATACCAGGCAGCAGTTTGCCGTCAAGCTACCAGTTTCACCTCCTTCCAGCCCATGTCAAATACAGATTGGCCTTCTTAATCTTGTGTCCTCCATTTCACCTCCTCTAAGAAACAATAATGGGTTCTCTTTTACTATCGCATCAAACACTAATCCAACTGCTTGGTATTTAAAACGTTTCACTATCAGGCCATGACTTAATTTAACCCATCCCATCTCTCCATGTTACCCAAAATAAAACCCCTCCTCTGTGCTTTTGTCCATGCACCCTCTCCTATTGCATGCACACCATCTAGAGCTCCTGCCTCTTTCAAGGTCCATTGCTAATCCATTATGTTTTTCCTTACACTAACTTCCTCAAGTCTTCTGTTTTCTTGGTCATTGCATTAAGTGTGAGTGAGTGTGTGTGTGTGTGTGTGAGTGTGTGTGTGAGAGTGTGTGTGCATGTGTGTGAGTGAGTGTGTGTGTGTGTGTCTAACCAGTACCACCTTTCCTTCCCTATAGACATACCTTTTTCTTTTAGTTTCTTAACTCAAAGCCCACATTTTTCTAAGAATGCAGACTGACAATTTTCTCTTATTCCCAATTCTAATAGTTCTGAGAATAGAGTATGTTCTCCAGTCTCTCTCGCCTTTCTCCCTTTTGAATTACTGAAAAAAACCAGTAGAATCATTTTAATTTATGGCCAGATGAGATTTTAAATCCAAACCAAATCCATTTTACAGAAGAGGAACTCAGAGGTTATATGGGTTTTTCCCTACAGAATTCAACAAATCTCTTTAAATGCTTGAAGGGAAAACAGAAACAGAAACTTTCCAAGGCACTGTCTCCAGCTGCTGTGTATGGAGTGTCTTCGCACGCTTTCGTGTCATATTTGTGCGTCTGTCTCTCCGCAGACTGCAGTCTCTGTAGTGGCAGCACTGCCTATTTCCTCACTCAACCCGTCATTAAACAGATGATTATGGAGTAACCTGTATATGCAGGGTTTTGTGCCCCGCCCAGCTTTACTGTGGAAATTAATGAGTAAAATTACTGCTTTAATTGGATTGCAAGGAAAGTTTAATGCAGTGTAGCAGAACAGTGATATGATAGCAATATTTGGGGAGTTCGAAAACCTCTTTTTAATTGTTGTTGTTGTTGTTCTCCAACTTTCTCCTCCTCGAAGAGGGAATACTCGCGGGTCTCCCCAACACCCTCCTTCTCTTCAACAAGACAGGAACAGAAGCACACTAGGCCAGAATTTGTCTTTGGTTATTGCAATTCAGAGACAGCATTATATAATTTACTTTTGTAGAATGAAACCTATCAAGACTAAGTTGGTGTAAATGACAGAAATAAATTCAAAACAATAAAGTAAAAAGGAGAAATCATTGCTTACATGTCTGGGAAACTCTGAGAGGTAAATCTGACCGATGTATCCAGTTCTTCAAATGATGTCAGCAGATCTTTGTTCTCTGTTTCCCACTCTTGTTTCGCTTCACTCTTCTCAGGGCAGTCTCCCCAGCAGTGGCCACTGCTGGCATGTCAAAGGTCGCCTCCCGTTAGTGTAATAAAATGAGATCACATCTTCCCCAGTAATTCCAGTGAAAACCTCCAGCTGAACTTTCTGGGCATCTTGGGTCATGTGTCCATCCCCAAACCAGTTGGTATGATTTTGAATGTTCAGGGCAGCATGAGGGGTGAGGCTAACTGACTCCATGCAGTCAGCCTACATGAGCTGAGAGAGGAGCATTTTCCAGATGAGAGTCCAATAGCTATGAGCAGAAAAGAAGCAAGGATTTTCAAGGAGGCAGAAGCAGTTGTTGTTTACTACTGTAATTGTAATTCTTATCCTATCCCAGTGTTTGCATATCTTTACCCTCGGGAAGTGAATTAGTCCAGGCAGACTAGAGAAACAAATCCAGGGAGACTCATGTGTATACGAAAGAGCTTTGCATACAAGAGCAATTGAATATTGAGAAAACATCCCAGCCCAGTCCAGATCAAGTCCGCAAGTCTAACATTAACCCAGGTATATTCAATACCAATCTATAAGGTCCTCTTCAGACTCATGAACACATGCAATGACCCTGAGTGCAGGAAGGTCACAGGCCGGTGGGTGGGAAATCTTGTGGATCCAGTGGTGGTGAAAGCATCTCAGTGATGGCAGGGATCTCCAAGTGACTTCTCCGGCTCCAGACGTCTAGCTAGCGTCATCCCATATGTCTTGTTAGTACAGTGTCTCTCAGGGAGTCGGCGTAGAGTGTCTTCCACCTCCGAGGAGGAAATACAGGAGTTCGCAGAATCTCCAGGAGAAGGCCCTGCCCACACGGAGGCCTCATTGGCTGTATCCTGGTTGACAGGGTAGACTCTACCCTACACTCTTAAGCCTCAAAGTGACACCAGATTATGAAACTACCACAGGAAGGATGTTCCTTTCCAGCATAACCAGGTTTTCTCTGCAGCTGAACCTGTATTCTTGAGTCTAGTCCTCTTCTGAGATGACCCACAAATGTAACCAGTTATCCCTTTAGACTCATGTGTTTGGAAAGATTTATGCTGTGTAAAATTCTCGGATTATTTGCAGGACAGCTATTCAAATTAAAAAATTAACTTTTAGCACATAACTGTTGCCTTTATTTTAAATGCAGATCCAAACCCTGGTTGCATTTGGATTTTACCTGATAAACAGGTAGAGCAGTATGCAGAGATTGATTTTGCAGTCCACTGTGGGGACAAGGGGAGTTTTCCTGCTATGCTCTTTGTACCTTCTCTGCTAGCTTCCTGTACATGCGACAGTCTTTAGCATTGTCTTTTTGAACTTCATTCCTCTTTGAACTTCATCCCCGTTTAATGGATCATCTCAATAGTTGTCTTCATGGACTGCTTACCTCACCCAAGTAATTTTACTGAGGGACCTATTTGCAAGGCCATCTTACAGTCTTCTCGTGAAAATATTTTCTTTTACCCCAAGAATGACCGAATTAAAGAAGAAAGCAGAAGAATTCACAATTCACTAACATATATTCATAGTTGCTTGTGAATTCAAATAATCTTGTTTTATAATGATTAATTGGCCATCTTTGTATTAGAACAGTGGTACAAAATAGAAACTTTTCATAATCGTTGTTCTAGAAAAATCATCTTTCCATCAGCATTATTGTACCAGGGCATCATCCCATCTGCACCCACTTGAGTTGTTCAGCTCTTCCCGAGGCCCCCTGGGGGTGATGTTCCCTGGGACTCTGAGCTGTCAACATTTCATTCCCAGGCCCAGAGGAAGCCCCAATCCTTTACATCTTCAGAGGCTATTGTAGGGTACGGCGTGCTGGTATCACTCGCTGTAGTGAGTGACCCTAGAAGGCAGAGTTTAACTGTTCCATGGGTTTCCAAGACTAGCTCTTGACAGGAGTAGAAACTTCTCTTTCTCCCGCAGAACAGCTGGTGGCTTTGAACTAGTGACCCAGGTGGATTGCAGCCCAACTCCTAACCACGATGCCGCTCAGCATCCTCCGAGTGTAGAGAACGCTTTAGGAAATACTCCATGTGATATCACCTTCAGATTAGCAGGGATTTCTGGATTGCCCAAAGAGCACACATTGAAGCCACCCTCTTGGACATTTTAGTTTCTTTATGGATGGTGTGAAGTGTAGCCACTTAGACTAACCCCTATGAGTCAAGTTGAGGTTATGACCCCATATTTTGCTGACACCCTAATTTATTTTCCTATAACAACTCCCTTTCTTCGTCTGCCAGAACATTCATGACAGTTTCACTTGTTTCTGACTCTTAAACATAAGATTGGGAGGGCAGGGCTGATATTTCCCCATTTTCTTCTTGTAAACACGTTGGCATGCTCCCTGGCACAAGGAATGAATGAGGCAGCATGCGATAGCCCCTCTCACCAGGGTGTGGCAGGACTGGCGCCCATCAAGGCCTGACAATGAGCATTCAGATAGCCTCCCTGCTGTCGGGAGTCCTTGTTCTGTGCAGAAAGAAAGCTCAGGGCAAGACAGAAGCTGTTGGGTATTTTTAAAAGTCTTTCTTCTAGAGAAATTTTTCAACTGAAATTTGGCACACACAAGTCATCAGTGTTAGCTTTATTCTCCTGAGGATATTGGAAAAGGTCTGCATCGTTTTAAACAAGCACAACATATGAAAGTTAGGATTTTACACATGATGAAGTACAGAGTGATCCTTCCACTTCTAGAAATAGGATACTTTGCAGCAGCCCTGAAACATTGTTTTCCTCCCAGTGATTTGATCTCTAAGAATCCCAGCTACATAAACTTTTCAGGATCAGTTGGTTTTAAGGTGTAAAATACTGACTTGCCATCAAGTTGATTCCAACACCCCGAGTACTTCAGAATTTTGAAAAGAGTGCTGGGCAGAGGTGGGAATGCTGATTTATTTGGAATTCTTGGTAGAATTAAAGCAAGAATTATAAACCTCTTAATGAGATGGTGGCAGTTGTACTGGGGCTGGTAGTGGCAGTGGTTGGGTAAAGTATGATTCAAAGGAGGCCGTAGCCGTCTGGCTTTGGCAAAAGTTGTACATGGATAACCCCAGTGTTACACAGTATAGAAAATAGAGACTGGTAACTGCTGATGAGAAATAACAAATCTATAGATTAGTTTTTTCCAATTAGTATCACAGACAGCCCACTCTTCACCACTGTGCTTTCTGGAAATGGAACCATAAAGCAGAGAGTTGTAAAGTGCCTTCCATATTCCGTTAGGAGTAATATCCTAATTGAGACTGTGTCTCTGACCATATATTTAAGAAAAGATAAATCATAACTATGGCCAACCCTCTGCCAGAGGCAAAGATGCAGTAGCCACATCCTTTAACAATTATTTAAAATAGTAAAAATTATATTATTTTCTATAAAAGGGACATAAATGTATTCTACACATTGATTTTATATGTACTCTAAAGAATATGCTAAGCAAATAAAAAGTTCACTGAAAGTATTTAATAAATTTTAGCACTAGCTATAATATAAATCCATTAAATATTTAATTTCTAATAATTTGGTTCTTGCTATTTAAGAGGAGCTTTGGAGATGATTTCTGTGCCCTAGTTCTGGTCAAGGGAGTTTGGGGAAACAATTTTCTTTTGACAAACATTCCCCAGACAGATCATACTATGAATATACGTATCCTACTAGGGTAAAACTTGGATCGGCTACATGGCTTCCTGAGAATGCCCAGAGCTCGGTGCTGTACGCATTGTTTAGCGAGGAGACTGGATGATCTGTAAGGTTTCTAGCACCGTCGCGCTCTGTGCTTCGCTGCCTGAAGCTTGCAGCAGCTAGCTCTGAGGGGGCAGCAGCGTTCCCTGGTGAGCTGTGGGCCTGATGGTGCAGGGACGCTCCTCTCCTGGGGTATCCACCTCTCTGTCCGCCTCCACATGCGCAGACTCAGTGCTCAGCAGTACTACAAAGACGGGCCGCTAAGAAAAAAGAAGGTCATTTCTTAGACTTGGTACTTGGTTAAATTTTTACTTTTCATCTTCTGCCTACTACTTTTCTCAGAAATACTTTAAAATTATTGTGCTTTATAGAGATATGTGTCAGTTCATTGAATTGAATGTAAGATGGAGGGAGGGGACCATGTGGAAGAATAAACCACTTATAGCAGACTTAAGAATCTACTTACCTTACGCAAAACTCATTTACTTAGACATTGGCCTTTTTAGTTGACCTTCCCTTCTCAAACTTGTCACTTTTCTGGGCATGTCTAGTGAATCAGTGAACAGCCCAGTAGTTTTCTTTTGATGACCTTGACTTTCATTCATTTATTTTTTTTCTTCCATTTTTCTTTCACTGAACAGATATTTATTGAATACACAGTGCAGGCTGGTCGTCATTTAAACTCTGTGAACACAGGGAAGGGGAAAAATAGGTGAAGGCCTTGCATTCATGGAGCCTTCTCTGTCGGGGGAGGCAGATAAACAAGCAAATAAATAAATGTGAAATATAAGAGTACTTCAAAACATTCATGGAAAAATGGATTTATAAGATAAAGGAATTTTTTCCCCTCAAACATGCTGAGACCTCTTTTAATGTCAGGTAGTTGTGAAGCGCTTTGGACATATTATCAGGAGAGAATAGGCCGGGAAGTAGAGGGGCAAGGGAGAGTGAACGCCCTGCACAGGCCGCATCACCAGCTGCACCTCCACAAAGGGCTCCATCACAGGGCCCGCTGCGAGGGTGGCTCAAGGTCCAGCAGTGCCTGGTTCTGTCATACAGTCGGAATCCACTCAGCGGCACCCGAGGACACCGTCGTGACGAAGGAGAGTTCTGGTGGCAGCATGGTCAGCCACCGGCCCGCTCATCTCAGGTCCCCGTGTGGGAGAAAAGAACTGGCAATCTGCTCCTGGACGATCACAACCTATGAAGCTATAGGGCAGTGGACGTCGTCGTACAGAGTTGATGTTCGTCTGAACGGCTCAGTGGCACGCAAAGATGGCAGCGTGATGAAGGCGACAAAAGCAGGAGGCAGAACGTAGAGCGGCGGTTCTCAACCTGGGGCTCGCGACCCCTTTGGAGGTCGAACAACCCTTTCACAGGTGTCTCCTGATTCATAACAGTAGCAGAATTACAGTTGTGAAGTAACAGGACAATAATTGTGTGGTTGGAGTCAGCACACGAGGCACGGTATTAACGGGCCATGGCATTCGGAAGGTTGAGAACCTCTGACCTCTGGAGGAATTGCAGTTTTATACAGGGTAGACCAGGAAGGTATTCCTTAGTGAAACAGCAAGTAATATGTCTATAAGTCAAAAGAATGTTCCAGGAAAAGGGAACAGAAAAAACACAAACGACCCTGGGGAAAGGAGCAGTGCATGACTGGGACCCTACCAGAAGAGCGTGATGGGCAGGATCGCTAGAACAGGAAGGACACGGGAAGAATTCTGTAAATAGGTAAGATAGGCAGTGGCCTGTGTGGTTGGAAGCAGATATAGTGAACTTGGAGGCCATGGTGAGAATTAGGGATAAATTTCATCCGCATGAGATGGGAGCCATTGGAGAATTTGGGTTAGAGAATTAATAAGATCTGATTTAGGTCCTACCAGGAGCAACTTGGACCTGGGACAGCCAGCCCACGGTGAAGCAGAATCATCTGTTTCTTCGGGTTGGATGAGATCCTTAAGTTTTCATCCATAAAGTGGAATGTGTTTTGCAAAAATAAGTTGTATAGAAAATATGTTACACTGCCATTGAGTAGGATATTCCTTGATCAAATTTCTACATAGGATAAAAAAAGGTACAGGTTTACCTTTTCAGTGACTTCTTTTGCTTAGGCATTTGAAGGTAGAAATTGGTGACTCAGTTGCCCATGCACTCACTTTCCCCAAACATTGACATACCTATTGGTATATAAAGAGTCAGCTTTGTTACCTGTGGGACCCTGTTTCGACTGTGTCCCCTTTTCTGCTGTGCCTGTTGTTTTTGAGTCTTGGACCACAGTACCGCCAGCTACTTTATCTCTGCTCGGAGCAGGCCAGCGCTGTCCGAATCTGCAGGCTGAGAGGAGGTCAGGACAGCCAGGTTAAGCTGGGCGACGCCTCCTTTCTCTGGAGGCGCTGTGCTGAGGGCACTGCTCATTTTCCCACATTTTCTTTTTTCTTTGAACACTGGCTTGCTGTGCTGTGTTTCATATTTCCTTTTACAATGGTGCCTATGGGTACTTAGGAGTACATTAGTTACAGTAATAAAATATTAAGAGTTTTTTCTTGACATGTACTTGATTAAAAAATATGTATAGGCTTGGTCTCTGCAGGCAAAACCTCCACTCTGTTTTCCTGCTGAAATCTGGCTAGCCATTGCTTATAAGCGAAGCATTACTTAGCCAAGTTCTACCAAGTTTTATCCCCATCCCCATCTCACAACCCCCCCAGAATTTTTATGGAAGGACTTTTAAGAGCTTCTGGGAAAGTATGCAACAAATATTCAAAGTAGAGCAAGCATGATGAAAAGTATGATTTATTCTGTAAACTGAAGTTGTATAGTTTGGGCATCAAAAAGACCTAGAGTTGAATATTTGTCTTGCCATACACATACTAAGCTATATATGACATTGGCTTACAATTTAGCCTCTTTAAGACTCAATTTCCTCATCTCTAAAATAAGTATATTAATACCTGATTCACAGAACTGTTCTGAGGATTAAATGTAATAATTCTGGCACAGTGCCTGCTATAGAGAAATAATAGGTAACTGGTAGCTATTATCATAAAGGTATGCATGCGGAGATGCAGTTCCTCATCACAAGCCCCATGCCAATGAAGAAATAATTTTATGTTTCTAATTTGTATTTGGTCGAAGAGAAAAAGAAACGTGATGGGGAAATAATTTTCTAGAGTCATCGGTGCCAAAAATAATCCCCAAATAAAAATAGAAGTCTTGTTATTAATGCCTTAAAACCATCATTTCTAGCCATTCAGTGACAGATTTATTGACTGCGGTATTCATTTAGAAATGCTAAACTAATGAGAACTAGCCATTAGTTGTGATGATGGTCTATCATTTCATGCAACGAACGCTTGAACCATGTGTACTTACTATTTGGCCTCATTTCAAAATAATAAATTATGTCAAATCCATTTCATTTCTTGAAAATGTCCTCATGGTTTAGGGCATGTTATGGGTTACTTGGGTAGTATTCCTGTAATCCATCATCCGACATAAACGATACGATTCGGCGATTTTAAGATTGAGAAACTTCAAACATTATTCAGAAACTGCATAAGGTGGTTACAGGGCTTCTCAAGCATTTAATTTACCTTTTTATGCCTTCACTTGATTGTTGTTCCATATTAAGGTTTATTTTCCTTTTGAAATCGCTCTGTGCAAAGAGAATATACTGCTAAATACTACTGCAAGGGAATGTTTACAGATGCAAATGACTTCTATTTAAGGAGCTCATGATTAAAACTTGAAAGAATGTGACACTCAAAAGCATGTGAATAACCTTTGGGAAAAAATTCATAATAGAACCAAATATGGGATATTTATAATCTAGGACTAGATGTGTTTTCAGTATAGCACCAAAGGACTCCACATTCAAGCTGGTTAGGCCAAATTTCATTTTCTGCGCTTTAGATGAGGCATTTTGTTACTGGGAAAGAGTGGCGTGGGTTCAACTGGAAGAGCAGTGGACTACCAGAAACTAGTGCTGCCTCTGCCTGCAAGGTGGACTGGACAGTCTCTAATTGTATCTTTCTTGTCAAGACAGAAAGCATCTTCAGGTCTTCATGGGGTCCTTCCATTCCATTATTTCATTTGTTACTCATAGATAAGGCCGCTAGTAAAGTCTGAAAGAAAGTTGGCATCACTGTCCCTACCATCCACCCATGTCTTTTCAACCCAGAGAGATCCACAACTTGTCTTCGTATTTCGAAGTGCTCAGTACAAGTTGCATGTCTCACTCACGTTCATGGACATTTCATCTTGAACTCTCTTGGGTTAGTCACCAGCCCGATCCGCTGCCATGTGGATGGTTCTAGAGAATGGCCTGGCTCCAGCCCTGGCTGTACACAACTAATGAACATGTCATGTGCATATCGAGTTCTCCGTCTCTGGCACAGCTGTGGCACTTTGCCCCCCCGCTGAGAGGCACAGCACGCTGGCCATTTGTTGGCAAGTTCATATTTCACACTGCAGGGAATTGGAATGATTGAACAGACAGAAGAAGAGTTTTATTTGCGGTAGCCTGCGTATCCCCAGACTCTGATTTGGCATAAAACATCTGCTTCATGATCTGCTTCGAGGCCAGTTCCTTTCCTCCAACAAAGGTTACGACTTAAGGCAAGCTGTGCTGCCACTGGCAGGAGGAAATTTGCCCGAAGACTTGATTTAGTCAGAATCAAAGCATCCTGCCACAGAATTTCTTTTTTCAATTATCTCCGAAGAGGCAGCCAGACTTTAAATGTATTGGTATAATACATGTAATGAAATAAGGCAGAGACTCACACTACCCCCCTCACCACCACCCCCCCCCCCGTTGCTATCAGTGGGAGGTGTGGATGCAGGTGTGCCTCCTCACCCGGAAGCCTGTGAGACTTACCTTGCTATTCTGCCAACACACGTATGGCACCAGCACATTTTCCGTATGGCCCTTGGATGTGTTTCGGCCCATTGGCATGATGAATAAACACATGCGTGGGTTTTACCTGCGCTACGTACATCTCTCAGATTAGAAAAGCAAACAGGCATGGTGCTGAATGCAATTGTTATTTTTCAAAGCGAGGCACGATTGCATAGCCTTCGTTTTGTGGTGTGATCCTAATTACTAATTACATTTACCCACATGACTTTGTTGGACACAGTCATATTTTTTGTTCAAGACACATCCCTCGCTAGCCTTACAGACATACACACAAAATTAAATCCTGGCATTTTATTATACGAGAGCAATTAGATGCCATCCTCGTAATGAGAAACATGACATCTTCATCGCTCTACTCTATATTTTCATGTTGTTTTAATGTAGACATTTACCAGAATTTAATACAGTCTTCTTATTACGCACACGCACACATGCACACACGCGCACGCCTTAATTGAATATCAGCGTGTCCCCAAGGAGTCCTGTGGGTGAAACCATGTATTCATCTTCTTTAGTTCTTAGGCCACTTTGGTTTAAGAGTAAGAACTGTTGCTTTTATGAAGTGCCTTTTTCTATAAAGTCAAAACCTCACAGCAGTGCACAGAAAGCCGATGGTATAAAGGAGCTAAGTAGAGTCTTTAATAGAGAGAGCTGGGTTGTAAGTGTTTTTGTTCCTACGGAGCAGATAGATTTGGCTCCATCTGTTCCATATTCATAACAAAGGAGCTCACTTACAGGAGCGCCAACTTCCTGAGCCGCCTGGTAATGATCTTTTCACCAGAATGAAAGCATCTGAGCCTAGTCACTTGGCCCCATAAAAAGCAAGGAGCACCGTTGCCCTTCAGAACCCGTAGTTACTCGCATCTTAGGTTGACTTGAATTTTCCCAATGTAGAGAATGAACAAAACTTGCCAAGTTCCCATTTCCCTGTCGCACGGGGGTAAGGTTGGAAGTTCAGAATCCTGAGCTTTATTGTCCCTTCCCTCAACCACAAAATATTTGAAATTAGCATTGGGGGAAGTTTGCATTTGAAGTATATCTCAAGCGTATCACAGGGGAGATGTTGTTCTTCAAACTTTTAAGTTGTTTCTGTTCACAGTTCTTAATCTTTTAAAAACTGAGGTTAATGAATAGAAATATGAATTACACCAAATAAGGAAAAACCCCTGTTGAGTTTTGTAATTAGAAACCATTAAAGCCAATTTCAACAAAAACCTCTTAGATTGAAAAGACAAGTTGACCCAAGAGTCTGGGCTCTTTTGTCATTCAACAGAGGAGAAATAAAATTAATTTCCCCAAAATGCCAAGGTAGCCAATGCCTCTTCGTTTTTATATCATTTGTAGAGGCAACCGAGAAATATAGCCGGCTCCTTAAAACTTAAATGGCATATTGGCTGTTTAATTGCATAGTTAATGGATAGACTGTTTGTTCGAATAGATTAGCTTCACACATTCTGAGAACAGGAACCTGTTTTGAAGTACGATTATTTTCTTCATTGTGCAGAAGTATCAACTACTGGAAGTTCTTTGAAAATACACCTTCATTTAACACACTTTATGTTAAGTCTATGATGGTAGTTTATCAATGTTTCATTATCTACCTGGGTACCATGTGTCATCTGCTTATTAAACAAGGCTTTCTGGCATATTGAGTGGTAAACCTATCAATTGAAATAGATGAATTTTTCATCTAACTATCTGTGAAATTGTTCTTTGTGTTAGCTGGAGGAAATGCAGACATAATGTTCATGGAGAGTAAGTAAAAAGCAAAAAATTAATGAAGATATCAGGTTCTGGGCCTTGGTGCCTTTGGTTATCTTTGGTTGTATATGGATCTGACTACGTCCGGCCCATCCAGTTTCTATTCTTTTAAAAATATTTGAGTTACTGTTTTCTGTTAAGCTCTAGTGGTGTAGTGGTTATGCTTTGGGCTGTGATCTGTGAGGTTGGCAGTTTGAAATCACCAGCCACCAACTCAGTGGCAGTGCGTTAAGCACTATCTTTGGATTTAGATTGTATTTTGAAAGTCGTCCCCACTTAAAGTTACAGATAACGTTCCATGTATACATCTCTCACTGCCGTCGAGTAGTTTCTAGTTCACAGCGATCCTGTAAGCCAGGGTAGAACTGCCCCTGTAGGTTTCCACAATTGTAACCTTTTATGGGAATAGAAAGCCTCCTCTTTCTCCTGTGAAAGGACTGGTGGTTTCAAGCTGCTGACCTTGCAGTTAGCAGCCCCGTGTGTAACCACTATGCCACCAGCGCTCTGTTCCACATATAGGAGTATGAAATAGATATTCTTGGTTCCAGTTCCAAGCTTGTTTTACTAAAATTTTTTAGCAATGTATCACAATGGTGTGATTGGGATATGAGGCCTACTCTAACTTCAAAAGCGAGAGTTTGCTGCCACATCAAGGGGACTCCCGCTCAGAGCGACCCGAGAAGTCCGAGCAGAACTGCCTCTGGCAGGTTCTCAGACTAAATCTTGACGGGAACAAAAGGCCTCATCGTTTTCCTACGGAGCATCCACCTTGCAATCAGCAGCCCGACTCCTAACCCGCTCAGATACCAGGGCTGCCAAGACTGGCTAGAAGAGCCACGGCGAGTAATTCATTCAAATTAAGCTGAACTTAAAGATTTACTATATTCTCTTTCCTTTAAATTAAGCTGAACTTAAAGATTTACTATATTCTCTTTCCTTTTTCAGTACTTCAGGTGTCTGGCTACAGTTTCTTCCCAGATCATGATGTAATTATTATAATTTAATAATTAAACTTAAATATATGATGGATCTTTAGTTCTCTTAACTATTCTCTGGAAAGCATTGCATGTTGACCTGTGATTTCACAGACACAAGTCTACATCAGCCATTCCCTTAAATTTTTCAAATTGTAATCACATGTCTGACCTGTTACCTTAATTGGCTAAAGTTCTCCTATGAGCTAAAAGTGTTCGCATTCACAGCTGTTTTCTTAACACAAAAATATTAAAATTCTGTGGCTTTGAGCCTCATACAAATGTCTTTACTTAGTTTATAAACTCTGTTGTGAAGGCTGACTATATGCCTCCACACAGAATGAGGGTTTAGTGTCTCCTATATTTTCTGAGGAATCTTGGTTGGCTGAGGCATCCGACGCCTAGAAAAGTTCAGCTTGGATATTAGGTCTCTGCACCTGCACCTGTGCTACTGACATCCACAGAGCTGCATTTTGAATCATCCAGGAGACGCTTAGCTACCTGCAGTCGAGCATTGGCTTGCCTTCATTCTCCGGTGCACACAGAGGGGTCTTCAGCCCTTACCCAGGCTGGTCGTTTGCTTAGATTCAGCATAGCTTTGGTTCTAAAAGGGCCCACATTTCTTTCATTCACTTCTTATCTCTGAGGACCATACACTGTTAAAGATTGTTTAGATTAGAACAACTAAATTTTGTATGTCTCTGGACCTTAGTCAGAACATCTGTGGATTACACCACAGGAGTGTCTCTCTCCACTTATTTTTGTTCTGAGTTTGTGTGTTACTTCAGTGTTGGGCACCAGAGGACTTCACAGCTTTATATCTGTGTTCATTCTTCAGGTCTTTATTGGACACAAGTTAAGAACAAAGTAATTGACTCCCCAGAACCCCAGGAAAACCAGCATGGTGACTCTTGTACCCACAGAATTTAAAACTCTAGTTGCAGAGGGAAAATATAACCAAACTTAGGGGGAAAAAGCACTCCTGTGGTCCAGTCGATGATGACTCATAGCAAACCCACGGGTAGAATTGTGCTGTGCAGGTGTTCGATGGCTAAGAGTGGGACATCGATCACCAGACACTTCTTCCCAAGTGCCTCTGGCTGGACTCAAACCTTCAGTCCTTCCTTTGGCAGCCGAGCATATTCGTCATTTGTATTACCCAGGACTCTGTAAGCTGTACCTTCCAACTCTAAAACAAAACAATGGGGGGAAATGTTCAGTAGCTAGCGAATGGTAAATGACCCTAGAAAGTATCGTCCTGCTGGAGAAATGGGGACATAGTTCAAGTAGTAGGGATGTAGCTGGGATTCTGAGAGGCAAGGAAAAGATCCGCGAAGAGAGAGACAGGGAGGCACAGGGAATGTTGCTGGGACCAGCTGTTACTGTGGAGTGAGAGACAGAAAGTGGGAGAGAGTATGTTAAAGGTTAAGTCGAGGCCAGATTAGGGAGGCAAATGGCTCCGAGGCACGGAGCACCGCCTTGCAGTGCACTTCCAGTTCACGTCACTGGAAACGGTCCTCCTTGGGGGACAACCACGGCCACCTAGAGCTGAGTTGCTCTGCTTACCTTGGATGGTCCTCGCTCTGTCAACATGGAAACAGCAAGGAAAGTGCTTTTCGTGGGACACAAAATATGCCATCCTGATAGCTGACTTCTCCTTGCTGGAACATTGGTCTTCTAAAGAGGGGACATCAGTTTGTGCAAGCGTCTAGCTTTTCATTCAGAGCCTGCAGCCCAAATCCTCACCAGCAGAAATGACAGATGTAGGGGCACACAAGTGAAATAATTGATGGAGAGGAATGGCTAACTGATGTAGACAGCCATGCCCCCACCTAGAAGGCAACAGAGCACCCATGGAAGATTAGGAACCAGCTGCAAGACTCCTGGACTGGTCCGGGCGTGGGCAGCGCCGGCGTCTGTCTCGGGGCTGCTGGTGTTGACTGCTGGTGCTGTAGTGCACTCGGACCGTGCGGCTGCGACGGACGACTCTGAGCGCCCAGCCTGGTTGCTTCTCGGCAGGATTTATATCCATGTCTTTGCTCTGCCATTTCCCTAATAAAGTCGCAGGCTCATGCTCTTAAAATGGATCTTAAAAAGAACTCACTGAATTTTAGTGTGATTTTCGCAAGAAACACGGTCTTCCAAATGATCTTTCCAATTTTCTGCACACTCACCCAGGGTCAGTACGTAACGTCACATAAACACCTCCCCTCCCTCACCCCTGAGAACAGATATGTACACACTAATGAGTCAAACTACGATAGAACCCAGTTTTTCTAATCCAGACTAGAATGAAGGGTCACACCTTTACCCTGGTTCTCCTTTTGACTCATCAATAACTTTTTATTAGTGCACCCCATACACCGACCCCTAACCCCACCTGTAAATTTGTACTCAGAACTAGAGTTGTAAGAGGTCCTCACTTGGGGGCCTTGCAATAAACACAGCAGATGATGTCAGTCTGCACGGTAGCACACTGATATTCCAGATCTACCACCTGAATTCCCAACCTCACTCTAAAAAGCTAGAGTCCTTTAAAAACAATTGGGAAGGGGAGGATCATGGAGAAATTGAGGCCTGAGCGAGTTAAGCAGCTGGCTCAAAGCCTCCAAATAAATCAAAAAAGGTGAGCCCCAAATCCCGAGCACGGTTATGCATGCGCTCCAAGCGCCGCATCCCGCCCTTCCTAGCGTCCTTCTCAGGTGTTCCGGATGGGATGAAAGTGGGTATGAAAGGGTCACAGAAATATTATTAATTTCTTTTCCAGGAGCTTCTTTGAATTGCATTGGCTTGATGATTTATTAGTAGTTTGCCGTCATGCCGCATTAGTGCTGTATGATAACATTGTTTCTGTTAATATTGTACAGATGAATGATGGGATTGGTAGCCTTCACTGCTTCCCAGCAAACAGTCACCCTGATACCGTGTCGCAGACAGTGGCACAAACGGCCTGTAGAGAAGGAAATGCCTATGGAATTCTGCGACTTCTGCTGCTCGTCTGCTTTGCATTCCCCTCCGTTTTGTTGTTAGCTCTGTGATGTGGCTTCCCGATGAGTTGTTTTGCTTATCTGTTACTTTTTTTCTGATGGTGCTGGTGGTCTGAGCTGTTCTGGAGAAGTCCCCCGACTGACAGTGACCCTCTGCACATTGGAAGGATATGCTACCCTGCTCTGCCCTGTCCCCATCATGGGTTGGGGAGTGGACTGTTGTGATACACAGGGTTTTTATTGCTTAATTCAGGGAAGTCTTCGGGTATTTCTTTGTGGTCAGCCTTAGTCTAGAAACTCCACTCTAACCGTTCAACATCTTCACAACCTGCCGCCCGACGCAGTGGAGGCGCCATATGTGATATTTTGACCTAGAATTGAACCCAGATCTTCAGTATGGAAGAGAGAAACTCTACAAATGATACATGGCTACCTCTCGGCTATCTGGGCCAGTCCCAACCATGGCCCTCAAATCCATACCACTTCACGTGCGTCTGAGCGTAACTGGGCTCCTTAGGGTTATCAGTGGCTGGTTTTTCAGAAGTAGATCTCCAGACATTTTCTTCTGAGAAGCCTTGGTTAGAGTCAAACTGCCAACTTTTCATTTGATAACTAATCAGTAAGGTAAACCACGTGCACCATTTGGGAAAAACCAAACCCAACTCTCCTGCCATCAAGTTGAATCTGAGCCATAGCTGCCTGTAACAGCAGAGTAGCACTACCCCAGTGAGCTTCTGGGCACAGAAATCTCTGTGGAGAAGAGAGCCACGTCTTCTTCCTATGGGACAGCTGGTGGGTTCAAGCTACCGACCTTTTGGGTAGCATCTTAGTGCTTGACCAATGTCATAGGCCCGTAGAGTGAAATTCACCACAAACGGAAAAGAACCATTGGTAGGTAACAGTCACTTAAAATCATATGATTCAGACAAGCCCTAATCTCAGAAAATGGTTACATCAACTCATAATTTATTATTTTCTTGCTGTTCCGAGAGTTTTAATGGGGTTCTTTAACATATCTAAGATATGCATGTATATTTATTTTTCCGGAGACCTGGTGTGTAGAGGGGAACGCATTGAGCTGCTCACCACTAGGTCAGTAGTTCGAAACCACCAACTTCTCTGAAGGGGAAGAGGACGTTTTCTATGAAAAAAGTCACAGTCTCAGAAATCCACAGGGCAGCCTCCCCTGTCCCGTGGGGTCATCATGAGTTAGAATGGACTTGATGACAGTAAAAGAGAGAGGTGGGTATTCTATATGTGTGTGTGTGCATATGTGCATACACGTCTATGAAGGAAATTTTTAAAATATTGCTTCCAAGATTTCAGTTCTTACGTGCATGAGTTTATTCCCAACAAAACACGTTGGGACATGTCTCTGTGATCAGTGGATGGCAGTAGACTAGTTCCTCACTTACATACTCATATTAGTTTCATTAGGATACCTTCAAAATAAGGACAATTTTTGTGCTGTGGGTGAAAAAAAAATTGAGGTCAGTCCTAATTTCAAAATTTAACAAAACTCAAGTGGCTACCTTCCCAAATCATTGACCCTTTCCAACATGGTTGCAAGAATGCTGCCCACATAAAGCAACAATTTTTATTTGGATCCAGCATTTCAAAGAAGGTCAGGAAAACTTCAAAGATGAGCCAAGAGTGAGAATGACAGCAGTGAAAGCAAATGAAGAAACCATGGCTGACGTCCAGAAACAACTAGTAGAAGGAATCCTAACTGGAGAGCAGACTTGGATTTGCTGATATGACACAGAGAGAAAGTCCGGTCAAAATAGTGGATTCTGGGAGGAGCTGCTCCGTCCACTCAAGTCAAGGCAGAGAGGTCAGCTGAGAAGGGGATCCCCAAGGGTTAAATTAGATAGACTTTTTTTCTCAAAGGACACAGAATGTTCACGGGGTCTTCTTAGGAAGAAATTTTCAGAAAATGGAAACGTCCATTGAGGACAAAAAGCCAGGATGCATTGAGAATTTTCCCCCCCATCATGAACATATACCTGTTCATTCTTCAAAAGTAGCGAGGGCTGTCCTATGAGGATTTCCTTGGGAGACCTTACCCCATCTACCCTACAACCCTGGATCTTGTTTTTTAAGATAGCTTTTTGTTCCTCAAACTCAAAGAAGGATGCCAAAATTGCCGTTTGACTTGGTCTAAATTAAAGAGTAAAACATTCTTGGGGAAATTGTTAAGAGACATGAAACATTGTCTTCAGAAGTATATATATGCGTGTATGTATGTGTATATATATATATATATATGATATGTCTAGAAACAATGGCATCGTATTTTGACATTTTTTGTTTAGTAAAGGCTTCTCTGATTTTGTAGTGATACTAATTTACCCTCAAATATGAAAGTAGTACAAAAAGTGCATCGAAAAATTCCATTATCTTTTAATTCCATTGGTTTTAGACACACACACACACACACACACACACACACACACACACACACATGCAATAAGAAACTTATTGTATAGAACCTTGTATGGAAGCATCCTCCAGTGTGTAAAGGCTCAACTGCTAACCCAAAGGATGGCAGTTTGAACACACACAGTGGTTCATTGAGGGAAAGCCCTGTCCTTTTGCTTCAGTAAAGACGACAGCAAAGAAAACTCCATGGTGCAATTCTGCTGTCACGAGGAGTTACTGTGAGTTGCACTCGACTGCATGGCTCACCACAGGGTCTATGAACAATTGAAGGTTATGTCGCTTTGTCCTGTTTACTGTGGATCTCAGGATTGCTGAAAAGAACTACCGTATGTACTCGAATATAAGCCTATCCAAGTATAAGCCGAGGTACCTAATTATTACCTGGGAAGCCAGAAAAACTGATTGACTCGAGTATAAGCCTAGGGTGAAAATGCAGAAGCTATTGGTGAGTTTCAATAATTAAAACAAATGAAAATAAAATTACTAAAAATTGAGACACCAGTGGGGTAATGTATTTAAATATTTATTTTAAATAAAAAACATAAATTAAAAGACAGGTCATTTAACATTAGTAAACCAGCACAGTAAGTGGAAAATAGGTTCAACAACAAAAAATAAGGTATCAACAATGATACTTTATGAGTACTATTATTCCCTGAGCTCAATCAGCAACCAAGCTAAAAGGTAAAGAGTTAAAATCCTTCAACACTGGATTCATCATCATCATCTGTATCCCAATGCAGAGCTTCAGCTGGTGTGAGGTCATCGTAGACGCTGTCCTCACTGAAGTCGCCGTCATCACCAACACTGCTGTCATTTTCATACAAAGCTAAATCTTCACTGCCATCCATATCATTACTAATACTACATTTCTGGAAGGCACATCCCACCATGTCTTCTGGAATGTCTTCCCATGCATCTCGAACCCACTTTGCTATTAACTCTATGTCAGGTTTCATGAGATTTCCTCCTTTTGTTGTTGGACTTGACCAGATGACATCCATTCATGCCACATCCTTCGCACATGGTCTTTAAAAGGCTTATTCAAAGATACATCCAGAGGCTGTAGTACAGATGTAAGCCCACCTGGAATAACGGCTAAAGTAACTTTACTAGATTTTACCAATTTTTTTTATGTCATCCGATAGGTGGGCTCTGAACATATCCCAAACAAGTAACAATGGCTTTTTCTTTAAGGCTGCTCCTGATCGTCAGTTCCAAATTTCTTCCAGCCATTTTCTTGTTCCGTCTTCATCCATCCTTTAACATGTGCACGTACAGTAATTCTTGGGAAATTGATCTTTTTAGCCAAGGTCTTTCTTTTAAAAATAATGACAGGACGCAGCTTAGTTCCATTAGCCAAATGTGATAGAACAATTGTAAAGTGTTTTTTTTTTTCCCTGTGGTTTTGAGAAAAATGTTTTTTTCTCCTAAACTTGCCACAGTTCTGTTGCTTGGAGGATCAAAAATCATGGCAGTTTCATCCATATTCCCAATATCTGCCAGGTCATAATTATAAATCCTTCTTTGTTTTATAATAAATGACTGGAATGACATACCATAATTTTTCAAGGTCTCGTGACAATTTCTGGGAAATCTTTGTTCTTTGTCTCAAACATAGTAGGCCAAACTTATTCATGAAGTGGGGATACCATCCTGCTGATGCAGCAAATTTTTCAATGCCTGGTGCTTTAAATTTGTCATCCTTAGCCATTTGTAGAGCACGTATGTGGATTCCCATGCGTGTTACACAGTAACCATTTTAATGACACTCCATAACCCATTTATGCAATTCACTCTCTAGAGCCCCATAAATAGATGTTAAACCACGATGAGCTTTTTTAGCTTTTGGAATCTGTTCCACGTCAACCTTCGTTTTCCACCACTCCCTCACTTGCTTTTTGTCAACACAGAATTCCCTACTTGCAATACTGTTATTGCTTTCTTCTGCTCTTGACACAACCTTCATTTTGAAACCTGCCTCATATGACCGGCGTTTTTGTTTTGGTTCAAGAGTATCCATTTCTAATAGGATAAAAAAACAAGACTTTGAAAATGAATTTTCATGGTAATGCTCCCCCCGCCACCCCCTGTAACATGTTAGCCGTGAGGAGGGGGGCAGTCCGTGTGGGCAGGGGATGCAGGGTGTGAGTTAACACAGAGACCAGAGGGGAGAGACAGAGCGCAGCCACAGACACATCCTTATCAGTTCAGCTGCCGGCATAAGTGAATCACTCACTACAGGTGCTTCTGCGAATTGGAGCCGTCCACATCATAGGATGGTTCTGATTGGTTAGATGTGAGCAAACATTCAAAGCCATGCAGTGTCAGAGGGGCTTTGAATGAACAGCGGAGGAACAGCAATCACCCACGAGGTAACGGGCACTCGCCCCGTTACCACGGGGGGTGGGAGGGGGCAGGAGGCATCTTGCTGGCGTACCACTGACCCGTGTATAAGCCAAACCCCAGTTTTTCAGCACATTTTTTGTGCTGAAAACTCAGCTTTTACACGAGTATATGCTGTAGTTAGAATCTAAGACTCAAGCTGACTTTTTTTTTTTACTGTACAATTAAAAATGCTTGCTACAGAGGACACGTTAAAAGCATTGTCTTAACATTCAGAGTACTCTGGTCATGCCTCAGTAGATATCAAAGGCTATGCGACAATGCATACTCTTTCTGTAAGCTGAAAAAACAAGCTTCTTGTCTCCCAAAGAGTCAAAGTCTGCACATTCTTCGAATGTGTATGGAAGCGTGGCACTTTCTTACTCGTTTATTCCTCGAAAGCAGTGGAAAGAGCTGCATCCTTGGCCGTTGATTGGAGGTTGCTAGGAAAAGTCATTGATCTACCGAGGCTTGGCTGCTGGAATTTCGATAACAGTTATGTTACAATTTGCAGCAAGAACGTTGACTGAGGAGCGGGGCTGGCTACTGGGGGGCGATTGGGGCAGGGGTGGTACCTCCCACTTTCTCTCTCTGTCTGAGGCTGTACAGCTGGGACTTAATTCACTTCCCTAGCCCCAAACTTTAATTATTTGCTCCCCGTCAAAACCAAGTTTTTAGCTTGTAGACTACTTTTTTCTGTCCTTGTTACTGTGTGGAAAACATAACTCTCTGTTCTGTTTTCGTTCCTTCCTTAAATGAAGCATATCCTCAGCCACAGCAAAGTGTACAATATTTACACAATATTTTAAACATTTCTCTAACCTTGCTTCGGTGATGTCATAACCAATTGTCACAGCGATTTGGGGTGTGTGTGTGTGTGTGTTTTAACCTTCACCTGCCCACTGATAGAAGTCTAGAGACACCTCGAGCTGGCAAAGATGAACGTGTTGACAAATTTAGCCATCTGCTGTGTCTGCTCTTAAAATGCAGGCTTGATGAAGTGGGAACCATGAGCAAGCCATCAATACAGATAACTTATGAATCTCAAAAGCAGAATGGTGAGATTAGCCCATCATATTTCAGTCTATCATTTTGTACTTAATATGAGAGTAGAGATCATGGGATACTTTTAAAAGGCAGGGACTGATAGCCAGTTGCCAGTTGTTGCTGGGGTGTTCTTTCTCAACAAGAGGCCTAATTTGGTGTGAAGAATTGTTCTGCTGGTCTGGTAACCATTTCCCAAGAAGCCCATCTGGCTTTGGTTAATCTTGATCCTATCCCGACCACTCCTTCTGTTCCCCACCCTCCATCCGCATACACAAAATGGATTTTATTGATTAAATTCTAGGAGACATTTCAGTAGTACCATTTACTTAAATTGGCTTTACTTTTTCTGCATTTATTGTGAAGACTCTTAATGCCTAATTCCACCTTCACCTGCCTAATTTGCATACATTTGTGTTGTATGTTAAACCACATGAAAAACCTACAGGGGAAAAAAAACTGGTCTCTGCTAACAACTAATAGCCTATCTTTGCTTTTGACTTGCACAAATTGAGAAATATTGCCTGTGGCAAACATAATGGAAAACTGCATTTTTAATGCTCCCCTACACACCCAGTTCTTTAAACAGCAGAAAGTGACTGCCTGTTCTTAAAAACAAAGCTTCCCGAAGTACCCAGATTGGCAAGGGACGCAGAAAGCAAGGGTTTGGGTTGGGCTGTTAGAATTAAGATTTGAGGTTAGATTAAATTAAGCAGAAACATTAAGCCTCATTAATCAGTACAGTATCGGACCTGAAATATGAAAGAAATACAACTGTTTGAAATGCAAGAGTCTTGGCTCTCTACTGATAAATGTTTCGTTCCTTCTTCACGAGGAATAATGTTTGTTACTTTGATTGTCGGGGAACTTTTGAGTTGCTTGAAATCACATAACGTGCAGTGACAGGTCAAAATTTACTGCTAATGGTGTTGCAGTTCATGTATGCCCAGGTTGGTCAAACATAACACGTGTAAACATGTCTCTGCAATCAGGACATGGCTGCAGACGCGTTCTCTCGGTTATACACTCGTTCTTGTCCCATTAGGGTGCCTTCAAAGTAAAGACCCTTTCCACACCAGGACTTCGGAAGGGATCTGGTGGGCCAGTTATTCAAGGCAGAGGTCAACTCAGAAGCCTATGGTGGCTGTTTTTTTTTGGGGGGGGGGCAAAGTGAGGAGGTCTCCATAGGTCAGGATGCTCACAAAGGCTTCTTGGGAAGAAGTTTTCAGAAAATGAAAAACTGCACCTGTAAGAAAAACGCCAGGAAAGTTGTGCCCAGGAATTGTTCTCCTAGCAGTGCACCTGCGCGTTTGGTAAGGCCGGCAATGGCTGTACGAGGAGACGCCTGCTGGGAAATCTTACCCCATCTACCCCCGTGCTCTGACCTTGCCTCTTCAGACTGTTTTTGTTCTCAAGTCAACCTTGACAAGGAATATGGTTTGAATCGCGCAAGGATGCTGCCCACAGTGCTGTTGCACCATGCTGTTAATCAGACAGCACATCAGTATTTGAGTAAGGAAAGGAGAGGCAGGGCTGGGGACCCTCCAGCTTGTGGAAGAGCAGCAAAATCGTCAGTCCTGGCTCAGATCACACACCTCACCAAAGAGAAGCGGTTCCAGCCATCACATTAGAGGCGAGTTAACGATTTGACCAGCAGGCCCACAAATGATCTTGTATATCTATAGATAGATAGATAGATAGATAGATAGATAGATAGATAGATAGATAGATAGATAGATAGATAGATAGATAGATAGATAGATAGTCAGAGAGACAGAGAGAGAGAGAGAGAGAGAGAGAGAGAGAGAGAGAGAGAGAGATAGATAGATAGATAGATATAGATATATCTCCAAATGGCCGTTGGCAGGAAAAAAGGTTTTCTACCTCATGTGTTCCAAAACCATCACAGCCGTTGAGTCCGTGCTCACTCACAGGGACCCGATAGAACTGCCCCTGTGAGTTTTCAAGACTGTAACTCATTATGGGAGGAAAATGCGTTGTTTTTCTTCCTGCGGGGTTGCTAGAGAGAGATGGCGGCACTGGCTTTAGAAGGATACAGACCTAGATGGAAGATGTACCTAGTAATGTCACCTTTCGTTATTTTGTTTGGTCAAGTTTCTATGATTTCTTTGTAGTGCCTTTTGATCCATCCTTGCAAATACTCATTTTGGTGGTCTGTAAAACAGTGGTTCTCAACCTTCGTAATGCCGCGGTCCCTTCATACAGTTCCTCATGTTGTGGTGACCCCCAACCATAAAATTATTTTTGTTGCTACCTCATAACTATAATTTTGCTGCTGTTATGAATCAGGTGACCCCTGTGAAAGGGCTGTTCGACCCCTTTCACAACCCACAGGTTGAGAACACTGATGTAAAAGAATTAATTGAAGGTTTTTGAGGCTAAGATGAATTTTAAAAAATCATTTTATTGGGGGATCATACAACTCTTATCACAATCCATACATACATCCATTGTATGTCAAGGACATTTGTACATGTTGCCCTAATTCTAAAAGCATTTGCTTTTTACTTAAGCCCTTGGTATCAGCTCCTCATTTTTCTCCCTCCCTGCTCCCCACTTCCTAAAGAACACTTGATAATTTATAATGATTATTTTGTCATATCTTACACTGTCTCATGTCTCCCTTCACCCACTTTCCTGTTGTCCATCCCTCAGGGAGGAGGTTATATGTAGATCCTTGCCATCGGTCCCCCCTTCCTACCCCACCTTACCTCCATCCTCCAGTATCGCCACTGGTCCTGAAGAGATCATATGTCCTGGATTCCATGTGTTTCCGGTTCCTGTTTGTACCAGTGTACATCCTCTGGTCCAGCTGGATTTGTAAGGTAGAATTAGGATCATGACAGTGGGGGGTAGGGGTTGGGGAGAGCAGCATTTAAGAACTAGAGGAAAGTTGCATGTTTTATAGTTGCTACACTGCACCCTGACTGGCTCATCTCCTCCCCTGTGACCCTTCTGTAAGGGGGTGTCCAGTTGCCTGGAGATGGGCTTTGGGTCCCCAGTCTGCATTCCCCCTCATTTACAATGATATGATTTTTTGTTCTTTGATGCCTGACACCTGGTCCCTTTGACACCTCGTGGTCATACAGGCTGGTGTGCTTCCTCCATGTGGGCTTTGTTATTTCTGAGGCAGATGGCCACATGTTTACCTTCAAGCCTTTAAGATTCCAGACTCTATATCTTTGATAGCTGGGCACCATCAGCTTTCTTCATAGCATTTGCTTATGCACCCATTTGTCTTCAGCAATCATGTAGGGAAGGTGTGCATCATGGAACGCCAATTTAATAGAATAGAGTGTTCTTGCATTGAGGGAGTACTTGAGTGGAGGCTCAATCTGTTTCCTTAAAACTAAACCTATAAATATATACACGTAGCTCTATTTCCTCATCGTAATATATAAATATATTTACATATATATTTACATATATAGATGACTGTATTTAGACCTCTATAAATGCCCTTTCCTAGTTTTTTCCTCTATTTCCTTTTACTTTTCTCTTGTCCCACTATCAAGATCAGCCTTCATTTGGGTTTCAGTAATTTCTCTCAGATACATTGTCCATGCTCAATCCCTACCAGGCCTCTTACACCCTCCTTGCCACTGGTTTTTGATCACTTATTGCTCCCTTGTCCTTGGGTTGGTCAATACCACCTCCTTTCCCCCACCTTCCCCTCTCCCATGTCCCCAGGAACCATCAGTCCCGTTGTTTTCTCCTTCAGACTGTTCATCTAGCCTATCTTTTCTAGATAGACCTGCAGAGATAATAATATGCACACAAAAACAAGAATAGCAAAAGAAAACAAAACTACAACAAAACAATAATTAATAAATAAGTACTTTTTAAAAGAAAATTAAGAAAAAAAAGAAGAAAATAAAAACCTGTAAATAGATCAAGGTCTGATTTTTGACCCCTTGGCGCGCCCTCCAGTCGAGTCCAATGGGATGCCACGCTCTGGCCCCAAAATCTATCCTTTGCACTCCCTCGGGAGCTCCCTGCTCTGCTCTCCCTGTTGCTCTGCCACATGCCCTTAGTTATTTTTGCCTCAGTGTGGTGGGGCTAGACCCGGCCAATCCCGACACTGTGTCACCAGTGTTGTCCCCCGTAGGGCCATGGATCAGCGAGGGACATCATGTCTCATAGCGGGGCCAGCCTCATGGTCCACTGTGCATTCTGAGCGGGGATATCGTCCTCCAGGCTTGGTGGGCCAGGATGTGCTCCACTCTTCCTTCCCCTTCATTTTCTTCCAGAGGCTAAGATTAATTTTAACATAGGTACATTTTAAAAATGTTTCAGATGCTTTTAAAGCTACCTTTTGTATTTTTTTTTTCTTATTTGAAGAGAAACATTCTCTCCTAACATTTAAGTGTGCATTCATATGAAAACACACGAGTTCACCCAGTAACGTGGAGATAAAAGTGAGGCATGCTACTTGTAAGCAGTACAGGTTAGCTACAGTCAGAAAAACCAACTTGAAGTGGCAGGGGAAGGAAAACGAAACAGTTTTTCATGCTAGAGTAAAAACACATTGCTCAGACTTGTATTCTTCAGCAGCAGTTTATAATTATCTCCACGAAGTACTTTTAAGTGGACTTGTAAAGGTGGCTTAAGATGTAAACTAGTGAAAGTTTTGGTTGTTTCGATAGGGCAGATCTTATAAGGTTCAGGCGTCTTCGTGCCTTTAGATCCCACAGCTTCTCTAAGAATCGTTTGGTCGAACGGGTTTCTTTTGATATGGCAGTGTATCTGCAGGGAATGAGCTCCACATTTGGTGGTTAAAACAATGGCATTCCTATGTCCGTTTCCATGGGTCAGGAACTTTGGTGCGGCCTTACGTGGCCCTTGGGCCACCTGAACAGCCGTGAGTCCTCTGCAGGCTGTGGGGTCCCTTGCAAGCTCTCGACAGGAACCTAACGCGCACTGTCTCATCTCTTGCCTGGAGAGTCTCTCTGGGGAGCATCTCACACTATGAATGCTTTCTTCAGGAACAAGCTGCGAGACTCCCTGTAAGGAAGAGAATGCTGGAAAGACAGAAGCCACCGGCTTTTTGGGTTTGGCTTGTTTTTTTAGCATGATCGCGGCACACTGTCACTTGGGCTGTGTTTTCTTCATTAGAAACACGTTAGGAGGCCGGCTTCCTCTCAAGGGAAGGCGATTGGATTACACAGGAATATGAGTGCAAGAAGGCGGGGCCACTGTGAGCTGTGTCACGAGCTGCCCACTGCAAACATGATGCCAGCATCATCGTGTCTGAGAGACCTGTAGTCAGCAGTGGATGACTACATGAATAGTGCATGTATTAGTAATTCTAAATGCAGCTTTGGAATTACTGATGTGAGGCATTAAATACAGTCCCCTCTGAGTACCAAGTCGGTTGATGAGTGCTGAGCCCTGATCACCTAAGCCCCAGGAGATCAAGGTTGCCTGTTTCCTGGAATGGCTGAAATTAGAACCCCTCATGGCCTCATTAGCATAGTATTCTAAACATGATAACCAGAGGGCCTCCACTTCGTATTTCATTAGATATTGCAAGATTTTGATTGGTACTTTGCAGATCATTAGAGGGAAGTTACCCTACGGATTGATTTATAGAGTTGCTGTTAAGATAATGGAATGTGAGCGTTTGCTTCTTTTAATGGCCCCCTACCCCTCTCCAAGCTTTCTGATCCCAAAGCACATTTTAGGCTGTAAACGGAGTGAAACAATGTGAATTTGGGTTATGTGACTAATGTTTAAAACACAAGTTGGTTTCTTGTTTTAATTTGACAACGTCTATTAAAAAGCCCATGAATCCTTACTTGTTGTTAGTTGCCTTTGCGTCTGTAAGAGCTCATGGCAACCGTATGAAGAATAGAACAAGACAGCTTGTCCTGTGCAATCTTCATGATCGTTGGCATGCTCAGGTTCATTATCGTGGCTATGATCCACAGGTTGCTAAAAGCTCCAAGTTGGACATTTATGGTGAAATACTTTAATTCTTTTGTCCAAGTTGCTGCTGCTTGGTTTATGGAGAACCTGTGTAGCCTCTAATAAAAACTTCTCTGAAGCATGTCCCTGGGACACTCTCAGACTCCAAATAAGGCTAATGGTAGCCGTACTTCCCCACCTTCTTACCAGACCCATGCAAGCAAAGGCCATTTGGCAGGAATTGCATCGAGTATCAGGAGAGCGATCAAATCGACATCTAACCCTTTCATCTTGTTAGTGATACCCAAATAAATCATTTATATGTACCTCTGACCTGTGGGCCCTCTGGCCGGATGTTTGCAGTAAGCACTGGCCTTCACTAATCTTAATCGGCCACCCTCTTTCCCAGGCCACTCCAGAAACCATTTTTCTCCTCTTCTCTGTAGCATATCATTCTTTACATCCACTAGAAGCCACAGTAACCAAGATAACCATTCAACTAAGAGCGTGGCCCAATTCACACCCTCTATCAAGTTCAGG
The DNA here is from genome assembly GCF_050624435.1 of Tenrec ecaudatus. Taxonomy (NCBI): domain Eukaryota; kingdom Metazoa; phylum Chordata; class Mammalia; order Afrosoricida; family Tenrecidae; genus Tenrec; species Tenrec ecaudatus. The sequence continues at coordinate 108,535,807 of NC_134531.1, read as the reverse complement.
TCGTAATTTCATTCATGTTTGTTAGTAAATAATGCCCTCCAAAATGGGAGTATAGCCATAGGTGAATGAAGCCCAGCTTTATGGTACAGCACATAAGGGAGTATGGCTGGCACTCACTCTTAACTCACAGGGCCACGCACAGGGACAGTTCCACTCTTCCCCGAGGGTCATTGTGAGTAAAAATCTCCTTGATGGCAGTGAGTTTGGCTTGGGGTTATATTTATAAGTGATATGAATTCATCCAGCATTTGTCAGCTAAGAGATATAGAGTGAAGATACCTTAAATATGACAATAAGTCAAAAAGTATTGCTATAAAATTATCGAAACATTTACTAAACAAAAATATCAAAATGTGAAGTTAAAACGTCTAGCTATAGCCACGATCTAGGCCTATACACTCCTAAAAGCATTTTTTTCCATTTCTTTAATCTTTCAGCAAAGAATTCTGTGCTATTTAAATTATACCATGTCAAATCACCAGCCTATGTATCCTTGATACACTCCATCTAACTCCTTTTTAAAAATGCTTTTTGAGTTTTGCCAACAAAACCGTCTGAAGGCACAAGGTGGGGGCTCTCAGGTGGACGGATCAGGTATCCCAATGACATGCTCAAAGGGCACCCTTGTTACCCTTGGAGAATGTGGAAAAAGATGTCCGTGGGCACATTTGCTGGCTCTCCCCCCCTCCCCCCATCAATCCAGTTTTGAGTTTTCTTAAAAGTGCATAAAATGTCTCTTTGATGGTCCTGTGTCCTTAAAAAAAGTTCATCGGGATCCCCAGTTGGAATCCCCCTAAAACAGTCATCTTAGCCCTCTGAGCCGACCTTTTTGCCTCATGGTCAGCTGGCCTAGCAGGTCCTCTCAGAGATCACTGCTTTCGAATGACCTTTCTCTTCAGATTTGATTTGACTGTCTGTGATCTTTCTTTGAAACACTTGATCCATCCAAAACCTGGTGCTTTCCGCAGGGCAGCATGCTCCAAAACTTTTTTGCAAAGTTTAATAATTTGGGGAGATGTCCACCGGAGTTTGTTAATCATTTGGCATTAACCCTGACCACAAATCTTTTTTCTCTAAAAATAAGTATCATTTTAAAGGCATCGCGAAGAGACTGCAAAAAAGTGTATGTCTGAGAGAACTTGTCTGCAGCCACCCAGGGATGGCAGAGACATGTTTATAGACACATTTTGTTTGAAATAAACCCATCCATGTCTGGACATGAACACCTCCCGCTAGCAAGCCTTTTCTACTTTTCCCTGGTATAGAATGAAGTCAAGCTGTATTCTCACTTTTTACAACATTGCTCTGATAATAAAGAATCTAAGGAAAGGCTATTTTTGGGGTGGGGATATACTTTTTTTCTATATGAACCCAAAGAACCCAAAATAAATTCACAAAACAAGGCACACCTTTCGATCTCAAACTGAAGATTGTAGATGTGATCATTTGATATAACTCTGTGCCAGGGAATCGCATGACAAGAAGTTTGGTTGATAATTTTTCTGAGGATTGCAATCATTAAAATATAAGCAATAGCCATCATTGAAGTATAAGCAGTCAGGAGCATGTAAATCGCACAGTGTCCAACGGTATCAATCACGCGATCATCGTTCCAGCTTTCCTGGTGGTCGAGAAAGTTAAGGAAGGAGTAGGGCATGGTGATAACAAAGAGAGAATTTAATTTATAGAAATAAACAGCGTTTTGTCTTTTCAATTCACAGAAGATATGCGCAGCTCGTGGAGGAGCTCCAGCTAATTGTCCCTTGTTGGGTGCTGGTGGCATGGTTTGCTGTCTCCCGAGCTGTGTATCACTCAGTCACTTCTTCGTGCCCTCCAGTGGCTTTAATAGCTTAGATTTACACAATTTCACTTCACAAAGCATCGGAAAGACCAGTACTAAATTCAAGAACCTCCTCAGCAAAACAACTAAAACTCCGATCCTGCCTTGAGCCCGTTACAGCTTGTAGGAGCATGTGGCCCGCTAGCTGTCGCATGTGACAAGTCGAGCTGACAGGCTTGCTGTAGGTTCGTCCGCACTCAGCACCCCACAGGAGGGCAGCATAAATAGCCCTGCGTCACGCTTTCACACGACCTTCTATGAATATGACACACGCTGCCTCAAGAACCCGTGGGTTTGCTAATGAGTTGGCGTTACCTATGTGTCCTGTGTTTGTGACAGGCACACTTGCAGTTGGGGTCCACAGGAAGGACACTATTTCCTGGATCCAACCACAGAGTGCAAATATTGTGCCCTAAATAACACACCAGTTACTGTAAATGTCAGAAGAGGGAGTTTTTCCGACTTTGATTTAATGAAAGCCTACAGCAAAGCCAGCTGTTAGCACTTCTTAACTGCTCGTCAGAGCAACCAGGGGGCTGGGAAGAGCCGAAAAACTTGTTTTCTGTGTACTTTTATCTTGAAATGGTCAAGTTTTCATCAGACGTTCGGTGGGAACCGTGCGTGGTTTCTGACGGCTTGCTGTCTTTTCGGTGGTGGGTTTGTAAGTTTTCATCCAAAGGCAGTGAGTGAGTGGAACTGGATCCAAGTCTGAACGATGGGGAGATTCATTTAAAAGTAGTTTGCGTCCTGATCCACTTGCTGCAAAAAAAAAAAAAAAAATCCGCCCCTTCCTATTCTCAGCTCCCATGAGGAATCATAAAAGGGAAAAACAGAAGAGAGAGAGAGAGAGAGAGAGAGAGGCACACCAAACGCCGGGCCTTTCTGTCACCAATGCCATCGCAACACTAATTGTGAGCCATGTGTGTTTTGATGGATGTCATCTGCTTTTTCTGAACAAAGAAACCACTTGAAGCAGACACATAAAGAGGAACGCATGCAGCCCTCGTTTCTGTAATTTTTGTCGTATCTAGAATGCATTAGTGGTCGTGAAGGGTCTTACAGCCCTTGAGAATCCCTTTGACGTTACTGGGCATGTACGGGGGGAGGGGGGGAGATAATCTTTCAAACGGGGAAATGTTGCGGCCTTATTATCTTGAAGAGAAGAAAGTTTCTTCCTTAAATGATGTATAACTTGAAACATGTTGTCATGTTTCAGTAAGTCGACTTTTATTAATTCCATCCTTCTCTGTGGCAAATTTTTAAAAGGTGGGGGGGGATAAAAACCCATTGCAACTTAGGACTTTCTCAATAGCATATTGTACTTATAACAGCATGATGGAGGTTGCTGGGCTCAGCGCAGTCACAAAGACTGCCGAGCCAAGTTCTGAGCAAAGCCTCTAATTGAATTACCTGCGAAGCACTGACAGACAAGCTTTCAGGATAGACAAAGCTCGGCTTTCCCCAGCAGAAATGGGTCATGTTCAAGTCTGCTTATAACTATCTGTTAGTGGTTTTTGTTAGCACTTTCACCTTGAGCCTCTGGAGTAGTTGTAGCTCCATGAAAGCAGGACTCGGGAATTACCATTGTGATTGAGAGAAATTGGATACAGATCGTGTTAAATGGAAGAACCTTTGGAACAGAAACCCAGAAGAGTTATGAACACGTCGCCCTCATTCTTGCATGCCTGCTTTTTGACTGGACTGAGAGAGGAGTGGGGATAGGGCGTCGCCCTTTCTATAGACGTGCATCAATGTGAAAAGCGCTGTTGGTTTTATCTCGGGCAAGAACTAGACTATGTCCCTGCGGTTCTGGGAAGTGTTTTTGTAGGCCATTCGTATTTGAATATGAAATGTAACCTCTCCTTATTCTCCCCCCCTCTCTCCCTGCCTTACCCACAGCATCCGCAATCCCAGATCATGGAAGAAGGTCCTGCCTAAAGCTCAAAGTCTTTGTGAGACCAACAAGTAAGTTCATCAGAATGAGGGTAGCCCCACTGCGCATGCTTTATCGTGTGGTCTGGTTCACAAAGGTGAACCTTTTTTTTTTTGAAGTGTTAAATCCTGTGTGGTCCCTGTTTTGTATATCAACATCCATGTTTTAGTTTCGTCATATTTTTTCCCATCCTTCTTCATGATGCTTTTATGTGAGTACACAGCAGTTGCTAACTTGTTGTTTCTTAGACTGTTGTACGGGCATAGCAAGCGGGGGTAAGATTGGCATCGGATACATGCCATTGATTGGAACACAATCGCTACATAAGTAAAAGACAAAAACTAGAGAGAAAGAAAAAAAACAAAGAAAGAAACGGGAGTATGAGGGTGTCTTCACTAACATATTTGGCTGTTATCTCTATTTTCGTTATAGATAGCTGTATGAAAACTATAGGTGTTCATGACCGTGTTTTCGATGTTAACGACAAAGTAGAAAATTCATTAGAACCAGCAGGTTAGTATGCTTAGTGAATCTCTTTTAACCAATGCATCTATCTCTCTGGCGCTTCAGTACTTTTTTACCTTTCCACCTCTGCATGCTTGCATGCCGTAGTGACCCTGCTTCTGCCCATCGCTAGCAACGCTAATGTGGCTTCTCTCCTACTTCATGCCTCCAGTATCTTCGCGTAGTAATGCATGCTAGATAAAATATGACTTTTCTTTGTGTGGACATGGGTTTGATATAATGCATTATCCTATCATAGAAATCCCATCAGAAGGCACACTCTCACTGCCTTTTACCATAACCTCGGAGCATGCTGGTAATCACTGTGAATATTCAAAGATTTGTTTTCATAGAAGATAGAAAAAAAGAGCTATTGTACATGCTTATAAACTCCTATTTCCTTTTATGTCCACCCCTGTGGATCGCAGTCCTTAAGCCCTTCCAATACTGAACGCCGATGAGCAAAGCAGCAGCCAATTCAACATAGTGACTTTTCCTCAGAAATTCACAAGCAGTGTGAACTAATGTAAAGAACTTCATTTTTCATATTCCACATTGTAGGTTCGTATTTCAAATACTTGTGCTATTGTTGTCGATAGCAAATGGTATGGAAGAAGTATCATCATATTGCCTCCTTACTGCCCCAGGACACACACCTCTTGCTTCCACCAACATACCAATAGCCTCTTGGGCAATGGCTCTTAACCTTCCTAATGCCACGGCCCTTTAATTTAGTTCCTCATGTTGTAGTGACCCCTAGCCATGAAGTTATTTTTGTTTCTACTTCACAACTGTAATTTTACTACTGTTAAGAATTAGGCAACCCCTGTGAAAGGGTTGTTTGACCCCCAAAGGGGTCGTGACCCACAGGTTGAGAACTGCTGCTCTTGAGCCATATGTGTGCTTGATTACTGGAGCAAAACAAGTACAGCAAATTAAAAAAAAATTCCTAATACTGACTCATGTACACCTAACTGTTCCCATGACTTTGAAACATACCAAATCCACAAAGATGCTGAATGCCACAGTCACACTGTTCCCCGCTGGCTCTGGTCCCCTGGCTACAAACGTCATCTGGTTATTAAACGCACCTCGACTGATTGGACCGGTCTGGGTGCCTCTCTGCCCATTGCTCTCTGAGCGATGTGCCTCCTTTTGCCCTGCGTGCTGCTCTTCCCGTGGTTTCCTAGCCTCGCCACTCTGGCTAGAGATCTCCTGTCTGCCTTCCTGAACCGTCTTCCACGACCGTCTCAGTCCACCCGGGAAGTCAACCATCTCTTCTTCGCAGAGGGGGGAAGGTCCCTTTGAGCAGACTTTCGGTGGCAGTGGGGTCTGTTTAACGGCAGGACCTTTCTTTCGTGTGGCCCTAGAAAATGAAATGGTGTGGGGTCCACTCTGGCTTCTAGCTTCAGACCATCGTTAAGAGGGACCAAACAGTCAGTGAGGCTGAAGGAAGCTCACCTTCAGGAAATGCAGTGCCTCGAACGTACACTAGCTATGACGTGGTAACTGACAGAACAAGTTCGTTTGTGGGGTTCCAGCCCCTCCTCCTCCAGCGTTCTTGTTTTTCCACAGCAGGCATCTTCCCCAGACCTCAAAAGAGAGGTGCGTCCAATGAGCGGTCAGGGCCCGTAGAGGCCCCAGGGACCAGTTAGCCACGTTAGGAAGTTGCAGGGAAGGAGTGCTGATGCCGACGTTTTAACTGTGTGCTGGAAATCTGGAAGCCCGCCTCCCAAGGAACCAGCGCCCTCCCAAAGCAAGCGGACCCGGGCCACCCCACAGTCTGTGAGTCCGGCGGGGTCTCTTTGGAAGAGCCTTGGATCTACACACTTCTTTTTATGATCAAGTAGATTTGCCCAAGGCTGTAGTGAGAGTGCGGGGCAGATCAACATTTGCTATTCCGCTCTCTCAACTCCTACCTCTTCGTGTAAGTAAGCCACGAAATGTTAGCCTGGGTAGAAGTCAAAGTTACCCTGGATTCCGACTTTCCTAGACAGGTAGTTAGAACATAGCTCATCTCTCCAGTCATCCTTTCTCAGGTGAACAACTAGGAAAGCAGAGGCTCTTTAGCCGGAGAACAGATTGTATGTTCCTCTCTGGTGATAAGGAGTCACAGTGAAGATTACGGTGACATTAAGAAAATTACCTTTGAATTCAACCAATGATAAAATACAAGATAGTGAGATGCTTTTGTGTGTAAGCATATTTTACAGGCTCTCTTTCACTGAGCATGTAAAATACACCAGGGTCCAAAACCTTGTCACATGTAACTGATGTTAAGTTTTTAAAAGTTCAGCAGAATGTAGCATGCATGCACATTCATGTGGGCATGTGGCCCTGCATACACATCATGACTATATATATATATATATATTCAAGGGCATTTGTGGGTGGGGTGGAGTGGGCATCTTCACTAAAAAGGTGGGACAGGTTCAACTCCGGTCTCTTCCCTGGCAATATGAAAACAATACTAAGTTTGAGTTCTTCACCTGTTCCCTAGAAATTTAATCACCACGGTGCTGCACAGTTGCTCGGATGAATAATCGATTGCCTGTACCCAATCTGGGTGTAGACCCGGACTTGATGAATCCAGTCGGCCTGAAGGGATTGCACCGCATGCTCTCTGCAATGTGTACTAACTAATCCACCTGTCTTTGGAATGTATTTGTCTCTTTTGTTTGCTTGCACACTTTGCCTGCCAGTTTCCTATCATCAGGGATACAGGATGATCTCAGGGCAGACATATGCCACATAATATGCTCCAAAATACTGCTAGTGTTCTCTCAGTTAACCATTGAATCCCATGTTGTGGAATCCTGTCGCCAGGAAGCCGGGTTTGATTCGGCTTTGGAAGAGGAATATTTTCTTCTTCCAAGCCTTGTTCTTTTGTAAGTGTCAGGCGTTCTCTCCTATTTAGGTGTAATTTCCATTGGGCTAGATTCTGCTATTGAGTTTCTCCAATTATGAAATTGTTCACATTTATCCAAAGTAGCAAGGAATTTCTCATTTTGTTCTCTAGGGTGTTAGACTCGCCCACACTGAGGCCCCATTTTAATCAGAGGATGGATTCCTGAGTGCAGGGCAGCATGTGGCTGGAAGGAGGGCAGAGCTACTGTGTCCCACTGGGATGGATTTTTTACCTTTGGGGGCAAGGCAGCACATAGTCACTCGTTGGTTTGTTTAGAAAAGGGCTTATTCCAAGTATTGTCTATGATTAGAGGATTGAAAGGCATATTTAATCTCATGCTTCTCTTCGATGAGAAGTGAAAGCTTTTCTCTCTGAGCTCCTGCAAGGTAGATTCACCGTTCCTCCTGAGCTGAATGAGCCTTGCTGAGCCACCTGGAAGGGCCCAGGGACAGAGGGGTCCCCCTCAGACTCACAGTGAATACATCACTGGGGTATCTTTTAGCAGCACACTTCTATACAAGCAGGAGGATTGGGCCGCATATTATTAAGAATAAAGTGGGGCAGGGAAGGACTAGCTGATGTAATTTCAGGTGTGTAAATATAAGTGGTGTCTCGAACCCTGGCATTCTTTTGGGTGTAAGGTTTCTTCACAGTTAAGCCGCAAGCACTCCATTGTTCTGATTGACAACACATTGGTGCTAAGAAAGTCATTTGGATTTTGATTTCAGGGCTGTTAAGGGCATTTACTTGCATTTCCTTTTTTAACTACAGATGTAATCATTTTAGAAAACTGAGAAGGAACCGAGAAAGAGAGAAGGCCCCACCGGCATTGGACTGCAGTGGGCAGGACGTTATCTTTCCCTCTGCATTCATTTCTCTTCCTAGTCTTGCTTCTTAATCGTTTGTAGTCTCCTAAGCTAGCAGCCACCCATGCGTGATTGCTAAAGTCCAGGAAGGAGGAGCAGGCCTCACAAAGGCGGGCAGCAGTTTACCGCTGAGGACAGGCTCAGGCCGAGGGCCCGCTGCAGCAGGAGACCAAGGCGGAGAAGACAGAGTGCTTCCTTCCTTTTGGGAATCCTCCCGATGAACAGAAACATCGCCAGTGAGCATATCTGCAACAGGGCCCGCCAGGAGTGGAATAGTAACTGTGTTGGAACCAGGAGCAGGAAGTGTGCCTACCAATGAAGAGAGAGCTTCCTTACTGTCATTTGTGATGTGAGGACAGAAATTCAATTAAAAAAGTGCATAATGAGTTAATCGAAGTGTTCCAGATAGGCCCTTCAGGGACCTGTGGAGATTACCCACCAAGATCTCTGTTACTTCTAACAATCTGGGGAATTGGTCACATTGGGTCCCGTTCTCTCTGAGTGACCCTGAATGACCCTTGCAGAGCGCCCGCTAGACGCTCCCTTGATGTTAAAATAAAGTCTTCCCAGAGTTGGCCCCTCAAACTTGTAGTGACGATCATTTAGTCTAACAGCGCAGCTTAAGCCAGGTGGAGGGAGAAGATGACGACACGAGAGCATAGCGTGCCTTCCAGAGAAGCCTCTCTATCTCCAGGTCCTAATTGCTGCACTGTTCCTGTTAATCATGCAGAGCAGGAAGGCTATCCAAAGTCAAAAGCAGCCTCGGAGAACACTTTATAGCTAAATAAAAGAAGCTTAACTCACTTAATCCATTTTATTTAGAGGGAAATTTGCATCCACGCTGATAATTTATGTGCCAAGCTTCAGTCCAGTAAAAAGAGAAATAGTCAGGTTTAAGCAATTTAATCCTAGAGATAGAGGGTGTGTTATGGAACATAACATAATTGATTCCTAATTGGAAGGAAACCAGTGGCCACTGGTTTGTGGAGGTTTACTGGGGACCGTGTATAGTTTCCTTTACAATGCTCTTATTTTTGACCTTTAATTCTTATACTTGGAACTTCAGATGCCATCCAACATCACTCCAGGCAATTCAACACTAGTCGTATGAGAAACCTCTGACAAGAGGAAAACTGGCAGCCCATTCTGGTTAACCACTAATATGCCAGCCTAACTGCTTCTCTCCTTTCCTCCCCTCCCCTCCCCGCCACCCCCACCCCGGCCTTCCCCCTGCTTCCTCCCTTGAGTTTTAGGTTTCAAAAGCACATTCAGATACCACAAGTTTGTCCCAGGCAGGCCTGACTGCCAGGACACCCAAGTATGGCTCATGTGCCAAAGGCAACCGATAGAGTGCACGCTTTCCTCCCCCTGTGAATGTGTAGGCAACGGATTGACAGTGCAGAGAGAGTCCAGTTTCCCCGCCTCTCCTTTGTTTGCTGTAAATAATGAGTGATTATGCAGACATGAAAGTCAATGGCGGCACCAGGTTCCTTCCCGACGTTGCTGAGGTCTGTGCACAGCAGGCTGCTGCGAGAGCGTTGTTAAGGATGTGAAATCTCATTGGGATGTGTGCTTTCTCTCTGAACAGATGACACCGTCCATGAGTCAGCCGAGCCATCCCGCGGCGAGAACGCGGCACAAACACCAAGGATACCCAGCCGCCTCTTGGCAATCCTACTGTTCTTCCTGGCGATGCTTTTGACATTATAGCACAGTCTCCGCGCGTCACCTGTCGCAGAGAGCATCGGGGTCTTGGAACACCGGAGATCCACTTACTACTCATCCTAAGAAGGGACTTGTGATTGGTTTTTTGGCCGATGTCAGATTTTAATTTTCTTTTTTTCAACTTGAATTCTAAGCGACGACTGAGGGGTGAGGGGGCGAAACCAGTTGACGCCTCCTTCCCCGTGCCCCACTCCCAGCTCTTGCCCATGGCGTCTCTCACTCCTTCCAAATTAAACGGACTCCACATGAAACTGCCAGATTGTCGTAGTGGCACCAGTGTGCGCCAGCTCCCGTGCACGCCCCTCTAGGAGATCGCCTCAGTTAGCGCACGGTGTCCGCGCCTGCGGACAAGGAACACTAGTGGCAGACGCAGCCCGTGATGGCTAGGCCCAGGAGAGTTTAACTCTCCTGTACAATATTTATGCCTTCTCATTCAGAACTGTAAGATGATCGCGCGGGGCATCGTGTCACCATGTCAGGTCCAGAGGGGAGGTTTTAAGAACAGATGTAATATTACACCGCTTCCTCTAGGAGTGTGTAAATGAACAGGCTCCTAAAAGGTTGAGACACTGGTCTTTTAATATGACTGTCTTAAAGCATTCTTGACAGCGAAACGTGGGCTTCGGAAAAGCAACCTTTTTTCCCCCTGCAAGAGGGGAGGGACGGGGGCAGCAAGCTTGCCCAGAACAAGTGTAAGGACCACGACCACCGGGTGTGGTGGAGGCTGTGTTTGTGTGAGTGCCTCTACTTTTTTTTGGTGACTGGGCGGTGCACACCGGATTTTTTTTTCCCTTTGAATATAGATCACCATGGTGCTACAACTATTTTCTTTTTAGAAACTCAAAGAGGCATTTTTATGAATAAAGTGACCTTCCCCAAGGCTGACAAGCCAGGGTTGACGAGCGCATAGTGGCATAGCTTTGGAGAGTCCCCGGGGGACAGCTGTGCCCACGCAAGGATTGCGGTGGCCAGAGGAGATGCGATTTGGCCTTGCTGGAGCGCCAGTGTGCTGTGGCCTTTCCCCGACTCCCACCCACCCCAGAACCCACGTTTGGCTCCACACACCACCCCTGCTGGGGGGTGGAGGGTGGCTCAGTATAAACCCCTGTCACCAGGAGAGTCAGCACTGCTTGGGGAGGGCTAAGGGGACATTTGGAATACAATTTCCAAAGTGTGAAACAAGGAAAAAATTCAACTGTTGATGTTAATTCTTTCCCTTTCTGACACAGCCTAAAGCGTAGGGGGAACATGTGTTTATCCGTGGGAGATAAGCAAGATGGAGTCCCAAAGAACTTTAACAAAATATTTTTTTAAAAATCCACTAGAATAGAAGATACATTATTTAGATATACTTTATGCTGAGAGTGGTATATATGCTTGTCCTATTTAAACTTGTGAGGAAAAAAGTGGTATCCCTTGATACATTTAGAAACCTGTTTCCGTGTGGGGGTGCACGCAGGGTGACCCACCCTGCTTGAGGAATCAGCATGGCCAGCAGTTGACGAGCAGCAAGTGCTAGCTTGGGGGCTTCTGCTAGGGGGCTGTGTGGTGTGCTCGGCTCCCGGAGCCTGTAAAAGCATCCGACAGGAGGGAAACCTTCTCGCGTTTTCTGCTGTTGCTCGACATGTGGACAGAAACCCTGCCTTTCCCAAAAAACACGATGATGGTGGGACACGCGAGAGAGAAAACATTCCAGCAAAAGAGGGTTTAAAAAATATTTTTGATTTTTAGAAATGTATATGTGAAAAAAAAGCGTGGGGGGAGGGATCATATTATGAACTGGCTTCCTGAATAACAATTTGCTTAGAATTGTCAGTAGTTCTGAATTAGAAAAAGAAAAACAAGTGTCTATCTCTATATATGTGAATGGAAGGCAGCTATAAACGCACTGCACCATGGGAGATGTACACATGTTGAAATGTAATCTAGGCTTACGGGATCCTTGTGGAGTAGAAGTCACAGATGGGTCCGCTCTCGGGAGCCAGGTGAGCAGTTGCCAGCCTTGCAGGTAGAATGAATCCCATCCCCCCCAGACATCCGCAACCTCTCTGGAGTGGCGGAGCCTTGTCGCGGAAGGCAGCCACCGTTTCATTGAAACAAAAGTTCACAGCATTTGTTTCTTTTTCCTTTAACTATTTATGTGCTCAGTACTCTCAGTAATATCCAGTAATACTTCTTTTTATTAATAGTTACAAGCTCGTTGGGCCAGTGGGATTTGGGTTGGGGGCAAAAAGAGACACTTTGGAAAAAGGATCCATAGTCGGAACCCAACTAATACTGCATGTTGTATAACCACAAGGAAAACAAATGATCTTGTAATGATCTCAGTTAGTCATAACTTACATTAGCAGTGCTAATTTCATTTTAGAAATGGTGACTTCTGTGGTTTTTCTAGCATTTGTCTCTTAAAAAATGATGACATAATTATCCATGGCCCTCTCTGCCATTGTCTTTCTTTCTTTTTGGTTTTCCCCTTACAATGAATTGAAGCCCCGTTCCTTCACCATTGTACCACTGCAAAGTTCGTTAGAAATAGGCAGACAATCTCAGCCAGTAGACCGTGTGCTTTCCTTCCTGTAAGTGACATCATTGTAGGTAATGCATTTGCCACTGCGTGACCCAGATGACTGGTGTCAGGTAGTTCTAATCCTGTCCGAAACAACCCGGTGGCTTTCCCTCGAACCCCCCTCCCCCCCTTTTTTTACAATTTTTGGTGGTGGTGGTGAAATGCTCTGGGGGCTTGGGAGGATGTCAATGCAACTTGCTAGCAGCTTTTCATTCCAGAAGCCTGGCAGGCAGCCCCGGCTGCCCTCAGCCCGGCCGGTCGGTCCAGCCCAGCCAAGGCTCTACAACATGAAGCAGGGGAATCAGGATCTGTCTGTTCAGTGGATACTGTGTATCCTTTAATAGACCAGGTACAGTAGGTGTTAGTTTAGACTTGTTTTGTACTGTACTTTCTTGGGTGGCAGAGGAAAGAAAAATAAAACATTAAAAAAAACCCCAAAACAAAAAAAAGTTAAAAAAAATGCGTTCTTTAAATTCTGTATTATTAGCAACCTCTGTTGTATATAGTGTTTGATAATAAAGTATTAATTTGATTCTTATGTCTTTTGTAAGTAAGAACAATAGACTTCGGGATACAAACACGCGTTGAGGCTTGTGGAGCATCCGCTGGATGCGTGGCTGAGAGTCCCCAGTGGCTCAGACGCTGCTGCACATGGGACTCCCGTGTGGTGGCAGCCGTCACTCGCCCCCACCCCCGCCGTCTCAGGACTCCACCACCCTGTTGGGGCCTGGAGCAGCGTGACTTCTGGGCAATACTAATCGTCTGTGTCTTCAAGGTGTGGGGTCGGACGCCTGGGGGGGTTAGCTCCCTCTCCCCAGCCTGCTGGTTGGAAAAGGTTTAGGAAACTGAGTCTCGGTTCTGGACTTTGGTTTGGTTTTCGGTTTGTGGTGGTTCCCATGGGCTGTTTTCTTTCTGTGTGCCCCAGCAGGAAGGGTCTTGCCAGTGTCGGTGCAGCCGAGCCTGGGATGGGTTACCAACCGGTCCGCCGGAGGAAGGTTAAGTGGGGCTGTGTGTGTCCCTCCGTTCCTGTGAGGGAAGAGACACGCAGCACCTGTGGAGTTTCAGGGACTCTGTTTTCTCGGTGCCTTAGCAATGGCAGCAGTCATTTTTATTATCTCCCCACCTCCCCAAATTAGAAACAATCGTTTAAACTCCCCTCCATTCATTACTGTCAGAGTTGTGGTCATGAGTCTTTCTTTGGAAAACCACCTCCACCAACACCCCCCTTTGCCTGCCTCCTCCCCCCCCTTTTAAATGTTTTCGGTCTCGCCTTCCTGCCTCCTTTCCCTCGGAGCCGTGAATGGGCAGGGCTGTGTCTGGTTTGGCATGACTGAGTTTTTCCCATGCACTTGCCCCAGAGCCGCTCGGACGTGAGACAAATCTCCCTACAATGGGCTTGCCCCATTGTCTGCAGAGTTTAATAGATGCTGGCATGTTGGAGGTGACCCATGAGTCAAAATCCGCTTTCCATGCTTCCTCTTGACACCGCATCGAAGCTGCTCATTGTGTGTGCATCTGTGCTGCTCCTGCCCCGCTTGGCCGCCCCTCTGCACCGACTCACCGAGTGCTGTTTTGAAATGCTGACATAGAAACGGGGAAAAAATGTAAAACTCAAACTACACACATAGACATACACAAACAAACCCATACAATGTGTGTTTGTATATACACGTGTCCGTGCAAATATACCAAAATAAAAATGAAAGATGTTCATCATTTTCATGGGATCCCTTCCTTGTACTTCTTTGTGCCTTGAATGACGCCTTTGTTTCAGGGTCTACTTGGACTCTGCTGATTTTTCAGTTTGTTGACAGCAAAGGCCATACCACGTGCATGAGAGAAGGCCTGGAACACTGAGCAGAAGGCAGGGTTAGAAATGGGCGAGTAGATCTAGCTGCCCTCCAGCTACTGTGACGTGAGCTCTGGGCCTGGTCCCGGATCTGAGCCCTTCAAGGGCACTAGAACTAACCCTGCACCCGAAACAGCTGGGAGCAAACTGCAAATTCCATTTGTTTATACCAGGTTTCTTTTACAACGCAGCAGGAAGGGGCCAACTAAATACATTTACCCCCACCCCACCCCCCCCCCACACACACAGTATCAAGAAATACTTGATCTACCATCCTGTGACCTTGGACAAGTCACATAACCTCTGCGGGCCTCAGTTTCCTTATCTGTAAATAACCGGATGACATAAGTGATTCTTTGCATTCTTAAGCTAGACCCCTGCTCCCTGCTAGGTACTGCAAGGCCCACTTTGCACTTGAGCTCGGTGTGATTCTTGTCGTTGAGGACCCTGTGTAGGTACAACTTGAGAATTTCATTTGTAGAGCGGGAAAAAGCAGCGAGTATCTAACAATGACACCCAGTGCGTTTCAAGATTTGGCTTTACTTACACCATGTTAACATTAAACTCATTGAAAGCTTTTTATTGTACTTTATTATTTGACAGGACACTAAACACTAATTATAACTGACTGTAACCTCTCTCTGCTAATGGAGAATGACGGTTTTATAGAATGAGGAGCAACTTAACATTTAAAAAAAACATACCGGACTACCTATGTGATAATTTCAAAGCAGGACAGCATTACATTGTTGTTATCATCACCACCATCATCAAAAGCATTTAAGCGATCATTACATTGTGCTCAGTGCTGTGCAGAGTAAATTTAATGTCAGCAACCTGTACTCTCGATTCACGTTTGCAACATGAGGTGGACATGAATGTATGAGCATATCATACCCAAACCCAAACTGACTTCTACCAAGGGGATGCCAACCTACAGCAGTCCTCTGTGGGGTCACGGAGACGGAATCTTTCTTCTGAGGAGCAGCTGGTGGGCTTGAACAGCCAACTTACAGGTAGCAGCCTACCGTGTACCCTACAGAGCCACTAGGCCTCCTCTCCTTAAGCATGCCTTATTACTGATCCACAGGTAAAGGAAGAAAATGTGAGCATTTCTATTTTGATGACTAAAATAAACGTGCTCAACAAAAATGAGTGAACCACGTTTGGGTTTCAAGCATAGGAAGTTCCGAGGGCTTTTTGTTTTGTTTTTAAAATCACATTTACACGGAGTCAAAAGAGGGAGCGATAGGAGTGCTTTCCAAAAGTGAAGAAACGGGGAATGTTTAAAAGACCCGTGCGTGGTAGGCTTTTTAAGAGGATGCTGTGTGTGTGTGTGTGTGTGTCCTAATCACTCGGAAGGTGACTGACCTTAGAAAAACCAAGACAAACGGAATGCCTTTGTGGTAGCTTGAGGATCTCCCAGTCATGCTGCCAGGAGTAGGGGAGCCGTGAGAAAGTAACAATCCCAGGTCACCCTTTAAAGACCATCAGCCAGCGCCCCGCGCCCGAGACTGTTTCTCCACCCAGTTGTGGGGATGTCCAGGGCTTCAGAGAAGACCGTGGCAGACAGCAACACATGAAGGAAGTAGGATAAAATGTAAATTATACAAAGTTGGGGCCTGAGGATAGGAAAGGACCAAGTCCCTGATGAAGAGGCTGGTTTCCAACAGTGTTGCCTGCGCGAAGGCAGGCAGGGGTCACCAGAAGGGATGTGGGGCCAAGGTGCAGGAATCACATTGAATTTGGTAACAGAGCATTGGAATTGTTTGAGGCATCTTCAGTGGTGTCGGAAGGAAACGTGATAGAGGAAAACTGAAATCCAAGTTACCACGAAGCTGGTGACTAAAACACATATGTGTTTTAATCTATTATCCCAGTAGGTTTGTTATATCCTTATGAAAGAAAAATGTAATAACGTGGCATCAAAACATTCGAGATCAGTCTTATAAATTACTCGCTGGACAGTCTAACAGTTTCTGAGGCGTGGTTTGTAAAACCGGCTCCTCTTAGGCAATGTCTGCAGAGCGGGGGCCTCATTCAGAAAAGCAGGGCACAAGCGCTCGGGAGAGCACCGTGACCTTTGCGCAAGCCCTCCTGAAAACGAGTGCCCGGGAAAGTGAGTGTAAACAGCTGAGCAGAGCACTCCCGCTCCATTAGGCCAGTTAAACTCATTGGTTGCTTATGTGCGCCCATGTGTGTGGTAGTGGACCGGGTAAGCAGTAAATTTGCATCAGTCGGGAAGTCTTCAGTTTTGTTTTGAAATACAAATAAGTGAGTACATAAGATTGGCGGGAGACGGAGAGGTGGGGACACTACATTGTCCCAAAGAATCAATCCAGGGCATCAGCAAGCAATCATTTATTTGGATTTAAAAAATGAAAAACCTCCAACTCACTGCCATCAACTCAATTCACAGTGAACTTCTAGGACAGGATACAACTGCCCCAGAAGTTTCTAACTCTAGAACTCTTGATGGGAAAAGAAAGCTATCTCCCCCAAGGAGCAGCTGGTGGTTTTGAACTGTGGACCTTACAGTTGGTATGCCAGCTTATAATCACTACACTATACCACTGGGGTGGCTGGCTGGAAGGCTAAGTTGCCAAGTGGCTTCAAAATCAAAACCAGAACAGGAAAAACACCAACACCGAAGGTGTAAATGGTTAACACCTGCCCAGTGACTGGGTAGAGCTTCACCCACCAGGGGCAGCTAGAAAGGAAGGCTTGGTGATCTCCTGAGAACTAGCCACCACTGGAGAGTTGGCGGAGCGCCCGTCTACTCTAACACAGAGTGCAACCATGAGTCAGATGGAATCTCCTCAGCAAATGGTTTGTTTTTAAAGGAGAAAGAAGGGGCTTGCTATGCAAATGGAACTTGCAGGCAAGTCCCCTACCTGACTTGCTTTCCAGACAGAATGAAGCTTCAAAACCCTTCCTATAAAGAATTTCTGGAGCCACTTCTTTTTTTTAAATCATTTTATTGGTGGCTTGTACATACATTCATTGTGTCAAGCACATTTGTTGCCATCATCATTCTCAAACATTTGCCTTTTACTTAAGTCCTTAATACCTGCTGCTCATTTTTCCCCTCCCTCTCCACTCCTCCCTCCCTCATGAACCCTTCATCATTCATAAATTATTATTATTTTGTCATATGTTACTCTGTCCAACGTCTCCCCCTGCCCTCTTCTCTGCTGTCCCTCCCCCAGGGAGGAGGCTATACGTAGATTCTTGTAATCAGTTCCCCCTTTCCACCCCACATTCTCTCCACCCTCCAGGCATCGCCACTCTCACCACTGGTCCTGGAGGAGTCATCTGTCCTGGATTCCCTGTGTTTCCAGTTGCTATCTGTACCGATGCACATCCTCTGGTCTAGGCAGGTTTGTCAGGTAGCATTGGGATCGTGACAGTGGGGGCGGGGAGCATTTAAGAACTGCAAAGAAGGCCTCGTGTTCCACCCAGTGTAAACCCTTTCTGACAGTTCTCATCAGAGATTGTCACCTCTCTTCCCAAGCCCTGAGTACCTGTGGAGAATAAAGCATGCCTGCGCGACTGTCCGTGACAAGCGCCCACCTGCTCCTCTCCGTGTCCCACGGGTCTGCCATCTCATCCCTAGCATGGGCATGAGCTAGGCCACCATCCCTGCAGAAGGTCAGCAAGACAGCACGGTCTACTTCAAATAAAAATCCCCTTTTACTGCTGTTGCTTTCCATTTGCTCTTTGATTCAGGGTTTAATGACCAAACACGGTTGGGGGGGTGGGGGAGGGTTGTTCTGTAACACTAACGGAGAAAACCTGCATCATCCCAGCCCTGATGATGGCTGTGGCCGGAACCTGCGGGGATCCGACACGGTGGCTGAAAGCACCGCCTCTCTGGTGCTGTCAGTTAGCGTTAATTCAGAAGACTCCAATCTAGAAGGTTGCTCTCAGAGTCAATAATGCGCTTTGAAATATCCTGGAGTTTAGTCATGATTATTCAAGCAAGGACTCCATGTCACTTGGTAACACACGATGCTTGTCAATCTTGACAGGAACACAAAAGGAGGGACAAAAAAATTTCTAAGAGCGATTACAAAGGGAAAATAGAACAAAATATTTTTGCATGCTCTTTTGTTCACAAGTGCCAGGTGCTCCCTTGAACTGCACATAGTATTTGAGATGTGAGTAGCCGACACTGTTTTCTTTCCTTCACAGCCATGAAATAAGGCACTCAAAATGAGAGAGGGCTGGGAGCAAGTTTCTCCCCACTCAGATGTTGGGGAATGAATTTCATCGCCACCTTGGTATACTGCCCTTTTGTTGTTCAGAGCTTGTTTTTTTTGGACTATCTATGTCTATCTATCTACACACACACACACACACACACATCTGTTAACACGGTGTGGAACTGCTATCTATGTCTGTATCTATACACACACACACACATCTGTTAATACGGTGTGGAACTGCTATCTATGTCTGTATCTATCTATACACACACACACACACACACACACACATCTGTTAACACGGTATGGAACTTGCAACAGCCCTGAAACGAGTGGTCTGCTTTTCCAGATCTGGACAGAACAAGATCTGTGTCTTCTCCTTTCTTTTTTCCCTCCCTCCTCCTTTCCCTGAAGACGGTGTGCCAGCCAGCCAGCTGACTCCACGCATTTCTCCTGCAGGGAGCCAGTGCGTGCCCCTGCTCCTGGAAGATGCAGCCACTTAAAATCATCATAGGCTTTGCGGTTCGTAGAGAGTATTTTATCCCTAGATCTTGACGGCATAAGGAATAAAATAAACTAATGGCTCTTTCCAACAAGCTTGGGAAGAATTAACCGGAGAGAAGGCTCGTCCTTATTCTTCCCCGGAGAAGGAGAAAAAGCTACTTAGCTCGGGGAGCCTAGGGAGCGGAGGGAGGAGCATCAGGTGGATAGTGGATTTGGTCAGGAACCTCCACCTGTGACTCTTTTCCCCAAAGAACTTGACCAAAAGCTTCAAATGAAGAATCAACAACATGTTGATTTTTTCTTGGTTCGGTGCCATTGGGTCCATCCCATTCACAGCAGTCCCAGATAAAAGAGGAAAACCAAGCTCCGCCCTGACCGGCCAGCCTCGCCTGGGTCGGACCCGCACAGTCGATCTCGTCCTCTGTTTCTCTGACCCCTGTTTGGCCAAGTACGATGTCGCTTTCCAGGACCTGGTCTCTCCTGATAACATGCCCAACACACAGGAGATGGCATTTCTCCATCCTCAATTCTCAGGAGCCTCTGGCTTGTGTGGTTTTCTCCTGGGGGTGTGGTTTTCTCCTGGGGGTCCATCCTGTCTTTCAGTGTTCTTCACCAACACCACAGTTCAAAAGCATCCGTCCTCTTTACTCACGACCCGTCTTTGCCATGCATCTGAAACACAATGGTCCCCTTCAGGTTCACCTTGTTCCCCAAAGTGACACCTTCGCTCTTTAACACTTCAAAAAGAGCTTATGAAGAATATTTGCCCGATGCGATATGTCACTTGATTTTTTCGACTTCTGCTTCTATGAACGTAGATTGGGGATACAAGTAAAATAAAATCCTTAAAAAATCCATCTTTCCGCTGCTTATCATATTTGTGGTCCATTGGTGCATTGGTGAGGGTTTGGAGTTCAGTTACTCTGATACTCTGAGTGGGAACCTATACTGACGATGCAGTCAGGCGCAAGTGCTTCAAGTTGTCCTCACTTTTAATAAGTAAGCTTGTGTCATCTGCATATTAGTTTACTGAGACTTCCTCCAAATTCGATGCCCCATTCTTCTCTACTTAGTCCAACTTTGTCGAGTAATTTGCTCAGCCTGCAGATTGAATGAGTATGGTCAAAGAATGCACACCACACCTGATTTTAAACCATGCAGCAACCCATGGCTCTGTTCAAGAGACAACCTGTTGGATTCAGTATAGGTTCCCCATGAATGCATTTGACCACGTTTATGTGTTCTGGAATTCCCGTTCCTTGCAGTGTTCCTCATGTTTTTTTGATCTGCAGAGTTGAATGCATTGGCATAGTCAATAAAAAACAAGTAAAGATCTTTCTGCTGCTCTCTGCTTTCAGCCAAGACTGTATAACTTCAGCAATGATATCCCACATTCCATGTCCATATCTGGCCCGGCTGGAATTTTCTGACAGCTACCTATTGATATATTGCTGCATGGTTTTTAAATGAACTTCAGGAAAATTATATTTCCATATGATATTAATGATGCTGATTGATAATTTCTGGGTCTGTTGTGTCACCTTCCTTTGGACTTAACACAAATATTGGTCTCTCACAGTCAGCTGGAGAAGTAGCTATCTTCCAAATTTCTTAACATAGATTTGTGAGTGATTCCGGTGATGCAGTAGTTTTGTTTGGAAAAATTCCAGTTAGTGGTCCGTTACTTTCTGAGGCCTTGTTTTATGTGACTGCCTTCCATGCAGGCTGGAAGTTTTCTTTCAGTAACTTTTCTATTGTGTTTTGATCATAGGCGACCTCTTGAAATGGTTGAGTGCTGACAAATTCTTGGTAGAGTGAGTCTGTGTTCCTTCTATCTTCTTTTGCTGCTTCCTCCATCATTCCATATTCCCCCAGAGAACCCAACAATATTAAAGCTCAAGTCTTGAATTTTGTCTTCAGTTCTTTTGATATGCTAAGCACATTCTTCCCTTTGGGTTTTTCTAACCCCACATTTTTGCACACTTCATTGGAATGCCTGACTTTGTCTTCTTGAGCTTCCCCTGTGAAATTTTCTCTTCAGCTATATTACTTCATCATTTCTTCCTTTTACTTTAGCTACCCTATGTTCAAGGGCAAGTTTCAGAAACTCTTAGGGCATCCATTTTGTTTTTTCTTTCTGTTTAATGACTTTTTCCCTTCCTGTATGATGTCATGGATGTAATTTCACAATTCATCTAGTCTGCAGACATCAATGTTCAACATGTCAAATCTGTTCTTCAGATGGTTGCTAAATCCAGGTGGGATATGCTGAAGGTTGTATTGCAGCCCTCTTAGATTTGTTTTCATTTTCCTCAGCCCAACCTGAACTTGCATACAAGCAACTGATGATCAGTTTAACAATCTGCCCCTGACCTTGTGTTGGCTGTTGAGAGTGAGCTTCTCTATAGTCTTTCCCCGTAGATACAGTCAACTTGACACCAGTGCGTTCCATCCATGGAGATCCATTTGTGTAGGTGCTAAGTTGTTTAGCCGGGGGAGTGGTGGTGATGGGAGTGTTCGCAACGAAGAAGTCATTGGGCTTGCAACTTTTATCCTGTGATCTCCCACTTTGTTCCCGTCACCAAGGATGTATTTCCAACTTCTGATCGATCCTTTTTGTCCAACTTTAGCATTCCCATTTACAGTACTTGATGCATCTTGATGTCATGTGTAACCCGTTTCAGACGGAAGAAGTTGTAGAATTCTTTCGTTTCTTCCTTCTTCCAAGTCTGTTCTTAGTCAAGAAGCTTCCCTGAAACCTGCTCACCATAGGTGACCCTGCTGGCATTTTAAATACCAGGGGCATAGCTTCCAGAATTTCAGCAACCACAATCCACTACAATAGGACAAACTGACAGATGAGTCAGATCTCTTCTCTAGGAAATTTCAAATATAATCTCAGTGGATGAGGGACACCAGAAAACATCTCACATTTGTTTCTGTGTGTAAAGGATTTTGCCCAGAATGCTGGGCTTTTGCATAATATCTCAAAGCATCAATGATGTTCTGTTCATATTAAAATTATTCTGTACAAATTGGGATGAATTAAGAGAATGTATCGTCACTTCTTTCTACTACTTACCCTCCTACACACATACACATTCCCAGTCATTTGTACATTTTCTCTCAGTTTGTGTCTTTTCTCTTGGCATGGGCTGTGCTAAGCAGCGTGGCATTTGAAAGGACACAGAAGGTTGCTCTAGACACGTTTAATCATCAGCTTGATAACATCTAAAGCCATGAGCAAACACTGTGGTGGCTGCAGGGAATCGTGCCAGGTTATTGGCAAGTCAGGTAACATGGTGTTCACGTTTCTAAAGACAGTTAAGAAACAGCCCCAAACCCGCAACCATCAAGAGAAAACTGTCTATTCAGGCATGGGATGCCACTTGGCATCTTCCCCACCCTCAGAGTCAGGGAAAGTCCTAAGCTCCCCAACGTTCTCGAGTGGACACAACCACCATCCTATTGAAGTTTGAATTGTGTGTGTGTGTGTGTGTGTGTGTGTGTGTGTGTGATTTAGGTAAAAGTTTATGGGGTAAATGGATTTTCCATTCAACAAATCATACACACTTCGTTCCACAATATTGATTTCTGTCCCCTCAATGTAACCACATTCCTTGCGTTTCTTCCCAGTGTTTTGTGTTTCCACCCATCCTTTCCCATTCCGTCCTGCCTCCTGAACCTCATCCCTCGGCAATCGATGCCTCTTTGGTGTTCTGTGGTTGATGTTCTAAAGAGCACACACCTTCCTGGTGCTGTTATTCATCTTACATGTTTTCTATTTGGGGGCTGTGGAGGTGAATCCAGTCCCAGACTTGACAGGTGTCTAATGGCCATCATCTTGGGGTGATGGGGCAGCGGGGTTCCATCAGTCAAAACTAGTAAGCCTGGTCTGTTTTAAAAAATATGAATTTGATATCCAGGCCCTCCTGGTGCGGTCCTTTTCGGGGCAGTGAGCAGTGGTAGGTAGCTAGCATCATCTAGTTCTGCACCCAGTTTTTTTGGCCTTGGGTGGTAGAGGGTGTGGTTCGTTGGATCAATTAGTCCCTTGAACGAATTGCTTTCCTGCATCTTTGTTTTCATCACTCTTCTTTGCTCCTGGCAGAGACGTCAGGGGACCCCCAGTTCGAAAGAGAACGTTGCTACATTGAAGTGGAAGGTACAACAGTCGTTGTGGACTCGGTTCTACCAATCACTCGTAGTGTCTCTCACAACCATGCTCCTGCATTCCCGCAAGTGCTTGGCTGTGGCTACAAAGTTTTCTTTTGCACCCTGTATGCAATAAGCAGCACATATGAAGACATGCATATGAAGACACATAACCTCCATTAAACCTTTCTGTGTGTCTGTTAGTGGGTGGGACACCCTCCTTTCCACACCTCTTCAGCTTGGGGTCTAGCTAAGTATCCACCTGTAGCTTTTTCTTCTTTCCGTTTTTGAAATGTTTTTGACCAGCCAAGGGAAATAAGTAGGGAAGTGAATGGATTCTGATTGCCAAATGTGTCCCTAAAAGGTCTAATCAGTGTGGGCAGGCACAGGAAATTCACTTTGCCTGGGGACTCCTTAAAGTCATCCTGTCTGTAGGCTCCCCTCGAGCTGGCCTGGACACTGGTGCAAATGACAAACCCTGGATTTACTCCTACTTCAGGTTTGAGGTTAGCATGAATTAGAGGCCCCGGTATTCTATGTGGGTCCTGCCCTTCTCTGTTCCCTGTCAGTATTCAAGAAAGCAAGTTAATCTCCCTGGGAAGTGACAGCTCTGTCCCTTGTAACTGGCATGGAATCAATCTTAAACTTGATTTGAGGAGTGAGGAGTATCAGGAACTCAGCCCTTGCTGGCGGATTCATTAGCAAGCCGAATCGCTTTTCCGTGGAATCTGTTTGGCTGTCCTTATCTCTTAGGTCTGCGCCTCTTGATTCCTTTTATCATTGATCCTGCTCACAAGACTTAGTGCCTACTCTGTCTACTGAGGAGGCCAGCCTTCCTTGCTGAGTTGATCACAGCGGGACCCAGGCCACTCGCTCTGGCCCAGAGTTTGGCAGCTCCTCATACAAGAGGAAGAACAAGTATGTGAACGCAACACTTCCACAGAAATGGACCCAAGTGCCCAGGACGCTGTTCTCATTTGGCACCGCCGAGATGGTTCCAACCCCCGGTGCACCAGCCGAAAACATCAGCTGCCCCTGAGCATCATCACCAGTCTGCTGTTGGCGCTCCTGGTTGCAGCCAGCATGACAGTCCACCTCCCTGAGGGCCTTCCTCTAATTCACTGACCTCTACCTTACCCAGCACCACGCCCCGAGAACATGTCCGATGTGGATGCAGTGGACGGGTCGGTCTTGGAGACTTTGCATCCCGCAGTTTCATGGTCCTCTGTGCTGGGGACGGCCCACTGACGAGGCAAGGTGTCACATTGATTGTCAGCGCATCTCAAGACCGACCTGACCGGACACACAGTGCTGCCTGAAATAGGATACCATCCACTCACCATCGAGGAAGACCAGTGAATACACCTGTGATTCAGATTTATTCACCCACTTCTGAGACCAAAAATGAAGAAATTGAAGATTGTTATGAGCTCCTGCAGTCTGAAATTGATCAAACATGCAATCAAGGCACGTTGGTGATTGCCAGGGATCAGAAAGCTAGAAGCAAGAGGAAGGATGACTAGTTGAGGGGGAGAGAATGACCTTGGAGGGGTAAAAATCACTCCAGAGATTACATGACAGAATTTCAGCATCAACAAGCGAGTCATTGGAAAAACTGTTTTTCACTAACATAAACTGTTACTGATACACATGGAGTTCAGTGCATAGAATACACTGGAGTTGAATCAGCTCTATCAGCTGAAAGACACCATGGAGAAGCTCAATATCATTAGTTAGAATAAGGCCAGAGGCTGATTGTGAAGCAACCCATCAGTGGTTTATATGCAAGTTTAAGTTGAAGCAGAAGAAAAAATGTAAGTCCCTGAGAGCCAAAATATGACCTCGAGCACATCCCAGCCCAGAATTCTATCAGGAAGCAAAAGAGAGACCGGCAAAGGAAACAGGACATTTGTCTTCAGGAGGCATATACAGCCTCTCGGGAGCGTCCCTACCCCTCAACTACATACACAAGAAAGTTATTTTTTCCCTTAAAAAATCATTTTATTGGGGGCTTGTACAAGTCTTACCACAATCCATACATCCATCCATTGTGTCAAGCACATTTGTACATTTGTTGCCATCATCATTCTCAAAACATTTGCTTTCTACTTGAGCCCTTAATATCAGCTCCTCATTCCCCCCTCCTCATGAACCCTTCATAATTCTTAAATTATTATTATTCTGTCATATCTTACACTGTCCAACATCTCCTTTCACCCTCTTTTCAATTGTCCATCCCCAGGGAGGAAGTTATATGTAGATCCTTGTAATCGGTTCCCCCTTTCCACCCCACCTTCCCTCCACCCTCCAGGTATCGCCATTCTCAGCACTGGTCCTGACGGGGTCAGCTGTGTCCTGCATTCCCTGTGTTTCCAGTTCCTGTCTGTACTAATGTACATCCTCTGGTCTAGCCAGACTTGTAAGGTAGAATTGGGTTATCTTTTAAAGCAATTTGTAAAGAATCTGAGGCTGCCACTTTGAAGGGACTGACATTCATTTTTTTGGTGGGAAATTTAGAAAAAGGGAGATTGATTTTCTAATCAGTGCAATATTTTCTCTGTGTCTAAAATGATTCTCTGCCCTAATCTACTTTGTAGGTGTACAGACAGGAAAAACTGGAAGTGATGTCTATGTTAGAGTAGCAGCATGGCGGCGGGAACAAACCTTGGCCAGTACCATCCTTGGGAGTGCAGGTCTAGCCCTCCTACAATGGTCACAAAGTCTTGGTGTTATTGCTAGTTGGAGACAGCTCCAGTAAGAAATCAAGGCAGGCAGGACTATAGCATGGTCACACGGTCCCTGCGGTGAGAAGGTTAGAGAAGATGCTGATTTATCAAATCCTGAGTATCCATCAAGTCTAGCCATGATCTTGGGGCATGTACAGGTTGGTGGGAACAGTTCTTGGTCTGAGTTTGGATCTCTAGTCTCCTGCTAATGAGATAGACCAGGGCTTCCTAGAAGTCAAATAGAAATTCTTCTGACTCATGTTCACTCCATGCGTCCTAGTAGAAGTGTACTTCATAGGGTTGCAATGGCTAATCTTTTATCATGATTAAGTTAATCAACAGGCCTTCTTCCCAGGTTGTTCTGGGTAGATTTGAACCACCGAGCTTTTGAACGAGTTACCATTTGTGCCACCTAGGAAATCCCTCCCACTGATTCAGACCCACAGTGTTGATGTGCTTGGTTGCTATCCAAAAGGTCAGCAGTTTGAACCCACCAGCCTCTACGTGGGCGAAAGACATGGCAGTCAGCTTTCGTAAAGATCGACAGTCCTGGACACCGCACGGGCACTTCTCCTGGGTGCTTTGGGTTGGAGTAAGAGATCCCGAGGGAGAGAGTCTTCAGTTGCCTTCAACAGAATGTCTGTGTCCCAGCAAGTTTCTCCCCTAAAATGAAGTTTGACCTTTGTATCACAGGAAATTGACTTGTTGATTCTACCACAGTGGCTTGACTCTTCTAGATCAAGGAAAAATAACTCTCTGGGAAGAACAGAGGCAAAGTGAGAGAAACCTTTCCTTGGACCCTGGAACTCTCTCTCAGTAATTCACTGCTGGGGACAAGTACCTGACAGGAAATCATGTGCAGACTGCAATTCACCTCACTTCACCCTCAACTTAGCCCCAGGAAAGCTGAACATGAAGTTTCACTTATTCATTTAACCGCAATTTCTGAAGCACTTATTATGGACCAGAATCCTTGCTAGGTGCTGTAAAACCAAACCACACAGCACCCCCTGCCATCGAGCGGTGCCGACTCAGTGACCCTACAGGGCAAGGTGGAACGGCGCTGTGGGCTTCCCAGTTTCGTGGCTGCTCATGGGAGTAGCAAGCCCCTTCTTTCGCCTGCAGTGGGGCTGGTGGTTTCGAATTGCTGACCGTACTTAACCCCTACACCACTGGGGCTCGCTATAGATCTGATTTTAGCCCCACCCACTCAAGGAATCGTACACATCAGTCACAGGGACAGCCGTATTCACAGTCGCTTCTAAGGAAGGCGTCAAGTCATCCCATCTTTGATCACAGGTGATTCGAGGAGGCGTGGACTGGCCCAGAGGCCGTCAAGCGATACGCCGGCCAGCATTTAATATGTGGCCTGAACAGGGAAGGGAAAAACATTTTCCCCATTCTTGTGAGTGAGTAATTACCCAGGACAATTATCTGCGTCTCTTGTGAGGGAATATGAGTAGAAGGGATCCCAGAGGTGGGGTTCACATAAAAACGAGCACAGGCACCGAACGCGTCTGAGTCAGCTTTCTTCTATGTTCAGTTCCAGAGAGCTGCTTCCTTGAATTCCCTGTGCAATTTTCTTGCTCCAGTTACTATCAAGGAAATTATGATCTCAAGTCGATTTGGAGGTTTTCATGAGATTCAGACCTTATAATAGGATCCTACCGCCATGGAATTCATGCTAACTCATGTCCCGGAAGGGTGGACAGTACATGGAACTCTCCTGCCAGAGCCTCTCCCTGAGCCCAGGGTGAATCCCACCTGCCTTAGTCAAGTGCTTTCGCCACCTGCCACCAGGGATCCCCTACGCCCGCATCCACACAGCACACTGTCATGGAGGGCGCCTGGTGACAGACGTGGAATGGCTCCTTAGGCTCAGAGACTATCAGTCTTAAATGAAGATTCTTGATGGGAGGGACAGCCCATCTTTCTGCCATGGAGTGGCTGAGCGGGTTGACCTACTGAACCGCCAGACTCTTTCTTATTTGAAAACCAAATCACAAAAACAAGCTCACAGCCATTGAGCCAATCCGGACTCATTTCAAAGCCACCCTCTAGCACAGAGTCGAACTGCCCCAAGATGTCATTGACTGTCAATCTTTAACGGGACCACACAGCCTCCCCCGGCTGGTGGATTTGAACTGCTGACCTTCCACTTAGCCCAACACTTAACTCCCTACTGCACCGGGACATCGGCACCCCCAAATTAGCCCTTGTTAGTGAATTAACCTGAATGAATCCGTTCCTTACAAGCAGAAGAGCCGATTACCTAAATCTGAGGATAGGCTGAGAGGAATCCCGAAAGCGCAGTGGAGGCACAGAGGGAGCAATTAGGGGTGCGAGAAGCTAAACACGGGATTTTGAATTTCAATGCGTTACAGTACTGACGAAAATTGTCATTTCAAAGGTCACCAAGTCCAAATGGACACGATGAAATG
The DNA here is from genome assembly GCF_050624435.1 of Tenrec ecaudatus. Classification (NCBI taxonomy): domain Eukaryota; kingdom Metazoa; phylum Chordata; class Mammalia; order Afrosoricida; family Tenrecidae; genus Tenrec; species Tenrec ecaudatus. The sequence goes on along the minus strand of NC_134531.1, from coordinate 108,507,585 downwards.
GCACGCTTGGTTTTCTGGAAGACTAGCTTTTGTGTTTGGAACGTGGTCGGTTATAGACATGTTTAAAAGCCCCCGCCCTCCGGCCGTGCCGCATCAGCTGGCGACTCTACGGGGCAAGGCCTGGCGACCACCACCATCCAGGGCAGCCGCCATCGCCAAGGCGCTCCAGGATCGCCCTGGAGGGAGACCGGCAGAACTGCCGCCACGGTGCTCGGAGCGCCCGGAGCGCACGCCCCTGGCCAGGTGGCCTTTGGGAAGCGAGGGGTCCCACACTCGGACTGCGGCGGGAAGTCCGCGAAGGCAGAACTTGCTGAGCTGCCTTGGACGTTCCCTCCGGCACCGCTGGCCCAGAAGGCGTGTCACCCTCGGGAGGAAATGCTGTCCACGGTGCCCGAGCGAGGCGGGAGCCAGGAGGCGGGAGCCACAAAGTGGGGTCACACGAGGTCCCTCTGTGCTCAGACCACGCGGCCAGTCCTTTCCACGCGCGGAGAATCCTGCGCGGGAGCATTTGCAGAGGAGGGGGTTCAAGGCACGCACTGTGGCCCCAAACAGAGGCGCCCACTGGCTTCCAGCTGCGGGTCCTGCGTGGGAGCGAGGGCTGGGGAGGCTCGCGGTTTCCGTCGCACTTGGCCCACGTTTGCGCGGCTCTCCTTCCAGGGAAAAGCTCGCAGGGCTGATGGGAGGGTGCGCGGCTCAGATGAACTGGATTAGAAGAGAAAGATGGATATAATTCTTTCTTCGACACTACAAATGGATGACCACCTGCCAGAATAAGTCCAAGAAGAGGGGTCCGCTTATCTCTACTCCACCCTGATGGCAGTAATTATGCGGAAGCTGAGGAGAGAGGTCCCCGCCAGCCAAAGCAGGGGCTTGATCGGGCCCTTGTTACCCGGCTAAGCCCGTTAGCACTGCAGCCTGGCCTGTCCCCTCCTGGCCGCCAGTGCCAGCTTGACCCGTACCTTCCGCTCGCCGCGAAAACACAAGCAACACAAAGCCAAGGCATGCGTGGCTCTTCATTGCCAGGCACCGCCTCCCCCACTTATCTCCTTGTGTAATTATTATTTATCGTCTGCATTTGTTTTCAGGTTAAAAATAAAATAACATGAAATGGAAAAGCCACCGTGCCTTTCCTGGGCTCTGGTCTCATTAGCCAGATCTGAAAACTCTGGCACTTCAGAGAAGTTTTGCCAAGTGGCTAAATGAAATGCATACAATTGCAAAGTGTTATGAATATTTATGATGGTTTAATGATGGGCGCTTTTTTGCATCCATGAATAATAAAGATTTTAACAAGAACAGATAACGAGATAGGGACAAAATAGTGAAGTGGTTAATACAAGAACAGCTCCAGGAGGGACCCCACTGAGAGCAGCAGGAGCCGGTGGCCTTCCCTCCTTCTTCACCAGAACCAAGTGCAAAACAGGGCCCGGGCTTTACACAGCCTCCTCCCCCTTCTCTTTCATAGCTATCTGCAGCTGACCTCGGCTTTCATGCCCGCTTTGTGTCTAAGCGCACGGTCTTCCCCGGAGGTGCAGGAAGCTCGGAGTGATAGACAACACGGTTGTGAAGTGACCTTCCATTTTTAATGGCTGCACTTGCATTTGATTCAGCCTTGGCTCTCCCGCAGAATTTGCTGCTTTGCCTTTTCCGAGCCAGCTACTATTTTAAAAGCACTTGGTCCAGGCTGAAGTTGCTGAGTCCTCTGGCAGGAAGCGGGGGACCGTCTCAATTTGCAGAGGGCCTTCAGCAGAAGGCTCGAAAAGATAAAGGTGAAAGTTGCCACCCCTGCTGATATTCCAGTAATTGAAGGCAAGACATTCTCTAGGTGGCCCTGCCATGTCCTGCCATGTAGGCCTCCTTCTGGGCCCAGTTCTGGGTCTCTTAGAGCTGGCCCTGGGAGCAGCCTGCCCTTTCATATGTAAATCCTGGGTCAGGTGGTTTAAATCAGGGTCTTCTGGGCTAGCTACTACCCTGTGGCTTCAGCGGTTTACTCATGTGAGGTTGCACTGCCTCTGACCCCGCCCCCCACAGCCCAGAGTCATTCATTTTTCTTCAGAACTATGGTTTGAGTATCTCATACGTAGCACAAGGTGGTCCAGGGACACGATAGATCTGTAACAAAAAGACGATGATCTGCTCTCAGTGACCTTACAAACTGGTAGCTGGCAACAGAATATAAATAATAAAGAAAATAAACAAGTGAAGTGACCCAGACAACAAGGAAATGACATTTCCTGGTCTACCTAAACCAGGTTTGCTTTCTGTGGTTGCTACAGAAGTCCCGGGAAAGTTTCAGCAAGGTCCAATCGTTTCCATCCTCCAGGGCAGTCTGTATATGACGATGGAAACTTTAGAAGAATCGCACGATGACGCCCTGTGTTGAGTAAAGAACCGTGCCCTACTTTCTGTTCTTTGCAGATCTGAATTCCCGTCCTAAGCTCAGCGTGCACAGGTACCAATGTCCACTTCTCATAAACTGTCTCAGGATGGGACCATCCTCTATAACAGCAAAACCCGAGTCTGTTGGCCGGGAAGTCTACTGATGCAGGCAACAGGGAAGCAGTTCTCATGTGAAACCTCATTTAAATAGTAAATGAGGGGGAGGGAAAAGAATGTCAGCATAGACCAATGAATCCTTTACTCTCCCTCTTCTCCGGCTCCATAGTCCCCACTACTATTCCCACACAGCCCCACAGCCCTGCCTGCCAATTTCATTAAAGCCTGCTGTGAGGGAATTTCCTTTCTCTGCTTTACTAGCTACCAAGACAACCCCGTCAACGTGATTTCTCACACATTTTCGCTTCCTGTGTTCTGCATCTCAGTGAAATTTCATCTCCCTGACTCACTGGTAAGTGTTTCTCATCTGAAATCACACTCACTCGCAATCTCAAATAAGCAAAAGAAAAGGAAGTCACAAAAGGAGAAAGACAAACCAGATTCCTTCTCCCTCCAATTACGCAGACATTAAGCAAAGGCGACAAGGGAATTGCTCGGTCAACCAAGACTGACTTGAGTAGCAACATCTAACCAAAAGACGGTTAATCTTAACACTCAGCACATCACAGCGCCTAGCACTTCTCTCGAAATGGAGCACATACGTTTGTCCACAAAATAAAACTGCAGGAGCAACTGATGAGAGGTGTTTCATAGAAGAACAAGAGTCGTTGGAATTTGGGGTCCTGCAGGGGACCCACTGGATTGCCTCCCCAAGGAAAACTACATGGGGCTAAAGGAGGGAGAGCTACAAGGGAAGAGGCAGGAGGAGGGAGAGCTACAGGGAAGAGGCAGGAGGAGGGAGAGCTACAAGGGAAGAGGCAGGAGGAGGGAGAGCTACAAGGGAAGAGGCAGGAGGAGGGAGAGCTACAGGGAAGAAGCAGGAGGAGGGAGAGCTACAGGGAAGAGGCAGAAAAGAGAAACGAATAGGAAAGAGCGCCTCATAAAAACAAGAGTTAAGCAGTGATTTGGAAAGGAAAGTTCCGTACACAAGCTACCCTACTAACAGAAAGTAATCAGAGAAGCTGGATTGTCAGAGGAAGAATGTGGTATCAAGTTTGAAGGAGGTCTTTTTAACAACCGGTGATGTGCAGATGGCCCAACTGTGCTTGTTGAAAGCAAGGAGGAAGATTGCAGCCTTCAGTCTGGATTACAACTCAGTGTAAAGAACACCAGAATCCTCACAAAGCGACCAATAGATACCATCATGATAAACAGAGAAAAGATTGAAGTTGGCAAGTATTTTATCTTGCTTGGATCTACAATCAATGCTCATGAAAGCCATAGTCAAGAGATCAAAGGAAATGTTGTATTGGATAAATCTCCTGTATAAGAAAACCTTTCTAAAGTGTTGAAAAGCAAGGGTGTTATTGTGAAGACCAAGATGGAACTGGTCCCAGCCATGGTGTTTTCAATGGGTTCATCTGCATGTAAAAGTTGGGCACTGACTACGGAAGACTGAAGAAGACTCAATGCACGTGGACTACGGCGTGCGCGAAGGATATTGCAAGTAACACATGCTCCCCAAAGCACAGACATTATTTAGAAGAAGCAGGGCCAGATGCTCGTTAGAGGCAAGGACGGTGAGACACATTGTCAGGAGAAACCAGGTGCTGGGGAAGGATGTCATGCTCGGTATAGAGAGTGGGAGGCGAAGAAGAGCAAGGCCCTTGATGAAATGGATTGACACAGCATCTGCCACATGGACTCCCACACACGAACCATCAGGCAGATGGTGCAGGACGGGGGATGAGTTCTGTTGTCCATAGCGTCCCGATGACACTCTATGGGATCCCGAAACCACAGCAGGAAAACCAACAAACACTCAAAAAGCTTTGAGTGGAGCCAAGTGCTCTAGAAATGGTGTGGGAGCCATGTCGACCTCTTCTGACTGCCCAGAGGAGGAGAATCCAGTTCTATATCTGCCCAAGAATCACATGAGAAAGAGGGTATACACGCATCCACCCTCCAATTTCTTTTACCTTATTCTGACACCAAGCATCCTTCCCACAGTACTCTGTTCTGCTGGGCTCAGTAATCTATTGTCATTGCCATATGGAATTTACAGATAATATTCACAGGTGCGAGGCTTACTAAGGAAGTTACCAGGTTAGCACATTCAGCATCAGAAAATATTTAGGCTACAGTCCCCCTATGCATAGCAATGCTTCTTCTCAGCCATGCCTCTTTCTAGTGCTGTCTCTCTCGGGCCCTGGGCCTTTCAGCCACGCAGTCTCTGAACCTCTGTTTGGGCAAGCCACTTTTTAAGCCAGCCTCCTGCCCAAAGGCGCTCGACTTTACTTGTTCTGTGGAAGCCCATCCCTCTGCCTCATTGGTCTCATGTGGCTTTTCTGTTCTGTCTCCTGGTCATGGTCTTGCTGCGGCTACTTCTGGTGCATCGGCCAGTTCTGCTAATTCAGGCAAGCGTCTTGTACATGTTCCTCTGGCGGTTCCTTTTTTCTTGGGCATTGAAGATGCTTTGTTCCTACTTGTGAGAGGGCGCACCCTTAGCAAGTCCAATGGAAAAACTGACCAATCCTCAAATTAGAGTTCTTTAAACCTTATTTTCATCCGAAGTCACAAAGTTGATGGAGAGCCATCCCGAGCAACTTCACGTCACCACAGCTGTCTTGTATCTTTTATCACACAAGAGCAAAAGGGCATAATTGTCCCCCAATGACCCAAATCTGAGAGGTATATTCTAATTCTAATATTCTTAGGAATAGTAATGTATTTGTAGGAGTCAGACAGAAGGACTGTGTTAGGCAGGGTTTTCTAGAAAGATGAAACCAGGATACTTATGATGTTATATATATAACAGTGAATTAGTCCACACAGCAGTACAGAGGGTTCAGTTCAACTCACTTCTATGCAACAGTTAATATCTTGGAAGTCCTTAAACACACGTGGCCTGCCAGGTCCAAGGTCAAGGAAGCAGACAGAAAGGCCAGGAGAGTCTGCCCACAGGTAGCAAGCAGCAGGGTGGGTCACCAACAGTCAGTAACTCGGGAGCTTAGCAAAGTAGGCCCAGATGGGATGTTGAATGCAAGCAATGCAAGCGACAGGATCCCTTAGCCTCAAGCACAAGTGATATATGCACCAGCAGTGTAGTGAAGCAGGTCTCAAAGGAGCCTCAAGCTCTAGCAGCACAATCCATGGGTTGGTCTGGCCCACAGGTAGTGTAGCTCACAGGTTGAGGCAGAGAACTAGCTGAAGCAGCATGCTCCAATCACAAGAGAGGGGAATGGGTCTTGCAGAGCCATTTAGTTCTTTGCCCTCCAATCAAACTGCAACCTGATTAATCCCACATGTTCCTATTGGCCAGGTTGGCACAATAAGCCTACCTCTCACAAGGACTTTGACATGGGGAAAGGGGAGAGGGATATGTGGAATAAGAGAAAAAAAGAATTGGGAAAACCTAGGTGTAATCACCATCTGTAAAGAAGTAGGAGTGCTGGTTCCAAGGTGTCAACTATTTCCATTCACAAGTTGGGGATGGATCCCATGTAGTCCATTTACAAAGAGAAAAAAATAATCATTTCTTCCATATCCATAAAGGACAAGTAAGGATAACATCTTTGGATGTGCTGTCATATGAGATGTTATATATCAAGCAACAAGCATGGCAATTGGCTCATGGGAAATGCTCAGTGATACTTGCCACCAACAAGAACATCTGACTCAATTGCTGGGGAATATTTGAGCATCGCAGTTACTTGCTCCTACTTTGCCTTTCAGTGCTTATCTGTTCTTACTTCCTTTTCCATTATAGTCTTTCTTTTAAACCGAGGCGCAAATGGATTGATTTCCTAAATGCTCCAAGTTTCTGTTCTGGCCTCTTTGTGTTCACTTGTAAACTCCCTATGAATGGAGGAAGTGATCAAAATGGTCTTGCTTGTCAGATTCAGCAAGGCTCAACAGATGGTCCCCTGAAGTGACAGCTTTATAAGAAGAAGCCCAGCAGGACATCTTCCAAGGAGCGTTGCTCGCTTCTTCTATGCAGTCCTTTGGGAGGCCATCCCCCTACTCCCAAAGGTGGCTGCTTGGCTTAATAAAATGTAAGCGCTCATATTTTTAATTGCTTTCAGAATCATTTCAATGTAAAGATGAATTTTTGTGCTTTGAAGTCCATTTAATTCTTTCAAAACTCATTGCCATTGAGCCAATTCTGACTCGTGCCTCTCCTGCAGTATAGAATAGAAAGCCCCTTTTAATTCTCAGAAATTGTCCAAAGCAATGGAGGGCAAAGCTGGTAAGTGCAGGGAGGGATCTATCTGGGGAGTACTGTTTGTAAGCAACAACATGTATACTCGCGTATAAGCCGAGCTTGTCAGCATTTTTAATGCAGTTTTTGTGGTAAAATTAGGTGCCATGGCTGATATTGCAGTTGGCTTATAGTCAAGTAAATGTGGTGATTTACCCTGGATTTTCTGAGGCAAAGCCCAACGGCACTTTAAATAAATTCAGTATTTCTGGAATCAATATGGGTTTCCAAAGTTACCTCTTGATGGACAACTCTGTGGACTGTGTCAGTCCTTTAGAGTGTGTTGGAAATATCGACAGGCAGCCATCAGTCGTCACTGCTGATAGACCCAGAGATGGTGACAGTTCCCACACTTACAGTGTGCGAAGTAATGGAAAGTGCTGGAACAATATTTACCATACAGTGAGTCAGAGTTCTTATTTCATCAACCTGAGGTTTGTATTTTATGTGCCGTTTGAATGTACTTGTGGACTAATGGAAATATCTTGGCCTAAAAAGTAGTTAAGATAATATTTGCAAAGCACATGAAAGTAGACAGTGTTAAATACAGCAAACTTCTTCTGTTCCTTGTGTCTTGTTAGTTCAAATGCTCTGTTGACCAGTATTTTTGTTAATACCCAAACCAGCATTTCAAGGTCCATGATGATCCAGTTTGCATTTTGTGCATTTAGTGAAGTATTGTGAGAATAGTCCTAAAAAAGTGTTCATTGTGGCTATAGTGTTAATGATTCATAAACAGTATATGGAGCTAATTTCTAACATTACATGTATTTCATTAGCTATCATAGCCTACCATGTAGTCATAAAGGGGTGGAAAGGGGGGGGAACATACATATCATGCAATTTCTCGGAACGTCTCCGATTGGCCTCTCGTTCTTTCTTTCTCCTTGAAATCCAACCACTACTGTGTGTAAGTGTCTTCGTCATGTCTCCTGCATTTCAATAACACTCGAAAGATGGTGAAATGGAGCTCCACAGAGTTTGGGTTCTTTGGCCCAAATCCGGTGCCTCCTAGACAGAAGGGCAAGACCTTGAAGCCAGCTGTGTGTGAATTCAAGTCCAGGGTCCTGATGATTCAAATTGGGTTAGGCAAGAGCCCCGAATTGGCCCCTGGATAAGAGAAATAGATTAAAGTATTATGAAACAGAAAAATGGCAGGGCCAGGGCTGTAGCTGACCTCCTCTGGCTTCCCTATTGCCACAAGAAGCCAGCATCTCTCCACCCTCTAGCTTTCCTTCCTTGCTTTCTCGCCTGCCTGCTCTGACAGCAGCTATTCCCACCGCATTCGACTTCTCTGTTGAGTTCAATCACGCGCTGCAGTGGCCACCCCGGCTTACACAGCAAAGTTAGGGTCAGTAAAACACAGCAAGGATACAGTCTGCGGTCCACACCAATACCTTCTGTAGTCGGCAACCAAGTCTTTGTCTACTCTTCAGTCGTCAGTCTCGTGCTTCTTAGCCAAGCCTCTGCTCCGGAGGGCCAGGAAGCGCACCTGTCCTTCTGCCGCACAGTCCCATGGTCTGGCCCTGCTGCTCTGCTCTGGCTCAAGGACTCCTTGCCCCAACATCGGGTCTCTGCCTGCCTCCTTTGCTCAGCCCACTGTCCCGGCCCCAGACCGCAGCCTTTGATGCCTCTGGTCTTGGCCTTCCCCACACCAGACAGAGATCTTGGACACTGGTGGCTCTTCTGCCCCTGGGCCGGGGATCTTCTTGTGTGTGTTCCTGAGATGGGTCTTCTGCCCAGAGGGATGGCTTTGAGGGAGGCGTGGCTTTTGTCTTTCAGCAGCTCTTCCAGGAGAGGAAGGGTGGTGACTTGGTTCACACCCGCTGCTGAAATGGAGATTTAATCCCAGCTGCGTCGTCCTGTCCGCTAGCCGGGCAGGGAACGCCTTCTGAGACGGGATTGTAGCCACAGCACAAAGGTCAGAATTCATATACCCGACCTACGGCATAGAAAAGGGTCTTATGACGTCATTGAGCCCCTCTCAGTAAGCCGTGCAGGGTGTCAAGACTAAATGGCAAAGCCAACCCAACCCAAACTCACAGCCCTCGAGCCGGCGCCAACTTCCAGCGACCCTGCGGGAGCGGCTAGAGCCGCCGGGTTAGCGGCGGGGCTGGGACCCTTCGTGGGGGCGGCCGGCGGGCTCTGCTCCTCCGCGGGGCTCGCGCCCACCCCGCAGCTCACAGACGTCCCCGGAGCGCCTCCCAAGCTGCACAGAAAGGTAACAGCGAAATATCACCTCGGCTGTTTATCCCCCATACCACATAATTCACAGCAACCCACTAAAATATTAAGACACTTTTCTTGACAACTTCCTTTAAACAACAAGAAGAATTCCTCCTGTCGTTTTCACTTAGGCGAACTATAATTTTCTGCAGTGTGTGGGTTAGCCTACCGGCACAGAACTGGAGGTGCTTGAGAAAAGCACCTGCTTTCTTCACTTTTATGCGTGGAGCTCAACTGACACTTTAAATGGGACGTTGTTTCCCCCTCAACGCTGACAATTGGTGCTGCGTTTGGCTCTTTACCAGTTTCCTTCCTTCGTTGTGATTCCTGATAAGCTAGTGTTCTATTACCATGAAAAATTAAGGGGTGGCCTAATCACCGAAGGCTAATGAGCAGTAAATGCGCCCAATTGCCGTTCTCAGCTCAGCTGAGAGTGAAGACTGAGCTCGGGGACCACACATTTCAACCCACACACAAGGACACCTCGGCTTTAACCACATCCCGGGCCTTTGTAAGGCTGAATATTTATTCATCTTTTACAAAATGATAGAACGGGCTTGAAGGAGGGTAGGCTTGGCTGCCACGAAAGCAGGTCGGACGTGGGCGTTTTGAGAGACACCTCCCCAATCTCTGTTCTCCCCGTTTGTCTTGCTTGGAGCCCTGGTGTCAGAGTGGGTTACACAGCATGCTGCTCACGGCAAAGTCAGAGTTTCAAACTCACCAGCTGCTGCGCTGCAAGGGAAAGATGGGGCTCACTGCTCCCCTAAAGGTTGACAGCCTCCCCGGCGCTCGGGGGCGCTCTCACTTGTCCTGTAGGGTGATGAGGGGTCAAAGTTGACTTGATGGCAAGGAGTTGTGTGAGTATTTCTTGTTCTAAGAAAGACTTACTTTGATAATGTGTGTAATTTTTATAAGCCAAAATCATTTGGAACACAGCCAAGGAAATAGCATCCAGGTGGGGGTGGAGGCTGGGCAGGAGGTGAAGAGTCAAATGGGGCTGAATTTGAACTTCTTCCTCTGGCTGGTGGTCAACCCGGTGACAACCCCGCAGGCAAACGTTAGGTGGAAAAGATGCATCATGGATATGTGACTTCCTGGGTGGGGCAGTTAAGTGGCGTGGCTGCTAACTGAAAGGTGGGCGGTTCCAGTCCACCCAGAAAGGTCTGGAGATCCATTACTGACAAATTGTCCCCCCCCCCCCCAGCACCTCAGGGAGCACAGTTCTCCGTGGACACACAGAGGTTGCTGCGAGTTGGAATTGACTCGGCGACTTGTTTCCTCCTTCGGGATGATGAGGCAAAGCTGAAAGCCGTCGGTAGGATCTTGCACTCCTGTCAGCAGTGGGAGTTTTAAGCTCTTATTTCTGTTGAAGTTCAAGGCTCCTGGGAGAGGTAACACATTTGTGTGTGAGTTTTAATGTAAAGTCCTTTTGATACAGCAAGTTTGGCAAAATATTCTGAAAGTCACTACAGAGGACTGCAGAATGAAGAAGAAGTACTGGTTGGGGTGACGGAAGGGGTGTCCGCTAAACCCAGACACGGTGAGACAGGTTCACGTTACTATAAATGGGAGCGCACATGCTGCCCAAGTGCAAGCAAAGACACGGAATGTGGGTCGCAGGAGCAACGGAGCTCCATCAGGAGAAAGCCAATGAGGTCTCTTACCTGGCATTTCCCCCCCTGAATTTTAAAGTCACTCCTCGCCCCCCACCCCTAGCGATGGAGAGGAACTAGGCAAGAAAGATCCACCTGGGGGCACCGCCTGCTTACCACCAGCGATTCAGACCCTCTCCATCCTAGCCAGATGTGTCACCAGGTGATTCTCCTGCTGACTTTGAAGAGACAGAGATTTTTACCAAAATATTTTAATACCTTTCACTCTTGTATTCTCTTTGAAGTTCCAGCCATTGTAATTCAGCTATTTCTTGGCTCATAAACTTGGCAAGCCTTTCTGGAAAAGGGGTGGGGGGAGACATCTTATTGGCAGGGAGGTTTCTCATATGCTGGCAGTTTGGCTTCTCTGAAATCGCTGAGTCCCAGGAAGGCGAAAATACGTGCTGTTCAGAGAACAGGAAACCGAGTGCTTCAGGGGAGTCCCACACGCCGCTGTTTGCTGATCTGAAGACGATGAAGGAGCTTTCCGTTGGGGACACTCATTGACCTCCTGCTGAAATTCTTATTCTATTCGATGTCCTCACTGGACGGAGAGGGGTTGCATCTTCTTCCCCAAACCCCTCTTTTAAGTGTCATTTCCAACATCACCGCGCTGTCGCATGGGGAGCAGCCATCCTGAACGCCTTCGGTTAAGAGCCAGCCGGAGGCTGAGGCCCACTTAGGGCGCCTCCCCCTCAAGGAGCCCTGCCTTTCAAAACAAATCTCTTGAAAATATTCCTGGGAGCGAATCTTTGTAGGTTGCTCTATCTGACATCTCTTAAAGACTGAAAAGAGGAAGCTTTGTGCGCCTCTGAAGAGAGCCAGTCTCCATCTCTGTGTCTAAAGCACACGGAAAATATTAATTAGCTCAGTCCTTGAGTACACAATGCAGAAGACATCTGCCCTTGTTTTCTCCATGCTAAATCCCTTTTCCATGCTTACTATAGCTTAAAAAAAAATCACAGGAAGTAAAAATGGTTCAAATTAAAAACACTCTCTTTCACACAACATCCTGTCCTGCTTAACAGCACCATGATTCTCCTGCACTGCAAACAATTAGATAGGGATATTGCAAAATTAGCTCCAATTTGCATAATAATGCGTTGCTGCTATAATTTAGTGACTGCATTTGCACAAATTTAATAACAATTCCGCTTCCATTTTTGGCATTAATATATTTTGTACAAATAGTGTCAAATATATTGATTGCTAGGTTCCCCAAAGCAAGCCAGATGAGGACATCGCATATTTTTGGTGAGTTTACTACACCACCTGATATGATAATTCTAGCCTTCTTAAATTAAAGGTCACCTCCTGTATTGATCCTGGTTCTTTCTTTTCTGCTTAAGAAAAAAGTTTTGAGACTCCTAATGAGCTAGAACAAAGAGAAATATTACCCATTACACACTTGAGGGCATCTAAAGCGGCTCAGAACAATTTAATGTCTCCTCCCCAGCCCCTCCTTTTTGTATTTTGGGAACTATAGACTTCACCTCTGACAACATCTTCAAAATCAGATCTTAAGCTTAAAATCCATCCCATTTGACCCCTGGATTGGGGAAGCCAATTGCATTCAAAGGTGTTCGTATTGTATTTGCTGTCGCAGATGTTAATTCAACAGATCTAATCATTATTGTCTTTTGAATTTATAGTATAATTTCTCCTGATAGAAATTGAATTGCTACCTAAGTGCGGCTCTTATCTGAGGCTTTGTGCTCCTAGGGCCACTGGTTCAATGATTAAATCGTTGCAAGTCCTGAATCAATGCTTTCCTTTAGGAAAATTTCAATGATCTTTGCTATAAAAGGGAATCTCTTTCCACAAATGAGACCAACAGTGATTTTCCTTGGGAAAAAATAAGGTTTATGACTATTATAGAGGCAAGTAATCTACTTTTGTCAAGATAAGTGGTTAATCATTAAAATAATCTTTCCAAAACAATATTGGGTTTTAAGCTTTGAAATTTGTTGTCAAGAAAAGGTTCAGAAAGATGTATTCTTAAAATGGTGTTTTGGCAATCCTTGATTCTGCCCATGGTTGACCCATATGGTTGTGCGGGTTATTTAGGCAATCAACTGCATGGGGACCTATCTGACCTCCTCTGCTTCCCTGTGGTCCAGAGACAGGGGTCGGACATGCCTCTGTGCCTTACCCTTCTTACCGGAGTCAATGATTTGGTGCAATGGCCACACAGTATTTACAGCCAATCCTCAGCACGAAGAGGGTTTATTAGGGGCGTTAATAGATGACCGTAAGTCTGGAGCAGGAAACAGCAAGGATACAGTTGTTCCACAGTAACACTTCTTCTCAGCCCACAGCCAAGTCTCTCTCTCCAGTCTTCAGCTTCTCAGAGACATGGTGCTTGGCTTCTGCCTCAAAGGGTCAGGAAGCCAGCCCACCTGTCACTTTGTCACACAGTCCCATAGTCAAGGGCCAGATGAGAAGCTTCCTCACAGTCTTAATGGTGTCCCTCCAGTCTCTGCACCAGGCTCTCGTGCACCAGAGGGCAGTGGTCTCCGCCACTTCAGACAGAGATCTTGGACGTGCTCTCCCAATGGTCTGCAGATTTTTCTAGTCATCTTAAAGAGGACCCCTGAGAAAACAAAGGGGTGACTGACTTGACACTCCCTACTACGGCCAGGCCTTCACCCCATCAAAGTCTTGTAACAAAGAACTCCTTCCAAATTGGGATCATAGCCACAGACGTATAGTCTAGAATTACGTATATGTATGTCACCTAAGGAATTCTGGCTAGCAAGGCCATATTAATCGACTGGAAGAGGGGCCAAGTGGGTTGAGTGCTGCCTGCTTACTCCTCTGTATACCCTGGCATGGAATTTCATGTGCTACCAGGCACACGTGCCTTCCCTGGTTGTTCTCTATCACCCAAAACCCAGTTGCTGTGGAGTAAATTCTTACCCAGGGAACATGTGTGTGTGTGAGAGAGTAGAACTGTTAGAGTAGAGTTTTTAGTGGCTGATTTTTGGCAAGTCGATGTCTAGGCTTTCCTTCTGAAGAGCCTCTGGGTGGACTCAAACCTACCCTCTGCATCCTCTTCCCCAAACAAACAGAACCCTCTGGCATTGAGTCCGTTTTGACTCATGGCAACCTCATGTGGTACATAGTAGAAGTGCTTCATAAACGTTCTTTGCGATTATGTTTGCGATTATGTTTGCGATATGTTATTGTTTCATGACTCTCCATGTACTTTCTCCATGTCTTTCAGGCAAAAAGAATGTCTTTCCTTGTTGGCGATTTGTTCTCCTAGATCCTATGCGGGACAAGATTTCTTTTCTTTGTTGCACTCTGACATAGTGATGGCTCTTGTCTTACTCTTAAAAAGAAAAATACAAAAAAAAAACCAAAACCCATCTTATGGTGTTTTAGATGAAAGTTTACATGGCAAATTCATGCACAGATTGTTTGGTTTCTATCCCCGCAATGTGTGAACATGTTCCCCATTTTCACCCTGCCTTTCCTGGGTCCATCTGTCCAATTTTTCTACCCCTCTTTCCTTCTGATTATTGCTCATGGGGAAATAGTGCATGGTTGGTCCAATTTATTATTATTTAGCTAGAAGGTGGCCTCTGGGAGTGACCTCAGATCCAGAATCAGAGGGTGTTTTAGGATGCTCTTCTACGGTGTATCTCCAGTCTCTACCTGTCCAGTGGATCTGGCCTTCTTTAGGAAGATGAGCTTTGCTCTACATTCTCCTCCCATTCTAATGGGCCTTCTATTGTGGCAGATCAGTCCGAAGAGGAGCTGGGAACTAGCTCTAGTTCTTCTGGTCTCAGGATAGAGGAGGCTGGGGTTCATGTGAGCTATGTGAGTTAGTTGTATGTTAGATACATGTGAGTTAATTATATCTTAGATATCCACTTGCTCTACTTCCCAAATTAGGGTGTAGAACATTATGTTATGTCGATTAGCGAGTCTGTGGTCCTGAGCTTTTCAATCTCCATAGAGTTTTCTTGGTGTAATATTTTAGAGAAGCAGATCACCAGGTCTTACTTCTGCGTGTCATTGGGTAAGCTCATACCGCAAACCCTTAGCTTAGTTGTCAACCACACAGCGCTCGAAGGATCCCTGGTGACACAGTGGTCACGCATGGAACTGTACACCATGAGGTCAGTAGTTTGAAACAATCAACCTGTCTGAGCGAGAAGGGATGAGATTTTCTACTTCTGTAAAGAGTTGCAGTCCCAGAAACCCCCAGGGACAGCCCCCTCCCGCCTCTGTGATAGGGCGATTCTAAGTCGGAATCAACTTGATGACAGTGATTTTGAGTTTTTTTAATTTTACGTTACTCACAGACTTTTTTAAGGTTCGTGGTCAAGTGTCATTCAGGGACATTTGCACAAATGAGCTGTCGCCTCGCTCTAGCTTGACACCAGTAGACCTAGACCTAGGACGTTACTAGTAATGAATTCACAACCTTTACAATTATAATTATTGTGGGATTACCATTTTAAGTTACATGATTTCAGTTTACATTTCTTTAGGTCTCTGAAATGACAGAATTCTGGGAAGGAGACATTCTAGGGAGTATTTAAATACACCCACACTCACACCAACCGGAGTAACTACGGTAGTCGGGGTCCTTGCACACTCATCCACTCGAACAATCGTAACCACTTGAGTTTTAGACTAACAAAGAACTGCTTCCTAGAATTTTTCCTTCCCAGAATTCCATAATTTCAAATAAAGTCCTTATGGGCTATAAACTAAAGTCATTGAATTCAAAATGTGAATCCCATAGCAATTGTAATACAGAGGATTGTGGAACTGCTAATTGTAACATCCAAGTTCATCCTGGTTCAATGTCTATCCTCTTACTCGTGGTTTCATTGGGAACCTGTGATTATATCTGTACCCTGCAACACTTAGCCAATGGATTTAATCAATGCATACAATCAATTACCAAAAAATCTAGTTTAAATCCCATTTCCCATGTCACCTCCATTTTCTTCTACGTGGCAGCAGTTTATTTGTAAAGTTTATCTAAACTCTGAAGTAAGTTATTTAACTCTTCACGTTGGTGTTCCGAATGGACTCAGACTACCCTTTTGCTCTCACCGACTCAGAGATGTGGAGTTGTCTGGAGACATATGGTTGTAAATATGATTTGGTTTGGATGGATTTTACACCTTATAAAAATATGTTTGTTCTATTATTTGCTACATGAATAACTCTATTTGCTATGTATTCGGTCCACTTAAAGGTGTGTGGAACATTTAAATGATCAGACTGGAACATTTAAATGATCAGACAGAAAAGACATGACCATGAAAAAACAATTAATATGGATTGCAACCTATCAGGGAACAAAAAGAGAGAAGTAGATAAGGGAATTAAAAAAAGTATATTTCATTTAGGACACAAACATTTTTGTGTGTGTGTGTCTCATAATAACTATTTCATGAAATGTGATCTAAAGAAATGTGTGAATTAATCTCCTACCTCTGACATGTTTTTTGTGAAATCAGCTTTGTAGCTTGTGCACTTTTTCTCTTATAGCTTACTAGAATTAGCCTCTCTAGGTTTCCCACACGTAAACTGTCTGAGTGGTACTACATTGTGCAGGAAGAAAACAGAGAATATGGATTTAGGTTTATAAGTTACAACCACAATATTATCTATAAAAGTATTTGAATGAGGCCTTCCTTCAGTGAGTCCCCGAGTGCTAGCCACATTGCTGGGCTGCGCGGACTCGAGCCCTTGACCATGGTCTCCTAGTGCGATCGTGATGAGCAGTGACGGGGCTGTTCCTTCCGCTCGCCACACCCGGGCCCAGGAAGACAGCATTTGCTGCGGGCCTCCTAGGGCTGGCTTGCTGAGAAAGCAGCTTCATCTGCCAATGCTAACAAGCTGGATTTCCCTTTATTGCCACTGTAGTAAAACCAGGTAAAACACTAAAGACTGCCTGCGTTTGTGTCCCACATTCAAGACAAGAGGCCTCATGTGTTACGCCGAAGCCTAGATAACGACCCTCGGACTTCACGTCTGGATCCTTTTCAACCCTCCCCCCACTTTAAAAAAATCTACATATGATCTGTATTATTCACTTACATATTTCCTTAAATAGCTCACTTAGAAAAAAATCTTCAATGGGACTTTTTTTTTTTTTAAGGAGGAAAATGGATGTCTCTACTCTTGAGGGCATGCCCTGGGCCCACCTCAGAGGCCCCCCGCCACCCCCACCCCAGGCTACACAGGCACAACGGGGCCCCACTCCACCTCAGCCCAAGGATGATCCCTGTGAGGCAGAGGTGCTCCATGCCTCCTCCATCGGAGACGGTTTTCTCCCAACAGCCCCCACCTCTGCCACGCTTCTCTTCCCTTGGTTTCAGTGTTGCATTGCACGGCCGGGGCAGGGGAGGGGGGTGGGTTATTAGGGACATTAACAGGTTACTACAAGTCAGGATCAGAACATATTAAGGATACAGTCCTTTTGTCAGCAATGCCTCTTCTCGGCCATGCCAATAAGCATGCCTCTCTCTGGTTCTCAGCTTCTCATCCGCAAGCCTCTTGGCCTCTTTCCTGTTGCGACAAGTGTTACAAAGTTTCTTTAGTGGGGACAGGTGCCCAAAGCACACCCCATTCTGTCAGCCAGCCTCCTGCCCCGAAGACCCCCAGACGTACCCCTTGTGTGGGTTTTGTACACACTCCAGAGTACTTCTTTGCTAATGGTCATAGGATTTTCTCTCTCCCTGTTTCTGGGATGGCTCATTTCGATTCGCAGTGGAATGGCAAAACTGACCAATTCCTTCTCCTGGTGTTTCACGCATCCTATTTGTATGGCCCCGCCCAATCTTCCGATTTGTATGGCCCCGCCCAATCTTCCGTTGAGCCTTAAAAAGCCTGTGGCTAGAAGAGCCATATCAAGGGAAACCACCAAAGGGGTAAAAATTACTATCACTTGCCTTGAGATAGCTAGAAAAACAGAAGCAATAAAAATAAAGCAAGTCAGTACATTCTAACTGGACAGCTTTCTCTGTCAGATGCTCCATGTCCTAAGATTGCTAGAGATGTTTTAGCATCATTCAAGACCTGAAAACCCGAAAGACACTTGATTTGGAAACACATTTCTTCTTAAGGAACTCATTCTTAGGGACTGGGGGTCTCTCTCCCTTGGAGCATCAGCTCTGAGGGTCCCAGGTTACAAGACAGAACCTTTAGAAACAGTACAGGCACGGGCCCTCAATGGATGGCTGACTCAGCAATGTGGTTTCCAATCCACTTCTGTTATTTAGAAGAGCATTTGATAAGTGCCAGTAGATATCAAAGGAACCTGGAGGTTCAGTGTTTAAGCTCTTGGGCTAGCCTACTACCGTGTGAACCCAAAGGTGTGGCAATCATTTCCTTCAAAGACTACAGCCACGGGAAACTTAGGGGCAACCCTCTCGATGTCAGAGACTTGCTATGCGTTAGAATCGACTCTACAGAGGTGAATGTTGGTTTCATCAATATCATCCGATTATTCATTTGCTGTGCAGACAGACAGTGGGTGCACACAGAGGCAATCACTGTGCTGATCAGTGAGTTGTAGGGATTCAACTGTTACGACTTAAACGTGTAATCCAATGGAAGTATTACCCAGCAGTTTAGGACTCAGATGAAAAAGAAGAATGAATGAGAAGAAGCTATTTAAGGAAATATGTAAGTGTGCAAATTTTTTTGCTAGAGAATTTTTTTCTCTACCTTCCTTAAATGGATGAGTGAATGAATAAATCAACCAACCCAACCAAATAATCAGCTCACCATAAAGCACGAAGAAATGTGTTTATCTCAAGTCGTCACTAACGATTCTGGATTGTGGGCACCCCATTATCATGCAGCTCTGCCAAAGCCATTTGAATGTGTGTTCGTTGCTAAGATATTGAACTACTTTCAAAACCTGAAAAAAAATCATTAAAAAGCTACCACATAAAGTTATGATGCCAAAGTAATAACTTAACATGCCCATGGTTTTTGATTTGCAGAAAACTCTCATATGTATTTTTCTCGGTTGAGTGTCACGGCACTTCAAGTACAACTCATAATTTCATTTTATGAGGACAAGAAATTGAGTGTCCAAAAGGTTGCCATGCCTAATCAGTGGAAAAGTTTAGTCACACTCTTTTGGTTATTTTCTCAGCAAAACATTCTCTCATCATTGGCAATCCTTTCTCTGTCTAATCGTCTGCTCCCCAAGCAGGTCCCTTGTTATCTATCGAACACTTACTTTATGCTGCCCACCATGCTAGGTACCCAGCCCCAAACCAAACCCACTGCCATTGTGTTAATTCCGATTTATGGCAACTCTGTGTGGTTTCCCAGACTATTTACTAGAGCAGACAGACTCATCTTTCTCCCTTGGAGTGGCTGGTGGATTTGAACCACCAATCTTGTGATTGGCATTCCAACACCAAGCCCACAGCACCACCAGTAAGGACACAACAATGAATGGCGTGACCCTCGTACCATCTGCTTAACTCAGCTTGCCCAGAAAGCAGAGCCTTATGTGCAGCCCTAAAGTCTGATCCGTGGGGTCAAGAAGGAAGCGGTGGGAGGAGGAGGGGAACTCAAGGAAGCATTGTGAAGTTGAACCAGGACCCCACTCACTGCGACTCACTGCTGACTCGCCACAAGCTTTCACACTTGTGTTTCCTAGCACACTATTGTGGGGTTTGGAGAACGTTGTGGAGACAAAGGGAAATGTTTAATTTTTTTTTTCCACCATGATCTTCTATTGGTTGAAGGCTTGACTGGGAGAAATAACTTCCGTACACGTGAGGGTTGTCCAGAGGTGAGCCCCTCGGGCCCAGCATGCACTCCTTATCTCTGGGTTATCAGGGAAGCCTCAGGTGGGCGGGGAGAGGCATATGGTGTGGGCATAGGGAGGCACTGTTAGTGGGCCTTGCCGAACTCTCAGGTGGGATGCTGAACCCAGTGGGATGCTGCGGGGAGAGGCAGGGGAAGCCAAGTGTGTCTGAGGCGATGCGTGAAAGGAGCCTCGACATCATTCACTGTGAAGATTTTAACTCTCACGCTCCATGTCTCCAGTTCTCCTGGTCCCATCAGGAAACTTCAAACAGATGTCCGTTGACATTTGTAATCTTACATCCTTCCAAATCAGATGTCTTTGCTGTCTTCTCAAAATCAGCCATTCTTCATCATAGATAGCTACAAAAGATCTATTGTCACTATAAGGTAATTTCATCCCTATAATCAGATATCAAACGATACAAACCAAACTAAAGCAAACCAACCAAAACCAAAGACAAATTCATCACCATTGATTTGATTCTGACTCAGTGACCCTACTGGACTGACTAGACTTGCCCCATTGGGCTTCTCTATGAAAGCAGACTGTCGCATCTATCTCCCAGGCAGTGGCAGTGGCTCGTGGGTTGAAACAGCTGGTTAGCAGCTGAACACTTCGCCAATGGGCCGCCAGGACTCTACCCTGTGAGAGAGGAAATAGAACCACAGTGGCCGTGAATCTTGGGAGTAAAGCACAAGCCTATTCGCCTTGGTCACGAATCTTGACTAAGTGACTCCTCTGTATTAGTTTGGTGCTCACACCACCTGATAGACCATGGCTAATATCAGTCCTGCCTTGGAAACGTGCACTGAGAGCCTTGACTGCTCCTGAAAGCCACCGGAGGCTCCATCTAAGAACCTATGATTTAATTGGACTGCGGTGCAGTTGGGACATCAGGATTCAAAATATGGAGCCAATTGTGTCAGTCAGGTTTTGCACTCGCGAATCTAATAATTGTGAACAGGTTTCATTGATTTGGAGCATTAGATCCACCTGGTGCTTTTGTTAATGAAACCAAATTCGGTATTCATAGCCAGGAAATGGCTCCCAGAATTTCGGCGTGGACCCAGGAGTCTGTACACAAGTTCTCCAAATCAACGTTGCATAGAAGACTTGGACCTCACTTGCAGAAACAGGTCACCTCTTAAGGGGGTGATGGCAAAATTGGGGAAAAAATCACAGAGGATTTTTGTTCGTGGATTTGAAAAATAGTATACGGAAATATTAAGATTTATTTTTAAATGATTATTTATTTCAATGTCAGGGTCAATGAAGGATTGCGAAAGAAGAAAACTACACAAATCATTAGCAGGAGGTTAGAGACGGTTTCTGCCCGAGAGGAAGTACGGTGTCTGTTGAGCAGCTGTCCTCTGGCTCCTGCAGGACAGATGAAGAGGAAAGGCCCTAAACAGGAGCACGGGAGGTGGAGGCTCTATGCCAGGCAGGAAGCGCTGGCAGTGAGAGCGCGTAAGCCTTCATTTAGGTTATTAAGGAGACTGAAATTTTGCTCTCTGGAGGTTTTCGAAACCAGCCTAGATCCTCATCTATCTGAGCTGGCTAAGGTATTATCCTGCCCAAAGGCAGAGGGAAGAGACACAATAGCTTTTAAAGCTTTTGAATGGCTTATGATTCCTGAATTTGTAACTAACAGCAACGATACTTAAATGTGAGTGTGCGGAGCCTTCTAGAATGGTGGTGTGAGCATGTCGCAGAGCTTCTTCCTAGCCAAACAACTGCTTAACAATGAGAATCAAAAAATAGCAACAACAATATCAACAAAAAAACCCTCCATCATTTAAAATCTTTGGAAATTGTCCTAAGGGCATACAGCAGGTGGAGAAACATGAGTTCAAGAACACCTACTAATCGCAGCAAGAGTAGTAGGTCTGTGTGTCTCTGGAGGCCCTGTCTTCTCCCAGTGGCTCCAGCGTCATGTCCCACATGCTCTACTCGGGTGGAAAGGCCCAGAAGGTAGGCGCTTCCTCTCCCCCCAGGTCTCGGTATAATCACTGACTGCTGTGCACTCAGGAGGGGCTGCTTCCAGGCATCTATCGCTGCTGCCTGACCCCTCGCGTTGCAGCAGCTCCATTCAAGGTAAGCCTGGATGCAAAATGGCGTCTACATCTCTTACTTCCAACACCTACCTATAGGCTTGAAGTTCTATATCATGGGCAACAGGCTGAGAATCCAGGCCCCTCATGTCCTACTTGAGAAGTTCGACACTTGAAGGAGAAGACTAGGAAGACCGGGGCAACCAGCTCCCGCCTTACAGTACACTCTTCAAGTCGGGGGACCATTCTGGCGGAGGTAGGACACTGACGCTGCTCCCTGCTCCTGTGTAGAGTTGTGTAGATGTTCGGTCACAGGAGAAGCAGGCACGGTTGATTTTATTTGGAAAGGAGTTTGGCGAATCCCAGGCATAAGGTTGTTGTTCAAAAGGATAGTTTGTTGGAGAGCAATTCTGAGAGTTTGTTTGCTTTATGTTCCTGGTAGTCCCAAGTGAAAGAGTAGATCAGCCTTAAATTTAAGATCGAGAACCCGAGAGAGAGAGAGAAATGAATAATCATTCTGGAGTCAAAGTCAAAACGGGGGGTAGTAAACTTTGTATATGTGGACAAGGCTGCACCCACTCGGGATCAATCTGAACAGGATGTGGGTCGACTTGAACTCACTCAATACGGGGCACCTAGATCCACAAATAGAAAGTGTATGCATCACTGACATAAAGCCCAACCTCTGACCACTGACGGGACAGTAGAAGCTTTATGACCCAGGACAACTCCTTAGAATCTAGGATTAAAATTACAATCATTTGCATCTTCGGCAGCTGGAAGACTGTGCAAGCCTAAGGCTGAGCCTGCTGAGGGGTGATCATCGACAGAACGTCCCCTGATTGCAAGTGGAGCAAAACCATATTATTTTCTAAATTGGCCCAACAGTCCCAACCACCCAATGATAAAGAATAGAAATCTGGTTTTCTTAGGGGGCTTCAGCACACTCCTGGACATTAAGCGACTTGTGCTGACTTAGGGACCACCCTTAGGAAGCCTGGCTCAAGAGAACACAAAAGCCAAATCAAACTCACTGCCATAGAATTCGTTCTGACTCATGGCACCCCTATGGGACAGGGTAGAACTGCCCCCGTTGGTTTTTGAGACTGTAAATCGAAAAAGAAAGCCCTTTCTTTCTCCAGCAGTGCAGGTCGTGGTTTCTAACTACCGACCCTGTGGTGAGAGAGCCAATGGAGAACCACCAAGGAGGGAACTATTTTAGGACAGAGATCAAAGGTCTACACTACAGGGATGGTTCTGCCAAGTCAAGAAATGAATGAACAAGTGCTTAAGCAAACAACAACAATCCCAAGTGTACTGGGTGGGTGGCTTTAAACAAGAGAAATGGGTTCTCTCATGGCCCTTGAGGCTAGCAGTCTAAATTGAGAGGGTCAGCAGGTTCATACTCTCTCTGAAGACTCCGGAAGAATTCCTTTCTTGTTGCTCCTGGCTTCGTTGGATCTCAGACGCTTCTTGATGTTCCTTGGCATGTGAATATAGTTTCGTCTTCTCTTGGTATTTCTCCCCGTGTCTACTCTTTATAGGAAAGCACAGAGAGGGAATTAGGACCACCTTTGTCTGCTGTAACCACGTGTTAAGTGCCAACAAAGTCACATTTACCAGTACCATGGACAAGACTTCTAGGTATCTTTTCTCAAAACTCCAAACTCATGCCATAAAGCAGCAGTTCTCAACCTGTGGGTCATGACCCCTTGGGGGGGAGCGTGTAGAACAACCCTTTCACAGGGGTCGCCTGATTCATAACAGTAGCAAAATTACAGTTAGGAAGTATCAATGAAAGTAATTTTATGATTGGGGGTCACCACAACATGAGGAACTGCATTAAAGGGTCACGTCACTAGGAAGGTTGAGAACCACTGCCATACAGTCAATGCTGACTCCTGGCAACCACCTGTGGGTTTCTGTGGCTATCATTATTTACGGAGTAGAAAGCCCCATCGCTGTCCCATGGAGCAGCTGGTGGTTTCAAACTGTTGACCATGCAGATCAAAGCGCAACTCATAACCACTACACCACCGGGGACCTGTTGGTATCTTTTGTGGGTACATAGTGAAACCATAATGCCAACAGATAGCAGTATCTAGAATCTATATAATCTATTATCAAAAACATCCATTTCAATACTAACAACACAAATCATGAGTCATGCAAAGAAACAAGATTGTATTATACGTGTACAGGACAAATAGCAGCTGTTGAACTTCCTTTGAGGGCCACGATGTTAGCCTTAACAGTGACTGCACAAAGAACGAAAGAAACGTGTCACTAAAGTATCACTTTATTTTATCAAATAAAGAATATCAGTAAAGAAGTAAATATGAAAAAGAACAAAATAGAAAATATGAAATCGCAAAGCACTTTAAGTAAAAAAGAAAAATTTACTAGAGAGGTTTAACTGTAGATTTGAGCTGGCTGAAAAAAATGAAAAAAACTTGAGCTTATATTATTAGAGGTAATACAATCTGAAGAACAGAGAGAGGAAAATGAAGCGAAATAAAAAGATCATCACAAAGTGTGGACGCCAGTCATGCACCAACAAATGCATAATAGGAATACCCAAAGTAGAGGAGGCAGTAGAGTCTTTGAGGGAGCAATGAACTTGTCTTCATTGCAGATGGTGCTGTAACAGAAATACCGCACATGGCTATATTTAAAGAGCACCCAGTTCTCACAGTTCTGGAGGCTAATCTCCAAATCAGGTTCGCAGCCGTGTCAATTCCTTCCATGAGCAGCTGCCTTAGTTCTGGTGTCCGTCTTCCTTGTCTTGTGGATGGTGTTTACATGGCATTTGTCTTCCCCTCTGTGCGTAGCCCTCACTCTAACCTGCTCTTTTATAACTCAGAAGTGATTGGATTCAGAACCTGCTCTGCATAAGAATAAACTAATTAACATAACAAAACCATCCTTGGCAAAAGGGCCTAGAATTCCACAGGGGTTAGGATTCTAACACATTTTAAGGGATTACAATTAAACGTACTGCATACTTTCTTATTAGTAACAATGGAGTCCACAAAAGAAGTGGGTTGACATATTCCAAATGTGAAGGTGCAATTTGGGACTGGCACTTGTGGGAGCATTATTCCCCAATGACTTCCTATTATCTATTTGCTATTTGCTTTTTCTTCAATTGCTTCATTATTCCCTACTCAGGTATCCTCCTGGTGCTTTCTGAATTGGTGTGAGGAAGGTTTACAATTAGTACAAATTTATAAACATTTTCAAAAGTAATTTTGGACCTTCCATGACTCCTGTGATTAAATATGTATCTATGATTCTTATCTAAATAAAAGATTCTTGGTTTTTAGTTGTGAGATTGCTGTTGTTATTTGCTTTGTATCAACTCCTGCTTTTTGTTACGGTATTCCCTGGGGTGTTGGGTGGTGTTTTCCCCACCTCCTCAGACTATATGGCTCATCGAGCCTTCTGCCTCTAGATGAGTACATGAGAGTAGCATGATCATTTTTATTCCTCTGATAAATTAGTCCAGAAACCACTGAAACAAACAAACAAAAAATAAACTTGCCGCCAGCAAGTCGCTTCTGGCTCATAGCAGCCCTATATAGGGCTTCTGAGACTGTAAAGCTGTACAGGAGCAGGCAGCCATATCAGGCTCCCTTTGAGTGTGTGTTAAGTTGGTTTCTCTAAAGAAGCAAACCCATGATTCTTGTATGTGTTCTTTATGGAAAGAGATTTATATCAAGAAATGGCTTACACGGTTATGAAAATAGGTAAGTCCAATCCTGTTCAAATCGGGCTTTTCCTGAATCATAGAAGCTGATGAACAGGAAGCAGTGTGACAGCAGAAGGCACAGGCTGGTGGATGCAGAGGTCTGATGTTGGCTGAATCAATCCACAATGGTGGCTCCTGGGATTGGTGAATGATGCAACAGGAGATTGAAGAACCAGATCCAAAATCCAGCTAAGGCAGAAGGACCAAAGAAGATTGAACTCTGCTTGGTCTCTCTTTCTTTTATGCAGAAAGGCTTATGTCACCAGGAGGTATCATCAGGCTTTGACCCAATTGATAGGTTGGGCTCTGCCCCTGTTTCTACTCTTACCCAGGAGTACCTAGCTGACATAATCCCTAGCTATCACACAGGGTCTGGTGGGTTTGAACCACTGACCTTGAGGTTAGCAGTCCCATGCTTACCTGGCAGTGCCACTTCCAAAAGAAACTCAAACTCACTGCCACCAAATCAGTTCTGAAGAATACAATCGCCTCTGTGGGTTTCTTAGGCTGTAAATCTTTACAGGAACAGTGAACTCCAACTTTTTCTTATAGAACATCTGGTGGACTCGAACTACTGTCCTTGTGGTTGGCAGCTCAGGGTATATGCAACCCACTACACTATGCCAGCTGCTGGGAACACCCTTAGGGCTCCAAAGTCAGTTCAAGGAGGGGCACACAGCCCAAGCGGTGCTAGTGAGGTGCAATTCTGGGACTTGGGCTAGCAAAATTGGAAATAAGGAGGTGTTGTTTCATTAGGGTTACACAGTTGGTAAGATCCTCTACGAGACCTCTTTAGAGTGTTGAAAAGAAAGGATTTTATTTTGAGGACTAAGGTGCACCTGACCCAAGCCATAATATTTTCAATTGAAGGAAGACGAAAGAAAAATTGATGCATTTGAACGCTGGTATTGGCTAAGATTATTGAAAGTACCATGGGTTGCCAGAAGTCCAAACGCAGCTGTCTTGGAAGAAGGGCCCCAGGCTGCTCCTTAGAGGCCAGGATAGGCAGAGTTTGCCTCATGTACAAACGAACAATTGTGAGCATGGCGTAGGACTGGGCAGAGTCTGGTTCTGGTGTTATGTGGGATCCTTATGAGTTCGAACGGATTGGATGGCACCTAACAATAACAACAACACTAACCCTGGCACTCGCTTGGGGTCTCAAGAGGACAGAGCCTCTCTGAGACGGAGACAGACACAGGGCAAAAAGCACTGCGAGAATGGAGACAGAAATCCATTTATCTGAGCTGTGCCTGAAGCTGTCACCCCACCTTTGACTACACGACACTCAATCCCTTTGCCACTTACTGAGTCTGAGGTGGGGTTCTGCTAGTCAGTACTAGAAAAGTCAATGAATAACTACATACTTACTCTTCCTTACCCTTTCAAATATTGTCTGAGTCTTTACAACTGATAACACGCTTTCTATAAGAGATAAAATAGGAACGGGTACACAGTGACTTAGAGGTAGCTTAAAATAGTGTCTTAGAAAGTCAGTTTCTCTCGTACACTTTTTGGGGTTTAAAAGCAGAATGAACTCTAACAGTCAATTCAAGAAACGGATGCCCATTTGTGCTGGACCACGCCCAGCAGGTGATGCTCATCTAAGTGTGGATACAGGTATCATCAGAGTGCCTATTTCTTGCTAACCATCTAGGCTTGAAGAGGTGACTGGGGTTAGAGGTGAAGGCAGGGGAGGCAGAGGTGATTAGCAAGCAAACCCTGAACATTAACTCAGGGCCTTGTTGAGCTATGTAGGACATACTAAAAGATCCAAGGAGGCCACATTTAAAAATAGCATGATGAAATTAGTGCACTGCAGTCTGCCCTGAGGAGCAGACATGACCTGACTTGATGAAGCTTCACATACAAAATGGATTTTATTTTTAGGGCATGCTATCTGGGATAACAAAGGCTCAGCTGATAGGAAGGTGGTGGGATAGTTTGTCTTAGTGGCTGGCACTTACGCTCGAAAAGAACAAAATAGCATATTTAAACTGTCAGGCCCTAATTGTTTCATTAGACGGTGGTAGTCTTTGACAAAAGGAGCCGGCTAGCTGCTGGAAGCAAGAGTGATGAGCAGTAATTCGGGAGGGCGCTGGGGCACTGCACTCGTTACCTCTCCCCCTTTGTTTCTTCCCGGCTCCTCTCCGTTACAAGGGGAAGTCTCATTTTCTAATGTAATGACTGCTATTAAAATCAGTTAAAAGCCTTTCATGAGCTCTGTGGTATATCTTCTACATATTTTTAGATATGAATGAACCACGGAGGCAAGTTCTAGCATTTGTATTCATCTATTGGGTCTCCAGCATCCAGTTTAATATCAATTAGAGTAATGACAGATATTTATTTAGGACTTTGAACCCAGCAGGATCTGAAAGTGATTTACACATTTTATACATTATGGATGAAGTGTTTTATTTACCACAGACATGCAGCCCCTCACTTTCGATGGGGAATACCCACCCGTGCAACCGCCAGCTCCCTCTGCTACGTGGAAGGTGGGCACCGCTTGCCTGACAGAAACGAAGCAGGGCCTTCTCTTGGCAGGTAGAACTCGGCTTCACATCTTGACTGGGCACCAGAGAGGATGCCGGGGTTAGGCATTTATGGTAAATAAAGCACTTTCCACATATTAATTTTATAAAACATTTCTGCTGTTCCCTCGAAGGCTACACATCTGTGAGGTATTGGGAGAGACGGAGTGGGGGCAGGAAGAGGGGGGAGATGCTGATTTACTTCTTGCTGCTTAGTGGAATAGAGACCCACAGCATGTTTTCCATTTACACACATTTAAGAATTTAAAGGCTGCTTAGAATGAGAGGTGGTTATATTTCATCAAGAGACATCATAAAAGCTTTCTCCACTTTGAAACACAAAAAATCAGATCCCATAGATAGTTATTTTTTCTCAGGTACAAGGAACCAAATGGGATTAATGTCTTTTTCAAGGGCCAGGGCCTGCCTTTCCCCAGCCCGAGAGGACTCCCCGAGCAAGCCTCCCGGCCACCCCAGACCTCTGTTCCTGGCAGCGAGGGAGGGAGACTCACCCCCTGGGTGGGCTGCTTGCACCTCTGCTTCAGAGGCTGCCCCTCTAAGTTCAGAGAGCTGATTTATCTTTGATTCGGGTCTTTCAATTAGCCTTGTTTTAAATCGTCTATCTTTTTCCAAGGGCAGATTTGCTTTTCGCCAAGCCAAGCAGTGCCCGCTGTATATAAATTTCAGCTGAGTTGTTTTCCAGATTCAAGGGTCTGAGGGGAAGCCTTGCTTTATCATCGTGCAGGCTGCTCTGGGGCAAGTTCGCCCTCGTCAGACACAGGGCGTCAGCCTGTAAGTTCTATCCACTTTATTGGGTTCTCTTCAGTATCATGAAACAGTGACATTATCTCAGAGCTGCTTGTCAGTTAAAACCGCTTTGCCCCAACTTAGCTGCGGGGAGGGGAGCGGTCTTAGTCATTGGAAAAACAAAACAAAACGAACAGAAACCCAAACTCTCTGCCATCGAGAAGACTCCGACCCATGGCCCCATTCAACGAGTCGAGCTCGGGAGGAAAACGCCAAATGGACAGTGTGCTCAGCGGACAAGGCCTCCTTGAGCTCAACTGGAAGCTGAAGGGGAGGGTCGTCCTGATGGCCCCATCCAGAAGACAGCCACAAAGCAACCACGAAGGCCGGGGCACCGCGGGCCTTGTCCTCTTACACACAAGCAGATGAAAATGGGATTGATGTTGTTAGATAGGAGCAAGGCTCACTTCCAAACTCAGTGCCACCGAGTCGCTTGTGACCCTGTAGGATGGGGTAGAACTGCCCCTGTGAGTTTCCAAGACTGTAACTCCTATGGGTGTAGAAAGCCCCATTGTTCTCCGGAGGAGGAGCTGGTGGTTTTGAACTGCTGACCTTGCGTTTAGCAGCTGAACGTATAACCACTATGCCATTGGCTCTGCCACCACCCTACCAGGGAGTGGTAAAACACAGTGTCAGCCAAGTCTTTCTCTCTACCAGAGTGGACAGGCCATTAGGCTGCTGTTTTTAGCAAGTGTTGACACAAGGATTTGTCCTGACTTGTAGGAATACACTCCATGTATTCCACAAAAAATTTATGGCTATCATGGCAATTTGGACTCACAATAGTCCTCTGGACAGAGTACATCTGCTCACTTAAGTTTTCCAGCGCTGTAAATCGTCGTGAGACCAGAACAGAGACATGCTTCTTTTCCCCGTGGCATGACTGGCGTAAGGCACCACACTCCCAGCTCTGCTCCACATTCCACAGAGACGAGGAGTGCTTGGATGGGCATGGGACCCCTGCCATTGAGACTGTAAAGGAAATGAAAGTACAAAGTCTCATTTTCACATGTTGATTGAGTCCGACCCAGGTAAGACTACACTCCCGTGGTCTGATGTGGGAGTCAGGCCTTCCAGGTGATACACAACCTCAGCAACAACACACCCGCTAGGGCTAATTACTCCTTTCCTCGTATCCATAACTTTCCCACGAAATATGAGTGGATGAAGGAGGAAAAGATTAACTTAATGATTACAAAATGTTTTTAGCTCTGAAAGTAAATCTAGAAATTGAATAATTGCATATATTCCCAGTCTGCTTCTTTGTTTTCCTAAATGCAAACAAATAGCCTGGAAACCTGGGAGCTATAGTCTGCGACAGGGCTATGGACATTTAAGCAGATTGCCTCACCTAAACTAGAATGAAAATGTATGGCAATGAATTTCTTCCAGGTCTGCCTAGAACTACACTATTGATGAAAGTTGTCATCTGCAGGCTAATTAGTCCACTTAGCTTTTCCGTATTTTTATTCCCTCTGAGAAATTAGCATGCATGCGGTTTCCCTGGATTATTCCATTATGTACATTAATTGATCAAATGTTAAATAGTCCTTCAGATAGCAGGTTCTCCAAGTTTAAGGTGTTATTTTCAAGCCATTACTAATAACTCCTATTCGTGTAGAATTGTCAAATTATGCGTTTGGCTCTTTTGAGCCAAGAACCAGTGGTGGTCGCATAGTAGCAAGAGCCAATGGTGCTGAAGGAAGAAGTTAAAACTTCACTGAGTGAATTAGCCCCGAGCAAGGCTCCAGGAATTGACAAAATCCCCAGTGAAATGTGTCAGAAAACCGGGGAAGCACTGAAAGCACCTATGCTCATCAGTGCCAGAATTTTTGGAAGTCAGCTACTTGGTCAGTTGACCGGAAGAGATCCCTATTTGTGCCCATTCCAAAGAAAGGTGACCCAAAAGAATGCTCAAACCACAGAGGGATGTTGATATCACACACAAGTAAAATGTTGCTGAAGATCCAACAACAGTTGTAGCAGCACAATGACAGGAAACTGCCGGAACTTCAGGCTGGATTCAGAAGAGGAGGTGGAAGAAGGGATATCACTTCTGATGTCAGATGGATTTTAGCTCAAAGCAGAAAATACCAGTGTGGGGGACCAGCCTCCATAACCAATAGGGTCTTAAGGAATAGTTATATAATTGAAAAGGAAAATTATAGAGACAACAGATAGGGCATGCAAGGGCTCACCTCTTCCCTGGAGTCTGGAACCAGAGAGAGTGAGTTTATTCTGTAACAGGCGTATATAATCATTGCGCATGCAAGCCACGTCATACACATATACATAATAGGAAGGGCATGCACTAGAGGCATATGCATAATAAGAAGGGGAGGTGTTAGGGACTTACACATGACAGGAACACATATATATATAACAGGATGGGCAGATCCTAGAGTTAAGAGAGTGACTTCACCTTGACCACCCCCGAGCGGACTTGACCTTAGGTATTCCTGAGCTCTTCTCCAGGGGCACAACCTGTGACCAGTATCAGGAGTGGGCTGTACTTAGGGTAGGGCCGACAATAGGGGCTGACTGTTCTTAAAGGCAGACAACCTTTAGGCAGATAACTTTCAAGCTTGTAGTAAGCAACCCTAAGCTTGGAAGAAGCATCTTAAAATTGGCATTAATTATTATGGGGGGACATTGTGGGGAATAAGTTTTAGGACAATGTGACTGGGATTCATCTCCGATGCGTGAGTGTGAAGGTCTCCCTCCACCAGAGTGTCAGCCTCCCAGACTCCTTAAACATGAGCAGAGAGAATTTGTCTGAATACACTCTTCTTGGTCTTCAGTTTCCCACATACCAGAAAGATGTTTACTTGTGTTTCACTGACTATACAAAGACATTTGACTGTGAGGACCATAATAAACTGTGGATAACCTGGAGAAAACTGAGAATTCCAAAACACTTCATTGTGCTCATTTGGAACTTTTACACGGATCAAGAGGCAGTTGTGATTACAGAACAGGGAAATATTGCATGGTTTAAAATCAGGAAAGGTGTGGGTCAAGGTTGGGCCCTCCTACCATACTTGTTTAAGATATATGCTGAGCATATCATCAGAGAAGTTGGCTTATATGAAGAAGACTGTCATCAGGATGAGAGGAAGGCTTATGAACAACCTGCACTACGCAGATGACACAACCTTGCTTGCCGAAAGCGAGGAGAAATTGAAGCACTTGCTGATGAAGATCAATGACGGTACCCTTCAGTATGGATGACAACTCAATGTAAAGAAACCAAAATCTTCATAACTGGTCAACTAGTTAACATCATGGTAAAGGGAAAAACCGTTGAACTTGTCAAAGGTTTTGTCTTGCTTGCATCCACAATCAATACACATGGAAGCAGCAGTCGGGTTCAAAAGATGCATTGCATTAGGTAAATCTGCTGCACGGAACCTCTACAGTCTTGAAGGGCAAGAACATTACTGGGCCTGCCTCAAGCCACGGTATTGTCTGCTGCGTCATCTGCATGTGAAAGTTGGACACGGAATAAGGAAGACTGAAGAGGATTCGATGCATTTGAATTGTGGCGCTTGGGAAGAATGTCGAGAGGACCATGGACTG
This sequence comes from Tenrec ecaudatus, assembly GCF_050624435.1. NCBI lineage: Eukaryota > Metazoa > Chordata > Mammalia > Afrosoricida > Tenrecidae > Tenrec > Tenrec ecaudatus. The sequence continues at coordinate 108,475,419 of NC_134531.1, read as the reverse complement.
CTAAAAGGACAAACAAAACTCTCTTGGAAGAAGTACGGACAGGATGGCAGACTTCATCTTACATCCAGTGGACAGATTCTCAGTCGAGACCAGTCCGGGAGAAGGACCTCACCTTCGGTAGCGTGGGATGGATTAACCAGAGACTGCAGCAAGCGCCCGGGCATGGGAACAGTGGGAAGAGGGACCGTGCAGTGTTCCGTTCTGCTGTGCATGGGGTCTCCAACTCGGTGGCACCTAACAAGTACAACAACAACAATCTTGGCTACAAGCAGCCGTTGAGGAACAAATGGTGTATTGCAATGGGCAGATCAGTTGTAAAAGACTTCTTTCAACTAGTGAAAAGCAAAGCTAATACTTTGACATGAATGTTACCCCAGGCATGATTTTCCTGCCTCGGATGCATGAGGAAGCTGAACAGTGAATCAAACAGACCAAAGGAGAAGTGGTGCTTTGAATTATGTACCGGCAGAGAATGTTGACTATGCCAGGGACTGCCAGAGGAATGAACAATTCCAGTGGAGAGACAAGCCAGAATGCTCCTTAGAAGTGATCGTACTTGGTGCAGTAGGGGGTCGGCCCCAAAGAGGAAGACCCTCTCAATGGTATAGATTGACACAGTGGCTGCAACATTGGGGCCAAACACAGCAAGGGATGTGAGGATGGAGCAGGAAATGAGCAGTGCTCTCTTCTGTTTTACAAGGGGCTGCTCTGAGTTGAAAGTCAATGGCACATTACAACCACCACAACTACCTCTCCTATACATTGAATCAGGAACCTACCATTATCAGCTCATTTGATAGGCTTCATGAAAATGCACACTGGAAGTATAAAATGATGGGGGCTGCACGTGAACTTGAAAGCATCTAACAGTGGAGCAGGAGGCAGCACCCACCGAAGTTAACCAGACAGCTAGTTATTGACAGAACTGGCCTCCATTTATCCATTTTTAGCTGGAGATTAAAGAAAAAGTCATATCGGAATGTCAGCTTTAAAAGGTATCAATTATCTTAGTGGTTTTTTGTTGCTGCTGCTATTTTTGAGACTGATTTCTTCATAAGCCACCTCAGAGTTTCATTAGGAAAAATAGTGGTCAGAAACAGTAATCACAGTCTTATGGTACTTCTTGAATCTAATCTTTTAGAAATATTCAAATAAAGAGCCCAAATGTAGGCCCCAGTGTGGGCGCAGCATAGTGCAAGAATGCGCCTCCCGCAAGAGATTCTCTCCGTTGGCCCAGCCCTGAGCCTTCCCGAAGAGTGTGACTGCCGCAGGATCTCCGAGGTGCCCTGCGACCTGTGGGTCTAGGATTCCATGATAAAGTATGTGGGGACATGCTATTTGCCATATGTTTAACTTATGGGTAATATATAATTACTCATTCCTCTCCAACTGCCTGCCTTTCACCCGCTAAATCTCCCAGTGGCACTTTCCTTCTCCTTCACCCATATTTTATTCCTGTTGGCATTTAATAAAAGTTAAGCAAGTTTGCCAGAGTTGGAAAACCCAATGTATATTTTTAAGTTCAACTTTTGATTTAGCTATACATAGCAAAACTAACTCCAATTCCATGGTTTCTAGGCTGAATGACCAGTTACACTGGTTACACTCTTCCCATTGTGTCAACGTCCTCATGATTTCTGCTCTTGTTGTTTCAAAGGGCTAGTTCTAATCCAACTGATAGGGCCACCCCTCTGCATTGAAATCTACTCGATGGCAGTGACTTTGTTATTTTGGGGGGTTTCAGACTAATATAAAGATAAGCTATAATAGAGTGTTTGAAATCGAGGGAAAAATAAAATCTGGTCTCTCTGATATATGGTATTGATGAATACTAGTAAGAAAGGATATTCCGAAAATATGGTTTGCATGGGCATGATCAACTGAAGCTTAAAAAATCTTGATGTAGATGAAGTGATGATAATCTCAGAGGAGAGATGCATCTCATTTTTAAAAAGTTCTCTGGAACTATTCTAGTAAGGAAAAAATTGGTGCAAATGAATAATGTATTTGTGCCCATTCAGAGATAGCTGACCAAACAGAGGGAAGAAATTATATAGAAATATTATTAATATCACATGCAAGTGAATTTTAGTGAAGATGATTAAAAGTCTGTTGGAAGATGTTAGAAATCCCAGGCAGATTCACAGAGGAAGTGGCATAAGAGCTAGCATTGATTTCAGGTGGATCTTGGCTGAAAATAGAGAATAACAGAAAGATGTTTACTTGCATTTCAATGAGTGAGGGGATTCCTACGAAGCTGTCTGTTATGTGTGGATTCCTAGGAAGCTCTCTGTCATGTTGCAAAGAAGGGACGTCTAGAACATTTCCTTTTGCTCATGTGGAAACTGTACATAGACCAAGAGGCAGTTGTTTGAACAGAGCAAAGGGATTTGGCTTGGTTTAAAATCAGGAGAGGTGCGCACCAGGCTTATATCTTTCCACTATATTTCTTTACCACCACTTCTCCGTCAACTTGCGGCTCTGTGGGCTTGTGGGCTGCTCTGACGCTGTAAGCAATATTTCCAATGACAGCAGGGTCACTCTAAGAGAAAGGGTTTCAGCAGAGCTTGCGAGCTGAGAACAGGCTACTGAAAATGCTGCCAACCTCACAGGACTTGGCTGCTGAAAACGCAATGCTGGGCATTGAAATATTGGCAAATCCCAGAGGCCTAATCGATAGAAGCAGAACCTTGTCAGAGGTAGTACTAGATGAGCCCCTTAGGTCAGAGGGCAATACAAATATAACCGTAACAGAACTCTTCTCAAAGTACTGTTGGCTGTAACGATGTGAGTGGAGTAAAGCGTGCGGGAAGGAAGCCTTCAGGACCTCCATCTGCTGATGGGGCATGATTGAAGATGAGAAGAAAGAGCTGTAAACATCTATTAATAATGGGAACTTGGAATGCATGACACACGGATCTAGGAACATTGGAAGCCATCAAAAATGAAATGGAACACATACAGATGGATATCCTCGATGTTAGTGAGCTCAGATGGACGGCACTGGACATTTTGAGTCAGACAATCATGGTTTACTGTGCTGGGGATGACCCGGTCCGGAGGAAGAACAGTGCAGTCATGGTAAAACAAAGGCCATCAAGATCTGTTGTGAAGCACAGTGTTTCCTTCTATAGGATTGCACCCCTCCTCCTGCAAGGAAATTCCCTCCGTGCTGCCACAGCTTCGGAACCTGCAGTTGTGAGGTGCCATCTAGTCAGCTCCGCATGGTGACCCGTGAAAAACAGAAGGAAGCACTGCCGGTCCTGCACCCTCCTCACGATTGTCCCTCTGCCTGAGCCCATTGCAGCCACTGTGCCAATCCACCTTAAAAGCTAGTGATGAAGAAATTGAAGAATTCTACCAACTTCTCCCATCTGATCAATGGTGCAAGCAAGACGCATTGATCATTAGTGTCCATTGGAATGCAAGACCTGGAAACCAAGAGGAAGGAAGAGTGGTTGGAAAAGATGGTCTTGGGGCTAGAAATGAAGGTTGAGATCCGTGATAGGATGCTGCAAGGTCAATGACTTGTTCACAGCAAGCACTTTTCTCAACAGCACACAAGGCAACGCTACACGTGGACTTCTCCAGATGGAATACTCAGAAATCCTGCTGGTCACGCCTCTGGAAAGAGCAGAGAGTGGTTGAAAGGTGCCATGAAGTCGGTCTGACCCACAGCAACCTGCTGCCCAGCAGAACGAAACACTGCCCACGTGTGCACGAACTCACGAACGTGCCTGTGCCCTGAGCTCGTTGCTGCAGCCACTGTGACTCCTTGAGGGCCTTCCGCCCCTCCGCTGCCCCTCCACTTCATCAAACACGTTGTCCTTCTCCAGGGCCTGGCCTCTCCTGAGAACATGTCCACAGCATGGAAGATGAGGTCTGGCCATCCTTGTCCCTAAGGAGCATTCTGTCTGTGCTTCTTTCCAAAGAGATTTGTCTGTCCTTTCAATATTCTATCCCGGCACTACAATTCAAATGCAGTGGTGGTTCTTCAAGGTTCCCGATTCAACGTCCAACTTCCACAACATAGGAGGTGGTTGAAAATCCATAGCTTGGGTCATGCACACCTTAGTTCTCACAGTAGCATCATTGCTCTTCCATACTCTAACTTGGTCTTGTGCAGCAGATTGACCCAGTGCAGTATGTCTTTGATCTCTTGACTGCTATCTCCACTGACTGTGGATCCAAGGAAGAAAAACTCCCTGAGAAGTTCAGCCTTTCCTCCATTTATCATGATGGAGGTCCAGTTGTGGGGATTTGGGTTTTCTTTGAAATTAGTTGTAATCCATAATGAGGGCTGCCATCCGTGATCTTCTTCAGCAAGTGCGTCAAATCCTCTTCACTTTCAGCAAGCCAGTTGTGTCATCTGCTTACCTCGAGTTGTTAACAAGCCTGCTTTCAATCTTGATGCCACATTTTTTTCTTATATTCTCCAGCTTCCGTGATTATTTGCTCAGCATACTGATTGAACAAATATGGTGAGAGGATACAAACCTAATATACACGTTTCCTGAATTTGAAATCATGCAGTATTAACTTGTTCTGTTTCACAGCTGCTCCTTGGTCCATGTACAAGTCCCTCATGAACACAGTGAAGTGATCTGGAATTCCCATTTTCTCAAGGCTATCCTTAGTTTATTATGATCCACACAGACGGATGACTTTCTGTATTCAATGAACTACGAGTCAACATTTTTCTGGCATGCCTTCTTCGAGCCAAGGTCCATCTGACCTCAGCAATGATAACCGCTTTTGAATCTGCCCCGAACCGCTGGCAGTTCCCTGTCCATGTACTCCTGCAACTGTTGTTGGATGGCATTCGACACACTGTACTTGCATGTGGTATCAGTAATTTTGTTCTCCAGTGTGTCCATGTTGCTGGATCACCTTTCTTTGGAATGGCACAAATATGGATCTCTCCTAGTCAGTTGGCCAAGCAGCTGTCTCCCAAATGGCCTGGAGAGGAGGGAGTGTTTGCAGTGCTTCATCAGCTTGTGGCAACATTTAATTCCTGTGTATTCCATCTTTCAAGGGCCACGTGTGTAGTGTTTGTTTTTGAAAAACACTATTTACAATGAATAAGTCATGTTGGCCTTGGAAAATTCTGTCATGTGATCTCCAGCTTTATTTTTATTATCAAGGTCATATTTTCTAACTCTCATCTTTTTTCTTTGTTTCTAGTTTTCACATTCCAATCCCCTGTAGTATCAATGAATGTTGATTGCATATTTGATCAATTCAAGATTGTAGAAGTTGGTAAAATAATTTTTAATTATCTCATTTTTGGCATATATGAGATGGTACTCCCAAGAAACAGGATCCCCCCCAACTGTGTATTTAATTTTTTTTACAAAGCAACCTTTTTTTTCTTTTTCATTTTTACCTTCAAAGTACTCTCCATTACACTTAATACATTTGTCAAATCTGTGATTCTATTCAGATTCTGTTTGGATAGCTGACAGCACCTCCCTCATTTTCTTTCTTCAAGTCTTCTATGTCATCAAATCACTATCCTTTCATGTCCCTCTGCATTCGTGAAAACACAAAGAAGTTGCATGGAACGAGGTCAGGTGAGTAAGGTGTGTGGGGCAAGAGATGCATGCTGGTTTTTTTTGGCCAAAACTTGCACACTGAGATGGCTGAGTGAGCAGGTGCATTGTCGCGGTTACAAAACCAGTCCCCTGTCTGCCATAAATCAGGCCTTTTTTATCACACACTGTTACATAATCTTTGCAGAACCTCTAAATAGAAAGCTTGATTCACAGTCTGACCTGGTGGAACAAACTCAAAATGCACTAAGAGTCAATATTTTTGTCCTTTCGGGACGTTGACTGGACATTCAGAATGAGGTTTATCATCAATTGACATTCCACCTTTTCTGAAATGAGAAACCCACTCATGCACTTGAGTTTTCCCCATAGTGCTGTTCTTGTAAGCTGTGCAGGAAACCAAATTTCACAGCCGCACGCTGTTCTCTTAAATCAGCCATCACAAAAGATGAGGTTAGAGCAAAACTGCTTTTACAAAAAAATTCACTGTGATCAGAGAGGACCTTCCCGGGGCGATGACACTGGGCGCACTAACTCAGAGCTAGTTGCTCAATGCTCCCTAGTGGGGAAAAATGCATACTACATCCCCTCATATATAAACATAAATATAAATTATAAAGTAATACAATTTTTAACATGGATATTTTATCATGTATTTTCAATCTCTAAGAGTAGAGAACATCTAAGGAGGAAAATGTGTAGGACTAAGGCAAGTTCAGTGACTAAAGCGCAAGTTAAAAATTTCCTATGATGGATGAAACCCGGGGTAGGGTTATGAAATCCAATTTTGTTTTAATCTTGTTTCATGCTGCATGCTGCTCGCTCCATGTTTGCATGGACATTTTGGGTCTTATATCAGATTATATTTTCAGGGACTGAGAACACATCAACATTTCTGATAGTCAATCAAAACTTGAGAACATAGCAAAACACAGGTGTTGTAAATTCTTTCAAGCTCCATGCCAAATGGAAGGTATTTCCCATACCTGATGATGTACACTAACACAAATTGCTTTAAGCACATTATAGAAAGAAACTTAGTTCAGTGGCAGAGATCGCTTCCAAACACAGAGGATGAGCAACATTGCATCTAATTAACAAGAAATCTAGGCGAGATTCTGAAGTTTAGGTAATAGCTTTATTTATTTTTATTGTCTTTTTTATGAGGAGTCTTTGGAAAATCTCATGTTCCATGATCTGATATTTATAGACAGTTAGTTCAGTCTTTGAAGATGAGCTACACTCATGAAGCAGCCATGACTCATCCGGGTACTTATGACTACATGATGCTCATTTGTAAAGTTCAAATCTTTACAGCCTTGTGGACACACCTTTTTTGACAAGCCCGAGGTGCCTGGACTTGGTAGGGATGTATGTGTCACTACAGGCTCACAAATGAGCATGCTCTTCCTTTTACCAGACGGACCTCAGTGTCTCTGGCTCTATAAGGCAGTCTGTCTGCTTTGAATATTAATCATGTTGGTTTTAAACGTGGGAGTCTTAACAGAGAAGCTTCCCACTCCTCAACAATAACAAACAATTTAACTTTGTGTTTAGCAACTTGTCAACTACTCCGTCTCTGTCAGAGCTATCTCTTTGGTGATTATATCTCAATCATGGTCAGACCAGTTTGCAATATGCATTATAGAGAAATGAGGTGCTCATAAAACAACTTCATAGCATTTCTTAATGCTAAGGGAAAAAGTAAGGAGGAAAGAGAGAAGAGAGAAAGGAGAAAAACAGAGCAGCAATTAAAGCTAATAATTATTGAGTCCTATCTAGGTGCCAGAAGCTTCTTAGATCTTCATTTGGATGACTCATTTAATTCTCACAGCAATTCTGTGAGGTGACTATTATTGTTCTTATTTCATGATGAAGAAAGGGAGGCTCCACAAACGTGGACAAATTCAAGATCTGAACCCAGGTAGTGTGACATTCGGGTCTCGCCCTGAAGCCTACATGGCAGAATTTCTCACTGCATAACAATTGTCGATGGATCTTTGAAAAGAGTACTTTAATTCTTGAAGTAGTCAAGACTAAAAATATAATGGGTTTTGAAATGTCTACCTATTTAATCAGAGTTCCATAAGATGTTCAAATACTCTATTGAATGTTGAAGAATTTCACCAGTCATTTGGTTTTGTGTCCATGAAATGAGCTGTTTGGTTGGTTGATGGCTGGTAGAAGGAACTGACAGACTCTTTTTGCAAAATGTGGAGACAATGAGTGCCATTTAGACCTCATAATATTTAGGAAATACATCTTTCCTGGTCCCAGTTGATTTCTTTTCATAACCATCTGACTCTTAATCACTCTCCTAATTTTATTTTAGATTTTCATGCACTATGCTCAGCTTTTATAAATGTCAAAGCATTAGCCAGCAAATACTGAGTAAATGCTCACTTCCTTTTCTGATGTGCATGTCAAAAGAATAGCGTTTTACTGAAGCTGGTTGTTAGAATTAGTCATTCAGCCAAAACTAATGGATAGAGTATGTATATAAGGTGAATGTTTTATCTGTAAAACATGAAAAAAGGTTTGCTTTTGGTCATCCATCTCTGGTCATATGAGGTTAATGGTAAAATTAGAAAGTTATCATTGTCTTCTGTATAAAATCATTTTCAGGCATTACTATTTGAGTATGATCTCAGTCGTGGAAGGTAGTCACGGTATTGCTAATCAGCATCCAAGTTTTATTTTGGTCAAACCACCCTCTCCCATTTTCAGCTCATGTGCATCTAAGAGGCTGCATTGGTAGTTCTAAGGGTCGACATGTGACTTAAGCCTCAGCCTATCATCACGTCCCATTCTTTTAATATTTGTAAATGACTCAAGTCAGCCCACTAGAATTTTGAAGACAACTTGGATTTTTGAAGATGTAACGATGGTAGCATCTGGCAGCCAATTGAGAATAGAGTCAATATGAGGACACCCTGTTGAGCAATGGAGAGAAAGACAAACAACAGTAAACACCCTTCTCCACCCTAAATAGTACCCCTGAGTAAAAAGAATTCACTTGAGTCAATACTTGCTTGAATCCAGAAAACCTGTTCTGCAATTCTGTTCTATAGATTTTTTTAAAGAAAATTTGAATTGGTATTTCAGTGATTTGCAATTTAAACAATGAAAAAGAAGAAATGAAAAAAGGAAACAAAGCCCCCCAAATCCTAAATAAACATGGTCTTTATGAGCTGATGAAATGATGTGCTATCATTGTAGTTCAGTGGTAGGAATCTTAATTTCCATGTGGGGAGCCAGGCCTCCATCTCAGACCACATACAGCTCCTATAAGCCATGACACGGCTGGCTGTCAGTAGAAACTTCGGGCTCCTATAATGTTGGCCAGGTTTCAGGAGAGTGTCCAGGTAAAGTCAGACTAGGAAGAAAGACCTGGCAAGATCCTTCCAAAATATTAGCCAATGAAAACTCTGTAGATCGCCCTTAGCTAGTCCCATTGTGACTAGGAGGGCCTGCTACCTTTCTTCAGGGACACCCCTATAGCAGCTAACGATAACAACAGCATCGTGCTATGAAGATGTTTAGGTTAGATATGATTTTTAAAAGCCATCCTGGTCAATGTTTTTTAAAGAAAACATTTTAGCAGATTCTATTCAAACCTAGGGAATGTCACTTGCTAAGGGGCTGCAGTATCCTTGATGGAACCTGCTGTAGTGGTAGTCCTGAAAGGCAATGTTGGTCCTATGTGACTTCGGCCCCTGCCACTTCTTTTAGGGATGTGGCCAAAGTCGAGTCAATGTAGAGGCTGAGCTGAACCAAATGATTTCTCTCATTTGAGAATTTGAACTGGAACGGAATCATAGCCAGGCAATGGTTAACATTTGAACTCCAGGTCATGTGGCGTACGATGGTAATTTTCAGTGGTGTACATATTGACTCATAAGCCGAAGATGCCAGTCTGGAGAAAGAAATGGAAGACTGCAATTAAAAAGCAGAAAGGAACTTGGGCCTACAATAAATAAGAAGTTACTTAACTTTGACTTCCCAGTTTCATCCTTCCTGTAATTGCGCTGTGCGTCCTGATTGTTCACCTAGTCATTCATTATTTGTTCACTGACTCACTCAAAGAACTCACCGTAGAGCTACTTTGTATTTTTGCACTGTTCTAGGTTCTGAAGATCCCGTGGTGAACAAGGCGAGAAGCTGCTACCTTCACAGAGCTTAGGCTTTTATAGCAGGGGGCTGAGAGAGAGAAGAGAGGGGGAAAGAAAGAAAGGAAAGAGGGACAGCAGAAAAGAAGGAAAGAAGATCTACTCTATAAAGAAAAAGAGAGAGAAAATGGTCAGTGATTTGTAGTAAAAGGTAAAAGGATAGAGCCTGGCCCAGAAATGTATGTGAGAGTGATGCTATTTCAGTCGGCTGGCTAAGGGTTGTGTCTCAGAGGTGATACTTTGACAGGTGGAGGCAGTGAGGAAATAGGCTGAGAAAGAGAGAATTCTAAGGAGGGATGGCAGGAAGGGTCGCGGCAGGAGCAAAGGTGGCGTGGGGAATAGCAAGAAGGTCTGCCTGGTCAGGGTAAGCTAGTTGGAGACTGGTAGAAGTTGAGGTCAGAGAAATATGTAGGTGCGAGATTAGGTAGGGCCTTGTGAGTCACGCTCAGGGCATTTTGGAAAGGGGAGCTGGCAATTCTGGTGTTTTCCAGTTTACAGGCAGCGGTAGCTTGATTATGATGTTTCTCCTTCAGCCCATTTTTCAGATGCTTTTCAAGACAGAATGTGCTCAAATGCAATATGTTTCAGAATGAAAGAGATGAGACAGTTATTCTTAAAAATGATTTTGAATGTTCATATTTGTAACATTTATTTTCTATAAGGCAAATGAATGCGAACAAGTGACACCATTTTAATTATCCAAAAATGTGGATTCTGGGTTATAGATGATGGGTGCAGTTTCTGTGTTCAATTTTATTTTTGCATTTTGCCTTGCTTACATGATATTGAAAAATATTTGGATTCACACCAATATATAGGTGCAAATGGTAAATAATTTTAACAGTTCACTTTGATATCTCAGGATTTTTTGTCAAAGAAACTGACCTAGAAATCTGAAAGTGGGGCAATGGCTAATTTTCTTTTTTAAAAGACCCAGAACAAAAAATCATATCGATGTGAATGAGGGGGAGTGCAGAGTGGAGACCCAAAGCCCGTCTGTAGACAACTGGACATCCCTTTATAGAAGGGTCACAAGGAAGAGAGAAGAGCCAGTCAGGGTGCAGTATAGCACCGATGAAACACACAACTTTTCTTTAGTTCTTTAATGCTTCCTCCCCCCCCCACTATCATGACCCCAATTCTACCTTACAAATCGGGCGAGACCAGAGCATGTACATGGGTACAGATTAGAGCTAGAAACACCGAGAATGCAGGACAGATAACCCCCTTGGGACCAATAATGAGAGTACCAATACCAGGAGGGGAAGGGGAAGGTGGGGGGAGAAAGGGAGACCTGATCACAATGATCTACATAAAACCCCCTCCCAGGGGTATGGTCAACAGAAAAGTGGGCAAAGGGAGAAATCAGTCAATGTAAGACATGAAAAATAATAATTTATAAATTATCAAGGGTTCATGAGGAAGGGTGGTTGGGGGAAGGAGGGGAAAATGGGGAGCTGATACCAAGGGCCCAAGTATAAAGAACATGCTTTGAAAATGATGATGGCAACATATGTACAGATGCGCTTGCCACCATGTATGGATGTAGGGATTGTGATGAGAGCTGTATGAGCCCCCAGTAAAATGATTTTTAAAATGTGGCTACCTGTTGATCTCCAACATATCTGCATCCTTCATCGTGAACATAAAAGGGAGACAATAATAAAGTCAGGAAACTCAGAGACATATGAAATGATTGATACCATGGCATCAGAAATGATGTGTTTGCTTACTTGTCAGTGCACAGCCATTTGTCAGGTTGTGGCTGGGCCATGCCTCAGGTGCATCTGGCCTCTGTTGTGCTGCCGGTGACAGAGCTCAGCAGGTGGCCTGCAGTAAGGCCCTTCTTGGAACCGGTTTTCACAAATTGCACACACGAAGGGACACATTTATCAAAAGGCCAGCTCAAAACTACAACTTTCTTTATCAATGATCTCATTTCGAGAAGTTCAAATATATGCACAGAGATCATTCTGTGGCCTCTACAAACATTTGTTAACCCACATGCATAAATGATCACGTCAGTATTTTCCAGTGGGCTAAAATTTGGCTTAAAACATGATTGAATTCTTTCCCCTTGGTACAATTAATTCATCTTACAAATAAAATGTTTAAATAAAATTCTTTTTTAGGATCCAAAACTTCCTTAAGGAATTTTAGCGACGTTTAAACAATTATTTAAAAAATGATGGATCATATTAAACCTCAAGTTTTGTGGGGTAACTTAGATGCCCATACTTAATGTTCTGTACCTTCAGTTTATGTACAGTACCTGGGAACTGACAAGCTTCTAAGTGGCCATTTAAGACATAACTCATGGTCTATACTCATCTGGAGTAAAAGAGATGGAGAGACAAGACAAGAAAGAAACTCGACAAGAGACTAAGCGCCCCCTTAATCATAAAGCGTGAGATCAGAACTAGATGATGCTTGGCTACCATCAGAGACTATTTTGACAAATATAAGGTCGAAGTTTGAATGTGAGAAAAGAGTGAAACAAAATCCAAAGTTGTAAAACAAGAGAACCCAGACACGCTGGACAGACAGAGATTGGAAGACTCCCCAAGGCTATCACCTCACCCAGAGACACCCTTGAACCTAGAATTTAAGCCATTCCTCAGGCTCAACTTCCTACGAAGTAAGAGATTGGATTGTAAAATACATAGTATTACCTGAGAATCATGTGTCCCTTATACAATTAGTACCATGAGAACAAATAGTCAACATTTATCCAAAAGAAGACCAGGAGGAAAAAGATCAATGACAACAGAACGAAAAGAGTAGAAATGATGAGAAGGCTGATACAATGTGAAAATTGTAACCAGTGTTATCGAATAATTTGTATAAAGTTTATTCAATGGGAACCTAGTTTGCCGCACAAACCTTCATCTAAAAAACAAACTACACAATAAAATACTATTAAAAATTAATACCCAAGCTCACAGACTGCAAACTCAAAGCTCAATATAATGGGAGGTCTGGGTCCAGAGCACTTGACTGCCTTTGGTGACTGTTTCTACTTGGTACAATCTAGTTTTTTGTTTTCTTGCAGTCGAATTGGGAAGTAGTGTGTGGTAGTTGGATGATTTTATGTCAACTAGACATTCCTGGCTAAAGGTAGATCACACCTGTCAATAAAGTGATAGATTGATGATACCTCCTTAGGGATGTGGCCTTTTGTATGAGAATGAGGGTCACTGTGAACTGCCCATCTCTCTGCCACTTCCTTCTGCCTCCCTAGGTTCACTGGGCCTCACCTCAGTGTCTGCCTCCAGGGGCAGCCTCATGTGGGCCACCAAACCCAGAGAGCTGCCATGCTTCCACTTGACCTTGGATCCACGAGACTCTGTAGTCCACGAGGTCTGTGATCTCCCAGCTTCTCAGCTTCCTGCTTCACTTCTCTGGATCATTGGCCTGCAGCGATGTGAGTCTGAAGAGGGCCCCACTAGCATTGCATCTATGGACGTGAGTGGGACCAGGCTGGAGTACCTTCTTGATGTAAAGCTGCTTCTTAATACAAAGTTCTTTCTTGTTCATAGATGAGTGTCACTGGTTTGTTTTTCTAGATAACCTGGCCTAACACATTGTGTATCAAAATGTTTGACCTAATAAAAATATTTTAAGGCCTGCCAGTAGACTACATTGCAATATCTTTGCATCTATTTCTATGATATATGTTAAAAGCACGGTAGAATTCAGGGAGAAATAGTTATTAGAAGCAACTCATATTAAAATAATTACAATGTAGGAAAATAGTACAACCCCCCAAATCTTGTTTTGAATAGAAAATAAACCAGTCTGTATCACCTCACCTAAACAAATAATAAAAAAAAACCCAACCCAAACATAATAGAACAAAATAAAACATTGTCATTAGATTGATTCTGCCTCACAATGACCCTACATGACAGAGTATTACTACTCCATAGGGTCTCACCTGACTATTATGTATGTCCACCAGAATAGGGACTGTACACACCTCGTTCACTATTGAATGACCGTCTTCTAAAATAGTGCTGAAGGAGGTCTGCTGGTCCTGTCGAGTAAGTGTTGGATTGCTAATGGCAAAATTGTCCTTTCAAACCCATTCATCACTCCATGAGAGTAAGTTGCGGCAACCCGCTCTCTAATTATTAGCGTCTAGGGAATGCTGTACAGAGTTGCTCAGAGTCAGAGCTGGTTGGATGGCAGGAAGCTTCGGCTTGGTTTGCAGTAGTTTGGTTCTGAGTGCCTGGCACGTGGTAAGTGTCTGTTATGGTTATGTTGTCTGCTTGGCAGTGCAGCCAGGGAAACTGAAACCCATTACTGTGGAGTTGATTCTGACATACAGCACCGCTATGGAACAGAGCGGACCCTGCCTTTTGGGTTTCCGAAGCAGTACATCTTTACAGAGGCAAAAAGCCTGTGAAGAGCCTTTCTCTCGAAGAGCACCAGTAAGACTTCTTGCAGGCAGAGAATGGAGGCCACACCTTAATTCCCAGGGTGACAGTTAGATAAGTCCCTAAGTAATAGGTCACAGAGACCAAATTATTAAAGGTTGGGTGTTCATCCTAAGGATTTCAATAGTATTAGCATTTAATATGTAGCTTCAGTGTTTAAAGTACTCACATAATTTTCTATCCAATTTTGGAGTAATTGAGAGACCATTCTTATGCTAAGACCTATAACATTTTATAATTTTCTAAGTCCGGTCTTATTGAGCTGTGTTGCTAAGGACCACTCCCTATTTTAATAATGTCTGTATTTCACTGAAAAGTGTTATCCTGAAACTGTCACTCTTAATGGCTGGTGTCCCAAAGGCTGAGGGACTGTGGTTGGCATGGATTTGTAGATGTAAGAACATTGGCCCATTTTCAGTGGATGTCATGCATAACTGGATTGTCATTTATTTAACGGTGGTTCTATGGATTATTTGCTTTGCTTTACTTGGAATTTGAGCATGCGTACTGTAAAAATGAAAGATCGAGAAACTCATAGAATCAAAAGTACACTTTCACGTTAATCATGTCTAGTTGCTATCCCAGATTTTGATCTGTCCATAACCCTTCTTTTAAGCCCCTGTCTCTGTTTAGTGTTTTGGATAACACGGATTTAGTGTGCAATTTACTTTGCCCCTGAAATCAGCTCCTTTCTTTTTTCTTATTCCTGGGCTGCCACTCCTTATCGTAACAATGGTCGCTTTATGCTTCCAAGTCAACACCTTTCTGTTGTGCTCGTGTGCTGGACTACTGCCAAGAGTGAAACTCTGAAAGCTCTATGGAAGTGCTGACTCTGGTGAACCCCCAAATGGAAGAACATACAAAGAAAATGATCTCAAATTTCTAGGAGCCGTTCAGTCTTAAAAAATCACCGTGATGCATTTTTCTCCCATTGCCTCCGTCAGCTGAGTGACCACTCCCCCTCTCATGAATGATTCCCTACCGAATTGTGGGAAGACAATGGGACGAAGGATCACTAGCACTGAATTATTGTTGCTATCTGGAAAAAATGTCATGGAGATAAAAATAGTGTATGAGCTGAAGACAATCAATTTTGATCTCTTTGGTTATGATATTCTAATCTCCTTTTCAACACAACTTGTCGGTGTCAGAGAACAACTGTGGTCTATAGGATTTATCAATGGGTGATTGTTTAGAAATCACGCGGTCTTCTTGCTGAGGTGCCTCTGGGTGAATTCGTACCTCCAAAAGTTTCAGTACATTAATCATTTGTACCAGGTTGGGACTTCTGAACTATGAGAAAATAAATTTCTGTTCTTTAAAGCCAGTTCTTTCTCGCTCCTCTCTCTTCTTCTTCCTACTAAACTAGACCTGCCTAGCATTGTGTTTTCTCCCACCCTTGACCTCTACTAGGTCTATCCGGTTTCAGATGTAAGTACTATACCAATGTTAATGTAAGTACTATGTCAATGACAATTACAGAGTCAGCATTTAGTTAGTCCTAAAGTAAGATGGGTGTTTTAGCAGGAATTATATTCAGACATGATTTTGGCACAGACAAATAAGGGATGAAGTGGAAATTAAATACAGCTGCTATATCTTTCAGGTTAAATCACATAACCAACCCCTACTGTCTCTATGATGGGCACTCAAATCCTGTCCAAAGGGGAAGCTGTAGTAAGAAGTGTCTCAAGTTTAAGAGCAACAGACTCTGATAATTGCCTCTTAAATAATAATAACTTTAAATCAGTTCATAGTCTTAGGTTGTTTTTATTTTATTTCCTTTACAATTATGCTTACATTTAATAACTTTTTTATCACAGCATTTCTTCTCTATGAATTGCTTCTCTCTACCTCCAAATGATGTGAGTGAAAGCACAAATGCAGGTAATTCTGAAAGTCCAGGTTTCTCCAACTCATCAAGCCACTTCCCCCAACCCCTGCCAGGTGACAAAATCCTGTTAGTAAACATGTTTTTGCATGCATACATGTTGTATTTGGTGCAATGATTGATCACTCAGCTCTTAACTCCAATGGTGGCAATTTAAACCTGCCCAATAACTCCACAGGAGATTTGTCTCTTTAAAGCTTACAACCTAGACAATCCTACAGGGCAGTTCTACTCTGACACATCGGGTGGCGATATATGAAAATCTCCTTGATAGCATCCATCAATAACATACAGCAGATTACATTTAAATGCTACTAAATACATCCGCCACTTGTCTGTCAGTTTGTCACACTGTGGCGGCTTGGGTGTTGCTGTGGTGCTGGAAGCTATGTCACTGGTATTTCAAGTACCAGCAGGGTCACCCAACATGAACAGGTTTCAGTTGCCTTTCTAGACTCAGAACAAACTATGCAAAAGGAATAGGCTGTTACTTCTGAGGACTTAGCTACTAAAAATCTGGTGAAGAGCAAGAAAACATCGTGAGCTATATTGCCTCTGGTTAGAAAGCACGTAAAATACGATCAGAGAAGAGTTGCCTACTCAAAGTAGAGTCAACCAGAATGCCGTGGATGGAGTAAAGCTTTGAGGACTTTCATTTTCTGATGAAGCATGCCTAAAAATGAGATGCAACAGCTGCATACAGTCATTACTATATGAAACATGGATGGCACAAAATATGAATCTAGGAACACTGGAAGTCACCAAAAATGAAATGGAATGCATGCACATCAAGATCCAAGGAAGCTGTGAGCTGACATCGATGGGTATTGGCCCTATTGAATCAGATCATCTATGGCTTACTATGCTGGGAATGATGCATGAAGTAGAAAGGATGCTGCATCCATTATGAAAGAACATTTCAAGATCAATCTTGAAGGATAATGCTCTCCGTGATAGGATAATTTCTATATGTCTACAAGAAAGTCCAGTTAATACAACTACTTTCTGATTTATTCACCAAAACTAAAGCTAGTGATGAAGAAACTGACACATTCTACTAGCTTCTTCAGTCTAAAATTGTTCAGCCTTGATATCAAGGGGCATTGACAATTACTGCCAATTAAAGTGTGAAAGTGGACAGTCACTAAACGAGATTGCAGGATAGAATTTTGCAAACCCAATGATTTCTTCTTTGCTAATATCTTTTTTCAATAACACAAATAGGGACTACACACATGGACTTCACTGGATGAAATTGACAACAATCAAACGGACTATATCTGTGGGAAGAAAGGATGAAGAAACAAAATATTAGCACTCAAAAATGAGGTCAGGGTCTGAGTGTCCATGAATGACTCTAAGTTCAGGTTGAAGTTGAAGAGAATGAAAAGTTCACAAGAGCCAGACTATGACCTCGGATATATCCCACCTGAATTTAGAGTCCATTCTAAGAACAGATTTAACACATTGAACACGACTGACAGAAGACCCAGTGAGCTATGGGATGACATCAAGAACATCATACACGAAGAAAGCAAGAGGTCACTAAAAAGACAACTCACTGTTGACTCACAGTGACCCCGTAGGACAGGTGATGACTGCCCCCTGTGACCTCTGAGACTATAACATTTTATGGGAGTTGAAAGCCTCATCTTTCTCCCACAATGAGGCAGGTAGTTTCGAACTTGTGTTCAGCAGCCCAATGTATACCCACTATTCCACCAGGAAAGAAAGAAAAGACTAAAGCAGATGTCAGAAGAGGCCCTATACCTTGATTTTGAACATAGAGTAGGTATTGCCAATAGAGGAAATGGTGAAGTGAAAGAGCAGAACAGAAAGTTTCAAAGAACAGCTTGCGAAGACAAAGTAAACTATTTTAAAGACCCGTGTAAAGTACACTTGGAGTTAGAAAGCCCCACAGGAAAATCATTCTCTACTTATCTCAAGTTGAAAGAACCAAAGAAAAAAATTCAAGTTTTGACTTGCAATATTGACCGATTCGATGGCAAAACATTGAACAATACAAGAAGCATCAAAAGAAGGAATATATATATATATTAGTTACTGTAGGAAAAAAGCAACAACCAAAACCCCGATTGACTTTCAACCATTTCAACATAGCACATGGTCAAAAAGCAATGGTACTGAAGGAAGAAGTCCAAGCTGCCCTGAAGACATTAGTGAGTGGGGAATGGTTTTCGGCCAAGGACCATTGGGATATTCATAAGATCATTCAAGAGCCAACCCTAATGAAATGGCTGGGACTGCTTTTCTTTGGTGGAGTGTGTGATGTTAGGTGATGTTGTTGAAGTTGATGATCTTTATGGCCTTTGTGGACCATAATAAACTATGGGTAGCATTGAGAAGAATGGGGTTTCCAGAACATTTCATTGTGCTCATGAGAAATGTGTACTTGGATCGAGACAGTTGTGAAAGAAAACAAGGGAATACTGTATGTGTGTCAGTACTGTATCCTCTCACAACACTTATTCAATCTGTATGCGGAGAAAATCATCAGAGAAGCTGAATTTTATGAAGAAAATGTGACATCAAATTTGGAGGAAGGCTTATTAACAACCCGTGGTATGCAGATGACACACCCTTGTTTGCTGAAAGTGAGGAGGAATGGACACACTTGCCGATGAAGATCAAGGATTGTACATATGGATTACAACTCAATGTAAGGAAGACCCAAACCCTCACAACTGACGCAATAGGTGGCATCATGAGAGATGCAGAAAAGGTTGAAGTTGTCAAGGACTTTGTCTTACTTGGATCTACAATCAATGCTCACGGAAGCTGCAAAGAAGAGACCAAAAGACGCGTTGCACTAGGTACATCTGCTGCACAAGACTTCATTAGAGTTTTGCAGTGGAAGGATGTTACTTTGAGCACTAAGGTGTGCCTGATCCAAGCCATGGTGTTCCCCATTGCAGTGTATGCATGTGAAAGTTGGACACTGAATAAGGAAGGTTGAAAAGGAATCGATACATTTGAATTGTGGTGATGGAGAAGAATATTGAAAATACTGTGGACAGGTAAAAGGACACACAGATTGGTATCGGAAGAAGTCAGACCAGAGTGCTGCTTAGAGGCAAGAATGGCCAGGCTTCCATCTTACAAAGTTTGGGCATGTTTTCAGGAGTGAACAGTCCCCAGAGAAGGACATCATGTTTGGTAAAGTGAAGGTGGGGTGAAAAGAGAGGAAGACCGATGAGATGGACCGACACAGTGGCTGCACAAATGAGCTCAGGCATAGGAACAATTGTGAAGATGACAAGGAACTAAGCAGTGTTTCATTCTGTTGTGCACGGGGTTGCTATGGGTCAGAGCCAAGTGGATGGTACCTAACAACAACAACATATGGCCTGCAGGTTGGACATTCCCACTCCTACACAAACAAGTCTACAAGAACCGATGGGATCCTAATTGAAATGTCTCAACACACTGATGAAGTATTGGCAGCACTCAAGACATTTGGAAGACAGGTACCTGGCCAGCTAATTAGAAGAGATCTATATTTGTGTTCATTCCAAAGAAAACTCACAACCTAATGTGGAAATTGTCAAACAATATCATTACATGGTATGGATGTAAATTTGTGCTGTAGGTCATCCAACAATGGTTGTAGCAGTACATTGACAGGTAGCTTCCAAAAAATCAAATCAGACTCAGAAGAGGACCGGGAGCAAGGGATATCATTGCTACTGTCAGAAGGATCTTGATGGAAGGCAGAGACTACCACAAAGACATTTACTTGTGTTTTGTAGACTATGCAAAGGCATGTGGCTATGTGGATTACAGAACCAGTGGGTATCATTAAGAAGAATGAGCCAGAATACTTCATTATGATCATTTGGAAGCTGCACATGGAACAAGAGAAAGTCGTTAAGGTGTGAATGAGTTGTATCCTTTCACGATACTTATTTAATCTGTATAACACCATTGGAGAGCCATATTGGTCAAACATTTAATTAACTCATGCTTAATGTGATGGCTGAAACAGCTTCTCTTCAGTGGGGCACGTGATGTTTGGTGCAACTGTTGAATTTGAGGGCCTTATGTGGTCTGTGGGTTGTACATTCCAGCAAATGATTTAGGAAGCTGGACTATCTGTAGAAGAATGTAGCATTAGGATGGGAGGAAGGCTATATTAACAATCTGTGATATGCAGATTGCATAAACTTGCTTGCTGAAAGGAGGGAGGACTTGAAGCATTTGGAGGTGAAAATCCAGAATTACAGCCCTCAGTATGGTTTACAACTCCATATAAAGAAAAACAAAATCCTTATAACTGTACCAATAGTTAGGATCATGGTAAATGGAGAAAAGGTTGAAATTGTAAATTATTTCATTTTGATTGTAGCTCTTGGAAGAAGCAATCAAGAAATCTAATGACTGCCTGTATTTCTAATAAATGTCATTTTATATTGTAACATTCGCACATCCTCTTCCTCACTGTCACTATTGGTCATTTTGTGGTGCCGTGTGTATCGCTGTGACAATGGAAACGATGCCACCCGCATTTCCAATATCAACAATTTCACCCATAGTTGGCAGGTTTCAGAGGAGCTCCAGAGCCAGAACAGACCAGAGAGAACAAAACCAGTTATCAACTTTGGAGGGATTATCACTGAAAATATAATGACTAGTAGGGAAGCTTTGTCAGATATCACTCTGGAAGAGGAGCCTCTCACTTTGGAAGACACCGAAAATACAAGCGAGAAAAAGCTACAAAGACCTGGAGCTAAGGCATCAACAAGGAAGAGCACGCTCAGCATAGCTCCAGCTGAAAGAACTGAAGAAATATTTAAGCCTCAAATTGAAACATTGAATGATTCTATAGGAAAGCTATTGAACAATGAAGGAATCATCAAAAGTTGGAAGGAATCCACAGAGCCACGGTGAAAAAAGAACCAGGCAACAATCAACCATTTCAAAAGGTAGCATATGATCAAGAACTTATGACACTGATGGCAGAAGTCCAAGCCACACTGAAGGCAGGAGCCAACAACAAGTTTCCAGGAACCGACTCAATATCAATAGATACGTTTCAACACGCTGATAAAGCACTGGGTATACAGATTTATCTATGCCAAGAGATCGAGAAGGCCAAATGGAAGAGATCACGTGTTTGTCATTTCAAATAAAATTGACCCAACAAAATGCAGAACTGATCAAGAACTAATGACACCGAAGAAAAGCCCAAGCCACACTGAAGCAACAACAAGGCTCCAGGACTGGACAGAAGGGATCATGCAAATGCCACTCCAAGACAAGCGACCTGACAGGAACCAAGATCACTCCACTCTAGTTGAAGCCATTTGGCATTTGACTGTGTAGATCTTATTTCACTGTGTAGATCTAATATTGGGTAGAACGTGAATTCCAGCAACCTCATTGTGTCCATGGGGAATTGATACACGGACTTAGGGAGTGGTTTAAAATCGGGAAAGGTGTGCATCAGGATTATTTCTTTTAATCATACTTATTCTATGTGAATGCTGAGCAAGTAGTCCGAGAAGCTGACAACATGCCGAGGAGTGATGGCATCAGGAGGAAAGGAGGCTTAATGACAATGTGCGGCATGCAGATGATGCGACCTTGTTTCCTGGAAGCAACGAGGACTTGAAGCACTTGCTGATAAAGACCAAGGACTGCAAGTCTTCAGGGTGGTTTAAAACTCCATGTAAAGAAAATGCAAATCCTCACAACAGGACCAATAGAGACACATTATGATAAACGAAGAAAAGGCTGAAGGTGCCAATGGTTTTTTCCTGCTTGGATCTACAATGAGTGCTCACACGAAGCCGCAATCATATGTGAAAGCCCTCTTGAGAGTGTTGAAGAGCAAGATGTCACTTTGAAGATGGAGGCATGCCGACCGGAGCCTCCAACACCTGTGGAAGCTGGACACTGAGTAAGGAAGGCAGAAGAAGAAGTGATATGTTTGAACTATAGTGTTGTAGAAACGAGCGAAACTACTGTGAACAGACAGAAGAGCCAGCATGTTTGTCTTTGTAAAAGTACAATCAGAATGGCAAGCCTGCTTCTCACGTGCTTATGAATGGTATCAGGAGTGACCAGTCCCTGACAAAGGACATCTTGTTTGGTACAATAGAAGGTCAGGGAAAAAGATGACCACGAAGGAGCTAGATTGATGCAGCGAGGGCTGGCCAGCGTTTTGGTCTATTGTATGTGAGGTGGGAATGAGTCGCTACCAACTACAAGGCACCTAACAGCAACTTCAACAACTAATCACTTGTCTATAATTTTACACCTTACTTGAAATTTTGAAGTGGCTTGAATGAGCAAATTTAAAGGTTTTTTTTCCAATCCTGGAATTGAATAGATGTGGCCCAATTTAAGGAACAGGTGCTCGAAGTTAATTGCATATCTATCGTGACCAAGTCTTACACAACTTAGCATTTTTCACTTCTGTTTTCTGGGGTTCAGGAGATTGAATTTCTGTCTTCTTTCATCGAGCACCCGCTCAGGAAACAGCTCCATGGCTGTAGTGCACCAGCGACTAGATTTAAATAATGACAACTCGCACTGATTTTCTGCCAGAGTAAATAGCTGTAAGTAATTTTTGAAATAATACTGGACTAAGTGATCATCCTCAGTTAATCAATATGAAAACATCCTAGAGCTCATTCAAGTCTACAAATCCAGAAGGTATCAATCTTAAAAGGATTGTTTTTTCTTTTTTCAGGGAGAATGCTAATTTCCTTCTAGTTTTGACATTGATGACCACAATCCCACGGCTACTGCAAATAAGCCATTGTTTATTGACCGATAAAACTAGCGTCGGCCATAAGGTAAGTCAAATGTAACTAAAGAGGACAAGTGCTGGAGTTCAAATCCCACTTTCACTTTTACAGACAAAGCGTCTTTGGACAAAGTAATGGACCTTAATTTTCCTGGCTGTTTTCTTTAAGAAAATGGCAAGATATGACAAAATAATAATTTATAAATTATCAAGGGCTTAGGAAGGAGGGGGAGCGGGGAGGGAGGGGGAATAAAAAGAGGACTTGATGCAAAGGGCTTAAGTGGAGAGCAAATGCTTTGAAAATGATGAGGGCAATGAATGTATAGATGTGCTTTACACAATTGATGTATGTATGGATTGTGATAAGAATTGTATGAGAAAAAAATAAAATGAAGGTAAGTACTTTTAAAATAATGTTGTGATGATCAAATGAATTCATATACGTTGAGTTCTTAATATACTGTCTGGCTCATAGTAAGCACTAAATTGATGGTAGCTGTTTCTATTAAGAGGACAGTGTTGGGTCAGTTTCCTTCTAGGTTAAGAAACTTGAGTTCGATTCTAGGCTGATGTACCTGACATGCATCCATCCCTGGTCTGCTGGTAGGGGCTTGTTTGTTGCTGTGATGCTGAAGGAGTTTCAGTGGATCTTGCCGACTAAGACAGACTAGGAAGACAGACTTGCTGAGATAATTTTAGAAATCAGTCTGGACAAATCCTATGGATCTGATCTGGTTGGGCTCAGGTTGCCCAGGTCAGGGTTGACCCAATGGCAGCTAACAACAACATTGTTATTAATAATGTGATTTCTTGTTTAAATCTGAAAGGGAACAATCTCTTTATACTCATAGAGGAAGCTAGAATAGGGGCTGAAAACTTTGCCATAATTTTTATTTTTAGCAAAGGAAGATTTACAGTAAAATATTTTGGAGGCATATAAGAATTAGCAGAAAACAAATTAGATGGGAACTGAGTGTCTGATGGAGGACTATGCAAGGAATTATGTCGTCAATTGGCCTGAGCTGACTTCAGGTTTGCTTCTGAGCCCTCAGGCGGGGCCTGTTGTGCTTACGGTTCTGTGAAGATCTTTGCTTTACACCATATTCTGTCATTCCCTAGGAAATGACTGTCTTAGAAAACATTTTGACAGAGTTCAAGTGCTTGTTCATACAGTATTTTAGAAACCATCAAAACCAGGCCATGAAACAAAAGGATTGTCTGAAAAGTGATGTTTTTACCAAATGGGGGATAAGTACAAAGATCAGAACAGAGGAAGAATCAGCAAAGAGGAAATAGGGTCAGACAGTGGGGTGGAAGGCCGCTTGTATAAATGCTATCACCATGGAATTGCAGTTTACTAGGGCGTTAGGCTCAAACTCAGCAAATATCACATGGAAAACCCTTCCCCATCTCCAGCTTGTGAAGAATAATATATGAGGCTGTGTGCATGCAACCAACCATATATAATGTATACAAGTAAGGGGGTCAAAGCATTGATAGCAGAGCTCCAGTTCGTACATGCACAGGTTTATCTCTAACAAAATATGTCACAGATGTCTGGGTGGTCAGTGGATGGCTGTAGAAATTTCGCTCACTAATATGCTTGTCTTAGTCTCAAAAGGGCACGTGATGGTCAGGTTTTCTGTCAATTGGACCAGGCCAGAGTTCTCATTAGTTTGCCAGTAATTCCCCTGATGAGATCTAACACAGTCATCAACTCAATAGTGGAGTGGAAAGCATAATCTAATCAACTCTGTGGGCAGTCAGCAGCTGTGGTGGGGTGTGGCCCCATGTTAGATCACAGGTTTGAAACAATTGGAACGAAAACACTTAGGAGGTGTGGGCTGCTCCTTTTTAAGCACACTCTGTGGGGTGGCTTCACATCTGCTGGCTCTGGATCCTGCATCTGCTTCATTGGGCTCCTGCCATATTGACTGCTGATCTTGGGAGCTATTTTGCACAGGCTTTGATTTTGCACTTGCCAGTCTGTGGCTTTCCTGCTACCCGGTTCCTCAGCCCCCTTAGTTACACAAGGTAGGAGAAGCCTCCAGTGCACCAACTAAGACAAGGACTTGAAATGGACTAGGCTGACTCCCACTTTTGCAACTGTCTGAGCCCTTTCTTGATACATCATATTTAAGCATCACTGGCTTTCCTTATTCAGAGAACACAGCCATTTCCTGCAAGGAAATGGTCCTATCAAACTGGTTTCCAAGGGAACCTGATGGGCTAGTTAAATCAATCCAAGGCCAATACTCAGCTCAGAAGGTTTGAATAATTAAAAAAATTTTTTTTTTGAGGAAGGGAACCCAAAGTGCTGATCTTGATAGAATTTCTGAAAGGACACAGGACAATCAGAAGGAATTATGAAGAAGTTCTAAGAAAGTGATAATTGCATTGATGAGAAAATGATCAGCAAATTTGTACTAAGGAATTGTTTCTATCACAACCCCTCATTTGTCTAGGATAGCAAGGGCTATACTGTGAAAGAATTTTGTGGGGAAACCTATCCCCATCTACTCTAGAGTCCTGATCTCACTTCTTCAAGCTTCTTTTAGTCCCCCCAAACCCAGAGGATATTGAAAGGGAACATGAATTTGTGTTCCCCAAGGATGCTAAAACTGCTGTTGGGAGGTGGTGTAAGTCAAAGAGCGCAGAACTCTTTGGGAATTAGAGCGATGGAAACACTGTCTTCAGAAGTATATTGATGTAGGTAGAGGATATGCCGAAAAACAACAGCTTCACTTTTTCTTGTGTTTGTGTAATAAAGGTTTCTATTACTTTGTATTAATATTTTTTTCACTTATCCTCATCTCTATAATATGTGCAAGGAAAATTATATAGTATCTGAGAAATACTATTTCCAAACAAAGTCAAATGTAATTTTACAGACATTTATGAGATTTTAAACTGACCCTTGAACATGGATGGTTAGATTCACTTAAGGGGATAGGCAAGTTTTTCATTCAGCAGAATAAATGGCTCTCTCGATTCAAGTTTTTTTAGTTGTGTCCTTCCCAATGAGGATAGTGGTCGTTTGTACACAGTCAAGTCTTATACATTTCATGAAAAACCAAATGACTATGGTGTGCTTGTAAGTATTTCAGTGAATATCTTATCTATAATCAGCATTGATTAAAATAGATTTATTTATACATTTATATTAGTTTTTTTTTCTCCTTTAGCTTGTCAGCCATTCCACCAGAACGAGGGAAGATGAACCTTCATGTCTTCCTCCTCCTGGTATATCCACAATTTGTCATTCACTGAAGTCAAACCCATGGTCAGCAGCACCATGATACCCTCCGCTTCCACGAAGATCTACAGCCTTCGAAACCCAAAGGGCTGCTGCAAGGTTGCTGAGTCACATTTGACTCAATGTCATTGTGTTCGGTTTGGTTTGGGTTTGTATTTAGGTTGCGACTAAAGAATATCCATAAAATACATTCTCCTTCCAGGCCTGGACTTAAAATCTCCTGCTTTGGCCCTCCAAGCCTGGGGGAGATCGAAAAGGCCAGAGAGAAGGCAGCCTGAATCCCGGAGAGCTTGTTTGGAGGAGAGCCTTTGAGGAGATCCTCTCAGCCATATTAGACTGTATAGAGGATGAGTATGTCATTTTAGACTTAAACCATTGGAATTCTGAAGATTTTTTTATTATAGTGGCTAAGGTCATTATCATAATATAGGGATTTATACAGCATGAAATATTGCTTTAAAATCTAAATTAGGTGGGGTTGATTCAGTTGTAGAGATACAGGCAAGTAATAAACAAAAACCTGATATCAGAGGCTGGAAAGATTGCTATCCATGTGATAGAATGGCAAAATATTTAGTCAAACTGCCACTTTAACTGAAGGAGTCTCTCCTCATCCCACATCTCTAGGGGAGATGGCTGAAACAAATGAAGCGTTAGTGTGGGCTGGCTACTACAGACACGATGTTCAAGGAAATCAAAGAGAGGAGCTCAGAAAAGACTTGGCTGGTTGACGGGGAGAAACCAAGGGAATAGTTGGAGTTAAAAAAGAAGGGGGAGGAAGCATTTACAGCATTGAAAAACCTGTTTCTAAATCTTAAACCAGAAGAGCTGGTTTTTAAAAAACTTGTTAGTTGAAATAAGTAATTCAGAGCAAAGATCAGGTTAAGGGCGTGGCCATTCCTTAGCTGCAAACTTCTTTTTGTTGTTGGCTCGCTGATAAGGAAAATGACCTCATTGTCCACCTTGCGCACAGTGTCGAGATCCCACTAGTAAAGTGGGGGAGAGAGACATGAAGGCCACACGCAGCGCAGAGGGACACGCTTAGCAAAGTTTATTTAAGAATCATCTCCACCAAAAAGAAAGACAATGGTTAGCAGTTTATGACAGATGTATTAGAAGCCTGCTAAGTTGTTGAGGGAATTGGATTGCCGATGAAACTAACACAGACCAGACAAGCCTTTGGCTCTCACGTTTTACGTACCTCTGGCCCTGTAGCAGGTGTTGTTGCACCATGCACGACTCCTCAGTCTGTCCTAGGAGACAGAAGACACAGGAACGTCTGTCCATCTGCCTGGGGAACTTGGCTGACCCCAGGGGGTGTCCTAGCAATGATCTTACATCAAGAAAAGGCAGGAGATGATTGAGGTAATTGTTTTTCATCACTCAGGGAAAACAGATCCCACACAATTTCATAGAAAGTTCTATAAATTTTGAGTTTCAATTCCTCAAAGGGGTAACCTCTTTGTGAACATTCCCTTTACTGGCTTGCCTTCCTGACAGGTCTGAGAAAATAGCGTGGGGACCACGGCTGAACTCCTACTATACAAAGGCGAAGGAAAATCCAACTCAGATCTGCCCAAGGAAGCTTCCTAAGAGAAAGAGGTCAGGCATGCCTCCTTCTTCCAACCTTCTTTACCCCATTCTGACACCAACTATGCCTCCCACAGCACTCTACGTTTTGCTGGGTTCGCTAATCTGTTGTGATAGCCACACAGAACTGACAGACGATAGCCACGATTATGAGGATTTATTAATGAAGTTAACAAGTCAGGATCAGGCAGCACTAAGGATGTAGTCTTTATGTTTGCAATGGCTCTTGTCAGCCATGCCAGGAGACATGTTTCTCTGAGGGCTTTGTCCTCTCAGCCATGTGGTCCCTTGGTCTCTACCCTACTCAGACAAGTGCTACAAAGCTCCCTTTGCACTAGTGCATGCCTAACGCACACCCATTCTGGCAGGCAGCCTCTGGTCCAAAGACACTCAGTGTCACTTGCTTATTGGGCCAGGAAGTCAGCCACTGTGCCAGACACTATGTCTTTTAAAACCAACTTTCTTTACCACACTTGCTTATACACCCATTTTGTCTTCAATGATCGTGTTGGGAAGGTATCAGACATTACCCCATTTTGTTTATTAAGGCTTTTGTTTATTAAGTCATCCTTGTCTTGAGGTAAGATGAAAGTAGAGGCCTAAAATCCCTCTGCTTCCTTGTGTGTGTGTATACACACACAGATATGCCTATCTTTATGTATTGCCATATATACATATCTATGTGTATATCTATATATATAATTTTTACTTTCTTGTTCTTTCCTCATTTTTTCGTTCCTCCTGTCCCACTGTCATATTTACTCGTTATTCATCTCTAAATAGTTCATCTTGGATACATTTCAATTGATGGAACACGACCAAGAACGCTGGCCCCTCCGCACCATCACTTACAGATCCCTTCCTCTTCCCTGCCCCTGTCGCTGTTGGCTCATTGTTGCCCTCCTCTCCCATGCCCCGCCAGCCCCCAGTCCCGGTGCCGTCTCCTTGGGATTGATTATCCTGCCTATCTGATATAGATAGGCACCAAAAGAGAAAGAAGAGGAGGAGCCCAAGCCAACAGTTCCACGCCTAGCTATTATTGTCCTGACCCCGAGTAGATGAGTAGCCCTCGGAGAAATAGGGAGCAAGCCCTGATCAAATGATCGGCCCACGCCCCTTTGCTTTCAGGATCCATCGCCCAGGACCAGCTGACCCAACAGCACTTTCCCCCCTTTAGTCGTCAGCGTTCATGTCCGAGGGGCGCACCTTCCACAAGACCCCGTTGCTCTTCCTGCAGTCAAGGCTGGGGATACCTTCAACTTTCAGTGCGGGGTGGGGGTGGGGGGACTTGTGAATATCCCCTAACCAGTTTGGATGGTGTGCCAAGCGCTGCCCCCCAAGTCAGACGTCTGCTCTGGAGATTCCTCAGGGACGTGGGCGTTTGCTCCTGTTGCTGGTGTGCGGCACTCCCCTCCTGGTCTGCCCCCATGTCGGCTGGTCATGCCTCGCCCTGCACCTTCAGCGTTGTCCTCTGTAGCGCTGTCGTGTAGACAGGGGGCCTCAAGTCTCTGAACTGGGCTCCGCAGTCCTCTCTGCGCACGATTTGCTCCAAGCAGGTACGTTGCCCTTGAGGTTTGGCGCAAGGGAATGATCTCTCTCTCTCTCTCTCTCTCTCTCTCTCTCTCTCTCTCTCTCTCTCTCTCTCTCTCTCTCTCTCTCTCTCTCTCTCTCTCTCTCTCTCTCTCCCTCTCTCCCCCCCCCCTACCCTCTCTCTCTTCCTCTCTCTCATAAGCAATGCCCTCCCCTTGGGGGACACTTTTGTGGAGGCTGCAGGACGAAGACACGGATGGAGTCAGCTGCAGGGAGTGGAGTTGGGCTGGGGAAGCAGGTGTTTGCTTTCTTAGCTCCCCTTTCAGTAGTCCTCGTCCTTTTTCTTCTTACCCCTACGAATCCCTTGTTTCACATTCAAAATTGAGCTGCTTATGACATCCCTAATCCCATGTGTAGTCAGGGTGCTTGTGAAGAGTCGTGCTGGCCGGGCAAACTTGGCAAAGGGAGAGACATGAGTCATGTCACATGACTGACGTGCAGGAACACCATGAGTCTTCAGCTTCTATCTCATCAACAGCTAGCGATCAACCAAGTGCTTCTTTGTCCAGAAGGATTTGAATTTTAATTAGAACTTCCACGAGACTGCTACAACTTTCTTTTTTTTAAGTACAAAATTTATTTTAAAAGGTGACACATGGAAATACCATGTTATTCAGAATAAGAATAGAAATTGTTAAGGATCTCAGCTCGCTTGGATCCACAATCAATATCGTGGAAGCAGCAAAGAGAATAAACAATACATTGGGTCAATCTGCTGCACAAAACCTCTTAAAAGTGTTAAAAAGCAGGGATGTTGCTTTAAGGACTAAGATGTGCCTGACTTCGATACCGGGAGGGTGGAAGGAGGATGGGGTGGAAAATGGGGAACCGATTACAAGGATCTACATATAACCTCCTCTCTGGGGGATGGGCAACAGAAAAATGGGTGAATGGAGACGTTGGATAGTGTAAGATATAACAAAATAATAATAATTTATAAACTCTTAAGGGTTCATGAGAGAGAGGGGTAGCAGAGATGGAGGGGAAAAATGAGGAGCTGATACCAAGGCCACAAGTAGAAAGCAAATGTTTTGAGAATGATGATGGCAACAAATGTACCAATGTGCTTGACACAATGGATGGATGTATGGATTGTGATAAGAGTTGTATGAGCCCCCCAAAAATGATTTAAAAAAAAAAAGATGCGCCTGACTCAAGCCATATATTTTCAATCACGTCATACGAATATAGAAGTTGAACATTGACTAAGGAAGACTGAAGAAAAATGGATGCATTTGAACAATGGTGCTGGCTAAGGATATTGAAAGTACAATTGACTGCCGAAAGAATAAACAAATCTGTACTGGAAGAAGTACACCAGAATGCTTCTCAGACAGGTACTTTGGACATGTTATCAGGTGCCCTGGGGCACCGAAATGCTGAAGGCCCTCCAGGAGAGCTACAACAATGGGTGCAGGCGTGAGCACGGCACAGGACCGAATGGTATTCTGCTGTACATCGGGATGCTAGGAATTGGAACCGACAGGACTGCACGTGAACACCACACATGGGGAAGAATTTGTTAATATCTTATATCACCATCTCTGAAACAAGTAACCACTGTTCCTAGATTTTTTTAGGTAAAGTAGGAATCCTTGGTGCACAAATAATTAACTTGCTAAGGAGAGGCTGGATGTTGGAGCCCAATCAGTGTACCTCAGAAGAAAAGCCTAGTGATGTAATTGCAGCAGGGGAAACCATCAGCCATTGAACACCCCATGGGTTCCTGTCATACCCTGACACCTACTGTGGGGTCGTTAAGACTTGAAATGGACTCAACAATTATTTATGTAAAATAAATCTCGAATGATAGACTTTGAGGTGCCCTTAGCTGGTGATGAAATGTATTAGGATAGGGAATTCTCTTTTTTTGTTTGTTTCATTAAATCATTTTATTGGGGGTTCACACAACTCTTATCACAGCCCATCCATACATCCATCCATTGTGTGTCAAGTGTCAAGCACATTTGTGATTTATTGCCTTCATCATTCTCAAAACGCTTGCTTTCTACTTGAGCCATTGGTATCAGCTCCTCATTTTGTCCCCCCTCTCTCTCCTCCTCTCTCCCTACTGAACCCTTAATAATTTATAAATTATCATTATTTTTTTCATATCTTACACTGTCCGATGTCTCACTTTACCCACTTTTCTGTTGTCTTCCCCGCAGGGAGGAGGTTATATGTAGATCTTTGTAATCGGTTCTCTCTTTCTACCCCACTTAGCCTCCACCCTCCCGGTATCACCACTCTCACTGCTGGTCCTGAAGGGATCATCTGTCCTGGATTCCCTGTGTTTCCAATTCCTATCTGTACCAGTGTACATGTTGTGGTCCAGCTGGATTTGTAAGGTAGAATTGGGATCATGATAGTGAGGGGTTGGGGAGGAGGAAGCATTTAAGAACTGGAGGAAAGTTGTATGTTTTGTCATTGCTATACTGCACCCTGACTGGCTCCTCTCCTCCCTTGACCCTTTTGTAAGGGAATGTCCAGCTGCCTACATACGGGCTTTGGGTCCCCAATCAGCAATGCCCCTCATTCACAATGATAGGATTTTTTTTGTTCTTTGATGCTTGATACCTGATCCCTCTACCCTTGTGATCACACAGGCTGGTATGCTTCTTCCATGTGGGCTTTGTTGCTTCTGAGCTAGATGGCCACTTGTTTACCTTCAAGCCTCTAAGACCCCAGATGCTATATCTTTTGATAGTTAGGCAACATCAGCTTTTTTCACCACATTTGCTTATGCACACATTTGTTTTCAGCTATTGTGCTGGGAAGGTGAGCATCATGGAATGCCAGTTTAATAGAACAAAGTGTTCTTGCATTGAGGGAATACTTGAGTAGAGGCCCAATGTCCATCTGCTACCTTAATACTAAACCTATAAATATATGCACATAGATCTATTTCCCCATCCTCATATATAAATATATTTACATATGTCCACGCCTCTATTTAGACCTCTATAAATGTCCTTTGCCTCCTAGTTCTTTCCTCTATTTCCTTTTACTGTCCTCTTGTCCCACTATCATGCTCAGTCTTCATTTGGGTTTCAGTAATTCCTCTTGGTTACATTGCTCTTGATCAAGCCCTACCAGGCCTCTTATACCCTCTTTGCCACTGATTTTGGATCACTTGTTGTCCCCTTGTCCCTGAGTTGGTTAACACAACTTCATTTTCCCCCCTCCCCCTCTCCCATGTCCCCCCGGAACCATCTGTCCCATTGTTTTTTTCCTGCAGAATGTTTATCCATCCTATCTTATCTAGATATACCTGCAGAGATAATAATATGCACACACACAAAAAGACAGAGCAAAACAAAGTGACAAAAGAAAACAAAACGACAACAACAAAAAAAATGACCAAAAAAATAGAAAAGCTGTAAATAGTTCAAGGTCTATTTGTTGACCTTTAGGAGTATTTTCTGGTTGAGTCTGATGGGGTGCCATGCCTTGGCCCACAGTCTATTTTTGGTATTCCCTTGGTACTTTCTTGCTCTGCACCCCTTGCTATTCTGTTGCACGCCCTTAGTATTTTGCCTCAGTGTGGTGGCGTCAGATCAGGTGCATTTCCCACACTGTGTCTCCAGTGTTGTCCCCTGTAGGGGTATTGGTCAGTGAGGGATGTCGTGTCTCATAGTGGGGCCCGCCATATGGTCCTTTCTGTGCATTGGCTGCTCTGAGCTTAGTGGGCCAGGATATGCTCCCCTCTCTTTTCCTCCCTTTTCATTTGCTCCCCTGTGCTCTGATCAGACACATCCCTCTCCCTGAGCTGTGGCTTCAGTGCTGTCCTCTGAAGTGAATTCTTCTGGGGGGAGGCTGTCCAAAAGGTTGGGATTGAGGCCAGCCCTTCATACCTCTCCAGTGGTTCCCTGCTTCATGTGGAAATGTTCTTTTAAAATCAGACACAATCAGTGACCATCTCCCAGTACCTACTTATAAAATGGATCTTAAATTGAATAGTAAATGTTGAAAATTTGTCTCAACATTTCAGCCCTTCACCAAAGACTAATCATTGAATTTCCATACCATTAGATTAAAAAATTACTAAATTTTAAGCTCGTAGTTATGGGAAGAAACATCCTGCCATTAATGCATAAAACATTTTAATTCTGAGCATTTTCCATTTTTAACAAAGACTTACATATTTATCTTTTCCGATCATTCTTTGGTATCCAAGAACAAACATGCTGTAGCAATCTTATAGGTAATATCACAGCTGCACTGCATTTTCCCAGCACGAATGGAATCAGCTGTGCCAGACTTCCTAAAGTTCTTTCCTATAGATTATCCTATCACTTTTTTTCCTATGGCAGCAATTCACAGAAATCTAGCCCCCTCTTTTATTTAGAAGAATCAATTTCATTTGAATTATAAATCTCTGCATAAATTTAGTCCTGAAGATAAATTTGATATTACATTTTCTTTGAATGTCATTTCTTGTGACAGGTTGAACCAAAAGTTTAAGTAGTAAAATATGAAAATGAAGTTCTGGAGGTTAAATAATAAGCATGTGTTTGTGATTATTGGAGTGGAGGTAAGGATCCATGGGCTTTGGAATTTACACAACAGCAGATGCAAAGATCAAAAAGGAAAAATCAGGAGTGTGAATGTAGGGAAAATACTTTGAAGTGTTTGTTTTTTTTACCATAGGAAACTAATGTCCCCAATTTACTAGCATAACACTGGAATAAATAGACCCTCGGTGAGGATGAGCTGATGCTGAAACTTTGAGTAAGAGACTAACAGATTAATGGACAGGGGTTTTGTGTGTTGGTTTGGTTGATGCCTTTTTCAGTCTCTTATATGAGAAAACACACACATATGTAAATAGCAAAAAACAAAACTGGGATGAACACTACTTAGAATTTTGAGGTAAAGTACAAATATGTCATTTTGAAAAATTGACTATGGCTTTGTAACCATGTGGTCAATAAGCCACCATTTAGAAAATCTCTTTGCCTCTCCATGCTTTAGATATATTATGGAAGTATATTTATGAGGTTTGATCCTCATAGTCAGGGATCTGGATGGCACAACGGGTTACTTGTTGGGTTGTGAACTTCAAGGTCGGCAGTCCCAACCTACCAGCCACTCGATGAGAGAAAACTAGGACTCTTTGCTCCCATAAAGATGTACAGTGTCAGAAATTGTAAGGAGCGAGTGAGTCTATGTTGTCCTTGGTGTCAGAATCAACTTGACAATGATGGGTTTTCTTGTTTTCTGTTAGTCAAGAATCCCCGGTATCATTCCGGGATCGCCATTAGGTGCCAGCAACAAGGCAGGCGACTGAGCTGAGGCTGTCTACTCTGGGGAAAACTTGAGTTGGAATCAACTTGCTAGCAGAATGCTTAGTTTTCTTTATCCTTTTGGTAGAAAAAAATTTATTTGTAGATTAGCATTTATCATTATTGTTCAAAATTCTAGCAATTGTGCTGTCCATATTTAAAACATAATAATTATTATTTAGGCATCTTCAACTGTTGTCTAACTTAGGAAACCTTAGGAAGTCTTCAGACCAAGTATCATGTGGTTTTTCTTAGAGTCCTTTGCTTTTTATTTTTAAGAACGCGGTTTGAAGATCATCTGTTTCCTCTGCTCCTGGTGAATGACCTTGTGAATGGCTCTGCCTCTTCCTTTTGTGTATGCTTTATGATGATCTCAATGAATAACATGTTAGGCTCTGTGAATTTGCTTCCATATGGAACAAGTTAGCAGCTATTTAATCTCTAAAAATGTTTATGAAGTCCACAGTCCATTGTTATTTTTAGAGAAGCTCATTCAGATCTTTGCCAGACAGTGATTTCAGGACTCCAGAGATTCCCCTTGTTCAGTCTGAGACTCCTCCAGGAAACACCACTTACAACAATACCAAGTCCATACAAAGCTTAAGAAAGAAAAGAGCTATTGATTCTATGCCTTCTTCACGTGAATTTTCTTCCAATAGAAGCTCATTTGATTTAGCCACATGACAACAGAATTCCTTTTAATTAGAATATTTGTCTATAGGTTTATTTGGATTTATAATTAATGAGCAAATTGTATACACGGTGGACCAGAAAATGCAAGTGTGTATATAAACCCTTAAAATAATAAACTAGAAAAATTAAATCAAGCAAATAAAAACCTGATTGAGATTTAGCATGTAAATGGAACAATACTTAGAGACAGTATTTAAAGGCTTCTGCTTGTTTCCAGGTTTAAAGTATCATGATCCTTCAGTGGTCCAATTTTGTTCTGTCCCTTTTAGCCGAGTTATCCGCTTGTATCTGGTTTTAGCATTTTTTTTTTCAGTATTCAGCCTTCATCGCTCCTTCTGAAAATTTCTTGTGGTTGAATACTGAAGACTCAAAGAAGCTGGAAGATATTTAAATGTGAAAATGAATGCTTATAATTAGATTTAGTCTTTTTAATCAAGGATGCAAAATACAGTTTCCCGTTCTCAATGAAACTTAGGGTATGAAGCTGAGAAACTGTAAAGATGAATGCATCTGTTTCTACCTATTTAAAAGTCTGTATTTCTCTTGAATGGTTCCTATTTGGTAATGTTCCTCTCATTACAGGACTACTTCCTTGTAGCTGTAAGAGAATATTTGCATTACAGAAACAGCCAGTCTGATGGCATTCAAGAAACATATTGTGGGAGAATCTTATCTCGAGGTGGCAACTTATGGTAAAGCATTTGTGGAACAAGGCATTGCCATGAGAAAGGAAGTGGCAAGGGAAATGACTCATGGAAGGACAAGAAACTTGGCTCCTGATAAGTGGGGAGTTGTAGGGACCTTAATAATTTCTTACACACAGTGCTTATGGAAGCCTCACAGGCAAAATATTAAAATACAAGTTCTTTTTCCTTTTAAAAACTAATAGAAGCTCAATGGACATTTCCCCTCCCCCCTTAAAACATTAATTTTAAAATAAAATGAATTTGTCAGTCTCAGGAACCAGTCTCTTTCTCTAGATGAAAAATAATTTTGTTTTGATTTATGCATTTAATATTTCACCCTGGAAATGTAAAACTACAGCAGTTATTTTAAAGTGACTGAGATCAGAAAATATGGAGGTAATTCATTATATTTATTATTTTTCTTTATAAAACTATAAATCAATGTTATTGAAAATTAAATGTCTGGCCTACTGTGAGGGCACTTTTGAGGTGTACTAGTACTTTACATAGGACTTTCTAGGAGCTGACAGAAAGCTGAATTATTCATAAGAGTCTTGGATATTCCTTTTCCTTCAACCTAATCAAATTAATAAAACAATTTCAACTCTAAAAGCTATTCATGCTCTGCAGAAGAGAGCAAGAGGCGTGAATTTATCTCCAGTTTCTTTTTGATTTTGTATAGTTCTGGGAACAACCAAGACTCCAAATGTAGATTATAAAAAAAGGTGGCATGCTGAGCATTATCATCGTTACTTAGCTATTATAATAAACTAGTGTGATAATTTTTGTTCTTCCACTGATATTGTACTTTCAAGGAAGACTATTACTTGTAGTCCCTTGAAGGTTCTTCTGAATTGTGTTTTTTTTTTTTAAAGGGAAAAATATATAAGTGCATAAGCGAGGGGATTTCAAAACACTCATGGACAAATCCCATTGTTTTCCATGAACTTTTGGAAGCTTCCTTGGATATAGAGAAGTGTTTTAGATTTTAAGATTGTGTCATTCTAAATTCCAAATGTTGTAAAGTCCTTTATAAAGTGGACTCAGATCATGTGATGAGACAAATGTAATAGAGATGTACAGAGGAACAGAGGTGATATGTTACTGTGTGTACATATGAGTGGATTCTTTAGTTGGCCACTGACCTGAACTGACTTAGAATGTTTGACATCTAAGGAAAAATCGAAATAAGTAGCATTACATAACCTTCATCGTCGAAACCTACGGCAAACATATGCATTAGTCTGTGGTGAGAAACTGATTTCAAGATGTAAATTCAAAGAGAATTCTTAAAATGTGGATCCATATAGATGGAGATTTTAAGAATAAACAATGTCTTCAATTCCAATGTCATTTCAGAGAAACATTGTTTAAGTGGACATCTCTTGGATCAGTCCTCCTTGAAGATTGAGGGTATGATATTAAGCCATACCTCTGTGGCAGAATCCCTAGGGGGCTTCAGATGATAAAGTCTAAGTATTCCCATGCTGAAAATCTGGCTTAAGATACAGAGAGAATTGGGGAAATCCAAGAGGAAGTTCTGCTAAATTCCCTTAATGGGATTGGCTGATAACCAGAAGACTGTAGGTGTAAGTGCCATGAAAGTGGCCAGCAGAAAGGCCCGGAGACCTACTGAACAATTAGCCGTTGAAAAGCGTTTGGAGCACAGTCTAACTCTGCCATTTGCCATGAACTGAAATCGACTCAATGGCCGATGGTTTTGTTTCATTTCAGTAAGCGCTGGTTCACAATTCATTGCAGGATGCGATTTTGAATCAGAAACCCATGAATGGTAGAGAGACTTAAATGTCACGTCTTTTGAAAGCCCAATTTCCATGTTAACTAATCCAGAAAATAAACTTTTTTAGAACAGGCATGGGCCACTACAATGCTTATAAGTAGGGCTAATATAGTCTCAAAATCTTGCAAAATTTTTGTCTGGAATTGCAAACTTAGAGCATTTTGGATTTGAATTAGTCAGAAAAATATTCATGATACTGTGAAAAATCCAGTTCCGAAGCAGAACTGCATTTTGATAGCTCTGCAAAATACGCCCGACAAACCTGGATTTGCTAACTAACATTGAAATGTAAGAGGATGCCTAGCAGATGTTATCAATTTTGATGGCGATGAGACCAAGGGACTCCTTTCAACTTTTACTAACTGATGAGAACTATGCTTAATACCATGTTTGCTTTCTTGTCAAAAAGATATTAACTGGTCAACTTAATGAAGGATGTTTGGCATCTTGTTTGGAGAAGGGAATGCAGTTTGTTGTACAGTTGACAAAAAATACAAGCAGTGTGCCAGGTTACAGTACATTTATCCAAATTTAACTTGTCAATTAAAGTCTGACAAGTGCTTTGCGCATTGTTCATTATATCTACTTATATTCTAATGACTATATCAAACTTAGACTGCTTGTTCCACAAATTAAGTAAAAGGTGAGCTAAAGAGGGGTATGGGGTGGGGGTGGGGGTTAATTACTGGTAATTGACTAATTATGTTAGAAGCTAACTGGCAGCATAGAATTTACAGGACATGTCGTGTTAGCCTGGGTAGGCTAGAGAAACAAATCCAGGGAGACTCATATGTGTGTGAGAAAGAATTTTATATCAAAGAGTAATTGTATATTAAGAAAACATCACAGCTCCATCCAGTTCAAGTCCATAAGTCTGATATTAGCACAATACCAGTCTATAAATTCCTCTTCAGACTCACACACACATGCAATGATGCTGAATGCAGGGATGTCACAGGCCAGTGGGTGGAAAGTCTTGTGGATCCAGGGGCAGTGGAAGCATCTCGGCACTCACAGGGGTCTCATGTGGCTCCTCCAGCGCCAAGGCTCTGGCTCCATCATCGTAGCTCCATGTATATTGTCAACAGGAATGTGTGTGTAGCAGAGAGAGTGGGTCTGGCCTCCAATGAGCTATTTATCTCTGTAGCGCCTCCAAATGGGGTCATCAAACTGTGACCTAATTGACAGACTCAACTCCACCCCTTCACTCATAACAGTCTCAAGTTGACACCAGATCATGTAACTACAACAGACCACCCCTTGACACTTTCACACAACTCTTTAGCCTTATATAATTTTCAAATAAATAATTATAAAATCATATCTTGACCTAACAGGATAAAACTAAAATGCATACAATACAAAAATATGCCACCTTCATTTAAACATAACATTCTATAAGTGAACAAAACAAAAATATTCTATACTTATGTGGACACCTACAGCATAATCCCATGACCATATTCCCCCACTTATGAAAGTTTGTAAGCTAGCCACTTCATGCATTTATGCACCCAAATTTGTGTATCCGGTTTCGGTACTGCTCACTTACATCAACCCAGGGCTCTGAGGAGACAATTATATTCTTTGATGTGAAGAATTTTCATTCTAGTTGGAACCTTGTGAAGTCCACATCCATAAGCAAAGTCAAATCAGGACAGGCCATCCATAACGTCAGCAGCCATACGCACCAGTTCACAGGCTCAAAAATCGTCTCTTCATCTGGTCGGGTTCTGATCAGCTCAGTGCTGGCTGCCTCACCAGGTTGCCCAGTGACTGTCTTGCTTTTAGACCATGGGCCTCATCAGAGATTCTCAATAAACCTAGCCCCCTTGTGCTAGGCCATGCACTTCAAACCGGTCAACTCACTTTCATTTTTCTCTTCTAATTCCTGTGAACTAGGTCCACAGGTGTCAGTGGCCAGACTCAACCCATTTCTCTCTTTTAAAAAATCATTTTATTGGAGTCTCATACAACTCTTATCACAATCCATGCATCCATCCACTGTGTCAAGCACATTTGTACATTTCTTGCCCTCATCATAGAATACATCTTTTTTTGGTCAAGCACATTTGTACATTTGTTGTCATCATCATTCTCAAAACATTTGCTTTCTACTTGAGACTTTGGTATCAGCTCTGCATTTTGTCCCCTCCTTCCCCGCTTCCCCTTCCCTCATGAACCCTTGATAACTTACAAATTATTATTATTTTGTCATGTCTTACACTGTCCGATGTCTCCCTTCACCCACTTTTCTGTTGTCCATCCCCTAAGGAGGGGGTTATATGTAGATCCTTGTAATCCGTTTCCCATTTCTACCCCAATTTCCTTCCATCCTCTAGGTATCGCCACTCTCACCACTGGTCCTGAAGGATTCATCTGTCCTGAATTCCCTGTGTATCCATTTTCTATTTGTACCAATGCATATCCTCTGGTCTAGCCAGATTTGTAAGGTAGAATTGGGAACATGATAGTGGGTGGTGGTGGTGGTCGTGGTGGAGGAGGAGGTAGAGGAGACATTTAAAAAATAGAGGAACGTTGTATGTTTCATAGTTGCTACACTGCATACATGACTCTCTGTAAGGGGATGTCCAGTTGCCTACAGATGGATTTTAGATTCCCACTCCACACTCCCCCTCATTCATAATGATACGATTTTTTGTTCTTTGATGTTTGAAACTTGATCCCTTTGACACCTCGTGATCACACAGTCTGGTGTGCTTCTTCCATGTGGGCTTTGTTATTTCTGAGCTAGATTGCTGCTTGTTTACCCTCAAGTCTTTAAGACTCCAGATGCTATATCTTTTGATAGCCAGGCACCATCAGTTTTTTCACCACATATGCTTATGCACACATTTGTCTTTCAGTTATTGTGCTGGGAAGGTGAGCATCATGGAATGCCAGTTTAATAGAACAAAGTGTTCTTGCATTGAGGGAATACTTGAGTAGAGGCCCAATGTCCATCTGCTACCTTAATACTAACCTATAAATATATGCACATAGATCTATTTCCCCATCCTCATATATAAATATATTTACATATGTCCATGCCTCTATTTAGACCTTTATAAATGTCCTTTGCCTCCTAGTTCTTTCCTCTATTTCCTTTTACTGTCCTCTTGTCCCACTATCATGCTCAGTCTTCATTTGGGTTTCAGTAATTCCTCTTGGTTACATTGCTCTTGATCAAGCCCTACCAGGCCTCTTATACCCTCTTTGCCACTGATTTTGGATCACTTGTTGTCCCCTTGTCCCTGAGTTGGTTAACACCACTTCATTTTCCCCTCTCCCTCTCTCCCATGTCCCCCCCGGAACCATCTGTCCCATTGTTTTTTCCTCCAGAATGTTTATCCATCCTATCTTATCTAGATAGACCTGCAGAGATAATAATATGCACACACACAAAAAGACAGAGCAAAACAAAGTGACAAAAGAAAACAAAACGACAACAACAACAAAAAAAATGACAAAATAAAAAAGAGAAAAGCCTGTAAATAGTTCAAGGCCTGTTTGTTGACCTTTAGGAGTATTTTCTGGTTGATTCTGATGGGGTGCCATGCCCTGGCCCGCAGTCTATTTTTTGGTATGCCCTCAGGACTTCCTTGTTATGCTCCACTTGCTGTTCTGTTGCACGCCTTTAGTGTTTTGCCTCAGTGTGGTGGAGCCAGATCAGGCACATTTCCCACAGTGTCTCCAGTTCAACCCATCTCCTTATCGCTGCATTTCTCACTTCCATTCAACAATTGGATCCAGGTGGTCACCTAGCAAGCATTTCAGCCTTCCCACGGGCTTCTTTAACAGTGCAGTCCAAAAGCTGAGCGTTCCTTTCAAGGTCCAAATTTTTCCAGCTTCAGGCACAAAACACTAGTTCAAAATTCAAAAAATCAAAGCGTTCCTTTCTTCTTCAATCTGTCAACAGTCCCCTAGGCAAGGCTCTTCCCCTTACACTGAATGTCGTGAGCACTCAAGACCCTGGGTAGAGCTTATCCTTTAAGAGCAGCGGTTCTCAACCTGTGGGTCGCAACACCATTGTGGGTTGAGCGATCCTTTCATGGGGTTGCCAGATTCATAACACTAGCAAAATTACAGTTATGAAGTAGCAACTAAAATAGTTTAATGGTTAGGGGGTCATCATAACATGAGGAACTGTATTAAAGGGTTGTAGCAAAAGGAAAGTTGAGAACCACTGTTTTAGATCCTTCTTTACAGACTTGTCCTATAAGTTTAAATTCCAATTTAATGGGTGAAGGCAAGTAGTCTTACAAACTCTCTCTTTTTACTTCCCAATAATCATTCTATCAATCATTATATCAATAAATAGGCAGAAGAAAACAGTATAGACCTAGTGGGGCCATATCTAACAC
This sequence comes from Tenrec ecaudatus, assembly GCF_050624435.1. NCBI lineage: Eukaryota > Metazoa > Chordata > Mammalia > Afrosoricida > Tenrecidae > Tenrec > Tenrec ecaudatus. Next base: position 108,433,331 of record NC_134531.1, on the reverse strand, counting down.
CCAATCTTAGAATAATGAAATTCTATTCTTATCTAAACTTATCCTGTATGGCCTTAGGCCTTTAGCTATATTGCTTCAAGTCAGGGCGGGCCCTTCTTTCAGCCATTTTAAACCCAGTCAACCATTTTCACAAAGCAACATGGTCTCAGAGAAGTTCAAGAGGTGATTTTGCCACCAAAGTTCAAGATTCACATTTATCACAATTATTTTCACCATTTTGGACAGTGTTAACCAAAGACAATTTCTAGGGAACAAAACTTTAAATTCCCACATTCTTTCCAGAAAACAACCCAGTAAACTGCAAGCTCATATCTGACCTCAGGCTAGCCCAAGAGGACAAATTACCATGAAGTAGAAATCAAGCAAGCATGCACCCTTCATCTTCATGATTCGTTTCTCCACCACCCCACTCCCAAGGTACCATAATGTGTTAGTCAGGGTTGACTAGAGAAACAAATTCATAGACACTCATAAGTTTATAAGAAAGAGTTTTGTCTAGAGTAATTTTATATTAAGAAAACATGCCAGAATTGCCCAGTTCAAATTCCTAAGTCCGATATTAGCCCATATGTCCAATACCAGTCTATAAATTCCTCTTCAGACTGCGAAACCCTTGCCATGACCCCAGATACAGGAGGATCACAGGCCAGTGCGTGGAAAGTCTTGTGGACCCAGTGGCAGTGGAAGCACCTTAGTGCTGGCAGGGATTTCCATGTGGCTCCTCCAGATCCACATGCCCAAAGAACTTAGAGTCCATTTGTAAAAGTTAGCTGTTCCAAAAGGCTTTGATCCCTAATATAATCAGGATAAAGGAACTCTTGGCTAATTTTGAATAGCTAACAGTAAGACTATCTGTTCCCATAAAGATTTACAGCTTTAGAAAATTTTATACAGGGTCATTATGAGTAATAATGAAGGTGACGGCACTGGGTTTGCCAAAACATTATAAGAATAGTTTGGAAACAGTTTTGGTGACAATAGTAAGGCCTTTACAATATTAACTAATAAAAAAACTCATTGTGGATACTGTTATTGGTTTCCATCTGGAGAGGTTAATCAACTATATGAAACATGAAGAGAGCAGTGTGAAATTAAATGGTCCTTCATGACTCAATCAATTCTTTAGTAATAGCCAAATTGTGAGTACAGGTTTAAAAATCCTCATTTTTCTCTAATGCCTGAATTTAAAATTTCTTATGATTTTTTATATTTTATACAATATGTAGTTTCATATATTAGACAGTATGTTTATGTTATGTATATTTTTTGGTATTTATTTATATGTACTAAATATCTTGAATGTAGAAATGAGAGAGGGGAAGTGGTAAGAATAGGGATTAATTTGTTTTGTTTGTTTCAAAGGGTGGGGCACCAATCTATATTGAATCAAGAGTCATGTAAAGCGAGACATTTACTTTTCCAGGTAAAAAGCAGTCAGGACTGGCTTCACTTTTGAGAAGTTACCTGAAAAGGGACTGCAGAGGTTAATTGAGGAATTGGTGGGATCCACCTTCTACTTTGACCTCTGTATTGTGCTGCAAACTCCTTATAATCTCTCCATTCACTGTGGATTCAGACTCAAGGACAAGGAGATTGAAAGCCAAAGTAGGTTTACATAAGAATGCAGTTGTTTCAGCAGTGGCCTAGATATCAAATTGAAGAACAAAAATAAAATAAATTATATTATTTTATCATTCATGCTGATGTCCCCTATATAGCTCAGATGATGCTGTTTACTGTTATAAAGCTATGGAGTATGATTTTGACCAGCTATTCCATTGAAATTTCAACATTTATCTGTGTAGAAAGAGCCCATGGAAAAGCAATGTTCTGATCTAAATTTTCGTTGCTTGGAGGGAGATGTGGGTTCACCACTCATTAGTTTAATGACTTTGGGTGAATACGCCCATTAATCTTTGAATTTGTTTCTGCATTTGTAAAATAGGAATAATAGAAAAGTAACCATTAATTTAACAGGATATTTTAATATGAAAGCCATTTATATACTGTAATATTATAGACACAAATATAACTGTGCATTTCTGGATGATATCTTCATGGCATTTTAAAAAATACTAGTGTATTATATTTATGAACATAAGCTCTACATCAGATTGATTTCACTTGAATCCCAATTCTGCTCCTACAAATGGGCAACCATGACTTCTGTGCCTCTGTTCCCTTATTTGTAAAATAATAATAGTAAAACATTGACTTCCTATTGTTATTAGAGGAACCGCGGTGATGCTGCCAGGTAAGTGCTGGATTGCTGACAACAAGTTCAGTGGTTCAAACCCACCAGCTGCTCTGAGGGAGCACGTTACAGCTATCTGTTTCCTTAGAGTCACAGCCTTGAAAACCCTAAGTAGGGTTGCCATGAGTTGGAACAGACTGGATGGGGGTGAGTTTTTGAGTTTTGAGATTGTCACAAAGCCACCAAACACACAACTAAGATATAATGACAGTTATAGGTGATTGAGATGTTAACATTGGAAACAAAGAAGGAAAAGAAGAAATTCTAAAATGTATGACTTTAGTGATTGAAAGTATGTTGGAGACTAAGTGATAGTATTTGCAAGACAAATGCTTTAGTCATTTTAAATATATTTTTTTCAGTAACAAACAGTCACTGCATACGCAGGCCTCATTGGACGGAATGCACAAGAATCAATTTGACTGTGGAAAGAGACAACGGCGTAGCTCAATCTCATCAGTGAGAATGAGGTTAGAGGTTGACTTCAGAGTAGACTGCCGGTTGCTCATATGCAAGTTCAAATTGAAGCTGAAGAAAATTAGAACAAGCCCACAAGAATAAAAAAAATGTTCAACTTTGAATATATCCTACCTAAGTTTAGTAACCATATCAAGAATAGATTTGAAGCACCGAATATTAATGACCAAAGATCAGACAAGTAATATGATGATATCAATGAATCACATGAAGAAAAGCAAAAGGTCATTAGAAAGACATGAAAGGGAAAAAAAGAGGTTGTCAGAAAAGATTTCGAAAGTTAGAAAACTAAGAGGCAAGAAAAGGCTTGACACTCCTTCAGTTGAAGAGAAAACTCAAGGCCCGGCTTGCAATCTTCACAGATTCTATGGGAACAATTCTCGGAACTTGGCTCTTCGCTCAGGGCCCCAGGAAAGGACAAAACATCAATTTCAGGTGTTTCAGCAAGTGAATTCAGTGCTGGAAGCACTTGCTAGCATGTGCCAGGACCCTTCAAAGACAGGTACCTACCAATGATGAAAAGAGATCCATATTTGTGCCCATTCCAAAGAAATGTGATCTAAGAGAATGAAGTTATTATTAACCTGATGTTATTATCAGCAATATCAATGAAATAGCTTATTTAATATTGTACACAAGTAAAACTACGCTGAAAGATTGTTAAAAAATATTTGTGATGGTATATTAATGGAACTTCCAGAAATTCAAACTGGATTCAGAAGAGAATATGAGGCAATAGATATTGTCAATGTCAGATGGATCTTGGCTGAAAGCAAATAACATCAGAAAGATGTTGCTTGTGATTCACTGTCAAAGACATAGACCATGTGAACATAACAAACAATGGACAATTTTACAAAGAAGAGGAATCCCAGGACATTTAATACCATGTGCTCATGTGATACCAGTACACAGAACAAGAGGCCATGGTTCAGCTAGGACTAGAGAATCCTGCATGGTTTCAAATCAGGAAAGATATGAGTGTGGTTGGTATCCTTTCCCCATACGTATTTAATCTGGATGATGAGCGAATACTCTGAGATGCTAGACTCTATGAAGAAGTGCATGGCGTTGAGCTTGGAGTAAGGTTTATTAACTTGTGATGTGCCAAGAACACAACCTTGCTTGCTGACAGTGAGGAGGACTTGAAGCACTTACTGATGAAGATCGAAGACTACCGCGTTCATTGTGGATTGCAATTCATGTAAAGAACATAAAAATCCTCTCAATTGTACCAATAAACAACATCACAATAGTAGCAGAAGATATTGAAGCTGTCAAGGATTTTGTTTCCCTCGGATTCACAATCAGTGCTTTTGGAAGCAACAGGCGAGATGAAAGGATGGCAATTGCACTGGGCAATTCTGCTGCACAAGAGATCTTTAAAGTGTTAAAGCGCAAAGATGTCACTTGGAGGACTATGGCATGCCTGACCCATGCTGTGTATGTGAGGCTGAGGTTTTCTTTAAGAAACAAAACCAGTGACCCTCATATATGTATAAGGAAGAACTTTAAATCAAGAAAGATTATTAACACCAAGAAACGGGCCCAGCCAATCCAACTATAGGTGGAGATTCAGACTCATACAGCTGCCAAAGGTCAAGTGGGAGTTGGGGCATCACAGACCAGTGGGTCCAGAGTTGCATAGATCCAAGGCCCACAAGCAAATGACAGCTCCCAGGCTAGGCAGGCTCAGGTTCGGCAGGCTGCATGGGCTTCTGGTCCCAGGTGTGAGAGCACAGGACCTAGTCAAGCAGGAAGATGAACGAGAGAGGGCTCATAGCTCCTCAGCATCTCTCATAAAAAGACCGCAGGCCCAAGGACGTATCACTAGGTCTCAACCTTATTGATAAGTGCACTCCACCCCTACAACCACAAAGGTACATAAAGTGATATAAAATCTCACCATCACATCATGGTATTTTCAATGGCCGTATTTGCATATGAAAGCTGAACAATGAATAAGGAAAACCGCAAAAGAATTGATGTGTTTTAATTATGGTGTTGGCAAGGAATATTGAAAGGGTCACAGCCAGAACAAACACATCCTTTTTGGAGGAAGTACGACTAGAATGTTCTTTAGAAGTAAGGATCGTGAAACTTTAGCTCATGTACTTTGGACATGTTATTAGGAGAGAGCAGCGACCAGAAAAGGACACCATGCTGGGTCAACTCGAAGGTCAGTAGAGAAATGAAGAGCCTGGATGAGGTGGACTGACCCCATGGCGGCAGGAATGGTCTCAAACACAGAACAATTATGAGGATGGTGCAGGAGAAGGTAGTGTTTCATTTTGTTGTTGCAACAAGAATGCAATTGCTATTAGGCTGATTTTACAGGTTAATTATGTGGCCAGTTAGAGTCTGGCACATATTAAACACTAAATAAATGTAAAATGAGGATGTTTTGATGATTGCTGTAAGTCTGGCATTTAGGTCTCTCAATAAATGCTGGAATATAAAATATTTAGAAGACAAGTAAATTGGTTCCAGACATACAGAGTGTGAATTTATACATCCAAGATTTCAACAGCTATATAGTACATACACAGTTTGTGGATACATACACACACACACGTACACACGTTTACATCAAACATTTTGGAGCTTGGAAGTGGAGGGGGAAGAAGAAACTGGACACAGTTTACACAGAACGAGGTAAGAATGAAGGTGTCAGTGGTGAACAGAAGCCTGAGTAGTCAAAGAATGTAACAAAAAACGCTCTGTTGGGTGCTTATGGGACCACAGGTAAAAATGATGCTTAAGAATTACAAGTACATTATAGGCCTAGCTGATACGGGAAGATTGTTCTGTCATAGTAACAATCTTTTTTTTCTGTACTGAAATCCATTAATGATTTTATGAGCACGCCTGTGCCATCTTCACAGATGAATAAGTTTAGGTTAACTGGAAGAGGACAACAGGAGAAGACGTAACTGACTGCCCATATGATAGTTCTGGGCAGAGTGATTGTGGTTTTCAGATCTTCATATTGAAAACCAATGAATAGTTCTTCTAGTAAAATTGTAAAACATTTTGTGAGTTGTAATAAAATTTTTAAATCATTTGATTAGTTCGAGAAATGCAATGGTTTCAACAGACACGTGTCAGAAAAATTTTCATTGCAAATAGGAGACAATCCAAGAGAAATGACTAGATTTACTGCGCAAACCATGGCAATGGTATTTCTCTCTGCTTCTCAGCTCTGCCTTCTCTCTGTTGCCTCCCTTCTCAGGGGCTAGATTGTAAGAACAATGGCACTAACCCCACGATCTTTGCCATTTCAGGATAAATCCAGTGGACGCGAGTTAAATACCTTGGGTAATTCCTACTTCAGTTCTAAATTTCCCTCTAATTTAGCAGCTTTAGTTCCATCCTCTGCTTAAAGCATCCACTGTGGCCAGGGAGACAGACAGATGTGTTGATTGGTGACAGGAAGTTGAGACTGAGACTGAGGGGGAGGAGGCAAGAAGGCTTAGAACCCTCGGCTTGAAGGGAAACTGCATGTTGGTGAGGCAAGGGTCCAAATACCCATTGAAGGCTAATGCCTTTTGAATGGTGCCTAAACTATCCTTGACATGATTGTGTGTTGCAATAATTATAAGAAAATTGTATAGGTATCAGGCATCAGAAGATTTCTGCCCCCCACAAAATAATATCAGTGGGAACGAGGGGAACCAGAGTGGAGACCTAAAGCCCATTTGTGGAAAATTGGACATCTCCTCACAGTAGGGTCACAAGGAAGGCATGAGTCAGCATATCACTAATGAAACACAATATTCTTCTAGTTCTTTAATGCTCCTTCCCGCCCCACCCCCCGCCACTATCATGACCCCAGTTCTACCTTAAAAGTCTGGCTAGCCCAGAGCATGTACACTGGTATAGATAGGAGCTCTCGACACATGGAATCCAGAACAGAATAAACCCCTCAGGAACAATAATGGGAGTAGCAATACCATGAGGGTAGGGAGGAAAGGAGGGGAGAAGGGAAGAAAGGGGGAACCAATCACAATGACAAATGTATAACACAAATCCCCAGCTCCCAAGGGGGATGAATACAGAAATATGGGTTAAGAGAGACAGTGGATGGTATAAGATATGAAAATAATAATTTATAATTTATCAAGGGTTCATAAGGGTGGGAGGGTGGAGAGGGAGGTGAAAACAGGAGCTCATATCAAGGGCTCAAGCAGAAAGAAAATATTTTGAAAATGATGATGGCAATATATATACAAATGTGCTTGATATAAGTGAGGTATGAATGTCACAAGAGCTGTAAAAGACCCCAATAAAATGATACATTTATATGTATATTGAGGTAGTTAGTTCATTGTGCCAACCTGGACAATAAACACATATGGGGTTAATTGAAGGGTGGAGGGATAAATGGCTCAGTGAGCCTCACCTTTATAGTTCTTGGGTTTCTTGCTCTGTGTTGGTTGCACCAGGGTGCAGCTGCCTTAGCAGTTTCCTGCTTCAGCTTGCAAGGCTCACTTCCTGCAAGACATCCCTGAGGAGAAGCCGCATGGGTCTACCCTGATGCAGCCCTGGGTGCTGGAGCAGCCATGTGTAGACCCCTGACAGTGCTGAGATGCTTACACATTCACTGACTTGGCTTTCCTCCTGCATTTGGCATCATTGCGTCTATTTTGCGAGATGGAGGAGGACCTTGTGGACTAGTGTTGCACATATGGGTTAATGTTGGACTTATGGGCTTGGGCAGCACTGGGTTGGGATGTTTTCTTGATGCACACTTAACCTTTATATAAAGCTCTCTCTTATACATGTGTTTCTGTGGATTTGTTTCTCTAAAGTACCTAAACTAACACATTATGTCACCTTGGGAGTGGGGTACAGGAGAAACAAGTCATAAGATGGAGAGTAGATGTTTGTTTGACCTCTTCCTCGTAGTAGTTTTTCTTTGTCTAGCAGAGGTCAGATAAAGCCACACTTTACGTGGTTGTTTTCTGGGGAAAATATGGGAAGTATGAAAATAGAAAGTTTGTAAGCCCACTTGCTTCAGCCATTAAAATGGGTTTAGGCCGTGCCTGTAAAAAACTTTGAAAAGATGGCCCACCAAGTGCTTTGGAGTACTCAGGAACCAGTAGTCTTTGTCAGAAGCTGGAAAAAAATCTGGAACCATGAAGAAAATTCCTCTCTGGGACTGAATGTTAAAGGTAGCCTGAGAGCAGGCTGAAATGTTTGCTAGGTGACCACCTGGATCTACTTGTTGAGTGGAAGTGGGAGAAGTGCAGCAATAAAGAGACGGGTTGAGTTTGGCCTCTGACACCTGTGGACATGGTTTACAAGAAAAATAAAAGAAGAGAGCAGGTTGACTGGTCTAAGGTTCATGATCTAGCAGGAGGGTCCTAGGCTTGTTGAGTATTGGTGAGAGCTTATGATCTAAAGGTAAGGCAACCAATGGGCACCCTGTGGAGGTGAGTGAGGCAGCCCACATTGAGTTGACCGGAACCCGAGCAGTTTGAGGTTTTCGAGCCTGTGAACTGGTGCATATTGTTGCTGACTTTATGGATGGCCTGTCCGGATTTGACTTTGCTTAAGAATGCAGACTTCACAAGGTTCCAACTGGAATGAAGACACTTCATGTCAAAAAATATGATTGTCTTCTCAGAGAGCTGGATGGGCAGTATACCAATTGGATGCTCAAAATAGGGGGGATAAAGGCATGAATGGTTGGCTTATAAACTTTTATGGGTTGGGGGAACATATTCACAGGATTATAGGATTAAAGCGTAGGTGTTACTTAATTGCAATTGTGAAGCTAAAGAATTATGTACAGGGGTCAGGTTGGCAAGAGGTGGATTGAGGTAGTTAGTTTATTGTGCCAACCTGGCTGGTAAACACATGTGGGGTTAATTGGAGGGCGGAAGGGTAAATGGCTCAGTGAGCCTCACCTTTCTAGTTCTTGGGTCTCTTGCTTTCTGATGGTTGGACCAGGGCGCAGTTGCCTTAGCCAGTTCCCTGCTTTAGCTGGAAAGGCTTACTTCCTGCAAGACATTCCTGAGGAGAAGCCACATGGACCTACCTCGATGCAGCCCTGGGTACTGAAGCACCCGTGTGGAAGATCCCTGCCAGCGCTGGGATGCTTACACATTCACTGACTTGGTTTTCCCCTGCAGTCGGGATCGTTGCGTCTGTTTTGTGAGATGGAGGAGGACTTTGTGGATTGGTGTTGGACATATGGGTTCATGGGTTAATGTTGGACTTGTGGGCTTGGGCAGCACTGGGTTGGGATGTTTTCTTGAAGCACACTTAACCTTTATATAAAACTCTCTCTTATGAGTTTCTGGGGATTTGTTTCTCTAAAGTACCCAGACTAACACCTATAAGTATGTATATATATGTATATAAAGAAGAAAATACACATAAAAATGTAGGCAGTGATTCAATTCTGGGAAGGTGCAGATACTATATTATACTATACTAAAGAGATACTATATTATGAGTTATGATAAACATCTTTGTTAATTTTCAGATGTCTCAAGAAAACCTAAGAGGTCCCTGTGACTTTGTGGTTGAATGTGACTGGTTGCTAGTCGCAAAGTTGACGGTCGGGATCCACATGCTGCCTCCTGGCCGAGGGCTGTGATAGCCTGCCCTCATAACATTATGGGACAGTTATACCCTGCCCATAGGTTTGCTCCACGTTCAAACCAGCTCTATGGTAACTTTTTTTTTTAAAGTGACCTTGGTCGTGCAATGGTTAACCCTTGAGCACTAACTAAAATGTCAACAGTTGGCGCTGACGGAGAAAAGACAGAGACCTGCTTCTGTACAGATGACAGCCAAGGAAACCCTCTGGGGCCACTTCGTTGTGTCAAATAGCATTGCCGTGAGTCAAAATCTACCTGATGGCATGCATCAACAACGAGACATGGCTTTGTTTGTTTGGATGAGGCATATAGTCACCTTTATTGTTTTTTTATTGCTAGTCAAAGAATTGTAAGGCTAATTTAAATAGGGTAGTTAGTCCTTTTTTTTTCTTAATGCTCCAACTTTGGAGCATCACCTGACTGAGCTTGCCCCAGGTCCCTGCTGTCCTAGTGCAGCTTTTGCCTGTTGAAATACAGGAACTTATACACTTAAAAAAACTCATAATTCAAGATGCTTACATAATCAAATTGTCTCTGATCTTTGAACATGCTTTCATTCTTAAATTTGTATTCTATTGTTAATGTAGTAAGTATATTTTTAAGTTGAATTGAAATTGGGCTTGATTGCTAAAAAGGGAACAATTATGATTTAAATAAAAACAAAAGTGCTGGACATATATTTTTGTGACTGTCATCTTTATAGAAACTCACTTTAGTGACTATGAACTTTTAAACTCTAATTTATAAAGTGAATACAATTGTATCTACATAAAACACAATGAACACTAAAAATGGCTGCATAATGGAAAAATTTCCACACGATTCTTAAAAAGAATTGGGTTTCACTGTATTACTCTTCCTTAGAGAAAGAATAGACTTTATGTAAAAGTATTAGGTAGTTGGGAAAATGTTATAAAAACACTGAAACTAGGCAAATGTAAATAGTTTTCCCTGCTCTTCTATGCTAGCACAATATACCACCAATATTTTGTGAGCAAAAGAATCTTTGGAGAAATCATAGAACTTAATATTGGAAAGATGTATGGCACATTTCCAGCAAAACACTAAGGGCTAATATAACACCAAGAGATAACGTGTTCGATGCATTTCATTGTAGTTTAAGTTGTCTACTTATGAGTTATAAAGTAATCAGCTAAGGCTTCATGAAACGCTATATATTTTCAGGATTTAAAGCATCATGTCTTTCAGTTTTACCAGAATTTTTGTTATTGATTTCTTTAAATGAGAGTGTGAATACTGATGAAATTTCCTTGGGAGAGTGAATTATGTTTCTAATATGCTATCCACTGTGGGTTCCTCATTGGGCTACACTTTATATACCTACTACAATGCCTTTCTTACTAGATCATTGGCCAACCCACTAACATTCGCTGGCAAACTACCCTCTACTGTACTGGAGCTTGGACCCGGCCTGAAACAATGCCCTGCTTCAGGGCTCACCAGACCGGGGTGGGTGGCTTTTTCCTAACAGAGCTAGTTTGGCCCAGTTAGCTACTCCAGCAAAAATGTACTCTGTTCTCTCTCAGTGAGGGAGACTTCCCAGCCAATGCATTGGCTTGCTTTTGTGTAAACAGCTCAAGTATCAGAAGGGGAGAACTGACCTAACTTTATGTGCAACCAGCTCCTGCCTGTTTCTGCAGGACACACCCGCTTCAGAATGCTCTTTGTTCAATTCCCAAGGGAGGGCAATGCAGAGGGAAACATCAGTGACCCTAACAGTTGTTAAAATATTGAATTACTTCTGTATCAGTTGTTAAATAGCAACTGTGGTAAATAGCCGCCCCCACCAACAGTCCTCCTGACCCCTTCCCTGGCCCCTGAGACCTTTCCATGATTCACGCGGGGGTGGTGGTGGTGGGGAACCTTCTAGAACAGGCCTCTGTTAGAGTAGGCCTCTGCTGCCCTACTGTAGGCAGTGTCTGTTCTGCTTGGCCAGTGTCGTGTGCTTGGGCTTCTTGGACCTATTGAACATCACTCTGGCCAAGACTCCGTGAAGCATCAGTTCATCAATTGAGACCCCAAAAAGCTCTCCCAAATCTCAGGACAATGAGAGAAATTAAAATGGAAGAAAAGGGCCCTCGTATAAGACCAGTGCCTTTCAAATTCCCATGCTTCCCTAATGACAGAAATGACAGTTTTCGTACCGCACGCGATGCAGTTTGTCTCTGCTCGCTTTTCCCTCCTCCACTTTTGGAGCTAGTTCTGTTTGTAGGGTTTACAGCAATTGCTCTAAAGTTCCATCGCGGAGCATTTCTGCTAATGAGCATATGCCGGAAGCATGTGGGTAGAATGATAACAACCGCCCACTTTTAAGCTTATTTTAGAAGATGCAAACATTAGAAAATGAACATTAATTAAGGAGCAAATTAAGGCCAACATCAAATGTCACGGACTAAGGATTTCTGTTTTTACTTCTCTCTCTCACCTAGAGTCTTCTTTAAATCTGAAATTAACTTGTGTCTTTATTGGTCTAAAACCCTCCAGTGGCTTCAATTGCTCTGCAAATAGAACTTTCACTCCTTCTGACGCGTGTCAAGTTCTCCACGGTCCGGCCTTTCTCTTTCATCGCATCCTGTGCCTGCTCTTCTCCATCTCACTCTGCTTCGGGGGTCCTCGAGTTGGTTCCGACTCACAGTGACCCTTTGCCAAACCAAAGGAACGCCACCTGGTCCCGTGCCAGCCTCACCATGGCCTTATGCCCCGCCCCACTGTGGTAGACACTGGGTCAATCCAAGTCATTGAGGCCTAGCTCTTCTTCCCTGGCCCTCCTCTCCACTCAGCACGCTCTCCTTCTCCAGGAAGGGCTCTCCTGAAAACATGTCCCAAGGAGGTGAGTCAAAGTCTTTTCAGCCTTCCTCTGAGGAGCATCTGGCAATACTCAGTCCACAAATATGCGGGGCCATTCCTTCCCTCGCGCTTGCAGTTCCTCCTGTTCCCAATGTTTCCTCCCGTCATTCCATTGTTCTCATCTTAAGCCTCTTGTCATCCACTGGATCCTTCCTCCTAGTGATGGCCTGTGTGTCGTGGGCTCCGTGGGCTTTTCACTGGCTCTGCTCTTTTGGAGAGAGATGGCCAGCCTTTACTTCCATGTGTCTCCAGAAGGACCCTGCCTGGCTACCTTTTAGTTTGTAGCTGGCAGTTTAACCATCCGCGCCACTCAGGGGACTCTCATCTCTTTAGGGAGTCATTTTGATATTTCCTAGATGATAGCTGGTCTTCTTGCTCTGGTTTAGTAGTTCAAGGCCAAAGCAACATTGCAATTATTATTACTAATCTCTTTGGCTTATTGTCTGTCTCCCTTCTCCAGACTGTGAAGTCAGGGAGGACAACGCTGTGTTCTGGATTATAGCCCCGTACCTAAAAGCTTGCGAAGCACCCCAGAGCACAAGAGGCAATGGAGGGCAGGTTCTATCACCAGCTCTGGAGCTAAAACCCTTGTGTCAGAAGTCATCTTGTGCTATATGACCTTGGGAAAGAATAGCACTCATGCTGTAGAAACTGTTTTAAAAACAAATGAATCAATACGCATAAAATTAGCTTAGAATAAGGTGTGGAGGTGGTAAGCACTATGTAAATGTCTGGCTTGTTGTTTTCATTAGAATCCAAGTTCCCTGAGGGGAGGCCTTTCCTCTGTTGTTTAGCCACCATGCGCTGCAACAATTAGGATCTGTCTTGTTCTAAACACTCAATGACTTTATTGACTAAATCATTAAGTGTATTTTGAGTTATATTAAAAGCAAAAACCTGTTGCCACGGACAAAACCCCAGCTCATGGCTAGCCGATTAGGACACCTTAGCACTGCGCCCCCCACCCCCCCACCCCCCCTCCAGGGCTGCAGTCAAGGAGCAGATGGCTCCACTAACCCTTGACTTTTCCGTCAGCAGTGAGTGCTTCCCCACGGCATTTCCGGGCTATTTCAAGTTCCGTTGTTCTGTGCAGATATGACTAGTCCCTCTGTCACTTCCCCTGCGCATGCCGAAGCACCCAACAACGTGGGTGACCGCTGGGGCGAAGGAAGCCCGACTGCCCCAGTTCCGGTCACTGTCCCAGAGGGCGCTGGCGGCTCCGTGGGTTACACATTGGGCTGAATGGCAAGGTGGACTGTTGGCACCCCTCACCCCCAGCGGCTGTGAGGGAGAAAGCTGAGCAGTCTGCTTCCCAGAAAGATTTCACAGCCTTAGAAAACTTACGTAGGCTAGTCATTGTGAGTCAGAAATGCTTGCATGGTAGTGGGGAGCAGTAAGAGCGGCCACTATTCCCCCCAAAAGATACCAAACCCAAGGTTGGCGCTTAGAGACCCGTCAGGCTAGTAGAATCGCTCCATAAGGGTTTCCCAGGCAGTAATATTGCAGACAGAGACAATCAGATCTCGCCCTACTGGAGCAGCGGGGTGGGGGGGGCGGTGGAGGGTTCAGACTGCCGCCTTTGGTGTAGCGGCTGAGTGCATACCCATCGCTACCCCCAGGACTTGGTCACTATAGTATCTGTACATTTGTTTCTTTTCAGGAATTGAGGATGGTACTTTTTCTGCCTGACCGTGGCTGGGCCTTAGCAATCCTCCTTGGGGCAGTTTTAGGGTGCTGACACCAGATGCAGTGCTGTAGGAGGCAAGGTACAGCCACTGCTACCCTGAAGTCCAGGCATTGTGTCGGCTCTGGACTTACACATGGCTTCCTTCTGCTCTCCAGTCACCTACAAGACCTCTGGTCGCTCAGAGTGCCGGGGACAAGCCAAGCACAGGCTGTTAGTTCTGATTTCTTTTGATGCCACGGGACTTTGTTTGATCTTTTAGGGGGTGAGGTGTGCTTAGATCACAGATAGAGGATGATGAGAAATCATCAAATCTCGCTGCTTTAATTAAATGTTCCTCACCTGACTAATAGCAGCAAAGAGGTGTGAACTTGAATTCACTCTACACTCTTTAGGTGTTAACATTGCCTAAATATGAAAATTAAGTACTAGTGATTTCTCTCACTTAAAAAAATAGAACAAAATAAATAATGCATATACAAAAAAAATCTAAGAGACACCAATCAGGTTATCAAAACCATTCACAGGGAAATCTAGTATTATTTGAAAATTCTCTTCACAATTTCGTTGGATTTCATTTGCAACATTAAAGCTGCATTCACGTTTCCTTTCTCTCTCTGGCCCAGGCATCATTTAAATTGATTGGTTGGAGCTCGGTGTTAATGAGATCATAGTCAGTGGTTCAGCTCTTTTTGTCTCTCTGTCAGAGGCAGTTAGATCAACACAGAGCAGGCTGATCTGCAAGCTCTCACTTGACCATTGTTCTAGTTCAGTGTCCTACAAGCATGCCTGTTGTTTATAAGGTAGATTTGTTCACCAGTTCAACCTGTATCTATCAAACCTTTGTTACTAAAATATCATGGATGACACACTGTACCATTCATTTAATAGGAGGGGGGTGTTTAAACAAACCTGACCAAATGAAACAGATCCACAGATTACCACATGCATAAAAACTTGACAAACTAGGTTTGTCTTCGAATCGGCATTATGTGGTTTGAGTGTAATCCCTTACTGTAACAAGAACACAACAGCGATATATACTTTTTAAAAAAATTTCAATGGAGGAATTTTAAATTTAATACTTATTTTATTAGATCTAGAGTTCATTTTCTGTATGCTTAATCTAACAGTTTTCTGTTTTTACTGAAATATTCAATCAACTATATACTTATTTATATGTTTATTCAACAAATATTTATTGATGTGAAATAAATGACATTGATAAAGGCCTACGACTGAAGCCGAGGCGTGTTTGTGAGTGCTTGGCAGAGGAGCAGTCCACTACAGAGTTTGTCAGGGAAACCTCTGAGAAAACAACAGCTGATCTAAGTTTTGAAATGGTGATGTAATGCACAAACTGCATGAAGCCATGTGGACAACATGCTATACAAAGCCTTGCTACATGAAACCATGTGGACAACATGCTATAGGCAAAGGGAACATAGCTGGAGTCCCAATTTGGAAAGGAAATGGTCATAT
The DNA here is from genome assembly GCF_050624435.1 of Tenrec ecaudatus. Lineage (NCBI taxonomy): Eukaryota > Metazoa > Chordata > Mammalia > Afrosoricida > Tenrecidae > Tenrec > Tenrec ecaudatus. Next base: position 108,417,955 of record NC_134531.1, on the reverse strand, counting down.
CTGAGCAACAACTACAGAACAACAAAAGTCAAGATGATGTAATATGAGGTTAAGATGGTAGGCAGGGCATGAATGGTTAGAGTGCTTTGTAGACTATGGTCAGGAGTTTTTATTTTATTCTGTAGTCAATGGAGAAGTCTGTGGGTGGTGTAAATAGGCAATCACTCCACCAGTAACCAAAAGGCCCGGGAATCTATTTCTGAAAGGTTCCATTCCCGAAAAGCCTAGGGGGGGAGGGGCAGTTCTACATTGCAATGGGTCACCGCGAGTAGGAACCAACTCAGCAGGAACTAGAAGAAAATCATCGATGGAAAGAGTTGGGCAAGAGTAGGCACAGGGTATTTTAGCAGAATCACATTCTGTATATCTATATATTTCCCTCTCTTGTTCCTCTCCACGTAGCTTGCAGGTGGAGGAATGGAGATGGCAGACCAGTGAGGCGGTTATTGCAGGATAGAAATGGCGGTGATCGATGAGGTGAAAGCAGTGATGATGCGTGGCAATGGGCAGATTCAGGATATTTTTCAGAGACAGTGTCAGGACTTTCCAATGGATTGTTTGTAGAGTGTGAAAAAAGGAATCAATAGAATTTTGACTTCATTGACAAGGTGTGAGATGCTACTTTCGGAGTTTGAGGATGAATAGCTTTGTTGGCAGAGAGGTCGAGAAATAAAGACTTCTGTTTTGACCATGACAGTTTTAAGAAAAGCTTGTGATGTGTTTTAAATAAAAATGCAGGCCTTGATAGGAACAATAAAAAGTGAACTGATAAAATAAAAATGTAAGGTTTTATTTTTGGTCAATTTTTGAAAACATGAGATAGTTAAAATGAAGAAACTAAGGTTATTGAGATATTGAAACTCAGAATTATCCAGGTGCTGGAAAACCAGTATGTCTTCTATCTGAATTCTTGTCTTTAATAATAGTCCAATCAGGAATACCGTTCTCTATTGTGAGAGCATTATATGATAAGACACATTTAAAAGATGTTTTAAAAGAAATGTTTATAATATACTAGTAGGAAATTACAGAGGAAATGATTCCATTCAATAATAAAGACATCTGAACTATAGTCTGCAGACGACAGGGTGCTTTCAGCACTGAGTACGAGATAACTAAAGAATGATGCAAACGATGGACAAGAATCTAAATAGCTTGTACTCTGGCAAGTATGTATAACCGTACACGATGCACCGTAAACTATCTCTAAAACATGATAGTTGTAATCCAGAACACAATAGACCGTCTTTTTTGGAGCGCTTACAGGTATGTTCTAATGTGTTAGTGTATAAATAGCTTTAGACTTACTTAGGGATCACAAACCACAAGACTCGGTAACTCGGTCTTGTTTACAATACCAAAAGTATGAGGTATTTAAACTTAGGCAACTGGGGACACCGGAGCCTTTATTTATATAGAGTGGTAAATGTACAAAAGGCTTTAGAATAGTTTGAATTGTGCCAAAAAAAAAAAGTGAAGAGAGAGAGAAAGAAGTAGAAGAAAAAGTAATGAGAAGCTGATTGTTATCGTTTGGGTCCATGGGAAGCAGATTCTACAATAGGGAATTGTGTGCAGGTTGTTTATTGGGAGTAGTCTTGGGAATGGTACTTTTACTGGCATGAGGGAAGGCAGATGATGTCAAGTGCGAAGTTGATCTCTGATGTAATGATAACATGACCCTCAGCCGATCCATGTGACCTCTTAGGCTGCTATGGCTCTGTTTAGGTCCTTTGATGAGACTGGGCTCCAGGCGTTCATCCCTTTCTCTCCTAGTGATTGATTGTGGACACGCCACTGCCATCTAGTTGAATCCCACTCCCCTTTGGGGAGAAGCTCAGTTGTGGGCTATCAGGAAGCAGCAACACACGCAGCACCTGGGAACGGAAAGGCTCAGTTCTGTATGGACGTAGATCTGGAAATACAGCACAGTGTCCACTATAGTCCAATAATTGTCTGGCTCAGATCTGTTTGCTTTGTGTAAGAGCTTGACCTAACTAATCTGAGAATACTTCATCAAGGATATTGTTTAATATATTTTCTTGGAGAAACTTTATTATTGCAGGACATGCAAGAAGAACTACATATCTCCCTGAAACTTTGGTCTCAGTTTTGGAAATAATGGTCATCATTTTCTTTCTTCAATCCATTCTATACCCTTGTTATTCTGTGCAAGCACATTTTTTTTTTTGGTCTAGGTGGCTTACCTGGTGAGCAGATTTAGACCCTCTAGATGACCTCAGGGGTCAACACAACCTTCTCTGGTATGGCTGATACACTTATCCATTTATTTTCAAAATTTTGAAGGAAAGTAGCACTAGATACGTCATTAAATCCCTAGGGTACTAAACATCATCTTGTTTCATGTGTAAGAGCAACTCGATTGAGTCCTGATGATCTGGGTCAATTACTACTGCCAGGAGGGATTATTTGTGCCCCTATAATTTACTCCAGGAGCCGAAAGTAACAGTATAGCATTGGCAGGACTCTTGGTATCTCTCTTGGTGGAATTGTTCCATTTCAGTTGAGTGTAGGCTAGATGAAGTACTGTCAACAACAGGGACCAATGCTGGGATTTTGACTTGTCATCACCCGTTGATGAAACAGAATATTTCCTGGTGGTATGTTGATTATATTGAACATTTTCTATCCTATAGTCAAATTGATTCTACTGCCTCTTTCAAGATAGAAATAGTCCAATATAATTGATTTGCCAACATGTGATGCTTTGCCTCCCAAAGGGATGATGTCATCCTATGAGTTCAATTTTGAGCTTTGTTGCTGGCGGGTTGTCCATTCAGGCCCAGCGGAAGATAGATTATCCTTAGTCAATGAGGAAAACAGGCTGCGTAGACCAGCATATTGTTCCTCTCTGTCACTGTGGTTTTTCTGTTCATGTACATAGATTTCCAGCACTGTGGTGCCTAATGATATTAACTGTATCATATTTTGTACAAGCTATCTCACTCACTGCCGTCAAGTCAGTGCTGACTCATAGCGAGTCCTGGTAGGTTTCCAAGACTGTCACTGTTTACTGGAGTAGAAAGCCTAGTCTTCCTACCTTCGAGGTGCTGATGGTTTTGAACTGCTGACCATAAGGATTACAGCCCAAATTGTAACCACTATACCACCAGGGCTCTCCACAAGCTATCTAGTCTACTTTTTTCTTTTTGCTTAGCTCTTCCAGCATGGGTGACCTGTGCTGATTAACATATGGGTAAAAGATCTTTAGACTTTGTAAGCACTCCCATAAGCCTATCTGTACACCTCTTTGTTTCATAGTCTCTTCCCTTTCAATCATTTTTTGAAGTTCCTTTCCTGTACTAGCACCAAACTCATTTGCTATTGCTTGCTATATGCTTGCTTCAGTTGGTTTCTTTTTTCACACAGTGTGGGTGACTCAGAAAAACCTAGAAAGACGTCCTCACTGGTGTCCTTCCGGCCACTCTGGACGTGCAGCAACATCCCGTGTTTGTTTTGCACAGAGAGCCTGAAAGCACGTTGTGGAGGCTGGGTCTAATCTCCTCTGACCTCAAACTCTACGTCTTTCCCAATTCTGACACCAGCTGCCCCTCCTGTGTCACTCCTTACTTCTCTGCTATGCTTGGTCAGGTATGGCAATGACCTCCCAGAACTCAAAGACAACACTCACGTTGAGAGCGTTGATTAGGAACATTATCAGGTTATAATTCAGGATGAGAAATACTCAGGATCCATTTCTTCCAGCCAGGACAGCCTCGTCTGGGCTGTGCCCACAAGCACAACTCTCTGGTCCCTGAGCTCTCACCCAAGCAGATCCCTGGCCTCTGCCCTCCTGGGGAAATTGTACAAAGCTCTTTTGGTGCTGCTGATAAATAACCTGAAGGCACTCCACTCCACCTTAAGTACGTTTCCTTCCAAAGGAGCTCCATGCGCAGCTCTAGCCTCAGAGGTCAGCAAACCTAGGTCTCCAAATTAAGTACCTGGAAGACCTGGACACCCACCACCCAGCCCCGGAAGCGGGCTTCCTGCCTGAAGGCACTCAACGTTACTTGTTCCATGGGTGGAGAAGTCAACCGGCTTGTCTTATATTGTTGCTTCTATTGATGCTGTTGCTTCTCTGCTACATTTTTGGTGTCTCAGCTCTGTTTCCTGGATCAAAGAAGTAAGCATACAGAAATTTCTAGGTACAAAGGACATATTCAAGTCTTGACGCTTCTTTCTTGGTGGTAGTAAATTTCCTCATAACCAGCAGATGGCAAAATTGACCAATTTCCATGTTAGAGTTCCAAGATTTTATACTAACAATTAACCCTGTTAGCAATTTTTCACTGCTGAATGATATAAACCGATCATCATTTCTCTCCACCTTCTCTTATGCAGAGGAGAAAGATGGGGTTTTCTGTTCCCCAAAAGAGTTATAGTCTTTGAAGCTCACAGGGGCCATCTACCCTGTTTTGTAGGCTTGACATGGATCTGATTTGACTCCAAGGCAGGGAGGTTGTTCATTTTGATATCTTACCCAAATCTCCAAGAAAAGACGAAATAAATCCGATCTGCAGACCCCCACACGGTTGTTTGGTAGGAGTTAAAAATCTGGCTAGACCAGAACATGTATGCTGGTGCAGATGAGAGCTCACAATGCAGGGAATCCAGAGCAGATAAACCCCTCAGGACCAATAAGGGGAGCGGTGATACTAGGAGGGTCAGGGTCAGGGGGTGTGTAAGGGGGAACTGATTACAATGATCGAAGTATGACCCCCCCTCCTAGGGGGACACAGCAGAAAAATGGGTGAAATGAGACAGCAGTCAGTGTAAGACATGAAAAAAAGAATAATTATAAAGTACCAAGGGGACTTGGGGGAGGGAGGGTGGAAGAGGAATGGGGGTGGAATGAGGAGCTGATGCCAAGGGCTCAAGCAGAAAGAAAGTGTTTTGAAAAAGATGATGACAACAGATGCACAGATGTGCGTTGACACATGGATATATGTATGGATGGATTGGGATAAGAGCTGTAAGAACCCCGAATAAAATTAAAAGAACAAAAAACAAAACCTATGGCTACAAGAGCCATATTAATTAAATCACCCTATGTACCAAGGTAAACCACCCAGAAATAAAATGTGCTGTTCTTTCTCCTCCATCCACTCTTTAAGGATTACTTCACCACCACCTTCTCCCCACCCCAGGAAGTCCTGGTGGTGTTGTGTTTAACACATTGGGCAATTCTTGAGAAGTTCAGCAGTTTGAAGCCACCCCCCTCTCCATGGGAGAAAGAAGTAAATCCTGTAAAGATTTAGAGTCTGGGAAATCTACTGGGGCAGTTCTCCTCTATCTTCCCGGGTCATCCTGAGTCACAAATGCCTGGATGGCAGTGACTTGGGCTTGGTCACCCTCCCTTTCATGCAGCCACAGAAAGGAAATGAGAGAGAGACACTGAGGCATGAAACTCTTGGGACTGTAGAAGGTGGCACTGGGGAGAAGGCAAAAGTTGAAGTATGGCATTGTAGCAACAGAGGCCCTTAGCAGACCGTAGGAGAAGTTCTGAAGCTGGTATAGCCTTTAGAGATGTTTCCCATAAAGTTGGGTTATTTGTTTCATGCATGGACCAGCCACTGGTGAGGGCTTCCTATAGAGATGTGTAAAATTTGCTTGATATAATTTATTTCAGTTGGAGACAATTCTGCGGCTGTGAGTTCACCGGGGATGCCATTTCTGACATCAGATGAATCTTGCCTGAAAGCAGACAATACCAGAAAGACATATACTTTTGTTTCATTGACTCTGCCAAGACTTTATACTGCGAGGATTGCATCAGACTATGGATAACATGGCAAAGAATGGGAATTCCTGAACATTTCATTGTGTTCATGCGTAACCTGTACACGGACCAAGAGGAAGCTGTTTGAACAGAAGAGAATCCTTGACATACACGATTTAAAATCAGCAAAGACATACATTCCGGCTGTATCATTTTACATTTATCCAGTCAATATGCTGAGGTATAGAGTTGGACTAAATGAAGAACACAGAATCATGATTGGAAGGAGGCTTATGAAAACTGATACATACCAATAATACAACTTGGTTTGGTGAAAGTACACAGAATTTAAATCACATGCTGACAAAGATCAAAGACTGTAACCTTCAGTATGGATTTTAACCTCAACATGAAGACAACCAATATCCTAGAACAGTAGACAACATCATAATTTTAAAATAAGAAAATACATAAGTTGTCAAGGATTTCATTTTGCTTGGATCTACAATCAAGGCTCAGGGAAGTAGCAGTCAAGAAATGAAAAGACCTTTAGCACTGGGAAACCCTCGTTAAAGTGTTAAAGAGAAAAGATGTCATTTCGAAGATTACGATGCTCCTGGTCCTATTATTTCCAATTGCCCCATCGCGTGTGAAAGTTGGGTAATGGACAAGGCAGACTGAAGAGGGAAGGATGCTTTTGAGCTACAATGCTGGCAAGTGTAATGAAAGTTCCATGGGCTGTAAGAAAAAGAAACAAAACGTGGTACAGGAGACAGAGCCAGGTGCTCCTTAGGAGTGAGGATGATTGTACTCAGTCGTCTCACAAGGTGACCATATTTTAACATTGATGAAGTGGGACACCATTGACGGGGGCGGGGGGTTGGTTCTTGATTAAAAATTTGGTCTATATGGAGCAACAAAAATTTTCTTGTAATATATATTTTTAATTTCAACATAAGTATAATTTACAAATATAATACATTAAAATTATGTATAGTATTATTTTATTCTTTGGCATATTTCTCATTTGAGTGAATTTTTTTTAGTAGATTGCTGTCGTTGTTAAAAAGGTCATGACTTTTTTTACAAGAATGTGTTAAATTATATTTCACACATAAAGTGGCTTTCAATGTCTCAACACTTAATTGTGATTTTTCTGATGTCCACACTTTATTTACCGTAGGAAAAAATGCATTCAGTCGCAGCATTAGTTCCTGGTAAGGACAGTGCATAATCCACAATTTTCAGTGCATTATTGTATGGAACATAGTTTCTAATCATTTGTTCTCTATTGTGATTTTTGCTGATGTCCAAAATTTAACCTTTTCCTTATCAATATATATTTTTAATAATGATGCCTCATTAAAAAGATCATTTTCAGAACTATTACTATATGGGAAATTTTGAGTAATAGGATTGAATGATTTTTGCACATCATTCCAATTAAGTTCTTGCTTTAATGTAACCCAATGAAAATGTTCAATATCATTGTAATATACCGTCCACTCTTCAAAATAATCTATGCAGTTACTATAGAACTTTTTAACGTGATTCATGATATCTGCACGATTTATTGCACCTTGTTCTTCTAGCTGGCTTATACTATTATGGATAGTTAATGGATAGTTATTTTTCTAACCACTCTTGACGCTGAAATTTTAAATGATTTACTTCCTTTGCTACTTCGATTACTGAAATTTTGTCACCTTCAATAAGTTTTATAGCATTTTGAAAAAGAACTGCTTGATTGTGTACAAACTCTAGCCAAATTTTGAAGATTCTTTTTTCAAAAACTCTTCTAAAATTCTAGGACATTTATCCTGTGATAGAAAGTTGGATTTCTAAGGATCATATATTTTCAAAATTCTTTCGACAGCTGGCAAAAGAGCTAACCAGCATGTTTTATTGTATCCAAGTATTTTCTGATATTCGACTTCCGCAGTTTCACAAAATTCTTTAAGCATTTCAACACGCACAGTGTATATATAGAAATAATATATTTTAATAACAATATTTTCCACATCTATGGGCAACAAATCAGCAGCTGTTTGAATGGTGTTATGTATTATGTGCGCTGCACAACCAACGCCAATAATGTTTTGACTAAGGTTTTTGTTTAATTTATAAAAAATATTATTTGTACCTCTTTTCGCATTTCCTCCAAAATTTGCATTCATGTTGTCTGCACAATAGGCAATCATTTTGATTTAAATTATTTCCCCAAAATATTAATAATGGAACTGAAAATTATTTCAGAGGTTTTGCCAGGCACAGAAATGAAATCTAAAATTCTAATTTTTATTAAAGTTCTGAATAAAAAAATATAATAATGGTTGGAAATAACTTTATATCGTTATGATTAGATGCATCAGAATATATGGATATAAAATTAATTTTTTCTAGATTTTTGTTTAATTCTGTAAATGCATATGGGGAAAGCACATTACACATAATTGCCTCGGATTTTGTTCTAGCACAGGCACATTTTTTGTTGATTAGCTTTATGACAACTTGTGATGTATAGTCCATAGATCTGAAGGAATGATTGTGATTAATAGCATGAAAAGACATAAGTCCTTTTGCTAATGTTAATTTCTTTTCTTCATTTTCATAAGTTGTTTTCTGAAAAAATTCCTGTATTTTGGAGGAAGATGCAGCAGTATTTAAATATCTTTTATGTTTCTGTGTCTCCAAGTGCTTTGAAATATTCTTCCCACCATGCGAAATAGAAAATTCACCATTACATTTCTCACATTTTACCATGTAATTGCTTTTGGTTTTTTAATAAAAGGAAATTCATTTCTTAGAGCATCATTGATCATCTTAGATCATCATCATTGCATCATCTTTTCTTACTCATTATGTTAAAAATCTAAGAAATATTTTTAAAATTATACGATAAATTACTATATACATATTGCTTAAAAACACAGCAAGTAGGTACATAATTACATGAACATATTTTATTGTTGGTTTATAAGTTAAATTAAGTTGATTATTATAAAGTAACTATATTTAAAAAATGATTTTAATATCAATCCTATATTTCTTTCTAAATAATAACAATACTAACTTGTATTATTTTTTCTCTGAATTTTCCGTAACGTAAGTCATAATTGTGTCACTTTCAAGGCTGGCGCTAGACTTTTTGCTGCCACTATAAAATATAAATAATATGAGTACTGTCTGCTAAATTCAAGAAAATGTATGTATTTATGAAATAAATAAATAAATTACTTACCTAAATTATCTGACTAGCTGATTTGTTGACATCACTTGTTTAACTGGCACTAGCACGCAGTGTGATGTGTATGTCTGAGAGACAGTTACAAAATGTTTTTGTCGCTGCCAATGCCAAAAAATGCCACTGTTCATTAAGTACAAACAATGGTGGTTGAATTTTAACAACTGATGAACAATGTGAGCTTTGATAAGCAGTTCTCGATAATCAATTCTCAACAGTTATTTGTTATTATTAAAGTTTAACGTTGTAAAATTAACAAAAATAATATAAAACTCATATCCTGGCGAAATAGCCACATGGCAGCTGAAAACTGCATAATCCATTCCCGTTCTGCTGTTCCCTAGCTTGTCGGGCATTCTTCCCCAAAATCGGGACTTTTTAAAATGCCGCGGGATGCAGGACCAGTTGTAAAGAATAGGGACTGTCCCGCCAAAAGCGGACGTCTGGTCACCTTGTCTCAGGAGCGACCGGTTGCGGGGAAAGGACGTCCTACTTGGTAAAGTACTAGTTGTTGTTCGGTGCCAAGGAGCGGTTTCTAAGTCTAGTTCCCCTGTGTGCAACAGAATGAACCCCCACTCAGTCCTGTGCCACCCTCACGGCTGTTGTTATGCTTGAGCCCGTTGGTGCAGCCCCTAGGCCGTCCTCTTTCTCACTTTACTAAGCGTGAGATGACCGGACACAGAGGCTGTGATGTGGCTTCACACATAACAATTGCCAGCATGATCCAGAGTCAAGCAGTATCTTCTGTTGTGCATAGGGCCACTGCAAGTTGCAGCCCACCTGAAGGCATCTTACATCAGCACAGCACTACCATGACTGCTTCCCCCATACATTCTTCTTGTTCCTTAGCCAGAGCACAGGGTTTTCCCAGCCAATCTCACCTCACCTTTATTTTACGACCCTCTCTCATGGTTCCTTGTCTTGTTCCCTTGCGGTTTAGCGTGATCGGTACTCTGGGGCTTCCACTCGCTGTTCGCGGCTTCTCGCCAGAACCCCATGGTAGGTAGAACCCATATCCTTCTTACCCAATTCTCTCCTCCCCGGAATATGTTCAAGTCCTAATCCCTCCAGTCAGTGATTATGCTACCTTAAATGACAAACAAAACAAAAGAACCCAACCCTTTGCCCGTGTGATTAAATACAAAATCTTGAGATGTGCAGATTAACCTGAATTATCCAGGTGGATAATTAAGCAATTGGTAATTTAACCAACTAAATCACAAGGGTCCTTTTATGGAGGAGACAAGAGGACCAAAGATGGAGCCAGAGGAAGGACAATGAAACAGCCCTCTTTGTGATCCAAGAAACAGGATAGCTAATGTGGGAAAGAGAAAGAATGAATCCTCCCTAGAGCCCCCAGGAAGAATGTAGTCCTGCTGACACCTCGATGTTAGCTTGTTGCTATTAGTTGCTATCAAGTGAGTTCTAAATCATGGCTACCCCACGCTGCAAAGCAGAAGCGTATTCCCGAGGGGGTTCAAGACTGTGACCTATGGGAAGCAGTTCCGAGGGATCCCTGAGCCGGTTTGAATCACCAATCTTTCCGCGAGCCGTCCAACGCTGAACCATTTCTCCACCCAGGGACTCAGATGATTGCCCAGCGAGACTCATTTTGAATTTCTGACCTCTTGAACTGCTGGATGATACATTTCTATTGTTTCAAGTTTCTAAGTTTGTGGTAACTTTATATGGCAGCAATAGGACACAAATACAGCTCCCCTGTGGCTAAATTCTATTAATCTTTCAAGATTCAGGGGAAGCAAGAATTCTGGTTCAGGTTATATTCCTCTGTATTCCTATAGCTAATACAGTATTCCTGAAACTTTACTCTGATTGTCTGTTTTCTCACCCTCCTTCCTCTCTTAAACCTTTACACCCTGCTTGAGAACTAGATCTTAGGTCGCCAAGTACATGCATGTAATAAACCAATAATTATACAAAACCCCAGACACCTCACTACTGAGTTTCACTCTGCTGACAGGGTAGAACTGTACCTGCGAGTTTCCAAGATGTAACCCTTTCAGAGAATGTTGAGCCCTGCCGTTAGGCCGCAGAGTGGCTGGTGGGTTTGAGTTGCTGATCTTGCAGCATGTGCAAAATCCCAATGCTGTTTTCTGACTATGCTATCTCATCCGATGGCTTTTCCCTTGTCACTTCGGGGCCACTGCTGCCTCCTGGGTCTTGAAGTCCCTGATTTCTGATTCAAGGGAGTAGGCTTGTTTAGAATGTATGCCAAAAAAGGGCATGGATCATGCAAGTCAGCTCAGACAAGCTTAGAATTTCCCAGGCAGCGGCTCCTCACTGTACAGCATCATCAAGACCATTCAGTGAGTGCTTCTCAGCAGCTGTGCTGTACTCAAGGGATTCCTGAGACGCACCTGCAACTTTCCTTCAAGGGTCCTGGAGCTGGCCTCCAAACCATCCACAGTCCGCGTGACCCCTCCCCCTCTCACTTTGGGGCTCAGGGCTAGCCCTGCCTCAGCCTTCCTCCTACCTACTCTCCACCACTCTATTTTTCACTGCTGGAGTCCTGGTGGCACTCTGGGAAGTCGTGGACTGCTACCAGCGAGGTCTGTGGTTCAAAACCACCAGAGATTCAGCTGGAGAAAGGTGAGGCGCCTACTCCTATAAAGATGTACAGCTCTGAGACCCGATGAAGGGTGTTCTTTCACCTGTTTTATTTTTATGACCTGAGCTTGCTCATTTGCTTCCCTCAGGCCCTTTCCTTTGATTCTCTAGAGACTCTTTTAGAAAAATTAACCAGAAAAAATATCCCAAATTGACTTTTTCCTCAAGGCTATGGGCTTGCCTCTGGCTGACTTGGGGGGTAGGTGGAGTCATAAGAAATTTAGAAAGAAATGTACAAATAGATATTCCCCAAAAGAAAACAAACGTCAGTTTTCTACATCGCAGTCTTGCTATAAATGAATATTTGTTAAATGGATGAGCGGTGAGCAGAAACAGAAACGCATCTCGGGGCTTTGTTGAGGGGATCGGTTTCCACTCTAGGCTCTTTTGGGGCGTCACTGGAGGTGCTGTACCGTTTGTTGACAATCATTGTTTTAGGAAGCCTCCAGGGATGACCATTATTTTGTCTGGAAACAGGATAACCTGGAAGGTGCTGTCAGAAGAAAGGTGCTGCAGTGAAGAAAGCGCTGAGTTTTAGGTAACCCGATGAGAAACTATCGAGTGTGGGACACCCACATATCCATCTCCCCCACATTCTGTCAGGAGCTCGCCTCGGCCCCTCCCCTTCCTCGGGGCCAACACTTCCTTTGCTGTGGTTTCCCGCTAGAAATCCTGGAAACCTGCCCCAGGATGACATCGCATCTTTGCTAAGAGAGCCTGGCCTAGGAAACCCGACTGCGGGAGACCACACCTCCATGTGCTCCCTCTCCCTCCCTCCTGCACACCGCCGTCCCATAAGGAGTACAGACAACTGATTTAACGACAGATTGTGTTAACAAAAGGCGGTGACAATACAGGAGGGAGTCATTTGAAGCCAATATGTAATATTTACCAGAACTCCTTGAGGAGCTTGCCTAATGGTTACAAACTACATGCCTAGTTTGTAACTTCGCTTCTCTTTAGGCCTCGCAGTGAAACCCCGGGCTTCCTACGGCCACGCTGGGCACAGGGCCAGCTCGCCGGAAACCACACCTTGTATTTCCGTAAGGATTGCCCGGATCTCAGTTTCTAGCTTCCTCCCTGTCCTTTCTGTCATTTACACTTTATGATTGAGAGTCGACTCAATGACATTTGTTTTTTCAATCTCATCGTTTTTTAGTCCCTGGATGGGGCAGATCATTAAGCCATTTGGCTGTTTGGAAACTCAAGCCTCTCCAGAGGTGCCTCAGGAGCCAGCTGCCTAGCCATCTAACTACCTTTGAAAAACCAGCCATAGGCACCCTGTGGAACACAGTGCTACTCTGACATATTTGGATTCATCAAGGGTCAGGATCGACTTGACAACTGGTTTTGAAATGATCCCTCAAGACTTCATGGTGGTCTTTTTTTTTTTTAACAATTTATTGGGGCTCATACAATTCTTATCACAGTTCATATATATACATACATCAATTGTATAAAGTACATCTGTACAGTCTTTGCCCTAATCATTTTTTTCTCCTCTTTTCTTTTTTTACATTTTATTAGGGACTCAAACAACTCTTACCACAATCCATACATATACATACATCAATTGTATAAAGCACATCCATACATTCCCTGCCCCAATCATTCTCAAGGCATTTGCTCTCCACTTAAGCCCCTTGCATCAGGTCCTCTTTTTTTTTTTCCCTCCCTCCCCTTTTCCCCCTCCCTCATGTGCCCTTGGTAATTTATACATCGTTATTTTGTCATATCTTGCCCTATCTGGAGTCTCCCTTCCCCCCTTCTCTGCTGTCCCTCTCCCAGGGAAGAGGTCACATGTGGGTCTGGCTTTGGGGAAGCGAAGGGAAAGTTTCATTCTTCTTATGTGTCAAGCTGATGACTGCCAGGTCAGCAGTTCGAAACCACCAGCTCCTCAGAGGGAGAAAGACAAGGCTTTCTACTCCTATAAAGAGTTCTAGTTTTGGAAACTAACAAGGCTGTTCTACTCTGACCTAGAGGGTCACTATGAGTCGATATTGACTCGATGGCAGGGAGCTATGTGTGTCTCATGTGGAGATGGCAGCAAATCCATGGTCATTGCCAAGTGGTTTTTCAATGGGTGACAGCAGATTTCAGAATATTCCCCATCATTACAGCAGAGGGCAGGGGTGAAAGATCATACATTTTACTCGGAGGCAAAATCTTCACCCTGTATTTGGAGCTCGTTTTTTTCTATAGCTCCTGAAGGACCCTGAGAGTTTGGCTTTCCCTCAGTGAATTCCATTGAAAGAAGCACAAGTAGATACCAAAGGAGCCTTTCTGTCCTCTCCCACTCCCCACACATACAGTGACGGAGCGGGGTCTTTAAAGCAAGCGCAGGTCTTTCCCCAAGTGCTGGGTCCCTGGCGGGGGAAAGTGCTAGCTCTCCTGGTTACGATCTTGGGATAACAACCCAAATTGGAGTTTTCCTGTAATTTGGTGCCAGGTTGCTTCACCATTTCCCCTCAGGAGTTGGTGCTGTATCTCACCTGCTATTTTTCACCCTACAGTCTGCTGATAAGCTTCTGATTAACCACCAGTTTGACATGATATTCGATAGCCAGTGGTGAAAGCATTGGCACAGATTCCCAGTGTCCCCATACACTGACAACCCAGGCCAATATTTTAAAAGACAGGAATGAGTCAGAGGGGAACATCACGTTATGTTTGGATATGGTGTGTGTGTTTTCATTGTCTACCTTCAGTGTGTATTTTTATCCATTGCAAACAATTTTCAATCAATAATTAAAATTGGTAAACAGATCTACAGGGGAAAAATCCTTCAGCTTGAGTTTAATAGATTGCCTCTCAAAGTCACTCCCTGACACAGCAAGTTACCGAGGGAGTTGGTGCCAGTAAATAGGCAAGAATGGGGTTGATTAAAAAGTAAAGCAACACAAAACCTGACGTCCTGTTGTGAGTTTCAAAATAAAGCAAAATGACTGTTAGCAACCCGTGTTGATTTCTGCCAAACCATCTTTATCTGCACAGGGAGGGAAAGGAGGAAATAACACACATGCACCATTTCTATTCAGTTACTTTGGGCTTTAAGGGAATTTGTGATTTTTTTGTTTTAACTCACATACTTCTTTATTTTTCTTCCTAGTTTCTTCACCTGTGGAGACTCATGAGACACCTCGTAGTCAGTCTGGTGCCTGCAGTATTGGAGTCGCTGCCGGAGGAACAGTGGGATGTCTTTCCATTTCCCTTTGCGCAGATTTGTTGCTTGTTGACCGAGGTGAAAGGAGGCGTGCTCTGGAGATCATTTGCTGCCATCAGCTTTAAACGAGAGCAGCAAACGTTTCAGGCCTTGATTCTCTGCCCACAGCCCCTTCACTCAGCAAAGCATAGCTAGCGGAACAAGCTGAGACCTCCAGATTGCCAGCAGACTCTTCCAACAAAATTGCCCTGTCTCAATCAGTTAGAGTGGGTGGGAGGGAGAGCCTCGGCCAGTGTCCTCCCATCTCTTCCACCATGTGGCCAGACACTCGAAGCATTCCACAGGGCTTTCTAATCAAGATGAAATACTCCAGATTTTGGAGTCTCAATAATACCCAAACCCCAGACCATCTGTATGGATAATTCATGTATTTTCTAACCTTTGAAGTTTGCATATAACCTTCCCTTGTCAAACATTGATTTTCTGGAACTTCATATGGAATATAAAGTGAAGAAGAAGACAGACAGAAGAAAAGTCTGAACCGCTAAGCGCTATTTCCATTTAAGGCTAGGCAAAAAAAAAAAAGTAGTAGAGATAGAGACTAAAAATTTTATTCTGTCAATTTATACCAAGTACTTTCCTGTATGACTGGCATCTAAAAGATTATGATTTAAAAGGGTGGTTTTGAAATGGAATATAAACGAAGCTGGAAAGACATCTGCTGAACAAACAATAACCCCAAAGTTGGTTTGCAACAAATTCAAAAACTGCTAAGAGCAAGTAGGCCCCAGTTCCCAAATTACTTTACTTAAAAAAAATAAAATAAGAAAAACTCCAAAGAAAGAAATCTAATTTTATACGCTTCATATCGACCTTCTTTCCCTCACCTCTGGAAATTAGGGTGTGGCTGATATATTTAAGTGTTGAAGGACATCACACTCCTTTTGACAAGGCATTGATCGAGCTCCCCGGTGGACGGACTAAAAGAACAGTCGTTTGAACACCGGAAAAAGAAGGTTGTGAAGGAAAGCAAAATAATTTTTCACTATAGAGTCATATATATGTATATGAATATTGTTTTGCCTCTATATTCTTATATAAGTACAGGCCAAAATATCCTCAGCATATCTTATTGTTTTGATTGAATTGACTCTAATGCATACTGTCCCTATATATAATGGAATGAAATACCGCCTGGTCTGGGGCTATCATCACAATCAGTATATTTGAGCCCATGGTTGCAGCCACTGAATCAATCCATCTCATTGAAAGTCTTCCTCATTTTTGTTGCCTCTAGCAAGTATGATGACATGTCCAATGTATGTGAGACAAATTCTCTTTTCATCCTCACTTCAAAAGAGCATTTAGTTGTACATCCAAAACAGATTAGCTTGTTCTTCTGGAGGTCCATGGAATGGTGAACATTCTTTGCTAATATCATAATTCAAAGACATCACTCTTTCTTCAATATTCCTTATATGAGTCTCTGAGTCTGCAAATCTTCATAAGAATAGAGAGCTTCATTCCTCCCTGAGGACCTGGCTGGTGGTTTGTAGCTTCTGTCCTTGTGGTTAGCAGCCCAATGTGTAACCACTAGGGATTGATAGTGCCATTAGTTTAGCCACTGGTATAGAATTTAAAACACTAGTGAGAAAAGGAAATTATACTAATAGAGGCCAGCGATGATCGGCAGCACATTGGATTGTTGACTTGTACAGATTAAACTCTTTAAGTGACTGGACACCACATACCAATGTGAAGTGGTACTAGGGCAAAATTCTCTCTATCTTCAGTCTATCTTGTCTAGGATCTTCCTCTTTTTCTTTGCCCTTGAATTTTACCAAGCATGATGTTCTCTTCCAGAGACTGGTCTCTCCTGATGATCTATCCAAAGTAAGTCAGCAAAAGTCATACCATCTTCGCTCAAGGAGCTTGCTGACTATTTCTTTCAAGGCAGATTTGTTTCGGTTTGGGCAATCCATGGCACTTTCAACATTCTCACATTCTTTGGCAGCACCATAATGAAAATGTGTCCATTGTTTCATTTCCTTATTCAATGTCCAGCTTTTACATACATATGAAGTATTTGAAAATACCAAAATACTTGGCTCAGGTGCATCTTAGTTCTCCAAGTGACAGGCTTGCTCTTCCATACTTTCAAGAGGCCTGTGCAGCAGATTTACCCCGCACAATGCATTGAGTGCCGCTTCTAGGAGCATTGATTGTGCATCCAAACAAGATGAACTCGACGACTTCAATTGCCTTAGTTCATCCCGATGGTACCTGCGAGTCCAGTTGTGAGGATTTTGGCTTTCTTTACATTGAATGGTGATCTCTGTTGAAGGCAGCAATTCTTTATTTTTATCATTAGATGCTTCAAGTCCTCCACATTTTCAGCAAGCGAGGTTGTGCCATCTGCATATTATAGATTGTTAACACTCCTTTCTCCAATCCTGATGTCCTTTCTTCATCACAGAGTCCAACTCCACTGAGTGTGTGTTCAGCATACAGATTGAATGAATATGCTGAAAGGATACGACTTTGACGCAAACCTTTCCTGATTTAAAACCATGCAGTTTTCCCTTCGTCTGTTTAAATGACTACCTTTTTATCCACGTACATCTTCCACTTGAGCACAATGGAATTCCCATTCTTTGCAAGACTATCCATAATTTGTTATGATCCATGTCAGTTGAATGCCTTTGTATCGCTAATAAAACACTAATAAAACTAATAAAACGCTAATAAAACATTTATTTGGTATTCTCTTTTTTGAGCCAAGATCCCTCTGACATAAGTAATGATATTCCTTGTTCCACCTGCTGTTTTACACACACTTCTTTCTAGGGTTACTTGTTGCCATTGAATTGATTTCCATTTAGCAACCCTAAAGCACTGGGTAGAACTGCCTTTTGGGCGTCTGAGATTGTAACTCTCTATGGAAGCAGAAAGGCTCGTCTTGCTCCGGCAGAGCTGCTGGCAGTTTTAAATGGCTGACCCTGGGTGTAGCAGCCCTATGCTGAACTCCTACGCAAGACGGCTCTCTCTCTAGGGTCGATGGGGGTAATAATCTTCTTGACATTCTCTTTAGTGCCTCTGCAGTCTGGATTCTTAATTAAATTCCTCGAAGGGATAAAGAACCTATTATTTAAGTTTACTTAAATATTATAATACCTATTAACTTACATGATACAACCCAGTTGTCTCTCTTCTCTATTTCTGTTTTACCCTCACTCCGTTCCATGCCTACTCGGATGCTCTGTCCCCACAATCCAGTGAGGTCATTTGTAAACTCCATGTCAAAAATACCGAGTTCCTGCATGACATCCATCAGAAGGTCAGAAGTTCACACCCAACAAGAAACTCCTCAGAAGAAAGGCCCGGTGATTGGTTTCTGAAAGTGCACCTCCTGGAAAACCTGGTTTGGAACTGTTCCCTGGAGCTCTCGGTCTCACTGAGACTCAGCATCCACCTGCCAGTAACATTTAAAATCCAGTGGACACTTCACTTTTCACTTCCCTTCAGATTGTATTAAGCACAGTTGATCAATGACTGTTGTTTTTTGGGAGGAAATACTTCACTCCCTACCTTTGAAATGTTCACACTCTAAAGGATTCCTTCCTTGGTCATGCCCTTCGGACCAAGTTTTGGCCTCCTTGGCTGACCTGCATCAGAAACCAAGAGGAAACAAGCAAGCAAACAGCCGAGAATGAGCAGAATGTCAATCTCTCAAGTATTAATCCTTGTTCTGTTATATATACATATTATATGTACACACATGTATATTATACATATATACAGATGTATGTATACATAGCTAGATATATGCATACATACCTATAGATACACATATCTATCTATAGATCCTTATAGACATCTTTCTATATATCTAGATAGATATATCTATAGATATACATATAGTTATGTAGATATCTATATATCATAGCTATAGATACCCATATATACACCTATAGATCTATTTCTATATCTATATATCTATCTCTATATCTACATGTACATCTATCTACCTATCATATATAGATCTATCATCTATCTAATCTATCTATCTAACTATCTATCTATCTTTCTATCACTGCCTTTAGAAGCCATATAGGATTGTTATAGGTCCGCCTAGAGAGCTTCTGGCGGTACAGGTAAGTACTGGACTGCTAGCCGAAGTGTCCTAGGTTCAAATGCACTGTTCCATAATTATTTCCAGCCCCAGAAACCCTGTATAGAGTTGCAATTAGTTGAAACTGACTAGTTCAGCATGGGTTTGGATTGTTTAGTTTGCTAAAGGAGCCCTGGTGACTTACATGTTGGGCTGCTAACCACTGGGTTTGCAGTTAGAAACCACCAGCTGCTCTGCAGGAGAAATATGAGGCTCTCTGCTCCTGTAAAGATGTACAGTATCAAAAACCCAAAGGGGCAATTCTGTTCTGTCTTGTATGGCCGTTATGAGTCAGAATCCATTTGATGGCAGAGGAGTTGTATTATAAGTGATAATACAAAAACAGAATCAAGCTCTAGAGCACTCCAAAATTAAGGCTAAGTGGGTGAAGGCACCAATAAAGGGATTTGAGAAGGATTAGCCAGAAATAGAGGACAATCAGCACAATACAGAGAGGAGGAGCATGTTTCATGACTGAGAATCTGATTCTGATGAGGTCAGAGAAGTGTCCATAGAATTTGGTCATCTGGAGCTTCCAGTGGCAATCATGAAAACAATATCATGTAGTTGTGTGACAAACATAAATTGGGTGGGAGCAATGAGTGGGAGATAATGTGAGAATTGCTTTTGCAACATTTCCCTGTGAAGTGGAGCAGAGAAATGGAATGAGAGATGGAGGAACACATGAAATCACAAGAGGTCCACTCCTTACCCCTTTTAAAAACATAAGCAAAACAGAAGCTTGCTTGTACACTGATGGGAAAACTCACTAGTTGTTAGTTGCTGTTAAGAGGAAGAAATTAGATGCTGTAACAAAAATAATGTTAAACCACAGAGAGGGTGAAGGAATGAGTTCTCCAACACCAGTAGAAAGATTAATAGAGAGACTGACTCTTGATAGAAACAGTCCAATCCTTTAAGTATATTAGGAACTGAGCAAGATGATCAACTTAATAATTTGGGGGCCTGAATGAATAAGGCTCTAGTAAGTTTTAAAACTAATGGCATCTTAAAGGAAGAATTTCTGCTCTGTCAAAACTGAGTGCAAACATTGGGCATGTACTGTCACTTGTACCCCGCGGAGGATGTTTCCTAACATATATGAGCACTCCTAAGAATAGCCGCTGTTTGTGTGTGCATGTGTGTATGTGTGTTTTTGAAGGGTGTGGGTTTTGTCATGAGGTGCTGTCAAGTTGGTTTTGACTCATAGTGACCGCATAGACAACAGAAAGCAACCCCACCGGTTTCCAAGCCGTCCTTACAATGGCCTTGCCTAAGCCCTCGGTCACAGCCACTGCGCTATCCCGTCTCCTCAGCGCCTTCCTCTTTTGCTCACTGCCCCTCTACTTTACCACGCACAATCTCAGGGATTGGGTTCTTCTGATAACATGTCCAAAATATGTGAGCTGGAGTCCAAGGGCATTCTTCTGGGACAAAGTTGGTTGTCTTTTTGTCAGTTCACGGCACTTTCATTCTTCCTCACCAGTACCCAAAATCAGATGCACCTGTTACCCTTTGGTCTCTCTTAGTCAATACCCAACACTGCATATGAGGCAATTGAAGGTGCCATGGATTGGGTTAAGAGCACCTTAATCCTCAAAGTAACATACTTGCTTTTAAACACTTAATCATTGTTAGGTAGCAAGATAGGGGGTTGTTTCTCTCCAGGCCTAGGGGTCCCTTACTGGAAGTTGGAAGCTGATAACGGCTAAAGGGCATACCCCATTTCAGGCCCCTGAGCCAGGGGACTGGTACACCTAGGTGGGCGGTACACCTGGATTGGCCCAATCTAGGCCAGGTGGGCTTAATTCTTAATTCAGTCAATGGGGTCAATCAGTACCATCGACCACTCTTCCCAGCGGAAGGCTCTCTCTCTCTCTCTCTCTCTCTCTCAATCTCTCTAGTACTGAAACTTCTTTTATCCTTTATAAAAACTCACTTGGATCACTAACAGGCTTGGGTGTGAATTTCTTTCTTGTGTGAAGCCAAGAATCAAGGTATTTCCCACCCGAGGAATCTAGCATCATTTTATTGGGGGCTCATACAGCTCTTATCACAATCCATACATCCATCCATCGTGTCAAGCACATTTGTACATTTGTTGCCATCATTTTTCTCAAAACATTTTCTTTCTACTTGAGCCCTTGGTATCAGTTCCTCATTTTCCCCCTCCCTCTGTCATGAACCCTTGATAATTTATAAATTAGTATTATTTTCTCATGTTTTACACTGACCGATGTCTCCCTTCACCCATTTTTCTGCTGTCCATCACCCTGGGAGGGTGTTCAAGTTAGATCCTTGTGATCACTTTAAAGAGATGCTGTGGAGCAGATTTGCCCAATATAATGCATCTGTTGATTTCCCATGAGCACTGCTTATGGATCCAAGTAAGATGAAATCTTTTGACAACTCTAGTTTCTTCTCTGTTTATCATGGTCTTACATATTGGTCCAGTTGAGAATATTTTGATTTCCTTCCCATTGCGTTGTCATCCACACTGAAGGCTGGAATCCTTCGTCTTCATTATTAGGCACTTCAAGTCCTCACTGTCAGCAGCAAGGTCGTACCATCTGCATACCACAGGTTGTTCAAAAGGGTATGAAAAGCCCATAGCTTCTGGACATGGATGTGAATGGGTTAAGATGTTGCAATTAATTAATTATTTTACATGTTGCTTCATGGTTTGAAAGATATTTGTTCAGTGGAAGATATTACAAGTTTAGAGGCAAGGATAACAAATAACTTTTGATTCAATAACCTCCATTCCTTAAGTGATAAATCCAAACAATAATGGCGCTACCATGGTGACAGAATGAAAACCTTGCACGACAAGAAGAAACCTAGCCTCCGTGTGCAGGTTGATTTTAAAAGGTGGGCTTCGTTTGCTCTCTCGGATAGAACTTCAGCCCCCAAAGTGAATTACTGTAATTTACAAGTTTGTAGATAATTGAGTTTGTCATAAAATCATGCCTCTCACCTGTAGGATGCTTTTGAAGGAGATTCCTAAAGTTACCGAGTGGCAACGGCCATTTATAGAGGTTAGCCAGAGGCTCAGGTAGCATCCTTCTCTAAATTTTCAAATGATTTATTTTCCCTTCAAAGAGAAAAAATAAACTCTTACTCGAAATTTCCAAATACATGGGGCATCCGTTATTATAGTTTGCCCAGTGGGAGAAAGCGAGGCAGTACTTAGGTTATAATACATGAAGTTTTCCTCAAAGGTAACTAGGTACTCATGTTACTGCTGCATTTCCTTAGAAACAGAAGTCTCCTGATCATAATTATAGACTTGAGCAAAGGAAACGGTAGTGAAGAATTTGAGAGCTCTGTAAATATTCCTGAAGCACTGTGCCAAATATATGTATACATTCAGGTATGGGGAAACTCTGAGTTTAGTGTTCTAAAGATGATGTTTGAGGAGCGCTTCCAAAAATAAGGTGTTACGAGGACTTTAAAAAATGTGTTTGTTTTTAAAGGAAGTTTGAGCCTGTCTGGCTGTGCAGATAATCTCCCCCCTCCCTAAATCAGTGCCTTGCTGTTTGGTTGCGTCTTTTGCCCAGCAGACTGAAACAAAAGGTGCAAAGCCCTTCTCATTCATCTTAATGGGGTGTTAATGACTGCAGCGGCTGACTGTGACCATTTAAATGCGAGTGCTGTTAATCAACTAGAAAAAACACAGACACCCAGCTTGAACCACTGACATGTAATTGCAAGGGACAGTTGGGTCCAATTTTATTTTTGAATGAAGATCTTTATCAAAACAAATAAATAAAGGGAAAAACAAACCACTGGCTCCCCATGCCAGCTTTGCAATTGTCTTTAACCAAGGCTTCGAACAGGTTAAAATATAGATCTGAATTTAGTATATCTGGGTTGGAAAGGCAAATTCTCTGCAGGGTGTCAAACTAGAATTAGTCTGCTGGAAGCCCAGTGGCTTACCTTTTATAGAAATGTAAAGAGCCAGTTTCTCCTATGAATTTGTCCTTTTAGATGTTCTAGAACCAGTGATTAACTTTCATCAGTAGTGTAAATTTTTACTTGCCAGATTGGATTTCATTCAGAAGGCTTTTCACATGTCCTTTGATTTGGATACGTGTGTGTGTGTGTGTGCATTTGTGTTTATTGGTTTCAGTAATTTTAAAATAAAGGTTTTAAATAATTTTCTCTACTTGTTTGCTTGTACTTATCTTGCCATGTGTTTGTCTCTGTGTAATCATTTTTTCTTAGCTTTTTTTTGTGAGCAAGGATCATTATTGGTAAAGTTGACAATATATCTGGAGAGTGAAACAAAAAATATATGGAGGAAAACGTCTTTTTAAGGTTACTGCTGTTTTGCAGGATGGACTCAGAAAGCGTACAAATGTGCCAATTCTATTTTACATACAATGAAAGGTTCCTAGCTATTAGTTTTAATGCTTGTATTTTTTAATTGGGGGTGTTTACAGATATTATAATAATCCATAAATCAATTATATCAAGGGAACTTATACAGATGCTGCCACCATAATTTCCTAAGCATTTTCTTTCAACTTGAGCCTCTCGATAGCAGTTCTTCTTTGTGCCCTCCCTACCATCCCCATGAACCCTTAATAAATTATATATATATATATATTCATATCCTATACTGTCCAATGTATCCCTTCACCCACAGTTTTGTTATTCATCCCCCTCAAAGGAGGTTATACATCCATCATTACTATCAGTTCCCCCCTCCCCACTTCCCTTCCTGCAATCACATGGAATCATTACTCCCATTACCATTTCTGAGGATTAATCTATCGTGGATTCCATGTGTTGAAAGCTCTTAACTATACAAATGTACATACACCAGTCTAGCAGGATTTGTGAGGTTGAACTGGGGCCATGATAGTGGTGGGAGGGAAGTGTTAGGTTTCTGGGGTGGGTTACACCTTGGTTCTTTTGTTCACAGGCTGAAAGAATTCATGCTGAAGCACATATAGTGATCCAAGTAGGTTTTTATGAAGGACAAGACAAGTTTCAAGTGTTACAGTCTCAAAAGGGTACACAGCTATTTCTGGGAAGAGTGCCAAGCAGAGCGGAGACTGTGCTGGGGTTCACAACTGGGCACGGGCAACCATGTGGAAAAGAGCACCCACATGTGTGGAGGTTGGGGGGGGGATGCTAGAAGCCCAAGAACTCTGGAGCAGTGATTCTCAGCCTATGGGTTGCGACCCCTTTGGGGGTCAAATGACCCTTTCACAAGGGTTGCCTAAGACCATTGGAAAACACATATTTCCAATGGTTTTAGGAACTGAGACAGCGCGCCTCCTCTCTCTGTCTCCACGAGGATCCATCCATATGCAGATATACCCACACACAAGTACCCAGCGTGAAGACTGTTACCCATGCACATCATGCTTCACAACAAAAGTTCATTTCTTTGTAATTAGAAATAAATATTTCACAATATATAATTACATATTGTGTTGTTGATCAATCACTATGCTTTATGTTTAATATGTAACAATGAAAATACATCCTGCATATCAGATATTTACATTCTGATTCATAACAGTAGCAAAATTATAGTTATGAAGTAGCAACAAAAATAATATTATGATGGGGGGGTCACCACAACTTAAGGAACTTTACTAAAGGGTCGCAGCATTAGGAAGGATGAGAACCACTGCTCTAGAGGCTAAGAGCTTGTGTGACAAGAGACTAAGAGCAGGTGGGCTGCGTAGGCCCAGAACGGGTGCATGTGTGCCCTTACGGGGGAGGGAGACCCTTATCCTCCACCTGTCACTGACCAGGAGCATGGTAAGAGAGGCCTTCCCACAGCCAGGATATTTCAAAACCCTGGCTGGGGAGGCATGGTTGATGGTATTGGTTGACCCCATTGGTTGAGTTAGGCCCACATGTGTTATATAGGTAAGGTGGGTGTGCCCAATTTATTGGTTTTACCTGGGCCTAGGGGGCTTGTGTCTGTGCATGCACAGTTTGGGGTCTTCATAGGTGTTCAATGGTTGCCTGATTTCTTTCCAACCTCCTCTGTGGAGGCCTTTGCACGCATGGGAGGGACACCCTCCCGGGAGGGACACCCTCCCCCCTAAATCTAGCTACCTAACAGAAGCATTAAAGAACTAGAGGAATGTTGTGGGTTTTTTTGGAGCTACATTGCACCCTGGTTAAGTTGTCCCTTCAGTATAGCCCTTCTGTGAGGTAGTTTTTGATTATCAACAGATGGGCTTTGGGTCTCCTCTCTGACCTTTTTCCTCCACACTGATATTATCTTCTTCTTTTTATTTTCTGATATCTGATCCCTTCGATACCTCATGATTCCACAGGCTGGTGTACTTCTTCCAAGTGGACTTTGTTGTATCCCTGCTAGATAGCCACTTGTTTAACTTCAAGCCTTTAAGTCCCCAGACTCTGTATCTTTTAATAGCTGGGCACCATCGCCTTCTTCACCACATTTGCTTATGCATCCATTTTGTCTTCAGTGATCTTTTGGGAAGGTGATTAATCACACAGTGCCACGTTAATAGAACAAAGTGTTCTTGTGTTGAGGGAAGACTTAAGTAGAGGCCCGAAGCCCATCTGCTACTTTAGTCCTTTACCCTATAAATATGTATACACAGCCCAAGCCACTATCTTTATATATTAATATATTTGCACATATATGTCTATATTTGTACCTCTATATAGCTTTTACCTCCTAGTTCTTTCTTCTATTTCGTTTTGCTTTCCTTTTGCCCCACCGTCATGTTCATCCTTCATTTGGCTCTCTGTAATTCCTCTTGGCTATATTATAATTGATCAAACACCACCGGGCATTGTACATTGTCAAATGTAGTCAAATTGACAGCTCCCTCCCTTGACGTTCCCCTGTCCCTGAGTTTGTTGGCTCACCTCGCCCTCCTCCTCTCCTCTCCCCCTCTCCCATGCTCCCCTAGGAACTGTTGGTCCAGTTGTTTTCTCCTCAAGATTGTTTACCCTGCCCATCTTATATAGATAGATATATGATGGGGGAAAATCCTATACATAGTTCACTACTAAGAAGCCCTGGTGATGCACGCAGTGATGAACAAGTTTGACTATTAAAGGAAAGGTTGGCATTGAACTCCCCAGTTTTACTGAACTACCACGCAGTTCCACGCAGTCCTGCAAGAGTGCTATGAGTTAACTCGTTTCAATGACGATGGGTTTTGTTATTGTTTATTTTCATGACTGCATGAGGAGCCCCTGGATAATGCAACTGTCAGTGCTAGAGTACCAACTGAAAGGCTGGCCGATCGGCACCTTGGAAATCAGGCCTGGCACTCTCCTTCTGGAAGGCCACACCTTCTTGAATAGCCTATGAAGCAATTCTACTCTGCATAGGTGGGATTACCATGGGCTGGAATCAAAAGCAACTAACGACAGCATGAAAGTTTAAAACTCATAGTACTATCGGAGTTGCAAACTTGAAGCTGAAGAATGTGCAAGTCAGCATGTGAACTCAACCGTTTTATTCATACATTGTGTAGAGTTGCAGAGTTTTAAGCAAGGGGTGATTTTGAATGCAGTGAGTTTGGTTTGGGTTTGGGTATAGAATGCCTTTATGCTATGCCAAAGTGCAGAGCCTGGCTTTGTGGTCTGAAGAAAGGGGAGTTAAGGGGCTCTATCTAGTCCTCAGTCCTTTGCTGTGACATTATGCTGTGTCTCCAGCAAGAACTTGATTCGCAGCAATGACTTGGGTTAGCCTGATCTGACCCTGAACAAATGTGAGTTTTTGGGATATTTATCTTAACTTCTGGACATGTTGTTTATTTTTATTTTTTGACAAGAGCAGCCAAACCATTTTTGGTTTCACCACTTCTTAAATTCACCCCTTCATTGTTGCCTAGGGCAGAAGGCACTTGGAAAGTTCACAAAGGAAATAAAACACTGCAGTTGCCTCTGAAGTTAAATCAAATAACTTGTCTATGGGTAGGTCCTTCCCTCCTCTATTTCCCAATGGAGGGAGGCAGAAAAGCTGTGGATTTTAATAAGGCTTGCATTCTGGGTTGGGAAAAGGTCAAGTGACCACAAATGCCTGATAAAGTATTTGCTTTTTTTTAAGTGTATTATTTGAATTTTAAAATATGATATTTAGAGCAATTATTCTTCAGAAGTTCACTCACTTCAAATGAGTAGGTTCTAAGAGGCTAAAAATTCTCTGTTCTTTTTAAAAGTATTGTCACTGAGATT
The DNA here is from genome assembly GCF_050624435.1 of Tenrec ecaudatus. Taxonomy (NCBI): domain Eukaryota; kingdom Metazoa; phylum Chordata; class Mammalia; order Afrosoricida; family Tenrecidae; genus Tenrec; species Tenrec ecaudatus. Next base: position 108,390,819 of record NC_134531.1, on the reverse strand, counting down.
GAAGGAAGGAGCTAAGATTTAATACATTTTAAGATATTTCCAGCTCCTTCCTTCAGACTTTAGTGAAGTAGAAAGTCAGATTGAAAGGCAATCTGACGTGCTGTCAAACTAGACCAATATATACAGGAAGCCGCTGCATTGCATGTTGCTGGGATGTTGGATGCTAGGGTCAAAGAAAAGAAAAGCAAAAATGGACTACTATCAAGTAGATTCCCACTCATAACCACTCTTATGGGACAGAGTCAAACTACCCCGGGGGTTTCTGAGACTGGAAATCATTGTAGAAACAGAAAGTCTCATCTTTCTACCGTGGGGCAGCTAGTGGATCCGAACTGCTGACAGTGCCTCTGTTGGTACTACAGTACTAGGGGCCCTGGAAGCTATGGTGCTGGTGTAGCACTAATATTTATACACCATTAAGTTCATCCATGGTGGATAGATTTCAACAACATGTTCAGGCTAAGATGCACTAGAAAGGAAGTCTACCTATTCTATTTTAAAAAGTAGCCTTTACAAACTCTGTAAATTATAACAGAAAATCTATATGCTCCTGGACCATAGCTTCCTTGGTGGAAGACATTCACAGTGCACATGGCTGCAGCCATGGATTCAATGACAGCAATAATCTTGGAAATAAATAGTCCATGGATTCAGTCACAGCAATAATCTTGGAGATAGTCCAGGACTGGGCAGCATATTATCTTGTTGTCTATAGGATGGGTTTGATGCAGAGCTGAGTCAACAGCAACGAACAACAATAGTACATAAAGCACAGGTAATATAATATTGTTCTTCAGTTTTTCATCGTGAAAGCTAAGGGTGAATCTTCGGGAAAACGATGTCTACTCTCTCTATTTCTTAGTGTTGTTTGGTGCTATCAGTAAGTCCATGTACAGCGAAGCAGAAAACGGCCCTGTCTCGAATTGCCCTCACTGTCCTCCTTGTGGTTGAATGCATGGTGGCAGATGCTGTTGCACTTCATGACTTTGAGGGCTTTGTTTTTGATGCTATCAATTACAGCAACATTTCTCCAAGGACATGGGCCTCCTTTTAACGTGTCCAAAGTACTTGAGAAAAAGCTCACCATCCTTGCTTCTGAGGAGCACTCTGGTTGTATTTCTTTAAAAAATTTTTTATTGAATTAATTTTTAAAATTTAAATCATTTTATTGGGGCCTTGTACAACTCTTATCGCAATTCATATATACATCCATTGGGTCAAGCACATTTGTACATTTGTTAGCCCCATCATTCTCAAAACATTTGCTTTCCACTTGGGCCCTTGGTATCAGCTCCTCATTTTTTCCTCCCTCTCTGCTCCCCCTCCCTCATGAACCCATCATAATTTATAAATTATTATTATTTTATCATTTTTTTACACTTCCCAATGTCTCCCTTCACCCACTTTACTGTTGTCCATCCCCCAGTGAGGAGGTTATATGTAGATCCTTGTAATCTGTTCCCCCTTTCTATCCCACCTTCCCTCCACCCTCCTGGTATCACCACTCTCACCACTGGTCCTGAGGGGTTCATCTGTCCTAGATTCCCTGTGTTTTTATCTGTACCTACAGATTCCTATCTGTACCAGTGTACATACTCTGGTCTAGCCAGGTTTGTCAGTTAGAATTGGGATCATTTTCATGGGTGGGTGGGTGAGGAGGAAGCATTTAAAAACTAGAAGAAAGTTGGGTGTTTCAATGATGCTACACTGCACCCTGAGTGACTTGTCTCCTCCCCACTACCCCTCTGCAAAAGGATGTCCAGTTGCCTACAGATGTGCCTTGGGTTGCCACCCTGCACTCCCCCTCATTCACAATGATATGATTTTTTTTGTCTTTGGTGCTTGATACCTGATCCCTTAGACACCTCATGATCACACAGGCTGGTGTGCTTCTTCCATGTGGGTTTTGTTGCTTCTGAGCTAGATGGCCACTGTTTACTTTCAAGTCTTTAAGACTCTAGATGCTGTATCTTTTGATAGCCAGGCACCATCTACTTTCTTCACCACATTTGCTTATGCACCTGCTTTGTCTTCAGCGATTATGTCAGGAAGGTGAGCACCATGGAATGCCAGTTTAATAAACCAAAGTATTCTTGCATTGAGAGAGTACTTGAGTGGAGGCCCAATGTCTATCTGCTACCTTAATGCTAAACCTGTAAATATATGCACATAGCTCTCTTCCCCCATCATCATATAGAAATATACTTACATATGTGCATGCCTATCTTTAAGCCTCTATGTATGCTCTTTGCCTCCTACGTCTTTCCTCTATTTCCTTTTACTTTCCTCTTGTCCCACTATCATGCTCAGCCTTCATTTGGATTTCAGTAATCCTCTCGGTTACATTGCACTTGCTCTCTCCTACCAGGCCTGGTTGTACTTGTTACAAGATAGATTTGTTCGTTCTCAGGCAGTCCATTGTATATTTTATATTCTTTACCTACACCATAGTTCAAAACCATTAATTCTTCAGTCTTCCTTAGTCGCTGTCCAGTTTTCATATGCAAACAAGATGATTGAAAATACCATGGTTTGTGTCAGGTGCACCTTAGTCTCCATATTAACATCTGTGCTTGCTGGTACTTTAACATTTGGCAGATTTGCCCTATGTAATATATCACTTGATTTTTTGCCTGATGTTCCCATGAGTGGTGATTGTGGAGCCAAATGAAATCTTTAACAACTTCAACATGTTCTGTTTATCATGATGTTGGTTATTGAGCCAGTTGTGAATATTATGTTGAGTTATAATCAACCCTTACTTTAATCCTCACCAGTAGGTGTTATAAATCCTCTCTGCTTTAATCAAGGTGGGTTGTGTCATCTGCATATCACAGATTGTTAATGAGTCTTCCTCCAATCCTGATGCTGTATTTTTTCATATAGACTGATTTCTTGGATTATTTAATCAGTTTGCCAAATGAAGAAGGATATAACCTGACTGCACACTTTTCCTGATTTTAAGCATCTTAGTGCAATATTTTCTTGTTTATTTGAATGATTACTTCTTGATCTAGCATAGGTTCTTCCCAAGCATAATGAGGTTTTGGAATTCCCATTCTTTGCAATGTTATCCATAATTCGTTATGATCCATACAAACACCTTTGCATAGTCAATAAAACTTAAGTGAACATCTTTTTGGCAGTCTCTACTTTCAGCTGCAATTAATCTGATAACAGCAATTATATCCCCCTTTTCCATGTCTTCTGAATTGGGTTTGAATGTTTGGCAGCTCCCTGCTGATATAATGATAGACAGCTGCAATCATTTTTGAATCATGCTCAGCAAAATGTTACTTGTGTGTGATAATAATGCTGTTGTTTGATAACTTCCAGATTCTGCTGGGTTTCTTTTCATTGGAATAGGAATAAATATGGATCTTTTCTGTTAGTTAGCCAGATAGCTGTCTTCCGAATTTCTTCATAGAAATGAAACATCCCAACTGATATCCATCAATTCCTGGAGCCTTGTTTTATTGCCAATGCTTTCTACACAGCTTGGATACCTTCCTTCAGTACCATTAGATCTCGATCATTGCTAAATCTCGAAAAGGTTGAGCACGTGTTAATTATTTTTGGCACCGTGTGACTACATGTAGTCCTTCTATCTTCTTTAGATGCTTCCTAGATAATTTACATTTTTTTTGTTCGCCCCACCCACTACTGTAGTCAGTTCTGATACATACATCGTGACTTTGTCGAGCAGAGTAGAACTATTCTGTCGGCTTTCTGAGGCTATAGTCCCTTCACTCTGCTCCAGCATCCTTAATCATTTTTCAAAATCATTTGATCACAATCCATCCATCCATGTGTGAAGCACTTTTGTACATTTGTTGCCATCATCATTCTCAAGACATTTTCATTTTACTTGAGCCCTTGTTATCAGTTCCTCATTTTCCCCTTTCTCATGAACCCTTGATAATTTATAAATTATTATTATTTTTTCATGTCTTACACTGACCGATTTCTCCCTTCACCCACTGTTGTCCGTTCCCCTGGGAGGGGGTTATATGTAGATCAATGTTATTTTTTCTATCCCCACTTTCCTCTTACCCTCCTGGTATTGCTACTCTCATTATTGGTTCTGAGGAGTTTATCTGCTCTGCATTCCCTGTGTTTCCAGCTCTTATCTTTACCCACGTACATGCACTGGTCTAGCCCGATTTGTAAGGTAGAATTGGGTGGGGGGCAGGGAGGAAGCATTAAAGAAGTTGTAGGTTTCATTGGTGCTATACTGCACCCTGACTGGCTCGTCTCTTTCTTGTGACCCTTCTGTAAAGGTTCAGTTGTCTAATTGTCTACAGATGGGCTTTGGGTCTCCACTCCACACTTCCTTTACTTTTTTGTTCTGGGTCTGTAATGCATGATACCTGATCCCATTGACACCTCATGATCATACAATCTGGTGTGCTTCTTCCATGAGGACTTTGTTGCTTCTCAGCTAGATGGCTACTTGTTTATCTTCAAGCCTTTAAGACTCCAGATGCTATACCTTTTGATAGCTGGGCACCATCAGCTTCTTCACCACATTTGCTTATTCACCCATTTCGTCTTCAGTGATGATGTTGGGAAGATGAGCATCACGGAATGCCAGGTTATTAGAACAAAGTGTTCTTGCATTGAGGGAGTACTTGAGTAGAAGCCCATGCAGTTCTTTCCTCTAATTCCTTTAACTTTCCTCTTTTCCCACTATCATGTTTGGCCTTCATTTGGGTTTCAGTAATTCGTTTCGGTTACATTGCCCTTGATCAAGTCCAATTAGGCATCGTATGCCCTCCTCACCACCAATTTTAGATCACTTGTTGTTCCTTTGTCCCTGGGTTTGTTAACACCCACTTCCTCCCCCACCAACCTGCCTTTCCCATGTTCCCTCTGAACTATTGGTCTTGTTTTCTCCTCTGGATTGTTTATTCTGCTTATATTCTCTTGTTGGACCTACAAAGACAATTAAGCACAACAACAAAGTAGCAAAAGAGAAGAAAACAACAACAACAACCAATGATAAAAAAAAACAACCCCAAACCAGGTATGTTTGTTGACCTTTAGGAGTGTTTTCTGGTCAAGTCTGACAGGGTGCCATGCATCCCTTGGCCTCAAAGTCTATTTTTGGTATTCCCCAGGGATTTCATTGCTTTGCTCCTCTTACTGCTTTGTTGCACATACTTAGCGTTTTGCCCCAGTGTTGTGGGATCAGATTGGGCACAATTCCTGCACCGTGCCTCTAGTGTTGTCCCTTATAGCCGCTATGGGTCAGTGAGGAACATCGTGTCTCATGGTGGCGCCGGTCCTATCATCCTCTCTGTGTGTTGGCTGTTCTGAGCAGAAATATCGTTCTTGAGGCTTGGTGGGCCAGGATGCGCTCCACTCACTCTCCTTCCCTCTTTGCTACTGTGTGCATATCTTTAATAGTTTTAGTTGGGCTATAATTCACATGTTTAAACAGTTCAATAATATCAAGTGTTGTGCAACCATCACTATTTGCCCCCTATTTCTAGATCCAATTTAATCTTCACAATAGTTATACAAAGGCAATCATAATTAAAACAAACAGTATCACAAATCCATATCCTGTCTGATGATGTACAGGACTCTTAGGCCTTAAAGTTCCTGTCCAGAATGATATAAGACTTAATCCTAACTGGACCACACTGACTTAAGGATGGGGAAATAATCATTTTCTCATTTACACAGTGTAACTGGGTCAAGACTAAGTTATTTAGTTCTGTTTGTGAGGTAGAAGGAAGTGTATTAAAAATCAAACTTTATAAACAAGTAAATAACAAACTACAGCTAGTCACACTAATATAGGGCGGGGGGAAGTAATCCTCGTGTTATACAGATTTCTTTTTAGGAATCAAAAGCCCAGGGTGTGAGTAATTTTTTAGCTTTAGCTCCTGACCTCAGGAAAGGCAAATAATGATTTCAAATAACTATAAACATAGTTCCTAGTATTTAACAAAAGGAAGCATTTTTTGAGGAAAAGGAACCTACATTTAAATATGTGTACTAATATTAAAAGACCTAAAAATCTGAGAAATATAATGTTTGAGTTGCAAGACCCACTGAGCAGAGGACACGAGGCTGAGGCTGGGAACTCTTCCTACATACCCACATAAAACAAAAGTTTGAATTCTCGTTTTATGTCTGTTTTCCGTTTCTTCAGCATGGAACAGAATCAATTTACTATGGAACTTCTGGGAGCTTTTATAGTAGCAGCAGGGAGAAGAGCAGACAAGGATTTCCTCTCTACTGTTACCAGCAACAAACCGAAACACAGACATTGTGTCCAGTTTGGATTAACGTCTCGGATTCCTTTCGACTGGTCAAGCAAAGCGGCCATGGGGTCTGGTCTGTGACGTTTCATCCTAGAACCCTCCATTTCCTCTTCTGTACGCTCCCAGACTTCATCAATACTATTAGAAGGCCGCTTCTGCTCATCAGTTTGTATGGACTCTTTGACATGAAGAAAGAGGGCCTCTTCTGAATTCAGCGCCTTTTCCAGTTGTTCATGTTATTCCTTATCAGTCCTGCCCGCTCCATGTTTCTTCTCCTGCTTCTCCTCTTTTAGCTTTTCCTGCTGTATTTCCATGAGGGTTCGAGGCTTTATCACGGCCTCTTCTCCGGTGCCCTCACTTGGAAAACATGCCACCGCATCAGCAAACTCCTTCCCAGCTTCTCCCGCACCTGACAAGAGTGACAACACTGTATTCCCACTGGCCTTCTTTGTAGTCAGATCCCCAGATATGCACGTGACTGATGACCTTCACGGCCTCCTCATACTTGGAGCAGGTGACAGCCTGCTCTTGTCCTTTGATGATAGTCCCGTGTGTCTAGTACGCCACGTGGTCCTCACTCTGAGCTCAAAGCACTTCGGCTGGAGGAGCATCTTGGGGGTTCCTGGCCACCGTACTTTTCCAGGATGCTTGCTTTCTGCTGTTGTTTGAAATCTTCCGTTTAAACCTTGAAATCTCTACACAAGCGCCCAAGCACTGCTTCAGATCCCTCGTCAGAGGCTTCCCAAGCAAACAATTGTGTCTGCGCCATGGCGATGGTATCCCCGTGTGATGGCGACATCGCCTCCTGCACTGCTAACCGCCTCTGGATTCATCCCTGCACGGGCATAGGAATTCTCTCTCACTGCCTTACTTTGGGGGTCATAATAAGCAGAACTTGGATCTAAATTCTGCAAACATTTTGCAATATCTTCTCTAATCCTGAGGTTTCAGACAGTCATTTGTCTCTTCGAGTCAAAATTCTGTCCTAGCATGTCAATATCAGCAGTACATTTATCTTCATCTTCGCTGGTATGTTCTCCACTAATTTTCCCGAGGCCAACTCTTTGTGCAGCGTTTGGGCTTTCAGTGTTCGTTTTGCCAGGGCAACATTGGCAAAATCTTCCATAATTGTCACGTGTCCTTCTGGATTGTAGCCATCCCACCGATCTCTCTTCCCATCATCTTCGAAGGTCATCGGAGGCTGGCCACGTGCCTCTGGTGCTACATTCGGACCAGTACAATTTGCTCCAATTCTCCCAGGTCTTTCAAAGCAGTCTTTGTGTGTCATGGCCTGCAATTTCCACACGCTCCTTTTCTTTTTACGCCCTTCTTGCCCCGTTCTCCAGATGAGCGATACTGCCTTTGCAGTTCTGGTTGTGACCTTGAGTGCTTCAGTGTCAGTCTTTTTGATGGATCAATATACCATGGCGTGGAAGAAATGTACTGAGGGCTCTCAGGGTTGTTGTCTTTTCCTTCTTCGCCATCTTCTTGCAGGGGCATGACCCAGTTTTTGCTGTTCTTCCAGCGCCTTCTTCTTTCTCCAGTCGTCTCTGGTCATCTTTGGTTCCGCCGCACTCAGTTCTTTGGACCTGGACAAGGGGCGGGCGGGGGTGGGGTGGGGGGAGGGGCAGCATAAACTGCTCCTACAGCTGCAGCCAGCGAGGCAATGGAACACCCAGTTTTCAAATCGACCAGGACCACACCGAAGAAGTCCAATGAGAAGCTTAATTAAAAACAGGAGGCCAGAAGTCCGCTATTGCTCAGCATCTTGGCCCCAGCGCTACTCAACCCCAGCTTATAAAGCCATGACCCACTGCGGCTGGGGTGGCCTTCCCATCTAATCACAGCTGCCCCCAGTGAAGAGCGGGATGAACAACGAGGGAGCTTTCCCCCAGTTGTCCTTACAGGTGGGGCAAGAACCCACCAAAATGTTGAACCTGGACGCTCAGGCAGGAAAACGAATGAGGAAGGAAGTAGCAAGCTTAAAGCAATGGAAAAATACAGAAGCTGAATCCAGCTGGGTAGCAAAGGAGCCTTAAGATATTTCAATCTTAAGCAGTGCGAAAATACAGAAGCTGAATCCTGCTGGGTAGCAAAGGAGCCTTAAGATATTTCAATCTTAAGCAGTGCGAAAATACAGAAGCTGAATTCAGCTGGTTAATTAATAAACACCAGCATAGTTCAATCCCTATTTTCCTCAGGAAATCAAATCACTGGTTTATGCGGGACACAACTTGGGGTAATTTCCAAACAGTCTTCGCAGACTACGTGGATGCCTCCGGGGTCTGGACCACGTAGCAAGTGAGTGCATGGGGAACGACCCCAGCTGGACACCTTTTTATGGGGTTTGGGCACAGAATCCCCCGATCCTGGAATCCCCCGATCCCGGAATCCCCCGATCCCGGAATCCCCCGATCCCGGAATCCCCCGATCCCGGAATCCCCTTCAGTCTGAGCGCAAGTGTGAGCGTTTCAGTTGGAGGGGCTGGTCTCCCGGATCCTTTCCCGTTTTCCCTGCCATCCGCGCTCCAGACTGCAGGGTCCAGGCGGGCCATCAGGGTGATCAAGACGACTGGCCAAGGTCCACATCAATTGGGGGTCCGTCCTTCTTTGGCCCGGTACTTCTTAATATAAACGCGGCTACCGGACAAAAATTAGGAACGGAGGCAGGGAAGAAGGTACAGAGTGTTGACGTGTGCGGTTGTGGTGGCTGGCTGAATCGGTTGAAGAGACTGCAAATATTTTATAAGTGAATCTAGAGCTCTGCTGCTTTTGGTCTTGTCCTGCGGGTAAAAGTGGCCGAGGTCACCCACACAAGATTTCATAGGGAGTAAACCCTTCCTGGTAAGGGGTACACCTTGCTCCGTAAGGGCCAATGGTAGGAAGTCAGGGCCACTTTCCCGGTTTCCTAAAGTCAGCTTTGTTAGGGTTGTTTTCAAGACCCTCGTCATCCTCTTAACCTGGCAAGAACTTTGAGGTCTAGAAGCAGTGCAATTGCCACTTTTTTCTAGGGCTTGGGCTGTGGCCTGGGAAGTTTGAGCTACAGAGTTTGGACCTTTGTCTGAACCTACAGTCAATGACAGCCCATATCGAGGGATGATTTCATGAAACAGCCTTTTTGCTACCACTAGGGCTGTTTCTCTGAGAAATGTTTTAAAAAACCCATTGTCCTGCGCTGGAGGACTGACCTCTGTGAAAACACTTCCCCACCTTTCTCCTGAAGTCAATGCCTTTCCCCAGAGCCCCCAAAGTTCTCTCCGTCTTAGCCTTCACAAGCTCAGCAGCACCTGGAGGCAACACCTGGAGGTGACAGGTCGGTTAGAATAGCATGGCAAACTGAGGTGTGGCGATCAAAGGGCCTTCATCTTCATCTCTCCCAGATGTGTAACTGAGTGGAGGTTCTGCAAGAGGGTCCCCAGAGGACATGTGGTCCTGATAATCGGCCATCTGGCAGGGCCCCCCACCAGGAGGGGCCCTAACGGCTACCCTGAGGCGATTCTTCTTTCCCTCCTGTTCTGTATGGACAGTCCAGTAGTTGAGGGGTAGGGCAGGTCATTGCTGGAAGGATGGATGCCAATGGGACTGGACCTAAGGTAGCCTCTCCGTCTGCTTTGCCAGGCAGCCTGCTTCCAATGGCACTGAGAGTGGGGTAACCCCCCCTTTTGATTCGTTGGGCAGTGCATAACTGCCACTTTCTTAGGGAACCAAACAACTTCGATGAGGTGTAAATCTTCATGGTGCATATGACTTTCAATGGCAGTGCCTGATGGGTTTGAATTACTGGTAGTTCAGATAGCATACCCACATTTAGTCCAGTATGCTCACTATAGCTCATATTCCCTCCCTTTTCTTTTGGTACTTCCTTCATCATTTAATGTTTTGCAGATAGGATCCTTCAATATTGCCACTCAAGGCTCACGTGTTTTCTTCAGTTCTTTCAGTTCCAAAGAATGCGGAGTATGTTCTTTCCTTTTGTTTTCTCACGCCAGGTCTTCACATATTTCATTATAATGCCATACTTTTTCTTTAACTGGTGTGGTTGTTACATCTGTTGTCAATTTGAGAATTAAGAGTGAAGGGGTGGAGTTTTGCCTGTCAATCAGGTCACAGCTTGATGACCTCATTTGGAGGCGCTAAGAAGGCAAATAGCTTACTAGAGGCGGGACACAACCTCATGCCCTGCCGACATTTCTGTGGACAAGGCATGTGGAGCTTCACTAGAGCCCGGGAGCCAGAGGAGCCACGTGGAGACCCCTGCCAGTGCTGAGATGCTTACACCACTACTGGATCAACAAGTCTTTCTGCCCATTGGCCTGTGATCTTCCTGCATTCGGCATCATTGCAAGTGTTTCGTGAGTCTCAAGAGGAATTTATAGATTGGTATTGGATATATGGGCTAATATTGGACTTATGGACTTGATCTGGACTGGGCTGGGATGTTTTGTCAATATTTAATTGCTCTTGAATATAAAGCTCTTTCTTATACATATATGAATGTTTGTTTCTCTAGTCTACCCAGACTCACATAGCTGGCTTTTGGGTTTTTCTGCTAAGTTCTTTTACTTCATTGTTTTTTCCATTTGCTCTTGATACTATGCTTTTAGCAGCAAGTTTTAGAGTCTCTTCTGACATCCACTTTGGTCTTTTATTTCTTGGCTATTTTTTAAACTATCTTTTTCTTCATATATGATGTCTTTAATGTCATCCCACAGCCTGCCTGGTTGTCTCTCATTAATTTTCTTTGTATCAAATTTATTTTTGACATAATCTCTAAATTCTATGATGGATTTTTAGGTAGTCTCTTTCTAGTATTTTTGGATTGAAGTATTTGGAAGATTAAATATCATTCTCCTATGTCTGGTATATGATTTTTAATATTTCTGCTGTTCTTTTGATAAGGTTATCTATCTATGAAGGCAATTGTTACAGAGGAAGGGTTGGGGGAATTGATTGGTTTGATATTTCCCTGAAAAGCTCTGGATTCAAATATCAGTTAATTTTACATTTGACACTACATTTGTCTCACTGTGTGGTCTTGGAAAGATAGTTGCGTCTCCATTACCCTACCTGTATAAAAGGAGGTAATTACAATCACTTACTCAGCAGTTTGCCGCCTAGAACAACAAATGAGTAATTATAGAATATTTAGAAACTAAAAGAGAATGTAGAAACTCTAAGTGTTACAATCTTAGTCCCTTATATGGCATGATAAAGTAAAAGTGAAGTTTAATTAGTTAATATAAGCAAATTGAAATGTCTAGATGAAAGGAACTGGGCAAGTTCAAAGTCATTTTATTATTATTAATAATAGGTGTTGTATCTCTTTCTCACCCTTCTCATCTAATCAGCTTACATTCCATGGATTAAAGGGCGTGTTCCCTCTCCAAATAACTTTTATCTTGAGTGTTGAGACATTCCTTATCCTGTTTTATGGATATGGAGTTTTGGATGACTATAAACGACTCCCTTTTTCAGAATTTTTTTTTTTTGGAGAGGAGGCGAGTTGGATCATGCATCACCTTTGTAAGCTTGTAAAATGTTTATATGAGGTTTCTTTACAAATTCCTTTTTTTTTTTTTGGACAAAAACCTTCTTGGTTGAGGATCTATGTTCCGGGTTCCACAGATGTTCTTAGGGAATTTCCATGTAGGTGGAGGTACCCAGATTTTAGTTATAGTAATACACCAATTTGTATCTCTAGTCTTAACACAAATATTTTGTTAAATCTGAATGATAAGTGGAGAGAAAAATATGAATTTACAGTAGAACATTTCAATAGTAGAGGATATAATGTTGTTGTTATTAAGTGCGATTAGTCAGGTTCGACCCACAGAGACCCTATGCACAACAGAAGGAAATTCTGCATGGTCCTGTGTCATCCTGGCCATTGTTCCTATGCCTGAGCCCATTGAAATACCCACTGTGTCAGTCCATCCCATTGATCTCTTCCTCTTTTTCACCGCCCCTCCACATTACCAAACACAGTGTTGTTTCTCCAGGGACTGGTCTCTCCTGACAATATGTCCAAAGTCTTGCCATCCTTGTCCCTAAGAGTACTCTGACCTTACTTCTTGCAATATAGATGGGTTTGTCATTTTAGCAGTCCATGGTACTTTCAACATTCTTCTCTAGCACCACACTTCAAATGCATCGATTCTTTTTTTGTCGTTCATTCAGTGTCCAACTTTCACATGCATATCATGCAATGTAGAATACCTTGGCTTGGCTCAAGTACACCTTAGTCCTTAAAAGTAACATCCTTGCTCTTCAGTATTCCAAGGAGATCTTGTGCAACAGATTTACCTAATGCAATATGTCTTTTGATCTCCTGACTGCTGCTTCCATGAGCATTGATTGTGGACACAAGTAAGACAAAATCCTTGACAACTTCAACCTTTTCTCTATCTATTGTGGGGATGTTGGTCTTCTTTACATTGAGTTGTAATCCATACTGGAGGCTGCAATTCTTGAACTTCATCAGTAAGTGTTTCAAATCCTCCATGCTTTCAGCAAGCAAAGTTGTTCCATCTGCATATTGCAGGTTGTTAATAAGCTTTCCTACTAACCTGCCACATTCTTTTTCATATTATCCAGCTTCCCTGATTATTTTTTCAGTGTACAGACGGAGTAAGTATGGTGAGAAGATACAACCCTGATGCACACCTTTCCTGATGTTAAATCATGCAGTATTCCTTTGTTCGGTTCAAATAATTGCCTCTTGATCCATGTACAAGTTCCTAATGAACACAATGAAGCGTCCAGAATTCCCATTCTTCTTCTTTTTTAATCATTTTATTGGGGGCTCTTACAGCACTTATAACAATCCATACATTCATTGTGTCAAGCACATTTGTACATATGTTGCCACCATCCTTTTCAAACGGAGTTCCAATTCTTTCCAAGGTCAGCCACAGTTTATTATGGTACACACAGCCGAATGCCTTTGCATAGTTAATTGAACAAAAGTAAACATCTTTCTGGTTTGCTCTGCTTTAAGCCAATATCCTCTGACATCAGCAGTGATACCCCTTGCTCCACATGCTCTTCTCAATCCGACCTGGATCTGGCAGCCCCATTTGATGTATTGCTGCAACCATTGTTGTATGATTTTAAGCAAAATTTTGCTGATGTGTGATTTCAATTATATTGTTCAATAGTATGAGCATTCTGTTGAGTCTGGAATGGGCAAAAATATGGATCTTTTCCAGGCAGTTGGCCAGGTAGCCGTCTTCTAAATTTCCTGGCATAAGCAAGTGAGTGCTTCCCGTGATTCTTCAGCCTTCTGAAACATTTCAACGGGTGTTCCCTCAATTCCTGGAACCTTATTCTGGCTCATTCCTTCAGTGCCCTTTGAACTTCTTCCTTCAGCACCATTGGTTCTTGCTTCTAAGCTACCTCCTGAAATGGTGGGATGTTCATTCATTCTTTTTGGACAGTGACTCTGCACATCCTTTCCATCTTCTCTTGATGCTTCCTAAATCATTCAATATTTTGCATATGGAATCATTGAAAATTTCTATTCAGCTCCTTGACTTTATTGTTTCTTCCACTTGCCTTACAATTAAGAGCAAGTTTCAGAGTCTCTTCTGACATCCACTTTGACATTTTCTTTCTGGTCTTTTTTTTAGTGATCTTCTGCTTTCTTCATGAGTGATAGTTTTGATGTCCTCCCACAGCTCATTGGATCTTCTGTCATTAGTGATCAACATGTCAAATCTGTTCTTGAAATTCAGGTGGGATTGACTCAAGGTCTTATTCTGACGCTTGTGAATTAAAAAAAATTTTCTTCAGCTTTATCTTGAACATACACATGGTTTTAGCTACTGATATTGAGCTTCTCCATTGTGTATTCTCACAGAGGTACTCAATTTGATGTCTGTGTCTTCCATCTGGGAAGTCCCTGTGCATAATTGGTATTTGCTGTGAATAAATGGTTGGTCTTGCAAAATTCTATCACACGTTGCACTGAATTTTTGATCTCTTACAATTTTTCTAAATGTATACTTCACACATTCTAAGTTCCAGTTGTAGAAGATTTTACAGTTGTTTCTCTTTACCTTGAGTCATGCCCCATCAACAAATGAAGATCTTGAATCCTCCACTCCCACAAGCTTTTCCCAACTCATGTCACCGGGGACCCCTCCCCACAAGAAATCACCTCCTCTTCAGTCACCTTTCAAGTGTCTTGGGACATGAGAGGCCAATCCTCTGTCTATAACTCCGACAGAGTTCCCCTTCCTTTGTTTAGGCTTTCAGTATTTGTCAATGCTTCCAAGATATGCATAAGATTTTCAGTGGCTTTTTCCTAGGAAGTAGGGTGCTGAGTCTGTTTTTATTGTTTGTTGTTAATCTGGAACCTCTGTTGAAATGGAAAATTGACATTGTTATCAAAAGTGAATCTCACATGGCTGAGTGGATCAAAAGAGATGGAGCCAGCATTGGCTTTAGGAGCACCGAAAGCTGGCAAATCAAAATGTTTAGCTTTCAACTCTAGCTTTTGGTCTTACACCTTTCTAACAAACCATCGTGGAGAAAGTATTCAAATTTCATCTGTACAAAAGCATAAACAATGCATTATTGAAATAGAACTGGATGGGGTATTCATTGCCTCTTTTACTCAAAATATTAATAAGGATGTTTCTTTTCTCATCAAACTGTGCTTCAAAAATGGAGGACAGAAGTATGTTTAAATTGAATTAAATAGACATGGAGGCTAATGACCATTTTTACAACAAGAATTAGATGGCGATAGAAGTGCTCCAAAACAGTCAATTAATGAGGGTCAATGAGGGTGATAGGCAGGAAGGGTTGCAGCCCAGGCTTGGCACATTGTGGGTACTCTAGAAATAAATACCTTTGAATGAGTTCCCGGGGAGTACGGGGTCAGTGCAGGTGGGGATGGCTTCAGAGTCCTTGTGGAGGATATAATAGGTGTGCTGGCTCTTGTTTCTGGCATAGGAGTTACTATAAAGAGAGGATAAGAAACAGCATTTCAAGTTGGAGTACCACAGGGAGAGTAGGACGGAAGGTTGATCATAGTGTGTTGAAGAAAAATGGGTAAGTTTATGAGTGGGGCAGAGAACTGACAACTCTTGAATAAAATGCAGCATTGTTGACGATCCATGGAGTTATATAGCTTCTAAGTGTCTTACAATTTCCCATTAGTTGCTCAAGGCTAAACATCTCAAACCTGAGCTGGAATGATCATCTTTCAGTAAGTTGCAGCGAATGATTGACACTAGGGAGGGAGAGGCAGTTTGGGGAGTCCTCTTCAGAGAAGTGCTAGCTAATACCATGTGAGTGTTGCGGCTTCAATGAGATGTGAAGCCTGAAGGTAATGCATTTCTCTTCTAAGTAGGCTTTTAAGTAATGCTTCACGCAAGCGCTCGAGCATTTGGTTTGGCTTCACAATCAATGTCCATTGTGGAAGCTAAGGGGGATGAACACGTTTAAGGGATCGCTGTCTTTGTGGTGCTTAAAATCATATCATAAACAGCTCTTTGTCCTTTTTAAGGATATGCAGCACCCCCTCTCTGTCCCATGTGAATGAAGGAGCCTTGGGGGAAATAGCTGGTCACTAGAATGAGAAACTAGAAAAAAGATTGGTTTATCAGTGACCAACTCAGGACATAAGTTCCAAGCTGAGTTTTACAAACTGATGTTTTATAATTTTATTATTAATTGTTAACAACAAAACGAAGCAAAGAAACATACTGCTTGGTTTGCTTGCATGAAGTTCTGTGTGCATGTAACTGCCATTTAAGAGTGCCTACAACATTCCATGCTTTGAGGGTGCGTGCGCACGCAGGGGCATTGTCAGATATTATCTCCAAGCCTCCTCCTCCCCCACAAAAAAGACAAATCAGATGCTGTGGTCACTCATTATAGTACAAAAACTGACCCTAAGATAGGTTTACCAACTTTTTCTTCCTTCTACAAGCAGATATATGTGAATCCAAAGCTTCATTCCTTCTACTATGCCACACGGAGTGTGTTATGGTATAAAACATAATTAAAAATGCATTTCTATTCTAAAATTGGAAAGCAGCATTATCTAAAGTACTCTGAGACTGTTAATTTTGGGGTGGGTCCTTATTACCAGTCCCTCTGGAGGAGAACGATAAGGCTCTCTTGGAAACCCTGTGGAGCAGCTCTTCTCTGTCCCATAAGTTGGAATACACTTGACAGTAGTGTATACTATGGTTTGTTAGTAACTAATAATTAACTCTAGTTATTAATGAGTAACTATTGCTGTGATTTCCTTGCTCTTCTACCATGGTAGGCAGGTGACACACCTTGAAAAGAATGCAAAGCGCTTCCTGATGAAGATCAAATGACAGTGACATCCTTCAGTAAGAATTACATCCTAACATACATAAAACAACACCCTCACAACTGTCCCCCAAAGCAACATCATGACAAACAGAAAAAGGCAGTTGTTAAGGATGTCATAGGTCAAAATATCAAATGCACTGAGCACATTTGCCACAAAAGACTTCCTTAAAATGTTCCAAAACCAAGATGACATGTTGAGGACTAAGGTACATCTCGCCCTCAGCATGGTCTTTTCACTCTCCTTATGTGAAAGTGGACCGTGAATAAGAAAGGCTAATAAATAATTGATTCATAAGAAGTATGTTTGTCAAAGAACATTGCATATACCCTGATTTGCCAGAAGTACAAAAATGTGAGTCCTGGAAAGGGTGCAGCCTGAATGCTCCTTAGCTGGGAGAATGGGAAGACTGTACTCAAGCACTCTGGACCTGTCACCAGGAGGAGCCAGTTCCTCCAGAGGAAATCATGTTTGGTGAAGTGGAAGGTCAGAGAAAAGAGGATGACTCTCGATGAGATGGCTTGACACAGTGGCTGCGGAAATTGGCTCTAACATAGCAATGATTCTGAGGATAAAGAACTGAGCTGTGTTTTGTTCTGTTGTACATATATACTGCTAGAAATTGGAATCAACTCAAAGGCACCTTTTATGGGTTGAATAGCCATCCCCACCCCATTATGTGTCAGTTTAGTTTGGCTATGATTCTCAATATTATATCTTTACCCTGTATTGACTATGTGGACCCAACAGGTTAGGTTTGGAATTCCAGACACTTTATGGAACTCATGTGGAGCCTGTACATGGATCAAGAGCTGGCGTGCTTACAGAACAGGGGAATGCATACTGCATGGTTTAACATCAAGAAAGGTGCTCATCAGGGATGTATCCTGTCACCATATGTATTTAATCTGTTTGCTGGACAAATAATCAGGGAAGTCAAATCACATGAAAACAAATGGGGGATCAGGATTGGAGGAAGGCTTATTAACAAACTGCGATATGCAGATGACCCAATCATGTGAGCTGAAATGAGGGGGACTGGAAGCAATTGCTGATGAAGATCAAGGATTGCAGCCTTCAGTGTGGATTACAACGCAATGTCAAGAAGACCCAGATGAGTACAGTCTTCCCACTCACAATTGGTCCAGTAGCTAACATCATGATAAATGGAGAAAAGATTGGCGTGGTCAAGGATTTCCTCTTGCTTGGATCCACACCCCATGCACTTGAAAGCCATAGTCAAGAGATACAGGACACATCGCCTTGGGGCAATCTGTTGTGTAAAACCTCTTTGAAGTATTGAAGAGCAAATACATCACTTTGAGGACAAAATCCATGGCCTTTTCATTTGCTTTATGTGCATGACAAAGGTGGATATTGAGTAAGGAAGATGAAGGAGAATTGATGCATCTGTGCTATGGTACTGCAGAAGAATATCGCAAGTACGTGGACACCAAAAGAACAATCCCATCTGACTGGGTAAAAGTACAGCCAGAATGCTCCTGAGAGTCAGGGCCAGCCAGCCTTTGTCTCAGGTCCTTCGGGCCTGTTTTCTGGAGAGAGCAGTCCCTGCAAAAGGACATCATGCTTGGTGAAGTAGAGCAACGGTTCTCAACCTGTGGGTCCTGACCCCTTTGGGGGTCGAACAACCCTTTCACAAGGGTCACCAGATTCATAACAGTATCAAAATTGCAGTTATGAAGTAGCAATAAAAATAATTTTAAGGTTGGGGGTCGCCACAGAAAGCAGAACTGTATGAAAGGGTCATGGCATGAGGAAGGCTGAGAACCCTTGTAAGTAGTGGGACAGCAAGAAAGAGAACGACCTTTACCAAAGTACATTGAGCAGTGGCTGAACAATGGACTCAAACTTAACAGCACTAGTTAGGATGGGCAATGTTGATACACGGATTTTCTGTACACGGATTTGCTCTGAGTCGGAACTGATTGGATGGCACCTGACCACAACATCCTCCATTTTGTGATTGGATGGAATTATCCTAATGGCTGCAAATCCTCACCTGTAGCCTATTAAAAAAGGCAGAATGAGAGTCAGTTATGTTAATGAGGCATGTTTCATTCTACAGGTTAGGTGAGTCAGACTCTTTAGAGTTAATTTTAAAAGAGATTAACAAGTATTCAAGAAGGAAGGACTTGACTCTTTCTAAGAAAGACGAGTCAGCCGTGTCCTGTGTCTACACGGAGAACCTCCTAGACCCTGTGGAAAGTTAATATCGGGATAAAACTAGATCGCCCAGGAATGCTGAGCCTGTAGATGTTGAAAGAAGTCCAACGCCTTTCCGGGAACCAACAGAGAGAGAAAGTCTTTGCCGAAAGCACTCTTGGTTCAGATGTCTAGCCTTCTAGCGTATGAGAAATACATTTCTGTTAAAGCCACCGCTCTTGCTATTTCTGTTCAGGTAAATCATTTAGGCAGCACCTAACACCGTTTCAGCCTGGAGTCCTTTCCAGACTCACCTATAGGCTACACAGTGGCACAGTGGTTCTGCCTTGGGCTGCTTTATGCCAGGTCAACAGTTCAACACTATCAGCTGCTCCTTTGGAGAAAGGTGAGGCTTTCTGTTCCCATAAAGAGTTACAGATGCCGAGACCCACAGACGCACTTCCTTGCTGTCCTGTAAGGTCATTATGAGTCAGGATTGACATGGTGGCAGTTTGTAAAAACGTAAAGGTTCGTAAAAACCAAAAGGTATTTTGCTCCATAAGCGAACTTTCCATTGTAAAGTAAAGTTAGGGCCATGTGTGGAGACTCGTGTCCTTTTCTTTGCTGAGTCTGCTTCTTGCAGCCTGTTGTGTTGAACAGAGGCCGCCAGAGCGCACGTGTCCGGGGAGATATCCGTCCTTACAGGAGAGGTTGGCAACGCTTGAAGAAGGGAAACAGCTGCAGATGTTGAGGGCTGGGGAGTTCAAAAGCAGCCCTGCTATGTGGAATTCCACATTTGAGATTCTCTTTCTTGTAGTGGGAAAACTAATAACCCTCCAGCTTTGAGCTAAAGCATTGAACTACTTTCAGCAAAAATATAAAGAGCCCTGGCCCTCTCTGCCTAGGCTAAGACAGCCCTACCCTTTGTGGCTCATTAACCTTGTGCTTTAACCTTGGTCCCAGATTCAGACCTCCTTCTTGCAGCTGGCACCGGTGGAAAGGAAGAATCACGGCCAAGATGTGATCTGGCTGAACGGAAGGGTGTGGCGCCAGCACCGAGCCCCTCTCTCTTCAACCCCCATCGCTTCACCAGACGTAAGCCATTTCTTTGGCTTCCAATTCTTCCATTATGTTTTCAGATTTGGCATTGTAAAACTCAATAGCACACTCTTTATTTATTAGGTATAATCCCTTAAGTTTAAAAACATCAGTAGATTGTCTATTTTGCGTTTGATTTTTTTATTACCATCTTACCTTTGCCTCCTTCCCTCCACATAGAATCTATGATCCTAAATCAGTTGAACAAAACCTGACCCTGGTGTGTTTTCCAGAACACCCACTCGTTCCACTGTAAATCCTTTTCTCTTAATTAGGTGCTGGACTGGTCTATGTAACACTTTTGTGGAGCCTCATATCTTGGGTGTGTACGTGTGCACATCATGGACTAGTCACCAGGATCAATCTCTCATCTGTGTGTCAGTACTCTAACCACGCCACCCCCTCATCAATATTTTTTTTCAAGTTTCAGTCTTTCATTTCCCAATTTCTCACTTATGACGAACTGCCTATGACTGATGAATAATTCCTTTTGTCTGTCTTCTCAATCACCTTTTGTCCCAGCAATAAAAGTGGATAATGTGACTTGGCCCTTGACCAAGCTTCAGTGCCACGTGGTAGAACTAGATGAGAACTGTGCATGGAGAATCTGGAGACAAGAGTGCTTTTTCTGGTTCAGCAACTAGAGACTTTGAACAAGTCTGTTTGCCATTCTGAAACTCAATTCTTTCTTCTGAAAACAAAGAGCTTGGGCCAGATGATTCATCACTGATGTCCATTACTTCATTCAAGATGTAGCCAATCAGTGCCTACTCTGTGCCCTGAGCTAGACGTGGGTACAATGGTGAGAACATAGATGACACTGAAAGAATAGAGAGGTATCAGGTGCCTGTGAATAATTTCCCAAATGAACATGCATTTATCATCCATTACAATTGCTAGGAAACGTAAGCACAGGGCGAATCAAAAGCAGATAATGAGGTGAACAATGAACACACAGGACAGGGATCTGTCCAGAGGTGAAGATGGGAACATTTGAGGGGTGGCCCTCGAATTAACTAAACAAAGAGCGTCTCAGGTAGAGGAAGTGGAAAATGTAAATGCCCTGAACTAAATGGAAACAAGGTGTGTGGGAATAATTGAAAAACACCAGCAAGACTGAGAAGGACCATACTGGGGAATGGATGCTCAAGATAAATCTACAGAGATAGAGGCCTTGCACACCAGTGTTGAGATTTTGAA
The DNA here is from genome assembly GCF_050624435.1 of Tenrec ecaudatus. Taxonomy (NCBI): domain Eukaryota; kingdom Metazoa; phylum Chordata; class Mammalia; order Afrosoricida; family Tenrecidae; genus Tenrec; species Tenrec ecaudatus. The sequence goes on along the minus strand of NC_134531.1, from coordinate 108,369,751 downwards.
CTCTATTCGAAGTACAATGATTTTGAGTACCAGGGAGTAGATCCATAGTGACCCTATAGGGTTGAATCTAGCTGCCCTAAATTTTTTTTTTTTTTTTGCTGTAATCTTTATGGAAGCAGGCTCAGGTCTCTCTTCCTTGGGGTTATTGGGAGGCTTTGAACCATCGACCTTTCGGTTAGCAGTCAAGTGCTACTACGTCTCTTTCTGAGTACAACGGAAGGTTTTAAAGCAGGGGAATGACCTGAGATTTGTATTTCTGAAAAGCCACTTTTGCCATGTCTTTCTATAGAGAATTGAGAGGAGAAGAAATAGCAGTGGGGAGTCTTCCGGATTCCAGTCAAGAGAAGAGAAGATTCTAGTTGAGAAGAGGGTGATAGCAGGAGACAGGAAAGCGTACAGAACCTTCCCCAGCACTTTGGTGCAAGTGCAGCAGGTTTCCATTGTCTTCCTTTTCCTTTGCCCAGCTTTTGCACACACATGAGCTGGTTGAAAAGAGCTTGGTTGGGATCAGGAGCACTGTAATCATCAAAGTGAAATCTTTGCTTTAAAAGATGTTAGAGTTCTTCTGAAGCAGCAGATTTGCCCATAGCAATAGGTCTGTGGCGCTCTAGTGGTGAGTTGCGCTCCTAACTGTAAGGGTAGCAGTTAGAAACCACTAACCATTCCATGGGGGGAAGGGCAGGGCTTTCTAGTCCTGTAAAGAGTTACGGGCTTGCAAACTCACAGGGGCAGGTCTACCTGGTCCTATATGGTGGCCGTGAGTGGGCATTGACTCAATGGCCACAGTTTTTTTCTTTTTTAAAAATACTAGTACTTAAATGACCAACTTTCCAAGTTCTGGGACTTTAGACAGTTCAACACGGATTCTTTCTTTCCTTCATCTGCTTTGTTAAGGGTGGGGGAAAAGGAGGGGAAGAGAAAGGAGAAATTTGAGTTTTCCTGAGCAGTTTTCCTTTTCCCTTTAGAACCTGCTTCTAACTCTTTCCACTATAATTCCTTCATGTTTCTAATTAGGTGCCACCATGTTGCTTTTGCCTAGTAGTGACTCCACGCACAAAAGGACATCCTTATCTTGAGCCCTTTGTTGCAGTCATTGTGTCAATGCACCTCACTGAGGGCCTACCTCTTTTTACTGACCCGTTACCAAATATGATGTCCTTCTCCAGGGACTGGTTCCTCCTGATGCCATGTCCAACGTACATGAGATGAGACTGATCCATCCTCATTTCTAAGGCAAATTCTGGTTATACTTCTTCCAAGACAGATTTGTTTGTTCTTTTGACAGCCCAGGGTACTAGCAATATTCTTCTCCCACACTGTAATTCAGAGGCAGCAATTCTGCAGTCTTCCTTCTCCATTCACATGTATATGAGGTGATTGCAAAAAAAAAACCAAGGCTGGGGTCAGGAGCACCTTTATCTTCAAAGTGACATCCTTGTTCTTCAACACTTCAAAAAGATCTTGTGCAGAAGATCTGCCATTTGCAATACACGACTGTCATTTGGCATAGTGTGGTGGCTTGTGTGTTGCTGTGATGCGGGAAGACATGCTACCTGAATTTCATCAGGGTCACCTCTGGTGGATGGGTCTCAGAAGATCTTCCAGACTAACATCAGACTAGTACGTAGGAGTTCACTGTCCATTTATGAAGGATCAGCCACTGAAAATCTCTGGATCACTGTGTAGTGCTCTGTGTAGATGATAATGTCCAACAAGTGGTCTTTGACTCTGAGAAGTACGCAGTCTTCAATTAGTGTACTTACACCCTCTTCCCAGGCATGTTCGAACTTACATAGCTGGTGCCTTCGTCTGTGTTGGTCCTTCATTCAATTTTTTTTGTTGGATTCAACATTTATCCTTGTGTGAAATTTCTCACTCTGTAGTTATAAAATACTCAAGCTGCCAGTAACTTTAGAACTATCTGAACGAACATCTTGTCTTCTCTACCGAATCATAGCGGGGCACAAAAGGGAGATGGAAGGAATACCTGCAGTCACTGCGCCAGAAAGAATTTGTTTTGATTCAGTCATTTCAGGAGGGAGCATCTGATCAAGGAAAATTGGTAATGAAGGAAGAAGTCCAAGCAACACTTAGGGTATTGTTGAAGAATTAGCTTTAGAAATTAATGGAATATTAATGGAGATACTTCAACAAATGCATGCAAAGCACTCGCTCTTCTATACGAAGGCATTTGGGAAAAAAAACATAAATCCACTTGATCAGTAGCCTAGAAGAGCTCTGTATGAGGCCATATTCCAAAGAAAGGTGGACCAACCGAATGCAGAAATGATCAAATAACGTCATTAATGTTATGTGCAAGTGAGCTTTTGCGGAAGATAATGGAAAAACAGTTGCAGTAATACATTGACATGGAAGACCTTGAGTCTTGAGTCAATTCTGGTTCATAGAGACCCTACAGGACAGACTAGAACTTTCTCCTTGGGTTTCTAAGACTTTGATTGTTTACCGGAGTAGACAGCTTCTTCTTTTGAAAGAGCAGCTGATGGATTCAAACCACTGACTCTATGGTTAGCCACTCAAGGTAGAACTCTCTGCCATAACTTCAAGCTGGAATCATTAAGGACAAGAAATGAGGGTTATCATTACTGATATAAGAGAGGTCTTTGCTGAAAGCAGAGAACATCAGAAACGTGTTTATATCTGTTTCATTGGCTTTGAAAGAGCATAACCACAGTGTGGATCATAACAATTTATGGATAATATTGCACAGAATGGGAATCCCAGAACACTTGGTTGTGCTCATGCCAAACCTGTAAACATTGCAGGAAGCAGTCATTAAACAACAAAAAAGGCACTGGGGATAATACCGAGTAGGTTTAAATTAGGAAAGGTACGGTCAGGGTTGTATTATTTCACCATACTTATTCCATCGATGTTTTTGGCAAGTAATCTGAGAAGCTGGAGTATATGAAGAAGAACTTCATATGATGTTTTCAGGACGATTAATTAATAATCTGTGATATATAGATGACCTAGTTTTGTTTGCTTAAGATGAAGAGGACTCTAAGTACTTTCTGATGAAGACAATGATAACCTTCAGAATGTTTTATAGCACAACATAAACAAAAGAGAAAGTTTTACAAATAAACCAATAAAGAAGATCATGATAGATGAAGAAAAGATTGAAGTTATCAAGGATTTAGCTTTACTTGTATTCAAAGTCAATTCCCATGGAAGCAGCAGTCAAGAAATCAAACCATGTGGTGTATTGGGCAAATCTGCTGTGAGAGACCTATTTTAAGTTTAAGGCAAGTGCACCTGAGCCAAGCCATGGCATTTTCCGTGGCTCCACATGCACACTAGAACTGGATAGTTGCGGTGAGGTACAATGACTTGCAATGGCTCTTCTACCCAGAGTCTTTGTAACTACCGCCCTGTAGCTGGGGGAGAGTATTCAAATAAGGTGTAGAGGATTCGAAGACAAAGATTGGCCAGTGTGAAAGTAAGCCTTCTGAAGCAGTAACAGAATTCTGCTCCCATTTAGAGAGAAAATCCCCGGTGAAGCATGTGTGAGCTCTCTGCCTGCAGTGATGGAGCCAGAGAAGCACCAGGGTCTTCAGCATGATGCAGAGCAGAGGAGCTACGCCGAGACCAGAGGCAGAGTGGGGGGTTTCCAGGTTACAGACTGAATAAAGCTGAGTGACTGGGCAGGAGGCTAGTTTGCATAGTGCAGTGCTCTGTGACCATTTGCCAGTGTTAAAGGAGCTTTGTGACATTTGCCTCAGCAGGGCAGGGGTCAAGGGATCTCTGAGATGCAAAGGACCAGAGACCTGCCAGCTGGCCCAGCTGAGAAGAGGTGGTATAGACGAAAGGCTTGTATTATAGGTGTTTCCTGATCCCCTAAGAAGCCTTATTCATAATAGTGAAGGGGGAGCCCTGGTGGTGTCCTGGCTTACACGTTGGGCTGCTCAACTCAAGGTCAGCTGTTAGAAACCACCACCAACTCGAAGGGAGAAAGATGAGGCTTTTAACTTTATTAGAAAGTTACAGTCTCAGAAACACACAGAGGCAGCTCTACTTGGTCTTGTAAGGTCACTATGAGTCAGAATTCGTTCGATGACAGTGAGTTTTAAGAGTTTGTATTGTCTCTGAGTTTTGTATTGTCAGTAAAATGGATTATTGAGCCCATTGGAGAAGTAGGTGCTATGGCAGGGATGGTTGGTGTCAGAATAAAGAAAAATGGAGGTTAGTGGCCTATTTAACTTGTGAGAAATGAGCTAGGGATGTTGTGGGGTCGGATTCTCTTCTTTCCTACCGAGGCAGGAGAGTCATATATAGCCCCACCCTCCACTGTCTCCTCACCAAAGAACAAGGAGAGCTGAAGAATTGATGGTTTATTATGGTGCTTACAAAAGATATTAACTACACTATAAACTGCAAGAAAAAACAGACAACTCTATCTTGCAAGAAGTGCAGCTAGATGCTCCTTAGAAGCAAAGATGATCTTGTCTCACATACTTTGGATATGTTATCATGAGGACTCTCGCCTGGAAAAGAACATCAGGTAAAATAGGGGTCAATGCAAAACAGAAAGACCTTTGTTATGATTGAACTGACGTTCAATCATAGCAAGATTTGTGAGGATGTTGTAAGATTGGGCAAGTGTTTTGTTCGATTGTGCCTAAGGTTGTGACAAGATGAGAGTGACTTGAAGGTCTCTAGGAGCCGGACAATGATTCTTTAATTCCGTAGGTGAGAAGTCCATGGACTTGATGTGTCAAGCCCTTTGCCCTAAGTCATTTAGCTATTTAACAATGCTGACTAGAACCTGGTCTTCACACTCTCTTTTATGCTTTATAACTTCCTCCACTCTCTACTGAAAGTCATCCGTCAGAACAAAGACAATGTGTACTCAGATGGAGTGTTGCATTGTTTATTCCATTAATCATTCACCAAATATTCATTGGGCACTTACAGAGACAAGATACTGTGCTGCTGAGTAGCTGGTATGCATAAACTGTCTGATTTAAATCTAAGTCAAATGCTAGTAATTTCTGGTAACCATTTAAATTAAAAAAATATTTTGTTAGGTACAGACAGCTATTTACAGAATGGGGAGAATGTCATTGCTAATTGAGTGTATTATGGATTTTTGAGTTTTATGTAAATATCTTGAAAGGAAAAGAGACAGGCTAAGCTTTAGTTTTATGAGGAAAAAAGAATTGAGAATTAAGGTCCTTCTCAGAGAAGCCTCATGGTAGATGGGAGCAGAAACAGTTTACCTTTAGAAATGCAATCCTGTAATATTAATTCTTCCTAAAAACTGTGATTAAATAATAAAAAAAATGATAGCTTGACAGGAAATGCGTATCTTAGGACCGTCTGGAATTGTCTTTAACTGCAGTGAAGGGAAGATACAAAGATGGAAGTCGTTTTTCAGCATTCTGTTTATTAACTGCTGGCGTTCAGATTTCGGTTTCTGCTGTCATTTTAAATAGCAAAAATCGGAGACAATAACTAAGACGGGCAATCATCACACAGGTAATGTCACTGTACCCAAACCACAAGCCCGAGTTTAAAGGAGCTTCATCCATCGGAGGATAAGAATCATGAGCTGATGTTGAAAGCCCTCTGGGTCAGGAGTCAATGGGCCTGGATCCTCTCCCAGTTTCGGCTCTTTATCAGCGGCCGGCCTCCAGGCCGGCTGGTTAACCCGATGGGCATTCTTTCCTCACCTCGAAAATATGGATAAAAGCTCCTGCCCTTCCCACTGCCCAGAGTTGTTTTGAGGATCAATGAGAACATTAAATGAAAAAGTGCTTTGACAGCTCAAAGACCTCTGAAAATATACGGCAGTTTTATCAAAAGGACAGAAAACAAATCCAGAACAGAAATCTTGATCTTACAAAAATTAGTGACACTTTCCTTTGCGGGGGTTAGACGTGTGTGCATGTTTAACTCTGTAGAAAGGACTCTGCCACTGCTTTTTTTTGAAATTGGCAGGAGATAAGCTCAGCGCTGGAGCGAAATAGCAAGTCTCACTTATCCCTACGAACACTGAGAACAGGACTTCATTTTGTTGGAGGCTCCGGCTGATGGACAAAATGAGGCAGCCGCCTGGATCTCCATCAGTGGTCTTCTACTCGTGCCGTCATGGGACTGCTTCACAGACAGTGGAGGTGAAGTTCTGGGTCACATTTTCAATGTTTCCAGGTGGTGACTGATACCAAACGCGTTTTCTAGTGCTGGTGGGTCTGTTGAGTCATAGTGTGAAATCCTTTTGCCATGCTGAATATTAAAAAAACTCAACAAAACATGTTTTCTTCCCCCCAACCCCACTTCTTTGAATCCCATTGGTAAGCACTAACTGAGCAGAGACCATGCTGGACACGAGAGATGATTGCTGGTGCCTGAGATTTAAGAACCCGCCAGGTAGTTGTGGTGACAAACGCCAGATGATAAAATGATGTCACATTGCAATGCAGTTCTGAGCTTAGGCAGTCAGGGCTGGAAAGCGTCTTCCCCACCCTGTGGTCCTCTTCGGAGGCAATCTCCGGTGGAATGAGTTCCCAAGAGTGCAATTGGAAGGTAGTGAGACGGGCCATCTCAGCTCTGTAGAAATGCTTCTCCGTCCTCATGTCACCCTGCGGACGTCCTGCCTTCAGCATCGGGTATGTAGCAGCAATGAAATGTGGGGATTCATCTGAGATAGGAGCTAACTATTTGCTATCCCAATAAATCAAAAATATTAGTGAATAATATTTACTCTCTCTATGTGCTCAAGCCACTCCAGTTCTAACAAGGGATAAAATGGTCAGACAATATAAAAATTCCTAATCTTTTGGCTGTAGATTTTTGGCATGGAGAGGAGTTTCATTTAAAGGATCTGCAATAATACAATAAGCATAAGCTCTTGTTTGAACCAATTATACTTTGTTGTTAGGCACTGTTGCGCTGCCTCCCACTCTCTGTGACTGTACCATAGAGTGAATTCATTTGCTTAAGTCCATTGTCCAGTCACTGTGTCAATCCATCTGGTTGAAGGCCTTTCTCTTTGGCCGACCCTTCACTTTGCCAAGCGCAGCATCCTTCTCCAGGGGCTGGTCTCTCCTGATAACATGTATCAAGCACCTGAAATGAAGTCTTGCTATCCTAATTGCTGAGGCCCAATTTGGTTGTACTTCTTTCAAAACAGAATGGTTTGTTCTGAAAGAGGTATTTTTAATATTCTTAATATACACCATCATTCAAATGCATTGATTGCCCAAACTTCCTTGCTTATTGTCCATTTTTGTAGGCACTTGAGGTGATTGGACCTACCAGGACTTGAGTTGGGAGCATCTTCATCCTCCAAGTGACACCTGTGCTCCTTGTAGCACTGTAAATAGACTGTGCGCAGCCCATTTGCCTGTGTGCCGTGCTGGTTGATTTCTGTGCAGCTGCTTCCAATGAGCATTGACTGTGGTTCCAAAATCAAATTCTTGACCAGTTCAGTATTTCCTCCATTTATCAGGATGTTGTCGATCGGCCCTTTTGTGTGTATTTTTGTTTTCGTTACACTGAGATGTAACCCCTACTGAAGGGTGTAGTCTTGCACCTTCACGTATGCGCCACTATTTTTTTAACTGCATGTAGAAGCTGTTGTGATTAATAAAACACAAATCCATTTTTAAAGGTTCATAGTGTCTCTTTAACATTTTTTGCTTTACTTTTACTGTGTGAATATTTTCTGTCTTTTCCACTAGAGTACAGGCTCCATGAATCTGTTTTCACACTCCATTATGTCCCAGAGGGTTACTCAATCAACATTTGCTAAATGTTGATTGAGTATATTTTCTCAATCATCAGATTGAGAAATTACAAATATCATGTGATGCCCCTTGCAATTTTGTAATATCAAAGAAGGGTCCTCCTTTGGGTTGAGGATGAGATTTTGAAAGCGTGGGCCATTAAATGGTACTGAAGAGGGACGCAGACAAGAGAGGCTGGCCCACAGGCTTCGGGGTGATGGATTTGAGAACATCCGCTCATTAGAGTCGCTGTTTCCTTAGTCTCTCATCGTCTTGCATTGCTTCATGCTCTTCTTCATGGCAACAATGCAGATGCACTTTGCCTCAGATGATCTGTGCATGGATACAAGAAAGTAACTAGTTTAGAAGTGGAAGGGTGTGGTGATAGTCTGCTTTTTTCCTAAGGCAGCGGTTCACAACCTGTGGGTCATGACCTCTTGGGGGCTAAAGGACCCTTTCACAGGGGTCACCCGATTCATAACAGTAGCAGAATTACAGTGATGAAGTAGCAATGAGAATAATTTTATGAGGCACTGAATTAAAGGGTCATGGCATTAGGAAGGTTGAAAACCACTGTCCTAAGGATTTACAAAACCACTGTGACACAGAACTAGTAGGTACTGAAGAGATTATCTTCTCCTAGAAGCCTCATTGTTGTCTGAGGAAACAAAAGCACAAAAACGTTAGGGGTTCTATCCAAGTTCAAGTTCATGCAGAATGGCAGAGGCAGAAATGAGAATCTAAGTTCCAGTCTGATTCAGACTCTTCATGGCACACTGTGCTGCCTCTGTTGGGTTTGAGTTTATAATCATTCAAACATATGTATTTAAATATCAAGTTTATGTCAATGACCTTCTGTTTGTCTGCTCAGTCCCTCAAAATATGTGTTCTTTCAAAAATGTAAGTTTTGGATGTAAACTTGATGTTATTGTTTACTCAGTTCTGCTGGAGAGCATAATCTTTATGTCAGTATGCATTTATTCTGTGAAATCATCACAAATAGGTTACTCACCTTAATAAGTGTGAGTAAATATATTCTTTTGTTTTCATTGGGGCATTCTTTGTACACAGTAATTCGCCTCTGAAATCCAATATCAATGCTAATTCTCCATGAAGAAGATAAAGATATAAAGCACAATGCTGTAATAAATATCTAGTAAGCCACAGAGACACTCTAAAGGAAAATTCTTTCAAGACACCATGATGTTTTCTATTGCTAAGGCTGCAGAATTTCTGAGGGCACATTGCTAAGGGGACTGCTATTGCATGTATTAATGAGATTTACAAGAACACTAATAGGTAAATCTAAACCCAAGTCCACCAATAGTGATGCAAATTAGTGCAATTCTAACTAGTTAACTCAGGGATGTAAATATTCATGCAAATTATCTATTACAATGAACACAGATTCTGCATGTTCTATACATGTTTCCAAAAAAAAGCTTGCTATCTATGTTGACATCAGGACAAAAATCAAACTCATCTATACAGTGAATACTCTGGTATCAGCTACACACACAAAATTTTGTAACACATGTATTACTATTGTTAGGGACCAAATGTGAACCACCAACTAGGGTTAATTTTTTAGGGCTTAATTCCCCCCCCCCTCAAATTTCAATCCCCTTGACCCCTAGTCATTGTCATCAGCCTTGTAAGAGCACCTGCTGAGTTCAGGCACAGTCATTTGGTAAAGAGTGAAGGAGATTAAAAATGATACCAGAGAACAGTTCAGGCAAGGAGACACAGGAAAGGTGTATCATGGCAACATAGTTAACTATCATTCTGTAGATGTCTGAAAGGAGAGAGAATTCTATGTGAGTCTATGCTATAAAACTATGTGATAACAGTACTGACTACTTCAGTGAACTTTGGCATTCAATGATTTAAGAAATATATATCATCTCAAATTTTTTCACCAATACTTTATTGTAGCTCTTCTTAGGGATTTTGCATGATAAATTTGATCCCCTCATTATTAAGTCTCCCAGGTCTTTTGTTGTTGGTAGGCGTGTTTGAGTCAGTTCTGAGTCATAGTGACTCAACTCTATGTACAGCACAAGGAAATTAGTGTCTGAGCTACTGGCCTTGTGTGCACAGTTGTTGCAATGTTTTTTAAAAAATCATTTTATTGGGGGCTCATACAACTCTGATCACAATCTGTACATGCATCCATTGTTTAAAGCACACTTGTACATTTGTTGCCTTCATCATTCTCAAAGCGTTTGCTCTCCATCCAAGCCCCTGGTATCAGGTCCTCATTTTTCCCCTCCCTCCCCACTCCCCACGAACCCTTGATAATTTATAAATTATTTGTTTTGTCTTATCTTGGTCTGTCCCACATCTCCCTTCACCCACTTCTCTGTTGTCTGTCCCCCTGGGAGGAGGTCACATGTAGATTTTTGAAATTGGTTCCCCCTTTCCAACCCACCCTCCCTATGCCTTCCCAGTATTGCCACTGGTCCTGAGGGGTTCATCTGCCCTGGATTCCCTGTGTTTCCAGGTCCCATCTGTACCAGTGTACATCCTCTGATTTAACCAGACTTGCAAGGTAGGATTCGGATCATGACAGTAGGGTGAGGGAAGGAAGCATTTAGGAACCAGAGGAAAGTTGTATTTTCATCAGTGCTACATTGCACCCTGACTAGCTCGTCTCCTCCCCAAGACCCTTCAGTAAGCGGATGTGAAGTGGTCTACAAATGGGCCTTGGGTCTCCACTCCACACCCCCCACCCCCCACCTCATTCTCTATGGTAGGATTTTTTGTTCTGATGATGCCAGATACCTGATCCCCTGGACACCTTGTGATCACACAGGCTGGTATGCTTCTTCCATGTGGGCTTTTTTGCTTCTGAGCTAGATGGCCGCTTGTTTACCTTCAAGCCTTTAAGACGCCAGATGCTATATCTTTTGATAGCTGGGCACCATCAGCTGTCTTTGCCACATTTGTTTATGCACCCATTTGTCTTCAGCAGTTGTATCAGAGAAGTGAGCACACAATGATATGATTTTTTGTTCTGATGATGCCAGATACCTGATCCCCTTGACACCTCATGGTCACACAGGTTGGTGTGTTTCTTCCATGTGGGCATTATTGCTTCTGAGACAGATGGCTGCCTGTTTACCTTCAAGCCTTGAAGACTTCAGATGTTATATCTTTTGATAGCTGGGCACCATCAGCTTTCTTGCTTATTCACCTGCTTTGTCTTCAGCGGTTGTGTGGGAAAGGTGAGCATCAGAGAAAGACAATTTAATAGAAGAAATTATTCTTGTATTGAAGGAGTACTTGAGTGGAGGTCCAATGTCCTTCTGCTACCTTAATACTAAACCTATAAGCATATGCACATAGATCTATTTCCCCATTCTCATGTCTGAATATATTTGCATATGTACATACCTTTATCTAGACCTCTATAAATGCCCTTTGCCCCACAGCTCTTTCCTCTATTTTCTTTGACTTCCTTCCTATCCCACTATCATGTTCAGCCTTCATTTGGATTAGAGTAATTCCTCTCTGTTACATTACCCTTGATCAAACCCTACCAGGTGTCCTACACCCTCCTCACCACCGATTTGGATCACTTGTTCCCTTGTTCCTGGGTTTATTGACACCACTACCTTTCCCCCACCTCCTCCTCTCCCATGTCCCCATGGAACTGTCAATCCCGTTGTTTTCTCCTCCAATTGTTCATCCAGCCTATCTTATTTAGACAGACCTGCAGAGATAATAATATGTACAAAAACAAGACAAAGCAAAATCAAGCAACAATATACAACAAAGCAACTACAACAATAAACCAATGTCAAAATAACCAAAAACAAAACACAACAATAAAGAAAAGCTTGTAGTTAGCTTAAGTATTATTAGTAGGCCTTTAAGAGTGTTTTGCAGTCCAGTCTGCTGGGGCACCATGCCCTGGCCCCAAAGTCCACCTTCAGCATTCCCTGGGTACCTCGCCACTCCATTCCCTTGTGCTCTGTTGCATTCCCTTAATATTTTGCCTCAGTGTGGCGGATCTGATCAGGTGCAATTCCCACACCGTGTCTCCGTTGTTTTCCCCTATAGGGCTATGGGTCAGTGAGGGGCGTCATGTCTCATAGTGGGGCTGGACATGTGGTCCTCTATGTCGACTGGCTGCTCTAATTGGTAACATCGACCTCATGCCCTGGTGGGCCATGATGTGCTCCATTCTCTCCTCCTCCCCCTTCATCTGCTCCCATGTGTTCCGATCAGATATGTCCCTCTTCCGGAACTGTAGATTCAGTGCTGACCTTTGAAATAAATTCTTCTGAGGGGAGGAACAAAGAGGAGATGGAAACAAGAGCAACAATGCAACAGAACCCCATCCCTGCCTGTGGAGCCACAAGGGTCCAGTCCCTGCCCCAGGGTGGGTTGTGGCAAACTGTGGCTGCGATGAGACCAAGCCGCCCTAAAGGCTCCAAATAGTCCCGGCTCCGGCAGAGACAGTGGCAGGGCCAAGGTCGAGCCCCAGCCTGACTCCACTGAGGTAAGCCAAAGCCCCCAGCCCCTCAAAACCCCGCCGGTCTGTGCGTACTTATCTTTATGATGCTCTTCCTGTGCTCCAGCAGTATTGAATTTCCCTCTAAGCAACTCTCCTGGGCTGAATTCTGCGGAGTCCCTCTGGTATGTGTCACTCCATTGCCATCTTCACGGAAGTCTGTGGCGATGTTTAAGAGCATCGTGGCAGCCACTGTGGCAGCCCATATCTTCTAGGGTTTTCCTTTTTCGCTTACTCTTCACTTTACCGAGCAAAAGGTGGTGTCATCTGCATATAGAAGTTGTTGGTAAGTCTTCCTCTAAACCTGCTGTCATGTTCTTTTTTATGTATCAAAATTCATTTAGATGGAGATGAACACAAGCCTTATTTTTACTTAATGACAGAAACTAGTCTCTTTTGAGAATTTGTCCAAATATGAGAGAGAGTCTCGCCATTCTTGCTTCTGTGAAGCATTCCGATGGTGCTTTTTCCAAGACAGAGTTATTTGTTCTTCTGGTAGCTCTGGTATTTTCAACATTCTTTGCCAACATCATAATTCAAAAGCATCAACTCCTGACCAGCTTTCCTGACTCCTTGTACAACTTTCACCTGCATACAAGGCAATTGAAAATTTCATGGGATGAGTTGGTTCTTCCACACTTTAAAGAGGTCTGGGGCAGCAGCGATACCGAGTGCAGGACATCATTTAATTTCTTGAGTGCTGCTTCCATGAACATTTATTGTGGAGCCAAGGAAAATGAAGTCCTTGATATCTTCAATTTTTGTCTCAATTATCATGACTTTATCTATTGGTCTAGTTGTGAGAATTTTTGTTTTCTTTGTGTTGGGTTGGAACCCATATTGGAGGTTGCAGGCTTTTATTTTTTCTTAGTAACTGCTTCAAGTTTTCTTCACATATAGCAAGCAAGGCTGCATCATCTGCGTATAGTAGATTGTTAATAAGCCTTCCTCTGAACTTGAGGCCATGTTAATTTTTATATATCAAAATTTATTTAGATAGAGATGAATATAAGCCTTATTTTTACTTAATTCTCAGGATACCTTAAGGATCTCAAGTGCTCAGTTCAAATAAGCATTATTTGTACTATGTGGCCTAAAGTAATTAGTGCTTTTCCAAATCAAAATAATTAGGAGAAAATATCATATTTTCCAGGATTTTAAAAGAAACACGTTCATTAAACATGTGCTTTTTAGAACAGTCATTTGTATAGATAAATTATTGCATTGCTTATTTTTCTGTGTTTTGTTAATACTTTAAAGTTCCTTTTTAACCTTTCTTTATTAAGATGTGACTCTTGACTGTGAAATGCTCCTGTCTGTGTCTTGTCTCTGATAGGACTATCTCCGATGGCATTTGTGTTTCGAGGTACCTGTTAATCTGGATGCTCTAAAGCAGAGCTGAGGAACCTTTTTTTTTGGTTGTTTTGGTTTGTTTTTTCCCCCTGCCAATTTGGATATGCTTTAAAATTCATTTTATTTCAATGAACTTATTTTGTTTTGCATCTGGGTATTTATACCATCATTCATAGGCCATACCAGTCATTTAATAACTCACCCTTAATGTGGTGGCTGGAACTGCTCCTCTTTGGGGCCTCCTGTGATGTTCGCTGGTCCTGAGGGTTTCGCTAACCTCATATGACCCCCAGGGGTGGGTGTGGGGGCTGGATGTTCCCTATCCCTGCTGTGAAAGCACACTCAGGTAAAGTCACATCGTATATGCAAAGATACACTCAAAGTGTCGTTTGATGTGTGACCATCTTCTATGTGTGTTTGTAATAGTGTGTGTCTGTCTGTGTATGTGTGTGTAGCATTTGCCTTCTAAAAATCGATTCCATTTGTCATTGCTCTCATGTGTCTTCTGAAACGGTTTCTTCTATGAAATGTTCCACCCGGGGCATCTTGCATCTGTGCTGTAATCTAGTTAATGCCGTGTGTGTGTTTCTAAAGATGATTTTCAATGCAAGAAAGGCAGCTCTCTTTACTCATAAATCACACAATTCCTTGGCATTCCACTCTATACATATCTACAAATCACAGTCTTTTCTGAGAATATCCAGTCTACCTAAAGCTTAGAAAAAGATGCAAGACAATGAAGAATAGCATGCTAGTTCAATTTTTTCTTAACCTTGGATTTTTCCATACCTAATAATCACCACCTTCAGTTTCAATAAATTCATGTGCAAAATGGGCATATAGAAATAACATATATCTCTCTTCAGACTTCCTTCAAGGTGTCCTTTTAGTTGTAAATATATATATATATATATATATATATATATATATATATATATATATATATATTATATATATATATCTCATGTGGAAATAGCAACAGCAATTCCAAAACAGAAAAAGCATGATAAAGGAGTAATGAGGTACAGTGAAAGAACCCCAAATCAGTACCAGCTGGTGAACGATTAGATTCAACTGCTAACAGGTGTGTTGAAGAGCTCATGTACAATGTTACTTTTTGTCAAGGTGCCTTTCAAAGGAAAGAACTCTGGGTTGTACAATTCCCAGAGGAAGTGGAATATTTGGAGGAAATGCTTTATACACACACAAATCTAGGATGCATGTATGTGTGTTTGTATAGCTATATATACACAAGCACACATATATGTATGCTTATTGTTTTAATGGATATCTTCATCGAATGAAATGTTGGTCTTTCTATCATGTGGGTTACAGAACGGGGTGAGGACCAGGGAGCAGCGGCAGTTACAAACCGGTGTCCTTGGACTTAGAACATTGGCAACAAGTGCTTCGAAGTCTACGGAATATTTTAGACCTGCTTTGCCTTAATCCTTAGGCCATGTTTGAAAACACTCATAGGGTTTTAAAAATATGAGTGATCTCCATATTGCAGATTAAAATATATGTTCATAAGGTCTGGCTGTTTACGGAGATGCTACCACATGTCTGGTTGACTTACATATTCATGTTCTTTCAGTTCAAATTGGAGAGGCTTCACAGATGCTTTCAAAGAAGAACTGGTGCTTTTGAATTATGGTCCTGGCAAAGAATCTGAAATATAGTACTGGTTGCCTCAAGAGCAAACAGATCCTTGCTAGGAGGAAGGAAGTTGTCTGCACTCCGGACTTCAAGTAGATGGAATGTAGTGATGAGGACCTTAGACCAGACACCCTACAGCAAGCTCCGGGGGCTGCCTCCATGTCTTGACAAAAATTCACCGTCCGGTCCAGGCAGCCCTTTCCACATGACTATCTCCTTAGTTCTGGTACTTGCTCCATACAAGTTAGGATGATGAAATGTCATTGCAAGTATTTTGGGCATGTATTAGGAGAGACCAGGCCCAGGAGAAGGACATCATGCTTATCAAATAGAGGGTCAGCAAGAAAGCGGCAGACCCTCGAGAAGAGGAGCTGACACAGTGGCTGCAGTAGTGGGAGACGGTGAGGATGCCCAGGGCCGAGCAGTTCTCCCTTTTGTTCTTTTGTACATAGGGTTGTTACGCACAGACTTGATGGCGCCCAGCAATACATTAATGCACATCGAACTTGGAGCGTCAAACATAGAGTGGCAAGAAGCAAACAATTGCTTTTAATTAAATTGTACATTGTAAACACCAGGAGGAGTTTAAAAAATATTGTTTCCTGGGTTCCACCTTTACCATTTCTGTTATAATTGGTATGGGACACAACCTGGGCATCAAGATTTTTAAAACTTTCCCAGGGGTGCTTGAGACCCATGGATTTAAAATACAGTGTCTCATAGATCCCAGGTACCCAACAATTGTTAGATTCCTTAGGAGATTCTTCAATTAGTGGAATAATGAAAAGAAAAAGAAAAAAAAGTAAATATACTTTTTGTGGTGTAAAGGCTGAAAAGATTTTGAGGGAATAGTCAAAGGAATTATAGTTTGCAATAGATTTGCTCTGTGATCAGTGATAAAGTTATTTGAACTTTCTGGGTTTCTTATATTTAAACAAACAGAAGCAAAGGGATAATTATGACTTAACCTCACATAATTGCTGGAATAATAAATGCTTATAAAATATTTCAGTATCTAAAGAGGAATGTTATCATAACCTTTAAAATATATAAAGGAAAAAAGATACTATTTAAATATTTTCAGTAACTGGCCTAAAGTAAGGGCAGATAATGTTGGGACCATAAAGAAGAAAGGTAGTTGTGTTGGCATTGACATGTTTCCTTTAGATCTTTGAAGAAACAAATGAAAAAACAACTTTTTATTGGTTCATTTTACTGGCTTTCATCATTTTTAAGGACTTTCTTTTCTAGCAAGAGCCAACATTTCAACCTAGAACATAGGTTTTGAAATCTCCTTACCATGTACAGGCTATGAGAGTCACCCATGACTAAGCTGTTATAGCACCAATTCTGGCCAGAAGAAACTCCCACCCTTTCAGACTCCATCCTCAGCCTCGGGAGTGCTTTCAGCAGAGGCTTTGAAATGAGTTAAGCGTTGATCTCATTTATGAGTGTCCAAATTCTTTACCATTACCATAAAACATCAAATATTTGGAAAGGGCACTTATTGAGGCGGAGTACAGCATGGTGTGTGTCAAGAGAAGCGAGCTTTTCTGGGTGCTGGCCTCAACTAGCTGAAATGTGGTGATCTGAGGGTCTGCCAAGACAGTCTCACAACCCCACTGAGTAGGCGGTCCGTCTGCAGCAGAAGGCACTGCTCTGCCAAGTGAACCCTTTCCATATGACTCTCGCCTCCGCTCTAGTCCTTGGCTTTGTTACCTCTTCGGACTTTTGTGTTGGACTAATAGCCTCTGTGTTCCTAGACTCAAAACACAATATTCTACTATGTACTTTCCCTTGACCTTGCTTATCATTTTGTAATTGAAAAAAATTAAATCTCCCCGCATTATTTTTATTTAACACACATGGAAATACTATGAGAGCAGGGCCCTAGTTGTCTCTTTGTTGTGGTAGTTTTATTGGTATTTGCTGGATGAACAAATACATAAATGTTGAGCTTCTTCTTCGTTGATCCTTGACACAGGGATGTTCTGCATTTGTACATCTCTACGGCATTAAAATAGTGTTTGTTTTCAACATTTCTTTCGCTTACCATCTCAGATAGGTTATCATTGTAAATAAGCATAATTTACAGCACACAGTTGCTAAGTCAGACAGCCACATCTCTTAAACTCCATATTTCTTTGTTGCCCTCTCAGTTTCTCCACCTCTAATTATTTTTTCTTTTTTAAACCATGAGTTGCTTTGGCATTTGGGATGATTGGCATATTCTTCCCAGTCTTGTAGTTTTTTTAAATCATATTTTCTTTGTTTTTCATTTTGAGTTTCCATTATGCTCAAAATAACCACAGCACCACCCCATGCTCAAATTCCATAGTGATCATTTTCCTAATTTTTCTAAGGAGCAGATAAACTAAATCGGTGACATAGGCCTTCTAAGAAGGTATTTTAATTCTGTTTCTACCTGCTTGGCATGGCTCTTCTCTGTGTGGGCTTTGTAATTCCCATCAAATGACTGGACGGATGCATGCTAATAGGCTAGGTGGGATGAATACAAGAGGACTGATCTGGTGGGTATAAAGTGAGCCATCTCAGAAACAGGAACGGAGACTCTTGGGACCAACATGAAGGAAGCCAGGGGTGGAGCACATCCAACGCATCCAAGACATCTACTTGGGGTTGGGTAGTGGCACCAGCGGCGGCACCAGAGGCACCAGCGATCATGAGATGCAATGGTGGACGGCCTGGCCCACTGAGTGAGTACAGCCGAGTGCCTTTGGGGAGGAGGCTAACTTCCAGAGAGGGCCTCCTTTGGGCCTTTATCAGCACAAAGAGAACTTTGTAACACTTGCCTGAGGAGGGCAGAGACCCAGGGACCATGTGGCCGAGAGGCTGAAGAACCGAGGGAAGCAGGCCTACTAAGACAGCAGAGAAGAGATGCTGCCAACAACAAAATACAGTATCCCAAACATGTTGCAACCTGTTAGCTTCTCTAATAAACCCGTGGTCACGAGTGTTGTCTGTGAGTTCAGTATGGCTTTTGCAGTGGATTATTGAATCCTGCAGAGAATTCAAGTGTGCTGGGAGAGAAGGTATTGGAATAGGGCAAGGAAGTTGGAGGGTGGAGGCGTGACTGACCTCTGCCTTGTGAAGTCAACCTTGGGTTGGCATGGTGTTCTCTCTGTGTATTCTCCCTCAGAACAAAGGATATTTTAGGAGTGGACAAAATAAACATCTACAATTAAGAGTGCTCATGAACGCCTTGTAATTTGTTTTTTACTTGGATGAACTAAAAA
Organism: Tenrec ecaudatus; assembly: GCF_050624435.1. NCBI lineage: Eukaryota > Metazoa > Chordata > Mammalia > Afrosoricida > Tenrecidae > Tenrec > Tenrec ecaudatus. The sequence continues at coordinate 108,351,212 of NC_134531.1, read as the reverse complement.
GCCTATTCAGTAAAACTACAACATTGGCCTCCAGTGTTTCTGCCTGAGGATAACATAGTCTCTTCTTCTACTCTGCAGACGCCACTAACATCTCGATGAATTGGCCGAGATGGCGTCCATGAACAAGAAAGCCTAATGGTGATAGGTTTATCTTCAGATGTCAGGGAAATTCGAATTTAGGTTTCAGCCATGACAACAGAACTTTCTTGTGGTGACAGGAACAAGAAAATACTGGAGTAATCCGGCAGAGTTTTGAAGTTTATAGGGCCACGTCTGATCTCCAGCTACATAAGGGAGTGTCTTTATTCAGTATCACTGGTGCCTGATCAGATGCTATCTCTTGGAAATGTTTCATGTGGACAAGTTCTTCTTAGTGCAGCAACTTCCTGTATTTTTTCCACCGTCTTTGGATGCTTCCTACATAATTTAATATTTTTCTCATAGAATCCTTCAATATTACAACTCAGGACTTGAATTTTTTTCTTCGGTTCTTTCAGTATATTGAATGTGTTCGTCCTTCTTAGTTTTCTAACTCCTGGTCTTTGCACATTTCGTTATAATACTTTACCCTGTCTTCTCAAGCTGCCCTTTGAAAATTTCCGCGCTGGTCTTTCATGTCATCATTTTTTACATTGACTTTAGCTACTCAAGAACAAGTTTCAGAACCTCTCCTGATATCCACTTTGTTTTTTTTCTTTCTTCCTGTAGTTTTCCTTTTCTTTGAAGAAAGTGTATATTACACTCACAGAATTAATTTTCCTCCATTATGAGAGCATGAAAAACAACAACCAACTTACTGGCGTAGAGTCATTTCCAACTCATAACAACCTTATGGGACAGAGTAGAAACTTCCTTGTGAGTGTTCGAAGCTATATATATATATATATATTTTTTTTCTTTTTACGTGTATATACATTTCACATATCATACAATTGAACAGTTTACTCATATTAAGAAGCACGTACAACATTACAATCAATTTGAGAACATTTTCTTCTTTCTCATATTCACTGTTTTTAGCTCCCTATCCCCCTCCCAACCTTCCCTAATATGTCCCTAAGTAATTATTAATCCAGTTACTGTCTCCACAGATTTAACTCTCTTGGATTTTATATACAGAAAATCATACAGAATAAAACCCAGCAACATGAAATAACAATAAAGCAATAATGACAAAACAAAACACAAAACTTCAATCAAAAAGTTAGCAGAAAACACTAAAAACTGAAACAACTTTACAATGGGTTGAAGGTAGATGAAAAACACTGTTGTGTTTTAACTTAACTCATCTCACTGCCAAAGTTGATTTTGACTCAGAGTGACCCTATTGAGCAGGGTAGAACTGGGTTCCTAAGACTTTAACTTTTTATAGGACTTCAAAACCACCTCCCTCGCCCACTGCTTAACATAACTACTTCTGCCATAATCAGCTTTACTGTGATCTGTTTGATAGCAAGGCTGCTCACATACCAACGATGTCAACTAGTTCTTGATATAAATATCCCTCTGTATACATATACATACAAGCATGACAGGTTTTGCTTCTCTAGAGAACCTGTATCTTACACTGAATGAACTCAAGAAAAAACTTAATCCTTGAGTTGCGATATTAAAATATCATATGGGAAAAATATTGAATGATGCAAGAAGCATCAAAATAAGTTGCAAAGAATACACAGAGTCACTTTACCAAAAAGAACTAGTCAACATCCAACCATTTCAAGAAGTAGCATATGAGCAAGAACTAATAGTTCTGAAAGAAGAAGTTCAAGCTGCCCTGAAAGCATTAGCTAAAAACAAGGCTCCAGAAATTGATGGAATATCATTGGAAATGTTCCAACAAACTGATGAAACTCTGAAAACACTCATTAGTCTGTGGTAAGAAATTTGGAAGACATCTTCTTGGACAACTGACTGCAAGAGATTCATATTTGGATATCCATTGCAAAGAAAGGCAACCCAATGGAGCATGCTAACTATAGAACATTGTCATTGTTGTCACATGCAAATCAACTTTTGCTGAAGATCATCCAACAATAGTTGCACTTGATGATGAAGGTCAATGATTCTCTCAACTGGACCAATAGGTAACATCATGATAAATGGTGAAAAGATAAGAGCTGTCAAAGATTTCATCTGACTTGGCTCCACAATCAGTGCTCATGGAAGCAGCAGTCAAAATTATGCATTGCCTTGGGTAAATCTGCTGCACAAGACTTTCTGGAGTCCTGAAAGCAAGAATATTACTTTGAAGAGTAAGGCTCCCCTGACCCAAGCCATAGTATTTTCAATTGCTGAAGATGCAGAAGAATGAACTTTGGAATTGGCAAAGAATCTTGAAAGTACCACGGACTGCCCAAAGAGTAAAAAGGTCTGTCTGGAAGAAGTACAGCCAGAGTGCGCTTTAGAGGCAAGGATGGTGCAACTTGCTTGATCCCCCATACTTTAGACATGTTATCTGGAGAGACCAATCCCTGGGAAGGACATCAATCCTGGTGGGACAGTGACAAGAATAGGGATGCCCTTGAGATCAATTGACACCGGGGCTGCAACAATGGGCTCAACCAGAAGAACAATTGTGAGGAGGGCGCAGGACCAGGGAGCATTCCCTTCTGTTGTGCACAGGGTCCCTAACTATGAATCAAAGCCATCTCGATGGCACCTACCAGCAGCAGCAGCAACAACAGAAAACCTCACCAAACAGAAACCTCTTCATAGTTTTTTTCTTAGTTGGGGAGTTTGGCTGAAATCAGTTTACCTTGTGTGACCCTGCTGGTATTTGAGATACCATTGATGGACCTTCCAGCATCCCAGCACCACGCAAGGCACTGCAATATGAGAAACTGACAAATGTTGGAACATTGAACGTAAATCCAAGTAAAACGAATCCTTGAGCACCTCAATCCTTTCTTTGTCATGAAGTGGTACATTGCTGTAATTGTGAGCTTTTTCATTTTCTTCGTGGTGTTGAAATCCATACTGAAGGCTGCAGTATTTGACTCATCAGCACGTCCTGATGTCACCTGCATGCCACAGAATTTGTTGAATCTTCCTCTTATCCCGATGTCTCATTATTCCTCATGTTGTTCACCTTCTCAGATTATGGTGAAAGGATACAAGGCTAATGCAAACTTCTCCTGATTTTAAACAATATAGTATTCCATTGTTCCATTTGAGCAACTGCTCTGGGTCTATTCCGTATGAGCACAGTGAAGTGATGCGGAATTCCCATTCTTGTCAAGGCTATCTACAGTATATTAGATTCATATAATGGAATGTCTTTGCATAGCAATAAAATACAAGTAAACATTTTTCTGATATACTCTGTTTTCAGCAAAATCCATCTCTCTTAGCAATTATAGCCCTTATTCTGTGTCCTCTTCTGAAGCTGATTTGAATTTCTGGTAGTTCACTTCCTATATGCTTCTGCAATGATTTTAGAATTATCTGCAACAAAATTTTACTTTCATGTGATATTACTTACATTGTTTATAATTTTGAAATCTGTTGAGTCACTTGGAATGGGCATAAATAAGGATCTAGTCTAGCCTGTTGGGCAACTACCTCTTTCAAATTTCTTGGTATGGAAGTGTTGCCTACACTGCATCGGTTTGCTGAAACTTTTCAATTTATGTTATGTTGACTGCTAGGCCTTGTTTTTAGCTAGACGTGCCCTTCTTCACCCAATGGCATCAGTCTTCCATTGACCGTGGTCTGTTGTAATGATTGAACGCCTACCAATTCTTTTAGTCACAGTGACTCTGTATTCCTTCCATCTTCTTCTGATGCTTCCTGCATCGTTCACTATTCTATGTTCTTCCCGAGTGCAAGTCAAAGTCTGTGCGTTTTCTTCAGTTCTTTCAGTTTGAGAAACAAAGAGCGTGTTCTCCCCTTTGGGGTTTCCTCTGCTGGCTTCACAATAGGGCCGAGTTTCGACTTATTATGATGGATGCTTGTGGACCCATTCTCTTAAGCGGAAAGTCTCACTTACTAAGGTATAATTGATCTTGATGTATTTCCTACGGAGTGAGACTTTTTATGGATTTTAATTTCCTGATCAGGTCCACACTGAAAACAATATTAAATTCTGCGTATTGTCCGGAGAGGGAAAACTTCATAATTTGATTTCACTATGAATCATTTTCAATAATTTCTCTTTGAACGTTGCTTCTCCCTCATGCTCTTTCTATCATCTGAAACTCACATTAGAAGATTTTTCTATGTGGTTTCTGTTCCATAGTTCTTAGCCAATCTGTATCTTATGTTAGCTGGTTCTGAAGGACTTCGTCAATGCTGTCTTTTAAATCATGGTCTTTGCTGCCCCTCCACCAAGCTACCTAGAGTGTACTTAATCTGTTGAATTTTCTATTTGACTAATTTATTTTTTTATTTAAATCTTGCCATTTTTCATAATTTTGTAGTCTTTCATTGTGGAAGGTATTCCTTTTTTTCTTAAGGAGTCTACAATATTCTTATTTAAAATTACTTTTGGATTGCTTTGTTGTTTTTATTTGGTAGGAGTGAATCAATCTTCCACTTCGTGATCTAGTTTACTTTACTTTCCACTATTTTTGTTCTTAGTCTTATAATTGTGGTGTGCAGGCTCAATGTGAGTGGAATTTTTTCTTTTTAATTTTAATAAATAATTTTATTTGGGGCTCGTATGGCTCTTATAACAATCCATACATCAATTGTATCGAGCACATTTGTATATATGTTGCCATCATCATTTCCAAAACATTTCCTTTCTACTTGAGCCCTTGCTATCTGGAATGTTTTCTTTTCCTACCTGGATATATCTATCCAACCAGCTGCATGTAGTTGCCCCCAACCTGCTTTCTCTGAAGCCAATACTCCAGCTAAGAACCTTAGATTTTTGCCTCGTGGCTCTGCTACATGGCAGTGGTGTGGCTACTACTCTACACAGAGAGGTTTCCCTAGTAAGAAACTATAGGAATGATCCTGGAAAATAACAAATATTTATTGATTGTCTAATAGGAAGCTTGTCTTGGGGTTGACTGCAAGGTTCTGTTTACATCGTTCTGTGTTCGTGGGCATGATGTTTTCTAAGCTGCATCTGAAAATGTTCCATTGTAGCTCTTTTAGTTGCCTTTCATGAGTGGTTCCAAACTGTGAGGCAAGCCTCTCAACCTTAACTCGAATTTAGAATCTAGTACCCCTTAACTCGAAAGGCCTGGTGATGTACTTGGGAAAAGTCAGTCACTGAAAACCCAACAGAGCACACTTGTGCAGGGACACATTCTCCATGAGTCAGACTCAAACTGATGGCAGCTGTTTTTAAAAATATATATTTAAAATTTTATCTTGTGCATATCAAACATTTGGTGGCTGCTGTCTATTTCCAGACACAAAAATCTAACACAGCTAATGCTTCTGTCCCACTGACTTCTCTGTGCTTCTAGTCCACAGAAATTATTGCCCTGTTTTGAGCTTAGCACTAATTTGTAATCTTTATTTTGTTGTATTTTATACATCGTGTGATTTGTTTGACTTGGGGCATAAGGTGTCGATGTTTGCCTTGATAATACCATCTCTATGAAATTCCCTAAGCTATTTTTAAAAATAAAGAATATAAAAGTATTTGATTATCAACTTTTACAAGAAGTACAAATATGACTACTGGAGCAAATGAACTTGGACATCCTAGCATAATTATCAATAAATATAGGAAGTTAATTAACTTCAATGTAACAACGCTTTCCAAATGTATATCTGGAATGTTTGCATACAGAACAGAACAAATATAAAAAAGCAAGCATAGAATATATCTAAATAGTACATAACATAATCCAAGATTTTTCAATTGGACAAACAGGGTACACGTCATTTTTGCAAGTCTGAATTATTTATGCTAATAGAGGCTTACATTAACAATGGCAGTATGAGTATAGAAAATTGCAAATAACTTATATTTTGTTTTACTCTACATTGCTGAACTCTATTTAATCCAGGTGTTTGATGTGTTGGAGAGTTTATACTATTTACACTCAAATGATAAAACCACATTTTGAATATCTGATTTGGCAGGTTACCCAGCTTCCCATTCTGTTTTATCACCTGCCAATTTTTTTTCCCTGTTGCCGATTCCATGCTCTGGAGGGACACTGGACTTGGACTGGTTCATCTGATTCACAGCATCTGGAACTCACCTTATCTCTTTCTAAACTCAGCCCTGGTCTGACTCACACCTTCCTTAAGGGAGATGTTGGAAGGTAATGATGTGTTTTGGCTTTCCAGGGTTTTCCCAATGTCTGAAACTGGGAGGGAGAGGGAAACGTCTTCCACTCCTGCAAGGGTTATGTGTAGCCTAAGGCATCAGGACATGGGGCTCAAACTTTTTCTGTGCGTCCTGCAAAAAGGCCTAAACTACTCATAGATTTAACTGTCAGAATGTTGGGGATTTTCTGTTATACTTTTGATAAAGACACAAATTATTTATCAATGTGCTTTAATCCGCCCGTGCAATGAAGCAAAAAAGACAAGTGCATAAAACCACACTCTGAGCTACTTTGCTGAACTGGCAAAGATCACACAGCATCTTGACATCATTTGCTATTTTCTGTCCACAAACACCCGATCAGCACCTCGCTGCACGCACAACAAGGAATTCACTTGACTTCTTCAAACTGTACAATATCTTTGATCTTGATCAGTAGAAATTTTCCCAAGTAGTTTTCTCCTACAAATATATATTGAATTCCTACTACATGTCAGAACTGTTACAGGCAGCAGGGAAGTAAGACCAGATTCTACTTTGAAAGATCCTCAGAACTGAGGCTTTGTGTTTCAAACTGAGGTGTGAATAAATATTTGAAGCTATTAACAAGAGAACAATCTTTCTTATGCGTTTCTATAAAATGCGTATTAAGTGATTTCAGATCTGATTTTTAAAATTCTAGTTGAACAACTTTGATGCATATGTAAATAAGTTTTGATAAATATGTCTTTCAGAACTTTATGGGTTTGATGTTATTATTCTGCAACACATAGACAGGTTCAATTCGTGATAAATATAATCGCTGCTGTTAGGTGCCATCGATCTGTTCCAACTCACAGCGACGCTGTAGGCGGCTGCGGGAAGCATCTCTGTGTCCTTCCCAATCCTCGTAAGGATTCTTGTTTGAGTCCGTTGTCGCGCCAATCCATCCTGTCAAGGGTCTTCCTCTCTTGCCGCTCCTCTCCGTTACGAAGCATGTGGTCCTTTTCCACGGGCTCTCCTCTCCTGAAAATATGTCCAAAGGATGCGAGATGCAGCCTCGCCATCCTGGCATCTAAGAAGCATTCTGGTTGTACTTCTTCCAGTAGAGTTTTGTTTCTTCTTTGGCAATCTGTAGTGTTTTCAATATTTTCCACCAGCCTCACAAGTCAAATGCACTAATTCTTCTTTGTTCTTCCTTATTCAAAGTCCAACTTTCATATGCATATGACCCAAAACCAAAACCAAGCTCACTACCACTGAGTAGCTTCTGACTCAGTGACACTACAGGACAAGGTAGAACTTCCCCCTGTAGTTTGCAACAAAGTAGTAACTCCTTACAGTAGAAAGGTTGAAAGTACCATGGTTGGAGTCAAGAGCCCAGAGTTCTCAAAGTGACTTTGACTTTCAACACCTTAAAGAGGGCAGGTGCCACAGATTTTACCCAAATGCAACACACATTTTGTTCCCTTGATTACTGCTCCCATGATCATTGATTGCGGATCCAAGCAGACGAAATCCTTGACAACTCCAATCTTTTCTCTGTTTAGACTAATGTTACCTATTATTCCAATTGTGATTTTTTTTGGGTTTTCTTTACATTGAGTTGTAATCCACACTAAAGGCTGCAGTCCTTGATCTTCATCAACAAGTACTTCAAGTCCTGCTCCCTTTCAGAAAGCGAAGTTGTGTTTGTACTTAGGTGAACTAAATAAGAGAGTCAAGAAAATGACCAGGAAAGTTTAGAGGAGAATAGCCTGTTGAGGGAAAGCTGACGTTTTAGTATCCAGATGGCGAGTTCTTCAGGATAATTAGGTGAGTTTCTCATTTTACATTACCCATACAGAAAACAAGCAAGAAAATGTTGAGAGACAGTAAAATGAATTTCAGCCTTTCTCATGTAACTAACTACTCACCCCCCCCCCTGAGCTTTGGTTTATTATTCATCATTATGCCAATAATTTCCCATAGACATTGGCTTCTGCTGCTAAAAATGTAGAGCCAAATTTCAAAACTGGGCTGACCAATGTTTGCTTGGAAATTTCCTGTGGCTCTAAAATTGTATAAGTGGATTTAACAATTGGTGTGCGATTGATTATCTTTTAGGATATTATGTATACAGAAAACTCCTCCATTTAGCAACATTATATCTAGCTATGAACTTCACAATCTTTTTTCAGTTGTTCTGAAGTAAACTTTAACTCAGTGTCTCTCAAACTCTGACCTTCCGATCTTCTTTCTCAGAATCAGTTGGTCAGATGACTGAGTACCATGTCAATCATTTGAAACAGAATCTTCATAGATGTAGTCCGTCCTAAACTCAACATTTGAGGCAATTCATTCAGACAATTGCAATGCACACCAAAAGTTAAGAATCTCTATCCCAGCTCTGGAAACCCAGGGCGGTGTAAATGGGTAGTGTGTTTGATAACCAAAAGGTTTGTGGTTTGAATCTATCATGAAGACAACACCTCACGAGAAAGAGCCTGTGATTCACATTCAAACCACATGGAGCACACTTCCCTGATACAGATCCCGGTACCAGGAACTGAAATTGGCTCAATGACAGCTGATTACTGGTGTTCACCTCACTGTGGCTTAAGACCTGTCAATCGCTGCTTCTTGAAATGGTCTTCCAGGTTATACCTGTATAAAATTAACTTTCCCTCCCCCTCCAAATGTTAGCTTTTGTTTAGCCAATTGGAAAGCATCAAAGATAATATAAACTATTTAAAATGTTGTACATCCATATAAAGGAAGTTGAACCCCTGTGGGGCTTGACAATCTATTCTTATAAACATTGAAAGAGAAATCCTGTAGAGCTGGTTTACTCATTCCTGTGGGGTCACTGCGAGTCCGAATGAACTCAGCGGCATGCTTCAACAACATCTTTGTTCGTTCCCTGATGTAAAAAAATGGCAACTTCAGTCTGGTAACTGAAAACTCAGCAGTTCGAACCCAATAGCGACTCCCTCCTCTGCACGTGGCAGCTGCTTTCCACAAAGCCTTCCCACCCTGGAGCCCATTGGACGTCCTCACTTGTGGAATCTACTTGATGGCTGTGGGTTTTGACCTCATTTGCATTTTTCCAATGCTGATTAATCCTAATAATTTAGTTTAGTTTACAACTCATGTGTTCTTTAATCAAGTACATTCCTTAATTGTAACCCAAACAAACGTTGGGGCCCCAGGAGACACCATTTCCACAAAGAACTATAGTTTTAAGAAGTGTCTGATCACATTAAAAAAATTCCAGTGTTTATCTACCTCATCTATATATAAGACATTAGTGGAATTCCCTTGGTTAGGCTTCTCGAAAGTCCTTTCTAAATTTTCTCTAATCCCTTTCCTACCCTAAAATCGCTATTTAAGGTACCCAGTTGGCGCTGTCAGGTTAGCTTTAGATTACTAACTACAGGTCAGTGGTTCAAACCCACCCACCAGCTCCTCTGTGAGCGAAAGATGAGCCCATTTGCTCTTTTAAAAATATGCAGCCTCAGAAACACTATGGAGGGTCATAATGGGTTGCTGTTGAGTTACCCACAGACATTCTAAACTCTTCCATATCCATCTTTTACCTTTTCCTCCTCGTTTTCTCTATTATTGAGCTATATCTAATTGCTATATACACCCTTCTTTTTTATTCTGACTTGTGTTCAGTCCAAATAATTAGGACTCTATTAAGTGTATGGTGGAGTATTTGCAAGGTTTGAGGGCACTTGGGATTTAAATTTTTTATTTTGATCAATATTTCTGAATATTACTGTTACCAAAGCATACATTAGCTCAGTGAGATCTGAAATTCTCAGTGAGAATTTTTTAAAGTTTGGTAATTTTGGCACTTATTAAGAGGTATAAAATTTTATGATATATAATTTCAATGCTTCTATGAAATAGGATAGGTTATTAAAATCTGAGTGCCATACAATAGCTATTTGTTGCTGATTACAAACTGTAGAAAACCAGTTTCATGTTAATGTTAGCACTTTCCTAGTTAAAGTGCATCTAAGCACTATGGAACCCTATACACACCTCAGGCTTTTGCCACAGGGAAATTTTTATTACATGCTTTGCCTTCAATTTACTTTAATAACACTTAATAATAATACATTCCATTTATGTAGCACCTTTTATCCAACGATCCCAAAGCACAATATAAACATTAAATCTTAAAACTCTTGGGGAATTCAGTAAGTATTTCTACATGCATTAAAATTTTTAATAAAATATAAATGCATGCTATACCTGAATCTCACATATTAAATGGTTTAATTTGTGAGGGAAAAGGAAACTTTACAGTTTTTTCCTGCTGGATTTTGAAATTCACTGTGTAACAATAATATATATATATATATTTTTCCTCTTCATACAAAGTAATGTATGTTCATTGTAGAAAGTCTGGAACATTCTTCTAAGTATAAAGGAGAATATAAAAATTGTCCACATTCCTACAGCATAAAAAGAAATACTCTAAATATTTGATACACTTTCTACAAAATTGTCATTTCACAAAAATGTTTTTTTACCATATGTATGCTTATGTTTAACTTTTCAACTAATGTTGTATTAAACATTTTCCAATGATTTTAAAACACTTTTGAACCTATTATTTTTAATGATAGCAGTTCAATACATTATATTTTATTTAAATATTCTCATGCTTTTTGATCCTTAAGCTATTTCAGTTATTTTTGGATTATGAATAATGTGGTTTTGACCATTCTTATCCCAAAAGTTTTCCTCCTCATTTTCTTAAGATAAACTTTTAGAAGTGGATTTACTGAGTCAAATGTCATTTCCAAGTCCTGGGTGTTTGTATATGTTGAGAAATTATGTCCCAGAAAACTTTTCTGACCAAAGGATTAGCATATTAAGAGGGCTTACTGGAAAAAGCTCTGGTGGGCGGAGCTTTTGCAGTACACATTTTTCCCTCTAGGCAAGCATCCAGCCACTAGCTCTGAGTTAGTGCACTCAATGACGTCTCCTGGGAAGGCTGCCTGCTCCCAGTGAATTTTTTCATAAAAGCAGTTTTCCTTGAACCTTGTTTTTTTGTGATAGTCGATTTAAGAAAACAGCATGTGGCTGTGAAATTTTGTTTCCTGCTTGTGAAAAATGCCACAGAAACTGTTGTGATGTTGAACACAGCTTGCAAGGAAAGTGCTATGGGGAAAACACAAGTGTATGAGTGTTTTTCTCATTTCAAAAAAGGTGAAATGTCGATTGATGACACACCTCCTTCTGGACATCCATTAACTTCTGAACAGACGAAAATGTTGACCAGGTCAGAGTGTTGATCAAGCTTTCTATTTAGAGGTTTGAAAATATTGTGTAACATTTTGTGACCAAAAGACTTGATTTATGGCAAATGGGGAACTGGTTTTCATCCAGGACAATGCACCTACTCGTGCAGTCACCTCAGTGTGCCAGTTTTTGCCTCGCTTAGCCCATACATCTGACTTACCTAAGCTCATTCCATATGACTTCTTTCTGTTTCTGCGAACGAAGAGGGATGTGAAAGGACAACAATTTGATGCCATAGAAGAGATGAAGGAAAAAAACCCGAAGGAAGGTGCTGTCAGCCATCCAAACAGATGAGTATGAAAAAAGTTTCCAAGAATGGAATTGCAAATTTGACAAATGTTATAATGTGTAATAGAGGGTACTTTAAAGGTGCTAAGGTTGTTTTGTAAAAATTTTAAATACATAGTTTTGAAAAAAATCTCTTTTTGAGAGGTACCCCCTCATATTTTCTTTTTTGAAATTAAGCTTGTGTTTAAAATTGGTATAAACTTCACCTAAAATTAAAGTATCATAAAGTAACTTCACAGTGTTGAAAAGTATCAGCTTCAGAGTCACTGATTCTCAGGTCTGATTGTAGCTCTTGGCTTGTTGCTCTGTGAGGTGTTTCTGAGTCAGTTCTTATGCATAGCAACTGGAACCCTAGTTCGAACAGGATGAAGCACTCCTCTGTCTCGGGCCACCTTCACATCAGTTGTTATGTATGAGCACATTGTTGCAGCTGTGGGGCAATCCAGCTTGTCCGGAGTCTTCCTGTTGTTGATGAACCTCATACTTTACCACGCACGGTATCTTTTCCCAGGGACTGGTCTCTCCTGATAACATGTCCAAAATATGTGAGATGAAGTCTCACTCTTCTTGCTTCTAAGGATTATTCCGGCTACCCTGCTTCCAAGACATATTTGTTCATTCTTTTGACAGTCCATGGTACTTTCAATATCCTTTGCAAACATATTAATTCAGAGGCATCAGTGTGACTCCAGTACTCCTTATTAATTTCCCAGCTTTTATACGCGCATATGAGATAATTGAAAATAGTCTGGCTTAGGTCGGGTCCAATTTAATGTAGTGTTACAAAAGTTTCTGGATTATCTTCAGCAAAATTTTACTTGCATATGATATTAATGATTTTCAAAATAATTTCTATATCCTGTTGAGTCATCATCTTTTTGGGAATGGGCACACATGATTATCACTTAGTGAGGTGTCTGCCGTGTAACATTTTTGCATTGATGTGTGAATGCTTCCAGTACTGCGTCCTTTTTGGAAACATTTTGAAACATTTTGATTGGTATTGTCAATTCCTTGTTTTTTACCAGTGCTTTTAGTGATACTTAGACTTTTCCCTTCCTTATCATTTTATATTAATCATATACTGACTCTTGAAATGGATGAATGCCTAACAATTATTTTTGGTGCAATGACTGTGTATTCTTTTGTGTTGCCTGCCTTGTTCAACATTTCCCCATAAACTCCTTCAAAACTTCAATTAAAGGTTTGATTTTTTTTCTTCAGCCTGAGAAATCCCACTTGTGCGCTTCTTTGTTAGTGTTCTACGCAGGCCTTGGCGCGCCACACTGGGATGCTTTTCCCTGCATCTGGGGCTGCTCTTGGGACATTTCTCTTGATTTCGTTTACTTCCTGTCTTCCCCCAGTCACGTTATACTTTCTACCTCGAAGAGTAAGTTTCAGTGTTTCCTCTGGCATCTAATCTGGTCTTTTCTTTCTTTATTATCTTTTAAATGGCCTTTTGTTTTCTTTGTGTTTGATGTTCTTGACATCATTCCACAACTCATATGACCTCCAGTCATTAGTGTTCACTGCATCAAATGCATTCTTGTTAGAGTGTCTACATTCAAGTGGGATGCGCTCAAGGTTGTATTTTCACTCTGGAGGATTTGTTTTCATTTTCCTCAGCGCAAACCTGAAACAGTTGATGAATATTTGATGGTCTGTTCCACAGTTGGTCCTGTTTTTCTTTTAGCTGATTGTGTTGCGCTTCTCTATCATCTTTTCCCACAAATGTAGTCGTCTTGATCTAAATAAAGAACAATAAAATCATATCACATAGATGAAGAATGTCAGATTTGGAATCATTCATTATTGACTTTGGTGTTAGCTCTTAGGTCAAAGCAATTGTTCTGTGTTTCAGATTGTCATCTATAAAGGAATATCATAATGTGTATTTTTTTCTTTTCGGAATGTTTATTCTATGGAGTCATTTTAAGCATTAAGTAGAATGAGCTATACAAAAGAGTTAGAAAAATTCCTGGAAGTTTCTCACTACCTAAATCTCTTATCCATTGCTGTGGCTTACATTCCACATCTTTGCTGACACATAGATTATGGAGCCCTCGAGTAGACCTTCCTGCTGCTACCGCTCTGACTTGTGCATGTAGTTGCCCAAGTTACATATGTGCATGGATATTTCACGGGCATCTCAATTATAAAGTTTCTAAAGTTTTAATATTTAATACATTTTCTAGTTGTCTTCATATCTGCATATCCAGCATGTTTTGATTTATAAACCCCTTTATTAGCAGGTGTATTTGTATACTGATTACTAATGAATGACACTTGACTCCTAAACTGTATGCCCAGGAGCTTTCCCCGTTTCAGTACATACTTCCACCCTTCATCCCATTGCACAAACCAGATCCCTGAGATTGACCCCATCGTCTTCTTCATTATTTGTAGCAGAACTGTTACCAAATTCCGTGTTTCTGAGTTTCCGATTGTATTTGCAATCTATGTCCTCCTCTCTTTCACCATATATACTAAATGTATATGTATGCTTAACTTTTTTCACCTGCTATTATAGAGATACTACCGTATACACTCAAATATAAGCCGACCCAAGTATAAGCTGAGGTACCAAATTAATACCTGGGAAACCAGAAAAACTGATTGACTCGAGTATAAGTCTAGGGTGGAAAACGCAGAAGCTATTGGTGAGTTTCAATAATCAAAACAAATGAAAATAAAATTACTAAAAATTGAGACACCAGTGGGGTAATGTATTTAAATAAAAAACATAAATCAAAGGACAACAAGTCATTTAACATTTGTAAACCAGCACAGTAAGTGGAAAATGGGCTCGATAAAAACAATAAGGTATCAACAATAATACCTTAAGAATACTATTCCCTGAGCTCAATCAGCAACCAAGCTAAAATGTAAAGAGTTAAAATCCTTAAAAACTGGATTCCTCCTCATCATCCGTATCCCAATGCAGAGCTTCAGCTGGTGTGAGGTCATGATAGACGCTGTCCTCACTGAGAGCGCCGTCATCACCATCACTGCTGTCATTTTCATACAAAGCGCAGTCTTCACTGCCAACCATAGCATTCCTAATATTACATTTCTGGGAGGCACATCGCACCATGTCTTCTGGAATGTCTTCCCATGCATCTCGAACCCGCTTTGCTATTAACTCTATGTCAGGTTTCATGAGATTTCCTCCTTTTGTTAGTTGGGCTTGACCAGAGGACGTCCATTTATGCCACCTCCTTTGCACATGGTCTTTAAAAGGCTTATTCAAAAATACACGTCATAGGACGGCTCTGATTGGTTAGATGTGAATAAACAAACATTCAAAGCCCTGCAGTGTCACAACGGAGAGATGGCAATCACCCGCGAGATAACTAACAGGCGCTCGTCCCGTTATCTCCAGGGGGCCCCAGCGAGATGTTACACCTCGCTGAGGTACTACTGACCCGTGTATAAGCTGAACCCTAGTTTTTCAGCACATTTTTTTGTGCTGAAAAACTTGGCTTATACACAAGTATATACAGTATGTTCTTATCATTTAAAATAATTTTGAACATGAGATTTTCAGTGAGTATTTGATAGATACCAATTGAATGCATTGCCATTATTTAAATAGTCTCATATTAGTTTATTAATAAAATTCAATATCTATGTCACCATCACTTCTGTTTTAGGTCATTGGATTGTCTTGGTCCTTTCTTCATTCCATCTATTCTCATTTGAACAAGCAGAACATTCTTTAAAAATAAATTTTTAAGTTTTTGTTTCATGTCCGGAAACGTCTTATTTCTCATAGAGAGAAAACAAGGATTTCTTATCAAAGTGTAAGAAACAGTTCATGCTGAGGTCTCCGTGTCTTCATTTCTGGCACCACGCACATGCTCTAACATCATTGACTGTTTCTACATCCTGCAAATGGCCTTACTGTTCTGTGCTGTCAGGCTTTTGCCTGAATTATTTCCTCTGCTAATTAAGTCCTTTGTTCCCCATCCTTTGCATACTGTGTCTTCTTCTGCTTTAGGACTTGGCTTACATCGTCCGTTTAGAGCAGCCTCCTCTTGGTTCTGTATCTAAAGTTATTCTTAGCAGAGGACATTTTCTCCCCATATGAAAGACCAAAAAGCCAAACCCCTTCATTGCCAGCCAGGCATTTCTGATTCATAGCAACCCTATTTAGGTTTTCTGAGGATATAAACCTTTACAGGAGTAGTCTCTTCTTTCTCCCCAGAAGTGGCTGCTAGATTTGAACTAACGACTATACGAATGACCATAATATGCTGTGGTATTTATTTAGTTGTTCATTGCATGTTTCTCAGACTGATTAATATCTTCCATGAAAGCAGGGAAGATGGCTATTTAATCAATGTGGTCTCTCCATTGCTTAATACATTCTCTTCATGAATAGCACATTCTGTTTGTATTAAATAAATAAAAGAATGAATATATATTTACTCCATAGATAATAGACATCACTTTCATGATTTTCATTCTTAGACTTACACGATTATAATATAATTCACTGGTAGTGAAGTTTTGGGTGAAAGATGGGGCACTCTGATTCCATGAACTCACAGGGGAGTTGTGTCGTGACCTGCAGGCTCACTGTGAATCCATGTCCATTCTGTAGCAGTGCCTTTGGTTTGGAGTGCAGTTCTTGGTATTTCAGGCATCTTTTAAAGTTTCTATCTTCTGGAATACTGGCCTCTTGGTGGCAACCTTTCCAGACACGTTTTGGTATAAATGATGTTGGTGTCATTGAAAGCACTCAAGGATGTGACCTGTGTATACCATTTTGACCTTGTTCATTCAGGATAGAGACCACAGCACCATGGAACTCAGCACCGTACACAGAGAAGCCATAAATTCGCATGTGTGTGCTGAGCGGAAAGCACAGTTGACTCTTCTTCATGTGTCTGTATCAGTCACTCCTACTTTTGGAGAGCTTTTTCTCCCTGATAATCTATCCATCAAATATTATTCAAAGTGGGTTCCACTTTCCACTCTGTGTATGGGACAGTTTGACTAGACTTAGACATAGGCTAAAATGCAACAGTACTGCTGATTACCACTCTTTAATACTTACAAAACTCGATGGTTACTTTCCCGCAACTGTACCATTGAGAAGACTTGTACAATTTTGACTCTTTACAACCGGATGTACATGGAGTAGAAACAGCTTCATAGGGTTTTCACGGGAGCAGCTCCCTAGGCCTGCCTTTCCAGGTGCATCTGGCTGTGTTCAAAACACGGGCTTTGGGCCAAGAGTTCATTGCTTAACCATTTGCCCCACCAGAGGTCCTGGGCACTGCGATAATGACCAAGTACTGAGTGCTGAGGATCACTCTGTCAGTAATGCTTGTTGAAAGCCGTCAAGTTTAAGGTAGGATTGTCTGCCTGGGGGCTGCCTTCTTGTTTTAGACCACACATGTATAGGCCAGCTTGGGGAGGGTCAAAGAACGGCCCACCTTGAGGCTCAACAGTCCAGCAACTAACCCACAGCGAGCGCAGGCCTCTTTGTAGCATGGGAGAAGGGTTTCGAATGGCATTTGCAGGCACGTAAACGTGCCAATGGAACGGAATTGGAAGTGGAAGCTTTTGGCTGGCTTTATGTTCCGATAGCATTTTGGCCTTAATGTTCCTTGGTCAGTGTGTTGGCTAGCTATAATTCTAACCCTGCACTCTGACTAAATCATATGATTATATCTTCTTTTAATTACATACATAACTTTGCCAAAACAAAAATATTTACATAAATCACTAAAATGTCCTCTGTGATTATATAGCAACTAAAAGTTCCCCAAGCCCTGGTAGGATAGAGGTTAGGAGGGATCGCCATGAATTGGGAGTTAACATGAAGGCAGCTCCCACAGCAGCAATTAGCAGGTATAGAGTTGACTTCTCACAAATACCAATGGAATGAACAGCAGTTCGTTCTTCTCTTTTCTCTCTTTTGCTCTGTCAAATTAAAATGAAAGGGGAACCATGAAGCCTGTCCTCTGGGAGCTTGCAACATAATATTGGCCTGAGAAGAGTCCCCAAAACATAAACGTAGCCAATGATAACTTTTTTGAATGGTAATGAGTGTTATTAGAATGACAGGACAAAGGCAATGTGAATCTGGGAAGGCTTCGTGGAAAATGTGAGTTTTGAATAAGGCTTTGAAGGGTTTGACGAAATAAGGCTTGGCAGACAGATTGTCTTTTGGGCAATGCAAGCAAGAATACTCTAGGAAACCTCTTCATTTTATGCTACCCCCTTCCACCACTTCTAGGCTACTTGATGCCCTCAAGCGCCCGTGCGCGCACACACACACAGACACACACACACACACACACACACACACACACACACACACACACACACACACAAGCCCTGGCAGTGTAGAGGCAATATATTAGTCCGTGATTCATGTGGTTGGCAGTCTGAAACCACTAGAAGCTCCATGGGAGAAAGGTGGGCTTTCTACTCCCCCAAACAGTTACAGTCTCAGAGACCCACAGGGGTTGTTATGAGTCAGCATTGACTTGATGGCAGTGAGTTTATATTCATATATATATGAATTATATATGCATATAATTGACTACTTAAATATTCATTTGGCTTCTCCAGAAAATTATTACACTCAGCCTGTTTAAAATACTCATCAACAATGTCTCTGTTTCTCTTCACCTCTTTTATTCCCACTAAAGGAGTCCTGGTGGTACCACTGGGTGAGTTAGTTTGCTAATAGTCAGCAATTCAAACTTAGTAGCTGCTCTGTGAGAACAAGATGAGGGTGTTTGTTTCTGGAAACATTTACAAACCTTCAGAAACCCCCCAAAGGTTCATTAAGAGCTGGAATTGCCTTGATGAAAGTGAATTTGGGTTGTTTTTTAAAGGAGCATCACCATTTAGCAACCTGTTAGGAAAAAAAATTACATGTATGGTTCAGCCTGACACTTCTCTATCCTCACTTCGACATCCCATCTGTTGGATGAAGACATGATTTTACCTAATCATTATGTCACAACCTATCCTTCTCCAGCTTCACAACCATATTGCTAGTTACAGTCATCTGCAAGAAACTCCAATTGGTCTTTCTTCAACCCTCCTTTCCCCCTTCAGTTCACTTTTATATTGTTACCTACAATGGCCCCTATAAATGCAAGCCTGATCTTACGTTATTCTTCTGTCATGGTTTTGATGCCATCGTGTTTTCGTTAAATGTTGTCGGTTGGGTTCTCTAAAGAAGCAATGCTAGTGTGTATGCACACAGAGAGAACTTTTCTCAAGGAAGCGGCTCACACAGTTGTAGGCAGGAGCAAGTTCCACGTTTGAGGGTTGGATATCAGCTGCTGACATAGCCGCAGGGCTTGACGAATCCCAAATCCCGAGGTCAGAAGAAGGCTGCTGGTTGTAGCAGTGAATGAATCCACTGGTCGGGTGATGAAGAGTGCTGGGATTGGCAGGCGATATGGAAGGCTGGTAGCCTCAATCCAAAGAACTAGAAGTCAAGATAACCAGCCAAATGCAGAGTCCAAACCCAGAAAAAGGCAATAAATGCCCATTGCCGCACTGTCCACAGAGATGGGAAGCAGACCACACCTCCAAGGAAACGTTCTTTCAATTGATTGGCTGTTTCTAACAAATCTCATGATGTGGATGGTTACATTATTTCATATCTGATTGTGGGGGATGATGAATACATGATACTTTCCAAAAAACTGAGAATCATAGACTAGTCAAGTAGACATATAACCTTAAGCATCACAGTCAGGTAATGTCTAAAATTATCACTAGGGTTTATACATTGATTCACAATATTGCCTTTGTTCACCTCTTTGTCTTCACCTTGTATCATTCTACCTCTCACTATTCCTCAATTATACTGGGATTTCTTCTGTGTCACAAATAGGCTACCATCTTGTTTTTGAATGTTATTTTCCTTTGCTTGGGGGAACAATTGAGAGCATTCAACCTCTCAGAAATAAATAGCTATGTAGAGACCATGACAAAGTAAATGCAAGAAAAGCTTGAAGGACTTTAACACAGACAGGAATAAAGCTAATGCGGTGTATTGTAGTCTGGGGCAATGGGTTGTAAAGGACATCCCAGGATGTATGACATGATACTCAAAAGCTATGGACTAGACAGGGTGTGCCAAGTTAGAGGACATGAAGGAAAGAAAAACAGATACTTAATGAGAGGACAAATGACACTAATTGAGGCTGGGAAAGAAGGTGTGGAGGTGGGGGTTGAGAGTAATTAGGCAGAGTATGAAGGATGTCTGATCATACTGAAGATTTTGCATATGAGAATACAGCATCTCTTCTTGGGTGGTGCGTGAATGAGACCAGGAGAATTTGAAATTAGGGACGTTTATTTGCAGACTTAATGGGGGTGGTGTGGTCTAGCTGTGGGAACAGAGAGGGGGAAGTGGGAGCAGTTCTCCCAAATAAGGAAGCCTGAGTTGGTAAGGTTGGACCTTGGAGGCAGGTGAGGGAGGCACTGTAAATGACGTCATAGTTACATAGCTGGGTTCTGGTGCCCTTGTCCACAGGAGAAGAGTTGAAATGAGGTAAGGATTTGAGAGAGAGGACGCTCAGCTCAATTTTGTCATAATCAGTTTTACATCTTGGCAGACCTCCAAGATGTATTTTGTTGTAGCATAAAATATGTCATTAGTAAAATGATGAAGAGTCAAGATTTGAGATATTGATTGTAGAGTCATCTGTGGTCCATCAGGAGTAGTTATGTGGCTTTTTAGCAAGAAGCCAATGTGAAAATCTACAGTTGACTGGACCGGGCCAGCTGGGCTCTGGGATTTTCATGAGCAGGGCTTAGCTGTGTCAGCATGGGGCAGAAGTGGAGGTTAATGTGAATGAATTTAGTGTCCATTTCTATGAGAAAACGAAGTTTAAATGATCCTTTATAAAGTTATTACAATGGACAAAAGGAAGAAAGTGCTTGTGGATCACTTATCCAGACGTGTGGTCCTATTAACTTCCCTAGCAACCCCCATAACTGTGAGTATTGTTTCTAAGTTCTGTGTGGCCGTCGTAATGAATTATGGAACCAACAGAGAGCAGAGTGCTATGGGAGGAACTGCTTGTGTCATAGAAGGCTTCAGGGCAGAAGTTTGTGTGATCCTTGCTTCTTGGCAACTGGGAAGCCAAAGAAGGTCAGCTATAGCCCCTGGTGCTACTTACTATTGTTTACTAGGAACAAACTGAGATATAAAGACGACACAAATTTGCTTGCTGAAAGTGAACAGGACATGAACACTTGCTGATGAAGATCAAGGGTTGTCGTTTTCAGTATGGATTGCAACCCAATGCAAAGAAAACAAAAATCCTCACACCTGGATTAATAGAGAACACCATGATGAATGGAGAAAAGACCAAGGCTGGCAAGGATTGCATTCTGCTTGGATCCACAGTCAATGCTCCTGGAAGCAGCAGTCAGGAGTTCAAGGGACACCTTGCATTTGGTAACTCTGCTGCACAAGACCTCTTTAGAGTGCTGAAAAGCAAGGAAGTTACTTTGAAGACTAAGGGGTACCTTACCAAAGCCATGTTATTTTCAATCATCATATCTGTTTGAAATTTGAACATCAAATAAGGAAGACTGAAGAAGAATCAATGCATTTGAATTATGGCGTTGGTTAAGAATATTAAAAGTGCCATGGAATGCCAAAAGGTCAAAACAATCCGCCGTGGAATAAGTACAACCAGAATGCTCCTTACAGGCAAGGATGCTGAGACTCTGTCTCACCTACTTTGCACAGGTTGTCAGGAGAAACAGCCCCTGGGGAAGGACATTATGCTTGGTAAAGAAGAGGGGCATGAAAATAAGGAGACCTTTTTACAAGACGGATTGACACAGTGATTACAACAGAGAGCTCAAACATAAGAACAGCTGTGAGGATGGCCCGGGCCTGGGTGAGGGTTCCTCGGTGGTACATGGCGTTGCTGTAAGTTGAAACCGACGCAAAGGCAGCGACCCACAACAGCATGCCATTCATTGCACGCGGTGAAGTTGAAGGAAATGAAAGCAATGAGAACCAAAGTGCCACCTTGAACTTAAAGATCATCTCAGGAAAAGATTTAGACCTTTGAATATTAATGATTGAAGCTCAGACACATTACGGGATTGTATCTAAAAAAATCATTATTGAAGAAAGCAAAAGGTCATTAAGGAAGACAAGAAAGAAAAGTTTAAAATTGACTCTGAAACTTGCTTTTTAAATTAAAATCAGTAAAACTAAAGGATTAATTGTTGAAGTCAAAGAAATAAACAGAAAATTGCAAAGGGCAGCTCAAAAAAACAAAAGTCTTAGAGTAGGATGTGCAAAGACCTGGAGCTGAAAACCAAACTCCGGAACAAGCTGAAAGAACTGAAGAAAATGACAAGCTTTGAGCTAATATATCAAAGGATCCTAAGAGGAAAATATGATTGGATCGACAATCAGACTTTGA
Organism: Tenrec ecaudatus; assembly: GCF_050624435.1. Lineage (NCBI taxonomy): Eukaryota > Metazoa > Chordata > Mammalia > Afrosoricida > Tenrecidae > Tenrec > Tenrec ecaudatus. The sequence goes on along the minus strand of NC_134531.1, from coordinate 108,328,970 downwards.
GTACTGATAACGTGTTGATTTTATATAAGGCTTCTCAGTATGTTGTGTTATTGAATCATTAGAGGACCACCTCTCCGACTTCTTAGTTTCTTCGAACCTTGTTTACGATGTTTGCTAGCTTGGTGACCTTGGGCACGTCAGCTAACCTTTTTGCACTTCAGTTTGCTCACCTTTAAGTGACTAGGATTTGGTAAAGAGAAGAACGCCCCCCTCAAAGTTGCTGTGATCTAGAAATGATCCACTATCTACGAGGGGTACCAAAACAAAACAAAACCAAATAACCCAGATAGTTTTTCAAAGCGATGTATTTAATTTTTTTTTTATAAAACAACCTTATCACTTTCAAAGTACTCTACATTACACTAAATACATTTGGGCGAATCTGCAATTCCATTCTTGGAAACAATTTTCAAGCTCCCTCCCTCATTTTTTTCTTCCTCTCTTCTATGTCATCAAATCCCTGTCCTTTCGTGTCTCTCTTCATTCATTCAAACAAAAAGAAGTCACAGAGTGAGGTCAGGTGGGTCAGGTGTCTGGGGCAAGAGGCATGCTGTTTTTTGCCGAACACTGGCACACTGAGATGGCTGTGTGAGCAGGTGCATTGTCGTGGAGGCCAAACCAGTTCCCCGCCTGCCACAAATCAGGCCTTTTTTGGGTCACATTTTGTTATCAAATCTTTTCAGAACTTCTAAATAGAACGCTTGATTAACAATCTGGCCTGGTGCAATGAACTCCAAATGCACTATCCCCCTCACATCAAAAAAACACAAATGAGCATCGTCTTGATCTTTAATTTCACTTGACGAGCTTTTTTTGGGCGAGGTGAAGAGGATATCTTCCACTGGCTCGCTTGATGTTTGGCGTTGGGTTCATCAGCGTGGCATCAAGTCTTGTCACCAGTAGTGACCTTGGGGAAAGACTCAGGTCGCTGTGGGGCTGTTCTTTCAAGCACGGCTTGTTTCCACTCGGCGCTCTTCTTACTGGTCAGTCCGAACCCGAGGCACAAATTTAGCAGCGACCCTTCTTATTCCCAAATTTTCCATTAAAATTTGCTGAACTGAGCTCCAAGACAGTCCAGATAACTTCCCGTCGTCCTCTTTGGTCCATTGCCTGTCTTTGAGCACAAGTGCATGGATTTTGTCGACATTTCCATCCTTTCAGGAGGTTCACTGACATCCAGAATGAGGTTTTTCCTCACTCGACAGTTCACCTTTTTTTGAAACAAGTTTTCCCACAGCGCTGTCCTTGCGAGCTGTGCTCAACATCACAACCATTTCTGTGGCCTTTTTCCAGAGCAGGAAACAAAATTTCACAGCTGCACACTGTTCTCTTAAATCGACCATCACAAAAAACAAGGTTCAAGTGAAATCGCTTTTACCAAAAAACTTAACTGTGACCAGAGAGAACCTTCCCAGCGACCCCACTGGGCGCATTACCTCAGAGCGAGTTGCTTGATGCTGGCCTGGCGGGAAAAATGTGTACTACGAAAGCTCCACCCACCAGAGCTGTTTTCCATTTTTTTTTTTGGTATCCCCTCATATGAAAGTGATCAGCACTATGTGCCATATGTCATCTCTCAAGTTCCAGCCGGTCAGCAGGGAGTGAGGATCATTTCCTTGGTTTGCTAATCCTGCTGCCCACTGCTGGTGCCACACGGATTCGACTTTCCAAGGCCCCCTCATTTAGGAGAAAATCAGATACCATCTGCTTGACAACCTAATAGATCTATTTCCATGAAAGAGATTATTGCTGCAATTTATGAATTCATGAGGCTTTCATTGATGCAGCCATGAGCAGCCGTGTCCTTGATAATGCTTTCATCTGTAGGTTACACGGAATAAGACTGCACCTGTAAACTCATTGTAATTTGTAGAGCTGTACATACCTTTGAAAAATGATTTGTAATTCTCATGGCTAGCTCTCAAAGTATTTTTTAGATGACTCTGAGCTGAACAAGGACAAGCCAACCACGTAAGGCTTTAAAGAGGCACCAGACAGACACAGATATGACACATCTGTTTTGATCTTCATTGGGACACTCGGGCAAACTCTAATCCCATTGATCACAAATATATTGTGCAAGGGCTTTGACTTGGATATTCTCTTGCCACCACTCTCGTATACTCTAGGAAAATGTGCTACTCTGTGAGTTTTGCTTCCTGACTTAGGAATGAGATCTGAGATCTTTTTTTAGACCCGCATGAATTCCAAAAGCACTCAGAAGCATAATAACAATGCAAGCAGAGACAATGTTTTAAGGATTGCTTCGAATGGATGCTTGCTTATTTCTGAGTACAGCCCAAAGATGCCAACTAATAACCCACAAATGGCCTTGCTAGAACAAGTTTATTCTGGGGACATGTAGAGTTTTTCATCAGGCTGTGGCAAAGTACCCGGCATCTATTTATTTAGAACACGAGATCAGGGCACATTCCTATAAAAATGATCAAACTCACTTTCTGGAAGAGTAAACATTTCAGTGGGTCGTTTTTGACTAACAGAGGTCACTGGAAGTTTATTTTTACAGATGGTGAGAAATAGAGTGTTTAGGGTCCTGGGTGGTGTCAGGGCTAGGGGTTGCACCTGAGCGTATGGGATAAGGTGGGATGACATAGAAAACGAGCCCAGGTGGCACCATTGGCTAGATGTTGGGCTGCTAATTGCAAGGTCAGTGGTTCAAACCCTCCAGCCAGTCCACCGGAGAAAGACGGGCCATCAGCATGATAGTCTGAAAACCCCCTGTGGGATCACTCTGAGTCAGAATCAGCTAGATGGCAGTGGCTGTTTACTTTCTTTCTTTCTCTGTTCCCCCCTACAGTCATAGAAATACCCTTTAATCATCCCCAAATGATTAATTACCTGCTTCTCTTCCAGAGAAACCTCAATCTGCAGATATTTACCCTGGGCATCTTCTTTTGGAAGCTGGTTTCCTACCGTATTTTTCTCTGGCTTTTCTCAGTGAAAAATCGGAAAGAAGGATGGAAGGTCAGCAACGGTTCCAACTTTTTCAGTAACTCGGATGTTTGCTTTCACACTGTGGTAGTCATCTTCAGCAACAAATGTGTAGCACTCTCACTTGAAAAATGTGAATCCGCCATTATTATGTTTTATTTTCAAAATTATAACATAGGACTCACTAATAATTAATAGCAATAGACATAACAAAAATCATTGAAGGGTCACATTAAAACTCCTTTAGTATCCGTTTATAGATTTTAGTAAATTTTAATTTATCTTTGTTCTTTTGACTAACACTGTTCTTCCCTTGTCTTTTTTGGAAAATGATTTTCTTGTAGCTAGCTAACTAATTTATTTAAAATGGAACATTATTTAATGCATATGATATTAGCATGATTTGCTCTGAGGGTGTTAACCTAATTATTTTAAAAATTCAGTTTTGGTATCTCAGTGGTATTATGCTTTGTTAAAATTGCATTTCTGGAAAAACTCACTCATCTGTAACAATTTAAACATGACTCTTTACAATATACGATATTAACTGAGCAAAAAGGAATTTTCCTTTTCCTGTTATTCTTTTCTCTGTATTTTGTGAAATCATAAGAGAATTCTACAATTTATATAAGGAAATTTGGCTGCCATTTGCTTGGACGGTGACATATGACTATAATTTGTAACTTCTAGCACTTGGTTATTTGTTATCTGAATATCTGAGTTCTAATGTACGAGTTGGTGCATGAACAATGGGGAAAGAAAAAAAGGTATTGTATGATTCTCAGGGACAGAGGAGTGCTACTGTTCTCAGAAATATGGATTGGGAAGCCTCTCAAGGTACAGAATTTGTAGTCTGCTTATATCGGAGATTTAGATGACTGTAACTTGCACCTTCATTTGGTGTTTGCACCCTTGTTGTATATTTTTCATTCTCTTTTGTGTATGGGGATTTGGGGTGTTTTCAGTTGTCTTTGAAACTTCCTCAAAATCCCAACTTTATCCTCCAGGTGCCTTTTAAAGAAAAATAATATTGACGGTGTATCGGTCTGGAAGAACAGAGATCTTACTCCTTTAACAAATATTTATCAAGTCACTGGTGAGACCGTTTTAAACAAGACAGGCATGCTTCTTGTCTCAGAGATCAACGCGTGGCCTAGTAGAGATTACAGGCGAGTAAGCAAACAGGCAAATAAAATGTAAAACCGTGAGTGAGGCACCCAGGAGGGGTAACTACCCCAGAATTGGCAGCCCAGGGAGGGCTTCAAAGAGGAAGTGACTCTCCCTAGATTTTAATAGTGAATCAGAGTTAGCCAGATAATAAGTATTTAGAATATGGTTGGAGCAAAGACAGTGGAGGGAAGGGTCATGTTCTAGCCTGGAGGACTGGCTGTTTTCTACGAAAGACTGGAAGTAACAAAGAGCATCAGGTCTGTGAGAGATGACAGGCCTTTCACTGTGGAGTAGGAACCGTGGGAACGTTTGTGCTGCTCGTTGCCCTCCAGTTGACGCCGACTCACCGTGAATTCAGCTATCACCGAATGAAACGCTACCAACTCCTGGGCCTTCCCCAGGGTTTTGGACATGTCTGAGCTCCTTGTCCAGGCCATTTTGTCAACGCGTCTCATTGAGGGTCTCCCTCAATTTCTCTGAGCCTACATGTACCAGCAAGGTGTCCTTTTTAGCATTTTGTGTTTCCTGATGACGTGGTCAAAGTAAACAAGGCAAAGTTCCATTATCCTTGCTTCCAACAGACGCACTGGTTTTATTTCTTCTAAAGACATAGAGACAGAGTGAGAATGTATTTGCGAAATACTTCTCAACAGGGCTGAATATGATTATTGATTGGATCTGGTATGGTAAGTAGTGCAGATGATCAAGGAAGAATAGTTTAACTGGAGGGGTAAGCGGATACATTTAGTTTGGACATGAATTTTAGCCACATTGAAAATAACTTAAGATTCTAGATGGCTAGTAGACATGTTATATTATCTTTTAATTCCATTTTCTTTACCTTTTTGAAGGCCCTCCACAACACATGCACATGCACATGGTCTGGGGATGGGAGGGTGTCTGGAGCCATAGCACAGGATTTGATGAAGACCTGTAGTGTAGTGGATTGAAAGTTGGGATGTTAAGCATAGGATCATCAGTTGTAAACCACCAGCAGCTCCATGGAAGAAAAAAAGAGGTTTTCTGTTCCCCTAAAAATCTTTAGAAACTTCAGAATTCCTAAGCACAGTATTACTTTGCTCAAGATCACTGTGAGTTGGAATCAACTCAGTGGCAGTAGGCTTATGCTTGGTGGCCAAAATAAGTCACTGGATTTTAAGCTTAGATAATAATGAGTGAAAAAGTTGGCTCCAGTGGCAACAAACAAACAGAAAACAACAACAACAAAAACCCATTGCATTTCATGCACATCAGGATTAGACCTTACTGGGTAAGACTGTGTTGCCATCAAAGAGCATGCGGCAGCCACAGAACTTCTCTGATGGGTCCTGCTTCACAGCCTGTCTGAAAGGGAATGCTATAACCCCATTGTCCCAGCTTTGGTTTCGGTTTCCGAGCAAAACTGCCACGAAATATGGAGATACTTGCATGGTTTGAATTGAAGTCCGAAGAGCCGATTGGGTAGGTCTTCATGGTGTCTGCCATGCCAATAGTTTCAGTCTAAGGGAAAGTGTCTTACCCACAAGTCATCTGTGGGAGCCGTCCTGGGTGGCCCTGGGTTTCCTTTGCACAGACTTATCTGAGTGGGCTAGGGTGGTCCTATCATTAACCAATCGCTAGACTGGCCACTCTCCGAGTAGATGGTTTGGCACAAAAAACTGCCCAAACAGGCGAAATGGTGATTAGTTAGGTCAGATGTTCTTCCTTAGGAATTTGAACTAAGACATCTGGAGAGGGCGTCAATTAGTTGGTTTGGGGAGGGAGGATAAGCTTCAAAGAACCACAAAAAGAGACCTTGTGGCAGCAGGCAAGATGAGTGAACTGATGGTAGAAGTCAACAGAATTTATGAGTAAGCAGAAGCCGGGACAGAAGTGACAGAGTTACGGTGAGGTGGCAAGGATTACTCATGGGAGGAAAGCACAGTCATGCTCACGGTCGTCCAGCGAAGCTCTAGGACATGGTAGAACTGCGCCTGTGGGGTCCTGAGACTCTAGTTCTTTCTGGAAGTAGAAGCCTGACCCTCCTGCCTTCGAGCAGCTGCTGGTGTTGAACTGCTGACTTGGCGGTTAGCAGCTCAGTGTCTAAGTACTGTGGCACCAGTCACTATAAAATCCAGGATCCACCATATCCTACTCCAGAAGGGCCGTGAAGGTCAGTGGTTACAGAGCCACTGGAATTTTACCAATTCCCAAATATTCCAGGCTCTGAGGGCTGCAAATCTCTTGATAATTCTATGCATCCTGTGTCTTTGAGTGCCCTTCCGATCAGCACTCATGGATGATGGCAAGAGCAGGTGTGTCTCTATTTGTTGAAAGAAATGTGCTTACTGGCCAAATCTTTATACCCCCAGTTTTTCTCCTGGGTTTGCCCAGCACCAAGTAGGAGGGTGGAATTCAGTCCTTTGGGCTCAAGGTTCTTTGATAAAATGTAAGTACAGAATCCTCCGGGATACGATAGAGTAAGTCACTCTTCAGCACGTCATCCATGGTACCGCTTCTAGTATGTATCGGATACTGTGTGTACGTGCAAACAGTGGTAGTGGCGATGGGGATGGAGGTGGGAGGCTCCGAGGAATAGTTCCAGTGTGGAAGATGAAACTCTCACTTTTAGAAAGCGGCAGTGCCTTTGGGATATGCTCAGGGCTAGAATGGCCTTTAAAGATAGTCTGGACTAGGGAGTGCAAAGTCAGCTGTCCACAGGGATCAAGAAAGTAGTTGGAGTGACCTGAGCTGCACAAGCGCGGCGGTGGATTGCAGAAGACAATCCCACCTAGAGCACTTCGGCCCTCGCGCTAGGTGAATTGTTACCAGGTGAAATGCTTTCCCAGTGTGGGATGCCTTCTTGATTTCAAGGAAGGCTCACTTTCTTTACGTTAGTTAGGGCATGAGAAAGGGACACGGAGGCCCCATCTGACCTCCTCCAGCTTCCTTAAGGAGGAGCCTCTCTCTTGAATCACCCCACGACTCACTGTCACAAGGGAGCGTTCAGATACGTCTCCACCCTCCATCATGTCCTCACTTGATTCTGACACCAACCAACCATTCCTTCCAGAACACTCTTCTCTGCTGTGCTTGATAATCGGTCTCAGGGGCTACGTGGAACTCACAGATACGACTCACAACTATGGGGGGTTATTAGGGAAGTTAACAGATTTCCAGAAAATCGGCCAGGACCAGAAAATCGGAGGGACACTTTCTTTGGTTCATAGCTGTGTCTCTCCTGAGTCGGCAGCCAAGTCGCTCTCTGGTCCTCAACCTGTCAGTAACATGGTGTCTTGGCCTGTCTTGTTTTGTGGCCGGGAAGCACCCCCTGCTGCTCTGCCTCACAGTCTCCTGGTCTCTGGTCTCATCGCTGTGGCCGTTGCCACCTTTGCCACTTTAGGAGACAGGAATCTCTCATATTCTCCACTCGTGGCTCTTTTATCATGACGGTCTCTGATTTTCTCTGTTCCGGCTTCTGACATGCTGTCTTATACACAGATGCACGACAATCCTTGATAACACATTTGCATGACCTCACCCAATGACTTGGTGGGAGTTGTAGAGAAATGGATAAAAGAGACACATTTAAGCAATTTCCATTCACCTGGAGTCTAATTCAAATATAATGGAGTCGCTTGGGTGGGGCGAGTGGTTACGCAGTGACCGTGAACAGAAAGCTTGGCAGTTCTAACTCATGCAGGTGTGCCTGAGGATCTGTCTCTGAAGTGGCGCAGCCATGAGGATGAGGTGGGGCACAGTTTCACTCTGCGGCACATGGTGTCTCCATGAGTCAGAACAGACTCCGCGGCAAATGGTCTTTGGTACCTTAGAATAAAGCTAAGCAAAACACACCTCTTTGCTGACAAACAGACACAAAGAAACTCCAGGGCATATTAGACTTGGGGCCAAGGGTTCTGGTCTCTGCTCCAGCAGCCCTGGTGACCGGTCTGGTAAGCATGGGACTTCCAAGGGCCAGGTTTGCCCTGTGGGGGAAAGATGAGGCTGCCTGCTCCTTTACCAACGGGCAGTCTTGGGAACCCTAAATTGTGTTTCTATGATTTGGAATCGGCTGGATGGCAGTGGGTTTAATTTTGAGTTTTGTTGCTAGATCAGTGGATTTCAAAATGTTTCCAAATTTAACAAGTTTCATGAAAAAAATGTTTTATGCCTAAATCTAACACAACCCAAGGAAACATGCTGAAGCACTCAGGTGAAACTAGGGGGAGGAAAGACCAACCTTGCTCCTTCATCCCGTTTTCCACTCCAAGCAGCTGAGGAGAGCTTGTTCAGATCCTGAACATTGAGGCAGTTCAACTCTTAGATATACAAGCGCAGGATTCGCAGAGTCAATTATTTAGAGCACAATGCAAGATCACATCTTTTTGCTCCTACAGAGCGTGACCTGCTGTATGTAGCAGGTGCCCGGGCTTGAACTCATTTCCCTGCTCACTTAAGACAGTGGTCTTAACTCATTTCCCTGCCTAAATGTCCTATCTGTCAGATGGGAGTGATAAATAAAACCACTAACCTTTAATAGGTTCTTGAGAACATTAAATGAAATAACACATGTACAGCCCACAGAGCAGTCCCTGACACAAGCTACTATTGCGTTGGCTACGATTCATGGTGGGCTTATATTGCCCACTCGGCAATGTCTTCACGATCACTGATGCTTAAGTTTGAGTCCACTGTACCGCTATTGCGTCGTCCATCTCACGGAGGGCTGCTTTCCATTGAAATCAGTATACTACTGATACCTAGTAGGTGTTTAATACATGTTAGCAATTTTAATTATAGGGTGTCACTGCCAGTTATTACACCGCAACACAATTTCTCTGATAACTTGTTGTCACCTATCAAATAGCCTTGGGAGAGAGGACGGAGTTTTGAAGGGACCCCTTATGTCTAAAGCGTGGGGTTCTTGTAGACGGGCAGGCAGTGTTGAATGGCCTTCTCCTGGGAGCGAACGTTTGCTTTGCTGCGGCTGCGCTCCTTGTCGTTTCTTAGGCAGGAAGCCTTTATGGGTTACAGGGTCCGCTTCTGACCTCCATGACTGCACAGATCCCGCTATTGCGATCTACAGGAGGTGGTGACCTGGAGGAGCGGGAGAAGCTGAGCCACAGAGCACCAGAGGCTCACCATTCCCCGTATTGCACCCCTGGGGAGAGCAGCTGCGGCTGGCTCCCCGAAAGCCCCGTGGGAGGCCTTCCTCAGTTGGCATTGTCGTTCTCCACAACCTCCTGGGAATAATATCCTGGTTGGATAGTCAGTCGTTATTCCTCACCATCTGTCATGCACCCAGGTTGAGAGTACGTGACCTGTTTTCCAGTCAGGCTGGCCTTTTCTGTTCCATGCTGCTCTGCATGGTGACTTCAGAATCCATCAGCCCCACCCTGCCGTGGTCCCCTCTGCAGTGTAGCGTGGGTGCTTTGGGGCGGTTGGTCAAAGGAGAGCCTGGAGCCTCTTGGCAGAAAGGAAAGTTAACCAACAATAAAAGGATTTTCTAAATATGTCCACAATCCAATATAGCCCTCGGTAATTTGATTTGTAGGAAATGGAGAACAGAACATTACACACAGAGTGCTTATCTATAATTCATAATAATTACTGTAACGGGGAATCTATTGTATAGATGTAGAAACAAAAATTACACCCCCAGATTGAAGATTGCTCTTTTGGCTGAAACAGCTCTCCAGTCCCTCCTAGGCTACCAAGCCTTCAGTGAGTGACACTTAACTGCACAGCAGGCTGACGGGGTTTTTTGAGCCACCTGTTGAAAGTTTTAAAATGAAGAGCGTCCCCTTTTGAGAAGAGAGAACAATTGACTGATTTGCAGGAAGATTTTTAGTGTGTTCTTTCTTAGCTTCATTGTTGTCTCACATTTTGGGGCTCTGGACAATAAACAACAAAGCATTTGAGAATTTACTGATTGATTTATTTGCACATCCTGTGATCTAGTGATTATGAGAAGAATTTGTTCTCGTCAGTGACAATCAGAGGGCCCCTTAAGCTGCTTGTGCCAACGGAGGCTTGAATTTGATTGGGCTAAAGGCCAGTGTGCCTTTAGGAAGTATGGTTCCTGTACAGGGGAGAAGGAATAGAGAAATGTGTGAGGAATAATGAAAAATGGAGACAGATATCCCTTGTTTTAAATGCAGATGCTGGAATTAGAGTCATATCTTTTTATATCATCTGAAACCAATTATCTATCTATCTATCTATCTATCTATCTATCATCTCTTTCCCTGAGAGGAAGGGTGCAGTAGTAGATGCTACACATTTCTTGAAAAAATATTCTAATATTTTTGCTCTTTTATTTGAGGTATAAGCCTTCCTAACTGACATTTCTTTTTTCCAGATGGCTCGTTGGAGCCTCATTCCACTCCAAGAGAGCTCTTTGTAGTAGTAGCTTAAAACACAGATCATAGTTTCTTTTAGTTGCCCCTCTTTACAGTTTATAATTGTCCATCATCATTTACTTTTGGTCTGTCTGGGAGACATTCAGAATCTAGCCACTGCTTTATTTTTAGTGGCAGAGCGTGTCTACTCTTCAGCTGTTGGGAATGCTGGTTCTGGCTGTGAATCTTGTTTGCTTTAAGTTGCAATACTTTCAGCCCCATGTGTTTTAGTTTTTGGAAGCAGCTGTATTGGGAAAGCTTCTGGCTGAATTACCGGACAAAGCCTGCATTATAAAAATCCTCAACTTGTTTGCTCTTCACTTCAAAAAGACTGTGGGCTGCCAGCTTGTCATACTCAGATTACCCACATGCCTGCCTACGTTTTCACCAGCAGGCATGAATCTCTTGGTCTCCACTTTTTCTTTTAATTGGTTGGCCTATAGCTATTTGGTTTGATACTGATCTGTTAAAGACAAACCATAAAGGGGCTGGCACAAGACAGCTGGCAGTCGATAGCCCTCCCATTAACAAGAATAGGATTTGGGAAGCAGGATTTTATTTTTCCCTTCTGGTCAGCATCTTCCGAAACCAGGATGGAAGACTTTTGTTGGTTTTTGGAAAGCTGATTGCTCAGTCCTTGAACTCTGAATGTATGTGGATGAGGGTGTGTGTGTGTGTGTGTGTGTGTGTGTGTGTGTGTGTGTTGGCACCAGGGACTCTTGGGCAGTAAAGCAGGCTATGGTAGGAAACACAAACATTTTGTGGTTTGTAAACTGAGTCATATATACCCAGACATCAAGAGGAGGAGGAGGTTTCGGTTGGTTGGTGGCCCATAAAAGCATTGGAATTCCATCAACACGATGCAGTTGTTCAATTTCTTAAATTGCCACCTATCACTGCTTTTCATTGCCCCTAAACTAATCCTCCTGTTCCTTCATATTTCAAAATGCTTTCCGGGCCTGCTCTGCCATTTCTGATTTTTATTACCACTGCAACCCAACTGTCTTTCATGTTTCCTTGTGATTTGTTATCTGCCTCACAGGACCTCTGGATAGTTGAAGAGATGAGTGGGTGGACCTTGAATTAAGCTGGGGTTGGTTATTGGTACTTATATTGGATCTCATGGGATTCGTCCTCTAGGGTTCGAGATAAATGATAGGTGACAGGAGAATTCGCTTCTTTTAGGCTTTTACAGAATCTGGCGCTGACAAGAGATGACAGTGCAGAATTGAAAAGCAGAACGTAGCTTTTTGAAGTGTTCTCAGCATCAGGGTCTTAGTTTAAGTACTATTATATCTTATGCTTGACTTAAAACCAGGAAAAGGAAGCGCACCATTATTGTGCATTGCTGAGACCAGAGGTACAAACTCAGTGTTGGGCTATGGTCTGGCTCACAGATAGGATTTTGTTTGACCGGAACATTTATGACCCATCAAGTGGCTGGTTACTTATTTTATTTGAATAATTAGTTGTCATCTCTTAAAAGCTTAAAGATTGAAAGGTTTCACATAACAATCTTGATTGCCGTATCTTTGTAAAGCTTCTGTCGTTGTTATTCATTGCCAAGGAGTTGATTCAGACTCACGTGCAGCGTAGAACCGCTTCATAGATTTTCAAGACGGTGGTCATTTGTTGGACTGCTAACTACCAAGTCAGCAGTTCCAAACCAGCAGCTGCCCTGCAGAGGAGAGGCAGCTCTCTCTTCTCCTATGAAGACTTAGAGCTCCCGAGGGGCTCTGGGAGGCAGAACGGACTCGAGGGCAGTGAGCTTGGTTTGATTAACCTTGCAGAAGAGCATCCGGTCTCTCTTTTGAGGATCCTCGTCCAGATAGGTGCAAGCTGCCAACTTCTTCGCTAGCAGCTAAGTCCGCCACCCGATGTGCCACGAGATGTCACTGTCTGATGACATCACGCTTCTGTTCGTGTCAACACAACATTTGGTCAAAGCTTAGTCACCACAAGTCCCCTCCACTCTCCAAGAATCCCTGGGGCTCGCTGATGACTGAAGGTCAGTGACCAGCATCTGCGGTTTCGCTTTCACTCGATTTCCTCTTTCTGTTGGGAATCGGGCGAGAGGAGAGCAGTTTTTAATTCCACAATCGGAGCCCACTTTCCCTCATCTCCTCGCGGGCCCTGGCCCCATTGTGTAGACCCTCTTTTTCTTCACACGGAGATGCAGTCCATTCTGAAGACTGCACTCTTTGATGGTCATCAGCAAGTGCTTCACGTTTTCCTCACTTTTAGCAAGCAAGCTTGTGTCATCTGCTCTTACAAGTAGTTGATAAGCCTTCCTCCGATCCCGATGCCAAGTTTCTATGTATGCAGTCTAATTTTGGGCTTGTTTGCTTATCAGACAGATTGCATAATGATGGTGAAATGATCCAGGGAAATATATATTTCATGATTTAAACCAGGTGGCATTCCATTTTTCTATTTGAATGACCACTTCTTCGTCTATGTACAGATTCTGCATGAGCACAATGAAATGTTCTGGAATTTCCATTTTCACGATGCCATCCATCGTTTGTTATGAGTCACTAAAATCTGTTCCCCCTTAGGAAGTAACCCTGTTGATATTTGAGACACAAGGGACATACGTGCTAGCATCTGAGCAACACTCAAACCACCAAAACATGACAAACTGACAGATGAATGGCGGTGTTCTTTCATGGACCCGTCTATTGCTTAGCTTCAAAGGGAGCTGTGGGCATGGGTAGGTAGCATCAGGAGACAAATGGGTTTTTCTTGTACCCGTATCGCTCTCCTTGCTCCTCTCATTGCAGGCAACCTGGTGGCTCCTGATATCATTGCATTGGTGGCACTTCCTCCATCTCTACAAAATGCCCACGACGCAGGGATTTGAGCACGGCAGTCTCCTTTTCTCAGGGAACTCAGGCAAGCTCTCCTGTTGGGTTTGTTTCGTGTGGTGTGTTGACGTAAAATTGTAGTGTCTGCATTTTCACATGACTTGTAATAGCAGACACATGGCTAAGGAGATGCCAAGAAGAGGCTGTGCTGCCTCTGGTAGAGACAAAGGACTCAGCAGGGCAGTGATGCGCGGGGGCAGGGTGGAGGAACAATCTGAGAGGTCACCGGACTATGGAAAGCTGACATAGAATGAACCGTGAATTCTTTGAGACAAACAAGCCGTTCATATTCTTCCCCTATGCTAAAGAGTACACAAACAAACCAACAAACAAACCCCTCAAAGTCCCCCCCAACTCCCCCAAACTCCCAGGCTTGAATACTGCATGTGCAAGGAAGTGCACTGTTTTCCAAGGGACTGGATATAACCTTCCCAGCTGATTATTCTGTATCCAGGGGGAGAACACCAGAGCCAGAAAAGCCTCCTAAGGGTTTATTTGACTCTCTCTCCCTTTGACTTGGGGTGTCGGATGCTCATCTTTTCTCTTTGTGGGAAGAGACACACCACAGGGGAACCAAATAAATTCCCTCTGGGTGCCTGATAAATATTTCTGGATGATGATGAATTTGTAGCACAATGTTTGCTTTTTAAACAAGGAAATCAGGGGTGAAAAGTGATAGGTTCCTGACTTTTTAAAGATTGGCTCCCCAGGAAGACATTGCCATTTGAAATTACTTAACATTTCCCCCCTGATATAAGTGCGTAAGGCAAGAAGTAGATTTTATACCTAGCAAATAGCAATGTAAATGTCAGAGAACATATTCCAAAGCGTTACACTTACAACTCTTAAAATGGCATCTTAGAATGGTATTAATCACTGTCAGCTTTGTGTACAACATTTCATCAATTAAATAGCAAGCGGACCTGTCCTTTCATGGAAAGCAAAGAACACATATGGATTTCCTCTTAGCAATTAGCTGAACATTCTGCATTTCCTTCTCCCTTGCAAAAAGGGTTTGGACTGAAACCATCAACATGTTTGTTTTCTTCATTGGTAAAGCAAAGCAGATGTGTGACTTCGCTTTCAGTCAAATCCAGATCCATCTATAAAGCACCTTATGAAGCATCTTGATGGGGAAGCATTTCTCTGTGGTTGGATGCTTTAGTTGGATACAGGGTGACACCCTAGGGAAGTTTTCCGGTGCTTTAAAATTTGCTGTGACGTCAGCCAAGGTTTTCAAAGCTGTGCCACGATGTGCATGTAGAAGGGGAGTTGAAAACTTGCAAACTTCATGCAAAATATTTGTTTCCAGCGGGGTCTAGTTTCAACTAGGTCTATGGAATTATAAAATGATGAGGCAATTTTATGTAGTGAAGACTGATGATAGAAATGCAGTTTACATAAATGGCAATGGATTAGCACTTAAACCACTCTCCATGTCTGTTTAAACAATCTCCCATGGCCCTCAAAAATCTCCTTTTATAAACTTCATCATTTATCTGGGATTAAGAGGGCAATGTTTTGACAACACTGTTGATTTACATGTAACTCATCATTTGTTTATCATTTATCTGTGCCTGAGCTTCATAGGCCTGGAATGTGTATTCCATTTATTTACATTTTTCATAGATGATGCCCTTTTTAATGTACTTTTTAGTGCTCAAGACTGCTTGGTGGCTTTGATGATCCTTCTAGTAATCAGCCCCATCTAAGCCTCAGGGAAGTTGACAATTTATAACTTTTCAGCACAGCTCAGTTTTAGTGATAATCCATCAAAGTCCCTGGCGTTCTTCTCAGGCTACAGCCTCAGACCTAGGCTGACAAGATGTATTGGTCCCTGGAAATGGACCCTCAGGACTGTGAAATCCTGCAGAGAGTCAGGAATACCAGCCCAGACATACATATTCTTAGACGTGCAGATGCAAGTGAATGAGTGGGAATGTGGCTATGAATACATGCAGAAAACCTGTTTACTGGTAAAAAGAAGCCATTTTGTGATCACAGTATAATTCCCATACTGCAGTATTATTTATACATCTAAATAAGTCTTTTCTTTATTTGTATTTCCAATGATAGAATATGCTTGTTGCCAACTATTTGTTATGATCTCTCTGTCCCCCATCTAGAATCATTCTAAATTGAGTTTGTAGCATAAAATCCATAAGAGACTTCCAGAGGAAGTGATCAAAAATCATTTTCATTTGTAGAACAATTTCAGTGGTTGAATGGAAGGATTGTGTGCTTCATGCAAACATTTGCATGGTGAAGGGTGTGTACTTTTTTATCAGCAGGCTTCCTGGGAGAGCTGGTCTTGTGAAGAAAAGTCGTCTGCACAGAAGACCAATTTTATTCCTCAGGGTTGCAGATGGTGTGGAGATTCCCATGTAGGGAGGGGCCTCTGCACTTGTACTTCACGCCTTGTGGAAAAAGAGGGAATGAAAAATGTAAGGGAATGAACACAGAGAGCCAGAGACAGTTTTCAGGAGAGAACGTGAGTGAAAGAGAAATATTCACATATGAAAGGAAGAGTTCTGTGAAGCTTTGTGTAAGTTCTCTACATCACCATCCTAGGACATCCAATCAAGAAGCAAAAATGACATTCCCCGTCGTCTGTGGCCAGACGACTGCCGCGGTAAACGCCGTGTTGCAGAGAGCCTCATCTAAGAGAGAGCCAGCTAGTACGGGTTGCGTATCGGAGATTTTGGATTTAAACCATCACCCTCAGAGCAAATTAAAAGTGCATTTTCACTATGACCAGCATGCTTCGAAATGATGTGGACATGAATCTTATGAAACTTCTTGGATTGTATAGTAATTTCAGGTGAAGCAACGGACATGTGACATTTCAATTTTATGAATTTAACTATGGACATATTGGAACTTTTTTCCTAGTATGCATATACTTGCCTGTTTCACTTATTTATAGTACAGAGAGGCAACATTTTTGGGGGAGCAATTAATGGTAAGCCATAGTGTTTTCAAGTTAGCAAAAAGGGAAACAGCTAATCAGTATCCATATTCTCACACAGTATTCAGGTCAAATTTAGGTTCCACAGAATGTGGTGAGAGGATGGATTTGCAAAGCCCATCAAGAGGAGAGGAGCTGAACGGATGGCTTCACTCTCCCGGCTCCTTGGCCACAACCCCGCCTGCGAGAGTGAGAGGCAATGAGAGAGCCATCAGGAAACTCACGAGGGTTAGAATCACGGAGGTGAGTGGTGAGATTCCCAGGGAGAAACTGGAGGAGAGAAAAAGGAAGGAGACAGAGAGAACCATTTCTTTGTGTTGTATTCGAAGGATCACCAGATTGCTCACGGTGACCTTGCTTCTTAGTTGGCTGAAAATTGCTTTTCGAGACCACGCTCTCTGAAAAGATAGTGTTCAGATGGATCCTTTGTTGGGGACTGCTTGGCTGCTGCATCTGGCTTGCAGGTCTCTGAGTAGGTCGCATCAGCTGCTGTCGTGCTGTGTTCTGTAGCATCATTGTGTTTGGTTGAGATTAATGGCTGAGGGTCAACAGAGGACGACTTAAAATTCCCTTGTGAAATAACTGGCTGAAAATTGATTTTTAACTTAGACTCGATGGACATTCATTTACTGAGGAAATTGGAGTTTTTCTTGGAAAGGGAGAAGAGGTCAGTGACAGACATGCTTGGGTTAGTTCAATGCCTTTGCCTTACCTCACTGGAAGAGAACAAATCCCTTGGGCCTTGGCTGCAACTCTGGGACTGGAAGTAAGCAGACTTGGAGACTATTGATAGAAGCCAACTCTACTAGAAACTTGAGAAATTAATAGGAGGTACTACGCCAGGACTGGAGTAAAGGTCTCTTAACGGCGGTTAAACATGTCACTGAAATGGAACAAAGATAAATAGCCGCAAAGCAGGGAAATGCCACCAACTAAGTGAGAGCCTACAGGCATTCAGGTCGCTCCCCAATTCAAACTCACCAGGAATTTCCATGGAAAGTAGCGGAGATTCACATTTTGAATGGACCACAGTGAGAGGGCTGAGAGGAAAGTAGACTTCAGTGTTCAAATGGAAAGAACTACAGGGATATATCCACCAGGGGGCAGTAGATAGAAGCTTGGACCATCAGAACTTCTGGAAGCAGATTCACTGTCCCTAGGCAACATTTAATATCTTAGCAGTAAATCAAGGACTCTTTGGGTGAAAATGTAACTACCTAAGACACCAGGAACAAGAACGACTGCCATGGTTTGATGATCTGGAATGACGAAGGCATGGTTCGGTCCCATGGAGTGGCACCCGCCCAGCACACAGGGTGCATGGGCAGCAGCAAGCCAACAGTGCCGTCAAGGCTGGCGGCATCAGGGTGGAAGCTTCCCCCTGATGGCTTCAAAGGGACATGGCGATCACGAGCACAGTGGCTTTAATTCGTTAGCTGCCTGTCCCTTATCATTCGGTGGCTGCTCAGGAAGCAGGGGATGGGAAAGGATCCCACTTTTGCTTTTTGTGATCTTATGAAGGAGCTCCAGGGTCTACTAGTTCCGTGAGGGAAATGATTTTTTAAGTGCGGATACCTTCTGCTTGCATCATCAGAGAGGCAAGCTCGGGAGGAGGCTGGGATCACGCCTTGCTCTTGGGCTTGCTAATCGTGACCCTCCAAGGCGACTTGAAGGGCCCCCTAGTGCCTGAGCACGACCTTGTCCATCAGTGAAGGCAAGGGCAGACAACTGAAGCGTGAGGTATGCAAAGGTGGACACGAGGGGTCCCTGGGTGGTGCCAAAAAAAAGTTATAGTAGTTTCCGTGGAATATCACCAAGAAACCGAAAACAGTAATCAAAATATATCAAAGTGAATGCACGTTGCACGTGCTACGTATCAGAAATTTCTCTAAATACTTACATAGAATGACTTATGTAATCCTCCCAATGTCCTGCAGCGAGATGTGATCGGAATTGCATTTTGAGGTGAGGAAACTGAAGCACAGCAAAGTTAAGGTCCCACAGTAGGGCTCAGCAAGTCAGACATGCTGGCGCCAGCATCTGCTTTAACTGTGCTACCCTGCTCTCCAAAGGAAGCACACGATTTTATTCACCAGAATTTCAGGGGGCAGAAGGCCAGAGTTGATTCCAACGAGAAGGGTAGATGTAAGCTTGAGGAGAGAGAAATACATTAAATAAGTTACTTCACAAAAGCATTCTGTGTTGAATTGTTTGCCTCTCCTGTGCCTGACACCCCCATCCTTCCTTTATCTGTAAGAAACTGTCGGTCAAGAGCTGTATTGTCCTTTAGGTTTCCTGGAGTTGGATTGCCATGTCTCAGTAATTGCTGTTGTTAAGTCCCTGTTGAGCGGATTTCCACCCAGAGAGGCTGTCGGCGTGCAGAATAGAGCTCCTCCGTCGGATTGGCAAAGCCGCGCCTTTAACTAGCAGATCACCAAGCCGGCCTTCGGAGGAGTCTGGGTGAGTCTGAAGTACCAGCTTCTCAGGTAGTGGCCCGGTGCTCAGCCATTGGCGTCAATCGGAGGATACTTGGATTGTTCTTTGCTGTGACCGCTGTCATATGTAGAGAATAATGCATGAGTCTGACCAGTTACATTGAGGGCGCAGCAGTTGGAATCATTGAAAAGAAATTCTCTCATTAGAGACATACCTATTTTCATGTCTTGCTTTTCACACACGATCTTGCCCCAAGTTTATCAGAGGTCTTTGAAAGTTTGAAATTCAGAATGACAGGGACTGCAGCATTTCAATAGACACCACTGTGGTGTAGTAGTGATGGGCTCTGGGTATGCAGTTGCCTCCTTTTGTGTCTCAGCTTTTTAGTTAAAGGTGGTATGAACTTAAAGTCACGGCAACTGTCTGAGCTTCAGGGTTCTTCTCTGTACTAGGTAGATAATGTCTATTAATGGAGTGTTTGAGAGTATTGACTGAGGTAATGATTGAAAAATAATTGGTAAATGCCAGGCATATCTAAGAGTAGAATGTGATTTTAGTATTGCCGCCATTACTAGCTTATCTACATTTCTGATTGCCAACATCAGCTTTATTTTGAGTTCTAGAAAATATCAAGTTACAATGGCTATGAAGTAATTTTCTGATAGTAACCTACTTTTGAAGTCATTAATATTCTTCATTCACAGCAGGATTGGACACATTGATCCTGATCCTTTTGGAAATATTTTGTTCACTTTTCTTCTGATTTCCTTTTTACCCCACCAGCTGCTCCTCTTATACTCCTGGCTGGTCTTGTTCCTGCTTGTCTTTTCTGTATTGTGATATAGACGAATGTTAGGCCCAGCTCTTAGAATGATCCTCTTCTTTATTATCTGCACTTATACACTTTAAACATCACATAGATATTTACTCCTCCCAAATATTTATGGCCAATCTAGGACTCAGTTACACACTTGTTTTCAGGTGTGCAGCAGCATCTCTGTCTGTGCTTGGTGCCTGCGAGCCGCTCAGGGATCCTGTTGCTCGCTGTCACCAAGCCAGCTCACACCGCAGAAGGGAACACTGTCCAGTCCTGCGCCGTCCTCAAAACTGTTCTTACGTTGGAGCCCATCATTGCAGCTACACTATCAACCCGTCTGGTTGCAAGCCATCAAAACTGAACTGCATAAAGGTTGATGTCCTAGAAATTGGTCAGCCAAAATGGACTGGCATTGGCCATTTTGAATTAAAAAGTCATACTGTGCAAGGAATGATAGATTCTAGAGGGATGGCATCATATTCATATTCAAGAAGGATATTTCAAGATCTGTCTTGAAGTACAATGCTGTCTGTTATAGGATAATATCTATCCCCATTCAAGGAAATCCAGTCCACACAACTATTCAAATTTACACACCAACCACTAAAACTGGTGATGAAGAAATTGAAAAATGCTACCTGTGTTTTCAGTATGAAATTGATCAAAGACGCAATCAAAATGCATGAATAATTATTGGCATTTGGATGCAAATGTTGGAAACAAAGGAAAAAAGAACAATCCCTGGAAAATACGGCCTTGGTGATAGAAACGCAGCTGGACATTTTAGTAAGACCAATGACTTCTGCATCACAAATACCTTATTTTTCAACAACAGAAATAGTGCTACCCCTGTGGACTGCCACAGATGAAAAACACAGAAATAAAATGGACTACCTCTGTGTAGAGGTGGTAGCAGCAGCCAGATGTCAGAAGCTAAAACAAGGTCAGGTGTCCACTGTGGAACAGACTATCAATTGCTCACCTGAAAGTTCACATTAAAGTTTATAGAGAATGAGAGCCAAAATACAACCTTGAGTATATCCAACCTGCATTTTGAAAACATCACAAACATCAGCCGATTTGTTGCATTGAACATGAATGAGGGAAGACCCGAGGAGCTCTTTGATGACACCCAGGACCTCGCACATGAATAGCCAAAGGTGACTGAAAAGACAAGAAAGGAAAGATCAAAGTGGATGTCTGCAAAGACTCTGAAACTGCTCTGAATTACAGAGTAGCTAAGATTCATAGAAAATGAAGCAAAGAGGTGAACAGAAAATTTCAAAGGGCAGTTTGAGAAGACAAAGTAAAGTATTACAATGAAATGTGCAAAGATCCAGAGTTAGAAAACCAAAAGGGGAGAACACATTCAACATATTCTAAACAGAAAGAGCTGAAGAAAAATTTCAAGCCTCAAGTTTCAATAATGAAAGATTTTATGTGCGAGATATTAAAGGTTGCAGGAAGCACCAAAACACGGTGGAAAGAAGACACGGTCACGGTGTTAAAAAGAACTAGTGGACACAGGAGGTAACATATGATCAAGTGGATTGAAGGAAGACGTCCCGATTGCAATGAAGACATTAGCCGAAAGCAAGGTTCCAGGAATCGATGGACTATCAATTGAAATGTTTCAGCAAACTGGCGAAGCTCTGGAAGTCCTTTCTGCTCTGTGCCTGTGCCAAGAACATTGGAAACCAGGCCAACTGACTGGAAGAGATCCATACCTGTACTCATGGCAAAGGAAGGCGCCCAACGGAATGTGCAACTTATGGAAAAATATCACTAATATCACACGCACATAACATTTTGCTGAAAATTATTCAACAGTGATTACAGAGGTACATTGACAGAGAGCTAGCAGCAAGCCAGGCTGGATTCAGAAGCGAACAGGGATATCATGACTGATGTTAGATGAATCTTGGCTGAAATCTGGTATTCAGAGAATGAATGACTGTATCTTGTATTCTCTTAAATCAGAGAATACCAGAAAGACGTTTAATTGTGTTATATTGACTATGTAAAGACATTCAACTGTGTGGATCTTAACAAATTATGGATCATCTTGAGAAGAATGAGAATTCATTGTACTTATGCAGAACTTGTTCCTGGATCAAGAGGCAGTTGTGTGACCAGAACAAAGGAACACTGCATGGTTTAAAATTAGGAAAGGTGTGCTAGAGGGTTGAATCCCCTTACCCGACTCACTCAATCTGATCCTGAGCAGGTAATCAGGGAGACTGCATTGTATGAAGAGAATGTGGCTTCAGGTTTGGAGGAAGACTTATTAACACTGCAATATGCAGATGGCACAAAGTTCCTTGCTCAAAGTGAGGAAGACTTGGAGCATTTGCTGATGAAGATCGAGGATGGCCATCGAGAATGGCAGTCTTCAGTATGAATTGCAACTCAGTGTAAAGAAAACCATAATATTCACAATATTCACAATTGGACCACTGGATAACAACATGAGGAATAGAGAACAGATTAAATTGTCAAGGATTTTGTCTTTCTTGGATGTGCACTCAGTGCGCATGGCAAGAGCATTCAAGAGATCAAAGGATGCATTGCATTGGGTACATATGCAGCAGAAGACCTCTTTAAAGGGTTGAAAGGCTAACTCATTACTTTGAGGACTAAGGCGTGCCTCTCCCAAACCATGGTATTTTCAATATATATGAACGTGAATATTGGATAAGGAAGATCAAAAGAGAACTAATGTATTTGGATTATGGTGCTGGTGAAGAATATTGAAAATACCCTGGGCTGTGAAAAGAAAAAACACATTTATCTTGTAAGAAGTATAGTTTGAATGTTCCTTAAAAGCAGAGATGGTAAGACTTCTCAGATTCTTTAGACATGTTATCAAGAGACACCAGTGCCCAGAATAGGACATGCTTGGTAAGTTAGAGGGGCTTAGAACAATAGGAAGATCCTCGGCTAGATGGCTTTGGCTTAACCATAAGAATTGTGAAGATGGTGCATGACCACGCAGTGTTTCATTCTCTTGTACAGAAG
The DNA here is from genome assembly GCF_050624435.1 of Tenrec ecaudatus. Lineage (NCBI taxonomy): Eukaryota > Metazoa > Chordata > Mammalia > Afrosoricida > Tenrecidae > Tenrec > Tenrec ecaudatus. The sequence goes on along the minus strand of NC_134531.1, from coordinate 108,306,362 downwards.
AAATTTCAATGGATCAATCGCTATGTATGAATCAGAACTGATCAGAAAAACCAATCCTGATGTCATGTTCTTCATCATATTGTCTAGTGTCTCTTATTATTTGCTCAGTCTACAAATTGAATAAGTATGGCGAGCATATATAACCCTAATTCACACTTTTCTTGATTTAAACTATCATTGCCTTGTTCTATTCATACAACTGCTTCTTGGTCTATGCTGTATTAGTTCAGGTTGACTACAGAACCAAATACAGTGAGACTCATGTGTGTATAAGAAAGAGCTTTATTCCACGAAGTAATTACCATATATACTCGAATATAAGCTGACACGAATATAAGCCGACCCGAGTATAAGCCGAAGTACCTAATTATTACGTGGGAAACCAGAAAAACTGATTGACTCGAGTATAAGCCTAGGGTGGAAAATGCAGAAGCTATTGGTGAGTTTTAATAATCAAAACAAATGAAAATAAAATTACTAAAAATTGAGACATCAGTGGGGTAATGTATTTAAATATTTATTTTAAATAAAAACATTAATTAAAGGACGTGTCATTTAACATTAGTAAACCAGCACAGTAGGTGGAAAATAGGTTCAACAAAAACAATAAGGTATCAACAATGATACCTTAAGAGTACTATTCCCTGAACTCAATCAGCAACCAAGCTAACATATAAAGAGTTAAAATCCTTCAAAACTGGATTCCTCATCTTTGTCTGTATCCCAATGCAGAGCTTCAGCTGGTGTGAGGTCATCATAGACACTGTCCTCACTGAGATCGCAGTCATGATCATCACTGCTGTCATTTTCATACAAAGTGCAGTCTTCACTGCCATCCACAGCATTACTAATACTACATTTCTGGAAGGCACATCGCACCATGTCTTCTGGAATGTCTTCCCATGCATCTCAAACCCACTTTGCTATTAACTCTATGCCCGGCTTCATGAGATTTTCTCCTTTTGTTAGTTGGGCTTGGCCGGATGACATCCATTCATGACACATCCTTTGCACACGGTCTTTAAAAGCCTTATTCAAATATACATCCAGAGGCTGCAGTACAGATGCAAGCCCACCTGGAATAAGGGCTAAAGTAACTTTACTAGATGTTGCCAATTTTTTATGTCACCCGATAGGTGGACTCTGAACATATCCCAAACAAGTAACGATGGTTTTTTCTTTAAGGCTGCTCCTGGTTGTCGGTTCCAAATTTCTTCCAGCCATTTTTTGGTTCCATCTTCATCCATCCAGCTTTTAACATGTGCACGCACATTAATTCTTGGTGGGAAATTGATCTTTTTAGCCAAGGTCTTTCTTTTAAAAATGACAGGCTGTACCTTAGTTCCGTTAGCCAAACATGATAGAACAACTGTAAAGTTTTTTTTTCATTTCCTGTGGTTTTGAGAAAAATGTTTTTTTTTATACTTAACTTGCCATAGTTCTGTTGCTTGGAAGATCAAAAGTCATGGCAGTTTCCTCCATATTCCCAATATCTGCCAGGTCATACTTATACATCCTTCTTTGTTTTATAATAAATGACTGGAATGACATAATTTTTCCTTCAAGGTATTGTTGCAATTTCTGGGAAATCTTTGTTCTTTGTCTCAAACATAGTAGGCCAAACTTATTCATGAAGCAGGTACACCATCCTGCTGAAGCAGCAAACTTTTCAATGCCTTGTGCTTTATATTTGTCATCCTTAGCCATTTGTAGAACATGTATGTGCATTCCCATGCATGTTACACAGTAACCAGTTTGACGACACTCCATAACCCATTTATGCAATTCACTCTCTAGAGCCCTGTAAAAAGACGTTAAACCATGACGAGCTTTTGGAATCTGTTCCAAGTCAGCCTTCATTTTTCACCACTCCCTCACTTGTTTTTTGTCAACACAGAATTCCCTACTTGTAATACTATTATTGCTCTCTTTTGCTCTTGACACAACCTTCATTTTGAAAACAGCCTCATATGACTGGCGTTTTTGTTTTGGTTCAAGAGCATTCATTTCTAATAGAACAAAAAATCATGACTTTGAAAAAGAACTTTCATAGTAATGTCTCCTCCCGCCCCCTCCCCCACCCGAACGTGTTAGCTGGGAGGAGTGGGGGTGAAGTCTGTGTGGTCGGGAGATGCAGGATGTGAGTTAACACAGAGACCAGAGGGAAGAGACAGAGTGCAGCCACAGACACATCCTTACCAGTTTAGCTGCCGGCGTAAGTGACTCACTTCTGGTGCTTCTGTGAATTGGAGGTGTTCACGTCATAGGACGGCTCTGATTGGTTAGATGTGAGTAAAAAAACATTCAACGCCCTGCTGTGTCAGTGGGCCTTTGAGTGAACAGTGGAGAAATGGCAATCACCCACAAGATAACAGGCGCTCATCCTGTTACCTTGGGGGTGGTGGTGGTGGTGGTGGTGGCAGCACGATGTTACACATCGCTGGGGTACAACTGACCCGTGTTTAAGCCAAACCCCAGTTTTTCAGCACATTTTTTGTGCTGAGAAACTCGGCTTATGCACGAGTATGTACGATATAGCACTCAAGTATCCCAGCCCAGTCCAACTCCAGGCCATTAGTCTAATTCTAGTCCACACATTCCTCTTTAGACTGATGCAGGCACATGCGATGATGAAGAATGCAGGAAGATTGCAAGGCCAATGCATATACTGTCTTGTGGAGCCAAGGTCAGTGGAAAAAATGGGAGGACACTGGTAACTCAGAGGGTAGCCACCTAGGTCCCAGCAGGCAGGCAGGCAGGCCAAGTGGCAGAGAGAGAGCCGTTCCCAATGTCTTATCCCATCAAAAAGTCATCAGGCTGGGACTTGATTGACAGATTTGACTCCACCTCTAGATAGGCGCGCTTCAGTAACATAAAATCATCTCACTACCATATATATACAGGTTCTGCATAAGCACAATTAAGTGTTCTTGGGTCCCATTCATCTCAAGGCTATTCAAACAGTCGCATGTATTTGCATTGTCAATAAATATAAGTAAACATCTTTCTGATATCCTCTGCTTTTAGCTAAAATTCATCTAACATCAGCAATGATATCCCTTGTTTCATGTCCCCATTTGAATGTGGCCTGAATTTCTGGCCTCACATAAACTGCTGTAATCATTGTTGAATGTTCTTCAGCATGCTTTTACTTCATTTGATATCAGTAATTTTAAAAATAATTGTGCATTCTGTAAGGCAGCCCCTCCCCTGTACCCCAACACACACTTTTTTTCTTTTGATGAGTATAGATGTGGATCTCTTCCTGTTAGTTGTCCAGGTAGCTGTCTTCCAAGTTCCTTGGCAGACATTATTGAGTGCTTCCAGAACTTCATCAGCGTGTTGAAACTTTTCACTTGGTATTCCATCAGTGCCTGGAGCCATACTTTTTGACTGATGTCTTTGTTGCAACTTGGCCTTCTTCATCCACAACCATTACTTCTTGATGATATGCTGCCTCCTGAAACAGCGGAGTGTCTATTAGTTCTTCTTGGTACAGTGACTTGTGTTCTTTCCATACTCTTTGGATGCTTATTGTATATTTATTTTGCCCATGAAAAATTTTAATATTGCAATTTGAGCCTAGAGTTTTTTTCTTCAGTGCTTTTCAAAGTAATAAGTCATTCAAAAGACAGGAAAGAAAAGATCAAAGTGGGTGTCAGAAGAGACTCTGAAAAGTTGTCTTTGTGGAGTAGTAGCTAAAAGAAATGGAAGAAATGATGACGCAAAGGAAGCGAGCAGAGAGTGTCACAGGGCAGTGTGACGACACAAACATTATAATAAAATGATTCAAGACCTAGAGCTCGAAAACATGTCTATCTAGATGTTTCAAACCCAAACCCAAGCCCATAAAGCCAATATATAATTGCCATCAAGGCAGGTCTGCCGAATGCTTGCAAACCTATGTGTGCCAGAAGAGAATGCCCTCGCCTGTGTGCCTAGGACTGACTCTTCAGAGTAGATTACACGATCTTTCTCTACTGCCTTCAACTCAAACCTTCCATATTTTGGCTATAAGTGGGCCATCTTACAGCATCATCCAGGTATATCAGACCAATCATGTTCAATTCCCAGTCTTGCTCCTAATCCTTGTTCTGCCCAGAGTTTTTCCTATTTACAGTTTTAAACCAGCCAAACAACACCCCATCCCCAGAACATTTAAAGCTCTATCTTGAATTGTCCAGAGGAATTACTTTTTAAACCAGTATAAAAGCAAACAGAGAGACAAACAAACAGAAAACCCCAGAACATTTAGAGCTCTATCTTGACAATATTGTCCAGAGTGATTCTTTTTAAACAGTTTTATTGGCATATAATCTACACATCATTTAATTCAGTAGTTAAATCATCTAAAGGTATTGTGCTATCATTGCCATGATCAATTTTAGACCTGTGTCTTCTTCCTTGTACTCCTTGTAATTAGCTTCCCGTCCCTCCCTTCCCCTACCGTGCCCCCAAGAAACCATTCACTCAATTATTGTCTCTCTCTGTTTACGCCTCCTAGATTTCATATACAGAAAAACATACAAAAAAACAAAACAAAACAAAAGAAATGAAGAAAAATAACAAACTCAAACAGAGAAAATCCTCAATCTAAAAGAAATAGAAAATATTAAAAACTAGAGCAAATTAAAATGAGTCAACATTTTAACCTCACTGCATCTGCAATGATCTACTTGTGTGGAGTAATTCATGACTCCCCTTTGCCCTCATGCACCACATCCTGGCTTTCACGAACCTTTTTAGTTCCATCTTCAAATTGTTTCCAAAATCATACCATTCTTCTACCTCCTTTGATTCCATCCAGGTCCAAACCATCTTATCTCGTGTCTGCTTTTTTGTAACCCCACGCACAGGGTTTTATTGCTCTCTCCCTTCTCCTTGTCAGTCCAGGCTCCAAGAGTAGTCAGAGTGAGCTTCTGAAATCACACCTCTCCTTACAGCCCTGTGACCCCACTTTACTTAGCCCAAAGTCCAATGAACAAAAAGAGATGCCTTCAAAGTACTGCAAAATCTGGGCTACTTTCTCCCTGTGATTTTCGGACCCTTTTCATTTCTCACGTTTTCTCCAGCATCCCTGTTTTTGTTTCCCTATTACTGACCTACTGCCTCAGGGCAGTTGCTTCCAGATATTGGTAAAACAGGCCCTCTCACCTGTAGGTCTCTGACCTCCTTAATGAAAATGGCAACCACTGGTTCTCCCTGAAGTCTTAGACTAAGAAATTTGATGGCGTTATTTTTAAGAGATGGGATTTCTCGAGTGCTTACCATGTCACAAGTATCCCTATTTAGTATGTTCTATTTAGTCAGTCTATTTTCTGCTTCCACTCCTTCAGTATATAATTTCATCAGGGCAGGATGATTTGCTGCTCAGCCCACTGCTATGTACTGAGTGTTAGAACAGTGCCTGCGACAAGGTAAGCCCTCTTCGACTACCTGCTGAATAGTGAGTGATCTAATCTTTATGAATTAGACATCATGTGTTTGGTACCTTTTTGTTCCTCTTTATGCAAACTTGGAGTTTCACTCACTTAATTTTTTTAATGGTAAAACATAGCAAGCATTAATGAACTAGATTGACTAAACTATGCCATGTGTCATCTTTTGTATTATTAAAGCTATTTTTTGTTTTTTTCTTTATGTTCTTTTTCTTATTTTCCTTTGCCATATTCTTTAAAAAAAAATCATTTTATTGGGGGCTCATACAATTCTTATCATAATCCATACATCCATCCATTGTGTCAAGCACATTTGTACATTTGTTGCCCTTATCATTCCCAAAATGTTTTCTTTCAACTTGAGCCCTTGATATGATGTCCTCATTTTCCCCTTTCCTCCCTGCTCCCCACTCACTCATGAGCCCTTGATAATTTATCAATTATTATTTTGTCACATCTTACACTGTCCGATGTCTCCCTTGACCCACTTTTCTGTTGTCCATCCCCCAGGGAGGAGGTTATGTGTAGATCCTTGTAATCGGTTCCCCTTTCCTACCCCACCTTCCCTCCACCCTCCAGGTATCGCCACTCTCACCACTGGTCCTAAGAAATCATCTGTCCTGGATTCCCTGTGTTTCCAGTTCCTATCTGTACCAATGTACATCCTCTGGTCTAGCCAGATTTGTATGGTAAAATTAGGAATCTGATAGTGGGGTGGAGGAAGCTTTAAGAACTAGAGGAAAGTTGTATATTTCATCTTTGCTATCCTGCACCCTGACTGGCTTGTCTCCTCCCACACCCTTTCTGTAAGGGGGTGTTCAGTTGCCTACAGATGGGCTTTGGGTCACCACTCTGCATTCACCCTCATTTACAATGATGTGAATTTTTGACTTTGCCATATTCTTATAGTTTCTTTTCTTTTAAAAAATCATTTTAATATTAGGGGCTCACACACCTCTTAGCACACTCATGTCATTTTATGAGAGAATTTCAATTCTTTTCAAAGCTGGTGTTAAATATCATATATTGATATTATATATACTGGCCCCTGCTGTTTGAAATATTTTGGTTGGGATCTCCTTCGAGGATATGGCATTACCTGTTTTCACCCATCCTTCTCCCTACTAGACAATGGAGGGAACCTCAGCAAAACAAAAATGATAGGCATCTTTTACGTTTCTACTTCTCTGGTGCCTACAATTATTTTCCTGTCATTCTTACTCGTGGCACTGCTGGTACTGCAAACCACAGAACCAAATACTAAAATTTCCTCCTACTTGAAATTCAGGCAATAGCTGCCTTCATGACCAACTCTTTTCTGGGTAACAATTGGAGGAACTATTGTATTACATGCATGGACTGTCCAATGAGCAAAAGGCCAGGTGTCACTCTGAGCGACAGCCTTCCAATTTGCAAAACTGTAACTGTGTTCATTCAATTGGGTGATTGTGTGGCTGTCTGTCACTTTTCTTCCAGAATGCCTCTTCTCAACTCCACAGACTTTGACTGCATTCTGGAGGTGAAGCGGGAAAGAGAGTGGTATAAGGCAGCACTTACAGTTGGAAGTATTTGTGAGCTGCGATCATTTCTACAGATATGTACTTTATTCCTGCTGCATTATGTGTATCTTTAGCTAGTAGTAATATAATTTCCCCATATCCTCAATTTTAATTGACAGAAACATCTTCAATAAAAAGGAAAGCAGACACACATGGTATGTAAGGGTAGGATTCATCTAGTTTCAAGATTTGAACCTAATTTTTCACTAACATTCCTATTTTAACTTAGTTGAGAGGTAAGAATGGGACATAATTTTGCTAACCTGATCATTATCTATCTTCTTTTCAGGGATAAAGATGGCAGTGCATCGCTGATTTGGCTGCCGTTGGTCTCATGCGATGTTACTGCATGCCAAGGCAGTCCAAATGACGAGCTTGAAAATGCTTAATTGTTCCAGATGATAGTTAGTGGGCTGGTGTTTTTCTTAGCAACGTTTTCCCCAGGATGGTTTTTCTCAAGTGTCTTGTGATAGTAAGCAGAAAAGTCTACACTGTCACTGACCCAGAGAATATGCAGATGTTACGGTTAGTTCAACAGTCTCTTAAGATTTTAAGTCTTACGATTCTTCAGTGTCAGATCTGGAAATAGGTAGAAAACACATCTTTCTTCATCACATAATTGGCTAGGCATTCAGGAAATTTGGGAGAAAGAACGGGCTTTCTACTTCTGTAAAGAGCTATAGTCTTGGCAACCCAGCGGGCAGTTCTGCCCCGTTCTGTTGGGTCTCTGTGAGTGGGAATTCATTCAATGGTAGGAAAGTTAGCTTTGGTTTCAGGCAATTGACCCTCTCCCAAATGCCGATAGCATCGAATGATAAAAACTTTGATAGCTTGACTGTGAATGGGGACGTGTGCTTTTCACTTCAAGCGTGTTTGCCCTTGTCCAAGATGAGAGAGCTCTGTGTTCACCAAGACTCATTCCTCGTCCTTCCTGGAAACAGAGATTGGCTTCTGTTTCTTTTCATGATATAATTTAACGTGTCTGCATTTTGGCCGGTAAAATTGGAGTGGAAGTGATGTGTGAGTTCAGAAGTGGACATGCTTTCCTTCTCTGCTGGATATAGAAGCTGCTAGAGGGTGGGCGCTCCACGGCATAAGGGACCCAGAGTTACTGAATGAAGATTACTTGTCTAGAAACACTTGCATTAGAATGCAACATTAAGGAGAAATACGATCTGGGTGGGTGGGTGTGTTAAGCCATTCGATTCTAGAATTTGTGGGGAAATTAGAGGTAGCATCGCTACACTAATTAGCCTTTCATCTACAGGCAATTTGAGTAGGAAGGGGAAGATTTTAGGAGAGTAGGACCAGTTGGACTGCTTTTACAGAAACTTAATGATGGCTAATTTTAGAGTTGAGTCCATGAAGAACGGAAAGAATTAAAAAAATTATTATTATATTCCCCAGAGAGGATAAATGGAGAAAAACAGGCAAAGGTATAAGTTCAACATTTTAAGCTGCGGAATTAGAATAGCACCTATCTCTAAGAAAAATGGCAAAGTGGGAGCGAACAGCTGGTGGGGGAATAAGACAAATGTGCTTATGAAATGAGCACAGGCAATGTTGTCTGGCATATGAGGAAGATGGGGAGTTGCAAATGCAGGATGGGAAACTGGTGAGTGGTCAGGCTGTAGCTTTCAGGTTGTGAGTCCGTGAAGAATGAGCACTCCTGTCGACCAGGTAGGTGGGGATATGGGCTGCAAACCGCAAGCTAGCCTGTCGACACAGCAGCTGTTTCTCGGGCAAAAGATGGGCTGTCTGTTCCTGTACAGATTTACAGTGTCAGAAACCACATGGTGGGAGTTGACTCTTTGCTACAGGGTCACGATGAGTTGGGACAGACTCAATAAAGTGGGATGGGCAAAGCATTGAATGATGCAGGAAACATCTCAAGAACATGGAAGGAATACACGGATTCACTGGCTGCAGTAGTACATCCACAAGAACCTGCTGGAAACTAGACACTCAAGCCAAACTCAGAATAGCACATGGAACATGGACTATCATTGATGACAGCATATATATTTTGATGGAAAACAGAGAATATCAGAAAGATATTAATCTGTATTTTATCGCTTATGTTAAGGGCTTTAACTGTCTGGATTATAACAAATTATGGATAACTAATGAAGAATCCCAGAACACTGAATTAGGCTCATGCAGAACTTGTACTGACAGGAGGGCTATAAAAAGGTTGTGGGAAAAACTGAAATGAATAGGTAAAGAAAATTTTCCATGAACGTTTTTCGAAACCTTCTCACAGACCAAGAGGCAGCCAGTGGCATAGAATCAGGGAATACAACATGGTGTAAAACCAGGCAAGGTGTGGATCAGGAATGCATCCTTAGCCACAGTTATTCAGTGTGTCTATGGAGTAAGTGAGCCATGAACGTGGACTCTATGGAGAATACATCGTCCAGATCAGGGGAAGACTAAAGCCTGTGGTGTCCAGATGATACAACATCGCCTGCTGTAAGAGAAAAACACTTCACGCCTTTTCTGATGGCGATCAAAGACTATAGCTTTAATATGGATTAATTTCAACATGAAGAAAACAAAAACTCACAACGTGAGCAATAAGAAACATTATGAAAAAGGAGTAAATATTGAAATTATTACATATTTCATTTTACTTGGAAACACAACCAGGGATCATGGAAGTAGTAGTGAAAAATCAGAGTGCACTTGGCTGAAGCCATGGCATTTTTAATGGACTTACATGTATTAGAAAGCTGGACAAAGAATAAGGAAGGACTATGGAGTTTGTAAAGAAAATTAACTATACTGTGATCTACCAAGCAAACGAAAAAAATCTGTTTTGGGAGAAGTATACCCAAATAATCCTTAGAAGCAAGAATGACCAAATTTCATGTCAGGTACTTTGGAATGTGAGAGAATGGGGTGAGGCCACATCTGACCTCCTCAAACTTCAGTAGGGAGGAGAATCCAATTCCCCACCATCTCAAGGTTCTTTGCTACAAGGCAGAGGTCAGACATGTCTCCACCCTCCCTCCTGCATTGCCCTACTCGGACCCTCACTGTTCCTCCTACAGCTGCCTCCTTCTATGCTGGGTTCCGTAATTCATTGCAATGGCCACGAAAAACCTCACAGACAGCACTCACAACTATGGGGGTTTATTAGGGACGTTACCAGGTTTAGCTCAATTCAGCATTAGAGAACATTAGGGACATAGTCTTTGCATTACTACTTCTAAGCCCGCAGCCAAAGGTCTGGTCCCCAGTCTGTCAGTCTTTGTGTCCTGTGGCCTCTGGTTCCATGGGCCAGAAAGTCTGCTTGGCTACTTCGGCCTCACTCTGCCTGTAAATCACAGTTCTTCTGCTCAGGTGCCTCTGGACTCAGTGACGTGGCTTCTGCTGCCGCCTTCATGTAGGCAGGGATCTCAAATATGTTTACTTCACTGGTGGCTTGTAATTCTTCATGGCCCCAGGAATTATCTCTCTGTTCTTGCTTCTAAGATGGCTCTTATAGATGGAGGAATGTTGGAACTGATCAATTCTCAAATTATAGTTTTCTACATCTTATTTGCAAGATTCTACCCAATCATTTAATGGTGTAAACCAGGGATGGAAAATGTCCAGGCCACGGGCCATATAATGTTCTAGAAATCATTACACCAGCTAATATCACATGCCTCTCCACAGAGAAACAGTTCCAACTATTCCAACAGGGGTGAGTTAATTAAATGCTTGAGCTGCATGGCTCTCGAATGATGTCACAAATATCCAAATCACAGTTGGCAGAAACAGTACCCATCCCTGGAGTCTAGACAAACGTATAGAAGAACTCTGAGTAATTAATGTGACTTCACTGCTGCGCGCTATGAGCAGGGATCGGTGCCGAGAGCAGTGGTTCTCAACCTTCCTCAGGCCGCGATCCTTTCATGCCTTGCCTCATGTGGTGGTGACCTGCTAACCATAAAACTGAGTTTAGTTGCTACTTCATAACTGCAATTTTGCTACTGTTATGAATTGGGCGACCCTTGTGAAAGGGTTGTTCAACCCCCCCCCCCCACCAACGCGCAAGGGGTCATGACCCACCGGTTGAGAACCACTGGCCTAGAGAATGCCACCATGTTTGGTGAAGTGGAGCATAAGCTGCAAAGAGGAAGACCTTTACCAAGCTGGATGGCTCAGGCATAGGAGTGGTTGTGAAAATGGCGCAGGACTGGGCCGTATTTTGTTCGGGTCTACAGAGGGGTGCTTTGAGGGTGAACAGGTTCTAGGGCATGTAGCAACAGCAACAACATACATGGCGTTATGCAATGTACCCTCCTTGTTACACACCACCCACAGTGTCAGCCACCTGGCTTACATAGGTCCAGCTTCATTGGCTTCCCTGAGTTTAACACACCCGACATACCTGCCACAGAGCCTTTGCACGTGCTTTAGTATCTGTTGGTATGCTGCCTCTCAGATATCTTTGACTTTTGTTTTAAGTCTTCACTCAAATTGAATTTTCTAAGATGTCATCCCAGATTCCTCTATTTAATATGAAAGCATGTCTTTTTTATTCCTTTGGTTAATTTGTTCTTAGTGCTTTTCATTGTTTTTACTTATTTACCTTGCTGATTATCTGTTTTCACAATTAGAACATCAACTTTATGTATTTCTTTTTCTACTGTATCAAAGGGAGTTTAGATCATGATATTGATCAATATATATTGAATAAATAATACCCTCTACTGCCATTGAGTTGATTCCAACTCATAGTGACCCTATAAAGTAGAGTAGAAATGACCGTTAGAGTTTCAGAGTCTACACATCTTTATAGGAGCTGACAGCCTCATCTTCCCACCCTGGAGTTGCTGGTGGGTTTGAAAGGCTCTCCTTGTGTGTAGCTGCCCAACACTCCATCTACTGCACCAGCAGAGCTCACTGAATAAATGATGGTCTGAGGTGAATGTAATTCATAAGGAAAATGTTAAAATTGGGTAAATTATCTTATAAGAATGTAAAATATCAAGAGATGCCCTTCTTCTCCATAATACTCATTAACATCTCTACATAATCCTTTAAATAATATTAAGAATACATTACCTAATTAGTGTATATAATTGTATATATAAGTGGTTTATATAATTGTTGTTTCTTTTAAAATGTTGATGCTGGGTTTACAAGGAGACAGTAAAATGAATTGGTTGTTGGCTATTTTTTGACTATCACGTGACAACACCCATCATCTCTCTTCCAAAGTGACTGTACAATTTATCAATATATGACAGTGAACTATAATTCTAGGGAGTTCAAAAGCAGTTTGTGGAAAAATTCAATTATTGTTATTCATATTTCCAGAACTTTTTAAGTCTCTTTGATAAAAGATAGTAGACGATCGCACTGGGGGAGCAGGACACTAAGCCACCCAAGGGGCGGGTATTGTTTATGTCTCCAGAGAAATGGGAGTGTGCATGCAAACCCCACCAGGCCTTTTCAATCCTTGAGGACAATGTAACCACATGGAGCAAATCATGAACAGCGCAGTCTACAGGGCTGCCCCAGTCAGAGCCAAATGGCCCCCTCCCTAGAAGAATGAGCTACGGAGGACACCACTAACCTACAGTTTGGAGAGAGGGGCCTGCCCGCTAAACGCCACGGAAACAAACCAAGAAGTAAAAAGAGAGTGAGGGTCTAGACCGCATGTTGGCACACCAAGCCCTGAGGATGACGATGTGCCTGCACGGAGCTGCTAAGGCACAGAGAGGACTGGAGGGCTGACAACAGCTTGAGACATGATGTCCTTTCACTGGAGCATAGTTCAACAGAAGACAATACTGGGGACACATGGTGGGGAGTGAGTCTGGTCTGAACAAAGGGGTCTGTGGGGACAAAGGGGTGAACCAAGAAAGGAACATATCAGCAAAGAAAGCAAAGCCAACCCACAAAGTCCCTCAGGAAGCCCCCCACCCCAATAGACGTCAGGTTAGGAGGGGAAGTTCCTGGTATCCCCCAGGACCAGAGGAGAGATAGGCATAAAGGTCAGCAGACACACCTAGAATTATGTATGTTTTTTCATTTTTTTTTTGCTGGAGTTTTTCCGCTTTCTTTTTATTCAATCTTTTGTTTTCTTGTCTCCATTATTGTTGGTTTGCCTACCAATATAAAATAAGCGTGGGGCCAATAAAAGTATTTTTTAAAAACATGTGTATCTTTAATAGATTATTATAATGATTAGCTGTCACCACTTTAAATAAAGAAACTTAGTTACATTTCAAACAAGCGATTAATATAAAATAAAATTCACATTAAAAAATAAGCATGGGAAGCAAGCCCGAGGAGAAAGCAATGGGAGCGACGGTTCTGGAGGGAGTTGATGGGAGGAGTAGGCGGGGGAAGGGAGCGGTGAGCAACCAACAGCATATACAGAGGAACAGCTAGGGAATGAAAACTCAACGAGGAGGGCCTAGAGATCCTGGGGCGATTGGAGCAACAGTCTGCAATCTGACCTGCTGGCCTTGGGTTTCCCTGCCTCTTCAATCAGAAGCTGAAGGAGAGCTGCTGACCGTGGTTTATCTACCTCTGCAGCTTGATGTCAACCTGTGGCATTCCCACTGATCTTGAGTTCATCAGATCTCGAAGCCAACGGGAGTCAGGGTTAGTATCTGAGCCATGGAACTTGGATTGGACACGCTCAGTTATAAATTTCTCCCTCCCTCTCCCTCTCGCTAGATGCCACTTGTTTTGTTTTTCTAGAGAGCCAGATTAATAGAGTGAGGCAATGGCCAGGAAACATTTAGCCACAGAAGCCCATTGTTGGAGGGGCCTGGAATGTAACAGCGAGGAGCCAGCAGATGAGCAGACGACTATATATAGTTTCGGGCAAATATATGTGCTCGCAGTTAAGATACAACATAAAACGGAATATATGGAAATGTAAGCTTTTATATTTGAAATTATTCAGGATGATGGCTGAATTCCCTAAATCTGCACAGAAATTTTGAACCTAAAATCTAGGACAGATGTTAGGGTTAGAAATCTAGGACACGTGTTGTATTATTTATTTTTCTATAGGTACTAGATGAAGCTAAGTGTGCTAGCTCCGGAAGTACAGAGCATGAAGAGAGTACAAACAAAACACACCTGTACTAAAGGGGGGCAGAGCAAGAGAAGGCTGCAGACAGACCTGGAGACTCAAGAAGCGGAAGTTTTAAAAAAGGAAACTTTGAACTCTGCTTGATGTCTCATAGCATCAAACGGAATGACAGAAAATATTGTTAATAAAACTACTACAAACGACCTCTTTAATTGACAATATAGATCTAATATATTTAAATGGTGTTATTACTCTTTATGGTATGAGGTACCTTCTTACCTACAAATATGGATTCAAGAATCAGAAGAGATAGGCACCAAGTATAAAATTTCTAAGGTGGTCTTTCTATTGTGTCAGCAAACATATTACTTGGTTTTTATTAGTTCCCCAAAGATGAAAATACATAGTATGAATATGGTGAGGAGAAGAACATCAGAGCTAAACTTAGGAACACCCAATTTGTGGACGGCTATGGGGGATCGTGAGAGCCCACAACCCATCAGCAGAGGATCTCCTCAGACGGATTCCCTGGCAGACCTTCCATAGCCACAGGCAAGAGTTTCAAACAGCCTTACTAATTAGGCAGAGACCATTGAAATCTTGCTTATGCAGACTTGAACTTGATACTCGACCAGTTGACTACCCGATAGAGAAGACATGAATTTGTTCTGGGTGCAAGTATCTCCCACTGGTTCCATGACAGAAATTCCTTCCCTGGCTTGTTGAATGTTGACGGGTTTTTTTTTTCCTTCTCCCTCTTTATTTGTGTTTTTGGTTTTTTGCTTTGATTTTATCCTCACCACGTTGGTGTGAGTTTGTTTTTGATTGTTTTCTGTTGGGTCTCCCAGCCGTGAAGCACAGGAGGGGTGGATGATTAATGATAATAACCAATGCAAGGGGATATAGGAAATACCGGAAGAGTGATGGGGAGGGACAAGGGATTTGGGGAGTAAATGACGAAGGTGGAGGGGTAGAGCGAGCACTAGCACAGATTGTGACGGCACAGCTCATTTTCAAGGTGATGTGACCACGGGGCAAGAGGGAGACGTGCTCTAAAGTTGACGTGGTGATTGTACGATTCTCTGTGATAAGACTGACCTATTGAATTACATCATATGTAAACTATGTGCCAATAAAGCTGCTGGAAAAAAAAAACCAAAACTATGGCTGCTGTTTTTTTCAGTCCAAGATTGGATGCAGGCCACACGTTTTCTGCATTTTCAAAATCTGCCCTCTAAGACGGTAAGGAGGGCACAGCATGGATCCTATTTTATAATAGCCATTCTTTCGGCGCCTGCCCACCCCCCAGGTCACTTGGCATTTGCCTTTTCCTTTCCTAATATTTCCTGTAGACTTTCTCTGTGGTTTCCAAAATCTCACCAGCAGAATTTTGTTGTAGCCGGCATTCATCTTGTGTGCTAAGGCATTTTTAAAATATCAAATCACAGAGCCCAATAAAACACCGTTAAGGACATTTTGCGTCCATCGCTTAATGAATAAAGGACGGCACTGGAGGGAACGCGGACGATTGGCACTCAGGAAGTTATGGACAGCAGCAGGGCACCGTGATTACTGGCTGGAAGCAATGTGGATGCGTTGGTCTATGTCTAATCCTTGTGTGGCTTTCTGTGTGACACACTGTAATGAAAACATCACCGCAAATTATAAGAGTTGTCAAAATAGGCTACCAGCATTTTTTTTGCTGTAGACTTTACTAACCATAAATGTAGACTGCTTTGTGCCATTCATCTAGGCCACGCTTTCTCAATGGATAAATGTGGGACCGGAGCAATTAACATGTGAGAGGGAAATGAGACCTTTGAAGTCAGTGGGTTGAGGATCTTGAGGTTCGCTCTTCTAGAAATTGGAACACAAAAATAGGTTGAAAGTCACGTTTCACTAATGGGGCTAAAAATCATGTTTGCTTTTTAAAGTTAGGTGTCAATTATAAGATTAAAGTTAATCATATTTTTACACTCATCATTGCTTAAGAGATTTTAGGTCTATGATGGATCAGTTAAATACACACGCTTACCTTTTTATATAAAATTGTCTAAGCCTCTAGGTTTTTGGAGGAAATTTTAGAAACAATTTATGTCATGTAATATTGCTTAACGTTCTTGAGAACTTCAAGGATCTTAATAAGCTTATTATCAAAATCTCACAATTACAGTGATAATAGGCAAAGTGCTAAGTACTTTTCAATAATTTTAACATTAGGTTACTCCTTGGGCTGTTAATAGCAAGATCAGTAGTTCAAAACCACTAGCCACTCTGCAGAAGAAAGATGAGGCTCTCTACTTCCATAAAGATTTATAGTCTCAGTAACCCACAGGACAGTTCTATTCTGTCTGATAAAGTCACCATGGAGTTGGAATTAAAGAGATGGCAATGCGTTTAGATTAAAAAAAGGCAAAAACAGATTTAGAGATAGGTTTTCCAAGCTTCCATTTTCACAGATAAGATATCAGGTATAGACACACACAATGAACAAAGAGTAAAGTCATTGATTCAAACCCAGGGATCTGGCTCCAGTCTGTGCTTTTAGCAGTTTACTGAGACTTTGCCCAGTTCGACATGCATTCTGTCATGCTATCATAACTTTTAACTTTTTAGAATTCCATATCACTGTGAAGCAGGGAAGAAAAGACAAGAGTCATAGTGTGAAGATAAGTGACAATTAAAGGGTTCCTTAAAAATGAAACCATTTTTCAATAGAGTCTCCTCAATTCTGTTTCAAACTTGTGATATGATATGCAGAGTCTCTGGGTGCTATCATATGGACAAGTAACCCCAAATTAATCATTCAAACCCACCAGAGACACTTGGGAAGTCCTGGCGATCTGCTTCTGAAAGATCATGCACATCCTTGAAAGCCCTCCAGCGCAGTTCTGCTCCTGGGCTCGCAGGGACACAGTGCGTTGTAAACCCCTGACGGTAATTTTCAAGAAGAAATCCAATAACTGACTTGGTGCTTTTGGGCAACACAGGAATTTTTTCCTAGGAACAAAAATTGGAAACATTCTAATATTGTACATATGTGAGCCCACTACTTGTCTGTCAGTTTGTCCTGTCGAGGCGATGTGTGTGGTGCAGCGATGTTGAAGGCTACGTCCCTGGTATTTCAGACATCAGCAGAACTTCCAGACTCAGAAGAAGGAATAGACTGTCCACTTCAGAGGACTTAGTACTGAAGACCCTATGGACAGCGCGGAAACATTGTCAGTCCCTGAAAGGCAGAACCTGGTCAGAGACAGCGCCAGAGCTGAGCTCCTCCGCGCTGCATGCGCTCAAAGTGCACCAGAGGAGGAACTGCCTTCTCAACGGGGAGTCGCCCATGAGGACACAGACGAGTAAAGCCACTGGGACGGAGGTCCTTGAGACCTGCCTGCTGATGAGACACAACTCAAAACGAGAAGAAAGAGTTGTGCGTATCAATAAATAACCAGAACTTGGAATGCCTGAAGTATGAATCTGGAAAAAGTGGAAGTCATCCAATAAAATGGAATATGTAAAGATCAATACTCCAGGCACCATTGTTGTTGGGTGCTACCAAGTAGGTTCCCACCCATGGCAACCAGATCCACGACAGAAGAAAGCTCTGGCCGGTCCTGCGCCATCCTCACAATGCTTCCTATGCTTGAGCCCATGGTGGCAGCCCCGGTGTCAGTCCATCATGTTGAAAGCCTTCCTCTCTTTTACTGCCTCTCTACTTTGCCAAGCAAGATGTCCCCCGGGTATTGGTCTCTCCTGGCAACAAGACCAAAGTATGTGAAGTGAAGTGACACCATTTTTGCCCCCTAAGGAGCACTCTGGCCTTCCTTCTTCCAAGACAGTTTTTTCTGTCCTTTTAGCGGTCTGTGGCACTTTGAGTATTCTTTGCCAACCCTACAATTCCAATGTATCCAGTATTCTTTGACCTTCCTATTCAATGTCCAACTTTAACATACATACGAGACAACTGAAAGTACCGTAGCTTGAGTGAGACTCTTTTTAGTCCTTAAAGTAGCTCCCATCCTTTTCAACACTTCATAGGTCAGATGCAGAGATTTATCCAATGCAACGCATCTTCTGATCTCTTCACTGCCTGCTCCCATGGGCATTAATTGTGGGTTCATGTAAGACAAAATTCTTGACAACTTCATCTTTTCTTCATTTATCATGGTGTTTCCTACTAGTCTAGGTGTGAAGATTTTGATCTTCTCTACTTTAAGTTATAATTCACACTGACGGCTGCAATCCATTATCTTCATCAGCAAGTTCCTCAACAAGCCCTCAGTTTCTGCAAGCAAGGCTGTGCCATCTGCACGTAACTGGTTGTTAATATGCCTCCCTCCATTCCTGATGCCTCATTCTTCTTCATGTAATCCAGCTTCTCTGATGATTTGCTTAGCATAATGATAAAATATAGTGAGAGGATACAACCCTGAAGCACACGTTTTTGGATAGACAATACAGTAGCCTCTTTTTCTGTTTGCACAACTGCTGTTTCAGCCATGCACAAGTTCTGCGCAAGCACAATGAAGTATTCTGGAACTCTCATTCTTTGCAAAGCTACAGGAATGAAGATTTTGAGATAGCTTAGGTCATTAGGATAGATGGACCCTTCCAAGGAGAATATTGGGAAAGTGTTGTGCCATGAGCAGTGCGTTAGTCCGAGTTGACTAGAGAAACCAATCCAGAGACACTCATATGTGTATAAGAAAGCGCTTTCTATCAAAGAGTATTTGTATCTTAAGAAAACACCCCAGCTCAGTCCAGATCAAGTCCATAAATCCGATATTAACCCATAGGTCCAATACCAGTCTTTAAATGACTTTTCAGACTCAAGCAACACATGCAATGGCACCAAAGACTGGAAGATCACAGGCCAGTGGGCAGAAAGTCTTGTGGATCCAGTGGCGGTCGTAGCATCTCAGCACTGGCATGGATGTCCACATGGCTTTTCCAGGCTCTGGGGCTCTGGCTCCATCAGCATAGCTCTATGTGGCTTGTCAGCAGGAAGGCTACGCAGAGTGAGAGTGTGTGTCCCACCTCCAGGGAGGAAGAGAGGAGTTCCCAGAAACCTCTGGAGAAGGCCATCCCCACACAGAGGCATCTTTGGTTATGACCTGATTGATAGGCTAGATTTCACCCCTTTGCTCAATTTGACAGGAAATTATGTAATTGCCACAGACCACCCCTTGTCACCTGGACACTTTTGCACAACTCTTTAGCCAAATAAAATTCTATCTGTACTTAACAGCATAAAACTAAAATGTATACAATTCAATTTGTGTCAACCACATTTAAATATAATATTCTATAAGTGAGCAAAACAACAATATTCTATGCCTAACAATTGCAGTTAAGTGAATGCCTACACCTTAATCCCATAATCCTCAGAATATATTCCTCCGCCTATGAAAGTTTGTAAGCCAGCCACCTCATGCCTTTATCCCCCCAATTTTGGGTATCCACTTTCTAT
Organism: Tenrec ecaudatus; assembly: GCF_050624435.1. Lineage (NCBI taxonomy): Eukaryota > Metazoa > Chordata > Mammalia > Afrosoricida > Tenrecidae > Tenrec > Tenrec ecaudatus. The sequence continues at coordinate 108,286,850 of NC_134531.1, read as the reverse complement.
ACTGCCACTTGCACCAACTCAGTGATCTGAAGAGACAAACATGTTCTTTGATGCGAAGAATCTTCATTCTAGTCGGAATCTTGTGAGTCTGCATCCATCAGAAAAGTCAAATTAGCACAGCCATCCATAAAGTCAGCAGCAATATGCACCATTTCACAAGCTCAAAAATCTCAGGATCTGGTTGACTCAATGTGGGCTGCCTCATTTAGCCTCATCAGGGTGCCCATCCGTCGCTTCGCCTTTGATACAAAATATGGCTTTAGGCCTCTGACTGCATCTAGCCAGGGCATTATGACAGCCATTTTGACCTTCTGTTAGCCATTTTCACTAAGCAGCATGGTCTCTGAGGAAGTCATGGGGCAATTTGTACCCTTGAGCTCCAACTATACATTACCAACATTCATTTTCATCATTTCAAACAGGAATAACCAAATACAACAACCAAAGAAAATTATCAAAACTTTAACTTCCCATATTCTTTCAAGAAAACAACCCAATAAACTGCATTACCATACCCGACCTCCAGCTAGTCAAGATGAAAAAGTACCATGAGGCAGAGGTCAAACAAGCATCCTATCTCCAGCTTTATGATTTGTTTCTCTAGTACCCCACTCCCGGTACCATTCTGTGTAGCAGAGAAGGTGTAAGTCCTGCCTCTAGGGAAGAAAACAGGAATTTCCAAAATCCTTGGGAGAAGGCGATGCCCACACAGAAACATCTTTTATTATGGCCTGATTGACAGGTTAGACTCCACCCCTTTGCTCAAGTTGACAGGCGATTATGTAACTGCCACAACCAGTAAGGAAATGATACTGGTAAAATGGTTTTGATGCATAAGAGTTTTTAAAAATTCAGGATGATTACTTTACTTTAAATGGTTCCCTCAGGTCTGTAAGCCAGCTGAGCCCACCCTTTATATTTTAAAATAAAGTTTTATTTCTAAATAAAAACAAATAAATAAAAATAAATGGTTCCCTCTGTCCTTTTTCTGAAAACCTAAAAGATCAAGTCAATTAAATACATACTTCCTGCATGTTTAATCTAGCACCAGGTAAAGGAAACTAAAGATAACGGAGTCCCAGACCCAGCTTTCAAGGAAGGCCAATTTAGGAGGGAACAGCCCAAATGGCTGTGGTGTTAAGATGAGGTAGAATGTGGGAAGTGCCATAGAAACATAAGAAAACTTCATGGGGCTCAAGGAAAAGTGAGAGAAAATCTGGTTGAGGGCGAACCAGGAAGATTTGTAAGGAAATATTCTGTAGGATGGACACACTTTTACTAGGGAAGAAAAGAATATAGAGTTAGAGTTGGGAGAATTTCACCCAAGTCACTTTCATTCTACACATTGAGAAAAAGAAAGGTAGGGGATGTATGTCTTATATTTAACTTAATTTCTTAAATCTACAACTATTTTTATACTTTTAATGGCTAACCGCAAAGAAGAGAAACATGAAGAATACTAAAATTAAATCCAAAAACTTTATATTAATGGGACTTTCCTTCCCAAGAAGTTAAAAAAGCTGGGCGATAAAGATAATGTGAATGATTACAATCTCCTTTGCGGTGTGTGGAAATGAAAAAAATCGAGTGCCTAAGTAATTGGCTTTTCAAGAAAAAGACACTGGCAAGTTAAAAATAGAGTTAGTTCCATCTTTGGGATTTCTTCTCTACTTCTTAGTACAAAGTGACAGATTATAAAAACTTAATTCTGAATAGAAAAATGATTATTAATGCAACAAGTGCAAAACGTTTTAGAATATAGTTGAAAGCAACAACTTTATATAACAATTTCTAATTAAATGCAGTTCAATTTACCAAGGACCTCTGCTTTTTGCAAACATCCAAGAGCTATTTTCCACCTGATAAAAATCTCTCAGCTCATCATGCTATAATGTCTGAGATTCATTAGAACATACCCGAACCATTGCCCTTATCAAATGAATGAAAGTACCAGAAGGCTGCTATGCTGAACAAAACCTATATAACAAACATATGCGGCCACTCCCCAGGGAGCTATTAAGTTGTGGTAACAGACTATGAACCCAATCCTTAGCTAACAGTCAGCGATCCTCCGCTTTCTCTCTTAAGATACAATTCGTAGGAATTTTTAACCCCAGTGCTTCAGTTGTTAGCATTTAATTGTGTTTTAGGTAACATCAGCGCCATGGCAGTTCAAGAGGAAAGAAATAAGGGGATGAAGGGAGGGTCAGTGGTGACGAAGTTTCAATGTCAGAATGCCCATATAGTTATAATGCAATAGTGTCAGGCTGATTTTGTGAAACATGAAGCTCTTTGGTGGCCCCAACCTTGAATGTCTGATTTAAAGTCCTTCTAATCTGCCTTCTGTTGATTTGATAATAGGGGTTTTATCTAAACTGAGAAAGAACTGATGCATTTATGTTCACTGAATTATTGAAAAGTCCTGTGTTTTAATGATTCAAATAGTTTATTTTATGAGTTAAAAAATATGGTTGAAATACAATTTTGGAGTAATGCAATAACAGTATATAAATGATAAGGAGTTCTTACTCCAGATTTATAAAAATAAAGGGACAACCTCTTCTTGTGTATTCTTCACACAGCTGAAACGGTTTCCAAATTATACTAATATGTTTAATTTTGTGTGATAGAGTGGACAGAACCAAAGGTCATTCTCTTTCCAGTTAGTTGCAAAACGGGGTATTTCAATTTCCAGAGGAAAAGGAAAAGGAAAAAAAAATCAAGCCCCATGCTATGAAGATGGTTTTGATTGACAGCAGTCCCACACAGGGTTTCAAAGCTGTGCATCTTTACCGGAGCAGATGATCCATCCTTCCCCGGTAGAGCAGCTGATGGGTTTCATTGGCTGATACCATTTATTACGTCATTCGGTAACTGGCACATTGCATTACTACTTAACTACCAAACCACTGAGAACCATGGCCCAGACAAGTTAATGTGCCACTCTTGCCCCACACTGTGGTGCTCGTTACTGACAGATGATGTTGTTAATGCACATGTCAGTTGGATAGATTTTCTTTACTGTTGCCATACAGGTGAACGGGTTGGATATGGAGAGATAAGCGGATAAGCAAGGAGTTGGTATTTATTGGCTTGTGAGACCTGGTTTGTGGATGAGTTTTCTTTATTGATAGTACTTGTTCTCCGGCATGTATGCTTTCAGAATAAGCACAACATTCCCTCAGAACCCACAGCTGTTGATTCCCTCCTGACTCCTGGTGACCTTGTAGGACGGACTAGAACTGTTCTAACAGTTCCTGAAGCTAGAAATATTTACAGAAGCAGACTGCCAGGTCTAACTCCACAGAGCAGATGGTGGGTTCAAATTGCCCAGCTTCTGGTTGGCAGTCAATTGCTTCGATGCTTTTCTGCCAGGGTACATTGGAACACATCAGTGTAGGCCTGCAATAGATAATCACTCGAAAATTTCATTTCCCAATCATTTGATTTCATGGGCTAGTATTTTCTAGGAAAGACTTTATGTTAAAGCCAAAGCTCATTTCAGTACTATATAAAGACTCCTTTTGTGATTGCTAAATATTTTTGTGATTTATTGGTTCCATTTCTGTTTATTAAAATCACACTTCCAAAGTATCTTGAGTGTGTCCCTCCCCCTTCTAATCTAGATGGCCCGAACTAACGATATTTCTGAGAACCAAGAAGAAATATTTCAATTTTTAAATCAGCGCACTGTTCTATGCTAGAAATTTCATTTGAAAGATGTTGAAACTATCAGGCAGGTTCAAACCTTATTTGTGTCAAATTGAACAGGTGGCATTTAAAACTTTCAGCTCTTCGATAGTTTTCAAAGAAAGTAAAAAAAACCCTCTCCTTTTACGATTTAATATCTAATTAAACCTATTTTATAAGAGTTAACTTAACTTTATTATTAGCTTTTCAAGAACAATATGAACAAAGCATTTTTTTATGATTTGTGTCTGGAAAGCAACTGTCAGCTGTCAATTTTATCGCAATGGAGCTATCTTCATGGGTGGAATCCAACATTAGCAACTCCTCCCTCCTCTCCTGGCTATACGTACATTCTGACACCATAACTTGATTTGTTCATTTAACAACGAACTGTTTGCAGAGAGCCTACCTACAACCGGGCATTGTTCTAGGCTCTCATGCAAACGAAGCCAATCCAAATTCCTTCACTCGGTTACAAAGTATTTTTCTATTAAACACATTTACAAGAGTGAATCATTCATTCAGGTACAAAGTATTGGACAATGTACTATTGTAGCAAGCAGCACATGAACGTTTCCTTCAGTTCTTCAGGGTAAACAATTTTTAGAGTTTGGAGCATTGTCATCTCCACATTTCTCTGCAGGTTCTAATGATTTATAAAAACATATAAAACATATTTTCATAAACTATCACAAAGGAACATTTTATTAAAAGTACTGTTCAGTGATTTGTTTTTAATTTTCAAAATAAATAAAACAGATATCTACATATTGCACTATTCATACTTCCTTAAAAGTAGTTTTTCTTACTGGATATTCATTTATTTAATTAATTTTTAAAATTATTTACAATAAGTATGGCACACATAGTTATATAGTACATATAATCAGATACTCTTAAAATATTCATGTTAGGGTGAATCCTAAAGAATCTTTGCATTGCAATTACTAGGTCAGAGAACAGAGATATTTAAGTTTTGACAGGTGTAGAGTTATATGTGCTGCATAAAAAAATTACTGCAAATTTCGTGATTGAAGCAACACATATGTATCTTTTCTGTTTCCAGTGGCCAGGCATTGGGGCACAGTGGAATTGAACTATCTGATTTGAAATTCCCATGAACTTCATATTTCTGGAGCCATAGTGGTTGGATGAAACTCTGAAATTATTGTCTTAGAGAAAAATCTTTAAAGTTTAAACCAAAAATATCCCTAAGGTCTTCTTAAGCCAAACCCCCAAATAATTTATTTTATGAATTATAAACTAGTAGCTTAGTTTAGTAAAAGAAGTAAAACATATCTGCCTTGACTATTATGGTTTGTAAAATTTCAGACCAATATAATTTACTCTTCTGTCATCAGTATTAAGATTTATTATATATCAATTTAAAAAGTATATAATTCTTAAAAGAGTATAGCGCTCTTTTAAGAACAGTGTATATAGAAAGAAAATGACAACAGCAACTTGAAAGATCAGATAGGATCTTTTGTGTGGCAGTAAGTTTCTATTAATGGAGGAGGAACAACTCAGAAAAATAATGAGAATGATCACTAAACTTGAGGAATGCAATCAATGCCACTAAATGACGCCTGGAGAAAGTGTGGGATTTGCATATGTTTTGCTACATATAGTCTTAAAAATAAGAAATAGAAACATTTATAATTTTGACAGGTATGAAAAATAGTTGGTTGTGGCTACTTTTAATTTGTATTTCCCTGATCATCAGTAAGCGCAATTACCTCTTTATTGGAATAAGTAATATCATCTGACTGTATTTTATCTCTTAGAAAGTCCTGACACAAATTTGGGTTGGCCAAGCCTGTTTCTACAGATGCTGTCCCAGCTGGGAGCGAAAAAGCAACAGGGTTCTGATTCATTCAGTAAGAATGCTTTTAAAGAATCTGTTGTGTTGGAAGTATTCTCATGGTCACAGTTCAAGTGTAGTTGCATATACTAACTTGACATGTACAATCTTACCAACCAATAAAGCAACAGAAACAGCATCAAATCCCCCCGAACCCAAACCACGACAAAATATTTAGAAGCATTCCTTGATTTCAATTTATGGCGAGTGATGAAAACATCTCACTTCTCTGACTTTCTCATATAACCTACACTTTCAAAGTTTCTGGAGCCTTTAGGAATAATAATTTATTGGTAAAAAACTACTTTCTGTGTTGATAATAGTAATTAGATGTATTTCTTCAACTACTACAACTATCAGTCAGTGACATATGTTTTGTACTAGTGACAATGAGGTTACATGTCCCTTGCAGGAGAGATAAACGTAAGATGTATATATTGCTTTGAGTCCATAATTCCATTACTCAGAGGAAATTGTGTATTGGTTCAGTAGATATTTATTGCATGCCTATTATGTGTGAGATAATGTGTTTGATGCTTCAGATACAATGTATCCCTCATGGAGTTTCAAATTTAATAGCGTTGATAAATATTATCAATTAACTATAACAAACCTCAAAACACACTCACTGCCATGGAGTCAATTTTGACTCATTGCATTTCTAGAGACCAGAACAGCACTCCCTGGTGCTTTCACAGGGCAGAGAGCCTCATCTTTCTGCCACAGAATGGGCGGTGAGTTTTACCTGCTGAAGCAGCCAGGTAAACCATGTAAAACTGGGATTGTGAAACATGTTAAGAAGAACTGTTAACATTTTGGAAACATGTTCGGGGACTTGTCTCCAAAATATTCAAAGCTGAGCTACCATCTCAGGGATAAGTACACGTTCATTAGGAAGAGAGAGGGAGAAGCAGTCGTCGGATAGTTGCAGAATGAGGCAAAGGCCCAGGCTATACTGATTAGCTTTTGTCGTGATACTCCTTAAACCAACACCCTGAAGTCAGTGTCTCACAGCCTCAGGCATTTAGATTCAAAGCAAATGTCTCTTCTCTTTGGTTAATTTAGGCTGGTTTCCGTAGCATGGCTGAGGCTGCAGTTCAGCTAGGCTGCATCCTGAATTCTCTTGAATTCTATTTTGTTTCCTGCAGAGATGTAGTCAATTAATATGGGGCTACTCGCCATAATTCTTTATGTGATGTATTATAAACCCTGGACCCTGGACCTGTGGCTAAAATCCCCTTTTGGAGGAAGTTCTTGGCTATTCTAATGGGCAAGATTAAGGTGGGATTAGCAGAGAATGTTAATCAGGTTACACTTTTGTTTCCCTGTGGGTATTGTCTGCTGAAAGACTAAACCCTTGCTCCATCAAAGCCATTCCTCTGAGGGAAAGAGTCATCTCAGACACATAGACAGCGCAGGCCATCAGGCATGGAGCACGTGCTCTATCTGCAGTGGCAGCCTGCCACCAGCGCTGCTCACGGTGGCAGCAGGCAGAGCGTGGGCAGCGGGAAGGGCCTCCGGTGAGACCAGAGGCCAAGGCAAGGAGACCACAAGACTTGGTTTAAGCCACGTTGTATTCGTGTTTCTATTGCCTGATGGATAGACAACGTCATGATCCGAGGAGAAAAGACTGAAGAATGAGGTTGGAAATCTTTTCAGGAGGAGAAAGCCTCAGTTTTCTCCTACCGAGTGGCTGGTGCGTTCAAACAGATGCCCTCTTGCTTAGCAAGCAGCTCAGTGATAACCCACTGTGCTACCAGAGGTCCCTGAGAGATTAAAGAATCAAAGTAAATTCACAGACAGTGCTGAGCGACACACATTTTGGTGCTTCGAATGTCAGACTTGTTTTACCTGCTGGTTCCAAAAATGGCACTATCAGATCTGGTTTTTGGAAATATCCACCATATGCCATATTAGTACACCTTTCTTCACTCTGCTCATCCATAACAAAACAGAGCAAACCAGGGCAATTTCATGTAGCCTTAGCTCGCCTGCGATAGAGGAAGGGCACACTGACCTTATTTAAAGTAGTCTGTGGGTTGTACTTATGTTTCACATGATTTCCTTTGATCTAACACTATATTTGAATGGTGCAAATTACATGATCTTGAAATTGTCCCGAAGAATCACTTTACTTTTATTTGGAATTGAATAGCCAGCACTTCCAGTATGTTTTCTTTAAAAAGGGCCGGAGGTTGTGCTACAATAAATAAGAGCCCCATGGTGATGTGTCCCGTGCCGGACAGTGAGTCACAAGGTCAGCTCTTGGGGTCCCCCAGCCACTCTGCAGGAGGAAGATGAGACTCTGCTCTCATCAAGACTGACAGCCGCAGGAGAAGTTTCCCTCTGTACTGTAGGCTTGCTGTGGGTTGTCATCCACCGAATAGTAGTGAGTTTGGTACATAAATCGAGATTCAAATGTTTTGAAACCCCAAATGGGTCTACCAGAGTTGAAATTCCTTTATTAAAATTAAAGTGTTTCAGTCTTGTGATAAGATGGCACCACTTTCTGTGCACAGAAACTCTTTGAAGAAAAGTTAGACTCTTTCTTATACAGAAGCTTGGTGTTGTCCACCTCACTTCCGAAAGATTGAACGTGAATTATCTATTGACTTCTATATATTGAAAGGCTTACTACCTAATTTGAAGAAAAACTTAGATCTCCAAAATATTTCTGAAAACTGCTATGAAGTCTTATATTTTAAACACTCTAAATTGCCCTCACACCTTCCATATATGTGACTTTTCAATGAGAACATTTTCCACTCTTCTCCAGCTGTGTTCCGACTTGGCAGTTTGCAATGTGTAGTGTCCATATCGCTTGCACAGCTTCCCATGCCAGAAGGGAAAACCTGCTGCCACCTCATCAGTTCTGACCCACAGTGACCCTGGAGGACCGAGAAGAAGCCCCCTTCTGGTTCCCAAACTTTGTGATCTTTCCAAGGCTGCAGAGCGACGGATGGCTTGGAATCACTAACCTTAAGATTGGCAGCTCAATGTGGAACTGATTAGCCACCAAGCGTCCATACCTTCTCTTGGAAGTTCCTTAATACCGAATTCATTTTCAGATCTTTCTTACCTCTTTTGGGGGGTCTTATCCTGAAATTTGTGGGTCTGAATTTTTCTCATTTTTAAAACTACGATGACACATTTATAAATTAGTATAAATTAACAGCTGAAAATGTAGTGGAACTCTGTATTTAAGAAACTAGAGCGGATGCAGTCTGTCCATGTGATTTCCTGAATCAGCATCTCCAACAACCCCGGGACAGACCTGAAATCCCAGACATCAAGAAAAATTCTTCTCTTTGGCGGGGAGGGGCTTGACTAATTGCCCAGGAAGGCTTTAAGACTAAGCCGCCTGACTCCAGAGCTGTAACTTTTAACAGCTACCTCTAACTGCTTCTAATCCCATATTTAAGCACAGATTTTAAAAGAAAAAAGAGCAGAGACTACTCTTGAAATATAACTTCACTGAAATTATTATCAGTTTTGATGATGGAGAATAATGCTTTAATATTAAAAGCAGCCCGAGTTGGGATCAGTTAGAATCAGTAACATTTTCTGTCAGTATTTTTGTGTTAACCTAGAATGTATCATTATTGACCATAATACTTGGGTCAATTCAAAGAAAGTATTGCTACAAAATAATATAATTTTTTATTAAGCAGTAATATCAAAAAGTGGTAATTATTCCTCCACATAACCTCACTCTAGGCTTATATACATCTGAAGATGGTGTTTCATTTCTGCTGGCATAGTAGGTCACCTAACAACCACGCTGGCAATACCCACTGCCACCCCACCTGCATGCCCATCCCTTCCCCTCCCCCCAGGGGTCAGTTCTGCCCTTCCCTGCTCTGCAGGGTCCCTGCTGAGCTGCAGTTCCCTGCTGGCCTGGGCTGGCCTTGGTATTTTGGAGCCCTCCCTGAAGAATTCTTTTCTTTTTTTAATTTGGTTACTTTTTAATCATTTTATTGGGGGTTCGTACAATTCTTATCACAATCCATACATACATCCATTGTGTCAAGAACATATGTACATTTGTTGCCATCATCAATCTCAAAACATTTGCCTTCTATTTGAGCCCTTAATATCTGTTCCTCATTTTCCCTCTCCCTCCCCACTCCCCCATGAACCCTTCATCATTCATAAACTATTATTATTTTGTCATATATTACACTATCTGATGTCTCCCCCCCCCCGCCTTCTTCTCTGCTGTCCCTCCCCCAGGGAGGAGGCTATACATAGATTCTTGCAATCAGTTCCTCCTTTCTACCCCACATTCTCTCCACCCTCCAGGCATCGCTACTCTCACCACTGGTCCTGGAGGAGTCATCTGTCCTGGATTCCCTGTGTTTCCAGTTGCTATCTGTACCAATGTACATCCTCTGGTCTAGCCAGATTTGTAAGGTAGAATTGGGATCATGATAGTGGCGGGGAGGAAGCATTTAAGAACTAGAGGAAAGTTATATATTTCATCGTTGCTACCCTGCCCCCTGCCTGGTTCATCTCCTTCCCACAACCCCTCATCAAGGGGTGTCCGGTTAGCTACCTTTGGGCTTTGAGTCTCCAGTCTGTACTCACCCACATTTTCAATGATATGATTTTATGTTTCTTGATGCTTAATACCTGATCCCTTCGACAGCTCGTGGTCATCCAGTCTGGTGTGTTTCTTCCATATGGGCTTTGTTGCTTCTGAGCTAGATGGCCGCTTGTTTATCTTTGAGCCTTTAAGACCCCAGACACTATATCTTTTGATAGCTGGGCACCATCTGTTTTCTTCACCACATTTGCTTATGCACATGTTTGGCTTCATTGATCATATCAGGGAGGTGGGCACCCACTGATATGGTTTTTAGCTCTTTGCTGTCTGATAACTTCTCCCTTCTGCACCTTGTGGTCAGATAGGCTCATTTGCTTCTTCCATGTGGGCTTTGATGCTTCTCAGCTAGATGGCTGCTTGTTTATCTTCAGGCTTTTAAGACCCTAGATGCTATGTCTTTTAATAGTGGGGCACCCTCAGCTTTCTTCACCACATTTGCTTATGCACACGTTTGTCTTCATTGGTTGTATCAGGAAGGTGAGCACCCATGAGTAAGAATGTTTCTAGTGTGTAATTTTTTTTTTTTGGGTAAAAATATTACAAAAAGAGATGAACTCAGGATTCCTCCTGCAGAGAACAGGGCGATCTCCAAGAAGAAATTAAAAGAAAAAGGGAAACTTGAGAAATTTGGATTCCAAATGATGAATATTATATTGAGAAAACCAGTTGGGGCCAAACTCCCAGTAAAATGTTTCAAGTGATTAAATTACTTCTTGGAAAAGGTCAAACAAACTAACTCATGGAAAAGAGAAGATTAAAATTTCAACTTTTCTCCAGAAGGCCTACAGCCGCAATAAGGCTGCTTTACATCCAAAGCAATAGGGGGTATGTATGTGTATGCGTGAGTATGCCGGTGTGCTTGGAGGTGGAGTAGTGAAAGGTGAGAAGGTTAGAGAGACAGGCATGAGTGTATTGAAAGAGAATACCTGAGACTATGTAGGAGGCGAACTAGATTTATTGCATTAAAGAAACCTATCAATGTTTTTTGATACAATATATTGCCAAAGCGACCAAAGACCTGGACTAAAGGAACTTGTGATTTGTCAAGATTCGAAACAACTCTGAGAGCCCATCCTTGTCATGTAGAAGTGACTGAAAAATCTGTTCAGCCTCATGTGGCTTGCTCTAAAGACCATCCTAAGATGAGTCCAAAGGTAGACTGAAAGGGAGAAAAAACAATCTACTAGATTACGGAACTAGGGAGATCTTCCTGGGGTGTACAGCTAGGAGTAAAGACGGAATATCTCTCTGTCATTGGTTGCAGGACTTGCTAGTATGACTTCAGCACAGCTACAGCCCGGCGGGTTCTGGGCATCTTCCAACTGTTCTACTTTCTGATAGGGCTTTTACTGTGATTGTGTTCCATCCCTGTGGACTGAGTGAGTGTGAAGAAGATGGGCTCACATTTCAAAGGGATTTTGAGGTGACTCTGCATCACTCAGAGATAATGAACTTTGATCAGGATGCCAAATGGACGGGCCTTCGGGCTTTCCCCCGGAGGAGGGCTTGAATGAGATCCATGTGTGGAAAGAGGAGCTAAGGAATGTTCTTAGAAGGGTACAGTGTAGCAATACAGTGCTGCTTACCCAGTGTTCCATCTGCTCCCCATATTTCCCAGCTGGAGTCTCTGATTGTGTGGAACAGAGAACCCTGCCAACTCCAGTGGGGTATGCAGCATCGGGGGTAAAGCATGTGATTGGGAGAAAAGATAGAAAGCAGAAAAGTTGCAAACAATCAAAAAGAAAATTTACTTACTTTAAATTTTATTGAGAAGTCACATGGAGTCCATCATCCACACGGGTAAAAATAATTACTTACCTTTAATGAGCATTTGTATATGCAAGACACTAGTCTAAGTGTTTTACCTGCATCACCTCATTTCATCCTCACAATAGCTCTGAGAGTTGGCACTACTTTTACTCTGATTTTACAAATAAGGAAAGCGATATAGAAAGAAGTTAAGTGGTTTGTAAGTGGCACACTGCTAGTAAGTGGCGAAGCTGTATAAACGGCCTCAAGTAGATTTATAAGTTGACTAGCAGGCAACATCAGGAAACGCTCAAGAACTAAAATTAGGGTACCAGAAGGCTCTGTCTTCATAATACACTTGCCAGAAGGAATGAAGTGAAGGGCAAGAAGCACCAGAGACTGGTTATCTTATTTGAGACTTTATATAATAGAACCGTTTCCAACTATTTGTAATTTGTCTATCTGGGCAACACTTCTTTGAGGAAGAAGTTTCATGATAAAAATTTACTCACAGTTATTTCTCTTTTACTTCTGTTTCTCTTTATTTTCCAATCATGACCTTGTGTGAAATCTGCTTAGCTAAAATATATGATAGAAATTTATGAATCACATGTCAAATTCAAAACCTTATTTAATATCATATAAGATTAGACCATGACTTAAATTATACTTATTGTATTTGTAAGCATGTGTTATTCTTGGGAACATCATCTTTAAAGTGTCCCCAAATATGACATTTTAGAAGGAAATAGAAACAGATAGTGTTTGGTATATACTTCAAATAGTGTTTGGTATTACTTCAAATTGAGTTTGCTGTGTTCTTCCTCACATATAATTTCTTTTAGAGCTACCAAAGTATACATACAGAAAACTAACAGCTTAGCTGCTGTCAAGTAGATTCTAGCTCATGTCCACTCTATGTTTCAGAATAGATTTGTGTCCCATAAGATAACTTTTCAATGGTTGATTCTTCAGAAGCATATCGCAAAGTCTTTGTTTCAAGGTGCTTGAGTGTGTACTTGAACTTCTATACCTTTGGCTAGCAGCCAGATGAATGAAATGTTTGCACCATCTAGCTACTATACCAAACTCTACAAAAGCCCAAATCCACTGCCATCAAGTGTGGCTCATAGAGACTTTATATAGGACTTCTGAGGCTGTAAATCTTTATGGCAGTCGGTAGCCTAACGTTTGAACTCTTAACCTTGTGGTTAGCAGTTCGACACTTATCTGACAGTGCCACTGGGCTCTTTATGCAAAACTTTAGGTGATATAAAATTCATGAATATTATTACTACTATATTTTCCTCTAAGAGTCACCAAATTTGAGGAAGAATACTAGGCAACATTAAAGAACAGACTACTAGGCAACATTAAAGAATAACGAGGAATTTGTGAAACACTTCATGACATGGATGAACCTAGAGGACATTATGCTGAATGAAATCAATCAATCAGAGAAGGAGAAATCGTGTATGGGAACACACACACACACACACACACACACACAGTTTTCGCACTGTAATAAAGACACGTTGGTCATTGCCAGAGGTAGGATACAAGGCAGGCTTGAGGGTCACAGGCTAGAGTGTAGGTGGATGTTAACTTGGGTGAAGGGGAAGAGTATATATAGCAAGAGGGAGATGAGCAGAAAATGATGAAAGGAGGGCATGGCATTGGGAAGTTTGACCAGTTGTTGAATGTAAAACTGATGATCTACTCCATAAACTTTCACCAAATTCATAATAAAAAGTTCAACAAAACAAAAAGGTGAACACTGATGCTTTGGGGTAAACTTCCCAGATGGCACTCTTCTGTGCCTCTTTATTCACACATTGATGTGGAGGGATGTGTTACATCGGGTTGACTAAAGAAGCAAATTCACTGACACTCATAGGTGTAAGAGAGAACTTAGATCAAGAAGATATTATGCATCAATAAAACATCCCAACCCAGTCCAGAACAAGTCCATAAGTTTGGTATTAGCCCATAAGTCTGATATTAGCCCATGAATTCTTCTGCAGAGTCACACAGCACAAGCAATGATGTCTATTACAGGAAGATCACAAACCAGTGGGTGGAAAGTCCTGTGGGTCCAATGGCAGTGGATGCATCTCCAGCGCTCTGCCTCCAGGTGGCTTGTCAACAGGAATATGAAGCAGACAGTGTGGTCCTCTTCCAGGGAGAAAAAAGAGGAAGGTCCCAGAATCCTCAGGAGAAGGCCACGCCCACACACAGGCATCATTGGCTATGACCTGATTGACAGGCTAGACTCACCCCTTCACGCATAATACCCTCAAATTGACAGCTATTATGTAACACCGCAAGAGGGGAGAGTAGCTTGTCATGAGGACAATGGGAATTTCCTATTTAGAAACCTGCCAAGTTTCGTCCTAAGCATCATTCCTTTGGTGCATTTTTGTTTGTTCGTTTTTGATCCATATAAGTTCCTCCTAATAAAAGATAACTGAGAGTTAAAAAACAAAAAACAAGCCACATGCGAGTGTGCCTTACGTATTATTCTCCTTCTCAGTATTCTCTGTTAAGTGAATTTCAGATCATTCATTTTATTTTTCTATTGCAATCGTAGGTCTGCACTGAAAGACTACTCTGAGCTCTCCCCTTCGTTTTGAAGTTTCAATTTATTAGAAATTTAAAGAGTCGAGGAAAGAACAATAGCTAAAGTTATATTAAGAGTGTGACTATGTTACACATTTATCCGATTCTCTCATTCTAAATGAATTATACATATTTTATGTCATTCCCATAATAAAGTGATGCTTATGAAAGCACTGACGATAGACCCTAATTTAAAAGTAACGACTTAGGTGAACATCGAGAGTGAAGTAGGTCTTCCCTCAGCTCCACAAACTTCATAGGAAGAGACGCTGAATTGTACCAGACACATTCTCTAGTAATGCACGATAATGATTTCTAAACTCTTAACTCTCATACGAACTTACTATAAAATCCAAGTTCAGAACTCAAAGCCCCAATTAGGAATAACACCTATTTTACTTCAAACAAGCACCACTTGTTTTAACAATGACTTAATTGATGTGACATAACAGCTATACCGCACCCTGTGACACAGTTTCATTTTAGCATACCTTCTTGTACAGTTCTCATTGCTGCTGCACAAGCGTTGAGTTGTGCAATATTAATGATGTGCTCAAAGCCTATGCTACAGTATAATGAACTCAGGAAAAGATTTTACTGCATATAAAGGGCTGAACAAGCTCAATTGACATGAGTCATAACAGTACTTCAAAGGAAAATTATGTCCATGAGTATTTTGCATTTTATTCTTGGGATCAATGTAAATGCAAGGATTACCTGAAATTCTGATGCATATTTGTATATAGTGTTACCATGTTCTTCTGTATGCAAATTTTTTGCACTTATGTATGGAAATCTCAGCTCTAATGAGTGAAAGATTTATTTAAAAAATACTCCAAAGTGATATATTGAACTTGTCGTTACACATTGGTGTCGGGTAATTGGCAAAATTTAGCTGTCAATAACTAAAAAAAGTAAATTAAACTGCAAGCTAGAGCAATGGAGGTAGATTAGGAACCATAATTGCTTGAACATTCAGCACCATGAAAAAGAAAACAGTAAAAACGGAAGTATCCAGAGTTCCTAGAACACTGAAAAGGTAACCGATGGCACATGAAAGCAATTCTTCAGCTTGTCAAGAGCCTACGAAATGATTAATTTTATGCACCTATTTCTAAATCCATGTATTTTGATCACACACATCTATACTTAACATCTTCCATAATCTTTTCGATGAGTCAGGTTTAGCTGTGTCTCAATGGAGGGGCCTGACTGGCTCGAACGGCCAGGTTTCTAAGGCAGGAAGCTTGTGATCGATGCCCTTGAAATTCTATTAAGGGAATGATTATTAAGAACATCGCAGAGGATGCCCATTTTGGCAGAACTTGCTACATGATACATTGCATTTCCAGTGCCATCACTGGGGATGAAGTAGCCATTAGCCTGATAGCACAGCGGCTATAAAAATCAAACGAGGCAGAAGACGACGGACACGGGAGAGAAGATTCTGCTACAGCGCTGGGTTCTCAATGCTCTGAAAGCAGTTTGCACGTGGCGCCGGCTCTCAATCTGTCCGTAGTCGAGGGTCTGTCCACAGTGGACACCTGGCCACTCTCCCCCTCCTCAGGAAGCCCTCTGACAGCCGCATAAGTGGTGTGGCTCCAGAGGGTGCGTGTCCTGGGGCCCTTTGGCAGCCCTCACCAGCACATGCCGTTCTCCGCAGAGGTCTACGCAGTCGTCTGGTTGTCCCTGATGGCCACCTGTGGCCGGTCCGCAGTGTGTCCGTGCTCACAGGGTGTCCCAGACGTTCTCTGGAGACGTGGCTTTCATCTCATTGCGCACTCGTGGAGGCAAACGTAGACGCGGTCTCTAACGGCACACGTATGTCCAGAGCATGTAAGCCTCAGTGGTGAGACTGGAGGGGAAACAAGCATGCAGAAGAGTCACAAGGGATATATATGCTCTGTAAAATTGTATTAGTTGGTTTCAGCACAGCTAGGAATGTTAACTGAGCCAAAATATCTTTTTCCCTGCCTTTGTTCTTAAAATTCAACCAATCAAGTAATCGTTCCTTAGGAGTAAGGATGCACCCTTTCTGGGAATAATCCTTGGAAATTTATTTATTTCCATGAAATAGAATGCTTCCTATGAATCGGTGCATTTCTTCTCAAATCGGAAGGAAAGAGAATTTAAGGAAGTGAGGAAAGGGGTGAGATGATTTCATTGAAGTATTTCTTGCCTCTGATTAACTACTCATTGATGCAGTCAATGTGGTTCTACTAGGGGGAGCTTCAGAGAGTAAGATGTCTTTGGATTTAATATTACTATATAGAAAAAGAAGTTGCGTAAAATAATTCAATACAAATTGAATTATTAATATAATTCTATGGCTGCCTCAAATGGGTCCAGTATCAAGCTATTTGCCAAGCATTACCACAAAAGGTTGATAAATATACCTATTTTGTGGCAGTCCTAGCTTAGATTTTTCCCTCCTTGAATGACTTTATTTAATTCTGATCTCAGCTTTAGGAGATAGCTCTATTATTACTGTTTCAAGTTTATAAAGAGACTTTCTAAGGCCATACCACTAGCAGGAGGAAAAGCAGGTATCTGAGTTTAGGCACTCTGGGCTGCCTCCCCGCCTCTTAAATTTGGTTTAAAATAAGGATTCCCATAATTTCTGAGTAATTCTGAGTCAAAGTACATGCTCCCCCCTCCAATAGTCACTACTTATTCCCTAATTCCCCTAAAACACTCACCTCCATCCCTGTAAAAGTATTATATCAATTATTGGCTCTATATATCTTCCCCTTCTGTGCTTCATAAACTGGGAAACATGCCACCACCAACAATTACAGCCACCACCACCACACCAAATGAAATCAATATATATAAAGGAAAGATCCCTGGCATCATTAGAATAAGCCAGAGAGAAACCTCTTTTGAGAAACAAGCAAGAAATATTTAAATCTAGAACAAATCCAGAATGGGTCAAGAGGGAGATCAAATGACCAGGTATCATATAATACTGTAGTTCCATCCACCACAATCAAGTTTATGATAGTCTCTGTTGGAAAGCAAGGCTTTCTGAGTCTCTCAAGGCGATCTGCCAGAGGCTTAATCTGCATAGGTACTCTGTAGATGGATTTTGGGTTGCCATTGGCCTCCATAGCATTCCACAAATTGGGTGTTCATGACTTAAGCGCTGCTACCTTGCCCTCCGTTGTATTTGGATTTTGTTCCTTGTCATCTTTGGACCATACATGCTGGTGTGCTCCTTCCACGTGGACATAGTTGCTGTTTCATTCAGATGGTGGCTTGTTTGAAGACAAAAGCTTGGGGTTCTTATGAAAGAAAAAGTCCTTTGTGCACCGAGGACAGCATGCAGCTGTGACGGTTGATAACTACTTTGCTACTATGCTGGGAGAACCCACAAGGTGTACAGCAACGTGTAAAAATGCATAGCAGTGGAATCGTGGGGGCGTCGAGAGGATCTAGATTTGGGCTTTAAGACTTAGGGAACTCTTGTAAAGCCCCAGGTTGGAGCCCTATCTTAAGCCCCATAACTTAGAAGCTCTGTCTTCACAGTGTTCGACATTTTACTCTCATTACCAACCACCATAGACAGCACTGAATGGTCATTCTATTTATGACTCATAAATGAACACATGGGAACCCAATGCTGAAGGAGTCATCGAAGAGTTCCATGACTGGATCTGACGACGCTGAGTTTTATGAGAACATGTGACCCGGTTACGTCCTTCAACCACGGTGCAATATTTCGGTGGAGTGCATGAGTCACCCTCGAAAGGACGAAATGCAGAATGTTTAGTGTGCAAGCTTTGCTGTCAGGAAGTGCAAGTTTGGGTCTATCTGTCAATATCTACACTCTTCATGATTTTCAATTAATTTAGTTTTCCTGAACCTTCAATTGCAAACCTGGCAGTATAATAAAGCAGGGGTTGTTCTGAGGATCAAATGTGCAAATGAATGTAAAACTTTAGCACAACTGAAGAGCTGATATCACTGTCACTCATCCTTTGATCTTATGACTCTGTTTCCTGTCACTATAACGATTGCTCTAGACTTCATCAAAACATCCCTGCTCTGTTCCTCACCCTTAAAAATATTACCCACCCCCAAACAAAACCAAACCTGTATTTCTAATCTTGAGCAACTCAGCTCTCCTAGCTATTAACCATTCTTTAAGATATACCTATACAAAAATGAGGCTATTCTATATAAAGCATTTGGTAAAGTGAAAATCATCAAACAAATGGAAGACATAGAATGTTCTCCTACTTTTGATGGTTTTGTGATGTGTGCTTCTGATGTGGCTAATGCGGCTTGCCTGACATTGGTTCTCCAGTCTGTGTGTTTATAAGAAGCACCGGGAGGTTTTTTTTTAAATGAGAATTCCTGGACCTTGCCCTCAGAAAGTCTGGATGCGCATTTCTGGGGCGTGGAGGTGAGAAGCCCCATCATTTAACAGTCTTCTCTGCTGCTGCCACTGCAGGTGAGTGGTGCCCGTCCTTTGAGAAGTCCCGCTCTGTGGAGTGGAACTAATAGGAAGACTGCCGTGACCACTCTGGAGCGCTAGATCCTGCTTGGTCCGGAAGTGGTGCTTGGTGAAGGCTGCCACCTGAGCAGGGGCCCACTGTGCATCGTCATTTCTATTTGTAGCTGAGTGGAGTTGGCAGCAGGCACGGGCTGGCAGCCGCTTCCAACACACTCCTTGTCAAAGCACATACTGTTCCTGCAGCTGGCATCAATTCCCCGTACATCCCACTTATAACAGTATTACCGAGTCTGGTGACAGCCCCACATTTCATCACCTTGGGGGACTGGGCAGAGCAGGTTGGCCGTGGCATAGGTGCCCTGCTCCCTCCTTTCCTCATACTAATCGCTGCTTAGGAATCTTTCTGGCCTCGCTGGGCACGGACTCTCTACTGTGCCTCACTGGGGATGCTTGGAGCCCGGACCAGGCCACAGATTCTGTACAAGCTGCTGGTTGTAGAAAGCCTGACTGCTATAAAATACTTGTTTTTGAAGCATTTCTACTATAAATGGCAACTCTTATGATAATCACCGTGCTTTGGCCCTCCTTTACTGAGCCCGTGTGTCTCAGCAAACCACAGTTCCTACTGCTGATGCCCATGGCCGATTCGCAGGAATATGAAGGAACTAGACTAGAGGATGTGTTTCACGCCACCTGTCTAATGGAGAGTTTTGACTCCTTTATAGCTTTATCCTTTTAAGGAGTTAATGGAGCTTAATAAAATAGATGTTGTATTTTTATAATTAAGTACCTTGATGCAGTATACAAGCTCAAAATGCCTCTACTTAATAACCCGATTTAAAAAAATGACTAGCAAATTGCTATGTATAGAAACAGCGTTGAGAATATTAATCATTTTGGATAATTACTGGTGCTAAGCTATTTTTAAAAATTAAAGTTAAACAGGCTTTCATCCCCCCCACGGCTTTTTATTTTTATTTTTTTAGTGTTCTTGACATGTACATGGGACCAAGAAATGCTACTACTAATTACTCTCTCCTTTGAATCTGCAAGTATATTGGTAAGTTACTTGGAATCACCTGACAAAAGATGACTCCTGATGGCACAATATGGGAGAAAAAGCTGAAGACAGTTGATACAAGTAGAAAAGAATTACTTGCAAATATAAATACTGCTAAAAAGAGCAGTAATAGTCATCTTAGAAATTAGAAATATTAAACCATATACAGATTAGTAGAATCTCTCGCAAAAAAAAAAAGCAAAAGCAACTGTGGAGCTGGAATGTGAAGTACACGAAGAAATGAGTAAAACAATGACCAGACTTGAGTGTTCTGCCTACCCTAACTGTAGGAGCTTGGAGGAGACAACGAAAAATGCTCACAAACTTTATTAAAAGAATGTAATAAAGCTTAAAGAAGAAGGGTTATTTTGCGCTGAAAGAAACAGCTGAGACCTGAATTAGATTTAGTAAAGGTCTTCAAAACTGGATGCAAAAATTTATTATAAAAGATGATCAACTTTCCCTCTCATTCCACTTTGGCAATACCATACGAAAATATGCCTTCAAACAAAATCTGGTGGAGTTAGGCCTGAGCTTGGTATTTTGAGAGGGGAACCATTTCTGAAAGATGGAATTCTGAAAGAGAGCTTTAAAGGACAATCACATTTATGCTGTTGGTTTAGAAAGTTTGTGAGTGCCTGTGGCCAGTGTTGTGGAGGTCACATGCTTTTGAAGGTCGCCCAACCTTAGAGTTCTGGGATTACGCCTAGTTATAGAATGGTGCACAGGAGGGACAGGCAATTGCTGGGGGAGAAGTTCTCAGAATTGCTTCAAACTTAAAGGTTAAGAGAAATGACATGGCAACTTTTAGTTAACTTGGAGCAGAGAAGCTAGAGTTGTAGGAAGACTGGTGACATGTACCAGTCTAAAGTGAACCTTCTCCTGGAGAAGGGTCAGATGGCTGTGAAAAAGTGACAGACCTGAAAATATCAGTTGGGATAGTCATAAGCCAAGAATTCATTTAGAGAACATCTTGCCTAATTCTTATCCATGATGATCAACAGCCATTTCTTGGAATACAGAAAGTTTTATGATTTTTGAAACATTGATGGAGTTACATTTATGATTAATCATATTAAGAAATTACTAATTAGCTATGGAAAAATTATATATAGAGTAAAACACAGCAGGGGACGGGAGGGAAGAGAGGGGGAATTCACTTAACTGGATAATAGACACCTGTGAAATTGAACGAAGGGAAAAGCAGCATCCAATGAGGGAGACATTAGTACAACGGCCCTGCAGAAAAGAAAGCATGGAGAGGGGCCACAAGCATTACGGACAGCAAGTCAAATGCCGTGACATACGCAATCCTACATGCTGAACATCAACAAACATTGAGCGCTCCGAGGAGATGCAAAGGCCGACAGGGTACGCGAATGGTTCTGAGGAGACCAAAAAGCCTGTCCGTGCTTGGGACCAATGCTCTTTTTATACCTCTCTGCATGAGCTGTAAATACACCCACATTTATATTACAGCAAATAGGGAGTAAAGGTTTGTTAATTGCTTAGCCATAACCAAACACGGGGGTATGAGTCACACACACACACACACACACACACACACACACGAAAGAAATAAGGAAAGCGCTTGCCATTAAAAGGAGTCAGTTAGTGCTGGTTACCTGAGGGACAAGGAGCCCTGGGGGCGTGGTGAGGAGTCGGACTGCCACCTGAAGGGCCCCAGGTGACCCCAGCCTCTCAGGGGGCGACAGACTGGGCTGGGCTTCTGCTCCCGTTAAGCATGAGCGTCTTGGACGCTCACAAGGGCAGTTCCCCCCTGTCCTGTGGGTGACTCAGGGTCCTTTGGGTGGACTGACGGACTGGCGGTGAGTGTGGCTGCACCTAGGATAAGCCACGACACACTTACACTTATTACCACTAGAAGGATATGCCTTGTTATGGCTGCAAGAACTGCGCGAAGAAAGAGCTGTAAGAGTCAAAAAACAAAACAAAACAAACACAAAACTTCGTATTGTAAAACAAGACGCACTTCCGGCTAAGTTTGTGATTCCCAGCACCAGACTTTTACTCATCTGAGTAGTTAGGCTTGGCTGGGAATTCTTTCCTGGCTGTCCCTAAGCTGTGGCTGAGTTGACGCTGTGACCGAATCCACAGTGGAGTACTATGAATAAATCACTGCCCACAGGGAACAAAGCGATATCAATTTTACACCACAGAAGCACATCTGCCGACTGCTGTGACTTCCAGGCCTTTGTGTTTTAGGTTTCTCATAGGTTAGCTAATTAATAGATTTAAAATAAGAAATTTTTATAAAGAGTAATTATCGCTTTATTCAAATCTAAATGAACATAGTTGTGAATGTTTGCTACTTGTTTTTGTAATAATGCTTGTGTGGTTTTATTTATGTTTAATGCCTCTAAGTAAAAGCAAATCTGGCTCAATTAATAAACTTTTCAGGTTAGGTCTACATCTAGGTTATTCTTTTAAAAGTGTTAATATGTTACATTAGTACATTAAAAAATTCTTATTGTTTTGCAGGTTTACTTTGCTGTGTCTACGGTGGATATATGAGGGGGTACCCCCCAAAAACTACTCCTAAAAATAGTCTCTTAATTTAAAATGTTTATTTTATATCCAGCCTGGAGCCCTTGTGGCATAGTGGTTACTGAAAAAACTGAGCAGAGGGTAGACTTTCCACTTATGTGAAGTGCTTGTTATGAATCAGTATAGATGCTTTACTATTAACTAAAATCCATTGTTCATGTTAAAAATCACCTTTTGTGCTATACATTTCAGTGGGTTTTAGTAAGTTCATAATAATAAGGTCATAAAGTAAATAATACCATATCTTTGACATGATAGTATCATACAGTACAATTTCATGCTTTACAAATATTTTGCCATCTTTAATTTAGCCTTTTCTAGAATGTACTATGACAGTTGGAGGATCGCCGGTGGTGTAATGGTTAAAATACTTTATTCATAACCCAAAGGTGAGCAGGCCAAACACACCAACTGCCCCCTGGCTGTGCCAGTCGCCGTTCACAGAGATTGGCAGCCCTGGAAGTTTATGGGGTTGTTCTACTTTGCTCTGTGTTACTTTTATGTGTTTCAACTCGTTTTGGCAAATACCTAGGAGTGCAATTGCTGGATTGTATGGAAATATTACATCTAATTTCGTAACAAAGCGCCAAACGACCATTTAGCATTCTCATCAGCAGCCATCCCATCAGTGAACGAGAGTTCCTGTTGCTCCGTATCCTCACCAGCGTTCGATGTTGTCAATGTTCCAGATTTGAGCCAGTCTCCTAGGCCCGAGCTGGACTGATACAGCGACAGCAACAGTGGGCTCATCCATAACAGCGTGAGGATGGCTCAGACCAGGCTGTGTTTCCTTCTGCGGGTTTCATGGCACCTAACAACAATGGGTGTATAGTGGTGTTTTGCTGTTCTAATTTGAAATGCTCAAAAACATATTTGTTAAGCATGTTTCCAGATGCATATTTATCATCTGTGTATACTTTAGTGGTATGTTTGTTCAGGCATTTTGCCCGTATTTTAATTGGGTGGTTTGTTTTCTTATTGTTGAAAACTAAGACTTTGTTGTATATCTTGGGTACAAGTCCTTTATCAGATGCGTTCTGAAAATATTTCTCTCATCTGTAGATAACTTTTGATTCTCTTAAGATCATCTGTCTCTAGAAAAAGTTTTTTACTTTTCTGAAGTCCACTATCAATTTTATTTTTATTAATTAAGATTTTGATGTCGTCCTTGAAAATCCATTACAAACTCAAGTTCACCTAGATTTTCTTTTGTGTCATCTTCTGGAATTGTTAGATTTTGCATTTAGGTCTATCATCAATTTTGAGTTGATATTTTGGTGAAAGCTATAAGATCTTTGTCTACATTTATTTTGGCAGATTCTGCTTTTATACTTTATATTTTTGAAAATTTTGCTATTTTCTCTTCAAACGTTACTTCTCTTTCATTTGCATTAGCTGAGCTATATTTATTTATATTTATCTTTATTCAGCTATATTTATTTATCCTTTGGTGCTGCATTCTCGGTGCATTTCTTAGTTCTATCTTGGGCTTCAGGGTCTCTGGTGGTGCTGTGGGTTACACATTGGCTGGTTAACTGCAAGGTTGGTGGTTCAAACCCACTAGCTGCTCTCCAGGAGAATGATGATGCTATCTGCTCTTGTAAGAACTCGCAGGCTCAAAAACTCTATACAGTATTACTATGAATTGGAATCGACTTGATGACTGTTGGATTAAATTGGCCAGAAGTCAGAGAAACTTTACTGCAAGTGGTTTATTGAGGACCCTGAGCGGTGTCAATGGTAAACACTCTTGGTTGCTAATTGGAAAGTTGGCTGTTTGAGCTTTTTTCAAAAAAATCATTTTTATTGGGGCTCATACAATTCCTATCACAATTCATTCATCCATCCATTGTGTCAAGCACATTTGTACATTTGTTGCCATTATCATCCTCAAAATATTTGCTTTCTACTTGAGCCCTTGGTATCAGCTCCTCATTTTCCCCCTCCCTCCCTGCTCCCGTCTGCCTCATGAACCCTTGATAATTTATAAATTATTATTATTTAGTCATAAACTGTCTGATGTCTTCCTTCACCCACCTTTCTGGTGTCCATCCTTTATGGAGGAGGTTATATGTAGATCCTTGTAATCTGTTCCCCCTTTCTACCCCACCCTCCCTGAACCCTCCCGGTATCACCACTCTCACCACTGGTCCTGAGGGGTTCATCTGTCCTGGATTCCCTGTGTTTCCATTTCCTATTTCCAGTTCCTATCTGTACCAGTGTACATGCTCTGATCTGACTGGCTCGTCTCCTCCCCATGACCCTTCTATAAGGGGGTGTCCAGTTGTCTATAGATGGGCTTTGGGTCTCCACTCTACACTCACCCTCATTTACAATGATATTATTTTTTGTTCTTTGATGCCTGATCCCTGGTCCCTTTGACACCTCGTGGTCACACAGGCTGGTGTGCTTCTTCCATGTGGACTTTGTTGCTTCTGGGCTAGATGGCTGCTTCAAGTCTTTAAGACCCCAAACGCTGAAGGGACCAGGTATCAGACATCAAAGAACAAAAAATCCAATCAGTGGGTGCTCACCTTCCCGACATGAACACTGAAGACAAGTGTGTGCATAAGCAAATGTGGTGAAGAAAGCTGCATGTTTGATATTATCCAGAAGTGTTTCAAAGAAAAGCCAGGTGAAAGCAGTCATCGAAAACCATTGAAAACACACTTCTATTCTGACACATGTGTGGTCACGGTGAGTTGGAATTTACTGTCTACTGGTTCTTTGAATCGATTGTGTCTCTGAGTTAATGTTGTCCAATCCCTCTCCTTCCCATACACCTATTGATGTGTTTTTTAAAAAAATTAAATGATATTTTCTTCTTCTGTACATTTCTAATTCACTTTTTCTTGTTAATTTGGATCTGATTTATGTTATTTCCCCTTCACATTTTATTTTTTTTTCCTTTTTAAAGATGAAGTTTCATTTATAAAGAACTCAAACACGTGTATTATAGTTACTGATTTTGTTTTCCATTCGATTGCATTGTTCGTTAATGAGGTTCACAGGTATTGATTTTGCAGTTTTCTATTGGTGCTCATGTCTAGGTGCTTTGGAATAGTTCTTCATCAGTATGTTTTGAGAGCTCTAGCATTCCTTCCTGGCTGCATTTTGTCCCTCTTCGAACTCATTCTTCTTGGCTCTGGGGTTTAGGAGTGGTTTTCCTTGACTTAGGATTCTTATGAAGACCCCATCTCTGAGCTGTGGGCAGCCTGGGCCTTGGCCTCATTGGGAAAAATCATTTGGTTCATCACTTCTGAAAGTTTATAGTTTTATTTAAGGTTTCTTAAAAATATATAAATCATTTTATTGGGGGTTCTTACGGCTCTTATAACAACCCACATCTAAATTGTATCAAGCACATTTGTACATACATATGTTGCCCTCATGATGCTCTTCTTCCCTCCCTGCCTCCCCCTCCTGAGCTGTAGATACATTATAAATCATTATTATTTTCATATCTCATACCATCCGCTCTCTTCCTTCACTCACATTTCTGTTGTTTGTCCCCCTGGGGTTGGGGCACAGGGTTAGACAGCTCCCTCTTTCTCCTCCTTCTCTCCCCACCTGCACCTACCCTCGTGGAATTGCTAGTCCCATTACTGTTCCTGAGGGGTATAGCTATCCTGGATCCTGTGTGTTGAGAGCTCTTATCTGTACCAGTGTACATGCTCCAGTCTACCCGAATTTGTAAGGTAGAACTGGATATGATAGTTGAGGGGAGGAACTAGAAGGATGCTGTGTGTTTTGTCAGTGCTATACTGCACTCTGTCTCACTCATCCCTTTCTGTGACCCTTCTTTGAGGTGATGTTCAATTGTCTACAGATGGGCTTTGAGTCTCTATTCTGACCTCTTTATTCACATTGACACGATTGTTTGTTTTGGGTCTTCTGATGCCTGATATCTGCCCGGTCAGCCTTTAACACCCCGTGATCACGCAGGCTAGTACGCTTGTTCCATGTGGATTTGTTGATTCCCTGGTAGATGGCTGCTTGTTTAACGTCAAACCTTTAAGACCCCAGGCACTCTATCTTGTAATAGCTGGGCCACATCAGCTTTCTTTGCCACATTTTCTTATACACCCATTTTTTTTCTTCAGTAGTTGTGTTGGGAAGGTGAGCATCACAGAATGCCAGGTTATTAGAACAAAGTGTTCTTGCATTGAGGAAGAACTTGAGTAGAGGCCCAATGTTTGTCTGCCCCATTAATACTTAACATATAAATATATGTACATAGACCTATGTGTATATCATGATAGATGAATATATTTACATATATACATGCCTAGGTTGTTAAGTGCCATCAAGGTGGTTCCAATTCATAGTAGCCAGTGTACAACAGAAAGAAACTCTGCTTGGACCTCTGCCATGCCCACAGTTTTGAAGTTGAACCTGCTGGTGCAGTTCACTGTGTCAATCCATCTCGTGGAAGGCCTGCCTCATTTTCATCGTGCCTGTACTTTACAAGGATATTTAAGGGCAGCCTGGGGAAATTGGAAATAATTCCTGAGGTGTAGTGGCTATGTGCTGCCTGCCCTATTCCAGTAAAGCGTTACAGGCTCAGAAACTAATAGGCCCAGTACTATTGTGTCCTAGAGGGTCACTTGAGTCAGTACCGACTCAGTGGTAGTGACTGTTTTGTGTGTGCGTGGGTGTGTGGGTGTGGGGGAGGGGTTGTTTGCCTCCTTACCCTTATGAGAAGCCCGGTTCAAACCTTTATTTAAATCTTCTCCTTTTGCTGTACCCGACACTGTACAGGCCCACAGAGTCCTCCTCCACTTCTGCACTTGTTTCTGACCTCTGTGTGGTACATAAATCTTCATCTTCTGTTTGAGGATGCCTTTCTCTTCCTCACTCTCCGTAGTGTGGGAAAAAACTCAACATGTGAAAATTCAGTGTCAACCTGCCTAGAAATGCCCAAGTCAGTATGTGCAGTTTCTGAAGGCCGTTAATACTAAAAGCGAAATCTGTCTATCAAATGAGTGGTTCAACCTCTCTCTTTGAATGGAGCATTGTATGACTTGTCTGCATACACTGTCATGCGGAGTTTGGGAGAGGGAACAACAGATATAGCACAAAGCTGTTTCAGTCATTCACTGGTCATCCCACTGAAAATGGTGAGAATAACATGGCTGATACGAGGCAGACTGGCTTCTAACAGCAAGACAATTTATCCTGAGAGATTGGGATTGAATTATTTTGATATTTGTGAGTATCTTATGTAAAAGCAATTTGGGGCTTGAATGACTAGGGTAATTATTTAAGTTTTTCACTTTAATTTGCTTTTGTTGGAAAAAGTGTAAGTTTGGGAACAGTGCCTGGTGATGCATTTATACTATGATAAAGTTGAAAAATAGAAACAAGTACAATAAGCTCCGGCACTAAGATTCCAGGAAAGGTCAAAGTCTAGTTAGCCTGAGGTTTCAAGTGGTTCAGGGTCTGTGTTACTGACTTTGAAAAGCTTTCTTGGACATGTTTTTTTTTTGACTAAAGAATTGTCACAAGTGTTTAATGTCAACAACCAACAAAGAGGCTATTTGTGAAATTTAAAAGTGACCAGATTTAAGTCATTCACAAATGACTTGAAATATGGGGCATGAGTCATTTATGTTGGCTTGTACAATAATTAAATTGGGGTAAGAGTAAAGAAGTACAATGGTCACACCCACTAGCTAAATTTAAGAGCGTTTTGTTAAACTGCCAAGGAAATTAAAACAAAAATATTCCCACATAACATTCTGATGGCATAAAAATCTTTGACCACAGCATAAGGTTGGCACCCCATTTTTAATTTAAATGTTTAACCCAGATGTTAGCAGCTTTGATGAAATGAAGCTGGAAAAAGCTTGCACCATTAGGTTTTTAAATGAGTCCATAAAGACTCGGTTTTGCTGGGACATGATTCACCCTAATCTCACCTAAAGGAGACCACGTATGTGTAAAGCAGAAGGCAAGTGAAGCGGGTCATGTGTCTCAGCTGACACGCACGTAAAGGATATCTGTTCTGGGGATGGGCAGAAAAATAGGGGCTATAAAATGTGTGTCTCTCTATGCTTGAAGAAGAGGCTGGGCAATTGAAAACATGTTTATGCAGACTGCTGATAGAGAAATTCTAGCGATACTTTAAGCTTGATTTGGCACACCATGTAACTCTTCCAGGCACAACGCACAATTTTCATAAACTGATTGAATTGAAAGATTCCCTGCCATTGTCTGTCATTCAACTGACCCTGAGAGTGACTACAGAAGTTGGTTTTCCCCTAAATTCTATACAATACTTTTTTTGCTTAAAGTATTATTAATTATGGGTTCACCAAGAATTACTGACATTATTTATGGAAGCAAAGAGAAACTATTTATTTTTAGGTGCAAACAGAAGAAGTAGCACCTAAATAAGGCATTTAAACTATTATACTTTATTTTCCAAAAATTCATTAGGATGTACAGACAATCCAGTGGTATGTATAAGCACAGTTTGCAACTCTGCAGTTGCTTCGAGAAAGAGGTTACTAGAATGTTCTTATGACTTATCTTGGCACGTTCACTGTGTTTACATTAGTATTTTATGTTTATGCGCATGTCAAGCACAACAAATGTGCTCAAAGGGAATGGAAATAATAATCATTGCACATGATTTTGAATGGAGAAATTAAGTGGACTGACTATCTTGTATGGTAGTTTTGAAGAAAATCAGGATAGGATGCTGGGAGGAACCTGGACTAGAGATCAGCTCACTCAGGCTGATGAAGCTATGAAGGAGGCTGTCTTAGATAGGAAGGCAATAAGAGATTTCTAGTGAAGTAGTACTACTAAATAATTTATTCACAATCTTCTGACCATGATGCTTGGGAACTTTTCTCAATTTTTCAATGTAAACTTATAACATATTTAACTCTGATTAGAATGATCAAACTATTAGAAACATTTTCCTAGATGTCTGTGAGTCTTCGTGAGTGTACGAAATATTTTTTCACCCAGGAAGGACTGCAAACACCAGTGATAATAGTGAATAATGCTAACAGATATACAATAATACAATAAAATTTCCAGTCTGTCAACAGATGGTGTTGCAGTCAACTGCCCATAGACTTTAATTCTTAATCATTCTATTTAGAAATTATGCCTTATAGACCATGGAAAATGTGAGAGAAAACATTTAATCACTTGTTCTGAGATTTCTATCAAACCACAAGAGCATACTTTCATACATTTTTGTTTTCTTTAAAGAGTCTAATTAGAAATATCTAAGTCATAATGCAAGGAGTGAATCTTACACACTTAACTAATAAAACACTGCCTGTAAAATTAAGGCCACGCACTGCATCTTCCTGATTCCATCAGTGTTTGTCTGCCGAGGACATCTCTTTTGAGGCATTTAAATCTAGTATTTAAAATTCCTGCACACATCTTTATAATTTTATGATATAATATGGTGGAAGTTTTATGTACACAATACTAATCTATATGTATACAGTTGGCTGTTTGAGAATAAGGGCTTGAACTATGTGGGTTTACTTTTCTGTTGGATTTTTGTTTTGTTTTATTTTCTTTGTTGCAATTACAACGAGCTTATGTTTTGCAAGTATCCCCTTAAACTGCTGTAGATGCTAACCATCTCCACAGAAGCAGTTTATTATCTCACTAGAGAGATGAACTGTGCACATGGGCTTTGGCTGTTATAACAATTGAGCTTATTACAGTAGCATCGGTGGGGGGGGGAGGTCGGCTTACAATCTTGTGAAGTACAAATCCATGTTGATCAAGGGTCAGCTGTCTTTCTGATCGTTACTTGTTTTTCTCATTATTATTTTTCAACTTCCTCCAGGTTGGCATATATAATGTGACTTTATTCATTTTCTGTGCATTGGATGAATGTTTCATCATCCATTTGCATTTCATTTTGTCCACGGTCATTTGGATTATTCCTGCTCCTAGCTCCCTGTAGTGTGTATGGTCAGAGTGCTCCTTGTAGGCAAGGATGGGCAGATTTCGTGCTACATACTTTGGACATGTCAGGAAAGACTAGACCCTGGAGAAGGACATCATGGTTGGTAGAGGGGCAGGACAAGGAGGAAAGCCCTCAAGGAGATGGGTTTGGCTCCATGGCCACAACAACGGGCTCGGGCCCAGGGGCCATCGCGAGGATGCAGCAGGACGTGGCAGTGTTTCCTTCTGTTGTGCAGAAGATCGCCGTTTGCTTTTATTTATTCATTTGCAATATAAATATTCAATTACTCGCCATCACTATTTGTTCATAAGACTATTTTCCCCAATGCATTATCTTGGCATCAGTGTTTAAAAGTGATCGACTAGAAATGTATTTCATAGTATCTTTTGATGAATAGAGATTTTATAATTTTTTCATCATTTATACATGTGTTTTGTTAAACAACAACAAAACCAAATAACCATCCCTAGAAACATATACTCTATCCCCAAACTCAACTCGACTCAACTCACTGCCGTCCAGTCAATGCTGACTCCTAGTGATTCCCTGTGAGTTTGCTGGAGCAGAAAGCCCCGCCTTTCTCCCGGGAGCAGCCGGCGGCGGGTGAACTGTGAGCAGGCAGGTTGCAGCCCATCACGTAACCACAATCCTACCAGGCTATCTGGTGCTTCAAGTAGTCCTCTTCAGCTTCAAGAAGCGAGGTTGTCTCATCTGCATATCCCAGATGGTTCATAAACTTTCCTCCAATCCTGATGCCATATTCTTCTACATATAATCCAGCGTCTCTGATGGATTCAGATTTCTCAGACTGAGTAAGTATGGTGAGAAGATACAACCCCAACACACACCTTTCCTGATTTTAAACCAGGCAGGCTTCCCACGTTCTATTTGTACAACTACCTCTTGAGCCATGTATAGGCTCTGCTTGAGCACGATGAAGTGTTCTGGAATTCCCATTCTTCTCCAGGCTACCATTTATTATGATCCACATAGTCAAATACTTTTGCATAGTCAATAAAGCACAGGCAAACATCTTCCTGGTATTCTCTGCTTTCAGCCAAGATCTCACTGAAATCAGCAATGATCTCTTGTTCCACGTCTACTTCTGAATCCATCCTTAGTGTCTGGCAGCTCCCTGTCAATATGCTGTTTCAACTGGTGTTGCATGATCTTCAGTAACATTTCTCCTGAGATATGAATGCTATTGTTCCATAGTTTGAGCATTCTGCTGGGCCGCCTTTCTTTGGAATGGGTACAAGCCAGTTGGCCAGTGAGCTGTCTTCCAAATTTTCGGGCACAGCTGAGTGAGTGCTTCCAGTCCTTTCTCAGCGTGCTGAGCCACTTCAATTGGTATTCCATTAATTTCTGGAGCCTTGTTTGGGCTAATGATTTCAGCGTAAGTCAGACCTCTTCCTTTAGCACCTTTGATACTTGCTCATACGCTACCTCCTGAAGGGGTGGAAACGACTAGGGTTTTGATACGGTGAATCTGTGTGCTCTTTCGTCTTCTGTGGATGCTCCTGCATCATTCAATATTGGGTCTATAGAATATTTCTATCTTGAAACCTGAAGCTAAGATTTTTTCCTCAGTTCTTTCCGTTAGAGATGTGCTGACCGTGTTCTTCCTTTCTCGTTTTCAAACTCTAGGTTTTCTCACATTTCATTATAATATTTCATTTTGTTTTCTCAAGGAGCCCTTTGAAGTTTTCTATTCAACCCTCTGTGCTCATCATTAAAGGTCCAGAATCTCTTCTGACATACACTATGGTCTTTTCTTTCTTTCCTCTCCTTTATTGACCTTTTGCTTTCTTTGTGAATTATGTTCATGATGTCCGCCCGCAGCTGATCAAGTCTTATATCATTGGTGTTCACGGCGTCAAACCTGCTCTTGAGACATTGTCAAAATCCAGGTGGGACAGACTCCAGGCTGTGTTGTGGCTCTCCTGGGCTTGTTTTCATTTTATTCAGCTTCAACCTGAACTAATAGATGAGCAATTGGTGGTCTGTTTCACTCATTTTAGCTACTGATATCTCTAACTTAGATACAGTCAATTTGATTTTTACGTATTCCATCTAGAGAAGTCCATTTGTATAGTCATCCTTTTTGCTGTTGAAAATACTCCATTATTGATAAAAATATTTTAATGAATGAATTTTGAATTTTGTTTAATATTTCTGAAAATATCAACTGACATAAACACATGGCTTTCAAATTTAACTTGTGAACACTATTTTATTTTAAACTCCAGTGAAATGTCTTGACTAAATTGAGATAAGTGGTTATTATTATTATTTTAACTTTGGGACAATTTAGTTTGCTAATGTTTTTTTTAGAATATTTGCACCTATGTTCCTAAAGAATTTTTAACACTTTATACCTATGTATTTTTCTAGTGGTAGCTCTGATTAAAAAAAAACAACAGCCTTTTTCTGTAGATTACTTTTAAGCCCTTCTGAAAAAAACAATGAGGATTGTGGTCTGATCGGTAGGGACTGTTAGAAAAAATAGATTCATCATGATTTTACATACGGATACACCATGTGCACACAGATCAGTCCTCTCCCTCTGGATCACCTCCCTTGCTCACCCAGGAGATAATGGCTTGAAGCCTCTACATGGTCGGCTTTTTCAGGTAATTGGCTGGGCCATAGAGAAATGAAAGACTTTAATCTTGGCTATACAATCTGGTTATTCTAGTTCATGATTTATTCACTTATTCTCTAAATCATGATTGTCAGTAAGATTTCAACAAACCCTGAATAATTTCTGATGGTTTATTGAGTCCTTTCACTTTAAAAGGCAATACAGATCTTCTCAGCGGGAAAAGAAATGATGGTCTCTCACTTCATTCCAAATGAATCAGAGTTGGCAGGCTTGTGGGTCTGAAGCCGACTTACAGTTCTTGATGCTAAAATGTAGCCCTTGTGGTCGTTACAATAAGTTAAGTTTTCTGTCGGAAGTTGAACTCATGAAAGTTGAAGGGAAAAATATATTGGTCCCCTCTCTAGTTTGGACTCTTCCAGGACTTTTGGTGCTCAGCCAGTTCATTGACAGCACAGACTAGACGAAGCCAATATTTTAGGATCTTGTGCCAAATGTCATGTGTAGAAAGAAGCCTGTGAGTGTCTTGCTTGAAGCTGTGAGTTATCGCAGCTAAGGTCTGGAGAGTGAGAACAGCATATTTTGTGAGGCCTGCAGGGCCTGCCAGTCCCACAGTTCTCATTTGAATGACAACACTGTCCAACTTCACAGTGAGAAGCATGCTGGGGCGTTTCTCTTCCTGCACTCTTTCCTGAATAACATGAAGGTGTTGTTAATTTAAAAACTGTCATTCACAGGACATGCACATTTCTCTCAGTTAAAAGTCCGGTGACAGGCAGAAGATAACAACTGCAATGGGAATTCTGGGACAGGTGATAATTTTCTACAGCTAATTATCATTAATTTTTTTTCAAGCAACAATGTCTAAAACAGACTGAATAATGTTTGCTTTGATAGAGTGCGTTCATTAAAAGCTGCATCCCATATTAATTCTGCCTGGGAAATTTGGGAGTCTTTTTAAAAAAAAAATCAAAAAGATTATGACTGAGCCAGGACAGGTTTCACTCACAATCAGAACATCTTTGCTGGGATTTATTATTCTTTTTTCCTTTGATCTGTTTTATCTTTGATATTGCAAACACATTTCTTTTAAAGGAGGGGAAAACAAAACAAAACAAGAATACCTGGAACCTGTCTCATATTTTCAAAATTCTGGAACCAGGATCCCTTTAGACTCCTCTGCCCTCCTTGTCCTCCAGGTTCCATAAGCACACAGGTCGATGTGTCCTGTGGAGCAGGGCATCACCAGGACCGCTCCTCCATCTTCCCGATGCCATCAGCCGTCCATTTGTCAGCATCCTGAAAATAATTTAGGTAATGCAAATCACTTGTCTTTGAAATTATTACTTTTTAAACTGTGACAAATTAAGTGGGCATCCCCTGTCTTCAAACGGAGAGCCAGAAATATGAGCAAGCGAATCGATCTAAAATCTTAAAACAATAATCTGAAAAAGGCTTAGATTACTTGAACGACGATTGCTTCAAAGCCAATAGCAATAGGAGCCAGCAAGG
Source organism: Tenrec ecaudatus (assembly GCF_050624435.1). Lineage (NCBI taxonomy): Eukaryota > Metazoa > Chordata > Mammalia > Afrosoricida > Tenrecidae > Tenrec > Tenrec ecaudatus. Next base: position 108,252,170 of record NC_134531.1, on the reverse strand, counting down.
GTTCACCGAGCTTCTGGAGCTGTGGAGCAACGACATGGAATTTAGATTAATTTCCTGATTTCTAAAGATAATCCAAGTAAAGCTGATGCACACAAACAATGTATTAATATGGAATAATAAATTGAAAAGAAAACAGATCTATTCCAAATGTGATTTAAATCTCATTATATTATGAATATTCAGTGAGAATCTCTCAAGATTTCAGTTTCTCTTTGGGAGTGAAATAGGTTCTTAAATGTGCATTCATCTACGCTGTTAGAGTATCATTTACTAACAAATGATTGCAGCTGTACCCCAGTGGCCTGAAAGAGTTTTAATGTTGTTTCCAGATGTGCTTAATTTATTTCCTGGGTAGAATGTTTGCCATGGGAGGCCTGCGTGCATTTCTCACTTTCCAGTGCCAATTTCGTGGAGGTAGGTGAAAATGGAGACCTCTTCTAGGCAGGGAAACAGAGCAGGAAGATATTACACTAAGAAGCTCTTAACAAACTTAGATAAAATATTAAATCTTGTGTGTACTACATGAGTGTACACACCTGGACTTATGTTTCTGCAAGGGTTTCTTAGGATTCTTCCTGTCATCATTCAATGTTGTACAAATAATGATGTTTGTTAGGAATGTAAAACATTTTGAATTATGAAAATTTCCCTCTATGCTTAGCTTTCAAAACCTCCAATAGTTGATTTGTTAAAAAAAATACTAATAGGATAAAACAAATCTGATTTTTAGCTTCCCAAAACACTACTGAATTGTAGCTATTAACATTCTTTGAATATTGGTTTTGAATAACAGGATTAGGTATTTATTATATAGCAATCATATACATTTTCTTTTTGGAGTACATTAGGATAAAGACCAGTTTAAAATGTAAAATTCATAATATATTGAGAGTAATTGTGAGATCGCTATTATAAAACCTACTTTGGCAATGTGAAAACTATGCAATTGAATTTTAAAAGCTTTTTCACAAATATAAATCAAGTTGCTAAAGATATTCAAGAATACTTAATCGAGATTAATTGCTTGCTAAAATATATAATCTGAATTCACAGATTTCAGATTCTTAGAAGTCATTTTGTGAAAAGTAAGTTAGTGTCAATATTGGAACGTAAACTTTGGTCTTCAAGAACTATATGTTTAGTTTTCTTTATGAAACAGCATGCTATTCCTTAAAGAACAAGGAGAGAAATGTGTCCAGTACTGAAGCTACTCTATATTCAAAAGAGTTTATAAACTAAGTTCCTATTTCCAGTCCAAAAGCTGTTAAGGGACAATCAGATCTTTCCCAAAGAGGTAGCTGCTTTCTTGAATAACTGAAATGGTCACACAGGCTGGTGTGCTTCCATGTGGGCTTTGTTGCTTCTGAGCTAGATGGCTGCTTGTTTACCTTCAAGCCTTTAAGACCCCAGACGCTATATCTTTTGATAGCCGGGCACTATCAGCTTTCTTCACCACATTTGTTTATGCACCTGCTTTGTCTTCAGCGATCCTGTCAAGAAGGTGAGCATCATGGAATACCAGTTTAGCAGAACAAAATGTTCTTGCATTGAGGGAGTACTTGAGTGGAGTTCCAATGTCCATCTGCGACCTTAATAATAAACCTGTGAATAGTGCACATAGCTCTATTTCCCCACCATCATATATAAATATACTTACATATCGACATGCCTGTAATTTGACCTCTATAAATGCCCTTTACCTCCTAGTTCTTTCCTTTATTTCCTTTTACTTTCCTCTTGTCCAACTATCACGTTCAACCTTCATTTGGGTTCTAGTAATTCTTCTAGGTTACATTTCCCTTGATCAAGTCCTACCAGGTTTCTTACACCCTCCTCTCCACTGATTTTGGGTCACTTGTTGTTCTCTTGTCTCTGGGTGGCCCCCTGTGTTGGACAGGGTTCTCTAGAGAGACAAACCAGATGGCTAGTAATTATATATAAATATATTTATAAAGATAGATATATAATATAAGAAATGAACCATTAAATTATATACAGATAGATAATACAAGAAATTAACAGTTAAATTATAAAACAGTGAGACACTGGCAGTTCTTTAAGGCTTGAGAGCCTCCAGTTGCCAGTCCCCTTCTGTAGAGAGAGCTGGGCTATATATATCCAGGCAGCAAACAGCAAGGCAGGTCCCTAACTGTCATCAACTGTCGGTCCCCAGCTCCAGAGATGAACATTCCAATCATGTGGGCTTAAAGAGACCTCAACTTACAGCGACACAGTCCACAGGCTAGGCATCCCACAGGTAGTGTACCCCTTTAAACTGAGGCACAGAACAAGCAAGGCGAGGCTCACCGAGCCATTTATCCCTCTGCCCTTCAGTTAATCCTACTTGTGCTTATCGGCCAGACTGGCACAATAAACTATCGCACCCCCCCCCCCCCGATTTCCTTTCTTCCACTTCCCCTTATCCAGTATCCCCCCAGAACCAAAGCCCACATGGAAGCACACCAGCCTGTGTGATCACTGGCATTCCAGGATGCTCACCTTCCTGACAGGATCGCTGAAGACAAAGCAGGTGCATAAGCTAATGTAGTAAAGAAAGCTGATAGTGCCAGGCTATCAAAAGATATAGCATCTGGGGTCTTAAAGGCTTGAAGGTAAACAAGGCGCCATCTAGCTCAGAAGCAACAAAGCCCACATGGAAGCACACCAGCCTGTGTGATCACGAGGTGCTGAAGGGATCAGTATCAGGCATCGAAGAACAAAAAATCATATCATTGTGAATGAGGAGGAGTGTGGAGTTGGGGGTCCAAAGCTCATCTGTAGACAACTGGACCTCCTCTTAAGGAAGGGCTGTGGGGAGGACACGAGGCAGTCAGGGTACAGTGTAGCAATGATGAAACATACAATTTTCTTCTAGTTATTAAAGGCTTCCTTCCCACCACTATCATGATCCCAATTTTACCTTACAAATCTGGCTAGACCAGAGGATTTACCCAGGTACACATAGGAACTAGAAACACAGCGAACCCAAGACAGATGACTCCTCTCCTTCAGGCCTAGTGTTGAGAGTGGTGATACCAGGAAAGTGGAGGGAAGGTGGAGGGAGAGTTGATTATAAGGATTTACCTATAACCTCCTCCCAGGGGGATGGACAACAGAAAAATGGATGAAGGGAGATGTTGGACAGGTAAGACATGACAAAATAATAATAACAATTTATAAATTATCAAGGGTTCAAGAGGGAGGGGTAGTGGGGTGGAGGGTAAAAATGAGGAGCTGATACCAAGAGCTCAAGTAGAAAGCAAATGTTTTCAGAATGGTGAGGGCAACAAATGTGCAAATGTGTTGGACACAATGGATATTTGTATGGATTATGATAATGGTTGTATGAGCCCCAATACAATGGTTAAAAAAATCTGAAATGAGCATTTGAAAACTTTATATCATTAAAATTATCTTGAGAATCCTTTTTATTATTCATGAGGAACAATGAATACATCCCACTTTTTTACATTGGTTAAGATATTTTAAAACAATCATTCATATATTATTAACATAGATTTTATTAAGAGTTGTTTCAAAGATTCTGCATTTAAAGTTTGATTTCTATAAATGATGTGATATAAAAAATCTTTCTCTATTTGAAGTAAACTTCCCACATGATACAATTAGAATATCTTGATAGATTTTAAAATCCCTGAAGGTTAGATATTGTATTCATTTTTATTTTATTCATAACTCATAAACTTTCTGCAGTAATTTAGATTATGGACTAGATGTTCTATAAATATGTGAATAAATAGTTTGAATAAGTGAATGAATGGATGGATGAATTAATGTCAAATACACACATCTTAATTCTTATTTACAGTTTTATAATTATCATATATCTAAGTAAAGCATTAACTATAAGAGTTAAATAAAACCCACAGATTTCTTTTTACTTTTTAATAATTCCTTTGGTATACTAATACTCTTGCATTTTTGGATATGTAAATTGGTTGCAACACTATCTGACTGCTAAGAGAGACAACTCCATTGAGATCATTCATTGAATTGACTAAGCATTTTATGAGTCTTAGGGAGATATCTTCTAAATTGGCAGTTACCTAACTATGCTCTGGAAGAAAATAGTTAGCAATAATTTATTACATGTGAAAGTTTTAGAGGAGCTAAATTGTTTCTTTACAACAATTAAATCTTTCAGAAAGAAAAATATTTATAATTTTTGTCTGATATCTTCCTGCAGACCAAAGACCAGTTGAAATATTATTAGTAATTCTGATGCTTTCAAGGCATCAGCCCTGGAATTGGAATTTGCTGAGGATGTTGACTGGCGTCAAAAATTTAATTTCATCCTCTCCAAATATATATCAACCTGACTTGGCTTGGATTCTCAGTGGGTTTGCAATACATAATTTGGCAGTTAGGTAATGATGCAATCTTCCCCATCACGTGATCTGATGTGATCAGCCAATCCATCGCTAGGGTTTTAGGGTGCAAGATAGCAACCTCACTCAGGTCACAATCCTGGTCTGATATTAGGAAACTTTCCCTGAATTGCAGAGAAATATAAAAGAGAGAGAATCATTCAAAGGAGAGACCTCAGCCACGTTAAGAAAGAAGAGCCAGAACAGAGCTTGTCCTAGATCTGGATTGATGCCAACCTCGTTGAGATCTCCAAGCAATATTGGATGTACAGATGTTGAAAAAGGACAAAGGCTTTTCTTCAGAGATGACAGAGAGAAAGCCTTCCAGATCTGGCACTGTGCCCAAGCCCGTGCCATCCTTAAGAGTGTTTCTCCTCTGAAGTCCGCTGTGGGTGTCACTGTGTCCATCCATCTTGTCAATGGGTTTCCTCTTTTTTGCCGCCCTTTTACTTTACTAAACATGATGTCCTTCTCCAGGGACTGGTCTCTCCTGAGAACATGTCCAGAATATGTGGGATGAAGTCTGGCCATCCTTGCCTCTAAGGAGCACTCTGACCACCCTTGCCTCTAAGGAGCACTCTGACCACCCTTCTTCCAAGACAGATGGGTTTGTCTTTTTAGCAGTCCGTGGTACTTTCAATCTTCCTCTGCAGCACTACAATTTAAATGCATCGATTTTTCTACGGTCTTCCTTAGTCAATGACCAACTTTCACGTGTATATCATGCAATGGAGAATAACTTGGCTTGGGTCAGGTAGACCCTAGTCCTCAAAGCAACATCCTTGCTCTTAAATGTTCTTAAGAGGTCTTGTGCAGCAGAAAGACCTAATAAAAGATTATATTCAATTTGCCTTTTGATCTTTGGACTATTGCTCCCATGAGCATGGATTGTGGTTCCAAGTGCAACAAATCCTTGGCAAGTTCAACCCTTTGATCTCCAAGAGAGTAGAACGCCACCCCTTCTCCCCCAAAGCTGTTAGTGGAATGGACTTTGTGCCTAGCCTCACATTGCAAACCCCACTGCCCCAACAGGACTTCCTCTACTAAGAGCAGCACCAATATCTAAGACTACTGGCAGCTGACGTATTTGTGGTGTCATCAGACTTGGGGATGCTCCTCATTTTCACTATTTTTGGAAACTTTTATACATTTCTTGATTTTACACCTTTCTTTCCTTTTTTCTTTCCAGCTTCCTTCCTTCTTCTCTTAACAATTATTTATAATGGGATTTCAGATTTACTTATATTATTCATAGATGTGTAAGGAAGATCAAGCCTCTTTTTTAACCTCTTTAACTTCTGGATCCTATGATAGCCTGTACACAAAATGCTGAGCTACAGGGAAAGGATGTAAATTTAATCTATCCAGATAATCTCAATATCATTAACTGCACATCATTTAAAGTAAACAAAGAAACCTTGTGTTGACCCATAGCTTTCTGCCAGACCTGGATCTTTCGTATGCTTCCTTGATCTCCTGTTGAGTTGCCTGCTGATCCCAGGAGCCATCAGTGGATGACAGGTGGTGGATACATTCGGCTGACTCCACACCTCTGTATCCACCAACCTATGCCCCCTGACGCCTCTTCTTTACCATTCTGCTTCCTGGTTATCAGTTCCCATGAGTCAGGAGAAGCCTGACTTGAACTGCACTGGACTTGGCTATTTCTACAACCATGCAAACCATTTCTTTCTATACATCTCTTTCTCTGTATATGACACATACAAGCGTCACCAGTTTTGCCTCACCAGAGAACCCAGTCTGACACAGTTGGTAAGAAAATGGTTAAAGCAGTAGCTGCTAACTGAAAAGCTGACCGTTCAGACCCACCCCGAAATTCCTTGGGAGAAAGACCTGATCATCTACTATGACAAAGAAACCCCATGGGGCAGCTCTACCCTCTGACATGGGGTCAATGGAGTGGAAATAGATCCAATAATATCCAACGATAACATCAAATTAACACTTCCTTGGGAAAGTGCTTCATGTGTTTGTTTGTTTTTGCCAGCTCCCTTCCCCACACATGTTCCATTTGCAGCGGTACCTCCACGTGCCGGGCTGAAAGCCTGGTAGCGGAGCAGAACTCACTGCCCTGGAGTCAGTTTCACTCCGGGACAGAGTAGAGCTGCTCCTGTTTGTTCTGAGACAACCTCCTTATGAGAACCGAGGTCCTCATTTTTCTCACAGGGAGCAGCTGGTGGTTTCAAACTGCTGACCTTGTGGTCAGCAGCCCAACTTGTAATGCACTAAGCCACGGGGGTGTTTCTCAGTAGAGCTTAAAGGGTATCATCTGTGGGAGTAAATGGCTACCATCATGTGTGTGCACTTCAAAGATCAGCTAGTCGACGCTTTGTGTTTGATAAATTAAAGCTATATTGTCAAAGGTTCCATCCAATAGGAGTCCGAGGGTTCCATCATTGAAGTTCTGTTTCATCTGGTCATTAGTTTATATTAAATGGATAAAATAGTAAAGGGAGATTATTATTGAACTACTATTGAATGGAGAAGGTAACGCTCAAGACTGAACTAGAAGGTGTGCACGTGGAAAGAAAGGCAAAGATTCTTGAAGGCTTCTCGAGAGCTGAGCAGAAAGCGGGCAGCTGGCTTCATTAACTCCCCTGTTCGACTCCTCCCAGTGTCCCGAGGATCCTGGGAAAATACAGCAGGCTCTTCAGCTTTTTAAAAAGAGCTTCAGACCTTAGTGCTGTTCGGTGATTCATTTTCACCTGGGTTTGGTGGAGGAATTCCGTGTTTTGTTTGGAAGCTGGTCAGATGAAAGAGGCACTTAGAACGGTAGGAAGGAGAGATTAAGGAGAGAGAGAGAGAGAGAGAGAGAGAGAGAGAGAGAGAGAGAGAGAGAGAGAGAGAGAGAGAGAGAGAGAGAGAGAGAGAGAGAGAGAGAGAGAGAGAGAGAGAGAGAGAGAGAGAAAGAGGTCTGGAGAACTGCCACGTCAGCAAGTAGCTTAAAGGCAGTGCGGACAATTGCGGTGTGTGCAAACAAAGCACAAAGGAGTGCAGAGCCGAGGGACAACCTGGGTCACGTCCTGATTTTCTAGTCGCGAGAGTTGGATGGGATGTTAGCTAATACTGTCCTATCACTTTACATATTTTAACTACTCAAGCGTAACTTTATCAAACGGTTCAACTTACACAAATTCTAAGCACGTTGGCCTGTTTCCACACGCCAGAGGTGTGCTCGAGAATCGTGTGAGATAAAAATATCATCCGAAGTTTAGACTGTGCAGAAGGATATTCCCTTGAAGCTAATGGAGCACGGCCCTTAGTCAAGGTGTTGAACAGCAAGGAGTGTATTTTGAGGACTGAAGGAGCAGCGTACCAAAGCACGGCGTTTTCACCCGCCCTGTGTGCGTGTGAGAGCTGGACTCTGAGTAAGGAAGACCCAGGGGTGGATGCCGGTGACTGCTGGCGCTGCCAAAGAATAGGGAAAGCGCTCCAGACTGCCAGAGGACCGGCACATCTGTGTGGGAAGAAGGATAGCAAGAAGGCGTCTTAGAGGGAGGGCGGTGAGCCTCCACCTCCCTGCCTCCGGCGCATTGTCAGCGGAGACGAGTGCAGAGAACACCGCGCTGGGATCGATCGCGAGCTGCAGGGAGAGACAGGCAGGCCCACGGGCCACTGGCTGCGACCGCGGCCGCCACAGTGGGGCTCCATCAACTCGACAGCACCCAACAACAGCAACATCCACAAGGAAGCATAAAGCATTTCAGCGTTCGTAGCAGAGCTCCCGGTAATGTTTCCATCAGGCCACGCAGTTGATAGCGTTTGCTTAAGTGAGTTGTTTAACTGTAACTAGTTAAGACTGTTCGTGCCAGTTCCTGCCCCTCTTCCTTTGTCTTTCTCCTCATGGCAGATGGCCCTGGGATGGTCAGGGAAGGGTGGTAGACTTAGCGGTTGGATGGTGTGTCTCAGATTTGACCAACAGGAAACTGAGTGAAAATACCTTCAGTTTGGGTGTAGAAGTACCAGTAAACATAAAGGTAAGCCAAAAATCTTTGCTACAAAATCAAAGAAACCCTCATTAAAATACAAAGTCAAAATGTGAAGCTAATGTTTCTCAGCAGAGTCCACCTAGGTGGATACTCTTCTGGAAGCAGGGTGTCCATCTCTGTGGCCTGAAAGAAGACCTGGTACTGCTGTTGGATAAATGTTACACGACTAACCACAAGGTTGGTAGTTCAAATTCACCAGTCTCTCTACAGGAGAACGCTGAGGCTATCTGGACCCAAGGAGATTTACGGTTTCCGAAACCCTATGTGGAGTTGCTGTGAATGAGCATTGGCTTAAAAGGTGGGGGCTGAGTACATTTATGGCACATTTACTCAGTTTATGGCACATCGAGAAGCAGTTTCAATATCCCGTAGGTACAGCCATCGCGTTTCTTTCAAATGTTTTCTGAGTTTGGGAGCAATAACAAGCCAGCAGAACTATCAGTGCCGGATCACACGTGGTGAAATTCTGTTAGTACCGCCCTTCCTACCCTGGAAGAGGGAGCAGGCCCACTGTTGGGATAGAAACATGTCTGAGGTGCAGCGTTCACAACCTGTTCCTCCCCAGGGCAGTTCTCCATTTCTCAAAGCTTCCTAATAAGCCCCCAAGAGTGTTTTTTGTGCCTTTTGAGAAAATCTTTTAAGACTACCCCTCTGGAGTCCCAAGAAACCATCAGCATAAGCTCCTGAGCTAGCCTCTCTCCTTTGAATTTGATCCAGTGGATTCTCTTGGAAGACACTGCTTGAATGGGACCTTTATTTAACTGGCACCCTAAGGAGACGAAGACAAACATGTTACAGAGAGAAGGTGTCTGCCGCTATCCACTGATGGTAGAGACATGTTGAAACATGCATGGTCTGGAATAAACCTATGTGAGTATGAACTGGAACGACAGTCACAGAGCCTTTTCACTTACACGTATTTATATGGTTTCATTGCTGTATATGTAAGTTATTATCTTTCTACGTCTACGGTTGGAATATTTCAAATGCCCACTGGGCGGATGCACTCAGGCTGGCAGCTGAACCTGCCACACAGTGTTGAGCACTAGAACAGAGGGAGCACAAAGCTTGATGAATAGAAAACTAGAGTTCAGTTTGTAGAAACTATTTCCAGTCTTCAGGATTATAAAATTACAAATGAGAGAATTACTTCCTACTCAGTTACAGAGGAGATGATCTCCTATAGTGACTGTAGTTATGTGCTACATTTGACAAAATGGGAGCTGTATGTCATTTCCATTTTCTGATGAGAATTTTGCAAACTTGAGGTGACCAGAATTGCTGTGTTTTAAGGCACACGCTTCTAGCAGCAATGATGATCAACTCTGTATTGAAGTTCAAGTTTTTATGAGTCAAACTACTGCTACTAAAAAATTCTTTAAACTATGTTAGAGGAAGATTGAATTATCTTTTAGTTTTTTTATTAGTAGGAATATCACAGAACTCTAAAAAATCACACCACAAAATTATTGTCATGTGTAGAGTTGATCAGAGGATACGTACAAAAGTAGATGAAAACAGTAAAATGATATATCAGAAATATTACTAAATAAATATATTATTTTTATTTTGGAATTCTTATGATTTTAAAACCATTTTTAGATTTATTTTTGCTATGATTTCTTTTCTCTTCCTCAATAAATACTCGTGTTTATGCCTAATTTTGTATAAATTATATTGTCATCTGTAAGGTTCATGTGACACACCATCTAGACCCACGTCTGCAGCCATCTAGAACAAAGTCAAGGAATGAAAGGTTGGCTTGTAATGGACTGAAACGTTGCTGGATCCTTAGAAGAGGAAGCCCCATCTTCTTTAGCCGACATTTCTGACTGACTGTCATTATTTATTCTTTCTCTGGAGATATGATGGAAAAATGAGGTCCACACTCCATTTAAAAAATAATTTTATTGGGGCCTCATACAACTCTTATCACAATCCATACATGCATCCACGGTGTTAAGCACATTTGTACATTTGTTTCCATCATCATTCTCAACGCATTTGCTTTCTACTTGAGCCCTTGATATTAGCTCCTCATTTTTCCCCTCTCCCTGCTCCCCATCCGTCATGAACCCTTGATAACTTATAAATTATTATTTTGTCATATATTACACTGCCCGGCGTATTTTCCATGAAGCGTTCTCATTTGTGGAGCCTCTGAATTGATTTTCTTTATAGTAGAGCATCTTTTTTCTTCTTCTTATACGATCCTTCAATGAAGCTCGGAGTCCTTTGTTGCTCGGGACTTCTAGAACCCCTTGCCCTGCTGCTTAACAAGGTCACCTGTTCACTCCATGAGCCAGCTCCGAGGTTTAGCTTGCTTTTCCAGTAGCAATCCCCTGTATCTATTAAGGGCCAGTACCTTCCTCCATAGGATTTACCCCTAGAGTTTGGGAACCCCTCCTAAAGGTCTGCTAGAGAGTGATTACAAATGTTTCATCTGCTTTTGGTTTGTGAGTTTTGAGCACGTGGTTTCCAAATGTCACATTTGGAATGTGGAGTAATTCTTAAGCATGTTGATCAAATCATTGATTTTATCCATTGTCATCTGTGAATGAACGATGCATGGTGTCTGGCTCTTTTTCCACATCCCTTTCCCCCTCTCTTTATATTTTCTACAATATTATCTAGCTGACACGTTCTTTTCAAAGGTTAGGAGTACTTGGGGGTAAGTGTGTTTTGAGAGGAAAGGTGAACTCATTAGCTCCACTTTCTAAATATTTTAATAATGTTACTGAAGCCCGGGATGCGATCTTTATTCAGCTATCTCTTGTTTTTCTCCTGCAATTTAGCACCACTAGTGAGTAGCAATACATATTAATAATCAGGCAGCTTAATAAGACTCAGGTTAATGAGGATAATTATTCCTACATGGTGTATGCTGACAGTGTGTGCAAAGATATTCACTATTCAAAAAAGCCCCAAGGCATTACAGATATTTCTAACACCGAGTATTTTATCTGATAAGAAGGTTAACATGAATACATGCTATTGTTCCTCTTTTTCTTTCCTTTTCTTTTCTTTACGTGAGCATTTTCACTGTCCGAGGATACTGCCCAGGACTGGAATTCAAGGAGCAGACATAGAGCCAACAACTTTTCTGGAGAACTCTGAGGGAAGAGTTAGAATTTTAAAAAAATGAGAGATTTGCAATCATAAACAGTGTCAACAGATAAATAAACGTAGTCAAGGTTTAAGGGTAGGTCAATGCTTTAGCTCGATGTCTCATAGTGGAGTTGAAGCTTCAAGTGAATATTTGATTTTTCATAAACTGGTAGAAATGTCACATCGTGAAGCTCTATTTCCTTGCCTCTTTCAATGTCCACAAATACTCTGACAAAGTAAGTATTTTAATGCTTCACGGACTTCTCCTCAGTCTCTCGTTCTTATTCCAAGGTACTTTCCAACCTGTATTCACACCCACGGCCTGCGTGACGAATGGTATATTTACTGTCCGGATCCACCACCCTATTTGTTCTTCCCAGGGTGAAGTACTTCTTAAGAAGCACTGAACCTCACACCAGGAATCTCAGCCACAACACCAGCCAGTGGGTCAGTAGACACCAATGCGCAAGGCCGGTCGATGATACTAGTCAACTGGGAAGTGCATGCCCCCGAAAAGGGGCAGACACCTGGCAGAATGTTTCTTGTAGATATTCCAGTCCAGATTTGCTAAGAATTTACTTTTTAAGGAGCAGCTTGAAGTTCTTGTGAATTTTCCTTATGTTGAAACATCATCCAACCAATTCTAACATTTTTTTTGTGTGTTGGGAAAAATGTCCCATGGTTATAAATGGCCTGAGAGTTACAAGTTTGGACCAACTGCTTTGACCTGAAAAATATAAGTTGCAATGGAAATAATTCACACACTTCTGTGCCGAAATGATAGAAACGAGAGGACCCAGATTTCACTAATGAACTCCCAAGTGCTGACTTTGTGTGTTTCTTTTGCCCTGTCTTTCTTGCACACTTACTTTTGATAGCACTGGATAAATGTTACTCTCTCTGTTCATCTTTAGCCCCACCCCCATCTCTTTCCAAACACTCCCCTCTTTGCAGGACAAATCCATGCTGCCCTTATGTTGCTAGGGTACCTAGCACATTCTGTTTACTTAGCATGTTATTGTTAGTTGCCCCTGAGGCCATTCTGACTCCTGGTCACCCTATGTACAGCAGAATCAAGCGCTGTCCCACCCAGCGCCATCCTGGCCGTCGTTGCTATGTTTGAGCCTGTTGCCGGAGCAAGTGATGCTCTTGGAAGTAACATTCAAGAAGCCAACCATTGTCTTGCACTGGGCCAATCTCTTATCAAGACCCCTTTTAGTCCTTGGGATTATGAGCATCAAGTCTTGCAGATGTGTTGGTCTTTTCAGGAGCACTGGGAGAGCAACATGAATAGAGTCCTCACCTCAGTCATCCTTCAGCTTACTCAGGGTCTAGTTTTTGAAAAATTGCTTCCAAGTAGATTCTGATTCATGGTGATCTCATGTGTGTTAGAGAGAGTAGAACTATGCTTCCTAGGATTTTCAGTGGCCACAATCTTTACAAAAATAGATGACCAAGTCTTTATTTTTCTGTGACACTACAGCCAACCAACCTGTGGTCAGTGAGCGCCCCGAGTCCGTCTCAGCACATAGTCACCCTATAGGACAGAGCAGAACTGTTCCTTACGGTTGTTCAGACTCTAAATACTGTCTGGACAGGAAATAGCTTCATCTTTCTCCTGCACAGCAGCTGCCAAATTTGAGCAACGACCTTACTTTTAGCCGTGCACTGCCCAGCCTACGGTGCCACCAGGACTCAGTGCCAATCACTTGTGCCCTCTAGGGACCTCTCTTCCGCACAATAAACAATACATATCTGTTGAATGAACCTATGGGCCAGAGAATGAATGTTAAAGAGCAACCTGAGGGCTTATGTATCATTATATTCTGCTCTGCCCCTAGCATTAAGAATAAATATGGAAGACTTTCAATATGTATTTATGAAGCTAAACCTGAATGTCAACCAATGGGAAGGATCGGCTTTTTAATAGGTAAGGAGTGGCAAGTAGACCATTGTTCCTTGTCTGGGCCCTTTAAAGCTTTTTTCAAAGCAACCAACTAGGTTTCTGAATCTTGTCTGTTTCTAAAATCCAATTTAAAATAAGAAGAAACACATACGCATGTTTATTTGCTTAGCTATGACAGAGACCTGCTCATTGCTTGTAAAGATGAGCTTTGAATGTTTCTCTTACGTGTCTCCCAATGGAGGCAACTACTGCGCGGCTTCAAGACAGTGAAGCCCAAATGACAACTAAACAGGTACAATTGGGAGGGTGATTTCATACTTTCTGGAGTGACAAAATGAGTTGTGGTGACGCAGTGGTTAAAAGCTGAACTACTAGCCCCAAAGTTTGACAGGTGAAGCCTACCAGCAGCTCTGCTGGAGATAAGATCGAAGGATGTGCTCTCTTACAGATCAAAGCCTGGGAAAGTCTTTAGGGTACTTCTACTCTGCCATTGAGGCTGGCTCTGTTGGGATTGCCTTGATGGCCCATGACACCAAACAACAACAACAGTGGCTATTAAGTAAATTCTTTTCAAAAGCAAGTCAGGGTGAATTTGAACAAAAAGACATCTGGCAATACTCCATTGAATTGGTATGTATTATAAATGCACCACTGTTATTTAAAACACTTCTATTTATATCAAAGATGTCTAATCTGTTCATCACATTTGTCTTCTGCCTTAGGTTTTCTGCATGAGTCTTCTAGGAAACAACCTCATAGGCGGCTGATTTTAATAAGACCATCTGGATCCGTTTGGAAATATGTTAATGATTAAGTCAATGATTTGGTATAAAGGTATCACTTAAGAACTCTGCCCTATATATTGGCCAAGAAAGATACATAAAAATGAAGGAAATGATGCTTGCTCTGTATTAGATTCTTGCCCTACCATGGTAAATGCTCCCCTGCCTCCCAGAGATAACATATGCATAAGAGTAATTAATTATTCTGTTGTTGTGTCGTTAGGTGGTATCACATTAGTTCTGACACATAGGGACCTTGCCTGGCCCCGTACCCTTCTTGCAATCATTATGTTCTGCAAAGGATCTTTCCCTTTTTCACTGTCCCTCTACTTTACCAAGTGTTTCTTGTTCCAGGGACCAGTCTTTTCTGATAACATGTCCAAAGTACATGCGATAAAGTCTCACCATCCTTGCTTCTAAGGAACATGCTGGTTGTACTTTCTCCAAGAGAATTTCTCTGCAGAGAAACCTAACTGCATACATTCATCGTTTGAGGACAAATTCAAATGATCAAGCCAATTGTTAGGACATTTGTATATGTTGGCAATAACTAATTAGTTCTTCAGTTTTGTGGGCATCAGCCAACGAGCCAGAGATCCCTGCCTACAGCCAGTGATGGCCACTTTTGTTACTTAAAAAGAAAGTCGAAGTTATTTGTTCCTAACTTTCTGTTAACACGCTTCATGCTTAATAGACAATGGCCATGATTCAGGAGTGTGTGTCATTTTATTTTCTGTTAGACGCTCCAACAATGACTGGTTATGAATGATGTGCATTTTTCCCATTTGGAGCAATGCACATATTTTAACTAAATTCAAATGAGATGATTTTCAGAGTGTATTTGAATGTCTTCCTGGGACTAAGATAGACCTGGGACTGGTTTCTCCATTTCCTTTGGTAAGCCCATGTATATTAAGCAAAGGAAAATAAAACAACAAATGGTATTCAGCAGAAAGATAAAAGCCCAATCTATGTAAAGTAAAACAGAAGAAATGGAAACAGCATGTGGATTTTGCATGCTGAGCCTCATAAAATGCAAGTGTGAATTTCCTCTCACGGTGAGTGTGGTCCAACATTAAGCAAAGCATGGGGCATGATTCTGAGAGATAAGATCAGTAGTTGCAGAACATGCAGCAAGCTGTTTTGCCCATATTGAATATAATTTCACTCCTCTGATCTATTAGGCCCTCTTGGTGCACATCTTTGTAGATTTTTGCTAGTTCTCAGGAATGCATTAAAAAACCCTACAGGCTATAACTAAAATTACTGAATATTTTTTAATGTCTCACATGTTGACAGTCCCGATTTTCCTTACATAAGACATAGCTGTCGATAGTGCCATTTAAATCCCTACTCTTTAGAGTTGTGAATGCTAATGGCTGGGCTGTCGAACTTCAGCTTTTCCTCTAATCGTTATTCCTGGTTTCCTGTGGTGGATATGAATCGAACATAAGAAATTAGCTGCAGAGAGAATTAGAGGGTGTAAGTCTGAGTCATGTAAATGCCAAAAGCTTTTTGTGACATTTTTCAGGCTTTAAAAATGGAAATATGTTATTTGCACAGTAGCTCCTGATGGAATATGACATACTGCCATGCTGTGGCGAGTTTAAGACTGGGCTGTAAGCCATTAGGAACCCTCTGTTTGATAGCCTGGAGTTTGAGGAGAAGAATGGGAATGAGCTACTTGGTAGAAGCATGGGATTTGCTGATGAACCAAAGAATCCTCGTTAGAGCAAGGAGAACTGCTAATGAGAATGAAGACTCGTCTGAACCTGTTATCAAACGTAAGGCTTTGGAACGTAATTTTCAAGCCTGGTGGAATGCTTGTCTTTTTCCAGATGGTCTTACATCATCATCATATCAGCATAAGAAAAAAATCATCAGGTTAAGTACATACTCTTATATTTCAATTAAATCTGAGCTTATTAATTCAGTTGAATCAAGCACCCTTATAAACATATCCTAAACCATTGTAGCATTCCGAAAGCCAGAGAAGGTGAATGTGAGAGAGACTATCAGACCTTCTCCTAGGGGGAACCATCTGTAACACTCTCCCCCACCTCTTCTCCCCACTCTCTTTAGTTTTGAGGAGAACCTCTTGGGCAGCATAAATAGTTTTCTGATTCCTCCTGGGTTTGCAAAGTGGATCTTAGACCTTCATGTCCACTTCAAAAGATAGCCTGGTAATAGATTGTACTCATAGTTCTTGTAAACAATGGGGGGCATATTTCTTTTTGTTTTTTTTCTCTCCCTCTCTTGTGGATAAAGTAACACAGTATTTCATGCTAATTTAGAAAATTTCCTGGAGGGTGTAATGGAATTTCATGAGAAAGAAAGTTTTCCAATGTTCTTTGCTTATAGACTATTCGTTGTTTAATTATCGACAGCTAGAGGTTCTTAGAAAGTTAGATGAATTAGATTTGGAAGAAAGGGATGACATGAATCCTGGATGTCCAAAAGGATTTCCGAAGGAATTTTTTTTCTTCTGTTTTTCTTTTTAAAGCATTTTTGTTGTAAACTTGCTGAAGATTGACAGAGCAAATCAGTTTTCCCTTTGGCAATCGATAGACTTTTATTTCACTGTATTGATTGCAATGCCCACAATGTAGCCTTGCTCATCCCACCTCCCCCCTGGGTCTCCTTTCTTCAATAATCTTAAATCCTGCTCTGATCACTGCCCATTTGTTTTCCAAATACTATTTTCTTAACTCTTCCATAGACCCCCGAAGTTTGAAAGTATTTATAGTCTTTGTCAGCGACATTTGGGGAGATTCTTGAAGGAGTTTCTTAAGTGGGGCCTGGAAATAAATGGTTCATACACACACAAAAACAGAGATGGTCGGGGCTTCATTTTGCTTCCAGGAATGACGTTTGTGAAGCCTCTGTAGAGGCATAGCCTTCATGCACCCTTTAAATGAAATCTTGCTCTTTCATATTTTCAAGGATGCTTAGCAGCACCATTAAGCTCATTCTGCCAAAAACAGAAACCTTACTGCCATCCTGGACACTTACTACTTCATCTTCCCCCTCCACTCATTCACAAGACTTATTGACGCCATCCCAGATTTCTGCTTAGTTCTCCCAGCTCTATCCCGACTGCCTCCTCCTCGCCCTGGCTCTTATGTTATCTTAACTAGAGTGGACCACTGTAACTGATCTCTCATCCGTTTCAACCCAGTTCACCATCTTCATCATTCACATACATATTCTGGCTGCTAGGCTCCCCCCCCCCCCCTTTGTGTTTCCTTTTCTGATTGAAGCAAGATTACGTTTAGTGTAGAACCCAGTAGCAATGACTAAATTTGTGATTTTGAAATATTAAATCATTAGTTTCCTCCACTACTAATCCCAGGTACCTTGCAAGTGTGTGTAAGTCTGAAAAAAGTAGTTTCGTGCTGCGTGAAAGCTATCAGACCTGCGATGGTGTGGCTTTCCTCCCCTGGTCACTCTGGCTCTGTCGTCGGTGGGAGAAAAGCCTTCATCCACACGTGGAGCGGTTCACAATTCCGGCCTTTCTTAGTTCTTTGGTTTGTTGACATTTCCGGATGTCCCACTACTCACACAGCAGTCAGACAGCTCCACTGATTGTCATTAGGTTTTATAACTCCAGGTCTTTCTCCACATTTAGTTCCCTCTGCCTGACCAACATCTAGTCAATCTTCACGACTTCTCCTAAGCATTGCCCCGACTCTCTCAGGATGAATCAGGAGCGTCTGGCCTGATAGTGTTAGTATTCTGGTATGTCCGAGTGGGCTTCAAATGTTTGCGGTACCTGGAACAAAAGAGAATGGAATTGCAATTGTGTGCAGCTATGGTGGAAAGTGATGCAAACAACTTATAATCAGTGAATAACAAATACAACAACTGATAATAACATTCCGTACAACCTATTTATCCCTGTGCTAAAGAAGTAAGAGATAAAACACGAACAGACATATGCACACCACTGTTCATTACAGCACTGTCACAATAAGAGGAAGATAGAAACAACTTTAATACCTGACAGTATCAGAACGGATAAAGAAACGTTGGTGTACACACACAATGAAAGACTACACATAGCTAAAAAACAGTGGCACAACCACAAAACTGCACTTCATGGCATGGGTGAACCCGGAGAATATAACACTGAAAGTGCTCGTGTGGGTTGACTGGAGCGTCAGTTCCAGAAACACTCACGTGTGCATGAGAAAGAGCTAACATCCCATCCCAGATCAAGTCCGTCAGTCCTACATTAGCCCATATGTACAATACCAGTCTATAAATTCCTCTTCAGCCTCACGCAACACATCCACTGATGCCAAATGCAGGAAGATCACAGGGCTGGGGGTGGAAAGTCTTGTGGATCCGGTGGCAGTGGAAGCATTCCAACTCTGGCGTGGGTCTCCCAGTGGCTCCTCCAGCTCCAGGGCTCTGGTTGGGATCAGGGTGGCTCCATGTGTCCTGTCAGCAAGCAGACGAAGCCGAAGGTGTGTGTTTTGCCTCAAAGAGGAAGACAGGAGTTCTCAGAATCCTCAGGAGAAGCTCAGGCCCACACAAACGCATTATTGGCTTTGACTTGATTGACAGGCTAGACTCCACCCCTTTGCTCAAGTTGACACAAAGGACAAATGTAGGAGACATCTGCTACCAGGGAGACAAAGCAAACAAACCCACAGATAAAGACTTTCATCCCAAAGGGAACAGACTTAGGAATTTTCCAAGGAGAGGTGAAGGTGGTTGGAGGTGGGGGTGGGCACAGAGGAGGGAGGATAAAACAATTCGCTAGACTGTTGACAGGTGTTTACTTGGGTGAGATGGAAGAGAGTAGTCCCCGAGAGGGAGAAGGGAACTCATGGGGTGGGTGAAAGGTAAGCTAGTGGGGTGCAGCGGCAAGTTTATAATGTTGAACACAAAATTGATGCTCTGACATGAAAAACCCCACCTAATTGACAGTTAAACATGTTTTTAAAAAGAACTATGTGGGATCGAATCGATAACAGCGACTTGAAGATTAGATGGCAACTGTAGGGACAGGGAGCTTATGCTAATTGGGAGGGACAGCTCAGAGAAGGAGGGCGGTGTAGTCTATGGTACATGCAGACACTATTGAGTTTTTATACGTTCTGCTGTGTATTTTCCCAACAAAACAAATCACTTTTTTTTGATAGAAGTGCTGCTCCAGGGGGACAAAAAAAGGTAAGGGATTTTTCCATGAAATCTTTTAGACACCCTTCTATCTGCCTCTTTATGTATCTAGTTCGCTTGTGATCCCACAGCCCTTTCATAGCTGTTACCTGCTTCATCCATCCTTGGACATCTAGTTCTCAGCACTGTGCAAACGTCCTCACGGGTACCCTATTGAAGGAAGGAATGAATGAAAATGAAATGAACGGATTGAAGCTGCACCCATTAACACCATGTCTTTGCATCCTTTTAGAAAAGTAGTAGGAGTCTAATATATTGAGCACACGGGACTTGCCTGGGAAGGAACGCATTATCCACGAACCAGTACATTTATTGACCGAACGACTGCATTTTTCCTTAACAAAACTACAGATTACTCTGACGTTTACTCATCACCGCTGTTTGAAGAAACAGTGTTCTGCTAACAATGTGCCACTTTATTGAATTCTATTAGAGCATTTCGCTACGGGTTTAATTATTGCTCACCTTGGTGTCGGGCTGCTTTTCCTTTCTTAACTAATCATCGCGTGGCCCAGTGGGGTTCCTGTAGCCTCCGGGTTTCTCAAGATGTGTCCAATCAGATCCTCTGCCCCCCTTTCACACAGATTAAAATTCAAGCTTTTTTCCTCAACTCAGTGAAGTAACACTCGTCCACTGTTTAATCTATGCAGCACACACTAAGGCATGCTTTTCCCAAATCTTGGTGAACTAGCAACTTGAGCTTTTGAATTAGCTGTGAAAAAGGAAGCTAGTTGAGCCAGAGTAGTAAATAGATATATTTGATTTGCATTTTACCTTCCAGGACAAGACTATTCTCTTGCTGTTGCCATCATCTACAAATACCAGATGTGGGACAGAGATTACGAACCAACCTTTGCATCCACTGTCACAACAGTGTGATAGTTGAGCATTTCTCTATACTTCAATAGCTCTTGGATAAGATGATTTTATGAGTTGAGTTGACCTTGAACTAGGAGCAATCTCTAAACCATTTTTGTCAATTCCAAATCGATATGCTGAGAATATTTTTTGAAAGCATAGCTTTCTAGAAGGCTTTCATGCTGAAGTTTTCTGAAATTTAAAGGTGTGGTATTTGGAAATACCACGAGTTGTCACATGGCAAAAACTATGACAAAAGTCTCTTTAGATGTTGACCAGTTCAAGCGAGGTGTGCTTTTTTGGAGTTCACCTGAGTCATAGATCAGAGATCTCAAAGTTTGCAATTATTACCCTTTCATCTTGAGGAGGACACTTTTATATGCAAGTGAATAATCGAGTGTTAATTTTTTTTCTGTTACACATATAGGATCAGAGCACTGATGTAACATGAATGAGATTAAGAAAACTAGAAATTGCACACAGTTCTCTCACAAATGAAATCATTGTTGCAAATGTAAGACTATAAGCTAGACTCGGTAATTTATCTCCAGTTCTAGACGATCTAATTGCACTTAAAATAACTAATAACTTTATCTAAAAATGTAGGATAATAAGATAATTTATTCATTCATTTTCAGTTTGGATACGAATGTCTTTTCAATGGCTTAGTTATACTATATGTACTTAACACATATAGTTTGACATTATTTTCAATTTTATAGTAAACTTACAAGTGGAGAATTAACTTAAGCAGAAAACTCAACCTTGTCATAAATTTACTCCAACTTCATTTTGCATTTTGTTTACCTGATCAAATTGGAGTTAAGACTGGGAAAGTATTTGAAGGCTGATTTTCTTTCTTATTTACTTATACAAAATTTGTAGTCTAGATAATCTATTAATTTGATAAAGCACTTTCCAGTTGCCTCACAGATATATGAATGTGTTTACCATATATACATATACGTATGTATATACATGCATACATATATATGGGAGTTTAAAATACTTTGTGGAAAATGGAATTGAAAGATAATGGATAGCTTCCCCATGAATTAAAAAATGTTTTATTATGAATTGATTGAAGAGCAGACCAGTTTTCTACTCAACAATTCATCGACATTTTGTTTCATGTCGTTGAATGACATTCTCTCAGTTTAGAGTCACATATCCCATTTCCTTCCTGTGCTTTCTCTTTTGATGATTTACAATCGCAAAAGTCCTAGGAAGCCATCCGACTCTATCCTATAAGGATATTATGAATTGGAATAAACTTAGCATCAGTGGGGCATCAAAAAGTGTAGGCCAAAATGGAATTAAAAGATAATTGGATTTTTTTCCAAAATCTTTTTCTAGCATTTGTGTGTGTGTGTGTGTGTGTGTGTGTGCAGTTTCATTGCTGCTTTTGCTAGTCTGCATGTATTTGTACTTAAATAATTTGAATAAAGATTTACCTCCCATCCTACCCTCTTTTTGTACTCTATAATAAGAAGCAAATTTAAACAAAAGTCCTGAGTTTAGCACTTTTAAAAAGATAAACTTTGTTCAGATATAATTTATGTACAATACAATACATAAATTAAAATATATATACTCCCCAAATTATACATGTATATACATGCAATTCATCATTGTAATCAAGATATAGAGCATTTCCATAATCCTAGAAAGTTTATTCTTGGCCCTGTGTGTAGTCAATCTCTTCACCCTTCCCCCGACAGTCAATGAGCTGATTTCTATCACCACAGTTTAATTCTGCTGTAGAAAATATGCTGTGTACATGAGGGAATTTTGCTCGGCTCTTCATGTGGAGAATGTGGTGAGGCTCCAGAAAGAAATGTGTACGGATGTCTGATCCTCACTAGGGCTGCAGTTCCATGCATTTCTCATCGTGTGCATCGGCAATGTTTCCACATTACCAGGCAAATGTGCCTACTGATTTATGGGTACGGCGGTTTCTGCTCCAGGTCAGCAGACCTCTGCCGTGCTTGTCTGGACTCACTTATCAAGTGTGGTGGTGAATTTTTGCCTTGAAAACTCAGTACTTTGATGGGTTCTAAAGAAGTTGTTCATTTTCACTTTGTTCTGCTTTTGGGGTGTTATTTAAAGATGAGAGTGACTATTTCCAAGTTCTTTAGAATTAGAAAGGTAAAGTATTTTCTTTCCTTATGGTGTATTTGCTACGCTTTGGTTATGCTGCATTGAAAGGTAGTGAGTAAGTGTTCTCCATTTTCAGAATATTTTGTACAACATCAATAATTTATCTTCTTTAAATGCTTTGTAGATGATCTTTTATTTATTATTTTTTATTCTTTATTCTTTAAATCATTTTATTGGGGAATCATACAACTCTTATCAGAATCCATCCATCCATCCATTGTGTGTCAAGCAAATTTTACATTTGTTGTCCTCATCATTCTCAAAACATTTGCTTTCTACCTGAACCCTTGGTATCAGCTCCTCATTTTTTCCCTCCCTCCCCACTTCCCTACTTCCCTCTCCCTCAGGAGCCCTTGATAAATTATTATTAATTTGTCATGTCTTACACTGTCTGACATCTCCCTTCACCCACTTTTCTGTTGTCCATCTCCCAGGGTTATATGTAGATAATCTTGTAATCAGTTCCCCCTTTCTTCCCCACCCTCCCCTTCCCCTCCTGATATCCCTACTCTCATTATTGGTCCCGAGGGGTTTATCTGTCCGGGATTCCCTGTGTTTCCAGTTCCTATCGGTACCAGTGTATATCCTCTGGTCTAGCCAGATTTATACGGTAGAATTGGGATCATGATGGGGGGTGGGGGTGGGGAAGCATTCAAGAACTAGAAGAAAGTTCTATGTTTCATCATTGCTACCCTGCACCCTGACTGGCTCGTCTCTTCCCTGCGACCCTTCTATAAGAGGGTGTCCAGTTGCTTACAGATGGGCTTTGGGTCCCCACTCCACACTCTCCCTCATTCAAAACGATATGATTTTTTTGTTCATTGGTGACTGGTACCTGATCGCATCGGCACCTCGTGATTGCACAGGCTGGTGTGCTTCTTCATGTGGGCTTCGTTGCTTCTGAGCTAGATGGCCGCTTGTTTATCTTCAACCTGCTAAATTATCTATTCCAGGGTTTTCTTCATGGAGAGGTTTGATTAGAAATGCATTAAAAACAGGTTTAAGAAAAGATGGGGAAGCTGGCTGCCACATAACAGGCACAGGAGGAGCCCCTTAGCAACGACTGGAGAGGCTCCACTAGGAAGCATGTACTGCACGTCCTAGCTGCAACAAAATTAACTTAAGAGCCAAGTAGACAAACATTTCTCAAAGTGGGAGAGCAGCAACGTCTGCTGACAGCCTCCCATTACCAATGACCATTGACATTGAACTGCTTCTGTGATTCCCCCTCCTCCCTGGCACAGCCTATGCTCCCCAGCTCCTGAGGCAATCCAGCCAGCCTGGCCTCTGCGGACCTGGTCTAGATAGCGGGCATCGTGGGCAGTGTGGTGTAGACACGGCAGTGCTCACGGTACCCTTTTCACCGTTTCTTCCCCTCCTTTCTTGTTTTGTTCTCAGGTGCCCTCCCAACGCCTTCCCTCCCTGACTTCAAACACATGGACACCCAATAACCCCACTTTACAAGCAGGAAGCCTTACCATAGATGGGTTGGTTTTTTTAAAACTTTATTTTCCTATCTCCAATTTTTGCACTTCTGTGAAATGATAATACTTTTATTATTTTTCCCTGTTCTCTTCCACTTCCTCTTCTGGTGGGACCCAACCATCCTGAGAACACACATGTCCCCGAGCAGGATGGGCAGGCCTGTGGATCTGGGCATACTCATTCAAACAGCAGCTTTCTTCCTTGTTCCTCCAGGCGCACAGACCTCCCACCTTCACATTGCCTTAGCAACAGAACTCCCGCCCCACATGGAAGCTGCACCTGTGTTTTGCCTCATTTGTTTCTTCTCTGTATGTCCACACTTTTAATAAATTATCATTTTATTGGGGGCTTGTACAGCTATTATCACAATCCATCCATCCATCCATCCATCCATCCATCCATCCATCCATCCATCCATCCATCCGTTGTGTCAAGCACATTTGTATATATGCTGCCATCATCATTTTCAAAACCTTTTCTTTCTACTTGAGCCCTTGGTATCAGCTTCTCAATACCCATACTTTAAAAAAATCTTTCTTTTTATCCTTGTATTTTTCTCTTTTTCTGTCTTCTTCCTGTTACCTATTTTTCCTTTCTTCTCTCTACAGAGAAAATAGTATGAAAAATCATGGAAGAAAATTTCCCCAGCATCACAAAGAGGAGAAAATAACTATTGAACAATCTGAGAGAACCTCAATTGGAATAGACCCCCACGTTCAAATATCATGACATCTTGGGGTCATTCTTTCCAACTCCAAGGAAAAAGAAGGAACCCCAAGGCCAGGTTAGAGAAAAATCCAACAGCTAGCTGTGAAGGAAAACCAGTAAGGATGAACTCAGGCATAATAGAAACCATGAGGGCAAGACAATAAGGGAAGGACACATAAAATTCTGTAGAAAACAAACAAACAACCAAGAATCCTCCATTCGGCACAGCTACCCCTCAAATATGAGAGAAAAATAAAGGTCTTTCTAGACCAGCAACAACTCTTCATGAGGATGAGAATTGAGAAGGGCCATGTCATAGAAACTGAAATCCATTCATTTATCATTGGTTTGTCTCTCTCTGGCCACTGTAGAGACACATTTTTATTATTTTATGGTAGAGATCATTCTAAATCATCCCCAGAAGATATGGGTGCTGTTGCAAAATGTGGTCATGCAACCAGATGGTGCGAAACTAATTAAATTAATAATATCTGTCATCTTTAAGACTTGTCTTTAGACAAGCAACCATTTAGGTGAGGCATAAAACAGGTTACATGGCAGATGCACATCAGCCTGTGCTGTGCAATTTCAGGATTGTAAATTTTAAAAATCCGAGTCCAATGAGGGGGTTGTTCTCAGAGTTTAAACTATGAGCAAGTCTGTTATCAGAAGGCCATGGATGGCAGTGGAAGCCAAAGGCTGTTTGCAGGGACCCCACGTGGGTTAGCGGGCCGTGAGTTTTCTCTGGGGGATGTGAATAGACTTATCCAGGGATGTGAGTAGGCTTGCTGTGGACCGGGAACATTGTAGAGTCTGTAATGCATCATCACTTGAGCGCCTTTTGATCCACTTTAGAGTTGTTTTAGTTTTTAATATTTTCTGCTTTCATTTTTATGGCGGTTTTATTTTTGGTTTTGTTTTTTTATTGTTGTTGGTTTCTTTTTGATTGCTTCCTGTTTGTGATTTGCGTGATTTTCTGTATATGAAAGCTAGGATAGGCAAACCTATCCAGAGAGAAACTGGATTAATGATTATCAAGGGGCATGGAATCAACTGGATGACACCTAACAACAGGAGGTTGGAGAAATGGGAAGCTAACAATGAGTGATGAAAATTCTCTGTGTGATACTGTAATGAAAATTCTCCGTATGATACCGTAATGGTAGATCATTGCTGTTTTTATAAGCTAGTAATTCCATTCTGATTCTTTGAGACCTGTGTACAATAGCACAGAAGCTCTGCTCCGTCTTGTGCCATACTAATCACTGTTGTTCCAATGTTTGAGCCTAGTGTTGCCGCCACAATGTCCATCCATCCCATCCAGGACCTCCTTCTGATTCCCTGCCCCTTCACTCCACTCCGTGATGTCCTTCTCCAGGGATGGCCTCTCCTAACAACATGTTCAACGTATGTGAGATAAAGTCTCACCACTCTTGCTACTCAGGAGCGTTCGGGCTGTACGTTCTCCAAGACAGAATGTTTTTTGACAGCCCATGGTATTTCAATATTCTTCTCCGACACTTTAGTTCAATCGAATCAAGTTTTCTTTGGTCTTCCTTATACAAGGCCCAACTTTCGCATGCACATGAGGCGATTGAAAATGCCATGACTTGGGCTAGGTGTGCCTTAGACGTCTAAGTGTTTTCATAACATTCTAAAGGTCTTGCGCAGATTTCCCTAGTTCACCGCTTTGCTTGCTCCTCTGAGGGTGCGTGCATGAGCACCGAGTGTCACTACAGGCAAGAGGAAGTGCTGGACAAATCTTTTTTTTAATCTGTTCATCTTGTTGTTACCCATTGCTCCAATTGTGAGGACTTTGCGTGCTTTTTACAGTGAGGTGTGCTCCATCCTGAAGGCCGTATCCTTGATCTTCAACCACCAGTGCTGCAGTCCTCTTCCCCGTCAGCAGGCCGGGTTGTTTCAGATGGTTAGTAAGTCTTCTTCCAATCTTGATCCCACATTCTTCTTTAAATGACCCAGTTTCCCGATTATTCGTTCAGCATAGAGAAGTAGTAAGTATGGAGAGAGGACATGACCCTGACCCACACCTCTCCTGATTTTAAACCTTTGTTCTGTTTGCATAAGTGCCTCTTGCTCCAGGTTCAACTCTCACATAACACAGTGAAATGGTCTAGATTCGTATTCTTTCCAAGGCTGTCCATCGTTTTGTTCCACAAAAATGAATGCCTTTGCTTAGCTGTTGAAACACAAGTAAATATCTTCCTGGTAATTTCTGCTTTCAACCAAGATCAATCTGCTATGAGCAATATTGTCTCTTGATTCGCATTCCCTTCTGAATGTGGCCTGAACTGTCGCAGCTCCCTGTTAATGGAGCGCTGTGATCCTTGTTGAATGATCATCAGCAAAATTTTATTTGATTGTACTATCAATAATACTTTCTATAATTATAATAAATTAATCTAATAGATTAATGAATCATCTAGTTTTAAATATGAGAAATAATTCAGACCCAAAAATGACAGGATAAGACAAAAGAGGTAGGAAATCTTTGAAAAAGAGTTAGCCATTTAGGAACTTTCAAGGGAAGCGAGGGGCCCAGCACAGTGAGTTGGTTACGCATTGAGCAGCCAAGATAAGGCCAGTGGTTTGAGTCATGATTAAAAATCCACCCCATTGGAATGGCTTTGATTGGTTTCCTATTTATCCCTTTTGCGTCTACTTACTCTATTGGTTACTCTGAACTTTATGAAATACCCAACTATAATTGTAGATTTGTTTTTCCCTTTGTTCACTGTCAACTTAAATCTATATAGCTTGGTGCTTTTTATTAGGTGCTTAGATATTTAAGCTCCTCATGTATAACGAACCTCAGTGGTACAGTAAAGTAGTTCTTAGCTGGCCACCGAAAGGTCAGTGGTTTGAACCCACAGACTGGCTTTATTGCAGAAAGACCTGTAATCAGCTTCATAACCACTACAGCCTTGGGGACCCGATGGCACATTTCTACTCTGTCTCACAGGGTCTCTGTGAGTCAGACTCCATTCAAAAGCAGTCGTTTTTTATTTTACTGTCTATTTTTGAATTCACCTTTTAAATTATTATCCGTTGGCTCCCTATTTCTGGTCTCCTCTTTGTCTTAAATAGCAGCTTAACTAATATTATTAAAGCCACACATGCTTTTTTGTACTTACTACTCATATTTCTCTTTTTAAACTTTGAACCTCTCATCTGTATTTAATGTGCATCGCTTACAGACAAAAGGATATAAACTTTTTTTTGACTTTTAAAGCAATTGTATAACATCTAGCTTTTTATTATCTTGTTTTATCCATTTAATATAATTATCAAGGTGGTTGGATTAAAGTGTATCATCTTCTATAGTTTCAATTTTTGTCATTTATTTCCTCTTTAATACTGGCTCTTGATTTAGTTGAATATTTTCAGTGTTTCATTTTATTTTCTCACATTTAGCCGTTGTAGCAACTGGGACAATAAAACAAAGACAATTCTCTTTCTTCAGTTACAGAGAGATAGAGGGTAAGGGTACCCTCTCAGTTTGCATTCTGACATATTTTCCTCAAAAGTGCTTTCTGACTTTGATCTCTGTTGCTTTCTTTTGTGGTAAGGCAAAGCATCTAAATGCAAAATGTCCACAGTGAGTAATTAAAACCAGAATATTACTCTGGAAGGCTATTAAATACTTAAAAATTATGTGTCTTCACATGTAACGGCTTGAACAGAGAAATGACCTGTTGTCTAAACTATTATTTATGCCAACCCCTATTGGAAAATATGAATCAATACCTGACGTGGCAGTCTGCGTCCAGAACGATGTTGCTTTAGAAGCCCTCGGGCAGTTCTAGTCATCCACGGGCTGACTATGGGTCAAACTCCCCGAGACAACAGTGGGGAAGTTGTCATGTGATAATATGACTGGTTCATTTTATTTACTTGATATTAAGCTTTGTCACATTTCCGAGTTGGAATCATAGCTGCAAAGCTTTGGTTAGGGTTTGCCATTGAGTCACTGCCAACTCGTGGGGCAGCTGTGGGACAGGGTGGAACGACCCTTGTGAGTTTCCAGACTGGCTCTTCACAGGAGGAGAAGCCCGGGGCTTCGAGCTCCTGACTAATGGATCGCAGCCCAATATGGGGCCATTATGCCCCCAGGGCTCCTCAGTTATGGTAAGAGAAGAGGAAAAATTTGATTTTTTCTCTTGTGTTCCTAACTGACAGATTTAATATTTTCCAATCAGAAATTTGAACGCTGAATGTATTTTATGCCTAATTATGTAATCACCAAAGAGAAAAAGACATGTGTTAGACATAGAATGTTACATGGCAAAGTATTCGCCATGGTTCACATTACAATGCCTATTTTTGAACAAAACAATGTCCATGTTGCCTCATTTGATGCTAAGTGAAGACACAGCACAGCTGGGTCGCATCCTCTGTGGATCGTTCTGCAGACCTGCTCTTGAGGCTGTGACTCTGAGCATTTATTTTTAAAAATTCACTCCATGACTTCCAAGTGTTACTTCAGCTTTTCTTTTTATTAATTGGATGTATGCTAGAGACTGAATTACCATTTCTTCTTGCCTAATACCATTGTCCCATAGATGATTTTCAAATACTGACTTTTGCACAGGCTTTTCATTTGTAGAATTATTTTGTTTTGGGGATTTGGAAAGTTTAGATCATTGTTAAAATTGGATAAAAATGCAAAGATCAGGTTATTTGGTAAAAGAGAATGAAGTATATTTCAAAGGAAATTGAATAAGAATATATTTTAGAACTGATAGTAATGTTCTGAAGGTAAAGCTATACATTTAGTATTACAGAATATGGAGAAAGCACTCCTAGACGGTGGTGACATATTAAACCATATACTCGAAACTAATTCTAAAAATATATTTTTAAAATGAGGTTAGTTATTTATGTAATTTTTCATATAAAATTCCTCATCATATTAGAAAATCTGGGATAAATTTTACTAGAAAGTTGGCTGAACCTTCAAAATGACGAACTAATCCTAGGATATAATGGCTTTATCAAAGTTCAACTACTCTGAGAAACTAGGTTAAAATAACTTGGCAGATTTTCAAACCACTTTAAAGACATTATCTTCATAGCATTTAAACTCCTAGTATTATTTATCGGCAAATCTGAATGTCTCTCAGTAACAGGTCAACACTGGTTTTATTACTGAAATATAGCTACCTAATTGAGATGATGCTGCGGGACTCTGTGGAAGCTAAGAAAAATTAGATATGAAAGATTTAGTTATCTTGGTATGAATCATAGAGAAACAAAGGCCTCACCATGAATACATCCACACACCCACACCCATGTTAATTGCAACGCTGTTCATAGTAGCACAAAGATGGAAAACAACCTAGCTGTCTGGCAGTGGAAATGAATAAAAATCTTTGCTGTCTATCCACACAATGAAATACTAGACAACATTAAAGAGTAATAATCATCTGCGAAACACCTCATAGCATGAATGAACCTGGAGGACATTTTGCTGAATGAAATCAATCAAGTTCAAAGGGCGCATATTATATGAAAAACAAATAAATTACAAAAAGTCGAGAAAAGATTTTCATACTGGAAAGATTATTCGTGGGTGGCGACCAGAGGTGGGGAGGAAGATAAGTGAGGGAGAGCTGAATGGCAGATTAAGTGTGACTACAGGGGAAGGGAAGGCGACACACAGTAAGTCGGAGATCAGCACAAAATGATGGACGCAGGGCAGGACATAGGTGGGTTATAGGCCTTAACGGCCACAGGGAACACACTGCTAGCTACACGATCCTACAGTAGCAACAGAGCATTGTCAGGTACACTTTACGACGAGCAACTGAACCTGCAGGAGATATTGCCGGAAGATCAGCCTCTCCGGTCAGAAGCATTCAATCCATGATTGAGGAAGAGCTGCCTTCTCCCAGTAGAATCAGAACTTGAAGCAGCTGCTGATGGAGGATCGAAGATTGCAACCTTCAGCATGGGTTTCAGCACAATGATTTACAAGTCTGTACAATCCTTTTATTAAACATGTAATTTTTAATCCTTCCCACACCTAGATTTTCCAATAGCTTCCAACTCACAAGTAAAAAGCAAAGATATTCCTCTGGCTTCTAAAGCTCCCAGTTTCTGGCCCTCCCACTCTTTTTTTTTTTTTTTTTAAGTCTCTTGACTCCAAACATCACTGTTCTCCTTGTCCATTGACAATTCCAGGCACTTCCCAACCTGACACTTGTTCCTGGAACATTTTCCTCCTCATATCCAAAGATCTTTCTTTCTGGCATTTGCCATGGAAATCTCCACTGAATAAGGTTTATCCTGGTCACTTCTGTGAAATTGTAGCCTTTCTGCTGTGACGCACTGTCTTCACCACCTGTGTCCTTTTCGCGTGAGCTTATTTATTATTCCATTGGAAAAATAGGTTAACTGTGGATAAATATTAGATCTTTACTTCAAACATCTACATTTTCCATATGCAATAGAAATTTAAACAATAAAAACATGTCATGTAAGAAAAAAGCTTGAAAAAAATCAAAAGTTAATTTTATTAAAACTTTAAAGTGGTAAAGATTTCTAATTAGGTTATTGGTAGAAGAATTAATGAAGGAAAAATGTTAGTAGTTCTAAGACACATAAAAATAAAAACACCAACATAAATGAAAAAGCAAATTGGAAAAATACATTCAGAAAATATAGAAAGCAGAAGTTCAGTATAATTATTACATAAAGAATTTATTTATAGATTAAAAAACTATAATTATATTAGACATATGGGCCAACGATATGAACAGATAATTCACCAACAATTACATTTAATTTAGAATTTATTTATGGTCTAGAATGTGGTGTGTCCTGGAAAATATTTCATATGTATTGGAAAAGAAGGCATGTTATACTATTTTTGAGCAATACATGTTATATTGTCAGTTAGTTGGTTCAGATTATTATTCTAGTTGTCCACATGGTCTACATATTTAATGATATTGTGTTTAGTTGTTGAATCAAATATTGCTAGTGTGGTAGTGACAGTTTTGAACTGTCAATTTCTATTTCAGTTGTGTCAGTCCTTACTTCATGTCCTTTTGGGATCCTGCTGTTAGGTGTGTATGTATTTAAATTGCTATTTCTTTTGACTGTGTTATTTGCCCCTTAATATGCAGTTTGTTTCTTATTACTATAGCTATTCTGGCTCTCTTATGGTTTCTGCTTACAAAGACTCTTTATCCTTCTGTATTTTTAAGTTTTGTGTCTTTGAAACTGTGTCGTTTCTACAAAATTAGTTCATGCCATTTTGTTAATTCTAACTATTGTAGGCTCTTTATTTGAGTATATATGAAATAAATATGGGCACGTCTGCTGTGGACGGATGAAGCACAGTCAGACACGGAGAGCTAGCTCAGGTACCTGGACATGCGGTCAGGAGAAAGCAGTCCCTGGAGAAAGACATCAGGATTGGTGAAGAAGAGGAGCAGAGAAGAAGTAAGAGGATCAGTGAGCTGGGTTGACATAATTGTTGCAGAATGGGCTCAAACATGACAATAATTGTGAAGCTCGTGCAGGACTGGCCAGTGTTTCATTCTGCTGTGCATAGGGTTGCTATGGGCTGGAACACGAGAGCAATATTCAATACATAAGGATCAGAACTTACCAATATTTAGAGAGATACTTGGACCAAATCTTTCAGAATTTTCATACCAGGACAATTGTAGCAGTTTAATTAAAAATACTTCTTAATGGCATTTATTAATTTAGTAAATATAAAGAAGCATTTTTATTGATTATGCATTTCCTTCAACCCCTTAAGGACTCCTGGTAGCACTGTCAGTAAGTGGTTAAGGGTTGGACTGTAATCTACAAGGTCAGAAGTTAGAAGCCAGGAGCTGCTGCACTCGAGAAAGATGGGGCTTTCTACTCCAGCAGAGAGATACAGTCTCAGTTAGACCCTTTCCTGTAGGGTCACTGTGTGTCGACGTTGATTGACTAGCAGTGAAACCAGTTTCTGAGAGAAAAATGAAAGAAAAACAGGGCACTAACCCACCCATGGGGAGGATATTGTTTATGGCTCCACAAGAAAGGAAGAGAGGGACCAGACCCCAACCTGGTGTGCTAAGACTCCTTAGGCAACATGTCTGCATGAGGCAGTGAACTAACAGAGAGGTGTGCTAGCTGTCCCAGTCCCAACTACACTGAACCCTCCCCAGAAGAATGCACTACAGAGGACAGCACTGATGGTACAGCCCAGGGAGAGAGAACACACAGAAGCAAAGTAAGAGGGAAGGAGAGAGAGAGAGAGAGAGAGAGAGAGAGAGAGAGAGAGAGAGAGAGAGAGAGAGAGAGAGAGAGAGAACCACAGCAGCCTGGCCCGCCAAGCCTGGAGGACAATATTCCTGCTTGGAGTAGCCAATGCACAGAAAGGACTGTAGGGCCGGCCCCACCATGAGACATGGTGTCCCCTCACTGACTCATAGTGCTACGGGGGACAACACTGGAGACAAAGTGAGGGAATTGTGCTCAGTTTGTTGGTAGGTTTGATGGCAGTTCAGACTGAAGGCTGATAGCTCCCAGTATTGACAGACAATATGGCAAGCTGTGGTTCCAGTTCAAAGGATTGAAGGTCAATGAACAAAATACAGGATCCAACAAAAAGCAAGCCAACTTTTCCACAGTGCCCACTCATGTGGGGAACAGACCACACCCCCGGAGAAACACCCTTCAATTACATAAAGGCTGTGACTTGAGTAAAGTCAAACCAAACTTACTTTCATTGAGTCAATTTTAACTCATAGCAACCCTGTGGGCAGTCTAGATCTGTTCCTGTAGGTTTCTGAGACTATAAATATTTACAGGAGAAGAAAGTCTCACTTTTCTCCCATAGGATGACTTGTGACTTCAAACTATTGATCTTTTGGTTAGCAGCCAAATTTCAAACCCACTACACAACCAGCGAGACCTGAGATGTGGGGCTCACATTCCACCCTGCGATAAGTTTTATGTCAACTTGACTGGACCAGGATTCTCTCATGATATGATCTAACATAGTATGGTCAACTCCACAATGGGATCTTATGTGAAGCAGCCAAGCAGGTGGGGTAACTGTAGGGTAGAGTACTGGTGGTGCAGTGGATACACATTGGGTTACTAACCTGAAGGTCAGCTGTTCAAAACCACAAGCTGCTCCATGGTGGAAATATTAGACTTTCCACTCCCATAAAGGCTTACAGTCTTAGAAATCTGTCTGAAATTTACCTTAAAGTGTCACTGTTGGAATCAAACACCGAATGTTTTAATATCAGAATAGTTTGTATGCTCTTCCCATATTCATTCAAACTGTACACTGAGCAAATATTCAGAGAAGCGGAACTATATGGAACAACATGATATCAGGGTTGGAGGAAGACTGATTAACAACCTATAATATGGCGATGACACAACTTTGCTTCTGAAAGTGTGGATGACTCGAAGCACTTGCTGATGAAGATCAAGGATCAAAGCCTTCAGTATGGATCACAATTCAATGTAAGGGAGACCAAAATCCTCATAACTGGATCAATAAGATAGTATCATGATAAACACTGAAAAGACTGAAGTTGCCAAGGGTTTCAGCTTGCCTGCCAAGCGATGCTCCTGGATAGCGGCCAAGAGATGGAAGGACACACTAAGTTAGAGTTAGGCAAGTCTACTGCACAGAACGCTTTCAAGTGTTGACAAAAAAGGATGTCACTTTGAGGGCTGAGGTGCCCCTGACGCAAACCATGATACCTTCCATTGCCTCCTATGCCTGTGAATGTTGAACATTGAGTAAGGAATCCTTCAAAAAGAATTTATGTATTTGAATTATGCTACTGGTGAAATATGTTGAGTGTACTATGGACTGTGAAAAAAGAAACTTGGTACAAACACAGCCAGAATGCTCCTTAGAAACGAGGATGGCAAGGCTTTGTCTCAGGTACTTTGAACATGTTATGAGGAGAGACCAGTGCCTGGAGAAGGACATCATGCTCAGTAAATTGGAGGGTCTGTGTAAATGAGGAAGACTTCCATGGAGATGGATTGGCACAGAGCCTGCAGCAATATACTCAAACAAAGTCAACAAGGTGCAGGAGGGTGCAGGACCAGGCAGTGTTTCAGGCTGATGTGCCTAGAACTGCTAGGAGTGTGCTAGCACTGAACAAGAGACATTGGGAAGAATGGGAATTCTAGAAAACTTCATTGTGCTCATGTGGAACCTATACATAGATCAAGAAGCAGTTTTGGGAACAGAAGAAGAGAATTTGGCATGGTTTAAAATTGGGAAAGCTGTCCTTTGACCATATTTATATAAACGGTGTGCAAGACAAACAATACAATAAGCTGAACTCTATGAAGCAGAATTCGGCGTCAGGTTTGGAGGAAGACTACATAAGTAGATGACACAACTTTGTTTTGTGATAGCCAGGCAAGTTAGAGACACTGTTGTTGAGTTCCACTGAGTTGACTCTGACCACAGCGACTCTCCGTACACTAGCGCAAAACACCGCACAATCGGACACCGTTCGCACAATCCTTTCTATGCCTTAGCTAGTGATGCAGCCACTGTGTCAATCCGAGTCATAGAGGGCCGTCCTCTTCTGAACCCCCCTTCTATGGAACCAGACACGATGTCCTTCTCCGAGGACTGGTCTCTCCTGACAATATGTCGAAAGTATGCAAGACTCAGTCTTGCCATCCTTGCCTCTAAGGGGCACTCTGGCCTCGCTTCTTCCAATAGACCTGTTTGTCCTTTTAGCAGTCCAGGGTAATTTCAATCTTCTTCCACAACACCACCATGCAAATGCATTGATTTTTCTATGGTCTTCCTTATTCAATGTTTAACTTTCACGTGCATATGATGCAATGGAGAATATCATGGTTTGGATCAAGTGCATGTTAGCCCTCAAAGTCACACCCCTGCTCTTTAATAGTCTAAAGATGTGTGCAGCAGACATACCTAATGCAAAACATCTTTTAATTTCTTGACTTCTGCTTCCATGAGAATTGATTGTGGATCCAAGCAAGACAAAGCGCGTGACAACTGCAACTTTTCTCCTTGTATCATGGTGTCACGTGTTGATTCAGTTGTGAGGATTTTGGTCTTCCTTACATTGCGTTGTAATCCACACTAAAGCTGCAGTCCTCGACTTCTCAGCACGTGCTTCACGTTTTCCTGACTGTCAGCAAGCCAGATTGTGCTACCTGCATATCGCAGGTGGCTAATAAGCCTTGCTCCAATCCTGATGCCACACTCTTCTTCATGTAACCCAGCTTCTCTGATGATTTGCTCAGCACACAGGTGGAATAATTATGGTGAGAGGACACACCCCAATGCTCGTCTTTACTGATTTTAAGGCATGACATATTCACTTGTTCTGTTTTTATGATTGCTTTTTGATCCATGTGCAACTTGCAAATGAGCACAATGAAGTGTTCTGGAATCCCTATCCTTCTCAAGGTGATCCACAGTTTATTATGGTTCACACAATCAAATGAATTTGCGTAGTTAGTGAAACACAAGTAAACATCTTTCTGGGAGTCTCTGCTTCCAGCCAAGATCCATCTGACAACAGCAACGATATCCTTTGTTCTAAGTCCTCTTCTGAATCTGGCCTGAAATTCTGTAAGTTCCCTGTCAATGTGCTGTTGCCAACTTTATTGGATAGTCTTCAGCAAAACTTTACTTCTGTGGGACATCAATGATAATGTTCTGTAGTTTGAACATTCTGTCATCTTCCTTTGGATGGACACAAATATGGACCTTTTCCCATCTGTTGGCCAAGCAGCTGACATCCAAATTTCCTGGTATAGATGAGTGAGTGGCTCTAATCCTTCTTCAGCTGCCTGAAACATCTCAATAGGTAGTCGCTCAATTCCTGAAGCCTCCTTGTTAGGTAATACACTGAGTGCAATTTGAACTTCTTCCCTCAGCACCTTTGGTTCTTGTTCGTGTTTCCTGAAAAGATGGCATGTCCACTAGTTCTTTTTGTACAACAGGTAACGCTAGCTTAGAAAGCTTAGTTTACAGAGGTCAGTATGAATAAGAACCCAATGTAAAAGTGTCAACAACCCTCACAAATGGACAACCCACATCTAGTTTAGTATATGTGCCACTGAAGCAAGCACAAACAACATCCTCATAAATGGAGAAAGATGGAACTTATCAACATTTCCTTTTATTTCAGTCGACATTTAAAGCTCTTGGAAGCAGCAGTCGAGAAATTAAAGGTTATTGCTGTAATAAAATGCGCTACACAAGACCTCTTCAAGGTGTTCAAGAGCACAATTCTCATTTGGAGAGCAGGATGCCCTGTCTGAAGCCTTAGTATTTTCAATTGGCCCATATGCATATGCAAGTTGGACAATGGATAAGAAAGACCAGGGAAGGATCCATGTGTGTGAATTAGGGTTTAGTGAAGAATATTGAAAGCATCATGAATTTTCAGAAGAAGAAAAAAGTTGTCTTCAAGAAGTAAAATCAGAAAGTTTTCTATAATTTAGAGACGTGTCACCAGGAGGAGCTAGTCCCAGGACAATGACATCTTGTTTGGAAAAGTAGCCGTCAACCAAAAAGCAGGAAGACCCTTGAGAGGGATTCACACAGTGACTGTGACGGGGGTTCAGAAATCACAATTGTGAGTACAGTATCACTCAGGGCAGTGTTTCTGTTGTACATATGGTTGCTATGAGTCAGACAAACTCAACTATTCATAAAAACAGTGATGACTGTGGTAACACTAGAGAGTAAAAACAGAAAAATGAGCAGGTTTCCAGAAGTTCTGGAAAAGTGAAATTGACAGTTAATGGAATTTTCCCATGAACGTTTTGAAGTCCTCTCGGATGTACAGTCTTAGCATGAAAAGAAAATCAGCCTGCATCGTGGTTAATTTAAAATACCTCTTTTATAAGGCAAATACTTGATTTTAAGGTAACAGACTAGTCTCAAAATTTCCTTCCACCAGGTAAGTTTAAAAAATTCCAGGTGTGTATGATTTTTCTAATTCTCAGGTTGTATTATATAAAACAAAAGTTATTTCAAAGGAAAGAGGCTCGAGGTTTATAGACTATTAACTCCATATTTAAATAAGGAGGATAACTCTACTCATATGTCAGCTACTTAAAATATGTGTACTTGTGAAAGTTTCATGTAATAAAATAGAACTTTCTTTATTACTGTTGAGAAGTTTTGTCATTAGAATAACTCCTCTCGGTGAAAAACTTCATAGGAGAAATCCATTCACTGTCAGGTAATGTGAAGTATTTGATCAATATAATTTGCTTCTTGAGTTAATCTAATGAAAAATTTTTTAAAATTAGCTTTTCATTTCATGATTTTTGCATTTTGTTTTCATTGAAAAGCAAGAATAGAGAGAGTCTGTAAGAGAAAAGGAATGAAAAAGCCCGGAGTCACTGAGAAGAATAAAATCATCTAGATTGATGACGAGCCAGGCTCCTCTGGGCACGTCAAGAGTGCAATTTAGCACGGCCGTTGGGCACCTTTCAATATTCCTGACCAGCACCAAGGTGCCGATTGCAGATTGCCTCTGGCTATTGCAGAGATAATTTCCACAAATACAAACTGGTCTTTTACAATTTTCTCATCTGTGCTCCTAGCTCTCTCCTGTGTGCTCTGCTCTTAGGAGGCCGGGTATCAATTTGACACAGTCACTCCAGGCTCGCTTTCCCTGTGTTCTTCTTGGTGTTCTTAAAGCCCATGCTTCTTCTTAATGCAATTTCTCTTCTCCGTGTATCAGTGCTGCGCTCGGCACCTTTGATTGGGAACCCAGGGAAGTAGCATGGGGCGTATTGATCTGACCTTTGGAGATAACACTTAAGCTGCAGCTTGAGGGGACAGACGCCGTGAGGACTTAAATGTCTCACAGACATTCTTGGGTGGGACTTTGCTATGGCTTTGGACGTGCAGCATCTCAATGTTTATGGAATTTCTCCGTTTAGAAAATTCTCTGCTTTAGGAGTTTAAGAGGGGCAAACTTCTGAGCTTCTTTCAAGCACTGCATAGGTTACAATAAGGCACAGAGAGTTGTCCAGCACCCTGCCAAGAAGACTTGCTTGTGCTCAACTTCCGCGGGGGTTAGTGTCCCATACGCAGGGGACTGCGCGCTCCCTTTGTCCCATTGGCGGTGCCAGGAGTGATGCACTGAATGGGGTTCCAGGGAGAGAGTGGTGGCAGAGATGGTTATTAGTGCTGTGCCTTGGGGACACAACTCCTGGTAGGACCAACGTTCTGATGTCCTTGTCAGTGGGTGCGGATAGATCTGGCTGATGCTTGGTGACAGTGGAAGGGCTGGTGTCACTTCTGAGTTAGAGGGAGATTTCCCAGAGTTCTTTCCTTCTGCCAATTTCAAATATTGGCCTCTTAAGCCTGGGTCCAAGAGTGGGGGACAATGTTGAGCCAAATATGAGTCACTTGTGATGGGCAAGCAGTGTGGGAGAAAACAGCTTATGCCGTTTCAGACCACCATGCAACGTAAGTTACCATGACCGGCTGCCCATTGCAGCAGTATCTCTGGTGTGAACATGACTGCCGAAAGACCTGCTGTTTGAAGCGTGACTTTACCCGCTTCATTGTAAGCACGGCCCAGGGGTATTTCTAGAAGATGGGCCAACGTTGAGCCTGGCTCTTGATCGTTTTCCATATTGCCGGGACCTGCCTGGCATCCTTTTAGCAGGCTTCCCTCTGGCTGAAATATCCACGGACATCTCTGAGGAACCCAAATCTCAAATAATTTCATTTCCTTTATGATTCAGCTTTGACTTTTTCTCTAAAAAATTATGTAACATCTTTGGAAATGAAGACAATGTAGAAGACAACAGCATTGAATTATGAATTAAGTGAAGGCTTTCAGGACAGACCATCCCTTCCACATTCTGCATTTCATAAACACTTTGTTTCTTCTCATCCGCCACAGTCCCCACAATGTGACATCACTTATTCCACTTCCTCCCACTGTTACCTGTTTCTGTTCCTCCTTCCTTCCTACATTTTCTGAATGTTGACTTTGATAACTACTGCCCTTTTCTCTCAAATGGTTGATTATTCTAAAGTGTGTCCACCTCTCTAGTATTATCATTCCCTTTATAAAACCTAGGCTCACTGCCACTGAGTTAATTTTTACCAACACCGACTCTGTCTTAGGTTTCCAAGGCTGTAAATCTTTACAGGAGCAGATAGCCTCATCTTTTTCTGATAGTGTGGCTGGTGGATTTGAACGGCTGACCTTTAGATTAGCAGCTCCATTCGTCTTTTCCAGACTTACTAGGGCCCTTTATTCCTTGCATAAACATGTTTACTGTTTGGATGAAAACTGAACCCCGTGGTGAATTCAGCTCCAGACCTGAACAAAGGGTCATCGCTGTGGAGGTTCCTCCAGTCTTTCTCTGACCAGTAGGCCAGTGCCTACCCTTCTCATCCTTATTTTTTAAAAATCAAAACCTTCTCTTGGAGATAATACAATTTGTACATTTTGTAAATGGGCAATAATGTGCATCCTATAATCACTCTTAAGGTTTTACCTTAATTCTGGTATAATCGTGTTGGATGAATAAATCTAGGTTGAACCATGTTTTCGTAATTACATTATTTGGTAATATCCCCATTTACTCTTTACTGCCCAGAAAAAATTGCTCGTTTCTGATAACAGTTTGAAACGATTCGATGATATAAGCTGGGTTCCAAGACTGCATCTTCCCAGAAACATCCAGCCTGTTCACCTTTTCCTCCTCTAACCACCACTGCCAGGTAGGAGTTTGAAAGCTGAGTGGAAAATCAAAACCAAACTTACTGCTATTGAACTTATTTCAACTCACATCGCCCCTGTAGGATGGTGTAGCACTGCGGTTTGGGATTTCCAAGACTGTAAACCTTTGTGAGTGCAGGGAACCTCATCTCACTCCCATCCAACAGTGTACACGTTCAAACTGCTCATCTTGTGATTAGGAGCCCAGTTGTCCTTCGTTATGCCAGCAGGGCTCCTTAAGTCATGGGGAAAGATGCTACATATCTTCTCCCAGTGTTAGTCTGGGTGCTCTGTTAAGTAAAATTTGACTCGAATAACTTTTTTTGCCTCCCTATTCTAAAGCTCTTGGATGCCTCCTAAGTAATCAAGTGATAACTCAGAACGCAATTTTCTACAAACCTAGTTTTATTGCCTTTTGTTTTTCTCTACACATCTCCTCATTTTTCTTCGCTCAATTTTAAGTCCTGGCACCTCCTTGGTCCTGGGTGCTTTCCCAGTGGAGAAGGGTCTTTCAACCCCAGCACCGTTGACATGTGGATACATGGTTCTCCCCTGGGGCTGCCCTGGGATGTACAGTAACATCTCTCACCTGTGCCTAGTAGCTACAAGAGATATCCTCAACGCCGTGATAGCAAAAACTGTCCAAAAAAATGTGTCGATTTTCTCCTGGGGCAAAATCACCCCGAGACATGAATAAGTACAGTGGAGAATGCCTCCTGGTGTGAGGTTTTACTTTCTGAAAGAGCTCTTTATCTGTACACTGAGAATCTCATTTTGCATCATCTTTTCTGCATACTTTAGAAAGCGATTAATGACGCTTCCAAGTAGAGGCCAGAGCAACATAATTTCTCATTTTAATAACCACTGCTATTGACCAGTGTGGGGACAGAATGATGAGTTACATCATTTTCAAAAATAAAGTGTCACCTCATTCTGTCGCCCTTTAGAAATTAGTAGTAAAATCTTCGATAGCATATTAACACTATCAACTACTCTGTATCCCCCAATTGCAAGTGTGAGTTACTTTTCTTTGTTTCTTCTGTACTTTCAAAACAATCACAAAGCTCCTATAGTATTCCAATCCAATAAATTATAATGCTTTGAAGAACTGGGCTTTTATTAGTCTGGGTATTTGGTGATTTCATCATTGTTTGTGATAAGATGTTTATTGTCACAAAAATTTGTTTATTTCTTTTCTCTTTTCCTTTACTGCAAACTGACCTGGAAGCCACTAGTATTTAAAGTGAAATAGATAGCAGAATCTGGGAGTGATGGTTGACAGATTTGTTTGGGCAATAATATGTAGTAGTATGTGCCTGTGTGTGCATAATGTGTGTGTGTGTGTGTGTGTGTGTGTGTGAGAGAGAGAGAGAGAGAGAGAGAGAGAGAGAGAGAGAATCCCCACATCTCCAGTAGGATTTTTTAAAATGTTGAAGACAGATGTCTATCCTGATAATCTTTACTGATAACCCAGTGACTGGAAATTGGCTTGCTACCTATGATAAAGTGAAAACGAGGCTGAGCCAGATAAAGAGGAAATGAAATAGAGTCTGTAGAGAAGAAAATGAGCACAGAGTCAATAGGTGAGAAAAGCAGGGCACAGCACAGTGGTTCGGGATTATTTGATCAATGCAGGGGAAATGCAGGGGGAAATAGCAGGCAACCCAGTTGTTTAGTACTCTATCTACAAATCAGTCTGAGAGCTGTCTGCGAAATGATTAGCTATTTCAGTGATGAGTGGGTAATGCTGCCGTGAGAAAAGCAGAGGATATGAGTGAACCAAAATAACTCAGATGACAAGACAGTTGTGTAGATAGATTCCGTATGGATCACCTATACCAGCCATCGACTCCTAGCAAAAAAAAATTGTGATATTGTGATTTTAATATTGTTTGGTGTCAACACTATCCTACAATATCGTGTTCATTGTGCATTACTCTCAGAACTAAATAGTAAACTGAAGTGAGCTGAAGACATAAGACATAGGAGGCAGACTTTCTGTAAAATGAATGGCACAACAAATGTAAGAAAGAAAGAGGTAACGACCAGGATGGTTACTCTGAAGGCGGGCTTATCATTAAAGGGCACCTTTTCATCTTCTTAGAGTTTTGTTGCTATAATATTTTAAAAGTGGTATTTGTTTTTCTTCAAGTCTAGCTCAGGGATTTGTTATAACTAAGTTTATTTATGTTTTGTTATGCCAGACTTAAAAAGAGCAGCTTTATTTTCATTTCTCATGAGTTTGGAAATATTGTCATCATATGCCTGAAGATATGTTTTACACAGCAGGTGTTAAGGATCCAATAAGGTCTGTTGGACAAATGATTCATAAAAAAATGTGTTCACATGCTGTACAATTGTCAAATGAAACCACACAGATGAAGCCACCCTGTTCTATTGAGGAAGTGCTATGTGT
The DNA here is from genome assembly GCF_050624435.1 of Tenrec ecaudatus. Taxonomy (NCBI): domain Eukaryota; kingdom Metazoa; phylum Chordata; class Mammalia; order Afrosoricida; family Tenrecidae; genus Tenrec; species Tenrec ecaudatus. The sequence continues at coordinate 108,209,407 of NC_134531.1, read as the reverse complement.
TTTTGTAAAAACTGTGAGACACATGGTTTTTAGCCAAGCAGCCAGGCTCCGAGAAAGTTTTTGGAATAATTTACTTATGTTGTACTGATTTGTTCAGTAGGAGTGCGATATAAATATGCTCTTATCACATATTACAGAGCATCCTAGTGGGTCTTCATAAAATGGATTTGAAATATCTCAGCAAAATTATGGTAAAAACTTCAAAAAAGGTAGCTGCTATTGAAAAAATATCTAGCCTTTTAAAAAGTGATGGAAATTGAGAAGTAATCTTGAGTTCTTTGGTGAGGAGTGTGTTTTTAATTAAGGGATGATTAGAAGCTAGCTTTGGGTTCACACACATTCTATTTTTCACTAATATCACATTAGCAACTGGGAGATGTGGTTGTCGATGACACTTCTCAATAATACTACGGTTGAAAATTAGTAACTGAAATGACGTGGCTTCTATATCCAGATACTGCGTCTCACGAAGCATACTCAGAAAGCATGCTTTCTGAGTATACTTTTTTGGTATATCCAGAAAACACATAGACCTTGCCCTACCTACCACATTAACAAATCTTTACATTTGTCCCCGCAATGAGTACTTACTTCATGGTCATGTAGGTATCATGGTGATTAGTGGAAGACCAAGAGGGGCTGAGTAGTGAAGGACTTTGAATTTTAGGAGGAGCAATTCAGATTTTATCTTACACACATCAAGAGTCAATTGATTATATTTGGGCTGCGAAGTGGCCTGACCATAGGGGAGCTGTGAGGAGATAATGCCGTCAGACTATGGAGAAGGGATTCTAGGAGAGAAAGGCACGCACCTGGCTGTACATATAAATCCACTACAAGATGAACACAAGGAGACACAATGTCCCAGGGTGCTTAGTCTGATTATTAATAAAGGGAAACTTTGCTTATTGCATACTCCATCAATTCAAATGTAAATTTTTAGTATGTTCCTTCAGCTTGTAGGCCTTTAACTCATTCCTTTCTTCGGAAGATGTTCATCACCATGCGAGCCACCGTGTAAGGTTGCATGGTTTGGCGATCACATTGTTCCCCATCCTCACATCCCCATGTGGTGGCGCAGGGTCTGGACAGTTATGAAGACTGCTACACTTCCGCTGAGATGAAATGTGACCGTTGGCAGGTTTGGGTCAGGGGCCATTTTCAAGGCAGAATCACAGTGTTGATGAACAAGAGGGCGGCAATGTCTGCTAGAGCAAAGCGTAGAAGAGGAAGACAAAGGGCCAATGGCATACTTTATTTGTTTTTGGACTGAAAGGAATCAGCAAAGGAATTCAAGGAACGTTTAGAGATTCATGAAGAGAGGCAAGCTGAATGAAGAGAGAAAGGAGAATACTGTGCATCCTTATGCTTCTGAATATGAAAGGCCATAGAATCATCGATGATAGAGAGAGCCAAGGTTGAAATCCATTGGAATGCCATTTTCCTCAGTATTATTTGATCAGCCTATTGTTTGATGGCTTTTCTTGGCTAATTATGATTTTTCTTGGTTAATATTATTAGTTTATCCTGAAAGTAAAGGCCAATGAAGGAATACAGTTTAGTTCCTACTGAGCACAGAGGAAGGTAAACATTTGTTTGGTGACTAGAACTCCAGCTTAAGTGTTTGTCACTCTTTCTGGCTTGCTTTCTGGACTCGTCATTTACATGAAAATGGCCTATAGATGTGGGGCTGTGGGGTTTCTCGGCTGGCTGCTGGGTGTGTCTTCAGACTTCATTTTCGTGAACTCCGGGAACGTTTCTCCCATTCTCCCTGTTTATGAATTCCCACTTCAGCTGTCTGTATAATAACTTGCCTAGCATCATGTTACTTTTATGGTTCAAATGGCCTAACCTAGTAAATTCATATTTTGATTGATACTGATGAGATCAGCAAGTTTATGTGAAAGTGATGAAACTTATGAAGTTGCTTATATATACATATTATTTGTACACCAAGCAAGCAAATACATGAAGGGTGCATGCAAAGAGGTATGTGGGTAAGAGAGACAGAGGGGGAGCGAGAGAGTGAGGGAAAAGGAACGCTGATGGGTTTTCAATTCATTCTTTTGGGGCTATAAAAAAATTGATCAACCACCTCAAGGTTCTGATGACATTTGAATAACATTTTTCTTGATATCTTCATGCTCAGTTTTATGCATTGCTTCTCACTGGGAAAAGTCAATGCTTATTTCCAGAGTGGTCTGATTGCAAAAAGTGCTACATATCAGACCTTCAGGGAATTGCATTCAACAGGAAATAGGTCCACACTCTCAATATTTATCTTCCTCTATGTGATTCAGACAATAAGATTTGTTACTATGAATAACAAATATTTACATACCACTTAAGAAAGACTTCCTGTCTCCAAACAGTATCTCTACATTTGCACCATGTGATTGGATTTCATACTAAAATAGTTTTAAGTACTAAGACATTTGATGTGAATGAAAATTATTTATTTTTAAAACAATGTATTGACCAGAGAGTGTTCCCTCTGTGATTAGTAATTATGTTAAATATGAATAAGTAATATTTTAGAATTTAAAGCAGTAATGTAAGTAATAATTTATGTTTTAATTGGTACACATTTATCGGGATCTAGAGTGATTGCTACCAGATAACCACTGGTTCCTCCATTGTCGTCTTACTGCCCTCCTCTTCACTCCTCCTCTTTGCTCGGATCTCATCATTTGCATCAGATGATGGACTAGGTCAGAGGGAAAAGTGTTTACTCTAGAATCAGACTATTATTTCCACAAACATCTCTCTGTTTCTTTCCTTGGGCCTTCACTTTTTGGGCCTAATACAATCTAAACTAACAAATTGGGAATTCTGAGGTACCATTCAACTTACATTATCTAGGACCCTGAATTTTGTCTCTTTTGTAGTTTTATTAAAAGATCACTTTATTGAGGGTTCTTACAGATCTTATTATAATCCATACATCAATTGGTTCTGGCATATTTGTACACATGTTGCCATCAATCTTTCCTAGACAATTACTTCTGTTGAGCCCTTAGTATCTGCTTCTCTTTCCCCCATCCTCGCGACCCCTTGATAGATTATAAATTATAATTATTTTCATATCCCACACTGACCACTGTCTCCCTCCCCCATGTTTCCTGTTGTTCTTCCCCTGGAAGGGTTGTGTGGTTTTATGTCAATCATTAGGATTGGTTCTCCCTTCCTCCCCTGTTCACCTCCTCCCCCTTCTCCCTACCCATCTGGTTTTGCTATTTCCTTTCCTGCTTCTGGATTCTGTGTGTCGTGAGCTAGTCTGAAGTGAGAGGCAGCACTGGGATCATGACAGTGGTAGGTGAGGTAGCCTCAAGGAACCAGAGGAATATTGTGTGTTTCATCAGTGCTTTATTGTGCCCTGGTTGGCTCATCCCTAAGACCCTTCTTTGGGGGAATGTTCTATTGTTTACAGATGGGTTTTGGGTCTCTGCTCTGATCCTCCTTGGTCTCAACATATGTTTTTATTTGTTTGTTGTAGGTCTTCTAATACCTGTTACCTGGGCCTGATGACACCTCATGATCGCAATGGCTGGCGTGCTTCCTCCATGTGGGCTTGTTGTTTCTCTGCTGCATGGCTGCCTGTTTCACTTCAAGCCCTGAAGACTCCAGGTGCTGTATCTTTTAATAGCAAGGCACCATCTGCCTTCTTCACCACATTTACTTATGTACCCATTTTGTCTTCAGCAATTGTACCGGGAGGGTGGGCATCACCTAATGACTGTTAGAACAAAGCATTCTTGTATTGAGGGTATGAACAAGGCCTCAAAGTCCATCCTCTACCTTAGTGTATTGCGGTATAAATACATGTACATAGGCCAATACCTCTATTTTTATAATTAATATATTTACATATGGACACACCTATGCTTATACCTCTATCCATAGCGTTGCTTCCTAGATCATTCCTTGTTTCCTGTTATCTTCCTCCTGCCCCACCATCATGCTCACCCTACTTGTGCCTCATAGTACTTCCTCGCAGCTAGAATGCTGTTGGCCAGCGCTCCCAGGTCTCTATATCCTCCTCGTTATTGATTTTTATTCCCTAGTTGTGCCCCTGTCTATGGGACTGTTTGCCCACCACATCCTTCCCCTGCCCCTTCTCCTCCCAATCCCCCTGGGACCATTGTTCTTGTTGCTTTCTCCTTGAGCTTGCTTCCCATGCCTGTCTTATGTAAGTAGGCATGCCAAAGTGACATAGACCAAACAAATGGAAAACAAAAGATTGACAAAAAGAAAGGGGGAAAAATGTGAGCGAAAGAAAACATACATAATTCCAGGTCCGTCTGCTGACCTTTATGACTCCCCACTGGTCCTGGGGGAATTCCAGGATCTGCCCCTCCTAGCCTGAAGTCTATTTTGGGGGCTCTTTATGGGTTTTGTGGCTTGGCTTTGCTCCAGTTGCTGATCTGTTATGTTTCCTTCTTGATTTTCCCCGCTGCAGGGGTCGAGGGGGGTGGTAGTATGGGGGTGTTGGTGGTGGATCAGACCGCACTACCTCCCGACCACGTGTCCCCAGTATTGTCCTCTGTCACAGTATGCTCCAGTAAGGGGACAAGATGTCATGAGCTGTTGTCTGTCTTACAGTCTTCTCTGTGCCTTAGCAGTACAGTGAAGGGATATCGTCCTCCAGGCTTGCTGTGCCGATATGGGGTCTGGACCATCCCTTTCTCCTTTTCCTTCTTGGTTTGCTTCCGTATGAGTGTGGCATGCCGGCCCCTCACCCCAACCTGTTGGCTTAGTGCTGTTCTCTGTCACATGCTCTTCTAGGGCGGGGGTCAGTTTATTTGTCCTACCAGTCACATTTCAGAAAAAAAATTAAAAACTTACTCAGCACCCCTCTGGCAATTAAAAACTTGCTGATGTCAGATATTTCTTAGTGTTTTGTTGTTGTTGTTGTTGTTGAAATCAGAGAATACCTGAAAAAATGAAAACACACCTAACTGTGTGGATCATAACAACTATGGAAAGCATTCAGAAGAATGGGAATTCCAGAACACTTAATTGAGGAATCTGTAAGTAGATCAAGAGGCACCCATTAGAACAGAACAAGAGAATACGGTAGGGTATGAAGTCAGGAAAGGTGTGTGTCAGGGTTATGGACTCTCGCCGTGCTTACCCGCTGTGTGTGCTTAGTAAAGAATTTGAGAAACTGGACTATCTGAAGCACAACCAGGGAAGCGAGCACGTGATTTTTGCAGCAGAGGATTCTCCAGCTCAAAAATGCCACAGATTGTTATCAGTTGAGAGCAGAAAGATTTCCTCCCTCCCTGAATTTGGACTTTTAACCTCCAACATGTGAGAAAATAAATTCATATTCTCCAAATCCAACCATTCGTGGTATTGTTTGTGTTGGCAGTCTGAGGAAATTACAGCATATGGTAATCTCATCATTCTAAAATTCCTTATAGCAATCAATAAAAACTAAGGACTTGCATGTAAGCATTTAGAACATAATGGCATAATAGACTTGTGACAATTGAGTAGCTATTTGGGCAAAAGTCAATTTATATATTCATACTTTGTCACCTAGAATAAGTTCAAATGGAGTGTCAAATATTAAAAATCAAATAATCCAAGGGCTCAACCATCCATTGCCACCATAGCAATCACCGTAACAAATATAACCAATACAGACTTGAATTCTTAACTACTTAAGGGAAAAGGACTCTTAAAAGCTTCAAAAGTAGATGAAAGTGATAAATTTGATTAAATAGAAATATTTTTTTGCAGAAAATACCCAAATAAAATGGATAAAAAATCAAGGAAAGCATATGAACCAGTCTAAATAGCAAGTGTTAATACATACTAGAACAAGTGTCAAATCAATAAAATTAATGCATCAAAACTAAAGTTAGTAAGTGAAGTTAAATAACATTAAACTTAATAGGTCAAAGTATCAAAAATTGCTTGAAACAGCTATTAGACCCATAAACACATATCTGGAATAATAATGCTCCACTTTACTAGAAAACTATGAATTCAAATTAAAATAACGGACTATATATTTAATTTATCAAATTAAAAAAACCCCCAAAATTCTGTGAGAACCATGTATAGATGAGACTGAAATAGACATTTCTATACATTGTTGGTAGGGATCTTAGAAAGCATTATCAAAATTATGGACATTCGTATCTTTTGATCCATTTACAAATGTTTTCTTTTTCATGAGAAAATAATATAAATATTAAATAAATAATATAATTAAAATTATTGATAGCAGTAGTATTGATAAAATAATTTTATCCTACTTTCATATTTGATTATAATGAAATAGATGCCTGTAAATAAGACAAAATATTAAATGAATTTTATGATTAGGGTTTTTGAGAAATCTGCATAAATTAAAAAAATATAAAAGGAAAATATAAAAAATGTTTCTAATAGTTGTGTTTGGTTGATGGAATTCCTGATAATTATTTTTAAATATACTTTTCTGTATATCTGAAAAGCTCTTTAACTATAATGTACATTTTTTTTTATTATGGAAAACTAATATTTTAGAACTGGTTTTATGATATAAAAATATTTTCATTTGTTTTATAAAAATCCTCTTGCTCATTTTTTGGCCTCAGAGAAACAAATGAATATTGACTTCCTTATTCTGAAACTTTTTCTTAAATGCAATATGAATATGATAGGAAGTAAACCTCATATGCATAAAAAATTATATACCTGAATGAAGTAGTCTTTTCTAGGGATTTCGGAGAGACCTGAATTCTGTATCGTGTCTGTTTTGTGTAAGTGCCAACTTTGAGAGCACACAGTGACCTCTCCACCTGAGCCTGTCTGTGTAAGTGCATGTCATCTATCTTAATGTTTCAGAGTTAGTAAATCATGCCCACTACTTTGAATTTGCGGAGAAAACATTACAGTTGCTGACTAGTCCACCACTACCAAGGACAGTGAAGGGAGTCACCCATGGTGGCGGATTTGAAAAGAAATGCCGTTCTCAAAGTATCCACTGAGTGATCTACAGGTCTTTAACAATTTTCAAATCATCAGGATACATTAATATGTTTTCTTAAACCTACTAAGCAGAATTAAAACTCAGAAATGTGAAGGACGGTATGATTGACAGCAATGTTTTCCTGGAGGGTAGCAGGAGAACTGCATGCTGAAGACGAGGACTTCCCAATATACCTTTTGCTCATCCGCTTTCTGAAAATTGAAGTATTAACATTTTTTAATAGACTGTGCCAGACCGGAATTAGTTTCTTGACCAAGGGAAAAATTGGGTCAATGTGAAAATTAATTAATGAAGTAAATGTGCATGTGTTTATGCAAGAATAAGTCAAAAAGCATTGATACAAAAATAACTGGAAGTTTATTAAACAAAAGTTTCAAATATGAAGCTATTGCTTCTCGACATATCCTCCATAAAAGCAGGTTCACTTCCATCTCTTGTACAGTTCTTTATAAGGTGTCAAAATAGCGGTTCTGGCATATTGTGGGGGAATCAAGCCATGCTCTTTTTCGATGTTCTTTGCACTCTGGGAACAAAAGTCATCCAGATGGGAGGGTGGATGGGGCGTGATTTCTCAACAAAATTATCTCAGGACAACCGTTGCTACCCTGACAGAATGGGTAGGTGCACTGATGTAATGGGGGAAAAATATCCCTAGGAAAACTTTCTTAATCTTTTCCTCACCAATGGAATGTTCCTTCCCAATCCACTGTCATGAGTAAGTTCTGACTGGGCAAGTCTATGTAAGATTTCTGAGGCTCTTGTAAATGCTTCCAGGAGCCAATGGCTTCTCATGTCTCCCTAGGAGACCAGTGGGATCCAACTACTGACCTTGCAATGAGCAGTGCAAGACCTTTCCATTGACACCAGGCTTGGTTACAAGTACTTCAGCTTGAATCCACCAATGAATCCCTGGGAAGAGGATGAAGCCTTCTGTTCCTGTAAAGATTTATAGCCTTCGAAGCCCAAGCACCCTTCTGCTCTGTACTCCCAGGTTCAGTCAGTATTGACTAGAAGATGGCAGTGGTATTCAGGTTTTATGCAGTTTTCACTTTTCTTAAAACTTGCTTTTACTAAGTCCGCATGATGACAGTCTGTGGTCAGAGAAAATCTTTCAAGGTTATCCCTTGGGAATCCTCCCGCACAGTAGCCATTGTCTTCTGAGCTGACCCCTCTGCCTTGAATTTTGCCTTGAATTTATGTCGTCCAGCAGATCCCCATGGAAGCCACAATTGTGCTTGAACCTTGCTCTTCGGATCATGTTAAATCCAATACTTGTCCTTGGTTTGGATTTCTTCCGTAAAGTTATCTGCATCAACTCCAATCTTGCTTTAATAACTGAAGGAAAGATCAACCTCCATTGAGCTGAAAGCTTGTTGAGGTCAAGATGTTTTCTTACAATCAAACATGCTTAGCCACGTGTGATCCCAATGTCAGAAGCTAGTACACCAATAGAAATTCTGTGGTCTTCCTTGCCCAGTGTCTACACTCAGCCATGGTCTCTAAATTTGTTAAGACCGATGACCTTCCCTCCCTCAGCTTGTCCTTGAGATCTTTAAAAAGATGATTGCACCAGCTAAAGCACGGTGTCTTACGGAAGGTGGCGGTCTGTCAATGCTCATAAGCATTTCAAAACTTCAGTGATTTGAAAAGATGTCCACTTGAATAGTGTTAAAAATTTGCTATTATCCCTGACCCTGAAATATTGTTTTTCCCCGTGACAAAAAATACCCTAGCTTCCAAAGGCTCACTAATGAGACTAAGACAGTGTATGACTGAGAGAATTTGTCCACAGCCATCTTCGGATCTCAGAGACAGATTTAAATATGCTTTGTTTGGAATAAACATGCCTATATATGAACTGGAAACCGAGTAATAATGCTTTTTCAACTTCCCTTCGCATAATATGCAGAAAGGACACATATACACATGTCACACAAGTTCATATAAGGTATGTTATACCCTCCTATTAGTAAGTTTAAAGATCATGCTTCACGTGCTAACTAACTGAATGTGCTTGGTTTTTCTACTTCAATGTACCACCTCTCTCAATAGCTATCTAATGAAACCCATTAAGAAGTGGTATTTACTCATTCAGAAAATAACAAATTCAGCTCTTAATATTCAAAGTAGTTTGCTTTGCTACTGAATTTATTCTTATATACTGGTGCATATTTGTTATTTTATGTTAACCTCGGAAATGTTACCTACATGTCTCATTGTGAAAAAATAAAAGACAATTTAGTGCATTAACAAAGTTAAATTCCTCATGTAGGTGGTCTACATGTTGACACCAATTCTTCAAGATAACAGAAGAAGTAGCACTAAATGCACTGGATTGCCATTATCTGGAATATTGAGTAGCTTATAAATACATTTCCCTGGAGACTTGATCAGGTTATACATTTTTAAAGAGACACCTAGCGCCTCCAGCCAGTTATAGGCAGTCTCCAGCATCACAGCTCTCCATCTGGCCTCAGTTTGCTACCTCTATTTGCACATCTCCACGTGAGAAACACTCTAGGAACGAAAAACGGATCTCTCCGTCATTACGCATGTGGTGTGCGATGCAATTTACCACCCAACAGATGTCGTAGCTAAGTACCCAGGATCGTGTCATAATTCAGGCATCTTAAGACAATCTGCTTTCAAAATGTACAGCTTTTTATCAATTGGTAAATTTTGGCTTTTGAGTAATTCCATAAAATATGTTGGGTTTATGACTTTAACTGTTTCTTTGAAACACAATTACTGAGTTCAGATGGTTTGTTTTCATGTCAGCTGCCTCCTTTTATTCTACTTTGAAGAACTCTGCTTTGAAAATATAATAAAGAGCATCTAATTTTTTTACTGGATTGGTTGTTGAGGTAACTCTGGGAGTTATCCTGAAAATGAGGTTTTGATGTCTAGACAAATCTGGTGAAACATTATTTCTCTACCCTCATAAAGTAGGCAAGGCATTCCTGCTGGGCAGTATTTACATTATATCATCATTAAACAAGGCCTATCTTCAGCGAAAGAAGCAGAGGTAATAAGTCAAATAGGGATGAATTATCTGAATCTGAGGAGGTCCACGTGCAAATGAATAAGTGAGATGATTATTAGAGGTAGAAATATGACATCTAGATTCATAGAGTAAAAGGTTAAAGGGGATATTTAGCTACTAGGAATAATTATCTAAGGCTTTTTTTTGGTAAAACATGCTATAAAAAATAGCCTTCGATTTTTGGAAGGTTTATTTTTCTAGAGCAAAAAGAACAGATGGATTCTTTGCTGCCGTGGTTTTGCTCTTGGCCGATCTAAGTACTGTAACCAAATAGAATCGAATGCATTTTCAATGATTTCATTTCTCCTTTTGGCTAAATGAAAGAAAGGATGCCATTTTTTCTTTAAATGGGATCAAATCAATATCTGTGCCTTTGCAATTAAACTGCAGGCACAATGTTATATGAGCAGACCCACAAAAAGGAATCATAGGTTAAAAAATATATTGCTCAGAATTAGACATGAAGAGAACTATTTAAAGATTCTTGATACATTTATTTGTTTCCCTCTTCCAATCAAACACTCTTAATGCAATTTTCACCCTTAATTCCATAAAGAACTCTTCTCCCAAATGTATAAGCTTGTTTCTTATAAGTTAATTGTGTTTTAAAAATTCCCCCTGTGGGATTACAATTGATTTCCTTCTTACCTTGAGGTGAATATGTCTCATTGAGTTGATGTCTAGATTGTTGGGAAAATGAATTTATCCTTTTAATATTTACACAGCTCTTGAGAAACATGAGGGAAAGTCACAGCAGGAAAGTTTCCCTGTTGAAACTTCTGTGTTTCCCCTCCTGTGAACACAGAAATTGATTTCCTATGTGCATATGAAGGAGCCCTATGGGAGATAGTTTTCTTATGATTGTGCAGTCAATTGCTTTCAGTAAGTCTCTATAATGATAGGCTATAATGGGAGAGAATTCACGGTTTCAACTAGGACAGGTGAATATTTAAAAATTTGATCGCATGTTTGTAAAAGTTTCTTCTTGGTAAGTTTAGGAATGTATGTTTTAAAAATTTAGCCTGAAAAGCAACAGTATTAAAGGATTATTTCTTAATAGCTTTGTCCAGCCTTCTCTAACAATTATTTCAATTTATTTAGCATACAATCAGGCAATTTATACTATGGTTAATACTTCATGTCAAAGACATTAGAACCTAGACTCTACTTATTTTTAGTGGGAATGTCCCATGAAAAATTGAATTATTAGTTATTTCCAATTTTACCCTGTGTTCAATTTAATTTTAAAGGATTTTTTCTTACTATCCCATGTGAAACTAATAAAACATTTAATAATGTCCAATAATATTGTATATATAAAATAAAACCAAGTACCACCCACTCCTTAACTCCCCCAATGTCCACATTAAAAGCAAAGTAAGGCATGCCACACAAAACCAAAGAAAATAATAGGTCTAAACTGAACTACACAATAGAGAATATTTTATTTCCTTGGCATAGCTATATTATAGGAATATAAAACCATCCATAATTCTCATATATAATTGAAAGAAATACTTGGCTTTGTAGATCCTATTACATTTTCTAATTCCTTTTGCCTGAATTCAGATCTATAAACTGAGTAAACTTAAAAGGCAAAATTCTTCATTATTCTTAGAAACATGTGATGGAAATTTTAACTCTTTTTACTTTGAAGGACCATTTAATAAATGCTTTTATCCCCTCTTCAGAAAATATGCCTGCTATCACATTGCTTCCTTTGGAATTTCCTTTGGCAAATCTGAAGTCACCCTTAAATTGATTGAAAAAGGAACATAGAAACTTGATTTCAGGAACGTAAGCTGTGTCTTAAGGGCTGTGCGTTTTTCATAATTGGCAGCAGAGAATAGGCGTGATTTAAGGAAGTTCAGATGGAGGAGAATCTGCAGTCCTCACCAAATAATAGCTAGCAAAAATTCTGGCTGTAGGTAGAAACAGTCCGTGTGAGATTTACTCAATTCACACCTTTAGGTTCTCTAGTTTCAAATTCACGTTCTTTCAGAAGATAGGCAAGCAAAGTAACATTGTGAAGCAGAGAAGGCGAGCGGTGTTTGTTTGGAAGTCATAGTGAGTGGATGTAAAAAAGACACTCATGGATCCTGCAGATGGTGAGAGAGCTTGGCTGTGAACTGAAAGGCTGGAGACCTGAATTCACCCAGCAGCACGTGGAAGAAAAGCCTGGTGAAGCTACATAAAAAAATCAGCCATCGAAAATCCGGTGGCACACCTTTGTATTCTGACCCACAGGATATCCATCTAGTGACAATTAGTTTGTGTTAGCTGTTGTTTGCTTGGATTTTCTTCATCCACTGTTAGCATGCGACATGCTCTTCTTGACTGGACCATGACTGCAATCGGTTCCTATTTAAAGTGATTTATTGTTTACTTTCCTCTTTTCCTAAATCCCATTAAGGTACAAGGAAAGTAACAGGAAAATGGTAGTGAAATAATAATCCACAGAAAGATAAGCTATTCCTTAGGTGTGAAAGCAACAGAAAAGTACAATGACAAAAGTAGCAGATTGACAGTGAACACTCAGTTGACTCAAAGGCCTTTTGGGTCTCCTGAAATTAGTGTCAGTTCAGAGACAATGTCCAGTGATCTCTGAAAAGTCTGGTTATTTCCTTTTCTTCTGTGAGCACTTGCTTTTGTAAATGACCACAGATCCCTTTAGGGAAGACTCCATGCATATCTGCTTCCAGGTGCCATGTTGGCACACATACATGTACACACACAACCCTGTCACATGTGGAAAGGTTAATTAACAACTTTATATGGAAAGACAGTAACTCTATACAAGCCAAACAATAAAGAAGAAGAACAAAGTAAGAAGCCTCACACTTACAAAACCTACTACACAGCCATGGTTGTCAAAACAGCCGAGTACAGGTATAACCACAGACACAGACAAATCTATTAGATGTGAGAACCCATTTCTCTCCAGTTACTTATGGACAGTTGACTTTTTATAAAAGGCCCAAACTAGTTAAGTGGGAAATAGATAACTTCTTTAACAAATAAAGAATGTAAAATATTCTATAAAAATAAAATTGGGTATTTATTAGTAGAAAAATGAAACTGGACGTGTATTCCACACCATAGATAAAAGTCAATTCAATATGGATCAAAGACCTAAATGTAAAACCTTACATGACAAATATCATCAAAGAAAAATATAGGGATAGTTTAGGAGCTCTAACATATGCCATAAATAAACTACGTATATATATATATATATATCTAAAAATGCCCCAGCAGGAGAACAAAAACTAGATGATTGGCATCTCCTAAGAATTAGACATTTATGTGCATCAAAAGATTTCACCAAAACAAAAAATTGACCCAAAGAGGACAATAGGAACACACAGAATGGGGCAAATTGATTACATGTCAGACAAAGGACTGATCTCTAAAATTTATAGGAAGCTTCAACGCTGCAACAAGTAAAAAGACTAATAATTTAAAAAATGAGCATACTGCATGTATGGATACGCCACTGCAGATGACATTCAAGCAACAAACAAACATATGAAGATATTCATGAAGTCATTACCCCCAAGGAGATACAAATCCACCCATGCCAGTATTAATACCAAAGGCAAGAACCAAACTAAACAGCAAACAACAACAGCTGGAGAAGGCCTGGGGAAACTGGACCCTTCACCTGCTGCTGTTGGGATTGTAAAACAGTACAACCACTATTAAAAAAGTAGAGCATTTCCTTCAAAAGATGGAAATAGAAAGAGCATGTGATTCAGTATTTCCACTACAAATTATATATCCTAGAGAAACCAGAGCCTGACACGAATAGATACCGTATGTACTCAAGTAGTAGCCGAATGGAATATAAGCCGAGACACCTAATTGTACCACAAAAGCTGGGAAAACTTATCGACTCAGGTATAAGCCTAGGGTGGGAAATGCAGCAGCTACTGGTAAATTTCAAAATAAAAATAGATATCAATAAAATTACATTAATTGAGGCATCAGTAGGCTAAATGTTTTTGAATATTTATTTCAAAGAAAAACAGTAAACTAGCCCTGTAAGTGGGAAAGAGGGTCAACAAAGACAATATGGTCTCAGCACTGACTATACAAGCTGCGTTACTGCATGCTCTGCGCTACCACGCTGCCTCCCCACAGGTCCACACGCAGCTTGTACAGTCTGAGGCCTAGCGCTGCTGCTGATATTCCAAAATGTGCTGATGTGACCGTTCGCATAGAGCAGCCTGTGTTAGGGCTCCTAGTATCCACGCTGCATTGTGGACGCAGTTACTGCATGCGCTGCATTAATGCACACGCAGCGTTATGCATATGTATTATGGAAGCGCTAACGCAACTCATGCAGTAACACAGTGCATACACAATGCAGAGTGTGTATTATGAGCCCTAGCACAGGCTCCTCTATGCAAGCATAGTCAACACTGGGTCCAGATAGGGGTTAATAAGAAAATAAAAAATATGTAGCAGACTAAGTTCTGTGAATAAACATACTGTATATCCAAGACCTGAGCTATACCGGTACTTGTATTCAATGCTCGGGCGGAGCAAGGGGGCGTGACCAAGCACGGGTAAGACTGTAAAGTTAGTCACAGCCCCGGTGAAGACATTCATCGACAAGGATGCGGTGCGCCCAGGAACCAGCACACAGAAGCGGCAGGTTGTTGCCCAGAACAGCGAGGACAACCCAGAGGCTGCAGCGGGCAGGAGACAAGGAGAGCGGTGCTAGCAGCAGTCACCGGACCACCACAGAGGCTGCAGCGCCCGCAGATGAGCAGAGACCGGAGGACACCGCCCTGCCCCGGAGGACAGACAAGCGGGACCCTCTCTCGAGTATAAGATGAGAAGCTTTTCCAGCATAAGAGATGTGCTGGAAACCTCGGCTTCCACACGAGGACACAGAGTGCAGAGATAAATGCTCTCCAGCGTTCACTGCAGCACCGTCAGCGAGGGAAAATGGATGGAAACAACTTAAATGCCCACCAACAGAAGCAGAGTACAGGCGCACGGTGAAAAATGATAAATCTGAAAACCACCTCATGACATGAATGAGCCTGGAGGACTTCTGTTGAGTGCAATTAGTCAATCACAAAATGCATGGGGACATGCTTATAAAAAGTAAGAAAATATTTTCAAGCAAAAAGAAGTATTTTTGATGGTTGCCACGGCTGAGAGGGGAAGGCATTCTAACTCACTAACTAGAGGGTAGACAGGTATTAATTTGGGTGAGAGGGAAGGCCCTTGTACAGTAAAGAGGAAGTCTGCACAAGTGATCAAGGCAAAGAAACACACGTGGAGCATTACCAGAGTTAAATGCCACAGAGGCAAATACTATGCTACGCACACTCTGGCATTAACAATATTCGCAATCTTTGAGGCATAGGAAGGAGAGCAGACTATACCAATGAAGTTTTGTAAATTTGGCCAAGTATATATTTATATTCGTATGCCCATATACTGCAAATATACCCAGGAATACAGTAGAGCACGTTGTTCTTTTCTGGGGCCATTGAGTTGATTCAGACGTCCTAAGATCTTATGTAGAACAGATCAAAACACTGCCCATTTCTATGCAATCCTCACAATTATTGTTAGAGCCCCATGAAGCCATATCATCGAAAGTCTTCCTCTTGTTTGCCAGGAGAGATGTCCTTTTAGAGGGACTGGTCTCTCCTTAAGGAGCACTTAAGAGCACCGAGGGTTACAGGTTGGGATGCTTATCACAAGGTCAGCAATTTGAACTCACAAGCCACTCTGGTAGAGAAAGAGAAGGCTCTCTGCTTTTGTAAAGATCCAGCATCAGGAACCCGCAGGGGGAGTCTTACTCTCTTTCAGGGTTGATATGAGTGAGAATTTATTCAATGGCAGTCAGTGGAGTAATAGTCACGTCTCTCTAGAAGATAATACGTTCAGTGCATATGAGATGAAGTCTCTTCTTTATTGCTTCTGTAGATCACTCTGACTACTTCTTCTAAGACAGATTTGTCCATTCTTCTACCTGTCCACAGGTCGTTCAATATTTTCACCGACATTATCATTGAAATGCCTCAATTCTTCCACACTCTTCCTTATTCATTATCCAGCTAAGGTAGAATATTCAAGGAGAAAATTTGAAGATTTCTTAGCCACAACTAAACACCTTTAGGAAAGAATCTCTGGAACTGGAAGCTGATCACCAAAGACTCAGAGACACCATGAGAAATAGGCAAAACATAGTCCTCAAAGAATGATCTACATCTTATGTTGTTGGATCTTGGATCTTAAATGCTGTCAGTGGGTCAAATCTGAATAACCAAGATATCTTACCCCAGTATTAACAGCAAAGTTGAAAGGAAAAAAGAAAAACCACTCAGAGAACAACAAATGCCTGAGAGGGTGTGGAGAGACTGGAATCCTCATCTACAGGTGGTGGGACGGTGAAATGACGTCACCGCTACGGAAAGAAGTCTTGTGCTACCTCAGTCGGTTGTGGAAAGACCCATGATGTTGTTGGTTGTTATTGGTAGGTGTCACCAAATCTGTTTCAACTCAGTGTACAGAACGAAATACTGCCCAGTCCTGCTCCGCCCTCACAAGCATCGTTAGGTTGGCGCTCACTGTTGCAATCACTGACTCCGAAGTCCTCCCGCCTGGTGTAATCCCCACGGAAGGAAGAGTAGCGAACAAATGCAGATCACATGACTCCGCAACAGCAAAACACTGGAAGCAATAATGCAAATGCTCATCAGTGGAATATTTGAGAAATATACTTTGGTACATACACACAATAGGAGAATGTGCAATATTATAACCATGAACCTGCAAAACTCCTAATATTAATGAATTTGGAGCATGGTATGCTGACTGAAATTCACCAAGCACAAAAGAACAAATATTGTATGAGATCATGATTATAAAACGTGAAGAAATGCTTTTTTTGTACTAAATGGTGCCAGTGTAGAAGGGGAAAAAGGAAGGCACTGGCCAGAGGGTAGCCAAGTGCTAACTCGAGTCAAGGCGGTGGTGATATACAAAAAGGGAGGTTGTCAAAAAGGAATGAAGGTGGGTACAACACTTGCAGGTTTGCAAGAGTTAAATGCAACACTAATAAATACTGAAATATACATAACCCTGAAATGATTGTAATCAATGAGTAGACACTGGATAGATACATAGGCTGAATAGGTATACAAAGGGAGTGGAAGTATATCTACAATATTGGTATATTTCTTTTTGCTGTAACTATACCCATGAATGTGGTAGACCATGTAGGAGCAAAGTAATGAAAAATTCTGAGACACACCAAGCATCTTGAAAGAATGAATAAATAGGCTTGGGAACTCAGAATCATAGTCTCTGGAGACAACAAGGTCAATTGGTATAACATAGTTTATAAAGACAATGTTTGATATCCATTCTTTGTGAGTACTCACTGGAGCATTAAAAAATTTTTAACACCCGTGTAAGGTGCCATTACTTGTTGCTCTCTGTATGGAAGAATGAAAAGTGATGGAAATCAAAAGACACACAGAAACAATTCGTTCAATGGACAAATGGGCCGTGCAAACATGGTCTCCATGACGCTGAGACCAGAAGAACTAGAGAGTGGATGGTTACCGTTACCAACTGCTCTGAAAGGGGTCACATTAGAAGGCCCTAAGTAGCGTGAGAGGAATATATAAAAACAATGACAACAACAAACCTTAAAGTCACAACAGAGACCAGATGGTACCTGGATAGAGATTGATGGAGGAACTCTATGAATGAGAGTCCACTTGGTGGCATCGAGACAGGTCTTGGGCACCATACTTGTCTGAAACAGAACTTAACCCCTTGGCTCAATTTTCTGGCAAACAATATAGGGTTCTATAAGGGGAAATTTTGCTGAAGACCATCCAAGAATGGTTGCAACAGTACATTGATAGGGAGCTGCCAGAAGTTCAGATCGGATTCAGAAGGAGATGTGGAACAAGGAATGTCATTGCTGATGGCTCTAAGTTCAAATCAGAGAATGCCAGAAAGAAGTTTACTTGTGTTTTTTATTGAATATTCCAAGCCACTTAACTGTGTGGATTATGATAAACTATGGATATCCATAGGAAGAATGGGAATTCCAGGACATTTCACTGTGTTAACATGGAACTTGTACAAGGATCAAGAGGTAGTTCTATGAACAGAATAGAATACTTCATGGTTTAAAATCAGCAAAGATATGTGTCAGGGTTGTATCCTGTCACCATATTTACTCAATCTGTATTTTGAGCAAATCATCAGAGAAATTGGGTCATATGAGAAAGGATGTGTCATCAGGATTGGAGGAAGGCTTATTAATATTCTGGGATATGCAGATGACACATCCAAGGTTGCTGAAAGTAGGAGGACTTCAGGCAATTTCTGATGAACATCAACGATTGTAGCCTTCAGTGTAGATTATAGCTCAATGTACAGAAGACCCAGATCCTCACAACTGGATAAATAGGCAACGTTAGGATAAATGGAGCAAAGGTTGAAGTTTCCAAGGAATTTGTCCTGCTTGGATTCACAATCAATGCTCATGGAAGTGCCAGTCAGGTGATTAAAAGATCTGTTGCATTCAGTGAATTTGCTATGCAACACATCTCCAGAGTATTGAGAAGCAAGAATGTTACTTTGAGTACCAAGGTAACCCTGACTCAGGCCATGTTTCTTTCAGTTGTTTCCTATTCCTATGAAAGTTGGACATTGAATGGGAAAGACCAAAGACAAATCAATAGATTTGAATTGTGGGGCTGGAACAGATTATTGAAAGTACCATGTCCCACTAAAAGAACAAAGAAATCTGTCTTGGAAAAAGTACGGCCAGAGTGCTCCTTAGAGGCAAGGATGGCAAGATTTTGTCTTACATACTTTGGGTGTGTTGTCAGGAAAGATAAGTACCTGGAAAAGGACATCATGCTTTGTAGGGGGCAGTGAAAAACAGGATGACCATTGAGGTAGTTAGTGTATTGTGCCAACCTGGCCAATAAACACATGTGGGGTTAATTGAAGGGTGGAGGGATAAATGGCTCAGTGAGCCTTGCCTTTCTAGTTCTTGGTTCTCTTGCTTTCTGAGGGTTGCACCAGGGTGCAAGCTGCCTTAGCCAGTTCCCTGCTTCAGCTTGCAAGGCTGACTTCCTGCAAGACATCCCTGAGGAGAAGTCACATGGACCTACCCCAATGCAGCCGTGGGTCCTGGAGCACCCGTGTGGAGATCCCTGCCAGTGCTGAGATACTTACACATTCACTGACTTGGCTTTCCTTCCACAGTCAACATCATAGTGTGTGTTTTGTGAGATGGAGGAGGACTTTGTGGATTCGTGTTGTACATATGGGTTAATGTTGGACTTGTGGGCTTGGGCAGCATTGGGTTGGCATGTTTTCTTGATGCACACTTAACCTTTATATAAAGCTCGCTCTTATGCATGAATTTCTGTGGATTTGTTTCTCTAAAGTACCCAGACTAACACAACCATCAAGGAGACAGATGGACCTAGGGCCTGCCCCAATGTGTTCAAGCACAGGAACAGTTGTGATGCCATTGGACCGGACAGTGTTTCATTCTGTTGTGCATGGGGCTCACTTTAGGTTGGAAAGGACTGAGTGGCACCCAATAATAGCAGGGGGAATAACAGCCCGAAGTAGATGGACACCTTAGAATAATTAACTATTCAGTATCAAAAGGGCAGCTTTGTCTGAGAACATGGTTCAAAGGGGAGCAAGTATTGAGACAGAAAGAGGAAAATGGCAAACACGACATCTAAGTGAGATGTAAACTAAGTCCACACAGAAGAAGCACATCAGCCGGTGTGATCCAAAGATGACAATAACAAAATCCAAACATGATGAAGGGAAAAGTATCAGAGCTTAAATTGTGAATACCCAATTTGTAGAAGGCCTTGGGGGACCGTGGGAATCCAAATCCATTAGCAGAGCAACTAGTCAAAGGAAGCCTCTGGTGGATCCCTCAGGTCACAGGCTGGGGACATGAACAGCTTCACTCACAGAGACTGTGGCAAACTTGATTACGTTGGATCAAACTAGAATATTACATGATACTTAGCCAGTTGCCCTCTCTCTTGACCCAACCTAAATTTGCTCTTGGCTTAAATGTTTCTCGCTTGCTCCACAACAGAAATTTCTGTTCTGGTTCTTCTTTTTTTAAAAAAAAATATTGCTGGTGTTCTTTTATTTTTTTACCCTTTATCTTTATTTTTATCCCTATGTTTTTGTTATCACTTGCTTCTTTCTGCTTAAAACATATTTCTGTATGGTTTCCCAGTTTAGGAAACACAGAAGGAATGGGTGAACAGAGACCATAATCAATGCAAGTGTGTATTGGGGTAGGGTTGGGCAGGGAGAGGGAAGTAATGACTGCCGGAGGCAGGAGTGGGGAGGCAGCACTAGAACTTATTGGGATGATGGGTAGACAACTACTTTCAAGAGTGACTTACCAATGGGAGTGTATAATATGTGATTTTTCTCAAAAGAACGACGAAGAAAAAGAAACCAAGTTGATCAATGGCACTATGGGAGAAGGAGGAAGAGTTTTTGCTTAGGGGGCATTAAATTTATGTTAAGGGAGGTGCAAAGATTTGGAAAAGGATATCAATAATGGTTGCATAACCAATTGTAACCAATGGCACTGAAATATACATGTAGAAGATGTTGAATTGTAGAGTGTTTTGTTGTGTCTATTTTTCCCACAGGTTAAAAAAATTGCACCAATAATGAGCTTAATGAAGAAGAAATTGTGCTAAAATTGACTGTGGTAATGACTGTACAACTTTTCTTTATATGCTTGACCTATTGAACTGTAAGACATGTAATGCCAATAAAACTGTTAAAAACGAAAATGGAAAACAGGATAGAAGTGGGATGAAGGATGTTTTATTTTTGAGAGTTCAATCAATATCCTGAAGCAAAGTGCTAGATTTGTTTGCTCTGTAATTCTTCACCCCGT
Source organism: Tenrec ecaudatus (assembly GCF_050624435.1). Classification (NCBI taxonomy): domain Eukaryota; kingdom Metazoa; phylum Chordata; class Mammalia; order Afrosoricida; family Tenrecidae; genus Tenrec; species Tenrec ecaudatus. The sequence continues at coordinate 108,188,419 of NC_134531.1, read as the reverse complement.
TTATAATTAAATGATAACAAATATAAACCTGGTTAATAGAAATAAATAAACACTTAGAGTTGTTCCTTGGTATCCATGGAGAATAAGAACAATCTGCGAGTACTCAAGTCTCGTGTGGAGTAGAGTTATGGTTAGGTGCCATCCAGTTTGCTGTGCTCCACAGAGATTCTCTGCTCAACAACAGGAGAACCTGTGAGGTCCTGGTCCCTCCTCGCCATGGTTCCCATGCTGAGTCCATTCTTGCAGCCACTATGTCTATCCGTTTTGCTGAGGGTCTTTATATGTCCTTCTCCAAGGACCGGTCTCTCCTGACCACATGCCCAAAGTCTGTGAGCTGAAGTTTTGTCATCCATGTGTCTAAAGAGCACTTAGGCTGTACTGCTTCCTGGAAGGACTTGGTGGCCCTTTTGGCAACTCATGGCACCTCGATATCCTTCACCAGCACCACAATCCGAACACGCCGAGTTTTCTTCCGTCTTCCTTATTCAACGCCCAGCGTCCGCACGCACGTGGCAATTGACAATGCGTGGTTTGGGTCCGCTGTCCTTTAGTCCTCAAAGTGAAACCTGGCTGCTCACCACTCTAAAGAGCTCCTGGGCAGCAGGTTTAGGCAATGAAACGTGACTGGATCTCGTCACTGCTGCTTCCGTGAGCTGGGGGTGGACCCAGGCAAAACACAATCCTTGACATTTTCGCACTTTCTCTATTTATCATGATGTTACCTATTGGTCCAACTTTGACGATTATGATTTTGTTTGAATTAAGTTGTAATCCCACACTGAAGGCTACAATCCCTGATATTATTCAGCAAGTACCTGCTGTCCTCCTGAATTCCATCAAGCAAGGGGTGTCATGTGTGTATTCCATATTGTTAGTAAATCTTCCTCCAATTCTGATGCCACATTCTTTTTCATTTGAGCCAGTTTCTTAGATGATTTTTTCAACATACAACTTGAATAAGTATGATTTCCTGATTTTAAGCCGTACAGTTTTCTCTTCTTCTGCCTCTTGATCCATGTACAATTCCCTATGTTCACAATGAAGTGTTCTGCATTTCCCATTCTCCTCCAGTCAACATATCCTGAGTTTGCTGGGATCTGCACAGGGCAGTGCCTTGGCATTGCCAGGAAAACCCAAGTGCACATTTTCTGGCATTCTCTGCGTTGAGCCGAGATCCATCTGACATCAGCAAGGAGATCCCTTGCTCCACGTCCGCTTCTGAATCTGACCTGAGCTTCTGGCAGCTCCCTGTCAATCTCCAGCTGCAAACATTACTGGATGCTCTTCACGACTTTACTTTCATGTGACAGCAATGATATAGGTCTATATCATGGAGCATTCTGCTCAGTCACCTGTCATTGGATGGGTCCAGATACCATCTCTTCCAGTCAGTTGGCCAAGTAGCCGTCATCCCAATTTTCTGGTCTAGACACGTAGGTGCTCTCTTTGTTTCCTCAGCTTCTGGAACGATTTCAGTTGTTATTCCATCAATTCCTGACCTTGATTTTGATGAATGTTTTTAGTGCAGCTTGACCTTCTTGTCGCAGAATCATTGGTTCTTGTTCATATGCTACCTCCTGAAATGTTTGAATTTCTCCTTATTCTTTCTTGGGACAGTGACTGTCTACTCTTTGCAATTTCTTTGGATGCTTCCTGGATTGTTCATTACTTTGCCCATATGTTTTTTCAATCAATACTTCAACTCAAGGATCGAATTTTTTCTTGATTTCTTTCCGTTTAAGCTATGCTGAGTGTGTTCTTCTCTATCTCCAACAATGTATTACTTCCATTCATTAGTCCTTCAGTATATGACAGTGTTTCCATGCTCTGTATAATGTGTTCAGCAGCCATTTCCTTCAAAGTGGGCAGTGGATTTCCTTCTTTGTGGTCTGTTCTTAGTCTGGAAACTGTTGAATTTGTTCAATTTGGGTGACTTTCCATGTTTGAAATGCCAGTGACATTGCTTCTAGCAACACGCCACCATAGCACGACAAACTGACAGATAGTTGGTGGTTGACAAGTCAAAGATGCTGAATAAAAGGTATTTCCCTAACAGTAGATAAAGAGAGCAAGTCTTCCCTAGAGCTCACACCCTTAATTTAAGCTTCTAGTTTCCTAAACTGTGTAATTTAAGAAATTACTGTTTGCTAATAAAGCATCCACTTTAATAAAGCATCCACTGTTATACTTCTATTATAGCACCAGTAAACTATTAAGATATTCACTAATAACAAACATTAATCTACAAATATGTGGGCCAACAGGCAAGATAAACATGTATGGGAAGATAAAAGGGCCTAAACTCACAACTCTATGTAATTTGGCAGAATAAGTCTGTATATGGATTTGTATGATTATAAATACATCCGTGTGTACAACAGAGCAAGCAAAGCACGCACAGAGTTTTTGCAAACTTCTTAGCCACGACAACATATCTTAAAGGAATGAATTATTAGCCTAGGGAAACAGTCCCAGGGCACCTCATGGTCAGTTGGCATCACATCAGCACAATCGCTGTGCTGGTATCTTTAAATGATGTGAGTAGCATCTAAGGTACAACTATTTGTCTCTCCTTCTTTGGAGCAAAGAAAAGTGAAGCAAATCAAAGGTGCTTGGAAATAATTATTCCAGAACACTAATGAACCATGTGAACGTCAGTCTTCACAGCCTTGAACTTGGAAGAACTAAATGGTACCTACTTACTATTGATGATCACTACTAAAAGGGTCACAATAGAAGGTCCTGCACAGTGTGGGAGAAAAGTGTAGAACCAAGCCCCTTATTATGACAGATGCCAGGTTTGTGTCTGACAGTGACTGGTGGAATCTCTTAGTCACTCTTCAGGGCTGGAACTGCGCTCACTCTCATAACTCAATTTTCAGATAGACAACAAGACCCATAACTCACGGACATCTAGTCAATGCTGACTCAAAGCAACCGTACAGGGTAAGGTAGAACTGCCTCAGTGGCTTCCCCAGACTCTAACTCTTAATGGCAGTCCAATGTGTAACCACTGCTCCACCAGGCCTCCCAATAATCTGACTCATAGTGAACCTACATTGGGCTTTGAGACTGGGAAGTTTTATGGGAGCAGGAAGTCTCATCTTTCTTGTGAGGAGTGGCTAGTAAGTTGAACCACTCAACGGTGCCTAGCAGTCCAACTCTTATCCCCCAGTGACATCAGATCATATGGTGAAGCTAGCGCCCACAATGGACATCCTCCATCAACCAATTAATGATGTGAACTCAAAAGGACCACAGATTCTAAGGAGAAAGTTCAGAAGGCTGGAATGGATAGCGAAGAACAACTAGATCCGGTAAACAAAGCAAGTGGGAAAGGGGTGCTATACTGTTGGACGTGTAATCATAGTTATGGAACAAAATGTGCAGGAATGGTTGAATGGAAAGCCAATTTTCTCTGTAAACTTTTATCAAAACTCAATAAAAGTTAAAAAACCATTTGAGTTGATCTTATCTTTTGCTTTAAAAATGGATAGTTTTGAACTGGGATCATGATAGTAGCGGGTAGGAAGCATTAAAGAACTAGAGGAATGTTGTATGTTCCCGGGCCACTATACTACACCTTGGCTGGCTTGTCCCTTCCTTACGACCCTTCTGTGAGGGGTTGTACAATTATCTACATATTGGCTTTGAGTCTCCACCCCAAGCCCCCTCGTTCACATCAATATGATTATTTGTATTGGGTCTTCTGATGCCTGATATCTGATCCTGTCGCCGTCTCGTGATCACACAGGTGGGGTTGCTTATTCCATGTGGACTCTGTTGCTTCCCTGATAGATGGCTGATTGTATAACTTCAAGCCTTTAAGACCCCAGACACTATATGTTGTAATAGCTGGGCACCATCATCTTTCTTCATTACATGTTCTAATGCACCCATTTTTGACTTCAGCGATTATATAAGGGAGGTGAGCATCACAGAATGCCAGGTTATTAGAACAAAATGTTCTTGCATTGACGTAAGATTTGAGTAGAGGTCCAATCCGTGTGCTACTTTGATACTTAACATATAAATATATATTAATAGACCTATATCCATATTGTTATATATTAATATATTTTTATATATGCATGCCTATATAGATTTCTACCTCTATAAATGCCTTTCCCCCCCCCCACTTCTTTCCTGGATTTCCTTTTACTTTCCTCCTATCCTACTATCATGTTTGACTTCCATTCAGTTCTTAGTAATTTCCCTCGGCTACCCTGTACTTGATCAACCCCCACCAAGCATTCTACACACTTTTTGCTATTGATTTTAGATGACTTGTTCCCTTCCCCTTGGTTTTGTTGACACCCCTTTTCCTCTCCTTCACCTCCTGTCTCCTGTGTTCCCCAGAAATGTAGGTCCCATTGTTTTCTCCTTGGGATTGTTTTGCTTGTTTATTTGAAATAGATAGACATGAAAAGAAGAGGAAGGAGGAGGAGGGGGAGGAGGAGGACAAGGAGAAAAGGGCCTCTAAATAGTTCCACTTGTGTCTGCTGACCCTTATAAATGTTTTCCTAGTCTGATGAGATGCCAAGCCCTGCCCTCCTAATCTGCAGTCTCTTTTCAAGATTCTGCAGGGACTTCATCGATTTGCTCCCCTTGTTACTCTGCTGCACTCCCTTCACATTTTGCCCCAGTGTAGGGGGTTCAGATGGGGCACAATTCTTGCACTGTGTCCCCAGTTCTGCCCTAATATCACCATCCCAGTTCATTGGTACAGCTAGGAGCTCTCAACACAAGGAATCCAGGACAGGTAAACCTCAAAGGAACAATAATGGGAGCAGCAATACCATAAGGGTAGGGGGAATGGGGGAGGGGGTAGGTGAGAAAGGGGAAACTGATCACAATGATCCACATTAACCCCACCCACCACGGCCCACCAGGAGGACAAACAGCAGAAATGTGGGTGAGGGAGACAGAGGATGGTGTAAGATATGAAAATAATAAAAATTTATAATTTATCAAGGGGTCACAATGGTGGGAGGGTGGGGAAGGGAGGGAAAAATGGAGCTGATACCAAGGGCTCAAGTAGAAAGCAAATGTTTTGAAAATGATGATGGCAACATATGTACAAATGTGCTTGACACAATGGATGTATGAATTGTTATAAGATTTGTAAAAGCCCCCAATAAAATGACTTATAAAAAAGAAAACAACCCAGGAGACTGGCAGCAGATGGTACAGGGAGCTTACCTGTCTACAGAACAGGAGAGCTGAGTGCCTTCAGGCAGGAAGCTAGTTGGCAGAGCAAGGTGCCTCCAAGCACTTATTGGCAAAACTAAAATAGCGATGAGTGGGGTGGAGGCCAGACCTGGGACCCTGCGTGTGTGACTGAAAAGAGGCTATCCTGATTAAAGGACTGTGTCCTGCATGTACCTTAACTGTAACCTAATCCATCCTAAATAAATCCCATATTTATGACTATTATCTGTAAAAAACAAACAAAAATCTGATAGTTAAAATCAATGTGTTTAATTAAAATTTTATTAAATTTGTTTAATGGATAGAGAGCACCCGGTCTCCTCTTTGACTGAAACAGTAGAGATATATTTTCTTAGTTCTTTGAATTGATAATTTTATTTAATTTCTAAATTATATAAGCAGGGAGATTTTCATTAAGCAAAAATATTCTAAAATATGAAAAAACATTGAGCACTAAAGCAAAACAAACAAACTAAAACTAAGCAAACTATTGCTATTGCCTATCAGTGGCATCGTTATGGTTGGTTGCCATTGTGGTAATATATCGTGTCATCCCTCCACACTCACCCCATGGACCTTGTCATGTATTACACTATCCAACCATTTTAGTAATCTTTATGATCAATTTTAATCATTGACTGACATATTATAAATAGAATAATAAATTCCTTAAATGTAATTTTCATAGATTGTATATATAACAAAATTGCTCTGTAAAATCTTGTTATATTGAATTAAAAATGATTAGTTGCAGCATTCTTTGTAACTGACCTGAAGTCTCTTAATATTTTTCTCTTTTTTTTAACTGTGGAGGCTGCTGGCTTCGTTGGTTCTGAGTTGGAAATGCTAAACATGCCAGCAGTTGGAGCTCGTTGGTCCCTCTCCAGGAGAAAGATCCAATTGCCTACTCCTGGAAAGATTCCTGGCCTCAGAAACCCCAAGGACCAGTCCTACTTTGCTCTGTAGGGTCACTGTGAATGGGAATCATCTCAGTAGAAGTGGGTTTGGTTATTTTAATTACTACTTTATTTTTAAAAATTTAGATATTGTGAAAGGTCAGGTTCTCTAGAGAAGCAAAACCAATGATGCTTATATGCATGTGTATATACAGATTTTATATAAAGAAATGGGTTTACACAGTTGTAGAGCTAGGTAAGGCTACTCCTGATTCATAGAAACTGATGAACAGGAAGCAGAGACAGGAGTGGGATGGGGGCGGAGGGAGTGCACAGATTGGTGAATGCAGAGGTCCAAGTTGGCCAAATAATCCACCATTGGTAGTCCCCTCATGGCCCCTAGGATCCACAGACAACAGAAGATCAGCAAGCAAATAGAATTTCCAGTACCATCAGAAGGTGAAGGGCCAATGAGGATTCAACTCTGCTTCATCTCTCTCTTTGATACAAGGAGGTACCATCAGACTGGGACCCAATTGATAGGTTGATCTCTATCTCTACCCTTGCCCCAGATTGTCTACTTGACAGAATCCCTAGCCATCACACATATAGGTTAACAAATAGTGATCACCGCATTGTGCAGCTGAAAACCCAGAAAATTAAACAAACTGTGTAGTAGTGAATAACAGGATTTTGACCCACATGGGCATCAGTTTGAAACCACCAGCAGCAAAAGAGAAAATCTGGGATTACTACTCTTGTAAACAGGTAACAACGTCTGGAGCCCACAGGGTCCACTTACAGCCAGCATTGACTCCATGGCAGTGAGTTTGAGTTTGGGGTTGCTAGAAAACCATTAGCAACAATGGAAACAAAAGTGTGTGCTTGTTTTGAAACACGCGATTCAAAGTGTCATTTTAATTAGACAATAATAATCACTCTGAAAGCTCAAAAAGTAAATTAATACAGGATTTTGGCCTTATGGGTATATCAACTGGGCTTATGAAAAACATTTCTGTTCTTAAAACTAACTCCAGGCATAATTTTATTAAAAAGAATAAATTTCTTCTGGGACACTGCACAAAATTTCATGAAATCATTTTCGTCTTACCCCTCTAACAGTGTCACCCTGTGTGGCTTTCAACCACAAGCCCACAACGAGACCCACCCCCCCTCACACACTCCCTCCCTGCCTCCCTCACCCCAGTTATGCCATTGTTGACTAAAACAATAGCTAAATTGAGTCTTAAGAAATGGTAAGGGGATAGCGTATTAACTTTTAAATTAAAAAAATAAACAAGAAGCTAATAGCAATTAAAAGTGGCTCTGAAGTAAGTTAGTGTTCTCATTTAAAGATCAATATTAATCTTGTAGATAAATAATGAGGATCATGGCTGGAAGGAGCAAGAAGCAGGATGTTTAAGACCCGAAGCTAGGATCCAGTTGGGAAACAGACGGCTCGTAAAAGCCAAGGTTTATGAAGGAAGGCTTGGGGGGAATTTTGCTGGTTGGATTTAAGATGGGTTTTTCTTTTGCTTGTTTTGTTTTCCTTCTCTCAGTGTTTCCATTTGATCAGAGAATGCTCTCTGGTGATATTCTGAAGCTCGTGAGTCTGATGCTGTCAGCCAAGGACTCTCAATGGCTTTCTCTGAAAAGTGGTTTCATCCTTCCCTTTCCAACACAGTCAATGACCCAAACAAAGGTAACGTGTGTCCTTTGCTGGAGGCCGTACAAAGAAAGGCAGAGATGTGTTTGAGCAGCAACAAAAGACTGTGGTCATATTGGCAACACCATCAAAGCTAAGCCACTTGCTTGCCAAGGCAGTGCGAACCTGCTGCAAGATGTGATGTGGCAACTGAGTTGGAGACTTCATGTCCCTGGAGTCCCGCTCGTGGGCTCTCGCTCTTTCTTCCAGCTGAGCTGCCCTTTCCCTCTGGGCTGCCTCTTTCGGAGATGACACATGTAAGTAACAATTTTTACACTGATTGGTCAGCAATCTATCAGATCACTGAAAAGATTTCCTCTGGAAACCCTCTTCCGGGTGTCTGATTAATAACCACTTCGGATCTTGGGGTACTGTTGGGTAAGAACTGAACTGCCAACAGTGAGGTGCAAAGCAGAGCCGTCGCTAAGCAGGAGAAAGGGGAGGTTGGCTCTGAGCTCCTGTCATGATTTACAGCCCCAGAAACCCCATCGAGGGTGGCTATGAGTCAGAGTTAAATCTGTGACCGTGGGTTTTCTGATCTTAATAAGTTGGAATCACTTAAGATGTGACCTAACCTGTTGGCCTAGCATGATGACATCTGAGATGTCACCTAGCACAGTGCAGTGTTTCCTTCTGTCTTGCAAGGGCCACTATGGGCCAGAACCCACTTGGTGACATCTAACAACAGGATGTGATACTAAGAATTATCTTGAGCCAATGAATCTATTGACTGAAAGTGCTTGTTCATTCTTATAAAGGCATTTGGGGGGATTAAAATTAAATATTTCAAGTTAGAGAAATTTCACATCTGTCTTAGGATAGCATATGCTAAATCTATGAACATGGGGCAGTGCAAATCCACGAAAATCTTACTTAGCTTCATTCCAAAGATTTTACATCATTTCTTAAGCTTTCATTTAAAGACAATAAGGGTTTAAGCTAAAACCCCTTTGCTTGTGAAGATAAAGCTTTTCACTGTAAACCACTGAACATCTTATTATCTGGTCAAGCCTGCAGCCATCTAGACTGAAACAGAAAAGCAAAAGAAAATATCACACAACTTTTATTCATGTTATGAAAGTCTTGACTTTGATGCTCTCGTGGCTGAGATGCTCTTAAGGCAATCATGTTGTGATGTATGCAGTGTAATCCAATAGCTTGCACCTTAAGCATTATTTACTTAATCCACTTTGAAGGAGAAATGATCATTATTAAATAACTAATGTACTCAGTTTAGAAATTAACACTGTTTCAATTTGGATACGGTTTCTTAATTCAGCGTGTTTACTGTGGAAACTTGCTTTAAGATATGCTAGCATATGTCCTTTTTATTGTCATAAGCCTTAATGCTTACTATGGCCTAATGTGGACTATGAACCATAGGTTAGCAGCTTAAACCCACCAGACTGCCTTGGGAGAAAGACGAGCTTTTCTCCTCCCAGAAAGATTTCCAGCCTTGGAAAGTCAAGGAGGCAATGAGACTCTGTCTGATAGTGTTGCTACCAGTCAGAATGACCTTAATGAAGGTTTTTGGGCTGAGGGGGGTAGATAGATTAGGAACCTTTGTTTTTCCTGTGGTGTTGTGTGTTGCTGTGTTCTATCACTGAGAAATGACATCTTAAAAAAGGGAGGAGACTGCTTTTAAAAGGATCAAGACAAATAGAAGCAAAACTCTTGATCAGAAGGGCTGTTGTATTGGCTGTACCCCTCCCCTGCTTTTTTCCCTTTATCTATGATCCTGGAATCCAATACCAGAAGATGAACCCCTGAAACAGAAAAATGTTCATGCTTTTTATTTTCATGATCTATCATCTCTTAATACATACATTCAGGAAAAGTATATTATATGTAATCAATTTGTTGAAATATAAAAAGAGTATTTTGTAAAATGGTTGGTGATGAGTGCTTTCAGCAATCTAGAAATCACATGACTGTGGACTCGAGAAAACGGAGGTGATACCGTTGGTGTTGTGCCTTCCAGCCAGCCCCGCCTCATAGTGACCTATGCACACTACCCCCCTGCATAGCTCTCAGAACCATGGCAACATGCAAATCACGACAAGATGACAAACTAACTAATGTCGAAATCAATTCCTTCTGGAAAAAATGTTGGGGAAAGTGTCTTAGGATGCATTTTATATTTCACCTACCATATTTTAGTTTCTGTAGATAGTAGCTATGTAATACTATAATTATCAGTGAAGGGTTTTCCAGAGCTTTGGTTACCCATTTTTATTATTTCTTTGTCAAATGAATTGGGACAATTGTAAAGCATTCTCTGACTATTCTCAATTATTCATCTTTAAAAATATCATTTCGCTTTATGGAATATAAGCAAAAAGTATATTGATGCATTTGAATTATGATGCTGGAGAAGAAGACTTAAAGAAGAAACAACTCTGTCTTGGAGGAAGTACAGCCAGAGTGCTCCGCAGATGAGAGGAGAGCAAGACCTTGCCTGATGTCTTTCATGCATGTTCATCAGGAGGGGTCAGTCCCTAGAAGAGGGTATCATGCTTGGTAATATATAAGGTTAATGAAAATGGAGAAGAGTCTCAACGACATGGATTGACTGCTTGGTTGCAGAAAAGGGTTCAAACTTAAGAGTTTAAACCAGGATATTTCTAAAAGTGGAAGCAAATGGAATTCAAATGGAATTATTTAAATTGCATTACTATTATAAATCCAGTTTGAATAGCATTAACTAGTCTCTTTTCTTGGAATTTCTGCATTTCCTCACAAGTGTGATTTCCTAGAGATAAGAATTTTATGTTGAAATTAACAAAAATCATAATAAACAAAAGAAAGATTAAAGTTGTCAAAGATATCATTTTACCTGGATCTACAATTAGTGTTCATAGAAGTAGAAGCCATGAAATTCTCATTATATTTTCTACTTCAGCAATTCCAGACACATAGAATCAGGCAAATTTGTCAGACAAAACCAATTTAAAGTGTTAAAGATATTAGATCTCACTTTGAGGACTAAGGTGTGTGTGTGATCCAAACCATGGTATTTTCAATGGCCTCATATGCATTTGAAAGCTAGATAATGAATAAGGAAGGCTGGAGGGGGGGTCGAGGGGGGGAATGATGCCTTTGAGTTGTGAATTTGGCTATATAATGTTTAAACCTTGCAAAAGAAAAAGCATATTTTAAAAGTTGATATGAAAATGTAGATTTTGTTAATAAAATGCTGTTGCTAGGTTGCCTCAACTCAGCCCTGACTCAAAGTGACTGTATGCAGCAGAAGGAAACCCTGCAGGCCCTGCTTTAGCCTTACAATTGTTGTGGCATTCACTGTCAACTCCTCCTTTTGATAGGATCCCTCTGTTTTCATGGCCTCTACTTTAGCAAGTCCCAAAACACACACCTTACTTTGCTTCTAAGGAATATTCTATCTGTAATTCTTCCAAGCAGATTTATTTGTTCTCCTGACTGTCTGTGGTGCTTTCAATCTTCCTTGCCAGCGTCAGAATTCAAATGCATTGATTCTTCTTATGCTCTCTGTATTCGTTGTCTAACCTTCACAAGCATTTACGGTGACTGAAATAGCATGGCTCTGTCAGGCATATCTTCGTCTTCAAAATGACATCCTTGCTCTTCAAAACTTTATATTTCCAGATGGAGCACATTTGTCCAAGGGAACATGGCATTTGGTTTCTTGAATTCTGCTTCCATGAGCATTGATGTGGATCCACACAAGATGAAATTCTTGACAATTTCAATCTTGTTGTCATTTATCATGATGTTATTATGTTGGTACAGTTTCGAGAATTTTGGTTTTCTTGCATGGAGTTGCAATCCATACTGAAGGCTGCAGACCTTGATCTTCATGAGCAAGTACTTCAAGTCTGCTTCCCCTTTGCAGGGGATGTTGTGTCATTTACACATCAAAGATTGTTATTAAGCCTCCCTCCGATTCTGATGCCATATTCTTCTTCATGTAGACTGTATGCTGTATTCTAGCCTAGAGATTAAATAAGCCCGGTGAAAGATACAAGCCTGACACGCACCTTTCCTGATGTTAAACCATACAGTGCTCCCTTGTTTGAACAACTGTCTCTGGGCTCATGCACAGACCCTGCATGAATCCAATTGAGCACTCTGGAATTCTTATTCTTCTTAAAGCCACTCATAGTTCGTTCAGATTCACACAGCGGGAGACTTTGAAAAATCAACATAGCACCGGTAACCATCTTTCTGATATTTTCTGCTTTCCAACCAAAGTCAGAAATGATAACCCTCATTCTGTGTCCTCCTCTGAATGCTGCTTCTATTCCTGGCACCTCCAAACTGCTGCAACCCCTCTTGATGGATCTTCAGCACATTTTCACTTGTACCTAATATTAATAATTTAAAATAATTTCTATATTCTGTTGGGCCACCTTCCTTTGGCATGGGTACAAATATAGATTTCTTCCAGGTAGCTGTCTTCTGTATTTCTTGGCATAGACCTGTGAGCGCTTCCAGTGCTCCATCAGCGTGTTGAAACCTCTCAGTTGGTATTCTGACAATGTTTGGGACCTTCCCCCACCCTCTCTAACGCCTCTGTGCAGCTTGAATTTCTCCCTTGACTATATCCTCAGTTCTTGATCACATGCTGCCTCTTGAAATGTTTGAACGTCAATTAGCTTTTTGGGGTACATTTACTCTGTATTCTGCTGTGTATATCTTCTGTAGAAGCTTCTTCAATCACTCACTATTTTGACTACAGAATCTATAAATATTGCAACTCAAGGCTCTAATTTTTTCTCAGTTATTTCAACTTGGTATATGCTAAAGTTGTTCTCCATCTTAGCATTCTTACTTGAACTTTTGTATATTTTATTATAATACTTTACTTTGTGCCCATTGAAATTACTATTCAGAGTTCTTACTGCATTTCCCCTATTTGCTTTAGCAGTTCTATATTCGAGAGCAGGTTTCAGAGCTTCTTTTGACATCCACTTTGATTTTTTTTCTTTTCTGTATTTTAATGACATTTTGCTTTCTTCATGCACAACGGTCTTGATGAAATGTTTTAGTGCTCCATGTGTCATATATGTTCTTGAAATGCAGGTGGGGTACTGAGGTAGTTAGTTTATTGTGTCAACCTGGCCGATAAACACATGTGGGGTGATTTGAAGGGTGGAGGGATAAATAGCTTAGTGAACCTCACCTTTCCAGTTCTTGGGTCTCTTGCTTTGTGATGGTCACACCAGGGTGCAGCTGCCTTAGTAGTTTCCTGCTTCAGCTGGCAAGGCTCACTTCCTGCAAGACATCCCTGAGGAGAAGCCACATGGACCTACCCCGATGCAGCCCTGGGTGCTGGAGCAACTGTGTGGAGACCCCTGCCAGTGCTGAGATGCTTACACATTCACTGATTCGGCTTTCCTCCTGCAGTCGGCATCACTGCATCTGTTTTGTGAGATAGAGGAGGATTTTGTGGATTGTTGTCGGTCACATGGGTTAATGTTGGACTTGTGGGGTTGGGCAGTACTGGGTTGGGATATTTTCTTAATATGCACTTAACCTTTATATAAAGCTCTCTCTTATGCATGTAGACAAATCTTCTTGTATAGTTGCCATTTGTGTTGTGGAAAAAGATGTTTGTGAGGAAGTCATTAGTCTTGCAAAATTCTATCATAGGACCTCTTGCTGTGTGTCTCTCACTGAGGCCACATTTCCCTATTACTATTGTTTCCTCTTTGTTTTTAATTTTTGAATTCCAATATTATTAATGCAATTTGAATTCATGGTAGATCAATTTCAGATGAAAAATTTGTTAGAATTCTTCATTATTAACTCTTCTGTTTGGTGTATACATTTGGAAAAATAATTGTTACAATAACTGGATTTCTGTATACATGAACAGATATTATTTTATTACAGTATTGCATTTCAAGATACACTTTGAAATGTTCTTTTTGATGATGAATGTGATCCCATTCCCCTCGAACTTTTCATTCCCAGTATTTATTTGACTGAATCAATGTGGACTCTACTAGCCCTTTCCACTTCACTAGTGTGCCAATCTGTATGCATTTCATTTGACAATTTCCAATTTTCATAGATTTATGCTTTATACATTTCCTGTTCCAATCATTAATAGATGTTTGTAACTCTTTCTAGTCATTTTGCATCACGGCTTATCAGCAAATGAAAGTCCCGACAGTCTCACTCCATCCCTGTCATTGTAGCTGACTCGATATGGAGGAGGCAGCTATTCCTCAATTTTATTTTGAGTGACGTACAACTTGAAAGGTGCATCTTTTGATGCTATTTCTAACAATTTTTCTGCTTTTAATAAGGTCTTTAGTGGTTAATTTTCTAAAGTTGGGCTGCTTATTCCTTCTTAATAATCTGTTCTTAGTGGGGAGGCTCTGTTGAAGCCTGTTCACCTTGGATGGCATTTGAAATACAGGTGACATATCCTTCAGCACCACAGCACCATGTAAGTCACTGCAGTAGGACAAACTGACAGACCAGTGGTGGTTAATAGTACCATACAACTAATAAATCAATTTAACCTTTCTTTCAAAGGTACCAAAAATGATAAAATGACTGTGCTGGGTTGATGAGTTATTCAATAATTTCTTCTCCATCAATAACAAATAGGTACACAACTATAATAACATAAATGTGGCATCAATTGAGTTCTTATGACAATATCAAGGATGCTCTGGGAAGAGAATGCTGAAGAATCTTAAGAGGAATGAAAGGTGAGTTAATATAAGGATAAGCAAATGAATTCCTAGATAAATTCTTACCTCACAAAGTAAGTAGATATTGACATGAACTCTGGAGGCATGGAATATACGATCTCACTTTACTGCTTATGAAAACAGTGGAAAACATGCACCTTTGCCACATTCCATACTAACCATGGCAATGATTAGTTATTGCTGCTAAGAGGATTCTGACTTACACATGCACAGTAGTACTGTTCCATGGGACTTTCCATGTCCTTACCTTTCAGGAGCAGATTGCCAGGCCTGTCTTCTGAAGCACCTCACAGTGTGTTCACACTGCCAACCTCTTCACTGGTGGTTCAGCTGTTTACCGTTTGCACCATGCTGCAACTAATGATGACAACAATAACAGTCAAATAAAGTAACAAAAACTCATCTTAAGAAATTATTGAAAAAAGAGAAAAAATTTGAAAAATAAGTAGACAAGCAAGAGAAAGAAAAACATGAGTCTGGACTTGCTGAAGTAGAAAAAATGTTATTTGGGTTACACCCAATAAAAATATGGTTTATGAAATGATAAATCAAAGAATTAATTAAGGTTAAAATTGTATCCTCCCATAATTTACATTGAAATAGTCCATCTGTTTGAAAAAAAGGGGTCTTTGAAGATGTTAGCAGTTTAAGGAGCATGAGGTCATACGGGAGCAAACTGTGCCCTAGGTCAGAGTGCTGCCCTCTAGAAGATAAGCACATGAGACGTGATGATGAGCGTGCGTGCCGAGAATCACCTGAGGCACCAATTCCACAGCAGCCCTTGCCATTCCCAATCTTCCATTACAATTCGCTGGACCGAGTGCCAACATAGCACAGATGACTTCCCGTCTCTTCGATAGCCTCTCATTGGCCTCAGCAGAAATGCATGAATTTGTCAACCTTTTCTCCCCTTTGGGAAGTAGAAGGACGTCCAGAACGTGGTTTGTCATCAATCAGCATTTCACCTTTTTGAAATGAGAAAACCACTCATACACTTGAGTTTTTTTTCCCTACATCACTCTTCTTGTAAGATACGTTCAACCTCACAACAGTTTCTGCAGCATTTTTCCCTGAGCAGGAAACAAAATTTCACAGCCACTTGATGTTCCCTGAAATCAACCACTGGGGGGATAAAAAAACAATACAACAACCTCTAAAATGCGGTTTGAGCGAAACTGTTTTTAAAATAAAAATCACTGACCAGAGAGAAGCTTCCCAGCTACGCCACTGGGTGCACTAGCTAAGAGTGAGTTGCTTGAAAAAAGGCGTTTTACAAAAGGTCTGTCCAGCAGAGCCTTTTTCAGGTTTTTTTGGCGTACCTCCTCCATCACTAGGTCTGTCTTCCTAGGCATCTCTGTAAGTTCAAACCATCAACCTTTCAGCTGACAGGTGGGTTCATGCTATCCAGGGCTTTTTTCATAACAGTGCTGCTATTGTTAAGTGGCATGCAGCCGCTTCTGACCCACAGAGACCTTAAGTACAGCAAAGGAAGCACTGTCCAGGCCTACGTCATCCTCACAGTTGTTCTTATGTCTGAGCCCATAGTTGAATCCAGGTGACAATCCACCTTCTTGAGGGGATCCCTGCTTTCCACAGCTTATTTGCTTCACCGAGCATGGTGTTCTTCTCCGGGGATAGGCCTCTCCCAGTGGTAGGTTAGTCAGGACTCTTCCTCCTTGCTCCTAAGCAATGTTCTCATTGTACTTCCAAGATATCCTGCTGCTTGGGAATCCATTGTCCTTTAAACGGTCTTCATCAGCATCACATTGCAAACCCACACAAATTCCCTATTTAATGTCCAACTGTCACAAGCATCCTAAGCATTAAGATCCTAGAAATGAAAATAAAAAACACCATTGAAAATATGTATGAAAAATATAAAACCTGAAGAAGTTAATAAGAAAGCATATATATACATACATATATATCAAAAACAATGAACTCTTATGGGGCGTATGCAAGAAAATAAAAATTTTGTTATAAAGTTAAACTTGACAAATTACTAAATACAGTATCAACAGAATTTTAGGAAACAGATTAAGCTATAGTAAATTTGTATGGAAGAAGAAATGTCTTAAAATGATAAAGAAAAATTCAAAAGAAAATAATATAAAAGTTTTATGGTTGATCACAGACATTAATACTCAACAACAATTCATAGTCATCAAGTTAATTCTGACTCATAGTGACCCTGTAGAACAGAGTGGAACTGTCCCAGTGTATTTTCAAGAATGTAACTCTGCATAGGAGTAGAAAGCCGCCATTTTCTCCCAAATACCATAATGGATCAACCATAAAACAAATAAAATCAATGTGGTATTAATATAGACATAGATAAGTAGTTCATAGATCTGAAAACTGAATCCAGCAAATATCCTTATGTATTCAAACATGAAAAGGTGATATAATACCATTTCAATTCAGTATGAAAAAGGCAATTCTTACCAAATTAGCTCTCTATCTGTAAGTCAGAATAATAAATTAGTATCCTCATTGTATACTACATAAAAAATGAATCTCAGCATGGCTAACGAATTAAATGTAAAAATAAAATGATGACAATTTCATATAAAACCTATGGTAAAATGTAAAGCCAGGGAAATATGGGAACCTTTTAATTCAAATAAAAAATAATACATTAGGAAAGTAAAGATTTATATAATTGGTCAAATAAAATTATGTAGAAATATAGAAGAAATAAATATTAGCTTTGGAGAATATTAGTGTACACAGGAAATTTTCTGAATATCAAAATATGTATTCTTCTTTTAAAATTTATCAAAAAAATTGTAAGCCATAACATATATGAAATAACAATTTTTGGAAACCAAGCCCAATAACCTATAGTTATATGAAGACTTGAAAATTCACTAGTATTGGTAGAAGTTTGATCATGTGTGAGTGCTTTATGTTCATCATGTGAAAAAGATGAAAAGAAAACAAATAACACCTAATTTTTTTAATGGCCCCTGGGCAACATTCAAAAGTCAGGAGAAAATGCCTTCTAACTCTCAAAGTCTTTCAGATATTCATCTAACTAATAGAATGTAATTTGCTTCCAGAGCTTCAGTTTCAGGGTATTCTGTGAGTTGTTAGCTTTAATTTTTCTACCTTTCCACAGGATCCAAGAAACAAGGATGATAGGGTCAACTTCTTTTATTTTATTATTTATTGGGAATTATGTGGGGATTTTTACATTTCTGATGTTTTGAGTGAGTGATCTAAATAAAAATATATTAATGAAAATATGAAAAATTCTGTTCATTTAGGACAGCACTGTGTAAGCATTATTAAAGTCTCTCTATTCAGATCTATCATTTTACCTAGTTTTCGGTCTGTCTATATTTTAAATTAACAATATCACTCCTGGAAAACTAGCTCATTGAAATATTGAAACAAAATGTTTATATGTATGAATATATCTAGAAGAAAATTGATTACTCTTAGAGAGTTATAGTTAATTAATATGATCCTCATTCCATAATTATTTATGTGATATAATTCTGTGACTCTGCCTTCATTTTGGAGGGCATCCTCTATTATGTTAATGGCAAGGTTTAGAATGGATTTAAGGCCTGATCTTAGTAGAGGGTGGGAATCAAGCCATACCCTTTGTCTCCTTGGGGACATCTTTGACTTTACCTTAGTTGAGGATGTGATTTAAGACATCATCCTTCATTTTCCTAGGTTAGGGCACATATACTGGGACCACAATACAGTTCTTACACACAGCATCTCACCATGACAGCAACATCTCCATTTGCGGACTGAGCTTTGGTAGAAACAAGAAGACTTTTGAGGACTTTGAGACATTTTTGGCTCCTGGCTCTGGACCCTGCATTTGGCTGGCTTCTGTCTGTCCTTCAGATTTGGAACTGAATAAGAGCCACCACGATGTGAGACATGTCCTCAGTCCCATGAGTTTCTGTGGAACATTACGGTGAACCCAGGGATGTGAAATACCCACAGCAGAGGCGTGGAGGGAAAATGGAACTGAATAGCAACTTAGATGAGCTGGACCTTGGGACATCTTTCATTTCATTAATTTGATATTAATTCTTCTAAAAGAAATTATTATCACACTTCAAATCCACCCTTTCAGAGAAAAGCCACTGAAAATAAAGCAAAGACTCATAATTAATTATAATGGAATAAATTACAAGTACGTCAAGACTGCAGAGACCCTCAATGCAATGGATTGGTACAGTGACTGCCTCAAAGCAACCCCATGCCCGACTGAACAACAAACGGCCGACTTCTCTGACACCTATGTTGAGCCCATTGTTAACAGGCACCGTATCAACCCCTCTCTTGAAGGGCTGTCTCTTCTTTGGAGATACTTTACCAAGCAGATGCCCTTCTCCAGGACTGACTCTTCCTGATAACATGTCCAAGCAACGTGCGACTGAGTGTTGCCATCCTTGCTTCTAAGATATCGTCTGCTGTGCTTCTTGCAAGACACGCTTGTTGTTCTCGCTGCAGTTCATGCTATATCCCATATTCTCCACCAGTACTGTCATTCGAATGCTGCTGTTCTTCTTGGACCACCCTTACTCATTGTCCAGCCTTCCCACAGATAGATGATTGAAAACACCAGGCCATGAGGCAAGGGTACTTTAGTCTTCTTTGTGACATCTTCATTTATTAACACGTCACAGAGTTCTCTTGCTTCAGCTTTGCCCAGGGCAATCCGTTACTTGATTTTCTGTTGCTTCCCTGGCCATGGACTGTGGTCCCAAGTAAAATGACAACTTCAGCTTTTTTCTGTTTATCGTGATAGTGTTCCTTTGCCCTAGTCGAAAGGACTGGATTTATAGTAGACCTTCTATGCCATACTAACTTGTATTTATTGTTGGTGGTCGCTAAAGGAAAGGTTTGAACATGCCATCTGTTTCCTGGGGAAAGATGTGGGAATCAGCTTTCATGTATTTTGTAACCTTGGAAACCCTTCCTGTGGATGGTTCTACTTGAACCTATATGGTTGCTATGTGTTGAAATGGACTTATTTGATAGAACAGAGTTTATTTGTTGGGGCTGAGAGAAAAGTCTTTAAAACATCTTTACTTCTATGGATATCAAAATTCACAAGCACTAAGACTTTACCGAACTCCTTTGGAATTCATGCTGCAGAAAAAGGCTTCAGGGGGAGATGGTAAATTGAAGGAAATGTTCTTAGATTCTTTTATTCAGTACATGGTCAGCAAAGGACTGGTCTCGTTATCAATCACTTGTAATTGGTGGACAGACAGCCATATAAGCTGAGTCTCTATCATGACTGAAAGGAGCCAGAAGGTTTAAAATACAAGGCACGGAGAAAGCTTTTCAGAAAATTAGATAAAATTATCTAATATGGCATCGTATTGTCAGTTAGGCTCACAATGAGCAGGAATGGTTTTACCGCCAACCAAAATATCATAGTCTCGCTCTGATTATTTTTCTGCATACAAAACCAATGTTATTTCCTTACCTCTCAGTGGAACAGTTTTCCTTTTGTCATGTCTGTTTGTGTCTTGTCCTCGTGTCATGATTGAATGCAGAGAACTGCCTTATATTCAATTGTTCAAAAATATATGTTGAATACTCACCACAGGACAGGCAATATGCTAGATGCACCACCTTATGTGCAAGCTTGTATTAGGGTAGCTTTTGAGCTTGTGTGTCTGTGTCACACAAGTACATCCACTCTCTGGAAAACGTGAAGACATTGTTGCCTACCTTTGTAACATTAATAGCTTCCCATAAAGAGTTCCGACAGTGGATGCGGTAGAGAAGCCCTGTAGATTGTAGTGTGGTGGAGTGCCTTACACTGCAATCTGTACAACAATAAGTACTATAAAAAGGCTCTAGTGCATTTGATGATATCTGGCCAGCTTACTCATAATCACTCTGACTTCATTGTGGAAGAAGGGTCTTCTATACAAGGCATAAAATCAAATTGATTTTTATGAAATAAGATGCTATGAAGAAGAAATGCATTAAGTGTACCGTATCACAATAATTTCACTTTGTAAGCTAAATGGCTTTTGGAACATTGTTGAAAATGCTGTCACTTTTCTGAGCATACATAAAAGAGCAAGATAAGGCCAATAATTTAAAAGTCAATGCATTTCTTATTCAAAGATTTCTTTCCACAATTAATAAAGCATTTTCCTCTCTGTGTCAGTTAAAAATAAAATCACAAATAGTTTTATATGATACAATCAGGCATTGTGCAATAAGAAGTTATGTTGATTCTACACATTTTTTTTAATTCAGTAAGAATTCACTTTTAGAACTCTTTAATAAAAGGTAACTGACAACATAAATTGCAATTGTGGGAGATGCCACTGTAATTTGGATACTACATATTTTGTGTGTGTATTTTCATTTACTATGATTTTCTAAAACAATGAAAAATGATGGAGTGTATAAAATGTTCAAACATAAAAACTAACAAGAAAGGGGTCCCAGTTTCCAAAGATGGACCAATATGAAGAAAACAAATAACACTATTACTGAATTCTGCTCCAATAAAATAAAATAAATATCATGGAGTCTATGCATATAAAAAGAAATGGTTAGATAATTAAATATATTGGGGATAATGGACATATTTTCCTTACATGAATTTGTAAACATTATATACAGTTATTCCCACTTCAAGAGGTGACATTTAATTTCCCTCTCCTTGAGTATGGGCTGAATTTACTGTCCTACCTCCAAAGGAGTGAACATGGAAATGGAAAAGTGGTACTTTAAAGTAAATAAGCCTGACATGCACTTCCTAAATCAACTCAGTAATAATTCAAATTATTACCATGTATTTTCTGATATAATGCAAAAGTTTTGATCTTTGTGAAATTCTCTCCCAAGCATAATACCAATTAAAATATGGGAAAATATCAGACAAGCCAAAATTGAGCGATATTCCACAATACACTCAGGCAAGCATCTTGTAAAAAGTCTGCACATTTTCTTTATTAAATTCTGGTGGTGCTACCATGTTTAACTTCCACTTAAGGTATATACCAATATTGTAAGATCTCTTACATCTATTTGAAATGATCTGCCTTTGCTTGGGTCAGTTACCATACTATTTTAATGCTTGTTTCTTTCAGGAAGATTGATTGGTTAAGTATGTTAAGCATTTCTAAAGTAATTATATATGAATGTAGACAGGAAAAACGGGCATCTGGTTTCTGGGACAGAAATGCTCTGTCCTTGAACTATGTTGCTGTCCCCTTAGCTCTGATTATTTTGCCTGTATGGAAATTAGTTTTATAGCCTCTCAGTGGAACTTTTACCTCAGTCTGTTGGTGTCTAACCTGTGCCATTATTGCTCACGATAGAGATCTGGTTCATCTCCATATATTCAATAACTATCTGTTGATTACTTATCACATACCAGCTATTATCCTATATGCATTTGTTTTTTTAAAAGCACAAAGTAACTTCCAATGCATGTTGTTAGGTGGATTAGTGCCCGCACCATTGGGTCTCAAAATTTTTCTGCCCCCACATTCCTGAAGAACTGAAGGTTCAATGCTGTTATGGATTAGGGAATTCTGTCGGTGACAAACTTAACGAATAACCATCCATCCCACTGTGGGGACATTGAGAATAATCAAAGGGATCTCAGATACAGCAATATTTATTTTCAGTTAGGATGACCCTATTAAAGTGATAGATATGTTTTGCATCTGGCACCTAGATGCTCATTAAATATATACTTTAAGGAAAGGAAGAATGAACGAGAGTTGTTTTTTGGTTTTGTTTTGGTTTTTACTATTTCTGACTCCCTTTTATGTCAAAGAAATACACATTGCTCTGTCGTTTATCACATCCATGTCAAGTGGGACTTTTTATAGGCTTTCACAAAAGTTATTTTGTAATACATAGTACAATTGACACATAAACATATCTTTTGACCCTGGCATTCACTTCTGAAAATCTAAAACATATTTTAGAAATATGTATGAAAAGGTATTCCTTTTAATGCTACTTCTAAAAAATATAGACACACTAAGTGACTGTCATTTTGAAATAAAACACTGTACTTCTAAACCATGTCATATTATTCATCAAATGGAAAGGAATTAGAATTAATTAAATTGAAGCAAACCTTCTTGAAGGGATTTCTTCAAGATATTTCTAGGGAAAAAATGACACAAGGAAATATCCAATTAAAAATTTCATACCTATTTATTGCAAAACTTCTGTCTATCTTTGAAAATGATTGTATAAATATAAAAACCTGGAAAAGCTAAACAAATTTTATCATAAATTAGCCAGGAGAGATGGGGAGAGTTGGAGCATGTGGATACATGTGGGAAAAGTTACAAAATTAAAGATCATTAAAACAAAACTGTTCTACACATGATAGCTCATATTTATAGAATTCCCTCAGCAACCTACCTGCCTACCCCTGTGCAAGCACAAAGTAATGCAATAGTCTGATAAAGAAAATGTTACAGATGGATAGCTAACGGTAGTAGGATTATAGAGTGTTTTTTACTTTCTCTTTTACTTTCGTGAATTGAAAAACAATTTTTTTCATTAAAACATTTTATAGTGTCTACATTGTTTCATTCTAAAGTATTGAGGAAAATAATAAAATTATATTAATTCTGAAAATAAAAATCTTATATTGAATTTTTTCCCTGTTGCATAGGGAGAATAAATCTTTGCTAGCTACTAAGTAACCAAACATTAGCTAGAGCACTAAGCCAATCAACCTCCTATTAATCGACCAATCTTTTGAGAAAATCCACTCAAGTCACCAGTAAGGTTGATTCCATTTAATTTACCTTTTCTCCACTGATAAACATTCAATATGTTCTTTGGATGTGGTGAACTTTAAAACAAATGAACCTTTAGCTTAAAACAATGAGGGCATATGAAGGCTTAGACTTAGATGTTCTGCCCAACCCAAGCTTGGGTAGTTCCTTTCAAGCAATACATAGAATGAAGCACCACGTCATAGACGAAATCAGTCAGAATATATTTCAAATTCCTGGCCAAACCCCACCCTGAACTAGTTGTTGAACTCGATAAATCATAATTACCTCTAGTCATAGTTTCTTCATCTATAAAATGGTTACAGCAACTCTTACTCTCAGAGATGGAGAAGAGTCTCAATAAATTATGTCTATAAACATCTAATGTTGGTGCTTCATAACAATTCAGGGAAAGATTGCCACTTTTACTTTTAATACTTTTATAGTAAAAGTAATATACTTAAAATATATTTTATATACATATTTATATGCTTGTAATGTGTCAGTGTCACAGAAGAGAGTTGCATCTACAATTATGTATATATACATTATTTATGAAACAATTTTGTTATATCAATAAGGGCAATCTTTGTTGGCTATTTTAAGAAATTATTCTGTACTGCAATATATTAACATTATATTGTGCCTTTCATAAATTAGGAGGAGAGACAAGAAAGTGAATTGATTGAGGATGGTTTGATATTTACATTGAAATGCAGTTCTTCCTCAGAACCTTGAGATATTAGTTGGATCTTCCTGTTCCTCTTGCATATATGAGTCTGCAGAAAATATGCCACACGTATGTATATAAACTCGTTATACATATTATTATAAATAAATCTATATATCTCAAACCAAACATCCAGTGAAGATGATCATGATACAGTTGAGTCTGAATCATTAATCATCATTTGGATAGCCCAGAAAACATGCTTCAGTTCTTGCCAAACGCACTGCTCACTGAAAAAATGTCAACATCTACCACTGAAAAGATAACATACTTGGAAAAGTAAAATGAAACAGGGAAGTAATCTTGTGTGTATATTAAATATGTTTATAGAAAACATTTGATTTGAGATTTGAACCTTAGCAAGCCCAAATTAAGTCACTATACAGGAGGAATCGACTTTCCGACCACGCTGCCCTCATTAAGCACTTGCACGTTTCTCTGCAGAGATACAGCCGGTGAAACAAAATACCGGCGCACGGTGGTTCTCCTGTTTCTTGAGAAGCATGAGCATAACTCGACAGTGGTTCTTTGTAACAAACTATTCTCCATTAAGACACTTACAGTGAAATACTTTTATGAACTAATTCATATTCGTTAAACTACTTGAAGTGTGACACAAAATAAACAGAAATTTAAATCACAAAGAAACATGCACAAATATTTTTAGAGTTAATAATTTGTTTCATATGCAACTCTTCTTACTTTTTCAAGACCAAGTTTGTTTTCTCTTCTCCCTAATCAGTAACCTTGCTGTACATGCGTGACGTGCTTGTAATCTACGTTACATTTTCTACTCGGTAGTAAGTTAAAGTAGACATAGCAGTCACTCACTGACTTTACACTTCATCTTTCCAGATTTAGCATGATTTACCCTTTGTCGGCTGATGTCATAATTTCTCTTGGGTGTCAGGCTTAAAAAACAATGTCTGTGTATACAAGTATGGGAAAATAATTTACCTATGCTTTGTAAACAACGTTAACGGCCCCCCCTTCCCCGTTAATTTGACACATTTTCCTGCAATTCCTGATTTTGATTAATAATTGTGTTCAGGATCCAATATTTTACATAGAAAAATTCCCTTCCTAGCTATTTGAAAGCAGGATAAAGAATTACTCTGCTAAAGCTGTTTATTTAGTGGCGATACGCAAGGTTAGAGGGATGGGTGGGGGAATCCAGCTTAATTCCTTTCTTTCTCTTTGACTATTGCCTCTTGTAATTTACCATCCTGTAATGAAACATTTGGTTAGTGTCACTAGCAAGCATTAATTGCCAGGAAATACATATTAAAATAGCTCATGTTTTAGTGCACGTTAGTGAACACAGGATTTTAAACAGTATCTACTTTAGATTAAGATGTCAGAAGTATCAAAAGTCGTGAAGTGTGACGGGAAATAGTCCATATGGTAGACAAGGATAATCTCAATAAAAAGCCATTACATAATCATCACTGTATTCCCCACGCTTGAGTGATAGTCCTTCATATTCAATTAAGAAACCCTGTTACAGGCCTCAGATGCGGATCTAAATCACAAAATGAACTTAATTTGTTTGACCTTTATAACCCTCAATCTTGGATTTTATTTGTTGGTGACTAATCCATTTGACGCAACTGGAGAACTGAGGGTCCATCATTAACATTATAAAGAAATGGTCATTTCCTAAAAAATCCGTCTTGAAATTCCTTGTAATATAGTTCCTCTTTAAAAGAAGGAGCAGAAATTTGGAGAACACTTTATATCTATTAAATCTTGTTTTATTTACTAACATAAACAGGAAGATATCATAGCTACAGAGGCTAACAGGCACAGAAGACCAGGCTATACATCTAAAACTTTACTTTGGAGACCCGAGGGAATACACAGGTGCAGAATAGCATTTGCCTTTTTAACACTTGCTTTAAAAACACCTCCACGTTATAAGGCATCATTGCCCAACTCCATGGACCCTTATTTAAAAGTATAGGGTTGAAGGGTATGAATACAATGCGCTGAGTTTACCAATTAGTTGAAATAACAATATTTTCATCATTTGTCATTCTCTTTTCTTGCTATTACGGTA
Organism: Tenrec ecaudatus; assembly: GCF_050624435.1. Classification (NCBI taxonomy): domain Eukaryota; kingdom Metazoa; phylum Chordata; class Mammalia; order Afrosoricida; family Tenrecidae; genus Tenrec; species Tenrec ecaudatus. Next base: position 108,162,355 of record NC_134531.1, on the reverse strand, counting down.
GGTGTTGTAGACTCATTCCCAATTTACAGCAACTCTATTTTCAATAGTCCTGCAGTCTCTGCACAATTATTGCTATTTTTGAGACCACCTTTGCATCCACAGTGTAAATCTATCTCTAAGGGTCTTCCTGTTTTGTTTGCTGAGCCACTACTTTACCAAGCATGACGACGTCCCTTTCGATGTCCAAAGTAAATGATGAGATCTCAGCATCTTCACTTTGAAGGGGCATTCTGGATGTACTTCTTACAGTACAGATTCCCCCCCCACACACACACACACAAACTTTTATTCAGACATTCCATGGGTGGTAGATTTTGTGTCCACTGGCCTGGGTCAGCATTCTCAGTAGTTTAAATTAAGACCTACTCATCCCAGGGCCTGACCTAACACACTGTAATCATCTCCAGAATGTGAGCTGCTATGAGCAGTCAATCAGCTGTAAGAGGAATAGGGTGCGGTGCAACACTGTGACTCAGATTACCGATATAAAAGGATACTATGGAAAAGCTTGCTTGCTTTTTCTGGAGCTAGATCCTACACCTGGCTCTTCAATGCCCAGTTCTTTGGATTTGAGTCAGTGATCTGCCATTGCCTGCCAGCCCTGTTGTGCTCAGTGACCTGCCATCCTTGGACTCATTTGCCTATACAGCTAATAACCTGTGAACTTCCTGTCAGTCTTGAGTTCATCAGTGTCAGCCTAATATCTGACCCATGAACTTGGAACTTGCCTGGACTCGGACTTGCCTGCTTCTACAAATGTGTGAGTAATTTTATGGATATAAATTCCCTTTTATATATGCATATATAAGCATCATTTGTTTTGCTTCTCTAGAGGACCCAGCTTACGACATGCCATATTCAATATTCTTCACCAACGCCAGAATTCAAAAAACATCATTTCTTCTTAGGTCTTCCCTACTGATTTTTCAGTTTGCTTGAATAAGAGCTAAGTGAAAATACCGTAGCACTTACGTCTTTAAAGCCACACCTTTACTTCTCAACACGTTAAACAGCACACTTGTCCAACGTAATACTAGATTGTTGATTTCCTGACTGTTACTTTGTTGATGTAAAGAGTCCTGGTGGTGTAGTGGATCCTTGTTGCGCTGCCACTTGAGGAGAGAAAGATCAGACTTTCTACTGCCATGAATGCTTAGTCTCAGAAACTCACAGGGGCAGTTCTCTGTCCGAGAAGGTCACTGGGACTCAGCATCAACTCTTTGATGGTAGTGCTTTTAAAAAATTTTTATTTTAACTTTGTTGACACTTAGATCCAAGTAAAATGAACTCTTTGAAACTTCTTTTCCATTTTAAAATATTATTTGGTCCTTCTTCAAGTCTCCTTGTCCTTTCCACTATGGGGCATGCATGCTACTGGTATTTGAAATACCATTGACATAGCCTCCAGCATTGTGGGAACATCCAAATCTCTACAGTACCGTACCATGACAAGAAGTAAATGAACACATTGCATTGGGAAAATCTTCTGCAAAAGAATTCTTTAAAGTGTTAAAAAGTAAAGATGATACTTTGAAGACTAAGGTTTGCCTGACTTGTATTTTCAAGTCTATTCAATGAATAAAGAATAAAGCTAGACAATGAACAGTGAAAAGTACAGAAGAATTGATGGATTTGAGTTATTATGGTAGTGAAGAATATTGTATCTATCTCTTTGTAATGTGATTTGTGATGAACAATCATCATTGGACTGACGAAAGAATGAAAAACAGCTGTCTTGGAACAAATGTAACCAGAACACTCCTTGTAAGCAAAGATGGTGAGTGTTTAGTCTCATTTACTTTGGATATGTTGTCATAGGGGGCAGTCCTTGCAGAAGGATCATATTTGCTGAAGTAGACAGTAGAAAGATGGAAGGCCTTTATCAAGATGAACCGACTTTGCGACTGCAGCAAACATGGCAATGGTTGCGAGAAAGGCCCCGGGCTGGGCACTTCATTCTGTTCTGCAAGGAGCCGGGGTGCTTGGAACTGACCCAGAGACAGCTACCAACAACCACGACCATTCCTTACGTTTCTTTTCAGGAAAGAAGTTAGTCCACCATCAACAGCAAGAGTTGTGGCTGTCGCTGCTGTAAGGCGCCATTGAGTTGGTTCCAACAACAGAAGTAAACACAGCCCAGTCCTGCATCATTCCCCTCCCAGTTTTTAGCTTTGGGCCAACCACTCTCATTAAGGGCCTTCCACTGAAAGAAAGCAGCACGTGTACAAGTATGCTTTCCCAAATAGGATTTTCACTTTACCAAATGTGACCTCCTCCCAGGGACGGTTCACTCCTGAAGACATGTCTAATGTCTTTGGAACAAAGTCTTGCCATCTTGCTTCCAAGGAGCAAACTGGACAGGTGTGCCTCCAAAACAGATGTGCTCATTCTTCGGAGAAGATCATCCGTTTTTAGCAACACCATGGTTCAATGCATCAATTTTTCATTGTCCAGCTTTCACATGGATTGATAACTGCTGTTTCTATATCCCTATCTACATGATTCCTTATATATGTGCCAAGAGTAGTTTTAATGGAATAATGTGGTACTTTCTGGTGAATTCTTTAAAAAATATTTCACAAATCTACTTATAATTTGCAAGTCACTTTTGGTGCTACATTTTCCTAGATTGAATACAGACATATCTGATATTGCGTATGCATTTTTTTCTTGCTGCATGTCCTCTTGACCACCTCTTTAACATGACCAAGAAGCCCTTATGATCTCAGGATTAAGTATCAAGCTGCTAACTCAAAGGTTGGTAGTTCAAAGGCTTCAGCTGCGCTGTAGGAGAGAGATGAGGCAGTCTACGCTCTGAATGATTTACAATCTGAGAAACCACATGGATCACTTTGGCTCTGTCCAATTGGGCTGCTATGTGTCAGGATCAATTCCATGAAAGTGGACTTGTCTTCTTGGTTTTTTTTAACATGATAAAGAAAATGTTCTCAGGAAGAAGATGGTGTCTAATTAGATTCACCTGCCTGGAGCTCCTGCTGCCAGACCAGAAAATTAAGAGGGTAGGTGAAGGAGACTAGGAGGCAGAGTCCTGAAATTATAATCAGGGTACTAGGGTCATTCCTGAATGCCGCTTTTAAAAATTTTCCACTCACAAAATGAATTGAGAACACATTAAATTGCTCCAGGTTTGGTGTGCTGTGCTCATGGGTCCTAGCTGAGCAGCTACCAGAACCCTAGTTTGGCAGTGAGTAACAATTTTCTCAGGTTGACGCCCCAAAGGGGACACAATCCTAGACATGAGGAGAACCTCTGAAAGCTTGTCACAGGACCCCACGCCTATACTGTTAGCTGCCTTGAGTTCATAGATTTGGAGGAACTGACATAAGAAAAGTTACCTGAGTCAGGTCGTGGTGTGATAGAAAATAAGCACATACTCATAGACCAGGGGCGGATTCAGTTCCAGTTGGTTGAGAAGAAAACCACTTCTATGATAAGCTGGATCCCCCCCTCTGGTGTTAGCCCGACAGCCCCCAAATCAAAGCACCCTATAAAAAAAGTGAGAAAAAATATTTTCTTAGTAAAAATTGCAAATCCCAGCCTCATTGTTTAACTCCAAGACAACAGATAAACAGATAGAAGAAGTCCTTTACCATACATTAGCATAATAAGGCAAGCCCTGCTGAGGAATGCCAGAAGATAGCTATGAGTCCAGAGGCTTCCACATAACAAATTTGGAGCAAGCCTCAGTGTCAGAAAATTTTAATTCAACTCCACCTGGGCCGGGTGGGAGGCCCCTAAATTTCTGAAGTATTTGTGCACCAGCAGTCCTGGGACAAGCTAGGCAATAAGCCCGGCGGGGGGAGCCACTGTCTGCTTTCAGTGATCCTACACACAGCTAGGAAGGTCTTGTCTGTCCTGGGGCCCTACACAGGGTTGAAGGAACCCCACCCCACCACACACACACACACACACACACACACACACACACACACACACACACACACACCATACTGCAGTGATGTGTACAACACAAGAAATCTATACCAGTGAAAGTCAGCGCTCAACACTGCTGCAGAAACCGCTGCCTGGCCTCTGCTGTGATCTTTCCTTTGAGGGTAACTCTACCCAGTATCTGAGGGATCCTACACCGAGTGGGCACACCACTCCGCTACCTCGAGGCAGGTTGGAACTCTTCAAGCCTCAGTTATCTTCTTACTTACTACTCTATTTCTTCTCCCTTTGTTCTCTCTCCCTTCTATCTTTCCTACTGCAGTCAGTCTCAATGGCCCAGTTTTGTTTTGTGTTTTTCTCTTTTTCTTTCTTTTTCTCTATTTCCTCTTTTCTCTACCTCTCTTTCCTTTCATATGCCACTACTGGCTTCTGGACCACTACTGCAGGTGTCCTCAAACTATGGCCCGTGGGTCACATGCGGCCAGCCGTGGACATTTATCTGGCCCGCCTGGTGTTTTTGTCCCATTTGGTTTGTTTTTTACTTCAAAATAAGATATGTGCAGTGTGCATAGGAATTTGTTCATAGTTTTTTTTAAACTATAGTCCAGTCCTCCAACAGGTCTGAGGGACAGTGAATTGGGGCCCTGTTTAAAAAGTTTGAGGACCCCTGGTCTAGGGCAACTCCACCCAAGTAGCAGGGGAACCCAGCGTGCCTTCTGGGGGAGCGCTGCACACCACACAAGGCAGCTGTGACAGCCCTCTACAGGGCTCCACACTGCTGAGGAAACCTAAGTCTGGCTGTATGGTGATCTTTCCAGCTAGGGCATTTCCGCCCAGTACCGTGGGACCCTGCAGTAAAAGGACACACCAACCTGCCCCCTTCGGGCAGGGTTTAAATCACTCTGGGCCCACAGGCAGGCGATCAGAGATCAGTTACCTCTTTACTCTTTATTTTTTTATTCTGTTTCCCATCACAGACATTTTTAGTGAGCATAGTTGTGTTTTCCACCCTTCTTTTCTTTTTCTTTCTTTTCTCTTCTTTCTTCTTTTCTGCTTCTCTCCTCTCCCTCTCTTTCCTTCCACATGTCACTACTGGTTTCCAGCCCCCAACCCTCTGGCTAGAGCAACTCCGCCCACCAGTGGGAGAGCTCCAGCCTTCCCTCTGTGACAGTGCTGCACACGTCACGAGGCAGTGCTCCACGCAGCATGGTATGGTACAGGGCTCAGCTCTTTATCTATTTTTTTCTTTCTTTTCTCCTTTTGCTTTTTATTCTCCCCTGCCCCCCCCCCCCCAGGCCCCTATAATATCTCTTCTCTCTTTCCTGCCACCGTCTCCACAGATTTGGTTTTCCTTTTTGGTTGTTTTCTTTTTTTGAGCGCTTTAAGTTTTGTTTTTTCTTGGCAGTTTTCTGTGTATGTGTTTGTTTTTTATTTTTGCTTTTGTCTTGTTTAATCCTTCCTCTCTTCTTCTCCTCGTCGCCCTCTCTTTCCTTCCACAAGCTACTACCGGCCTCTATGCCAATTCCTTCCTCCTAGGGCAACTCTAATGGCCCAGTTGGGGGAGCTCCCGCCCACACTTGTTGGCTTTACACACAGCTGGGGACATCTCACCCATCCTCCACCATACCCAAGTGGCTTGGGGATCTCCCCTACAAACAACTGGAGGAACTCCAGCCTAGATGCCAAGGCTCTACAAGTGACTGGGGGAATTCCTACCAGCCACCTGTGGTGCTCCACGCTGCTGCAGACACATCCACCCAACCTCCACAGCAATTTTATTGACTAGAGTAATTCTGCCTGCCATCTACGGAGGGTACATCCTAAGGCCCTCTGCAGCACTCCAGCTGCAGAGGAAAACACTACACGCCACCCAAGGTGCTCCAAGCATGGCGAGACACACCACTGCGGTTTACTGAGAGATCAGCCAGTAGACGAAGAACCAGTTAGCAAAATAAATATATATGCTCCCAATGAGAGGTCTGCTAACTTTGTAAATCAAACAGTTCAAAAGATGAAAAAAGAAATCACAGGTTCAATAATTATAGGCGGGATAAATACTTCAGATATGAAAAGAATGGGACCAATGGTTCTGGGGGGATACGGGAGAAGGGGAAGTGGGAGAAAGGAAGGGGAGGGCGACCAATCTAGGGACAAAGGAATAAGTGAACTAAAATCAATGGAGAGAAGGGCATAGCCTAGTGGGGGTCAATCAAGGGCAATGTAGCAGCGAGGAATTACTAAACCCTAATGAAGGCTGAACATGATGGTGGGACAAGAGGGAAGTAAAAAGGAAATAGAGTAAAGAACCAGGATGCAAAGGGCATTTATTTAGGCCTAAATATAGGCAAGTACATATGTATATATATGTGTGTGTGTGTATATATGTATATATATAATGAAAGTTGAATAGAAGTATGTACTCATATGTATATGTTATGATTAAGGTTGAAGATGGACATTGGGCCTCGACTCAAGTATCCTTTAACACAAAGTGTTCTTGTGAACACTTTGTTCTAACAATCCAGCATTCTGTGATGCTCACCTTCCCAACATGATTGCTGAAGACAACATAGGTGCATAAGCAAATGTGGTGAAGAAATCTGATGGCGCTCAGCTATTAAAAGACACAGCATCTGATGGGGTCTTAAAAACTTGAAGATAAACAAGTGGCCCTCTAGATCAGAATCAACAAAGCCCATGTGGAAGAAGCACACCAGCCCGTGTGATCATGAGGTGTTGACGGGATCAGGTATCAGGCATCTAAGACCCAGAACAAAATCATACCCAAGGTGAATGGGGGAGCATGCAGTGGAGACCCAATGTCCATCTGTAGACAATTGGACATCTCACAGAGGGGTCACAGGGAAGAGATGAGCCAGTCAGGGTGCAATATAGCACTGATGAAACACAACTTTCTTCTAGTTCTTGGTGCTTCCTTCACCCCACTATCCGACCTCAATTCTACCTTGCAAATCAGATTAGACCAGAACATACACACTGCTGCAGATAAGAGCCCGCAACGCAGGGACTCCAGGATAGAGAAACCCCTGTGGGCCAACCAGAAGAGTAGAGATACCAGGATGTTTAGGGTAGGGTGGGCGGAGAAAGGGGGAACAGATCACAAGGATGAAACTATAACCCCCTCCCAGGCAAACAAATAATGGAAAAGTGGGTGAGTGGTGATGGAGGATGATGTAAGATATGGAAAAAACATCTATAACTTATCAAGGGTTTATGAGGGAGCGTGGGCAGGGGAGAGGGTGGGAAGAAATGGGGAGCTGATATCAGGGGCTCAAGTGGGAAGAGAATGCTTTGAAAATGATGATGGCAGCATGTATGTAAATGTGCTTGACCCTCGGAATGAATGTATGGATTGTGATAAAAGATATAAGAGCCCCCAATAAAAGTATTTAAAAAATAAAAAAAAAACTAGGAAAAAAGGAGAAAATGTTCTCACTATTACTGATATTTATTCACTTACTGGGTAGATGCAAAAATATGAACAATTAGGGTAATTTTGAAGTAAAAAATAAAAGGAAAAGGTCCAATTTTGAATACAAAAACCCCGTCTTTTGAATTATTTAATTAATCAATTATTTAGGACTAGTTTTTTCTTTTTCTTGCCCCTCTCCACCTCATCGTCTTACATTCCTTCATTAGGTATTTCACATAGGTCATTATCAGCACAAGCGTATTTTAAATTGCTCGTGCTTGGCTGCAATTTTTTAGTTTTATTTAGCTATACCATTCAGAATCTGAGCACTGTCATGTAAACACTGGAAGATATGTTTTATTATATGGAAGATTTTCTCTGGATACAGCAAACTGATTACTTTGCAATGATTTTTTTCCACTTAAAACTGCACTTCTGTTTTACTGTTTACCTCCAAAATGATCCTTTGCTGAAGTTCTTTTTTTCACAAATTTTGGCTTCAGATTATGACCCTTACAGTTCATTCAGATCCCACTCGGCCTTTTCTTCTGCGTGTGAAGCACTCTTAGGCGTTGAACCGCAGGTAGTCAAAGGGTGTTTGCGTGCTTTCTGCTTGCCTGGTATTAATACTGAGAAGATAGAAAATAGGTGGATGCTTGCTTCCTCATTTAATCGACATTCAATGTAGCGCTGAACTACCGAAAGTGTCAATCACTGTTTTGTCTTGTTTTTGTTGTTTTTTAAATTTAATGCCTAAATGATTTAAATCTTGGCCCTGGAAAATTAAAATAATCCTTTCAGTATTATTGAATTCACAATGAAATTTTATGTGGTCAGAAGCCATATATTTCTGATGATCACATTGGAAACTGTGAAGTACACCGATATATGGAGGGAAAAATAGTTAAAAACAATGCAATGCATATATTTATTTTTCTTTTTAGATTTTCCCCAAGCATTTCTTTTAATTTTAAGCATTTAAGCTTTTAATTATAAAACTCTTGAATCTTACAATTATGTTGACACTTGTCATTGTTACCATATTTTCATTGGTATACGAACATTGTATGCAGTGCATTATGTGGAAATAGAGTTTTTATTCTCACTTTAACAGGCTGATAAAACCATAGCATGATGCTTAGGATTCTTTATTTCTTCATCGTTAAGAAAAGAAATGGCAATATAAATATGACCCCAACAGAAACAGACCCAAAAGGAAACAAATAAAGTGGTGCAACGGCCTCATCTTCAAATGTGTTACATTTTGACACCTACTTCTCATTATGTTTTATGATTTCAAAATGATCACAAAAAATTCTGGGGTGATTATTTGAAATACCTAGAAGGCTATGCCTAGAAGTGAACCCACGCATCAGACTATTTACACATGTTCTTCTAATAGAGTGTTCAGAATTTCAAGTACAATTTAGAAATTCCCAGCAGTGTAATATAGGTGCTATTTACCCACGTACCAAGCAAAGAACAGTCCTGGTCTAAAAAGAAATCACCACTGCATGTTTAAATATTAAGAAAATATGATATATATACACACCCTTTTAATTTTTATATAAACTAGTATTGCAAAACCGGGAATTGCACCCCTCATTACGTGTGTGTGTGTGTATGATTTGGGGCTGTTTTACATATGTGTAAAATAACCATAATATATATATATATATATATATATTTCTGGTGTCTCCACCTAGTGCAAATGGCTACCCTGCTCAGCTGCTAACCAAAAGGCTTGAACCAAAAGTTCAAGTCTACCTAGAAACACTTCAGAAGAAAGAACGGGCAATCTAGATCTGACAAATCAGTGATTGAAATCCCTATGGCATGAAGTTCTACTCTTGCACAAAAAGTTTTACCATGAGTTGGAAATGACTTAATGGCAACTGCTTTTTCCACCCCACATAATATATTTTCTAACTTTTCTCTATTCAGCAGTGGGACGCAAAACCCTTTCACAGAATTTTGCCATAAAAAAGAACCCCAGAAGATACTGTAGGTTTACAAAGTGATTGCTGACTTAAAAAAATGGAAAGGAGATCATATACACCTCATTAATCATTTTAAGCCAGACTTGATAAATGATATTGAACATTATCTTCCATTATACTGAGGAGAATACTAATGGGTTTCTGTGTAGCGGTTTCTGCCTGTGTTGGGACATCACCTTGGTTAACACGTTCCCTGTAAGTCAAGCCTAAAGAAGGACGGCTGTACTGGGAGGAAAGGTAAGGAAGGCTCCCGTTCGACGTTCTTCTATTTAGGTTATTCTTACGATTTTGGAGCTGTTCTTCCTTCTCCCTAGAACAATGGAGACACTCCTACAGTTACTTCCCACAGGAAATGATTCCCTGGAGACTGTACTTGACACAAGAGACTATGTGAAACTTCTCAGTCAAAGTTCAACTAGTTTCTTTCAAGAAAGGCATGAATATGTCTGAACCAAGGAAACAAGTCAACAGTCAGTCCTAAAACCTATATTTAAAAATGCCAATAGTATAATAAATTGGTGATTAACAACATATAAAGTTTTGGGGTAAGTATGGATGCCGAGAAATAGTATATATGTAAGAATAACCTAAATTTGTGATTTCCTTATAAAAGTTAATACAGTCAACATGTATAGTCATGTGCAAATTTAAAACATGTGTTTCTGGCATGATTAAGTTTATTGTCTGAAATGCAAATGCTAAGAAAAGACTCTTATGCTTAAAAGGATTTAACCTTAAAACTGCGAGTTTTAGAATGACATATGTTCAGAATGTCATATGATTGATAGATGTTTTTGTACTACAAGTGAATAGCTCGACCGCTTTTGTGATTAAAAATAGTCATCAGCTTCAGTCTGCTATTTGATGACTTTGTCATGGAGGAGGATTGGAATGAGGCGCTAAGACACAGGATGGGAGACACCCAGGGCCCATGGTTGCCCAGATACCATGTAACATGACCTGACATCCAGGAAAATTTGCTTCTGTCTCCCAGTTCTTGTTTGAAGTGATCATAGATTCCTTTTCACAATTCTGAAGTTTCATGTTGTCCTAGGACATAAGAGAAGTGTCTCAGGCAGCAAATGAGGTTGTTCTAGACTTCCACCAAGGGGAAAGGGGAATGGGTATTCATTTGCATACCAATTGGACAGAAAGGGGTTTGGGTTTATTAATGGTGCCACTTGTGGAAGTATTTTGCCAATGAATTACCGGTTAAAAAGCAGGATAGCAAAAAAGGCTATATGCCTTTAACTGTCCAGTCATTTTTTCAGAAGCTGAAATAATCCTCAGGTGAATATATCTGTTGTAAGTCACTCTGTTAAATCAGTCGCTTTCACCAACTGTGACACTATTCAGGAGTTTAGAGGAAAAGGCCTTGCTTTGCCTCGGGCCACGCTTCTATTCTTTTTGCTTAATGTGGAGATGAGAGAAGAGATGGAAATCTCAGGTGAAACCTCCAGGAGAAAATGCCCTTGTGCATTACAACTTATTTTTCTGGTCTCAGGGAATATAAAATAGATTGGTTTAGGTGTCCTCCTGATTTTGGCTTGGTGGCCAGACCCTAGAGAGAGAGGGGCGTGCATTCGTTTCTGAATGAAGCTTTGGTGCTGTGATACACAGTTTTCTCTATGAACAATTTGCTAAGCTGTTTAAAAATCACAAAAGAAGAAAGGAACATAAAATGTACCATTAAGTCATTCCATGAGATTTACTAAGACTTTAATGAGTTAGAGATGGAGGAAAAAGCCTTTTCTGATTCATTAAAGTTATCCACCTGATTAGAAGAGATTTTCATCACCTTATCAGCTAATCCAATAAATTGACTATCCATTTCAAAATGACTCCAATTGTATTCGTGTCCATCAGATGGATTTTCTGAAAACCCCAGAGTACTATATAATATTGAAAATTATTATCAAGTTGCCACTAGGAAAAAATGTCCTGGATCCTGATAAATCCAGAGACTTAGTGAGGAAAAGTGCTCTGAACTGAAAGGTTACCATGAATCGAAGTTTAACCTCTGTAGTTCTTTTCAAGATTGTTATTTATCAGTGAAAAATTGCTAAGAGAAGAAACAACTTTTTTTTGGGGGGGGTAGTTAAAATGCAACTTGAAGGATAATTTGATATGTTTTTAAAATTTGTTTGCTAACCCCGTATAAACCTAGGAAAAATGAACATAACTTTGGATATCTGGAAAATATTTTAAAATGCCATACCAATGAGATAGCTAGTACATGGGACCAGCTAATCAAATTTCTAGTTTTTGGCTGGTGAATGCCCCAGTCTCACAAACTAAGATTAATGGGGTGTTAAAAGTCTGTAGGGGCTTGTCAGTTTTATGCTGCAAATAGGGTTAATTTCATCCAAATGTAGAAATGGAAAAAGGTATTGTGTATGAACTAATGCTTTGTACTTGTCTTTGCTTTTAATACACCTCTGTTAGCAGGACCTATATTCCCTTATCTAATAGGAAAAGTCTAGGAGGAAAGAAATACCTTTCAGGGAAGAGAGCATCATGAGGTCAGCTACAGTGGAGCCATGCCAGACACTGAAATTTGGAAGCATCTAATTTTACCTATAGGACTAGCCAAGCACATTTATTCTGGGCCAGCATCTGATACTACACAGGAAGACAGGCCTCCTTTATCTTTCCTCCAAATCACTTTTTTCCATAGTCTCCACAGGAAAGCTGAGGTGAAGCTATTCTGCCCTTTGTGGAATGCTTTGGATAATGAGAAGGCGTCTTCCTAAGCCCTCTCCAGCGTTTTACAGTCTGGCCATCATCCATTTATTTGTCTACATAATACCAAACACTTGGAGACTTGGAAGCATGCAGATGTCACTGCATATTTTACTTGTCACTCCCATGGCATAAACCTCTGCTGGGTCTACGTGCAGTCGGAATTGAGAGGTAGTTGAAGAGGCAAAGGGTGAATGGAATTTCAACAACACATAGTTTTATTGCTCCATACATTTTGTTCACCCTGGGATAACTTCAGCTTAATTTATGGAAACATGCCATTGCCTTTTGGATCTTCAGAGAAATAAAATACTTATACTGAATCAAAAATTCAATGGCATTAGAAAGTGTACATTAATTCAGGATGAGCTAGGGCCGGGATGCTGGGGAATGGGTGCTTGGATAGTTAATGTACTAAGCCTTGGAAATTTGATACTTTGTTTTTTTATCCCAAGAAAAAAAAGGCTGACATTGTAAGAGAACTAGAACGGTGCAATTTGAAGTGTACCAATAATTCTACATCTTATCAATAATTGCCCAACTCTGAACTGAATATCTTCTCTTAGCCTTATTTTCTGTTTATCATTAAAAAAAACCCAAACAAAAAATCAAATGCAAACTCACTACCATTAAGTCGATTCTGTTTCACGACAACCGTACAGGACAGGGCTGAACTCACACTGTGGATTTCTAAGACTGTAAGTCTTTACAGGAGTCGAAAGCCCCATTTTTGTCTAACATTTAGCATTAAATTTTGTATTAATAAACATCCTTCTCTACGCTGAAGCATTCTTTCTCTAAATAGATGGTCATGAAATATGTATTTGCTACGAATTCATTGAGTCCGTGTCCATGTCTTCTTAAATTGAAGTGTTATACTCATGGGAATGAGACGTGGGAAAGCGAGAGAGATTGGGGCGAAGGACACTGTCGCTTGGACCAGGCTGGAGTGGAATCAAAAGGAGAAGAGAGAGGAAAGCTTCAGAACAGACTGGAGAAACACACTTGTGCCCATTTCACTTGTGCACATCTTCCTGTTTTCGCGACAATCTCATTCTCTAAGGAGCATCTGTATGTTACAATTCTTGCCAAGTTTGACTACTAGTTGAGTGGGATTCCACTTCGAACCTTCTGGTTAGCAGGCGGGTTCGTTAAGCCTTTGCACCCCTAAGGAACGGCAGCAACCCTGAAAGACCTCATGGATTTTCCTTGCTTTCTGAGGAGAATATTGAGACTTAGCTGTGTTAGGTAATAGGTTTCCAATACATAACCAGAAAGAGTGTTAGAATTTGTTCTATTATTTTTCTAGCTACTCTGACTATAAAGTTTGAGGATTGCCAAGGCTCTTCTGCTTGTTAGGAGTTCTGGGTAGTGGCATGAAGGGTCCAAGGTCAGCTCACTAGAAACAGCAGCTCCCTCAGATTGTGTCTGTCTTCCATGGAGGCTATACCTTGTCTACTTAAACTGGAAGATCTTCAGAGGCTGAATAAACCAATAGTTACCTTGTCCATGGTTAAAGCTTTATAGACCTTTAATAGAAACTCAAAGGCAATCCTAACTAATGCGTACATTTGTTTCTTTTTTTTTTGCATCCCACACAACCTCTCTGTTATTATTATAAGCATGATATTCTAATATTTTTAGACATACTGATGACTTCAATTTCTTTTCTTTGTCTTTCCAATGGGCTTCATATTAAGCCTTCATCTTGCTGCCTGTTTGACAAGGAGGTTTGATTTCCAGCCTTATCAGGCTAGCCTGGACTTTCTAGAACAGTAAGTGGTTTTCTCAGTCTGATTTCTCCCTTGCTGAAGAAAACCATTTTTTCCACCCTGGAAACTGCCTTTGCCAGGGTCGCCAACCCCAGCCAAACAAGTGACTGGACCTGCCTGCCAGGCCCGGAGTGGCCACTCAGGCAGGTGAGGTAAGCATGGGGTAGCTGCTCATTCCGCCTGGCCTGCAACAATGGACCTTTCCAATCTCCTGCCTGCAATAGCGAGGAAGACGAGAGCCAGGGTCCCAGAGGGGCTGTTTTTCTCTCAGATGAGATTGATCTGAAGAGCCACCCGGGTCTCCCGTTTGCACACCTACACCCGCACCATCCTGCTGTCTAGCAGGGCTGGACCTCATTAGCCGGTGAAGAGAAGGCAATGAAGGCAACAGCTAGGACCCGTCACGTGCGCAACGCATTCCCCACACGTCCTCCTGTTTCTGGGGCCAGGGTCAGGTGGCAGCTCTGTCACAAAGAATTCCGCTTCTCAGGACTGGATGTGACCTTCCCTGGAGGAAACAGAATTGATTATTTTCTCATTACCAGAAGATCACCAAACTCAAACCATGACTTCTTGGCCACGTCTTTCATCTTCGTTATACAAATATGATGGAAAGCCACATTTTCAGAGTATTGCATGAGGGTGAATGAAGAAGAAATTCACTTATGGAAATGCTACATGACTGTATTTATGGACATGCTATGTCAGAACTTTTTAAACATAATTTCTGCTCATTATATGTTGTGCATCTATGGGGCACACTGGATAGCATGCGGATATCTACCACTTGATAGAGAAAGCTCAGGCCTTGAATTTAGGCAACTCTGAATTTGAAATCTCACCCTGATTCAATAATATTGAGCCAGTTACTCACTCACTGTCTTCATTTTGGTTTTCTGCCTTTGTAAAAAGCATGGTAACTTGTGGACAGGTGGTTATGAGCAATGCGATCCCAACCGAAAAGTGTCCAAAGCATGAACTATATGGATGCTCTCCCCGTTAGTTGTCTTGAAGCAGAGTTGCACCTGCAGCGAGCCATGCAGGTTTGTGCTCTAGAGTGTTTTCAAGCTGTGAGCTGTTCTGAAACAGATGGCCAGGCCTTTCTTCTGAGGCACATCTGGGTTGGTTGAACTCACATTAACCATTCACTTAGAAACCCAGCACCTAACCATTTGCATTGCTCAGGGATTCCACTCGGCATATAGTGGAAATAAAACGAATTGCGAGTTTAACTGTTATAAGTTTATAATTAATTTTCATTAGCCTGTGCTATAATAATGACTCATAAGCTTTATTTCACTACAAGACAAGATTTCCTAAAAGCACAATAACTAATTAATTCATTATTTGTAATGATAATAATTACCTTTGCTTTAGGACTAGGTCTTTAAAAAGTATCCTCCCACACTGCCCTGTGATGGGTTTTGGATCTATTAAAATTCTATTAGCCAGAATGTAAATTTTGTAAAGCACACAAGGCTGAATTTAATTATTAAACATGACTCAATCTTTTCATAAAGACAATAAAAATGAGAGTACCGGTTGGTAAACAAGAAGCCCTAACAACATCGGATTAAAGATTTTAATAATATTTAGAGAATGGTTCCTAATGGTTATTTTCCCACAAATAATTCAATGTGTTTTTCTCTCTGGAGAGGCTCTAGTTATGATTTACTTGTGTTGCTCAGAACTTGCAGTGGGTAGAGCAATAGCTCTTCAGAGATGCGTGCATTCGAACCCTCAGAAACTATGTGTTTGCCACATGACGAGCAAAGGGACATTAAGGTTGCGAATCAGCTGGTATACAGATGGGCACGTGTGTGTGAATATCCTATAGTGCACAGTGGAGTCCAACGGTATCAAAAGAATCCTCAGAAGTGGAAGAGAGGAAGCAGAGTGTGACACAGCCTGAGAAAGATTCGGGCCGGCTTTCCTGATTTGAAGATGCTGGAAGAGGGAAACAAGCTAAAGAAATGGAGCAGCTTCTAGAAGCTTTAATAGACAAAGAGACACGTTCTCCCATAGAGCCTCTTCATTTCAGCCCCGTGTAATCTATGTCCCATGGCTAACCCACGGTTCTGCAAAATAAAAAAGATGCGTTGCTTTAAGTGTTTATGGTAATTTGTCACATCTCTTATAGAAAACTCAAACAGATCATTTTGCTTTGAATAAACATACATACGTGTTGGCAGCAGGAAGTGATTTGTCAATATATTGTTAAGAGTTCATATCCTTCAAAAATACAGACGCACTGAGTAAAATTTACTACGGTGTATAATATTTTATTAATAATACACGGACTTTTAGATGCCATCACTTTAAAAAAACACACTTGTCATACACACCCTTTACAGGGGCAGAAAATGCTCTCTGTGCTAGCACTGCGGGCAGGCTTATATATACCGCAGGCATCTGCATCCGGGTCTGAGCACACCCCTCGTTCACTCTCTGCTAGTGTGGCCTGGCTTCAATCCTCACTGCAGAAAGGCCCCCGTGCTGCATCAGTTACAGCCAGTGGTGGGAAGCCAGGCAGGCACAGGAGGCACAGCAGGGCTGTCCACTCTTAAAGCTCCACTCCAGGAAAGCACTCTCCTGTGCTGGCTTGTTTGAGTGCTCCCAGAGGGATTTGCTGTTTCAGCAACGTGGAGGCCAGTCAGACCGTGGCAGAAAACCATCGGTTTTCACATGGTAATATCCTTTTATTAACCACTGAAATATATCAAGACATCGCAGGACAGCCAACAATGCCGGATGCTGTTATTGACCGGATGGTTAATATGCTCGTGCTTGCTTCTTCTTAGCACTTTCTGTGTACTTCCTTTTGCCTTTGTGCAAAACATTTTCAACATGTGTGGCAGCACCCTACCTTTTCAACATCATTTTCATCTACATATATATTTATGGGCACTCACTCAGCTCATTGTTTCCCCCAGAGGTGCTTTTTTCTTAAAAGTGCAGGCACTTCTCAAGTTGTGAGCACCTACCTTGCAGGGGATTGGCAATCATATTTGCACCTAATTTATGTTGTGTTCTGCTTTCTTGCCTTCAAATGTGAACCTCCTCATCCCCAGCCTGCTCTGATTTTCAAAAGAAATTGTCCTCAGAGGACATTATTTTCTTGTAGTGGTGCATAGAATAATTTCAATCCACTTTGCTAGCTGATAAATATCTTGACAGAGACATAGTCTTCAACTTCTGACATGTTGAAGTTATGATGAACCAGACTTATGAACATTTCTGTGCGCATCTTATTGTCGATAAGGAACTCTGGTGGCATATTGGGTAACGATTTGGGCTGCTAACTACAAAGATTACCAATTACAAACCAACAGCTGCTACTTGGGAAAAAGATGGAGTTTCCCACTCCTGTAAAGGGTTACATTCTCAGAAACCCACAGGGGCAGTTCTACCGTGTCCTGTAGGATCACTATAAGTTGGAATCGGCCCTAGGGCAGTGAATTTGGTTTTCTGTTTTTTTTTATTGTTAGGAAGATATACAACATACTATGGTGCAAACTTAATTTGCCTTTGTCAGATGTAATGTTTTGATTCCCCAAATATAGAGATTGGAGATATACACACACACACACACACACACACACACACACACACACACATATATAGTATGTTTCACATCATAATCAATTTTACTTTCGCTGGATATGTATACATATATATGATCTGTTTCAGATCATAATCAATTTTACTCTGAGGATCTTTTTGCATTTCATATTGGTATACCTACTACACACATTCATGTAGCACCTCTTCCCTCTGTCTTCCAATTCTTCCTTAGATCTTTCTATAAGGTTTCCATTTTATATTTCTCTTCCTTTTCCTCTTTGTCTTTATGTGTTTTAATTGTGAACTCAAAAGAGTATAAACAGAAAGAGAACTGGGAACACCTCCATCACATATGCATCTGAGCTCTGATGTGAGGTACGCATTGAGCTGCTAACCTCAAGGTCAATGGTTTGAACCCACCAGCTGCTCCAGCAGGGAACTATGCGGAGATGATGCTGTCTACTCCTGTAAAGATTTAGTCTTGGAAACCCAAATGGGCAGTTCTATATTCCCATATAGGGTTGCTGTGAGTTGAAATTGACTCCATGGGTGTGAGCGAGTGCATGTATATGGTATTTATAGGAACACACACAATTTAACAGTTTACACTGTTGAGTCTGATCAGAAGTGACTGGAGAATTTGATTCACTCATTTGGTGTTTAGCATCCCAAAGCCTAACCCACATACCAAGAGAGCCAAGAAAGATGGGTATAGATCTATGCATCCATTGCTTAATACTTGCAAAAATATCCATAATTGAGACACAAAATCTTGAAAATCTTATAAACGATCTTGAAATTGTATTCAGAATCTTTAAAGCCCTCTCAACTTCTTTCTCCACAAGATTCAGGACACAATTTCTTTTTGCCTCCTCAAAATTTCTGTATTTAACTACATGCCTTCTTCCCTCTAATTTAATCTCATTATGATATTTCAAATAAACATGTAATTTGTAGGTTTGTGTGGATACCCAAACAATATTTACTACGTTGTTAATTTGGGCAATTATTTTGAGGTTATTAACAAATGGCTTTCTAAGGACACTGGGGTGGAAGAAGCTGCCAATGTGCCGCTTGAATGACACCAGGGTCCCATACCCAAAACTACCGGCTACAGAATGGCACACATGACAAGGCAGCATTTTCCTGTGAAGCATGCCAGGCATTTCTTGCATTTCACATGATAATAGTCTCTGTCTTTGCGCATGGATGACTAAGATGAGGCTAACTGGCAGAAGCCTGGTCCACTAACCTCTCTCTTTCCTTTCACTCGTCTCACAATCCTATCCTGACTTAGTCTCTAGACATCCTTGGTGCTGTTTTGACATTACAAGGACTCAAAAGCAGACTGGCAGCTGCAGCACATAACATACCCACCCTGGCAATGGCTGAAAGTGTCTACAGGAATTTCACCCCTAAAGTGCCAGCAGATTTTCATTGACTAGGAAGCATAGGCCCAGGGAAGGATTTATGGTTTATTAAAACTCCATAAAGACGAAGCTACAGCTGTCAAGTCAATTCTGACCCGAAGCAACCGTGCAAGGCGGAGGAGAACTGCCCCTGTGGGTTTGAGAGGCCGTAGTTATTACCGGGGAAGAAAGTCTCGTCTTTCTCTTGCTGAGAGGCTGGTGGTTTTGAGCTGCTTGGCCTCTTGTTTAGCTGCCCAACGTTACATCATCAGGGCCCCTAATGTGTTTTGTCATTTTTCAAAAACTAGGTTTTGGAAAGGAGTCAATGTGCTTCAGAACCAAAGGAAGAATAAAATATGAAAAAATGCTAAAAAGATATAATGAGCATAATGGCACTTACTAAGGATAGCTGACATTTCACCATCAGGCCCTACGTTTCACACACACATGCACTCATGACATTGTTATTCATTGCCCTTGGGCCAATTTTCTGAGAGCGTCACAGAGTCGGTTTGAACCACCAACCTTAAGGTGAGTAGTCGAATGCTCAAGCATTTGCATCTCTCCGGAATTCCTGAATCTCATGAAATTTCCCTCAAATTTCTGTGAGTTACGTGGGACAGGAATTAATCCTGCCATTTTAGAGATGCTTTCTAGGTTGATACCCAGTAAGATTCAACAGCGGTGGTAATCAAGGGAAACTCGGGACGTTAGAAAGAGTGCATAGTGGAACTTCCATCTCAAATACCGATAGGTTAGTTGGTCTGAATAAAATGCAAAGACCCTCTGTCAAAGAACTATGAAACCCTAGTGGTCTGCAAAGTGACCTAGGTCTCTAGTAATTAATTTTCAAGGACTTCAGAAAGGCTTTTCAAGGCAAATTTAAGTTGCTCTTTATAATATTTCAAATTCCACAAATTGGAAGTGAAATGCAGGCCTTCCAGGTTTGAGATTTTACGTAAATGTAGAAGGTAAAAGATTTGAGGTGCATTTAGAACCCTGGAGATTGGGGCATCCCTAGGAAGTACCAATTTAATGTCTGGAAAAGGAAAGCTATTTTTAGAATATAAATGGTTGGACATCAAATGTGATGAAGAACCCTCTTTGCTAAGTGTTAAATATTCAGGTCCTCTTGATAGCCCAGCATAATTCAAAGTTAGACCAAAATGGCGAATACCTTTTAGTGAGGCCAATGATAAACTAGAAATATAGTTCCAGGTGAACTGTAAAAAAACATACTTTTTGTAAAAGAAATGTTTCGACTAATCAGGAAAAAATGCAGACAGTGGGAGGGTGGGTGGGGGAATGACATCTTTTGTGAATCTTTCCCAGTGTCTCTTCAGTCTCCTTGATGAATTCCATTATCACAAAAATGACCTTTCTAGATCATATCTCTTTTGAGGCTAATGCAATTCTTCATTCCGTTATAATGAAAGTATTACATGGATAACTATCCAGCACCATCTTCCAGAAGGAGAACTAATTTGAGAAAGAAATGAAGTACTTTAATGTAATATCAGATCTCTATTTATTTATTATCTTGTAGAGACCCGGTAGCTAGAATTAAGCAAGTTCATGCACATGGTAAATACACTGAACCCTCTACCTAATGTACAAAAAATTTTTATTACCACCTTTTTGAACAGTTATGAGCGCTCCCCTTAAAGAACAGAATTTCAGATAAGTTCAAAGGCATAAGTCACAAAACATGCTATAGAACCCTTGCAGTTGAATTTTTTCCTTGGAAATTTGTAAACTAAATGCTGTAGGATCCGTGGCAAACTTTTTAGATGCAAGGCAAGTCTCACATGTGTACTGCCTGTCTCTACCTGTGAGAAGCGTCAAGAAGACAGTCTGGATCTTGCATAAACACTAATTATACACTCTAGCTAATTGTATATTTCTTTGAAGTGGTGGCAAAATACAAGCCAGTGTATGACAGAAAGAGCTGTGAATAATGCAGGGAAGCCTCCTCGGGCAGGTTTGTGCATGCAGAGAGATAGAGTTATTGGAAAAACTGGAGTCTTCTCCTAAGAAACTAACACTTATTTCAAATGTTTCTGAAGATGTCATTTCTCTGATGAATATAATTAACGATGGTATAAGGACCAGTTAACATCTAGAACACAGATCAACACCCTGATACGCGTTTAGAGTTCGGTCACACTGCTTGAGGTCAAAGCCCATTACACTCTGTGCAGGGGGCCAATTAAATGAATATATAAGTCTCTGCTGGTTCCCTGCAATAATAAACTTGTTTCTTAAGGTAGAAGTAAAACAGAGAAGGGGTAAAACACTTTGTAAAAATGCCTTTACTATTAACACTTCCTATGAGACAATTAGCTGGCAAAGGTTTTATTGGCTATGTCACAAATGTGGAAACTGAGGCCCACAGCTTCTCCGTGGTTTACAAAGGCCATATGTGTCGTTTCAACTCCAAACCCACCGCCATCAAGGGGGCTTTGTAGGACCAAGTGAGCTGCCTGGCAGGGTTTGCAGGACGATACGTCTTTGAGGAAGTCTACGGACACAGCTTTCTTTGGTGGAGGGGCTAATGGGGTCTTGTCTATATTTCAGTTATCAACTGAACACCCAAGGTATCTCTTGTGTGAGTCTCAACAATATAATCTAAGTTAAAATATTGCCATGTGGAAGAGACCCGTTTAGGTGCCCAAAGCCAAAGCAAATCTCAAACTAATGGCTTTGACTGCTTTGGAGGCCCACATTTTATTGAATTTAGTGTTTAATTTAATTAACTTCAAGAATAGAATTGTCTATGCATGAGCACTTTGGTATTAAAAAGTTGAATATGATATTAAAAAGAAGAAACAGAAAGCTTCATTTTCCTTTTTAATTTAAAAATAATTTTGTTAATATTATTTTTTATGTAGGTATCAAAATAACAACACTGCCTCAGAGATTTCTCTCTTAATGCCTCATTGTCCTGTTAACAATTTGGGGTTAAACTGTTTACTTTGGCTCCTGTGAACAAGAACAACATTAAAGGTAAACATTTATGCCTCAAGTTGCTATTTCCTCCTTTGTGGAGTCCTGCCTCCACTTTTGTTTCTTTCTGCACTTTTTGGGTAACGACTAAGGTAGTTGTTTTTCTGTTCTCTCTCCTTTTAAAAGCCTGTGCGCACTTTTAACTTCTGCCTGGGCTTGGTAGCATGAGACGCCATCACTCAGTGGCACTGCTTCATGGCTACCTTGGACATCCTTTCCCACATGGCTTCTTTTCTTTGGTTGGGATGATGCAGGGTTGAGATTTGTAGATCAGAGCCTACCTCTTAATTCACTCCTCCAGCTCTTAATATGCACCTTTCATCTATTCTGTCCTTGACACCACACAGACGTCCCATGTTGAAATCTATTGCAGAGTTTTGACCTGTCTGCCAGACTAAACAGAGACAAGAAAACAGGGAATGACAGGACTGAAACATAGTTTGGGGATCTTGGGAGGAAAAAAAAAAGAAAGTAAGAAAAAAAGTTTTTTGATGAACAACATAGTTACCCAAGCTCGTGGTATATCATCAGAACCTTTCAATGTTTGGAAGCTTTCCCAAGACTTGCCCTAGTGAGACCGAAAAGACACATTAGATCATTGTGTCTGCTTCCCCACCTGGGCAGGAACGAGTCTCCCATACGGAGAACACATGGCTTGGTCTTAGATTAGCAACAGAGAATGTCAGTTGGCAGACAGATGGAAGAGAAGCAAACGATTCTGTGGGTTTTGCAAGCGTGGACCTCACAAATGAATTTTAAAATTGTATACAGTTAGTTCAGCTTTAAAAATAAACACCGACCAACCTAGCCAGTCAAAAGGAGCTATCACTTACCGAACACTTACTGTAACCCAAGCACGGTATTTTACAGATCTTTTGCTCAATCCTCCCTGAAGTTGCTTTACTGTTCTGTTTTACAGAGGAGAAAGTGAGTTTCAGAATTGTGGAGTCACTTTACCCAAGGCCTTCAAGCCACTCAACTGATGGAGCTGAGTCCCACCCAAGATTTTAATGTAAAGACAATGCTTTTTAAATAAATAGGTCAGTGCACATAAAGAATGACTTAAACTCCCTCAGCGGCTCCCTGCTCTGCTCCCACGGTTGCTCTGCTGCACACTTGTAGTGGTTTGCCTCCGTGTTGCGGGGTCAGTCTGGGCCAGTCCCGACACTGAGTCTCCAGTGTTGTCCCCCTTAGGGCCCTGGGCCATCAAGGGCCAACATGTCTCATAGTGGGATCAGCCATATTGTCCATTCTGTGCATTGGCTGTTCAGAACGGGGATATCGTCCTCCAGACCTGGTGGGCCAAGACGTGCTCCACTCTCTCCTCCTCCCCCTTCATTTGCTCCCTTTTGCTCTGATCAGACATGCCCCTCTCCCCTAGCTGTAGCTTCAGCCCTCTCAAGTAAATTTTCTGGGGGTAGGGGCAGTTGTCCATGTAGCTGGTATGGGGGCTGAGTCCTCAGGCCCCTCCACTGTCTCTCCACTCCTTGCTGACATGCTGCGTTCATCTGGCACTGGCTTTAAATCTGGTCCCTCTTTCCCTGTGGAGACACAAACAATACCTTCCCCTTGGGCGGGTCAGTGCCCTATTCCCCCACCACACATCTTTCTTGTTTATTTTTTCCCCTTTTCTTCCCTCCCTGCCCCCTTGCCTGGTAGGGATTCAGCAAGGGCAATGTAACCAAGAGAAATTACTGAAATCCAAATGAAAGCTGAGCATGATAGTGAGACAAGAGGAACGAAAAAGGAAATAGGAGAAAGGACTAGGCGACAAAGGGCATTTATAGAGGTCTAAAGACTGGAATGTGCATAAGTAAATATATTTATATAAGACTGTGGGGAAACAGATCTACTTGCATATATTTATACATTTAGTATTAAGGCAGCAGATGGACATTGGGACTCCACTCAAGCACTTACTCAATGCAAGAACACGTTGTTCTATTAAATTGGCATTCCAGACGCACACCTTCCTGACACAATTGATGAAGAAAAATGTGCGCATCAAAATCCACATGGAAGAAGCACACCAGCCTGTCTGACCATGAGGTGTAGAAGAGACCAGTTATCAGACATGAAAGAACTAAATCATCTGTGGTTGCCCACCTTCCTGACATGATCACTAAAGACAAACGTGTGCAAAAGCAAATGTAGTGAAGAAAGCTGATGGTGCCTGGCTATCCAAAGATAGAGTGTCTGTGGTCTTAAAGGCTTGAAGATAAACAAGTGGCCACGCAGCTCAGAAGCAACAAAAAACGCACCGTGGTGTGGGTCTGAGGTAGTTCTCAGGTAACTACCTTGTTCATCAGCATTTTAAAGAGGACTTGTGCAGCAGATATGCCCAAAGCAAATATAGGATTGCTGTTTTCATGAGAATTAATTGTGAATCCAAACAAAATAAAATCCTTACCATCTACAAGCTTTCTCTATTTTTCATGATGTTATGCTTAGTCTTGTTTTGCAGATTTTGTATTTCTTTACATTAACTTGTAATTCAGCAAGTGCTTCAAGTTGTAATTACTTTCAGCAAAGTTGATTATTGCGTGTTGTCAATAAGCCTTCCTTCAATCTGCTTCTCTTCATATTGTCCAGCTTCCACATTATTTTTTCAGTATTCAGATAGAATAAAGTGAAAGGATAGAACCTTTTTTCACACCTTTCTTCATTTAAAATCGCCCCCTTATTCTGTGTGAAGGACTGCCTCAGTTTCCATGTGAGCACAAGGAGGTCTCTGGATCTGGAATTTCCATTTTTATCAATTTATCCATAGTTTGTTATATTCCACAGTAAAAAAAACCCTTGCATAATAAACAGGAAGCAAGTAAACATGTTTCTGGTATTCTTTGCTTCCACTCAAGATCATCTAAAGTCAGCAGTGATATCCCTCATGTCATAGTCTCTTCTAAACTCAACTTAAATTTCTGGAAGCTTCTTGTAGATGACTGCTGAATCTGTTGTTGAGTGATCCTCAGCAAATTTTACTTGTATACAATATTAATGATATTGTTTGATAATTTCTGCATGTTTTGGGGCCACTTATTATTTTCTTTGGAATGGGCACACGTGATTTGGTCTTTCACATTTTGGGACATAGGTGAGTGCATGCTTCCAGTGTAACACCAGGTGGTGGAAACATTTCAGTTGGTGCTCTGTCAATTCCGTGAGCCTTATTTTTCACTAATGTCTTCAGTGAAGCTTGGACTTCTTCCTTCAATACCACTGATTTTTCTTTAAAAAATCATTTTATTCGGGGCTCTTACAGCTCTTATTACAATCCATACATTCATCCATTGTGCAAGCACATTTGTACATATGTTGCCATCATCATTCTCAAAACATTTTCTTTCTACTTGAGCCCTTCATATCAGCTCCTCATTTTCCTCCTTCCCTCCTTCACCCATCCCTCCTTCATGAACCCTTGATAATTTATAAATTATTAATTTTTCAAGTCTTACACTCACTGCTGTCTCCCTTCACACTCTTTTCTGTTGTTCATCCCCCCAGGAGGTGGGTGATCATATGTCAATATTGTGATCGCTTCCCCCTTCTCCCTCTATCTTCCCTCTACCTTCCTGGTATTGCTACTCTCATTATTGGTCCTGAGCGGTTTATCTGTGCAGAATTCCCAATGTTGCGAACACTTATCTGTACCAGAGTACATGTTCTGATCCAACCAGATTTGTAAGGAAGAATTGGGGTCATGATAGTGAGTGAGAGAGAATTAAAGAACTAGAGGAAAGTTTTGTGTTTCATCAATGCTATACTGAACCCTGACTGGCTTGTCTCTTCTTTGTAACCCTTCTGTAAGGGGGTGTCCAATTGTCTACAGATGGGCTTTGGGTCTCTACTTCACACTCCCCCTCATTCACATGATATGATTTTTTGTTCTGGGTCTTAGATGCCTGATACCTGATGCCATTGACACTTCATGAACCCACAGGCTGGTGTGCTTCTTCCATGTGGGCTTTGT
Organism: Tenrec ecaudatus; assembly: GCF_050624435.1. Lineage (NCBI taxonomy): Eukaryota > Metazoa > Chordata > Mammalia > Afrosoricida > Tenrecidae > Tenrec > Tenrec ecaudatus. Next base: position 108,136,547 of record NC_134531.1, on the reverse strand, counting down.
TGCTTCTCAGTTAGATGACTGCTTATTTATCTTCAAGTCTTTAAGACCCAGATGCTATATCTTTTGATAGCTGGGCACCATCAGCTTTCTTCACCATACTTGCTTATGTACCTATGTTGTCTTCAGCGATTGTGTCGGGAAGGTGTGCATCATGGAATGCCAGTTTAATAGAACAAAGTGTTCTTGCATTGAAGGAGTACTCGAGTAGAGGCCCAATGTCCATCTACTACCTTAATACTTAACATATAAAAATATTTACATAGATCTATTCCCTATCATTACATATAAATATATTTACATATGTACATGCCTCTCTTTAGACCTCTATGACTGTCCTTTGCCTCCAATTCTTTCCTCTCTTTCCTTTTACTCTCCTCTTATCCCACTGTCATATTAGACCTTCATTCAGCTTTCATTAATTCCTCTTGGCTGTACTGCATGTGATGAAGCCCCACCACGCATCCTACACCTTCCTTGCCAATGATTTGTGATCACTTATTGTTCCCTTGTCCTTGGGTTTGTTGGCTCCTCCCTTCCTTTCTCCTGCTTCCCCTGTGTCACCCTGGAACCAGCAGTCCTATTGTTTTCTTCTCTGGATTGTTTATCCTGCCTACCTTATCTAGATAGACATTCAAAAACAATAATAAGCACAAAATAAAATAAAAGAAAAGCCTATAAATAGTTCTAGCTCTGTCTGTTGACCTTTATGAGTGTTTCCTAGTCAAGGCTGATGAGGTGCCACACCCTTGCCCCAAAGTCTATTTTTGTTATTCCCCTTGATGCTCTGTTGCAAACCATTGGAGTTTTGACCTGGTGTGATGGGGTCAGATCGTGCACAATTCCTGCACTGTGCCTCTAGTGCTGACTCCCATAGTCCGATAGGTCAGTGAGGGACATTGTGTCTGGTGATGGGGCCAGACCTATGGTCCTCTCTGAGCATTGGCTGCTCTGAGCAGAAATATTATTCTTGGGGCTTGGTGGGCCAGAATGTGTTCCATTCTCTCTTCCTCTCTCCTTCCCTCTTTGCTCTTCTGTGCTCTGATCAGACATGCCCCTGTCCCCTGAGCTGTAGCTTCATTTTTCTCCTCTGTGGTTGTGGGTGGGATACACTTGGCTGGGATTGGGGTCAGCCCCGCATTTCTCTCTACTGAATATCATTGATTCGTGATCACATGCTACGTCTTGAAATGGTTGATTGTTGATCATGTCTTTCTGGTGCAGTGACTCTGCATTTCTTTTGATGCTTCCTGCATCCTTCAATATTTTGCCAATTGAATCATTCAATATTTTATTGTAAGACTTGCATTTTTCCCCCCCAGTTAATTCAGTGCTTCTTAGCTCCAGGTCTTTGTAGCTCTTCCTCATCTGTAGCTCTTCATCAGAGAAGCTCATGTCCAGAGCTATATCTGGCAAAGTTTCAGGTCATGTATAAGATTATCAGTGATGAATCCCTCAAAAGTTGATAGCCAGTTCTTTCTGTGGTCTGTTGGTATTCTGGAAAATTGAGTGAGATCTATTTATCACGGGTGATATCGATGGTATCTGAGAGACCAGCTTGTCCCACTGGTAGAGCTTCCAGCATCACAGAACATGTGAGCCACCACAATAAGACAAACTGACAGGCATGTGATGGTGGTGAGGAAGAGGATGTGCAAACAAAAGTGGGATGAAATTGCAGTAAATTCTAAATGCAAGCAGGCTTTTCTTCCTTAAACAGGGTAGATCCTTATTTTCCAGGTGGTCTTGCGAGTTAGTATTTGATGAGCAGAATCTCAGACAAGTAAGGGAGGTAGTAATCTTCTCCCCAAAGAAAGGAAACAAGAAACCCAGGATTTACTGATATCATCATGGAGGGAGGTTTGGTGGACCCCTTACAATAGTTTTGTTTTTTCTTGTGTGAACTTCCATTACTATTACTATGATGTTTTGTTTTATTTTATCTGTTCATATATTATTTAACTTTTGTTCATAATTCACAACTTCAAAAGTGAAGTTCTAAGAAATGGTTTGGGAGTTGAGGGAGAGAGGGTAGAGAATCTTCGGACATTGATGGATCTATGGGAGATGGAAAACACGCTAAATGAGGGAGGGATTTACTGGGGGTTTGAATCAGAAATCATTTCAGTAAAGACATGTTTACATCTACCATCTAAATATTTGCTCCATCTGTTTTCTGTTCCTTTTCTTATTTTCCTCATATTCTCTTGGTTTAATCAAGTGTTCATTTTTCTAAAGTATTATACTCCCCCCTTGCATTATGATACTTTTTAAAAACAATTTATTAGGGGCTCATATAACTCTTATCACAGTTCATACATATACATACATCAATTGTATAAAGCACATCTGTACATTCTTTGCCCTAATCATTTTTTTCTCCTCTTTTCTTTTTTTACATTTTATTAGGGGTTCATATAACTCCTATCACAATCCATACATATACATACATCAGTTGTATAAAGCACATCCATACATTCCCTGCCCCAATCATTCTCAAAGCATTTGCTCTCCACTTAAGCCCTTTGCATCAGGTTCTCTCTTTTTTTTTCCCCTTCCTCCCCTCTCCCCCCTCCCTCATGTGCCCTTGGTAATTTATACATCGTTATTTTGTCATGTCTTGCCCTATCCGGAGTCTCCCTTCCCCCCTTCCCTGCGGTCCCTCTCCCAGGGAGGAGGTCACGTGTGGATCCTTGTCATCAGTTACTTTTATTATTATTTTAGCAGTTACCAGAGTTGTCCAGAGGCATTGTTGCTTTATGAGAATTCCAAAAATGGGATTGCGCTGGGCAGATCGGAGCTTTTGTGTAAGCATTTTTCCTGCTAGGCAAGCATCCAGCAACTCACTCTGAGTTAACGCACTCAGTGGCAACGCCTGGGAATGTTCTCTCTGGTCAGTGAATTTTTTCGTAAAAGCATTTGCTCGAACTTTGTTTTTTTGTGATGCATAATTTAAGAGAACAGCATGCAGCTATGAAATTTTGTTTCCTGTAGAAATTATTGTGATGTTGAACACAACGTACAAGGGCAGTGCCATGGGAAAAACTCAAGTGCACATGGGGGTTTCTCATTTCAAAAAAGGTGAAAAGTCAATTGATGACAAACTTTATTCTGGACGTCTGTCAACTTTCTGAACAGACAGAAATGTTGATTCATGGTACATTTGGAATTCATTCCACCAGGTCAGACTGTTAATCAAACTTTCTGTTTAGAGATTCTGAAAAGATTGCATAATTGTGTGTGACAAAAAAGGCCTGATTTTTGGCAACTGTCGGACTGGTTTTGCCATCATGACAATGCACTTGATCCCACAGCCATCTCTGTGCTATTTTCGGCAAAAAAACTTCATACCTTTCTTTCCGCACCTTACTCATCTGAGCTCATGCTGGCAGACTTGTTTTGGTTTACATAAATGAAGAGGGACATGGAAGGACAGCAATTTGAAGCCATAAAAGAGGTGAAGAAAAAAACAAGAGGTGCTTTCAGCCATCCAAATCGATGAGTTTGTTTCCAAGAACGGACTCAGAGATTTGACAAATGTATCACGTGTAATGGAGAGTACTTTGAAGGTGATATGGTTGTTTTGTAAAAAAATTTAAATACATAGTTTTGAAAAAAATTCCAGGGTTTTTTGGGGGTACCTCCTCATATATCTTAAATAATATTATTATAACTTCCTGGCTGACTTGTGAGACCTGGAGCACTTTACCTCCACGCACCACTCTCATTTCCTTCTGAACATCACCCCACCTTTTTTGGCATTGCTGTCATGCAGTTTACCTATTGCTGTTTTCTTAAATGCTACATAATACTGGGATTGTTGTAACTAGTCCATATTTCATTTAGGTTACTACACCTTTATCCTTTTTGATGATTTTCTTTCTTTGATGATCTCTCTTACTTGGGATTCAATCTGGTCTCATTTGCTTTTATACTAAAGTATTCTCTTTACTATCTTTTACAAAAAGATGTTTGTCATGAATTATTATTATTTTTTAGAGTTGGTTAGTCTGCATAAAGGTCATACTCTCAGGCATAGAATTCTAAGGTGGCAGTTGTTTTTCTTTCAAGTCTTTAAATACATTTTTCTATTGTCTACTATCTCCCCGAGTTTGCAGTGTTCAAGGTTATCTGCTTTTAAGTGTTTGTCCTTGTTTTTCATGGACTGTACTATTATGTGCCTAGAGATGGTCTACCCAGCCTGTCAGTAGAAGCACTTCGTGATTCTGTGGCTTAATGATTCTATCATTAGTATGTATTACATATATTATATAAACACTAACTATAGCCATTCAAATATTTTATGCATTGCCTTCCCATTCTGCTCTCTTCTCACTAAATTCAACATATCAGGAGGCTTCATAAAGTTCATATTCTATATTATTTTTATATGAATTTTTTGAAGTCTCTTATATTACGGCTTCTTTGTCATTTAAATTGTGTCCTCTCACTCTTCTCTGTGCTTTAAATTTTCCTAAGTCCACTTCAGTATGAATATTTCCTGTTATTTCTCCAATTTTTGAACTAACCTCATTTTTTCCTGCTATAAACATGTGTGAAGTACAAATATTTGTTATTGCATTTTATTTACATATTATTTTTGGTTAGAATTAAAATTTTCATTTAAAATACTGTATCTTTTAATCTATAATTTAATGATAATTATAATTATTTTTATATCTATATTTGATGACTCAAATACCTAGATTATCTCTCAGTTATTATTTCTCTTAGATGGCCCTCATTGCAGATCCTACTTCTTAACTTTCTTGGTATTTTTTGTTGAATACCAGACATGATTTAGAACAAGTCATAAAGACTGTTGAACATCTTTCTACAGAGAGGATTTGATTCTTTTCTGGCAGGCATGTACAACTTGGGAATATTACATTTGCTGCAGTGTAGCTGTAGGGAGCCTTCAGTTACTAGTAACTGAACAGAAGTCTCAGTCGAGAGCCCGGTGAGATTATAAGAGTTTCTTCTTAACATTTTGTCTCCCTAACTTTGTGAAACTGCCAAGATATATGTTTAGGGTTCCAGTCTCATATTAGCCTTGTCATAGTCGGGTTGTTACCTTTCGCCCTACAAATACAAAGCTGAAGACCTTGCAGGTGGATTTCATGTAGAAAATCAGACACACTTCTTTAGAGTTCTCTTTCCCCCTCCCTTTGTGTAACCTAAAATGTTGGCCTATCGAGTCCTGTTGCTGGGACAACCATGAACTCCAATTTGTATTTCCTAGGGCCTCTGATTGAGTAAATACCGGGAAGGAAAGACTGCAGTAAGGGAGGGCTAACCTCAATGTATGCCTCTTCTATCATCTCCGTATCTCCAATTCTGACCGCAGTGATCCCCAAGGCCTTCAAACCGGCTCTGTAAGCACTTGATCCTGTTCCTACAGTTCTTCAAAATGAAAGTGGACTCTGACACCTTACTGCTTCAAATATAAAAGCAGGAATATCCAGTGCAAATTGGAGACTTTTACCTTATATTTGGTTATTGTATTTCATCGAGTGTCCATATTTGTGTAAAATACAACATTATGATAGTTGAACTATATAGTATCTCTGATTTATAAAAATTGAACTTTCATAATTGCCTATTGTAGTGCCATTTACTAAGATGGGGGGGGGCGGGCAGTGATTCCAATGTGGAGCTTGGAATCAAGCAGTTAGTTTAGTAGCTACATTTAACATGCCTATCAGTCACGCATGAGTAAAGAGTAGAATTCAGCTGGATGTACAATATGGAATTTAGAAGATACTTCCAGGTTGGAGATGTATTTTTGGAAATTATTAGGTTGTGGGAGGTAGGTATTATGTGAAGTGATGGAACTGGTTGAGACTCCGTGTGATGTTACTGTGGTGAGTGAAGAAATTCGAAGCCATCCAGGAGTACTCTAACATTTAGATAATAAGAAAAGAAACAGACTGTGAAAATTTAACTGGGAAGGAGTAAACATTGAAGTAAGAAAAACTCAAGATAGAGTGCTTGGGTTAGGAAGTACCAGGAAGACACTGCTTCTGGAAAAAGAGAGAAAGCAATCAGGTCAAGGCTCATGACAGGCAGTTAAATAAGGACCATATGTGGCACTTGGTGTCAGCAATATTTGGGTACACTTTGAGAAAAATTTTGAGGATGAGTCTTTCTGGATTGAAGAGGAAAGTTGAGATATAGATATACAACTCATTTAATGGGATTAACAAAAAGGATGGATGAATGGTACCTAAGGACAACAGAGGGTTGCATGGTCACTTTTTAAGGATTAAAAAACATTTCAGATGGAATTATTTTACTGTCTTATTGGGTAATGAGAATAGTTCCGGAGAGCTGAGTGGTGGGTGGCTGGACCTGGTGGCAGGTTAGAGTAAGGGAAAGAGACATTCCAATGTTTTTCATGGGGACTGACTCCTAAGGCAATTTATTATGACAAAGCTGAGAAAATGTGACAGGAGAATATGGGGGGCTTCCGTTTGGTTGGGGCACTCTTGATCAGAAATATCTGTAGTATGGAGCTGGCTATATTTAAAATATTGAAGTTCAAAGATGTAAAAGCAATCTTTACTCTGCATTTACTAATTCCTTGCCACTGATAAAGTAGTATAACCACTCAGTTTCCACATCTGTAATATAAATTAGATTGAGTTAGAATGTTTGGGGCTAAGGACTTTAAATACACCTTAAAGCTTGCTTTTAGTCAAATACTTGCTTCATCTGCATGTTTCAGTTGAGATACCATTTTCACTTTGTCATGTATAGTGAGTTTCTTTTCCCATTCAATCTATTGATAAATGTCCCCTACATAAAAATATCCCTAACATCAAGCAAGTTATTATCATTTTATTATGTAGTGATTTTCTGATTCTTCAAGGGAAATGGGGAACCCCCCCCTCATATAATGTCTATTTCAATTTCTAAAACTTATTCGGTCTTTCTCTTGCTCTTTCAATAATCCTTAGGTGGGAAAATGATGATTATTTTCTAATATTCTTTCTTCTGGGATGATGTTTCATCTTCACTCGTTCCCACACATTTTTCCTGAAATTTCTTGAAGTACTTCACAGTGAAGTGCAGTTGAGCTGTACGCATGCTTTTTAGACGGGTTGTGTTTAAAGAGTCTGCTTTGTGGTTAAAATGAGAACAAGGAAAAAGGTTCTCTGGAAAAATAACTCAATCTGTGCCACTGTGTTACTGAAAATTTACCTTTTCTCAATGTTCCTCAATCCTGCTGCTTTTCTTGTAGTCCAGGAAAACAGCGTTCCTTACAATAATTGCCAGGAAACTTTGGGGGGTTAGAGACAGAAAACTAAATTTAAGCAATCTAAGTGGATTGTATTAGTTATTGATAGCTGTGTAGCAAATTGCTCCAAAACATAGCTTCCTAAAAGGATACATACTTACTATCTCAGAGTTTTTTAGTTAGGATTATAGGTGCAGGTTAGCTGGGTCCTGGCTTCATGGGCTTTCGCAAAGCAGTAAACAAGGTGTTCATGTCAGCTCCCCAGTCTTATCAGAAGGCTGGAGTGGTGAGGCAGTAACGTCTAGGATCGCTCAGTAGTTGTGACAGTTTCAGTATGTTGGAGTAATTAGCTGAGTCCTTTGGCCCTCTAATTGGCAAGACAGTTTGCTTCTTCAAGAAATGCAAACGTAGGCGGCAAGAGAGAGAGGAAATCTGGCATAAAAATGGAAGGCACTGTGTATATCTGTAGAAATTGGCGTGCTCTCCATTTTGCTTTGTTCTGTTGATTAAAAAGAAATCTTTAGATCCAGCCTACTTTGAAGCAGAGAGAAACATAGACACACATTTAAAAAAGTATAACCATTATAGAAATTAGGAGAAAAAAATGGAATCAATAAAGCAAAATTCTATAACAATGCCCTAACCAAATTTTATATTTCTAAATAATTAGTTGACTTTTCTTCCCTTTTTCTGATCATTTATATTTTGTGTGTGCATTTCATTGCTATGGAATGTTTAGTGCTATGGAAAAGTTTAGTATATGCTTACATATGGCTAAATGTAGTAAGTACCAATTGAGTGGCTAAATGCAAAACAAAAACCAGAGTTTGCTATTCAAGTTATTTTATATCTTTGTACTTCCACCACTTTTTATCTATAAAAGTAATAATAATAAACAGGTTGTGTGAAGAATAGTAGTAATGCATCTGAAGCAAAGTGTTTTACCTGAAAACCAAATAAATTAAAATATTGTCTTACATAGGCTCCCAAAGTAATCAGTTTATCCAAAGGACCAACCAAAATGAGTTTGGTTAACTTTATATAACAATTACTATGTCAGGAAAGGGATTACAACAGTAAGGGTAGTGTTTTCTAGCAGCCAAATGATAGCATAGAATGATCCCTTGAACCTGACATCTTTCTGGTCATTGCAAGCTCTTCTTGAGAGGCTGACTAGAGCAATACATGCATAGACCTTGACGTTTAAGACCTTTTTTACTGGGTTCCGTCATTCTCTCAAAGTTTGATTCCCTTTTGATTATCTCGTGATGGACACTTACTCAATTTTAGAAGTTCATGAATTTACTAATTATGCTAGGAGGCCTATTACTGCAGAGTATCATGGCATTTGTGGCTATTCATTAATATTTTGGCTGCTCAAGGGACATCTGCATATTTTGAATTTGGAATGGAAGCAGAACCATATTCCTGTAGGGAAATGGAAGTGGTGGGCATTTGCTTTTCCAGTGTCCCATGAAGCTTTCCCATGAAAAAGTAGAGGTCTTCAATGACATAGATTGACACAGTGGCTGCAACAATGGGCTCAACACAGGAACCATTGTGAGGATGGTGCAGCGCCAGACAGTGTTTCTTTCTGCTGTGCTTGGGGCCGCTATTGGTTAGAATGGACTCTCTGGCACATCACAGCAACAGTGATGCTAGGGCACGGTCTTGTGATCTAGAATACTAAGTCCAACTTGAAGGAGGCAAGGCAGTTGTCCCTGCAGAGATCTGGGTGAAAGGGTATGGCAAGAAGAACAAATGCCCTTGGTTAAAGGTATCTTCTGCTTTTGAGAAACAGCAAAATCTGTGTTGCCGGGGCACTATGAACACAGGGGAGAGTATCAGATATACAGAGCATTTATATATGTTCTCCCATTTGACATCCAGGAACCCTGTAGTAAGGAAGGCATCACTGCGATTATTTAAAATATGGAGAAATTTAGACCAAAAGGGGTTACGTGATCTCCCAAGGTTGCACAATAAGTGTAAAACACAGGTTCCTCTTCTGACCCCACAGCCTGTGTCTCTAACACGATGCCATTACGGGTGCTCTACTGGACTGCAGGACATGATCTTCCCGTCTTCGATACTTTGTGTTAAAGCTATGAGAAGCCAGGAATCATGTTTTTCGGGTTGGATAGTTCACAACACAAAGTTCAAAGAGATGCTTTCTACACATGATTGATGTATTACTCTATCCGAAGTCCACTTCACTTTATCCTAATCGACTTGACTGATTTTCTCAATTTCGTATATTAGCGTAGCTTTATCTGATTATGAAGAAGCATAGCAAATACATTTCCCATCTATATTATAGCATTTATTTTAACACCATTTAAAACATGCACTTGGAATGTAAAATTACTTGCATATCCAAAACAGTCAGCTAAGGGGACCAAAGATAAGATTATATTTAATAGTAAGTTTAAATCTTTCATAGCATACTAGCATACACAAACACACACACATAACTAAACAAGGGCTCAAACAAAAATATTTTTTAAATCTTCGACGAAGAATTAAATGGGTCTTTATTGATAATATAGCATTATAACAGGCAGGTTATTTAATTTGTGTTATTTAAGAAATGTAATTTTTAAATATTCATGACCCACTCTACTTTATGAGACTTAAATACTTATACCAAAATCATATGGTGAAGATAAAATGCAGACAAAGAGTCTGGGTTCCCACAGTCACCGACCCCCAAATGACCTGCTAATAAATGCCAGATTCTCATCTTGTAAAAGTCCTATGAGAGAACAGTAAAGGATGAACATTTGGCCCAATATTTATTTTTATAAAACAAGCACCTTTCGTTTTCCTTCAAGAGAATCAGTTTCCTGCTCCATAAAAGTCTGTGGCCCTTTATGAAAATGTGTGCCTCTTGTCACACAGCTAGATCCATCAACCCGGGCAGTTATACTCGGAAGTTCAAGCATCCGGTCCAGCCAATCTCGATGACTCAAATTAAAGTTGATATTTATGCTCAGATTCTCCTAGTGTGTAGCACACTTACTAGCTCATTATATAATCCTTCATTTTTCGTGGACCATAGCTTTCATTGTGAAATTTTCGTGGATAAATTTATGTAGATTTAAAACAGAAACACAGTGGATATAATCCGTTTTGTGATTAGTAATTGCTATAGGCCAGAATTTCCTTAACACTTTTATCTAGGGGGACTACAGAACAGATGGGAACCCTAATGGTGCACTGAAGAGAATAATGAGCTTGTAAGCAATAAAAATGTAAAGGAATAAAAAAAATGAAAAATTTTGAGTGGTGAATCGAAATCAAGAATTTAGAAATATGTACACCCCAAAGTCTCCACAAACCTCCCACAGTCTCAGCTTTTCCTTAAGAAACCTACTTCTGTCATCTCTGCTCTAAGGAGCCCTCATGGTAGAGCAGTTAAGTGGTTAATTGTAATCCCAAAGGTCAGCAGTTAAAATCTAGTAGGGGCTCCTAGGGAGAAAGGAGCTGACAGTCTGTTTCTGTAAAAATTACAGCCTCAGCAATTTTATGAAGCAGTTCTGCTTTGTCATGTAGGGTTTCTATTAGTCAGAAACACTTGAAGACCCACAGCACCACCATCACTGATGCTGAGGGTCAAGGTGACCAGTGGTGGAACTCTTGCTTTCCTGAGACTTTTGCTTTCCACTTCTGATCTTACATGCAGTGACTGAATGTTAGTGGGGGCTTGTGCATTGTTATGGTGTGGAACAGGTTTCAGTGGAGCTTCCAGAACAAGTTGAGCGACTAAGAAAGGGCTGGGGCTCTGCTTCTGAGTTCCAGTCAATGAAAAACCCTATAGATAGAAAGGGTTTGATTGGCAACCAATCAGGGAACTGACACAGGGTCAGGCACTGTCTTGTTCTGTGGTGCATGGTGATTGCCATTGAATGCAGGCCAACTTGACAGCAGCTAACAATGATGTGGCCCCATGACATCAACGTCTGCTCCAAGAGTGGTGATGGAGAAAGCAACCATAGGTGGAATACACATTTGTGAGGGGATTTGGTAGGAAAAGCTTGTACCATAGACTAGAGAGTCCATATGGGATTTTAGCAAAGACTCAATTTCGTTTCATCTGGAGAAGGATGCCCATTACGTTGAATAAGGAATTAGCATTGAAAGACTGCCTAACGCTTTGTTAAGGAGTCAGTTCCAACCAGAGTGACCTAGAGGGCCCCCTGGAACTGCCTCCTGGACTATAATCTTTATCGAAGCAGACTATCACACCTTTCTCTTACAGAGAAGAGCACCTGGTGAGTTCCAACTGCTTGACTTACAACCAAACATTTATCCCCAGAACCCCCAGGGGTCCTCATAGGCCCCCCTAGTTTGCAGAATCTCCATATGGCTTCCTGTGAATGTTAGTGTCCAAAAATAGACTTGGGTGTAAAAGTAAACTTTTGGGGGGATTTTCTTCTGCTATGCATGGGCTTGCTATGAGTGGGAACTTGCTCCATAACACATAACAACAACAAAATTCTAAAATTTTATGTAGATAATTCAACTTAAATCAAAACATTGTTGATCATTGACTAAAAATGAAAAAAAAAAATTAAACTTTAGTTTGCTTGGTGTGTTAGTCCGGGTAGACTAGAGAAACAAATCCAAGGAGATTCATATGTGTATAAGAGCTTTGTATTCAAGAACAATTGAATATTGAGAAACTGTCCTAGCCCTGTCCAGATCAAGTCCATTAAGACTGATATTAACCCATATGTCTGATACTAATCTATAAAGTCCTCTTCAGACTCATGAAACACATGAAATGATACCAAGTTCAGGAAGATCACAGACCAATGGGTGGAAAGTCTTGTGGATCCAGTGGCGGTGTAAGCATCTCAGCACTGGATCTCGACATGACTCTTCCAGCTCTAGGGCTCTAGCGTAGCTCCATGTGTCTTGTCAGCTGGAATGTCTCCCAGGGAGTGAGTCTGTGTCCCTCCTCCAACGATCTACTTATCTCCTTAGTACCTCCAAATGAGGTCATTAAGCTGCGACCTGATTGACAGGCTAAATTCCACTCCTACATTCTTACATCTCAAATTAACAGCATTGTGTAACCACAACATTTGGTAACCAGAAGTACTTATGACGAAGCAGATAATTTGAAGTTAATAAAATACCACTTAAAATGAAGAAACCTGCTTACCATTTCTGACTCATAGTGGCTCTGTAGTAGAGGGTGGAGATTCCCCTACCCCCATTCTTTCTAGAAGGAGAAAGCGGAGGCTTTCAAGCTGCAAGGGGTTCAAGCTGCTTCCATTAAGTTAGCAGGCCCTTAGCAGGCCCACACATAACCACCAGGCAACAGGCCTGCTAGCTGCAATCAACTGAAAGGCAGTGAGTTTGGGTTTTTGGTTATTTACTCATTGCTGCCGAGGTGATTCTGACTGGGCCGAGTAGAACTGATCTCTAGGGCTCCCAAGGCAGTCGATATGTCCAGAGGCAGGCTGCTTTTTCTTTCTGCCACAGAGCAACCGGTATCTCTGGGTTATCAAACTTCTGGTCAACAACCGGATTTGGAACCCACTAGATTAATTAAATTTATGAACCTATAATATTACAGTATCAAAGGCATAAAGAAAAAAGAAGACAAGACAAAAATAATTGTTTCTTATTCGAATGATATATTATCTGGACTAAATAAATTGGATAATTTGGAACCTCCATTGTCAGACCACTGGCAAGAGGAACAAGTTGAAAGCAATGAATTCCCTTAGAGCGGAGCACTGGGGACGGTCTGTTTCTCCGGAGAATGAAGGCCCTATGTGATGAGCGTAGCCTGTGAAAAGTTGATGATGTTCAAAAGCGAACAGCAAACTCGTCGAACTCAGGAGGAATGAACATGTGTACCCTTCAGGGGCTGGATCCTAGGCACACGTGTTCCTAGACTATGAAAATTTCCCAGTCCTAAGTTCAGCACAGAAACTCTAAAGTTGGTAAGTGTAAAGACACACTAACAGCGGTTCTCACCCTGTGGGTGGTGACCCCGTTGGTGGTCAAATGACCCTTTCACAAGGGTTGCCTGATTCATAACAGTACCAAAATAACATTTATGAAGTAGCAACGAAAATAATTTTATGATTGGGGAGTTACCATAACATGAGGAACTGTAGTAAAGGGTGGCGGCATTAGGAATAGGAAGGTTGGGAACCACTGCCCTAGACATGAAGCTAGTAACCATAAGAAGTATGAATGATTCTTCAAGAATCTATAGGGTGTCCCTGATGCTATGGTCTGATGTAAGATCTTGGGACTTTTGTACAAAGTATTGTATTGGAGAAGGATCCCTGGTGGTGTCCTAGGCCACTAACCTCAAGGCCAGCAGCTAACAATATCAGCAGGCCTTCTGCAGGTGAAAGGTGAAGCTTTCCGTTCCCATAAAGATTTACAGCCTTGGGAACACACGGGGACAGTTAGACTCACTCTGTCCTGTGGGCTCCCTGTAAGTCAAGATGGACTCTGTGGTAATGAGTTGTTACTATTGGAAAACACTCTAAGAATGGCTGAAATGGCATCTGGCCTTCCCTCCGAGAGGGGGCTCCAGGTAGATGCAGTGTTTTGCGTGCATTTGTGTAGTTGTGCTCTTTAAAACTCTCCCGAGCCATTCACATCGAATGCTCAGCCAAGAGCTACAGTCTCATATGCTTACTTCTCCTACTGGAAATTGGGCCATGTTCCCTTACCACCTGCATTCTATGCTTTACCCAGCAGTGCCAGCTCTAGATTTGGGATTACCTAGTGCAGAAATTCATGATGTCATTACCCACCACCCACCCCTGACCATGGACTTCTTCCAAGACCGGACTACATAAAATTCCTAGTAATGCTTATTATTACTAATTTTAATAATTAAATAATGCATGTTAAGTATAGCTGTAAATTTTAAGTGTAAATTTCTTAGATGATATGAATACTAAAAACAAAATTAAAAATGTCTTTCCACATTGAATTACAACATGATGAGTACCTGCGCAGAAGCCTATTTTGATTTTTCTCCTTTGCCTTCAAGTTTGATTCTCTAGACAGTTTTTGATTATGTTACACACATACTGATTATCGTAATATTGCAGCTAAAACACTAAAAGCTGGCAAAATCTGAGACCATAGAAACATGGACATAACACAAAAAATTTAGTGTAATGTTACTATAACGGAACCATAAAAACACGTGTCTAGAGGATGAGGGGCCTTTGCAATTGGCTAATAAGCATAGCTCTGACTGGAGTTCATTAGAAGGTTCAACAAACCAATTAGCATCATGTTTTAGCCTGGTAGGCATCTTGATGCATGTAAGCGGCACTAAAGGTAAATGTTTGTTGTCATAACTATAGGAATGTTTTGTAAAAAATGCTGTCTGCTATAACTACACACAATTCTGATAGAGTCCCTTTGGTGTCACTCCCTCTGATAAGGCAGCTTTCCTTCCTCTCTGACACCTCTGCGCCCTCCCCCTCCTCGTGATGTCGCTGCCAGTGACTCTGACCTTTCATCATTCTAGTTCTCAACTGTGTGCACGCCGCCCAAGGGCTTTTGCGTTGTCTGTCCCTATTAAATACACCTGCTCATGAGTCAAGCTTCACCACAAACGTCACCTCCACAGTCATCTTTTCTGACCACACCAATCCTCACCCATGCAATAGTTTCCCACAGATTTCCTTTTCTCGGTGTTTTTCTAAGCTCTTATAACTGCAAAATTAAAAAAAAATGGATTGTTTTCTGTCAAGCCCATTGGTGCATTCTTAGAGTCTAGAACAGTACTATATTAATAAGTTCTCGGCCTTTTTATTTTTTAAGGTGGGATGGAGAAGGAGAAAGGTAGCCCCCCGCTGCACTTTAGTGCCCACCCCCCTCCGCTGCACTCACGGGGGCGGGTCACGCGTGCACAGCCAAAATTACCAAGGGTTCATGAGGGAAGGGAAGTGGGGAGGGAGGGGAAAAATGAGGAGCTGATGCCAGGGGCTTAAGTGGAGAGCAAATGTTTTGAGAATGATGATGGCAATGAATGTACAAATGTGCTCGACACAATTGATGTATGAATGGCGTTAAGAGTTGTATGCGCCCCTAATAAAATGATTAAAAATAATTAGTGCTCAGCAACTCTTCATGCATTAAAAGAAGGACGAATAATAGCGATAGTTACCTGAAGGTTTAAGACTGTGGCAGACGTTTGGGGAATGTAAAAGGAATGACTCTTACTTGTCCCACTATCACTTCTATAACTATGTCTCTTAACATATGCAAGGGCCACGTACAAGGATTTTGCTTTATGCTTGTCTTCTTTGGGTTGCAGCGTAGCTGTAGACAATACAAAAACTAACCCTCAGAATAGGTGTCAGGGCACCACCAACTTCCACCTTGCTCTGCTTCTATCATGTTTCCATCAGGGCCTTAAACTGGGTTCATTCTGGCTCAGCAACCTGCTGAGAATTTAGACTCTAGATGTACGAAATACCAAAATTTAAAGTTTAGCTATAGATGTTGTCAAGGGAGACTAGTCCTTAAAAAGGACATCATGATTGGTAGAGTCTAGGGGCAGCTAAGGAGAGGAAGGATCTCTACAACATGAGGGGCACAGAGGCTGCGTCAATGGCTCAAGCACAGGGACAATTGTGAGGATGGAGTGGACCAGGCAGTGGTTTGTTCTGTTGTGCATAGGATTGCTCTGGGTCTGAGCAGACTCAGTAACACTCAGCAATCAGACAACAACCACATAACCTAACAGGATCCTCAAGCTTTTTTATAGCTCTCCAGGCCATTCTTATGTGTCTGATTAAAACGCAAATTTAGATTCAATGTAAGTGGGGTGCAAAAACCCCAATTCTTGGCACAGATGTTGAGTCAGAGTGCACTGGTTTCAAGCCCGAGTTTGTGTGTGTGTGTAGGGTAATATATATATAAAGGAAAATGCTACACACATGCATGTGTGCATACATGCACACATGCTCACACACATGCTATACAAGTATGCTTAAGAAAGCTTATGGAATGATATATTTTCAGGATGTTTTTGGTAATCCTCATAAAATATATACATGGAAATATATGTATATTCATATATACACATCTATATCACGTGAAGATTCCATGATACGTGTTATATATTCAGTTTCCGAATAACAATTCTGTGTTTCTGTGTGTTCTTTTATGAACTCTATCTTCTACAGTACTTTGATAATCAGTTTTGAATGATACAGAGTTGAAGTTGACATAGTAAACATTCTCAGTTCAAGCAGCTATATTGCTACCTTTTTACAGAAGTACATAGTCTGGGACATCTTCTTGGGATACCATATGTCTGTTAAATAAACTGTTGAGTCGTCAAAGAAATGTAGATACATTGTAAAAAAGTTTTCTAATATATAACCCATAAAAAATTTGTATTTCACATCATATTTCATGTCACAAATAATTAAACATGATTAAAGCAAATACTTATGTTTAATATTAATAAAAATATATTTTCATCTTTGGGGGTTTTTAGATCTGCAAACTGAAAGTAGTTTAATTTTTAATTTTGCATGCACATAATCTCTCCTATATGCAATTTTAATATTGCAAAAAGTGCTCATTTGAGACTAAGACTTTTTTCTACTTTTAATCTCGGAAGTTACTTCTTTTAGCTGTTAAGCAAAAAAGACAAGAAACCATTTGCTCTTAGGGTTAATTAAAATAATATTTATTATGATAATTAGTACTTTTAATCAATAGCTTATAGAAAGGAATAGTTTTTACTTTTCTTCCAACAGATGAAAGTAATATTCCTTATGATCAAAATATATAGACTTTTACACTTAGGTTTAATTTTCCGTCTATGCTGCAAATTTTTGCATATATTTACATTAGAGTACAATTAAATAAACAAATAAATTAACGGGACTCTGGTGGCATGGTGGTTAAGCTTTTGGCTGCTAAGTAAAAATGATCAGTTCACACCCACCCAGTGGCTCCGTAACAGAAAGGCCTGCAGAGAAGCACCCGTAAAGGACACAATCTGGAAAATCCTGTCTTGCATTCCCCGCCCCCCGCCCCCCCCCCCCCCCCCGGGGTTGCTGTGTCGAAATGGACTCACTGGCTGCTAACAACAAGAACATAAGTCAATGGAGAGGCTAGAATCCCTCGCCGAGTATGGGTGCGAATTTATAAAATCGAATACTGTTTCAGAGAGCTTTGCTGGAGGAAGACGAGGGCTGCTGACTAGTGTGACTGATTCTGAAAACCCGCTGGAAAACGCAGCTACAGCAAAGGGAAAGCCCTGGGGGGGTTATGAACCCAGTTAAGCTTCATACATGTGTTTGCTGACATTTGGAAGAACGAACATTTCTCATCCCCCTTTGACTGCATGAAAAAGCATTGGAAAAGCTTGTGGATTCAGGTTTCATGCTCTTTGCAACCGAATTCTTTTTCTTTTCATATTTTAAATTTGTAACATGTTCTATATAGTCTTTAAGTGCACATCCTGTTTTTAGGACTTCTAAGACTCCACATGGCAGTACTACAAACATAAAGAGTCCAGCTGTTAAGATGGAAATGTCCTATAAATCACTGGAAAAGCGTCTTGTCTTACTACTTCTTGAGAGCCCACTGAAGTATTTTAAAGGAAAGGGATAGTCACTTGAAAAGCCTCCACAAAGCACTGTCATTTTCCTTTGGATTTTAGATTATAATCTCGAACTCTTTCATGAGGAAAGGTTTGTATAGCTTGCTCCCCGAGCAATGAATTTTTTTTCTTTAATAATTTCTCAAGTGGCTCTTGTCCATGACCTCCTCAATGTAGTTATGAGATCTGAAATTGTATCATAATTAATTCTTCTTAAATCCCCATAGCTTAAATGAAAAGTTTTTTTGGACGAATTTCTACACAGCTTCACTGTAGCCTTAAAATTATAACGAAACTCTTAAGTAAATATATTTTTGTAACAGAAAAGCACCCTGGACCAGCATTCTGAAAGAAAACCAACAACCAAACAGTAGTCAGGGTAATACTCCTAGCACTTATGTTATGGATAGTTTTTGTTCATAATGTAACATGACAAGTTCATCAGAGGTGGTACATGCGGACAGGGAGTTAGAGTGGGAAGAAAACGTCTACAAATTATAGGAGAAAGGGCTTGAGTTGAGAGCATTTATAACATTAAATACCAAGTATATGCGAGTTTCCTCTCCTGCTTTAGCTGGCAAGCCCACGTGGAAGGAGTCCATGAAGTGAACCTCCTGTCCCACTTCCGCACCACACCATTTTTTCACGAGGCTATTGAGTCTGCTCCAGACAATCTCTAGATGATAAACCAAATCTCTGTGGCTAATAATAATAATAAGCTGCAGGAATCTAAATATTTGTCAGTTTGTCCTTACTGTAGAATCAATTTGTTATCTTGGGTTTCAGATGTGACTCATATTTTATTTTTAATTGAACTATTTCAATTAGTTTAGATGAGCTTTCTTGGTCTTGGCAGCACTGTTTATTCTGCTATCTTATAGGGAGGCAGCCGAGCATAGAGTTATTAGAGATTCAAATACAGCATGGGACTAAACTTTCATTTTTGTCAGAAAGGATTCATTTGCAAAATGAGGGAGAGGATAGTAATTTTCTCACAGGATTCTTATGAGGACTACATGAGTAGTCCAATTTACCAGGGTGTCTGCTCCTTGGGAAGAGTGGAATGATAAACAGGCAAACTGCAATGGAATCTACAGTCTTAATTATCTTTGTATTTATTAGGAGTAATAAAAAGTGTTAAAGATGGGAGAGTTAAAAAAATTAAGTCAGCAATTTTCATTTTCAGTAAGGAGGCAAGACCTAGGGTAAGAATATTGCCCAAGGCCACTGAAGCCCTAATCTGGAACACATTACTCGCCTCTGAGCATCTAAGTTCTGTATCTTTCTGACACATTATATTCTTTACACATCTTTTCTGGTTTTGTTTTTGGTGATTAACTCAGTGAGGGTAAAGCACATGCTTGCAACATATCTGCTGTGATGAAATCAAGAAGTTAAAAAAAATTTTTCCTCCCTCAGTGAACTTTTTTTTCACACATGCCATGTTGATTGAGTTAAAAAGGATGTGTGGAGCGAAGCATGGAAGAGACTGTTCCTGATGTTTCCATTATGTGGACATGGCCATGATATAGTTCAATAGCCATCTTTTTAAGGAATAAACTCGTGGATTTTACTATTCGTGCAAGAAGGTCATCAATTTATTTAACTCATAAGAATGGAACATAGCACCAAGACGGGGATGTACATGTTTGTAAAGTCATCTTGCAATGAAATGTAAAGACAGATGATAGAATGCCTTTTATGAGACGAAGTTCATGCCTAATGCGCCTGGAGCTTCCCCGTTTGACAAAGAAGAACTTAGATTTATCAAATGTTAAACATATGGCTTTAATGGTTCATATTAGAAGCATTCCCGAGGGATTTGCACTAGTTGTTAGGTTGTATTCACTTCACTTTATGCCTTTCCTGTGGTTCTCTTCTTGCCCTGTGGGATGTGTTTCATGTGTCTGTTATTGCTTTGAAGATTTTTCATTTCTATCTCATGCTTAACACCTGCCATTGACTCTTTGTTTAACATAGGAGAAATGGAAGGCATTTTCCCCTGGACAGCGATCGTTATAAGGTAAATATACCTGTGCTGATTTAGAAAGAAGCCGTACTTGAACAATTTAATGTTTTTGCTGATATAAGGATTTACTTTTGGGTCATGATAAAGTTTTGGAGCTTAGTGATTTATTTTTTATTTCCTTGCTCATTGTTACCTTTGAGCAGAGCAGAATGACTGATATCCACCCCCTTTCCCCAGAAACCATGTGAGAGAAGCATTGAAAACATTGAGTATGAGGTAACTTGAGACCCATTAAAATATTTTCTTTTAAGGTGTCACTTAGTCCTCAATTATCATTAGGTTTTTATATTTTTTAACAATGATGATTAAATAGCTGTAACCAATTTTTACTTAAAGAGAGACCCATTGGAGTATATTGCTAGGTTGTAAAAAGCTATTTCCACATTCTCATTCAGGACTTATTCATGACTGTTAACAGACGATCATAATAAAGATCATTTGTATGTTTTGATTTGTCTTTGTCTGCTTGTATATGGCAAGAGCCGTGGTTTTGCATATAAATTGATCAGCATTGATATGAGTAACAGAGAAAAATATTGTGGTGAATGTGCCTATAGAATGAATTACTGGAAAACATTCAGCTTGTATTCTTGTGGTCATATCTGTTCTTTTTCTGCTTTTATTGAACTTGAATGATGAAATAGGAAGCAGGCTAAAAGAAAAAATATATTGTGGTCTGGACAAACACTACGTTCAGCGATGTTTCTTATTTCTTTAGTGAAATGCTCTATATTTGGCCCTGTGGCAGGCTGTTGTTGCTTCTCATTTTCTAAGCCTTCCTCAGTTGGTACTGTCATATTAAACTTTTATGGGTATTCCAGTTATTGCTACGATCCAGCCTTTATTCTTTCTAAGTTCAGAAGAAGAACAGATGTCTCTTAATCTCATCGGAATTGTGTTTTAATTATCAACAGATCATTTAATAAATAAAATGTTCTGAAGAGGTTTGAGTGGAGATTGTTATCAAGGAGCAAGCATATGGGTTATGGTGGTGATGATTATTAAAAGAAAAAAATCCGAGGCCATTCTTAATGTCTTCTGATTCCCCTCCAAAATGGATGAAACGAATTTATAGCAACATAAAATCAGATTTGGAACCAATTTAGACATTATTCTTTGAGTTTAGCAAATCTATAAGCTTGACTCTTTCCAAGATAGAATGACCATGTTTAGATCTTCTATGACATAGGATAAGGTCTTGCCAATTATATTTTTACTTACTCCAAATATCATCTCCTGGCTACATAATTATCTAAATTAATGACATCTTTCACTTTCTTAGAAATTTAAGTTATTCCATCATAAAATTTTTACAATTTCAATGACATGTTCTTATTTTCCATACTTTTTGTGAATTATGGATTATGTTATTTTGCCATTTTGTCTATGAATTCTATATAAATGATGGCAATGTGGGATGTTTAGATGGACATTTCTCTGTTTCTTTCCACAAACCAACCCTTACGTCCATATTTAATAAAATTGACTTCATGATTGCACATTTTTTCTCTAAAGTAAATGATAGCCAATTTATTTGTTCCTTCTCCTCTACCTAATCTTTTATTACAGAGAGCTCATTCGCTTAATCTTTGGCCCTGATTTCCCCCCTTATTTAGTCTCAGCTATCTGTTGCTCCTCTCCGTCTCAGGCTTACCTACTAAACATATAATGAAATGTTGGATATAATTTATAGCATATCTAAGAGTATACACGTGTTGTATATATGTATATAACATATATTCTAAATGTATATAGTTTAATATATGTACATGCATAATTTGTATTTTTTAAACTTAACGTGTTTTCTGGACTGTATATCAGAAAACAAAACAAATAAAAAAACTCATTGCCATTGAGTCAATGAATTCTGACCCATAGCAACCCTGTAGGAGAGAATGGTATCCAATACTATAACTTTTTTTGTTTTTTAATCATTTTATTGGGGCTCATACAACTCTTATCATAATCCATCCATCCATTGTGTCAAGCACATTTGTGCATTTGTTGCCATGATCATTTTCAAAACATTTGCTTTCTACTTGAGTCAGCTTCTCAGTTTTTCCCCCTCCCTCCTTGTTCCCCTCTTTTGATAGCCTGGCATCATCAGCTTTCTCTACCACATTTGCTTATGCGCCCACTTTGCCTTCAGTGATCCTGTCGGGAAGGTGAGTATCATGGAATGCCAGTTTAATAGAACAAAGTGTTCTTGCATTGACGGAGTACTTGAGTGGAGGCCCAATGTCCATCTGATATCTTAATATTAAGACTATAAATATATGCACATAGATCGATTTCCCCCTCATCATATATAAGTATATTTACATATGTGCATGCCTGTAATTATACCTCTATAAATGCCCGTTGCCCCTTTGTTCTTTCCTCTATTTCCTTTGACTTTCCTCTTTTCCCACGGTCATGCTCAGCCTTCATTTGGGTTTCAGTAATTCCCCTCAGTTACATTGCCCTTGATCAAGCCTTACCAGGCCTCTTACACCCTCCTTGCTACTGGCTTTGGAACACTTGTTCCCTTGTGGTTTCCTGGGTTGGCCCCCTACCATTTCCCTTTTCCCACTTCCTCTTCTCCCATATCCCCCCGGAACCATTGGGCCCATTCTTTTCATCTATGAATTATTATCTTGCCAATCTTATCTAGATAGACATGCAGATATATTAATAAGTGCAAAAAAACAGGCAAAGCCAAATAAAACAACAAAGTCAAAACAATGGAAGTCAAAACCAAAACAACAATAACAACAGCAAAAACCAAACAAAATAACAATAGCAAAAAGAAAGCCACTGACAAAAATGGAAAAGCCTATAAATTTCAAGGTCTGTTTTTAGGTCTTATGAGTGTTTTCCAGTCGAGTCTGATGGGGTGCCACACTCTGCCTTCCAAGTCTATTTTGGTATTCCTGGGGGGGGGGGTTCATCACTCTGCTCCCCTGCTGCTCTGCTGCGTGCCCTCAGTGCCTCCCCCAAGGGTGATGGGGCCAGACTGTGCATTATTCCCGCACTGTGTCTCCAGTGCTGTCCACCGCAGCGCCATGGTTCGGTGAGGGACACTGTGTCCCATGGTGGGGCCGGCCTATGGTCCTCCCTGAGCGTTGTCTGCTCCGAGCAGGAACATTGTCCTCGGGGCTTGGTGGACCAGGATGACCTCTCCTCCCTCTCCATCCCTTTGCGTTTCTCCGTGTGCTCTAATCTGACACTCTTCTCTCCCCAAGCTGTAGCCCCAGTTCTTCTGCGGGGTGGGGGGTGTCAACATAATTGGGATTGGGGCCAGCCTGTGGACCTCTCTATTGGTTCCCTGTGTTGCCAATATTGTAGCTCTTGATGGGAGGGCAAGTGCGCGACTTTCTTCCATGGAGCAGCTGGTGATCAGGCCCGTGCAACTCACCAAGCCACCAGTGCTCTTTGAAACCTACAGACGTAGATATTTAATTGCCAATTGACCTCTCGCCTTGAATATCTATATGAATTTCCAATTTTCCACACTTGATCACTCCAGGCCCCGGCCCAAACCTGCCTTTTCCAATAGGTTCTCCACTTTATTCAATGGCAGCTTGATTTCCTCAGGCGTGAGTCCTAAAGCCTTCAAGTCATTCGTTGTTTTCTTTTGTTTGTTTGTTTTTAAGTCGTTTTATTGGGGAGTCACACAACTCTTATCACAGTCCAATCATCCAGCCATTGGTCAAGCATTTTTGTACATTCGTTGCCCTCATCATTCTCAAAATATTTCCTTTCTGTTTGATCCCTATAACGCCTGTATTTTTAATTTCAGGAAATTTTGTTTTTATTCTTTACTTTCATAGTTATCAATATATAACAACCAAAATATATTTAAAAATATAAAATTTGCAATGTCTTTTAAATGTAACCAAATTGTCACATTTGTACACAAATTTATAGTACAAGAATAAAAAATGTACCTTCACTTCTACATTATTTTTCATCTTATTTTATTATTAAATAAGAAAAACTGAAAACTTCTTTTATTTATAAATTTAATACAAAATTATTTGTTTATAATTCTAGTCAGTGTGAGATTGAACAAAACAATTTTTATCTTTTGTGATACAAAGATGAACTTTCCATTTGCTGCAGAAAAATACTGGTGACTCTTGAAATTTAAAGTTTTGCATCCTCTCTTTGTGACCTCAGGGTAATGGTTAAGACCATCCTAACGGGTATCTCTTCCAGGGATACTTCTGGTGGCAGGACCTCTTCTCTTTTTGTTAGCCAACTCAACATTAGTAAAGCTAGTAGAAGGTCTGCCTCTTTTTGTTAGTCTATTACTTTTTCCTTCAAGAAGAAGAGTTTCAGCGATGCTCATTTTGTATTCTTGCAGACTTTGGATTTTTTTTTTTTTGTAACTGAAGGCTCTCACAGTCTCTACGATAAAGCAGCCAAGAGTTCACAACAGTCACATCTATAAAATGAAAAATAATTTGTAATAATAATTTTTCTATCTGATGTGAATTCTGTACAGTACAATTAGTGAGTCTATCAAATCAAGCAATGTTTTCCAAAATTGCTCAAGTTCCTGGCTACTCAGTGCAAGAGGTTTATTGGGATTTTGCTGGATTGCATAAAGATTTGATTGGTTGACATATCAGTAATAATATCCTTCAAGAAAAAGTGTCTAAAATATTCATCAGGACGTTTTACTCTCCCAGAAGAATCTATTTGTCCTAATCATTCAGGCATAGGTCTAGCTGTGCCGTCTCCAGAAATGTGCCACTAAAGAGAAATTCTTTGATTCCTGATGTAGATGGCTTTGAACTTGTAGTTATTGGAATTGATTCTTCAACTTCAACACCTGAGGTTTCTAACTCATCTTCACTAGTATTGTCATTACTAACTGTGAGGTCTTCTAATTCATCCAAATCAGAATAATCTGGCAGAATAATGATTCATGGGAAAAATAAATATTGTTATCAAAATAGTTTAAATAGCAAGATAATTAAAAAATTTTCAAAATCAAAATTTTAAATATCATACACATTTTATTTTCCAATTTCATCAAAATTAACACCTGGTTTCTTGTCTGAGTCTGCACTGCTTCCATCTAGGTCATAAATATTCTGTTTTCCATAAAACAAACCACGGTCCATGCTGTGGTAATTTTTGTCACCGTCGATTCAAACGACTTCCTTACATTTTGGAAAAGTGGAAATCTATAATAAAATATTTTTATGAGTATTATTACACCTTTGACATATTACAGTTTTATGAAAATATACTAAAAATATCAACACTAAAACTTCACTAGATTGAAAAGTATCATAAAATGCACTGAATGCCAATGACCACTTAACCTCAAACGCACAATCAGTCAAAACTTGTGCCACTATTTAAGCACTTTGCCCCTATAATGTGTGACTAGTGATATGCATCTGTACTAGTAAAGGGTGACGAATTCGTTGACATCGCTGGCAGCTCCAAAAGCTTCCTAGTTTTGATTCCAGATATATTTTAATTAAATGTTATGAAAATGTCGCTCTCGGTGTTATAGGGTTATACCCTTGCTATTAGCTCATTCCCGCCGCCCCCCCCCATGAACCCTTGATCATTTAAAAATTATTATTTTGTCATGTCTTACACTGTCTGACGTCTCCCTTCACCCACTTTTCTGTTGTTCGTCCCCAGGGAGGAGGTTATATGTAGATCCCTGTAATCGGTTCCCCCTTTCCACCCCATCTCCTCTCCACCCTCCCAGTATCGTAAGTCACACCACTGGTCCTGAAGGGACATTATATCTATATATAAATAATTTTTTAATACTCTAGATCAGCGCATCATAATCTTTCCCCTGGCTTCCTACCGTAGTCTTGTAAGACTGACCTGTCTGCTCTTACCTGGGCTCCACCTCACCTTCTTTCCATCCCAAACAACCCAGCAGAAGAAATCATGTTATCATGCTTTTGAAACCTAATTAAATCAGCTGTCTTCTGCATAGATTCTCCACTTGATCTGCAGCTCACTTGCAAAATAACCGAATGTTTTATGATGACCTGTAAGTCCATAGCTGTTTGGATTTTCGTTATCTCTTTGACTTCATGTCTTACTGCACTTCTCCGTTGGCTTCAGTGTATTGATTTTCTTGAAAATGCAAATCACTCTTCTTCCTTCAAGCCTGTTTCTCAAGTATCAATGCTTTTTAATGAGATTTTATATGGAACATCTTATTACAACTCTTCTTGTCATTTCCCTTGTACACTTTAGGTTTTTCTCTCTGCTTTACTCATGCCTTAACGGTCTGGTTGATTATGCATTGGGCTGCTAACTGAAAGATCAGCGGTTCAAAACCACCAGCCAATCCATGGGAGAAAAATGAGACTTTCTATTCCTGTAAAGATTTACAGTTTCCACCCCCAAGGACAGTTATACTCTGTCCCATAGGGTTGCTATGAGTCAGACTTCAGTTGGAGGTTTAAAAAAAACACAGATTTTACTTATCTTAAGTGTATCTCCTGTGCTGACCTGCATAGAAAACCAAACATACCAACAATTAACTTCAACTTATCAGGACTCTATACACCTTAGGGTTTCCAAGATGGTAAATCTTTACGGGAGAAGATAGGCTCATCTTTCTCCTGCAAAATGGCTGGTGGATTTGAACTGCCAACCATGTGCTTAGTGCCCAATGTTAGCTCATAGGGCCACCTTGGCCCCATAAATTCTGCTGCATTAGGTATCCCAGGCTTTCTTGTCTTTTTTTGTTTTCTTCCTTTATTCCTCCCTCTCTTTCTGTTATTTCCCCCCCACTCCTTTGGCTAGCATAATGCTTGGCACATAGTGGGTATTCAATAAATATTTATTGAGAGAATAAATCGTGTAAAATTCAAAAATCATACTTCTGCTTTTTTAGTGAATTAGAACATATTAGATGTTGTAAAGGTAACACAGTTGGCTAGAAATTGAATGACCTCAGGATTTACCAGGAATGTGATCTTGAGTAAATCTCATAAATATTTTATATCTTAGTCAAAAGTAAAATTATGAGGCTTGCATGAAATAATAATATAGGAAAATTCCTGGCAACTATTAATTTTATGAATGGTATGAGTGCTCCCCTCCTCCTTGGGGATAGATTAAATTAATATTATAAATGGATTAATTTCTATGTATATTAGATTAATATCTCTATATTGTTTCTTCAGGCCATTTTTCTCAAGTTTTGTTGATCCTTCTTCTGGGTTAATAGATGATTGGGTAAGCACAAAACATTAACTGAATGTTAACTATTAGTATCCATGATAAAACAGCTAAAATTTAACCAATGCAATGCATTTTAATGCAATTTTTGAGATGTAATTATTTTTATTATTTTTTATTTTTCTTGCTCTTTATGTGCTATGCTTTCATCTAGGTGCTTTTACAAATATAAATATATTTAACCGGCCAGAGAAGATATTTCTGTTGTGGAACAAACAAGAAATACTTGAGCCTAGAAAAAATTTCGGTTGGATCACGAGGGAGGTCAACTGATCAAGTATAATAATAAACTATAGTTCAATCCACCATAATCAAGTTTGCAATAATCTCTGTCTGATAGTAAAGTGGTTTGAGTCCCTTGCCTGTGGCTAGAGGGTCGGCGGCGGGGGGGGGTGGGGGGGGGTGGAGGCCGGGAGGGGAGATAATTATTTCTTTAGTTGATGACATGTTGCAGGAAGAATGCGATAGAAAAGTGGCAGGGTGCTATTTAACCCTGCATATGAGGTATGGTCATTTTAATCAAGTTCAAGATCAGACAGTGCAGTGTGGCTAGAGCAACTTGAGTGAGGAGGGAAGGTGTTATAAGATAAATTCAGAGTGTTAGGCAGGGACCAGTTAGGTTTGCCTTCACGTTGCAAGAGAGAATTCACATTTAGTTTCATTGTGATGAAAAGCAACCTGAAGGTTTTAAGCCAGGAAATTACATGAGCTCCGTTATGTCTAGAAAAACGTTCTGGGAAAGAACATATGTGTTCCATGGGCTGGTAGACTTGACCGGTGGCAGTTATACAACAGTAGAAGAGAGTGGTTCATTCAGATCCTGGAAACATATGCCGTGTTCGCTGCCTCTCACATACATCAACTTTAGGCAAAATAAGAGCTAATTTTTTCTTCCCAAGAAGTTAGGAATATTTGGAGTCTGACAGTATTTGTTAGCTTCAAGCTAAATGAAGGAACACATTTTTTGTTTTTCAGATATCTACTGTTACATGATGTAAAACACGTGATTTTTCAGGGGGCATTTTGGTATGGTAAAGTAGTTAGGCTCTTTAATGCTTTGGGCATTTGAATTGTTATATCATTCCTAATACTAGCATACAGTGGCACCAAGGGAAACGACAATTTCCTGCCGCTCTATGCGGCACTGTGCTGGTGGGATATGAGATCATGTCATGAAATCCAAGAGTGTAATTTATAAGACCCCTGCCTCAATTTTGGCTGATGTCATAAAGTGGACTTGCCTAAAAAACTATAAGGGAAGTGAGATATGATTTCTAGCCCCCAATTTGTTTCCATTTATTTTAATTAAAATAAAAGAGAGTAAAAAAGATATTTTGTCTACTCTGAGAGTGGCCTTCTACTTTACTTCATCCTGTTTTCTTTTAAGAAATCTGCTTTTCTTTAGGAATATTATTACTGACATAACTCTTTGTTTTATAAAAGTGTTCCAGTAACTTTGTGGTTTCTTCTATACCCTTTATTTATAGGAATTATGATAAGGAACAAAATAACCATTTTTTGAAGTTCCAGTAGGAATTGACAGGAAAAAAAGACAACATGCACACATTTTCAGATAATGTAATCCCAAGTGATATTGATAGTAATTATTTTTGATACCTTATGTTTCAAAATATGCTCTAGGAAAACAAGAAAAAAAGATGTAACTGAATTGGCTAACATGCATCACAGAATATCACTTTAGTCAGTTTTGTTTTTACAATTAAAAATAGCATGTTAGAATAAGGGCCCTGTAGTAGTCAAGTCTTATAATTAAGTACATAAATTTATTTTCTGGGGCAAACATTTAAAGAGTAGAAAATGTATTCCAAAAACTTTACTTAAGATATACTTTATTAAAGAACATTTTCTTTCCCCCTCAATTTAGGTGTGTGGGCTCTGACACAAAAGAAAAGCAGTTTATCTACTTTTGATAGCTAAGTTTCACCAGTTTTATAATTTAACAGAGATTGGGATATGGCAATAGCTAGACTTTTGTCTCAAACAGACATCAGACTTTTTCATTGCATTTAATTCATATCTGCAATTAGAAATCAGGACACATCAGTCTCACACTGCCATGTTGTTGTTGGACACCTTTAAGTTGGTTCTAACTCATAGCAAACTTGTGTTTGACAGGATAGAAAACTGAGAGTTCCTGCCCTATCTTATAATAGTTGGTCTACTGGAGTCCAATATTATTGCCAATGTGTAAATTAATCTCCATGGAAATTGAGATGGTTAGGGATTAAGTGAACTAGACACTTACTTAGGGATTAAGTAAGGGTAGGGGTGAGTCCAATCTATTAAGGGAAAAACAAAATTATTAAATGCCCTATGCGCTCCTCAAAAACGAAGAGTTAGCATAAAGTGCTATTTGCATAGGATTGCATTTGTTATGATGGGTAATTTTAAGATGATTTCAAGTGTTTAGGAAGATGCTCATAGGTAATATTCAAACATGCATCATTTTATATGAGATTTGAGTGTATGAAAATTTTGCTATTTGTGTAAGTCCTAGATCTATTACCCTTAGATAAAAAGAAACAAATCTATGTCTGTGTATGTACAATTATTAAAATACATTTATATTTGTTTTATGTCAAAAATCCAGAAGAAATATTGTAAATGCTGTAAAATTTAAAGCGCTAAGATAATAGTTATTATTATCTTTAGTAAACAGATCTAGGAAACTGAGACACAGAGAGCATAAACAATTTCACTAAGGCTACAAGGCTAGTAAGTTGCTGAGATAAGATTTAAACTCAGTCTACTGACATGCTATGCACAATTTCTATTTATTATGTAAATAGAATATGAAAATAAAAACAAAATTTTGTTTCTTACTTTTAAATTCATATTATTGTAAGTAGTTATAGGGAATGTGGTAGTTCTATAATCAGTTGTCAATTTGAGAGGATTACGAGTGAAGAGGTTTGTGATAGTTAAGGTTCCTTGTGCCAACCTGGCCGATAAACACATGTGGGATTAATTGAAGGGCGGAGAGACAAATGGCTCAGTGAGTCTTGCCTTCCTTGTTCTCGGGTCTCTGGCTTTCTGATGGTGGGATCAGGGTGTAGCTGCCTTAGCCAGTTTCCTGCTTCAGCTGGCAAGGCTCACTTCCTGTGAGACATCCCAGAGGAAAAGGACATGGACCTACCCGATGCAGCCTTGGGTGCTGGAGCAGCCATCTAGAGACCTCTGCCAGGGCTGAGATGTTTACACACTCTCTGATTCGGCTTTCCTCCTGCAGTCTGTGTCACAGTGTGTTTTGTGAGATTGAGGAGGACTTTGTAGACTTGTATAAGACATATGGGCTAATGTTGGACTTATGGATTTGGACAGCACTGGGTTGGGATGCTTTCTTAATGTACACTTACCCTTTATAAATAACTCTTTCATATATATATATATATAGTTTCTGTAGATTTGTTTCTCTAGTCTACCCAGACTAACACAAGGTGGAGTTTACCTGTCAATCAGGTCATAGACAATGAGGCTTCTGTGCGAGTATGGCCTTCTCCTGAGGATTCTGGGGATTCTGTCATTTCCTCTTTGGAGGCAGGAGATATACTCTCTTTCTAGACTCACTCCCTGTGAGACATCCCTATGGAGAAGACACATGGGGAGAGGCTGATGGCGCTGGACTTCTGGAGCCAATGAAGCTACGTGGAGACTCCTGCCAGTGGTGAGATGCTTACAACGCCGCCAGATCCATAAGACTTCTCACCAACTGGCCTGTGATCTTCCTGCATTCTGCGTCGTTGCATGTGTTGCTTGAGTCTGAGGAGGACTTTACAGATTAGCATCAGACAGAGGGCTAATATCGGACTTATGGACTGGGCTGGAATGTTTTCCTCAATATTAAACTGATCTCATATATAAAGCTCTTTTTTTATACACATATGGATTTAAAAATGTGTGCCCTATTGAAATATCCATCTTATACTGTGGGGGAGAACTCATTGCTTATGGCATGACCTCAAAGCAGAGGGGAAGAAACAGAAAGCATATTTAAATAATAGAATTTCTAAAAATAGAATCAACTGTTGGCTATAGTTCTTCTCTAGGAGGTGGCCCGGCAAGTCATTGTTACTGTCGTACACTTCTGCTTCAGTGTTTTAAAAGCAGTCCCTAACTGGCTTCCTGTCCCTTCCCTTTCAGGGGATGGAAGCATCAAACGTCAATTACAGAGGAGTGTATTTGACCCTGCAAAACACCCAAAATGATATCAATTCAGGACACAGTACACTAGTTTGGTTGAGTTCCACAAATGTACTATACATGTTTTAAGAGAATGAAAAAATTATAAAATTTAACTTTTTAATATTAGTAAGTGATGCTCCCCCATCTAGCTTTATCGGTGGCTGTCATTTTTTGCCTTCTTTTTATTACTTAATCTTTTAGCTTTTTTTCTCCTTACAATGATCTTTGCTGGATTTCCCCCACAATCTCTGGGTTGTTTTATACTTGATACCCTAGATACTTTCCTCTTCATGCTCACAGAGCAATAAGCCCCCACTTTGGAGGACACTTGCTTTTCTGCCTGAAATGAAGGGAGCTCTGAAAATCTGAAAAGAATTTTCCTTTTTGGTTAGGGGACTTCAGAATGCCCAAAGAATGAAGTTACCATATATCAGGTCAAAGACAAGAGAGAAGTCACTCTATGTATTGAAGCACATTCTAGAAGATAGCTAGCTGCTAAGGCAAAAAAGGGCATTAGAGTGTGTGTGTGTGTGTGTGTGTGTGTGTGTGTGTGTGTGTTGGGGCGCAGGAACCAACAACAAAAAAATCCTTCAAATTGAATGAAAAGAAACAGATGGCTCCTTCAAACCTGAGAAGAAATTGGAATTGAACAAAGTTTGTGACATTTCTTTAACTACATAAAGTTAAGGAGTCAGTTCAGAAGCAAGGCTATAGAAAAATAGAAGAAGCATATAGTCCAGAAAGTGCAAAGGCCTGAGGGAAGAGAGATGATTATTGGTTTGGAGATTTAGAACACTCCTTTGGTTGAGTACCAAAAATGAGGAAGTTAACAATCTCACGCCAGATGACTATGACCGAACTATTCCAACAATCTGTGGGAAAGGATCAAGGTCTTTGTTTTGTTTTTAAACTTTGTATTCATAGGAGCTCAACTCAAAGTCCTGTTATACAAAATACATATCAACATTAATTCACACACAATTCACCATGTGAGCCTCGCAAGGCTGCCACTGGTCTACAGACTGGGAACAAGATGAACACATGGCTCACCCACTAAGATGTAACAGCACTGTCGGATTAGTTACATCAGTTTCTAAGCATTTTCTCTCTGTTTTTTCACTTATCATATCACATCTGGCACCACTCCATGGACTACATGCACTGAGGTAAATTTAGATCTCATTCATAATTCACGGGGACTCCACAGGAGGGTGTCCAAAAGCAGATGAAGATAAGAGTATGTGTATTTTACAGTAGTATTCAAAGAACATACTACGGCAGGGCAGGAGTAGAACTAGGGAGTCTAGGAGATTTGTGATCATGAGGTATTTGTGATAGATTTAATAACTCATTGTGATGGTCACACAGAACCCACAGACAGGGTTTATTAAGAAAGTTGATAGGTTGCGTCAGGACACGTTACAAAGTTTCTTCAGGACTACTAATAGAAGTTCAAAGGACAAGCCACTTCACTGTAAGCTTCAACCAGAGGCATTCAGCTCAAATTCAAGGTCAATAAACTCAGCTATTTGAAAGAAATGCCACAAGGCACCCCCCTGCACAAGCCAGGCTCCTGACCCAAAGCCCTCAGTTTTGTAACCTGCTCTGTCTCATTCTCTGACTCCCGGTGCTGTTGCTGCTCCTCTGATGTCACGGGTGTTTTCTGGATCACAGAAGTTCCCTGTGTAGGAATACCATGGTCTAGCGGATGTACTTTAATTCTGGCTCTTCTTCATAGTGAGATACCTCGCTCCTGCTTCTCAGAGGGCTCATTTTATATCCAGCAAGATGGTAATCACAATATATCCTCTTAATGGTTACTCACAGGGGAATTCTATCAGTGCCTCCTCTCATCTTCTTCCGCTGACCCATGCAGAAAAAGGTTGTTTGGTGGGAATTAAAGACCTTTGACTAGAAGAGCCACACTAAATAACTCCATGTCCCTGCACCATCTCACACATCTCCTCCATGTCTTGAATTACATTTAGTTCATCTATGAATCAATATAATGCATTTTTATTTCAGATTGCACTAAAAGTAAAGGTTTATAGTTGAATCCAAATGGTGGAAATGGGGACAAGTCTTATAAAATATCCAAGCTTTTCAGAAAGATCTTCAGAAAGGGGAAATATTGACAAGTCAGCAGCTTCCTTAGAGTTCCAGAGAATAACCTTTGAATTTATACTAATTATTTTCAGAGGTCCTGGAAAATATGACCTCAGTAGCTGCCCTGTTGAACTTTGCTAAGCACGAATTGCAATTTAATTCTCTGGTTGGCTGATAAGGACATGACAAGCTATCTGAAGAATTTTTCATGTACTTGGAAATTTTCATATGAAATACATGACAGCATTAACTCAATATTTCCAACAAGTTCCTAGTTGGATTTTCATTCACCAGTGTTATTTAAAATATTATGCTTAATGTAGCAAAGCAATGCATGCTATTTGTAGGGTGATGGAGTAAATCCTTAGTTCTGGTAGAGCTTCTTCTTCAGAGAGCCATTTATTTGTGTTGCTGGTAATATGCAAAGCTGTTTTGTCTTTCCTCTCAGAGCCCAGGTTCAACTATTATTTCCACAACCTTGAGTTTTGGTGGAAATGAGCACAAAACACTAAAAGCCTAGCTAATGTTGAAGACAATGGAAATAATTTGAAACCATGACCACTGCTTAATTAAATTTTGATGTATATCATCATTTACATCATTTTTTTGTTTCGATTTCCTATAGACATTCTGAGTGTATAAAGCCCAAGAAAGTGGTGTTAGACATGGCTGGACCCCGTTGCTACAACAATAGATTCCAATCTAACGGTTGTCAGGATGGTGCAGTACTGAGCATTTCATTCTGTTGTACATAGCGTTGCTGAGTCGAAACCAACTCAATGGCACCTGACAGGAACAACCACACAAAGTACAGACATGGTGCTTTCGTTTGACAAGATCATTCAACCATATTATTTACTTGGGGGTGGGGGGCCCAATTCTCTCCAAATGTTCAGTAACAGAGCATATATCCTTAAGTATTTCATTTTAGCCATGGTTGAAATATTTAAATAAGACACATTCTTACTTTTGAAAACTAAGTATTGACAGGTCAACTACTTCAAATATAATGACAATGACAGTGTTATTGCTAAATACATTCGACATGTTCTTTGTTCCCAGTGAGTTACCCTGCCTGACAAATGCATTCTGAGATGTGTTATTGTGAACAATGTCTGGGATTCTTTATTTTGACTTACTCATGTTGCAATTCTGATCACCTTGCAATGTCAATAATATGGATCGACACAGTGGCTGCAACAACGGGCTCCAACACAGGAACAATCCGGAAGGTGGCACAAGACCGTTTCCGCAGAGTAGCCAATCACCGTGCGAAGAGGCTAACTCGATATCACCCTCCAACAGCAATAGTAATCTCACTTGCTGCTAGAGATTGATGTTCATGAGTAGTCTATTTTTTACTCTTATTTGTGGAACATATTCCTTCCAAATAGATATTGTGGACTCTTGTTTTATGTCATTGAAAATACTTACATAGCAAATATAAATATTTCTCCTTGGGCAAGATTAGATTCTGCTGAGCTGGTCTCCATAACTATCCTGGGTCTGCACACCTATGATTCCCTAATGCACTGGCAGCACCATGTGGTAATAACTCAGTCAACCTTGTACTTTCTAAACCAATCCTCAAACCCACTCCATCAATTTTTGTGCGTGGCTAGTGTTCATTCTTGTTGCTTGCTAAAATCACATGCTTTTCACTGCATCTAGGTCCCAAAGCAGTAGGTAATGTTTGTTAAATCTGCAGAGAGGTTTAAAGTATTGGTTATCAATACACCACAGTTGTTATTGCTAAGGAATGAGATTTTCTTATTGTCAGGGTATTTCTCCTTTAAATCACACCCAGCAAATTTTGAAGGCGTTGCTATAGATTTCATTGCTCTAGGGATTTTCTCCCTCTCTCTAATCAACATAACACTAAACAACAGATAGCACTTCTAGAGCCCAACTTAACATTTACATTGTGAGAGTGGGCTTTTTGTTTTAAAATAGCGTCAGTAGCTATTTGGATTCTGTCATTAATCCCTAGACATCATGAGATCATAAAAACTCTAGCCCCTGCCACTTTACCCCTGCACAGGTCTTGCGCCTACACATTCAATATGGGACTGTTTTTACTCTACCTCTTAATGGGCGAGTCTGATAAATTCTTGAGTCTTCACTATAAAGATAGATGCCTCGACTTCTGTTACAGGAAACTGGCAGGTAAACAATAATAACAGAAATGCATATCTGTTTTTTAGCTATTGGGAGATTAGATACATAACAGGAAGCACAATGTTTTGTTTGTCTGTTTTTAAAAAAACATTTTATTAGGGGCTCATACAACTCTTTTCACAATCCATACACACATCATTTGTGTCCAACACATTTGCACATATATTGCCATCATCATTTTTAAAACACCTGCCCTCTACTTGATCCCTTGGAATCAGCTCCTCATTTTCCCCCTCCCTCCCCGCTCCCCCCTCCACCCGAACCCTTGATAATTTATAAATAATTATTATTTTATCATATCTTACACTATCAAACGTCTCCCTCACCCAGTTCTCTGCTGTCCGTCCTCCATGGAGGAAGTTATATGTAGACCCTGCCATCCGCTTCCCCTTTCTCCCTCACCCTCCCTCCACCCTCCTGATATCGCCACTCTCACCACTGATCCTGAGGGGCTCATCTGTCCTGGATTCCCCGTATTTCCAGTTCCTATCTGTGCCCGTGTACATCTTCTGGTCCAGCTGGTTATGTAAGGTAGAATTGGGATCATGACCGTGGGGGGGAGGGAGCATTTAAGAACCAGAAGAAAATTGTATGTTTCATCATTGCTACACTGCACTCTGACTGGCTCGTCACTTCCCCACAGCCCTTCTGCAAGGGGATGTCCAATTTCCCCCAGATGGGCCCTGGCTCCCCACTCTGCACTCCCGCTCCTTCATAATGCTATGATTTTTTTTTTTTTTTGGTCTTTCTTTGATGCCTGATACCTGATCCCTTCGATGCCTTGTCATCTCACAGGCTGTTGTGCATTTTCCATGTGTACATTGTTGTTTCTCAATTAGATGGCCCCTTGTTTATCTTCCAGCCTATGGGACCCCAGATTCTATATATTTTGATAATTGGACATCATCAGCTTTCTTCACCGCATTTGTCTGTGCACCCACTTTGTCTTCCGCGTTTGTGTCGGGGGAAGGCTGATCTGCTTCTCCTGTGTGGGCTTTGTTGTTTCTTAGCTAGATGGCCACCTGATTGTCTTCAAGCCTTTAAGACCCCTGATGCTATATCACTTGATAGCTGGGCACCATCAGCTTTCTTCACCACATTTGCTTATGCACCCACTTTGTCCTTAGCGATCGAGTCAGGACAGACCAGTGTGCTTCTTCCATGTGGGTTTTGTTGTCTCTCAGCTAGATGGCTGCTTGTTTATCTTCAGGTCTTTAAGACTTTAGGTGCTATATCTTTTGGTAGCTGGGCACTATCAGCTTTCTTCACCACATTTGCCTGTGCACTCATTGTCATCAGTGACCATGCCAGGCAGGTGAGCATCTCAGACTGCTAAACTGTTAGAACAAAGTGTTCTTGGGTTGAGGGAGTACTTCAGCAGGAGTCCACTGTCCATCTGTTTCCTTAATACTAAACCTATAAATATATGTACATAGATCTATTTCCCCCTCGTCGTATATAAATATATTTACATCTTTATATGCCTATGTTTAAATCTCCATGACTACCCTTTGCCTCCTAGTTCTTTCCTCTGTTTCTTTGTACTTTCCTCTTGTCCCACTATCATGTTCTGCCTTCATTTGGGTTTTAGGAAATCCTCTCGGTTACATTGCCCTTGATCCAGCCATGCCAGACCTCCCAACCCTTCCTTGACACTTATTGGATCCCTTGTTATTCCTTTGTCCCTAAGCTTGTTAACACCCTCTTCCTTTCCCCCTGTCTCCCCTACCCCTATGGCCCCCGGACTGTCATCCTGCTGTTCTCCCTTCTGGCTTGTTTATTCCGCCTATCCCTTAAGGTAGTAGACATGCTATGTACTATCACAAGACTGAGTACCATAAAACAACAACAGAAAGTAAAACAATAGCTACAACAACAAACACACGCATACACACATAAACATATACAAGTTCAGGGTTTGTTTGTTTTCCTTCACAGGTGCTTTCCAGTCATGTCTGATGGGATGCCATGCCCTGGCACCGCCTCTATACCTGGGGACTTCATTGCTCTGCTGCATACCCCCAGAGGCTGGCTTCAGTGTGGTGAGCTCATGGGGGTCACAATTCCCACTGTGTGTCTCTAGTGTTGTCCCCAATGGTGCTATGGTCAATGAGGAATGCTGTGTCCCATGGTGGGTCCAGCCCTGTGGTCATCTCTGTGCATTGCTTTTCTGAGCAGCAACATTGTCCTCAGGGCATGGTGAGCCAGGATGTGAGTCCCTCTTTACTCCCCCGCCCCACCTATTTCCCCTCGTTGGCTCCTGTGTGCTCTGACCAGACCAATCCCTGTTCCCCTCTTCTTGAACTGTAGTGTCAGTACTGTCCTCTGAAGTGAATTCTTCTTGGGGGGAGGGTGGTGCTGTCCACTTAGTTGGTAATGGGGCTGGCCCCTCAGGCCTCTCCAACGGTTCCCTGCTTCATGTCAGTGTGCTGTGTTCTTCTCTTGGAGCTCCAGGTTGAAGTCTTGTCCCTTTTTCCCTGTGGAAACACAATCAACACCCTCCCCCTGTGTGGGTTAGCGCCCTGTTCCCCTGGCTACCCATGCCTTTTTCCATCCTCCCTTTTAATTGGCTGCAATATGTATCCCATATGTATCCCTGAGTTTAGTCTGTCTGGCTCCTGCCATATTACCAGGGCCTCACCCCAGGGACATATGTATACAGCATCTTCTTCCCTATGCCCCTTTTGAATTTTTATTTTTTATGAGCTTACCTCAGTGGACTCCTGTAGTACTTGTCCTTTTGTGCTTGGCTTACTTCACTTAGCATAATTTCCTCCAGTTCTTCCCATATGGAGCTGTCCTTCATGCATTCATCATTGCTTCTTAGGGATGCATAGTACTCCATTGTATGTATGTTCCACAGTTTTTAAATCCATTCATCCGTTGATGGGAATTTGGGCTATTTCCAACTCCTTGCAATTGTGAACTGTGCCGTGATGAACATTGGGGCACAGATGTCTGGCTGTGTTTTTTGTTTTTGTCTCTTCTGGGTATATGCGCAGTAGGGGGATTGCTGGATTATAAGGTAGCTCAATTTCCAACTCTCTTAGATATCGATTTCCATAATGGTTGTACATACCTACAGGTTCACCAGCAGTGGACTAGAGTTCCCATCTTTCCACATCCCCTCCAACAGTCATTACTTTCTGATTTCTTGAATTGGGTTATCTTTGAGGGTGTTAGGTGGTATTGCATAGCTGTTTTGATTTGCATTTCTCTTATGGCTAGAGATCTGGAACATTTTCTCATATATTTATTGGCCATTTGGATTTCTACTCTTGATAAACTCCTGATCAGGTACTTTGCCCACCTCTTCAGTTATCAATTGTTTTTTTTTCTTGTAGCTTAGCAGCGTATTGCAGATTTTAGTAATAAGGCCTTTTCCTGATGTGTCATTGCTGAAGATGTTTTCCCATTCTGTAGTCTCTCTTATTACTCTTTTGGTGAATTATTTTGATGCGCATAAGTGTTTTATTTTTAGTATGTTCCAGTGGTCATTTTGTGCCTCCTCTCTGTTGGTGTCCTTCCTGATTTCTGATAGCCTATGCAATCCCTGTGCCAATGTTCTCAGGTTTGTCCCAATTCCCTCATTGATGGCCCTAGTAGTTTGGGGTTTTACCCCAAGGTCTGTGATCCACCTTGAGTTTATCCTTGTGCGTGGGGTGAGGTAAAGCATTTGCTTCATTTTTCTGCAGCTACTTATCCATTTTTTCCAGCACCACTAATTCAAGAGGGCATCCGCTTCCCATTTCATATTTTTGGGCCCCTTATCAAAGATCAATTGTCTGTATGCTGATGATTTTATTTCTGGGTTTTCAATCCCTTTAATTGGTCTGAATATCTATCGTTATACCAGTACCACGCTGTTTTGATCACTGTGGCTGTGTAGTAGGTGCTAAAGTCAGGCAAAGCAAGTCCTCCGACTTGGTCCTTCTTCTTGAGTTCTCTGCTAATTCTTGGTTTCTTCCCTCTCCATATGAAGTTGGTAATCTGTTTTTTCAACTCTTTGAAGATAGGTGCCAGAATTTGGATCAGGATAGCATTGAATTTATATAGTGCCTTGGGTAGAATTGACGTCTTTACAATATTAGGTCTGCCGATTCACGAGCATGGGCTCTCCTTCCATTTGTTGAGGTCCTCCTTGGTTTCTTTTAATAGTGTTTTGTAGTTTTCCTCATACAGATCTTTTTTTTTTAAGTCAGGTATATCCCTAGATATTTCAATTTGTGTTTGGCTATTGGGAAGGTTACCCCCTTTTTGATCCCCTCTTCTGTGTCCTTGTCCGATGTGAACCGTAGTGCAATAGACTTCTGTTTGTTGATCTTGTAACCTGCTACACTGCCATATTCCTCTATTGCTTTCAGTACTCCTCTTGTGGAACTTTCAGGATTTTCCTTATATAAAATCATATCATCTGCGAATGACAGTTTCACTTCTTCCTTTCCTAGACGAATACCTTTGATGTCATTTCTTTGCCTTACATTGTTAGCTAAGACCTCCAGCATGATGTTAAATAGCTGTGGGGACAAGGGACATCTTTGTCTAGTCCCCTTTTTCATAAGAATTGATCTTGTCTTTTCTCCATTGACTACCACATTGGCTGTTGGTTTTTCATATATAGCTTGTATTATATTAAGGAATTTTCCTTCCATTCTTATCTTCTTGGTTGTCTTAAACATGAATTGGTGTTGGATGTTGTAGAATGCTTTTTCTGCATCTATTGATATTATCACGTGATTCTTATATTTCTTCGTTTCAATGTGATGAATAATACTAATGGTCTTTCGTATGTTGAACCATCCCTGCATCCCTGGTATGAATTCCACTTGGTCATGGTGAATTGTTTGTTTTGTATACTTTTGTATTCTCTTGGCTAGTATTTTGTTAAGAATTTTTGCATCGATATTCATCAGGGAAATTGGTCTGTAGTTCTCAATTCTTGTAGGATCCTTGCCCAGTTTAGGTATCAGAGTTATACTAGCTTCATAGAAGGAATTTGGGAGTTTGCCATCTTTGTCTATGTTCTGGAAGAGTTTGTGTAGGATTGGTGTCAGTTCTTCTCTGAATGCTTGATAGAATTCACCAGTGAATCTGTCTGGTCCCAGTGTCTTCTTGGTTGATAAGTCTGATAACCTTGTCTATTTCTTCTATTGATATGGGTCTGTTGAGGTTCTTGATGGCCATTGGGGATAATCAAGAGAGGGGTTGTTTTTCCAAGAATTCATATGTCTTCGAAGTTTTAGAATTCATTGGAGTACAGTCCTTCCTAATACCGTGTAATTATCCTTTTGATTTCACTTTGGTCCATTGTAATATTCCTTTTTTCATCCCTCATCCTTGCTATTGAAATGTGTTCCTTCCTTTCTTTGGTCAAATTCTCAAGAGCTTTGTCGATTCAATTTATCTGTTCGAAGAACCAACTTTTAGCAGCATTAATTTCCCCCCATAGTTTTCTTATTTTCTCTCTCTCCTGAAACTCAGATCTAATTCTTATTATGTCATTTCCTTTTCTGTTAGTTGGATTTTCTTGCTGACTCCTTTCTAGTTGCTGTAAATTTCGTGCCAGTGTATCAATCATAAGCCTCTCCTCCTTCTTTATGTGTGCATGTAATGCTATGAGACTTCCTCTGATGACTGTCTTTGCTGTGTCCCATAAGTTTTGGTATGTCGTGTTTTCATTTTCATTGGTTTCTAGAAATTTCTGAATTTCATCTCTGATCTGAGTCAGTATGCTCTTCTTTTGGAATAGAGAGTTATTCATTCTCCAGTGGTTTACCCTTGATTTCTTTATCTTCATTTGTTTATTTCCAATCTTATGGCACAGTGGTCAGAGAGAGAGAGAGAGATCTGTATGATGTCAATGTGCTTGAATTTATTTAGATTTGACTTAGGCCCTAGCAAGTGGTCTATTTTCATAATGTGCCATGTATATTGACTAGAATGTGAATTCTTTTTTTGTTGGGTGGAGAGCTCAGGTCAAGTTGTCTACTTTTAGATCTTTAGTCTCCTTGTTGAGTTTTGTTCTGAGTGATCTATCTTTCTCAGAGAGAGGTGTATTGAAGTCACCTACTATAATTGTTGAGGCTGTGACTTGGTTTTCATCCTTTGCAGTATTTGCTTGACATATTCTGCTGGATGCATGAGTAAATATTTAGATTGCTTATTTGTTCTTTATGTAATGTTCCCTTGAGCACTATATAGTGTCCATCCTTATCTCTTTTTATGGTTTGCACTTTGAGGTCAATTTTATCTGAGATTAGGATTGCAACCCATGCTTTTTTGAATTAGAGTTTGCCTGGTATTGTCTCCCGCCTTTGATTCTCAGCCTGTTTTTATCTGTGATGTTGAGATGTTTCTCTTGTAAGGCAGCAGATCGAGGGTTTGTGTTTTCCAAGCCAGTATATTAGCCTCTGTCTCTTAAGGCCAGAGTTCAAACCATTAATATTCAGGGTTATTACAACTATCTGTGGACCCTGTGATGTCATTTTATCTAGCTTGTATTACGTGTTTTCCTACCTCCCTTTCTTTTCTGTGGGTTGTGTCTATGTGTGTTTGTGGTTCATTCTTGCGTTCTTTCCATTGTTGAGCCAGTTCTATCTTGGGGGCTGTTTTCCCTTTGATGGTCTCTAGATGGAGTTGTTTTTTGTGGCAGTCTCTTATATGTGCTTGGTGAGTTTGTTCTTCTGCCCATTCTGGTTCAGTGAGGATCTTGTATAGTGCTGGGTTCTTTTTAGCATATTCTTTGAGGCCTTCCTTGTCCGGGAAGACTCTCACTTCTCCATCAATTTTGATAGATAATTTGGCCGGATAGAGTATTCTTGCATTTGCATTATTTTCATGCAATTTTCGGAATATGCTGCTTCACTGTCTCCTCTTCTTCATAGTGTCTGCTGAAAGGTCTGAGCATATTCTTATCTGCGTGGTTGCCCGTTTTCCCCTAACTGCTCTCATAATTTTCACCTTTTCTTCAAAGTTGGATAGTTTAACACTATATGTCTTAGTGACTTCTTCTGAGGTTTTAGTCTAGCTGGAATTCTTTTAGCCTCCTGAATAGTTGCCTGGTTTTCATTCATTAAGTTAGGAAAGTTTTCCTCCAAGCATTCCATCACTATTTTGGATGCTGTTTTCATTTCTCCAGCAGACCGATAATTCTGATGTTGTTCCTTCTCACAGCATCAGACGTAGCTCTGAGCTTTTCTTCAGTTTCTCTGATGGACTTGTTAGACTTTTTCTCATGTATATTAATTTCTGCTTGCGAATCCTCTAGGACACTGGCGCGGTTCTCTGCCTCCTCCATTCTCTAGGCAGAGTCTGTGATTTGCTATTAGTTTTTGTTATCTCTCCCTTTAACTCCTGTATTTCCCTTTGTTGTAGGGCTTTTATTTCCTCTATCATTTCATATTTTTTTTCTGTAATTCTTCCCTCATGTCCTATATGGCTCCAAACAGCATTCTGAAGATTTCTTTATGTGGGAGGTCAACCTCTGCCTTTTCTATGACTGCTGTTAGGTCCAGTTGGTCCTCTGGCATTGGATTTTTGTTTCTCTTTTCTTGTTGAAACTGTGGAAGCAGCTTGCTGATTTTTGGTCGATTTGGTGGAAATCGGTCCATTTTCCTGGTGTATCAGAGTCCTCTCTCTTTGGGAGGTTGGTGTTGGTGTTTCAGCTGGTTGTCTTTAGCCAACTGTCTCGCAGGGTTGTGTTTCACCTTTGTTCTGCTGGGGATTCCCTCTCCCCCTGGCCTATGGTTTGTGCTGCAGTCACCTTTAGGTCCCCTTAGGGGGTGTTTGAAGTTGTGCACGCTGTGGGCTGATAGAAGCTATTGGCCCTAGTGCAGGGGAGTATATTTAGGGGGATGGTTTGGGGATT
This sequence comes from Tenrec ecaudatus, assembly GCF_050624435.1. Taxonomy (NCBI): domain Eukaryota; kingdom Metazoa; phylum Chordata; class Mammalia; order Afrosoricida; family Tenrecidae; genus Tenrec; species Tenrec ecaudatus. The sequence continues at coordinate 108,093,088 of NC_134531.1, read as the reverse complement.
GGGTGATCTGTTTCTGACTAGGGGCACTTCCCTCAGGTAGGCAGGTGGGGGGTGGGCGTGACTAGTGTGCAGATGCACCGCTTGGAGTCCAAAGGGTAGGACAGAATGAGCAGGGAGAAGGGCAAAAGCAGTGAGCAAGTCCCAAATGCTTTGGGTGTCTATGCCGTAGCTGTAGAAAGTTCTGCCAGACAGAGTCCTCTGTCTGGCAGGCCTGAAGCCGTGTGGCAGGATGGGAATCTCTGTGTGTATGTGTGTCCCCGCACACGGATGGGTGTGCTCGTGCATAGGGGGGCGGGTGGGGGGAGGCGCAAGGAGGGGGCTGACTGGCGGATCTGCAAGGAGTGCAGTGATGGGGAAGTGCCTCTGGGCTGAGACCCCTGAGCATGTGGCAGGTCTGATTGGTGGTTCGCATGGAGTACTAAGGCAGGACCGGAGACTCTGCCTTCCACCTGGCTGTGGTGCCAGACGCTCACCTTCCGGGAGGAGGGAAGGTCTGGCCCACTGGATTGCGAGGGGTGCCCAGGTGGGGCCCGAATCTGCAGGGGTTGGGGGGTATGCCAGCTGGAGCACACACATGGACCCTGGACACCCTGAGGTGGTATGGGTTTACTGACTGGCGGTTTTACGCGGAGCACCGAGGCAGGTGCAGCCTCCGCCGTGCACCTGGCTGCCCTGTGGCGCCCGCTTGGCAGAGCGGGCACCCTGAGAGCCACACCAGAGACCACGGGTGTCCACACAGAGCCATGGGGATCAGGTGGGGGTCTACCTCTGGGGTCCAAGAGATGCTCTGAGTGGTCTTGGGAACCGTACAGACAGGTTTGATGCCCCTACCCCGCCCCCAACACTCCCTACTCACCGATCTCCTCGGAAGCTCTGGGCGTGAGCTATCTATCTGTCAGTCATCTTTCTGGAGTCCCCATCTGTTTGTTTTTAAGGGGGAAAATCATATTACCTGGGGATCATGGAAGGATCAAGGAGAGCTTCTTAAAAGATAGAGATGTCCGACTTGGATCTTGCAGAATTTTGTCATGTGAAGTTAAAAACTAGTCAAACAAAAATTAATATAAAAAGGCACTGCGTCAGGGAAAGCATGTCTTTTTCATCTTAATGTAAATAAAATATCTCGTTCGCTATGAAACCGATTTTTAAGGCAACATATACCAGTGAGGACCAACAGTCAGATAAGTCTCCATAGGGTTAATTCTTATAGAAATGGTGATCTTTAGAGAAGCTGACTGACACCCCTTTTTCCCAAGGAGTGGCTGGTACGTCGAGTCAGCCATGTTACAGAGCCACCTGGGATCTTTCTCAAAAAGATTACCACCAGGAGAACTCTGGGGGAAGTTTAGCTCTGTGACTCAGGGCATGGCCCTGAGTCGTAATCAAGTTAATGGCAACAAGTCTAGGTTTGGGGGGTTTGTCAAGTAGATAAATTGGTAAAGGTGAAGCACACTGTTTTCAGTGTTAAAAAAGTAGTTATGATGGAACTGAATGTTATCTGTGGATCATAATTTGATTTGAAAAAACGCTTTTAGGCAGAAAAAAATTGTTAAGACAGAATGTTGCTTTGTTGGTGTGTGGCGATGGGGATGAGAAGGCAATAAACTCATTAAAAAATTCAGACTAAATGTGTTAGTCTAGAGCTAACGTTCTTCACTCAAAAGTGTCCCCGACATAATTATTGGCATTATTGTATTTTATAACTCCATACAAAAATCCGCATAAAATCCATTTGTACCCGTGCATGTTTCCTGAGGCAATGCTTCTCTAAGGAGCTGATAACTTCCTCCTTTTCCTTGGAGCGGCTGAACCATCTCAGTGATTGTTCTTGAGATTTCTGGTTATGAAGTGGTGCTTTTCTATTGTAACATCAATGGAGTAGTTTCTAGTAGGCTCAAATTCTTGATGAGGCTAATTACTCAATAAAGTTGTGCTATTTTTGTTCACAAGCTTGTATCTTCAGTTTCTGTCACAGCCTTTTCTTATTTCTTCCATGTTGTTAAGAACTGATTTTCTTTAACATTCTCCTATGACACAGATCAACCAGGGAATCAGTTCTATTAAAGGAGATCTTAGAATGAAATCAACTGTGGAATGTTTTACAAATGTGGTTCAACAAACTCCACATAATTTCAAGAGAAAACGATGCATACAAGAGCACCTTGGGAATCAGCATAAAAAACACAGTTTCACTTAGACTCATGCAAGAAGGACCTTTGGGAGAATAGGACTATTTTCAAATAGCCTGATGGAAAAAAAAAAAGGAAAAAAATCTCTTACTTGGGTTCTAAAGAACATAATTTGCATATTAATAGAAGATTAACGTGCCCATCAAGTATTCTGAAGCAGTTACTTTCTCTCGTCTATTTTGTTCTTCACATAAACATCTCTCATAATAAAAAGAAACTTGTGCCTTTGCTGAGATTTCAATGAGTCTCCAAGGTTTCCAATTACAATAGGATAGATTTTAAAAATGTCTCAAACCCTTGAATAAATCTCTTTTGGTTCTTATTTATTAACACAATGAAAGGGTTACTTTGAGGGAAAAAAATCCGAACACTTTAGAAAGAACGTATCATAAAATGTGCTTTAAAAACAACTCCCTTTACTACTAAATACACCCCCCAAAATAAAGGAATTACATAGATTAAGCTAATAAATACATTAAAAATTCAAAAACTACTATCACAAATAAAATATCCTTCAAAAATGAGTGCTAGAGGTAGTGACAGCAAAAAGAAAGTAAAAGGAGGTGTTTATAGGTGAAAAAAAAATTCTGGTTGCAGGTCCATTGTGTCAAAATGCAATTGTTGGTCTACATTTCCCATGTTAGTTTCTAATAATGTTTCAGGGGCACTATTGTAATGAAAACTAGGTGCTATTCCTCATAAATTTATACAATTTTAAATTCAGAAATATACTCAATATTGAAAATATGGAATAAAATCAGTATACATACTGATAATTGCTGAGTAGATGGGGTTTCCGGAAGAGAAGGGAGAGAATTTATTTCTTTAACAGCATGTAGGCAGCAAAGACTGTAACCCACACACTTCATGGGTTTCCTTATAAACCACCCCCCATCCCGCCCTTGGGGTTTACAGAGGCCTTTGCCTTGTTTCTGCTTTATCTGGAATTTAACAATGAACAGGCATATTGAACATAGATATTTTTCATTGATTTTCATATAAATTATCCCTATTTTTCAGTTGAATTCTCTAAACGGGGTAATTTAGTTTTTAAAGAATAGTATCTTTCTGTCTGGTCAATTAAGAATGTGGAGGATGGAAGTGCATCCTGTGTGTCTTTGCTTTTCACACTCTCTCAGGGCCTTCAATGTGAAATAGCCATTTCCATTATGATTAGGCGGGTATTCCCTCTCTATGAATGTATTATATGCACCCTCAGCTTGAAAATGATACTTTTTACAATGGACTTTTGTGTGCCTTTTCTGCCTAGCTTTTTCTCTCTCAGTTCCTGGGCCTCTTTAGCCTGAGTGACAAAGAAACTCAGAAAAGTGTTAGGACTACAGATAAGAGAGCTTTGGAAAACACATCTCAAGTGGAAGTGTTCTTTTCCTATGCCATTAAATATATTCTCAAGGTTTCCTTTGGTGCAAAGCCTGGGCATTCACTGGACCCCGCCTCAGCAACTTACCGCCACCACACGCTGGCTTGGGGAGACCCTGAGCAGCAGCTCAGAGGCTCAGCCACAACTAAATGCCCCAGTCAGCTACCTCCTCCCTTCCTTTGCTCTTGCGTGTCTAGTTTTACTCCTGTGATTTCCCCATGCCATGCTAAATATCTTAGCGTTTATCCTTTTTTCCCTGTAATTATCTCCCATTCAATCCCAGCCCCCCCTTTTTATTAATTGAGATGAAGGCATATATCAAATAATTTCATAGTTCAAACACATCCAGAAGAATTGTATATTTGCTGCCACGATCGGTTTCCAAACATTTGTTTTCTAAGTGGTTGCTTGATGTCATCACCCTTTCACCCTGCCTGCCACCACCTCCACATCCCCTTCCTCCCCTACCCCTTTTGAAGGAAGGTGTTCACAATTATGTTATCTGAAAAAGGTAAAATAAAATAGGAATTGAGACGCAAAGAGATTTCTTTGGTTTCTCTTTTCACCATGAGCTTTGTTGAGAGATTGAAATAGGAGAGGCAATGCCACTATTTTTAAGAAAAACCTTTCTAGAGCGGGTGGATTTCTGGCTAGTAGCTCTATAGAACTTTTGGAAAGTATTGTAAAGATCTGTTTATTGTGAAGGAGAGCTAGCTAGTAGTGTTGGGTGAAAGTAAGCAAAAGAAACAAACCAAAAAAACAACATAAGAAGACCAACCTTAGCTCTTTTCTATTTACTAAGTGGAAAAATTTTATTTGATTTTGTGCATTCATCAACTCAATTTTGATAAAATTTCCCACTTCATGCTTATTAATTTGCTGTTCTTGTCATGAGGTGCCACCAAGTCGGTTTTGACCCATAGCGACCCTAACGACAACAGAAGAAACACCGCGCGGCCCTGTGCCGTCCTCACCACTGTTCTACGCTTGAGGCCACTGTGGCAGCTGTGGTGTCAATGCATCTCCTTGAGGCCCCACCACTTCATGAAGCATGATGTCCTTGATGCCAATGATGTAAGACAATAAAACACAGGTAAAGATCTTTCTGGTATTCTCTGTTTTGCAACAAGATCCATTTGATATTAGTGGTGACATTTATTTCTTTTTCCACATCTCTGTTTCTGCTCTATCTGGCGGCTTCTTATCCATGTACTACTGAAATCAATGCTGGGTAACCTCCAGCTAAGTTTTACTTGATTATGATGTCAATGATATTGCTGTTGTCAGGAGCTAACGAGTCGGCTCCAACCCATAGCGAGCCTGTGCACAGCAGAAGGAAACCCTCGCAATGTCCTGTGCGATCCTCACAATTGTTTCTATGCCTGAGCCCATCGTTGCAGCCACTGTGTCAACCATTCCCGAGTGCCTTCCTCTTCTTCGATGCCCCTCCACTTTATCAAATGTGATGGCTTCGCCAGAGACTGGTCCAGCATATGATATGTCCAAATTCTGTACGACAAAGTCTTGCCATCCTTGCCTCTAAGTTCACAGTACTTTCGCTATTTCCTCTCAGCACCCAAATTCACATGCATAGAATAAGGTCTTCCTTAGTCAATGTCCAACTTTCACTTGCATGTGATATAATAGAGAATACAGTGACCTGGGTCAGGTATACCTTGGTCTTCTAAGTAACATTCTTACTTTTCAATAATAAAAAGAGGTCTTTTGCAGCAGATTTATCTGCTGCATTATGTATTTTGATCTCTTGAGTGCTGTTTCCATGAGCATTGATTGTGGATACAAATGAGACAAAATCCTGGACAATGTCGACCTTTTCTCCATTTACCAACTATCAGTCTAGTGCGAGCATTTTGTTTTCTTTACATTGAGTTGTGATACATATTGAAGGCTGACATCCTTGATTCTCATCAGCAAGTGCTTCAAGCCCTCCTCACTTTCAGCAAACAAATTTTTGTCATCTGCATATCCCAAACTGTTAATAAACCTTCCTCTAATTCTGATACCACACTCTTAGGCATATAATCCAACTTTTCAGATGATTTACTCAGCACATAGGTTGAAAAGATATGATGAGAGGATTCAACCCTGACACTAGCCTTTCCTGATTTTAAACCATACCTGGGTCACTTGTGCTGTTCTCACAGCTGCTTCCTGACCCAGGCATGGTTCAAATGGAACAATGAAGGGTTTCAGCATTCCCATTCTTCTCAACGTTATCCGGTTTTTTATGGCTGGCCCAGTCAATGGAAAACAAGCAAACATTTTTCTTGTATTCTATGTTTTGAGCCGAGATCCATATGACATCAGTAATGATAACCCTTGTTCCATGTTCTATTCTGAATTTGGCCTGAACTTCTAGGTAAGCAAAAGTTTACTAGTGTATGATATTAATACTATCATTATATAGTTCAAGCATTTTTGGGGACACCTTTCTTTGTAATGGGTACAAGATGGATGTCTTCCACTCAGTTTGCCATGTAGCTATCTTCCAAATTTCCTGGTAGAGAATAATGAGCGCTTCCAAGCTTTCAGCAGCAGGTTGAAACATTTCCATTGGTATTCCATCAGTTCCTGGAGCCTTGTTTTTGAATAATACTTTCAATGAAGCATGTCCTTCTTCCTTCAGCATCACTAGTAGTTGCTCATATGTTACTTATTGAAATGGTGGAATGTTGGGTAGTTCTTTTTGCTACAGTGACTGTGTATTCTCTCCATTTTCTCTTGATGCTTTCTGAATCATTCATTATTTTGCCTACAGAATCTTTCCAGATTACAACTTGAGGCTTTGGTTCTTTAATTTTCAGATATGCTCTTCTTCCCTTTTTGTTTTTAATTCTAGGTCCTTGAACATTTCATTTTAACATTTGACTTTATCTTCTCAAGCTGCCCTTTGAAAATTTCTATTCGGCTCCTTGACTTCACCCTTTCTTTCATTTGCTTTAGCTACACTATGGTTAAGAGCAAGTTTCAGATCTCTTCTGGCATGCATTTGACATTTTCTTCCTTTCCTGCTTTTTATTTGTTTATCGACCTTTCACTCTCTATGAATGATGGTTTTGATGTCTTCCAACAGCTCATAAGGTCTTCTGTTCAATGTGTCAAATTTATTCTTGAGATGTTCTCAAAATTCAGGTGGGATAGACTTGAGTTCATATTTTGGCTTTTGTGGACTTGTTTTAATTTCCTGCAGCTCTATCTTGAACTAACATGAGCAATTAATGGCCTGTCCTATAGTCGGGCTCTGGTCTGGTTTCAGCTACCAAACTTGAGCTTCTTCGTCTTGTCTTCCCACAGATGCAGTCATTTAGATTTCTGTTTATGCCATCTGGGGAAGGCCATGTATACAGTCAGTGTATGTGCTGTTGTAAAAGGTATTTGCTGTGGACAGTTGCTAGTTTTGTAAAATCTATTGGACCATCTCCAGCTCCTTTTCTGTGATTAAGTCCATATTTTCCAACTACTGTTCCTTCCTCTTTGTTTCCAACTTTTGCATCCAAATCACCAATAACTATCAATATATCTTGATTGCAAGTTCAATCCATTTCACACTGAACTTCTTGGTAGAATTCTTCTATTTCTTCATTATTAGATTTTGTCCTGGGTGCATAAATTTGAGTTGATTGGATTTCCATGAAGGCAGATAGATATAATTCTATCACAGACAGCATGGTACCTCATGATTACTTTTCCCATGTCCTTTTTGACAATGAATGCCAAGCCATTCCTCTTGATTTTGTTATTCCTGGCAGAGTAAATCCATGAATTTCTGATAAAAAATTACCAATACCAGATCATTCAGCTAACTAATTTTTAGGATATAAGTCTTTATGCATGCCCTTTCATTGTCGACCACTTCCAATGGCCTAGATTCATGCCGTACACATTCCAAGCTTTGATCTTTAGCAGATTTTTTTTAGCAGATTTTTGTAGCTGCTTCCCTTTACCTTTAGTCTTGCCTCGTCACGACTAGATGAAGATCCTGAAAACTCCATTCCTGACTTTACTTGACTCACATCACCATTATCATATGCCCAAAGTTAGGGCATATGAATCCTTTTTCGGGAGTAAGCATGCTTGACTGAAATATGTATTCCAATGATATAAGAATACATGCCCTTTGCTATTAAGAGTCTTCCAGTTAGTTCTGATTCAGTTACTGTGCTGATCCAGGTTGTCTGTTGACTAGTCATGATACTCTGCTTTGGCATGTTTGATGTATTCATCCCCATTGTTAAAATCTTATATATTATAATCAGTCAATCAGTTGCAAGGGATTTTCCTCAGGAGCATGACCTGCTGGAATTTGTCATCCAGAGGGATCCAGTTGGTATTTGAAACACCGGTAGCAGCTTCACAACTTAAGTAAGCCACCACAGCATTCCAAACTGACAGAGGAGTGGTGGAGGGTAGGGAAATAATATGTGTAGATTCTAAGGTTGTTATACAGGTATACTTCATTTAATTGTGCTTTTATTTATTGAATTCACAGTTATTACATTTTTTGTTGTTTTTATACATTTAAGTTTTGTGATCATCCTGTGTTGAACAAATCTATAGCAACACAGCATGCTCACACTTTACATCTCTGTCACATTTTGGTAATATCAGAATATTTCAATTACTCCCCCCCCAAACCAATATTGTACACCATGAATATAGGGAGAGTGTGAACATAATTTTTACTTACATTCAGAAAATGAAAAAATTGTGTGGTTTGCTTTATCATGGTATTTACTTTATAGTGATCCACAAAACATCCAAGATATTCCTGGGAATACTCCTTGGAACAAAAAGTCTAAAACAAAGTACAGCCAGGTTCTGTGCTTAAAAGATGTACAGAATTACAGGAAGCCAAAAGAAGCTTGTTTCCTCTCAAAAGAAAATGATTAACAATGCAACTAGATATTAGGGTATATAATAAAAACAAAACCCACTTCTCCAATTTCCCATGCCATAATCTCATCATCATATAAATCATTTAGAACATTTTTGTTCCCAAGTTTGTGTGTGTTTATTTTTATGGACTTGCATAAGACGTAATTCTAGCACTAAACTTCATCCTTCTAATTATTATGTCTCCAGTCCCCAGGTGAGTGTTGAATTGCAACCTACCAGCACTAAACTTCAATCAGGGCACTCCATTTAAATCCTTACATTGTCATTGTGTAGCAAAATTTTTAGCTTATTTTAATAATTTCTAACTTAACAAAAAGTAATCTTTTGAAAGACACATGTTTTTCTTTGAAATTTTGTTTTATATGAGGTGTATGTATTTAGTGGGAAAAGGCTCACCTTAGTTTATCATATACTTGGATATTATTTTTTTAAGCTACAGATTTCTCAGTACAGATTAGAGATATGTTTCCCTTGTAAAGTTATTGTCAAATTTAATGCAGAAAAATCATGCAATATACTGCCTGATTCATAGAGTGTAATTGATAAATTAATCAGGTCTCTTACGCTCTCTGAATTTTCTTTTTTCTTTGTGTCGCCTTCTCTTTAAACATCCTTTGTTATTTTTAATTCGGCACTGGCATGATTGGTTTTCTTCTATTCTTTTCATATTTCATTTGACAACAATTTTTCCCCTGCCCTGCATTCAGTTGCTTTTTTAATAGTTCCTATTTGTTTTAAAATACCATTTTGCTTGCATTTAAAAGAGAGCACAAACATATGCTACCTGAAATTTGATTCCTTAATAAATAATTTTTCAAGGCAGATTAATTTTCTTTTCAGTGTTACACTTTTCTCCTCTAGTCTATTCAAGAAAAGGAAATTTAACTTAGTTCTGTAGGGTTTCATGTCATTTGACATATTCTTTGTTTTGGAATAGTGGACCCATACCTCACACACGCCTCCACGGAGAATGCTAGGGTCCTTTTGAATCAGTTTACTATCCTTCAGGATTCCACTAGATTTCCCTTCTCAGATATTAATACATAAGTCTGATGAATATAATTTGCATTTTCAAGGATCCAGCAACAGCTGAAGAAAGCATGCGTTTGTTACAGGAGTGTTTGTCTGAGCATCTGTCAAAATCCAATCGATAGATTTCTACCAATTTTGGTTCAACTTGCTCTTCATTCTAGGTCTCTGCTACACCAGTAAAGCCTAATCATCTCCTTTCGGAGACAGGGGTAGCTACCCCACCTATTGCTTATGCCCTCTCCTTGTAGTGTTTTCCCCACAAATAAGGAAATGTTCTATGTTGAATATCGGCCTTAGAGATTATTAGACCTCCATAAGGTCCAGACTGTACCACTAGTACAATATTTTTGTTAATTATATTCTTTACTATTATTAATTTGTTAGCAAGACAAATTGACTTCACATAAATTATTTAATATAAACTAGATTTTCATTTTGTATGTTAATCTGCCTTATTCATTTATTTTGATCCTTTATCTAGCTGGTTTATGACCAAAAATATGAAAAACATCGAAAGAAGTCTGACTGTATTTTAACGACAATGAGTGACTTTCTAATATTTTCAAGTGTATTCCTATGTTGAGATTTTGGCTTTTAAGTTTTCGAGTATCAGCTTGAAAAAAGAAATGCTGTTATCTCTATTTGAAAAATCTTTATATGCTTCTTAAATTAATTTTTTCCTCTTTCTTGGTACATTTTCTAGACATATTTTAAATCACTTTATTAAAGGACATTAGAATCATTACTTAAAATTTCCAACTAAAATAATTAGTTTTAACTATACCAATTTTATTTTAACTATTTTCACTTATACTAAATAATAATATTCATTCTAAATAATAAAATTATAAAATTGGACATATAGGAATATTCTTCAGTTGACTTATATTTTCCTTAGTTAAACTTATTTTTAAAATACCTTATTGTTAATATGAGAAATAGACTTTAGAGAATTTGGAATATAAAAAACACCACAAACAGAACATTTCCTTCTATAATTCTTCAGACCAGTGGTTTTCATTTTGAGTTAATAAATTTACCTATTTCCTATCATGTATAAATATATACTTCTCCCAAGAAAAGTAGACTATATGTGTATATATATATATATATATCCTTTGAAAATTCATGGAAAAATAGAGTTAAAAAATTCTGGAAATTTTTCCACTAAATTTTTGAAATCCCTTCATATGTCTTTGCAAGTAAAATATCAGAGATATTGTTTTCATGTTATTAAATTTTTCTCTTCAGATGTTATTTTAAATGGAGGTGTGATATGGCATTTAACCAACTACATATTAGGGGCATTTTCGATCCTTTTCACATCATCCCTATTTTAAATCAAATTCTCACAAACATTGTTTTGGGAACACAGCTGGCCTTCTTTCTTTAGGAAAAATGTCTCAAAATGGAATCGCTGGATGAAAGAGGTTGCACACATGTAAGACTTTATTGTGCTTTGCATTAGATTTCCCTTTTATACAAGGTTACACTAAGGTAACAATTCTATATCCCTTATTTTTGTTGTTAGATGCCTTTAAGCCTGAATCCCACCATGCTGTGCACAGCACAAAACAGTGCTGTTTTGAATCCATTGCTGCAGCCACTGTGCTAATTCATCTTGTACAGGGGCTTTTTGTTTGTTTGTTTGTTTCTGCTGTCCTGCTACTTTACCCAGCTTGGTCTTCTTCTTCCAGGGCTGGTCCTCCATAATAACATGGACAAAGAATACCAGCAATCTCCCCAACCTCACTTTTAAGGAACATTATACTGCCTCCAAGACAGATTAGTTGGCTCTACTAGCAATCAGCGGTATCTCCAACATTCTTCCCCAACACCATAATTCAAATGCATCAATGCTTCTTTGAATTCTTCCTTATTCATTGTCCAGCTTTTACATGTACATGAGGCCATTGGAAACATTATGTCTTGGTTGACTTGTTTTGTGCCTATTAGTCCTCAAAATAATATCTTACAATGTACGAAAATGTATGCCAGGTACTTCCCTGAAAACAAACCTATTAAAGTTACCATTCCTATTAACTAGATCTCAGGAATGTTTGGTTACTTTAAATGGCTCAGAAATAGTGTTATTAAAAACAACAGAAAATGTTTGATCTCAAATTCTATCTACTTGCTTTACGATTAGGCCCTGGTTTTAGTACTAGATCGCTTCTGATTCACATGACTTAATTTTTTATTTTTGGAAAATTTTTAGCAATCCCACATTTGTAGCACAAATTTAGTTAGAAGTATTATAGAATATATGTTCTATCCACGGTGTGAAGATAAGATGCAAGATGTGTTCTAGGGGGGAGACTATTTGAGTTAGTGATTCTTGTGTCACAATTGCATAGATATCCTGAACCTAACATCTAGGTACCTGAATGGTGATGAGTATAGGAAGTCAAAAATTAGTGTGGTAACCTTGAGGTGACATATATCTCTATAAAATAAGATATCAACGTTATTGTGTCACATTTGTTTCCGCAAAATTAGAAAGTTGTTCCTTGTGACAGTTACATAATCTCCTGTCAAGTTGTGCAAAAGAAGGGGTGGAGTCTAGCCTGTTAATCAGGTCATAGTCAATTATGCCTCTGTGTGGCATGGCCTTCTTCTGAGGATTATGGGAACTCCTGTCTTCTTCCCTGGAGGCAAAACATACACACTCTCTGCTACACTGTCCTGTTGACAAGCCACACGAGCCACGCTGATGGCAGCCAGAGCCCTGGAGATGCTTCCACCGCCACTGGATCCACGAGGCTTTCTACCCACAAGCCTGTGATCTTCCTTCATACAGGATCCTTCCATGTGTTGCATGAGTCTGAAGAGAAATTTATAGACTGTTATGTGGCGTATGGGCTAATATTGGACTTATGGACTTGATCTGGACTGGGCTGGAATGTTTTCTTAATATACAGTTATTCTTTGATATAAAGATCTCTCATACACATATGAGTGTCTCTGGATTTGTTTCTCTAGTCATCCTTGACTAACATACACCTTAACACGACTACTGGCAAAATATTCATTGACCCATGTGAACATATTATGTAAGTATACCTACTGTCAGTGAAAAGCAGACAGGTGAAGGGAGAGTCTGCTGTTGGCTGGACTTCAGGAAGCAAGACAAGTGTTGATTAAGTAAGACCAAGACACTTTTCTTTAGTTAAAATGTCAACTGCAGTGTGTATATCCTAGTCTTTAATCATAGCCAAGCCTGTATGTGTCGAAAAAACCCAGGTTACTAATGATGTTAGAATAACATACGACTTATTGGTATAAGCCAGACAGTAAATCAAGGTAAAATATGTCCCCAGGTTTGCAACATTTACTTAATGGACAGCTAGTACATATAGGTTTCATATTAAACTTTCACCCACTTGGAAAATTTTGAACCAAATACTTGCAACAAATTCTTCAACACGGTAACTTTCACACGCTACATGTGTAATGTTTAAATCAATGAAAATTTTGATCTAGTCTTGTGAGGATCGTGCAAGACCAGGTAGGGTTTCACTGTGCTGTACACAGGTGGCTGTGAGTAGGAGCAGACTCGGTGGCATCTAAATCATGAATGGTGTATGAGGTTATATGTTGGGCTGCTAACTCCATGGTCAGGAGTTCAAAACCATAACATGCCCTGTGGGAACAAGATAAGACTTTCTGCTCCAGTGAAGAGTTACTCTCTAGGCACCCCACAGGGCAGCTCTACTCTGTCCTTTAGCATGTTTATGAGTCAGAAGAGGCTTGATGGCATACTCAATAAATGGCACACTGAATTAAGCATTGGGCTACTAAACACGAGGGGACTGTTCAAAGCTGCAGGTTTCTTTTGTGGTAGAAAAATGAGGCTCTCTGATGCCTAACAAATGTTAAAGTCTTGGCAATCCCAACAGGCGTTCGACCTGCTCTGTCTTAAAGGTCATGGTGAGTTGCCATCACTTCTATGGCGGTGGGCTGTCATCTGGTATTAACTGCTGACGGTGGGCTTTGGTTCTGCCTTCACTCACTGTGCTTTCTGACACTAGACCAGACTGATTGCCATGGGAGTTTGTGTTTGTAAAGGACAGGAAATAATATTGGGAAGTTAGTTGGAAAGGAACGGAAGGGCCAACACGTGAAGACCAGAACATGACAGATTGAAAATTTTGATGTCTCTTTTTGAGCACTGCTTGGAATCTCAAAGTGCAGTATTTTCCACCTTACTTGATTATATATATAAAAAATCACAAAGTCTGTTTGTTCCACAGACTCCTAACTCTTTTTTTCAAGATTCTGATTCAGGTGGTTGGGGTCAACGTCCTGGAATCCAGATTTTATCACGCCCTTGAGTCATTTTTAGAGTTGACGTTTGAGTGACCTGCCAAGTGTCTCATCTTCTAGTGAGGCTGCTTCTTCCTTTGATATAAACCAGACCTTGTTTAGTGTGAGGAAAGTGTAGTGGGAGAAGTAGAGGAAGACATTCAATTCTTCCCTCAAGAAGCTTTCTTTGAGAATTGAAACACACCTCAGACTTGCACCATCTCTCCGAGTCACCAGTTTGGTAACCATCTTATTGAAGAGGGTGAGGATTATGATTTGATTTCATGGTTTTATAAAAATACTGATGTAAACATTGGGTAAAATATATTTGTATAGTTCGTTTTCTTGGTTTCATGCACTTTTATATAATCTCGATTTTCATTATTCTGAATATAAATGTGTTTGACTTAAATTCATAATCATCATATTTACACATCTGTAATAGAGTTGGATTGGATGTATACATCTTTCTTTGAATTATGAAAGAAATGATTTCATCCCAAATTGGAAATTTCTATTGCCTGTTTTATCTATCTGATGTTCAAAACTGTAGTTTTAGAGGCACTTTAGACAATAAGAATATTTTAATTTTATGTTAAAAATCTTGACCCTTTATTTCTTAATTCTCATTTACTTGGGAAAATATAGTCCTCCAATATCTATATTTTCATGATAACTCAACCCTGTAAAGATGTCATAACCTCAGGTTTTAGCAGAATATATACCAACGACATTTAAAGCAAACTGAAAGAGTTCTCAAAAGAAATACAAGTAATAATTAAAATTGTGTCTATACATGTAAAATCAAATGAAACATTGTGGTAATTGTATAGCTGGTCCAAACCTTAGTATTTTTCTTGCAATATCCAGAAAATGGAGCCCATAAATATAGATTCTAATACTTAGGAGAAATTTAGCCATCCTCTAATTTGACTGCCTCATTTTATAGATGAGAATCTGAAAACTATTCTTTTAATTATATGCCGGGAATATACCTTTATGGCTAGCTCATGGAAAACTTTTTATAACCTGAACTATGCAGATAAGTTTCTCACTTGTCATTTCATTTTGCTTGAGGCCCTGGTCCTAATTCTTTTTAACATCATAATCAACTTCCCTTGGGCATCTGTCGCCTGAATTGGGAGCACTATTTTTCTATCTTGAGAAACTGTGATGCTTCGTTTGGCATGACTGCATATAGCGTGTCAAGTGATTCAGATCCCTGGGCGTTAAGTAGCCTACCTCAGAAACTTGTTATGTTCTCAGCATTCACCTTCACTCTCCTGATTTGAGCACCTTCCAGTTTATTCTTCACTCTTGGCTTTTCTGTTCAATTTAGTTCAGTCTAATGTTCTTCTGGTTTTTTTCTTCTAAAGGACAAGAACTAATGCTCTAATTTAGAGATCTCAAGTACCATTTCTGCCCATTCTTCATCAGACAGTGCACTATTCAAGCACTTGGCTTTTTTTCTTTCAGATGAATGCCCTAATTTGTTCATGTGAGACAGACGAAGAAAATCTTCGCTCTGTATTAAAAGGTCTCATCACCAGCCTCAGACACCTTGGGATATGGACTACAGAGAAAGCAGCACTGAACGGTTAGAGGCTCTGCCTTTAGCAGTGAAATAATGAAAGTGGAGGCAAGAAGAGCTTTCTGAAAGATAATCAAAACGGACCTCCAAAGAGAACCCAAATTCGGTTTGTCGAAAGATGGATACATTTCGAACTGTAATCGACAACTTTTTATGTTTATGCAAAGGATGATATGGAAAACAAAGATATTGATCAGTAAGCATAGTCCGTGTTTAAGGTACTATTTGTTAACAGATAACTAATGAGATTCAGATATTCAAAACTCATCTTTCAAATTCTTAAAGTCCAAATTTTTTTTACAACAAACCTAGCATTAGAATGCAATAATAGTAGAACACAAGGTGCACATGTTTGACTAAAATTACATTCAAATATATCTCACCTAACCATATAAGCTTGATTCATTAAATACGGATAATTCTTGACATAATTTTCTGAACTGACCTCTGCTTTGAATTTGACTGGCCCAGCAGATCCCCTCAGAGGCAGTTGACCTGCTGGTTAACAGTTGAGCACTCAGTCACTGTATGACCAGGGTTGCTTAGTAGGTAATAAAGTGTAGTGAAGTCAAATGTCTATATAGAGAGACAATAATTCTCATGCAATTTGTTGAAAAGCCTTCTTTCTCCATTCAACTGCTTTGGTACATTTCTCAAAAATTAAGCAATTTTATGTTTGGCCTTTGCTTGGATTTTTTACTTATTTGAACTATCTAATTCCAGTTATCCAATGCTGGGCTGACTTGATTTTTTTTAAATACTAAAATTGGATTGTGGATGTTCTAGTCTGTTCTTTTTCAAAAATAATTTTGTTCCTATACATATTTGTCTTTCCATATAAATTTTTGAAACAACTTCTCAAGTATGTGCAAAGTTTGCTAGGATTCTCACTGTGAGATCATAAGCTCTGTCTACAAATTTGGGTAAAATTGTCATAATAAGAACATTGAGTCTATTCATTGTCATGTCTCTTTATTTTGATTTTTAAAGATGTAGTATTGGTTTGAACATTTTGTTTGAAATAATCTTCTACTACCCTTTTAAAATTATTTCTAAGTGTGAAGAAATGTATAGATTTGCAGCTGTTGTAAATGGTACATTTTCCAATTGTTGCTTGTGAACTGATTCTATTTTGAAGGTGTACTTTATATCCTATGGCATCGTTAAATGTGTGTGTTATTTCTATTCTTTTTAAAATTTTACTTATAATGTATTCATTAAAAAATAATTTTACTGGGGGCTGTTACAGTTCCTATAACATTCCACATATCATTTGTATCAAGCATATCTGCTTTATTTTTAATAAATCATTTTATTGGGGGCTCTTACCGCTCTTAATAATAATCCATACATCAATGTGTATCAAGCACATTTGTACATATGTTGCCATCATAATTTCCAAAACACTTTCTTTCTACTTGAGCCCTTGATATTAGCTCCTTTTTTTTCTCCCTCTCTCCCCCAACTTTCCACCCTCATGACCCTTTGATCATTTATAAATTATTTTTATTTTCATAGTTTACACCGTCTGCTGTTTCCCTACACCCCTGTTTCTGTTGTTCATTCTCCGGGGGGGGGGGTTATGTACATCTATCATTGCCATCGGTTCCCTTTTTCCCCTCTATTCCCCCCACCTTCCCCCTACCCTCATGGCATCACTACTCTCAATATTGGTCCTGAGGTGTTTATCTGTCCTGGATTCTGTATGTCCAGAGCGCTTCTCTGTATCAGAATAGTGGGGAATGGGAGGCGGGGAGGAAGCATTAAAGAATGAGAAGAAAGTTGTGTGTTTGTCAGTGCTGTCTGTACTGCACCCTGGCTGGTTTGTTCCTTCCTTGTGACCCTTCTTTGAAAGAATGTCCACTTGTCTACAGATGGGCTTTGGGTCTCCCTTCTGATCCCCCTCATTCACATCAAAATGGTCCTTTTGGGTCTTCTGATGCCTCAAACCTGATCCCACCGACACCTTGTGATCACATGGGTTGGTGTGTTTTTTCCATGTATTAAGCATATTTGTACATATGTTGCCATCATCATTTTCTAAACATTTGCTTTCTATTTGAGCCCTTGTATCGGCTCTTCTTGTTTCCCTCCCTCTTCCCACTCCTACCCTTGGTAAATTATAAATGATTATTAATTTTTTCATATCTTACACTGACTTCTGTCTCCTTTCACTCAAGTTTCTGTTGTCCTTCCCCCTGTGAGGGTGGGGATTATTTGTCGATCATTATGATCTGTTTTCCTTTCCACCCACCTCCCTTCACCTTCCCCCTACCCACCTGGTATTGCTACTCTCATTATTGTTTCTGAGGGGCTTATCTAACTTGGATTCCATGTATGGGGAGCTCTTATCTTTTATTTGTACTTGTGCACCTGCTTTGGCCTAGCCTGCAATGAAAGCCAGGACAGGGGCCATGATAGTGGGGGGGGGGGGTAGTGAGGAAGCCTCAAAGAACCATAGGAATATTGTGTGTTTCATTGGTGCTATACTATGCCTTGGTTGACTCATCCCTTCCTTGTGACCCTTCTGTAAGGGAATGTCCTATTATCTACAGATTTTGGGTTTGGGGTCTTTGCTTCGACCCCTCATTCTCAGCAAAATTTTTTGTTGTTGTTTTGTTTTGGGTCTTCTGGTGCCTGTTCTCTGATTCTGTCGACATTTCATTGTGCTTAGAACTTTCTATGTAAATGATCATAATGTCTGTGAACAATGGAAACTTTACTTCTTCCCTCTCAATGTTTAAATTATTTACCATCTATCCTTAATTTATTGCATGGTAAGTTTATTTCAGTAAATTGCTGAATCAAAGTGTTATAAGTGAACATCTTGGCCTTTTTTCAATATTAAGGGAAGTATACTCAATATTTCACCATTAAGTATTTGATTAATTCTAGCTTTTCAATAGATACTATATCCCACTGGAGAAGTGTCTTTCTATTAATATATTACTTAGAGTTTTAATCATTAGTTTGTATTGTATATTTTTAAGTTGTATATGCTGAAGGTCAACCTCCACTAATTGACAGAAGCATAAATTTTCCCCTTTATTCCATCACATGGTGAAGTTAGCACATTTCTTTACTTACTTATTTTTTATGCTGTTTTACATTCTTTACGTTCAGTTGTTTGAATGATATAATTTACATATTGCTGAATTTTATTCTCCAGTATTTTAAAAAGATTTTTGTATCTATATTCAAAAGCAATATTGGTCTATAATTTTCATGTGATCTTTAAGGAGTTTATGAGTTGCGAAGTACTCTTTCTTCTACATTTGGAAAAAATTAACCTATAATATTGGATTTTATAACTGCGTTAAATACTGGATGCAATTTATTATTTAAATATTTAAAAACAAACAAATACACTGCCATCAACTCACAGCGACTTTATTAGATCCTCAACCTTTAATTTTGGTGGGTTTTAACTTGAAGGGAACCCTCGTGATGTGGTGGTTACAAGATCTGTAAGGTCAGTAGTTGGAAACCACCAGCCGCTCCACAGGCGAACTATACGGTTTCCTGCTTCTATAAAGGGTTACTCTCAGAAAGCCACAGGCCAGTTCTTCCCTGTCCTACAGGGTCTCCATGGGTTAGAATCCACTCGATGGGAGTGAATTTTGTGTTTTGTTTACTAATTTGAAATGAGCATTTTGTGTTATATAACCTAGCACATGTAGATATTGTATTTCTTTTCATGTCACTTTTGAACGTGTGCTTAAAGAAATAAATTATTTCCTGGTTTCAGATTTACTTGATGTGTGTGTATGGGGTCCTGTTTTTATCTGCTTAATTTCTTTCATTGTGTCATCTATTTATTCTTGTTGTTGATCGTTTGTAGTTTTAGAAAGATCAGATTGAAAGGTGTGTGCCAATGCCGAGGAGCCTGTCTCAGCGGATCACATTTAGGCTGCTAATTGCAAAGGCAACAGTTTGAGACCAGTAGCCACTCAGTGGAGGGAAGATGAGTCTTTCTACTCTGCCAAGATTTATTTACAGTGTTGGGAAACTTCAGCGGTATTTCTACTCTATCTGATAAGGTCTCTATGAATTACAATCAAGTTGAAGGTGGTGAGTTTAGTAATGCCAATTTTATCAATCTTTGCATAAACATCTTTTGGTTTTATATATATAGGTGAGGGGGTTTCAAAAACTTTTGGATAATTCAAATTTTCTATTAACTTTTAAAAGCCCCCTGGGACATGGGTACACACACACACACACACACACACACACGATACGTAGATATACACATACACACTTTATATCTATATTTCCTATATAAATGTATATTATATAAGGGTTGCAGGGCACTGTGATTAGTGGATGACTGCTGACAAATTTTCTTGGGAATGTATTCATCTTAGTCTTGTTAGGATGTGGCTTTTAAGGGAATCTTCTGGCCTAATGAAATTCAAAGCAGAGCAGACAGTTCAGAAAATGTGGTGACTATTTCCTTTGGGGTTTCCAAAGAGTTGATCTTGATAGATTTTCCTGAAGGACCAGAATGACCATAGGTCATAATTAAGGAGTTCTTCAGAAGTTGAAAATTATTAAACCCTTATTGTACCCACCCTGCAGCCCTGAGCCTGACTCCTCAGCCCTTTTCTGTTTCTCAAACTTGAAGAGCATTGAGGAAGAACAGATCTCCATCCTGCAAGGATGCTAACAGTGCCATCTTGAGGTGGGGTAAATGGAAGAGCATATACTTCTTTGGAGAAAGGTGAGAGAGCTGGAGCACCTCCTCCAGAAATAGGTAGACCTGGGTGAAGGATCTGTAGAGAAACACTGCCTTCACATTTAGATTTTATTGTTCTTCTTTAATAAAGGTTTCTATGTTTTCTCCAAGTACTTCTTTTCCTTTTGTATATAAACAAATAGGAACACTCTAGATGGCATGGATTGATGCAATGGATGCAACAAAGGGCTTAAATATAACATGAATGGTGAGGATTGTGCAGAAGTAGGCAGTGCTTCATAGAATTGCTCTAAGTGGGAAACAACTCAAAGGCATCTAACAGCGAAAAGGAAGATACACCTACACCCAATATGAAGAAACAGTAGCCGCAGCAACAGCAATGGTGCCACAAACGACCAGCAGCCTCATTTTATTCATTTCTGTTTTATTTCCATGTATCAGATGCTGTCGTTTTTATAAACCTTTTAAAATGAATTGAGTCTTGGTTTATGGTTGAGATTATGTAAAGCTTATGTAAGTGAACAATTCATGTGACTTAAAAAGAGTGCCCATTTTTTATTGACATCAATTAGGTAGATTAGGTTGTTTATGCTTTCCAACTTTTATATTGCTACTAATTTTTCCCTATTAACTATGATTTCATAATAGCAGAATGTACCACTCTCTAAATATTATATGTATTGGTTTTTCTTCTTAGTTTTTATGATTTTTAACATTTAATGTACTTTCAAAATATCATTAGTGCACATATAATAAGAGTGGTTTTATGTTTCTGCTTAATATACTGCTTTATCATTATAAAAGTTAACTTTTTCTTTTTGCCATGAAGTCTATTTGCTTGAAATTGATATACAACCCCCACCCCTCCAGATTTCTTCTGTGTACAGACTATTAGAATTTGGTAATCCTAGTGGGAAGAGAGAAACCTCACACTGACTCACCAGTAGTCTTCCTGTGGAAGCCTCACATGGAAACATGAGGAACAGAAAGAGCAATTACAGCTATGCTCAAATGCTTTAAGAAGTTTCCAGAATGAACTGAATGAGGTTAGTGCAGCACCAGTTAGACCTTCAGCAAATATCTTGACAATGGTTGCATTCGTCTGCTGAGGAGTCTCGAACCCTCCAGTCCGGTGTGGAAAGAAAACTCGCTGAAATCTATCATCAGCCAGCCCCCTCTCACAGCCGCAGTCCTTCTGACCCAGCTCTATCGATTTCTGGGCCCCCATTGCTTCAACGAAACCTTCAGAGCACTTAGCTGACTGCAAGACTGTCCTAGAAAGTTCATCTCAAGGCTCTGGATTTCTCTGCTCAGCCATCTATGAATATTGGCCGCCTCAACAGTCTAGGCGGTCAAGTTCTGGGGAGAAGACTGTCAGGTGGACTGTGGAGAGAAGGCGACATTGGAAACATCCACACACACACACACACACACACCCTCAGCGGAAATCCTCTCCCTGCCCTCTAATCTGTGGAGAAGGAATAAGCTGTCACCTTCAGATGAATTCTTAATGCCATTGAATTGATTCCTACTCACACGCACCCTGCAGGACATGGTAAAACTGCTTTGGTGGATTTCTGAGACTTTAACTCTTCACAGAATCCAAAGTCTCATATTTGTCATGTGGACCAGTTGGTGGTTTCAAACAACTGACTCTGTGTTTCACGGCCCAGTGAGTAAAGCACTGTATCACCAGAAAAATATGTGCCACTGGAAATTTTATGGACAGCATTGGAACCTTGTCAGATACTGATAATTTCATGGATGGAAGCAGAACATTGTCAGAGTTAGTGCAAGAAGCTGAGCCCGGGGCTTGGAGGGCATTCAAAATATGACCGAGGAGAAAAAAGCTCCTTCTCCAACTTGAGTTGGATGTGGATGTAGTAAAACTCGCTGGATTAATGCCTTCGGAACTTCATTTGTTGATGGGCACTCAAAATGAGAGACAGCAGCTACAAACATCAATAATCAAACTTGTAATATACCAAGCATGGATTTATAAAATAGTGGAAGTTGTCAAACATTAAATGGAACACATAGCGATTGATATTCTGGGAGTTAGTGAGCAAAACGGCCTGGCACTGGCCACTTTGAATCACAAAACCATAGCTTCCCACGCCAGGAAGCACAGCTTCAAGAATGGTGTTGCATTCATTATCAAAGAGGGCATGTTAAGATCTGCCAGTGACAGGGTACTACCCATCTGCCTTCTTAGCCTCGACACATCGTCAACGTCTGAAAGCCTGAACAAAGGAAGCAGATCATTACTGGAGATTTGCTGGAAGATGGGCCATCAGAGCCGAGGGCATTTGTAAAGTGACTGAAGAAGAGGTGATTCCTTGGAGGGCTGTCAACCACAGTGGCCTGAGTTCCGTGAAACCTGTGGGAGTGGAGCTTCAGCAGCTTCATTTGCTGGTGGGGCAGAGCTCACAGTAAAGGGAAACAGCTGCAAAAATCGTCTAATGATTGGAATGTGGAATTGCTAAGTATGCATTTAGGAAAACCATAAGTGGTCGTAAATGAAATGGAACCCATGAAGATCAATAGCCTAGGCTTTAGTGAGCTGAAATGGCCTGGCATTGGTCACTATGAATCAGAAAATCTTATGATTCACTGCGCCAGGAATAACACAATCACGAGGAATAGCATGGTAGTCATTGGTTGTCAGAAGAGACTGAAATTTCCTCTTAATCATAGAGTAGCTAAAGCAAATGGAAGGAAGGATGAAGTCAAGGAACTGAATAGAAATTTCAAAGGGCAGCTTGAGAAGACAAGGTCAAATAATATAATGAAATGTGCAAGGACCTGGAATTTGGCTGAGCATGTCATGCAGGGGGCTGCTGTGGGTCAGGGCTGACTTGTTGGCACCTTACAACAACGAGAGCCTTCAAGCAAACGCAATCCATACAGCTATTAGTAAAATATATGCACCAACCACAAAAGCTAGTGCTGACGGAAGGGAAGAGCTCCCCCAGTGACATCAGTCTGAAATGGATGAAACATGCAATCCAAGTGCATTGGTAGTACTGGCAATTCGAATGCAAACTTGAAAACAAAGAGGAAAGATCAGTAGTTGGGAAATATGCACTTGGTGATAGAAACACAGCTGGAGATGCATGAGAGAATTTTGCAAGGCCGACTTCCAAATCTGTATGTTGATCTATACTTGACAACTTTGTTGAAGCTTTCAATAAGTTCCTTTAATTTTCTTTTAAGTCTAAGTTATTTTTTTTAAGTATAGGATCATTTCATCTGTAAATAGAGTTTTACTTTTTATTTGCCAATTGGAATAATTTTAACATCCCCGCCTTACTTTACAGGTCTAAGGTTTCCAGCACAGTATTGGCTAGGAGTGGTGATAGGCAGGGGAGCATCCTTTTTGGGTTCAAATTCACAAGTGTCATGCTTTTTTCAACTTTCTCTCCTTTGGGAGTAATGCTGGCCATTTTGTGTGTGTGTGTGTGTGTGTGTGTGTGTTTTCTTCTAATCATGCTGATAAATTTCCCTTCTATTCCGATTTTGTTGGGTGTTTTTATTAGGAATGATTGTTAGATTTTGCCAAGAATATTTGAGTCTACGTCAATGAAGGGATTTTGTCTGTCTTTGCTTGGTTTTGGCATCAAAGATATGCTAGTTTCATATGAAATGTTTAGGAGTATCCCATAATGTTCTATACTATGAAAAATTTTAAATGGTTTGATGTCAGATCTTCTCTTAATATTTAGTAGAATTTGCCAGTGAAATGTTCTGGTCCTGAACATTTTGCTGTTCTTCGGGAAACTGAATGACCAAACAATTTCTTTTGTTATGAATCTATTCAGATTTTCTAATCCAGCCAATGTTAGCTTAGTTAGGTCATGTATTTTTAGAAAGTTGTCCATTAATTTCTTTTAGGTTTTCAACTTTTAAAAAATAATTTTTACAGTTTTTTTTCTAAATTATCCTTTTGACTTCTATTTATTATTTTGTGATAGAACCCATTTAATTTCTTATTCTATTACTTGTGTTCTCTTTCCTTTTGCAAGATTTGGGAGTCTTATGTCTATTTTAGTTGTCTTTAAAAAACATGTTCTGGTGTTGTTCATTCTTTCTATTGCTTTTCTATTTTCTGTTCTGTTTATTTCTCCTTCAGTCTTTGTTATTCCCTATAGTCTGATGACTGTTTAATTTGCTGATTTTTCCTATTGCTGAAGAGATTGAAGTATTGTGATGACTTTTAAAAAATGTGTGTGATTAGTAATATAAATAGTCCCATGTGCACTGCTCTCACTGTGTCTCAAGGGCTTTGTTAATATCTGTTTTGTTTCTCATTTGATGAAATTAAATTTTTTTTCTATTACCCAGAAAATTTTAAAGCTGGGCATTATTCTATTTCTATATATTTAATGTTTTAATGTTTCTATTATTTCTTCTTTTGTAAGGCTTCCTGGAAGATGGTCTGTATTATTTTGATATTTTTACATTTATTGAAGTTTACACTGTGGCTTAACATATGGTCTCTTCTGTAGAATGTTCCATTGTGCACTGGAAAATTCGTGTACCGTGTGTGCTATTGTTGTGTGTCTCTTAGACTTAGACTCATTGCCATCAAGTGACATGAAGTCGCAGCAATCCCGTCAGAAAGAGTAGGATTACACTTATGCATGTATGAGACTGTTTCCTGGGGTAGAAAGCTCTTTCTCCCACAGAAAGGCTGGAGGCTTTGAACGATGGGCCTTGCGGGTGGCAGTTCAACTGAAACCAAGGCTTT
Source organism: Tenrec ecaudatus (assembly GCF_050624435.1). Classification (NCBI taxonomy): domain Eukaryota; kingdom Metazoa; phylum Chordata; class Mammalia; order Afrosoricida; family Tenrecidae; genus Tenrec; species Tenrec ecaudatus. The sequence continues at coordinate 108,068,224 of NC_134531.1, read as the reverse complement.
TTCTTGTGGGAAGTGTTCTGCATGTTTCTATGAGGTCAAGTTGATTGGTGATGTTATTTTGCTTCTCTGTTTCTTTGTTGAATTTCTTTCAAGTTGCTTCATCATTCTTTCAGAGTGCTAGATTAAAGGCTCCTGCTTTAATGGAAGGCTTCAATTTCTTTCTTCACTTCAGTTAGTGTTTGATTTATATACTTTGAGGTGCTTTTCATTTGTATTTAAATATTTATTATGACTACATTCTCTTTCCCAATTCCCTTTCAAACATTATGCATATCCTTCTTTATTTCATGGTCATTCTTGCCTTAAAGTGTGCTTTACCAAAAATAAATATTGCCACGTTTTATTAAGACATTCTGAGTTTCCTTTTTTTATGCTTCCAAAGTAATAGGTTGATTTGGTACAAAATGAGGTGGCATTGAGTCTCTGGCAGTGAGTTTTTATTTGTTTGCTTTTTTTTTTTAAAGAAAAGCAAACAAACAAATCAAAAAGCTACAGAAGAGAGTCAAGTTTATAGCAATGAATGAGTGAGATCATCTCTCTAAAATGGATGTAGCTGTTGCTGATGAACTCTGGGCATGGTTTATAGTAATATTTTCTTTTAAAAGAGGAGGAATACATAATTTTAGGAAATGCCTGTTTTGTGCCCTGAGAAGGTATAGTCTTGTGCCTTGATGAAATGCACCCTTTCCTTGAGGTAGCTAATTTACAATTTATGTTTTTTGCTGGTCCACATCTGTTCTCAAAAAGGCCTTGAAATTACTCCTTTGTATCTTAGCATGAAAAAACATTACTTTTTTTCTCTCAGCATTATTTTCAGACTGAGTTACAGAAGAGAATATTTCATTTCTTGGTAAAGAAATTTTAGATCTCTGTGTAGAGACGATCAGGACACCTTGAGTAAACTTTGGTTTAAATATCTACGGTCAAGTAGAGCATGTCAATATTTCTTTTTGATCACTGCCAGCATGCAGTAAAAGAGATGTTATTTTTATCTCAAAGTTACAAATGTGTGAGGGTAGAATATTTCAATGATATGAAGTAACCACTTTTATATTACATTGGTGATTTCAACTTTACTTTTTATTAGATCCTATACTTTAAAAGTTTTAGGAAAATTACTTTCCCATGAATCCCAGTTAGAATAGATACTAAATATATTTTATACCATTTTAAGATTTGGTAATGATCTGAGAAAATATTTATGATATAGAATTAGGTGAAAATTTCCTTAGAATTCCTAAATAATTTTGTTTAATTAAGAAGACCAAGAAAGAAATTAAACTTTTAGCAGGCAAAAATGTTCTAAATTATTATTTAGTGAAATGATAATTGATATGTCCTTCTTTTTCTGTATTTCCTAAATTCTCTACAATGACTATGCATTATTTTCCCAGAAGAGAAACAATCCTTAAAAATACAAATTAGATATCATTATTCTGATTTCATATTTAGATAATTTATTTTTATTTCTTTTCCTCTATTACTTTGTTACAATGCATATTTCCCCCCTTTCCTACGTTCTGTGATCTGACCCTATTATTTTTCCTTTACAGTGTGAAAAGCTTCATTTTTACTTGCGCATTCATTAGTGAAGTTCATTTGACCTATGTGTTAGTCTGGGTAGACTAGAGAAACAAATTCATAGACACTCTTACATCTATAAGAAACAGCTTTATATAAAAGAGTAATTGTATATTAAGGAAACATCCCAGCCCAGTCCATAAGTCTGATATTAGCCATTATGTCCAGTACCAGTCTGTCAGTTCCTCTTCAGGCTCACACAACACATGCAATGAAACTGAATGCAGGAAGATTACAGGCCAGTGAGTGGAAAGTCTTATGGATCCACTGGCAGTGGAAACATCTAAACGCTGGCAGGGGTCTCCACGTGGCTCCTCCAGCTCCATGTGACTTGTCAGCAGGAATGCCTCACAGGGTGTTAGTGTATCTGGCCTCTAATGACCTATTTATCTCTGAGGTGCCTCCAAATGAGGTCATCAAGCTGTGACCTGATTGACAGGTTAGACTCCATGCCTTCACATGTTGATGCCAGATTACGTAACTACCACAACCTTAGTAGTTAGTTTTCTGGCATATTACTAGGGTGATCAGGGGTAAAATATTAAATGTGGAAACTCTGTCACAAAGATGCTTTCCAGTGTTACTTGTTAAATGAGTTTATCACAATTTTCCCAATATGGTACATATGCATATAGGCAGAGTGTTGTAGGGGAGTGGGACAATGTTTCTGAGATGCATAGGGTGTGAAGGAGAAGCCCCGCCTGTGTATCCTGGGGTCAGTGTAGTGTATTTAGTTCTGCTCTAATGTGCACCCCATACCAAACCAAACCAAACCAAACTGAAACAAACAAACAAAAAAAGTAAAAAGCAATTCACTGTCATTCCATCAATTTTGACTTGTAGAATCCCTGTAGGGTAGAGAACTATCCTTGTGGATTTCTGAGACGGTAAATTTTTATGGGTGCAGAAAGCCTCATCTTTCAGCTTATGATTTCTAACTCATGACCTGCCAGTTAGCAAATAAAAAGTAACTCACGTGTGTTAGTCCGGGTAGACTAGAGAAACAAAATTCATAGATACTCATATTTTATAAGAGAGGTTTATATAAAGCATAAGTGTACATTAAGAAAGCATCCCAACCCAGTGCTGTCTGAGCCCTTTAGTCCTACGTTAGCTCATATGCCCAACACCAGTCCACAAAGTCCTCCTCCATCTCACAAAACAGGTGCAATAATGCCGACTGCAGGAGGAAAGCCGAGTCAGTGAACGTGTAAGCATCTCAGCGCTAGCAGGGGTCTCCACACGGCTGCTCCAGCACGCAGGGCTGCATCAGGGTAGGTCCATGCTGCTTCTCCTCAGGGATGTCACAGGAAGTGAACCTTGTCAGCTGAGGCAGAGGACTAGCTAAGGCAGCAGCACGCTGATTCGATCATCAGAGAACAAGAGACAAGTAAGGCGAAGCTCCCCGAGCCATTTATCTCTCTGCCTTTCAATTAAACTTCCATTTAATTAATCCCACATGTGTTCATCAGCCAGGTAGGCAAAATAAATTTAACTATCACACCACTTTGCCACCAAGATTTCCTAGGTACAATAAATTAAGCTTTTTAGTGAATATGTTTACTCATTTCTTGACGAATAACCTGAATCTCTCAACTTACTCCTTAGCCTAATATTACATGTATAAATTATTACATTATTACAATTATAAATTTTGGAAGTGATATGAGTCTTTGAACATTTCTCTGTGATTGCCCATTTGAACAACTGTAGAACTGTCATAGCAGCCATGGACATTGGGACCTATGATGAATACACCAAGAGACAGACATGAACAGATATGGTATGTGCGATGGTATTAAGGACATGCATTTGCCATATGTGGATATTTTATTCTAAAAGTCAATGGCAGGGGGACTTACATCAGAAAGACTACATGTGTTTGGAGAGTAACCACTTTTCAGCTTAGTGATAGTAGTTTCATTCTTGGAGTGAACATGTTTGCATTGTCTGTAAAATGCTATAGAGAGATATTGGAAAGAAATGAGAGCAATGGGTACTCTTTATTATAGTTGGATGAAAGTGAGTATCTTCATTTGGCAAGATTTGGTTGATTTCTTTGTTAACATTATATCACAGATTTATTAAATGCCATAATTTAGGAGAATTAGAAATCTTATTTGGGGGATAAAAATGCATAACAAAATGCTGATTTCTATTTTTGATGTCTTGCACTGATAATTACTACTGACTTACCTTTGCTTTTTTGGGGTAAATTTCCCTAGAGATTCCAATGGGGAAAACAATTACCCAGACCTGTTATTTCTTGACTTTTGAGGAGGCACTTGACTATTTTAAATGACTTAACTAAGTGAGTATTTGTAATAGTTTAAGTGTACATTAACAAAGCATCCCAACCCAGTGCCCCCAAGCCCATATGTCCAACATTAACCCTTATGTCCAACACCAGTCCACAAAATCCTCCTCCATCTCACAAAGCACATGCAATGATGCCAATTGCAGGAGGAAAGCTGAGTCAGTGAACATGTAAACATCTCAGTGGTGGCAGGGGCCTCCACATGGCTGCTCCAGCACCCAGGGCTGCATCGGGGTAGGTCCAAGTGGCTTCTCCTCAGGGATGTCTTTCAGGAAGTGAGCCTTGCCAGCTGAAGCAGTGATCTGGCTAAGACAGTTGCACCCTGTTCTAACCATCAGAAAGCAAGAGACCTGAGGACTAGAAAGGCGAGGCCCCTCATGTATTTATTGGCCAGGTTGGCACAATAAACCTTGACTATCTCAATATCCTTTTTCCAGGGACTGTTCAGTCTTCATAACATGTTCAACATATGTGAGTCAACTTTCCCCATTGTTAAGGAGCATTTCTGGTTGTATTTCTCTCCTTTTTCCTTTCTTTAATCATTTTATTGGGGGCTTGTACAGCTCTTGTTACAATCCTGGTTGTATTTCTTTCAACACATATTTGTTCATTTTTCTGGCAGTCCATGATGTATTTGGCATTCTTGGTTAATACCATAATTCAAAGCCATGAATTCTTTTTCAGTATTTATTATTTATTGTGAATGTATGCATATGAGGTGATTGAAAATACTCATGGTTTATATCAGGCACACCTTGGCCTTTAAAATGATTCCTTTGTTTTTTCTTTAACACTTTGATATATATATTGATTTATTTATTACCATTTATGGTAAATTGAATGAAGATTTAAGAAAGATAAAATTTCCATTCAACAGTCTATAAATATTTTTATGTCATACATTGAAATCCTCACAAGATAGCATCTCTTTTACCACTTCTTCCTTACCAATATTGCTGAGAAGAGGTGCTTAACCTATTTTCATCAGTCCAGTTTCCTGATAAACCCCGTAAAAGTATTGTGTCTGAGTTCTGTGAGGCCATTGAACTTAGCAGAGAAGTTTAGTGCCAGGCAAGAGATGATTGGTTTCAGAGTAGGGTAAAGGAATTTAGATCACGGAGTCATATCTGACCTCTGCCGTTTAGAAATCATCTGTAGCAGAAGTTAAGTTGGAGTCTCCTCTCTTCAATAGTTGAAGAAGGCTAGACAGGCTTCCACATCATAGCTTTGGCATATATAAAGTTGGATTCTTCTCCCTTCTGTAGTTGCTTTTATGCCTATGGCTCTTTCCAGACCGATGGTTGTTCAACCCACAGGTAGGGTAGCTGTTACTGGGGTAACTCTGCAAACGAGGGGGAGTCAGTGGATGCATTGACGCACGTGTTCGAACAAGTTCGCCACGTTCTCTTCAGAGTGTCTTTGAAAGGTCCAGCGGACCAAGTGCTCGCTATCCACGTAAGCAGCCCTGTATGGCTACTCTAATGGGTTTTCTCCCTTCCATGCTGCTTATTCTCCCTTTTCTTGACTTGTTCTTCCTGGGACTTGTCTCAAATAAGCAGCTTGCCCTCATGCTTTGTGTCAAGCTTCAGTCTCAGGGGAAACAACCAAACTAAGACAGTAGTTATTATTTTATAATGCCTGACTGTTCACTCTTGTAATATATATTCTAATAACCCTCTCTACTATTTCCATGTAGTTATCAAGACCTGTCCATTTTTTCTCTTCCAAATGTCAATTTTCCATTCCCGCACCCACTCGGCAGCCCACATTGTCCATGAGGTACTATTCTAGGCTTTCTAAGGTTTCCTGCATAATTATGCAGCGCACCTCTTCGTCCAGGTTTGCTGTCACTTGTCACTGCCTTGCTCACATATCTACAACTGCTCTGAACAGTTTATCGCACCAAACCTACATTCCTGTCCACATGTTAAGATGCACTTTCTTCATTAAATTCTCCAACTCTGATCAACTCTACTGACTATGTTTTGGAACTCTTCTACCACCTATAGTCGTGCCCAGAATTTAACATGTAGGTATTCTATTTTGCATTATTCATACATTTTGTCTACATTATCTTACCTTAGTGAACTATAGGATTTTTTATACCATAAACTGTCGGGCTATTTTTCTGTCACCAAGAAGTAGTCAATAAATAATTGTCAAGTGGATTTTAATTTATTATTTGTGATCTCTTATAAATGATAAATTTTATTTTCAGATATATTTATTTTAAAAAGTAAAAGAACTTCAATTTGCCAAAATTCTCAAGGTAAGCAACAAGCAAAATACCAACCCTTTAATGATAGATGCAATAAGATGATTGCTACTATTCCACCTGAAAGCAGTCAGCAATAAAAGAGTAATGCAGGCGTGTGTTTATTTACATGAAGTGTTATTATATTAGGGCAAGTTCACTAGTATTGTTGCTAGTATTCCAGTTCATCCATGTATATGTTTATTCCCCACTCTGCATGTTTCTGTGACAAGGGGACGGCTGAAGACAAGTTCTACCAGTAATATAAATTGATAAGTCATATAAGGGTGTAAAACAAAGACACTTTTTGTGCCATGGGGTGGGAGCACATATTTTGGGGTAGGGCTAACATTAATTATTTTTAGAACAACTTAAGTAGACATCTTTTCAAACCACTGAAGCTTTCCAACACGTTTCTATGAATGTTGCCCTCCTTAAAGCAGCAGATTCTAGATGGATCAAACACATTCAAGGAAGACTGGAAGACCTCACGGATGAGTTAAGAGAGCAAAGACCATCCACCTCCATGAGTAAAGAAACTGTGGCTTAAATATAGAAGCTGGTGGAAGCACACAGCATTACCAGTGATTTGCTAGCTGCTGCAGTTGGTATCTCACTCCGTTCGGCATTTCCCACTTGAGCAGACATCTTGAGCGTTGCATGTTTTGGTTGGGTAAGTGCTGCAGGCATTCGTGAAGAACAGCCTAGCTCAAGAGTGACTCTTTCCATGAGTTTTGAAAGTAAAATCAAAGATAGTTAAGAGAATTTTATGAAAAGAATCGTGACTACAAAAGAACTTTGGATTTAGTAGTATCAACCAGAGAGCAATGCCCAATCAAAACAGAGACTTCCAAAGTTAAATTCAGAACACGATGGTCAGCTCAGGAAGCTACGGCAACTCTTTTTGGAATAACAAATTGGTAATTTTGATAGATTTTTGGAAGGTCATAGAATGATCATGAATGCTTACCAGAAAGATGTTTTAAGAACATTAAAAACCTGCTTTGATGAGCAAAAGCGAGGAAGGTTGAGTCGAAAGCCGTTTTCCTATCATGACAAGGGACTGGCTCATTGTTCAGCAGCAGCAAGGGCTGTCCTGTGACCATCAGTTGAAATATTATCCCATTCAGGCTACATCCTGATCTTGCTCACTCCGATTTATTTTTGTCCTCCAAATTCCTGGAACATTTAAGAGAAATGTAGTTTTGAGCCCCTCCAGGATGCAAAAACTTCCATTTTGATGTGTCAATTGAAGAGAGTGGCGTTCTTTAGGCGAGGGTCAGAGACATGGAAACGCCATGCCTTAGAAGTGTACATAGACCAAGAGAGAGAGGATGTCAAGAATCAGCAGCGCATACTACACATATTTTAATAAATGCTTAGTTTAATAAAAGTTACTATGATTTAATAGTAATAACTTTTGACTTATTCTCATGTATATTTGGTCACAGGTAATAATAATGAAAGTCTTATAATGACCTCCTGAGGACTTTCACATATTGTTGTAATTTCTCAATGCCAAAATAACATTTTTATTTTTCCTCATTTTTGAGAACAACTCTCAAGATGGCTGTAGAATCACAGCTTAATTAAAAGAGCATTATTAGAGTACATAATATAAGATTATATAACTACATATGTTATTAAGCTATATAAGACTATATAACTATATATATTATTGTTTATATATTTTACAAGACTATGGAAATGGAGTGACTTCACAATTCTAAATATTTCCCTTAAAATTTCCAAATATGTATTTTGCACTAGTCTGATGGATAATTTTGAATTCAAGCTTTGCTATGGATTTGCTTTTTCTAGATGCACACAAACTGCACTTACTTGAAGATGGAAACTAAAAGTGAAGCATGAAAAGGGCTAGAACTCACTCTGATTAATGTACTAATCTAATGTAGTTCAGGGAGTTCCTTGTTTATATATTTTCCGCAAGAAGTAGGTGGAAAATGCTTATATAAAACAACCAAAATTGAAATTAAAAGATCAATTTAATTCCCTTGGGAGCCTATCCAGATGCTTTTTCCAGGCTGGGATTTTATAATTCCTTAAGTATGTTCCGTAGCAAGGGTCCTAATAGAAGCATCTCAGTCTCACTGGGCAACCTCGGGGAACCAAGGTATTCTCTTAAAATCTTGATTGCTTTTCGAGGGGAGCCGTTAGCTTTGATTTATATCACTTTTGAAGGGAGCTTCACTGAGGCTTTGACTAATCCAATAAGGATCATATAATACACTCCTCTGTACATCTCACAGAGTTGCTGCGTACAGAGCTCTTTGTTTATGATTCAGGAAATGGGCTAAAAGCTTCCTAGGTTTATCTCTGTTCACAAAATCTGTTCTGGGGGAAGTAATGGCCTTTTGCATTTTAATAAGCAGTAAATCTCAAATATTACGATGCTCCAGTAACAAGCTAACTTTGGCAGTGAAGACCTGTCCTTTTTGGAGCTTTCTCATACTCAGCAGTTTGCGTATGGAGATGATTCCTGTCTCACCACTATAGCTTCGCTTGAAGACACCACATTGAAGGTGCTGCCCTCGTTCTTTCTGAAAATAGAAATCTCAGTTTTTTCGTAAGTGTCCAAAAGCGATATGAAAAATTAAGAAGAGCTTTATGAATGGCCAAAGTTTAATGGAAGTTATGTAACATCACCTAAAAAAGTTAACAGTAAGCTATTTTGCTTCATTTTGTTTCACTTTCAAACGTCCATAAGGGATCCTGGTGATCTATTGGGTCACCATTGGGCTGAGAAGGCCAAGGTCAGCAGCAAGATCAGACTGACTGCTCCCATAGGTGAATGTACCCTCAAAACCGCCTAGGGACAGTTCTACTCTGTCCGGTGGGGTCACTGTGTTGGAATATAATAGACTCCATTCATGACTTAATGAACACTTGCAGTTAATATAATGTGTTAGGTCCCAGGGATGATTTAAAAATGAATTTTATAATATAATAAGATCCTGGCTTACAACTGCTTAGCAACATACTCATGTGAGTAGACTGCAGGAATCTACCCGAGTGGATGACATAGGTAGTCGTTGTAATTGAAGTTGTAACTAGAATTTCTTCTAAGGTTTTATTTCTTTTAAATAAAATCACCACACAGCCTTCAACTATGGAAATCTGTGAATTTTTCAAAATAATCTCTCAAACGTTGGAGTGATTTCTTTACTCGGGAATTTCGAACAGGAGTCTCTTTAGGAGTGGGCTGGTTCTTCAGCTAGTCTACATGGCTTGTGCTGACAGAAGAATGATGTGTACAGATCGATGGCTTTAGATGGGTCTTATCATTTCTTCAACAATCAATTAAGTTGTAGAAGATGTGCTATCCTTGTGCAGATGTTACCCTACATTCCAACTAATGAACAGCTCAGGTTCCGTATAGAAAATCTTTGTTTAATATTATGTGATTAAATTTGTTCATTTTAATTTTGCTTCTGACCAGCTTAAGACCATGCAATATGATGATGATTTAAAATGCAGTTACAGTGTTCAGAGCATACATGCATGGGGATTTTCTAAATATATTAAAGTATATTAAGATGGTGCTTGTATTGTGTTTAGTATCTTAAGAAATACAGAATTTAGAACTGGGAGGTATTTTTTAATTCTAGTCTCAATTTTTTTTCTTTTGCAAACAGTAGAGAGGCTATTGAAGCCAAATAGAATGTCCAAAAAGAACAGCCCTGGGTTCTTATAGTCTTTTCTAAATAAGCAGCCATCTAAATGAGATGCCAACTAAGTCCACATGGAAAAAGCACACCATCATCAGCCACTGAAAGATTGTAAATCACATAATCCCAAATCAAAGGAGGGGCTAGTATCAGAGCCTAAGTTGTAAGATTCTGGTTTGCAGCAGGCCATGGACGATCGTGGGAACCAAAATAAGCTTTTGGTGATCACGCTCTATCTTTTCGAGGGATGAGAGGAAAGTGGTTACTAAACAGAGTGCACTAGAGACATGAATACAGAAGTTCAAAGGCATAACCCTGACTTGAACAGTTAAAACACTGTCAGTTGAACCCCCCTCTGATGCACTCTAGACTTGATCTGGTATTCGATATTTTCTGTATTTTTGCTTGTTCACATTAGGGTTTATCTCAGACCTGTTATGTCATTGGGGGGCCACCCTCTTGAACTTGTGTTTTATTTTTGGTTTATGAAACCCAGGATTGATCAAACTATTGGGGCAGCAAGTAGAATAAGAGTTTCAGTGGGGGACAGTGGTGGTGATGGCGGGGGTGGGGGGGAAGGGGTAAAAGTAGACGATGACAAGGAGTCCAAGAAGGAAAGAATGTTTGGAAACTGGTTATGGTAGCAATTGTACAAGACTGCTTGATGTGATAGAACTATGGAGTGATATGATATATGTATTAACTCCCAATTAATAATACATTAAAAATAAAGTTATAAGTACTTAATATACATACCAACTTTCAGATAACAATAAACCTTCTTTAATTAAAAAAGGCTGGGATTTCTATATACTTAGAAAAAATTTTAGACTCATGAGGAAAAACTTTCCAGGATTGTTGGAGGTCAGGTGTTGTCTGGAAGCAAGACAATGTATTTTCATTTCCATTCCCCGACTTTCCCCCCCTCAAAATTACTCCATACCTGTTGCATAGAGTGCAGCTATAAGGTCCTTGGAATAAATGAAGTCTTGTAGGAAGATTCCATGATGCTATATTGGTGATGGGGATGTGAAAGTATTCAATGTAAGAAGCCATCATTCTTTTTAAAATCATTTTATTGGGGGTTCCTACAACTCTTATCACAATCCTTACATACATCCATTGTGTCAAGCACATTTGATCATTTGTTTCCATCATCATTCTGAAAACATTTGCTTTCTACTTGAGCCCTTGGTATCAGCTCCTCATTTTCCCCCTCTCTCCCTGGTCCCCTCCCTCATGAACAATGATAATTTATAAATTATTATTATTTTGTTATGTCTTACACTGTCTGAGGTCTCCCTTCAGTCATCTTTTGGTTGTTTGTCTCCCAGGAAGGGGGTTATATGTAGATCTTGCAATCGGGTTTTCCTTTCAACCCCACCTTCCTTCCACCTTCCAAGTATCGCTGCTCTCACTACTAGTCCTGAAGGGTTCGTCTGTTCTGGATTCCCTGTTTCCACTTCCATATCTGTGACATCTTGTGATCACACAGGATGCTGTGCTTCTTCCATGTGGGCTTTGTTGCTTCTGAGCTAGATGGCCGCTTGTTTACCTTCAAGCCTTTAAGACCCCAGATGCTATATCTTTTGATAGCCAGACACCATCAACTTTCTTCACTACATTTGCTTATGCACACAGTTTGTCTTCAGTGATTGTGTTGGGAAGGTGAGTATCATGGAATGCCAGTTTAATAAAACAAAGTGTTCTTGCATTGATGGAGTACTTGAGTGGAGGCCCAATGTCCATCTGCTACCTCAATACTAAACCTATGAATCTATGTATATAGCACTATTTCCCCATCATCATATATCTAGACTACTTCAGTGATATCCCAACTGTTCTCCTCTTAGCTTCATTCTCTTGAGATTTCATTCAGGCTCTTGTTAGCAATAACGTTATCCTATCTCTTCTCCAATCTTCTTTGCTAAATTGCAAAAGTTATCCTGACTCCAACACAAGGCTTTGGTTTATCTAGATTTTACTGATATTTTGAAGATAAATAAAGGGAGGCTACATTTCAGCACCATATAACAAATTAGCTCAGCATTTACTTACAGAGTTCATTAGACTTTCTCACTGGCCACCACTCTTATGGAGTCCTGCACTTCTGCTATATGATTCCATGCAGCTTGAATTTATTAAATGCCTACTTTGTGCCAGAGATAGTGCTAAGTATAGGAATGAAGAAAATAATCCTTTGTCCATTCCAGATGACAGCCATATCATCAGATAAGCAGCAGCAGGACCAGGAGCCAGATAACGGAGTGGAGCAGTGAACTTCCCAACCCCCAGAGCAACTTAAGATGAGTGATTTTGTGCTGGACACTGGCTTTCAGATTGGGGTGACCCTGGCCACTTAATTGGAGAAGTTGGACTTGCTGACCCACAAAAGTGGAACCAGTGCCTGTGGGTTCAGGATGAAAGGAGTGGGTGTTTCTGGGTATTTCTTTCTGGGGGTTAGATTTGCTGACCAATGTATCTTGAGTTGAATGTCTTCTGGTTGTGAGTGGTGTGCCCCTCTGGGTATTTATTAGCAGACCTGAAACTTTGTAAACAACTACCTTGATGGACATTTCTCACTGTTGACTTTCTTAATAAGCCCTTTAATTACGAGTTTTGTGTGAGTTACTCTGTAGAGAATCACAATGGATACTAGACTGAGAACCCGTTCTAATGCACAGAAGACACACTCTGCTAGAGGAGAAAACAAGACAAGCAAGCAAACAAATACAAGCTGATAAAAGCATTATGGAGCATGCGAGGAGGGCGACAACTGAAGAAAACCTGAATGACGGGAGAGAAATTTACTTGAATAAGACCTTCACCGAAGAAGGTTCCCTTTGGGAAGAAGAATAGTAGGAGAGACAATGACAAAATATGGACTTGAAGATGTCTTAGAGATAGGAGTGTTGATTTTATTCAATTTACAATGGTTAGTCTTTGGATGTTTTAAATGCTCAGCAAAATAACATCAGATGTCTCTTTTGAAATATCACTCTGTTTTCTTAAAGGCTGAGGCCCAGTACTGCAATGGGGCATCCCCTGGGCTGCTAAGTGAAGGTTTTAACTTACCAGTCACTCCATGGGAGAAAGATGAGTAGTTTCTTCTACACAGATGGACAGCTTCAGAAACCACAGGGAAGAGGTTGCTGTTTTATAGGGATCTTTTGTGTGGAATCAACTTCACAGTGGTGGGTTTAGATATGTGAATTAACAAATAACTCAAATGCTGTATTTTAAGAGAGAGTTCATAGGACTTTTACTGCATAATACAGGGACATATAAAGTCAATTGACTCATACAGTCATTCTCAAATTTTAGAGTATACCAGAATTTCTGGGGGGGGGGGGGGTTGTTGAAAAACAGGGCTAAGCCCCACTATCAGAGCCTCTGCTCCACTAGATCAGTGGTTCTCAACCTTCCTAATGCCACGACCTTTTAATACAGTACCTCATGTAGTGGTAACCCACCAAGAATAAAATTATTTTCATTGCTACGTCATAACTTTAATTTTGCTACTGTTATGAATCACAATGTAAATATCTGATATGCAGAATGTATTTTCATATTTCAAATTGAAGACAAACATAAAGCATAGTGATTAATCACAAAATAATATGTAATTATATATTGTGAAATATTTATGCGGTTACCAATGGTCTTAGGCGACCCTTATGAAAGGGTGGTTCGACCCCCCAAAGGGGTCACGACCCACAGTTTGAGAATACCTGCACTACACTAGATCTTAGCACAGAATTTGCATTTTTAAAAAGTACTTAAAAAATGTTCTTGCTGAGTTTTATACTTGAGAATGACTACCCCAGATGTTTCTGTTACATCTTGTTGTTCATTCAGTTATGATGCACTTCATCCTAAGCCTGAAATTTTTCATGTAGATAAGATGGGAAATACTATAAATCCTTTCTGTAATTGCATCAAGTGGTCTACAAATTATGTTATACAATGCTTTTTCAAGTAGTTCTTGAATTTAAAAGTTATGCAAATATTTAAAAGGAAAAGCCATTTAGGTTTCATGAGATTTTTTTTCTGATATTGCTCATGATGTAGTTTCATTTTTTTATGAGGATGATATATGTAAACCAAAACAAAAGTCATCCTATTCCAGCTGAAGAATACTATTAGACTGAAAAATGCTGTATCTACTGGGTTTAGAATTTCCAGGATAGACAAAGTCATATAAATGTAATAACATGTAGAATTTCTAGAATCTTTTTCTAACAAGAGCAAACAAATAAAACAAAAAGATTAAGAAGGTCAGATAGCTATTTATGGAATAGATATTGTTCCCTCTAAATGGTTTTAAATGTGTTTAGCTCACAACTGATAGAAGATAATAAATAGCTACTCTCTTAGTTAGCCAGTTTGCAGTAGCAGAAATAACATATGTGATGGCTTTAGTGCAAAGGCATTTATTCCCTCCCAGGTTAGGAGGCTGGAGGTCAGATTTCAAGGCACAAGCTCTGCAGATGGACTCTCTGTTGACTCTAGGGAGGGCCGTTGTCTTTGTCAGTGTCTCTTGGTCTGCCATTCTGTGTATATTCATGTGTGTTGGTGCCAATCTTCAGCTGTGGCTAGGATGTTATGTTAGTCCAGGGACTGTGGATTTAAAGGACATGTTTGGTTCTGGCTCTTTTAGCTTGGTGGTTGGAGGTCTTACTCAGCTCTTTGCTAGTTTCCATCTCCATTTGTCTCCTGTACGATAAGAGATAACGTGGACTACACCCCGGCAGCATCAGATCAGGTGTGCCCAGAGTCCTGAGCCCAATGGTTGCATCCTACTGTGATCCCATGGTAACTGATTGGCGGATCCCTTCACTGGGAATGACTATTGGCAAAATGTATCATCACAGAGCTGTCAAACCACTAAGAATCGTGGCCCAATCAAGCTGATACATATCTTGGGGATGCAGTAGTCAGTACATAGAAATTTTGTAGGAACAAAAAGGAATTAAATGGAATTATTCCTTTCAAATGCACAAAACATCTTAAAACAGCAAATACATAGGATCTTTTTCAGTCTTCTTTATTCATTGCCCAACTTTCACATACATATAAGGCAAATGAAAACACAAAGGCTTGGGTCAAGTGCACTTTAGTCCTCAAAATGACATTCGTGCTCTTCAGCACTTTAAAGAGGTCATGTGCAGCAGTTTTTCCCAATGGGATAAATACATAAGCACTTCTAAAAGTTAATGGAATATTGTAATTAAGATATAATCCATTTCCCCCCCCACAAAGTTTTGGAATTCCCTGTAATTCCATAGCCAAATATCACCTGAATCAACTGGTCATATCTATTGCAGTTTTCAGAGAAAAATTATTTTCTGGCTCAGTAGTACTCAAATTTTGACAACCTTGGTAGTACGCGAGGGTGGACTTAATGACAGTCTACTGGCCCCACCCAAGAATGCCTTGCTTTATAAGTCTCAGGTGGACCCCAAATTGGGTTTCTTATCTCTTTTCATTTCTTATTCCAATGATTCTGGCTTTTGTTTTTATGCTGCAAGCTATGTTATAAATATTTCACGTACCAGCTGGGCCTCTCACGTCGAATAGGTCTTAGTGAACCTTCTAAATCCGGGGTTGGCAAACTCTGAGACTGAAGAGTCAAACCTGACCCTCACAGCAATTTAAAAATTATGAGAGCCGTAAACATAGATTTACCACCAAAGGAAATCACTGTATCTGAGTAATAGCCTGCAAATGAAACTATCCGTTTCTTTTTTCATGTTCAATTCTCCTTCAGAGCTGCACGTGCGCTCTGAAAGAGACACATCTCTGAAAGAGACACACCTCTGAAAGAGAGCTCCAATTTGCTGCCCCATCCCGGATGAAGAACAGATTACAAAGAAGAAACGGAACACCCACGTTTGAGGAGTTGGTCACTGAAAGTCTTGTGAGTGGCAGAGGGACATTGTCAGATATAGTGCTGGAAGATGAACAAATCAGGTTCAAAGGGACTTGAAATATGATCGGGGCAGTGCTGTTCTCTTAAAATGGCGTATAACACGATGGCACAGGTAGAGTGAAGCTTTCAAGACTTTCATTCGCTGATGAGTCATGACGCAAAACGGGAGTGATTAGCTGCAAACGTGTATCCATAATCAGAGGACGGGATGTATGGAATATCAACCTAGGAAAATTTGAAGTCATCAAAAGTTACCTAGATCTAGATCCTTGGCATTATAGTTATTGCTAGGAGCTGCCAAATGGATTCCAACTGATAGCGAATGACCCCCTGCAGAGAAGGATGAAACATTGCCTAGTCCTGCAACATTTTCATCATTGTCATTGTGTTTGACCCCATTTTGGGAGCACGAGTCAGTCAGTTCATTCTCTCACGATCCCTCTTTTCCCCTGCCGCTCCACTTTACCAAGCATGATACTTTTCCTGAGGGATTGATCTCTCTTGATAACATGTTTAACATGCCAGGGAGAGGGTCTTGCCAGTCTCTTTACAGGGAAATATTTCTGACTGTACTTCTCAAAGAGATTTCTTTGTTGTTTAGACAGTCCATGGTTTATCAATACTGGTCACCAGCCCAGGAATTCAAACAAATACATTCCCTTTTGGTTTTCCTCACAATTAGATAAATTGATAATGTTAAGATAAATGGAGAAAACACTGACATTATCCAAGATTTCACCTTGCTTGGTTCCACAAACAGCACCCATAGACATGGTAATCAAGAAATTAAAGGACATCATGCATTGGGCAAATGTGCTGTACAAGAGCTCTTGGAAGTGTTGAAATGCAAAGATGTCTTCTTGAGGACTAAGGTGAACCTGCAGGATGCTCTGGCATTTTCAATCACCTCGTATACAGGTGAAAGTTGGACAATGAACAAGAAAGACCAAAGAAGAATCCTAGGCAATAATGAACTCAAATGAATGGATACTGACCATTTAAAATCAGAAAATGATATGGTTTTGACACATTGAAGTACTGACAACTTCAAGAGGAATTGAATTGCACGCATCATACAAAAGATCATTTTAAGATCTCTCTTGAATTACACTCCTGGATGAAATAGGGTAATATTTATATGTATATTAGGAAGTCCCACTAATACAACTAGTACTCAAATTTATGCACCCACCACTAAAGATAGTGATGAAGATGCTGAAATATTCTGTGAGTTTCTTTAGTGTGAACTTGATCAGACATACAAACAAGATGCATTGATAAATATGGATTAGGATGAAAATGTTGGAAACAAAGAGGGAGGACAGTGGCTGGAAAGGATGCTCTTAAGAATAGAAATGAAGCTGGAGATCACATGGGATAATTCTGCAAGTTCAAAGACTTCGTTGCTAATAGATTTTTTTCCCAATACAATAAATGATGACCATATACATGGACCTTGGAAGATGGAATACAGAGTAATCAAATTGATCATACCTCTGTATGGATGGAGGATGGAGACACTCAGTATCCTTAGTCAAACTGAAGCCAGGGACTTGACTGTGGAACAGATAATCAATGGCTCATATGTAACTTCAGACTGAAGTTAAGAGAAATTAAAACAGCCTATAAATGCCACAAAAGTATCTTGAGTGTATCCACAGAATTTTTAGCACATCTCAAGAATTGATTTGATATACTGAACACTAAGTAGAGAAGACTTAACAAGGTGTGAGATGACATGAAGAAAGCAAAGGACCATTTAAAAGATCAGAAAGAAAGGAAAGAACACTGTGAGGACAGAAGAGATTCTGGAGCCTGCTCTTGCTCATAGAGCAGTTAAAGAAAATGGAAGAAATGATGAAAATGAACAGAATATTTCAAAGGGCATCTTGGGAATACAAAATAAATTATTATGAAATGTGCAAAGACTTTGAGTTGAAAGGCAAAAAAAAAAGAGCAAGTTCAACGTATCTCAAACTGAAAAAATGAGGGAAAATGTTCAAGTTCTGAGCATCAGAAGATGATGGAAGGAGTAGTCAGTCATTGTACAAACCCCCCACTATTCTACATTAAACTACTTCAAGAGAGAGCACAAGAAAGGAGTCCAAGTTGCATTGCAGACATTAGCAGAACAAACGCTCCAGGAATTGACGAGTACCAATTGAACTGCTTAAACCAGGTGATGAAGCACAGGAGACGCTCACTAATCTATGCCCCAACTGACTGTTAGGAATTCACGTGTTTGCCGATTCTAAAAAGGGGATGTAGCAGAATCTGGAAATTGTTGAATAGTATCATTAATATTATGTGCAAATAACATTTTGCTAAAGATGATTCAGTGGAATACTTACAAGGAGCTGTCAGAAAGTCAAGCTGGATTCAGAAGAGGATGTAGCAGCTAGGATGTCATTACTGAGGTCAGGTGCATCTTTCCTAATGCAGACAAGACAAAAATAGTATTTACTTGTGTGTTATTGAGGAGCCCTGGAGGTGTAGTGGTTAAACACTGGGCTGTTATCTGCATGGTGGGCGCTTCAAAACCACCAGCAACTTCTGTAGGAGAAAGACTGGGTTCGACTTTGGTAAAGAGTTAACAGTTTCAGCAACCACCAGGGGTTGGCGATGATTCAGCAATGACTCAGCGGCAGTGCGCTTGTTTGGGATGGTGTGTTATTGGCTAAGAAAAAGAATTAGACTGTGTGGATCCTAACTATGGATAGACTTGGGAAGAGTGAGAGATCCAGAAAGCTTAATTGTGTTCATGTGGAATTTGTACCTGGATCCAGAGGTAGCCATCCAAACAAAACAACAGAATACTGCAGGGTTTGCAATCAGGGGAGGTGTGTTTAATGGTTGCAGCCTTTCATTATGTTTATTCAATTTGTATGTTAGCAAATGATCTCCGATGTCGGACTACATGGAGAAGGATGGGAGAAGACTGATGCAGATGTCACATCCTTGCTAGCAGAAATCAGGGAGAACATGCCAAGGTTGGTGCTAAAGGTCAAGGACTGAAATCGTCAGTATGGATGACAGTTCAAGATGCAGATCTGTACAACATGGACCAGTAGAAAAACTTATGGTCATCAGAAAACACTGTAAACTTGTCAAGGGTTTCATTTTTGGGATTCACAACCAATGCTCAGGGAAGCGCAGTCAAGAGATCAAAGATGCACTGCATCGGGCAAATCTGCCGCACAAACCTCTTTAACGCATCGAAGGGCAGTGGGGTCACTCTGAGCACGAATGTGTACCTGACCCACGCCGTGGGATTTACCGTCGCCTGTGTGCATATCAAGGCTGGACAATGAGTCAGAATGATGAAAGAAGAATCAATGCATTTTAATTATGGTGCTGGGAAGAATATTGAAAAGACAATGGACTGGCAGCAAACTAATAAATATGCCTTGCACGAGGTGCAGTCAAACGGCTTCACAATTTCATGTACTTTGGACACTTTATTAGAAGAGACCACTGCTTGCAAAATGACATCAAGCTTGATAAAGTTGAAGGTGAGTGAAAAGGATAGAAAGGAAAAAAAAAAACCCAGGAGATGTATTGAGTAGGGTTAGGGTTAGAGTTAGGATTAGGGTTAGGGTACAATAAGTAAGTAAACAAACAAACAAACAAACAAACAAAGAGATGAATTGATAGTGGCTGCAACAATGAACTCAAACATCATAGGACTCGTGAGGAAGATGCAGTGGTTGATTCTCTTGTACGTGACATTGCCATGAGTCTGCTTATAGCTACTGCCCTGACAGCAATAAACAACAATGAAAGAATGTAAGTTACCTTTCTAAATTGTGAATTTTGTTATTCCCCCAAAACAAC
The DNA here is from genome assembly GCF_050624435.1 of Tenrec ecaudatus. NCBI lineage: Eukaryota > Metazoa > Chordata > Mammalia > Afrosoricida > Tenrecidae > Tenrec > Tenrec ecaudatus. The sequence continues at coordinate 108,048,617 of NC_134531.1, read as the reverse complement.
AGGATTGTTGTATCTATTCTTCCATAATCAAACCTACAAAAGTCTCACTTCTATCCTACCATTGGTTAAGGGTAGATCCGTCATCTTGGATATATGCTTTAATCAGTACACACACCTGACAGCTCTTTTTATCCATGAAACCAACTTCTCTGCCTCACTGACTTCTTAATTTTAAGACATTTATCCGTTTATATCTTATGGGTTTTATTTTAATATGTCAGGAAGTGTATGTTGGCATAAACAGATAAGAGTGAGAATTCGGAGTAAAAGTTTTATTGGTGCAAATGTATCACTTTAGTGTACTTTTGGCTTAAAATTCTTCGGCAAATTAGTCTTAGAAGTAAAATTGATTCATCTAAATGGATTCAGGTAAGTGTAAGTGGTCAAAAGTCAAACAGAAATGCTTATCTCAATTAAGCAGAAAAGAGGAAATGTAAGTAAGAAAACAATAAAAATGAACATTATCAAAACTTAATTGGTGTCAAAAACTTTATAAACTTTCAAACCTTCAATAGTTTTACTTTGTTGTGATGCTCAGCAACTTAAGTGCTACTTTAATTACTTTAATTATTAGTGGCCTACATCTCAGGTACTCTTTTTGTAAGCAAAATGTTCCCCATGGGTATCTTAAAATTCCCTCCTGCAAATTCTCTCCTTGACATTATTTAGTGCAAACTCCATTTAGTTAGATTTGAGTGTAAATGGGTGTCATTTTTCTCCCCAGGTGGTGGGATGGATAGGCAGATAGGCAGCTGTCTTTCTCTGCAAGGAAGATTTCAGAAAAATGTCAGTGGGAGACTGTCCAAATGATGCTTTGGTAATTTTCAGGCTTTATTCTCTTCTAGCTTGTGTTGATTTGGTATATTTGTGATTGTGCCTTGGATTGTTTGTAGTGAATTATTGTATTTTTAAAAGTAAAAATTAAACTCATACATGATAACACTTCAAAATTTGGGGGATATGGAATATATGTATATATATATATATATCTATATATATATACTATGTACCTACTTGTTTGGTCAAGCATTAATGCAGATTCTGTTAAGAATTAGTTTCATATGAATAAATCAGCTAGAGGATTTAAGGGACAAGAGGGGAGGTACCGTAGGAAATCTAAAACTATTATGTACATATTAATAGAACTGCCTCACTCTACCTCTTCCCCTCGTCTGCACTTTAGTACATGTGACTGTAAGAAAATCTAGCCTATTGACTTAACTAGCACTTGTGGATTTTCCAGTTCCTCATAAGCTCATGAATCAATGAAAAATAATAAATCTATTCTATCTTGACCACCATTTTCCTGTAAGTTTAACCTACTGTGATGCTGAAAATCCTGTAAGTGATAGTCCAAATACCAACAGGAGAATTCAGGGTGAACAAGTTCCAGTAGAACTTCCAAACTAAGAAGAGCCGGTGAAGAAGTGATGGAAAGGCATTCCAAGTACCATAGACGGCTTGAAGGACAAACGGATCTGTCTTAGGATGACGATGGTCAGAATGCTTCTTAGAATGAGGATGGTGAGATTTCATCTCACCTACTTTGGACATGTTATCAGGAGAGACCAGTCCCTAAAAGGGACACCATGCTTGATACAGTACAAGCGCGACCCCAAAGAGTATCGACACAACAGTTGCTCAGCAGTCTTTCATTCTGTTGTACACAGGGTTGCTATGGGCTGGAACTGGCTCCGTGGCATCTAACAACCACAGGGTTGTCGTGGACTATGTTCTCCAGAGAAGCAACAGTAGTAGCCATGTAGTCCGAGTGCAGACAGGTTCTTAGTCCATGGCTCAAAGAGGTGCGAGGAGAAAAGGTGCTTCTGAAGTGGCCTGGGAAAAATCCTGGCGGATGCAGTTTAGGAGGCCAATGCCTAAAGAGAAGCTCAAGAAGGCAAAAGACAATATTATAATGAAATGTGCAAAGACCTCAAGTTAAAAAAGCCAAAAGGGAATAACATGCTAAGCTTATCATAAACTGGAAGAATTCAAGAAAAAATTCCAGCCTCTAGTTGCAATCTTGAAAGAGTCTATAAGCAAAATACTGACGAATTCAGGGACTATCAAAAGAAGATGGAAATATTACACAGAGTCACCGTACTGAAAATAAATAGTAGACACCCCACCGTTTCAGGAGACAGCATATGCGAAAGAAACCGATGGAACTGAAGGAAGAAGCCCACGTGGCAGGGAAAGCATCAGCCAAACTCACTTCCAGGGATTGAGGGAATGCCAGTTGAAACGTTTCAACAAGTTGACGCAAATTTGGTACCACTCACTCCTCCATGGCAGGAAATTTGGAAGAAACTTCCTTGACCAATTGACTGGAAGAGATAGATCCATATTTGCATGCCTTCCAAAGAACAGCGATCACACAGAATGTTCAAGTTAACATAGCATGCAAGGGCATTTGTGCTGAAGATCATCCAACCGCAGTTGCAGCCGTACATTGACCAGGAGCTGACAGGGGTTCAGATTAGATTCAAAAGAGGATGCAGAACAAGGGATATCATTGTCAGTGCCAGATGGATTTGGCTGAAAGCAGAGAATAAAAGAAAGATGTTTGCTATGCTTTATTTATATTGCTAATTATGATTATTCTGCTGTGTGGACAGACCATAACAAACTGTGGATAACCTTGAGAAAAATGGTGTGTTAGACAAGGTTCTTAAGAAAGAACCCCAGGACACTTATGATTATAGATAGATAGCTAGATAGATAGATAGATAGAGCTATATAGCTATATAAGTTTATACAGTGAGAAGGAATACAGCAGCTAATTAGTCCACGCAGCAGTACAGTGGGCTCAGTTCAACTCACTTCCGTGAGACAGTTAATATCCTGAAGGCCCAAGGCTTCTGGTCCAAGGTTAAGGAAGCAGACATCAGAACCTGCCTCCAGGCAAGATGAGCAGAGTTAGCCCTCAGGCAGCAGACACAGCCGGCGGAGTGACAATAGAAGGCAGATGCGAAGGCCAGACTTAGCCAAGCAGGTCCCAATGGAGCCTCAAGCTTCAGTGATACACGCACAGTGACACCCAAGGCAAGCGTGGGGAGGCTTTGACTAACATACTTTGGGCATGTTGTCAGGAAGGACTAGCCCCTGGAGAAGAACAGCGTGCTTGGTAATGTAGCAGGACAGTGAAAAAAGGAAGAACTTAGATGAGACGGATTGAAATAGTGACTGCATCATAGGGCTCAAGCATATAAACATGCATGAGAATGTCATGGGACCAGACAGTGTTTTGTTCTGTTGCACATAGGGCTAATGAGAGTTGGTCCTAACCCAAGGGAACCTAACGATAATGTCTACTGTAAACATTCTGCCAGAGGCCTGAGGTCATTTGTACATAAATAAGATATAGTCCAGTAGTAAATAGATGATTATATTTGGTGATGGGTTACATGTTAATTTGATTCTACCAACGATAATGTAACTCCCACCAACTGGCTTTTCCCTGCACGAGGCTTCAAAGAACGTAGAGAAGGACACTGATAGAATTTGCCTGTGAGTAATTGGGAGCAGGATTCCCTGAAATGCCATGCTGCTGAGTATAAAATGAATCCCCTGAGAAGCAGGGGTGCGACCTCATCACTGGCAAAGCCGGGAATTGAGCACATCCTTGGACCAAGCATCTGGCTGATCCCTGCCTGACCTTGAGACCTTGGAGAGCACAGCACTCTTCACCATGTGACACCTTTCCTCAACCATTTGTGGGTTTCTATGGCACTCTGTCGGGACCACAGAGCTCTGAAAGTTGAGGGACTGTCCGCACCTGAGGAGTGGGGGGTCAGGGTGGGGGTAGGGGAGTGGTCTGTGTGTCAGGCAGGAGTAGAATGGCATCTGGGAAGAGCTGAACATTTGGGACTTCTTCAATCTGCAACTCCTTAGGACTAGTTTAATATTAATTCTTACAGATGAAATTATTGCTACAATTACGTTATGCTCAATTATCATCATGGGGGAAGATTATTTCATAACAGTCAAGCCTGAGAAGCCTGGCCCAGTCAAGTTGCCTAACAACCTGAACTTTCACTGCCCACCGCTTGCCAACATCTCATCTTTGCCCATCACCTTAAGCTGTACGTACGTGCATCGCTATCATCGAGCGATGCCGACCCATAGCGACCCTCCAGGACGCGGTAGAATTGGCCTGTGAGTTCGAAGACGTCGAAAGTCCATCTTTCTTCCATGGTAGTTTCCAACTGCGGAACTTGTGATTAACAGTCCAATGCATACATAGTCTCTAAATAAAGACAATTATAGAGCCATATCTGTGCCTGATTTAACAGGGCTAACACTGAACCTGCTCTAGCCCCACTTGTGGCGGTGGTGGTCAGGAGCCGTCTAGTTGATTCCGACTCACAGCCCCCTTGTACACAACAGAAGAGAACCCTGCCTAGTCCTGTACCCCCCTCATAATCGTTCGTCTATCTGAGCCGACTGTGGCAGGCAGGCAGCTGTTAATCCGTGTTATTGAGGGCTTTCCTCATTTTTACTGCACCTCTACCGGGCAAGTAGTCCTCCTTGTTGGGAGACTGGTCTCTCCTGAAAACAGACTTGAACATAAACATGCCTACTTTATATATCCAATATGTGTACGTATATATAATAGATACACTGCTTTATATATGTATATTATCTATACCAACTAAGCATGAACACACCTACTATATATATAATATATAATATGCACTACTTTATATATAATATACACAAAGTATGCATGTCTATGTTTTACTGCAGCAAAGACTACACAAAAACTTAAAGTTTTACAATACATCTGAAAATTATGTTTCATAAATACACACACATATAACTTGTAACAATATTAATAACTTACATGTGCTACAGATAACGTTTTATCACTTTGGATCATTTTGGATTGTTTTGTTAATTATTATAATGACAGATTTGCTCTCATGGAAAAGCTGTTTACAGTCTACTTGCCAGTTTAAGTCTTCATTCTCAGGATCCACAGCCGCAAAGAGGAAACACAAGGAAGAAACTCGCTCTGTGTCTCACGGAATGGCAGTTGCTGTGACCCAGGCTATTTTTCCTAATATATGCTTTACTGAGAAGTTAGAAAACTTTGTCCATCAAACTGTAGTATCTGCCCCAAATCCTTGAACTATATGACAGTGCCCTCATCGGATATCAGGTACCATTAATTTCTTTCATGCATATATTATATCTTTCGTATATAATATACACTATCTTTTCATTCCATTATTCCTAGCACTCTTTGATGTCTCCTTGCATATATATGAGCAAATGAATATAAGGGGACTTCAAAAATGTTCATTTATATGTACATATGAGGACATTTCAAAACGTTTGTGGAAAAATTGAGTAAAAATAATGTAAAATATGTATTAATTGTATATATACAATTAACACACATGTATATATGTGCATACTATATATCACGTGTATACATACATCATATTTGCATATATATGTATATCAATATATATGTGTATTCTTTCTCCAATTTTGTCATTACCACACTAAGGAAAGAATAACTTGTTTACACTACCACTAGTTGAGTCGATCTATTATTTTTAGCACTGTTTCAAAAGGAACGTGAGAAAAAGGCATTTTGGAATCACTAATACTAGTCTGTGTGATCACTTTCCTGGCACTGACATTTTATATATACATATATAAAATATACTACTTCATATATAAAGTAGTACATATAATCGCTAAGATTTATTTAGGGTCAGTATTTAATAGACAGCAATGGATTTTTGGTTTGAACTTTTTCTCCTTCAGACATTTTCCCCAGGATTATGGGAATGCCTTCCAGAACCCCTGGATTCGACTCGGCCTCATTGTTGTACCTGTCAACCGATACATATAATTTAGCAATCTTTTTGATAGATTTGAGGAATTAGAAAAATTAAATATTACAGATAATTAAGTAAATTTTTAATAATGAATGCATTTTTACTGTTATTATTTGATGCAGGTCTTTGGAACATTGCAATAGACCACATTTGGAAAATAAATTCATCATATCATTTGGCAATTTTAAAAGTTAAGAAATGACCAATGTTCAAAGTATTAACACATTGATACTATGCCAATTTTGTCCTCAGAACAAAACTAAGATAAAAACAGATTCTTGGAAAGCCAGTGATTTAAAAGAAATTACAAAATCTAATTGTCCTCAAATCATTAAAATATTAGAATGGATGTATATCAAGTATGATCCTTATTATTCACATCTATAACCAGAGTCATGCCTATTAAACATTCACATCATGCTTTTGTTTGTCTCTTTCTTGTAAACGGAGGCAAAGAGCTGAGAACGTGGCCTCACTAATAGCTACAGTTCGCCACTCTGGTTAAGAGAACACAGCCAGACAGTCTTAGTAGCTTTTCAAATTTAGATTCCTGCTCCCTCTTTTGTTGTGTTTCACATGCTTCTATTTATCAGCCTGCTAGACTAGTATATAATTCCCTCTGGGCCAGCACTGGTCATTTCACCTTTGCGTTCTCTGCGGCGCACTATCAGACATATTACCCTGACATAAACATAGTAGATGCGTACTTGTTGTACATTCAATTGAAGCAACTGTTCCCAATCTAGTTATAATGGACAGAAGTGACGACAGTTTGTCAAAACCAAGTAACTAGTGAAGAGTTTGATCTTCTTCTGTTATTGACACTTGATTAATAAATACTTTCTAACACACGTGGTCATCATGTGTAGAATAATTTAAACTTGAAGCGACTAGCTTATTTTTATGGCATGTTTCAGACAATTTTTATCTGTGGAGCATGGTCATTAACTTTCCTATAATCTTAAAATCTAACTTGTGATATAAATTTTTATTTAGTAGATTAAAGGGAATCCCTGAAGAGCAATTAGCCAAGACCTTCCTATCACAACTTTCCCCCTTTTTTTGTATCTTATGCTACTTACTGAGCATTACCCAGCACTTAGATACATGTTTTCCATATCATATTACCAAGAGTTGGAATGAGTCAATGGCACTTGTTAGTGCATTGATACTATTTACTTTATGCAACAACCATAATCTTGCTGTTCGGTGATTGAATACCAAGTATCCATTGGAAGAAATATTTATTAGAGAAAGCAGTGAGCAGTAGTTAGGAATACAGATCCCGTAAGTGAACCACCTAGCTTGAGGCCTGGTTCCACCACTCCCCAGATGTGTAACTTTGAGTTAATCATAAAGCCCAAACCAATTTCATGATCTGATGAAAACTAAGGTCTCTTGTGACATACATTTTTATTTTGCAGTTTTTGAGGTTTGTAGTCATGCTACTTTTTGTGTAGAATTTTCCACAGAAAATCTTGTATTCTGACTAAAATAATAGGACTTACATTTATGAAAGTCTGGGATAAAAATTTCATTCCTGATTTTCCTGATAGCAGTCAGAGTTGTTTATAGAAGGGCAGTTTCTAGTCACATCCATATCTCAGTGGAGATCAGCTTCTCTGGATGATCTATCGAGTCTCACCTACTTGAAGTCACTTCTCATTTGGGATGGAGTAGGCGAGAGATCCAGATGAAAGAGAGTTGTGCATTGGTTAGAGATTTTGATGATGTTTAATTGATCACTGCCTTGAATAGATAAAGTGTTAAAGTAGTGTCTATAAAATATATCTATGATATGTACCAAAGATTTTTGGTGGCACTCAATCAAATATCACAGAAAGTCAAATGTGATCATATCGATCGATCTTCCTTTGATATAGACTCTCCTCCTTTGATATAGAAGCAAAGTTGTGTACACAGAAATGGCAAAAGAGAACACATTTCTGTCTTACTTAATTTTTAAAATTCATTTTATTGGAGGCTCTTACAGATATTGTAACAATCCATAAATCAAATATATCCGGCAAACTTGCACATGTTGCCATCATCATTTTCAAAACACTGTCTACTTGAGCCCTTAGTATCAGATCCTCTTTTTCCCTCCCTCCCTCTCTCTTCCACCTTGTGAACTCTAGATAAATTATATGTTATTATTTTTCATATTTTATACCATCTGTTGTATCCCTTCACCCATATTTCTGTTGCTCATACCCCTGGGTGGGGTATACATTGCTTTTAGTCCCGCCCCCCCCCCACACACACACCCCAGTGGTGTCACTATTTTCATTACTGTTTCTGAGGGGTGTATCTGTTCTGCCTTCAGTGTGTCAAATCCCTTCTCTGTACCGATGTACACATTCCGGTCTAACAAGATTTGTGAGGTGAAGCTGGGGCCCTGATAGTGGGAAGGGGTGGGGGTGACGAAGCATTAAAGGACCAGGGGAATGCGGTGTCCTCTCGAGAGAATGAAAGAGAGGAATGAGGGATGAAAAAGGAAAACATCGCTGGTTTGGGGGAGGGAGGAAGGACATTTTCTTTCTCTTATAGGCAAAAAGTATGTGCTGTTTTGGAATGAATGACTCTGTTTTTTAAGCTTAAAGTAGTTCAGCAAGTTGATGTTTGCATTATTGGTACATAGCAACTAAAGCAAATATATGTATTTAAAAACTGCAAAGAATTAGGCTGTCTTAAATTTATAATATTTTATTATTCTACATACTGACTGGCCTTACTCATGAGTATATTTGTTTCCTTTGCTACTATATTGATTTGTTGTTAGGTACCCTTTGGTACTCTCTGATTCATGGTGAACCTATGTCCTGTGCCCTCCTCACAATTGTGTCACGTGTGAGCCCATTTGGCTGACTTTCTACAAAGCATGGTGTCCTTTTCCAGAGACTAGACTCTTCTTAGAACATGGTCACAGTATCTGAAACCAAGATGTCATTCTTGCTTCTAAGGAGCATTCTGGTGTACTCTTCCAAGACAGATTTGCTTTGCTTCTGGTAGGCCACTGTACAGTCAATATTCTTTGTCAACACCATAATTCAGATGTATGAATTCTTCTTTCTTATTTATTGTCCAGCCTCATGAACATACAAGGCCATTGATAAAACACCATCGTTGTGTCAGCACCACACTCTTCAACGTGACATCTCTGCTCTGTAACACTTAAAAGATGTTCTTTGCAGCAAATGCGCCAGATGCAATCTATGGTTTGATTTATTGGCTGCTGCTTCATTGTGCAATGATAGTGGATCCCAATAAAATGAAATCCTTTAAAACTTTGAACGTTCTTCCTTTCAAAATAATTTGTTGATCCAGTTGTGAAGATTTTGGTTCTCTTCACATTGGGTTGTAATCCAGGCTGAAGCAGGTAGTCTTTGATCTTTATCAGTCAGTGCTGCAAGTTGTCTTGGCTTTTAGCACTAAAGTTTGGACTGTCTGCATATTACCGGTAATTAATAATTCCTTGTCTAATTCCAAGTGGTTTTCCTAGAAAGTCTAGCTTCTCAGATTATTTGTAAACATATCAATAGAATAAGTATGATCAAAGGACACATCACTGACATACACCTTTCTTGACTGAAAACATGCAGTGTTGCTTGTTATGTTTAAAGAACTGCTTCTTGGATTATGTACAGGTTAGATATGCGCACAATGAATTGTTCTGGAATTCCTATTCTTCACAAGACTACCATAGTGTGTCATGATCCACGCAGTCAAATGCCTTTTCATAGACAGTAAATATGAGTAAACATCATTCCGATATTTTCTGCTTTCAGTCAAGACCCACCCGACACCAGCCATGATATCCCTCATTTTATGTCCCATTTCTCTGAGGATAGTTTAAATGTATTGACAAACGCTTCCTGCGGATGCAGTGCTGCAACCAGAGAAAACCCTCCACTCATCTATCGGTTTATTGTGCTGTGATGGTGTGCATGTTGCTGTGCGACATGCCACTAGTATTTCAATTACCAGCCAGATGATCATGGCGAACAGGTTTCAGTGGAGTGTGCAGACTAAGAAGAGATTCAGAAGAAAGAATATGTGCTTTCAGTCTGAGGGACTAAAGCACTGATAGCCCTATGAACTATTATCTGAGAAAATATTCAAATACCCATTATGCTATCTGTAAACAATTTTGTATATTTCTAAAATACATCTCTGCAAGTTCTAAGAAACACAGTTTTGTGCATATCTCAAAAGTATACTAAGAGAATCTTTCACATTTTTTTCAGGTCATAGTCATTTGGTTTTAAGAAGTTTGGGGGTTGTTTGTTTTGTGTTTTAACACCAGTAAAAGTAGACTTCTTTAATTATGCCCCTGAAACCTGCCCTGTACTATGGGTTGATATGATGCAGCATCAATTTTATGGCAGCGAGTTTTGTTTTGTTTTCTAAATAATGATAGTTCTGGTAATTATTATTTCTTGTTATAAGGTGTGTCAGTCTGGGTAGACTACAGAAATAAATCCAGGGAAACTCATATGTGTATAAGGAAGAGCTTTATATAGAAGAGCAATTGAATATGGAGAAAACTTCCCTGCCAAATACGGAAGTCTGATATTAGCCCATATGTATGATACCAATCTATAAATTCTTATTGAGACTTATGCAGCACATGCAATGATGCTGAATGCAGGCAGATGACAGGCCAGTGGGTGGAAAGTCTTGTGGATCCAGTGGCAGTGGAAGCATTTCAGAAACGCTGGAAGGAATCTCGATATGGCTCCTTCAGCTCCAGGGCTCTAGCATAGCTCCACATGTGTTCTAAACAGAAATGTCTCACCTCCAGCAAATCATTTATTTCCTTAGCGCCTCCAAATGAGGTCACTAAGCTGCAACCTGGCTGAAAGGCTAAACTCCACTCCTTCACTTTTCAGTCTCAAATTTATAACAGATGATGTAGCTACCACAAAGGCTCAGCAACAATATATTAACATCTTTTAAACTAATAATTATGACAATTGTACCAATCTTAAAATTTCAAGTAGGCAATTGCAAACCAAGGTGTGAACGTCATATCTGACATCGTCTGACTATACAAGAGGGAAGAAGAAGCCAATGCCTTGTCAGGTACGGACTTTCAGACAGAAATTAGAAAGTCCTCCACGTTCTCGCCTTCTTTATTCTATGAGGACATCAACCGTTTCTCCTGGAATACTCTACTTTTCTGCTGGATGTGATAATCCATTATAATGGTCGCATAGAAGTTACAGAGAACACATGTACGATTATGGAGTTTATTAGGGCAGTTAACAAGTTACCACAAACCAGGGTCAGAAAACATGAAGAATCACATCGTTAGTTCATAGCAGCATCTCACCTCAGCCACAGCCAAGTCTCACTCTGATCTGTATTCTCTCAGCCATGCGGTCCCTTGACCTCCAGCTCTGTCTGCTCGCTACTCTGCCTCACAGTTTATGATCTTGGTTTGTCTCCACTGCTCTGCCCCATGGTTTCTGTGCCAAGGGCTCCATCTCTGGTCTCGGCCTCTGTCACTTCAAATACAGACCTTGACGGTTCTTGACCGGTGGCTCTTTTTTCTTAATGTTCTTAGAATTTCTGTCCTCCTTCCAAGATTGCTAATTTTACAGCTTGAGAAGTGACAGCTTAATCTGACCAAAGCCTTCCTCAAGTGTCTCACACACCATGTTTTCATGGTCCCACCCAGTAATTTGGTGGGAGTCACAGAGATAGAGGTAGGAGAGCCATATTGAACCCATTCACTTCACCACGGCACCATTGTGATCATCAGGTTTTTATGTGGCGGACTGGAGGGATGGGAATTTTGTTGGTGTAATAGCAGAAAAAAGTAGTTTAAAGTGCAAGTGGTGGTAAGCAAATGTGTTGGTAGTAATAGCAAAAAAGTTTGAGCATGCAGATGGTGGTAAAGGAAAACAAGCATTTTACCATTTGTCAGTTGCTGACTGATAGCATTATATATGTCTTCTCAATTCTATCATTAGTCTCTTACTGTTGGCATACATCGTCACTTTTAGATCTCATCACCATCTTGGGAGGTACCGAAGATGTATTGTGTTCTTAAAAACTAGATTTGGAAGAATTAAGTCACTTATCCAAGGTCATGAACATGCAATACTTGATGCTGAAATGTCACTGCCCTGGTTGGCAAATCTTCTCTTCTGATCTCCAGCAGTCTTGAAAAGGAAGTCCTGGGCTCGAGGAAGGGTTGGCATTCAGAGAGGGAAGAAACCAGCAGCTTTCTTTAGCTGAGGCTGTCCACTCAGGTTATAAGAGCCTGTCACTTTTCGATGGGACATCCTTGCTTCTTTGTTAAAAATGATGGCTGGTAGAAAAAGTCTGCAGTGAAGTTCAAGAAGATTATAGGATTAGAATAGAATGTGGGATAATAAAAAATGAGGAGAAAATGAAAGAGGAGTATTGAAAAATAGTCATATGACAAATTTGTCTCTGCATCTCGTAGCCAGCCGAGGGAGTGAGAGATGCCACGGTGACGGTTTGAATCTGAGATTTAGAAGAGAGGCTACCCGTGGATGACAAATAATAATTAAAAAGCAAAGCAAAGGCTTACAGTGGCATTATGTCAGCTGTCTTTCCTTCAGCAGGGGCGCCTTGTCTTGACCATGTATGTTACCCTCATTCCTATGAAATTTAAACTAATATTAACTAGTTTATCATGAACAGATGTTAATATAATCTATTATTTATGCCATTTCCACCCCATCTCTTCTGTGTTTCAATGAATTGGCGAAGTACTGATAAAGTTCAAGTTGATATTCTATCACGCCAATTGCTCTATGTCTGCAAATGGAAATCTTTGATCTATATAAGTAAGATCAAAGCGTTACAGTTCACACCTGCTCCAGAAAGGGAATGAGAGTCTCCAGGATGACGTCGGAGTGGGAAGTGTGTTCATGTGTCTATCAGTCGGTGACTTCTCCACTGAGCGAAGGCCATGGAGGTGTGACTCTTCTCGTCATCGGTGAGTGATGTGGCATGAGCAAATAGAAAGTGGTGTCGTGTGACTTTCTAGTTACGTCACAAGAATAGAAGTAGCTTGATTCACTGTGGAAAGCAAAATCTTGTTGCCAAGACAGCAATGCAGCATTCTGTGCTGCATGGACCAGAGGTTGACGTTTTAACAGTCAATCTGCACCATGTGTTTCTGTCAGAATGAAAAAAAGAAACCAACACTATGCTTATACGCAGCTCTTCAAAGTTTCAGGACTAAAAGGGAAATTTGGGCAAATAGGAACATAAATAGAATCATTTTGTAGACATCGATAAAAAGTTCATGTGGTAGATTTATATAAGTCACTAGTTCAAGATTGTCCTTGCTACATTGACGATACTAATGATTTGGAAGTCATGTGGAATAGCTTAATGAACTACACATGTCTAATGAAAACCTTTTCATTACCAGGCTTGATATTTTATAATCCTTTGTAGAAATTCCCCACCATAATATTTACTCTAAAATGTGTTTGAGAATGTACTGTAGTTCCAAACATTTATATTGCCACATAGAACAGACCAATTATACTTTCTTGTGTGTGTGTAACTCTGTACGCTTTCTTTTGTTCTGACCCCTGTTGTCTCAGTATCCACTGTATTGACGTGGGCTGGGCAGGACAGTTACAATTACACCACATTTACTTATGAGGTAACCGAGACGCAAAGACATAAAATCTCTGTGTTAGGCCACTGCCAAGCAGAAATGCAAAAAGGAATGCCCAAACCAAAAGCAAATCCATTACTGTCTACTCAGTTCCTACTCCTGCTGACCCCCGGGGATGAAGTAGAAGAGCTCATCGGGTTTCCTGGGCTGTAAATCTTTACGGAAACAGATTGCCTCAGCTTTTTCCCTCAGAGAGAGCGAGCGAATTCAAACATTTGACTTTTGGTTAGCAGCCAACTGCTTTAAAACTTCTATGCTTCCTGGGCCCTTATATTCTGTTCTCAAGATGGAAAAGAAAACATTCATAAACATTTATTGATGTTTATGTTTCTTATTTTTTGTAGTCCTAATTTTATTTTTTAACTCATTTATTTAATGTTGCCTATAACCCACTGCTATTGAGTAGACGCCAGTGGGCCAGAGTAGAGCTGTCCTGTAGCATTTCTGAAGCTGAAGCTCTTGATGGTCATCTTTCTGGCATGGAGTGCTTTCTGGGTTCAAACTGCAAGCCTTTCATTGTGAGTCTCACACTTCACCCACCAGACCACGAAGTTACCCAAGGTTTTATGAAAGAGACATTTAAAGTTTGTTTTTGTTTTTTTCCTGAATCTGGGGATGGCTAAGAATAGTTTCAAGGCTAGGGCTGGTATGCATTTAAGTCTTCAGCATTAATTCCCAGCACGTAACCTGGCACCACTCTAAAACATGTCCTATGTGGGCTTGATTCTCAGTATCAGAAACTGATGTCACCTTGTAGGTTCTGAGAGTATTGGAATTTATTTACTCCGGGAAAACCAAATATTTGATCTATAAAATAGGGCTGTGAATCTTGTGAGAACTGGCTTTTCTAGGGGATTTCAGTGCTAGTTTGTCACATTCCCATCAGTTAGATATTATAGAGGAGATAAATAAGGCAATCTATGCCTAACAATGACTTTGAACTGGGCTGCAAGTCATATTTCATGGTAGATAATTTGGATTCTTTAATTCAAAGACACAGAAAAATTGAAACAACACGAACACTAGGGAGACTCAACTCTCATGTACTTTATATTCATGTTTTCAGATTTTTTAAGGTCATCATTGGCGTGATTCCCATGGACTTTGCTGGGAGCTCCACGGATAAAGTGAGAAGTCTGTAACACCTTCCTGATGTACTATGATTACCCTCATAGCTTTTCTGTCAATTGAATAAACTACACTTGATTGTACTCAACTTAAAGCTGAGAAACCGACAGTTGAAGGACAAACTAACTGAAATGGAGCTTTGATAGTGCTCACACCACTCTTTTTTTGCTTACTAACCCTTAATACAGAATATGGTTTGAATAAAAGATTTTGGAAGAACTCGGACAACTAGATGTAGGAGCAAATATAATGTTTTGGGGAGAATTTCTCTTAACCTTTATAAAAATTCACATACTCCAGAGTGCAATCTAACTAAATGATAAGAATACTCTTTTTATAACTTTCTCAGTTTTATAGCGAATAGCATCAACATTATTTTATGACAAGGAGGTATTTTTCAAAATGCAAAACCAAGTAAAAATCCAGATAGGCTGATTTAGAATTTCCAGCATTGAAGCTGAGGAACTTTTATTAAAAGCAACAACAACAAAATGTTTTGCAGAGCATTTTGATAATCAGCTTGGCTCGGGAGATCATTGAGTTAACACTGCAAGTTTTCTATGTCCAATCCTGCCTCCCCCATATTCTTGCCTAGTGTATTTAATTCAAAGATGCTATTACCTCTTAAATGCTGTGTTTTCACTGTGATGCCATCTTCTCCTCTTTTCATTTTCGTATATTTTTCTCACTTTTGCTTCCCCCTTGATTTTGAGCTTTGTTTCAATAACTGCATCCTGTTGATTTACTAAGGCACTCATGCTCACTTCTCCTTTCCCATGAACTGCTTTGCACTCTCCTGGCGGGGACATCCTCTAAGGATTTCTATTGTACTATTAAGAGCTTGCCACTGGATTGCAGATCACCAGTAAGGCATGCTGTTGTTGGGTGGCACAGAGTCACTTCTTACTCCTAGCGACCTCATGTGCTACAGAAGGAAGCTTTACACACTTCACAAGCTTTACGCACGAGCCCATTGCCACAATCACTGAGTCAATTCATCTTATCGAAGGCCTTCCCATTCTTTGCTTACCCTTCATTGCTTCCCTTGAACTTCACTAAGCGCATGTCTTTTTCTAGGAACCACTCTCTTCTGCCGACATGTTCAAAATATGTAAGACAGTCTTGCCATTCTTGCCCATAAGGAGCTGTGCTAAGCCGGGATGACAGGAGAAACAAATTCAGAGCCGCTCATACATGTGTAAGCAAGAGCTTTATATCAAGAAGCTTTGCATAGAAGGAGAACATCCTAGCCCAGTCCAACTCAAGTCCATAAGTCTGATACTCATCCGTGAGACCCTCTTCAGACTCATGCAGTCAGAAGCAATGATGCAGAATGCAGGAATATTACAGGGCAGCAGGTGATATCATAGGAATATTACATGGCAGTGAACTCATCTCTAGGGCTCTGGCTGCCATCAGGGTCAGCCAAAAGGAAGGTGCAAGCATATAGGGAGGGAGGTTCCCTGGGCCCTCCCTATGAGAAGGCCATGACCACAAGAAGGTTTCCTCAGTCTGTGGCCTGATTAACAGGCTAGCTTCCACTCCTACATTTTTAAAAAAATTAACAGGCTAGCCTCCTCTCCTACTTCAAAAAATATTTTCAGCTCCATAACTCAAATGCATCAATTCTTTTTCAGTCTTTCTTAGTCCATGGACAACTTTTCTATGCATATGAAGCCAGTGAAAATGCCACAGCTTGGATCAAGTTCAACCTAAGCCCTCCAAGTAACATCTTGCTCATTAACATTTTCAAGAGGCCTTGTGCAGCAGAATCACCCAATGCATTGTATCTTTTGATCTCTTGACTGCTGATCCTGGAGCGTTGATTGTGGATCAAAGAAAGAAGAAATCCTTGACAACTTCAATCTTTGCTCGATTTATCATAATGTTGCCTGTTGTTCAAGTTGTGAGGATTGTTGCTTTCTTTACATTGAGTTGTAATCCATATTGAGGGCTGAAATTCTTCATCTTCCTTAGTAAGTGCATCAAGCCCTCCTCACTTTCATTATTGATAATGTTCTATACTTTCCACATTCTATGGGATCACCTTTCATTCTATGGGTGAAAACATGATCTCTTTCAGTAGGTTTGCAAGGTAGCTGTCTTCCAACTATCTATCCATAGACTAGTGAGTGCTTCCAGTGCTTCAGCAGCTTGTTTAAATGTTTCAAACACTATGTTGTCAATCCCTGGAGCCTTGTTTTCAGCTAATGTTCAGGGCAGCTGAGAATTTGTTCCTCAATACCACGAGTCCTTGATCATATGCTAACCCTTGAAATGGTGGGAGGCCAACTAAGTCTTTTGGATATAGAACCTCTGTGTATTCTTTCCGTGTTCCCTTTATTCTTCCTCAATTTCACTCTTTTCCCGTATAATCCTTTAGTATTGCAACTTATGGTCTGAATTTTACTTCAGTTCTTACAGTCTAAGATTTGTTGAGTGTGTCTCTTTTGTGTGTGATTTTTCACACTAGCTCTTGTGCATATTTTAATACTTTACTTTGTCTTCATGCTGTTTAAAGTTGGTATCTGCAACAAAGAAGGCATTGGTCTTGCAAAACCCTATCCTGTGCTCTCCTGCTTTGATCCTATCACCCAAACTACACAAAGTACTGTTCCTTCTTTGTCGTTTCCATCTTTTCCATTCTGATCGGCAATAATTATCTATACATCTTGATTGAATATTTGATTGATTTCAGATTAGAGACATTGGTAGAATTCTTCAGCTTCTGCATCACTAGCTTTATTTAGAGTTTGAACTTCATAATGCTTATATTTGAAGAATAGTTGCATTGGCTGGATTTCCTTACTGTGTAGAAATCACAGATAGTATTGGACCTCAAGACAGACCCTGAGATGTCCATTGGGATGACGGTGCCACACCGTTCCTCCTGAGTGTGTCATCCCCAGCATTGCAAACGATGTGATTATCTGATTCGAAATAGCCAAGGCCAGTCCATTTCAGCTCCTCAGTTCCTCGCATCTGGAATTTTACGTGGTCTATTCCATTTCGATGACTTCTAATATTTTTGGATTCATGTTTTATACATTATCAGTTCTGATTCCTAACAGCTATTCGCAGGCGAATCGCCTCGCTTTGTGTTATGCCCATTGTCAGGCGAGGGTCCTGAAAGCTTCACTCCGCACATCATTATGGCTGACTCTGCTTTGAGGAGGCAGCTCTGCCTCAGTCAGGTTGTGGCGGCCTGCCACCTGACGGGCTCACCTTCCAGCACTGTATGTTGACAGTGTTGCATGGCGATTCCTGAGGGTTTTCTGAGTCTGACGATGTCCTGCTGCTAGACAGATGGTTTTGAAGGACTGATTGCTCAGAAGTGTGCGGCATATTCATTCCTTGCTGTCTCGTCTTTGTGGTCTGGAAGCTCTGCTGAAAACCATTCCCTTTGGGGATCCTGCTGATATTTCAAACCATTTTATTAGGAGATAATCCAGACATCATGCCGTTGTTCCATCACATCAAACAGCATTGCACAATTGCTACCACCATCACTTTCAAAACATTTCTCTCTTCTTGAATGGTGACATTGTCAAGCATCACAGCAATATGCAAGTTACTGCAGCGTAGCAAACTGACAGATAAGTAAGACCTAAGGTCCTATTTTGTGGAACGAGTCCTTGTGAGTCCTATTGTCACAGTAACTAAAGTGTTCTCTGAAATGGCATCAGCTTCTCCATGGAAAACACTTGTGGCCCTCTGCTTTCACCAACACTCCAGCCTTGGAAACGGTATAGGTCACCATGACTCTGTCTTCAGGGTTGTTATGAGGTGGAATGCACTTGCCATCAGTAGGTTGGGCTTCCTGTTTGTTTTTTAAAGTTGTATACAAATAAATTATGTCCAATGAGTAGACCTTTTATTCAACAAATATGGAGCTCACATGAGGTGTCTAACCTATTGTTTTGCTGTGGAAATTCAGAGATGAACAAGATACACAATCCCTGACTTAATAAGGCTTGCATTTTAGAATAAATGATTAAAGCTAATCCTTAAGGCAAATTAATGCTTTCAGCTAGTGATAAGGTATTTGAAGACATGTATGGCATGATAAGATCCTCATCTCTGCATTCCTTTAAACTTTGTTTTGTGAAAAATTGAAGGCCACTAAAATGGCTAACAATCAAGCAAAGATTGATCACTCTATGGTAGAGAAATTCAAGGAATATTATTTAGCATTTTATGTTCATCATCACGTTGAAAGCTGTAATTAATAAGTCATAGCTGCTAAGAATGGAAAATACTTGTAATATGTATTGAAAAATAGGATAAAACATTAATAGTCTATCATGATGCTTCCTCAAAATGTGCACAGGAGAAAACAACTTTGAAAAAATAAAATACAATGTTTGCTTTCATTATTGTTACAGATTTTTTTATTTCCTCATATTTTGGAAGCATATTGTTTTATAATTAATGCTGCTTAAGCTTAATTTATTCAAAAGCACCTGATAAGAACCATAGAGTTTTTTTGACATGCTGCTGGCTGATAGTTCTGCTCCCTGGCCTGTCCCTACATTGCAGCATTGGATTTTCCAGAAGGGTAAAGTTGAGGCTTTCGAGTGCATTTGGAGTCCTCAAAGAAAAGACAATACTTTACTTCGGTCTAATTCTGTGCTAAGTACATTTTATTGTGGTTTAATTTTTCATAATCAGTGATCTATGCATTGAATTAAGTAGGGTAATAACCTATTAACCGGAATATATGATTAACCAGAACATACCATTTCCTGAAAGTCCTAGGTAAGAGAGTTATTTATAAGCAAAAAAATAAATCAGACTTCAACGCCAGACTGTTTTTGTTACTCTTCAGTTGCTTAGAGGATGTTGGTTACTAAATTAAATTCTTGCAAAGGTATCTAGAGAGGCATAGAAATCTGGGCATTCATTTCACTCCCACATAATAGACAGTTATTGAGTGCTTGCTCTTTTCCTGTCACTGATTATTGGGGATAAGGAATTGCTAAGCATATTTTATATATTATTTTTGCCTTGAATTTATATCAGTTCATTCAAAACACCCAGTACTTGGGCAACTGTATACGTAGTTGATTGTGTGATGAATTACTGACTTAAATACAGCATTTGGGGGAAAAGAAACAATGATATTAAACAGTTACATGGAAAATTTTTGTCGATTATAAAATGAAAATGTTTATTAAATAAAACTATGCTATGCCATCTGAACAGGGTTTACTGTTTTACTTTCAGATGAGTTAATTATATTAAAATCCCTGCACAGATGATGCGCTATTACTGGGCAGCAACTGCATCAGTAAACCAGATTCCTAAGTGGGTATGTACAGCACATGTCACGATGGGCGTGATCAATAAATACGTAACGCTCTTTGACATTTTCGAATGCTGGGTTTATTCACTTCAAACACACATCAAACAATCTAACAATCTTAAAGTCAACTTAAGTCCTTAGCTATCAGGGTAACACAAGATTAATTCAGCATCATACCAGTTACTGGCCCTTGGTCCCCTTAGGCATTGCCTTCATCGGTGTGCTCACCCGGGGAGAGGTGGAGAGAGCAGGAGCCGATGTCTCCTCCTTGGTCCCTAGCTCTCTTTCTACCCCGGCCTTTTATAGACTGGCTCTTTGACTTCATTCAAGATCTTATCAGGGTTCCCCAGATGTGTGCCGTCCTGGTAGGTGGTGGGCTTCATTTCAGTGAGTCCGGAGTGATTTAGCATTTCTTACTGGGCTTTTAACCTCTCTCAAAATGGAGTCCTTTATGTTCACGGGTGGTACGTCATTCATCTTGAAATGAAGTTCTGGTTCTTGTAACAGTTGCACATCTTGGAAGGCAGTTCCACGTCTTGTACGGTAGTTTCAACATGCTCTCATCAAGCACATTCTGTCCTGAGATAGATTTTTCAATAGGTCGTCAAAAGAGAAAAACATAATTGGGTACAGTGAACTTTTCACAAAGATAAACTTATTCAATGTAAAAATGAAACGTCTTCTTTTGTTTTCTTCTGTGACGTTGGCGATTATTGTATGCTTTTGTTTGTGTTATTGTGTGAGTTTTTTGTATGCTTGGCAAGATAAATATTAGTAACCTCATCTTGGACTATAGGACACTAATGGACACTTTTTAAATCCGTGGAACTCAATAAGTATAGGTCCTTCATCGGGACGAGCAGTAGGGTTTACTTGGAAAAGAGCTCAGTTTGACGCAGCTCCGCAAATGAAAGCTATGTTTCTTTGAAATGTCACAATCTTTCTGAGGCTCAGTTCCTTTGAAAAATAGTCCAATACTCCAATACATGGCATGTAGGCAAAACTCTATTAATGGCAGGTGTGTGTGTGTGTGTGTGTGTGTGTGTGTGCAGCCCTTGGCTGTAGTGGTTATGGGTTGGTCTGCCATCTGCTTGGTCAGCAGTTTGAAACCACCAGCAGCTCTCTGAGAGAAAATATGGGCTGTCTACTTCCCTAAATATTTACAGTCAGCGAGAACCCCAGTGGGATTGGTATGTCACCACTGACTCATGGCAGTGAGTTTTTCTCTCCATTTGTGCTCCTTCTCAGTAACTTTTACTAATTATTATTGTAGTCTGTTAGCTCGGTGGCTAAATTTCCAATTTGACAAAGCCTTGCCATTGAAGGCTCAGCACTAGCGTCTGTTGAATGCTTTGAGTTCCATTTGTGCCTTAAATAGTCCTCAGCAAGCCTTCGCCATCCTTTGCTGCAATCTTGTACCTTCTGATACTGTTAATCACTTTCTTATGCCATCTGACTTCCTTATAGCATATAAGCCTCTACTATACATCCTTCCAGAATTAAGAAATTTTCCTGAGCACATCATCTGGGAACTTTTTATCCATTTTCAGTTTACACAATTCACTTGCCATTTTTTAAGAATGTTTTAAATACAATAACCTAACAGGTCAGGATATTGCACCAGCAAATACATTTCATCATTTTTAAGAGTGTACCTGGAACTTTCTCAGTTTATACAAAGAAATGAGGAATTTAATCCCGTATGAACTAAAACTGTTTCCCAGTAGTCAACACCCTTTCTACTCTTAGAAAGAAGATAGGACTAAGAAGGGCTATATGAAGCTGCTATTTTAAAAGCTAAGAAAATTTTTCTGGATCCCATTTTTGGATACTCAGAAGTTTTTACATAAGATATATTAGTCATAATAAATATGCTTGATCATGTGTATCATCATAAATATGACCAGCTCATGTGTAGGGTTTATGATTTTGTTTAGGTCAAACCCATACACTATCTTTTGTTATTAATGATGCACTGTTTTACGTGGCTTGAAAAGCCATGCCATTTGCACTTCAGCCCTCTGAGGGACACAATGGACATCACGAAGGCCCAGCCAGCACCGCTTATAGTGTGTAGTGCAGTAGCCACGGTTCCCCAAGCCTGAGAATCATGCTCAGTTCAGCAGGAATACAGGACCACTAGGAAATCTAACGAGAAACAATCCTTCAAAAATGAAAGACAAGCAAGAATAACTGTTACTTACGTAGACTCAATCTATGAAATGCTAGAATAAAAGATGAACATGGGTAAGTTGAACTTTATTTTTATTGAAGTACATTTTCATGTGGAATGTCAATTTATTTTTGAGTATGAATTCCTGTCAGATAGAAAACTCTCATGCATAATACTTTTAAATTTGATCTCTTGGCATGTCAAGAATGTTCATAGTATTCTTTCAAAAATAAGATACCTACTTAAGAATGGAAACATTTATCTCAAATTCAGTATTTAAATTACCACCTTGAGTGATGGCTGAAATGAATCTAATTTCACATTTATACCCACTTATAGTTTAAAAATTTTTATTTTATTTTGACTATATGATTTCATATGCTACGATTAGTTCAGGGATTTTGTGGACATAATGTACAAGACAAGCAGGTAGAAATATTTTTGATTTATCAAAGCCACATTTTGAAAAGCAAGGAATGCAGCTTTCTTGACTGGCACTTCCATAATTATTTGTACGTTTTTCTGACTTGTTTGGCAAGTTCCCATTTGTCTTTTAAAAAGGGCCTCCAGGGAGAACCACCTCAGTCCTTCAAGGTATTTTTAAAATTTTTGTGAACAAACAGATTTTCAGCGAGAGGAAAAATGTAGACACCTTTTGGACTTTTAGGTCATATCATATTGCTACTACTCAAAATCCACGGAAATTTTGGCTCTAAGGGACATTTTGACATCATTTTTACTCTCTCAGAATTAGCACTTAAATATTTATGCAATTTTCCAGTCTAGAAGAGGAACTGTAAGACTTCCCTGAATGAGAGGTTAAGCAAAGGTTATGATGTTACAAATTAGAACTAAATAGAACACTGATCTTGAGAAACTGGAGTCCTGTTCGTTAGACTAATAATGAATCAAGTCAATGAGACAACGGGTCCCTCAAGGTGAGGGTTGCTGGAGTCTGAATATAAATGGCTGTATTATTATTAATGCATCCATTCATGGAACTATTCTAACACTAGTGCATGCCATAGAAAACACAAAGGAGTGTGAGTGTGAAAAGATGCAGGCAAAGAGGAGTTCTTCTATTCAGACATCTCAGTTTGAGGAAAGTTTACTAAAAGGGTAACGGATTTTGCTAAATTTGTAACATATTTTCCCTTGTTTCATGTGGAATACGTTTACATTGTTTTTCTTTCAATAAGGTAGTCATACTAGCTTCTTTTAAAAGACACTATTTAAGAAATTAACAAGTTCCAGGATTCATTTGGAGCAGTCAATTTAAGTCAGTTTATTTTTTTACATGAAATTTTTGCTGTTCTGGTGCATTTCTGAATACCAAATATTGAGAGAATGGCCAGCTCACGTAAAGACTCCATTGATACCTGTGGTCTTCTACCCAAAGTTTTCATACCTGCTCTCAAGTATAAATGAATTTGGACTGCTTCCTCAAACTGCAATTTTGAAGACAATTTCAGAAAGCATGAAATTTTGCCATCTTTACTACATGTGATCTATGTATTTTTTTTGTTTTCCATTAACATTTAGAAGATCACTCTGTGCAATAATCTGTGATAAATGGCATGCATTTATCAAAAGTCGTGGGGGTTAAAGTTCTACTAAGCTTGGACCTGAAAAAAAAAAACAACTGGTGAAATGACCAACTTTGCTTTAAATGTGTTAAGTGAACTGATTTTATAGGAAGCTTAAAACAAAAACAAAGCTGTTTGTCCCCAAATTTGGTTTCTGTACTTTGAAACGGTATAAGAAGTCATACTGTGCTGAGAATGATATTGTTGCAGTAACATTTAATATTGTTGATTGAAACCTGAAGTTTAAAATTGAATTAGATTCACATTGTTCTGCTTTAGCAAACTTTATCTTGAATTTGATGCCAATAAAATTCCTACAAATACTCATTTATGCTTTCTGATGTTTTGGTGTATAAGTCTGGACACACATTAATTTTAATGTACTACATCTCAAGTTGTTTTTCTTGCTCTTTTCAAAACAAAAGAATATAGATATATTTAAGTCCAATGAAAATAAGTAGTTACACGAAATCAAAGTTGAGCTAAAAACTATAAATATGTACCTTATATTGTCTTCTACTTATATTGGGTCAGGTGGTTAGTCAAATCACAGAAATATAATGATGGTTTAAGGAAATGAGTTTTGCCTTCACACGGGATCGTAGCTAATATTATTACTGAAAGCTTTATTAGTAGTAATGATCTATTCTCTAGTTAGGATACGTAGAGAAAGTGTCTTTTAGAACAAAGGATCATTTTAATTCTGTCTCTGGAATACCTTGCTCATAGACTTTATATTTCAAACAATCAAATAAATATAAAAAGATAATGAACAGAATGCACAAGTTAATAAAGTTCCCATTTAAAAATTATCAAGAGTCCATATACTTCTAGCAATCATATGTCCAATCTATTTAAGATAAACAGTTTCACACATTAAGCTGAAATTAATGAAGAATATATTTACTTATTTATATTACATAATGAAGAAATATTTACTTATTTATATTTACTTATTTATCCTAAACTTTTGATTTTGCATTGGGTTAAGATTTGCAAAGCGAATCAGTTTTCTATTCAACAATTCATACACATTTTGTTTCATGCCATTGACTGCAATCCCCACAATGTAACATCACTTATCCCACTTCCTCCATGTTTTCTGTTTTCATCTGCCTTCTTTTCTAACTCCTTTTGCCTTCTGAAATTTGTGCTCGGAAAATTTGTGCTGCCTTTTTTTAGATCAAATAGTTGATTATCCTAAGAAGTGTGTACATCCTTATTGTTCACTTTATAGGGCTTTGTGTTGCTTGGTTGAAAACTGAGCTACATGGTGAGTTCGGTTTCAGACTGAAGGCTGACTAAGGTCCATGTGTTTGGAAATTATAAGTCTCCAGCAGACCAGTAAGGGCTGATCAGATTTTGTATTTCCTTTGAGTTTTGTTCCACACTTTCTCCGACTCTTTTTCAGACTTTCTAATGTGGTGTTTGTCGGAGCTGTCAGTAGTGGTAGCTGGGCATCATGCAGTTCTGACTGCAGGGTTGTGGACGCTGAGGTTCGTGTGGTCCATTAGTCCATTGGACTAGCTCTTTCCAAGCATCTTCGATATTCATCACTCTTCTTTGTCCTGGACAGAAGAAAACTGTCGCACCTTCAGAGTTGCTTTTATGATCGCCGATAGCTTTCAGTACTGGATAACCCACTGTTCTACGTTTCCCATTCTCCTGATTGTAGACCTATAGTGCCCACAGCTTGCTGGCTATATTCATATGGCTTTTACAGGAATTTTCCTCAAACCAGGCTCTAGTGCACTGAACTGTTCATAAACATGGTCAAATATGCACCTGAGAGTGAAATCTTGTCTTTCTTCTGTTAGTATTAAATTATACTTGATTGTAATAGGATTAATCCCTAAAACAATGGTGAAACTATCAAATGCTTCCTAACATGGACAAATTTGGAAAGCATTATGTTTCTCACCCATTGCTTGTCTGTCGATCGGTCTTTTAGTGTGGTGGCTTGTGTATTGCTGTGATGCTGGCAGATATGTCACTGTACTTAAAGCACCACCAGAGACAACCAAGGTGAACAGGTTTCAGCAGAGCTTCCAGACTGAGCTTAGAATAGACCACAAAGAAGTATGGGCCTGTCTACATCTGAGGAATTAAACACGGAAATCCTTAAGAGGAGCAGCAAAACCTTGGGGATACTGAACAACTCATGAACAGAAGCCAAATAACTGTCAGATCTGGAACTGTCAGATGGAAGATGAGCCCTTCAGGTTGGAAGGCACTCAAAATATGATCGACAGAGAGCTGCTTCCTCAAGTCATGTTGACCATAAAGACTTGGATAGAGTGAAGCTTTCAGGACCTGCATTTTCTGATGGGGCACCACTCAAAATGAGAATGAAAGCTATAAACTCCTATTAGTAATCAGGATTGGAATGTATGAAACATAAATCTAGAAAAATGAGAAGTCATTAGAAAATGAAGTGAAGCGTACAAAGGTCGACATACACAGCGCTAATGAGCAGAAATAGACTGATAGTTGACATAATAGGGTTCCTATGCTGGGAATGACAAATGTCATTCCATGCTGGGAATGACAAATTCAGGGTAAAGGGTGTTGCACTCATCTTCCAGAAGCACATGGCAAGAACTATCTTGCAGTCTAATGTTGTCTGTTATAGGGTAATACCTCTATGCAACACAAATATCATTCAAATTGAAGCACGAAAGACTAAACCTAGTGGTTAAAAAATCGAAGCACTCTACCAGCATCTTCAGTTTGAAATTGATCAAGCATGCAATTGATATGCATTGATCATTATTGGCAATTGGAATGTGAGAGTTGGAAACAGAGGAAAGAACAGGAGTTGGACAATATGGGCTTGGTGATAGAAATGACGCTGCAGAATGCATGAACAAATTTTGCAAACCAAAGATTTCTTCCTTGAAAATCCCTTTTTGGCAACAACACAAACAAAGCCTATTCACAGGGACTTCTCTAGATGGAATACACAGCAATCAAATTGACTACATGTGTGGAATATGATGACGGGAATCTCAGTGTCAGCAGCCCAAATAGGGCCAGGGGTTGACCACCAATTGCTCAAAGGTGAGCGCTAGTTAAATTTTTGGGGAAAAAATTAAAACAAGTACATGAGAGAGCCAAAATATTACCTTGAATGTCTTCCACCTGCATATCGATAACATCTCCAGAGTAGCTTGGACTCATTGAATGACAGAAGACCTGAGCGCGGTGGGA
The DNA here is from genome assembly GCF_050624435.1 of Tenrec ecaudatus. Taxonomy (NCBI): domain Eukaryota; kingdom Metazoa; phylum Chordata; class Mammalia; order Afrosoricida; family Tenrecidae; genus Tenrec; species Tenrec ecaudatus. The sequence continues at coordinate 108,021,688 of NC_134531.1, read as the reverse complement.
AACATCATACAAAAGAAAGCGAAAGGCCACAAAAAAGACAAGAAAGAAAGAAGAGAACAAAGTGGATATCAGAGAGACTCTGACCGTTGTTCTTGATCATAGAGTAGCTATACAGAGACAGTACATAAAAAACAACTAGGCAAACTTCAACCATATCAAGAGACAGCATATGGCCCCAAATGCATAGTATGAAGGAAGACGTCTAAGAGGCAATGAAGGCATGAGTCAAGAACAAGGTTTCAGTAACTGACAGGAATTCTAATGGAGATGTTTCAGTAAACGGATGAAACCCTGAACTTACTAGTCCATGACAAGAAGTTTGGAAGACAATTAGTTTGCCAGCCTACTGGAGGGGATACTTATTTTACCCATTTCACAGAATGGTGAGCCCACAGGGTTAGAAAATTATAGAACAATATCATTTTTATCACATGCAATTTTCCTGAAGATCATTCAACAGCAGCTTCAGTTGAACATTGACAGGGAGCTGCCAGAATTTCAAACTGGTTTTAGAAAAGGACATGAACAAGAGATATCATTGCTGCTGCCGTATGGATTATGGAGCAAACAGGACCTGTGCAGAGGCATTTGACTGTGTGGATCATAACCAACTACAGATGAATTTGAGACAAATGGGACTTCCAGAATATTTCATTGAAGCCTTACATGGATGGACCTAGAGGCGGCTATTCGAACATGACAGAGAAATACGGCATGGTTTCAAATAACATAAGGTGTGTTAGGAGGTATCTTTTCACTATCATTATTTAATCTGTGTGCTGAGCAAATAATCTGAAAAACTGGACTACATGAAGAAGTACTAGGTATCAAGTTTGGAGCAAGGTTTACTAACAGCCTTTGACATGCAGATGACACAACTTTACTTCCTGAAAGTTAGGAGAACTTGAAGCACTTGCTGGTGAAGAACAAGGATCATAGCTTTTGGTATGGATCACAACTCAATGTAAAGCAAAGATCCTTTCAACTGGACCACATCATGGTAAATGAAGGAAATATTGCATTCATCAGGGACTTCCTCTTGCTGGCGTCCACAATCAATGCTCATGTTAGCAGCAGTCAAGGGATGAAACACATTCTTTGCAGTGGCTAAAACTACAGAATAAGATCTCTTTAATGTGTTGAGCAAGGAGGCCACTTTGAGCCCTGAGCTGTGCCTGACCCATGACATGATATCTCCATTCACATTCCATATGCATGTGAAATTTGGACAATGAATAAGGAAGACCGAAGAAGAATTGATGCATTTGAATTATGGTGCTGGGATGAATATTGAAAGTACGATGAACTGCCAAAAGAACAAATAGGTCTGTCTTGGAAGAAGTGCAGCCAGAATGCTCCTCAGAAGCAAGGATGGGAAGACGGTTCCAGTACTTCAGACAGAGACCGGTGTCTTGAAAAGGACATCATTCGTAACAAAGTGGAGGGGTGCTGAAAAAGAGGGAGATCCTTGATGAGAGTGATTGGCACCATGACTGTAACAATGTGATAGTTCTGGTGAGAACAGCACAGGAACAGGTGTATCTTGTTTGGTTGTACATAAGTTGCTGACTTGGAATCAACTCCCTGGCACCCAATGTGGTAGTTATATAATCATTGGTCAATTTGAGGATTAGGAATGTAGGGGTGGAGTCTAGCCTGTCAATCAGATCATAGCCAATGAGGTCTCTGTGTGAGCATGGCCTTCTACTGAGAATTCCAGGAAATCTGGGATTCTCCTCTTTCGAGGCAGGAGAGTCTCTCTCACCACCTTACTCCTTGGGAGACATTGCAGCTTACAAGAAATATGGAACTATGATAGCTCCTTAAATTGGAGAAGCCACATGGACTTATCCTGATGCAACCAGACCTCTGAAGCCGGAGAAGTCATGTAGAGGCCCTGCCAGTGCTGACATGCTTACAACACCACTGGATCCAAAAACTTTCTACCCACTGGTCTGTGATCATCCTTCAGTCGGCATCATTGCATATGTTTCGTGAGTCTAAAGACATATGGGCTAATAACAGACTTATGACCTTGGACTGGACTGGATTGGAATGCTTTCTCAATGTTCAGTTCCTCTTGTATATAAGACTCTTTCTTATACATATGCGTGTTTATGAATTTGTTTCTCTGGTCTACCCAGACTAACAGAACCAATAACTGTGACAATATGCTCAACAAAGTTACCTAACCTCATAAAGATAAATACTGTATGAGATCAGCATTATTAAAGAAAAACTTTTTTTTCCCACTAGCATAAACAGAGGGTGAAGGTTATGCAGTGCCTGAGAGATGGGGAAGAAAAGGGATGGAGAAAAACAAACAAACAAACAAACAAGGAGGAGAAATGCACACACAAAGATCCCCAAAGAAAGACAGGCAGAGGGAAAATACAGAGCCCTGGGTCCTCAAAATTAATCAACAAATTATACTTCATTATTTATTATTCCTTACTTCCCACGCCCAATTCATCCGGAAACCTATTCAGAGGTATCATTTGTCTCTATCACTTCCTCTATCTCTCTGCTCATTGAGTGTATCCTTTTTCTGTCTTCAATTTATCAACACTGAACACTACACCAAAGAAAAATTCAAAAACAAAAATAAAGCTACACCAAACCGACTAAAACAAACCATCGCCATTGAATGGATTCCAATTCATAGTGACTCTGTATAGGTCTCTTATGCTTTATCCGGTGTCCTCAAACTATGGCCCGAGGGCCACATGTGGCCCGGTGAGGACATTCATCTGGTCCGTTGGGTGTTTTTGCTTCATTTTTTTTTACTTCAAAATAAAATATGTGCAGTGTGCATAGGAATTTGTTCATAGCTTTTAAAAACGATAGTCCGGCCCTTCAAAGGTCTGAGGGACAGTGACCTGGCACCCTGTTTATAAAGTTTGAGGACCCCTGCTTTAGATCTTTGCAGAAGTGGATGCTGTCATCTTTCTCCCTCGAGTGACTTGTGAGCTTGAACTGCCCAACTTGGTCACGTGCTCACCTGGTAATGCCACCTGGGAGCTCTCCGTTCACAAACATTGGGAAGACAAGGATCTGCAGTAGCTTAAAATTGATGAATCAGTACAGATGACAAGTAGGTATACTAAGACTTCAATAAGCGAATTTAAGCTGGTGGAACATGCCATGGTTAAAAATAAAATGGAATGAGATGTCTTCTTTATTTAGACCTTTGTAATAACTTGTCATCTATGCCCTTGACCTCCACACTTTGTGACGTTCCCCAGTAGTAGTATTTAGCGCATTGAACTTTACATTATCCGTGTTTATGTTTATGTCCCAAACCTGTGATGTCTGCAGTGACTCAACAAGTCTTCAGCCATCTTCAGTGGTTTGTCGAAGCTACGCCACATAAGGACCTTGCATTAAGGTTTTGCCAGTGAAAGAAGTGTTGGATTGCTAAAGGCAGCATTTGAGGCTCAAAACCCTCAAGGCGAGAACGATGAAGTTCCACAGCCCAGAATAGACTCGATGATAATGGGTTTGGTTTTTGTTAATCTGTCATTTGCTTTCGAACTCAAATTAGAAATAAATATGATAAATCTGGCACACTTCAAGAGTTGACACCTCCTGGGCTTGTGTTCCATAACTACCCATCAATTCTATCCTAAACAAGCTAGTAGAGATGATTATCAGATTAGAATTGCTTTTGTGTCTTCTAATTAATTACTTGGAAATTGCATTTAATAAATTGCTCTATGGAATTTGAATCCTAACTTTTCTGGTGATGGCAAGTGTATTGTTGCAAGAATATAGCACAATGGAGACAGCAATGTGCAAATGCCATCTTTGGATTTTATATAGAGAGCATTTAGAGGTGGGTTTCAGGTAACATTGTTGAGTGATTTCTTGCACTTGTAAAATATGTCTGAAACTAGTTTCTAATGTTTTAGTGGAGACTGAGTTATGAAACAAAACATCTACTTTTTGCTTTATCCACACAGTGTTCATTGTATTCTTACAGAGATATAGAGTGAAGCTTGTGAATTCCAATTGAAAAACGCATCTCAGAATGCATGGGAAGAAGACCCTGAGCATTTTATTTAATTTGATCTGAAATCCATATGCTGTCATTTAGAGAGATCAAGTATAAGAACCTGGTGGGTATAAAGTGAGCCCCGCATGGTCCTATTTAGAAAAATGGCTCAAATGTGTTTTCACAAGTTCCACAAAACACATTTTCACACCAAATTTGATACAGCTATGTATTACAAAATCTCTCTATTGCCATTTGAATATAGAATGAAAAAGTTTCCCTTGAGTTTGCAAGTACAGGTGGGAAGGACAAGCTGTATCAACATCTGCCAGTGGAAACTGCATCGTGGCATTTCAAATTTCAAAGTATTTTCACTAAAGTCTAGATCTTTTAAAATGTGGAACTTTATATATACAAAGGAGAGTCACTAATGAGTGACTTCATTTTAAATTAAAAATGACTTGCACTATCTTTACACGGCCTTATCTCTGATGATCCGATTGAGCAGAGGCAGGGGAGTGGGTGGGTCATTGGTGTAGCCCCTCTGAGCAGGGTCATTGGACAGTATTTCTCTCCTAGGCGTGGCTGGAAGGCCTGGTTTATCCTGCCTCCGTGAAGAGCCAATCACTGCACAGCTGGGCTCTGTTCCTCTTGTCCTCACCAGCCAAGTCTCTCGAAGCTCCTCCGCTCTTCCACTGACCAAAGCAGACTGTTCTCTCCACTCAGGATGGATTCTGAGGTGCTTGACTGCACCCTGACTGGAGGGTAGTGGTGGAGTCATGATAAGTTACTGCATGGGGTGACAGGTGACATCAGTTCTAGTGACCCCAATGCTCTTCTCCTTGTGGAACTAATCTGCTATCTCCCCTCACAAACCCTGGGGTCTTCTGTGGGTGTCACCCTCTCTGACAATGTAAACTGATGTTACTGGGCTCCCTTGATGCCACTGTGGATGGGACTATGCCCTATATACATTTGCTCAAATTGTGTGTTTGTCAAGGGATCTGCAGTGGTTAAAGTTCTAGGCTGCTATTAAATTCTAGGCTTCTATCCAAAAGGTTGGCAGTTCAATCCCATCAGCTGCTTTTGAGGAAAAATTTTTGGCAGTCTGCTTGCATAAAGATTTATAGCCTGGCAGCATTTTCGGACAGCCATAGAAAACCTCTGGAGCAGTTGAGTTGATTCAAGGACAGCAAGTTTGAGTTTATTTTGTACCTCTGAAGTCATCAGTTACATTGTGCAGTACATTACCTAAATTTATGTAATTAATTTATTTGTGTGCAGGCAGTTTTAGTGATTCCGTTTTCAGATTTGCATACTGGATCAATGGAGGAAAACATGAACTGGCCCATGTGTTCTCATACAGACACACACAAGCATGTCTTCACTAGCACAGAGGTATGGCACAGATGTTTCTTGTCCAAACATAATCCAAGCATCTATATTGTTAAGACCGTGCGAGGAAACGCTAATACATATATTCTATTTTTTGGGGGGAAAGGGTATATATTTTAAATTCACACAAAGTCATAGTGTCAGTGTGTTCTTGGAGAATGGCAGGAGAAAGGGAGCATTTTGTTCTTTTATTTAAATTCTTCTTTAATCATCATTTCATTTTAAAATTGCACATTATCAATGCTTTAAAAGCTAGAAATTTATATCAATAAAACAAAGGTTGGTTATCTATAGTTTATATGATAATAACATAATATTGCTATGCATTTTGATATCTTTCTCAAACCCCAGGGTTTTAGTCTCCCATAGAAGTCTATTTCATAGAGAAATGCCCTTTGTTTGGACAATGTGCCCTTAAAGTTTAGATTCAGGTAATTATGCAATACACTCATGTGGGGTTCTGAAGGATGTGCCCATCACTGGAGTGGCTTGCTGATAGCAGACTTGGATCATGTTTAACTGGAACCATTCAGAGTTGAGTGTAAATGTGGATGCAAAGCATGTGATTGTGTCATGCATGGGCAGGTGCCTGTGAAATCACAAAGTTCTCTAAGGCATACTGATGGAGAGGTACATCTGTTACAATGTCTAAGGTTTCTCCAATTACATCTTGGTTAAATAGTCAGTCATTCAGCAAGTATTAATTTAGCATTCACCGGATATCAGGGGAAGAAGAACTCGCTGGCCTTGCTCCAGCTCTTTTGCCTGGGCTTACACTCTGTGTGTTTCCCAGTATTGTCAGCAATGGGATTTCCCTCAAGATTGCAAGATGAGCTCTTGGCCAGGTCACCAGCTGGCACCTTCCCAACCGCACAGGCATCTCTAGTGGCAAGCCTAGGTTCAAGTCACAGGAAAGCAAAACTAAGGAGCCTGCCTTCAAGCTAACATTGGAAAGGAGTCTCAAGTCATTTGCGAGCTGCCACAGCAAAGTATTAAAATCTATTGTATAGGAGTGTTGGCGTAGCTGCTTTATGTCCCCAGGCACACAGGCAGGAGTTCCTCTGTAGGATGTTGAGTAGCATATCCCCTGGTGGAGGTTGTCAGGGCCTTTCCTAGCCCCTCTAGCTACACAGGGTGGAGCTCACCTAGCTGGGTGTGGAGCAGGTGTAAATGCCTTAGGCTAAGGGGAGTGGTGTGGAGGTTAGCAGTTGATTGTGAGAGACCAAGAAAGAGACAAAGAGGAGAAAAAAAGGTTAAAAAGCAAGCCTGCTGAGCCTGTTGGGGGCTGGGAAGGGAGGGGGTAGTGAAGAGATGGAAGCAAAGCAACAATGTAGCTGCGTCGCAATCACAGCCAGTGGAGCTGCAAGGGTTTAGTCACTGCTCTGAGGCGGCAGCAGCAAGCTGTGCCTTTGTTGAGAAAAGGCCCCTGCGCAGCCCTCGAAGACTGAGGGGGGACAGAGAAGAGCTGCAAGGGTCCTGGCTCTGGCAGAGACACTGAGGTGGGGGGGTGGCAAGCTCAAGCCCCAGCTAGCCTCCACTGAGGTAAGCCAAAAGCCCCCAGCCCCTCAAAACACCGTGTGGCTATGCCTACTTATTTTTATGATGCTTTTCCTGCGTCCCAGCAGTGTTGAATTTCCCTCTAAGCAACTCTCCTGAGAAGAATTCTGTGGAGTCCCTCTGGTATGTGTTACTCCATCGCCATCTTGCTAGAAGTCCTCAGTGATCTAAGCTGCTGCAGGAACCTCTGCCCAACCTCCACAACACCAAAGCAGGCAACCCTTCTGGCTCACTCCCCTGAGAGGGAAGCCGCAGGAGGATAAAGTGGTAGGTTAATTCCTTAGTAAAATAAGCTATAGGCAGTTCAAAGAAGCACTCCTCAAGTCTCCCAGAGAGAGCCGGTGCTCTTTGAGGAAAATGGCACCTGGCTCTTCTAAAACAACACAACACAAAAAGCCATCAACTCCAATGACCTCAATGAAAAAAAGGAAGAGACAAAAGGCAATGGCAGAAGATGTTCTGAACATGATGACATGCATAGAATAAGCAGACATTGTGCTGTCACAGAAAGAAATTCTCAGAATGCTACTAGGAGTCATATAGGATATGAGGGAAATAATACAGTAAAAGGATGAAATGATAGAAGAGGTAAAAGCCATAAATCAAAGAGAAATCCAGGATCTTAGGGAGGATTTAACAAAAACCAATAGCAGAGTCACGGACCTGGAGAAGTGACTGAAGGAATCAGAGAACCGCATCAGTGACTTGGAGGACAGCCAAGCAGACTTCAGCAAACACGAACAAAAATCTAATAAGATTATCAGAGAAGCTGAAGAAAACTAAAGAGCTATGTCTGATGCTATGAAGCGGAACAACATTCCGCTTAATTAGAATTATTGGCTTACCAGAGGAAGACCCAACAAAGAAGTCATCTGCAACAATAGTGAGAGAATTCTTGGAGGAAAGCTTCCCCAGCTTAATGAATGAAAAATCAGGCAACCATTCAGGGTTCTGAAAGAACACCAGCTAGACTGAATCCCAAGAAGTCACCAAGGCACATAATAGTTAAATTATCCAACTTTGAGGAAAAGGAGAAAATCATGGGAGCAGCTAAGGAAAAACAAGCAGTCACATATAAAGGTTTCCAAATAAGAATATGCTCAGACCTATAAGCAAAAACTATGAAGAAGAGGTGAGAGTGGAGTAACATAGTCCAAAACTTGAAGGAAAACAATGCAAATCCAAGAATACTCTACCTTGCCAAATTATCCATCAAGATAGATGGAGAAGTAAGAGTCTTCCAGGACAAGGAAAAACTCAAAGAGCAAGTTAGAAGAAACCCAGCCCTACAAAAGATCCTTGCTGACCCAGTATGGGCAGAAGAACAACACTCACCAAGCATAAATAAGAGACCACCATATAGAACAACCTCACCCAGAGGGAAACAAAGAGAAAACAGACCTCAAGATAGCATTGACTTAAAAATAGAAAGACTTGAAAGGCTGCTGAGGTAAACTTAAAAAAAAAAAGGCAAATAGGGTATAGGGGAAAAGCTACAGTATACAAACATTCCTGGGGTGAGGACCAGGTAATATGGGAGGGACCAGACCAAATACAGGGTTACACATAGTAGACAACTTATAAGGAGGTGGGGTAAGGAAAAAAATTAAAATAATATAAAAGAAAAGGGGAGCAGGGGCACAGGACACTAACCCACCCAAGGGGAGGGTATTGTTTGCATCTCCACACAGAGAGACCAGACTTCAACCCGATGCTCCAAGATGTGAATGCAACATGCCGGCGTGGAGTAGGGAACCAGTGGAGAAGTCTGAGGGGGCCTGCCCCAACCCCAACTACTAAGTGGACACCACCCTCTCCCTCAGAAAAATTTATTTCAAAGGACGGCACTGAATCTACAGCTCCGGGAAAGGCACACATCTGATCAGAGCACACGGTAGCAGCTGAAGGGGGAGGAGGAGAGAGTGGAGCACATCATGGCCACCAGGCCAGGAGGTCGATGTTCCCAATTAGAGCAGCAAGTCCGGCCCCACTATGAGACATGATGCCCCTCACTGACCCATAGCTGTATAGGGACAACACCGGAGACAGAGTGAGGGAATTGCACCCAATCGGATTCCGCCACACGGATGCAAAACATTAAGGGAGTGCAACAGAACAGCAAGGTAATGGTGAGGTCCCCAGGGAATGCTGAAGGTGTACTTTGGGGTCAGGACATGGTGCCTCAATAGACTGGACTGCAAAACCCTCCTAAAGGCCAACAAACAATCCTTGAACTAACTATAAGCTTATCTTTCTTGTGTGTGTGGTTTTTTTTGCTTTGTTTTGTTTTTGTCATTAGTTTGTTGTGTTGTTTTGTTGTATATTGTTGCTTGGTTGTGCTCTGTCTTGTTTTTATGCATGTTATTATCTCCATAGGTCTGTCTAATAAGATAGGCTGGATGAACAATTGGAAGAGAAAACAACGGGACAGATAGTTCCATGGGGACATGGCAGATGGGGAGGTGGGGGGAAAGGTAGTGGTGTTAATAAGCCCGGGGACTAGAGAACAACAAGCGATCCAAATAGTTTGTGAGGAGGGTGTGGAAGGCCTGGTTGGGCATGATCAAGAGTAATGTAATGAAGAGGAATTGCTGAAACCCTGGTGGGGACTGAGCATGATAGTGGGACAGGAGGGAAGTCAAAGGAAATAGTGGAAAGAGCTGAGAGGCAGGGGGCATTTATAGAGGTCTAGATAAAGACATGTATATATGAAAATATATTTATACATGAGGATGGGGAAATAGATCTATGTGCATATATTTATAGGGTTAGTATTAAGTTAGCAGAGGGACATTCGATCTCGACTCAAGTACTCCCTCAATGCTAGAATACTTTCTTCTATTAAATTGGCATTCTATGATGCTTACCTTCCAGACACAACTGCTGAAGACAAAGTGGGTGAACAACTAAAGGTGATGGTGCCCGGCTATCAAAAGGTGTAGCGTCTGGGGTCTTAAATGCTTGAAGATAAACAAGCAGTCATCTGGCTCAGAAGTAATAAAGCCCACATGGAAGAGGCACACCAGCCTGTGTGACCATGAGGTGCTTAAAGGATCAGTTATCAGGCATCAAAGAACAAAATATCATATCATTGTGTGCACACCTCCCTGATACGATCACTGAAGACAAATGGGTGCATAAGCAAATGTGATGAAGAAAGCTGATGGTGTCTGGCTATCAAAAGATATAGCGTTTGGGATCTTAAAGGCAAACAAGTGGCCATCTATCTCAGAAGCAACAAAGCCCACATGGAAGAAGCACACCAGCCTGTGTGATCACAAGATGTCAAGGAGTCAGGTATCAGGCATAATCAGAACAAAAAATCTTACCATAGTGAATGAATGAGCAGGGGAGTGCAGACTGAAGACCCAAAGCCCATTTGTAGGCCACTGGACATCTCCATACAGAAGGGTCTTGGCGGGGAGAGGAGACAATCAGAGTGTGATGTAGCAACGGTGACAAATATAACTTTCCTCTAGTTCCTAAATGCACCCTCCCCCCTCCCACTGTCATGATCCAAATCCTACCTTGCAAGTCTGACTAGACCAGAGAATATACACTGGTACAGATGGGAACTAGAAATACAGGATATCCAGGGCAGATGATCCCCTCAGGACTAGTGGTGTGAGTGGTGATAGTAGGAGGGAATAGGAGGGTGGGTTGGAAAGGGAGAACTGATTTCAAGGATCTACATGTGACCTCCTCCCTGGGGGACAATCAACAGAAAAGTGGGGGAAGGGAGACCTGGGACAGAGCAAGATATGACTAAATAATAATGTATAAATTATCAAGGGTTCATGAGGGAGGTTGGAGGGGGGAGGGAGGGGGAAAATGAGGACCTGATGCCAGGGACTTTGGTGGAGAGCAAATGTTTTGAGAATGATGAGAGCAACAAATGTACAAATGTGCTTTACTCAATTGATGTATGTATGGATTGTGATAAGAATTGTATGAGCCCCTAATAAAATGATTTAAAAGAATCTATTGCATATCTGCTTATTTGTTGTAGAAATTTGAACTTTCTAAATTTTGTTGTTTTAGCTACATCAGAAAAATATATGCAAGTAGTATTGGAAATTCATATATAACGGAGAAAGTGCACATCACCAGATATGCCATCTCCAAGAGATGATTAGTTATAAGCTAATATGCAGCATTTCAGACTTTTACTGTGTAAATCTGGGATTATGTATTCAGGTTGATTGGCAACCTATTTCATCAGGAATGCTATATCAACAAAAATATCTATATTGTAATTCTTCTTTCAAGTTTGGCCTTTGAATATCTTCAATGCTTACATTTCTCTAAAATTAAACTATACTTTTTTTTAAACATTTTATTAGGGGCTCATACAACTCTTATCACAATCCATACATATACATACATCAATTATATAAAGCACATCCATACATTCCCCACCCCAATCATTCTCAAAGCATTTGCTCTCCACTTAAGCCCTTTGCATCAGGTCCTCTTTTTTTCCCTTCCCTCCCCGCTCCCCCCTCCCTCATGTGCCCTTTGTAATTTATACATCGTTATTTTGTCATATCTTGCTCTATCCGGAGTCTCCCTTCCCCCCCTTCTCTGCCGTCCCTCTCCCAGGGAGGAGGTCACATGTGGATCCCTGTAATCAGTTCCCCTAAACTATACTTTTTCAGGTGATTAAAATTGTATTTAGATTCTGCTAGCTGTTGACAATCCTTAATTTTGGTGCATATAGTAATACAAAGTGTCAAGTTTTATTAATCAGATAGTTCTTGAGGCTAAACTGTCTTGTAAGCTATGAGAGGATAAAAAAATCATCTAAACTTCCAGCCTATAAGCGAGTCAGTCTCTGTATAATTTTGATACTACGTTCTTTAGATGCATTACATTTAAATTCTATCCTCTAGATCTGTATTTTCGTCTGGAATTTCTCGTTGCTTTTGCAGGCAACGAGTGCACGTGTCTACAGTTGCAGGTGTAAATTCCATCCCCACGACCTCCAGGTGGCGATCACTCCTCTGGAGGCCAGTGCAATCCAAGTCCCTGGGGACCTGCGGCTCTTGCTGAAATGGCTCTTTGTGTCGAGACTTAGTGTGGAGCCAGTTCACATTGCCCTGGGCTCACATTTTCATTTTAATCAGTAGCTGGCATAATTCTAAATGGCTATTATCCTGCTCTTTAATAAGGCACATTCATGTTAACATAGGAATGCAATTTAACTTACAGAAGCGGTAACACCAGTCGGTTCCCAAGACATTTCGTGCTAAAGAGAGGACTTTTTTTCCTATGATCCTGAGGTATAGTTCATTTTGAGAGAGTAGACATTCCCTTTATGGAATTTACCTTTGCTTCTGCTAGGATTGGCCAAAACCTTACACAAATATGTAGGTTTCCTGAACCCAACATCCGAATCTTCAGTTAAATGACTACGCCATGTCTCCCTGCTATTAAGAAAGTAATCTTTCATTTCATGTGCGCCTCAGGGTCCCTCAACCCATTCTCTTGGGTCTGGAGGCTTCTGATCTCAGAGAACCTACAGTAATTAGCTTCAGGCCAGACTGTTTGGAGTCAGATTATTATGTTCAAATAATACAAAGGCACACACCATCTTCATCTATATAGTGAGCATTAGGCATGCAATTAAAGCCATAAACCTTTAATATGTTAGGAATTATACGGAATACCTTGCATAGATGATCTAATTTACTTCCCACTATCAGCAAGAAAATGTTGATCATGCTTGGAAAACAAGCCCAGCACCATAGCCGAGGGTCCATGACTTGCCATATTTGGCTCAATGAGGTAATTTTCTTACTCTGAACAAAACAAAACAAAAATAACTCACTGCTACTGAGTGAATTCTGACTCAAAGTTGATTCTACAGAACAGTGTAGAACTGCCCCATGTTACTACATGAGAGCAGAAAACCTTACCTTGCTCTCTGTAACAGTTATCAATCATTTTGAGTGTGTTTCAGGTAATGTTTTGAGTATTTTTGGACCTGTTCATCCTCACATTAACCTGTGAAGTGTGTACTATTCTTGTTTTACAGATTAAGAAATTGATGAACAGAGAAATTATAGAACCTGTTGGGTTCCCATAACAAATATGTTCTGAAGGAGCCTGGAAAATTCACATCTGTGGGTCAGCCATCTGGCTGGAAGTTTGTCCTGCCTGGTTATGGTTAGATCACAAAATGGAGGATAACTACCTGACACCTGCCAACTGTGGAGAATTAGGGCTTAGTCAAGGTGACCTAACTTTGACCATCAAAACTAAGGAGTATTAGTACTGAAAGATCACAAACGCCGAGCGATTTCAGGGCTATGTGCAGGCACTAGCAAACCCATACTTAGCTGGTCAGATTGAAGACTGCTGGTTCACAGGCTGTGATTGCTGACGCATTTCCAGAATGCAGGTCAGACTGCAGGCTGCTAACTTTTACAGTCCCTCAAAGCAGGAACAGAGGATGAAAATCAGATCCAAGACTGCGGATGGTGCTGCAGGCCACAACTCCCAGGGAAATTCCTCTTTGACTTTAGAAAAGACAGGGGGCCCTGGCTTTCGCTCGTTCCCTCTTTGACTGGTCATTCCTGCCCTCAAAATCCACTTCCTCTTTCAACAGTTAGATCAGTGACTGCCTGAACAATATGCAGTGAGGTTGGGCGATTTCTCATCTCATCATTCCTCAATGCAGTAGAACCTGGGACCTCGACGCTAATCCGTTCTAGAAAGCGCGTGGAGATGTGATGCAGTTGAGCTCCGAATCAATTTTTCCCATATGAAATAACTGAAAACGGATTAATTCGTTCTCCACCACCAAGTTTTTACCCTAACTTTGCCTTTTTGTACAAAACATTACACAGAAATTTCAAAGTAAATAAATTTAGAATTAAATAATATACTTTAAATAAGAAACACAACATTTAAAAAGTTCTTAACAGCTATAGTGTATGGTCCATACCCTGAGATGGATGAGGATCTGGACCTGTGGACAGGGATGTGGAGAGGAGGGATGGAGAGAGAGGCATTGTTTGGAAGGGGAAGCCCCTTCCATAAAATCAGCTGGTAGCTGCTTTTCTGGAGCTTTTTCCTTTTTCCCTTCTTTGCCTTTTTTCACTAGAACCTGGATGGCTTTCTCTGAAAATATTCTGCCTAATGTGCTCTGCTGTTGGCATTTCCTTAACTGTTTTCTAGAAGGGTTTACTAAATTACCATCAGCAATTGTGACAACACGGTTAACCAGTTCCTTATGATGATTCTTTTCAAAAACTCTTTCTGAGGATACATTTCTTAAAATCTAAAAACAGTACAAAAAGCCACAAAAACTATGAAAATTACACCAAAACACTTGGAACACAGACACAAAAGGTTTAAACAACCTGTACTAATAACACCAATTAAGGCTGAGTGATAGGACCACGAACGACTTTTGTTTACAAAACTCACATGTGTCTGGTTGGATTCCAATGTTTTGTTCAAGCTCCGATGCAACATTTTCTCAACATTTCATGTGGAAATCGGATTGTTTCAAGTACTGATGCGGTCGCGTACCGGGTTCTACTATACGTAGTCTAGAGGGTTAGAAAATGTGCTGCCCTGCATGTGGGATATGGCTAATCTTGTTATCAGAGAGCATTGGAAAGTTGAGGATGACAGATGTCGAAACCCAAACCAAACGCACTGCCATCAAGTCACTGCTGACTCATGGTGAGGCCTGTGGGTTTCTGAGACTGTTTACAGGAGTCGAAAACCCAGCCTTTCTCCCGCTGAGCTGCTGGTGGCTTCGATCTGCTGGCCGTAAGGATCACAGCCCAACTGGCAATTCTCCACTACCTGTAGTTAGGTTCAAATGTAATTTAAAACACAGAAAAAAAACTTTTGATCTCCCCTTTGACTCATTTTAAAGCTGTTGCAGCTTACAGAAAAACAAAACCAAAAGACATGAAAACCGAAAGGGGAAATACATGTTGATTAGTCTCTAGTGACTCCGACTGCCATGGAGAGATAGGTGATCAGCCATGTAGTCACGCAGAGTGCATTGGAAAGTGGATTATTGCAGATTCAGACCGGTTAAAATTGAGCACCTTATCATTTGATCTCCCTTTTGACCCCTTTTAGAGTTGTTCTAGTTTTTAATATTTTCTGCTTTATTTTTAAGGTTTTCCTTTGTTAGTGTTTTCTTTTTTTGATATGTTTTTTTTTCTGTACAGGAAATTCAGGATGGGTAATTTGATTAAGACAGTAACTGGTTTAATGCTTTCTATGATGTGTGGCAGGAGACGTTGGGAAGAAATGGGGAACTTTTAACAAAGATTCCATGAAAGAAGAAAATGTTCTAGAACATTTCTAGGTAGTGACTGTACAACTCTTATTAATATACTTGAACTCATGAATTATATGTCTTGAATATTATGATCTTATGCTCTATTTAGTGTTTGTTTATGATGCTCTATATTGTATTGCACAATAGATATGTTATGCAAACATTCAGAGGTTATAGGAAAGCAGAGTCATTGGGAACTAAGAAAGAAATTCTTTGGAAATAGTTGCTTGCAAGTAGTCATCACTGTGGTAAATTCCAAGCCGTGTTCAATAGCCATGCACCTTTTTACATTTCTGTGTGTGTGTGTGTATGTGTGTGTATGAATGCATTTGAACATCTGATGGACTACAACGTTTTTAGTGGTTATTCTCTTCAAAGGGAGCCCTGGTGGTGCTAAGGTTAAGCACTCATCTGCTAACAAAGGTGAGAGGCTTGAACTCATAAAGTAACCCATTGGAGAAAGTTGTAGCAGTTACTGCGTAAACAACAGCTTTGGAAACTGTACAGCGAAGTTCCCCTGGGCCCTAGAGGGTCACTCTGAGATTAAATAAACTTGGCTGAAATGGGTGTCAATAGGACGAGGATTTATGGTCTTCTAATCTTTAGTATCTTGTTGTACGACTATACCCTAAATTAGGGAAAAAAGTTTGTTGGAACAAGAAAGTGGATATAGAATCACTGGTAAAGACGTAGCCCCAGAGTGGTAGCCATATTTCTTTTATTTTCTTTTTAAATTTCTGATGGAAAATTTTATTAACAGATTTGTTTCAAGTTGCCACAAGGCAAAAGCAGTGTTTGAAATTCTGTGGAGCCCTTAATAAAATGAAGCTATTCATGACTATCCACATGACTTCTCCGCTGTCTGTCACATTCCTTAGATAGTCTATTTATGTGAATATAAAATTGAGGTTAAAATTATATAGCACATGTGCCTAAATTTAAATGGATTTAATGAGATAATAGAAGAAACGTGTTAAGGTAAAGCTATCTCGTAGTTTTTCCATGATAGACAAACACTTAGATTTCTTAAGAGAATCTTTTTTAATATATGGACATAAAATGTGACAATCTAATTAAGTTACCTTTATTAGACACCACCAGTCTGCCAGTTCATTTTCTTTGTTGTGACTTGCATGTTGCTACAATGGTCGACACTATTTCAATGGTGTTTGAAATACCACTAGGGGCACCAAACTCAAAGCAAACTCACTGCCACAGAGTCGATGCCTACTCGCAGGGATCCTACAGGACAGGTAGAGCTGCCCCTGGGAGTTTCTGAGACTGTCAGTGTTTAAGAGACTGTAAAGCCTTGCTGTTGGTCCCTCCGAGCGGCTGATGGTTTCGAATGACTGACATTTAGGATCCCGGCTGATCTTGTAACCACAATGCCACCAGGGCTCCCAGCAGGCACACATGGTGGTACATAACACAGCTTCCTGAGGAAGACAGAAAAGGAAATGTGTACTTGGAAATCTGCTTCTAAAAATCACGAGTAAAGGCAAACCTATGAGATTGTAACAGAAAGTGGTCTGATACATTAAGTATATTAGGCAATATTTTATTTAGTTATAGATATTGTCTCTATGATGTGGAACCAACTCAGTGGCAACTAACAACAACAAAATCAAGAATAACCCCTTATTAGTAATGACTTACATGGTTTTTAACTGATCCTAAAGGTGACAGGGGCCCGCTCTTCTTGGGCAGCTAACAATCAGAACCCACCAGCGGCTCGCTGAAGGCTAAGATAATATAATTTAGAAAGCCAAATAAAGAAATATCCTTTAAACACCAGCCCGCTTGAAAATCCCTCTGATACATGCACAGTGAAAAGGAATTTTTGGAAATGTTTCATGCTTAAAAATTTCACTGTTGTTACAATACTAATACATGTTCAATTTTTAAAAACTCCCCAAAGCAGAGAAAAACATCTAGGATTGCAAAATATTCGTAAACAGATAAAACCTGTTCTGTCTTATTATATATATATTTATTATTATTATTTTATTTTATAAAAGTGGGATTTCTTATAGGCCCTAGGTTGCTATTTATCCTTCTTCCTTGAACACCTTTTCACGTCACTAAATATATTTTCCAGACATCATTTTAATGGCTACAGAATGTGCTGTGTGCATACTTCATGTTTAGTTAATGAAGTACATCTCTCGTCTCCTTAATAGTTTTCCAAATTTTTGATGTTATTAATATACTTAAATAAAAAATCTCCCAGAAAATATTTATACACACTATGCTAGTTTTCAAATAATGAGTTTATTAATTACAAAACTATGCACATTTTAATGACTTTTCATTCTGAAAGCCATAATATTTAGCATATTTTCTGATCACCAGATTATTTTCTTTCCTATTACAATGTAAAGAAAACATAATTTTGGAAAAAATGGCACAAAACTTAAGTATGAAAGTTAGAGGGAATATAATGGGCTTGTTCTGTATGAGTTGAAATAATAAAACCTTTTAGGGTCTCACGGGTATTCACTATGTCTGTGACTAATGTACCTATACTAGTACATTTAATCCTTCTATCAGCTGTCTAGGTCATCACTGGTGCTTTCGTACAGAGGAGACAATAGGGCACAGGATTGCCGACTTACCCTTGGTCATAAAGGATGACCTAACCAGGAATTCAACTCTGCCGTGTTCATAATTAACACACACTTTAATTGCTTGGCTGTTGTA
The DNA here is from genome assembly GCF_050624435.1 of Tenrec ecaudatus. Taxonomy (NCBI): domain Eukaryota; kingdom Metazoa; phylum Chordata; class Mammalia; order Afrosoricida; family Tenrecidae; genus Tenrec; species Tenrec ecaudatus. The sequence continues at coordinate 108,003,731 of NC_134531.1, read as the reverse complement.
GGAGAACTTGGGCAATACAGAGGAGTTTGTAGAACTGGGTGTCAGTTGTACCTGAGAGTGTAAGAGAAGTCAGATGGGACATTGCGGCCACCACCATAACACTTTGTCATGGGAAATCCTGGACCCTTGTGACTTAGAGTCAATCTTAAAAACCGCATTTATACTCAGTACTTAATTTTGTTGCACTGGACATTGCTTTACATAAACAGTATGGCATGTGCTAGTGCCACTTTAATAAGTCAATGAAGATTAAATATTTGGGGGGGCCGAGAAGTGATACTTAAGCATATATCTGCGCTCTGCAAGTTATCTTCAAGGTGATGATTAGAATGCGTTACTTAATGAAAGCAGTCCTGGATCCAGGTGGCGTTCTAGTGAGAGATTATTGGCCGTGGAACTGAATTATTTCCATAGTTGGACTCTCACTTAAGGTTTCTGATAACTGACATCTTCTGAAGCTCGCTAATAAGTATGTGAGTCTGTGAATGCCTCTGTGAGTTTCCTGGCTTGTGGTTAAATGTTTTTGTTTTGTGTTCCTCCCTATCTTTTCCACTTTATCACTCTACCCTTACCTTATCCTTTAGTAATATATTGAATTGTTTGGAAACGGCTGTTTCTTAGCTTGAATAACAAAATCATGAGTTTGGATATAGTAAACTGAATATTTATCTGAAGTGCATACCTATAGGAAAGTCAATTGGATTGAACGCGTGGAGCAAAAAAATGGACTCAAGGTGCACAGCATCATGTTTCTTTACATGCCGCTATTTCATAGGCTTTAAACTAGACTCAGATTTTTTTTAATTGCATGAGGCCTAGATTGCTTTGGGGACATCTTTCCCGCCCAGAAAATAATTTGTGCTCATTTTAGTTTTAAATTTGTTAAATTGTAGCTTGAAGTATCATTCTTTTTGAACATCTGCCAGGCATTAAATGCTTCAGTGCCAACAGTTACAAGTCTTTGAAACCTGCCTTTGAGTTCACTCATCACTTGATATCATTTGATAGCTTCAGCCTTAGGAAAAAGTATTTGTAAATATAAAAGAGTTTAATAGGCACTGTTTATCTTAATGAGTAATGCTGTATGCGGACAAACCATGTCCTTAGCAAATTGGCCTCCCAATGCTTTGTTTGCTCTCTGGTCTTTTCATAAATAACAAATAGATTGATATGGGTTGATTGTTTTAAAATAGCTTATAAACAAATAAACAAGAAACAAATTCACTGCCATTATGTTGACGCCAACTCACAGAACTGCCCCACAGAGTTTCTGAGGCCGTAAATATTTATAGAAGCAGAAAGCCTCATCTTTCTCTCGTGGAGTGGCTGATAGATTCAAACTGCTGGCCTTGCAGTTAGCATCCCAACTTATAGCCCAGCAGACCACCTATACTTCATGCAATTGGAAAATTATCTGCCATGCCAGTGCTGTTACATTCTCAGCCTCATTTCATGGTGATTGTAGGTCTAGTTTCCCCCATAGTATTGTCCATTTGAGAGAAGTTCAGTTCAGGGAAAGTTCAGTAGTGGAATTCTCACCTTTTATGTGGGAAACCTATGTCCAAATCCTGGCCAATGCACATCATGCACCACCATCACCTAGCTGCCAGTGGAGAATTGCATATTTTTATGATGTCAAACAAATTCCAGCAGTTTCTAGACTAATATGGATTAAAGAGAAAAGTTTGGAAATCTACTTCCAAATATCAATCAATGAAAACTCTATATATCAATAGTCTCTATAATAGTCCAATCCCCAACTGATCATAGGAGTGGACAACATTTTGTTCTGTTGTGCTTGTGGCCTCTATCAGTTAGAGGCTCACTCCATGGCAGCTAACAGCTGCGATTTGTCTAAACAGAATCCACTTGGGATGTGATGGAGTGTATCAGTCCTTTACATTGTAATAGTAGGTGAACTTGACAGTGCTGGTCCAGCAGCTAATCAACCCTTGTAGCATAAATGCATGAGAGCTCTTCTGGGATCAGCCCTATGGACTAGTTCTCAAGACAGTAAAATGCAATCATGTTTAAAATGTATAAAGAACAAGGTCTTTGTAATTCTTCTTCTCTAAGGTCTTTGTCACTTAACAGATATTTGTAGGGAAATGGATTGTAATTTATTAAGAATTATCTAATTGCAGGGTCACACCCCCTTCCCTGCTCTAGTATCAGAGCATCAGTTGTTGTTTTTCTCATTTTGCAGACTTTACCTGAACTACTGATTTTTCCAAGAACCTCAGGGGCTTCTGAAATTGAGCAGAGGGGCAAAATTTCCCTTTAAAACCAGTGTGGTTGCAATAGGACCAACTGTACTCATTGTTTCCTGTGATGCATAATCTGTTCAGGCCACTGTAACTTCTCTTTAATGCTTTCTCAGGTACAGTGCCTCAGATTAGGCGCCATTATAATAACTCCTTTAATTTTCTACTCACAACATTACCAGGATGCCTGGGTCCATCCAAATTTCATGAAGAACCGCATGATTCAGCCACAGTATTGCTCGAGGAACCCAGATTGTCAATGCCAACGTCCAATTCACCCTTAGAGCGTACTCTTGGCACGTCTTTGGGGTCTTTCTTTCCAACTGACGCCTCTCACGTGACTCTAGTCCTCGTGCAGACTCCCTTCACTTGAGCAACTGAGGTCAGTTCCTTTTGCTGTTCGATGGCTTTTGGCCTCTTCTGTATGGGAAGTGGCTCACCGACCTTTCTGACTGTGTCCTACACGCCATCACTATCTTTACAATGTGAACATTTTACACACTCCAAGGCGACACGCTTTTTGCAAAGTTAAAAAAAAGTCTGATTAAAAGCAATACAAAGCCAAATCAATCGCATTGTGATTCTGGAGTTCTGGTGGTGGTGGTTATGTTTTGTGTGGCCTGCTTCTTGAAACAACCAACTGCTCCGAAGGGGGAACATGAGACTTTCTTTTCCCATCAAGACATGCCCAGGAGGAAGTTCTACTTTGTCCTGTAGGAAGACCATGAGTCAGAATTAGCTTGGTAACAGTGAGTTTGATTTTCTCTTTTAATTTTGGTAGCTTCTCTGTCAGGGAAACATTGTACTACTATTTGTAAGGTCAGTGGTTCAAACCCAGTACTGTTCTGTAGAAGAAAGAGGAGGCGATGCGCTCCTGTAAAGATTTGCAGCCTCTGCTAAGGCACAGAGAGGACTGTAGGGCCGAGAACAGCTCAAGCCATGTTGTCCCCTCACTGGAGCATACTGCAACAGAGGACAATGCTGGAGACAAATGGTGGGGAATTAGTCCAGTCTGAACACTCCCCACCCACCTCCCGCCAATACACACAGCGGGGCAAACCAAGAAGGGAACAGAACAGCAATGGGAGCAAAGAAAGGACACACAACCCCATGAAGAGTCCCCAAAATAGACTTCAGGCTATGAGGGGCAGCTCCCAGAATTCCCCCAGGACCAGCAGGGAGACAGTCATAAAGGTCAGCAGACAGGCCTGGAATATGTATGTTTTCTTTTTACAATCTTTGTTTTCCTTTTGTTTGGTCTCTGTTATTGTTTGAGTTGCCTATTTATGTAAGATAGGCATGGAATGCATGCTTGAGGAGAAAGCAATAGGACCAATGGTCCCAAAGGGAATGGAGAGAGAAGGAGGTGGGGCAAGGGAGTGGTGGGCCACAACACCACAGAAAGGGAACAACTAGGGAATTAAAATCAACAATGAACATGCAGAGATCCTAGGGGTGTTGGAGCCACAGCGACCTAGCTGCGATTAGCTGAGAGGAACCACTAAGAGGTGAAAGCACGGGGAGCGTGATGGTGGGGCAGGAGGACGGTAAAAGGAAACAGAACGATCTAGGAAGAAAAGATGTGGATAGAGGTATAAGCATAGATGTGTCCTTATGTTAATACATTAACTCAAGAAAATAGAGGTATTGGCCCAAGGACATATATTTATATGACAATGCACTGAGGTTATGGATGGATATCGGGCCTCTGCACATGCCCTCCCTAAATGCCAGAACCCTTTTTTCTAACAACCTGGCATTCTGTAATGCTCACCCTACCAATCACTGAAGACAAAGTCGGTGCATAAGTAAATGTGGTGAAGAAGGCGGTTGGTGCCCAGTTATTAAAAGACATAGCACCTGGGATCTTAAAGGCTTGAAGTTAAACAAGCAGCTATGTAGCAGAGAAACAACAAGCCCACACGGAAGAAGAACACCAGCTTGTTCCATCATGAGGTTTCACTGGGACTGGGTAACAGGCATCAGAAGACCCCAAAACAAAGAAACAGAAACCATATTATTGTGAACAAGGGAGGTCAGAGCAGAGACCCAAAGCCCATATGTAGAAAATGGGACATTCCCTCATAGAGGGTTCACAGGGGAGGGGTGAGTCAATCAGGGTGCAGTAAAGCACCAATGAAACACGCAATACTCCTCTGGTTCCTAAAGGCTTCCTCATCCCCCAACTACCATGATCCCATTATGGCCTTTCACAGAGGGCTCAACGGGAGCAAGTGCACAGGTACAGAGAAGAGATAAGAAATCGGGACACATGGAAGCCAGGAGCAAGAATGGAAGTAGTGAGAGCAGGAGGGAGGGGAAAGGGGGGAGCAGAGGAGAGGAAGAGGGAACTGATTGCCAGCCATGATCAACACATAACCACTCTTGCCCCCAAGGGGGACGAACAACAGAAGCCACGGGGGAAGGGAGACAGTGGTCAGTGTAAGATAAAACAATAATAATTTGCAATTTATCAAAGGGCCACAAGGGTGGGGGTGGTATGGGGCAGGGAGAGGAGCTGACACTAAGGGTCAGTAGAAAATAAATGTCTATAGAATAATGATGGCAACGTATGCACAAATGTGTTTGATACAATTGATGTGTGGATTGTTACAAAAGCTATAAGAACCCTTAATAATATTTAAACAAATTACAGCCTCAAAAATTGTATGAGTCCCCGTGACTCAGAATTGACTCAGTAGCAGTGGATATTGTGAATTGGGTGAAAGTTCACAAAGTGAATTGGTTTTACGATCAGGAGTTCATACACTGTTTGCTAACCGACATGACTACAATCCCTAAAATGTCACAGGAGTCTTTGGATTGTTTTCCATATGTTTTTGTTATCGCACTCGGCCGTCTGAGCTCTGTCCCCAGGGCGGTGCTGCCCTGTGCATCGTGCGGTCGATTGTTCCGGGGAGAGCAAGTGGCCGAGCGTGGCCTCCACCACACGCGCCGATCTGTAATCTGACTGAAAGTCGTGGTAAGTTCAGTTCCAGGTCTGACAGATGTTTAATGTCATTCGTCAAGGTATTCCACCAGTCTCTGTCAGACCAGCACACCTTTTCTTTCTCGTTAATTCTGAATTTGTTCCACATTTCTCTCCCACACTATTCAAGACCTCCGGTGATCCCTTTCAGACCAGCCAGGCCGGGCACCGTCTGCTCCTCTGTTCGCAGGGTCTTCATGTGAACTTAGTATTCCCGAGCGTCTTGGATTTAATTCAGTCTTCTTTGTGATGGACAGAGAGAGACCAATAGGTGCACCTTAGATGGCTCTTCACAAGTCGGTAAGACCTCTATCAGCACTGACCTCTGTAGGTCACGGTCTTTTGACCATGTCATATCATTTAGACCCAACGTCCCCTGAGAGAATGGTCCTGGGACTACAAATCTTGCGACTCATTCTATTGAGTGTTTGTTGACAGCAAAATAGTTTTCATAACTTTGCTACCTGAGTACTCCACTATACTCATGGATATTTTTATAGCACTTATAAATATGTATGAATATCTTGTGTCAAACCTCCATGTGGTTTTAGGCACAGCCCCATTTGCATTCCCCTGTGTTAAGTTTTAGTGTCTATGCATACCCTCAGATGATTGTTATTAGTTATTGCAGGATTGAGTACGTGGCAAGTCTTACCTTTGCTGTCATTAACACCTGTGCTCTGCCCAGTGCCTTCTTTACATTGACCGTTTTGTGAAGCGCCCTCGTTTTGAAGTCCTCCATCAACACACATGGAATCGCCGTGGTTGCTTGGAAGAGACTTGACTACAATTTGCTTTGTTTAGGTTTGTTATAAGCAAGCCTATTTATTTCTTCCTTCCTAGCTATATTGTTATACAATAAACAGCCTATTTAATAAGTTTCCTACGGTAAGAAGTATCTCTGTAAAATATTACCCAATTGTTCAGAATATTTCACACATTATAGAGAGACTCATGTCGACAGGGTTCCACTTCTCTCTCTCTAGGCCTCTCTTTCTGGAAGAACCATTTCCACCCACCTCTTCTGAGTCTCCCTTTCGGAGCACCATCCTCAGCTGTCCTGGTCCAATTTGCACCTAAGTTCTAACTGTCTTTTCATTTGGCCCTGAGTATGAATAATTCTTTATTTCAGCTGCCAGGTTTTGTGTTTCTCCTACATGCAATTGGTGCTTTAGCACACTGGACACACTCCTTTTCTGCCTGCGCATTTGCTGTCTTTTTTCTGTACTGCTTACTATCTGTTTGTCAATAGTGACTACGGGAATACAGTTCATGCATTAAATCGGACAGCGTCTCCATTCGTGCCAGCGCCCTGGACAGCCCTTTGTAAGATTCACGGAATCCTCTGAAGCACTGAAAAGAGTCTGTGAAGACCATGATGGGGCTGACCTGCAAACTATCCTCATTTTTAAGACTGCAGATAAGAGGCCCCGGACCTGTTTACGCTGCAGTTTGTACAATGTTTATAATGAAATTTGGGATAATTGAAAATGATCATTCTCAAAATATGTTCTGTGATCTCTGTCTACAAGGATCAGTATCACCTGGGAGCTTCTTTGAAATGGAAAATTGTGGGCCCCACTCCAGATCTATTGAAACTTAAGCCTCTGAGGTTTTAGCAGGATCCCAGAAATTCCCCTGACCACCACCATCACTCTACTGCCAGGCTCCCCCGCCCACTTCTGCCACCACACACACACACACACACACACACACTCATTAATTTTGAAGCAATTGCCCCTGCATACCTTACACAGCTCTTTTCATAATTTTGGATGCTTGTGCATAGTTACCGGCCCTCCTTCATGCCTGATATTTGGAGATCGATTAGTAAGCAAGCATTCTATCTTCAAAAGAAATGTTTTCTACATGTCTTTAAACACAGCTTGTTTATTTTTCTAAGGATTCACTGAGATAAAAGGAGAAAACAGAAATGTGATAAAGCTCAAATCTTATGAAAAAAGATGATTGCTGCTTGTTCTTGTGTTTTATTCTAAATTTAAATAAGTTACTTAAAAGGTCAAAGAATATATCTAATACATCCTTTAATGTTCTAAGGAATGGTAAGGAACTGTCCAGGCACAAATTGGAATACTATTTGCTGCCATTTAATCAGAGAAACGTAGATAAGGTAAGACTTTGTGTTTAGGGGAGGCAAAACATTTCAAATTAAAAATTCATTAACTGTTCAAATTAACAAAATATCATCATTCATGGTTTAGCATAAATTTATTTTCCAATTTTTATGGTTATTTCTTACAGGAAGGTGAAATGGGGTTGCTCATTAACTTAGGGGAAATGGTTTTGAAGTATCGCCCACATGGGAACAGCTCATATAGCAATAACATTTTTCAAAAAGCATTCAGAAAAATTCCTCCTAAAAGTACATTAATATACATGGGGGTTTCTTTTGGAAATTCAAAGTTATAATGCAGTACCATGAAACAACCAGAAACTAATATCATCATGCCAAATAATATTTAAACTTTTTAATAGGTTCAAGTTAAATATATCATGCCTACCTTACCAATAGCTACATATTAATGCAAAATTTTCATGGAAATATTATTAGGGCACTGTTTCTTAAATTACACCTACTGTCTTCTAAAAATGACTTAAGCAAATTAACTTTCTAGGCCTAATAGATAGATAGATAGATAGATAGATAGATAGATAGATAGATAAAAGTAGTGATTATTGCTATCATACTTTTAATTAGTAAAGCTGAAAATCAATTCACAAAAGAATAGTTTATTGGGAGGTGAGTAGACATGCTTTCATGACAATTTTAATAAATCCAGCATCTTCAGTGACTAGTAGCCAGATAGTGTCATTGGTTTTGACTAAGTGACAGCTATATATTTGCCATTATCTGGTTTCCCAATAAAGTCGCGATTATAAATTTGCATGTTATTTGGCTACATAATTATGTTCAAGCACCTAATTTGCATGTGAAAGGTGGGCATGGAATCAGGCAAACAGAAGAATCCATGCATGTGAGTTATGGCGGGGATGAAGAACACTGGAAGTACCATGGTCTGCCGAAGGAACAAACACTTCTGACTTGCAGGAAGTACAACCAGAATGCTCCTCAGAGGCAAGGAGAGCAAGACCTGTCTCACGTCCATCAGGCACGTTGTCAGGGGAGACCAGTCCCTGGAAACCGACATCCTGCCTGGTCAAGGGGAAGGGAAGTGGAACCAAAGAAGACCCTCCATGAGATGAACTGACATGCGGCTGTGACAATGAACGCACAGCCCGATTGCGAGGGTGGCAGTGTTTGGTTCTGCTCACCCATAGTGGGACTGTGAGCAGGGATTGACTTGGTGGCACCCAACAACAACAATGTAATGAATGGTTTGGGATTGTTTTCCCCTCTATACCGAATGCTGACATTGACCCTGACATAATTAAATCCTTCAAAATACTCACACACTCTTTGCCTCATATACCCAAGCGAGGTGCTATCTGGTCACTCTAAGCTGGGACTGGCTCCATGACACTGGGTTGGGTCTGAGAGCTGAGCTCCAACAGGACCTGTTGGTGCTGTCGGGAAAGAGGTGGACTGTTGGATACTGCTCTACTAGGGCACGATTGGATTACCTTTTAATACCTATTCATTTTTAAGAGAAGTTTTTTGCAAATTAACCTAAACCTTCCTCCAGATATTATGTTTTAAGAAAGAATCCCACCACCAGACTGCAAAGGAGATGAGCACTGTGCCGTATCACTAGTACAGATTTAAAAGTAAAAAGAACTTATTATTGTCTAGATTTCAGTGAAGTAGTTTTACATTTTCCATTATAATTGTTCATATGTGGGATATTTGTTCTTGCCATTTGCCATTTTAGTAATATTTTATAGCAGGATAGGAATTGTTTTCCTGTGTTATCATCCTATTCCTGATTTTATTATAATTTTAAATATTTAATTTTAATTCAGTGTAATTTGAACATTCAGAAGTTGTAACATTCATATTTTATAATCCATCTATAATAGTACAAGAGGAGAGGACAACATTTTGACTTTTATTTGGCTTATAGTACTTGGCTTTATTCCTAGAAAAATGTGTTTATACGTTTCTTCATGATCAGTGGATAGATATAGACAAATTCTCTTAGTAATACACTTGTCTCATTCTGATTGAGGTGCCTTTAGAAACTACAACAACAACAAACTCAGTGCCAACAAGTCAATTCAAACTCTTAGCGATTTTATAGGACAGGGTAGAACTGTTCCTGTGAGTTTCTGAGATTGTAACACTTGACAGGAATAGAAAGCCTTGTCTTTCTGCTGTGAAGTGGCTGGTGTTTTTGAACTATCAACCTTGTGGCTAACAGCACATTGCATAACCATTACTCAACCAAGGCTCCTAAATAAACATTTAAGAAGTTGTAAAAATCAGTATATATTAACTTGTCTGAACTAAAGGTTCAATCAAGCCAGTAGCTTCTGGATGTACCTGCCTGTCAGTTAAGGTTCAGAAGGCCTGGGGGACTGTGCTTTGGACTCTAAAGGGCCATCTTGGTAGATTTTCTAGGGCACAGAACTACATGGGGGCTCATTCTGAAATTTATTTTTTTAAGTTGAAACTTTATTGGTGACACAAAACCAAACCAAAACAGAAAAGTTGCATTGGTAACTTTGCACCCATATTATGTCAACAATGTAGCTGCTCCTTGTTCAAAGGTAGCCAGGGCTGCCAGATGACGATTTCATTGGTCAACCTTATACCATCTGTGCTACAGCCTTGAACTTGCTCTTTCAGAATGATTTCATTCTAAAGACGATAAGAATATTTAAATGGAACACAACTCATGTCCCTGAGGACATTGGGTTTTGATTTGATGTGGTGTAGATCAAAGAGCTCAGAATCACTCCAGAACTGGCTAGAAAAACGGACACACTGCGTCTTCAGAGTTGTGTAGACTTCAGTGAAGGATTTGCTGAGAAAGAATAGGTTCATCATTAAAAATATAAAGGTTTCCATAGTTTTGCAGCAATCCTTTTTCAGTTACCCTCTTTGGGGTTTTAGGCTTTTTGCCCACTTGGTTGGGCCAGGATTCTTGGTGGTTTGGCAAATGAAATATAGTGATTCTCCATGATGAGTTCAATATAAATATATATATTGGAAAAATTTACCTTCATTTTGTGAGCCTAAATCCTGCATCTGGCTCTTTTACCTCATATTCTTTGGACGTGAGCCAGCAACCTGCTCTATAGCTTGCCAGTCCTGGGAGTCATCATCTTCCTGCCATCACACTGGGGACTTTGGATTGATTTTCCCTGCCGTCACAAGCCTGTCATCTTCCTGCTAAGCTTAACGTCATCAGTCCCTGAAGCTACCCATTAGCCTAGCATCTGACCCACAGACTTGGAACATGCCAAGACTTGGAATTTGCCTGATTCTACAACTGTTTGAGTCATTTTCTTGATATAAACCTTTTTCTATAAACACATATACGGAACCTTGGCATAGTTGGCTGTGCATGGAGCCACTGACCAAAAGCTCAGTGGTTTGAACCCACCAGCTGCTCCACTGGAGGAAAATGAGCCCATCTCTTCCTGTCAAGATTTACAGCCTGAGAAACTCCCAGGATCAGTTCTATCCTGTCTGAGAGGCTCACCGTGAGGTAGAATTGACTTGGTGAGGGAGTATAATCGAAATCCCAGCCGGAGACACACTAGCATTCAACCAGCTCTTATTTTCCTCATCGTCTGCTCAAAGCAGACGTTTTTTCAGATTAAACATTTGTCACCGGAGACAACCTGAATTTGCTTAGCAAATTCTCTCTTTTCTAACTGAAAGCTGGAAAACATATCCAGACCCAGTGTGTAATTATTAGATGGAATTTATCTCCCTTCTTATCTCTGCTGAAGTGAAGGGGCAACTTTTCCTAACCTGCTGCTTGATTCTGTAGTCTACACTTATGTTCTCTTCCGGGAAGTTGTTTTTTTAAGTTTCCTCTTGGAAAAGTGAGTGTGTTACCCCATGCTTGCCTAAATGTGGAGATTTAGGCCTCTGTACATTACTACAAGGAGGTAAGTACAAGCCTGTTATTTTGCCACTTTAGTAAGAATACTGGAAAAAATAAAGAATACTGATGAATATTTACTATTTTCATACGTTACTTCTGAGTTTTCTGGCACAATTGGGGTGAAGGTAAAATGTTCTCTAAGGTCTGAAAGGTTCCTATATTAAATAAATCCTTTAATGTCATGGTAAGTATGATATGATAATTATTATGAGGAAGAAGTAGGTGCGATCTGTTCTGAACTTTGATTCCCTTTGGCTTCTACATTATACAGACATGTCTTTAGTTATGATGTCTAACATCTTTAGGAAATGTCATCATCATATGATGTTGATATATGGGTTTTTGCTGGAATTGGAATGCAAATATGATTGTATCATTCAGTTATCCACCCTTTCTCCTTTTATTTACATTAAGTCCTTATCATCTATGGAAATACTGTATCCTCGAAGTAGCTCATAATAATTTGCTCTAGGGAATTATATATAGAAAAAAGAAAAAGACCTAAGGGGCTAATTAAAGAATGAAAAAGAATGAAGAGGCTTAAAATGAACTGACATGACAAAACCTTAACAAATACTTTAACGTTCTAGGAAGAAAGCTTAGATAGAAATTAAGGCAATTACTTTAATCACATATATTTAAAATTTTTTCACTATTGAACTACTATTAGTATTTTAAATATTAAACATTTGTATTTAGTTACTTTCCCATTTTACATTATTTATGGTGTATGTTGATTCTGTGCATTTTGACCTTATATGGTTAAGCATCTGAAGGTGCACATGCTTTCTTTGTTTTATTTTTCTCTTAATGAAATGCTGTTATTTGGCTGAGCATTGAACCAGAGGGGTGAGTTCATTTCTGGACCTGAAGGGTGGGTGACTAGGGCCATAGTCTCAGGGATTCCATCCACCTTTATTTGACTAGAAAGCCTGGCTTTTTAAAAAAAAAAGATCTTGAATTTTGTTTCACATTTTCTCCCACACTATCCAGGCCCTTCAAATGTACTTTCTGAGAAGTTGATATCGGTATCAGGTACCATCTAGTTTTTCTGGTCTCAAGGTTGTGGAGACATATTTTTAACATCTATTGGTCTATTGGGCTAATTGTTTCCATGTGTCTTCAATTTTCTTCACTCTCCATTTGCCCAGATGGGAAGAGACATGTGGTTGCATGTTAGAAGACTACTATAAGTTTTAATACTCCAGCTATTGCTCACCAAAGTAGAATGTAGAACACTGTCTTGGTGAACTATATTACGCTAATGTATTGTGGTATTCCCTGAATCTTTAGGCCTGTGTCACCAGACCTAGTGACCCGTCCCTCAAAGTGCTTGGTTAGATAGAAGCACTTTTAACTTTGCCTACTGTATGCATCACCACTTTCATGCATACATTTGTAGCAAAATAAATACACATGCATAGATATCGTCTGCTGAACTAGGTGTACTCATGGATATGCCACCACTCTCCTGCCCATACCTGTTCAGCCTGTATTTCTATCCAAGCATCTATGTGTACGTCACAGCTATCACAGAATTGTATGTGTAACCATTTTTTTCTCTTGCCTTAATTGTTGCAAATCTTCAAGAGTCTTCTTGCCTCTGTCATTTAGCCTACCTCCCTCTGATTGTATGTTTTCTTCTTCTTCACACAAGGTAACACTGTCTACTCTCTGGAGAGTGACTTCTCCAGCCTTCCTGTTTCAAACCTGTGTGGCAGTTACATAATCTCCTGTGAACTTTCACAGGGGTGGAGTCTAGCCTGTCAATCAGGTTATAGCCAATGAAACCTCTGTGTGGGTATGGCCTTCTCCTGAGGATTCTGGGAAATCTGGTATTCCTCCTTGGAAGTGGGAGACAATCTCTGCTTAGTCTTCCTGCTGACAAAACACATGGAGCTACAATAGACCCCTGAAGCTGGAGGAGCCATGTAGAGAACCCTGCCAGCACTGAGATGCTTCCACTGCCACTGGATCCACAAGACTTTCCACCCACTGGCCTGTGGTCTTCCTGCATTTGGCATTATTTCATGTTTTGCACGAGCCTGAAGAGGGCTTTATAAATTGGTATTGGACATATGGGCTAATATTGGATTTATGGACTTGATGTGGACCGGGCCAGGATGTTTTCTCAAAATACAATTGCTCTTTTATATAAAGTTCTTTCTTACACACATATCAGTCTCCCTGGATTTGTGTCTCTAGTCTACCCTGACTAATACACCTGGTAATATTAACTAATATTTTTGTGAAAAATCTAAATTTCTCTAACCTTTCCTCTGACATTCAGGGTTCTAGGATTACCATCCACATTTGTGTCAGTTGGTCTCCTGTGTCTTTGTTGTAGAGGATCTGGATAGCATGTCCTCCTAATCTGTCATCTTGCTAGAATTGTGTCCATTCATTTTATATCACAATATATGATCAATTTTAGTGTTGTCTGTAGGTTATGGACACATTTTTGATGAAATAGTGTACTATTAGTTGAACACAAATATAAAATATAATATTTTATGTAATAAGGAAGATATTGTTTTACTGGCCTTTAATTCCATTCTTCAACATTAATAGTATACAATCATTAAATGTCACAAATAAATGACCAAACATTTCTTCGCTTCCCAGTTTAAAAGACGTAAGCTTTAAGGCTAAAGTAAATGTGATAGATATCTAATGTTTAGATTATAGGGGAAAAAATTGATGCCACACTTTAAAAGTGTTATTTGCTAAATTGATTCAAATATAGAGTGGATGTGAAAACAGTCATATGGATTCAAAATTGGCTTCGAGACCATAAATAAAGCATAGGAATAAAGTGGCAATGAAGCAAAACTGTAGGAGGTGTTTAGGGGGTGCAAAAGAAAGTGATGTTAGGGTTGATCATTTTTAACATTTATCATTTATTAATGATACAAAAGGGATCTGTGAATAGCACTTGGAGAACTTTACAGTTTGTGCTAAACTGGGAGGTGTTGCAAGCAATGGAAACTAAGAAATATAATTGACCTCTCAAAAACATCATAATTAAGGAAATTTTACCATTGCTGTAAAGGCAAAATGTTGGAAATTATTTTACAATACAAAATTTTATCAGAAAATGCTGAAAAATGATCAGTATATTGTGTGAAGAGAGATGGAGTTTAACACTTTCTTAGGTGAGGGCTCACTGGTTTTCATGTGACTTATCTCTATGTGTTCCCATTTATGATCAATTATCTAGCTCTATTTTACAGCAACCAGTTTATACAATATACAAAAAAGAGATTTACATAATTAAAAAAATTTCCTTATTTTGAAAATTTTCGAGGAGTTGTTTATGCCAGATCTCTAAAATCATAATAATCATGATAAAAATTTCAGTATTTCATCTCAGCCTACTTGCGCTCAAAAATCCTATCAGAATGGTATTATTTTCTGCCCATAAATGATTGCTTTATTCTTTTAATAACAGATTTCCCACATCAGAATGATATCCTGACAGCATGGGTGTTTCACGGGGAAAACAGGCAGGATCCTTTCTGAACAAGAATTTGGATGGGGCCGGCATGTTTCACAGAGGAGAGATGACTTTACTCATCCACCATTTCTCCCCTTCTAACCTTGCCATTAGCAGTCCAATGCTTACCGCACAGCCCCACCAGGCCTCCTTAACTGACTGAAATGACATCCAAATTCTTCTTCATCATGTCCACACCCAACTTACAACTCCTGCTGTAGAAAATGCTAAGGGCTTAGGGTAAGGTTAGGGTGAGAAAAAAAGGGGGGAAAAAAAAGAAAAAGCTAAGGGCTCTGAGGGTGTCTGCCAAATGGATTCTGTAGCATTCCTGCTTCTAACTAGAAAATTCCATAGAACCAAGGGATTTGAATGATGTTGAGCAAGTTAATCTGCCACATTATCCAAAGAGGCATGAAAATAAAAATGGTGTTTAAAAAAATCATTATAGAAAAGACAACTATCTAGAATAGGAAGCACAAGGGATAAAAGTGGAAAGAAGGTGGCAACTATGGATAATCTAAATAGACAATGCAATTATTTCAAAGCTATGCAAAGAGGGAGGGGTAAAATATTCTTAGATTAATAGAATAGAGCTCAAAAGGGAGAGGAAAACTGAAGTAATTGTTGCCTTGAGTATCAAAAGAAGTGACATTTTCAAAAAGGCCCTTTCAAGTGGTCAAGTGCGGTGTGGGAAAAGTTCTTTCATTTGTCTGTCAGTGTGCTGTTTGTGACCTTTTCCTGTAAAAGTTTCATTAAGGAGGTTAGAGCGGAGACAAGATAGCAGGGAATTGAGTGAATTTGGAGGCAATAAAGAAGATACAACTTAATTCTAGAGGAGAGATAAGGGTGTAGGTAGATAGCAGATCAAATAAGGGACACCAATATTTACAAGTTAAGAGAGACTTGAGTATATGTTTTCTGACTATGGGAAGGAAGCAAGGGGCATATTAAGAAAATATAGATGTGGAAGCTTCTGAAAGTCTGTGGAAAATCAAATTAAAAGACAATGGAATTTCCCATGGCCTTTTTGAAGCCTTATTGTTAGTATCCCTGTCCTACAGTGGGGAGAAGTGATACTTTTTTTTATTTCTGGGAGTTAAAAAACTATTTGTATGATATCTGTTTGGCTAATATAAACTAGTAAGATAAAGCTTCAACGTCTATCTCATGCAAGAGTGCAAGACAGTATAAGAGGTTTCCTCCTGGAGTTTTTTATGGGCAAATCGCACCTTGCTCGGTTCTCTTCCATTGCAGCTTCCAGCTCGTGGACCCAGTTGGTTGCTTGTCTCCTACATGCTTGAGGTCAGTACAGTTGGCGGGAGGATGGTGAAGAGGAACATGACTACGTAGTTACCTCTAGCTCAGAAGGAGGCTGGAAAAACTGGTGTTCAGTTAAGGAAGAAGTTCTGCTAAAATTGGGATATTTATAGTAAGCATTTTCTGACTTTTGATTTTCCTGTGCCATCGGATGTTTATTTTCTAACTTCATGGATTTCAGAGGTGGGGCCAAGGAAGTCTATCTGGAAGGAATCACTTATCCCCTTGGGCATGGGTCGCACTCAGCACATGTTCTAGCAGTTTTCGGGGATAGCTTCCTTTTAGTTAGACAGCAGCTTCACAGGCAAGCATGGGTTTTGGGTGCATCCCTGATTAGTGTTTTTGGAAACAGGTTTTCCAAACCTGCACTAACTCGCAATAGATTTCTGCTTGCTTATCCTCATTAGGGTGGATGCTAAAGCTTGAAATTAAGAATCCTGATTAGTTTAATTCACAAATCCAAGCCCCATCACAGGCTCTCCTTAAAAGTCCACCTGCTGTCACTATAAAATGTCTTTTGGGTAATTTACCCTGATGGATGGATGGACATACATGGCAAATGCAGGAAGACAACATTGTAACTCAAAGTATAGCATTTCCTCCTCTTACCTTCAACTTTCAATAAGTCACCGTGTATTAGGGTGTGCTGGAACCGTAACTGTCGAATGCAGTCTACTCTGCCCACTTCTATTTTTTTATAACTTTAATTCAATATCTCATCTATTTCTTTTCTTCTTGGCCCAAGCTCATGCCATTATTTTCTAAATCCCCATGGTCTCTATGCTTGCTCTACTGAAATCTTGTCACGGGAATTCCTGTTTTTTTGCCGATCCTCTACTTTATCAAGCATGATATCCCTTTCTAGAAACTAGTTCTTCTGATAACATGTCCAAAGTTGTGCTTCTAAGGAGCTTTCGGTTTTACTTCTTTCAAGACAGATTTATTTGCTCCTCTGAAATTTCATCACAGGTCCAGTTTTCTTCACTGACACCATCCGTCAAATACATCAATTTTTCTGTAGTCATCCTTATTCATTTGCCAGCTTTCACATACATATGAGATGATTAAAAATGCCATGGCTTGGGTCTAGTGGACCTTAGTTCTCAAAATTACATATTTTTTCTTTAACACTTTAAAGTGCTTTATCTAACCTTCTCCATTTAGACAGCTTCTAATAAACCAATGTGAGCAAGACATTTAAGCAAATATTCTTCTACTGTTAAAAAGCATTCTCATCATCTGAAAAATAGAGTATTCATACTATATATAATACTCTGCATAAACCTATCCATGACAGTTTCTCCAAATTAATCCATCATTGTACCTCATATTCCCAACTGTCTCTGTGTCTAAGACATGCCACCTCCGAACCCCAGGTTTGGTGAAAGATATTGAGGAGACCACAGGCTGCCAGAAGAATAAACAAATCAGAGTCAGAAGTGCAGTCAGAGTGCGCCCTGGAAAGGAAGATGGCGAGCCTTCTTAAAATGTGCTCTAGAGGGCCAGCGCCGGGGCAAGGACAGATCCTGGCAGAAGGCCAGTGGGACAAATCAAACACACGCACCAAGGAGCCCATCAAAAGGATGGATTGCCCTAGTGGCTGCAACAATGGACTCGACCACAGGAAAGATTATGAAGATGGTGCCGGCTTGGGCAGTGTTTCATTCTATTGGACCCAGGGTCGCTATTAGTAGGATCCAACTTGACAGCATCTAGCAATACCATCTCTTTCGAGCGGCAAAAGCAGCCCCGGTGGCACAGTGGCTTACTTGTCAGGATGTGGGTTACTTGTGAGGCTACTAAAAACAGGTGCTTGAAACTGCCAGCAACTCCCTGGAGAAAGATAAGAGTTTCTGCACCCATCTAGACTTACTGCATCGGAAACCTGAAGCAGCAATTACACTCTGTCCCATAGGGTTGCTATGAGTCAGAATTGACTTGATGTCAGTGGGTTTGGTTTATTCAGAGCTGCTCATGGTTTCCTGAACATATCAGGCTCTTCAGGACTCTATATTTCACCCCCACCCACCCCCACTTATCCTTTACCTAAAGTGGAAAGTGAACTTAATTTTTTTTCTATATTGTCAAATCAGCCGCCGCAATGCATAGAGTGCTGTCATTCTTCTTGATATCTGGAAGAAAAACTTGTAAAACATAGATTCAGAGATTATATTATTTATTTTAAAGTTTTGTAAAGCATAAATGATGGTTAAGGTTGTTAAGCATGAAATATAGTCAGTCTGAATTTTGAATTCAAGTCCTTGACTTTAAGCCCAGTTTTCTTTTCACCACACCTGAGTTTCATGTGTTAACATGATAATAAATTCAGGAACAGGCTAGAGGATAAACATGGGAGAGAGTAAGGTTGGAATCTTGGAATACCCAACTTGAACAGTTTGAGATTTCTTATATGGTAGCTTTTGTAAGAGTCTTCCCAAATAACCTAGTTCATAATTTCTACCGTTCAATTTTAAGGATACTATCTTCTCACTGCCATTAAATCAATTACAACCAACCAAGACCCTATAGGACAGAGTAGAACTGCCTCTATGGGCTTCTGATGTCATAAATCCTTCGCCTATGGCCCAGCTGGTGCGTTTGAACCACAGACCTTGTAGTTGGCAGTCCAATGCTTAATCCACTACACCACCATATTAACAACTCACTGCTATCAAGTTACTGGCAACTAATAGCAACCCTCTGTGGGATGCTGAGACTGTCACTGCTACAGTTGAAAGCCCAGTCTTTATCCCGCGAGGTTATGAGTGGTTTCAACCGTCCAACCTTGTGTCTCACAGCCCGGTGTGTAGCTACGATGCCATGAGGGCTCCTAATGACCTTGAAAAAACATCCATATTTAAAAATAGTCACAAGCAGTTCTTGTTTACTATAAATTAGATACTGTGTTTCTCAAATGAAAATGAAAGAATAGCCACTTGCAGTATGCTTGATCTTCAAACTGTCTTAAATAATGGACGATCTTTTCATTCAAGGACGAGTAAGCAGCTAACCATTTTTCTTTTGTAGAGGTAGAGAGATGGAGGGAGAGAGAAGCGAAATGACTTGGTCAAGGTTACAGAAATGTGGTGAGCAGTAAAATCATTCTTCTTGAACACTTGCTATTTGCCTTATTTAAAAAAAATTTTTTAAATGAAATCAACAGCTTTACATCAGCACTGATCAGGTACCAGATGGCAAAAACTTTCCGTTGCTACCACCTAGGGCTATATTCAAACCAATGAAAGACTTGTATCTCATTATCGGTCCCCCGAGCTCTCCATTCTCCCACATGGTGCTGTCCTTTTCAAGTAGAAAAGTGACATTATTTTAAAAACTGCCCTTGTTTCAGATAACCAAAAGTTTCTGCTAATATAAACAGGTTTGTCCTTTTAGGTTTAAAAAAAATTATTTTGCATGACAGTTTTGAGCTTCTATTGAATATCTCTGGAAAAGAAATTAATAAAACCAAACCAAACAGAACTAAGCTGTGTGAAAACTCCAAAAATCTTGTTTCACTGTCAAGAAATATAGTGATGTAATATGATTGTGAGATTCCACACGTAAAAAATACAGACTCCTAAGGTATAATTGACTTTCAAATACATGAATATTCACTTTTTTGCAAATTTAGCAATTTTACATGCATTGTTCAGTGACATTGATTATAATATCCATATTGTGCAACCATTGCAGACATCATTTTTAATAACTATGGTTTGTGTGAAAGTTTACAGGACAAATTAGTTTTCCATTGAACAATTTGCACATTTTCCCCCTTGACATTAATAACAATCTCCTCAGTGTCACAGCTAATTTTTTACCACTTCCTCCCTGAAGTCCCGATCTCCATGCGTGCTGCTTTCCGTCTCCTTCTTGACTGCTTAGGGTTTGGGGCAAGCGCTCCTCTTTTGGGTCTCAGCTGGTTGATTGTTCTGAGGAGCAGGTGCCTTGTCTGATCAGTCTGTCTCCTGGTTGGTCAGAAAGTGACTCCTGCCAGCAGGTTCGGGTCCAGGATGGCCTGGTGCTGGCTGATGAGCCATAGTCTTGGGGATTTTACCAGTTTCTATCAGACTCGTAAATCTAATCTATTTTTAATGGCTTTAAATTTGTCCTACATTGTCCTTCCACTTTGCCCAGGAACTTCTACAGTGGTTTCAGTCGTCAGAGTGGCAGAGGAGTAATTTCTTTTTATTCTACATAACCCAAGACTGCTTCCATCATGTTAATTTGGGCTCAAAGGACCCTTGTAGTGGACTAAGTCTTTACCGAAGCAGACAAACTCAGCTTTTCCTACAGACCCTGAAGTTAGCTGCCCCACAGCACCACCGTCCATGACCTAAATATCGACTGACACATACCTATCCTAAAACACTCTTGGCTTATTGAAAATTAAAACTTAACCAGGAATCCGGAATTTTATCTGGAAGCTCTATGACTGGACAATGAACAGTTTAAATTATTTCATCTAACCGCAAATATAAGCAGGTATAAGTGTCTCCTTACACTGTAAGATAATGTTCACTGACACAACGGTGGGAGAAAATCATGACTTGTAAACATTATAACAATGTTTACATTTTATGATAAAAAGCAAGAAAAACATCACTGCCATTTTGTTTTTGAAATGGAATTATATTGTTGTTTGCTAATATAAAAAATGCAGCAAAACAGACAAGACTTTTTTTTATAGTCCATCTCACAGAAATAACACCAAAGAAATTGTTCAGCAATTGTTTTCCATTTTTCAAATAAGGCAAACATGCAGCTCCTTGTTGGAAACCTACAGGGCATGTTTTACGTTGAGAAACACTGTTCACTGAATAACAATCTGAGAATTACTGCATGCATCGCTCCATTATCCTCTCTGTCAGGCAAATTTGTGAATGTGTAAGAGCGGTCTGTTCCCGGAATATGATTCAGCAGTGTCTATAATTGAAAGCTGAAAGGAAACTATGGAAACATTTGCCTCGGTAAATGGGTGATATTTAATTGTTTCATCACATTTTTTCAAATGGTAAAAGAACTATACTTTGAACCTTTGTAATATATATGTATATGAACTTAAATCTCATAGCTATGGAAACAGGGACGTTCATGGTACATAGAAAGAGTACATTAGAATCCCTTTTCGGTGTATGTTCTTATCTTGATTCACAGAGATTTATACATCCATCATCTTTTAACATTGGTGAATATAAATCCCAGGCACAGAGGAAAGAACATAAATCCTTATAACTCAAGATGTAAGTATCCCTACCTCGAAGGGTTAGTCTTATGAAAGCCAACAAAAGCAATGAATTGGAGAGTTCAGGAAGCTGACACGATGCTCTTAACCCAAGATAATTTAATATAGATAGTAAAAAGTTTTACAATCATAAGCTATGCATTTTGATAATCATTATAATGTGAACACTGACCTAGTGTATTATGCTCTAATCATATTTGGTATTTTAACACAGCTGTCACTTGAAAAATGAAACTGTTTTATTGTACATCGTACTTTTTCTGAAGTGCTCAAAAAAATAATTGTGTTGAGTATGCTGCCAGCAATTTTGCCTTCCAAAACTTCAGTGAATACAACTTTTTACCCCAAATAAAGTGCATACTTGGCTATGTGAAGTACTTTCAATTAAGAAATCTATAATACAAAAGGAAGGGATAGTGTTCATCTTATTATGTTATAGGCATCTATTTTTATTGACTTCCACATTCAAGTTTTAAATACGTTCACAAGAGGTCTTGTTCTCTGAATTAAAAATAAATTTCGTACTGTAAAGTGAATCTTTCATCCCTGCCAACAGTATACACTTGGGATGTCGTGTTCTTTCAGGGGGCTGGGTTGGCAGGGGGCAGAGGAGGTGTTGCTTTGCGATAGAGTGTTGAAGACCCAGTGACGCCTGGTGCTCACGGACATGCAGGGGACGGAGGAGAGGCAGCGTGGCAGGAGGTTCAGGCATTCTTCAAAGTAATGAAAAGCAGTTATTGGGAAAGTGTCATGTACTCACTGCTCACTCTACATGCTGCTTCTAATCTTATTTGTACAAGTGCAGGCAAAAATCTACTAACAACAGGGATCGCCTCTTCCCCTGTGTTACAATTTAGTATTGATCGCTGAGCAGGAAGGTTGACAAGAATCCCAGAATAGGTTCAATTACAAGTATATACAAAAAAGTAATCGGCAGAATAACTAAGGGGTTAGTTCGCAGGTTTCTTCTTAAAAGATCATCAGTAATATATACATATTATCCATCTATGTAATCTTGATCTAGATATCTATTAGACTCACCAACTCAATTCAGAATTCACTTTCCTTTAACTGATTCACAGAAAAGCATAATTTTTATGCCATCTCTATTTTCTTGGTAAACAGGTTATCAGTAATTCAATAAATGTAAAACTGGACAGTTAAATTGGATGGAGTCATCAAGAAACAAGGGCAGAATGATACAGAAGAAAGCCAGAGAAAGTTGCCTTCCCGACTTATGCTGTGGTGTAGAACACATTTGATAGATTTCAACTAACCCGAACAACTTTGCCTTTGTGTTATCTCCTGTACTAACGATTTTTATGTTCAAATTGAACATAGCTCAGAACCCAGAATCTGAGAACTTCATTTCACAATATTTTTTTTACCTCAACAGCTGATTGTGTTGCCAACATTTCACTATGTGCTGGAGACACAAATTAGTTTCTCAGGTCATGTTGTTATTAATATGATTTTTTTAAAAAACAATTGAATTTAACTCACAAGTTAGTGGGAAACATACAAAATGATAAGTCTTGGGGAGAAACCTCAAAAAAGTGAAATATAATGGTGTTCTTGGCTTACTTCTACAGTCTAGGATATGCTAGGTTTATTAATGCTATATCATAATGAATGTAGATTCCACTTAGGCATTGCTGTTTATCTCATGAGAACCATTTCATGGGTGCTGTTTTCATTTAAGAGTAGTGGATTTTCCCATTACTTAATTATTTTCTCTAATAAATCACCATTATATTTATTTGCTAAGAAGCTCAAAACAAAAGTTTCAATAAAAGTAATATTTCTAATTTTGTTAATGATCATTAATAAGTTTCTACTCCAATTGCCACCTTGGGCTTCCAATGCTCTATGTAAACAGTCATTTTGGGGTGAGTTTAATTAAGTTAAAGTGATCTAATTTGGAGTAAATAAGAGTGATGGTAATGTTTAGTTTGCAAAACTAATTTAACTTCTTGAGTTAAGTGATATGCTGTGTACTCGAGTATATAAGCTGAGCTTTTCAGCACATTTTAAATGCAGTTTTTGTGTTAAAATTGGGTGTCTCGGCTGATATTTTTGTTGTCTTATAGTCTAGTATATATGGAAACACACACACGCACGCACGCAAACACGCACATTCTTAGTTTGTTCTTAAATAATCAGTTATAGCCAAAAGTCCACTTGGATTGGAACACACAAGGGGGCTTCAGGAATTCATGGAAACATTCCATTGTTTTTCACTCCCATTTTTCTGTGAACTTATATGAACCTCTTCATATCAGTGTGATTGGCAGACACTGATTAAAAGAACTACAATAGCAGAGATATTACATTTTAAGATTGAGGTGACTCGACTTGAAGGGAAGTGAAACGTATAGATCTGTGTGCTTCAAATATGTTAAATGGGAGTCTCTTGTCTAAGCACTAAATGCCGTAATAATACAATTAAAGCATAGGACCACTGTCTGATTGAAAATAGAAAGCACTTTAACAAGAAATTTTCCATGAAACAGATTGGCGTTTGCATCATGAAATAAATGTAAACAAGTTCATATCTTTTTAAAAATATGAAATACACAACAGTGATTTTTATTTCATGTTTTCATGACAGTCTATGAGTGTGAAGTGCATGCTTTGTTTGAAAGGACATATTCAGTAGTGAAATTCCATTGTACCAATGAAAATGCAACTTTATTTTTCAAAATTCAAACTGCAAAAAATGAAATCCAGACATAATATTATTTACTGACAATGTGACCATTTTTTATATTTTGGAAGCAGTTGTCAAAAGAATTCTCATTATATCAAATAAGTACTTCCATAATTGATGAGAATAATGAAATTTTGATAAATAGCTAAAGAACAAATGATCTGAATAGCATTGGTATAATTAGGACTCAATATGACTTGAATTAATCAAAGATAATTTACAACATTAGTTATCTTAAATTATATATATATATATATATATGAGTGTATACAAACACACACATGAGGGGGTACGCCTCCCAAATGGAATTATTTTTCAAAGCTATGTATTTAAATTTTTTTTACAAAACAACCTTATCACCTTAAAGGTATTCTCCATTATACTTAATACATTTGTCAAATCTGTGATTCCATTCTTGGGAACATTTTTCAAACTCATCTGTTTGAATGTCTGACAGCATCTCTGTCATTTTTTTTTCTCAACCTCTTGTATGTTGTCAAATCACTGTTTTTTCATTTCTCTCTGCATTCGTGGAAACAAAAGAAGTCAAATGGAGCAAGGTCAGGTGAGTAAGGTGCCTGGGGAAAAAGAGGCATGCTGATTTTAGCCCCAAACTGGCACACTGAGATGGTTGCGTGAGCAGGTGGATTCTTGCGATAGTAAAACCAGTTCCCTGTCGGCCACAAATCAGGTTTTTGTTTTTTGTCACACACTGTTATGCAGAACCTCTAAATTGAATGCTTGATTAACAGTCTGACCTGGTGGAACAAACTCCACATGCATTTCAGGTCAACATTTCCATCCATTCAGGAAGTTGATGGACAACCAGCATGAAGTTTGCCATCAATCAACATTTCCACCTTTTTGGAAAGGAGAAAACCAATCATACACTTGAATTTTCCCATAACGTGGTCCTTGTCAGCTGCGTTCAACATCTCAACAGTTTCTGCAGCATTTTCTCCAAGCAGGAAATATAATTTCACAGCTGCATGCTGTTCTCTTAATTAGCCATCAGAAAAGATGAGGTTCTAGTGAAGCGGCTTTTACACAAAACTTCACTGTTCCTAGAAAGGACCTTCCCAGTTGACGCCACTGAGTGCACTACTTCAGAGTGAGTTGCTGGATACTCATCTAGTGGGGAAAATGCATACTATGAACACTGCCCAGTGCAATTCCAGTCTGGTTTGGGTACCTTTCATGTGTGTTTATCGATATCCATTTCTCTCTCTCTCTCTCTCTCTCTCTCTCTCTCTCTCTCTCTCTCTATATATATATATATATATATATATATATATATATATATACATCTAATGCAAAACAAAATAAAAACACAACAATCTCAAATCAAACTTAATGCCATTAATTCAATGCTAACTCACATATATACTGTAGAACAGGGAAAACCTCTTTGTTAAGTTACCTTACCCTTGATCATTCCCTACCAGCTGTAACCCAGGTGGGGACGGAGCATGATAGTGGGGCAGGAGGAAAGTCAAGGGAAATAGAGGAAAGAGCTAGGAGGCAAAGGGCATTTATGGAGGTCTAGACAAAGATATGTACATGAAAATATATATATGAGGATGGGGAAATAGATCTATGTGCCTATATTTATAGGTTCAGTATTAAGGTGGTGGTGTATGAATACTTTCTTCTATTAAATTGGCATTCTATGATGCTCACTCTCCCAACACAACTGCTGAGGCCAAAGCGGTGAACAAGCAAATGTGGTGAAGATAGCTGATGGTGCCAGGCTATCAAAAGAGATAGCATCTGGGGTTTTAAAGGTTTGAAGATAAACAAGCGGCCATCTAGCTCAGAAGCAGCAAAGCCCACATGGAGCAACACACCAGCCTGTGTGATCACGTGGTTCTGAAGGGCTCAGTTATCAGGCATCTAAGAACAAAAAATCATATCATTGATGCACACCTCCATGATACGATCGCTGAGGACAAATGGGTGCATAAGCAAGTGTGGCGAAGAAAGCTGATGGTGCCTGGCTTGCAAAATAGATAGTGTCTGGGATCTTAAAGGTTTGAAGGTGAACAAGCGGCCATATAGCTCAGAAGCAACAAAGCCCACATGGAAGAAGTACACCAGCCTGTGCGATCACGAGGTGTCGAAGGGATCAGGTATACGGTATCATCAAGAAAAAAAAAAATCTTACCATAGTGAATGAAGGGGGAAGTGCAGAGTGGAGACCCAAAGCCCATTTGTCGGCCACTGGAGATCCCCTCACAGAGGGGTCTAGAGGAGTAGATGAGTCAATCAGGGTGTGATGTAGCACCGATGAAGAATACAGCTTTCCTCCAGTTCTTAAATACTTCCTCCTCTCCCCCCCCCCCACCCAATACCATGATCTGAATTCTACCTTGCAAGTCTGGATAGAACAGAGCTTGTACACTCATGCAGATAGGAGCTGGAGGCACAGGGAATCCAGGGTGGATGATACCTTCAGGGCCAGGGGTTTGAGGGGCGATACTCGGAGGGTAGAGGGTGAGTGGGTTGGAAAGAGGGAACTGATTGCAAGGATCTACATGTGATCTCCTCCCTGGGGGACAGACACCAGGAAAGGGGGTGAAGGGAGATGCCGGATAGGGCAAGATATGACAAAGTAATAATTTATAAATTACCAAGGGCTCATGAGGGAGGGGGAAGCGGGGAGAGAGGCGTAAAAAGAGGACTTGATGCAAAGGGCTTAAGTGGAAAGCAAATGCTTTGAAAATGATTCGGGCAAAGAATGTACAGATGTGCTTTATACAATTGATGTATGTATATTTATGGATTGTGATAAGAGTTGTATGAGTTCCTAATAAAATGTTATAAAAAAGTTTTAAAAAAAGAGAAAGAAAACTGGCCCTTTGCGTTTCTGAGACTGTAAGTCTACCCCCCACAAAAAACACACAACCTTTTTATTAGGAGCTATCCAGACATCATGCCATTCCGTAGTTCAATCATGTCAGGCAGTGTTGTACAATTGCTGCCAAAATCAAGTTCAAAACATTTTTCCTTCTTGAATTGTTTGCTATCATCTCCCCCTTCCCACCCCCCACCTCTTCTCCCATGGCATATCCCGGCACTCTTATTCTAGTTGTTGTTTCTGTAGATTCACCTACTCTGGGTTTCCTATACCCAAACACAGAGAACAACACATAGCAAGGGTCCAGAAGGCTACCAACAATGACAAACTACAACAGAGACAGACCCCAATATATAGATTAAAACCAAGATCAAACCCAAAGGGTTTCATCAGGGAGACCAAGTGACAAGATTTTAACTGCTCAAACCAGATTTATCATTTTAATCTACGATAGTCATGAGAATGTAACTTTTTATGGGAGTAGAAAGCCCAGTCTTTCATGGGGTGGCTCAAACCGCTGACCTTGCAGTTAGCAGCCCAACACATTACCACTATGCTGTCTGGGCTCCCTGATAACTAATATATCAGAAACAATAATTGCTTGTTTGTAACATCATATGAATATATTGGTAAACTAATACATATGTTTATATATGATATTACTATCAGACAATTATTTTGAAACTAAAACAAGGAAGCAACTCTAATGACTTAATTTTGAGAAGACAAATAGAAAAGTCAATATAATTTTAAATATGCTAAAGACACACCAATGTGACCTGTATAAAATCACAGTTGTAATATCCTCATTAATAACCAAAAACAAAGCAAAGCAAATGACTCTGAAACCCAAAGTCACTTAAAAATTATTACCTCTAGGGTATTCTAAAAGAATTGCAGGAGTTCATAAACTCTTCTAGGGAATAAGGAAAATTAATAGGTTACCTGTAAGCCTAATGAGATAGAACTCAGTGTAGTAAATTGTTAAATATTTTAGAGAAAGGAAAGGCAATTTTGGAAAAGTTTAGTAACTGTGATTATTGCATCACAACTTTAGCTCTGTGAGCCCATTTAATGGCAATGAGTTTGGTTTTCAGTATTTTTGCAATAGCACAGTATTTGTTTAATTTTTAATGCCTGAAGATTAAAATTTTAGGAATAATTTCCCTCCTAGATTTTCATGGACATTTATGAGAGGCAACGTGCTCATTAGTCATAGAAAGAGTCTCACATTTTCTAAGTATTATAAATTTTATTACTTAAAAAGTTGTATTTACGTGAATATACTTAAGAATGCAGTTAAAGATTAAAATAATTATGATCTCTGTGTGAAAAAATTCATACCAGTTTGACAAATACACTTTCATATTCTGTGTTCCCTATTAGTTATAGTTTCTCAACTAATATATAGTGACTGATAAGTTTAGAAAAGCAACTATTTCAATCAAACTGGAATGAATATTTATGTATTGTAACACAGATTCTTCATTTTACAACTGAGGAAACTTGGGACTGAAGATAAAGTCTAACATACTATCTGACAAAACAAGGGTTAAACACGGATTCTTCCCGTTCTCTAACAATTGTCTCTGACCATCCTTTTTATACTATGCTACTCTATGATGATGAAATGTGTTTATATTAAACTGGATTTAAAATTAAATACATAAACAGTGCTACTTAAAGGAGGCCCACAAAAAATTGGGTCCATCCATGAAAGGATTGATTCTGTACAAGTGAATAACTCAGGTACTGCAATATGGAATTTGCTTACATTGGCCAATATCACTCAATCAACAAGGCTCTCACTACATCCTAGCTCCAATTTATGAAAATTTTAGTTCTTACATCATGACCCTCAATATTCACCTTCAGGGAGACAACATAGAAGGTATGGGTGCTCCAGCAAAGTGTGGTGAAGAAATCAGATGCTGCTGGCTATTAGACAAAACAGCATCTGGGGTCTTAAACGCTTGTTTCCAAAAAAGCAGCCATTCAAGTGAGATGTCAACGAAGGCCACATGGAAGAAGCACACCATCATCAGTCACCAAGAGATTGTAAATCATAAAATCCAAAGTCAAAGCAGACTGTGGGTGACAGTGGAAGCCCAAGCTACGTGTTGGGGATCTACATAAGACATAAGCCTTCCGTGATTTCCCTCTAAGCATAAAGAGGGCTGGGAGGGAAGTAGTGACCAGAGTGCGTGGGAGAGATGGCTACAGAAGATCCAAATGATCAACCGGACTGGAAACGTTCAAAACTTTACCAGTTGTTCACCCCTCTAATTCATGTTAGGCCTCATCTGGATTTCAACATTTTCTGTATTTTTTATTTGTTCATATTAGGGTTTATATCAGATGTGTTTTGTCACTGGGGGTGACCATCTTGAATTTTTGTTATGTATTTTTTTTCTGTTTTGGAAACCTAGGATTAATGAACCTGTAGGGGCATTAAGTAGAATAAATGTTTCTAGGGGGACAGTGGGGGGTGTGAGCAGAAAAAGGGGGGCTGATGTCAAGGAGTACAGGAAGCAAGGGTATGTTTTGAAAGCAATTGTACCATGATTGGTGTGATAGAGCTATGGAATGTTGTGATATCTATATTAACTCCCAATAAAATGGCTTTGAAAAAAATCTGTGAAACAAAAACCAAATATACACTATCCATAACAATTCTCTAATATGGTGACATGAGAGGTTTTATGTCAAGTTGGGAGAGCCAGGACTTCCTCATGATACACTCTAGCCCCCAGGGTCCACTCTCTGAGGGGCTCCTCTGTGACATCGGCAAACCGTTGTGGGGAGAATAGATCTTCTTATTCTGGTCACGGCTTTCATTCAATTAAGAGAGATTTTATTCAGAATGTGGTCTACTCAGTATAAACTGACAATCTGTGGAAGCTAGCTGACTTCTTCTTCGGGATTTGGATCCTGCATCTGGTTTGTCAACCTGTTATGTAGCGTGCTGATCTCAGAAGCCAGCAATGGACAGTCAAGTTGAATTCATTAGGAAAAATCAGATCAATACATCTTGATACCAGCCTGTGGTGTTCCTGCTTCATCTCCTGCTCCTTGTTGACCAGTGTCCACAGCCACGGGCATCAGGAGAAGCCTTAGCTGACACTGGGCACACAGTCTTGAACCAAACGGACTGGGCTTCCCCACTTTTAGAACCGTGTGAGCCAATTCCTTGCCATAAATCTCTTCCTCCATCCGTACAGACACAGGGTCACAGGTTTTGTTTGCTAGAGAATCCGGTCTACTATAGTAGGAAATACACTGAAGCTGCTTCCAGAAGACATGGATTCAGACCCGGCTGCTCTCTCTCACTCGCTCTCTTCCTCCCCTTCTCTCTCTCGCTGTCTTTCTCATTGTCTCAAAAAAAGACAGATAAAGACGCTGGAGCACGTGATTGTCAAGACGCTCTCTGGTTCTGTTAAGCACAACTACCAATTAAAGTGACCTTGAAACGGTCAGGTCCCAGGTCTAGCATGCCTAATAGGATCTAGCTGAAGTCCTTCCGTTTTCCTGAAGAAGAATGTTTTTAAGAACTAGGACCCTCCATGGGGCCCGTCATGCTGCCTTTATCCGGGCCTGCGTTCCAAAGAGTTTCAGAGATGGACATTTCTAAATTTGAGTATTGATACATGGAAAAATAGATAACACACACCCCCAAACGCTTCCCCACCCCCCACCAGCTAAGTGAGTAGGTCATATGAGTTATCTGTCTGGTATGCATATGGATCTGTTAGCATGCTTTATATTTTATTTCAGTAACATGTGTTAAACTTAGTTCACCTCTTCCTTTCTTATAAGTTTTAACAAAGCAGAGGGCCCCTTTGTGAGAAGAAACAGAAATGAACTGACTTGGATGTATTCGTGTAATGAAGTACACTGATCTACTTGTTTTATTTCAGTATGGATAGGTGTTTAATTTCTTTGTTGTTACTTAAAATTAATAAATACTACATTGTAAATTTCTCTTTAACACATTTCTGCCATTTTCTATTTATTCCTTTAAACTGTATTTTAAGAGAATATTATCAATGTTCTCCATAATTGAGCTGCTCACTTGACAAATCTCAAGTTTGAGGTGTTGGAATAGTTCAGTAAATTTATCAGGAAAATATTGGGTAAAAGTAATGGGTGAGGTATTTATCAGATTGAATAAATGCCACTGATGAGAATCCACAGACAAGCGTGTCAAGTAAATTGATGATACCAGCTGCATTGTCATCCTATGAAACCGTGTTTCTTTGTCAACGGAAGCAGTCACTTTATTCACGGATGTAATCAACAGACTTGATTTAGTCAACAATATTGGGGAAAATTAAGCAAATAGAAATATTGATCAAGACAATTAAAAATGAAATCTACATATATGAAGGTGATAGCACTATTAACAAAATGTATTTATTTGATAGTCGTGGTGAAGGAAGTCATGATTCAGTGGTAGTCTTCTTGCTTTCCACTCAGGAGACCTAAATTGATTCCCAAACTTTGCACTCCATCTGCAAACACTGCCTAGCTGTCTGTGTTGGTGTTGGTAAGACGCAGCATACCTGTCCGAGGAATGTCCAGATTAAGATGGTCTAGGAAGGAAGGAATAACTACCTAAAAATTCCTGGATGAGAGACTTTTGGGTAGAAACATACTAGTGATAAAAATAATACAAAAAGTTTGTTTTCAATTTTATAGCAAATACATATTAGGTTGCTTTATTAGATGATAATTATAGAATGGGGACATATAG
This sequence comes from Tenrec ecaudatus, assembly GCF_050624435.1. Taxonomy (NCBI): domain Eukaryota; kingdom Metazoa; phylum Chordata; class Mammalia; order Afrosoricida; family Tenrecidae; genus Tenrec; species Tenrec ecaudatus. The sequence continues at coordinate 107,972,062 of NC_134531.1, read as the reverse complement.
ATCATATGTATTTCTCTATATACCTTATCTTAGATTAAATTTAGGAGAAACCTAATAGATATCAAAACTATTAGATCTGTAGCAATGATAGTGCATGGTTGAATTCATTAGTGCGTGAAGTCAGGGGCCAACTCAGGAGCCGCAAGTATGAGCAGCTATTTAGCATAAGATGTCTTTTCAGGCGAGAGGAAACCTGTCTCAATGTCTTGAATACTATCAGGAAATTCTAGTATTGAAATAAGTAAAGATGGCTTGAGGCATACACAAAAAGGGATGTGTGCATGTTCTGATGGCCTCCACAGATGATTTGTTCTTTTGGTACACGTTATTTCAGAATCAAGCAATTATTGAAAAATATTTGGTGGAAAGAATAACACTACAGTTTTTTTAAAAACTGCTAAAATAATTTTACAAACTGCATTAAAACCAGTAAATTGGAAATTTAAAAGATTTTAATTGTTTAAGATGTAATAATGTCAAATAGAGACTTTTTAGGTTTTTTTGAAGGCTTAAAGGGGGACCATACAACTTTAATAATACCACTTGTTTTATTCTCTTAACTGCATCACTTATATATGATTTCTAAGCATATGAAATGAATATGGTTTAAATGAATGTAAGATTTATGTCCAGGAATAACTTCAGAGTCAGAATAACTCAATACATAAAGTGGAAAACATTATATTTTGAAACATGAAAAAATAAGTTCATTGTGATAGTGGTAATTTAGCTACCATTTTTTGTCTTTAAAAGCTTTTCATCTACTTTTTTATCCAGTAAGGAGATGGTGGCCACTGGATAGAGAAAATTATTGATAAACACATTTGGAATTATTGATTATGTTGAAGAATAGTGAGAGTTGCTAAAATGAGACGGAATCAGGGAAATTGAGCTGAGTTCTCTCCTGCCCTTTTCTCCCTTAGCTATTCCCCCACCACTCCCCGTGCAGAACCTTCAATTTTTATAGATATGTTTTTAATCCAAGAATGTTGTTGAAAAGAAATTTATCATAATGTGTGATAATGAGGCAAGGGAAGAATAACATAAGGAATATTTATCAAACCAATAATAAGCATTTATACTGATGTGAAAAAAAAGACTGGGACATGAGGTTGGTTCCAAATCACAGGAGTCTGGATGCATGCATGTTAGAGTTCTGACTCAATTTTAGCTATCAGTGGTAGTGACACTTACAGACCTCTCCAAAGATTTCTATTCTCTACTTCTGCTTCCTTATTAAGGGATTGGCTTCATCATTTTCCCCAATAGAGTGAGCATTGTTTTAAAGATTTATATCGCTTTTCATTTTATTTCTTTCCCTTCTGTCGTTCATATTGTCAAGGGACACACTGTAGAACATATCGTTAGAATGCCTGAGCTTACTAAGACAAGGACATCGGTTCTATTTTTTATTAGTATTTATTAACTTGTTAAAATTCCAAGCCTTAAAGCATACATGAAATACCAGCACATGGTTCAGAGCAGGGACTTTCTTCCACAATGATAAGATAATATAACGCATCTTTGAGAAATGTTCAGGAAGTCTCCCAAGTAGGATGGCATCTAATTATTACTGGGAAAAACAACACTACCTCATTTAATTAGAAATATTTGTGAGACTAAACATGGCAAGGCAATAAACCACACTTTAAACGTGTTAACCAATATATAAACTCCGAAGTTGTTTTCTAAAATAAGGAATGCAGATGCATTCGCGTTTTGTCAGAGAGCCTTTGTAAGATTTAGGTAAGTCGACATGGGACTAGTCCCTGATTTCCTATAAATTTGTAGGGATTTTGTCAAATACTTTTAAGGTAACATGCATTTTATCATGAACTTGTATTCTCTTGTTGGCCAGTTCAGGCTCACGGTGTGCACGTGAATGTTTTATTTTGGTGTGTGTGACCCTCTGGCTAAAGTCCCACCTAGTCTGGCAAGAAACGAGTCTGTCCTGCGTCGGCTCTGGTCGGATTTGGATTAGACTTGACCCCATCTTCAGGGTCGCATTTTCTGATCCTCACACAGTTTTGCAGGCTTCAGTGTGCATGAACTTATAACACATGGAGCATGAGAACTATCTCCCAGGTTGGTTGTGTGGCAAGAGAGTTGAGAGAAATAAAGTGATTTTCAGTCTTGTGAGTTTTATAACTTTCTGCAGAAAGTAAATTTGGTTAGGGTCAGTTTTCAACCCTTAGTTGCACTCATTATTACTGTAGCCAACTTTATATTGGAGTTTGATTAATACCGATATGCACTTCAGGAACGCTTTCCATTAAGTGGCACTAATTACACTATCACTGCTGTTCAACAACCAAGCAAGTGAAACTACCATGTCATTTTTATGGACCAAATATGCTCATCAGGGTGCTTCCATAATCCTACCGTGGAAGGAGAGGAACAGAAAGCGTGGCGACATAAAGCCGTCTTTCATGAAATCCAATAGCCTTGCTCCGCACCATTCTCGGTCTCTTAGGAGCCGCACTCGTTTTTGTTACAAACTCAGTGAAAGACTCTAGAATGTCATGAGTAGTCGTCAGTTCTCTAGTGGGGACCTCTCCTACTAAAAAGGCCAGGTGTTGAATATAAAACGTTAGGATGGATTGGAAGACAGGCTTCATCTCTTCATTCTACACCCGTAGTACTCATCACATAGATGAGAGTAAGTCAAAAGTGTCACACGCATACAGGTTTATTCCAAACTAAGTGCACTTGAACTTGTCTCTGTGATCAGTGGACGGCTGCAGACAAACGCTCTTAGCAATATACTTGTTTTAGTTTTGTTTGTTTCAAAAAAGAGGTTCTTTCAAAGCACAGGCTTCTTAAAGAGATTGGTTGGGCCACTTCAATTCAAGGTAGAGAGGTCAGCTCAGAATTTTATGTTGACTTTTTTTGAGGATTACATAATGGTAATGTTGGCATATTTTTTCTCAAAGGACACCAGGACTTTTTATGAGGAAGTTTTAAGGAATTGAAAACTGCATTCCTGAAAAATGCTGGAAAAATTGTGCCAAGCATTTTTTTTTCCATTATGGCATTTGGACATGTTGTCAGGAGAGACCAGTCCCTGGAGAAGAACACCATGCTTGGTGCCCTGGAGGGGCAGCTACATGGAGGACGAACCTCAAGGTGCTGGGTTGATACTGTGGCTGCGATACTGAGCTCAGATCTAGGCACAGTCACACGGCAGGCACAGGACTGTGAAGCGCTTCCTTCTCTTGTGTGTAGGGTCATAATGGGCCAGAGTCACCTGGAAGGCAGTTAACAGTGACAACATAATGTTACCTAGTGGTCCAGCTGTGAGGGCTTTGGTCTTCTTCACACTGAGCTGTGATCCGTACTGAAGGCTGCACTTCCTGATGTTCATCAGCAAGCGCTTCAAGTCCTTCTCACTGTCAGCAAGCCAGGTTGTGTCATCTGTGTCTCACAGCTTGTTAATACAGCTTCCTCCAATCTCGCGGCTGCATTTTTCTTTACATAATCCAGCTTTTCTGATGATTCTCTCAGAATACAATTAAATAAATAAGGTAAAAGGTTACACCCACCTTTCCTCATGGTAAATCCTGCAGTAGTCCATTGTTCCCTTTGCACAACTGCCTCTTGATCCATGTACAAATTCTATAGGAGCAAAATGAAGTGTTCTGGAATGCCAATTCTTCTCAAGGCTATCCAGAATTTATGGTTCATACAATTGAATATCTGGGCTTCGTCAATAAAACAAAGTATTTTATTTCAGCTCATCCATACAATCCCCCACTGTACCATCATGTACTCTATACTCTGCCAATGTTTCCTAGCTCTATCCCTCCTTCTTTGAGGACCCTCTGCACTTAACTCTCAAGTAAATGCTGTCCTTTTGACATTAAATACTTCGTTATTCTAACACAATCCTGTGTTTCAATAGTTTTAGATGCGAAGGTTAACTAAGGGCTATAGTTTAGGGATCCCACCAATGTATATCTGATTATGAACGGGTATTTTTCATGATTTTGAATTTTCATTCCACATTTTTCTCTCATTCTATCCAAAACCACCCAGCCTTGCATTTCCCAGAGCACATGGTAGTGGTAATAGGACACCATTTAGTTCTTCTGCTCTTAAGTTTCCAGAGATTGATGCTTGCATGGTTCATTAATCGATTGTAGTAATTGTTTATGAGTATCTTTTAATTTTCATCACTCTTCTTTCCTCCAACACTAAAAAAGTGCATGTTAATGTATCCTTCCACTTTGTGAAGTTTTCCAGTAGTTCTAATAATTCTCTTGCTAGTCTTTGGGATTTTCTCGTGATAAGATTTAGTCTTCTGGAAATAGAGTGTTCTTCTTTGCTCATTTAGTTGCCTAATATCCTTTTGCTTAGATGTATAACACACTAAGATGTATAACACAGTATAAATAAAAAACCCAACTGTCATAGAATTGATTGTGAACCATAGCGACTATAGAGGCACAGAAGAACTTCCCCTTTGTGTCCCAAGTCTATAAATCTTTGAGAGACTTGTTGATTTGAACTGCTGATTTTGAATTTAGTAGCCTGATTTTTCACCCACTATGCCAACATGGCTCCCGATATTGCATAGGAGGGTAATAAACGGCTTGTGACGTCGGTTCATGTCTACGAGGGAAAGCTTGACCATTGGTTTGATATTCACACCCTTCATTATGTTAAAAATGTTACTTTTGTTCCTCTTTTATTGAGCGTTTTTATTAGACGTGACTGATTTTATCAAATTTCTTTTCTACATCAGTTGATGTGAACATTTGGTTATTTTCTTTTGTTTTATTTATGTGACTGATTATATTGGAATTTTTTACTAGTTGTGAACCATCTTAGCATAACAGATATAAATCTCAATCATGATGTGTTTTTGTTTTATTTTTTGATATGTCATTGGTTAGGAATTTGTTGAAAATGTTTGCATCTATGGTCATGAGTGACATTTGTCTGTAATATTGACCACACTGTCTTATTTGGAAGTAGGGATCATGCTCGCTTCGTAACATGAGTTCAAGAGTTTTAAATTATTCCTATATTCTTACAGCTTACATTTTGGCATAGTTTGAGTAGAATTGGTTTCCTCTCCTCTCAGAGTGCTTGGGAAAATCACTTTTGAAGAGGTCTGGGAAAGACATTTTCTGTTTTTGTTTTAATGACTAAATCAAGCTTTTCATTGTTAAATGTTTGAGCTGGTTTAGTAGGTAATATGTTTCTGGAAGTTGTTTTCATTTCTTCCTGGTTTTCCAAATTAGTTAGAGTTGATGTCTTCATAGGTCTTGGCTGTCACCATTTTGATTTCATTCAGTTCTGTGGTGACAAACTCTATTTATTTATTTATTTTGTATGCTATTTGCATTTTCTTTCCCTTTGTTAGAATTTCTAGTGTTTGTTTATTTTCCTAATCTTTTCAAATAATCTACTTTAACCCGGTCGATCCTTTGTATTGCTTTTCGGGCTTTGTTTCATTTATTTCTATCCCAGTTTTATTATTTCCTTTATTCAGGTGGCAGTAGGGTCATTTTGCTGTTCTTTTGATAATTGTTGGAGATGTTGAGTTAAAGTGTTGGTTGTTGCCAGAAGGAAAGGGGTAAAATTTATTATACTGTGTGATTACACACCAAAGGAAAAAATAATGCATATTTATCAATCAAATAATATGTATTTTCATGATGGAGGAGAAATAGTGAACACATACTTGAAGTTGTTACCAAATCAGAAATCAATCACCATTGTGATTAGGATGGAAAGAACTATGGGAAAGAGATAACGAGTCTATATTATATTCACAAGGTGCTGCACTATAAAGGAAAGAGGTTCATCTACATTTAGAAAGGCTTGCGGGCAACTCTTCTGCACTGTCTCAGGGAGGAACACACTGGAAATAATGAGACCATATGGGATGGAAGAGAACACAGGAGGGCAAACAGCTGCTATGTGAGAGTGCTTGTGTTTTTCTGTACTATCTCTGATTATTTTGCTGATAATTGGATATTTTGTGTTAAAATGCTGTTGAATAAAGAGAATTTTAATGTGTTTAAAATAAATTATTATAATTATAAGAATTAGAGTTAAAATTTTAAAATAATTCATGAAGGAATAGACAATGATGTGCCAGTGTTTCCAAAATTATGATTTTCAGATAGTGTGTTTAATATTGAGACATGACAAATTGAATTACATTTCCTTCAGAGATTCATAAATGTTTGATGGACAGAAGGTCAGATGATCAAAGTAAGAGCACATGAGTTAGATATCTTATGAGGTTATGATGTTTTTTCATTATTTCCTTTATTGGAACCTCTCCATAACACATGCTCTAGTCTGGACAATGTTCAGTTATATAATCTTAAAATTACCCAAAAAATATTAACCTATTATTTTCCAGTCACTTGACATAAGAGATTTTGTGCAGTAAATGTGAATAGAAATCACAAATAATTGAACCACTGTAGTGCTATTATATGGAAAAGAAAATGGAAGTAAAAAGGAAATATCATATATACGTCTTTCAAATATGTGCCTTTCATCCTCTTTTCCAACATTGTGAACTATTGATAGTGCCCAATCAGATTGTGCAATTATTTATCAAGTGACTTTGTGGAACATCCAATTGAAACTATGAGATCTATTGTTAATAACATTGGGCAAGCCTATTTGAGCATAATGACAAACCTAAATAATAATGAACTTATTGATAGGATAAACTAATTATGAAATTACTACTGATTAAAAGCTCATGAGCACCAGCAATTAAACATTTTACCTTTGGGTATAACAAATTTTTATCTTTAGGTTTCCATTGCTTAAACTTGTTTTTGAGTAAGTAAGCAGAGAAGGTGTATTATATGAAGAAAATGCAGCATCTGGATTGGAGGAAGAATTATTAATAACCTGCAATATGCTGTAGACACAACCTTGATTTGATGAAAGTGAGGTGGACTTGAAGCACTTGTTGAAGAAGATAAAGAATTTCAGCCTTTAGTGTGAATTAGTGTGAATTACAACTCAAAGTAACTAAGACTCAAATCCTCACAAATGGACAAACAAGTAACAGTGTGGAGAAAAGTTTGAAGCTGTCATATGTTTTGCCTTGTTGGACCCTCAATCAAACAAAACATCAAAAACTCACTCAGTAAATCTAGTGCACAAGACCTCTTTCGAGTATTGAAAAGCAAGGATGTTGCATTGAGGACTAAGGTGAGTCTGACTGGTATTTTCCACTGCCTCATGCACATGTGAAAGCTGGACATGGAATAAGGTAGACCAAAGAAGAATCAATGCCCGATGAATATGAATTCATCAATGCCTGATGAATTATGATGCTGAAGAATACGGAAAGTGTCATGGGTCTGGAAGAAGTACAGCAGGACTACTCCTTAGAACTGGGGAAGGTGAGCTTTCAGCCCACTTACTTTGGACATATTGTCAGGAAAGGCAAGCACCTGCAGAAGGCCATCATGCTTGAGGAGGTGGAAGGGCAGCGGAAGGGAGGAAGGCCCTCCAAGGGACGGCAAGCATGATCTCAGGAAGAGGAGCAAATGGGAATGCTCCCTTCTGCTGCACAGAGGCTCACAATGGCTCAGAACTGCATCACTGGCACCTAACAGTACCATTTCATCTGGTTGTCTATTTGGCCAAGGTCAAGTGGAGAGGTTGGATGGTGTCAACAGCTCTCACACGACACTCTGCCCAAAGTCATGCTTACTATGTAGGGCAGAGAGGTGAGGTGAGAGTTCTGTCAGCCACAGACACATTCATTCTAACGATATACGCTAGGAGCCAGGTACATAGAACTGGACGAAGCCTCTAGAAGCGTCTATAGAATGCGACCATTATAAGGGAACGAAAATGAAAAATCCAAAGTATATTTAAGACTTAAACTTTACACGCCAACAAAAATAACTTGATAGGATTGTGTGTTCTGTATTATTGGAACCTTTATTTCATGGTGCTCAAATTTTGGATTATTCTCAACTCCCCCAAGGAGTTAGGAATTGGTAAAATATTTCCCAGTCTTCTTGAGTAAAGCATGAGTCCACAGAAAGAAGCCTGGCTGACGCATGAGCATACAGAAGTTAACCTGCTAGGTGTGGTCATGAGAAAATGAGGAATTTTTCTACCTATTGTAAACACACATATTTCCTTCACTTTTACACCTTTTTAGTCAAAACAACTTTATTGCTATTCTGATTTTCCACAATTGTCCGTGCTTGATGTCTCCACTTCTCTTCTTCCATGATCACACATTTCTCTACTCACCTGCAAAGAATGGTCTTTTAAAAATCAAAGTTCAGATCGTTCCTCCTTTTGAAATTGACAATACCGTCCCAGCACATGTGAAATTCTATCAAAGGCTTATTTTGCCTCCCCATCTTCCTGCCAGCCTCCTAGGCCAGGCCTTGCTTCCGTTTGCCTCCAGTGCGACATTGCCCAGGCCCGGCAGCCCCACTGGCTTCTCTCCACTGCCCGACTCTGCCAACACCTCTGCCCCAGGGCCTTCTGCTGGTGTCCTCATTCTGGCATGTGGCTTCCAATCCTTCACATGTTAACATAAATGTCTCCATGTCTCCACGCTAATGAGGGTTTTCCTGACCCCTTACTCTAAAAAGTAGCCATCCAGCACTTCCTGTCAAGGTGTTAATTGTCTGGCTTTTTGTAACCTTAGAGCGTCAAAATGCTAATTAAGGAATGACTTGAGAAGAAAGATGTGGCAGACAAAGATGAGTGCAGAGCTGTTCAGTCAAGCACAGATCTATACGCATGTGTGTACATATCAACAGCAGGTATAACTTCGAAAACAATGTTTGCTATCTCTGGAAACCTTTGGAAAAGAGGAGATCACTTGGTAAGTAAAAGCGAGCCTCGGGTGAGAGGGATATATTGTATGTGAATTTATGAGTACAAACATTTTTATGTGAATTGCAATGTTCAGAGCCAACATTTAGGATAAAAATTATTTATTATTTTGCACATATTTAATACTTTTGTTATTTGCAAAGTACGGCTATCTGGATACTATACTGGTCAGAAAAATAAGCTACTATGCACATGGTACTAGGAACATTATTAACACACCATATGTGAGCTGATGATAAAATTTTCTTAAATATTGCTTGAACTACTTTATACTACTCTAAATTAGCCACATAGTCCAACTTCATTACAATGTAGTGTAACTGTAACAGCAGTCAATTATTTATGAATCAGTGGAAACATCTGGAAGCTTGACCTCCTTTTGATATCAAATGGACTTGAAGCAATCGCTGTGTTTCAGTATTAGTGCCACTTCAGTTATGACACGGGCTGCCAACATTTTATGTAACTGGACTGAGTTCCTTCTGGCTCAGAAGGTCAGTTGGCTGTGAAGGGATTGTGTTTTTGGACACTGCCTCTTGTGTCTATCTCATTATGATATCTAGCTACTTAATGCTTACGCTCCTTGAAAATCGTGTTACTCTAGCATTATATAGCACATTATAGAATTACCTATTGTTTTTAGGAATAAATACATTTATTTTCCGCAGCCAATTTTGGTATAATATACTTTATTATTTCAAAAAATTCCCTTTAGGACACAAGAACTTGTGTGTGCATGTGTGTGAATATATGTGTATTTAAGTACATGTCCATAATGTCTAAATGAGCTTTGGATGTTTTGTGATCGCTATCGGCCTCTGTACAGTTTGTAATTCTTAAAGCTTTTTGTATGAAAACTTATGGAAGCCAGCCACAGTCTGCCAGTTTTCTTCACTGGACACAGGAGGTCTGCATTGCTTGGTGAGCTATTAAGCCAAGTGGGGACTGGCTAGCAGCTGGTTCAGTACTCTCCCTACGTTGGGCACGGGAAGGGAGAGAGGTCCCCATATGGCAGGAAAAGTTGGTGGTTCCAGAAACACAGCTGGCAGTGGGGACCTTGGTTTCAGGAGCCCTTTTGGTGAGGTCTCTTTCTGATCCCCACCATGCAGGCGCTCCATGTCAGGAGGAGAGGACAGAGGACGCAAAGGGAGACCAGAGGCACAAGACGGAGACTACAGAGACTAGGATGCTCCCTGAATGCCTGCTGCTGGTTCGCTCTGGGGTACTGGATGATTTAAAAACATCCCCCAAGCCACACTCACCTTTAGCAAATCAATTCTGACTCACACAGACCAGAACAGAACAGAAATGTCTCTTTGGGTTTTCAGGCTGTTGGTCTTTCTAGAAGCAGTTCGTCCCATCTTTCTCTAGCAGAACAGCTGGTTGGTTCGAACCACAGCCCAATGTATAATCCACTAGGGCACGCGGGCCCTACAATTGGAGAAAATAAACAAAAATGAAAGTTGTTTTCCAATTAAAACAACAGTTATCACAACTACTTAAAGGGACCATACCATGGGAGATTTAAAAAATTCACACAAAATGGAATTTAAAGATAATGGAATTTTCCCACAAACTTTTGGAAACAGCTTAGTATATAAATATATGAATCGCTTAACATACATTTGGGCAACATCAGATCATATATATGTAAATATGAATACATATGTAATTAAATTTTAATAATTATACACATAAAATAAAATCACTTTCTCCATAGTTAGAATTTATTTCAGCCAGTTAAAAGAGAATGCTTCTTTTTTAATACTAAACTAAATTCTTTTTTTAATACTGAACTAATTTCCAATTTCCATTGGAAAGCAGATATAGATAAAAGTTATGTTCAAGGATTGATGGTATATATTTGAAAATACACATGTATGCACAGGCAAATCTGCAATTTTATCTGCAGCAAAAGAGAGACTATATAACTATCAGGCTGTATTTTACTTAACTGGATAATCTCAAACTGCAGACAATCAATTTATTCATATTTCTGGCTTTGTAGTTTTTCTGTGAACAGATTTCCATCCTACTACATCTTTCTAAGGCTTATTTTCATTCAAGGAATATTTAATGTGCATTTTCTGGATACCAGACATAATATACTGTAGATACACTCTAGACATAACATGAGATAAAAATGATGAATAAGAGATAGTCTCTGTTCTGTTGGATTTGAGCCATTTAAGTTGTCTAGACCGAGGAGGAAAGTTTAGCAGCCCAGATAAGAAAAATTGTTCTGAGACGGAGAACAAACAAAATCAAAGTAACAATGAAAGTAAACTGCCAGTTCAATTCTTAGTTTGGGGATTAAGCTCCTATATATTTTCTGATCAGGAGGCTCAATCTTAATTTTGAACTAATTGAAGGGAAAATAGCATGAAAGTGGTTTGGAAAATCAGTGTTACTTATTCCAGTAGAAAATGCTTGGGAAGACACAATCTCCCAAAGTGCTGGCAGAGAAAGCGCTGGCCTCAGAGCACCCAGTGTCCCCTGAACCAGGAGACAGGCCAGGGTCTAGTTCCCACATTACCCACTCCTGACAGCTGTGGTTGTGAAACTGTGGGCCACATTACCCCACCACATTAGCAACTGATGATTGGGTCAGGAATTTTACTTCCAAACCATTTTCATGACGGTCAGTAGAAGGTGTCTTGACATAAAGTATGCTCTGGTAGAAGTGTGACTGACTGACCCAACACACCATTTCCTTTGGATGTTTGAATGCGAGGTACTAAAATAGAAACAGCAATCAAGTGACGCCTCAGATAGGTCATACCAAAACGAAGGGATATGCTAAAGCGAAGAGTTAGTGGAGTCAGAAGGAGTCAAAGGCCGAGGGTATTAGAATTGGGGAGACAGCAGAAACTGTATGCGAAAAAGAAGACAGGAAATAAAGAGAAGGAAGTTAGTCTAAAGTGAGTTGGTCGAAGCAACAAAATAAGATGCAAAGAGCGCGAATAGCTGTCATTCTCTGTCATCCGAACTGTGGGATTCTAGAGTAGTGAGCAATACGTGCTTGCTTTTGGAAAGGCTAACCATAACATGTCCACAAGCTAACTGGGTGGAGCCAGTTTTAATTCAGAAGTGACTGACCAGTGCTGAGAGTGGCGATTTCGGGAGGGTGGAGAGGGGGAACAGATTACAGGGATCTACATATAACCTCCTCTCTGGGGCATGGACAACAGGAAAGTGGGTGAAGGGAGTGGGTAAGATATGACAAAATAATAATAATTTTTTAATTAGCAAGGGTCCAGGAAGGAGCAGGGAGGAAGGGGAAAAACGAGGAGGTGATACCAAGGGCTCAGGCAGAAAGCAAACGTTTTGAGAATGATGATGGAAATAAATGTACAAATGTGCTTGACACATGTATGTATGGATTATGATAAGAGTTGTACTAGCCCCCAATAAAATGATTTAAAGAAAAAGAAGTAACCATAAACTATGATTACGACATTCAGTGTTTCTACACAAATAAGAATACCATATATACGGTATATGTATACGGTCCACAGGAGGCCCAGACATTATGAATTGAACGTAAATAGAATAAAAATGTTTTGTGAAAATTGGTCTACTTAAGAGGTGGTGCCTGGTGGCATGCTGGATTACGCCTTGGGCTGCTAATCCAAAGGTCAGCTATTCAAAACCACCAGCTTCTCTGTGGGAGAAAAAGGAGGCTTTCTACTCCTACTCCTAAAAGACTGCAGTCTCAGAAACCCACAGGGTAGTTCCATTAAGTTCTCTGGGGGTGCTATGAATTAGAATCAACTTGATGGAAACAAGTTGGTTTTTTTTTTTTAAACAGGATAAACTTCTGTCCACTGATTTAATCAACAAAATCCACTATTGATAGAAGAAATCTTTCCCTGGACTTTTGACAATTTATCAGGATTTCTCCCCGCTATGTACGTGTGCTTAGAACCAAAGACCAGTGGGGGTGAAAGCCTTGTGTGGCCACATCATCACAATCGTGAATAGTATAACACTCAATCAAGTCCGTTCCTGAAGGGGCAGGAAACACTCCACAGCACCCTGAACTCCTGGCTTGGTAACTTTGCGTGTCTCTCCCAGAACAGAATAGAACAAATCTGTCCTCCTTCACACGAACCTGTGCAGTGTGCAAAAGAAGAAGGACAAGGAAGGACACCGCGTGTAGCCGTGCCTCCCACAGAAAGCGTCAGTCAGGGGGGAGCTGTTCCATGTCTCCAAATGGCAGCACATCCTGACAGAAGCAGGATGCTGGGAGGCAGTCCCAGCTCGCGTGTGGGATTCCTTTGTCCAACATCCACCTGCTTTGTTCCTGGTCATCTTGTAAGGCATCTGGTAGTGCCCAGCTCGGCCACCTTGTTCTGCTGTCTCAGAATAAAAGAAAGGCCCCGGCTCTGTTCCAAGGGCCAACCTTCCCTGGGAAAAGGAAGCTGTGGGCACCCAGGATCAGGGTTTCCATCAAGAAGTGGATCACCAGAGCTTCCGTGTTCCGCTTAGTAGGAGCTTTTCTTTGGAAGCGTGGCTCTCAGACTGCTAACACGATTTCTTCATTTCCTTTGGTTTCCCTCAGTAAGCCCCAAGTAACTGGCAGACCCAGGGTTTGTAAAATCTCTAAGACACTAGCACAAACATTTTGGTGGATAGCGGAGGAAAACTGATGGCAAATTTCTTTCACTTTCTGGGTAATTTAAGAAGTAAAGTTACACATGCCAGGGCAAAGTTGGGCTAGAACTGGGCAGTAAAGTTTGGAATTGCTCCAGTGAAAATATGGCAGGGAATCAACCAGAGATGAATAAGAAAATTGTAATAGGGGCCCAAGAGCTGATAGATAGCATGCCTTCTTACAGTGCTTTTACCGAATTTTCTCTCAAGTTATGACCAAATGTCCTTTGGCAGAACTCCAGGTTTGAGGATGGGGAAATTTACATCTTTATTTTCAGCAACCTTGAACTGCAATTTACATTTCCTTCCATTGTGGATGTAGATAGTGAAGCACATTTTTATTAATAGCTCTTGTGAAATCAAATTGAAAGATTAGACACTTTTATATCATATTAAAATGTAAAAAGAACTTCAAATAATCAGCTATTATACTCTAGTAATGCTACTTTTTAAATGTTTTCATAGAAACATATATTGCCCAATTATCATTACTAAATATTTTGACACTTTCATATCAAAATAACTGTCTTCCTTTGTATATTCGATTTTTTAAAATTTAAAAATATTATTTTCAGCATGGGTTTATGAGGTCCACAGGCATGATTAGATTACCCAAGGGATTAATAGCACACAGCTGGTTAAGAACGTCTGTCCTTCGGCGTTTCAATATTTGTCACACCTTGTACAATTTTCAGGACTGTGAGGTCTAGCTACAATATAATAAAATTATTATTGAATGGGGCAGAAATGGAAGTAATTCCTGAGGATCATTAAGTAAAATGAGATGCTGTTTTTCTTATCAAAATTTTAGTGTTATGGCTTTTAGAGTATTTTCCCTTTACAAATGCCCAGGACTTTTCGTTACGGACAATTAAGCCTGTCTCATTCGTCATCTCTAACCTTCAGTCAAAATGCACACATAATGTAGCACTCACAGTTTCACATGGGACATCCCACAGCTTGATTTAGGCTGACGAAGGCTTTTCGCGTGGGTACTTTATCTGCTGAATATCCATGACTGCCATTTACAAGTCCTGTGGTTGCTTGCATCAGGGATTCTTGCAGGGGAATATTGATTGCGTACTTTTGATTTGCTACTGATTGATAAATCAGTTCCTACATGAGGTGAGTGAGGAGAGCTGACAGTTTAACATCAAAGCAAGGCTTCAGTGCTCTAATGGATATTTATTCTGTTTGCGTTCACAACGCCAATGCGGCACCTCCCGCACAGTTACTAATAAAGCAACAGACTTCGAATTTTACCCAAACATTCCAAGCTTCCTTTTAATTCATATAATTCAAAGAGTTCTACTGGCCATTTTCCCAGGTGAGCTTGTAACTCAGGTCAATCAGAGAATTCTGTTTTCCTTTTTCTCAAGGATTGTCTATGCTGAGGCATTTTTGCTTTAGGTAAGCAAGATTCGTGTTGAGAAACATTCCTTGGAACTGTGGAAAGCGCTTGGATGATTTACAGGTTGGCGTCAGACCTGCTTGGTAACCACCATTTCACTGAAACAGAGTCTGACAGAATGTGGATGCGACAGAGGAGAAAGTTGGTCAGACATGGGAGAGCCATCCTGATGGCTCAATTCCAGCCCTCCCTCCAGCTGTACCTGCAGGCAGCAGGTTGGTTTCCATGAAAGCGCACCTTGCTATGTGAATCGATGTGTACTTAAGTCTCTTTGAGATTAAATTGCTTTTAACATAAAGAATCTGCACCAGCACAGACACTTTCTGTTTAAACTCTGATTTTTTTCTAAAATATTATTTATTGTGGAGTACTTATTGGTTATACATATGATGGTTAAAAGGAGGATAGCAACATAGGAAAATATTTCATACTTTTGTCTTCTTGCTTTAAATTAAGCCATTCCTAAGTATAGAAGGAAACAAAACTCTGGATAGTTAAGCTAATCTTATAGAGTGTGTAACCATGAGTTACTTCCTTGAGGTTATTTTTCTGCTTTTTCTCAGGCTGTTGCTATGAGTTGCTATGGAGTTGGGTTTGAGGCAACCCCACGTATGAAAGAAGGAGTCGTGGCTTAGGTCAACGACATTCTTACAGTGCTGCCATGTTTCAGCCCATTGCCATCTACGCTCTAGGATGCCACCTTTCTTAGACTGACAAGCTTCAATCAGTTGCAGTTTTTGAAGCTGGAGAGTCGAATCAGTGTTCCTTTAGGGTTTGTGTTCCTACAGAAACAAGGAAGCGTTCTAGGACAGAGTGCTGCCTGGTCTATTGTACTGGAGAATAAATGAGCAAGAGTCTTGATTACCTTACAAATAAATCTGGTTAACAGTTATATTAATTAAAATGCCTGGTTCTGCGACTATTCTGAACTATTTATACGTGATTTAATTCATATCAGCAGCTAATTTGTATTTAATGCAAACTAATGGGTTTTATGTAAATGGAGCATGTGGCAGTCTATTTAAAAAACAAATTATCTCTAGTTTCATTTCAGTTATTTTAATTAAATTTAGAGGGTGTATGTGTGTGTGTGTGTGTGTGTGTGTGTGTGTGGTGGGGGTATGAAGGAGAAAGGGATGTGTTATATATGAAGTGATGATTAAATCCAATTTAAGTCTACAGAATAAGAAACAAGTACTTCTATCAATAGGCACATTGGCCTTTTCATAAAGTTTGAAGTCGAGAGGGTTGGTAGAAGGAAACTTCTTTTGGCCAAAAGAGAATGTAATTTCTTTCAGGTTGTTCTTCTACATTATACAAAGGTTAATTATTGTAAGTGTGGTTATCTTTAAAAAATTCATTTTCATGGGAAGTCTTTGTATTTGCATGCTCATTACCCATGGTCCTATGCACAAAAGGACAAAGAGCCGTCTGGTCTGCGCATCCTCACCATATTTTCTCTGTGCGAGTCCCTGGTGAAGCCACTCTCTCCTGAAGGACTCACTCAAGGACTGAGTCTTCCTCATTTTCATCTACCTCTCCTTAACCATACATGATGTTCTTTTTCAGAGGCTGATGCTTAATGATAATAAGTCCAAAGTCCACGTGATAAGGTCTCTCCAGTCTCGCTTCTTCGGACAGTCCACGGCACCCTCCATGAACGTCTCCAACACGCAGTTCAAACGCATAAGTTGTCCTGAAATCTTCCTTATTTGTTTTCAATCTTTCCTATGTACCAGAGAGAATCAAAAACACATCAAATCCTGATGTTCAAGTACACCTTAGTTATCAAAGTGACATCTTTGCTTTTTAACGCTTTAAAGAAGTGTTTTGCCTGCGTGCTACTCAGTGAAATATGCCATTTGATTTCCTGAGTCTTGTTTCCATGGGTTGTTGATTGTGTAGCAGAGTCAAATGAAATCCCTGACTACTTCAATGTTTTTCTCCATTCATCATGATGTTGCTTACTGGAAATTTTTGTTTGTTTTATGTTGAGATTTAATCCATACTGAAGGTTTTCATCTTTGATTATATCAGTAAGTGCCTTCTGTACTTTTTGCTTTCAGTGAGAAAATTTGTATCTTCTGCGTATTGAAAGTTGTTTTTGAGTCTTCCTCTAATCCCGCGCCATGTTCTTCTCCATCTAATCCAAGGTTTGGCTCATTTGCTTGGAAACACATTGAATTACTGTCCTCAAACCTTACGGACTCAGAGTGACCCTTCAGGACAGGATAGCTCTGCCCCTGGGCGTCTCTGCGACCATAGTACTCTGCAAGAGTAGAATGTCCCATCTCTCTCCCTGGGAGCTGCTGGTGGCTTTGAACTGCTGACATTGTGGATCGCAGACCAGTTCCGAAGCACCAGGCAACGGGGCTCCCCACATTGAATAAGTGTGGTAAAAAGATAGAACACTGATGCACACTTCTCCTGATTTTAAACCATGCTTTTTGGAAAACAAAACCAAAGAAAATCCAATTATTTCTTGATCTATCCACAGGTTCTCCTGAGTACAAGTAAGTGTTCTGCAATTTCCATTCTTCCCTATGTCAGCCGTACCTTGTTAATATACACACAATGGAGTACTTTTACATAGCCAATAATACAGGCACACATCTTTATGGTAATCTCTATTTTCTACCAAGATTCCCCTGACATTATCATGATATCCCTCATTTCCAGCCCTTTTCTGAATGGCTGGAGTTTGTAGAAATACCCTGTAAAGGTGCTGCTGCAACCGGTTTTGAATTATTTCCCTCAGAATTTCATATGCATGTTTCTCACTTGTGTTGTGTCACTTTTCTTTAGAACAGATATCTTGCCTTTGGTTGAACAGATAGTTTTTCTAAAAAAATTTTTGGCATAGATGAGTGATTCAATTATTGCATCCACTTGGTAAAATATTTCAATTCTATTAATTATTAGAACATCATTTTCACAAATTCCTTTGATTTAGCTTCCTTTTTGTTGTGTATAAACTTTATAGTTACATAAACTTTTTCCTTTAGTACAGTTAATCAGCTTCAATATGAATAGAAATGCTTCAACAAGCTGATGAAGCACAGAAAGCTGTAGTATATGTCAAGGAACTTGGAAGACAGCTATCAACTGGGAGACATTCATATTTGTGCCACTCCAAAGCAAGATGACCCAACAGAATGCAGAAATTATTGAACACTGTTACTAATATTATAACAAAATTGTGCTGAAGAGAATTCAGCAATAGTTGTAGCCAGACATCAACAGGAAGCTGTCAGAAAGTTAGGTTGGATTCAGATGAGAGCATGTTATCAGGGATATTGTTGCTTATGTCAGGTAATTCTTGGCTGAAAACAGAAAAATATAACCTGCTAACTTGTGGTTTATTGATGACGCAAAATCATTCTTCATTGAGGATCCTAACAAAATATGGATACCATTGTGATGAGTGGGAATGCTGGAACACTTCGTTATGCTTATGTGGAACTTGTACAATGGCCAAGTGTCAGTCATTCAAACAATGGGATATTGTGTGGTTTAAAGTCAGACAAGGTGTATCATGGGCATATCATTTCATCATACATATTCAATCTGTATGTTGAGTAAATATGCCAAAAAGCTGAACTAAATAAAGAAGAAGGCAGCATCAGGATTGGAGGACGGCGCATCCACAATCTGCAATATGCAGATGACTCAGCCTTGCTTGGTGAAGACCAACAGGAATTGAAGCGCTAACTATTGCAGATCAAAGTACACAGCCTTAGTATGGATTACATACTGAGAGGAAAAATTGTACCAATGTTATGATAATTGGAGAAAACACATAATTTGTCAAGTATAATCTTATTTTATATATTTACTTTTTAAGCATTGCATTGTAACTTGGATGCAAGTTTATAGAGCAAATCAGTGTTTTACATTCAGTCATTCGTACACATTCTGCTGCATCACATCTGTTGAAATCCCTTAGAGGTAACATCACCCTTCCTACCTCCTCCATCTGCTTTTTGTCTTCATTCGTCATTCTTTTCGAAGCCTTTTGAACTTCCTCCTTGGGGAAATGCTACCCTCCTTGGTCTATCCCAAATAATCGCTCTAAGATGGACACATTTCAATAGTGTCATTGTTTCTTATAGAGACCTAAATATTCTTTGGCTGAAAATTGAGCCATAGGCGTTTGGTCAGTTCCAGACCTAAAGTATAACTAAGAACCATAGCTGCAGGGCTTCCACCAGTCTCTGTCCAACTAGAAAACTGCTTTCTTCCAAGATTTTGAATTTTCTTACACCTTTTCTCCCACTTTATCCAGGACTTTCTAATAGTCCTTTCAGATCAGTTGATAGTGGTAACTGGGAACAATCTCGTTCTTCCTTTGGTTTCTTAGTTCATTTGGATTCAATTTTCCTCAGTCTTCTTTCGTCTAGACAGGCAAAGACCTATAATTGCATCTTAGATGCTCACTCATGAACTTTAAAACCCCAGTTAGGACCCAATAGTGTAGGATGGAGAATTTTTAGTAGTAGGCTGCAGGCCTGTATACCAGTTGACTTCAGTGCCTCTTGAAACAATCCTTCTGAGACCCCAGAGCCAGTGATCCATTCCCCTAGGTTCTTCTCAGTGGTCTTAGTCTGCAGCCATCTCTAAGCCAGAGTAATTATTTAAATTCAGAGTTGATGCATGAGAAATCTTCAAAAAAATCCGGTAGAATAAAGGAATTAAACCACGATGAAATTTCCATGAGGTTTTTTGAAGTAACTCTCCTACTTCCAATTCTTTATGGTTATTTCTGCATATGTTTCTGTCACTACACAGATTAGAAGCGTCTCTTTAAAAAAATCATTTTACTGGGGGCTCGTACAACTCTTATCACAATTCATCCATCCATCGTGTCAAGCACATTTTTACATTTGTTGCCATCAGCTTTTTCAAAACATTTTCTTTCTACTGGAGCCATTGGCATCAGCTTCACATTTTCCCCCTCCCTCCCTCATGAGCCCTAGATAATTTGTAAATTATTATTATTTTTTCAAGTCTTACACTGAGCAATGCCTCCCTTCATCCACTTTTCTGTGGTGCATCCCCTTGGGAGAGGGTTATATGTAGAACATTGTGATTGGTTCCTCCTATCTCCCCCCCCCACCTTCTCCTTACCCTCCTGGTATGGCTACTCTCAATATTGGTCCTGAGGGGTTTATCTATCCTGGATTCCCTGTGTGTCCAGCTCTTATCTATACCTGTGTACATGCTCTGGTCTAGCCAGATTTGTAAGGTCATGATAGTGGGGTGGGGGAGGAAGCCTTAAAAATCTAGAGGAAAGTTGTATGTTTCATCAGTGCTATACTGCACCCTGACAGGCTCACCTCCTCCCTGCGACCTTTCTATAAGGGGGTGTCCAATTGCCTACAGATGGGCTTTGGGTCTCCACTCCGCACTCCCCCTCATGATTTTTTGTTCTGAATCTTTGATGCCTGAAACCTGATACTATCGACATTCGTGATCACACAGGCTGGTGCGCTTCTTCCATGTGGGCTTTGTTGCTTCTCAGCTAGATGGCCACTTATTTATCTTCAAGCCTTTAAGACTTAAGATGCTATATCCTTTGATAGCCGGCACCATAAGTTTTCTTCACCACATTTGCTCATGCACCCATTTTGTCTTAGAAGTTTTTTATGAGCAGGATTAATTAAAAAAAATTCTACACATATGGTCTTGCTGTAGGCAGTAAGCATTTGTTTCTTGTATCATCCTCCCCAAATCATAAAAATCAATGTAGGATGTTTCTTAAAACTTCACTTAAAATTTTTTATCCTAATCTGTCTTTGTCTTCTTTAAATAACTTTTCTCTTTAAATCTAGCTTGACTTTAATATGTTTCACATATACAATCTAATCTTTCAATCATATTAAGAAGATTTGTGCAATCACCACCACAATCAATTTTAAAACATTTTCTTTTACTCATGGTTAACTCCCCAATTCACCTGACATGCAAGTAGGTAATTATTATTCCAGTTATGGTTTCTATAGATCTGCCTATCCTGTATTTCATATACAGAGAATCATACAAACACAAACAGAAAGCAAAAAAACTAACAAAAATCAAAGACTAGAAAAAACACAATCCACTATTGAAAATGAAGCAGAAAATATGAAAAAATGAAACAACTCTAAAATGTGTTAAAAAGGAAATCAAAGGGTGAGCTATTAAATTTTAAACTAACTGCATCTGCTAAATCAACTGTACAGTGAGTGTGCTGAGAACAAAGCTATTGACATCCACAGCTATGATCAGAGGGGATCCACTGGGGTTTGATCCAGGTGGGGAGTTTGCAAATGGTTTTTAAGCTTCCACTGGTTATTCATAACCTTCTTCAACACTGGTATTAATAACAAATTATGCTTCTCAGCTAGATGGCTGCTTGTTTATTTTCAAGCCTTTAAGACCCCAGACGCTGTATCTTTTGATAGCCGGGCACCATCAGCTTTCTTCACCACATTTGCTTATGCACACATTTTTCTTCAGCAATCATGTCGGGAAGGTGTGCATCCTGGAATGCCAATTTAATAGAACAACGTGTTCTTGCATTGAGTAAGTGCTTGAGTGGAGGCCCAATTTTCATCTGCTGCCTTAGTACTAAACCTATAAATATATGCACATAGATCTGTTTACCCACACTCTTATATAAATATATTTACATATGTACATTCCAGCATTTAAACCTCTGTAAATACCTTTTGTAACCTAGTTCTTTCCTCTTTCCTTTTACAATCCTCTTGTCCCACTATCATGCTCAGCCTTCATTTGGGTTTCATTAATTTCTCTCGGTTACCTTGCCCTTGCTCAATCCCTACCAGGCCTCTCACACCCTCCTTGACATTGATTTTAGATCACTTATTGCTCCCCTGTCCATGGGTTGGTCAGCACCACCTCCTTTCCCCCTTCTCTCCCTCTCCCGTGACCCCCCAGAACCATTGGTTCCATTGTTTTCTCCTCCAGACTCTTCATCCAGTCTATCTTATCTAGATACATCTGTAGAGATAATAATATGCACCAAAAATCAAGCCAAAGCAAGATAGGCGATGAGTGAGAACACAGCGATGACAACAAAAAAGTAAACCAATTACCTATAGAAGAATAAATTAAGTGAAAACAAAAAAAATTAGAAAGAAAAACCTTTAAATAGATCAAGGACTGATTTTTCATCTCTAGGCGTGTCCTTCAGTCAGGTCCAATGGGGTACCATGCTTTGGTCCCAGAGTCTGTCCTTTGTACTCCCTCAAGGGCTCCGTGCTCTGCTCCCATGGTTGCTGGTCCTCCAGGCCTGATGGGCCAGGATGTGCTCTGCTCTCTCTTCCTCCCCCCTAATTTGCTCCCATTTGCTCTGAATAGACATACCCCTCTCCCCTAGCTGCAGCTTCAGTGCCGTCCTCTCAAGTAAATTCTTCTGTGGTGAGGGGCAGTTGTCAATGTAGCTGGTATGGGGGCCGAGCCCTCAGACCCCTCCACTGGCTCCCCACTCTTTGCCGGCCCACTGCATTCATCTGGCACTGGCTTTATATCTGGTCCCCTTTCCCTGTGGAGACACAAACAATACCCTCTCCTTGGGTGGGTCAGTACCCTGTTCCCCCATCACACATCTCCTTTTTCCTTTCCCCTTTCCTCCCTCCATCCCTTTTTTAGTTGGCTACCATATGTATCCCTGGATTTGTTTTGGCTCCTGCCATACTACCTGAACCTCACCCCTGGAGTGTTTGTATACAGTAGTTTTTTCCCCTGTACCTCTTTTGCACCTACCTTTCTGTTCTCTCTTTTTTATATATGTATATAAACTTGCCTCAGCAGCCTCATGTTATACTTATCCGTTTGTACTTGGCTTGCTTCACTTATCAAAGCCCACATGGAAGAAGCACACCAGCCTGTGTGACCACGAGCTGTCGAAGGGATCAGGTATCAAGCATCAAGGAACAAAACATCATATCAATGTAAATGTGGATAAATGCAGAGTGGAGACTCAAAGTCCATCAGTAGCCAACCAGACACCCCTTACTGAACGGTTGTTGGCAACAGATGAGCCAGTCAGGGTGCAGGATAGCAAGAATGAAACATATAACTTTCCTCTACTTCTTAAATGCTTCCTCCCCTCCCTCCACTGTAATGATCCCAATTCTATTTTACATATCTAGCTAGACCAGATGATGCACATTGGTACAGATAGCAACTGGAAACAGGGAATCCAGGACAGATGACTCCTTCAGGACCAGTGGTGAGAGTGGCGATGCCTGGAGTGTTGAAGGAATGTGGGGTGGAAAGGGGGAACTGATTACAAGAATCTATGTATAGCCTGCTCCCTGGGGGATGGACTGCAGAGAAGGGGGCGGGGACGTCAGACAGTGTAACATATAACAAAATAATAAAAATTTATGAATTATGAAGGGTTCATGAGGTAGGGCAGAGTGGGGATGGTGGGAGAATATGAGCAGCCGATATTAAGGGCTCAAATAAATATTAAGGGCTCAAATGTTTTGAGAATGATAATGGCAACAAATGTACATATGTGCTTGACACAATGGATGCATGTATGGATTGTGATAAGAATTGTTTGAGCCCCCAGTAAAATGATTTCAAACAAACAAACAAACAAATAAAAAAATTCTGATGCTATTCCATCCTCCAGACTTGGATTTTATCATTTACATCACAATCCTTGGATCACATTGGCTAGTGCACTTCTTCCACTTAGATGACTGTTTGTTTTAAGACAAGTCTTTATGGCCCAGAGGCTATTCCTTCTGATAGCACCATCTAGTTTCTTTACCACACTTTGCTATAGCACCCGCATCTTCACTGGTCTCTTCAAGAGGATGAGCATCCAGCAGGCCCATGCCATAGAATTAATTTTTCTTAAATTCAGTCTACAATTAATTGCAAACCCTAAATTCATCCACTTATCTATGGTTTATATATGTTTCTGGTTCAATTTAGAGATATAATTATCATTTTATGATAGAGAACATTGTAAATCTCCCCCAGGGGTGTAAGATGATTCTAATGATAGTGTCACTAGTTTAACCAATGGTATGAGATTTAAAACACTGTGGAGAGGAAATTATATACACGGATAGGCCAGTGTCAAACTGCAGTACATGAGTTGTTGAATCGCACAAATTAAAATCTTCAATGACAGACATGATTTACATGAACAACAGGAGTTGATGCCAGGGAAAACTTTCAACACCGTTCATTTACAAAGGCAGAACCATGCGTGCCAACTAATACGTGCTATAGGAAAGCAAATCAAAACTGGTAGTGGATGATAACTCACAACTGTACAGTGGATTCCTACTCAAATGACCATGTAGGACAGGATAGAAGCTCCCCTGAGGGTTTCTAAGACCCTGGCTGGGAGCAGCACGTCTCTTTTTCCTCTGAGTAGCAGGTGGCTTCTAACTTCAGACCTTACAGTCAGCAGTCCAAGTCACAACCACTCTACCAGCCGGGCCCCTTAAGAAGGCAAGGAGGGCATTGCAGTAAGCAAGACATGGTAGCGCCGGGCCACTGCTCATTGAGCCCCTCGAAGCAAGAGATCCAAACCAGTCTAGTGACTACCAAAGCTTCATTCTTTACACACAACAAAACTGAGCTAAACTCCCCCTCCTTGATTCCATCGCTTATATTAATTAAAATTAAATCAAGAGCTTAATCAACCTACTTTTCCAGTCCAAACTTCCAATATAATCATAAAAAGAAATTGCTTCTTATTAGATGTTCTACTATTGTGAAAATATACTGTAGGGTCATTTATTGCCATTAGATGGGGCATGTTGGGGGCTGGGGATAGGGTTCCAAAATGATGCAATGATTGAGTTTAGACTTGAAATTTCTAGGAAAACATGTGAAATAGATTTTAATGATGCAAGACAGTATATGATTCTCACATTGCATATTATGTAGAATATTATGGTGAAATGAAATGATTTACTAGGGCTATTCTATCCATAGTCTTTAAAACCCCACCTACTGACAGGATCTCACTGCCAGCCAGCCAATTCCAACTCATAGCTACTCCGGAAAGCAGAATCGACTGCCAGGTGAGTTCGGAGGCTGTACATCTGCAGGCGAGCAGACAGTCTCCTGTTTCTCCATTGGCCTAGTGGGTAGATCGAAGGTGCAGACCTTGTGGTTCACAGTCCAGCTCATAGCCTACTAAGCCACCCATGCTCCTCACCAGGAGAGGCTAAATGGAATGCAGAGGCAGCTAACTCCCGGGTTGGTCAGTTTTGCCATTCCAATGAGTCTGAAATCAAACCATCTCAGAAGCAGTCCCAGGAAGCTCAGGACCATTGAAAATGAAGATCTACTAGCCACGTGTGTGTGGGAACTCTGCCGGACGGAGGGGAGGGCGTGGAGGCACATACCACACCAGAGATGAGCGTGCGGAGGAGCAGCAGGTGCAGCCCCAAACCAAGCACACTGTCGCTGAGTTGATGCCAATTGATAGCAATAGTATAGGACTGAGCCGAACTGCCCGTTTGTTCTCGAGACTGTAACTGATACGGAGTAGACAACTCAGTCTTTGTCTGGAGGATCAGCTGGGGTTTTTCAACTGCTGACCCTGCAGGCCAAAGCATAACAATACTACACTAGCGCTACACAATACTACACGAGCGCTACACTAGCAGAGTGGTGACCTTCTGACTCATGGACTTTGTAAAGGTGAGTGCCTTCAGTCGGGCTACTGGCTTGCACAATAAGGTGTCTTGTGGACGTCATCACTGGCACAGCAGATTTTAGAGACGTGCTCTAGCAGGGCACACGCCAAGGAAGCACAGAGACCTAGGACCGTTCAGCATGGCTGAGGCTAGTTGCGACTGTCAAGAGGACTGTATCGTTTACATATTCTGATGTGGCTTGTCACAAACCTTTAACTTCCCTAGTAAACCTCTGCAGCCCTGAGCATTATCTGGGAGTTCTGTGTGGATGTTGAAAAAAGCTCCAGGAAATAGACCCCAGCAGCCGAGCAGAATGCTCTTGGAGGGGTCATTTGTGTCGACATGGGATGAAGGAGGCTGGAGGGCAAATGCAGGTCCATCTTTTGCTTCGTGGCTAGTGGCCTTGCACGATGTGGAGTTGGATTCTTCTTCCTTCTCATTTAAGTGGAGGAGGTCAGACATGGTCCTACATCACTTCTTCAAGCGTTAATTCCAAGAGGACTCTACCAACTGGGATTTACTTTCCTCTGAGATGACACAGCCGATCCTCTGCCTTGAAAACTTCAGCAATTTTACATTTTCAAAATTGCAGGTATTCTTACAATATGCTGTTTTTCCCTTAAATCACTTTCAAGTGACTTGAAATCATACTGTCAAGTAGTAAAATATCTTTTGTGATAGCGACAGTGGTTTTTACCCACAATTACAGAATATGGCCACAAGTTTTGTGGAGGAAAATGCAATCAATTTTAAGCTTCACGTTTCCTTGTAACCGGAGACAGCAACAGCGAACCTAAGCAGTTGTTTTCAGATGTTGATCCTGGTCAGATTGATCAACCGACGGCCTCTCCTGGTCCACTGGCTGTCCAGGGAGCGTTGACTTTCCTGCATAACAGATATAATGACTTCTGTGTTAATTCAACTGGTGCCAATTTAGAGCCACACACAGAAACCCAGCTCCTCCCGAGAAACTTTAACAGATATAATTAGACATAGTTGGGATGAAAGAACATCCACTCAGTCAAAATGATTGGAAATCCATTCTTACAATGGTGTTAGAGTCTAACAAGTTATTTCATTAATTTCATCATAATTCATGTCAGGATCATCAAAACCGTTTGGAATGTATAGCAAAGGCTTTGTTCAGTATGACAAGGAAACAGATGCATCCAAACGAAGTGGTCTCATTCAGTCTTTTAAAAGAGACAGATTATGGAAAGCTGGTTGTGGGAATGAGCGGCATCATTTAAATGTGTTATATGCACCGATGACAATTCAGTTAAAAGACCTTAAAAACCGTGGTTCATAGAGGAGTTGAGAATAAGAGAAGAAATACTTAGTAAAATTCACTATCACCATTTTTTCAAAGTGAAGAATGTATTAGAAAGAGCATTCTTGGTAGAGGTGCCGAATCCTTCTTATCCCACATCCTCCCTTGGATATGGAACCTTCTCAACTCAGCTACATTAGCAACTCGCATAGACTCAATTGGCAGGTGATTTATCAGGCCAGCTTTTCATCTTCCCTTCAAAGCCAAAGTATGGCCCTTGCTGCATGGCGAACCAGACGGCTGTTCCTTTGATGTACAGGGCACCAGGCTGATAACATTTACTCCTGCATTGAACTCCACAAGGAGGTGGAGTCCTTTAACTTCTAAAAGTCTGATCTGTAACTCGCAGACTAACTGATGACTCTCATTGATATTCACATTTTAAATGCTGATAAATCGTCTCATTTCCCCCCTTTGATTCTCAATCCAAAATCTTCACCTTCTACACACTCACCTGTTATCTCCATCTGACAGACATTACTTGCTGAGTCACTCTCTCCATTTCTCCATTTAGCTCTTTTATGTGTCTGTCTATTCACATGCACCATGACAGGGAAAAACATGCTATTTAAACCAAAACCTCCTGCATTCCAGTCCACAGAGCAGACAGTGGGGTCGTTTTTAACCCAGAGAACATGCTAATGCTTTGCCTCCCTCTATCCCCTTATTGGGATAGAGTGAATGAACAAAGAGGCTTGCATAAGAAAAGAGGAATCTGAAGTTAGCAAAAACCCCTTGAGAAGTTTCTAAAACACCAACAAAAAGCCATGAGAACTAAGGAAGGGCCCCTCCTGGAAGTGGGTGGGGCCTGTGCTGTGGCACAGAGCTCCTGCTTGGAAGAGCCACAGAGTGGATTTGCTATTTCACTGCTTCTGCCTTGAAGTCCTAAATAATTTTCAAACAAAAGGTGTACATTTTAATTTTTCACTGCATCTTGCAAACGATCTAGCCTACCCTGCATTACAGCATTTATTCTCCTTACTTTACCTAAAATCTAGTCAATTTTTAGACCAATTTAGACATTTGAATTTATGCCCCCAAAGTATTTCTAAAGTCACTTAATGTCACAGATACACATTAACTCCCCTTTTCCCCTCCAAACCTGAGGGCTGCCTCACCTCATAATGTGAAAGTTGATTTACAGCATTTATTAGTGCTGTCATTCTTAGGTGGTGACCAGGCAGTTCCAACTCAGCAACCCTATGTTGCCAGGAGGGCCCGCTGCCTGGTCCTGTGCCACCTTCACAATTGTTATGTTTGAGCCCATTGTTGCAGCCACAGCAGCCCATCTTATTGAGGGACTTCCTGTTGCCTTTCGCCTTCTACTTTACAAACATGCTGTCCTGATCCAGGGACTGGTCTCCCTTGATAACTTGTCTGAAGGATGTGAGAGGAAATCCCATTTCCCTCGCTTCCAAGGAGCACCCAGGCTGTCCTTCTTCCAAGACAGATGGTTGTTCTTCTGGCAGGCCATATGCCTTGCAACATTCTGCACCAGCACCAGACAATAATTTGCTCACAGATAATGCCCATAAACCATATATGCATGGTATATATATATATATATATATATATATATATATATATATATATATGATCTACTTTAGAGACAGCATAATCATTTTGTTGGAGAATATTATAAAGAACCCCCAAGTGGCATATTGAAATTTTTTTAATAGTATCACTATTTTAGTCAATGGTATAAAATACAAAATACGGTTGAGAAAAGGAAACTACATATATAGCATTGTTTTTTATGCTAAAAGCTACAACCTGTGATATGCAGGTGACACAACTTCGCTTGCTGAAAGTGAGGAGGATGTGAAACACTTGCTGATGAAGGTCAAGGATTTTAACCTTCAGTATGGATGACAGCTCAATGTCAAGAAGGCCAAAATGCTCACAATTGGATCAGTAGTTGACGTCATGATAAATGGAGAAAAGATTGAAGTTTGTCAAGAACTTTGTCTCACTTGTACCCACAATCAATACTCATGGAAACTACAGTGAAGAGATCAAAAGATCTCTTAGGTAAAGTTGCTGGACAAGATCTCTTGAGAGTATTTAAGAGTACTGCTGCAAGGGTGTTACTTTGAAGACTAACTTAATCTGAGCAATGTCATTCTCGATTGCCTCATATGCATGTGAAAGCTGGACACTGACTAAAGAAGATCTAAGAAGAGTTTATATATTTGAATTATGGGGTTGGAAAAGAACATGGAAAAGTACCATGGTCTGATAAAATACCAACACCTATCTTTGCTGACAGACGTAAGACCAAAGTGCTCCTTAGATGCAAGGATGACAAGATAATGTCTTACATACTTTGGACATATTGACAAGACAGACTGGTCCCTTGAGAAGAGCATCCTGTTTGGTAAAGTGGAAAAGAATAAAGACCCTCAACTAGATGGACTGCCATCGTGGTTGCACCAACAGGATCAGGCACAGGAACAACGGTGGGGATGGCACCGCTTTGTGGTGTTTCCTTCAGTTGTGCATTGGAGCCAACTCAATGGCTCCTAAAAACAATAACAGCAAAAACAATAACATAGACATATGAATGGATTTTAAGTCAAACATATTTGTAAGCCCTAATCTAAGGACAATTAATTCTCATGATGTGGACCAATTCAATACTTTCCCCCATGAAGAGACCACTAAATATCTGGGTGCTGTAGCAAAGTGTGGTAAAGAAATTAGATAGTGGCTGGTAATCAGGAAGAATAGCAACTAGGGTCATAAAAGGCTTATCTTAAAATAAGCAGACATCTGAATGAGGTGTCAGCTAAGTCTGCACAGAAGTAGCACATCAAAAGCAGTATAAATTTTTTAGTAATAATAAAAGGCAAGATAAGTGAGAGAGACGATATCACTTTAAGAGAGCTTAAATTCTGAACATTCAGTTTGCAGAATTCTATGGATGACACTGAAAGCCCACTTCCATTCACAGAGCTCCAATATGAACCAAATCTCCATTGAATTCCTTAGGTCCATTGAAGAAAGATAGAAATATTCTTGCCCATACACCTCAGAATGTGGATCACTTCAGATATTGTTAAGGTAAAATTTAACATTTTACCATTTGTTTTTCCTTGTAACCAATTTTCATATTGTTCTAGTTTTATTATTCTCTGCTGTTTTTTGACTGAGATTTTTTAGTGTTTTACTCTGTCGTAGTTGCTATCTGTTCAGCTGTGGGTGTGTGTTTTATTTGACTGGTTTTCTTTATCTAAAAGTCAGGAGAGGTAAATATATAGAAAGAACAGCCAGACGAATAGTTTCTTTGGATTATTACAGGGAAGGATGGAGGAAACTGAGTTAATAATGATAGGTAGAAGAGTGGAGCAATGTGTTAAAATTGGAATGATGATTAGGTGATTAGGGTAATGAGTGTACATTGAATAGCATGGATGTGAGTTATTTGCCGATGTGGTCGGTGCTAGGTTCCAGAGAGCCAGTGCTGAACAATAACAACCATGTATCCAACCAAAGGAGCCACCCTCCTGCCCTGTGCTTCCCTCACACCTGTTCCTGTGGTTGAGCCCATTGTTGCAGCTACTACAAAAACTTCCTCATTGAGTGCCTTTCTCTTTTAAACTGTCCTTCTCCTTTACCAAGCATGTGCCATGCTCTACGCACTGGTCTCTCCTGACAACATTTCCAAAGTAATTAAGATAAAAATCTTACCATCCGTGACTCTGAGGAACCTTCTGGTCATACTTCTTCCAAGACAGATGGGTTTGTCCTATTAGCAGCCCATGGTACTGTCAATATTCTTCCCCAGCATCACAATTCAAATGCACCAGTTCTTCTTTGGTCTTCCTTATACCATGCTCAACGTTCACATGCATGTAATGCAATTAAAAATGCAAGGGCTTTGGGTCAGGGGCATTTTCATATTCAAAGCAGCATCCTTGATTTTCAATACTCTGAAGAGGTCCTTGTGCAGCAGATTTCTCTATTGCAGCTCATTAGTTGATCTTTTGCTGCTTCAATGGGGATTGATGGTGGATCCAAATAAGGCAAAATCCTTGACAAATGCTATCTTTTCTCCACTTATCATGGTCTAACCTACTGGTCTAGTTGTGAGGATTTTTGTCTTGATATTGAGTCGCACTCTGGACTGAAACTCACAGTCCTTGATTTTGATTGGCAAGTGCTCTGAGTCCTAACTCTCAACAAGTAAGATTGTTTCATCTGTGTATCACAGATTGTAAATAAACCTTTCTCCAATTCTGATGCTGCATTCTTGTTCATATGGTTCAGTTTTTCCACTCACTTGCTCAACATACAGATTGAATATGTATGATGAGAGGATACAGCCATGAAGTACACCTTTCCTGATTTTAAACATCAGCATGACCTTGTCCTGTTTGCACAACTACCTCTTGATCCATGTACATGTTTTTCATGAGTACAGTCAGGTCTTCTGGAATTCCTAGTCATTTAAAAATATTCATAGTTTGTTATAATCCACATAGTCAAATGATTTTGCATAGTCAACAAAACACAAGTAGACGTTGTTTCTGGTATTCTCTGCTTTGAGCCAAGGTCCATATGACATCAGCCATGATATCCCTTGTTCCAAGACCCCTTCTGAATCATGCCTGAACCTCTGTCACTGTCAGCCCCCTGGCAATTTCTTACTACAACCGGAAAAAAATTTTACTTGACTGTTATATTGATGACATAGTTCTATAATTTAAGTATTTTATTGGGGTCCCTTTCTTTGGAATTGGAAAAAATAGAAATCTCTTCCAATCAGTTGGTCAAGTATCTGTCGTCCCAAAATAAAGAGTGATTGGAAAAGAGGAATTCTCTCAAGGAGACTGATTGACACAATGCTTGCATCGATGGACTCAAGCATAAAAATTTCTAGGCTAATACAAGAAATAGCAGTGCTTCATTTTATTGTGCACCTGATAATCATTATCAGTGGTATCTGACCCAATAACACCTAACAACAACAAGAGATTGGTGGTTCCTATTAAATACCAGTAATGTTTAGCCAGGAAATATCAGTATTTAGATACAAGAGGACTTCAAAAAGTTTACGGAAAAATATTTAAAATATAATGAAATGTTTCCAACTATTTTTGAAGTCATCTCATATACAGTTCAAAAATGGCAGCTTTGCCTTTACCATCTTCTTTAGAACTTAAGGTATCAAATTCTGGCTAGTGTAAAAAAGACCGTGTCGAATACTGTGAGATAAAGTTTTTTCACACTTCCATGATCACCAATCCTCACTAAAACTGAACCTCAGATGAAGACTTAAGAAACTACAGTACATAAAACGACTCAAGTTGATGATATGGGTGTTGGACGTGTTCCAATCGAAGGGGCAGTATTAGGAGAGTGATCAAAACAGTCACAATGCCCGTGAAACACACACTTGATCGTTAGCAACACTCAAACCTGCCTACCTTCCCAAGAGAAATAGCAAATGATTGGTCTTTTGACGATGCCAAAGGCAAATCTATGACTCTAGTTTACGGCAATGCATTGGCAATAATGGAAAAAGACCATCTGGAGCATCACTATAGCTCAAAATAAATTAACCTTCATAATCAGGAGAACAAATATATGTAGAGAAGACCAATGCTCTTTGGTAGATTCCAATGCTCTGTGGAATCACAAGCCACTCTCTCCCGGCCTCGCTTGGTCTTATTCAGCTGAGTTATGCAGTAAGTGAGCTCATCGCAAAGAAGCTGAGGTCCCATGTAGAGCGCAGGCTTGTGAAAGCGCGCACGGTGGCTGCGGAGGAGCAGCTCGCACCAGGCAAAGTGCACTTGTTTGAGTGGTAGTTTGTCTCTCTGAAAATGTCTCCGATTGGATTGTTGACTTAACAGAATACATGGAAAAAGATTATTATGAGATTTATCATTTTTCTCTCGGGCGCGTAAGGAGACAACAGACATATCAAATACTGCCCAATTGGCCATTTTGTTTCTGAGAGCACTGCAGAGTTTGACACAATCGAGAAACTACAGGAAGCCAGGTGTGGCCCTCAAAGTGGTTCTTATGTGATAGACTTATATGATCAATGAAAAATTTGAGCTGAAATTCTCACTTTGAGGAGACATACATTGAAACATGCATCTGCATTTGGAGCAACTTATTGCTGCAAGCAGTTATTTTCCAACCTTCCTGCGGTAAGGAGATGTCTGAGCTCCAGGCAGACCAACCCGAACCTGGGAAAGCAGCTGTGTGTAGCAATATCAGTAATAACCAGCTAACACTGCTCCTCTCATCAAAGGCAATTCTGTGTCTTAGCTCCAGCTGTCACATTAGGAGGGAGTTAATTCAATATTTTGCCAAATATTTCAGGGTAATGTTTAAGTTGATAGTTTTGCATGACTTTTGAATAATAGTAAAAATATACAAATGGCCTTAGGCAGAAAAAAATAGTTCCCCCAGCCCTGCTGTCCAGAGACCATGATCTAGTTGTTCCAACATAACGAGGAGACAGTGCCTGCTTTAAAAACATGGAAGGTGTAAATCAGTTTTGCATCCTGTGCTCATGATTACTCCCTATGCATGCTGGGAAAAGAACTGGAGATGTTGACATTTATGCATCTGAACATGACTTCAGGATTGGAGAAAGTCTTATTAATAGTGTAAATATGAAGATGACATAGCCTGGGTTATTGAAAATAAAGTGGCTCCAAAGCACTTACTGATGAAGACCAAAGATTACAGCCTTCAGTTTGGATTATACTTTAAATAGAGAAAAGAAAATCCTCACAAAAATGTGGCAGACAACATCATGAAAATAGGAGAAAAACTTTAATTTGCCAAGAAACTCTTTAACCTTGGACACCCAGTCAACACCAACAGTCAAGAAATCAAAGGTGTATTGCATTGGGTGAATGTGTTGCAACAGACCTCTCTGGTGGGTTAAAAAGCCTAGCTAGGGCACTGAATACCAAGGGAAATGTGGCCAGAGCCTGAGTGCTTTCATTGTCTCACATACATGAAAATAAAAGGATAATGAATGAA
This sequence comes from Tenrec ecaudatus, assembly GCF_050624435.1. Lineage (NCBI taxonomy): Eukaryota > Metazoa > Chordata > Mammalia > Afrosoricida > Tenrecidae > Tenrec > Tenrec ecaudatus. The sequence goes on along the minus strand of NC_134531.1, from coordinate 107,938,125 downwards.
GGATTGATGTATTGGAATTATGGTATTGGTGAGAAACATTGATTATATCATGCGCTTCCATAGGAAGGAATAAATCTTCCTTGGAAGAATGCAAGCAGATTGTTCCTTAGCAGGAAGGGTGGTATGATGGTTTAAGTTTATGTTAAATGGGCTGGGCCAGGATTTTCAGGATTTTGACTGTTCGGGCCTAGAAAGCCCTCAGGACAAGACTTCCTCTAGACCGCAGCCTGTGCGCAGGACAAGGCAGTGCTACAGGAAAGCTGCTTCCTTATTGCTGTGTCTGAATCCTGAATGGGGATCAGAACCTCCAGGTCTTCAGATTTCAGTTACCAACCTACTGTCTTACCTGCTGATCTACTGTATCACCTGCTAATCTACTGTATTACCGGCTGGTCTGTATTACCTGCTGATTTACTGTATTAACTGCTGATCTACTGTATTGCCTGCTGATCTACCATATTACGTGCTGATCTACCGCATTACGTGCTGATCTACCGTATTACCTGCTGATCTACCGTATTACCTGCTGATCTACTGTATTACCTGCTGATCTGTAGTAATTGTCTGCTCACTTTGGCTTCATTCTCCTCTGTAGCCAGAAGTTGGGCTTCTTCCTGTTTATCTTGGGTTCTTCAGTTCTTGCAGCCATGAGAGTCAAGAGAAGCCTCCAGCCTAACATCTGACCAATGGAATTGGAACTTGTCTTCTTCTACAATTCTGTGGGGCATTTCCTTGATATAAATCTCTCCCTCTATGTACATAGGAGCCATGGTGTTATAATGAGCTATGCATAGTACTACTAACCAGCAGATCAGCAATTCCCATCCACCAGCTACTTCTTGGAAGAATAAGGAGACTTTCTGTTCCTTTGAAGATTGACAGTCCAGGAAACCAAGAAGATGGTGATACTCTCTCTGTCTTATAGGGATGATCTGAGGAGAAACCAACTTTTTGGCAGTGAGTTTTATATATGCATATATAAGCTTCACTGGTCTTGTTTCTCTAGAGGGTTAACCTTAGAGAGATTGTGAAACTTTGGCTCATGTAATTTGGGCATGTTATCAGGAGGGACTAATCTTTAGAAAAAGACACCAGTGAAAATGAGGAAGACCCTCCCGGGGAGGGTTGGCACAGCGGCGGTTACAATAGGCTCACAGGACCAGGCAGTGCTGCCTTCTGAGGTGTGTAGGGTCACTGTGATTCGGAACCAATTCAGTCACATCTAAAAAGAACAAGTATCTAGTTTCCTATGCGTCCCTGTACACATGTACTTATACACTACATGCAGATGCTATCTCATTTTATAGTTTATTTATTTATACAGTTTTATATTTCTACTGATTTTTCCCCTTTTTCTTTTGGCTGGTAGAGGGCATTTGTTTGTAGACTATTTTCTCATAGAAGAAAGTGAACATTTCTTGCTTTTCCATTTAGGGTGTCTGGCATCTGAGCCCAATCTGCTTCCCAATCATCATCTTCTTTATTCTTTCTTCAGGCTCTCTGTGCTGCTGCTCTGTGCTGCTCACTCCTCTCCACACCCAGCTCTGCGCACTTTCCAAACTAATCTCAGTTAGGAGTCGCTTCTTTCACCTTCTCTGAACCCCTATAATGAGAGTTGATGCTTTATAGCCTTTTATGTTCTTTGAGGGCGGAATTCATTATGTGACTCATTTTATAGCCCCCTTAATGCATAGTCTATGCATTGCAAGGAAACGTGCTAGAAAGATGGTAGAAAGTAAATAAGAAATGTGAACTATCGGATAAAAAAGAAGAGTTCTTCACCTTTCCTGTCTAAAAGTCTTGGTTGATGGGGAATCATCAAGCTGCTCAAATTAATTCCTTTGATCATTGAATTTTGAAAGTGTACTTCTTTTTCAGTATATTTTGGGGCTAGAGCAAGTTAAAAATATCACAATGCTGTAGCTCTAATTTAAAAATTAAATTACTTGTGAGGCACTCCCAGAGAACAGAAAGACAGTACTCCTTTTTCCTTTGCTGCAGTAAATAGGGAAACCTGAGAGATACACATGTATGAAATATGACCTTCTGTTCTGGGGGACCAGGTGAGAGTCTTCACTTCCATTTCTCACTGAGTGTGCATGTGCATCAATTCTCTAAACACTTTTCTTTTGTAGTTTACTCATCTTAAAATTGTGATAGAAATACAAATAAAGTATACATATTAAGAACTCAGTATAGTTATTATAAAATTCTTTCAAATTCATTTGCATTTATTACAAGACCTTATACACATAATTATATTATCATACACATGCAATATTTTAATTTTAATATGCTATGCAGATTCTAAATTCTAAGTTTAATTATTTTGAACCAATGATGTTCTTGTCTAGTTCATACATTCTTATGCTTCATTTTTTCTTCTATTTTCTAACATGAATCATCATTTAACTTGCATTATTGACTGCAGTTCTTATACCTTCTCCAACATTCACCAAAATGATCATGAAACTTTCTGAAAAGGGAAAAAGTGGATAGATATGAGATAAAGGTTATGTACTACAACCCTGTGTTTACAGATAAATATAAAGAAAGCGAAAACACTCATGACTAGACAAATAGACCATGTAAATGAAGAAAATATTGAAGTTTTTTAAAGATTAATTTTACTGGAATCACAATCAATGCCCATGGAAGCATTGATGAAGAAACTGAATGATGTGTTACACTGGCAATATGTTCTGAAGTCCGACACTTTTTAAAGTGTTATAGAGTAAGGATGTTCCTTTGAAGTCCATGATGTTCCTGACCCAAAATGTGGTGTTTTCAGTTGCCTCAGAGGCATCTGAAAGCTGGCCATTGAATAAGGAAGATTGGAGAAGACTTTATGTATTTGAGTTATACTCTTGGCAAATACCCTTCAAAGTACTATAACCTGCCAGAGACCAAATAAACCTGTCTTCAATAAAGTGCAACCAAGAGGCTCCTTTGAAGCAAGGATGATGAGATGTCTTGTCGGACTTGAACATGTTATCAAGAAAGACCATTCCTTGGAAGATGGCACCATGTTTGCTGAAGTAGGTCAGCAAAAAAGAGCAAGGCCCTGGATGAGGTGGGTTGGCATAGAGGCTGCAACAATGAGCTCAGATGTAATAATTGAGGATGACGTAGGACTGAGCAGCATTTTCTTCTGATGTTCTAAGACAGAGACAACTTGGCACCACCAGACGGAACAAATATGGAGGTAGAAAAATACCATCAAAACAGGAGGAACTATATTAAAAAAATCAGTGTAAAAGAACTTGTCTGATCTAAGGAACATATACTCTCCACTCAAGTTTCCCCTTCAGGTCCAGATAATGTGGTGGCCTAGGGTGAGCTGGGAAATTGATCTTTTGCATATGAAAGGTAATCAGAATGTAAACAATTGACTCATTGCTAACTAAGATTGTTAAAGTTCTTGAAACAATGTTTCCAATATACTAAGAGAGTTTGCTTTTAGTTTCTAATACCATAATCAGTCAAACTGCTACTTATTAATAGAGAATAAGTTTATCTAAAATATGTAAGAACTCAAGAGTTCTATTCTCATGCAATGTGGCTTAAGGTTCTAAAGAATATCTCTTTTAAAAGGTGATAAATTAACAGAATGAGAGACATGCTATTGGGAGAAAATTTCCCACAGGAAAACGGAGAAGGAAAATTTCCAGGTGACAGCTGTATTGTAGGCTCAGTAGCAGCAATCATTTATATTGAAGCAGGTGGTTGGAGGACGGAGTGGAGGAACTTTCAGACATATTCTTATGTATTTTGGAAAATTATTAGTAGGCATTTGACAACTTTGATAGAACATTTGAAAAAATATCAATAATAGAGACATACGGCACAAAGAAAGATTTTAAAATAAGACATATTCTCTGAGGAAAAAAACAGTTGCATTGAAAAAGAACTATAAACTTCTTGGCATAACAATAAATTAACAAGCTTTACAAAGCCTGATGTTAAAAACATCACACTTATGATTTAACCAACCATTTAAAATATAATTTTGAAATGCTATGGGAGAAAATCAAGCATTTAAGAGTGATGATAATGAAATAAAAATTTTCACACTCTGCTTCAATAGGTCGTCTGTATACATTGTCCGTGCCGTTGGGTCAGTCTGCCTCATCGGGTCCTTATGTACAGCACAGTGAAACACTGCCTGACTCTGGGTCATTCTTACAATTGGTGTCCTTCTTACAAACACTCTCCTTCTTACAATTGGTGTAGTTGAGCTGATGGTTGTACCTCGTAGGTCAACCATCTTATCAGGAATCTTTTTCAGCTAACATTCAACTTCCTGTCCGTTTTGAGCGGTGCCCATTAGCAAATGAAGGTCTTGGCCATTTCCCTACATTCCCTTCATTAAGGGCATCTCTACTCGAGGAGACAGCCCATCCTCAGCCATATTTTCAGTGCCTTTTGAGATGAGGGCTTCACCCAATGCCCCTATATCTAGCCATGTTCTGCTGCCGTTCATAAGGCTTTCAATAGTGAATTTTTCCTTTTCCCCTTTCATATTCTGCTCTTAGTCTGGAAGCTCCACGGATGCTTGTTCATCATGGATGACCTGCGAGTATTTGAAATATTATCAGCACAGCTCCCAACATCGCAATAAATGCAAGTCAACGCAGTGCACCAAACTGACAGGAAGTCAATTGATTCATCAGATATGTATCTACGAAGGGGCACGCCCAAAATAATCGAGTTTTTTGTCAAAATTATGTATTTAATTTTATTTTTAAAACAACCTTATCACCTTAATAATAATCAACCTTATCTCTATTGCTCTTAATACATTTGTTAAAACTGCGATTCCTTTCTTAGAAACATTTTTCAGATTCGTCTGTTTGAATGGCTGACAGCACCTCCCTGCTTTTTGTTTCTTTTTGTCTTCTACATCATCAAATTACTGACTTTTCATGTCCTTCTTCATTCACAGAAACAAAAAGAAGTTTCACAGAACAAGGTCAGGTGAAGAAGGTGCACGGGGCAAAAGAGGCATGCTGTTTTTTGCCAAAGACTGGCCCACTGAAATGGCTACATAAGCAGGTGTATTGTTTTGGTGGCAAAACCAGTCCCTCTTCTGCCACATATCAGACCATTTTGGTCACACACTGTTATGCAATCTTCTCAGAAGCTCTAAATAGAAAGCTTGATGAACAGTCTGACCTGGTGGAAAGAACTCCTAATGCACTATCCCCCTCACATCAAAAAACAAAACAAAAACGTATGAGCATCATCTTGACCTTGTGACTTCACTTGACAAACTTTTGGGGGGCACTATGATGATGGGGTCTTCCTCTGACTTGATTGATGTTTGCTTTCAGGTCATAAGAATAGCACCATGTCTCATCATCAGTAATGATCTTTGGGAAAAAGTCTGGGTCACTGTGGAGTTGTTTTTACAAAGCACAAGCATGTTTCCAGTCGATGCTCTTTATCCTGGTCAGTCGGAACCCGAGGCACAAATTTCTCAGCGACCCTTTCATTCCCAAATCTTCCCTTAAAATTCACTGAACCCAGCTCCAAGATAGTCCAGATCACTTCCCCATCCCTTCAATGTTCAGTTGTCAGTCTTAAAGCGCAAGAGCATGGATTTTGCCAACATTTACATCCATTCATGAAGCTTATGGACGTCCAGAATGAGGTTTGTCATCAATCGACATCTTGCTTTTTTGAAATGAGAAATCCAATTGTGCTCTTGAATGTTTCCCATAGCACTGTCCTTGTAAGCTGTGTTCAACATCACAACATTTTCTGTAGCCTTTTTCCGGGATAGGAAATAAAATTTCACAGCTGCACACTGTCCTGTTAAATCACTCAACAGAAAAAAACAAGGTTCATATGAAACTGCTTTTATGAAGAAATTCACTGTGACCAGAGAGAACCTTCCCTGATGACGCCAGTGGGCGCACTAATTCAGAGGGAGTTGCTCGATACGTGTCTGGTGGGAACATGAGTTCTATGAAAGCTCTGCCAGGTGGATCTCTTTCTCAGTGTTTTGGGGGGTACCTCCTCGTACATGTATCTATATATATTGCTTTGGAAGGTCGGTGCCTCCCTCACAGTCCCATCTATTGTTTTCATGAAAGTTGGGTCATGGGAGTGAATTCAGTTCTGAGCTGGAATGATATCTGAGAGCCATAGTCTCAGGGATATATTATCTCTATCAGAGCAGTAAACTTGGTCTTTGCAGGATTTTGAGTTTTGTTTCACAATGTTCTCTCATTAAATCTTAAGTCTTTTATTATAATCACTATCACAGCAGTTTGTAATACTGCAAGGCACTGTCTAGTCCTGGTTGCAGGATCCTGGAGGTTGAAGTTCAACTAATACATTAATCTTTTGGATGCTTGCTTCTATGGGTCTTAGTTTTCATCAAGGAGAGATGAAAGTGGTAGTATTCGATGGCCTGCTTTGGCTGAGTTTCCTAGTGAGCAGAACAAGTGAAGCTTGTATCTGTGTATACAGGAAGCAGGTATCTCAAGAAAATGTCTCATGCAGTTTACAAGCTGAGAAGCCTCAAGTTCATGTGTGTTCTCCTAACACACATGCTTATATAGACTAATGAACCAATAGCGGCTGATTACATTGCAGATTAATGATTCCAGGGCTATACAGGTTCACATGCAGGAGAATCAAGTAAGACAGTAGATTTCTGGTTCACAATGTGTGGACTAATGGATCTCAATATTGGAAGGCAATTTGACAAGCCAGTGGCTCAAGTTAAAAAAGAAAACAAAGCATAATGAGCCAGATGTGGGCTACAGATAGAGCTAAAAGCTAGCCCTATTTGTTTTAGGCCTCAGCCCCATAAAAACTCACTTTCAGTCGATGAGTTATTCATAGCACATCTCATCGTATGATCGCATTAAAGCAGGTCTCATCTTAACTGCCAATCCAGAGACTGTTGCTCATCCAAGCTGACACGCAATGGTAGCCATCATAGTGCTTCTCTTGGATACTAGCATGTATACACATGTCCTTAAACTGTACACATCTCTAAATAAAGACAACTTTTAAAATAGACTTGGGTCTAAGGTGAAACCACGAACATAACACATATAAGCTCAACACACAAAACCCCTGTTTCCTTCTTACATTAGATAAGTGAAGAAAACAAAAATATTTGATGTGTACATAAGTAGGGGAATATTCATAACAATTAGTCTTCGTTTCAACACTGTTACGTAGTCGTAGATGGTATTTAGTACTAACTTCTTCCACTACATGCTCCACATTCCCGTTGCTCACAGCAAGCAACTGAATTGCTCAAGTTTACGGACCGGTAGTGTGACCCAAACTTTATTTCTGTGTAGTCATGTTGGAATTGGGTTGCTACAGTTTTCCTTTGATTTTAATCACTGGACATTGTAGTAGGAAATGGTGTCCTTAATAATCCTCTGCATTGCGGACATGGTTTTTATCTTTATTGTGTAATAGCAATCTAATATCTGCATGATATTCAGAAAGCATTTTAATCAATATTGCGTCTCTTGGTAGGAGTATTCTTTTCTTTGGGTCTAAGATCTCCAGGTCTAAAGATCATCCAGTTGCATGGACAGGAAGCAAAACTGTTGCTAGTGAGTCACACCGGGAGTAACAATGAGTATTAATGAGTGTTCCCGGACTATGAAGCCTGACTATTGGAGAAGTAGCGCCATCTTGTAAACAACAGTTTAGAGTGTGTACAGCTTCCTGAAGAACATTGGCCCACCACTGCAAGGTACTGCCACTTAGGTGACCCTGCGATGCTGCCAGCTGTGTCAGGATGGTGAGGAATGGATTATAAGAGACTCCTTATGTAGTTAGAAGGACAGACTTGGAGAGGGAAAGTTATGACAGAAGTGGAAACCACTTGGGCCACTTCCTCATGTTTCCTTATGCCTTCAGGGCTTGCTGAAACACAGTCTCTTATACACCATTTCCTTTTAATGATGGAGTGCTACTGCCCACGGACAATTTATGGGTCAGGCAACACCTAGTTTATGATGTGTGGGTCAAGGTGCACGATGACTTGGTAACCTCTGGTTAGGCGCTCAGTCTCTACTAAGGTCCATAGCAAGCACCAACTGTTTCTCAAAAGGAGTAAAATATATTCAGAAAATGGCATGGCTTTGCTCCAAATTCCTACAGGTCCATACACTGGACACTGTCTATTCGTCTGCTCTCAAATGGAAGTAGATGCGCCTTTGGGGAAGTGTGGAGAAAGTATCTTGCCTTGATAGCTGAAAGCACACTCTTTCTGGTGATCCTCTGAAGCAGGTAAAAGGCACTGGCAACATCATTAGCTGCATGCCATGTAACAGGACATGTATTGATTTGCTCACACATTGAATCTACATCCGGGATAGCAGCTACAATTGGAATCACCAAATGGTTAAGTTTCCAGCAGTCCGCTGTTATTTTGTAAGACCCATCCAAGGAACCTAAAGTTACTTTTAATTTAAAATTTTCAATTATGTTTGATTAAAATTTTAATTTTGTGGAAGACTCTTGAATCTTTGTTAGCAGTAATGAAATTCTAAACTGTTTCTCTTCACTGCATACTATTTTGTTTATGTTTCCCCTTAAGTAACTAACATTTCCCAGAAGGAAATCAAGATGCTACAAAATGGATGAATTGAGCAATGATCTAGAATTTATTTTGTCTGCTCGCCAGGAATAATTTTAATTACAAACTTTTACTACATTCTCTTATTGAAATATGTAGTATTCAAGGAAATCTAATTTCATTCGTATTCCCTTTGTCTTCCTTTCAAATTTGTTCTGTTTTCCAACATCATTTTAAGATACAATTTTATCAAATTCAACCAGATTTAATTAATATTTCACTTGTAATTACGTTAAGTTGGGGGTGGTATCATATTTATAATACTTATTAGTCCCATCCAAAGGTTCTATATATCTTAATATAATCAATATTTTATATTTATTAATAAAATGGATTTCTTAACAGTATACATTTAACGTCAACACAAAGAAAACAAAAATCTTCATAGCTGGCCAATTAAGCAACATCATGGTACAGAAAGAAATAAGTAATGTCAAGTATTTTTTTTTTACTTGGATCTTCAATCAGTGTCTAACAGAACAGGAAGTCTAGAAATCAAATGGCCCGTTGCACTGGGGAAATATGTGGCCAAAGTACTCCTTAAACATGATTTGATCATTACTAAGGGTAAGAAGAAAGGGAGAGACGGGTAGAAAAATCTTCATTTTGGTGAAGAGAAAGGCAATATACAATAAAAAGAGGTTAGGGGAGCACACTGAGAGCAGGGGCAGACACAGAGAGGTTTGTAAGAGTTGAAGGTAACAGAGGCAAGCTGTTATTATACACAATCTGGTAATAGTGGTAGACACACAAGCTGAACGGTGTGGGAGGGAAGGAGAAGTATACACACAAATACATATAGGTTTGGCAGAGGGTGTTTGTGTATGTCTGTTTACCTTTGTTGAAACTATATTCTTGCATGTGGTAAAGCATACAGCGGGCAAAGTGATGAATGCTTCTTAGATTGACCGAATGTATGACTGGGCCAGGAGATCTTAGGGGACAACAAGGTCAGGTGAGTGCATGTTGTTCACAAAGACCATGTTCTGTATCCTGCTTTGGGGAGTTGCAGCTAGCATTTAAAAGCTTGCAAACAGCCAGGTCCAGTGCATATATTTGTCTCTCCTCATCAAGGCAAAGGAGACTGGTGAAAACCGAAAGACAAAGTGAAATGCAGAGACACATTAATGGACCACTCAAACACCAGTCTCCACAAGCCTGACACCAGAAGCATTAGATGGTGTCAGACTGCTATTACCAACTACTCTGAAAAGGCTCGCACGAGAAGGACCTGGACAGAATGGGGGAAAATGTGGAACCGAACTTATAAAAGTCATACAAGAGCCCAGGTTTACTGGTTGGATAGAGGATGGGGGCACCCTCAAGGTCACGGCCCTTACTCGCCTACAAATATGGGGCTGAATCCACTCATGTGTTAGAAAAATCAGCCCTTTAGGACCCAAGGACAGGGGCTTAGGAGAAGGAGGAGCAGAAACAGGAAACCTCCTGCAGACGTCCTGGAGGGGATGACTTACTGAGAGGATTGAAAGCGTGAGTTGAAACATAATGTGTTTAAGTTGTCGAACTTAAAATTGGCAATCTGCTCTTTAAAACTTCCTCTAAATCAAAAAGTCTTAAAAAGTGTTTAAAAGCAAAGATGTCCCTCTAAGGACTAAGATATGGTATTTATAATTGCTTCTTTTATGTGGGAAAACTGAACAATGAATACAGAAGACCACAGAAAATTGGTGCGTTTGAATTATGGTCCTTGCAAACAATATTGAATACACCATGAGCTGCCAGAGAATTAAATAAATATGTCTTTGAAGAATTTATACCCATAATACTTAAAGCAAAGGCGGCCAATCTATGTCGTATGGATTTTGGTCACGTTATCAGAAGGGACCAGTTCCTGTTTATGGACAAAGTGATTGCACAGAGTGGGTAAGCATAAAAAAAATACAGCCTCAAACCAGATGGATTTATATTGTGGCTGCAATAGGGCCTTACATATAGTAATGATTGTGATGGTGGAACAGAATCGGGCAGTGTTTCATTCTGTTTTACATAAGGTCCCTATGAATTTAAATGCACTTATCGTCTCCTAATCAAATCAACAAAATTTTATATGTTTATCTACTATTGGATTATGTATTTATAGCTTATTTACTTCACTTCTCTAATTACCTTCTAAATTGTACTATGCTTATTGTTGTTGCTAGTATATTTGTTATATTTAGTTTTTGCCATACAAATTTTTCTGTATGTTATTTTTAAAAATCATTTTATTGTGTGCTCATACAACTCTTATCACAATCCATACATACATCAATTGTGTAAAGCACATCTGTACCTTCGTTGTCCTCATCATTCTCAAAACATTTGCTCTCCACCCAAGCCCCTGGCATCAGCTCCTCATTTCCCCCCCTCCCTCCCCACTCCCCTTCCCTCCTTAGCCCTTGATAATTTATAAATTATTATTTTGTCATATCTTACATTATCCGATGTATCCCTTCACCCACTTTTCTGTTATAATCAATTTAAGGTTTAATTCTAATTGATTTTTAGCATTCTTTTATTTACCAGATATGCTATCTAGCTGAGACACAACAACTTTGATCTTACAACATGTTAACTATAGAGAAAAAGAAAGTATATATATATATATATATATATATATATACAATAAGCTATACCTAACAAAACAAGGACTTGAAATTGTAAATGGACATAAATTAAATTGATATAAATGTGGAAAAAAGACAGTGCTCATTTTGTAACTCTTAAAAAAGAATAAAAATGCATTTCAAATTTTAATTATAACATTAATAACATTTGCCATACCCCCAAAAGCTATAGTTTCTAACAAAAATAATAAATATGTACACTTATAAAAATAGACTGTTTTACATATAAATTTTTAAAATGTAAATTGTATTTATATAAATAGTTTTAACAAAAATTCATTACTTATAAAAATAGATCTACATATAAAAGTCATGTGCTTGGTTCATTTTCTTGGTGTATTTCTACATTTAAATTTTTCAGACTAAAAGTTAAACATTGGATATTTGCTGATGATTCATTGTTATCTTGTAAAGAAGAGAGATCAAATCATTTCTAGTTTTTAAATTTGCCTGAGTTATTTGAAAAGGGCATGTTTTAAAAACAAAGATTAATGTTGAAAGTAGAGTAAGTAATTCCTAATCTCTAGTACAGATTGAGTTCTACCAGTGAGTTTAAATATATTTTCTTGATTATCTACAGTTTACTGGTAATTTACTCTTTGTCTCAGTGAACGTTGTTAACATTTTTTTGTTGGAAGATTTATTCAGTGTGTCACAAAGTAAAAATCTGTTTCTTTGGTTACAATTGGATGCTGACTAAATGTTATTTTGGAAAATAATTCTCACATCTGCCAACTAAATTCTATCATACATCAAATTAGATGTTAGGACTGTTTCTTACCATCTGTATTCTGTAAACTCTTGAATGATAATTTGCTATGATTATATAGACTATATTTTTAAATTGGGGAATCTATTTTGCTCAATCTGTGATGGATTTGTAATATGCTATTATAATAATCATGAAAAAGTTTTAAAATAAATCAATATGATTCTCCTTTATTTCTGGGCCACACACACAAAAATTCACTTTCAAGAACCTTACCGTTAGGTGGAAGCACATACAAGTTTTGACTAATAAGAGGTCTGTTCATATCATCGGTATCAGTGATTGCTAGAGGAAATCAAAAGCCTCTTCATGATGAGCACCCATTCTCCTTTCTCTCTTGGTAATGATTGGAGAAGTCATGTGCTGAGACGTGAGAAACACAGGATCATTTTGGATCAATGAGTCATTACATGGAGGATGGATGTCCTCAGAAGCGACCTTGGATATACATGGACTTTACATGAATGAGGACCGAGCTTTTGTAGTTTTGAATGACTAATATTTTCAAGTTTTTGACTACTGAAGCACTACCCCATTGACAAATGTATCGAGAAACCTACCGATTTTAGTCTTTATTACCAGTAGGAAAATTATGAATGCATGTGTGTCAGCCTGAGTTTTTTTTTAAAAACAAAACCAGTGACACTTATATACCGACAAGAAAGGACTTTATATCAAGAAATAAGTTTATTTCAGAAAGTGAACCAACCAATCCAACTCAAATACAGGTCTGATGCTAACAGGGGTCCTCTTCATACTCGTGCAAGTGTGGGTGCTGGAAGCAGGAGGATGCATCTGGGAGCTGGGAGGCCACAGGCCAGCGGTGCAGACATATGTGGTCCAAGGTCTTCAGGAACGTTTCAGGGTGCCACAGCTTCTAGGGGTCAACAGGCCACAGGGGCTGCCAGCCCCACAGCTAGGACAGCAGCAAAGTAGAACATGACAAGGGAGAGAGAGAACTTCTCAGTGTCTATTATAAGAAGGTCACACCTCCAAGGAGACATATCAGTGTGCGACCTGACGGAGAGGTGAGTCTTTCCCCTTACCTCCGCACAAGCACTATCAAGTTGACATAAAATCTAACCACAACGTCATGTTTAAACTTCTAATTATTCAGGTTCTATTCACATTGACTCTTTCTATAAAGTATTACTTGTCAATCTACATGTGATATGATAATATGCTATTTTTTCTTTACATACATTATTTATATTTATTTAAAATATTTTATTCCATTATTTCCATTTAATTCAGGCTATCAAATACATAAGTGCATGGTAACAATTATGCTTGACCCCAAAATGTTGAACTCATCCACATTATTTGTAGCACTTGTCTTAGGACATGATTGATTATGTGAAATGTGCTCCACCCGTAGAGTTTTGTTGTTATATTTTGTACTTGTCACATAGAATGCTTACCATGAAATATTTATGTCTCCCGAGGAGCCTTAAATATGCTCCTTAGCATTTGAAGTAGACAATAGTGGTAGTAAATATTTATTAATTGTAAGGCATGACACTAAAATTTATGAGATGGACTATACACATTGGACTTGCCATGCAGAATACCAATGTCCACATCTACATGTAATGGACAATAATTCTGCCACCTCTGAATGATTATGAGTACTTTTGAGAAAAGGAAGCAAAACTACATTGAAAGGCATCACTAAGCCTTTTCTTCTCTCTGTGTTTCCATTTTTCCCCTTAAATACAGCAGAAAAGGTACTCTCCCCATTCTTCTCTCTTCCGATGACTTATATGTGCCACGGCTTCCTGTAGGGTTAAACACACATTTAAATTGCGCGAAGAGTCTAGTTGTTATGTTTTAATGGGGTGGCATATTGACCATGATGAAAGACATGTAATTATCTCATAGGTTAATGATTGATGTATACAAAGCCTGGTGCAGGAAGGTATTTCATGGCAGGTGATAGAGACTTGAGGGACTAGGTCATCCCGGTAAGGTCAGGGATTTCAGTTCGTGGAGATCTAAATTTAACTGAATAATAACCATCAACTGATATCTTCTTGTTTGCCTCCTTTGAGCTGGGCCCTACCCTGTATTATGAAGGTAAGTCATAAAGCATAGCTGCTAAGATTCCAGTTAATACATGCACAGGTTTATTCCCAATAAAACATGTTTAAACATATCACTGTGATCAGTGGGGGGATGAAGGCAAATTCTCTCAGAAACACAATTGGCTTAACTTTATTTGGATGCCTAAAAAAAAAAAAACAACACTTTTTTTTATCATGGGTTTGGGGAATGACATTTTTGAGGTAAGATCTAACATGAAATTTTTAACAAAACTCAAGTGAACTTTTTTCCATATTATTGAAGCTTTGCAAAAATCATACAGGAATGCTGCAGCACATTAATCGATTTAGTATTGTATAAAACAATTGGGAAGACCCCAAAGAAGTGATTTAATAAAACAACGTGTCAAACCTGATGGCTGCAAAACTGAGGCTGTGGCCCAGAAACGTGTAGAAGAACCCCGCAGAATTACAAGTGATGCAAGAGTTACAGAAGTTGGGATCTCACAGGGTTCAGCATTTTCCATTTGAAACAAACTTATGACGCCTGCAAGCTTTCAGCCTTATAAGTGCCAAAATATTGTATGAGGAGCAGCCAGTTCAAACCAACAAAGACGCATTGCCATTGCGGAGATTGGGAATCGCGAACCTGTAGGGGCTTTGTCACCAGGGCTCTTTTCAACAAACTCAAAAACATAAATAATCCCCTCCCCCCACCATCCTGTCATCAAGTCAATTCTGACGCAAGTGATCCCAAGAACATCGTAGACTGGCCCTGTGGGTTTCCAAGCTTGTAGATCTCAGGGTATTTTTCCTCCTCGTAGTTTTATTGTGGTTAAATTCACAGATCACACACGTCTCGTCTCTAGTTTAGCTGCATTTTAGAGAGTTGTTTATACATCACCACAACCAATTCTGGTGGACCTCCCTCCTCCCGTGTTCACCTCTTGCTCCTCAATTGCCTTCAACCTTTACCTCCTTCCCTGACAAGCCATTGCATCAATTATTACCTCTGTACCCGTGACCCTTCTGTACTTCGTATTCTGGGATACAGATCAAAGACAAAAGAAAGGACCACTGGCAATATTAAAATAAGCCAGAGCGAAAACCTCTGTTGAGAAAAATCTAGAAAGGGCCCAGAGGGAGAGCAGCTGATCAGGTACCCTCTATCTCATCGTCCCACCCACCATAATCAAGTGTACCATAATCTCTGTCTGAAAGTAGTGCTATCTACATCCTTCCATGTGGTCAGAGGGGATCTTTCAGACGTTTAATCCACATAGGTACCTGAAGATGGAACTGGGTGCTTTTAGTGTCCTCCGTCGCCTTCTAAAATGTGGGTGTTCACAATTTGAGCTCTGATACCTTCCTTCTGTTGTGTTTGGATTTTCTTTCTTGTCGTCTTTGGACGTAAAAGCCTGTAAATCTTGACAGGAGCAGAACATTCCATCTTCCTCCCCAGTCATGGAAGATGCGCAAAGAAAATATTTTGAAATATCAGGTTGCCCATTTTTATTAATTATGATTCCAAAATAATCATCAGAATTTACAGTGAGGAAAAAAAAGAAACAAAAAGCTTAGGATATGAGTTCTTGGGAGGAGTTCTGTAGGATAGAAAGAGAATGACTCAACCCACTGACATTGAGTGGATTCCCGCTAAATGACCCCTTAGACAGAGTAGAACTGCCCTTTTGGGATTCCAAGACTTAACATTTTTCCAGGAGTAAATTTTTCCAGCCTCATCTTTTCTCATGCAGAAGGTTGGTTCGAACCACTGATCTTGTGGTTAGCAGCTCAATGAGCAATCCACTGCATTACCAGTGGTTCTCGAGATAAATAACACAGTGATAAAGAAGCTAAAGGCAAACAGAGTAAAGAGGACCTGTGGCACGGTGCAGACCAGGCAGAGAAGTTGCCCTTACTCCCTGCAATAGTACCGTGCGAAAGAGGGTCACTAAAGGGAACAAAATCTAGCTGACAATTGTAGAACCCTGAGTGTCAAAGAAAAGAATATAAATCGTTGGATTCGATATTGACTGGAAGAAGAAATGGAATGACAGCAGCACACAGGAGATAAAGGAACTGTGCCCTTTCTTGCGCCCTTATAAGGTGGCTGCGGTACTTTCAGAGGCTAACACAGAAGGGTAAAGCAAGTCTCTGTGAAACACAGAGACGAGGGCGGTCGAACTCCTCTTTGGATCCTGTCTGGAGTTACAGCTGAAGAAAAAAAAAGATAGAGGAATTGGTGAAGGATCATCTGCTGGTAAGATACAGCAACGCTATTTTGAATATTTACAAGCAACACGAAGATTTGCATCAGTCTGTTAAGCAAGGCCAAAGCTAAGGAAAGAAGCATAAGCAGGATGAGTCTCAGATTTATCAAAATGTCACAAAAAGCAAGTTCCAATCAAAACGGACTTCCAGGGGAATCTCCTGAACTCGTTAAAGTCTAGGCTGAAAAGCCAGTTCAGAAGGTGATAAGGTTTTATAGGACTCCAAAGGGATAATCTTGATAGATGCTCTCTTAGACACAGGATGATCATGAGGCCCTATAAAGATATTATACGAAAATGGAAATCCGCTTCGGTGAGAAAAATCCAGAGAAACTACACTGAGGAATTCTTTTCCTCCCACCCATGCGCCTTCAGGAAAGCTAGCAAGGCCTATCCTGGGAGAATTTCCTTGGGAAATCTTACCCCGATTGAACTACATCATTGATCTTGCTTCATAAGACTGCTGTCTTTTTGCTCCTCAAACTCAAAGGAACGTGACCGAGTTCACAGAGGATGCTGTAACTGTCATTTTGCCTCCCCATACACAAACTAAATATCTAAATGGAGGATATGTTGGGAAATTGTAACTTCTTTTGATATTTTTGTTTATTAGAGGTTTATATGTTTTCACTACAAGATCTTTTGGCTTGTCCTTGTTTTATCTTTTTCTTTGGGGGTTAAATTTTTAAAATATACTTCAGTACCTAGTGGCCATTCTTGGTAAGAAATTCCATCTTGGAGGAATAATCAAGCCTTTGAATCACTCATTTATTTTTGTGTGGTCCTCTCCATTTCCCTGTAAGTTTGCTAATGTGTCATGCTGACATCTGTACGTTATTGAGTTTCTTCTGCTGCAGTTCCATTTCTTACTCATTATTTTTCATAATCATCTGGAGTGCTGTGATACCTCCCAAATAATCAGCCCACTCCCCCTGGCATCCCTCCAGTTCATTTCTCAAACTGCAACGAAGTGAAACTCTTTTAAAATGTTCATCTGTTTTACAATATTGTTGGTATTTTTTGTTTACAGTGGGGTTTGTCTTAGATGTGTTATGTCATTGGGGTCACCCTCTTAAGTTTTGGTTATATGCTTTTCTATTTTTCCGTATATGGAATCCAGGATTGATGACAGTATTGGAACAGTATTATACAATATTGTTTGATGTGATTGAACTATAGAGTGATATGGTATCTGTATTAACTACCAATAAAATGGAATTGAAAAAAAATTCAAACATATTACCAACCTCAATCTCCAAACACACACATATATAAGATTCTCTATTGGCTTGTCTTTGTTCTTAGAATGGAGCCATCCGATTCTTTTACTTTATGTCCCCGTGTTCCCTTTGCTCCAGAAGGCAGGAGCTGGTTAGGGTCTTGCTTGTGCCATGCTCTAGTCTGTCAGAAGCATATGCGGCTCCATCTAGAACTCTCGGAACTTACTGCATATCCAAATTCTTTGTTTATAATTTTCAAATTCTCAATTATTATGAAGCCATCAGAAAGAGAATAACAGGAAATATGTCTATTTTAGAGTATTCATCAAATTTAATATTTTTCAAATTTGGTTCAGAGTTTTTTTATTGACTATATTATATAATTAGATGAAGTCCATTGTATTTGTAGCCACAATTTCCCTTTCCTCCATTCTAACCCAAAGTTAAGCATTATTTTTAATCTAGTGTGTTCTCATGAATGATTTTATACTAAAATTTCCCTTTTATGCAATTAGATGAACAATTTTAAATTGGACAACAAATATTTGGATGGATTATTCAGAAAGAAATGAAGAATATCATATTAGCTCACATGGACTTTAGATTATTTAATATGTCTCTTCTAGCCAATGTTTCCAACTCTAACTCATGAAATGATCGTTCCATGCATGGATCTGGTAGCAAGGCAGGTGAAGACACTGGTAGGACTTATCCATGAGTTATGGCAAGCAGGATTCCCCAAAGAGTCATCCTGCTGTATATAAACTGGCTCTCTGAGAAGCACGAGGAGGGATCTCATTAGCAGCAAGAGTCGGGAGTATTTGCATCCTTTGGACCAGAGATCCCTGTACAATGAACTTCCTGGATATGGATGGCAGCTACAATAATAGCGAAACCAGGAGCCAGCGCATGGAACAGAGTGACAGATTTCCCAATTCACAGAGCAAGTTGAGTGCTTTCGTGCAGCACATGTGTGGATACTTAATTGGGGAAGATGGACTTGCTGACCCATGCCAGTGGAGCTGAGTGAGTACACTGGGGCTTACTGCAGTAGGGTGCCTCTGGGAACTTCAATCGGGGAGCTGGATTTGCTGACCCATAGAACTTGAGCTGAATCCCTTTGGAATAAGGTTTGCTGCAGAGTGGTATGCTCCTTTGCATGTTTTTTTTTAAAACCATTTTATTAGGGACTCATACAACTGTTATCACAATCCATACATACATCAATTGTTAAAGCACATCTGTACATTCTTTGCCCTCATCAGTTTCAAGGCATTTGCTCTCCACATGTCTTTTGCATCAGGTCCTCTTTTTTTTCCCCTCTCTTCCCGCCCCCCCCCCCATGAGCCCTTGATAATTTATAAATTATTGTTTTGTCTTATCTTCAAACTGTAAACTTAGTAACATGTCCTCATGAACAAATATCCTGATTATTTCTCACTGGCATTACAACGTGTTGACTTTCTTAATAAACCTTTTTATCATGAATTTTGTCTGCTTTTGTGTGTAACCATTGCAGTGGATATTGCAGCTCGCAGCCAATGACCAGACTCACTACTATCACGTTAATGCCTGCTCATAGCGGCCCGAAAGGACAGAATAGAACCATCTCTGTGCATTTCCAAGACTGCCTCTTTCCAAGGAGTTTTCAAACTGCTGCCCTTTAGCTTAACAACCCATTAGCAACCCGGTACATAACTACTATACCACCAGGGTTCCTGCATCATAGAAACTAGAGGGATACACTAAAAATCATTAATTAAGACATTGCATGCCTGGATTTACTGACTCCTAAATTCCCAAGAATTTAGGATGACTTCAGATAGATGCCATTTATCACAAACCACACCTGATTCCAATGATTCTTATTTGAATGCAAGTTTAGATAATGTATGATGCCTGAATGTGTGTGCTTAAGCTTTTGCAAATTTTGAAACTAATATAAATGGACCATATGATTCATTACCTTCACAACATTTTATTTTTTGTAGATTTATTCATGCTGATTCAAATTATTCACCTTAAAACAATAAATAAACTTACTGCCATTGAGTTGATTCTGACTCACAGCAAGCATAAAGGACAGAGCAGAACTGGAGTTCTGTAAAAATGAATATTTATGAGAGTAGAAAACCTCATCTTTCCCCAATGGAGGGGTTAGAGGTTTCTGAACTGCTGATCTTGTGGTTAGCAGCCCAAGGCTTAACCCATTATGCCTCCAGGACTCACTACTTTGTTCACGTTAACTGTTGTAGAATATGCCACTGTGTGACCAGGCCATAATTTAATTTTGAACACCCAAATTGTCTCCTTTTTCTGAACTACAATTATTATTGAACATTTTATGGTCCTTATTCTCAAATTACTGAGTTGAGGGTTTGGATATTTGTACAGTTTGGTTTATTATGCCAACCTGGCCAATAGGAACATATGGGATTGGTGAGGTCACAGTTTGATTGGACAGCAAAGAGATAAAGGGCTCTGTAAGACCCACCCCCTCTCTCTTGCTCAACCACCTGTGGGCCAACCAACCCATGGATCATGGATCATGTCATGAGAGCTTGAGGCTCCTGCTAGACCTGCCCTGCCCGCTGCTTGTGCGTACATCGCTTGAGCTTGAGGCTGGTAGATATTGTCACCTTTCATTGCTTGAGTTTGATATCCCATCTGGGCCTGCTTCACTAAGCTCCAGAGTTACTGACTGTTGCTGACTCACCCTATTTTCTGCTGCTCGTGAGCAGACTCTGCCTGTCCTGCCCGAGGGAAGACTCTGCTGTTTTCTTCCTTGATCTTGGACCTGGGAGCCCATGTAAGTTGATGGACTTCCAGTATATTAACTAGTCCATGAAAGTGTGTTGAACTGAGTCCTCTGTATTGCTGTGTGGACTAATTGGTTGTTATATTCCTTCTTGCCGAATAAATCTCTATCTATCTATCTATCTATCTATCTATCTATCTATCTATCTATCTATCTATCTACCTATCTATCTATCTACCTATCATTTATCTCACATCATGTGTCCTGGTTTTGCTACTCTAGAGAATCGTGCCTAACACAATATTAATAATTTTATTAATTATTGGCAATTTGCTATCTAATATAGTTTCACCATTTCAGGATCTTCTAAGTGTACAGGGCTCTTATTTCTCTACTTCCTTCCTATAATTTAGTCACATCAATATATTAGGTTGACATGGGTAAAATTATATATATGTTTTGAAGTGAATTTCTCTTATTATTTAAAAAGTTGAGTATCTTTACATATCTTCATTGGTCATAGTAATTGCATTGTGTGTGACCTCTCTGTTTTTATCTATTTCCAAATATATATGGGAGGGTCTTGAACCATACTTTTACTTTTATGGAAGAATTTAAGCTCTACATATTAAATCATTGTAGTTATAATGAAATTGCTTCTTTCTACTTCTTTTGTATTTTAATATAATTTATCATTTCATTTATTGCTTAAAAGAAGTTAATTTCCATATAATTAAATTTTCATTGTTGTTCTTTAGAGACTATGCTTTTGTTGTTGTTTTGTTTTCCTGTTGTTTTTGTTCCTTCCTATAAATACTTCCTTATCCTAAGATTATAAAATGATTCTTCTCAAAATTTTGGAGAGCTTTCCAGATTTACAGTGTTTTAATGTTGATTTAGTCCTGACATTCATTCCTGAACATATGTTCAATAATGATCTGTTTTTTGATAACAGAAAAATGGATGAGCATAATTCACTGGCTGATTCCTTTTCCCCCCACATATTTGCAATGTCAAATCTGTCATACATCAATGATGTATGTGAAATATATGCTGATATTCATAAACTGACCTTAAAATTTAATGCTTGACTTCATTTTTTTTAGTATTTTACTAAAACATTTTATCATAACTTCCTGGATAAAGTAAGTTTTGAGATTTTTCCAAAGTAATTCTCTTCTTATTTAGCAGTAATTTTTATTCTTCCATACGCCTTTCAGGTTACCTTACCAAATCCAAACAAACCCAAACCAAAAAAAATATCTTATTTGGATTTTAATAAAATATTCTTTAATTTAGAGATAAATATTGGGGAAAATGACATTATTTGGATTTGAGTTCTCATTTGAGAAAATTTGCATCATTTGATATTGAGTTTTCAGATCTACTCTTTAGTTTCCTTCATAAATTTCTTGAACATTTTTGTTTCAAAACATTTTTCCACATGAAACTGCCAACTCCTGTAAAGAAACGCTACTGTCTTGCAAACAGACAAGGGCCATGCTGCCCTGCCCGTTTGGGTCACCAATAGTCAGAATTGATTTGATGGCAGTGAGTTTGGTTTTGGCTTTAATAGCCTAGTTACTAGCCACTGAAACCTCATGCACTGCAGTTGTGCTCTCAACCATGTGGCGTTCCCACTCATCAGAGTCACCGAGATAACATCTGCTTGATTGGAAATAACTCTGGCTACAACTGAAGCTAAAACCTTCTTTGAAAATGTGTGTTCTATATGTTTGTGGCTCGTATACATAGATGCGATCGCTCTTTGAACACTGCTCCTTTTTCAGAGCTCCATTCAAGTGTGCTGCTCATCTAGAAACCAGCTGACTGCTACCATATGTTGCCTGGCATTGGCTATCTCTTTTTAATATATTTGTCCCAGATTACATTTTTTCCCTTTGTTTTCATGATTTCGCTAATAAAAACTATCTCCTCCACTGGACTTTATGCCCTGGGTTGAGGCTCATGTCTACATTTATTTATCTTTGTCTTGTGCCTAAGAACAGGGCCTACACATAGCAGGTAGCTAATTAGTACTTTCTGAATAAGTCACGATATGAATGAGTGGATTAGTAGTAGTATTTTTTAAGCAAGTTATTAATCATGCTTAGATCCTCAGAGTATAAGAAAAATTAAAGAAAGCATCTCTTCAGGCATAACGATTCAGTTCACACTGGAGACAAATCAATTAAGGTCAGTAGTCTGAAAATGATCACCATTAAATGCGTAAAAATTATGCTATACTAGCTCTTGCATGCTGATCATAACAGCCTTCTTCAGCTAATACATGAACTAAAGGACTGTATAGAAAGAGGAGGGGAAAATGCTGTCCTTCATTCTAAGTGCCCTTTAATAGCAAAATGCTGAGGAACATTTATGCAAATCATTTTGAATAGCAAATGAAAGTGTTCTGATCAAGACTGCTAAAAGGAAGGATCAACAAATTAATTGTAAAAAAAAAAGTACAGCTGTTTACAATGCAATGATTCTTCACTGGGCTGTAGTTTGATGAACGATAAAGAAAATAGTTTAAATTTAATTTTATGCTGATATGATAACCAAAGTTTCAACAACACTTCTTCCTATTTGGATTACAAAGGAAGAAGAGCACATTAACTTCAGCCAAGATAGTTGTTTACATTTTCATCATAATTTTTTATAAGTAGGAGTATACTTTGCATTACTTTTTTCCAAGTAAGTCTAGTTTTAATAGCCCATAATACTAAATATTTCGCATATATTATAGTTATGGCTTTAACTATGTTTCTTGTGTCATGTTTTTGTTTTGTTGTTTTCTTTTGAATAGCTCTTATGTAATATGTAGAATTTTGGAAAGATTACCAAAAATCGCTTCGGGAGATATAAATCTTATTTCCATACTAACTTCCAGATGTAAATGCTACAGTCCGTGTGTGAGTGATGAGTGGCACTGCAGTAAAGAGTTTCCATAGAAATGGAAGCCACTGCCTCAGCCAAGCCCCAGGCATAGCAGCAAGCTCAAAGCCGTGTGAGCCTATAGGTCATGCACTAATGAACTCAGAATTTGAATCTCCTGTTGCAAGCCTTATATTGGCCAGTGGGTTAACTTATTATGCTAGTACTTTCACACATGGGAAATAATAGTGTACAAATGAGATACGCATTAGGTCTGGGAAAGGTTGTAAGTGATCCCTGGAACAGGCTTTAGTTGATCATTGACAACATTGTCCTGGATCCATGGACCATGCTAGATACACAGAAAGGTCAGTGCTGACTGATTGAGAAATTATTCAGCAGAGTTATACACATTCTGCTTCCTCTTACTACATTTTCAGTGTAAAATTACTGGAAACAGGCAAGTTCCAGATTTAAAAAACTGATTTGAAAAAGGAGAATGGAAGAACTTTCTCAGCTCATCTAGACTTTCCTAAGCACTGGCAAAAAATACTGCCATTGAATTAGTCTGGACTATATCATCTACCCCTTAATAAGAATTGTCATTTTCAAAAGCCCTTTAACATACACTTATGAATTATTTTCCTTATCCTAGCCTCAAATTTTTTTTTAGAAACTTGAGGATAGGACCTCTAATCTGTGAAAGAATTTGTAAAGTACTGTGGAAAAAACGGAGGCACCCAAATGGTTATTTCTGTTGCAGGACAGTGAGTAGCTTTGAAAATGAGAAGATATAACTGAAATCATTTGGGTTTGATTATATTACAGCTGGATGTGAAGAGTTTAATCCAGTGAGTGGATTGGGGTTCTGAACAAGGGACAGTGTTTAATGTCAGAGAGACGACTGCATCATGAATCAGAAGAGACCCAGTTGGTTCAAGGTGGGAAGCATTTTCTTATCAAGGTGAATGCGAAACAAGAAATGGTGCAACAACCCCGAATTACAATTAGCTCAATGTTCCTTCTGCTTGGACTTGGTTTATGGAAGAGCCCTGTCTTTGTCAGAAAACAGAAATAAAAGTCAACTAGAAAGACTCATCTATGTGGTGGCAACACGATGGCAAAACTGGGGGAGTGAAAGAGTTTAGGAACTAGGAATAGTAACTCTCAGGACTAGGAATCATTAACAACTATTTTTATAGCTTGGTAAGCATTGTGGTGGAATGTGGGAAAGAGAGAGCTTGAAGACCTTTGCATTCCTATTTTTAGGTTCTCTGGGATTACTAGCTAAAAAGAGACACAACAGATACTTTCATTATAATGAGATAAAACTAGCTGTCGAGGTATATGCAAAATAGGTGTAGCAACACAGAGGATCACAAAAAAGGGCTTGATTTTAAGAAGATATTCTTGACTTGAATCTTAAAAATAAACAAAGCAGAAATCAGTAAGACAAGGAAGGAGTAGGAGTAGGTGGAGGATCTTTAATAATGTCAGAGAAGTGTGAATCAGCATATATCATACTACTGTAGGTAACTGCATTTTTGACAAGTGGGTTTTCTAGGCATAGTAGTGATAAGTGAAATTCAAGATAAAACAATGGCATCAGGGCCATATTTGACCCCCTCGGCCTCCAGTAGGAAAGAGAATCCAAGTCCACACCAGCCCAAGACTGATGACCACAAGACAGAGGTCCAATCTGCCTTCACCTTATTCTGACACCAGCCTTCCATTCTGGGGCATTTCCGCTTTATTTTTTGCTGTGCTGTCTCCTAATTCATTGTAATAAACCCAGAGAATTCACAGACAGTACTCACAGTTACAGTGGTGTATATAGGAAAATAGCAGGTTACAGTGTCCTCATGAACTCAATGAATTATTATGGAATTATCATTCTTCCCAATTTTAGTCAGTTTATTATGATCCCCACAGTCAAATTACTTTGCCCAGCCAATAAAATACAAGTAAACATCATTCTAGTGATCTTTGTTCTCAGCCAAGATCCTTTTGATGTTAGCACTTTTTCCAGATCCTCTTCTGTATCCAACTTGAATATCTAAAAGCTCCTGATAATGTACTGTAAAGTCATTAAATTATCTTCAGCAAAATGTAGTTTATATGTGACCTTAATTATATTGTTCTATTATTTACAGATGCTTTTTGGTCACCTTTCTTTGGAGTGGGAAGAGTTCTGGATATCTTCCAGTTGGTTCTACCAGTATCTGTCTTCCATATTTGTTGGCACAGGTGTGTAAGTGCTTCATCAGTTCGCTGAAACATTTCAATTGAGATTCTGTCAACTCATGGAGACTGCCTTTCCACTCATGCCTTCAGTGACACATTTCTTCTTTCAGCATCATCAGGTCTTGATCATATGCCACCTCTTGAAATGCTTGGTTTTTAATTTGGTACAGTGAATCTGTGTATTCCTTTCATTGGCTTTTGAGGCTTTCTGCACCATTTAATAATTTAATTTAATATGATTGAATCCTTCAATTTTAATAATTTGGGGTTTCAAATTGTTTTCTTCCATTCTCTAAGTCTGACATACACTAAGGAGGTTCTTCCTGTTTGGTTTTCCATCTTCTCGTTTTTTTTTCATATTCCATTTTAATACTTGGTCTTCCAGAGCGGCCTTTGGGAATGTTCTATCAGATTTCTTACTCATCATTGTCCCGTGTGCTCTAAGGACTCTACATTCAAGAACAAGGTTCAGCGTCTCTTTGAGCAAGCACTCTGATCTTTCCTTTCTTGACCGTCATGTTAATGACCCTCGCTTGCTGCGTGTATGAGTTATTGATGCCATCTCACAGCTCAGTAGACCTTCTGCCACTGGCATTTAATCTTTCAAATCTGTTCTTCCGATGTTCTCGAAACCCACGTGAGATACACTCAAGGTCAGATTTGGGTTCTTGGGTATTTGCTTTAACAAGGGAGTACTGCATGATTTAAAATCAGGACAGTGGTGCATCACGGCTGAACACTTTCACCAGACATATCCAATATGTATGAGCTGATAATTTTAGACATGGATTATAGGAAGAAGAATGGGTTCTCAAGATCGGAGAAAGACAGTGCTCTTCAATGTTCGAATAACACAACATTGCTTGCTGAAGTTGGGTAAGACTTGAAGTACATGACAATCAGTATAGATTACAATTCAGTGACTTACAAGTGGCTGAACTTGAAGTTAGCAGTCAAATGCACAGGCCACTGCCACACAAAGGTCCCTTTAAAAAATGGAAAGGAAAACCTTAATGAGTAGTTTTACTTTACAACAATGTCAAGTGATGAGAGGTCTTGTTAAGTCACATTGCTACAGTCTGATGGCTGATATTTAATGGATTTTTAATGGAAAAGTGATTAGGTAAGGTTGTATTTTAGATTTAGTCACAGGAGATTGATTCAGATATAGAACACAGATCTGAATAAGACAATTTGGAAACAGACCCAGTCAAGATGCTACAGTGAGCCTGGACCAGGAAAGTAGTGGTAGTTTTGGAGAGAACGGGACATATGTGGAAGATATTTAGCAGATATGATATTAATTATTAACTAAATTGGCTTGTGGTTTCATGATGAGCTTTAGGGGAAGGAAATAAATCACTGTCTTAGCAGAACTGAGGACATGGGGCTAATAGACCCCTAGGCAAGCGGGAATTAACTTAGTGACCTGCAGTGTGTTACTCAGGAGTGCCTCTTTTGCTGGAAAGAAAGAGAGAGACTCACTCACCATGCTCTGTAAAATCATTATTCTCCCCAGCCACATGTGGGGAGATCAGCCCAACTGTGGCAGGAAACTTGGAAGACAATTTCTTGACCAAATGACTGAATGGAAGAGATCCATCTTTGTACCCATTCCAAAGAAAGGTGATCCAGCACAATGCTCAAATTATAGAACAATCTCATTAATATCGCACGCAAGTAAAAGTATATTGAAGATCATCTAACAATGGTTACAGCAGTACATTGACAGTGAGCTTCAAGAGGTTCAAGCTAGATTGAGACGGGGACATGGAAAAAAAGATATCATTGCTGATGTTAGATGGATCTGGGAGCAAAGTGGAGAATAACAAAAATGCTTGCTTGTGTTTTATTGTCTATGTCAAGGCTTTGGACTATGTGAAGTATGACACATTATGGATAAACTTGAAAAGAATGGAAATCCCATTGGGCTTATGAAGAACTTGTACACGGATTGATAGGTAGTTGTGTGAACCGAACAAGGGAATACTGCGTAGTTTAAAAGCAGGAAAGGATTGCAACTGGGTTGTGTCCTATCCCCTTACTTGTTCAATCTCTATGGTGAGCCAATAATCAGAGAAGCTGGAATATGTGAAGAAGAATGTGGCATCAGCATTGGAGGAAGGCTTATTTCCAACTGTGATTTGCAGTAGAAGCTACATTACTTGCTGAAAGTGAGGAGGACTTGAGGCACTTCTTGATGAAGATCAAGATTTCAGCTTTCAATATGGAATACAATTAAATTTAAAGACTAAAACCCACACAAATGGACCAATAGATCACTCCATGATAAATGGAGAAAGGATTGAAGTCGTCAAGGATTTTGTCTTGCTTGGATTCACAAACAATTGTCATGGAAGCAGCAGTCACGCAATCCAATGATTGCCTTAGGTATATCTGCTGCACAAGACCTCTTTAGAGTATTGAAAACCAAAGATATTACTTTGAGGACTAAGATGTGTGTGGTAGACCCATAATCTGGTGTTAATTTGAGAGGCTTATGAGTGAAGGGGTGGAGTTTGGCCTGTCAGTCAAGATATAGCCAATGAGGTCTCTGTGTGGGCATGGTCTTCTCCTGAGAATTCTGGGAACTCCTGTACTTCCTCCTTGGAGGTAGGAGATACTTCTCTATCTCTGCTCACTCCCTAAGAGATGTTTTCCTGAGAACACACATGACACTATGTTGATGGACCCCGGTCCCTGGGAACTGGAGAAGCCATGTGGGGACCCCTACCAGCACAGAGATGCTCACGACCACTGTATCCAAAGACTTTCTATCCACTGGCCTGTGATCATCTGCATTTAGAGTCATTGCATGTATTTTGTCAGTCTGAAGAGGATTTCATAGATTGGTATAGGACATATGGGCTAATATCAGACTTATTGGCGTGGACTGGACTGGGTTGGGATATTTTCTCAATATTCAACTGCTCTTGTATATAAAGCTCTGTCATACACATGAGTGGCTCTCAATTTGTTTCTCTAGTCCACCCAGACTGACACAGTGTGTCTGACCCAAGTCAGGGTATTTTCAATGACCTCATATTCACGTGAAAGTTGAACATTGAATAAAGAAGACCCAATAAGAATCAATACCTTTGAATTATAGAGCTGGAGAAAATTATTAATAGAGCCATGACTTGCTAAAAGGACAATCTGATCTATCCTGGATGAAGTAAGGCTACAAATTTCTTTAGAGGCAAGGATAGCAAAGCTTCATCTGCCATTCTTGGACATGTTATCAGGTGAGTTCATTTGAGTCCCTGGAGAAGGACATTATGTTTTATAAAATGGAGGAGCAGTGAGGTACAGGAAGGCCCACAAAGAGATGTTTTGATATCATGGCTATCATGACGACATGCATAGGAACCATTTTGAAGATGGCGCAGGCTTGCACACGTTTTGTTCTGTTGTGCACATGGTTGCTATTGGTTGGAAGCCATTTGATGACACCCATGGCAACAATGTGTGCTGATATGGCACCCGAGGCTGTGGCTGGAGCATTTCCCCAGGCAGATGGTGTACATGACAGGGCTTCAGGGTCCCAGGAAACACCCTCCAGAACTATCATTGCCCCTAGACCTGTACCCAAACTTCTCTCAGAGAGTTACCAGATGGTGACCCAAGAAGAAGTGCTCTACTCTGAAAGAATAACTAGCGTTTTCTACTATGTATAAGCAGAAACCTGGAGAGGGGTGAGAATGGTTCTTCAGGGTGTGAGATAGTGATACTAGGAACATAAATTGGATATCTGTGTGGGCTCAAATTCTTCATTTAGTGTTTCAGCTGCAGAGGATGAGAGGGGATCGAATAGTGTGTTTGGCTTGCTAAAGCATGGGTTGCAAGATGGCGTCTGCTAAGTCAAGTTGAAGTGCCAGACCAACATTGGTTTGCCAAAGAAGAAGGCATCCAAAGGTTTAGGGTTGAATAGTGTCATAGACCCACAAAGAGCGTGCCCTGAGTATCGAACTTTTACCCTAACAGTATGAAACTAGTCTGGGAAGGGAGCCTCCGGATCTCTAAATACGCTTGTGAGTGCTGCTTATGTCAACCAGGCTTGACAGTGAGAAATGCCTTAAATGAACTAAGACACTTGCCTGCGGTGAGTTGATTGGGTCCTACGGGGGTTGGAACCTAGAGTCAGCAAGCAACTGACAGAGACAAGGTGGGTGTGTTTACCATAATGGACAGTAGAGTCAAATTAGTAATCAGAATAGCCCGATGTGGGTATGGACCTATGGCATTGGCTAATTAGGTGGGGTGTCCACAAGAATGAAACAGATGGGAAGACGATTAAATATTTACTTGACCTATATGAGCGGAAACACTCTAGATCAGGCAATTGACAGTCTAATATAAATTGGCAGCAGAGAGAGCTATGACACATCTATCAATTCACAAACCCGAATCAGTTTACAGGCCCACAACCCCTTGAATGAAAGGGAGGCGGGGTCCCTTTGAGGAAGAACCCCACTGTACCACTAGATGTTTACACTTTTAGTCTTTCTCCTAGTCTTGCTCAAAGGCATCTAAGCCTTTCACAAAAGTGAGTGTTAATTGGGGGAAAAGAAATAATCACATTTCAGGGTTTGCTGGACACTGGCTCTGAATTGACATTAATCCCAGGAGACACAAATCGTTCTGACACCCCACTAGTCAGAGCCCATGTTATCAATGAAGCCTTTACTTGGGTCCATCTCACTGCAAGTCCAGCGGGTCCCTGAACCCACCCTGCCGCCGTTTCCTAAATTCCAGAGCTGGCAGTGCAATAGACATACTCAGCAACTAGCAGAACCCCCATAATGGATTTCTGACATGTGGAATAAGGGCCATTCTGGTAGGAAAAACAACAACTGAGAGGCGGCCATTAGAGTGGCCCGTGCCAAGAAACAGTAAGTCTAAAGGATACTGTGTCCCTGAAGGGACTGAGGAGATCAGTGCCACCAAGGACTTGAAGGATACAGGGTGCTGATCTCCAGCTATGTGCCCTGGTCCTGGTGAATACAGTGGATTATTGGAAACTTAACCAGGCAGTGACTCCAACTGCAGCTGCTGTTCCAGATTTGGTTTCATTGCTTGAGCGGATTAATATCTCTCCTGCGGAGATTGCCTCATGCACCCTGCAGCCCTGGTTTTTAGCACGTTCAGACTTCCTTTTGTTTTCCAAGCTCAAAGAACACTTTAAAGGATCATCACAATTGGATGGAGATACTTGGCATTTTCATGTGGTTTCAGTAGAAGTGAGAGAACGCTTCAGATCAGAGCATTTCACTCAAAATAACCCTGGGGGACAGAGTAGAGTTGCCTTTCTGAGTCTCCAGACTGCAACTCTGCACGGGACTCCACAGTCCCATTTTCCCCCCTGCAGAACGTGGCTGGCGTTTCAAGTTTAAAGAAGGGGTGGGAGCGCTCAGCCACAGGAACAGTTGTGAGGCTGGTGGAGGACCAATTGGGCACGGTTTCCGTCGGTCGTGCATAGGGAACCAAACTGATGGCACCTAACAACAATAACATCTTAATTTATGATGTTTCAGAGAGTTATCAAGGTTTATTTTATTGATTGCACTGTATAAAAGTGTCAGAGTTTATTTATCCAATTCCCCTCTAACTGTGTTTTATGGTGGTTTTGCACTGTTTCTGGACACTCAGTATTAATCTGTTATTCTGCCATACTTTTAAGCACATTGGGGTTTTTTTTTGTTTGTTTGTTTGTTTGTTTGCCAGCCACACAATTCCCATGAACTTACTTTCCTGCACGGTGTGAGTGTGCACACAGGAGTATGGGGTGATGTGTGCTTGGACAGGACTCTGAGCTTGCGCTCACGCCTGGCTCCTGCTGCTCTTGGTAGTGGCAGTCAGCATTGGGTGACTCTGCCAGCCGTGTCTTGGTCAAAACCTTCTCCGCTTTAGAGCTGGGGCATTTCCGAGTACATGTTAGCATCGACTTGTCAATTTCTGTGATCCGAACCTGCTGGACTCTGTGATCATGGTGGTAGTGGTGGTGGTGTAGGGGGCTGTGAGTGGTGGCATTACCATCTTATCCATGTTCAACCCCAGCCCATACACATGAAGAGGCCCTTTATTTAGGTCTCCCTATTTCTCTCAATGTCATTTTATAGTTTTCATTCGCAAACATTAAAAAATTGGACATCCCCTTGCAGAAGGGCTCTGGGGAGGAGATGAGCCAGTCAGGGTGCAGTGTAGCAATGATGAAATAAACAATTTTCCTCTAGTTCTTGAATGCTTCCTTCCCACCCCCACTATCATGATCCCAATTCTACCTTACACTGTCCGACGTCTCCCTTCGCCCACTTTTCTGTTGTGCATCCCCCAGGGAGGAGGTTATATGTAGATCCTTGTAATCAGTTCCCCCTTTCCAAGCCTCCCTCCCTCAACCCTCCCTGTATCACCACTCCCACCACTGGTCCTGAAGGGATCATCTGCCCTGGATTCCCTGTGTTTCCAGTTCCTATCTGTACCAGTGAGCACCAAACAAATTGATTTTCCACCTGATGGCTTGTACATCGCATGTTCCATGGCGGGTTGCATTCCCAAGAATCTGCGGCTTTCAACCCAGATTCACCGTGGCCTCCCACTTTCTTTTTGTTGACAGTTTCTAACCTGAACTGCAGTATAATCTTTGATTTGGGGCAAACATTGTCTATTTTATTTCCTTCAATTGTTTGTTCTAAGAAACAAGTTCTTCTTGTGCGTTTTTGTTTATTTTATGGCAAGTCTATTTGTCTTGCTTATTTTGTGGCCGGCCTGTCTATTGTTTGGCTGGATGGTGGTCTCTAGGAATGGCAGAGAGATTCCTCCAGTCTCTTTCAGAACACTAAGTTGGATCACTTTTTGTGCCATGTCAGATTATGAATAACATACATTATGGGAGGAAAATATGTCATTTCTTTGATCAAGTATTTATAAATGATTGCTCACGTACTTTATTCATTTAACCTAAAAATTGCCACATTAGGGATGGGTTGAGAGAGTTTAATATTTTGGTTACAATTCAAAAGAAGATTGCAAAATTAACATTATTGTAATTATTAATAATTAAAATGAAGTCAATATGTGATTTGAGCTGGAATTTAGGTGGGATAGTATAGATACAATAGTAAATAAGCATACTGGGTGGCTGAAGGATTTAACAATAAATATAGTTAAGTCCATGGTCAAGAAGGAGCCTCAAGTATATGCATTTTATCATACAGATATAAACAACAAAAGACCTGTTGCTGTCGAATTGATCGTGATTTATAGAAACTCTTTGCTTGACCATCCTCTTTATACTCTTATTGGCCAAGTTTTTCTTTCATGGTTCATATCAAACTGAGGGAAAGATAAGTTATATCGTTATTCAAATGGGCTTTATGGATAGAGCAAGGCTTTAGGAGAAGGAGAATAGTGAGAATCGGACTTCGTCTACATCTGCAACTCTGGAGCTTTTCTCTGACGCATGCAGGGTACGGGCTAAAGTGCAAAAGAGTCGCATTTCACCTTCCAGGTGCGACCAGGTGTAACCAAATGTTTAAGGGAGATGTGCTCTTATATTATAATCGACAAGGATGTATTATGGGGTAAAAGCAAAACTGACATAAATTTTTAAGATAAAGCTGGCATTGTACTTTACGTAGGTACTGTAGTCTTTTCCAAGAGCATGCATTGCTTCCTTCTATCCTTGTAATATGATAGTAATAAAGCTTGAACGACAGGTAAAATCGGTTTGAAAACTGAAGCAAGACAAATTTGTGGTTTCATCATGACTTTTGAATTTAAAATAGAGTCTTCAAATTTTCTTCCTTCAGCTTGTATAGAGACAGGTAACGTCCTAGTGTCTGGCTTCTCTCTGAGCACGGGTTAGACAAAACTTTGGCTAAATGAGGAGCGGCTGCACACAACTGGCAACACAGGAAGTTGGCAGAGCATCAGAGAAGTTTGCATCTTTATGTTGGTGGATAAAGGCTTGGCTGAGCCCTAGGCCAGGATGTTCTCTCATTAAAAAAAAAAATTGTCTGAAACAATGTTCTGAAGACACCTGCCACTATAATGATATTTGTCGTGCCTACTCCTCCAGTATCTATGTGTCCTATCTCTTGTGGCATGTAGTTGAATTGTAGACAGAAACTGTGAAATAGAGTGACAGATTTAATAATCATTCCACTTAGTAAGTACAGCTGGGGCAGGTAATTAAACAGGTTTTTTCTTGCCAGCAGGCCTGAAGCAACGTAGCACAGAGTCTAGGTCGCACCACTGGACTGAGTTGGAAAGCTAATATTAAACAGGCCTCCTCTAGCCAGGCCAATGTCATCACGACACTTTTTAATAAGTAGAAGTCATTAAGGGGAGGAAGGGACACAGAAAGTGGGACTAATGTTGGGAAAGTGGAAATATCAAGTTGATTAAGGGTGCAGATGTATATATAGCTGATTACTATAATTGCTGTCAATAAATTATACACCTGTAAAAAGTTGAATTAGCAAATGTTTTGTGATATTAACAACAATGATTAAAAATAAAAGAGTAGTTGCTAAGGTTATTTATGCCCAACTAAAACCCACATGAGATTTGGCTTATTGATTTATGAGCCCTATGGTAGTTACATAATCTGGTGTCAATTTGAGGATTAAGAGTGAAGGGGTGGAATTTAGCTTGTCAATGAGATCGCAGCCTGATGACCTCAACTGGAGGCACTAAGGAGATAAACAGCTCATTGAAGGCAGAACACGTGCTCACATCCTGAGAGATGCTCTGCTGAAAAGACACATGGAGCTAATGCCCTGAGAGCTGATGGAGTCACATGGAGATCCCTGTGAGCACTGAGGTGCTTCTACTGTCACTGAATCCACAAGACTTTGCACTCGCTAACCTGTGATATTCCTGCTTTGGTGTCATTGCCTGCGTTTCCTGAGTCAGAAGAGGAATTTATCAAATGGTATCAGATATATGGGCATTATAATATCAGACTTATAGACTTGACCTGGACTGGGTTGGGATGTTTTCTCAATATTAAATTGTTCTTGTACATAAACTTCCATCTAATATACATATGAGTCTCTATGAATTTGTATCTCTAGTTTACCCAGACTAACACAGGCCTCATGACAAGTTTCTTGAACAGCCCAGGCAATTGGCCTTATAGCACATTTAGTGCCTATATTCCAGGTTGGATGCACCGGGCCTGGACTTATAAAGGTAGCTACCAGTTATATAAAGTACAGCAGTTGGTCTCTACATGCCTGGAATAACAGGGAAACAATGAGCGTCAGCAACAAGAGAGAGATATGGAATGTATGGTTATTTGCTTCTAATGAACATATGTTTTTTGGTGTGGGACCAGATGAACTGAAGGTGTCACATTGCCATTGCTGAATATTTTGATCAAAGTTTCCATTAAAAAGTCCTAAGAAGGGGAAGGAAGAGAGAGTGGAGCACAGCCTGGCCCATCAGGCCTGGAGAACAATATCCCCACTCTGAACAGCCAATGGACAGAGTGGACAATATGGCTAATCCCACTACAAAACACACCATCCCTTGATGGCCCAGGGTCCCAAACAGGACAACACTGGAGACTCAGGGCCGGGACTGGCCCAGACTGACCCTGTGAGACTGAGGCAAAACACTAAAAGCATGCAACAGAGAACAACCGTGGGAGCAGAGCAGGGAGCCCTTGAGGGAGTACAAAGGACAGACTCTGGGGCCAAAGCATGGTACCCCATCGGACATGACTGAAGGACACACGTAGAGATCAAAAATCAGACCTTGATCTATTTACAGGTTTTTCTTTAATTTTTTTTCTTTTAATTAATTTATTCTTCTATGGGTAATTGGTTTCCTTATATATTGTCATAATTGGGTTCTCACTCATTGCCTATCTTGCAATGGCTTGATTTTTGGTCCATATTATTATCTCTACAGATCTCTTTAGATAATATAGACTGGATGAATAGTCTGGAGGAGAAAACAATGGGACCAATGGTTCTAGGGGGACACGGGAGAGGGGGAGGAGGGGGCAAGGAGGTGGTGCTGACCAACTCAGGGACAGGGGGGCAATAAGTGATCCAAAATCAGTAGCAAGGAGGGTGTGAGAGGCCTGGTAGGGATTCAGCAAGGGCAAGGTTACCTAGATAAATTACTGAAACCCAAATGAAGGCTGAGCATGATAGTGGGACAAGAGGAAAGTAAAATGAAATACAGGAAAGAACTAGGTGACAAATGGTATTTATAGAGATCCAAAGACTGGGATGTACATATGTAAATATATGTATATGAGTGTAGGTAAACAGATCTATGTGCATATATTTATGTTTGGTACTAAGACAACAGATGGGCATTGGGCCTCCAATCAAGCACTTACCAATGCAAGAACATATTGTTCTATTAAATTGGCATTCCATGATGCACACCTTCCCAACACCATTGCTGAAGAAAAATGTTTGCATAAGCAAATGTGGTGAAGAAAGCTGATGGTGCCCAGCTATCAAAAGATATAGCATCTGGGGTCTTAAAGGCTTGAAGATAAACAAGCGGCCACCTAGCTGAGAAGCATCAAAGCCCACATGAAAGAAGCACACCAGTCTGTCTGACTACAAGGTGTAGAAGGGACCAGTTATCAGACATCAAAGAACTGAAAATCATATCATTTGGGTGTCCACCTCCCTGATACGACCACTGAAGACAAACATGTGCATAAGCAAATGTGGTGAAGAAAGATGATGGTGCCCAGCTATTAAAAGACATAGCATCTGGGGTCTTAAAGGCTCGAAGATAAACAAGTGACCATCTAGCTCAGAAGCAACAAACCCCACATGGAAGAAAAACACCAGCCTGTGTAACTATGAGCTGTCAAAGGGATCAGGTATCAAGCATCAAGGAATAATTGATCATATCATTGAAAATGTGGGTGAGTGCAGAGTGGAGACTCAATGCCCAGTGATAGCCAACCAGACGCCCCTTTCTGAAGGGTTGTGGGGAGGAGATGAATCAGTCAGGGTGCAGGGTAGCAATGATGAAACATATAACTTTCCTCTAGTTCTTAAATACTTCCTCTCCACCACTATCATGATCCCAATGCTACCTTACAAATCTGGCTAGACCAGAGGATGTACATTGGTACAGATAGCAACTGGAAACACAGGGAATCCAGGACAGATAACTCCTTCAGGACCAGTGGTGAGAGTGGCGATGCCTGGAGGGTGGAAAGAATGTGGGGTAGAAAGGGGTAACTGATTACAAGAATCTACGTATAGCCTCCTCCCTGGTGGAGGGACAGCAGAGAAGAAGGTGGGGGGGAGATGTCAGACAGTGTAAAATATGACAAAATAATAATAATTTATAAATGATGAAGGGTTCATGAATTAGGGGGGAGTGGGGAGGTAGGGGGAAAATGAGCAGCCAATATTAAGGGCTCAAGTAGAAGGCAAATGTTTTGAAAATGGTGATGGCAACAAATGTACACATGTGCTTAACACAATGGATGTACATATGGATTGTTTTAAGAAATTTATGAGCCCCCAATAAAATGATTTTAAAAATATCCTGGTCAAAATGGGAAAGTGTGAGCAGAATTTTGAATTCTCATGAATGCCAGATTCCTTGAAGTAATGAAAGTTGGATGAACCCCTGAAAGTACTTCCCTGAGATAATCTCTAAAACTTAAACAAAATTGTTTCTCAAGATATTCTTGAAACTAAACATAGTTGAACTTTATTTGTAAAAAATGCTTGTCTAGAGATTTATGTTCTTTTAAAAACTATTATATGGATTTAAATGGACAACACAGCTGGAAAGATTATAGGGGACAATGGATTTATATTACTGGAGGAAGAATAATTCATATAATAAATGCTACAAATTGCAGATGTAGAAACTATTGAATTGGTGAATGTTTTCCCATGTATATTATCAACAACAACAACTAACAATGAAATAAATCATGTAACTAATATTACTTACAGTTGGCAAATAAACCTAATCAACTCCAAGAACCCAGGTTTACAAAACCTCCAGTTTTGGGAACAATGAATTTAGAGACTGAAAAATGAAAATGAGTAGAATAAATTAAAAATTATTATCATTACTATTGATGTGGCTATCACTTAATGAAATATACTCACTGTGAGTCTTTAATACTGTCATACTATTAATTACTCTTCTAACAAGAAAATAGATGTTTATGTTTTTAAAAAATAACCTAAAATATAGACTTAATTAATACAAAACCTAGTAATTTAATTGTGTGTGGATAAATAAGCCATAAAACATTCATAAGGATTATTAAATGTGATGTTAATAAAATCATATTTTAATGGTAAAAGATTTCCTGCCCTTTAACGGAAGGCACAAAGTCAAAGCTAAATTTGAAACAATGCAAAACAATAGCTTTGATTGAATTAATCACTTGTCCTATACTTTTCATTGCACACGTGCATGCACAGTGTCTGAGAATGGAAACTTGCATACAGCGACTTCTGTCACATTTCATTGCTTAAGCTCTCAGCGTCTTTCCACATTCAATGGGAGAGAGCATTCAGTAGTGGAAGTTCCAAGGTATTTATGACAAATATTCTAATGTTTTCTACTTATATCGTAACATAAAATTATAAAACTTGGCTTAGATTGCAAGGAAAAAATCAGTGTATGATAGTTAAAGAGCAAAGATGACGTAGAGTTGGGGTGTCACAAATGTTTGCAGGTTGAGGGCCTTACACAGTCATCTGTGCATCTACTACGTGCCAGCCCTCAGGGGCTGCGAAATGAGCAGGACCATGCTAGCTTTCAGAAGACAGAGGCCAGTAGGGAAATGGATAGATATAGACTAATATATTTGATTTGGACGAATCATAGCACTGATATAGATGAAGGATTGAGGTTTATATTAAACAATTTAAACCTATTAATAGTGGGTACATAGCTCCCAAATAATAATTTTTAAAAATCTTGAACATGCTGTAAGTTTGTTATTATGTAACTCTTCATTGAAAAGTTTAAAAATGCCTTAGAAGGAAAATAAAGAAAATAATTTATTCTATTTCACTGTGCTGGTGGCATTATAGGCAGTAATAGAATGTTTTAGCAGCCTGATTTTGATTCCAGGCTATTGCATCTCATGCACAGCCAACACGTTTGTCAGTGGAAACTTGTAGTGTTGCTGTGAGAGTGAAAAGGTTTTAGCAGGGCATCTGGACAGACTAGGAAGAGAGGCCTGTGGATTTGCTTCTGTAAATCAGTCAGTGAAAACAAAAAGATGTCAGTGGTCCATCCACAACTGATGGTGGGTGTGGCACAGAGCCAATCTGTCCTTCCTTCCTCTCTCTCCAGGACTCTGGAGGCAGCTCGATGGCACGTAACAAGATGTGACGTTACTACTAGCTGAGGAGCCAAATTGTGCTTCCAGAGCATTACATAATTCTCCAGAGTTATGAGCACAGCCATCTTGAGACCCTTCCTTCATGTATGTGCTGAAAGACAAAAGGCAAGTGTTGAGAGAGGTCTCATGATTTCTATAATTTTAACTATCTGCTCTCTTTTTTACCAAAACTTGTGCAGAGTCAAAAGCCTTTAGGAACCCATTGTGGCCATTTACACCCTCAGTCCTTTGGGAATCCATGCACTAAGGCTATGCAGCACACCATGGAAGGGACGGGAGCGTCAGTGCTGCGCTGGAGCTTCTGCTGAGCACTTTGTCAATTATTATACACTTGTTGAACTGGTTGTCAAACTGCTTGTAGCTTGAAATTGGTTGTTGTAGGAGAATTTTTTACCTTAGAAATCCACAAATACTACACTAAAGGATGTTTTTGCTGTAGTTCTTCATTGAGATTCTCTGAGGATGAGACGATAGGTTAGTAGAAGAATAGAGTTATCCCAGATGAGACAGACTTTGATCTTCGATTGATAAGAAAACATGGGTTGTATAAGGCCTTCAGATATTACATTGCCATATTACATGATAAGAGTTCCTATTTATAAAGGACATTTATATAATTTATTTGCCATTTAAAAATGTAGACTCAGTTATTTATACCTGTGAGTAATAGGTATTATCATTTTAGCTTTATGTTGCTGTTCTTTTTAAAGAGTTACTGCCTACTCCTGCACCGTTCTCACATTTATGCTTATGCTTGAATCCATTGTTGAGACCACTGAGTCAATCCATATTCTTGAGGTCTTTTTTTTTTTAATTGCCACTCTATTTCACTAAGCAGGATGTCCTTCTGTAGGGACAATGTCTTGCCATCTGTGTCTAATAATTACTCTGGTAGTACATCTCTGAAGACACATTTATCTGTCCTTTTAGTAGCTCATGGAACGTTCAATATTTTTGCCAGGACAACAAATTAAATGCATCAATTGTTCTTCACTAATCCTTATTCAATGCCCAGCTTTCACACGCATATGAGAAGATTGAAAATATAATAAGTTGGGTGTGGTCCACACTTGCCCTACAGTGACATCCTTGATTTTTAATGCTCTGCAGGGGTCTTCTAGATCTCTTTACCTGATGCAACTCACCTTTTGATCTCTTGACTTCTGCTTCTATGAGTATTGATTGTGGACCCAAGCAAGACGAAATTCCTGACAACTTCAAACTTTTTTACATTTATTATGATTTATCTATTGGTCTAGTTGTGAGGATTTTGGTCTTCTTTACATTGAAACATAATCCATCATGAAGGCGGCAATCCATAATCTTTATATGCAAGTGCTTCAAGTCTTCCTTACTTTCAATAAACAAAGCTAGTCATCTGTATATCACAGGTCATTAATACGTCTTCCTCCAATCCCGATGCCACATCCTTCTTCATAAAATCCATCTTCTTTGCTGATTACTTGCTCAGATAGGGAATAATAAGTATGCTGAGAGGATACAACCCTGTCGCACAACTTTCTGATTTTAAACCATGCAACATTTCCTTGATCTGTTGCCCCAA
This sequence comes from Tenrec ecaudatus, assembly GCF_050624435.1. Lineage (NCBI taxonomy): Eukaryota > Metazoa > Chordata > Mammalia > Afrosoricida > Tenrecidae > Tenrec > Tenrec ecaudatus. The sequence continues at coordinate 107,897,762 of NC_134531.1, read as the reverse complement.
TTGCCTCTTGGTCCATGTCCAACTTCCACCTGAGCACAAAAAAGGATTCTGGAATTCCCATTCTTCTCAAGCTTATCCATAGTTTGTTATAATCCAAACAGTCAAATACTTTGGAATAGTCAATAATCTATGCCTTGAGTCAAGACCAGCTGATAACAGCAATGATATCCTTTGTTCCACATCCTCTTCTGAATCTGCCCTGAACCTCTGATGGCAGATGTACTGCTGCAGCCATTGTTGGATGATTTCCAGCAAAATTTTACGTGCACATGAAAGCAAAGATAGTGTTCTGTAAGTTGAGTATTCTGTTGGGTCACCTTTCTCTGTCGTTGGAGTCATCTAGTTGACTTTGACCCATAGGGACCCTATGCACACAAGAACAAAGCACTGCCCAGTCCTGGGTGATTTTCACAAGTGTTCCTATGCTTGAGCTCATTGTTGTAGTTGCTGTGTTAAGCCATCTTTTTGCGGCCCTTCCTCTCCTCAGCTGCCCCTCTACTTAACACGAGGTCCTTTTCCTGCACTGGTCTCTCCTGGCAACCCGTCAAAGGTGCGCGAGAGGCAGGCTTGGACCCTTGTGTCTAAGGAGCACTCTGTCCACAGGTGAGGGCCGCAGTAGCTGACAGTGTTTTGAAGTGATGCATCAGGATTCCAGCCGCTCCTTCCTCGGACATGAGGAGCTGACACTTTCTTCTTGGTCCCTTCTTACTCTGGAAGCTCCACTGAAGCCTGTTCATTTTGGGGGACCCTCCTGGGTTTTTATATATCAATGATAAAGCTTCCAACATCACAGCTACCCACAAGTCACGCGATATAATAGACTGACAGAGAAGTGGTGGATCTTTCTTTGTAATGGGTACACAGAGGGATCTCTTCCAGTCAATGGGCTAAGTAGCCGTCTTCCAAATTTATTGGCACAGGTGAGTCAGCACTTCCAGTGTTTTATCAGCTTATTGAAACATTCCAATTGGGAATCCGTCCATTCCCGCAGCCTTGTTTTCAGCTAATGCTCTCCGTATACTTGAATTTCGTCCTTCTCTCCCCTGGGCTCCTGACCCTATGCTCCTTCCTGAAGGGGTGGAATGTGCCTTGGGTACAGCCATTCTATGTTCTTCCAACTTCTTCTTCTGCTTATTGCATAATTCAAGATTCTTCTCTTAGAATCTTTCAATGTTTCAACTCAAGGCTTGGTTTTCTTCTTGGGTTCTTTCCGTTTCCGATGTGCTGAGTGTGTTCTTCCTTTTTGACTTTCTATCTCTAGCTTCTTGCACATTTCACTATAATATTTTACTTTGTCTTCTCGAGCTTCCCTTTGAAATTTTCTTTTATAGACAAAGCAACTCATCCATTGCCATTGAGTGAAAGCTGACTCACAGTATCCCTGTAGGACAGGGTCGATCTTAAAAACTATAGCTCTTTAAGGGAGTAGGGATCCCCATGTTTCTCCCATTGTAGAGAGAATATTTCTCCCATTGTAGAGAGAATACATAGAAATTACAGAAAGAAACATAACCCGAAGTTCAGTAAATTTAACTTGACCCTGGGCTGGTGTCTAGAAAAGATTAGAAAGCAGCTCCGTGTGCCTCCAATTCCAGTACTTTTCATAGCCATCTTCTCCGAGGTAAAATGAAAGAGCTTGGAGTGGTTTCATTTAGGGATGGAAAGTTATTGGGAGAAGAAGATACCGGGGCAATGTTCCGATATAGGAAAAAAATTGTGTTTTTGAAATTTTTCACTTCATAGATCACACACCATCCCAGCCTTCCTAAAACAGTATTAGTATTTTTAAACTACAGTTAAATTACATATTTAAATTTCATAAAAATAGTAAACAAAATTATATTCTTCTGAGAAACACTGGTATACAAAGTAATAATGTTTGAGCTTCCCAGAAGAATACAAGTGGCGTCTATTGATTAACTTGTACTTGAGTTGCTGCTGCTAATTCAGCTACTGTTGCTGTGGATGATTCACCTTCTCCAATTCCAACATGGATTTGTGTTGTTCTTCTCCGTTTTCAGTGTATTGAATGATTTGCCCGACCAGATTTTGCTCATGCACCTGTGACTGATATAGATTTTAAATATAAATCAGACTCTTGTGCTTCTCTATTTAAATGAGAACTAAACTCTGAATCATTAAAAATGAAAATGATACGATCAAATATCTTGGTAAGCTGTTAAGGATGAAATACTAGTGTGTGGAACAATACCCAGTATTGAAAACTATTAGTAATTCTTTTTTTTCCCCACAAATTTACTTCTTTGGAAATGAAATGTAGCATTATGCTCTATTGATTAAAAGAAGAATATGTGTGATGATGCAACTGATAGGGTTTGATTCCATTTTTGTAATAGTTAGATTATATATAATTTAAGAAAAGAAAAAAGGGTGTGAGAATTTTGATATATTGTTTTCATTTTCTGCTTTGTTTGCTTTGTAATCAAAATGTATACTAGCAATGCTTTATTGATTTTCTAACTAATGAAACAAATATAATTTAATTTCCTAAAACCTATTTTTATATTTGTTATAAAGATCTGAGAGCATGTATAAAGCAAGTTTTGACCATTTTAAATGTTTTTCTTCTGATAAGTGTATTTTTATTTTTTAAGATTTGGGCTATATGTGTTAAGCCAAGTACTAATTAGTTTGCATGAATGGCTACTATTATTTTAATCATATAATGGAAAGAGATGAGTTTGTCTGCACTTGTAAAGATTTACTATGTTTAGTAAATAAAGGGTCACCATAAGTTCAGACAAATTAGATGACAAGGGATAAATAGGTTTGCAATTTCAAAAATATTTCTTATCCATTAAATTGCCCTTTTAAGAAGTAAGTATTGAAGACTAGAATTTAGAAGTGTCCATGGGAATGAGAAACAGGGAAAATGTGCTAGAGGTAGGTCAAGTAGAACTGGATCAACAGGAGAAATGTGTGACAGGGAAAAGTTACTTCTTTTTCTAAGGTTAAAAACACGGATTATTAGAAAAATGACTGGACAATTAGAAAAGAAATATGAAAGAAAATGATGCTTTGGAAAAGCCAGCTGGAAAATTCAGTGAATGACTGTTATTAGTTGAGCCAGGAAGTACGACCTCCCTGATCATTTGAAACACGCTCTAGGGGTATTGGGCATCTATGATTTTAATTATGCTCAGTAGAGATAAATAGCAATCAAGGTGAGGAAAAAAGGTATTATGGCAATGTGCCAGTGCTTTACTTGGAGTAATTACAATAAAAATATAGAAAAAAGAAATAAAATATGGTTAAATATATAATGTAAAATTTATTGAAATAATCATCCATTGAATTTTCAGCATGCTTTTCATATTCTAGAATCTGTGGGAGCCGTGAAGTCATAGTGGGTTAAAAGTTCGTTGGGCAGCTATTCTCAAGGTCAGTAGTTCTAGCCCATTAGCCTCACTGCCAGTAGAAAGAGCAGACCACCTTCTCCTGTAAATATTTACAGCCTCTGAAAATGACAGGGACCATTCTCCTCTCTCCTATAGGGTCATTATGAGTCAGTTTGAATTCAGTGGCAGTGAATTTGGTTAAGATTTGACTATGAAAAAAAAAAAAGCAAAAAACCCCATTGTCATCAAGTGGATTCTAACTCAGAGTCTTAAGATAGATAACATTATCTTGGATTAAAAAAAAAAAAAGTTAAGTAACCCAGTCGTAGGGAGGGTAAGTATCTTGTCAAAGTAATAAAACACAGTTGATGTCAGCGTAATATTTAATGTGTGGACGGTCACTCTTAATGACTTCAACATATTACTACTCTTAAGGTATTGTAACATTATGTTCCACCGTGTTGTTGGGAGAAATAAACCCAGAGATACTCATGTGCGTATAAGAATGACCTTTTTATAAACCCGGTGAGCCAAGATATGAATGCAACATATGGATGGGCATGAAGCAGGGAGACAGTAGAGAGATCTGCGGGACGGCCCAATCCCAACTATGTGGACATGCCCCACCTCCCCGCAGAATTCACTTAAAAGGACTGCACTGAAGCTACAGCTCAGGGAGAAGGGCTTGTCTGATCAGAGCACATGGGAGCAAGTGAAGAGGGAGGGAGAGACAGTGCAACACACCTCGGTCCATCAAGTCCAAAGGATGTTATTCCTGCTTAGAGCAGCCAATGCACAGAGAGGACCATAGGGCCAGCCCCACCAGGAGACAGGGCATCCCTTACCGACCCATAGTGCACAGGAGCAAAAGAAGAGGGAAGGAGAGACAGTTGGACACACCCTGGCACACCAAGCCCCAAGGATGATACTCCTGCTCAGAGCAGCCAATGCACAGAAAGGACCATAGGGCCAGCCCCACCAGGAGACAGGACATCCCTTACTGACCCATAGTGCTATGGACGACAACACTGGAGGAACAGAGCAGGAACTGTGCCTGATCTGACCCCACCAAACCGGGGTGAAACTCTAAAGGAATGCAACAGAGCAGCAAGGGGAGCAGAGCAATGAAGTCTGTGGAAAAAACCAAAAGTAGACTTTGGGACCATGACATGGCACCCTATCAAACTCTAGCAGAAAGCGCTCCTAAACACTCCAGATCAACAAACAGACCTGGAACTATTTATAGGCTTTTCTTTTTTGGTAGTTTGTTGTTGTTGTTATTGTTGTTGTGGATTTTTGTGTTCTTTTGTTGTTTTATTTTGCTCTGTCTTGTTTTCATGCTTATTTATTGTCTCTGCATGTCTATCAAGATAAGATAAACAATCCGGAAGAGAAAACCATGGGACTGGCAGTTCCAGGAAGAAATGGAAGAGGGGAGGTGGAAGAAAGGGTGGAAGCGTCAACCAACAAGGGAATGAGTGATCTAAAATTGACGGTGAGGAGGGTGCTGGAAGTCTGGTGGGGCTACAAGGGCAATGTAGCCGAGAGGAATTGCTGAAACCCGAATAAAGGCCAAACATGATGGCGGGATAAGAAGAAAGTAAAAGGAAATGGGGGAAAGAGCTAGGAGGCAAAGGATATTTACAGAGGTCTAATTACAGGCATGTGAATATGTAAATATATTTATAAATAACGATAGAGAAACAGAACAATGTACGTATGTTTAGTATTAAGTAGCAGACAGATATTGGTCCTCTATTCATGTATTCCCTCAATGCAAGAACACTTTGTTCTATCTAATGACCTGGCATTCCATGATGCTCACGTTCCTGACACGGTCAATGAAGAAAAATTGGGTGCATAAGAAAATGTGGTAAAGAAAGCTGATAGTGCCCAGCTATCAAAAGATATAGCATATGGGGTCCAAAAGGCTTGAAGATAAACAGGCGACCATTTAGCTGAGAAGCAACAAAGTACACATGGAAGAAGCACACCAGCCTGTGTGGTCAGGAGGTGTTAATGGGATCAAGTATCAGGCATCAAGGGCCCAGAATAAAAAATCATATCAACATGAATGATGGGGGGCATTAAGTGGAGACCCAAAGCCCATCTGTAGACAACTGGACATCCTCTTATAAAAGGGTCACATAGAAGAGATGACCTAGTCAGTGTGCAGTATAGCACCAATGAAACATACAACTTTCCTATAGTCCTTCAAGGTTTCCTCCCCACCCACTATCATGACCCCAATTCTACCTTCCAAATACGGCTAGACCAGAGCATGTACACGGATACAGATAAGAACTGGAAACATAGGGATCTAGGACAGATAAACCCCTCGGGACCAATAATGAGAGGAGCAATACCAGGAGAATAAGGGGAAGGTGGGGTAGAAAGGGGGAACTGATTACAAGGATCTACATATAACCCACTCCCAGGGAGGATGGACAATAGAAAAATGAGTGTAGGGAGATACAGGTCAGTATAAGGCATGAAAAAAATAATACTAATTTATAAATTATCAAGTGTTTATGAGGGATGGAGGGAGGGCAGAGGATTATGGGTGTGGTAGTTACATGATCTGTTGTCAATTTGAGGCTTAAGAGTGAAGGGGTGGGGTTTAGTCTGTCAATCAGATAGTAGCTTGATGACCTCATTTGGAGGCTATAAGGAGATAAATCTCTCTTTGGAGGTGGGACACATACCCAGTCTCTGCAAGACATCCTCAGTGAAAAGTCACATGGAGACAGGCTGACGGCAGCCTCAGAACTGGAGCAGCCATGTGGAGAGCCCTGCCAATGCAATGATGAGATGCTTACAATGCTACTGGATCCACAAGACTTGCCAACAACTGGCCTGTGATCATCTGTATTCAATGTCTTTGTATGTGTTGCATGAGTCTGAAAAGGACTTTATAGACTTGTATCAGACATATGGGCTAATATTGGACTTATAGACTATCTGGACTGGGCTGGAATGTTTCTTCAATATTCAATTGCTCTTGTATATAAAGCATTTTCTTATATGCATATGCATATCTTTGAATTTGTTTCTCTAGTCTGCCCCTACTAACACAGAGGGGGACAAAAAATTAAAATTAAAAAAAAGAGGATTTGATACCTAGGGCTCAAGTAGACAGAAAATGTTTTGAAAATGATGATGGTAACAGAAGTACTAATGTGCTTGACACAGTGAATGTATGTTTGGATTGTAATAAGAACTGTAAGAGCCCCCTAAAATTGATTTTTAAAAAGAAAAGGAAAAAATAAAAAGAAGTATTTATGTATCAAGAAGGCCTCCCTGCCCAGTCCAACTGAAGTCCATAAGTCCAATGCTAGTTTATAATTCATGTAGCCACATGCCACTGACACAGAAAGGTGAGGCAGGATGCAAGAAGATCACAGGCTGGTGGGTGCAAAGTGGAGAGGAAATATAATGGGGCACTGGCAGCTCTCAGGGTCGCAGGGCCCACATGGGACCACCCCCAGAGGTAAGCACAGGACTGGCAGACAGGAAGGCTGAGGGTCAGAGAGAGAGATCATCTCTGTTTGCCTTGCTCTTATGCAAGAGGCTTATGACATCAGGGAGGTGTCATCAGATTGCGATCTGATTAACAGGTTTAATTCCACCCTTAGCCACAAGTGTCTAGTTGTCATAATCCCTAATTACACTAAGCAACAAAATGTATATGTTTATTATTTAAAACTTTATTAAAATTCATTTGGTTAATTACAGTATAAAGAAACTCTAAGAATTTCCTTAGAACAAAAATGTCTATATTCCCCAGGAATCAGTTGATTTTATATCTGATTAATCTCAGCTTCTATTTTTAAAAGACCCACAGAGACCTAGCTGTGGATTTTGTAAGACAAGAACAATTTGGTGACAACTCACCCAGATGGTAACTACCGGACTGGGGATTAAAATGTAGTCACTGGAAGGCCTGCTGATTATGAATGAGTAATTATCACAGGGGACTACACGTGGATGACAGCTTAAAAAGAGGCTACAAGGGGCAATATAGCATTGGGTTATCTTCCAAAGCAGATACCTGCTCTTGTTCACTTCATTGATCAATGTGTTCTCACTGCAGAGCCAATAAATCCCAGCTCCTTAGCTCTGCTTGGTGGTATTAATGAGGAGAGTGTTTCACACGGAATCATCCACCTTGGATTATAGTCCTGACGTTGTTCTTAATTACGTGACCTTCCGCAATTCAGTTAACCTTAATTAACCCCAGCTCCCTCATCTACAACATTATACATATGGAATAGTTATTTTAAAATTCAAAATGTCTCCAAATGGGACTCTTCAGGTATGTCTGGCCACACACACACACACACACACACACACACACACACACACACACACAGTGATAGATTTTTTTCTTTCAACAAAATATTTTAATAGTCCTGTAAATAAAATTATTGAGCAAGATAAGGGTCCTCCCCATTGTAATCAAAGTAGTAGAAGTAAAAGAGGTATTCTGGGAGTTCACAAATGCTTAGCCACGCTGTGAAGACCACGGCAGTCTTCTGAGAGAGGCACTCGGTAAAGAAGCCTAGTAGTAGCTGGGGTGGTCAATTGAGATTTTCGTGACAATATCAAAGAGGTGCCAGGCAGAGATTTCATGATAAGGAGAAGGGTTAAAAGTAAGAAGAAGGAACAGGCTAGAGAGGATTACAAATATATGACAGGAGATATTGACAGCAGTGTGACTGGAGAGAAGAGAATTCTTACTAGGGATTAGTAGTTAGAGTCCTCTCTTTGCAAATAATGCTGTATAGTCCCTCTCACTCATTACGGAGCAATAAGGACTACTTTTATACCAGCAAGGCAGAGTTGAACAATTGGAACGGAGTCTGTATGACCCAACAGGCCTAAAATATATACTATGTGATTCCTAATACAAAGTTTGCCAACTGTTGTCAGATAGGTATCCAAACTTGTTCTGGTAAATACCTCTGTAACACAGCAGAAGCCAAACAAATGCAGGATGAGACTACTGTGCTGTAAATAACATTTCAGAATCTTATCTAGCCGTGTTTGAAAAACAAACAGAATGTCAAAACTATAAATATTATTCACATATTACGCAAAATGTCAACCCTTTTTTTCCTGGGCAACTTGGTGACATTTTAATCTGGACACCCATTTGGGAAACCATCCAATCTAAATACAAGTTACTAGAACACTTCTACTCTATGGGTTCACTTCCATTAGAGAGAAGCTAATGTGAATCCTCAGTGTGTGTGTAAGGAGCCTGATGGCATGTTTCCGAGTTGTGAAGCTAGTCTAAGGTGACCAGACTTTAACATTGGTAAAGCGGGACACCATTTAGTGGGGGTGGGGTGGGGTGGGATCCTTGATGAAAACTTTGGTCTGTATGGAGCAACAAGAATTTTCATAGAACGCAAAAACAGTATTGTAATATATATTTTTAAATTTCAACATAGTACAGTTTACAAATATAATACATTAAAATTATGTATCGTATTATTTTATTCTTTGGCATATTTCTCATTTGAGTGCATTTTGTAGTAGATTGCTGTCGTTGTTTAAAAGGTAATGAAATTTTTCACAAGAATTTGTTAAATTATATTCCACAACTAAAATGGCTTTCAAAGTCTCAACACTTAATTGTGATTTTTCTGATGTCCACACTTTATTTACAGTAGAAAAAAAAACGTGTTCAGTTGCAGCACTAGTTCCTGGTAAGGACACGGTGTATTCCACAATTTTTAGTACATTATTGTATGGAACATGGTTTGTTTCAAAATGATTAAATATTTCTAACCATTTGTTCTCTATTGTTATTTTTCTGATTCCCAAGAATTAACCTTTTCCTTATCAATGTATTTTTTTAATAATGATACCTCATTAGAAAGATCATTTTCAGAAATATTACTATATGGGAAATTTTGAGTAATATGATCAAATATTTTTGCACATCATTCCAATGTTCTTGTTTTAATGTAATCCAATGAAAATGTTCAATATCATTGCAATGTACCGTCCACTCTTCTAAATAATCTATGCAGTTACTATAGAACTTTTAACGAGATTCATGATATCTGCACGATTTATTGCACCTTGCTCTTCTAGCTGGCTTATACTATCACGGATAGTTAATGGAAGAATATTGTTTTCTAACCGCTCTTGACACTAAAATTTTAAATTATTAACTTCATTTGCTACTCCAATTACCGAATTTTTGTCACCTTCAATAATTTTTATAGCATTTTGAAAAAGAGCTGCTTGATTATGCACAAACTCTAGCCAAATTTTTGAAGATTCTTTTTTAAAAAAACTCTTCTAAAATTCTAGGGCATTTGTCCTGTAATAGAAAGTAGGATTTCGAAGGATTGTATATTTTCAAAATTCTTTTGACAGCTGGCAATGCGTTTTACTGAATCCAAGTATTTTCTGATATTTGACTTCCGCAGTTTCACAAAATTCTTTAAGAATTTCAACGCACACAGCGTATGTATAGAAATAAGAATATATTTTAATAACAATATTTTCTACATCTACGGGCAACAAGTCTGCAGCTGTTTGAATGGCATTATGTATTATGTGTGCTGCACAACCAACACTAATAATATTTTGATTAAGGTTTTTGTTTAATTTATAAAAAGTATTATTTGTACCTCTTCTTGCTTTTCCTCCAAAATTTGCGTTCATATTGTCTGCACAATATGCAATTATTTTAGGTTTTAAATTGTTTTTTTCCAAAATATTAATAATGGAACTGAAAATTATTTCAGAAGTTTCACCGGGCACAGAAACAAAATCTAAAATTCTAATTTTTATTACCATTTCCGAATCAAAATATCTAATAACGGTTGGACATAACTTTATATCCTTATGATTAAATGCGTCAGAATATATGGATATAAAATTAATATTTTCTAGATTTTTGTTTAGTTCTGAAAATACATATGGGGAAAGCACATTACACACAATTGCCTCACATTTTGTTCTAGCACAGGCAAGTTTTTTCTTGATTAACTTTTTGACAACTTGTGATGCACAGTTTATAGTTCTGAAGGAATGATTGTGATTAATAGCATGAAAAGACATAAGTCCTTCTGCTAATTTCTTTTCTTCATCTCCATAGTTGTTTTTTCCGAAAAAATTCCTGTATTTTGGAGGAAGATGCAGCAGTATTTAAATATCTTTTATGTTTCTGTGTCTCCAAGTGCTTTGAAATATCATTCTTCCCGCCGTGCGAAATAGAAAATTCACCATTATATTTCTCACATTTTACCATGTAATCAATCGTTTTTGGTTTTTTTAATAAAATGAAATTCACTTCATAGATCATCGTTGATTTGCATTCTCTTTCTTACTCATTATGTTAAAAATAAAAAAAATTAAAATTATACTATAAATTATTATATACATACTGCTTAAAACACAGCAATTAGGTACATAATTACATGAACATATTTTATTATTAGTTTATAAATTAAATTTATTTGATTGTTATAAAGTAACTATATTTAAAAATTATTTTAATTTTAGTCCTATATTTCATTCTAAATAATAACAATACTAATTTGTATTATTTTTCTCTGAATTTGCAGTAACATAAGTCTTAAGTGTCACTTTCAAGGCCGGCACTAGACTTTTCGTCACCACTATACTATATAAATAATATGAGTACTGTCTGCTAAATTCAAGAAAATTTATGTATTTATGAAATGAATGAATAAATTACTTACCTAAATTATCTGACTAGCTGATTTGTTGACATCACTTGTTTAACTGGCACTAGCACGTAGTGTGATGTGTATAGTCTGAGAGACAGTTACAAAATGTTTTCGTCGTTGCCAATGCCAAAACATGCCATTGTTCATTAAGTCCAAACGATGGTGGTCGAATTCTAACAACTGATCAACAATGCGAACTTCGATAAGCAGTCGTCGATAATCAGTTCTCAACAACTATTTGTTATTATTAAAGTTTAACATTATAAAATTAACAAAAATAATATAAAACGCATATCCTGGCGAAAAAGCCACATGGCAGCTGAAAACCGTATATTTCCTTCCCGGTCTCCCGTCGTTCCCTAGCTTGTAGTACATTCTTTCCAAAAATTGGGACTTTTTTAAAACGCTGCGGAACAAGGGGCAAATTGTTAAAAATCGGGACTGTCCCACCAAAAGCGGGATGTCTGGTCACCTTACTAAAGGTTGATGGTTCAAATCCACTAACTTCTCTGTGGGAGACAGATGAGGCTTTCCGCTCTGGCAAAAGATTTACAGCCTTAGAATACAAAAGGGACAATTCTACTCTGTCCTGTAGGATCGCCAGAATGGACTTAATGGCAAAATGGCAATGAAATTGTGTGTGAGTGAGTGTGTGTAGTAATATTAAAACAGAGACTTGCTTCTTTTAAATTAAGCATCTTATTTTTTCTTTGCTATGTATTTTTAACCATGTAGGCAAATTCTCCTAATCAAAATGACCTACATTGTCTGCTTCATGCTAAATATAAAACTTTGGGGAAGCTTTGTAATATGTGATATGTACTATTCAAGATTAGAAAATATAGAAATGAACAGAATTGAAACTGTTGATGACACAATGATAACACAGATTTAATAGGAAGCTAAGATTCATAGATATTCTCTTGTTAAGCATTGACACTCTCATCCCATTTTAAAAATAAATATTGTGCTAGAAACTATTTTGTCATAGCTGAATCCTTAAAAAGATGCATGAAATATTAAAAAGAGAAACAGAGGTTTTCAATACATCTGATCTCAATTAATTTAAGACTCACTTTCATCCCACAGTTACACTTTCAGTTTTATTTATGTGTAAACTCAACTCATAAAAACCCCTGCCATTGAGTGATCCTGAGTCACCGGGGCTCTATCAGACAGGGTAGAACTACCCTTGTGGATGTCTAAGAACGCAATGCCTTACTGGAGTAGACAGGCTCATCTACAGCAAATATGAATGATCATTTTCCAATTTTATTAAAAGGACTAGTCTATACATGCCAAAGTGCCCTGGTGGCATTTTGAGCTAGGCATTGAATATCTAACCAAAAGCTTGGTGGTTGAAACCCACCAGCAACTCCATGGGAGGAAGATGATGGCATATGAAGCTATTTATAGTCACGGGAAAGTACAGGTCTTTATGAGTCAAAATCAACTGTATAGCAACGAGTCTGGTTTGTGGAATCCAAGACATTCTGAACCTTAATTTCCCACTTAACACGGAATCTTCCATATTCTCACAGCAAGTGTTTTCTCATTGAATTCTGTAGGCAATTAGTATAGTCGTTCTAGCTATAATTCCATAGGTGATGTACAAGCACTCTGAGCTCTATGCCTGTGAGTATAAGTCCATTTTAGAAGGAGTTCTCTCCTGCACTATCGACCAGGATTAAGTTTTGACCAATGTAGAGGGTATGAACCAGGTGACACACTTTGTTTCCTGAGTGCATGGTTTTTTGAGAAATAGTAATCAAACTTCCATCAAAGCCATTTCTCTATGTATAACAGCCATCTTAGACATGGAGAAAATCCCATTGGTTCTTGAGACTATAAATTTTGTGGAAGCAGAAAGTTTCCATTTTGGAAACTCACAGGGGCAATTCCATTTTGTCCTACATGGGTGTTATGAGTGTAAGAGAGCAGAGAGAGAGGATTAATGGGGCCATCAAAGAAGAAGCACTGTTGAGAGAGTACCCTCAAAGTACCAAGCTGAAATGGTGGAGAATGAGACCAGAGGTCATGGCATGGGACCGTGGGACAAGGCAAAGGAACGCTACAAAATGCAGAGCTATGCCCCTGAGACCTTTACACAGTGAGGTTGTGACAGGTGGGCCTCCTAGCCCATGGAGGAAGAAGTGAAACGACCATGCTACTGAGAAGCTGAGGATCAGCGCAGAGACTTGGCTGCTGACTGAGAAGCCCAGCTGTAAATCGATGCTATCTCCACACTGCGTACTCATTTTGACTTGTGGTAATCTATTAACTTCCCTACAACCTCTCATACTTTAAATTTTATCTCTAAGTTCTGTGGCCAACAAATAAACTATCAAAGCAATCAGAAAAATAGAGTGTCACGGGAGGAATGGCAGGTATCAAACAGGTAAAGAAAGATGGAAAGTGGAAGTACTTTGGACTCAGCATTGTTCCAGAAGGCCTCACACAGACAGGGAGATGGATTTCCCCTCTCTCATATGGAATCAGAGGGGGTCAGAAGTGGCCTCTGGGCATGTTCCCCAGGTTGTTTGAGATATTCTATATATTTTCTGCATGGCAAACTTTTTTTTGATACGTTGTTTCCAACATTTTTCTCCTAGTTTATAAATTGTCTCTTCTCATTGTTGCTTAAATCTTTTGCTGAATTTTTTTTAACTTTGATGAAGTTCAATTTGTCTCTTGAATCTCTGGTTGCTAATGCTTTTGGTGTCCTAGCTATTGTTAAAAGCTATATCCTAAGGCAATACCCTTATATTTTCTTCAAAGAGTTTTAGTTTTGTTTTTTACAATTAGATCTTTGACTTATCCCAGTGTGCTTTTATAGAGAGAGTGAAGTATGAGTTCAATTTTTCCATGTGAATATTCAATTCTTGCAACTCCATGAATTAAAAAGTCGATATTTTTACCATTGCATAGACTTAACACTATTATAAAAATCAATTGACTGTAGCATGTGACTTTGAATTAATGAATGAAATCCTGGCCAATAAGCAAAATAAATATTAGCATCTTACAAAGTCCAATGTGAGTCCCTAATGTATAGTCACCTTTATTGGAAAACCTTTATGCCATATCACATGCTATGAAAAAACTAAAATTTCTAAATAATCAGAGTTTTCAGAAATTCTAGGCATAATCCCATCATCCTCAATGTTAGAAAGAAAATTTTAAAAATGACTTCTTAGGGATTTACTTAAGGCTAACTGTCTTGGAAGTTTTAATATTCTGAATATCCTCTAAGTTTATATATATAGGGCCCCTCCCCCAAATCCTGTTACACAGAGATACAGTGAATGAAGCAAGTAAATAAGAATAATTAACCTATTGGTGATTAGATGAAGCATTCAGACTGTTTATCTAAGACTTGTTATAGGCAGTGGCAAATTTCAAAGAGAACATTGCTGTTACCATGTGTATTATGCCAGGTTATCTAGGAAACAAACACAATGAGTCATCTATATGTAAGAAAGAGCTTTATATCAAGAAGATGTTTTATAGTCAGAATGCATCCCAGCCGAGTCCAACTCAAGTACATAAGTCTGATGCTAGTGCATAAGTCCCTCCTCGGACCCAAGTAGTCACATGCTAGAGACACAGAAAGGTGAACCGGGAAACAGAAGATCAAGGCAGGTGTGTGCCCAATCCAGTGGATCCAAAAGTTGGTGGAAGCATGGCTGGGCATGGACAAGCATCCATGGTGGTCAGCTGGCCCACATGGAGGGCAGACATAAAGTCCTGGTGAAGTCCAATGGAAGAGGGAGCTGAAGTGGCAGAAAGATGGCTTTACTCTCCTACAAACGGCTTATGGCATTAGGGAAATGTCATCAGGTTGCAACTTGATGGACAGGTTTCACTCCACGCCAAGCTAGGAGTGTCTAGTTGACACAATCCCTCACTACAACACCGTGTAGGTTTTCCCAAGACATTTTCTAATCTTTACGTTTATCTTCTGTTCATCCCAGAGGATTTAAACCATAAAAGTCAGTGCAAGACTTCAAACAAATCAAAGGAGAATTTCCATTTGACAGAAATAGAAACAGAATCCTCAAGAGGTTTCTTCAATTTAAATCCATGAGCCAGAAAGTTTGTAAACATTTAAACATTAATTTAACACTGTTTCTGTAACTGAAATCATCAAATGACAGCTCTAGGCTGTATGTGACAATTCATACACTCTATAAATGGATGATAACTACTTTTTCTCTGGGTGAAATGCAGCCGAGCTTGATTATTTTAATGATTTATAATACTAGTACCTGGAATACCAAAGGTGTGTTGGAGACCATTAATCCTTAGATACAGAACAACTAAAACTCAAGTGGAATCTGAGTTCTAAAATAGATAAAACTGTGGACAATTATTCACCATCAATATCTGTACTTACATTGTATTGCCAATTGAGTGTTAGTAAAAATATGTCCTGGCCTTCTTTTTGGCTTATTATTGGTAATACTATTGAATGCATTTGAATGTCTATGTGCAATGCATTTAGGATTGGTTATAATCTTAATGTGTTTATCGAATCAGTGGCATAGATATAACTAAGATGCACAAAGAAAATTGGTGCTTACCAAACATTATCTCACCAATAGGATCTTCATGGTAGTCATCCTGGTCAAGTTTCCATAACTAATCAAGTGTTTTCTTAATCAAAGATTTTCCATTCATAGACTCACGCTTTGAAATGATGATTCTGTGCAACAGACAATATATTTATGCAAAGTTTGCTCTGGCAAATATATGGAGGATTTTTATATAGATTTTGAAACTTTTAAGTGTGCAACTAAGAAAATATTTGGTCTGATCTACTCTAGGTTTTAATTTGTGTGTGTGTCTCAAGTTGTTCATCTCTCTGTACGTCTGGCTCAGATATCCATTTCTTGCTTCAGAGTTGTTACTGCTTGATACTCACAAGTGTTTCTGTTTACTGTGGTAGGCGGTCTCAAACTTGGTTTTGACGATCATTTCTTAAGAAGCATTATAGACTAATCTCATTTACTAAGTGGATATAGGCATTTTGAAAAACGCACAGTTAATGATATTCACTGGCCTATGCTTCCCTCAAAACTTAATCTTTAACTAGAAATGCCGGTCATTACTTTCAATTGCAGGAAAATAATTTTTAATGCTCACTGCATGCTTTATCATTTAACACCAGGAATGACTGCGAGGCATTGCAGCGCACTTTCTTTTCTCTGAGACATGTTCTCCAACTGAGTCTGCCTTTCTCCTCCCATGCAGCACCATGACATGCCCCTTGTTATGCTAGGAAACAGCTCCTTACCATGACTCCCATCGCTGCTGCCCCACCTCCCACCCCCAACCAGTAGCTCAGCATGTTTCCTGCTTAATCACTTCACCTTCCAATAACATGTGGGTTGCACTGAATGAGGCTTGTAATCAAGTGATAGAGTTCTACTTGATTATCATTCACAACAGTAGCCCAATACATGAGTTTTTTAATTATCTCCCCTGTGGTGGACATTAGCCCCTGTTTGGTTTTCAATTATAACATCTACATGTCTTAGTTACTAAACATTCCTAAGGGATATCTTATCAGCATAACCATACAGAAGTTAGTCCAAGATCCCTTCAACGCCTTCCTCCCCCTTCCCCACCGCCCCAGTTAAGTGCCTTATTCTTATTAGGGGAAGGCCTTGCGAACAAAGGTGAATCAAGCCTGTTTCATTTTTTTTTCAGTTAAAACTAGGTTTGAGAATTTCCCCAAGGATAATAACTAAAAATATGTAATTTCAATAGCTATTACATATTATTAATAGTCTCAATCACCATCCTCCTTCACCAAAGAAATGTCCTAAATAGTCTTATTTTCACAATCAATACTTTTCTTTTAAAAAAAAATTGAAGTGATGGTTTTCAACGTGTAACTCATTTGGGTCAGAGTATGATTTTATTTTAATAATAACATAATTTGATGTTGAGCTTCTCTCAGTGTCTCCAATTAAATTGGTCAAAGTATGCTTTGTAATTATACAGATAATAGCATATATTCTTTTTTTTTTGGCTGTTAATTCACTGTTTTTCTGGCAAGTTCATAAAGAGGAAAGTGACTTCCTATAAAATGTTAAATTTGGCAAGATATTAATATTCTTCCCATGTTTTCTAACCCAAATAGAGATACTATGGACTCATTTTGTTTGACTGTCCAGTTTTATCCATGATACCAGTTATAATCATTTGTATTTTCCAGTTTCCTTGCATATGTCATTAATAGGGAACTGCTTCCTTGTGTGCATGGGTGTTTGATTTATTTTTCTAGCTAAATAGTGATCCAAATGCAAAATCTAATGCTTAGAGTATTCATGTGAATCTATGACCATCACTAGGATGCTGGGCTTTCAGCAATGAAATTGAATACATCGTATTTCTCCATAAATGTAGGTTTTACAGCTGAGATAGATCTAATATTGATAATCTCTTTATTTAACGGTTTCAAAATGCCATATGTAACTGAAAGCAACAGAATGGAAATAACTATGTTTATAGCAAATAGAACAGAAAATGAATGTGTGATATGTGGAAAAGACCTCATTGAAGTGAGTATTTTATTAGTGTCATGGTGCAGCAGCAGTAGCTGAGGGGAGTATTTGCGTACGCGTGGAGGCATGATGAAGACATTAAGATGGGGGAATATGAGGGTTGCTTCCAGTGACTCAGAATCTTGCAGAAGGCATAACTCAAAGACTAAATTAAAACTAACTTAAAATAGGAGAAAATACCTTCGATTCATTTGAACAATCATGCATCAAACATCTACTACATCACATTTTCCATGCTATCTACCGTTGTTTGAATTGTTAGAACTATATTAGGGCAAAAAACAATAGTTCAAGAACAAAAACAAAATTCAATTTGAGACTTTGCTCATGCCAAAATGGATTTTGAATTTGTCACGGTCTTAGGCTGTATTCACTCATTTTTCCCACCCGCTCCTTGCAAGTGAAATTAGTCAAAGGGAGAACATATTCATTCTAAACACATACCGATGCTCAGCTGACAGGGCAATTACTTATAATGTCTTTCAGTTTCCTTACTGTTTCTACAATACTTGAATGTCTTAGGAGCCCCGGTGAGAACAGATCTACATAGAGGTGTGCTGAAGAAAGTATTCAGTCTATATTTGCTCCTATCCTGTTCTCATTTGTCCCAGTTTTTAGAACACAGAGGAATATCATTGGTAAAAATAAGCAATCAAACACAAAAAACCTATTTGGCTTTTAAGAATCACAATTAAAATTAAATCAAGTTACTTAAGAAATTATTTGACACAGGACTTATAGATTCAGTAAATCTTAGATATAGTCCACAAAATGTAAACCCTTTGATTATCCAAGTTATTAATTATACTGTAGTTTTGAAACTCCGGTTGGAAATGCTTGTTTTGCTATGACTTGTAGCACAAACATATACATGTATTTCTAGAGAGGAGGGCAGATTTCTGAATTAGAATTTTGGAAACTAAACTAGTTACAAATCAAACTCATCTATTTCTATGTAAATGTGAGTATATCACTCAGAATAGGTATACTTAAGATAATATTTTAAAATTTTAGATTAAAATCCAACACAATTTCATCATAAAATTTAGAATAAGGCCATGAATATTTTAGGCAATCTTAGCTAATATAACAAATGAGAAAGGGATACAGAATCCAAACTATACTGTATTATGGTAAACCTATCATATACGTTTAAATTATAATTTGTCTTGTCTTCATCCTAAAATGGAAAAAATAACTCCAAAATAAGATTTAAATATTTTTAATTTCTTTAAAATAACAGACTTCCCATGTCCCTTAAGTCAGAGCACCAGACAGTACATTGAAATATTGGTGGTTCGTATCTACCTAAAGCAGCTTTGTAATTCCTTAAACCTTCTTAATGAACTCTGATTATCGTCTTGTGCCCTTTAAGAAAACCTAGCAAGATTACCTCTTTGGAATCCCTCAAAATAAATAGTCTCCCCAACCTCAGGGGTTGGGAAATGCTCATTCACTATGTGATAGGAAATGTATGAGAAAATGGTTTTTGTTCTTGTTAAGTGCCTGGAGGCAATTCCAACTCATAGCGACTCCGTGTGCAACAGAAAATAAACTATCAGGCTTACAGCAGTCTCACCACTGCTCTGCGGTTCGAGGCTGCTGAGGAAGCCACGGTGTCGATCCAAAGTGTGGAGGATCTTACTCTTTTTCCCTTCCCATCTACTTTACCAAGCATGATGCACGTTTCCAGGGAGTGGCTTTCCTGACAATGTATGCAGAAACACAGATGAAGCCTGCCCATCTTTGCTTCTAAAGAGCACTTTGCTTGTATTTTCTTCCAAGACAAAGGTGTTGGCTCTTCTGGCAGATCCTGGTGTTTCGAATGTTTCTCACTAGCACCCTAATTCACATATATTGATTCTACTTCACTCTTCCTTCAATACCCAACTTTCACAAGCACTTGAAACAAATGAAAATACAGTGACTAGAGTCAGGCTCACCAGAGTTCTCAAAGCCACATCCTTTCTTTTCAATCCTTTAAAAAGTCTTTTGTGTGGCAGATTTACATAATGCAACACGACTTTTGATCTCTCAACTGCTGTTTTCAGAGCATTGAGTTTTGCTCCCAGCAAAATCCTTGACATTGTAGATCTTTTCTCTATTATAATTTTATCTAGTCTTCTAGATGTGAGGATTTTTATTTTCTTTACATTGCAATCTATATTGAAGGCTACAGTCCTTGAACCTTGATCAACGAGTACTTCAAGGCCTCTTCACTTTCCACAAGCAGGTTGGTGTCATCTTCCTACTGCAGGTTGTTAATAAACCTTCTTCAATCCCTAATATGGAGTTCTTCTTCATATAATCCAGCTTTTCTGATGATTTGTTCAGCATTTAAATATTTGAATTCACATATGAAATACGTGTGGTGAGAGTATTTGCATATTAATTATGCATGATGAAAGGATACAACCCTGTGCACACTTTTCTTGATTTTAAACCATTTATCATTCCCTGGTGCTCTTTGCACTACTGCCTCTTGAAGCCTGTATAGATTTCACATGAGCACATGCGAAATAGTGTTCTGGAATTCCCATTATTCTCAAGGCTAAACATAGTTTTTATGGTTTATTCAATAGAATGCCTTTGCAGAGTCAATAAAACACAAGTAAACACCATATTATATTTTCAGCCAAGCTTCTTCTGACATTAGTAATGATGTCTTCATTTTACTTGCTCTGTTCTATCTGGCCTGAATTCCTGGCAACACTCTGTGCAACCATCACTGGATTATTTATAGCAAAATTTTGCTTGCATGCACTATTAATGATATTATTGTATCATTTGCATATTCTGCTGGGTCTGCTCTCTTTGGAATGGGTACAGATAAGAATTACTTTCAGTCAGTTGGCCAAGGAACTTTCTCCCAAATTTCTTGGCATAGATGGATAAGAGCATCCAGGGCTTTATCAACTTGTTGAAACATTCCAATTGGCATTCTACCAACTCCTAGATCCCTGCTTTGGATAGTGCTTTCCGTGCAGCTTGGACTTGGCCCTTTAGTACTCTTGGTTCTTGATCGCATGCTACCTTTCGAAATGTTTTCATGTCGGCCAGTTCTTTGTGGTACGGCGACTGTGCCTTCTGCCCATAGTCCTTCTTTCCATGCTTCCTGCATTGTTAATTACTTTGCTCATAGAATCTCTCAATATTGCAACTCAGGGTGGCATTTTTCTTCAGTGCTTTTAGTTGAAGGCATGCTGAATGCGTGCTTCCTTTTAGATTTTTTAACTCGAGTTTCGTGCACATTTCATTTAAATATTTTATTTTGTCTTCTTGAACTGCATTTTGAAATTTTCTGTTCATTTCTATGACTTTATTATTTCTACCACTACTTTAGCTACTCTGATGAAGATCGAGTTTTAGAGTCTCTAAGGCATCATCAGAAAAAAAAAAATCTTACCAAAGTGAATAAAGGGGGAAGTGCAGAGTGGAGACCCAAAGCCCATTTGTTGGGCGCTGGAGAGCCCCTCACAGAGGGGTCTAGGGGAGGAGATGAGTCAGTCAGACTGCGATGAAGCACCGATGAAGAATACAGCTTTCCTCCAGTTCCTAAATGCTTCCTCCCCCACCCCCCCAAATACCATGATCCGAATTCTACCTTGCAAGTCTGGATAGAGCAGAGGATGTACACTGGTGCAGATAGGAGCTGGAGGCACAGGGAATCCAGGGTGGATGATACCTTCAGGACCAGGGGTGTGAGGGGCAATACTGGGAGGGTAGAGGATGAGTGGGTTGGAAAGAGGGAACCGATTACAAGATTCTACATGTGACCTCTTCCCTCAGGGACGGACAACAGAGAAGGGGGTGAAAGGAGACGCTGGGTAGAGCAAGATATTACAAAATAATAATTTATAAATTGTCAAGGGCTCGGGAGGGAGGGGGAAAAAAGAGGACTTGATGCAAAGGGCTTAAGTGGAGAGCAAATGCTTTGAAAATGATTAGGGCAATGAATGAACAGATGTGCTTTATGCAATTGATGTATGTATGGAATGTGATAAGAGATGTATGAGTCCCTAATAAAATATATATTTTTAAAGTTTTAGAGTCTCTTCTGACATCTACTCATCTTTTTCTTTCCTTTCTGTCTTTTCAATGACCTTTAGCTGAGGTATGTGCAGCACTGAATTCTTGTAAAATTATTTGGTGATGATTTTAAAAAATATCTGTGTAAAGTTGGCACTACAGAAAATATGTTGGGAAATAAATCTCTTCTGTCTTTGTCTTCATTTTGAACCTAGATTGATTCTACAACCATCTTTTCTTTCTTGTACATAATTAGAGCTTCAGGACAAGACTAACAATGATATACATGTATGTATGTATGATATACATACATTTATATTTCCTTCTCATTTTTCAAGAGCAGTCATAGTGCGGTAACTGTCACAATTCACTGTAACATTTGTAGGAGTGGAAAAGTTTTGTAAGCAAGTTGTGTAGGGAAAGTCCACAGGCATTTTTTTAACGCCCAGTCTTCTCAAGCTGGTAAGATATAACATTTATACAAATTCTTGAAGAATTTGAAAGAAATAGCATCCTAAATGCAAAGTAAAAATATTACAACTTCAGTTATTCTTTATATTTTCTTATTCCAGATATTCTTTATACCTTCCCTAGTCCTCTCTTGTGGTTGACTCTAGTCTCCGTATTTAGTGTTGTCCTTCAACTGAATTGTAGGGTGTTCTGTTTTCATTTAGCTTTTAACTCTATCCAAGTGGACTAAGATCATTGTGTGACTGGTTACTGAAGAACTTTGATGCTATTTGAATTACTTCCATTACACATTTTCCCCACTTTTTATATTGAGAGTAGAGATAAATATATTTGGGGGAAGTGCATTCATTTATTTTGATCGGTGTAAAAAATAAGACACGACACACTGGTAATCTGACATCCTTCAGCTACACAAGGGGGGTTGGGAAGAACATTTTCATTACTCGTGTCGACTCCCCAAGACTGATTTCTATGAAGTTACGGTCAGACCTGCCGTTTCCCTCCAACTTACCTTACCTGTCCTTACCTTATTCTCTACTTTTCAGTTGGGTTCCATGATTCATTGAATTGGACACAAAGAAATCATAGATGCTGCTCACAATTTTGAGGTTTTTTCGGGAAGCTAACAGGGCATGAGGCACACGAGAAATGCTCAGAATCCAGCTATTCATCCCGGACAGTTTCTTTTCAGCTGTGCCAACAGGCAGGCCCCTCTCTCGCCCTCAGCTTCTTAGCCTGGCCTCTGCCCTGCTCGGGCAGTGTTACAAAGCTCTACAAGTGCTTCCAGTAAAAGTGCAAAGAACATGCCACTCCACTGGAAGTCTCACATTGGAGGCTGGGTCAATAAACCCAGCTCCCCCAATTAATGGCCAGAGGCCCTCTACTCCACACGGCCAGCTTCCTGTCCAGAGCACTCAGCTTCGCTAGCTCTGAGGGCTGGGGATTCCAATGCTCTATCTCATGTGCTGGACCCTGGTTCTGCTGTGGCTGCTCCTCTGTCACTCCTCTGGTGCCGAGGCTGTCTCCTGGATCAGGGAAGTTCAATAAGCAGATAACTCACTGTTCAAAGCACACACTCTATCCATGCTCTTGCATTTTGCTGATGGTAAAATCCCTCTTTCTGCTTATGACATGTCTGATTTTATACTCAGCAGGATGGTAAACACAATTAATCTGCTAACACTCTCAGATTAATCATGTAATCTAATCAGTGTCTTCCCTACCTTCTCATCCAGACCTATCAGGAAAAGACTCACAAAGGCAATGGCTAAAAGAACCTAAGTAATTCACTGCAATAGGATATGATTTACCTCATTGCTTTTCTTTTATCATTAGAAAATTAAAGAAAACAGATCACAGTGGACTATTTTGGCTTCTTTAATACTCAAAATTCAAAAGTGAGGTGACAAGAAAATTATTGTGTGTGTATATTTTAATGTTACTGCATAATTAATCCATCCTAGTGGAAGATGAATTTAAACCACAAGCATTAGAATATTCAACTAACTTTCCCATTGTGGTAAAAACCAAGCTTTCAATAATTATTTCCTTTTGTGAAAGAGAAAGAAAGGAAATCCAAGCATCTACTATATTGAATTATAAAACAATGAACTATCTCTTTCTCTGTGGCTTTCATCCATATAATTTACAGTGCAAATGAAATTTTGGGTACACAAATGTTTCTATATTCAGAGCTGTGTAGAAAACAGAATGCCTAATCCCAATTTTCTTGCCAACAAAGAAAACAAAATCCTCCCCCATCTTCTGTATTATGTGAGTGCCAATAACGCCTCTTTGATGGTAGCTTTGTGCTGTATTGTGTTTTTGCTTTTAATTAAGATATATTGGGTAAAATAGTACTTCACTGTATTGTACAAAATACTGAAACATGGGCTAATTACAGTCTTCAGTGGAATCCAGCATAGCCCTCATGCTGCTGTCTCATGCCCATTTTTTAATTTATCAAAGTGCTGTGATGTTATACCTTCTCCTGGGACTTCCTTTCTACCCTCTCTTCATCCGAAATGAAAAGCAGTGACCCTACCTACAGATGTTAATTAAATGGCTACCTTACTTGTTTAAAAGTTTGGCTTATAAAATGGTCTTACTTTTTGGATGCCCAAATGCAGTTTTGTCCCAGACGTCCCCTTTCAGAACATTTGTTTTTACAGGGCGTCATTTTCGCAGAGGCAAAATCCAAGGTTAGCAGAAAGCAAGTTGGGAGCCAGACAACTATGGAAGAAATGTCAACTCATCTTTATTTAAACGTGATTAACCTTTCTAATTTAGTCATTACATTTTATTGAAAATGAACCAAACATAGTTATTTGTTGAAGAAAGAGAATAGAATCAATTTAGACATTAAATTAAGGGCCAAAGCCTCTATATGTCCCAGGTGAAGAGAAAGTGGCAGGTTACTCGCTGCAAACTGATTGTAAGGGGAAAAATACTATTGAAATCGCAGTTTACCAAATTGTCCCTTTATGATTTAATTTGGAATATTGTGATAAAAATCAACTTATGCTTACTATGTGCTTTCCTTGGAAGCTGGTAAGCACTAGTTAATTGACTTGGAGAACAACAAGAGCTAAATTTCCTTTGGTTTTTTTTTTTTTTAACAATTTATTGGGGCTGATACAATTCTTTACACAGTTCATACATATACATACATCAATTGTATAAAGCACATCTGTACAGTCTTTGCCCTAATCATTTTTTTTTCTCTTATCTTCTTTTACATTTTATTAGGGACTCCAACAACTCTTACCACAATCCATACATATACGTACATCAATTGTATAAAGCACATCCATACATTCCCTGCCCCAATCATTCTCAAGGCATTTGCTCTCCACTTAAGCCCCTTGCATCAGGTCCTCTTTTTTTCCCCTTCCTCCCCATTCCCCCCTCCCTCATATGCCCTTGGTAATTCATACCTCGTTATTTTGTCATATATTGCCCTATTCGGGGTCTCCCTTCCCCCCTTCTCTGCTGTCCCTCTCCCAGGGAAGAGGTCACATGTGGATCCTTGTAATCAGTTCCCCCTTTCCAACCCACTCACCCTCCACTCTCCCAGCATCGTCCCTCACACCCTTGGTCCTGAAGGTATCATCCACCCTGGATTCCCTGTACCTCCAACCCTCATATGTACCAGTGTACAGCCTCTGTCCTATCCAGCCCTGCAAGGTAGAATTCGGATCATGGTAGTTGGGGGGAGGAAGCATCCAGAATCTGGGGGAAAGCTGTGTTCTTCATCAATACTACCTCACACCCTAGTTAACCCATCTCCTCTCCTAAGCCCCTCTATGAGGGGATCTCCATTGGCCGACACTTGGGCCTTGGGTCTCCACTCTGCACTTCCCCCTTCATTTAATATAATATATATATACACATACATATATACATATACACATATATACACATACATACACACACATATCTTTTTTTTTTTTTTTTTTTGCATGATGCCTTATATCTGGTCCCTTGGGCACCTCGTGATCGCACTGGCCGGTGTGCTTCTTCCATGTGGGCTTATTTGTTTCTGAGCGAGATGGCCGCTTGTTCACCTTCAAGCCTTTAAGACCCCAGACACTATCTCTTTTGATAGCCGGGCACCATCAGCTTTCTTCACCACATTTGCTTGTGCACCCATTTGTCTTCAGCGATCCTATCATGGAGGTGTGCAGTCAATGATATGATTTTTTGTTCTTTGATGCCTGGTAACTGATCCCTTTGGGACCACTCGATCACACAGGCTGGTGTGTTCTTCCATGTGGACTTTGTTGCTTCTGAGCTAGATGGCCGCTTGTTTATCTTCAAGCCTTTAAGACCCCAGTCACTATCTCTTTTGATAGCCGGGCACCATCAGCTTTCTTCACCACATTTACTTGTTCACACACTTTGGCTCCAGCCGTTGTGTCGGGAGAGTGAGCATCATAGAGTTCCAATTTAATAAAAGAAGGTATTCATGCATAGAGGGAGTGTTTGAGTAGAGGCCCAAGGTCCTTCCGCCACCTTAATACTTGACCTATAAATATCGACACAAAGATCTATTTCCCCAACCTCCTATATATATATGCATGTACATGTCTTTGTCTAGACCTCCATGAATGCCCTTTGACTCCTAGCTCTTTCCTCCATCTCCCTTGACCTTCCTCCTGCCCTACTACCATGCTTCATCGCCCCCTGGGCTAGAGTATACCTCTTCTCTAAGCAACCTTACCCTTGATCATTTCCCATCAGGCCTGCCACTCCCCCTTCTCTACCCTTTGGGGTCCCATGTTTTTCCCTTGTCCCTGGGTTTGTTAACACCACTTCCTTACCCCCCCTACCCCCCACCCCAAGTCCCCCCGGAACTGTCGGTCCCGTTGTTTTTTTTATGCTTTTTGAGGGTTTAGTTGGTGTGAGTGGAAGTAAAGTTGTAGGAGAGGTGGCAAGGAGATGATAATTTTGAACTACTTCATGTGATCATAGTAAACTATCTGCATGTAGAATATTATGTCAAATGTGTGCTGCAGAAAAGAATCAGTTGAGCCAATAGCAGAATTTTAAGGCACATTTTAAGAGAAATAATACCAATATCTGTGAGAGGTTCTGTTTTATCATCTTTCTGTGACAAGTTTTTCTGGACTCCTGCAATTTCCTTTTGTGGTGAATTTCTGCAAACATTATTAGTGTTCATACAAGTAACTAATCTTTTGTTGAACTGTGTTGGATTAAAATGATAATTCTAATTGTTGTAATTGTCATTTTCATTCTGAATGTTAAATACAGTGGAGTCTATTAAATTATTGAATGGAAATGCATAATGTTTCATAATGTATTTTGAAATTTGGGTTTGCTAACACCAACCAGAGTAATAATAAAAATATATTTATGGAGTCCTTATATGCTTATTATATGTGCTTGCTACATGTGCTAACTCTCATGAAATCCTTATGAGATTACATGGACACAAGTGACTTTTTATTTTGCCCAGGACTAAAAGTTTTTCATACAATTTTTTATTGATTATTAACATCATGTAAGAAATAAGGCTCATTGTTACAACCATATTAAAGATGATGAAATTGAAGTTTAGAGCAGGATTTCAAGTTCATAAAGCTCGATTCCAAAGCTTATGATCTTGACTAGAGAATGCTATTAACAGTAGCTTTCTATATAGAAAAGCCTCTATTATAGAGTGATGAGTATTATAACTCTTTCCCCAGATTTATTTATGTAATACAGTAAAGTGCTCCAAAAATTTGGTCTCTCAACATGGAAGCTCAATACCACACTAGAAATCTGGGTATACAAAATATATTTTTGTCATGATACTTGAATAACATTCAGTTTTAAAATTTAAGATAAATTGAAAATTTAAGTTATCCTGCCATTTGGTGAAGAATAAAACATTGTATCCTTAAAATGCTCCTAAGTCCCCACATCATTTGACCATTTTCTTTTCGATTTTACCTCTGATTACTCTTATCCTTGCACATTGTGCTGTAACGCTATTGTCTTTTATTTTCCTTGAAGAGGTCAGGTACCTTTTCGTTGTTCTCTATGTGCTCCACTTGGGTGGTTTTTGCCCCCGGTATCTGCAAGGTTAACCACTGTACATCTTCCATCTCTTGGCCCACATCTTAGCCAAATTATAGAGAGGTCAGATATTTGTGAGGCGTGTTCGAACAGGAATCATGATTTATTGCTGTCTTGGTTGAGGAGTAGACTTGCTGCTGGTGTTAGGTAGAATCACCGACAGCCCTCAGGTAGAAGCACTAACAGCAGTCCTATGTACAGCTGACTGAAACTACCGGTCCTGTAGCATCCTTCTAATTGGTGGTATGTCAAGTGTCTTCCTCTTTTTTTGCTGCCTCTCAACCTTAACAAAATGATGTCCGTTTCCAAGGATGCTCTTGATAGCATGTCCAAAGTATGTGGGACAGAGCCTCATAACCCACCCTCCTAAGGAGCGCTCTGGCTATATTTCTTCCAAGACAGATTTGTTGGATTTTCTGGCAACTCCATGGTATTTATGATAGTCTGTGCTAGCACTGTTACTCAAACATATCGATTCTTCTACAATATTTCTTGCAAGCAAGGCTCAACTTTCACATGCATATGAGGCAACTGAAAACACCATGTTTTGGGTCAAGTGCACATTCATCCTCAAAGTGACTGGCATGCTTATTGATGTCTTGGGTAGCAGGTTTACCCAATGCAATATGTCTTTTTTTTTTTTTCACTGCTGCTTCCATGATCGTTGGTTGTGGATCCAAGCAAGATGAAACCATGACAATTTTCATCTTTTCTCCACTTACTATGTTATCTATTGGTTCCATAGTGAGGATTTTGGTTTTCTTTACAAGACAATCCATCCCGAGGGCTGCCAGCCTTGATGGCAGTAAGTGCCTCAAGTCCTCATTTTTAGCAGGCAAGCTTATATCATCTGCATATTGCAGGTTGTTAATAAACCTTCCTCTAATCTTGATGCTGCATTTTCCTTTATATATGCCAGCTTCCTGTGTGTTTCATTTTATGCTTCTCTTCACTTTGGATGAAATGTCTTTGGATATTTGGACAGCTGAAATCTTTTTAGCTTTGATTTTGTTTAAGAATTTCTTGTATCTGTCAATCTTTTATGCTGTACTTTGATATTGTTTTCTACACGTTCTTCCTCAGACTCCTGCCTAGACTCTTCCCCCCTTTCCCTTAGCTGCTCTTCCTCTTCCTCTCTTGCCTCTTTTATTGGGCTCTTCACCCATATCTATCATCTCCACAGGAACCATGTTGTCTCAAAAAGACAAAATTACCACATTGATTTTTGCTAAATATCCGTCCAGACGTGGGAGCATCTGTGCATTTCTGATTTGATGTCCCTGAGGTCATCCTGCCTTTTGTCCTTCTTAAGGACAGTACTTAACTCTTCCTCTACAGTGCCTGTGTTTTCCTTTCTTAACCAAAAGTTTGTAAGCTGCATATTATGTTCCGACTATTAAATGATTATGTGGTTACTTGCTTGGGCTGTAATCCGCATAGTTGGCAGTTCAAAACCACCAGACGTTCTACTCCATGAACATGTGTGGTCTCAGTAGCCCAGAGGGGTTCACTATAATTCAGAATTGCCTCGATGGCGGTGAGTCAGAGTTGATGATGGTCACTGTCAATGGAAATTTACTATTAGCAATCTGAAACCAGAACTGTTTGGGAGCCTAGTCTTTGAGGACCCTTTAGAGAATAAATCTACATTCTTCAATTCTAGTTTCTCACACTATATGTACTTGGTTAGGTGTCATATCTTGTCATATTTTCAAATTCAAGTCATATATATGTTTCTAAGAATAATAGGGATAATATATGTAAATAGAATTTGTGGTCTTACTGTCCCCTTCCATGACCTTCAAGCTAATTTAGAATTTAGATGCTTATCTTTTGAGGGAGTCTAGTAGTTAGTTCATTCTACTGGTGTTACTGTTTGCTGTCATTTACACTCATGAACTGTGATGATTAATTATTTCTTGATTTATTTTTTTGATTATCACTTAGTTATGAATGTTCTCAGTTATTTGGAACCAAGCATTCTGGATGTTTGACACTGATCATTCTAGAGTTTTGTGGTTCTAAAAATAGTAGCCATTTCTCTGGTGCATCACCAGAATTTGTAATTGGTGGGGAATGTTTTGCTTATTTTCCACATTTTTAAAACTTACCTTCATCTCTAAAAGCAAGTAAACAAAAAACCCAAAGCAAAACTATAAATAACCTGATGGTATCCAAGACTACGGCCTTCAGTATGGACTACAACTCAATTATTGGGTGAGATTAAATAAAGTGAGTGTCTTATGATCTACTGACAGGATGAGTTAGTTAAGTTCTGAAGTGAAGATCATTCACTGAAATTCCCAAGGAGTAGACTTATTAAGACCAATCCCACAGAGGCTTAGAAGGGCTCACTGCTCTCAAGAAGAGTATGGAGTAGAGCATATCCTTTGGACCAAAGACTCAGGTCCCCTACACGGAGAAACTCCTAGGTAAAAAAGTGAACACCGAAGACAACATGAATCAGGGAGCAATAGCAGCGGTAGGGTTGCCTGCCCACAAAGTGAGAGAAGAGTGCCTTTGGGTAGGAGACTTACTGATGAAACTAATGCAGCTGTAATACTTGCCCATGCAGAGTGTCCTCTGTACTGCGGCTGATTTGAAAGATCTTATGAAAGAGTGTTTTCATTGGGAAAGCAAGGTCCAACTAATTCCAGTGGTCGAGTAGATGCCTCAGTTAGTATTGTAGTAGCCAGGGCAACAATGACATGAGCAGCACATTTGATATCTGAACTGAACCATGGTGTGCTTGCCCAGCCATAGAAATGGCTGATTTGGGGAAGTTATAACATTGCCTTGTTATGACTCTGTTACTATTTAACATTTGATATCTATAAGTAATAATAATCATGGCTTCACTTGGCTGGTTTGTATGTCTTCTTCGATCACAGATGGATGTATTAAAATGGTTGATACCAATGGATGCATGTGCCTTGTTCTTAGAAGTCTCACTGTTGACTGGATGTTTGAGGTACAGTTATCTGCATATCCAACAACAATAGATATACATACTCAAACAACCTAGGACAAAATATTCAAATTAAACTCTAGAAAAGAAAAACTCTATCCTGATGTAAATCATAAAGGGGAAAAGCCTCATTGCTGCACTTTGAGATTTTTTTTAGAAAAAAAAAAGGTGATGAGGCAACTTTTAAAAATAAATAGCATAATTGCATACTAACTAAACGTCATGTTTTATAGTGTAAAAGTTACTTAAGTCAGATGTATCTTGACCACTTCTGTCTTATCTCCTTATACAGGTCAGTTCTATCTTATTAATTTAGACAGGGCACAGGAATTCCAGCAGATTGTTTTACTTCAAATATATTACTGTCCATTACAAGAATAAATGCACCTGGGAAGAGCAGATAATTTGTTCTTTCATCATTTTCTCTAAGACAAGTATGTCTTAGAGACATCGAGTAAAATGCATATTGAATAAATGCATGTTGGAAACCAAAGGTTAATTACAGATGTCCATCTTTTATTATAATTTCTATTTTTAAATCATTTTATATTTTAATTTCTCTTGCTGTTTTCCATCATCTAAAATAATCACCTCCATCTTCTAAAATTACATTTGTTCGGAATGCATTTCTGTGGTATTTAGGTTTTGTGTCAACTTTAGTGGGGCAGGATCGCCATATAATGTGATCCAACAGTGTGGTGAACCACAGATTGGTTCTTTGGTGGTGTAGCCAAGCAGATGGGGGCCAACAAACCTTACTGTGGCCACAGCCTTTGTACAACAGAGGAAGAATTCCTTCAGACGGTGGTCTACTCTTATTGTAAGTTAATAGCATGTAGACGTTAGCTCACTCCTCCAACTGGGTTTGGATCCTGCGACTGGTTCATCTACCGTCTGTTGTATTGCCCACCGATCCCAGCAACCAGCAGTAGACTAGCGTTCATGTAGCCCCCTCTAGGATTCAATCAGCGAATCTAAGATTCATTGACCTCATCATCCATCAGCCTAACATTTTCCTGCTTCTTCTTCCTGCTTCCTGTTCATCAGCTCCTTCAGTTACAGGAGTCAGGAGAAGCCATTAGCTTATATCTGACTGATGAACTTGAACCAAACTGGACTTAACCACTTTTATAACAGTGTGAGTCTTTTCTTGATATAAATCTTGTTCCAAATGCATATAAGCCATTACTGACTTCAATTCCCCACAGAACCTAACACAATTTTTGATGAAATAAGTTGTGCAACATGAAACATAAAGACCTCTCTCACTCTTGTGTTAGGAAAATATTAAGTTTCTGTTGAATTAGTTCAAATTCATGATGACCCCATGTGTGTCATAGTAGAACTGTGCTACTTAGGATTTTCAATGACTTTGCAAGACTTACTTTCAATATACTTCTGGGTGTACCTGAACTTCCAACCTTTCAATTAACAGCTGGGTGCATTAACCATCTCACCACCAAGAAACTCCTTAATGTACTAGAGGTTGTCTAAGTTGAATAGGGTCAATCTATGATGTTGTCTCACAAAACATAAAGATATTTTTGCATGATTAACTGAATATATTAAGATCAAGGTTTTAAAGTGCTTATGATATAGTCCAAACATCTTGAAATGAAAGTTAAAATATTTGTCTTCTTAAAATGTAGCAAATTTACTATTTGAATAATAAATGCAAACATACAAAAACACAGCAATATGCTATCCTTGTAAAACCCATGATATATTTCTTTTAAGAAAGAGTTATATCATGAAAAGAAAGAATTACTGGAGACAAAACAGTACTAGGAAGGAATAAGAATGGAGAAAGGCACACCATCACTTATAATTGCTAGCACTTGAATTGCATAATTGCAAAAGGGAATGTCTATAAATAAACCCTTTTTGGGTGTAAAGCAAGAATGCTCTTCTGTAATGAATTAAATTTAAATTGGAGGAAAACATTTTGCTGAATTAGAATTTGTTTAATGCTTTGTTTCTCAGAAATCAGGATTTAATCTTGGGGACACTTTCCATGAATGCTAAGTACATTAGCTCTCCTGGGGGCCTTGCTCTTTTTAGGTTCAATTTTGTGATTTCTAGAGCCTTAATACAGATTTTTTCCCCCTCTTAACACTTTTTGACATTCTTCTGTTTGTGTAAGAAAGATGCGTGGAAGAGGCAGCACCTCTGGTTTACTTGTACTCCTTGTACCCCTGGACTACTTTACACACATGGATCTACTTGGGGTTCCTTCCAATATGATGATACTACCTTCAGGACAGGATACAGAAAATGATTGTGTAGGTAGTTATTGAAAAAAAAATTAATTGGATCTCTTACAACTCTTGTTACAATCCATACATTGATTGCATCAGGCAAATTTGTACATATGTTGCCTTCATTCTTTTCTGGACATATATATTCTATTGAGCCCTTGGTATCAGCTACTCTTATTTCCGTTCCCTCTCCCCACCCTCATAACCCCTTGATAGATCATACATTGTTAATATTTTCAGATATCACAACGACTTCTCACTCCCTCCCCCCACCCATGTTTTCCCTTGCTCTTTCTCCTGGAGTGGGGTGCATGGTTATGAGTCAATCATTGCGATCGGTTCCCCCTTTCTCCCTTCCTCTCCCACACTCCCTCCTACCCTACTGGTGTCGCTATTCCTACTGCTGTTCCTGGATTCCATGTGTTGTGAGCCCCCATCCCATATCTATACCTGTGTACATACTCCGGTCTAGTCTGAATTTGGAAGCAGCACTGGGGTCATGGTAGTGGGGGGTGAGGAAGCCTCAAGGAGCCAGAGGAATATTGTGTGTTTCATCAATGCTTTACTGCACCCTGCTTGACTCATCCTTACCCTGTGGGCCCTCTGTAGGTGGATTGTTCCATTGTCTGGAGATGAGCTTTGGATATCTGCTCCAACCCCCCTCATTTTCAACATTATGGTTTTGTTTGTTTGTTTGTTTGTTGTGTGTCTTCTGATGCCTATTACCTGGTCCTGATGAATCCTCATGTTTGCCCTGGCGGTATGCTTCTTCCATGTGGACCTGTTGCTTCTCTGTTGAATGGCTGCTTGTTTAACTTCAGGCCTTTAAGACCCCAGATGCTATATTTTTTAATAACTGGGCACATTCACTTTCTCTACCACCTTTGCTTATGCATCCATTTTGTCTTCAGTGATTGTGTCGGGAGGGTGAACATCTCAGACTGCCAATTTGTTAGAAAGGAGTGTTCTTGTACTGAGAGAGGCCCGAAGTCTGTCCACTACCTCAGTGCATTGCTGTACAGATATAAGTAATAGTCCAATTTCTCTATTTTTGTGGCTCAATGTATTTACATAAGTACACTGCTATACTTATACCTCTATCCATTGCCTTGCTTCCTAGGTCCTCCCTCGATTTCCCTTTACCTTCCTTCTGCCCCACCATCACTTTCTCCCTATTTCTGCATCTTGGTCCCTTCTCTTAGTTTGCTGTTGCTCCAACACTCCCATCCCCAACTCCTCTTTGTTGTTGACTGCAATACCCTAGTTGTTTCCCAGTATGTGGTGCTGTCTGTTCACTGCCCCCTTCCCCCACTGCCCTCACCCCACAGTCGCCCTGGGACTGTTGGTCCTGCTGCTTTCTCCTCAGACTTGCTTCCCATGACTATCTTACATAAGTAGGCACACCGACTATGACATAGCCCAAACTAATAGAAAAAAAAAAAAAGATTCAAATAAGAAATGGCGAAGAAACAAGAAGAAAAAGAAAAGGAAGAAAAGAAAGAAAAAATATACAAAATTCCAGTCTGTTTGCCGGCTTCATGACTATCCGGGAGGTGCCCCTCCGGGCTTGGAATCCATTTTGGGGGCTCCTCCGGGGCTTTGTAGCTTTGCTTTGCTCCAGCTGCTGGCCTGGTATGTTCCCTTCTTGGTTCGCCCCACTGTGGGGGGTTCAGACCGCACTACCTCCCTGTCGTATGACCCCAGAATGGTCCTCTGTCACAGTCTGCTCCAGTAAGGGGCCAACATGGCAGGAGCTGTTGTCCACCACACAGCTCCCTCTGTGTCCCATCGGCTCCCTTCAGGATGTTGTCCTCTGGGTCTGGTGTGCCAGCATTGGGTACAGTCCAACTGTCCTTTTTCTTCCTTCCTGGTCTGCTTCCTTGTGGGTGTGGCAGGCTGGCCTCTTTCCCCAACCCTTAAGTTTAGTGTTGTTCTCTGTCCCACCTATTTCCAGGGTGGGGTCAGTTTGGCGCTGGGTGGGACTAGCCCTGTAGCTCTCTCTTTTCCTGCACCCTTCCATGTGGCCACGCTACCCTCATTGCTTGGTGCACCGTGCTAGAGTCTGTGTGCTCACTACCAATTCTGTGGAGACAAAACCAATACTTTCCCCCTGTCATTATCTCACTTTCACCCGCTTTTCTCCCTCCCTCCTCCTCTTTATCCTTTTTTGTGTTGGACCCACCTGGGGTTCCTTGGGTGTGTTCTAACCTCTGTACTGTACCTCAGTACAGACGCACTGTACCTCAACCCGAATATTGTGAGATACGTGGCTTGTCTTCTATACCTACTGTGCCGATTATACTTACCTCCGGGGGCTCATGGTGTACTTTTCCTTTTGAGATTGGCTGACTACGCTTAGCATAATTTCCTCCAGTCCTTCCCATGAAAAGACGTGTTTCATGTGATCATCAGTGATTTTTAGTGATGCATGGTACTCCATTGTGTGTATGTGCCAGAGTTTTCTGTTCCACTCATCTACAGAAGGAAATTTAGGTTGTGTCCAGCTCTTTGCAATTGAGAATTGCACCACAATAAACATTGGAGTGGCGCATACAACTGGGCGCCTACCCCTAGTAGAAGGACAGCTGGGTCATGTGGTAGATCAATATCGCCAGATCGCTTACCATAGAGGCTGTATATATCTACAAGACCACCAGCAAGGTAGGAGAGTTCCTGTCTCACCACATCCCTTCCAACATTTGTTTCTCTCTGATTTGCTGATTTGTGCTAGCCTCAAAGGTGTTAGATGGTATCTCATGGCTGTTTTGATTTGAATTTTGCTGATGGCTATTGATCAGGACCATTTTCCCTTATGTTTATTGGCCACATGAGGTCTTTCGGATTTTTTTGTTTGTTAAATAAATCCCTAGACATTTCGGTTTTTCTTGGCTATTATGAAGGGTACTTCCCTCTTGATCTCCCCTTCCATGGGCTTGGACAATGTATATAGCAAACCAATCGACTTCTGCATGTTGATCATGTATCCTGCCACCCTTCCATCTTCCTCTATAGCTGTCAGTACTCTGGTTGTGGAGCTTTGGGGATTTTCAATGTACAGAATCATGCAGTCTACAAATAGCGATAACTTCACGTCTTCCTCTCCAAGTTGGATCCCTTTGATGTCCTTCCATTGTCTTATGCTGTTAGCAAGGACCTCCAGTATGAGATTGAATAAAAGTGGGGCAAGGGATATCCTTGCTGGTCCCCTTTGTCAGTGGATTGAGTTCATCTTTTCTCCATTGTCTTGTGGTGACTCAGTGGTCAACAGTGACGAGGGGACTCAGGGACTGGAATGAGCCTGCTGACTGTATGTATGCCCCTGGTCTGAGTTGGTCTTGGCTGTCAGGTCCTGATTTGTAGTATTTTAAAAAAAATTAATTTTTAATTGTTTGGTACCTAATAGAGAACAATGGCAGGGGAAGCGTCACTACCTCGAGAGGGGTGTGCTGATTGAAGAAGGGAACAATCCTACTGGTGCTGGTGCCCTCCAGGGGCAGAGCTTCCACAGGGTGGAGGTTGCAAGCACCACTGGGGACAGTTGTGGGGAACTCAGTATGAATGGTTGATAAGTCCCGGTACGGTGATAGTGCTGTAGTGGCCATGTTGCGATCTAAGGTGGTGTTTTCACTGTGAGCCAGTTCCCAGAATTGGGTTGCTGGTCCCTTGGGTTCTGGACCTAGGTTAGATTTTGGGGAAAGGAGGCACTGAGTTCCCCACAGCTGTCCCCACTGTTGCTTACAACTTCCACCCTGTGCATCCGAAGTTTGTTCCACCAGGTCAGACTGTTATTCAAAGTTTCTGTTTAGAGGTCAGAAACATATCATAATAGTGTGTGACAAAATGGCCTGATTTTGTAGCAGATGGAGGACTGTTTTTGCCACCATGACAATGTCCCTGGTCACACAGCTATCTCAGTGCACCAGTTTTGGGCAAGACACAGCTTGCCTCTCTTGACCAACTCACCTGACTCACCTGACCTTGCTCCAGGAAACTTATTTTTGTTCCTGCAAATTCAGAGGGACATGAATGGATAGCAATTCGAGGTTGAAGAAAAGGTGAAGAAAAACTGAGGGAAGTCCTGTCAGCCATCCAAATTGATGAGTTTGAAAAATGTTTCCAAAAATGAAATAGCAGATTTGACAAATTTCTTAAATGTAATGGAGAGTACTTTGAAGTTGATAGTGTTGTTTTGTATATATATATATATATATATTTAAATATCCAGTTTTTTTGTTACTCCCTCCTATGTATATGTATATGTCAGATTCATTTGAGAGTAGTTTAACTCATAGGGACCTTATATACAGCATAATGAAACATTACCTTTTCCTCTTCCAATCGCATAATCCTAGTTATGATTGATCCCATATTGCTACCTGTGCCTTTCCATCTTTTTGAGAACATTCCTCCTTTTTCTGACCCTTTACTGTAATAAGTATAATGCTTATATTACTCCTGATAATGTGTGCAAAACATGTGAGGCAAATTCTTGCCAAGCTCAATTCTAAAGAGCATTCTGGCTACAAATCTTTCAAAACAGATTTGTTTGTTCTTCTGGCTGCCCATGATCTGTCTTTCCATTATTTGTCACCATAATGGAAATATATCTATTCACTCTGATACATTTTAGAGCTTCCACACACCTATGAGGCGACTGAAAATGTCGTGACTTGGGTCATGCACATCTTATACCTGAAGTCATAACTTTTCTTTTTGACACAGATCCTTTGCAGTAGATGTGCCCAATGCAGTGCATTGTTCAATTTCTGGACTCTCGCTTTCTTCAACATTGATTATAGATCCATGTAAAATGAAATCCTTGAGAACTTCAAGATTTTTTCTATTGATTATCATATTGCTTATTGGTCTGGTTATGAGTATTTTTGCTTCCTTTAAATTGAGGTCTAGTTACTGAAGGTTGTGGTCTTTCATGTTCATCAGTAAGTGATTCAAGTCCTTTTGGGTATCAGTCATAAAGGTTCTGTCATCTGCTTATTGCAATTTGTTATTGAGTCTTTCTATAATTTTGATACTGAAACTCTAATCTTCATATAGTTCAGCTGCTCAGATTATTTGTGCAGCATAAAGACTGAATATAGTAAAATTATACAACCCAGATGCAATCCTTTTCCGATTATTAACCACACATCAACCCTTTGTTCTACTTTGAAAATTACCTCTTGATCTATATATAGGTTCTGAATTAGCACAATGAAGTACGCTATTAGGGTGTAAAGAGATGAGAGTATGCATATATGGTTGCTGGGACAGTAAAACGGTACACCAATGTGCAAATGGTATGGCACTTTCTTCAAAAGTTAGGAATACCACATGATAAAGCAGTCCTAACATAAGGTATACACTTTAGAAAATAAGGAGTGGACGAAATTATATCTATATACATCAATTTTCCTTGAATCATTGTTTGTAGTAGCAAGAAGACCCAAACATCCTAAGGTGCCCTCATGAGAAGAATGGAGAAACAAATGACGGTACATATACACAGTGAAGTACCATGCCACACTCAAAGAATAACTACGAGTCTGAGAAACACTACGATATGGGTAAGCACACAGGACTTTATGCTGGCAGAAATAAGTTGATCACAAAGGGACAAATATTGAATGAGACCTAATATTCTTTGTATTTGTAATTTTCCCATTCAAGTTACAGTTAGAAATCACCTGAATTATAAAAATTCGATCTGCTTCTGTTTTATTTTTCTGCCTTAAGAGAACCACTTCAAAGCCCTGCATTCAAGGGCGAATGGGAGTTGTGCGGAAATCAGATTTTCATAACCTAAGGACTGGATGAATTATGTTTTTCTGTGCCATTAATATGCCCCTATTCTCACTTCAATCTGTTCCATTCTTATGAAAATCATTTCATTTCCACTATTTTGTAGGTGAGAAACCCTGACGGGGCAATGACAAATTGCTTGACTGTCAACCAAAAAGTTTGCGCTTTGGACCAACTAGTGACTATTCCTGGGGAGCAAAGACTTGACACTACGCACCTGTGAAGATTTCATCACATTCCAGAATGTGTAGCCGGGAGTTGAAGTCAACTCAGCAGTATAGAACGACAACAATTTGAAGGTAGGTTTGAGGTGGTACAAAATCTTTGCTCTCAGCAATAAATGAAAAGCAAGTCACTTAAACCACTCAACTGTCACACAAAACAGCCTGGCAATCTTCCTCTGTTAAACACCACAATCATGAAAATCTGATGGTACTAAGCTTTACTACTTGATAGAGCATTATGCATGCCATTCACATGAGTCAGTATTGACTCAGCTGAATACAAAGGGTATGCAAAATAGCTCAAAGCCATTGAGTATATGGGATGACAGATTTTAGCTTCATTTCTGTAATTATGTATGTGTAATGGCACTGTGTGATAAGCAATAATATTGCAGTAGGTAGGCAGTACTTTTGTAGGCTACTGAGTTTAGCAAGTAGCTTTGGTGGGAAGTTAATGACCTCACAATTAATATAATATATGTTGGTTAATAAATCTAATTCTCTTCGTTTCATTTAAAAGAACCAGCAAATTTATATATAGATATAAATTACAGTTTAGAGCTAAACTGCTGGTTGGTAGACTCTTGTTTCTTCCCCCAAGCAGTGCCTACCTTGGTTCCTAGTACATAACTGTCTTTCAGTAAAGACGTTATAAATCCATGTGTGCACTGGGCTTTTTAAACTACATATTTTGATCATTTAATGAGCCATAGCTTTTTTTGGTTTGTTTTTTGCAGTAAGACTTAGATTAGTGAAAAGATTGCTCAGACATGGTTACCTTTCGGATTCTAAAGGCTTTTAGGGAACGGTTTCCAGTAGAATGCCCTTCAAATAGTATATCTAGAGATGCTAATTGATCACATTCCATCTCATCAACAGAAATCTAATCGGCAGAAGAACTGAGTCTACTTTAAAAACCAAACCAAACCCACAGCTTGAAGTGGGTTCCAGCTCACAGACACCTTACACAGTGTTTCAGAAGCTGCCAGTCTTTATGGAGACAGCCTCAGCTTTCTTCTGAGGAACCGCTGCTGGACTCAGCCCCGACACTGCGGCTCACAGTTGGACAGTCGCCAAACTGCCCCAGAAGGCTCCTTTCCTAATAATGCAGATCTCAGTAAATGCTGGCAAAAATTAAAGGAAGGAAGGAGTCTCCTGGGAAGAGATGATAGAAAAAGCTATAAAGGTGAGAAAGGTAAATTGGGGTTACGCTGGAAGGAAGTTGAGGGCATTCTGGACATAAAACAGCCAAAGAAACACAAACCATTAGCCAATACAAAAATCAGTATATGGACAATAATATTTTAAGAAAATACATTAAACAAATTCCCTTCAATAAGCTGTTTAATTAGGAAAATAATGAGAGGTAAGATGAGCAAGGTAGACAAATTTAGATCATTATAAGGACTTTGAACTGGGTCCTGGAGGCAGATTGGAGTCATTACATATTTTAATTGCATAAGGTATTTTATGATATATTTTCTTTAAAGATGAGCCTTTTAAAATCTAGTTGAAATACTTTGCCTATGTGATTAGAAACTTGAGAAGGTTCATCTTTGTCTGCTTTTACTTTATGTTATTCAGTTATCATTCTTTTAATCTTTTGTTTCTTAAAGGACAAAGCACAGTAATTTATATTATTTTCTCCTTGCTAGCTTTCAGTAATTACACAAATTCTAATTTGTTTATAAAGGACAAAGATAAAATAGGCCTCTCTTCTCCCCTACATAAAGAAGAATGACAAATTAAAGTTGACACATCTTAGCTTACAAAAAAGTGGTACACATTATTTAATATATTCTGTTTCATTGTGTTAAGAAAATCTTTTGCAGACACTGAACATGTCTTTTGATGGTATAAGGAAAAGACAAAAACACAAGCAGCCAAAAATATGGGGTTTGATCTTTGTCCCTACAAATCTAGCTATGACCACGTATCAAAATTTCATGTGCAGTCCCCTAAGTCACTTAGAGTTCATCAAATAAAATTACCTCTCATATTACTCCTTTGCTTTCCCTAACATGTTGTTCTCCCTACAAGCATGACGTGGTCAAATTTCCTATTGTCATATTTGCCCTGGGAAACATATACTTATATCGATTCCCTTCATCAACTAGTACTCGTTAACATAATAAATGGCAAACCCCTTTTCGGGGTCATGGAATAATGCTGTTATTCGCCAAAATTGGTCTTCTTTATATCCAACTATCAAGTAAGCTTTTGTGCTTTTTAAATATAGTAAATTGAGACAGTCTTTCCTGTTTCTTCTAGAGATTTAATCTAAAGCTATCATCTGAGTAATGTCTTCCTCATACTCTGAAAACTGCAAAGAGGTTTTAAAATATCATATATATATATATATATATATATATCAGTAAAAGGGTAATAGCTATCCGAGTTTGGCTGACTTTTTTTCATCCAAGGGGACTAATCTTTATTCAGCAAAGGCTTAAATGCGAGCTTGGCATTACTTGGAGAATTTTGGGATTTGGATATAACAGAACCAGGACATCTTTCTAGTATCTTCCTTACTTGTTTTATGTAATCACACTTTAGAAAATGCATTAAATCTGGTATCATGTCATGTCTGCCTTGGTTGAAGTATATTTGCAATGAAGGGTGTAGATTCTTTCTACTTTTTAATTTCAGATTTACTTCCCCAGGAGCTTAGAACTATTTTGATTCCTTTTGACCCAGAAAGCCTGCAGCATGTATGACTGCCACATTATGGCCTGCCTCTACTCTGTTGCGTTGTCAGTGTAATACATTAGCAACTGTGAAATATTAGTATCACGTTTTCCTATTTCTAAATATTTCCCTGGAATGGACTTTATTTACTACTATCATATATCAGATAATAGTCCCTGAACCAAAACAGAGCTGACATATCCTAGAACAATCCTAAAATGCCCCTGGGTGATTGTACAAACATAACTTTGGGATAATAATAATAGAAACAATAAAGTTGACATTACGGTGTTGGAGACACTGTGTTAAGCACGTTATAAGCACGGTCTCATTTAATCTTCAAAACAACCTTAAGGGTGGAAGTACAGATGTTGCCAATTTTAGTCGG
Organism: Tenrec ecaudatus; assembly: GCF_050624435.1. Classification (NCBI taxonomy): domain Eukaryota; kingdom Metazoa; phylum Chordata; class Mammalia; order Afrosoricida; family Tenrecidae; genus Tenrec; species Tenrec ecaudatus. The sequence goes on along the minus strand of NC_134531.1, from coordinate 107,855,708 downwards.
AGGAATTTAGGTACACATGTAGCACAGCTAGTCATGAAGATGATTATAAGCTGTCTAATGACACAAAATGTGTTATTTATTATTTACAAGGTTCGTTCTTGGTATTCGTCAACTAGCTTACATTAAACGATAAACTAACCAATCATATTTAGTTATACAATTTGATTTTCACCATGTCTTCAAAGGAAAGAAAAACATGTTTCTACTGATTTTAAAAATAAACTTCAGTGACAAATTCTTTTCCATTCTCTGACAGAAAGGGGGGAAAAGTTCCTTTGCTGCTGCTCTGTGGGCTTTCAAGTTCCTTAAGCAGAAAACGTCTGACAGAGACGAGATGTTCATACAGGTCGCTGCTAACAAATGGGCCTTTCACCCTATGGGTGATGAAGTAGGAAGTTTGTGTCTGGGAGAACATGGAATAGCCACAGAAAGGAAAAAAACAAGCATTGGAATGGACACATTACTGGTTTGGCACTCAGAAGTGTTTTATATATTGGCAACAATACATTTTTTAAATGAGTCTGCATCACAGAGAGATAGCATCAAGTTTATATCCCCACCCAACTACAGCCGTGACCATCATTCCTCACTCAGTTCCTTATCTTAAGTGATTTTGAACTTATTTAACAATACATTGAAATGCCCTATTTTGTATATTCCTTGGAAATATACATATGTTTGATGAACAATACACATTAGAAATTATGTAATGAAGAAAATCTCAGAAGAAGCAAGGAGGAGACTCAAGAATGAGGATGCATCACCTGAAACTGAGTTAAAAATTAGTTACATTAGAGATAATTCATGCTTCAGCTATTGGGTGAATACTTCACTAAACTTTAGTTCCTGTGAGCTTAATTTGGTGTTAAAATCTTTAAAGAAATACTGTACAGGTCCTATTTGTATGTGGTAAACAAAACAAAGACTTGAAAATTTTCAGACAGTATTTTATAGTGAATTTACAGTGGAGAGAAGAGCTTTTTCTATAACAATATCAGTTAAAAACAGAAATTCATTGAACTTTATATCAATGTGTGATACACTTACTATGTAATGATCTAAACTTTCTTTTTTCAAGTCAGCCCTCATTTGCCCTTATCTTTAAAATATTTAAGTTCTCAAGTGATGCAAAATGTATTATTTCAGCATGGAAAAAAACTATTCAAGAATGTCTGAGTTAACAGAAGCCCCAGTGGCATGGGGATCTAGCTACACAGGGAGCTAGCCACCAAGTGTATATATATTTAATTGTAAGTACCAGTCAAAATTTTGATTTCTAAATTTATAATCTGGTAGAAATATTTTATGTAGATAAATAGATAACTCCTTGAGGTAAATTGATTCAACAAAATATGTTAATGGTTTGGAATGATTCAGGAGCCCATATAACACTGGCATATGCATTGGTAGTAAGCGAGGAATATAAAAAATGTAATACTTACTTAGCCTTAGATAAGATATGATAGTAAAAGAAGACGTTTTTTCAGTAAATTAAAATATCTGAAAGTGTAATTAAAAGAAAAGAGGAAATAAAACGATGAAGCATGAGACTAGTGTAGTAAATGACTTGAACTAAGGTAGGGCTGCAGGGAAAGAGAAATACTCCCTCTGGTTACTTGGAAGAGAACTTACAGTGCTCCACTTCACAGAACTAAGAAGGAAGCAATGGGCTCTCTGAGGGACTCTGGAGAGTGATACTGTGTTGCTGCATTCTACCTTGGCACTAGGATATCTGAGGGCTGGTGTGGTCGTTACATAATCTGCTGTCAATTTGAGATTTAAGAGTGAAGCAGTGGAGTTTAGCCTGTCAATCGGGTTGCAAATTGATTACCTTATTCGGAGGTGCTAAGGAGATAAATAGCTCACTGGAGGAGGGACACACACACTCCCTGTGAGACATTCCTGTTGAGAAGACACATGGAGCTACGCTAGAGCCCTGGAGCTGAAGGAGCCACCTGAAGACCCCTGTGGACGCTGCTGAGATGCTTCCACTGCCGGTGGCTGCAGAAGGCCTTCCACTCACTATCCTGTGATCTTCCTGCATCCTGTGTAATTGTGTATGTTGTGTGAGTCTGAAGAGGAATTTATAGATTGGTCTCAGACATATGGGCTAATATCAGACTTATGGATTTGATCTGGCTCTGGTATATAAAGCTCTTTCTTATACACATATGAGTATCTATGAATTTGTTTCTCTAGTCTACCCAGACTAACACAGCTGTGTATACATATGAAGAGTGCAGGTAATGTAATGGATGTAAATTGAGCTGTGATTGGCATAGTTGGCAGTTCCAAACCTCCAACTGGCAGGAGAAAGACCAGACTTTCTACTCCTGTAAACAGTTACAGAAGTCAGAAAACCACAGGGGGTCACTAAGAGTCAGCATTGACCCCATGACAACCAGTTTGATTTTTATTTATTTATTGGTGTCTACGTATATGAAACAGAGAAGGGCAATGGATGAGTTTATCAAAATGAGTGATTTACACAGTGAGATTAAGTATGCAAAAGATGTGTGCACATTAAGAAACAAATAACAAACAAATAGTAATGGTCTGTATATAAAAACCAAGTAGAGATGGTAATCATTTAAAGCATTTGAAGAAGATAATGGAATGGAATGAAACATAAAGTCAATATGCTGTATGAAGAGACATTTCCTATAAGATGGCTAACAGATGATATGCATATAAGCTCCTGAGAAAGAGCCCCTTATGCTTGCAGTTCTCATGAAGTCATATAATAGGCCCATTACTCAGGCAACATCACAACAGTTTGTGAGTTGTCCTTGAGCGTGTTTTCACTCAACGTGTTCCTCCGTACAACAGTAACACCATGCCTGGCCCTGTGCCATCCTCACAATCACTGTTACGTTTCAGCCCATTGTGTGGATCAGTCCCCCGCTTAGTCTTCATTATTTTCAGTGATTAATAACCTAGAAAAAACAGGTCCATGGGCCTTCTGGACCTTCGAGGGGTTCTCCAGACAACTGCAATTACTAAGATGTAAAGGCAAAGGCACGTTTAGACTAGCTGATCAGTTTAACTGCAAAGATACCCAGGGCACAAAAGAGAAAGTCTTGTGAGAAATGGTGTAAACCAGGGTGAGCCAGTCCCATGTTGCTGGTTGGGAGGGAACCTGAAAAAAAAGAAAAGCATGTATTGTGGACCAGGTAAGGAATTTGTTCTATTATATGTGGGTGTATTTTAAAGGGGTATGTTCCTTGCTCATCTGAAGGGAGGAAACATTCAAAAGGAGGGAATTTGGTAGAAAAGAAATGCTTTATATAGGGAAAAAACTATATAAAAGAAGGCTAACAAACTCAAATGCTTATAGAAAATATTTGGGATTACCATTGAGGAAGTCATATGTGACGGAGCTAAATTTGTAGTAAGGCTCTTCTGACTACTTCTCTGTAACTCCCACCACATGATTGTGCAAATAGAACATAAGTGACACTGATAGAGGGGCTGGTCAGTGTTATTTGCCATTCCACTGGCTATAGAGATGAGCCATATCAGCAGGAAGAGAGAGAAACCCCATGATCTTTGCAAGTGGAGCACTCCACTCATGATATCTTTGCCTGAAGTGGTTGAGACCGAGACCAGACAGAGACAGCAGAGGCGTGGCTTGGAGACCGTGAAACAGACCATAGGAGACCATCTAAAACTTGAGACCAGGGGCTCAGGCAAAGAAGGCAGCATGCGACAGACAGAGGGACCACCACATCTTAGAGACTGTGAAGTGGAGCAGCACAAGCTGTCTTCAAGGCTACAGAGGCAGAAACCAAGGGACAGGTGTGAAAAGCTGATGACTACAGAGAGACTTAATTACTCCTGAGGAAAGGTATTGCTGTGGACAAATGACTCATCCTACTTGTGATAGCTTGTTAATATTCCTAACAAATCTCCACGCTTGTGCTCTGTCTGTAAATTCTGTGTGACCATTGTGATTAATTATGAGCCCAATATAGAGACAGAAGGCCATGGGAGGAATGGCTGGTGTTAGAACAGGGTGAATAAATATAAAAGGTGACCCCTGCTTTGTGGCAATTGGGAAACCACAAGGGAAAGATACAGCTTCCTCTGCATGCTTTCCACACTTCCACACTATCTTTCCTGTAACTCTCCCCTAATGAATAAGAGCGTTAGAAGAGGCTGATAATAATGGTGTTGATTATACTGGCCAACATGTTTTTTTCTTAAAAATAATTAATTGGGAGTGAAACATATAGAATATCATTCCACAGTTCAATCACATCACACAGTATTGTACATTGGCTATCACCATCAGTTGCCAAACATTCTTTTTCTTCCTGGACTCCTTGACAGCGTCTCCCTTGTATACCCTCCCCCCAACGCTGTACCCCACCCCCAAATTATGCTACTTGCTGTCTTTATAGCTTCATCAATCCTGGGTTTCATATACCAAAAACCAGAAAAACATTTAACACAACTTCAAGACGATGACTCCCATGACATAACACCTCTGAGATTAACCCTAATATGATCAAACAAAAATGAAACAAAACAAATATGCAGAAAATGATAAAAACCAGAGCAGGTGCAATGGGCATTACAGCAGGAAGTTGAGGCTTATTTCCGATGTAGTTCCACAGATGGTTCTTGACCTCCACTAGCATCCATAGCCTTCTAGAAGCACACTGGATTCTCACAATTTAGGCTCTGATACTACGCCCTCCTTTGATTTCAGATTACATTATTTACAATCCTTCAGTGACTGATGATGGTGTGCTTCTTCCATGTGGACTTAGTTGGCATCTCACTTAGATGGCTGCTTGCGTGGAGACGGCCTTCAAGACCCCAGATGCTATTTTATCTGCTAGTCTGGCGCCATCTAATTTCTTCACCACATTTTTCTATGGCGCCCATATCTTCTGTGTCCCCTTCCTAAAGGCATTGATGTAAGAACGAAGTGTTCTAAAATCGGAGCTAGATATTAATGTAAGTCCCAAACCCATTCCTGGATCTAATTTTTTGTTTGTTTGGTTTTAGCTGCCTTTGGCTCCCTTTCCAAACTTCCTTGTTAATTTGTGGTAGAGTCCTATCAACCATCCCCCTGGGACATAATGATCATTTAACACATAGTTTGATGCATCACATATTAGATTTGTTTCTGCCTAGATTTGATTCCAAAAATTGCACTAGGTTTCCCTTATCAGCTCTAGTTTTTGAAATTTGGAACATATTCCACACAATCCTTTCTACTCTGCTTCCCAATTAAAAACAGTGCAAAACAAACAAGAAACAGTATACTTTAATGTAGTCCTAGCTACACTGAGATAGAGGAAATGCATACTGGCTTTATATAAAGTAGTTTGCATTAGACTAAAACTTTAGGTTAAATTATTATTAACTTAATATTCTTTGAACCAATTATAAGTGAACAGTGAATATTACATGACTTTGAAAATTTCCCTAAATATCCTTTCACCCTTTTTAGGAACTGAGTAGCAGGAAGTTCCAATATGTTATTTTTTTAAAGCAAGAAATAGGTGGTGTTGAGGTTATGCATTGGCCTGCCATTTAATGATATGCAGTTCAAAACCACCAGAAGCTCCTCAAGAGAAAGAGTGAGCTTTCTACTCCACTAAGTGGTTACACTCTCAGAAACACACCATGTGGTCTCATAAGTCAGCATTAACTCAATGGCTGTGAGTTTGGTTTGAATTTTGGGACAGTAACTAAGGAGCCCTGATCATACAGTAGGTTATAATTGACTGCTAAACACAAGAGCAGCTATTTGTGCTGCTCGACAAGACAAAGATGAGATTTTTGCTCTCAGAAAGATGTACAGTTGCAGAAATCCGTAGGGTTGCTCTGAGTCATAATTGACTGACTGACAGTGAATTTGGTATAAAAAATGAGATTCAAATGTTCTGAAACCAAAATGGATCTGACAGAGTTCAAACTCATTAAAATGCTCCAGGCTTGTAATAGCATGGTACACTTTCTCCACCTGTGCACAAAAAATCTTAAAAGAAAAGTTAGAAATTTTCTTATAGTGTCTTGGAATCAACTTCACCTCTGCAACACTTGACATGAATTATCCATTGACTTCTATATATTAAAACATGTTCTGAAATATTTACTGCATCATTGGAGAAGAAAAAAATTATGTCTTCAAAATACTTATGAAAATTTCTATGAAGTCTTACTTTTTCCACACTCTAAATTCCCCTTATACCTTCTGTATATGTGCCTTATCAAATTTCTTTTTTAAAATTTTTGTCCAGTCTTCTCGAAGTTGACTTTACTGTATCCAATTTATAATATCTGTGTGTACTGTGCAGCCTCCCATACCTAAAAGAAAAGCCAGCTGCCATCTAATCAATCCTAATTCATAGTGACCCCATTGAACAGCGAATTGTCCCTTTGCACTTCCAATTCATCAAAGTTTCTCAAGGTTACAGAGTGGCTGGTGCATGCAAACTACTGACCTTATAATTGGCAGATCAATTTGTAACGAAATAGCCTCTATGAGCCCATATACAGCTTCCCTTGGAAGTCCATTAATATCTATGTTGTCTTATCCTTTAATATTTATTTGAATTCTTCTTATATTTAAAACCAGAATTATGAATTAATAAATTAATGTAACTCAATAGCGGAAATTAGAGTGGAACACCATATCTGGAAAGTAGAGCTGACAAGGTCTACCCAAGGAAGTTTTCTGAATCATTTCCCCAAATAACCCCAGGAAGAAGACACCAAGAAAATATTTTATTTATTGGACTGTTTTATGGAAAACAGGTGAATGACTAGACGATTTGAAGAATAAACATTAATTCATTAGAATATTGGCGAGTGGCAATTTGTGTTTGTGGGACAGTGATGGTCACCGGTAGAATTATTGCCTTCCTTGTGGGACATCTGGGGGGATGTCACCCCCAAGCACCTAATGCCATTCAATGGTGCTATAATTCTGAACAGAGTCCATCAGTTTCTAGACTAAGACTAGAGATGCCTTTGTATAGTTGATAAAACAGATGTTTGCATTATTCTTGTATTCTCTATTTTAGTCAAGATCTGTCTGCTGTCAGCAAATATTAAACAGGTCATCATGAATCAATACTAACAGTCAAAATATGGGTCTAATTTTTCTATATCTTCCGATTTTCAAGAGCAGGTAAAATATTAATTTAATAATTGAAAACTATTTAAAGAAAAAAATACACATCTAATGGACTATTTGAGTTTTAAGAGATGTCATCCATATATAAATCTTATATTATCTTCTCCTCTGACTTATTATGACCTACTTTTAAAAAGAAGTAATTCCTCAGTGGCCCACACTTATAGTTTCTTGCCTTTTGTTCTTTCCCTGATATCATCTTGGTGTTTCTGAACAAACCACTAGACCTATTCATGTGAAGCGTATTGGTTGGTCTGAGTGAGTAACAAGTTAAAGAGAAACAATTCTGAGTTGGCAAACAATGTCTTTCCTATGTGTGATCAGACAGGAAATTTTGCATTTTGCATACAAGTAAGGCCGAAAATATAAAATCAGCATTGAGAGGTCCGTACAGTCATGCTACAAAGTGTGGAGATTACCCAATTCTGCTTCAATGGTGTTTGTAGGAGAGGGGAACCTTGTTATAGAACTGTTCCGAAATGAAATACTCATTTGCTATAATAAATTTAGGGAACACTCTTACGTGGTGGTAGGAATGCAAGATGGCACAGCTGATATGGCAAAACAATTTGACTATTTCTATAAAAATTAAATAGAGAACTAGTATATGAGCCATAAATGGCCCTTTTATGCACATATTCAAAATAATTGGAACAGTGAATGAGACGCCTGTACTTCAGTGCTCATTGCAGCATTATTCATGATAGCAAAAAGTAGAAACAGCTCAATGTCAATCAACAGTTGAAAGTGTAAACAGAGGTATTTATTATTCATTTATAAGAGAAATGGAATTCTGATGCATGCAACCACATAGACCACATTTAAAATATTGTGCTCAGTGGAGCGTTTGACATAAAACAACAATTATTATTTAATTGCACTCATGTGAAATATTTAGAATTTTCAAATGCTTACAGAATACAATGATTATTGGTCACCAGATCCAGTAGGAGGGTGAAATGAAAATAATTTTAATTATATGAATTCATATATATTCTTTTGAAAAGTTAGTGGAAAATTCCATTACAGTTTAATTCCTTGTTTTTTCCAGGTACTTTTTGAAATCCCCTTCACACATCAATAGTCAAATACATAGTTAATGATGAGAATTTAGAAATGTAAATGCCAGGCTTACAACAGAAGTAGTACACCTGCTCAGCCCCTTGTATTTAACAATGCACTGGTAGTCCTGTACAGTAAATAGAATGAGAAGGAAAGTAAATGGCATTGAAATTACAAAGTAAACACAAAAACAGATGTTTAACTGACAAGTCATCTATATTGAAAGCTCTTTAATGTAAATAGGAGATATTAGAAAAGGTGGATTATTAAGTACTTGAACATATGAATCAATATAAAATCAATAGTATTTAAATAGAGAATTAATAAAATGGTTTGCTTGTGTTTTATTAACTACATGAAGGCATTCAACTGTTTTTATGTTAACAAACTCTATGGATAGCCTTGAGAAGAAATACCAGTACACTTCATTGTGCTCCTGAGATACATGTACATGGATCAAGAGGCAGTTGTGGGAACAGAATAAGGGAGTACAACATGGCTTGAAATCATGTCATTGTTGTATCCTCTCACCATACTTCTTCAAACTGTATGCTGAGAAAATCAAAAGAGAAGCTGAATTATATGAAGAAGAATGTGGCATCAGGATAGAAGGAAGGTTTATAAACAACTTGTGCTATGTAGGTGACACAAACTTGCTTGCTGAAATTGAGGAGAACTTGAAGAACTTATTGATAAAGATCAAGGATTGCAGCCTTCAATATGGGTTCCAATTCAATGAAAGGAAGATCAAAATCCTCACAACTGGACAAACTGGGCCATTATGATAAATTGAGAAAAATAGAAGCTGTCAAGAATTTCATCTTCCTATGATAAAAAATAGCATCACTGTAATTGAGGGGGAGTGCGGAGTGTAGAACCAAAGCCCATCAGTAGGCAATTGGACATCCCCTTAGAGAAGGGTTGTGGGGAGGAGACAAGCCTGTCAGGAGGCAGTATAGCACCGATGAAAAACATACAACATTCCTGTAGTTCTTTAATGCTTCCTGTCCCCCACTATCATGACCCAAATTCTACCTTAAAAATCTGGCTAGACCATAGCATGCATATGGGTACAGATAAGAGCTGGAAACACAGGAAATATTGAGAGTAGGAAGGTAAGGTGAAAGTGAGGGATAAAGGAGGAACTGATCACAGTGATCTACTGATAACCCCCTCCGAGGGGGATGGAAAACAGAAAAGTGGGTGAAGGGAGACATCAGTCAGTATAAGACATGAAATAATAATAATAATTTATAAATTATTAAGGGTTTATGCAGGGGGAAGGGTGGTGGACAGAAGGCAAAAATGAGAAGCTGATACCAAGGGCTCAAGTAGAAAGAAAATATTTTGAGAATGATGATGGCAACATTTGTACAAATGTGCTTGACAGAATGGAAGGATATATGGATTGTGATAAGAGTTGTATGAGCCCCCAATAAAATGATTTAAAAAAAACAAAGAATTTCATCTTGCTTGTATCCATAACCAATGCTGCTGGAAGCAGTAGTTAATAGATCAAAAGATGAGCTCCACTGGGTAAATTTGCTGCAAAAGCCCTCCGTAGATGAAAAGCAAGGATGTTACTTTGAGGACCAAGGAAATCCTGACCCAATCCATGGCATTTTCAATTGCTTCATTTGCATGTGAAAATTGGATATTGAATGAGGAAGACTATCGGAGAATTGATGGATTTGGATCATGTTGCTGGAGAAGAATATTGAAGTACCATGGAATGACAAAATGACCACCAAATCTGTCTTGGAAGAAATAAGTCCATCTATTAAGATAGATGGAGAAGTAAGAGTCTTCCCAGACAAGGAAAAACTCAAGGAATACGTAAAAAGAAACCCAAGCCTACAAAAGATCTTTGCCAACACAGTATGGGCAGAAGATCACCACTAGCCGAGCACAAATAAGAGGCCATCGCATAGAAGAACTCCACACAAGGCGACAAAGAGAAAACAGCCCCCAAGATAGCATTAGCTCAATAGTTGAAAGAAGGCAAGAATTAAACACACACACACAAAACACAAACTGATAAGATAGGTGGTAGGAAAACACCCAATACAAAAAGTACAAGATGAGATCACAGAGTCCACAGATGGATGTAATAACACTGATTATCAAAGGACTGAATTCAGGCATTAAAAGCCAGAGGTTAACAGACTGGATTAGAAAAGAACCCATTGATCTGCTACCTACAGGAGACACATAGACACATCTCAAACTTGCAGACAAAAACAGGTTGAGAATCAAAGGCTGGAGAAAAATATACCAAGTAAATGGCAATGCAAAAAAAGAAGGCGTAGCAATTTTAATCTCTGACAAAATCGATTTCTAGGTACAAGTCATAACAAGAGACAAGGAGGGACACTATATAATGCTCAAGAGAACAGTAGACCAAGAACCACTGAGCATAATAAATATATACATGCCCAATGAGAGACCTGCAAAATTCATAAATCAAACACTCCAAAAGAAGATAAAAGAAACAACAGGCTCAACAATTATAGTAGATAACTTTATACACCACTCGCTGAAAAAAACAACAGCACAATTAGAAGACTTGATATTTTCAGAGCTTTCCACCCAAACCAAAAAATTCATATTCTTTTTAATCTCACATGGCACATACTCAAAGATAGACCATATGCTGGGACACAAGTTGACCTGAGTAAATTCAAGCACATAGAGATTACACAGACTTCTTTCTCTGACCACTATGGCATAAAGCTGGAAATCAACAAATGGACGATGAAGAAAACTTGGGGAAACACTTGATGGATGAATAACTCTGCATTGCAAAAGGTGTGGATATTGGCCCAGATCATAGAGGAAATCAGGGAGTGTCAAGAAACCAATAAGAATGAAATATGATGGACCAAAACCTTTGGATAGAGCAAATGCATTTATCAGAGGAAGTTGATAGCAATACATAAACACATGAAAAAGAAGAGAGACTTATGGTTGATATACTGGCACAAAACTTACACCAATTCAATTAGAGTCAACAGAACAATCCAACTAATAGTAAAAGGAAAGAAATAATAAAAATTAGACCTGAGATACAGGAGAGAGAAAACAAGAAAACTATGGGGGGTGGGGGTGAATTAATGCAGCTAAAAGTTGGTTCTTTGAAAAGTTTAGCAGAATTTATGGACTGCTGGCAAACCTAAGGAAAGATATGAAGGAACAAATTTAATAGCGAGGATGAGGGATAAAATGTGACATTATAATGGACCCTAATGAAATCAAAAGGATAATTACATAGTACTATGGTGGCCTGTACTCCAAGGAAATCTTAGAAGACAGGGAAAAATACATTATTCTCAAACTATATGACTTTATATATTGAAAATCCCCAAAACTCCGTATGTGGAGTGTTGGAAGCAATAGAGGAATATGGCAGAGGGGCAAGATACAAAGATTAGAAAACAGAAGTCTATTGGACTGCTATACGCATCAGACAAATCACAGAAGAGGCAGTTAGAAAGATAGTGCACTTTACAACATCCAAGCACAATTGAAATATCAAGGGATATACCTGATTAAAAAAACAAACAAAAGATTTGTATGAAGAAAACTGCAGAAGACTGTTATAAGAAACCAAGGGTGACCTCAACAAATGGAAGAATATCCCATGCTTGTGGATTGGAAGACTCAATATAGTGAAGATATCAGTTCTGCCAGTAATTCTATCCTGATATGAATGCCATTATCGTTTTTCAAATAATTGGAAAAACTGATTATTGACCTCATATGAGAAGAAAGAAGCCCCGCATTAGCAGAGAATCCTCAAGAAGAAGGACAAAGTGGGGGGACTTGCTTTACCTGACATTAGCACACATTATACAACCACAGTGGTCAAAAGAGTGTGGTACTGGTATAAAAACAGATTTTCAGACCAATGGAAAAGTACTGAAGACTCAGAAATAAAAACACCAGCATACAGACAAATGATTTTTGATAAGGGCCCAAAAAGTATCAAATGGGAAGAGGATGCCCTCTTCAATAGTTGGTGCTGGAAAATAATGGATATTTACCTGCAGAAAAATGAAGCAAGACCCTTACCTTACTCCGTGCATAAGAGTAAACTCAAGGTACATAAAAGACCTTGAGGTAAAACCCCAAACTATTATGGCCATTAATGAGGAAATTGGGACAAACCCGAGAACCTGGGTACAGGGAATACATAGACTATGAGCAATTGGGAAAGATAGACATACAGTCACATATTGACAAAAGGGATATACTGAAGATAACTCATCTGTGTACATCGAAAGAATTCACCAAGAGAACACTAAGAGAGTCCACAGACTGGGAAAGCATCTTTAGCAATGACACATTAGACAATGGCCTTATTACTAAAATCAATAATACTTTGCAAGCTTATAATAAGAGAAAAAAATTACTGTCCAGTGAGGAGGTGGGCAAAGGACCTGAACAGAAGTTTCACAGGGGCAGAAATCCAAATGGCCAATAAATATATGTGAAAATGTTCCTGATTATTAACCATAAGAGAAATACATATTAAAACTTCTATGAGACACCACCTAATAGCCTCAAAGACAGCCACATTCAAAAAATCAGATAGCAGCAAGTGTTGGAGGGGCTGTGGCTACAGAGTAACTCTTGTTCACTGCTGGTGGACATGTAAGTATGTACAGTCATCATGGAAATTGATTTGGCGATGTCTAAAACAGATGGAAATTGACCTACCATACTACCCGTCAATCCCACTACTGGTCATATACCCAGAAGAGGCAAAAGCAAACCACAGCCAGACATCTGTGCTCCAATGATCATCGCAGCACAGTTCACAATTGCAAGGATTTGGAAACAACCCAAATTGCCATCAGCAGACAAATGTATCAAATAACTGTGATACATATATACAGTGGAGTACTGTGCGTCCATAAAAAGCAGTGATGGACACATCAAGCACATTGTGGCATGGGAAGAACTGGAGGAAATCATGTTAACTGAAGTAAGCCAAGCACAAAAGGACAATTATAACATGAGTCCACTGAGGTAAGCTTAAAAAAATGGAGCATAGGGGAAAAGCTACTGTATATATACATCCCTAGGGTAAGGTCCAGCTACTATGGTAGTAGCCAAACCCAATTCAGGGATACATATGACAGGCAACTAAATAGGAGGGGGAAGAGAGAAAAAATATACACATCTTAGTGTGGGAGCACTAACCCACCCAAAGGGAGGGCATTGTTTATATCTCCCCAGGATAGGGAAAGAGAGACCAGGCTTCAACCTGATGTGCCAAGACATGAATACAACATACCGGTTGTACCAGGGAACCAATAGGTAGGTCTGTGGGGCTGACCCCAATCCCAACCCCTCCCCCCTCATAAGAATGCACTTCAGAGGACAGTACTGGGGCTACAGCTTGGGGAGAGGGGTGTGCTGATTAGAGCACACTGGAGAAATCAAAAGGGATGGAGAGAGAGGGGAGGACACCAAGCTCAGAGGACGATATTCCTGCTTGGAGCAGACAATGAATACAGAGGACCATAGGGCTGGCCCCACCACAAAAAAGGACATCCATCACTAAACTATAGTGGTTCAGGGGGAAAATACTGGAGGTGCATTTCAGGAATTGTGCACAATCTGACCCCATCATGATGGGGTGAATCACTAAGTGCACACAACTGAGAAGCAAGGGGAGCAAAGTGATGAAATCCCTAGGGAATACCACAAGTAGACTTTGGAGTTAGAGTGTGGTACCCCATAAAACTAGACTGGAAAGCACTCACCAAACCAACAAACAGACCTTGAACTATTTATAGGCTTTTCCATTTTTGTGAGTGTCTTCCTTTTTGTTGTTTTAATTGTTTTGTTGGTCTTGACTTCTTTTATTGTTTTGTTTGGCTTTTTCTGGTTTTTGCGCTTATTCATTTATTTGCATGTCTATCTAGATAAGCTAGGTAGGATAAATAATTCAGAGATGAAAAGAACGGGACCAATGGTTCTGGAGGGATATCAGAGAAGAGGAGGTGGAAGAAAGAAATTGGGGGTGGAGAACCAACCCAGAAACAAGTGAACAAGTGAACTAAAATCAATGGAGAAAAGGATGCAAGATGCCTAGTGGAGTTTAATCAAGGGCAATGTAGCAGCCAGGAATTACTAAACCAGAGTGAAGGCTGAACATGATGGTGAGAGAAGAGGAAAGTAAAAAGAAATAGAGGAAAGAACCAGTAGGCAAAAGGACATTTATAGAGGCCTAAATATAGGCATGTACATATGTAAATATATACATAATGAAAGGGGAATAGAACGATGTACTCATGTCTATATGTTAAGACTAAATTTGCAGATGGAAATTGGGCCTTGACTAGAACACTTTCTTCTAATCATTTGGCATTTTGTGATGTTCATCTTCCTGAGATGATCACTGAAGACAGAGTGGGTGCATAAGCAAATGTGGTCAAAAAAGATGATGGTGTCTGGCTATCAACAGGTATAGCATCTAGGGCCTTAAAGGCTTGAAGATAAAAAAAACAACCTTCTAGCTCAGAAGCAACAAAGCCCACATGGAAGAAGCATACCTTACTGTGTGATCATGAGGTGTTGATGGGATCAGGTATCATGCATCAGGCATCTAAGACCCACAACAAAATCATACCCAATGTGAATGGGGGGTAGGGCATGGAGCAGAGATCCAATACCCACCTGTAGACAATTGGGCATCCCCTCACAGAGGGGTCACAGGAAGAGATGAACCAGTCAGGGTGCAGTATAGCATCGATAAAACAAAACACCTTTCCATTAGTTGTTTGGTGCTTTCTTCCCCCCACTGTCATGACCTCAATTCTACCTTACAAATCGGATTAGAACGGAACATGCACACTGCTGCATATAAGAGCCCACAATGCAGAGAATCCAGGATATATAGACCCCCTCAGGGTCAACAATGAGAGTAGAGATACCAGGAAGATTAGGGGTGGGTGGGGGGAGGAAGGTGTAATTGATCACAAGGATCAGCCTAGAATGCCTTCCCAGGAAAACCAACAATGGAAAAGTGGTGAGGGGCGATGCAGGATGATGTAAGATTTGAAAATAATAATCTATAACACCTCAAGGGTTCATGAGGAAGGCCGGACAAGGGAGGGAGGGAGAATAATTGGAGAGCTGATATCAGGAGCTCAGGTGGGAAGAGAATGCTTTGAAAACAATGATGGCAGCATTTGTGCAAATGTGCTTGACACACTGGATGAATGTCTAAATTGTGATAAGCGATGTAAAAGCCCCCAATAAAAATATTTAATTAGAAAAATAATAAGGCCAAGAGTACTCCTTAGAGCAAGGGTGGTGAGATTTTGTCTCATGTCCTTTGGACATGTTCTCAGCAGAGAGCAATCCCTGGAGAAAGACGGCATGCTTGGTAAAACAGAGGGCAGAGAAAAGAAGGCCCTCCAGGAGATGGATTGACACGGTAGTTTCAATATGAACTTAAACGTAAGAACAATTGTGAGAAGGATGCAGGACTGGGCAGTGCTTTGTTCTGTTGTGAACAGGCTCCCTATGAGGTGGAACCAAGTGGATGGCACATAACAGCAGCTGTAACTTAAAATGTAATGAAAAAGACTCTTATTCCCATTAGCAGTCATGAATCAGTATCTATTTTAAAAGAAGTCTAACAAAAGATATAATATATTGTCATAAACTAAGATATATAAGACAGATATATGGCCAAATAATAGAAAGAGATGCAGACTTGTGTCCATACCAAAAAAAAAAAAATAGAATGTGCAAAAAATTAAACAATATTATCACATGTAAGTCAAAAATGCTGAAGATAACTTTAAAATGGTTATAACAGAACCTCAACAGAGATCTGTGAGAAATTCAAGGCAGTTTCAGAAGTGGACATGATTTGAATGCTGTCACTGTTCACGTGAGATTGATTGGTACTGAAAGGAGAAAATGGTAGGAAAATGTTTATTGTGTTTTATTTACTATTCAAAGACACTTGACTGTGTGAATTGTAATAAAATATAAGGAACTGGGAACAATGGGAATTCCAGAATATTAAATTGTGTTCATTGTGATCAATACTCATGGTAGCAGCAATCAAGAAATTAAATAATTGTATTGGCAGATGTACTACAAATATCTCATTGAAGTGGTGAAAAGAAAAAATAAGTCGCTTTGATGACTAATGTGTGCCTGATCCTAATCATGGTATTTTAAATAATCTGATATGAAAGCAGGGTAACGGATTTGAAAGACCAAAGGAAAACTGATACCTTTCCACTATAATTTTGGCAAAAATACTAAACTGTAAGAAGAATGGAAAAATGGCCTTAGAAAAGTATAGTCAAAATATTACTTTAAAAAGAGAATGGTAAGACTTTATATCTTGTACTTTGAACATATTACCAGGGTCACTAGTCTCTGGAGAAGACATAATGCTTGATACAGAACAATTAATGATGCTGATGATAATTATTATATTATCATTTTATAGTGACTCTGACTCAACGTGAACCTTTGAGACAGAGTAGGATTATGAGACAGCATTTCTGACATTGTAAATCTTCATATAAATAGACTGCCTCGTTGCTCTCCTGTAGAACAGTTGGTGAGTTTGAATAACCAGCCATTCAATTAGTAGCCCAATACCTCACCCATTAAGCCACCAAAGCTCCTTTCTGACTCAGGTAGTACCTGTGTGCAACAAATACAAGACTACCCAGACCAATACTATCCTCATCACCGTTGCTGTATTTGAACATATTGTTACAACCACAATGTCAATCCATATCCTTGAGAATCTTTTGTTTTAATTAACCTCTACTGTACCAAATGAGCTCTAGTGGAGTTCTTTAATGGATTAGGCATTGGGCTGTTAACCAAAAGGTTGATGGTCAAACTCACCAGCATATCCATACGAGAAAGATGGGAGTTTCTTGTCCCAAAAAGATTTACTGCATTGGAAATAAACAGGGGCACTCTGCCTTGTGCCATATAAGGTCCCTATGAGTCATAATTGACTCGATAGTGGTGAGTCTTGTTTTGATTTAACAACAAAGGGAAAGGTGCCCTATCGTGCAGCAGGTAAGCATTGTACTGCTACCAGCAAGGTCAGAAATTCAAACCCACCAGACTCTCTGTGGGAGAAAGATAAGTCTGTCCCCTTAATGATTGTCAACTCAGAAACCCTATGAAGCAGTTTCATTCTATCCTATAGGGTCACTATAAATTGGAATCGACTTGATGACAGTGGGTTTTTGCCTTTTGACAAAAAGAAACATTAAAAATGAAATAAAACACTCATAGATGAAAAGACTAACTTGATATCGTAAGGCACATCATAATGTTCTTTAAATTAATTCAGGAATTGATGTCTTTCCAATAAAAACCCAGTTTTTCAGAATTTTAAATACTTATCCTAAAATGTCTTCAGTAGACAAAAAAATCTAGATGAATTTGAAAAGGAGCAATATGTAAAATACATCTTCTGCCAGACATCAAGATTTATTTGCAGACTTAATAATTATTATATTGTGGTATTTATATAAATTGAGTTTGATAAATCCAGGAATGAAATATAATAGAAGAAATGGCTTGCACATATATTGAAATAATATATAACTGAGGTAGCATTACAAATGAATGGAAAATGATGGACTAGTTAATAAGTGATGCTGAAAGAACACGATTATCTATATAAGAAGAACATAAATTTAGATTATTTCTTCACACACAAAAAGACAGATGTCTGCTGATATAAAACAAATGTCAAAAGAAAATCCTTAAGACTTTGAGAAAGAAATATATCTTGAGGATCTGAGTTTAGAGAGATTTCTTAGACAAGAAGGGAAAGAGCCATTACATAGAAATATTTATTAAAATTAAATATTTAGGTAAAAATGATACTATAAACAAAGGCAAATGACAAGCTGCATAAAGAAGAAATATGTATCCAAGGCATTTAATTATCAAGTATTTGAAAAATATGAAGAACTCTTACACATCAATAGTAAAAATAAAAGTTCATTATATCTAATAGAAAAATAAAATGTAAAATTTTGCATATAGTATGCACTGAAAATAATACATAATAAATCACAAAAGTACCAAATGTAAAGAATTATGATATTGCTAAATAAAATAACAAAATAATCAAATCACATGAATCAGAATGAAAGGAGCAAATATAATTATGACTAAAGCCATGGTGGGTCATGCTACACCCTGAGGTCTTTCACATGGACTTGAGAATGTCAAAGAAGAAATGGAGGTTATTTTTGGCAATTGAAAATTAATATGAATATTAATCTATGACCCAAGTATATTGTTTAGAGAAATGAATACTTGTGCATCAACATTAAACCTAATAAATTCCATTGCAATATTATCTTTCACAAAAAGGCAAGTATAATCAAGCTGAAGGCTCATTAGTAATAAATTGGATATAATGTTGATATCGATATATTTTTCATTTCTATGACAAATCCTGTAGGGGGTTAACTGTTGGCTGCTAACCACAAGGTAAGTGGCTCTGTGGAAGAAAGATGTAGCTTTCTGCTCCCATGAAGTTTACACTGCCCAGCCTCAGAAACACAATGACAATTCTGCTCTGTCCTACAGGGTGGCTGTGAGTTACAATGGACTAGATGGCAGTTTATGTTTTTGCTCCTTGGAACTAATTCTATAGCATTATAACAACTACATCATTCAATATTTTAAGCCTAAAAACATAGTTTCAGCAAATAAGGACAAATTTCACGCAGCCATATTCAATAAGACCTTCATCATCAGATGGAGATTCCTCCAAGTTTACTGACAATTCCCGTGGAAGACCTGAAGGAACAGCAAAAGAAAGTCTGTCACAGGCAGTTCTTTTGTCAGAAAAAGGCAAGTTCCTTTGCTTCATTGCTTCAAATGCCGATTTGGCTCATTTTTGAAAGCTCAAACTCACTGCCATTCTGATCTATAGAGTGTTTCTAAGGCTGTGAATCTTTATGAGCACAGAGAGGAGGCCTGGTGGCATAATGGCTAGTGCTGGGCAGTTCAAATCGCCAGCCGCTTCATGGGAAAATGGCAGTGAGGAGTGAGTGAGTGAGTGAGTGAGTGAGTGAGTGAGTGAGTGAGTGAGTGAGTATGTTTTAGGGGTGGGGAGGGTGAGTCTTCCGTGGAATGACTGGTGGATTTGAACCAACAACCTTGTAGTTAGCAGACCCAACAGCACCTCCAGTACTCCTGGAGTACATACCTTGTTCTTGGATGTATCAATGTTGAAACAGTGGAAACATTAATGGGTGAGCTGGATAAAGTAAAACAATAAGAGCATCTGCCAGAGAAGATTTTTAATGTGACTAAAAAAAGACTTATTTTGAAAAATGATGTCAGAACACACCTAAAGTCACAAAAAGGTGAAGCTTAAACTGATTTCAAGGCATTTAAAGACAGTATCTGCTGCCACTTGCAGGCAATGCAGCTGGATATAAATGAAAAATCTTTTCTTTTTTTTTTGGTCTACTATTCTAAAAACCCCAAGGATTCAAAACATTGACAAAAATAAGTCGCTTATAGGAATAAATCAAATGGCTGCATGACAATCATATTATTCAAGAATTAGTGTTTTTCATTGTTTCATCTACAGAACCGTGCATTCCTATCAAGATTCTTTTTTTTTTTGCCTTGTATATCTTTTTATTTTATTTTATTTTTTATTTTAACAATTTATTGGGGCTGATACAATTCTTTTCACAGTTCATACATATACATACATCAATTGTATAAAGCACATCTGTACAGTCTTTGCCCTAATCATTTTTTTTCTCTTTTCTTCTTTTACATTTTATTAGGGACTCAAACAACTCTTACCACAATCCATACATATACATACATCAATTGTATAAAGCACATCCATACATTCCCTGCCCCAATCAATCTGTCTCCTCTAGTTATTGTTGTTATTAAGGTACCAATCCAGTCAGGTTCAACCTACAACGACCCTAGGCACAACTGAACAGAACCCGGCTACGTCCTGCACCCTTCTGAGAATTGTTCCTATGATTGAGCCCACTGTTTCAGCCATGATTTCAGTGCTCTCTTTCACTGCTTCTCTAGTTAACCAACATGGTTTCCTTCTCAAATAATTAGACCCTCCTGACAACAAAAGTTGAAGTCTCGCCATTCTTGCCTTTAAGCACATCCTGGCTCACTGTATTTCTTCCAAGACACTTTTGTTTATCTTTGTAGCCATACATGATACTTTCAATATTCTTCCGCAGCACCACAATTCAAATGCATCAATTCTCCTTCAAGCCTTCAATATCCAACTTCCATATGCATATGAGGCAATTGAAAATAATACCATGGCCTTAGTTTTCAAAGTAACACCCTTGCTTTTCAATGTTCTAAAGAGTTCTTGTACAATCCTCAGGTAGATGATCTAACTCAAAATGTGAGTTTGGTGCCTCTCCATCCCGTTACCACAGGTGCGACTCAGTGAGCACATGGTCTAAGGAGCAACCACACCTCCAAAGCACACTACTTCCAGATTCATGAGACAATGTGTTGATAGCTAATTCCTCTGAAGTAGACAGCCAATTCTTTCTTCATAATTTTCCCTTGGTTTGGAAACTCTTCTGAACCCTATTAATTTGGGGTGACCCCGCTGGTATTTGGAATACCAGTGACATAGCTTCCAGCATCACAGCAACACACGAGCCACCACAGTACGACAAACTGACATGAGGAAGAACCTTGACAAGGTGGATCGACCCCGAGGCTACAACAAAGGACGCTTAAATATGGGAATAATCGTGAGGATGGTGCAGGACTCAGCAGTCTTGCAAGCTGTTGTCCGTGTCATTATAAATTAGAACCAGTGAGATGGCACATAACAACAACAACCTGCAGATAATGTTTTCTCTGCACTAGCTCAAGCAGGTGGGCATGTGGTCAGATTAAACATTTCCTGGTAGAATTATGCTATCTCTCAGTGTATACACAACATTGCATATTCCTGGGTGGATGTTATTGGAAAATGAATTCAGAGGATATGGAAAAAATGCTGACTTATGTGAATGTGCTCCAAGCATTTCATTAGAAAAAATGTGATGTACGAAATTGGTGGCAAAATCATCTATCTGGTAAGATAACTGATTTTAGAACTTTCTGTCTCTGATGAGGAACATGTCACAAAGAAGGACCATGGATAGATTAGAGCCGATGGAAAAGGAAGAGGAATAAAGTGCTAAAAAAAGAAACAATAAATTGGATCCAAATGCTAACCACTTTGCTCAAATTGCTTTGCTAAAAATTCAGGGGCAATGAGATATTACTGCAGTATAGGAAGGAAACAATAATCATACAGGAAACTCTTACTATTTTGTTTTACTAGAAATATCATTTCTATTATTCTCAGGAATAACTCAGATGACCCAGACCCTTACCACAACTGACAAAATGTCAACATTGCCCAACTTTAAAAATTTTATTTCCAGAGCACATTGTATTATTTATGTATGCATTAAACATGTATCTGTAAGCTTATATGCAACATTTCTGGCACTGGAAGGCAACTAAAGATGGGATTTATGAAGATACTGATAATAACAGTCAAAAATAATAAAAAGTGGAAGGAAAGAGAGAGAAAAGGGAATGAGACACTACCTTAAGTAAAGGTATACCTGTATTTAATATTTTCCCATTTACATATATTTTATACTGATCTTTATTTCTTTACTAAGAGATTATATTCAACATTTCTTTTAGTGTCAATTTTCTAACTCCTAGTGTTATGGCTCTCCTGGTGACAGGTTTCTTCATCTTTTGTTTCTTTACAAAGTCTTTATTTTACCTACAATTTTGAAAGATGCTTTAATTGGTTATACAATACTTTATTTTCTTTTGCACTGTAAACTGCTACATTGTCTTTTGCCTGTCAATGTTTCCAGTGACAACAATTTTTTTGCCCCATGATTCCCTTGAATGTCTTTTTAATCTCTATTTGTTCTATTTTTATTTTTTCATTAGTTTAAGGATACTGTCTATCTTTTGTCAAGGGTTTTTCTTTTTTAATCAATACAAGTTGAGATTTTATGACACTGTAAGATTTATGGGTAGAAGACTTTAAAATCTCTCATCTCTTTTTTCTTATTTCTTTTTAGTTATCTCCTTCTGTTTCTTTCAGATTACCCATGCACATAAGATAGACCATTTGATATTTATCCACAGGTTGATGATTTTTTTTGCTGTTGTTGCTTTCCTTCTATTTATTTCCCTGGCTTGTTATATTGATTATTCATCAAATGGTGGATCTTTTCTTGTGTAGTGCTCAGTACATTGGTAAATCCATTCAATGAAATTTTTCATTTATGATTAATGATTTTCTATTTTTACAATAGCAGTTAGTTAATTTTAATGTTTTTAACATCTTTGATTGTCATGTATGCTGCTCACTATTCTAATAGGTATTTTAGCTTTTTAATCAGAATTAATATCGTCAGATAATTGCCACATCATAGCAATCTGCTTTTTACATTTATTCTTTTTATTTTCAATATTTTATTTATTTGACTATTTCATATGTCTTAAAACATTCATTTTCTACAATAAATTATAGTAGGAACCAAATGAAATATTATTTACTTCCAGGAAAATATCATATCACATTTTATACTAATCTACCAGATTAGTGGTCTGCGCTCATCTGACTTAGAGTTGTGTATATTATGGTAAAAATGTATATCTTAAAATGAATATATAATCAGAGCTTTCCCATCTGTAGAACTTTGGGACTGAGTTTTGATAATATTCTCGAGACCTCTTTCAAAACACGAACTCACTCCATTGAATAGATTCAAACTTTATCAAGGTGTCAGCATCTCAAACAATAACAGCTATCTGATTTTTGTATAGATTACATATCAGCCTTCTGTACCATTTGTTTCCAGTCCTACTAGAAATTTCTCCCCTATGGCAATCGTTAGCTGTCATATTGAAATGCCATGGTGTCCCTCCCAACATCCAGAGTGGCTGTGGTGTTCCAGAGCCCTTTAGAATGGGCCTCTCAGGTCTCCAGCCAGGCTGGAGCAGTTGAAAACTGGGAATGTCTCAAAAGAACCTTCCAAGGGTGGGATGTGTGGAGAGCAAAGAGGAAATGGTTACGTGAAACTTCCTGATGCGGTGCTACTTGTTTCACCCCCTCTAGTGCCTGGGTGGCATTGAATAGGAGAAAAAGTATGCAAATCAGAATAAGAATATCATTAGTTTTCTATTGTATTGTGCCCCTATATGCAAGCTTTTATTCTTAAAAAATTTGGGAAGAATTATAAATTAGTCTATTTTTTCCTCTCACAAAGGAATCTTTTGAAAATTTGAGTACAGGCAGATGAAGTGAGATATTTGTTTCTTAAAAACTACATAAACATTTTACTAAATTCCCGAGATATTCACAGCTTGGAGATATGTGTTTGAGGAAGAAATAACCATTTATAAAACTTTGAAAATAAATGTGTGAATTTTAGTATTTCTAGAGCTATCACACACAATTGAAGACATTATCATATCACATAAACTATCGCTTTAGGATTTTTAAAAAGGTCATATTATTATTTAGGTAAAGGAATTGTGATAAGTAAAATGTAATTGTAAGAGGCATTAGGTGTGTTTACTCTCACCAATGTATATCTCGATTTACCTTGAGAAAAGGTAACATGAATTGTGATGAACAGAATAAGGAAAACAGTGAAACAGCGAGATATTTTGGAAAGTTCTGAGAATGATGTGCTGAATTTTAGACACAGGAAAAATATGTACTATTTGAATGGGCGCACACAAATCCTAACATTGAGACAAATGAGAGCTCTATCACTTATTTTGGACATGATATCAGGAAAAACTAACTCCTGGAGAAGACATTATGGGTGGGAAAGGCAGGAGTCAGACAGAAAGAGGAAGTCACATAATGAGCGACAGAGTGGCTACAACCACTGTCTCATACATGACACTAAGTATGAGCATGTCCCAGGACCTAACAGCATTTATTGTGCAGTACATAGGGTAACTATGACTAGGACCCTTGTACTACACAAGGTGCCAATTTGAAGGCACCTAACAACATAATAACAGAAAGATCAATATTGTAGGCATTAATGAGCTGAAATGGACTTACATTGGATTGTTTTGAAACAGAAAATCTTTTTTTTTGCCACAAACGACATAATCAAGAGGAATCACATAGTGTTCATCTTTGAAAAGGATGTTGCAAAATCATGAAGTACCATGCTCTCTTTGATAGGATTATATCTATCACCTTCAAAGGAATCCAATCAATGTAGATATTATTGAAATGTATGCATCAATCAAAATAGTGATGAAAAATTGAATTCTACCAACATTTTTACATGAAAATTGATGAAACATAAAATGAAAATGCATTGATAATTATTTGCAATTAAAATGCAAACGTTGGGAAAAAGGAGAAAGGAGTGGTATTGGTAAAACATGGATTTAGTAATAGAAATAAAGCTGGATATCAGATGATAGGATTTCATAAAACCAGAAAATTGATCATAGCAAATACCTTTTTCAATAATGCAAAGACAACTTTGCACATGGACCTACCAAAAAGGAACACACAGAAATCAAATTGGAACATCTGTAGGTAGAGATGTTGGAGACGCTCAGTATCAGCAGCTAAAACTGGAGCAGGGTCTGATTGTGGAACAGACCACAGATTGCTCATGTGCAAATTTTGGATAAAGCTGAAAAAAAATGAAAACAAAACGAATCCACCAGTATCAAAATCTGATCTTGAGTCTATCCCATCTGATTTTGAGACCATCTCAAGTACTGACTTGATGCATTGAACACTAGTGACAGAAGACCTGAAAAGCTGAGGTAGGATATCAAGAATATCATTGATGAAGACAACAAAAGGTCATTAAAAAGACAGGAAATATAGAAAAGAACGAAGTGGATGTAAGAAGCAACTCTGAATCTTCCCCTAATTGTAGAGTTGCTTAAAAAAAATAAGAAAGAACAGATGAAGTCAAAGAGTTGAATAGAAATTTTCAAAGGGCAACTCAAATTGACAAAGCCAAATATTAGAAGGAAATGTGTAAGGACCTAGAATTAGTCAATCAAAAGGAAAGAACACTCTCAGCATATCTTAAACTGAAAAAAAACTGAAGAAAAATTCAAACCTCCAGTTTTAATATTGAAAGATTCAATGGCAAAATATTGAACCATGCAGGAAGCAATTTTTTAAAAAGGTGAAAAGACAACAGAATCAATGTCGCAAAATAACTAGTCAACATTCCATCATTTTGGGAGGTAGCATATGAGCAAGAACCAATGGTGCTGAACAAAGAATTTCAAGCTGTACTGAACACATTAGCCAAACACAAGGCTCCAGGAATTGAAGGAATGTCGATGGAAATGTTTCAGCAAACTAAAGAAGCACTGGAAGCATTCACTTGTCTATGCCAGGAAATTTGGAAGGCAGCTGCTTGGTCAACTAATAAAAAGAGATCCCTATTTGTTCCCAATCCAAAGAGAGGTGACCCCCGTCCCAAAGACATGGGCAATAGGGGAGCAGGGCACTAACCCACCAAGGAGAGGGTATTATTTATATTTCCACAGGAGAGGGAGAGAGAGGGGGACTTCAATCCGGTTCACCAAGATGTGAATGCAACATACTGGCATGAAGCAGCCAACCAATAGGTCTGCTGGGGCCAGCCCCAATTCCAACTATGGGGATAACCCCCCACCCCTCAGAAAAATGCACTTCAGAGGACAGCACTGAAGCTACAACTCAGGGAAAGAGGCATGTCTGATCAGAGCACATGGGAACAAATAAGAGGGGAGGAGAGAGATTGAAACATATCCTGGTCCAACAAGCCCGAGGACAATATTCCTACTCAGAGCAGCCAGTGCACAGAGAGGACCATAGGGTTGGCCCCACCAGGAGACAGGATGTCCCTTACTGACTCATAGCGCTACTGGGGACAATACTGGAGACAGTGAGAGAATTGTGCTCGATGAGACCCCACCAGACTGGGCAAAACACTAAGGGCATGTAACAGAGCATCAAGGGAAACAAAGCAATGAAATCTCTAGGAAATATAAAAAATACACTTTGGGGCCAGGGTGTGGCACCTCATCACCAGAGAATACTCCTAAAAGTCAATAAATTGACCTGGAACTATTTACAGGCTTTTCTTTTCTTTTTTTTCCCATTGGTTTTTATCTGTTGTTGGTTTGTTGGTGTTTTCTTTTAGCTTAGTCTTGTTTTTGCACTTATTGTTGTCTCTGCATGTCTATCTACATAAGATAGGCAAGATAAACAATCCAGAGGAGAAAACAATGGGACTGATGGTTTCAGGGAGACATGGAAGAGGGGGAGGTAGAGAAAAGGAAGGGGGGTGTCCACAAACCCAGGGACAAGGGAACAACAAATGACCTAAAATCGATTGCAAGGAGGGCATAGGATGCCTGGTGGATATTGATCAAGGGCAATGAAGCTGAGAGGAATTACTGAAACCCGAATGAGGCTGAACATGATAGTGGGACAAGAGGAAAATAAAAGGAAATAGAGGAAAGAACTAAGAGGCATTTATAGAGATCTAAATATAGGCATGCACAGAGGTAAAAATAATTTATAGAATCATGGGGAAATAGATCTATGTGCATATATTTATATGGTAAGTATTAAGGCAACAGGTGGATATTGCACCTTTACTGAAGTAGACCCTTAAGGCAAAAACACCTTGTTCTTATAACCTGGCATTCTTTGATACTCACCTTCCCAACATGATCATGGAAGACAAATGGGTGAATATGGTGAAGAAAGCTGAAGGTGCCCAGTTATCAAAAGGTTCACCATCTGGGGTTTTAAAGGCTTGAAGATAAACAAGCAGCCCTCTAGTTGAAAAGCAACAAACCCACATGGAAGAAGCACACCAGCCTGTGTGATCAGGAAGTGTTGACAGGATCAGCTATCAGGCATCAAAGACCCAGAACAAAAAAAAAACAACAAAACATGTTGATGTAAATGAGGGGTAGGGCAGAGTGGAGGTCCAAAGCCCATCTGTAGACAATTGGAGAACCCCTTACTGAAGGATCACAAGGAAGACATGAGCCAGTCAGGGTCAGTATCACACTGTTGAAACATACAACTTTCCTCTGGTTCTTTAATGCTTCTTCCCTCCCAATATCATGATCCCAATTCTACCTTACAAATCCAACTAGACCAGAACATGTACATTGGCACAGATAAGAGCTTGCAACATAGGGAATACATGACAGACAAACCCCTCAGGACCAATAATGAAAGTAGTGATACCAGGAGGGTAGGGGAGAAGGGGTTGCAGGAAGGGGAACTGATCATAATGATTAACATATAGCCCTCTCCCCAAACCCAAGGAGGGACAACAGAAAAGTGGATGAAGGGAGACAGCAGATTGTGTAAGATATGAAAATAATAACAATTTATAATTTATCAAGGGTTTATGAGGGAAGGAAGGTGAGGGAGGGAGGGAGAAAAGGAGAGGCTGATGCTAAGGACTCAAGTAGAAAGAAAACGTTTTGAAAACGATGATGGTAACAAATGCACAAATGTGATTGACACAATGGATATATGTATAGATTATGATAAGAGCTGTAAGAACCCCTGATAAAATGATTATTTTTAAAACCTAAATAACAATGTCATTAATACCACATGCCAGTTAAAGTTTGCTGATGATCATTCAACAATGAACAGTTTTAGCAGAACATTGACAGGGAACTTCCAGAGATTCAGACTGCATTCAGATGTCATAGAACAAGGTATATAATTGCTGATGTCCAATTGGTATTGGCTGAAAGAAGAGAACAATTAGGGATATATTTACTTTTGTTTTATTGACTACGCCAAGGCATTTGACTGTGCAGATCATAGCAAAGTATGGATGACCTTGACAAAAGTGTGGATTCTAGGACACTTGGTTGTGCTTATTTGCAACTTGTAAATAGAGTTAGAGGCAGGTGTGCTAATAGTACAAGAGGATAGTGCATGGATTAAAATCAGGAATGTGACGGAGCTGTAGCCTCTCACCATACTTGTTCAGTCTCTATCTTGAGGAAATCTCAGAGAAGTTGGATTATATAAAGAATAATGTGGCATCAGGATTAGAGGAAGGTTAACAATCTGCAATATGCAGATGACACACAACCTCACTTGCTGAAAGTGAGGAAGATATGAAGCACTTTCTGATGAAAATTACAACCTTTGGTAGGAATTACAACTCAATTTCAAGAAGACAAATATCCACGCATCTGGGCCAATAAATAACAATATAAATGGGGAAGTGTTTGAAGTTGCCAATAATTTTGTCTTATTTGGATCTATAATTAATCCTCATGAAAGCAGCAGTCAAGAGATCAAAAGATGTGTTACATTCAAGTTCGATGGGGCACCATGCTCTGTCCCCAGAGTCTATTCTTTGCACTCCCTCGGGCACTGCCTGCTCTGCTCACCTATGTTGCTCTGCTGTTTGCTCCCAGTATTTTGCTTCAGTGTCGCTTGGTCCATTGGGACCAATCCTGACACTGAGTCTCCAGTGTTGTTCCCCGTAGGGCCATGGGTCAGTGAGGGATGTCATATCTCATAGTGGGATCAGCCACTACATTGACTGCTCTGAGCAGGGATATCGTCCTCCAGTCTTGGTGGGCCAGGATGTGCTCCACTCTCTCTTCCACCCCATTCATTTGCTCCCTTGTGCTCTGATCAGACATGTCCCTCTCCCCTAGCTGCAGCTTCAGTGACTGTTCTAAAGTAAATTATTCTGGGGGGAAGGACAGTTGTCCATGTAGCTGGTATGGGGGATGAGCCCTCAGGCCCCTCCACTGACTCCCCTCTCCATGCCGGCATGCTGCATTCATATCCCAGAACATTGGATTTAAGTCTGGTTGCTCTTTCCCTGTGGAGACACAAACAATACCACCCACTTGGCTGAGTCAGTGCCCTATCACCCCGCCACACATTTCTTTAGTTTTTTTCCCTTTCCTCCTCACTATCTTTTAGTTGGCTACCATAAGTCCCCCTGGATTTGGTCTGGTCCCTGCCATACTACCTTTTGTATACAGTAGCTTTGTCCCTATGCCCTATGCCCCTTTTGCATTTTTTTTTTCTTTTCTTTCTTTTTTTTTTATAGGCTTACCTCAGTAGTCTCATGTTGTACTTGACCTTTAGTGCTTGGCTTACTTCACTTAGCATAATTTCCTCCAGTTCTTCCCATAATATGTTTCATGAGTTCATCACTACTTTTTAGCAATGAATAGTACTCCATTGTATGTATGTAACACAGTTTTTAAATATATTCATCTGTTGATGGAAATTTGGGTTGTTTCCAACTTCTTGTGATTGTGAACTGTGCCATAATGAACACTGGAGTAGAGATGTCTGGGTGTGGTTTGTTACTTTCATCTTCTGGGTATATGCCCAGTAGGAAGATTGCTGGGTCATATGGGAGCTAAATTTCCATCTCTTTTAGATATTACCAAATTGATTTCCATAATATCTGTACATACGTACAGGTCCACCAGCAGTGGATGAGAGTTCCTATCTCATCACAGTCCCTCAAACACTTGTTGCTTCTGATTTTTTGAAATGGGCTATCTTTAAGGGTGTTAGGTAGTATCTCATAGTTGTTTTAATTTGCATTTCTCTTATGGCTAATTATTGGGAACATTTTCTAATATGTTTATTGGCCATTCAGATTTCTGCCCCTGTGAAACTTCTGTTCAGGTCCTTTGTCCACCTCCTCACTGGGCAGTTAGTTTTTCTCTTATTGTAAACTTGCAAAGTATTATTGATTTTAGTAATAAGGCCTTTGTCTGATGTGTCATTGTTAAAGATGATTTCCCAGTCTGTAGGCTCTCTTATTAAACTTTTGGTAAATTTTTAGATGCACACAGGTGACTTATTTTCAGTATATCCCACTTGTCTATATGTGACTCCTCTGTATTTTGTATCCTTCCTTATTTCTGATAACCTATGTATCCCCTGTGCCGAGGTTCTCAGGTTTGTCCCAATTCCCTCTTTAATGGCCCTAATTGGGGTTTTATCTCAAGGTCTGTGATCTACCTTGAGTTTATACTTGTGCATGGAGTGAGGTAAGGGTCTTGCTTCATTTTTCTTCAGGTAAAAATCCATTTTTTTCATCACTATTATTGAAGAGGGCATCAGTTTCACATTTAATATTTTTTGCGCCCTTATAGAAGATCAGTTGCCTACATGCTGAGGTTTTTATTTCTGGGTCTTCGGGTCTTTTCCATTGGTCTGAATATCTGTCATTATACCAGAACCTGTCAAAGGGATGAGGTATCAGGCATCAAAGAACAAAAATCATATCATTTTAAAGGAGTGTGAAAGCAGAGTAGAGACCCAAATCCCATCTTTAGGCAACTGGATACCCCATTACTGAAGGGTCGCAGGGAGGAGATGAGCCAGTCAGGGTGCAGGGTAGAAATGATGAGGCATACAACCTTCCTAGATTCCGTAAATGCTTCTTTCCCCCACTATAATGATCCCAATTCTACCTTACAAATCTGGCTAGACCAGAGGATGTACATTGGTGCAGATAGGAACTGGAACACAGGGAATATGACCCCTTCAGGACCAGTGGTGAGTGTGGCGATACCTGGAGGGTGGAGGGAAGGTGGGGTAGAAAGGGGGAACCAATTATAAGGATCTATATTTAACCTTCTCCCTGGGGGAAGGACAACAGAAAAGTGGGTGAAGGGAGACATCGGACAGTGTAAAATATGACAAATTAATAATAATTTATAAATTATCAAGGGTTAGTGAGGTGAAAAATGAGGAGCTGATATTAAGGGCTCAAGAAGAAAGCAAATATTTTGAGAATGATGATGGCAACAAATGTATAAATGTGCTTCAGATGTGCTTCAAATACATCACAATGGATATATGTCTGGATTGTGATAGGAATTTTATCAGCCCCAATAAAATGATTAACAAAAAAGAAGAGTTACATTATGTAAATGTGCTACAAAATCTCTTCAAATTATTAAAAAAACAAGAATGCTACTTAGAGCATAAGGTGCACCTGACCCAAGCCCTGGTATTTCCAATTGCCTCATAAGTATATAAAGGTTGGACATTGAGTAAAGATAACAAAGAGGAATTAATATTTTTAAATTATAGGGCTGAAGAAGAACATTGACAATACCATGGACTGCTAAAAGGATGAACCATGAGGGGATGTCCCACCGACTACAGATGGGTTTTGGGTCTCTGCTTTGACCTCCCACATTCTCAACAATATGGGTTTTTGTTTATTTGCTTGTCTGTTTTGGGTCTTCTGAAGACTGTTATTTGGTCCTGTTGACACCTCATGATCGCACAGGCTGGTGTGCTTCTTCCATGTGGGCTTGTTGCTTGTTGCTCACTTCACAGAGGGGGTCACAGGGAAGGACTGAGCCAACCAAAATGCAATATAGCGCTGATGAAACACACAATATTCCCCTGGTTCCTTGAGGCTTTCTCTCCTCCCCCTCCCCCCTCCAACTATCATGACCTCAGTCCTGCCTTTCACTGTGGGTTGGATCAGAGCATGTGCACAGGTACAGATAAGAGATAAGAGCTCAGGGCACATGGAATCCAGGAACAGGAATGAGGGTAGTGATACCAGGAGGGCAGGGGAAAGGTGGGGACAGAAGGGAAGGAAGGTGAAACCAACTGCAATTATCAATATATGACAACACTCCCCCACTCCCAAGGGTACAGACAACAGAAACCGTGGGGGAAGGGAGACAGTGGTTGGTGTAAGATATGAAAATAATAATTTATAATTTATCAAGGGGTCACGAGGGTGTTGTGGGGTAGGCAGGGGAGAAAAGCAGAGCTGATACCAAGGCCTCAATAGAAAGTAAATGTTTAGAAAATAATGATGGCAACATATGTACAAATATACAATTGATATGTGGATTACTATATAAGTTATAAGAGCCCCCCCCAGTAAAATTGTCTTTTAATTAAAAATAAAACAAACATATAAACCAATAAATAAAAGGAAAAACTGATCTGTGTTGGAAGAAGTATGGACAAGTTACGCCTTGTCCATAAGGCGTGAATGGATGATAAGACCATAAGGCAAGGATGGCATGACTTCATCATACATATTTCAGACATGTTGTCAGGAGAGCCCAGTCCCTGGAAAAGGACCTCCGAGTTGGTGCTGGAGCAGTGAGGGAGCGGAAGACCCTCCATGAGATAGATTGACACAGTGGGTGCTGCAATGGTCTCAAGCATAGAAGCATTGTGAGGAAGCACAGGGCCAGTCAGTGTTTTATTCTGTTGTGAATTACGTACCTATGGATCGCAACCATCCACATGCCACCTAAAAACAACATCAAATTAGTGCCTTCTAAGATGTCCTGGGAAGTTAAATTCAAGGCAGAGATCAGCGCAAAAGTTTTATGGTGATTTTTTTTCTCATTTCAAAATGAGAATATTGAAAAGTTTTCTCAAAGAACACAGGAAAATCACTGGATCTTATTATGCAGACGTTTTAAGAAAATGGATAACTCTACTCATTAAAAAATGTCAAAGAAATTATACTAAGAGATTTTTAAAAATGAGAATTTCATTGTGAAACCATATCTTATCTACTATTCTTCCCACCCTGATCATATCCCTTCAGCCTTCTTTTTGTTTGCCAAATTCCAATAATATTTTAAAAGGACAAGACTTGTATCCCTCAATGTTGCCAAAATTGCTCTTTTGATAGGATGTAAATCAAAGAGGCTGGAATTCTTCATGACAGGATTGGAATGATTAAGAATGATTATCAAACATATAGAGAGGTGGAAGCTATATCAAGAAACAAAAGCTTCATATTTTGGATTTTTGTTTAATAATTGTTTCTATAATTCTGTACCAAAACTTTATGCCTTGTTAGTTCCCATGTAATTGTTTCTGACTTACATGGACACGATTTACAACAGAATCAAACCATGTTGAGTACTGTACCATCCTCAAAATATTCTTATATTTGTTCACTTGGTGCAGTCGCTGTGTCACTCCGTCTTGTTGAAGGTCTTCCTCTTCCTAGTTTCCCTTCTAAGAAGAATTCTGTCGTTTTTTAGGGATTGGTCTCTTCTGATAGCCTGTCCAAAGTACGTGAGACAACGTTTCACCATTCTTGCTCCCATGTATATTTCTGGTTCTACTTCTTCCAAGAAATATGTGTTTGTTCTTTTAGCAGTATTTGGTACTTTCAATGATCTTCACCAGCATCATAATTCAAAGGCATTAATTCCTCTTCAGTTTTCCTTACTCAATGTCCAACATTCCTATGAATATGATGCCATTGAAAATACTGTGGCTTATATTAGGTGCAGCATATCTTCAAAATAACTCCCTTTTTTTTACAGCACTCTATGAAGGTCTTGGGGAGCATATTCACCTAATGCAGTGTATCCTTTGATTTCTTGGCTGTTGCAGCCATGTCCACTGATTATGTACCTAATAAGGCAAACTCTTCTTCATTTATCATAATGTTACCTATGGGTCCATTTGGGAAGATTTGGTCTGCTTGACATCGAATTGTGATCCATATTGAAGACTCTTATCTTTGCTCTTCAGCAACAAGTGCCTCAAGTCCTCCTTACTTTCAGAAACCAAGGTTTCATTTCTGTATATCACAGGTTGTTAATAAACCTTCCTCCTCTCCCAATGGCACATTCTTCTCCATATAATCCAGCTTCTCTGAGTATTTGCTTAGTATAGAGGTTGAATAGAATCATGACTGGATACAGCCCTGAAGCCCATCATTCAAGATTTGAAACCATGCAGCATTCCCTGATTCTCTTCACACAAGTGCCTCTTGATACATGTAGAGGTTCCACTGGAGCAGAATTAATTCTCTGGAGTCCTAATGATTCTCAAGTCTATCTATAGCTTGTTATGATAGACACAATCAAATACATTGGAATAGGTAATAAACCGCAAGTGACATAGTTCTGGTATTCTCTGCTTTCAGCCAAGGTACGGTACACCTGACCGAAACGGTAATAGCATTTGTTCCAAATTCTCTCTTGAATTTGGCAGAATCTTTGTACCATTCCTGTCAATGGAATGCTACAACCATTTGCTGGGTGACCTCCAGCAAATATTGTTTGCATATGATGTCCGTGATATTTTTCTAGAATTTTTCCATTCTGCTGGGTCAACTTCCGTTGGAATGGGTACAAATATGGATCTCTTCTAGTTAGTAGTTGTCACGTAGTTGTCTTCCACATTTCCTGGTTTAGACAGTGAGTGCATCCAGTGCTTCATCCACCTGCTGGAACATTTCAAATGCCATGCCATCAATTCTGTTTTTGGCAAATGGACCTGGACTTCTTCCCTGAGTGCCATTAATTCTTGCTCATACGCTACCTCTCAAAATGGTTGAATGTCCACAAATTACTTTTTCTACAGTGATTTTGTATATTTGTTCCAAATTATTTTGAGGCCTCCTGCATGGTTCAATCACTTGCCCACAGAATTTTTTTTCTTAATAATTTTATTAGGGGCCCATACAACCCTTATCACAATCCATACATACATCAATTGTGTAGAGCACATTTGTACATTCATTGTCCTCATCATTCTTAAAACATTTGCTCTCCAATCAAGCCCCTGGCACCAGGTCCTCATTTTTCCACTCCCTCCCCTCTCCCCTCTCCCCCCTCCCTCTCCCTCTCCCTCATAAACACTTCATAATTTATAAATTTTTATTTTTTCATATCTTTCTCTGTCCCACGTCTCCCTTCACCCACCTTTATGTTGTCTGTCCCCCATGGAGGAGGTCACATGTAGATCCTTGAAATCAGTCCCCCTTTTCAACCCACCCTCCCTATGCCCTCCCAGTATCACTGCTTACACCACTGGTCCTGAGGGGATCATCCATCCTGGATTCCCTGTATTTCTAGTTCCCATCTGTACCAGTGTACCACCTCTGGTCTACCCAGACTTGCAAGGTAGGATTAGGATCATGACGGACGGGGTGGGGTGGGGAGAGTTATTAGGAAGTAGAGGAATGTTGTATTTTTCATCATTGCTAAATCACTCCCAGACTGGCTAGACTGCTCCCCAAGACCCTTCTATAAGGGGATCTCCAGTGACCTACAAATTGGCTTTGGCTCTCCACTCCGTACTCCCCCCTCATTCACTATAGTAAGATTTTTTTGTTCTGATGATGCCTGATACCTGATCCCTTTGACACCTTGTGATCACACAGGCTGGTGTGCTTCTTCCATATGGGCTTTGTTACTTCGGAGCTAGATGGCTCCTTATTTACTTTTATGACCCCAGACCCTTTATCTTATGATAGCTGGGCACCATCAGCTTTCTTCACCACATTTGGTTGTTCACCCTTTGTCTTCAGCGCTTGTGTCAGGAAGGTGAGCATCATAGAATGCGAATTTAATAGAAGAAAGTATTCTTGCCTTGGTCAAGTACTTGAGTGGAAGTCCAACATCCTTCTGCTACCTTAATACTAAACCTATAAATATATGCACATAGATCTATTTCCCCATCCTCGTGTATAAATATTTTTGCATATGTACATGTCTTTATGTTGACCTCTGTAGATGCCCTGGGCCTCCAAGCTCTTTCTTCTATTTCCTTTACATCCCTCCTGTCCCACTATCATGCTCCATCCCCACCAGGGTTTCAGCCATTCCTCTTAGTTACATTACTCTTGATCATGCCCACACCCTCCTCACCACTGATTTGGATCGCTTGTTGTTGCCTTGTCCCTGGGTTTATCAATACCACTACCTTTGCCCCCAACTACCCGTCTCCCATGTCCCCACAGAACTATCGGTCCTGTTGTATTCTCCTTTGATTGTTCATCTAGTCTATCTTATTTAGACAGACCTGCGGAGATAATAACATGCACATAAACAAGACAGAGCACAACCAAGAAATAATATACAAGACAACTACAACAACAAAGCAATTACAAAAAACAACAACAAAACACAACACATCAAGAAAGAAAAGGTGTTAGTTAGTTCAAGGATTGTTTGTTGGCCTTTAGTAGTGTTTTCCGGTCCAGTCTGTTGGGGCACCATGCCCTGACCCCAAAGTCCACCTTCAACATTCCCTGGGGAGCTCACCCCTCCATTCCCTGGTGGTTCTGTTGCACCCTTTTAATGTTTTGCCTCGGTGTGTCGGTATCTGATCTGGTGCAATTCTCACACTGTGTCTCTGGTGTTGTCCTCTATGGGGCTATGGGTCATGTCTCATAGTGGGGCCGGCCATGTGATCCTCTCTGCCAACAGGCTGCTCTAATTGGGAACATCGACATCACAGCCTGGTGGGCCATGATGTGCTCCACTCTCTCCTCCTCCCCCTTCAGCTGCTCCCATGTGCTTCGATCAGATATGTCCCTCTTCCGGAGCTCTAGATTCAGTACCGTCCTTTGAAATAAATTCTTCTGAGGGCAGATGTCTACTTAGTAGTTGGGGTTGAGGCCAGCCCCCCAGGTCTCTCCACTGGTTCCCTACTCCACGCCAGCATGTTGCATTCACTTCTTGGAGCACTGGGTTGAAGTCTGGTCCTTCTTTCCCTGTGAAGACACAAACAATACACACACACACACACACACACACACACACACCCCTGGGTGGGTTAGTGTCCTGTGCCCCTGCTTCCCTTCTTTTTTATTATTATTTTTTTCCTTTCCCCACCTCCTTTTTAGTTGTCTACCATGTGTATCCCTGTATTTTGCTTGGTCCCTGCCATATTACCTGGTCCTCACCCCAGGAATTTTTGTATATATTTTTCCCTATTTCCCTCCCCCCCCCCTTTTTTTTAAAGCTTACCTCAGCAGCCTTTGAATTCATTCCATCTTTAAGTCAATGCTAACTTGAGGTCTGTTTTCTATTTTTTGCCCTCTGGGTCAGGTTGTTCTATGTGGTGGTCTCTTATTTATGCTTTGTGAGTGTTTTTCTTCTGCCCATATTGGGTCGGCAAGGATCTTTTGTAAGGCTGGGTTTCTTCTAACACATTTTTTTAGCTTTTCTTTGTCTGGGAAGACTTACTTCTCCATCTATCTTGATCAATAATTTGGCAGGGTAGAGTATTCTTGGGTTTACATTGTGTTCCTTCAATTTTTAGAATATGTTACTCCACTCTCTCCCTCATACTTTCTGCTGATAAGTCTGAGCATGTTCTTATTTGGAAACCTTTATATGTGACTGAGTGTTTTTCCTAGCTGCTCTCATGATTTTCTCCTTTTCCTCAAAGTTGGCTAATTTTACGATTATGTGCCTTGATGACTTCTTGGGATTCAGTCTAGCTGGTGTTCTTTCAGAACCCTGAATGGTTGCCTAATTTTTCATTCATTAAGCTGGGGAAGTTTTCCTCCAAGAATTTTCTCACTATTGTTGCAGATGACTTCTTTGTTGTGTCTTCCTCCTGTAAGCCAATAATTCTAACGTTGTTCAGCTTCATAGTATCAGATAGAGCTCTTAAATTTTCTTCAGCCTCACTGATGATCTTATTAGATTTTTGTTTGTGATTTTTAGAGTCTGCTTGGCTGTCGTCTGAGTCACTGATGAGTTTCTCTGATTCCTCCAGTCAATTCTCGAGGTCTGGGAGTCTGCTACTCATTTTTGTTATTTCCTCCCTAAGCTCCTGTATTTCCCTTTGGTGTATGGCTTTTACCTTTTCTATCATTTCATCCTTTTTTCTGTATTGTCTCCCTCATATACTGTATGACTCCAAGTAGTATTCTGAAAATTTCTTTCTGTGGCAGCTAATGTCTGCTTCCTCTATGCATGCCATTATGTTCAGAACATCTTCTACCATTACCTATTGTTTCTCCCGTTTTTTCGTTGAGGTCGTTGGTGCTGATTGCTGTTTGCGTGACTTGTTTTATTGGAGCCAGGTGTCATTTGCAGGGAGTCAAAGAGTACTGGCTCTCTCTGAGAGACTTGTAGGAATGCTTCTTCTAACTACCGATAGCTTATTTCACTATGGAATTAACCTACTACTTTAACCTCCTTTGGCTTCCCTATCAGGGGAGTGACCCAGAAGTCTGGTGGGTTGCCTGATTTGATGTTGCGGAGGTTGGGCAGAGGTTCCCGCAGCAGTGCGGAACGCTGAGGAGTGTTGGCCGAGCTACCTTAGGACCCCAGGCACACAGGCAGGAATTCCCCTATAAGATGTTGAGCAGAGTATCCCCTAGTAGAGATCAGCAGGGCTTTCCCCAGCCTTGGGCTAGCTGCACAGGTGGAGCTAGGTGGCATAGGTGTAAATGCTCTAGGCTAAGTGGAGTGATCTTGATGTTAGCAGTAGTGTGTGAGAGACCAAGAAAGAGATAGATGTTAAAAAGCAAGCCCGCTGAACCTGTTGGTGGGTGGATGGGTGGGGGGTATAGAAATGGAAACAAAAGTAACAATGTAGCTGACTCCCGATCCCATAGAGTGGAGATGCAAGGCATTAGTCCCTGCCTCGAGGTGGCAGCTGCAAGCTGTGGCTGTGTTGAGAAAAGGCCCTTGTGCAGCCTTCCAAGACTGAGAGGGTACAGAGAGGAGATGGACACAAGAACACCAATGTAGCTGAACCCAGATCCCTGCCCTTGGAACTGCAAGGGTACAGTCCCTGCCCTGGGGAAGGCA
Organism: Tenrec ecaudatus; assembly: GCF_050624435.1. Classification (NCBI taxonomy): domain Eukaryota; kingdom Metazoa; phylum Chordata; class Mammalia; order Afrosoricida; family Tenrecidae; genus Tenrec; species Tenrec ecaudatus. The sequence goes on along the minus strand of NC_134531.1, from coordinate 107,816,830 downwards.
GTGGCAATCTGTGACTGTGTTGAGACCAAACTGTCCTTGACAGGCTCCAAATAGTCCTGGCTCTGGCAGAGACAGTGGCAGGACCAAGGTCAAGCCCCAGCCAGCCTCCACTGAGGTAAGCCAAAAGCCCCCAGACCCTCAAAACCCCATGGGTCTGTGCCAACTTATCTTTATGATGCTCTTCCTGTGTTCCAGCAGTGTTGAATTTCCCTCTAAGCAACCCTCCTGGGCTGAATTCTGCAGTCTCCCTGGTATGTGTAACTTCATTGCCATCTTCCCAGTAATTGAGTCACAGAATCTTTCTGTATTACAACTCAAGGCTTGACTTGTTTCTTCAAATCTTCCAGTTTAAGGTATGCTCTGTTCTTCATTTTCAGTTACTAACTTACTGTGTTTGCATATCTCCTCGTGGTATTTTACATTTTTATTCTTGAGCCACCTTTTGAAGTTTTCTGATAAACTCCTTGACTTCTTTATTTCTTCCATTTGCCTTAATTACACTAAAATTAAGAGAAAGTTTGAATATCTACTGACATCCTCTTTGACATTTTCTTTCTTTCATTTTCATTATTATCATTGGTTACTTTAAAGGTGCCATTTATTAAATTAAAAGGGAAAAAGACAACATAAAATCAGAGTCATCCTCCTGATGAGAGGGAAATTAGGTCAAGTTCAAAATGGAGCCCAAGATTCATAATCAGGATGCTACTTAAATATAGCATGGAAAAGGGAACAGTCACAAATTCATGATTGTTGGTTGATGAACACTTCACAGTTACAGTTGGAACTACAGAAGGTGGAGCAGGACCATGACTGGGACATGTGCACCATGTTAGAAAGAAGAGCTGATACGGTTGTTCCAGTGCCTTCTGACCAAGACAGTCAGGACTCAATGAGAGGGCATTCATTCATGACTATGGGAAGCCCAGTACTGTCCCCAGATTAGTGGTCTTTGTCAAGACCAAAGTACCTTTTAGCACCTTGCCTGGGTTTTATCTTGATGCCGATCACCATTCTGAGGACAGAACTGTTGGTGCCATCATCACGAATCCCATTCTATTAGTTGCACACATCAAGTCGTCTGTTAGTGTTCAATGAGTCAAATCTGTTCTTGAGATGTTTTGGAAATTGAGGTGGGATATATTCAAGGTCTTTTGTGAGTTTGTTTTAAAATCTTCAGCTTCAACATGAGTTTATATATGAGCAATTGATGATCTGTTCCACAATTGGTCCCTAGCCTGTTTGGAGCTGCTTTATTTCTGTCAGCAGGACTATATCTTTCAACTATTGTTCTGAATTATGAATTCCAATCACCAATAATTATCAATGCATCTTGATTTTATGTTTATTAATTTCAAGCTGAAAAAGTTGGTAAAATTCAGTTTCTTCACTACTAGCTTTATTGGTTGGTGCATAAATTTAAATAAAAGTTGTATTTATTGGATTTTCTTGAATGCAGACAGATATTATCCTATGATAATATTATTGTACTGCATGCCCTTCTTGACAATGATTGTGAAATCACACGGCTGTCATTCTCCCATAGTAAACACTATGACATTTGATTCAAAGTGGCCAATACCAGTCTATTTTTGCCCACTATTTATTTGTTCCTTTTAATTTTTGATGACTTCCAATTTTCCAAGTATCGTACTTCATTTATTCCATGTTCCTGATGTTTCTTCTCCTTTTGAGTTGTAACTCCTCACAAATGAAGGTCCATGAGGGATTACTCTAATTGTAAGCATAATCTAATCATAATCATAAGCCATGCCATCATGGTCGACTCTACATTGAGAAGAGAGTTCTTCCTTATTCATCTGTTCAGTGTCTTCCTATTTGAGGGCGCATCTTCTTGCACCATCTCTGACAATGTTGTACTGCATCTCTGACAATGTTGTACTGCTATTCATGCGGTTTTCAGCGTCTGATAATGTTCCAGTGCCATGCATAAGGTTCTGCAGTGGCTAATTCCTCTGAAGTGGACAGCACCTTCCTTCTTTCTAGTTTGTTTTTAGTCTAAAAGTTATACTTAAACCTGCTCACTTTGGGTGACCCTGCTGGCATTTGAAGCACCAGTGACTTAGCTTTTAGCATCACTGTACCACAGAAGCCAATACAATGTGATAAACTGACAGACAAGAGATACTTTACCTTTGTTTATTTATTAGGCCATAATTACATTTATAAAGGAACCCAGGTAGCATAGTATGTTAGGCATTGGGCTAACAGTAAGGTCAGCAGTTCAAATACATGCCAGTTGCTCCTGCTCCTTGGGAGGAACATAAAGCTATCTTTTCCTTCAAAGATTTGATATCTTGAAAGTACACAGGGACAGAATCAACACTCTGGCAGTGTTATTTTTTAAATGACATTTATATATTACTAAGATTCAATAAAAATCTCAAAGTAAATCTTGAAAATCTCTCTTGGTAAATATAGAAATTGTTTTGCTTTATAAGTTAGTACTTTATTTGAAATAAAGAAATTGATCTTTTGTCAGATTTAATTGAAGTTGGAAAGCTGAAAATTTTGAAGTTACTCTGAAATACGGAAAATTCAAAATTTTAAAATAATTGATTTCTTGATATCTTATTTCTTTAGCATATTAATTAAGAAGGACATATTTCAATAAAACTTGAATCTTTTGAGACTTTAAAAATTAGCTTGGAAATATTAGACTATTTTTCTTGATTTAATTTACTTGTTATGCAACATGAACACCTGGAAATCATTGTAAAGAAGAATCATTAGGATTCTTTTGATACAAATTTTAATCTTACTCTTTTGGGAATTCAATTTATATCTCCTTTTCTATTTCCTTCATATTGAGAAAATCCATAATCATCTGGAAAGAAGCTCCCCCCTATATATTGCATAGAAACTTTGCCTCATGATTCTTATAATTTGTTAACTTAGAAATTTTCCCAGAACATCTTTAACACTTGCTCTAGTTTTCATTTTATCTTTAATCTATAATATCTGTGTGTTATTCACACTCATATCAAGAAGTATTTTATTTATTTAAATGGATAAAATTGGTGACTTTAAACTTGAAACTATTAATTATCTTAGATGTTTTTGCTGTTGCGTGTTGCCCTGTCCGTTCCCATGAACAGAGACCCTTTACAGCAGGGTACAGTGGAAGTGCCCCAAGTGGCTCCCTAGGCTGGTATGTGTACAGGAGCTTTTCCTTCCGTGAAGCTGGTGAAAGTATTGAATCACCAACATCTGGGATCACAACTGAGTGAAATAGTGAACCAGAGCTCTTCAACATCTAACATACTGACACCACTTTTACCTGTGCACATAAGATAAAAGCAACAACAACACAACATTTAAAGGAAAAGCAAGACCCTGTCCAGTAGGATATTGTAAAGATTCCATATGGATCATGGTAAACTTAAGTGCCTTCAAGAGGAACGTAAGAGCCCAGGTTTCAATCTGCCCTGCCTGCTCTGAGTGACCACAACATCTCAGAATTTGCATTGTCACCTTTTATATGGTGATGTAGAAAATCAATATTCACACTTTTATAGGCATACACCCCTTGTGCAAAAGCAATTTTATGTTATTCATGTTAATAATCTAGCATAGAATAGTCTTTTAGAAGTTTATATTAGCAAAATAATAATGTCAAAATAAAACAAAATGAAATAAAGATGAAAAATAATAAAGACTGAAAAATTAAGCTTGAGATTTAAGAAACACATCTCTTTTTTTAGCTGTTTTATTCACATTTAATTTGCATATCATATAATTCAATAGTTAAATATGTTAAGGGATTGTGAAATAACCATTGCAATTAATTTTAGATAATTTTCTTCATTCTTGCATCCATTTTTTAAAACTTCCTTTCCCCCTAAACTGCTTTGTCACTCCTCAGAAGCTATGTATCCTGGATTTCATTTATAACAAATCCAAAGGGAAAAGAAATACTAAGAAGTTAATTTTCAAATCAACTATATCTAAAATAATGCACTTTCCACAGCACTCTGTCTGAGACTATTCATATCCCTAAATCAAGAAGCACATCTTCAGGCAAAAATTTTAATTATCAAATGGTAGTACAAGAAAATGAAGATGAAGGATGAAATTTGGTACACAGAAGATTTACAGTGTGATCTGTTGTTTACCAAAAGAAATATGAATGTGATGATTAACATGATAAAATATCTTTAAAAATATATTCTGTGATTTTGGAAGTATATACAAATTCTGAAAATTCAAAGCACAATAAAAGCATCAATGGAAGACAAGATAATGCATTTACAGCACAGATAATCAATATTTCCAATCAAGACAACTCCCTGAAACAAAAGAGAATCTAGATATTTATAAAATAAGATATGAACATTCAATCTTCTGACAGATTTATGGAGATTGTTGTTGTTGTTATGTCTCAATGAGCCAATTACAACTCACAGCAATCCTATTTACCATGGAGAACAACACTTCCCAGTCTTGCTCCATCAGCAAAATTGGTCCTTTGTTTGAGCCCATTGTTGCACACAGTGTCAATCCACCTTGTTGGGTACTTTCTTTTTTTTTGCTGCCCCTGTTTATTAACAAGCAAGCATGATGTCCTTCTCCAAAGACTGCTCTGTGCTGACAATATCGCCAAACCTATAAGAAATCTTGCCTTCGTTGCCTCTAAGGAGCGTTCTGGCTGTGGTTCTTCTAAGGCAGATTTGTTCTTTTTGCAGTTCATGGGACGTTGACGATTCTTCACTTTCACCATAATTCAAATGCTCAGAGTGTTCTATCTTCCTTTTCAGTGGCCAAATCTCACATTCATATTAGGCAAGTGAAAATGGCAATGCTGAGGCAGGCACACCTTTGTCCTCAAAGTGACATCCTGCCTTTTCAACACGTTAAAGAGGTATTTTAAAAAAATAATTAATTAATTGGGAGTTAATACATATCTATCATATCATTCCGTAGTTCAGCCATGTCAAGCGGTGTGCTACAATTGCTACCACATCAGTTTCCCAGCATTCCTTTCTTTTCTGTATTCCTCGACACCATCTCTCTTTTACCTGTGCCAAGCCCCCAAACCTTATTCGATTTGCTGTCGCTATGGGTTCATCATTCTTGGGTTTCAGATAGCAAAAAACGTGGATGGATGCATGGAAAGACTGGACCACAGGGCTAGTCCCAACCAGAACCAACCTGACCGCCACCCTGGAGATGGCGCGGAGAACAACCCTAGATCTTCTGGTCGGGGAAAGGAACCAACCTACCATACCCAGATGGAAGCAAACCAAGACGGAAAAGAGGAAGGAACAGTAGGTCTAGACTCCATATGGGTACAACAAACCCAGGGGATGAGGTCCCTGCATGGAGCTGCTGGGGCACAGAGCAGACTGTGGGACTACCAACAGCTCAAGACATGTTGCCCCCTAACTGGAGCATACGGAGACAGGGGACAATATTGGGGACTCATGGTGGGAGACAGTGTGGGAATGGAGCATAATAGATCAGCAATTGGAATCAAGCCGGATCACAGAGCCCATGGGAGCCCCAAGAAAGGACTTCAGGTGAGGAGGGGCAGCCCCAAGATCTCCCTCAGTACTGGGAGGGGGGGGCGGGTCCCATGGGGAGCAGCAAAGAGACCTGGATCTATCTAGGGTCTCTTTTTCTTTTCTCTCATCTTTTCCTCTGCCCTTTTCTTTCTTCAACTGTAGGTTTTCTTATTGTTTGGACTAGGACATGAATGGGTAATAAATATGTATTAATTCCAAATTAAAATGAATTAATTATTATTTTTTAATTAAGAAATCTTTTTATTGGGGCTCATACAGCTCTTATCACAATCCGTACATACATCAATTGAGCAAAGCACCCTTATACATTTGTTGCACTCGTCATTCTCATAATTCACCTTGCACTTGGGTTCCTGGAATCAGCTCGGTTTCCCTTTTCATTCCCCCCTCCCCCTCCTTCCATGCTCCCCCCTTCCCCCTGGTCCCTTGATAGTTTATAGATAATTATTATATCTTATCTTACACTCCCCAGCGTCTCCTCTCAACCACCTCCCCATTGCCCATCTCCCAGAGAGGAGGCTACACATAGATCTCCAAGATCGGTTATCCTTTTCTACACCCCCTTCCATCCTGGTGTCACCACTCCTACTGCGGGTGTTGAGGGGTTCGTCTGTTCTAGATTCCGGGTGTTTCCAGATCCCTACTGTACCGCTGTACATCCTCTGGTATAACCAGGTCCGCAAGGTAGATAGAATTGGGGTCATGATAATTGGGAGGGGAGGAAGCATTCAGGAATCAGAGGAAGGTTTTGAGTTTCATTGTTGCTACACTGAACTCTGAGTGACTCATCTCCTCCCCAATACCTCTCTGGAAGGGATGTCCAGCTGTCTACAGATGGGCATTGGGTCCCCATCACGCACTCAACCTCATTCACGGTGATGTGATTCTCACCACCACCCGGCCTTTGTTGTTTGAGGCCTGGTCTCCTCTGCCCTTCACGATCACCTATGTTGGTGTGCTGCTTCCATGTGGGCTTTGTTGCTTCTGGGCTAAATGGCTGCTTGTTTGCTTTCAAGCCTTTAAGTCCCCAGACACTATATCTCTCAGTAGCTGGGCACCAGCAGCCTTCTTCACCACACTTGCTTATGCACACTTTTGTCTTCAGCGATTATGTGAGGAAGGTGATCACACAATGATTGTTTTTGTTCCTTGGTGTCTGCTACATGGTCCATTCAACACCTTGTGTTCGCTTAGGCCGTGTGCTTCTTCTCTGTGGGCTTTGTTGCTTCTGAGCTAGATGGCCGCTTGTTTGCCTTCAAGCCTTTAAGACCCCAAATGCTATATCTTTTTGATAGCCGGGCACCATCAGCTTTCTTCACCACGTTTGCTTACACACACGTCTGTCTTCAGTGATCATGTCGGGAAGGTGGGTATCATGCAATGACCGTTTAGCAGGGCGAGGTGCTATTGTATTGGGGAAGTATGCGTGAGGAGGCCCAATGTCCATCTGCTACCCTACTGCTGAACCTATAAATATATTTACATATGTACATGTCTGTATTTAGGTTTCTCTGTATGCACTTTGCCTCCTACTCCTTTCCTTATTTCCTTTTGCTTTCCTCCCGTCCCACTACCATGTTCAGCCTTCATTCTGGTTTCAGTAATTCCTCTCAGTTACCTTGCTCTTCGTCACTCCTTACCAGCCCTCCCCTCCCTCCACTGGTTTTGAACCACTCGCTGTTCCCTTGTCCCTGTATTGGGTGACACCTCCTCCCTTGCCCTACCTCCCACGCTCTCATGTCCCTCCATGACCGTTGGTCCAATTATTTTCTTCTCTCATTATCTGTCCAGCCTATCTTGTCTAGGTGCACCTGCTGATATAGTAATATGTGCATACAAATGCAGATGACTTTGACAGTGCCTAAGTGGCATATATGAACATGGCATCGACAGCAGCAACACTGACACGCTGATAATCAGAAAAGCCACTAACATACAAAATTTACACGGTTAAAAAAAAGAAAAGGAAAAAAAAAGACAAAACAAAAAGATCGCAAATATTAAAAGAAAAATTGCTAGTAGTTCAAGGTCAGTTCATTGGCCTTTAGGAGTGTTTTCTAGATGTAGCTTGTGAGGTGCCATGTCCTGGCCCGAAAGTCCATCCTTTATACTCCCTTGGGATCCCTTTGCTCTGCTTCCCCCGTTGCTCTGTTGCACGCCCCCAGTGTTTGCGTCAGTGTGGTGGGGTCAGTTCAGTCGCACATCCCCCACTGTGTCTCAGGTGCTGTCCCATGTAGGGCCATGTGTTGGTGCAGGATGTCACATCTCGCAATGTGGCCAGCTGTATGGTCCTCTCTGTACGATGGGCCCTTTGATCTGGTCTATCGTCCTTGGGCTTGGTGGACCCAGGTGTACTCCACTACGTCCTTCCTCCTTCCTTTGTTTCAGCTTCCTTCTGGATGTGGTGTGGTGGGTCAGTTCCTTTCCCACTCCAGACGATCTATTTTCCTTTTCTGTGGTATTCCCTTCAAATGTGGGGGTCGGCCTAATTCTGGTTTGGGCCAGCGTGTCGTCCAGCCTCTTTGTGTAGTCCTCTGTACTTTACGCTGCCCTCCTTGTTTGGTGTGTTGTGGTGGGGTCCATATGCATGTTCCAGATCTGTGGGGACACAACCGATACTCTCCCCCGGGTGGGTTAGTACCCTGTCCTGTCCCCATACCATCCACTCGGATTCTTCCCATCCCGGTTCTCCCTCTCCCTGTCCCACTGCTCCTTCTTTATGCTGGGCTCTCATGTACCTTCCTGAGTGTGGCCTGCCCTCCCTCTAACTATCTATGCTTCCCCCCTGTTTATTTTGGGATGGATGTTTATTCTTCTATTTCTGTCGTGCTGATTGTACTTACCTCAGGGGACACATGTTGTATCTGTCCCTTTGGGTCTGGCTTACTTCACTTAACTTAATTCCTTCCAGCTCTTCCTATGAAATAACGTGTTTCATGTGCTCATCCGTGCTTTTCAGTGTTGCATAGTACTCCATTGTGTGTATGTGCCAAAATTTACTAATCCACTCGTCTACCGATGGAAACTTAGGCTGTTTCCAAGTCTTTGCTATTGTGAATTGTGCCGCAATAAACATTGGAGCGCATATGACTGGTTGTATTTTATTTGCTGCTTCAACCGGGTATATGCCTAGTAGAGGGATGGCTGGGTCATAAGGTAGATCAATTTCCATTTTCTTTAAATATCGCTAGAGTAATTTTTAAAGTCATTTTATTGGGGTCTCTTACAATTCTCATTACAAACCATACATCGATTGTATCCGACATATTCGTGCATATATTCCATCGTTCTTTTCTAGACATTTACTTTGCATTGAGCCCTTAAGATCAGCTCCTCCTTTTTATCCCTCCTTACTCCTCCCTTCCACCCCAACCTTTGTGGCCCCCTGATAGATAGTAGATTGTTAATTATTTTCAAATCTCACTCTGACTGCAATCTCCCTTCCCCTCTGGTTTCTGTTGTTCTTCCCCCATGACTGGGGGTGTGTGGTTATGTACCATTCATTGCAATTGGTGACCCCCTCCCCCCCACCTCTACCATCTTCCCCCTATCCTTTCGCTATCTCTAGTCCCATTCCTGTTCCTGGGTTTCATGTGTTGTGAGTTTTATCTCTTGTCTATACCTATGTGCATGCTCCCGTCTAGTCTAGATTGGGAGGTGGCATTGAGGTCATGATAGGGGGTGTGAGAAGTCCTCAAGGGATCAGAGGCACATTGCATGAACCCTTAGTGCTCTACTGCACCCTGATTGACTCAACCCCTCCCAGAAACCCTTCTGTGGGGGGAAGGTTCCATTGTCCATAGATGGGCGTTGGGTCTCCATTCCAACCTCCCTCCATTCTTACCAATTCATTTTTGTTTGTTTGTTTACTGTTTGTTGTGAATCTTCTGATGCCCATTGCCCAGTGTTGACACCTCACGACGGCACCAGCTGGTACGCTTCTTCCATGTGGGCTTGTTGCTTCACTGTTGGATGGCCACTTGTTTAACTTCAAGCCTGTAAGACCCCAGACACTATATCTTTTAATAGCCAGGCACCATCCTCTGTTTTCATCACATCTGCTTATGCACCCATTTTGTCTTCAGCGATCATTTATGAGGGAGTGGGGTGGTGCCATGGGTGAGTATCACAGAATGCCAATTTGTTAAAACAAAGTGTTCTTGTATTGAGGGAAGGTATGAACTGAGGCCCAAGGCCCATCTGGTGCTACAGTGTATTGCCTTATAAATATATGTACATAGGCCAAAACCACTATTGTTATGGATTAATGTATTTGCATAAGTGCACACCTCTGTTAATCCCCCATCTATGCCTTTGCTTCCTAGAACTTGCCTCTGTTTCCTTTTGCCTCCTCCTGCCCTGCCATCACTTTCCCCCTTCTTCACCTCTTAGTGCTTCCTCTCCACTAGCTTGGTGTTACTCTAATACTCACACAATCTCTACCCTCTCCTAGATGTTGGTTCTGCTTCTCTAGTTGTTCCCCTGTCCATGACGTCGTCTGCTCACCACAGCCTTCTCCCCCAAAGCTTCTTCCCCCTCTACCTTCCAGGGCCATTGTCCGCATGGCCTTCTCCCCGCGCTTTCCTCACATGTCCAACCCTTATGATTAGGCAACCCATCCATGTCCTAGTCCACAATATTCCTTTATTTCTTTACACTGAGCTGTAACCCACATTGAAGGGTGCGATCCTTGATCTTAAGGAGTAAGTGGTTCAAGTCCTCATCACTTTCATTCTATTGCAATTCACACTCACTCTATGTACGCCAAGTAAAAAAATTTGATCTGTAGAGTTTCTAAGTTAGCCCTTCCTGGGTATGTTTGAACAGCCAACCCTTTGCTTACTCATCCAGGACCCTGCTGTTTGTGCTGTGTAGGGATTCCATGGGAATGGCTATAGTGATTTACAGTCATTGGCTAGAATAAGAAAACTAAAAGAAGAAAGAAAAACAAAAATCAAATAATGAAATTAAAATTGCTTGGAAGTAGAATTAACTCATGGTAGATTTATTCAGTGGTATAGAAGACAAGTTTGAAAGCCTTTTCTAGAATGCTCATGAAATATGATATATTCATCTAGACTATTTAACCAATATACAATTTACATTAGCATTTTATTATCAAAATACTTTCATTGTTTATAGAATTATATAATGTAGAAAATAAAATATTTTAAAAATGAAACTATCAAGATGTAGGAAACCTGGGAATACTTAGAGGTGGAGAAATCAGTTCACATGAAAGTTATGAATAAATGGCTCTTTTGATTTTGCGTTTTGATCCATATAAAGTCTCCAAATACAGCGAATAAGACTTTGAATGAAAATAAGCCTCATTTTAGGATAGTACACCACATAAATATCTAACACATACTGATAATTTACTTGTAGCTCCATAATAAATAGAATATTTAAAACTCCTTTAACATGCAAATATTATTATTTGAATAATCTTCCAAAGTAAAATATTTGCCTAAATTTAATAGTTAGCTAAGAGATAAACAAAATCAAGATTTTAAAAAGTATATAGGTATAGTGCTAAAAGTATGATGAGAATTCTGAAACTAATCATATTGAATGGCATATATAGTATATTTATGGCCATAAATTTGAGTGCATGAGCTAGAGAACATTCTAATAGGTAATTTCATGTGGTGATACATAATATATGTAAAACAAATTTGACATGAAAATATTTATTTAAAGAAGATCTTATATATTATTGTGTGGGTAGTTATGGAACATGAAAATTATAATTTGTGATTTTTCTGTTTTCAAATTTTTGATAATGGTCATATTCTATCTTTTAGTTAAATGTCAATAAATTTATTTTCACCAAATTTATTCACTAAATCTCAAAACCTAATTAGTTTCTAGTTTTATGCCATCTGAAAATAAAATATAGATGTTATGTACAAGTATCTGAACAAGTGTTTCTGGAAAAAATTAATTAAATAGTTAGAAATGTCTTCTTTAGCTGATCCTAGTAAGATAAACCTAAATAAAATATTACAAAAGAATTTAAATGGAAATTTAAAATAAAGTAGAAATTTTCCAACTAATAAATATATGTACACTCTCCTTAAATAGAGAAAATACTTGGAAGTCAAGAGTAATAACAATGATTATATCAACATCATTAGTCAATAGATCATATACTACTAATTCCAGAAAGATTTCAGTTGGAAGTTAAACAGGAACAAAATTAGCTTTCCTGACAGTGAATAAAATGTAAGCTGATAAAGCACACTTTTTAATCTGTAATTTATCTAAAAATAAAAATGCTATAGTTTGTATTAATAATATTTAGAGTACAATGATATCGGTAGGGATCTCATGGGAAAAATGACTATATATAATAAGACACTGCAATTTATATTTCCCATGTATATCTTTTGTTGCACTAATTTGAACATTAAGATACTGTCTCAAAGGAAGACATTTTTAAGAATGTGTTCAATGTATATGACAATGATACCACTTGTTTATATTAAACAGAAATATGATATTAGATGTAGTATCTGCCAACAAATATCTTCTGACACTTTATATTAACCCAGACCAAGTTTAGGAGAATAAAACTATTAAAGTTGCATATACTCACAGCATGAAAGTCAATAAACTATAGAGCACTCAAGAAATAGTATTGAAAGAATACTAGGATACAGCAAAAATAACAATAATAAATTTTGATACAGGATGGGATAAAATGGATTTAATTTCTTATATTTTTAATGTATTTAATACACACTATGTGTATTGAACATGTATTGCTTGTAAAATAAAAAAAGAAAGCAAAGTCACTGCCATGCTGCCAACCAAAGGCAATATAGAACTTACCCTGTGGGTTTCCAAGACTGTAACTCTGGAAGTGAAAAGCCTCCTCTTGATCCCAGGAGCAGTTGGTGGTTTTGAACTGCTGACCTTACAAGTAACAGCGCATTGCGTAACCATTACACCCCTAGGATTCTTTCACTTGGACAATAGGTGAAGAAAACCAAAAACAACACCCGAAACATAAAGTCAATAGATTTATTTTTAATATGATGTATGGATACATGAGTTATGCCCTGGTTATGTTACTTTATATCTGTTTGCTTCTAATAAATTACTAAAATTTTACTTGAGTTTCAGATTCTTTAGCTCTAAAAGAGTTATGATCCGACATCATAGATTTCAAGTGAGGATTAAAACAAACAGAATAGGGCCGTGAAGTTTTTCACATTGAACAATTGGTCCTTGACGACAAATGCACCTTCGATAGCACATTCCACTCCAAAAGTTGACTTCATGAAACTCTGATGTAAGAAATGCTGCTTTGTTGAATTTTATATGCTGATGTGTGTTCGCATGTTTGCACATTTACAATAAATATATAACAAGTACCTTTGATTGAGGTTGTCAAGTATCTTGTCTTTCTTGGATCCAAAAATCAATGCTCATGAAAGTAGGAGTCAAGTAGTTTTGAATTGGGTAAATATGCTGCACAAGACTCTTTTATGGTGCTGAAAAGCAAGGATGTTACTTTGAGGACTAAGGTGAACCGGACCCAAGCCATGTCTTTTCCATGGTCTCATAAGCGTGTGAAAGTTGAACATTGAATAGAGAAGACCGAAGAAGGATTGATGCTTTTGAATCATTGTGGTGCTGACAAGGAATACTACAAGTACCGTGGGTTGCTAAAAGGCAAACAAATCTATCTTGGAAGCATCATGAGAGAGGACTCCTTTCGAGGCATGGATGGGGAGACTTCGTCTTACATACTCACTCACTTTAGGCCTGTTGTCTGTCAGAAGAGAATAGTCCCTGGAGAAGGACATCACGGTTGGTAAAGTAGTAGGTAGTGCAAATGAGAAAGACCCTCAGGGAGATGGATGGACTTAGTGATTCCAACAATGGACTCAAGCATAGGAAAGCTTTGAGGATGGCCCAGGACCCTGCAATATTTCCTTCTGGTTAGTGTAGGGTTGCTAGGGGCTGGAACCAATTCAATGGCACCTGACAACAAGCAAGTACATTTGTAAGTTCTCTTCTGTTCTCCTTAAATATCTGAAAACTTAGAGAGTTTCTTTAAGTATAAAGTTGAGGGTTTGGAGTTTTCACTTTCCAACATTTGGACATCCCTCAAATGCCACAGGTGATTCTCAACACATGATTGTCAAAGCACTGCTCTTGTTTCTGAGCATCTATGGAAATGTGCTGGAGGGCCTGGGTGGTATACTTAGTTGCTAATCCAAAGTTTAAGGTTTGAATCCACTCGGTGACACTGAAAAGAAAAGTCTAGAGATCTGTATCTAAACAATCTGCTGTGGAAAACTTTATGGAGCACAGTTGTACTTCAACAAAATGGAGTCACCAGCTGTAGACATCTACTGAATGGCGCCTGGTACTGAAGTGTGCTGCTATGCTTGGAGATACGGTCTAAGGATGATGCTGGCAACTCTGGGTTTACATAGGAAGCCCTCTTTTTCATTAACACAAGCTTACAAAATCCACTTTTGCATTCTAATTAAAATTCTAGAGGAAATTTAATTGGTTTTCAACCTCATTTAATAGATAGCGTGCTTGGTTAAATAAACAGATAAAGTTGAATGCTTTTGTACCGAGAGTCTTGGATTTTCTTTACCATTTTAGAAAACTTTCTCTGTTTTATTTCTTTGTTGATGCCTGTGTTTCAAGTTAGTGTGGGTGCTAAAAGTTTGACCTCCTACTAAACTCAGTGGGTGTTAATTTTATTGCCTCTTTAGGTTCAGATAATGCAAAATAGATTTCAGAGAAAAAATTAATATGATTACAATATAATTGCATGGTTAATTACAAGTAAAACCTCCTGTAAAATTAATATTTAAAATGAAATTGCAGTCAAAGCACAATGGAAGAGGAGGCATTACTCTAACAGAATGCCCCAAGGGAGATTGTTGCATTTCAGTGAAATTTGGGTTGTCAGAAAATAATCCCTAATAAATCTCCAGAGATGAGTACCTCAAATTCCAGAAACTGTTTTTTTCTGATGGTTTACATGCTCAGTCTCCTATTTTGCCTTGCTTGAGCTTGGCTAGAATCTTTCTTTTTAAAGTACAATATAATATATTTACAGGGAACCAAAGAAATAATATTGAAAGAATATTCATAAACACTGAAAATAGCAATAACAGATATTTCTTAAAGGACGGGGTTAAATGAATTTAATTTCTGTTTCATTTTTGCATATTTAATCCTAGATATGTACATTGAGCATTACTGCTTGTACAATAAGTGAAAATATATAATTAATGGGCTTCTTTTTTTGGATGACATATTGGAAAATTATCAAGATAAAAGACGAGATGTGTCCATTGAAAAGAGTAGACAAAATCTTCCTCTTTGTACTTCAATGATACATTACAATGGCTTTTCTTCTAATTTGAACACTTAAGTCTAATAAGGCTTTTCTTTCAATAGCCTTTGCTATATATGAAAAAGAATCCTATGGCTGTTCTTTAATTTTCATCTACCATCAATTTTTAACAATTAATTTATATTTCATCTTAGGAAACTAGTTAAGTAAGTCAGATACTTGAGTTACAAACAGACATTTGGGATGGCATGTGTTGTACTTTGTTGGTTTCATGGATGGGAACTATATGTGGATAAGGATATATATAGACGGGAAGTTATGTATAGGGAGAAAATAATACAGCACTCTACTGAACTTTTGAGTCCCGAAGCACTCTTCCTATATAATAAACAGTTAATTGACCTTCAATGGTGTTTGAGAAACATAAATTTAATAAAAATTCTTAATTTATAAATCTTTGTAGATATGACAAATTTGGACTTTTTCTCATTTTTAAAAAGGAGCAAACACAAACTATATTTATAAAGATTTCTTATGAAGTTTCTAAATAAAGTCAGTCAAGAATAATTCCCAATATTATTGTCAATTTTAGTAATTTAAATGGCATTTAATGTTCATAAGAGGCAATTTTTAATAGTCTTTCAATGGACATGTGTCATAGCATAGCAGTCATCTATACTCAATGTAATGAAGGGAAATAGATATTCAAAATAGTGTTCTCTTTTTGACATATTATAAAAGCCTGCTTTTATACCTATTTCGATTCCTTTGATTGCTTGCTTAAGAATGATATTTAGTGGTCCTATCCTGTGAGTAATGAAAATAAATGAGAAGATTTTGAATTTGTATTTAATATTTAAAAAGGAAGGTACCTTCTTACCCTTCATCCCAGATTACATTTCATCTTCTATAGCACGTTGTATGATGACCCAAAGAAGAGTTCAAAGAGCAATTTAGGTCAAATAGTTTATTTTTTAAATAAAATAAATGAGACCCAGAGAATGCCTTTTCCAATGTAACCATATGACTAAGGGGCAAAATTTCCCCTATACCTTGCAGCCTTCCATGAATGTTTATTTCCTTATCTCTTTTCATCTTCAACAACTTTATAGCCAATTAACAAAATTTACCAGATGATAGAAATTAACCAGGATGGAGAGTCCCGTGGAGCTTTATCAAGAGTCTAAGACATCCCCCTCACTCTTACAGGACTATTGTCAGTCTTGGACATTCACCATTCCTTTTGATTTGGGCTATTCATGATGTAACCCATGTGTGCGCACACAAATCAGCCATTCGATAATTTATTTGGAACTTTAGCATGTGTTTTCAATAAAGGGTGGTCAGATAAGTAAAAACTATAGCATAGATTTCAGTAAAATAGGGTTAAGTGGACTTTCAAATTTGATAGGGATTGCAACCTGATTTAGATTGAGAGATTACCTCCCTCCCCGCTAAAGTTAAAAATAAAAAATAGCGCTGAAGTTATTCCTTAAAAATAGATAAAGCATTTGGAAATGAACCTAGACAGACACATGGACCTCAAAAGTAGCTTCCACAACAGTTTAGACAGTCTTAAAGGAAGGTAATATGAAGTATCAAGGAGAATGGTGTGTTTAAAAGTATGGAATATCAAAGCAAACTCCTGATAAGTCATTTGAAACAGTTGATATTGTTGTTCATAGTGACATTAAGAAGTCCTAGCGGTGTTGTGGGTTATACATAGGGCTGCTAACCATAAGGTTGGCACTGGTAAACTACCAACTGCTTGGTGGGAGAAATAAGAGGATTTCAATTCCTGTAAAGAGTTACAATCTCAGAAATCCACAAGGGCAGTCCTACCATGTTAACACAACATATATCTGCTACATCCTCCCAGGGGTTACTACGATCGCACCCACTGTTGCAGCCAATGTGTCGATTTGTCTGATTGAGGGTCTTCCTCTTTTTCTCTGACCTTCCACAAAGCAATGTTCCCTCACTTTCCAGGAAATCAGAATATTGTAAATCTAAAAGAGAATTAACGTGAAGCCTGCTGGAAGCATTCTTGGCTGTAAGTAACACAAATTTACCTGCACATGAATGAACAAATCTCTCGTGGAGTCAGTTTATCCAGAATGCTCCTTAGAACCAAGATGTGAGATTTTGTCTCATGTATTTGGACATGTTTTCAGACGATACCAGTACTTCGAGAAGGACATCATACTTGTCAGTAAAGAGGGTCAAAAAAAAAGAATAAAACCCTTACGATGGATTGGCGCAGTAGCAGAAAGATATAGAGGCATAAGCATTGGCATGCCCATATGTAAATATATTAATATATAATGATAAAGATATAGGTCTACGTACATATATTTGTAGGTTAAATATTAAGGTAGCAGATGGACATTGGGCCTCTACTCAAGTCCTCCCTCAATGCAAGAACACTTTGTTCTGATAACCTGGCATTCTGTGATGATCAGGGTCCAGACATGATTGCTGAAGACAAAATGGGTGCGTATGGTAATGTGGGGAAGAAAGCAGATGGTGCCTGGCTATTATAATATATAGCATCTGGAGTCTGAAAGTCTTGAAGTGAGACAAGCGGTCATCAATCAGGGAAGCAACAAAGCCCACATGGAAGAAGCACACCACCCCCTGTGATCACCAGGGATAGACGGGATCAGGTGTCAGGCATAAGAAGACCTAAAGCAAACAACCATTTCGATGTGAATGAGGAAGGTCGGAATGGAGACTCAAAGCCCATCTGTAGACAATTGGACATCTCCTAAGAGAAAGGTTTCAAGGAGGGGACAGCCAGCCAGGGTACAGTATAGCACTGATGAAAAACACAAAATCCCTCTAGTTCTTTAATATTTCCTCTTCCCAACTATCATAACCCCAGTTCGACCTTACAAATCTGGGTAGAACAGAGTATGTACACTGTTACAGATAAGAGCTCTCAACACACGGAATGAGGACAGATAATCCCTCAGAATCAATAATGAGAGCAGCAACGCCTTGAGGTTAGGGGAAGTTGGGGCCAAGGGAGAGAAAGGTGGAACCACTTGCAATGATTGAAGTACAGCCTCCCCACCGCACCCCTGCTTGGGGACTAATACAGAAACATGGGTGAAGGGAGACAGTGGACAGTGTAAAATATGAAAATAAAAAATTTACAACTTATCAAGGGCTCACAAGGGTGGGAGGGTGAGGGACGTAGGGGGATAAAGAAGAGCTATAGGAAGGGCTCAAGCAGAAGGAAAATGTTTTGGAAATGAAGATGGCAACATCTGTACCAATGTGCTTGACATACGTGATGTAGGGATTGCTATAAGAGCTGTAAGAGCCCCCAATAAAATGATTTTTTAAACAAGTGATATAAATAATAGGCTATAGTTTATAGTTTCTGGTGAAATGACTGAATGGTTTTATTCTGAATACTATTAGAAGGGGCTTCAAATATTGGTGGACACACACACACACACAAACACACATATAAATTGAAACAAAACAAAACAAACCAGAGACTCCACCATAGCAACCAGGAGTGTGACAGTAGACGAGGCAATGGTTTGTTCTTATAGCTGGGGTTGATCTGAGTAGATTCCTGTAACCATCAAACTAAAACATAAACAAAATCTGCCCAGGAAACTACAGTGTTAACTAGTAAAAGGTCGTGGGGTTTTCTTTTGTTAGAAGCTAGTGTAAAGAAAACAAAAGTTCTCACAACAGATCTTGTTCAGTGTTTCAAATTCTCTTCATTTTCAGGAAGTGAAGAGAATTCAAGCCAGGCGGTTAATGACCCTACCACCATCATCATGTTGTATTTTTCTTTAAGTAGTCAAACTTCTATTTGATTAGCTAAGTAAACTTCTGTATGAATAGCTCAGCATACAGATTGAATAAATGTGAAAACATAAAACCTGACACACATCTTTTTAAATTTTAAACCAAGCAGTTTCCTTTGCTCACTTCAAATGGCAATCTCTTGGTCTGTGTATTGATTCCACCTGAGCACAAGGAAGTGGTCTGGGATTCTTATTCTTCAAAATGCTATCGATAGCGTGTTGGCATCTATCAATTCTGCAAGCCTTCTTCTGATCAGTGCTGCTGGAGTAGCTTGGATTTCCTCCTTCATTACCATCAATTCTAGATCATCTGTCTTGAAATCATTGGCTATTAGTCAGTCTTTTGGGGACAGTGATTATGTGTATTCTTTTAATCTTTTTTGGGTGCTTAATGCATCATTCAATATTTTACCCAGGTACTCTGTCAATATTTTTGTTCATGGATTGAATTTTTCTTTAGTTTAATTCTTCCCTTTTAGTTTTCTGATGTTCGTTCTGCTCACATTTCATTTAATATTTTACTTTGTCTTCTTGAGCTGTCCTTTATATTTTCTGGTCATTTTTATTGTTTCATCATTTCTTCCATTCACTTTACACTTCCCATTTAAAAGCAAGTTCCAGTCTCTTCTGACAACCATTTAGATTTTTATATTTTTCCTCTCTTTTCAATGAATTTTTGCTTTCCTCATGTATGATGTTTTGATGTCATCCCACAAATAATCTGGACTTTGGTCATAAGTGTTCAATGCTTTAAATACATTTTTGAGATATTTTCCCAATTCCAGTGGGATATACTAAAGACTGTACTTGTCTTAATTTTCTTCAACTTCAACCTGAACTTGCATATTAGCAATTGATGATCTCTTCTAGTCAACTTTTGGTTTTGTTGTGGCAATGGTGTTGAACTTTCCCATCATCTTTTCCCATACTCTAATCAATTTTATCCCTGTGTTAGCAGATGGAATCTGCTAAGATCCATGTGTTTTCTAGGTGTTTGTTGTTAGAAATTAATGTTTGCACTAAAAATGTTGTTGATCTTGCAAAATAAATTTTATCATGACACATTCAGTTCATGTCTATCACCAAGGCCATGTTTTCTAACTACTGATGGTGTTTCTATGTTTACAATGTTTATATTCCAATCAACAGTATTTATCAATTTCATGTTTGATCCATTTCAGACAGAAGAGGTTGGTGGATTTGTAAATTTTTAGATGTTTTAATCTATGGCTTAGTGGGAGTGTGCAAATTTGAAAAATAGCTTAATTAACTGATCAGCTGTAAAGGTGTATAGATATGATTCTGTCACACAGACAGCTTTATACTGCAAGATAGATCTTAAAATGCCCTTTTTGACAATGAATGTAGCACCATTCTTATTTCCTGCTGCAGAAAACCTTAAACTTCTCAGAATCAATCTATTTCAGTTAGGGCATGCATAGGATATTGATTATTAACTATGCTTGCAGATTTTCTCTTCTTTTGAATCATGTCCCATCAGAAAGTGAGGGTCTTGAATGTGTTTCTCCATCCACATCCTAGAGGTTGCTTATTTTCCTCGGTTTATTTCATAAGCACTTTCCAACCTGAACAACTCATCGTTTGGTACTATATGAGATAATAGTCCACTACTATTAATAAGGTTTTGCAGTGGCTAATTTATCAGATATGGACTGTTTCTTCTTTTTTCCAAGTCTGCTTTTAATATGGAAACTCTGCTAAAACCTTTTCTTCAGGGATGGCCCCGGTGGTGTTTGAAATACAGGTGGTTTAGTTTCTATCACCATCACAACATGCATGATGCCTCAGCAGGATAAACTGACAGATGAGCAGGGACTTTGTATTATATTTGGGTATTTTATTCAATGTAGGAATACAAAGAGTAGTTTGCTCATTATCAGAATATATCAATAGTATTACATATTCATTTTTAAATAGTATGTTTATAAAATTATCTTATTATATAATTATAAAATGTAACTTCTTAGGAGATAACACTTACTTTTTAAAATAAAAATTATTTTTCTTTATGTCTTGGAATTTAGAACCAAGTATTGCATTTTTCCCTAGAACTGCATTTATGTTTTACTTTCATCATTTTTAATAATACCCCTCTGCTTTTATTTATTTATTACTAATATAAACATTCCAACTTTATCATAAAATCTATTAACTCAAATATAACTAAATTTCTATGTTTATATATGTGCCTCTCCCACATCTTGTCCATGGTGTCTCACACAGAAGGAAATTATGTACAGAAGTTTATGTTTACCCTTGTGTGTGGTGGTGAGAATTTTCCCTTAAAATCTAATCTAGCACACACATCTAAATGCCTAACAAATATGTTATTCAGTTTTATTATTTTAACTTCTTAAAAGGAGTATCATTATATATTATCATTTTAATAGAGGATTATTTTGACAAATAATTAACTATTATTTGAAAAGAAAAGTTTTCAGCCAGAGGGAATTATAAGAAAAACTCATTCAACAAACATTTGTAGAATAGTTACCGTTTTCCACGCAATGGGGAAAGAAATACAAACAAGAAATAATTCCTTCTTTAAGGAGTTTGTGGCTTACAAAAATAAGAGATATTTACAAAAATGTGAAGTGTATTATTAATAAATTCTTGTAATATTTTGGGGCCATATAGGAAAAGTATCATATTCACTACATTCTTAAGGATGTTTGGGATACCATTATAATACATGTCAGTTTGTGGGAGAAAGCTGAGTAATGCTATTGAGATGATGTAGAAAAGACATGGGAACTCTGGTGGCTTAGTGGGTATGCCCTGGCCTGCCCTTATAAGGTTGTCAGTTCTAAATTACCAGCTGCTCAGTGAGAGAAAGATGGGATTTCTACCTCTGTAGAGAGGCATAGTCTCAGAAACCCACCGAGAAAATTTTATCCTTTCCTATAGAGTTACTGTGGGTGGGCCTCAACTCAAGGGAAGCTTTAGAGAAAAGAAGAGAAATATAAGCTATAAAGACATTGATGTTAGGCGTGGTTGAATTGGGTCTGACTCGCAGTGACCCCTTGTATATCAGGTTGAAGCACTGCCTGTCCTGCACCATTCTTATACTTGTTCTTATGAGCCCATCTTTGCAACTACTGTATCAGTCCATTTTGTTGAGGGTCTCCCTCTTTTGCGCTGCCCCTCTGCTGTACCAAGCATGGTGTCATTTTCCAGGGACTGGTCTCTCCTGTTAATATGTCCAAAGCATGTGAGACAAGTCTTATCAGTCTTCTTTCTAAGATGCCTTCTGGCTGTATTTTTTCCTAGTCAGATTTGTTTGTTTAAATTAATAAAAATAATAATTTATTTCAGATAGGCAGGAGGCTTCTCTGGTGGTGAGGATTGGAAATCTACCATCTGTACTTTGGAAATAATATATTATATAAAATTTGATGACTATTCAAAATAGAAATAAAAACCAGTAAAAGGCAGAAATGAGGCACACTCGTTTCTTCTAAAATTAGATAAAGGATGATGCCCAAAGGTCAAATACTAGTAATAAATATGTAGTGTGAATCACACTATGTATAATTATGTTTTCACTATGGGATATTATAACAGCTATTCATCAAAGCAGTCTGGTATTACTTATGTACTTTCAGTATGCACATATCTCATGATCTGAAAATATATACAGTTACATGAGGTAGCTTCAAACAGTTCACTGGCAAAAACTTGAATGAAAGGAAATGGAATATTTTCATGAACATTTTGAACCTTTATTGTACATAAACACATATCCTAAAAACTTCTTGTACGAGTGCAAGGCACATTCAAAGAATGATCCCGATGTGATGCTTGTAGATGCGAGGGCAAGAAAGGCAATCTGAGTACCAAGACATGAGCAGCACTTCCTTCTCATTGTCAGCAGCGACTGTAATTTTTTCCAGAGTGTCCCCCCTTTTCTATGAGTTGTGTATTTTATCTGGTATTCTTTATTCTTATCAGAAACCTAGCCAGATGTGACTAAAGAGTCTAAGGCATCAGTTTAACTCATGTAGAGTCAGAGTGCTCCAAAATCTCATTACGGCAATGTTCTCACTGCCATTAGATGCTAGGCGTAGTGTGGCTGTCACATGTCTGGAAGCTTCAGTGACCCTCTAGTGGGGCCTGGCCTCACATTCACAGCCTTCACGTTTTTTGTTTTTTTTTTTATAAGAAAGCCAAACTGTTTGCATGCAACAATCTGCCTTCTTTCCAAGCTCCACTCCAGTTGTGTGGTATCTGGTTCTTATAAAAGAATCTTGACATTCAGAGAGAAAATGTCCTTTGAGTTTTGACTGCACGGTGAGGTGACCTAGCAGATGTGGTATTTTAACGTGGTTTGAAGGAAGCAGACGATGTTTACATTAACCTTTTCAAGCCCCTTCCCATGTGGCATTAGCAGGATGGTGGTTAAATAAAGATGCTTAGTCTTCCAGAATCCTGTAAGCACTTGACACAATGTCAAGTAATCTGCTCTATCCCGTGCGACTTCGCAGTCTGAAACCTGCAGAGGAGGAGCCTGCTAATCAGAACCCCATGCTATTTGAGTACCTAGTCACTAAAGAACACTACTCTGCTTGTTTCTTCCTTGGCTATTCTTATATTAATAAATCTCATTATCAGGCAACTTTTCACTATCCGAATTTTATAAACTTGTGAACTTCAAATGGATTCTTCGCTTGTTTTATTTGTTTCTTGGTGAAAGGATCTCATAGACACAATATTATAGATGGTACACATTGGTAAATGATGTTCCTACAAAATGATACATATATCACTAAGAAAACTCCCCTTTGACCAGCTTTCTGTTTTCCTGTAGATAATAAGCTATTAAAATCTGAAAACACAGGAAGCTTATCCCGGGGGGTAGGAAGGAGGGGTGGGTAAGAGCAGGCCAATACCTATGGAAATAGCTAAATTGTACCATGTAGGAATTCCAAATTTGAAACTTGTCTCTTCTTGGTTATACTCCTGACTTAAAAACAACACGTGGTTGTCTTGCAGCTTGCTATTTTTCTCGTTTTTTCCTTTCTAATTTATGAAGAGAGAACATAGCCAGTATTAGTAGATTTAAATGTTCCAACAGCTTCAAGGCAACACAAATATCATTTTACAAATGTGAAATTTGTCATAATGCTCAAGTAATGGAAAAAGCATCACAATGATTTCCTTTGTAAGCACTCGTGACAGCTAAAGAGTAGTAATTCCTATTAATAAGTGATTTAATGTCTTCCAACATGGGTCCAGGCCTGCAACTATTATGTCAATAAACAGAGCTGATCAGTTTAATGTGCTGTGGGCTCGAACTAGTAGTGCATACAAATGCAAAGACAGCAAGGAACAGGGTCTTTATCTCTTTTATTGTGGGTTTCCCAGTGGTGACATCTTTGAGACATGCATTTGTGAATTCCCTTACACTTGTACCTGTCCAAAATGTCTGCTCTCAAGATAGTGCTTATCAGTGAAGGATTCTGGAGCCATTTTTATTCCACTCTAATCTTCCCACGGTGTCTTGCTGCCGCGGCGGTATCTTGTTTTGATTAGGGTGAGTACTCTACCATTCTTGACAGAAAGACTGAGGGTATAGGAAAGTAGGCAATGGGGCAGGGACAAAAACCAGGGTCACAAATTGAGATAGATTATTTGTTTCTTCTCTTTGATTCCTAAGGAAATAGTCATAGGCTACTAAGGTTAAGATGTATTCCTAATATTCTTAATCTGCTATTTAGGAACATATATATGTTGAACATGTGTATGTTTGTCTGACTCTGTAGGCATGTGTATGTTGCACATAGAACCATCGATAAGTATAGCATGTTGTATGCTAACCAAACCATGACAACTTTTCAGAGTGCAAGAATGGCATTAGAAATGGGCAAGAAGACAAACAGCAATATAAACTATAGATAGCTCTGAAAGTCTTACTTATAGGTAATGGTAATAATGTAAAACATGTACAATTTATTCAATATTTTCAATAATTTTGAAGATTCTAATCAGTCTTAAAACAACCCTCTGAGAATTATGAAAAAGTGTATTTTACAGATTATTGATGTATGCTAATGTACATTTTAAAATATATATAACCTGCTTCCTTTTCTCTCCATTTCCCCTTTCAAATCCTGAAAGAAAAGGTCTTTGTTTACCAAGTTAAGAGATCAGAACTTTATTAGCAAAATAAATCTTCTGTTTATCCTTTCAGTGAAATGTGGCTCACAAGAACAAAATGATATCTTCACAGGGATTCATGCTGAAAAATATTTGGAAGTATTTGAAAATTCGAAAATTCCACTAAAAACAAAACAAAAACAATCCTGTAAGAATAAACATGTCTCCAAAACAGCCCAGACTTGGCTGTGAAGAGGGTCATGGGCAGGACCGATGGACTACAATGTCGTCACTTTTAATTCCCAAAGAACAAAACCTTACTACACTGCAACTACTCCTACCACTTTCACCAACACAGGACAAAATGTCTTGAAGACTACCCCGAGGATTCAGAGTTGTAAATTCATGCAAATGACAAGCACACCAGTTGAAAATTACATTATTTCTTCATCTCTAGCACAATATCATGGTCAAAATAGGTGCTCAGCAAATATTGCATTACATTATAACTAGGTGTGTATGCCTCAAATAAACAGTTTAAGGCAGTGGTTCTCAACCTGGGGGTTGTAACCCCTTTGGGGGTCAAATGACCCTTTCACAGGGGTCACCCGATTCATAACAGTAGCAAAATTACAATAGCAAGGAAAATAATTTAATGGTTAGGGGGTGTCACCACCTATGCAGAACTGTGTTAAAATGTCCCAGCATTAGGAAGGTTGAGAACCTCTGATTTAAGGTAATAAAACCTGAAAATGCAGGCTCCTATGGTAAATCTATGTTCTTATAGTAAAGCAGTATAAATGTTCTTATCATATGTTCATATAAAGTTCAGTGAAGTTTTACCATAGTTGTTTAAAAATAATGCACCATAATAAAATTCATTGAGAATACTTGATTGAATATTTCAACTTTGAGATAATTTTTTATAAAATAAAATGTAGATATATTTGCATTTATATGAAGAGAATCTTATATACTTGGTAGTACAGTAAGAATCTGAAAACTCTTTTAAAAATTATAAAAATAAAACATACTGTGTTTGTAAACTAAACTGAGGCTTGGGTAGAAGTAAAATTTTGGATTTTAAAATATGCTGGCTCCAGAAACCCAGTCTCCTGAAGGAACTTTAAAAGGCTTTTTCTCTATTAGTGTTTGGATAAATAATAACTACACATTTCTTTCTTTTCATTTTTCTTATATATTTTATGTTTTATGTGTTTATATGTTTCTTAATACACAAGGTCAAAATGAAATTCTGCAGAGGAAACAGAAGTATGTGGGAGAAGATTTCCTACGTGGCATGGCTATTTAATTCTTTAAGGCAAGTGGAATCATTTGAAATTGCTGTCTTTTATTTCATTCAAAAGGAGCCCTTTGAAACTAGTCCTATCCCTACATTAGTCTCAGTCTTCTTATTTTCAGAGGTGATTTGTATGATTTTGATTATAACTCCACTTAGCGCCTCTGTTGTAAGTGACCTTGCTTATTATGAGCTTAAAGTATGCATATATTCTTTAAGTACGCTAAGATTCCAGGATGGAAGACTCACCTTCTATTTTTCAGTGGCCACACAGAACACACAGACACACACAATTGTGGAGGTCGATTGGGGAAGTTAACAGACAGAACCACAAGTCAGAATCCGTATACAGTATGAATATAGTCAGCGGTCCACAGCACTGCTCTCCTCCACAGCAGCCAGCTTTTGCCCTGATCTTCGGTCTCGGCCTCTACGGGCTGGCCAAGGTCTTTGCTATTCTCACAGTCTTCGTGCTGCTTCTCTGTTTCCTGGTCTCCTGGTCTCAGCCTCTATGCTGGGCCTGGCTTCTCTACTCCATTCAATTTAGAGAGAACTCTTGAACATGGCACCCCTTGTTGGCTCTTCCTTCATGCTCCTGGGAATTTTCCCCCCTCTTCTTTCTCTGCTTCCAAGATGGCTCTTTGACACAGAGGAGAGGCTCTGATGGAAGTATGGTCTTGCTTTCTGAAGCCCATGTACTCCAGAACACAAAAGACAGGGACTAAGTCACATCCCCTCCTATGGCAGACACTCAGAAGACTTCCGCCTTAATCCTGTGATGCCAAATTTCCTCTGAAATGAGAATAGAGGCTAAAAGAGGTACTGAGATTGAAGTCTACAATAAATAACTAAAGGAATTAGGGCTAGAAGGGCTAGCTATATTTAATAATCAACTACATCTAAGGCTTTATACAAATTATTTACTCAAATGCTTTGTCAACTTGAATATTTATTTCTCTGACCAACCCCAAATATAATAATTCTGCAAGCATAATTATGTTCAACTTCATTTTTCAAATATATTAAAATTTATATATTGAATTTGTAATATGTTGATTAGGAACATTTTTATAAACAGTTTCATATTGGAAGTTTTGCTAATCTTTAGACAACATATTCAAATTACCAATTGATTGACATTCAAATGGAAACAAAATACAGCATACTGAATGCAAAAGGGAATACTTAGGTTCAACAATGATGCTTCTATTTAAGCAACAGTGCTTGATTAGTTGGTAAAAATATTAGTTATGCTAGATTAAAGGAATGAGGCTGTTTTTCTAATTAAGAGTCTAATTAGTGTGATTTATTCAGCTATAGCTTATAGTTGTCTTAGTTTCAAGGAGCTACACTGTGGCTTAATACCAAATATTTTATAATTTGTTTTCATCCATGCCCAATGTTGACAGTTAATAGGACCTCCAAGGCCCTGGACGTCTGTGTAGCCTTTCAAATTATTATCAAACAATATTGACATAACAGTGAGGAGTGGAAATACTAGGGGGAAGAAAAGCTAAGCACCCCAGGGCCTTCTGTTGATTTCCATCTGATGTTTTCTCATTATAAAATGATGTAATTGGAGAATTTTACAGAACAACACAATTTTCTTACATGAAATAAGTACATATGAGTATTACATCTGGTCAAATAGATTTTGTTTCACTTGTGCCTTCTTTTTCTCTAAGGTACACAGTAGCCAATATGACGATCACGTTACTGATAGTGTTGGATTCTCTCGCCTTTCTACTACATACCCATTCTGTTTGAACATATTGCATCCTCTGGAAATAATATCTAATGCCCTGTCAGCCTATTCTTGATAATGTTGCTTATGCAGGTTTTAAGAAAGTAGAATTAATTTCCAACTTATTTTCTGGATAAAACCTTAATTAGGATATTAATGTAGAAATATATAGAGCAGACAACAATTGACCCCTCTAGTTAAAAGTATTCTATTGAAATTATTTACTTTTAGAGTTTTATCTTAGATCTAGTACCAAATAAAAGTTTCGAGAACCACATTTAAGACCGTTAGCTGTGTTTGAGAACCACATTTAAGACCTATGACGACCCTACGTACAACGAGCGCTGCGGTCCTGTGCCATTCTCAAAAGGGCTCCTGTGCTTGAGCAGGTTGCTGCCTTCTCCAGGGTTTGAGCTCTCCTCGTACCGTGAAGTCTCACCATTCTTGCTTCTAAGGAGTGTTCTTATCTTACTTCTTCCAAGACGTTTTGTTTATCCTCTTAGAAGTCTGTGGTGCCTTCAATAGTCTTTGCCACAGCAGAACTCAAGCGTATACATTCTTCTGTTTTCCTTATTCAATGCCCAAATTGCACATGCAAATGAGGCAACTGAAAATACCATGACTTGAGTTAGGTGTACCTTATGCCTCAAGGTGACATCCTTTCTCTCCAACACTCTAGGTTTTTAGCACATTTAAGTAGTATTTTATAATACAATTTTGAATTTTATCCAATAAAGTTAAATTATCTGCCAAACAAAGTTAAAAGTATCCAAACATTTTATATAATAAAAATAGGTATGATGATTATTCAGAAATATCATTCAAATGAACGTTTATAATAAAATAATGCCTTTTTGAAAACAAAACAACTATACCAAAAAAAAACTATAATCACATTTTACCTCAGGTCTACAGAAAATAGAGTAATCATGAAGAATTCAAGTAGTGTCTAAATGGTAAAGTGAAACAGACATTTCTCTGTGTCAACATGCTCCTCTCCATTAACCTCTCTAGGGCTTCTTCTCTTTTATCTATGAAATTAAGTAGTTAAATTTAGTGTTTTAAAGTCAATTCAACATTTTTAACTTGTATTCCCTTCTGTAGATTCTCTTTTTTTCCTGTATATTTTCTTTCTTTTTTCCTAATCATTTTATTAGGGGTTCATACAACTCTTATCACAATCCATACATACATAAATTGTGTAAAGCGCATTTGTACATTCATTGCCCTCATCATTCTCAAAACATTTGCTCTCCACTTAAGGCCCTGGCATTAGGTCCTCATTTCCCCCCTCCCTCCCTGCTCCCCACTCCCTCATGAACCCTTGATAATTTATAAATTATTATTTTGTCATATCTTGCCCTGTCCGATGTATCCCTTCACCCCCTTTTCTGTTGTCCGTTCCCCATGGAGGAGGTCACATGTAGATCCTTGTAATCGGTTCCCCCTTTCCAACCCACCCTCCCTCAACCCTCCCAGTATAGCCACCCTCACCACTGGTTCTGAAGGGATCATCCTCCCTGGATTCTCTTTGTTTCCAGTTCCTATCTGTACCAGTGTACATCCTCTGGTCTAGCCAGACTTGCAAGGTCGAATTGGGTTCATGATACTGGGGGGTGGGGATAAGAAGCATTTAGGAACTAGAGGAAAGTTGTATTTGTCATCGTGGCTACATCGCACCTTGACTGGCTTGTCTTTTCCCCGAGACCCTTCTGTAAGGGGATGTCCAGTGGCCTACAAATGGGATTTGGGTTTCCATTTCACACTCCCCCTCTCATTCACAATGGTAAGATTGTTTTTGTTGTGATGATGCCTGATACCTGATCCCTTCGACACCTCATGATCACACAGCCTGGTATGCTTCTTCCATGTGGGCTTTGTTGCTTCTGAGGTAGATGGCCGCTTTTTACCTTCAAGCCTTGAAGACCCCAGATGCTATAGCTTTTGATAGCTGGGCACCATCGGCTTTCTTCACCACATTTGCTTATTCACCTGCTCTGTCTTCAGCGATTGTGTCAGGAATGTGAGCATCATAGAATGCCAATTTAAAAGAACAAAATATTCTTGCATTGAGTGAGTACTTGAGTGGAGGCCTAATGTCCTTCTGCTACCTTAATACTAAACCTATAAATATATATGCATAGATCTATTTCCCCATCCTCATATATAAATATAATTGCATATATACATGTCTTTATCTAGATTTCTATAAATGCCCTTTGCCTCCCAGCTCTTTCCTCTATTTCCCTTGAATTTCCTCCTGTCCCACTATCATGCTCAGTCCCCACCAGTGTTTCAGCAATTCTTCTTGGTTACATTACCCTTGATAATGCTCTACCAGGCCTCCCACACTCTCCTCACCACCAATTTGTATTACTTGTTGTTTCCTTGTCCCTGAGTTTTTTAACTCCACTACCTTTCCCCCACCTCCCCCTCTCCTATGTCCCCCCAGTACTGTCGGTCCCATTGTTTTCTCCTCCACACTGTTCATCCAGCCTATCTTATTTAGACAGACCTGTGGAGATAATAACATGCATAAAAACATGTCCGAGCAAAACCAAGCAACAATATGCAACAAAACAACAATACAACCAACAAATGACAAAAAAAAAAATACAACAAGAGAGAAAAGCTTGTAGTTAGTTCAAGGAATGTTTGTTGGCCTTTAGGAGTGTTTTCTAGTCCAGTCTGTTGTGATACCACACCCTGGCCCCAAAGTCAAACTTCAGCATTCCCTGGGGACCTTGCCTCTCCATTCCCTTGCTGTTCTGTTGCACCCCCTTAGTGTTTTGCCTCCGTGTGGTGGGATCAGATTGGGGACAATTCCCACACTGTGTCCCTGGATGCAGTTTTCCATTTTAAGAAACCTAAGTTTGTATTCAGAAGAGAGGTATTTCCATTCATATTAGACCTCAAAATGTGTTTTCACTAACTTTATATCACTTCTTCCAAAGTCGTGAGGAAAAGAAATAGCTGAGAAGAAGGGTTACTATTATTATGTTTTAATATACTTACCAATGAATTTTTATTTCCTGGCATATTAATGTTAACTTTAATTTATATTTACCAATTTTACCAATTGCTAGCAACAACTTAATTGTAGTTTATTTAAATTTGCTTTTAAACATAGTTTGGTTGAAATAAGTATTCAAATTTTAAAAGTTAGTGAAGGTTAATATCATGATCAGAAGAGTAAATAAACTAACTGGTGTAAATAAAAACTAGCTCATTAAATCTAGGTCAATTTTGGTTCAATAAAACCAAGAAAAGGACTGTGTTGAGTAAAAATGTGGGGAAACAACAGAAAGGGACATCTGTTATATCTTAAGACATTTAACCTGATGTACAACATGATTCGATCTAATATATTCCAATGGTCTAAATATGGCTTGTGAAATATGTTAAAATTGGCTTTATAATCATAAATAAACACAAACAACTGGAAAAGTTGTCTGCATTCTTAGAAAGGAATTGGGCTATTTCAAAGTTGGAATTTTTAAGTTCATTTATATTCAGCAATTTTTTGAATGCTCAGGAAAAAATAATAAAGAACACATTTTTATTTGCACAGGGTACCATCTGGGATGATGTTGCAGACACACTGGAAGACAGGACATAATTTTAATAAAGAACCTAGAGGCATTAACAGTGTGGTAAAGAAATGATAAAACCAAGATTTAAGTCGCAAAAATGCAAATCATTACACAAGGGGAAATAATAATCTAATTCAGCTACTCCGAAGGTCGGACAAGTCTAAGAAAACAGTTAGGAGCAAAAAAATCTCTGGGTGATCACGAAGAGCACAAATAGCCAGAAAATGTCCCCTTGCACTTTTGGCCACAAAGAGGCATTGTGGCCTAGACTGATGCAAGGGCCTGTCTCATATGCTATGGATTTTGCTTTTGCTCTATATAAAAATAGCTAGGCATATATATCTTTGGACATAATGATGCTCAGGAGCCACCAGAGTTCTGTTTCCACTGTACTTTGTGACTTTATTCGGAACGAATATACTGCTAAAAAATATACTGACTAGCCCTACAGCAATGCTTAAATCCCGGAGGCGGGGGGGATTTCACATTCATTGGAGGTAAACTCCTTCTCATTAAACACAACATTATTCAAAAAATATGTATTTCTGCCTTATAAATAAGTGTTTCTAGATCACCAAGAGAATTAAAAAATCTAAGCAAAGAAGTTGATAATTGGCTTTCAATCATGTTGTTGATAGCTACCATGGGGACAGTTTCAACCCACACACAACAGAATGAAACCCAGCATCGTCCTGCTCCATGCATGCAATTGTTCCTGAGCATGAGCCCATTGTTACTGAGACTGGGTCAGTCTGTCTTGGCAATAAGTGCCTTCCTCTTTTTCACCGCCCCTGCATTTTACCATGTATGATGTTCTTCTCCAGGGAGTGGGTTCTCCTGACAATATGTTCAAAGTATGGAAGATAAAGTTTTGGCATCCTTCCCTCTAAGGATTCTGTCATGATACGTTACATAGGGAACGAATGAATGAAATTAAATAAGTAATTATTAGTAGATATTTGGAAGTCCATTTAATGGGTGAGACAAAGGTTAATCTGATTTCTTGCTCTCACTCAGGAAGTAATTTGGGAAGCCAAAATCAAACAGAATTGTTCCAAAGTACATGATTTTCCCATTATCAGACAAGCTCACTGATCTGCTAAGTGACTCAGTTTCCACCAACCCTGTAAAGCAAACTTAAGCCTCCTTATCTGCTTGCAGAGATTTTACCATCATGTCTAATTTACATAGACACTGACTGAGTTTTCCAGGGCCTTTCATCTGTTTCCACTAAACATTTGGTGGAAAGATGATCTGGAATGACTTCTAAGTTCATATACATAAAATTTAGAAACCATAGAAATCATAAACATCACAAGTTAAAAGCATCATATAAACAAATCAAAGTGTCAAGAGTTGAGAAACCATTATGCATACATTGAAAAACCAAACAAAACCAAACAATGCTTGCTCAGGAATGGGTTTAACTCAGGGAGACCCACGCGATACCCAAAACACTTGTGCCCTGTAGCATTTTCAATGGCTGGTATCATTTGGAGATGGATCATACATACTTTTACCAAGGGGGCTCTCAGTGGATTCAAACCACCAACATATTGGTTAAATAACCATTCCTGTCAATATTTGCATCATCCAGAAACATATGTGTGCTACGTATAAGTGTAACTGAATGTTAAGCCCAGTGGTCACTTGGAATCATCCTGATGTCATTTGGAAGCAGTATCCATCAGGAGTTGGGTCACATCTAAGAAAAGATAAGGCATTAATATTGCTCCCTTGTGGTCTTCAAAAGATTGAAAAAACTTCAAATTGTCAATTGAATGTTCTTTATCTGGGTAGGAGAATCAGATTGCCTGAGCTGAAATGGTATGTAGGGAACTGAATGATTTTCCCCATTTATCTTACAAATCGCACAGAGCAGGTGCCTTCATTGAGCAGAATGACCATTATGGACAAATCTAAACTGAGCAATGCTGCATGAGTGTGATTAATCTTAAAGATGAGGCTTAACCATGGAAGGTAAAAATACTAATTTGTCAATTTTCTAGGATGAAGTTTGTACATGATTGTGCATAATGTTGATTAATTTAATACACTTTATTGGTCATTATCTGAAATTTGTTGTATCTGTAAATTGACAATATTTCAAACCTTCATAGATGCAACAATTTGAAGTCACTTTAAAGAAAAAAACAAAGTGAACCAATATTTTACCTGAATGCAATAAATATGAGTACAATGTAAATAATTTAGGTCACAAACTGAAAATTAAGGGGAGAATTTAACCTGTACAAACAAGATTGTCCTAAATTCTATTTGTACATTTTTTACAAGAGAGATGGAATGTTAAGCATATTTTAACATTTCAAGTGAACTATTAAGAAATTGTAGAGAAAGTCTTTACTTTTGATATAGCAATCCTAATAACTCAGGCTTATGTGAAAATTACAGTTGGATCATGTACCAATAGGATCAGATGCCCTACTTCTGATTTCTGGTTCTTGGATTAGGAGGTACTTAGAAGTGTATTGAACGACTTACCTGGCTTCTTCTGATAATTTTAAACCATATTTAGTTTAAGTCAGTTTCTGAATAAAAATGCTGAAATTGGAGCCGGGCAGCAGATGAGGTAGGGCCCCAGGGGTATCACTAGCAAGTCCATTGGGAAGGAAGTCACCTGGAAAATCTGAGTGTTGGATCTTGTTACCAAGATTGGCAGAAAAAGTAAGACAGGTATTTTTTTTCCCTTTTTGCTACTAACTTCCCATATTCTGGTTCTTTTTAGCACTTGTGATTTTAAATGTTCTGTGCAATTAGTCTCCAGGTAAATAAAAAAAACAATGCTACAAAAGTATAAAAAATTAATTAAACAAATTATAATAAAAATAGGAAGCTATTATTTCTCACTGTATCTTCTATGTAAGTCTGACTTGTTTGAAAGTGGTATATAACCATTCCCTGAATGATTCTGTGCTATTTGATTTATGACACATGATGAAGAGCTAAAATTGTGTTTCTTTTAAATGGTCTTTGAATTTGGAGAATTAAAACAAAATCTGAAAGGGAAGATTAGGCTATAGTTAGATGAGGTAAGATTTCTCAATGAAATTCTTGTAAAACAAACCATGCTACCTTCAAAGAATGAGCTCTTGCCTTGTTGTGATGGGAAAAAAACAAATCCTTGATGTAATTTTTCAGTCTGCTTAAAACATCACAATAAGACTCCTTATTAATCTGGCAGGCAAGTCATTCAACAATCTCTCGCCAGCAATTTCTCAATGGATTTCTAAATTTATGTTTCCTTTGAGAAACTCTGTAAAAACAACCATATTGTGATTCCATAAAATAGTTTCAGCAAACCTCTGAGTTTTGAATTAACTGGCACAGAGATTCCCTCAGACATCACTGTTTTGATTGAACCTCATTTTGAAGGGAACTTTATGACAATAAGGAACCCGGGTGGCACTGTGTTGGACTGTTTACCAGAAGGTTGATGGGTCATATCCATCAGCTTTTCCACAGGAGACAAATAGACTGTTTGTTCTCTGAAGATTTATCACCTGGAAACCCAATATTGGGTCACTAGGAGTCAGAATTGGATCAATGGAAAATACATTTCTTAAGGACAATGATAAACTGTAGCAACCCAATCCCAATATAACTACTAATTGCCCATACCCATCAATAATGAAATTTTGGTCTCCCTACCAGACAAAAACTCATGACCAACTGAGGTTTTTCCTGAGGATTAAAGAATGCAGATTGGCTGTTGGAAGAAGGTAAATAAATACTAGGTATTTAAATGCTAGCACTAGTATCTAAATACTAGGCACAATTCTGTAATCAGTTGCAGAAATGAGGATTTTAATATTTTGAGTATTTCCTCCTTATTTACACATCAATTGTTTTTGTTTAGTCACTTATAAAAATAATATAGGGGTATTGTGCTTTCAGTTATGTGAATGTTAGTTGGATCATATTAATGCAAATTTAACTTTAAAATTTTCATTATGTAGTGATCATATATGATTTAAGGAGACATGTGAAGGTGTCGAGTAGATAAGGTGTGGACTGTGATAAATCTTTGTCTGTCAACTTGACTGAGCCAGAATTCTCAGTGGTTTGTTAGTTAAGACATAGAAATTCCCCATTTATGAATTCTGTTTGAAGGCCCCTCTGCTTCCAGTACAAATAGACACTAAGGAAATGCTTGATTGTTTTTTTCCCTTTAGTTATTGTGCATCTGACTAGCCCATCTCTGGTTCTTTGAACTTTAGCCAATCCCCTTATGTATTGTCAGCTGATCTTGGAGATAATTAACATTCTGCCATCTTACCTACTATGATTGGATTAATTCACTTCTGCAGCCAGAAGCTTGCCTCTGACTTGCTGATCTTGGGTTTAACTTACACCGTAACTACACTAGTAAGGAAAAATCTCTAGCCTGATATCTGTTCCATGGACTTGTAACTTGCCTGCCTCTATTACTGTGTGAATCATTTCCTTGATAAAAGCCTCTCTCTATATACATAAGATTATACAAAATTCCTTGATGTTGCTTTTCAAGAGAATTTAGCAAAAAAAAAAAAAAAGAATTTAGCCTAGTTCAGTTGTTATCAAGTTGATTCTGACTCATCAAAATCTCATATGTGCAAAGTAAAATCTCTGACCTTTCAGGAAGACCTGTCTTCTGAGGTGCCTCTGGGTAGGTTGTAAAGGAGAGACTCCAATCAAATAAGCAAGCACCAACCCATTTGTACCACTCATAAAATCCAGCATAAACATCAGTCGTTGCCAGGAGTTCAGGAGGAAGTACTGGGGGATGAAAGGGATGTTTTAAAGCAGTGAAAGTACTCTGCATGATAGTGGGTACATGATGGATACATTATTATATATTTGACAGAATGCAGATTACTGTACCATCCAAAGAATGAGTCACCCTAGTACATAATGAACTTCTGTCAATAAGAATGTATCAGCAATTTCCTCAGTTGTATCAAATGCATCATATTAATGTCTAATGTTAATCAGAGAAAGAGTAGAAAGGAATAGGTTGCATATGGGGACACTTGATAGCTAAGTATGATTTTTTCCGTACCTATAAAACTGTTTTAAAGTGTGATATGCAACAGAAATATAAAGAGTAACACAAGTCAACACAGGAAGACCTTGATTAAATATTTTAAAGAAGTGGTACAGTTTAGAGATATAAAAGTGGCTATATGATTTTGGAGCCAAGCATTGCACAGGCAATGTAAGAATAACTGATATTTGTTAAAAATCATGAAAAAATTAACACATAGTAAAATTTGGAATACCTGATACATATTTTCAGATTATAAGGTGAGATAGTTAAAGTGCATTGTGCCAACCTGGCCGACAAACCCATGGGATTAATAGAAGGGCAGAGAGATAAATGGCTTGGTGAGCCTCACCTTTCAAGTCCTCAGATCTCTTGCTTTCTGATGTTCAGACCAGGGTGCAGCTGCCTTAGCCAGTTCCATGCTTCAGCTGGAAAGGCTCACTTCCTGCAAGGAGAAACCGCATAGACCTACCCTGATGCAGCCTCGGGTTCTGGAGCAGCCGTGTGGAGACCCTGCCAGCACTGAGATGCTTACGTATTCACTGATTTGACTTTCCTCCTGAAGTTGGCGTCGTTGCATGATTTTTTGTGAGATGGAGGAGGACTTTGTGGATTGGTGTCGGACATTTGGGTTAATGTTAGACTTGTGGGCTTGGGCAACACTGGGTTGGGATGTTTTCTTGATGTGCACTTATCCTTTATATAAAACTCTCTCTTATGCATATGAGTTTCTGTGGATTTGTTTCTCTAATGTCCCAGACTAACACATAAGGTAACGAATATATCAAAAGAACTCAATAAAAGTATCAAAAACATCCCATTAGTAATAAAAACGGGAAAATCTATATGACATCTAACAATGTATTTTACATGGAATTAAGAGGGTGGAGGAGAATGCTTTAAAAAAGGCTGCCTGACCCAAGCCATAGTATTTTCAATTGTCTCCTATACATATGAAGGTTGGACAGTGAATAAGGATGATGCAAGAAAAATTGATGTATTTGAATAGTGATTCTGGAGGAGAACATCGAAAGTACCATGTACTGTTATAGGAAGAAGCAAATCTGTTTTGGAAGAAGTGCAGCCAAAGTGCCCTCTAAAGGCAAGGACAGTGAGACTTTGTTTCAAGTAAATTAGATATGTTATCAAAAGCAACCGATCTCTGGAAAAGGAACAGTAGAGAGCAGCAAAAAGAGGAAGATCCTCAGTGAGATGGGTCGACACAGTGGCTGCAACAATGGGTTCAGCATCAGAAAAGTGTCAGGATGGTGCAGGACTGGGCAGTGTTTTGTTCTGTTGTGTACAGGCTCACTATGGGTCAGGCTGATGTAATGGCACCTAGCAACAATTACAAAATTAACCAGTATATGATAACTAAAATATTATGTACAAATTAGTCTAAAGCAGGTTTTAAAAACCAATACACTCCAAGTCCATTGCCCTCCACTGGATCCCAAGGTTGCCATGTGTGTTTTAGATGCTCACGCAGAGCCAGCGTTTTCACCTGTGTCGCGGCGGGTGGACTCAAACAGCTGATCTTTTGGTTAGACTTTGAGCAAGTATCCACTGTCTGACAGAAGCTTCTTCTAATATGGCTTTTAGCCAAGATTAAGTAGCCAACCAAACACATTCCAGCACAATATTCTGATCATATAGATGGAGCAACTAAAATATAATTTTATCCATAAATTATAAAGACATACACACAAAAATTATATAGAGAGTCCCAAGAGTTCCACTGGTCTCTAACCAACCGGTATACCCGGTATTATTGTGCTTTTGGGTCCATATGTCTTCCCATTGATGGATGACCTCGTATTGCAACCCCTTTCAGAGCAGTTGTCCACCATCTGAGTCTTCGGGGCTCAGGGGGTGGAACCTGAGGTGCTTATGCTCCAGTAAGCTTTTGTAATACTTATTTTCTTTTTGCCTTTGATTTGCATCACTTTTTTTATGGGCATGGAAAGACCAATAGTTGCACCACAGATGACCACTCTGGAAGTGTTCAGGTCCCAGGTTTTGTAGATGATCTTATGCTAAATTGATCTTGGTCTCCCTCAAGGTTATGGTCCAGTGATCCTTTGCTCAGTGACTCATCCCCTCAAAGTATTTGATTACGTTTTAGTAACTTTGTCTCCTGCAGGGTCTGCTGTATTGATGGATATAATCACAGCACATATAAATACATATGTAGACATATCCCCTGTTGACATATATTCTTTTTTAAAAATCATTTATTGGGCCTCATACAATTCTTATCAAAATCCATATATACTTCCATTGTGTCAAGAACATATGTACATTTGTTACCATCATCATTTTCAAAACATTTACCTTCTACTTGAGCCCTTAATATCTGCTGCTCATTTTCCCCTTCCCTCCCCACTCCCCCCTACCTCATTAACCCTTCATCATTCATAAATTATTATTATTTTGTCATATGGTACACTGTCCGACATCTCCCCCAACCCTTTACTCTGCTCTCCACCCCCCAGGGAGGAAGCTATATGTAGATTCTTGTAATCAGTTTCCCCTTTCTACCTCACATTCTCTCCACCGTCCAGGCATCGCCACTCTCACCACTGGTCCTGAAGGAGTCATCTGTCCTGGATTTCCTGTGTTTCCAGTTGCTATCTATACCAATGTACATCCTCTGGTCTAGCCAGATTTCTAACGTAGAATTTGGATCATGATAGTGGAGGAGAGGAAGCATCTAAGAACTAGAGGAAAGTTATATGTTTCATCATTGTTACCCTGCAACCTGACTGGCTCATCTTCTCCCCACAACCCTTTAGTAAGGGGGTGTCCGGTTGGCTAACAATGGACTTTGAATCTCCACTCTGCACTCACCCACATTTTCAATGATATGATTTTTGTTCCTTAATGCTTGATACCTAATCCCTTTGACAGCTCGTGGTCACACAGGCTGGTGTGCTTCTTCCATGTGGGCTTTGATACTTCTCACCTAGATGGCTGCTCGTTTATCTTCAAGACTTTAAGACCCCAGATGCTATATCTTTTGATAGCCAGGCACCATTAGCTTTCTTTACCACATTAGCTTATGCACATGTTTGTTTTCATTGATCATATCAGGGAGCGGGGCACCCATTGATATGATTTTTAGTTCTTCGATGTCTGATAACTGGTCCCTTCTACACCTTGTGGCCAGACAGGCTGGTGTGCTTCTTCTGACATAGATAAATTGTTGAGTACAGTTCCACTTACCTTACCATACCTGCTCAGCAGCACTATCTCTCTATGGAGACATTTATGGATTATTGTTATTGCAGAATTGGTTGAGCAATAGTATTGATCTTCGTTGCCTTTAAGTCATTGTGTTCATCTAAGGGTCTGCCATTACTTAGTAATTATTTTTGTGCTGAGTTCTCTCTCATTGTTTACTACCTCATCATGCACCAGAAGGAAGAACAATTGTGGGGATAGCGTGGGACCAGGAGGTATTGCTTCCTGTTGTACAGCTGGTTGCAATGAATCAGAACCAACTAAAAGGCACCTGACAACAACAACAACCCGCTATAGAGTGGCTATCTGTCAGAATTGACTCAATGGCAGTGAGTTTATGTTTTACTTATTTTGTTTTTTGGACCCTCTAGTTAATGATTTATCATCCCTTCCACTCCCACCATAGTGAGCTTCAAAAAATGTTTATTTATGTAAATTTTCTTAACTTTTTACAATAGAGCTATCATACAATATTTATCCTTTTGTTATTGACAAATTTCACTCAGCATAATGATCTCTAGGTTCATCCATGTTATGAATTATATCTCCTATTCACAGTTATTCTCTGATGTTGCATGGACTAATGCCCTTAGGCATCCTTTAGGCCTGAAAATGAGCTCACCTCTGTGACTCAATTTTTAGCTAAATGATAGACAAGCCTATCAGACATCAGACAGCTATGTACTGCTTAGAACACACAACAAGAAGATGAAAAGGGCAGCATTTGCCCAGAGATGAAGCTCAGAGGCAGGAGGGGATAGAAGAGAATAGAAATTGTATAAACAGGGAGGAAGTAAAAAGAGTGCTGTTATATTGTTGGAATAGTTATGGATCAAACTATTAAGCTATTAAGTAAAAAACACCTTGCTCTTTAAACTTTAACCCAAACCACAATAAGAAGTTAAAAAATAACTTATTAAAAACATTTTTCTTTAGTATCGCATTATCTTTAAGCATAATTATGTCAGAAACAGAAATGCTTAAATATAACTGAATCCTCATTGACCTTACCCCTCTGCTATAATGCAACTGAAGAACTGATACAATATAATAAAAATGTACACATGAATAGTTATTATCCTTGCAAATACAAGAAATGTCAAAAGAAAAGACCACAATTTGCCATATTTTCGGAGTTTGGTTTAACCTCAAAGGCTTTGAAAAGTTTTGTTTTGCTTTTTTTAATAAATAATCCATTAGAAGAGTGTGTAAGTTTTCCTAGCAAAATGTTTAGGCTGGTTCATTTCAACCTCAACACACTGATTCGATAAAGATTGGAAATAAAGAGTCAAAACGAAATTAATGTGATGGGGTCATAAAAATAACCAAAAGCCTTTAATTTAACTCTGGAAAAACATGATCTTGGTTAGTTAATTCATGAATCATGGTGTTGTTATCCAAATGGGAAAAGCTCATAGTAGCAACTGTAACATCATTAGCAGTTCTCTTGGCCTTTTATTTGTTTTTCATGTTTTGGATTCTTGCTCCTCATTAAGATCTAGTTTGTATTCATTGAGTGTATTTGCTTTATAGATACATAATTGTTCAGAAAGAGTCATGTGCTCAAAATGCCTGTAATTTATGTCTTTTGCTAAGCATTAAAACAGAATCTTTCAGAGGTATTATTTCATTTTATACTAAAAATCCCAGAGCTATTTTCTTTTATTTTAATAACTTCACTGTGGCTTATTTTTATTCTTGATTTTTAAAAATAAGTTA
Organism: Tenrec ecaudatus; assembly: GCF_050624435.1. NCBI lineage: Eukaryota > Metazoa > Chordata > Mammalia > Afrosoricida > Tenrecidae > Tenrec > Tenrec ecaudatus. The sequence goes on along the minus strand of NC_134531.1, from coordinate 107,775,360 downwards.
GTAAGACCATTACAAAAGAAATAGTTTTAAGGCTTTTGTTCATGCTTACTGGCAGCAATCTATAATAGTAAATTGAGTAGACTTAAAAGTGCATCCATATTATATATACATGTATGTAAAGTATGCATATGAAACCAATTCCACTGCTATTGAATTAATATTTCAATTCATATAAATTCTATAGTGTTTCTGAGCCTAAATATTTTGGGGAGCAGAGAGCTCCATCTTTTTCCCATGAAGCAAATGTTGCTGGGTTTCAAGTGTCAGCTTATTGGTTAGTTTCACATGCACAATGCACACAGCACCAACCAAGGCGCTTTCTCTTGACTTTATATATAATTGAAGTAATTTCCTATATATATGTAAAAAATATTTGAACAAATTTCCTGACAAAATTATTAGGAACCTATACTTATATAACCTGTATGAGGGCCATCATTGTACTAATTCAGGTGACTATAAAGGATTCCAAATGTGGATTTTCTGCTAACAATTTTTAAATCTATAAATAAAATTATACTATAATTTTATTAATGCTTTAAAAAAACATTTTATTAGGGGCTCATACAACTCTTATCACAATCCATACAAATACATGCATCAATTGTATAAAGCACATCCGCATCTTCCCTGCCCCAATCATTCTCAAAGCATTTGCTCTCTACTTAAGCCCTTTGCATCAGGTCCTCTTTTTTTTCCCTCCCTCCCCGTTCCCCCCTCCCTCATGTGCCCTTGGTAATTTATACATTTTTATTTTGTCATATCTTGCCGTATCCGGAGTCTCCCTTCCCCATCTTCTATGCCGTCCATCTCCCAGGGAGGAGGTCACATGTGGATCCTTGTAATCAGTTCCCCCTTTCCAACCCACTTGCCCTCCACTCTCCCAGCATCGCCGCTCACACCCTTGGTCCTGAAGGTATCATCCACCCTGGATTCCCTGTGCCTCCAGCCCCCATATGCACCAGTGTACAACCTCTGCCCTATCCAGTCCTGCAAGGTAGAATTCAGATCATGGTAGTTGGGGGGAGGAAGCACCCAGGATCTGGGGGAAAGCTGTGTTCTTCATCAGTTCTACCTCGTACCCTGACTGACCCATCTCCTCTCCTAAACCCCTCTATGAGGGGATCTCCAGTGGCCGACATTTGAGCCTTGGGTCTCCACTCTGCTCTTCCCCCATTCATTCAATATGGTATATATACATACACACACACACACATATATACATATGCATATATATTTTTATTTTTTTTGCATGATGCCTTATACCTGGTCCCTTTGGCACCTCGTGATCTCATTGGCTGGTGTGCTTCTTCCATGTGGGCTTTTTGCTTCTGAGCTAGATGGACGCTTGTTCACCTTCAAGCCTTTAAGACCCCAGACACTATCTCTTTTGATAGCCGGGCACCATCAGCTTTCTTCGCCATATTTGCTTATGCACCCATTTGTCTTCAGCGATCCTATCATGGAGGTGTGCAGCCAATGATATGATTTTTTGTTCTTTGATGCCTGATAACTGATCCCTTCGGGACCACTCGATCACACAGGCTGGTGTGTTCTTCCATGTGGGCTTTGTTGCTTCTGAGCTAGATGGCCGCTTGTTTATCTTCCAGCCTTTAAGCCCCCAGTCACTATCTCTTTTGATAGCCAGGCACCACCAGCTTTCTTCACCACATTTTCTTGTTCACACGCTTCGGCTTCAGCAGTTGTGTCAGGAGAGTGAGCATCATAGAGTTCCAATTTAATAAAAGAAAGTATTCATGCATTGAGGGAGTGCTTGAGTAGAGGCCCAAGGTCCTTCTGCCACCTTAATACTAAACCTATAAATGTAGACACTTAGATCTATTTCCCCATCCTCATATATATGTTTGCATGTACACGTTTTTCTAGACCTCCATAAATGCCCCTTGACTCCCAGCTCCTTCCTCCATCTCCCTTGACTTTCCTTCTGCCCCACTACCATGCTCCGTCCCCACCTGGGCTACAGCTATACCTCTTCTCTACGCAACCTTACTCTTGATCATTCCCCACCAGGCCTGCCACTCCCCCCTCACTACTATTTTGGGTTCCATGTTGTTCCCTTGTCCCTGTGTTTGTTAGCACCACTTCCTTACCCCCCTACCCTACCCCCACTCCCGGAACTGTCTTTCCCATTGTTTTTCTTCCAGATAGTTCATCCAGCCTGTGCTATTTAGACAGACCTGTGGAGACACTAACATGCACGAAAACAAGACAGAGGAAAACAAAGCAACAGTATACAACCAGACAACAAAACAACAAAAACAAACCACTGACAAAGAACAGAACAAAACACTTCACAAAAGAAAAGCTTGTAGTTCGTTCAAGGATCGTTTGTTGGCCCTTAGGAGCGTTTTCCAGTCCAGTCTGTTGGGGCACCACGCCCTGGCCCCAAAGTCCACTCTCAGCATTCCCTGGGGACCTTGCCACTCCATTCCCTTGCTGTTCCACTGCATTCCCCCAGTGCTTTGCCTCGGTGTGGTGGGATCAGGTCAGGTGCAATTCCCACACTGTGTCTCCGGTGCTGTCCCCTGTATCTCCCTTAGTCACTGAGGGGCATCATGTCTCATAGTGGGGCCAGCCATGTTGTTCTCTCTGTGGATTGGCTGCTCTACTCAGGAACATCATCCTCACGGCCTGGTGGGCCTGGCTGTGTTCCACTCTCTCCTCCTGTCCCTTCATCTGCTCCCGTGTGCTCTGATCAGATATGTCCATCTCCCGGAGCTGCAGAATCAATGTTGTCCTTTGAAACAAATTCCTCTCGGGGGAGAGGCAGGAATCCACTTAATTTTTGGTGCTGGGGCCAGTCTCCCAGACCTCTCCACTGGTGTCTTACTCCACGCCGGGATATTGCATTCACACCTTGCGGCCCTGGGTTGAAGTCTGGTCCCACTTTCTCTGTGGAGATAAAACAATACCCTCCCCTTGGGTGGATTTGTGCCCCATGCCCCCACTCCCCTTTTCTTCCTTACATTCATCCTTTTATTTTCCTTTTTGTTTATTAATATGTATGACCAGTAGATTAGTCAAACGGTTTTCATGATATTCATCTTGTAATTGGTCGAGCATTGTCTCTTACCTCCTTATGAAATTTATACAGGTTTCCAGTTGGTTTTCTATCTATGCTTAATGGTAAATGGTTTGTTTTTTTAACTTGAATTTGAAAATATATCCAACTAAACAAATTATATTTGATATTATAATAAGAGTAACATTTTCAAACTTGGTTTTGGAAAACTCTAAATTTTTTTCTTTGCTTTCTCACCCGTTTCCATGTGGAAACCGCCATTGAGAAAATGAACCACAATTGGTCGACGTAAGTACTTCTCATTTTTCCACTTTCTCACTTCCGTTCTCCAGGGCTTTTGTGAGGAGCTTGGGAAGGACCACAGCTGAAAGGGCAGGAGGAGGTGACAGAAATAATGAACTCATCTGGGTAAAATGAAGGAACTATTTGGCGGCCCTTCCTTTTAGTGTGGAATCTTCGCCCTCCACAGCTGGCAGTTTTCTGGGGACGCCCCCTCTGGTCTACTCTTTGGCCGTATCCTGACTTATCTCTTCACGGTTTCTGTCACATTGGCCTCTGGGGAATCTACTGTATGACTCGATCTTTATTTCTTCTGCGCTTGTATTTTCTCTGGATAGGCCTGTTGTGCAGGAGAAATTACCCCGGTCCAGGTCTCTGTGGTGTGTCACCCATCTGGTTTATGACAAACTTTCTCTCATTTCTTGCACTGGCTAATTTTGGAATCCTGAGGCTTCAGGGCAACAGCCCTGTTGTCAGTGAGCTCTCATCTTGCTTTCATATCAGCTTACTGAAAATAAGATTACAGCAAGGGTGTGGTGTTTACACTGAGTGTGGGTATCTCTTTGAGCTTCTGATTAGCTCTCTGTGATATATGTTGATTTCCTGTATTTATCCAGGTCGTTTTGAGAAATAGATGATAAGATTGTGTTTTATTCCATAAAATCATGAAAGGGAAAGTGGAAGAGAGCTGGAAATCTGGGAAAGCCTTCACACCTGCATGCCAGTATAACCTTGACAGAGTGAAAAAGAAAGACACGAGAAAGACTGGGGAGCAGCCCAAGGAAGATTTAAGAGAGTTATAATGTAGCCTTTCAGCCACAATTAACTGTGAGGGATTCTCTGCCCCTAGAATTTTTCTTTATAACACGTTGAGCTTCATTCAATTGATTGGGAGCACCACAAGGAAGGCAGTCTTCACACACGTTGCAGTGCACCAACCAGGATTCATGGTCAATTACATGTCTTAGCGATAGAGGTCTGCAGGGCATATTTTTGTGGCCATCTCCTTGCCCCCTAAATATGAAGCTATGGAATCAGGGTAAAAAAGGTTATCAAAATATATCTCTTCACTAACATTTCTCAAAAAGTCCTCTCATTAACCATACTCTCATCTCCATAAGAATGAATAAAAGGATTCAATTAACATGGACTTTTTAATATATATTTAGAAAATCTATATATGGGTATTTGGTCTGCCATGTTGTTAAAAAAAATTTCCTGGAGGTCTCCATTTGACACTTAAAAAAAAAAAAAACTTTAAATACTTTTATGGGGGGGGTCTTACATTTCTTATCACAATCCATACATTCATCCATTGTGTCAAGTACACTTGTACATATGTTTTCATTATCATTTTCAAAGCATTTTCTTTCTACTTGATCCCTTGAGATCAATTCCTTGACACTTTAATTTTAGTATAAGGCAATCTGAGTATACCTATCCTTGAATCTACTAAAATAGTAAAACTTAAAATTAGTTTATTATTTTTTCAGTATTTCATCTGACAAAAATTGCTATAGATAATTAAATTATTATGGGAATGCACATTATAGTATTCAGAACAGATATTTTTGCATTTGATATACCTGTCAATTAAATTATATTAATTGATGATGACGTTATGGCATTACAAGCTTTTCTGTTTATTCTAATTTTAGTATATGTGCTACCGAACCAAGCTCTCGTTTTATTCTATATACTGATAAATTTATATTAATAGGAATGATAAAAGAAGAGGCACTGCTGGAAGAATAGGTTTACATTTTTATCTATCTTTTCTTTGAATGTGAGTAATTTGTAATAAGATTTTTTTCTTACTGCTTCTTCTGTTCTCACCTATAAAACATATTGATTTATAGAGTTTTATAAATGCAAATATATTCTATTCTGAAACTAGTATATGGGAAAGCAAATGAAAATAACTTATTTTAAATGTTAAGAGGCTAATGCTTAACACATGAGCTCTTTGTAATCTAAAATGAAATAAATTGTTGGGTGAGACAAGTTTGCAAAAAATTTTCTGTTTTATTAATTTTCTAAAGCTTGCCAAGGCTAGAGTAAATTGACAGGGAGAAACTAAAACCAAAGAATGCATTATTTTTGAACTCTGTCATCTTAATATCTAGAAAGACTTAATACCTCATTACAAAGTTATTGATTTTGGTGCTCCGAGCACAGAAATTGCATATTACTTATCTCAGGTAATGGCATGATTTGAACTGAATCTGTACTTAGGCTAAGCAGGTTTATTTGGGTGCATAGAACATGAAACAATTTCCTAAATTACTGAATGATTTCTAATAATTCCAAAGTAGAAAACATGACATTTTTTGTATTAGACATTACATATGGGTTGAAGTCAAATTTAATAGTGTTAGTAGATTATTTCTAAATTCTCTTCTAAAGATAATTTCTTGTCGAAAAATTCAATATAACTTGGTATCTGATCAGAATAACTGACAGCTCAGGCACTCATCTAGTTGCTTTTCTTTATTTCTTGGGACAAGTCTATAAGTATGCTTGTAAAAACAGACTTACAAGTAAAATCTATAATACTGACATTTCATAGAGCTCAATTTCTATGTGGTACCCAAAATGCAGATAAGAAGTCTTCATCTCTGTTTATTTCATTATGAATAAGAGAAAACTGCATTAAAAATCAAACTAATAACATGAGACACAACCTAATGTTTTGATTTTGATGTGGATATAATCTCAGAAATGGAAAATTAAGACCAAAAGTGTTTTCTGCTTATAAGGAGGACTGAATAGTTTGGCTATAGGTCAATAACATTTAGTGAAACTATACAAATTTTAAATTGTACATTTAAAGCATCATAAAGCTTCTGAGGCAACAAGAACTACAAGGATACATTGTCCGAGGGAGGGGAGTGGAAACGACAAGATCACGTGTGCACTTCTCTGGCGTCATTTGCTGATTCTGGATGAGATGCGTTTGGTAGAGCACAGGCTTTGCCTAGAGAGTGCGCACGTTCTGGCGCATAAAGATATCAATTGAATATTAGGGAGCATAATGTTGGAGATACAAAGAGGCAAGATCTCAGTTAAAAAAACAAAACAAAACAAATGGTGGGAAACGGAACTTAATGTGAAGCACATTTTCCCCTGAAATCCGTAGCTCAATTCTAAAGTTGCTTATGTGGGAGGCTCCAAGGCCATCAGTAAGATTTTGAACAGAGTGTTCTGCCGTTTCCTCATACGCTCCTTGGAATTATCCGAAGGATGATGCCTGATGCACTGGCCAAGATTTCAATTAATCGCCAGCGTTCCTCTCATAGGAGAATGCCAACCGAAGTTGCCAGTACCGTATGCAATTTATGGACCAGTTTATGCTCAGTTTAGTCCTTGAAGGGATCATGTTCATTGGAACTACTCTATTTGGTTCACAAAAGGCAGTCGCCATTCCTAGATCAATGGAAACTGTATTAAAATATAGTCAAAATCCATTGCAATGGCCAGACAGAATTTACAGACAATACTCATCACCAGAGGCTTTACTACAGAAGCTAACAGGTTCTGAAATGTTAAGGGTGCAATTCTAGTGCTGCTGTGCTTCTTCTCAGCCACGCAGTCGCTGAGCGAGCATAACAAAGATGCTTTAGTGCTGATAAATGCCCAATGGGCACCCCACTCTGTAACCCAATCTCCTGCCCCATGACACAAATTTTCACTCCTCCGATGGGCCAGAAAGCGTACCTGCTCTGACTCATGGTTTCAGCCCTTCTCTGCTCTGTCTCATGGCTTGGAGTACGTGGGCATTGCCGCCTCTGCTATCTCTGACATATCAGGCAAGAGGTCTCACAAGATCTCTGCTGGTGGCGATTCTTCCTGATGATTGTCTGCTTCTTTATTCCTTCTTCTGAGCTGGCTCGCATTAATACCCAGAGGGGTGCTTAAGCTGACCATGTCCCACTTGGAGTCCTCTTACATTTTATTTGGGCGATCCCACCCGTTTAAAGGGTGTGGTACAAAGACTACAGATCGAGCCATAGCAAGCACTTCCACATCACTGCAGTGCCCAAGCATCATTTCAACTTGACCTAGGTACTTGAGCGAACTCATGAGGTCCTTTTCTATCCTGAGATAATATTATTTAGATAATTAAAGGTGATGGAAACATTCATGATGCAGGTCTCATGGGTGGTTGTTTTTGCCAGTGATGATCAGTATCATAGCATTTATTTGAAAAAGGCCCCATGGAAGATATAATGCTTGTTTTCTTTTTAATTTATAAGTTTTATAAATGAAAACTGGTTTATATTACTGAGTTTTTCTTTCAGTTGTGCACATAAAATTTATATTATCTCAAACAAAAGTTCTTCTTGAAGTTGACCGTAGAATTCACAGGCTCATCAGGTAGATAGCCCAACTTACCGTTAAAAATGCCAACGTCATGAGCCTACTACCCATTGCCCAATGAACATGGCATCCTGCTATACCCAGCGTAAGCTCCTATGCTTGGCCGCACATATTTTAAAATGTGTGCTAGAATGTAAACTGTAGGTCGTTTAGCACAAACAGAGAAAGAAAAAGCAAAGAGAGCTGCCCAGATTGTGCAACCTTTGGATCAATTTCATCATCTTTGTTTAATAGGCAAGGCCCTCGGTTTATCAGAAAAGGCTCAGATTCATCCCTCATTAATGAGAGACTACGCTGCGAGCTTTGTTTACTCAGAAAACCAAGTTGAAGGAAGTGTTGCTAGGTGGCTCTTGATGTGGTAATTTGCAGTGAGAAAAGTATATTTGCTTTCTTGACAAAACTAGGAATTATTTCAGATGAAGTAAATTATGTAAACATGAAACTGACTCAATGTTAAGAAAAATGATAACTACTTGTTCTTAAAATAAGTGTGTGCAGGGTATGGTGCTAATACAAGAGTGAGCAAAATAGTGCCGAAAGGCCAGGTATCCTTGCTCCAGGCTTTGCTGGGGCAAAGGTGCTGTCAAGGAAGAGTGACACAGTGCTTTAAAATATCAGCTCACACAGAGTTTTAAGAAGCTAGCAAAATGGTGAATCAGATGCATTAAGCTGTAAGGAGGTATATTTTATAGGGGAGGCTAATAATTAGCCATAATCTGTTGTTCATGCAGTGTTCAGAGAATTAATTTCCCTGATTCATTTTTGGAAACGATGGATTTAGTTAGGAACGCATTTTAAATCCCCTGCTTTCTAGTTCATATGTATCTTTCACTAATGCACGGAGATGGGGGTAAGACTTGACATTTTAGTGTTTAATTAATTATGCCACTAAGAGACTGGCCTGAATATGCTATAGGAAGGGAAAGTGCTTCTTTGACTAAAATGTCATTATTTTCCACAAACTACCAAAGGCCAGCTTAATGGGTTAGAATTTCACAAATAATTAGACTAAATTATAAAATGTCAAAATAAATGAACAGGCATGCCCTCTGATGTATTTTCTTTATTTAAAACCAGCCTAATTTGCATATAGGCCAATTTGCCAAATTGGCAACATTTAGCCATTCTTTCCAGCATTCATGTGAATCACCTTGCTTCATTCATTTGGGGGCTGTTTCTAATTTATAAAGTTGCTGTTACTCAGGTAAGATCGTGGTAGTTTTCCCTCTGCTTTAGAAAATATATATTATCCAAATAAATTATGACAAAAGAGTCAAAACTATATATTCTGTACAATATGATTATCACAGACCTAACTAAAATCTATCCTTTAAGTGGCCAAAATTTTCTCCTTGGGCCTAAGAATTCAAATGCCAACTTATATATGTGGATGTCTAATTTCTGAATCATGCATTCAAAATAAGGTTATGTTACCATCTACCCTTTACTTATTTTCTTCCAATTTTGGAATTAAAAAGTTTGTATCTTATCATTTTCAGTTCTTCAATGACCAATTGTTTGCTGAATCCAGTTCATTCTTTTTCATGCATCCTTCAAGACTGATTTTTTAGTGCTTATTAGCACATTCTTGGGAATTTTGCTAACATTTCTGGTGTCTTTATGAGTCGGTTCTTGGTTCTTCAAACCCCCAAAACCCACAGTAGCACACAGCAATAGCCACTTGTTCTACACACCTGTGTGTTTGCTGGGTAGGTCTGCTATTATTGTTTTTTTTAATCTTTTTAATTATTATTTTTATTTCTTTAAAAAAATAATTTTATTGGAGGCTTGTGCAATTCTTTTTACAATCCATCCATCCATCCATGTGTCAAGCATATTTGTCATTCTCAAAACATTTACTTTCTACATGAGCCCTTGATATCAGCTCCTCATTTTGCCCCCTCCCTCCCTGATCTCCATTGCCTCATGAACACTTGATAATTTATAACTTAATATTTGTTGTCATATCTTACACTGTCTGCAGTCTCCCTTCACTCACTTTTCTGTTGTCCATCCCGCAGGGAGGGGGTTATATGTAGATCCTTGTAATCAGTTCCCCCTTTCTCCCCTATCTTCCCTCCACCCTCCTTCCACCCTTCCAGCACTTCTACCCTCCATTCTCAGCACTCCTCCTGAAGGGATCATCCGTCCTAGATTCCCTGTGTTTCCAGTTCCTATCTGTACCCAGTGTACATCCTCTGATCTAGCCAGATTTGGAAGGTAGAATTAGCATCATGATAGTGGGGGGAGGAAGCATTTAAGAACCAGAGGAATGTTGTATGTTTCATCGTTGCAACCCTGCACCCTGACTGGCTCGTCTCCTCCCTGTGACCCTCTATAAGGGGATGTCCAGTTGCCTACAGATGGGCTTTGGGTCTCCACTCTGCACTCACCCTCACTGGGTATAGAGACCAGCTGCTATGCCTAGTCAGTCCCATGAGGCTCCTATTTTAATTAGACCCGGGAGTTTAGCAGGTGTTTTCTTCTCATGGTGGTGGCAGAAAAGGAGGATTTCAAATTTGGAGCAGGTAACTATCACGTCTGTGCATGCTTAAAGGGCATGGGAACTATATTCTGTCCAAATTAGTCAACGTTCTCCGGAGAAACAAAGCAAGTAGGGTAAGATATGTTGTTTGGGGATTTTGTTTAGGTGCTGTCGAGTCATCCTCGACCTACGTACATGAATGAAACACTTTTCCATCTGCACAATTCTTGCTGTCTTTAAACCCATCATTAAAGCGATTGGATCAATTTCTCGCATGGAGGGTCTTTAATTATTTACTGATCTTTCTTTTTCCTAAGCATGATGCCCTTGCTCAGGAACTGGCTACTCTTGATAATGTGCCTAAAATGCTTCAGAAAAAAAGCCTCACCATTCCTCTGGGAATCAATAGTATTTCGATATTCCTTGACAACACAAAAATACAAAGGAATCACTTGTTAATCCTGCCTTATTTTGTGTCCAATTGACACATGCATATGACCTGATTGAAGGCACAAGTGCTTGTGTCAGGCTGATATCTTTCACTGTTAACACTGTAGCGAGGCCTATTGCAGCAAATAGGTTCAATATGTTAGTTGGCATTTTGCCTGATGCTTCCATTGGCATTGTACATGGATAATAATTGTGGCAGTTACATAATCTTGGTCAATTTGGGAGGATTGAAGGTGGAGAAGGGGAGTCTAGTATGTCAATCAGATCATTCCCAATGAAAACTCTGTCTGGGCAGGGTCTTCTCCTGAAAGTTCTGGTAGCTCCTGGATTTCGTCCTTGGGGGCAGGAGACACTTCTCGCTCCTTCTTACTCCCTTGGAGACTCTGCTGATAAGGTTGACTCCTTGTGGGACATCCCTGAGGAAAAACCACGTGGATCTACCCTGATGCAGGCCTGTGTGTTAGAGCAGCCATGTGTAGCCCCCTGCCTGTGCTGAGATGCTTACAAGGCCACTGGATTCACAAGACCTCCCACCCACTGACCTGTGATTGTCCTGCATTTGGCGTCTTTGCCTGTATTTCATGAGTCTGAAGAGGACTTTATAGATTGGTATCGGACATGTGGGCTAATTTCAAATTATGGGCCTGGCCTGGGTTGGGATGCTTTCTTAATGTATAATTTCCTTTATATAAAACTCTCTCTTATATACATATGAGTTTCTATGGATTTGTTTCTCTAGTCTACCTGGACTTGCACAATAATACAATTAAATCTTTTGCAAATTCAATCTTTTCCCATTTAACATGAGTATGCTTTCTGAGTAAGTGCTGAGGATTTTTGTTGCCTGTATATTGAGGTGTAATCCACAACTAAAGCTGTAGTCTTTGATTTTCTGTTTCAAGTCTTCCCTGCCAGCAAGCAGCATTATCCTTCTACTGTTTATAGAAGGATAATGGTGTCTTTGGATCTTATGAGGTGTTCTTCTTCACACAGCCCCATTTGCAAGGCCTTTGTTCAGCATACTATCGAGTAACTATGGTGAAAGGATTCAACCTGGATACATGTTTTCTGATTTGAAGCTATGCAAAAATCTCCTCATTTTGTTAGAATGACTGACTCTTGGTCTAGTTACAGGTTCTGCACGAGCAAAATGAAAGTGCTGGAATTCTCATGTTCTGCATGGTTATGCAGAATGTGTTATGAATAATGTTTCTACACAGTCAAGCATCTTTGCTGTTTTCTCTCTGTTCAGCTAATATCCATTTAACACCAACTGCGGTGTCCTTTGACCTACGTCCTCCTCTGACTGTCGATGGGATTGCTGGCTGTTCCCATCAGTATACTCCTGTAACCATTTTAAATTATCAATATGGTTTGACATTAATGTCAACTCTGAGTAGGCAGCTCATCATCAGTTGTATCAGTGTGCCTTGCACACTCATTTCAAGCACTCTATGTGACAATGTTTTCAGCTAATCATAAAATTTCCATTGGTCATTTAGTTTTAGAATATTACCTCTTGGTCATCTTTTCTAGTCTGGACCTATGTCTGGAAGTTCCATTGAAACCTGTCCATCAGTGGTCACCCTGCTGGTATTTAAATGACCAGTGGCATAACTTTGAGCATCTCAGCAATATACAAGCTAACACAATATAGCAAACTAGAAAACAGGTGGTGGCATAATACCTAATATATTCAGATAAGGAGATTTATAGTAAGAAATTGACACCTGTGTTATTCAGGACTAAAAGCCTAGAATCTCTAGATTAGCCTGGAGGATTCTTATTTAATAAACTTGAGACAGAATTTTCTCTAGAAAATCTGTCTTTCATCTGAACACTTTCAATAATTGGATGGGGCCCATCTGCATTATAATTTTACTTAAAGTCAACTGATTGAAAAAAGTTAATCACATAAAAAAATACCTTCAAGCAATCTTTAGGTCTGTTTAACCAAACAACTGGGTGCTATAACCCAACCCAGTTGACACATAAAATACACTACTATCTTTTGGATTAATAAGTGTCAACTTACAAAAAGGATGGTTTCTTCTAAGATGTAGTTCTTCTTCTGTATACTCTTTGGCACTTATTACTTTCCTAATCTTTATGCAATCCTGAATTTTATCTATTTTTGCCTTACTTTCTAAAGGCTGAATCTTCTAATACTCCCTTCTCAAAATGCTTTAATCACTTCATTTCTGTTCAAGGCATATTTTGTCCACCATTTATATCATCTTCTTATATGACTTCACTTATTGCTTATATTCTGAGCAATAACATCAGCTCTCACTAGAGTTTTCAGTCTCAATTTTCTGGGTTTGAAGTTCACTTCTCAATATAAAAAAGATATAAAGGGTCCTCCTTAGTATGTATAAAACTAAATTATTGCCAGCCATTCTAATAGCTGAGCCTGTTGCTTTTATTTTTTATTCTTTAACTGCAATCTCTTGTATATACTCATTCTACTGTGAATATCGAACCAGTTGCTAAATCATGTTGAGTCTACCCTCTCCTAAAATTTCCAAACACATGCTCTAGTTTGACAAATTTTATTATACCAATTGTTATCAAGGTATTGTGTTAAGCCATATTAAAGGCCAAAGAAAGAAAAACAATATTAAATAGGATGTAAAAAGGGTAAGTTTTTGATCAACTACTAAATAATGTTCAGAAAAAGAAAATTAAAAAAACACAGTAAATGGGTACCATATAATCTTATAACTGGCCTTTGAATTATGTTTTAAAAAGTGGTAGGGTTATGTATATAAAGACTGTAAGATGGTAGAGAAGATGAGTACTCAAGAAAAAAAAATGAGGATAAATTCTAGAGCAAATTGAAGTATTGTTATATGCAGTCCCAGGAATAATGACTCTGCACAATTTTTACCCTTCTTCCTTTTACATGGGGCTAATTATTAAAGTGAGGCCAGTACATTTTTTTATCCTTTTTCCTGATTGTGACTGTACAGTTTACATTAGAAATATTGGCATCAATCGTCAATGGTGGGGAGTTTTCAGTAGTACAGACACCACTTTGAATGAGCTATATCATTGCACATCTTGTGGTCTGACAGTGCATGTGTTGTTAACTTCCCATCACTATGGTTCGTATCAATTCTCTGTATCAGTTTCGTGGTTGTTTTGATCTGTCCAACATGATTCGAATGTTTCCTTTTCAGACATATGTTAATTAGTTATAATAATAAAAACACCATGGTGTGAGGATGTTTGTGGTAGTGGTTGTTAAGGAGTCGATCTCTTGGTTAAGGAACATCGCACACAGTCCAGGTAAAGAGAAGAGAAGCGGAGACAACATTTCAGGCCACGTTTCATGGATGGTAACTCTGGCTTGCTGCTAGAAGTGAGCTCTGAAATGTGTATCAATTAGACCTTTGAGGCTGTCTCCTTCAACATAATGGCGCTAGGCTTCAGACATCTATTCAAGCCAGTTACTGACAATGGTGCTTCCCAGGAATTTGTAAACCCTGGAACAAAGGACCCTTTAATAATTTATGCAAATAAATAAGCAAAGTAGATTCAATAGTGAGATATAAGTCTTCTAAGGAGATTTAGAGGCTTATGCTATAAGGGAAATTGCAGGGATTCCAGCGAATCATGGAACAGCCGCACACAAAATGACAAGAGATAGGGTTCCCATATGGGTAGGGAACTGACAGTGTTTGCTACAGAGTAAAATTAGCCATTTAAAAATTTTAGTAGAAAAATAATCAAATGCTCACTTTGTGGTCTGTTCTATTTGAGAATCCAGGCAGTGAAAACTCAAGCAGGGCTTGTGGTGCAATGCAATCTAGCACACTGGTCAAGATAATGGACTATGAACGGTGACTGCTCTGGTCAAGGTTGCGTTGCCACTTTGGAGAGCTTTTCTCTTGCTTTACACATATGTCTTATATTATCACTGCTGCAGAGTGAAATCAAAGTGAATGATAGGACAGTGTTTGCTTTCGGCAGTTTTTAAGTATAATGATAGGGAATGGTTTATCTAAAGCACTGGTGGAGTGCCAGATTTGTGGTAAAGAGTATACAGTAGTGGACAAATAAATACAGTGGTGCCGCCATTAGTTATCATCTGCAATTTTTAAACTATTTTTCAGAGTACAATATTATGAGTGGCATAGATCCAATAAGGGTCGTTTGAATACTGGCAGCTTAATACTTTGAAAGAAAGAATAGAACAATTGATGGCAACCTATCATTAAAGTTGATTTTCTTGGTCAGGGCAGAGGCTCCTATTGCAGGGCTCTGAAAGAGAGGAACCCTCCCTCGGTTTCCTTTCCCGGATGTCTGGGATACAGTTTTATTAGTCAGGATCACTGATCAGATGCTACTTTCTGAGGACTTAGAGGTGAGGAAATTACAAAGCATTTATAAAGGTAGACCTGTGGTCACAGGCAGCAATGTATTAGTTGTACTGTTTGAAACATACTTTTCCTTAATAGTACTCCTGGCTAAGTTATTGGCATCCAGTTTGGGGTTTTTATTGATTATTTTCAGAGCCTATTTCTCTGATTTTCCTGGTTGCATGTGATCTCCCCCAAATTCTGCAAATGAATGCAATCCAGGCTTCCGTGGCCAGCTTTGCTTCTGTTGCTCCATCAGAAAACTCACAAGTCTCGGAGAGCCCTAGAGGCCATTCTAGCTCATAGCAACCCTGCAGGGTAGCGTCAAATGACCTCCACTGGTTTCCAAGACAGTGATCCTTTACAGGAGTAGAAAGCGTGTTCTCTTTTGGAGCAGCTGAGAGTTTTGAACGGCTGACCTTGAGGTTAACACCTTGATGCATACCTGCAGCACCAGGACTCCTTGAGTGGCCCACGGACATCATATTCCCAATAGTGTCTGCAGAGGACAGGAAGGTCAGATGAATCATATAAAAGATGTCAGCAAAACTTCCTACTACAGCAGGGCTATCTATCTGCACAGGGGTATCTATCTGCACTAAGTCTTAGGATTTCTGTGTTTTTTTTTTCTCATCAGATTCTTTTTTATAATTACCCAATTTTCCCCATTATAGTTGCCAAAAACTACCTTTCCACCCATTGTCATCAAGTCAATTTTGGCTCAAAATACCCCTACAGGACAGAGTAGGGCTTCTTCATGTGGTTTCCAAAGCAGAATGTCTCATCTTTCTACTGCAGAGTCACTGGTTGGTGAGAATCACTGACCTTACAGCAGCATCCCCCAAGCCTAGTCATCTGTGCCATAAGAGCTCCCAATGAAAACATAGGCCTTAGGGAAATGTATATTACTTTTTTTTCTTTCAAAAAGATAAAACAATATAATATTGAGGTATTTTTAAATTACACTTTGTTATTTGAATCATTAGCGCATTATATTTGAATCTTTAGTATATAGAGTCACTGTTTCTTCAGTAAGATTACCTGGATTTTAAATCTCTTTACTGCTTTATTAATTCTCCTGAGCTTGTTTGCCTATTGATCAAAGCAAATTATCATCTTACATTCTTGGTAAGGGTGTTGGAAAGCTTAAATGAGTTAGAAGTAAAGAGAGGCAAATGAGGACTGATCCATCATAAACATTATAGAAGGGACGACTGGGAAAAGAAGAAAACCCTGTCATCAAGTAGTTCACTCTTTAGGTGCCCTGAGAACATCCTCTCAGTTTGGGGCAGCAGCTCGTGGTTTCAAACTGCTGACTTTGTGGTTAGCAGACCGATACATAACCACTGTACCAGTAGGGATCCTCATTCAACGGACAGTTCAAATTACTATTTGTCAGCTAATTTTTATTAGTATACTAGTATACATTATCCTAAACTTTTTGCATAAACAATTTCAAAGAAACATACACGCACATACACACCCGCAAAAAACAGCTTTGTAATATTTACTTTCTGGTTAATGTATTTTTGTAGTTAATACCATCTTTTGGCTTTTGTATGTCTTCTTCAATTAATGGGATGCCATACATAAAATAGTTAATATGTAGAATTCAGCTTTATATGTATGAAATTAATAATTAATAATTAACAATTATATATATCTTCCCAATTTTTTCTTAATCTGGAGGATTTTAAGGCTGTGATCATTTTCTTTCAAAAAATTATTTATTGACGTATGTTTTAATTTTCTTATATATGTTTTATTTTTTTCATTTCACGGCTTATATTATTTCCAAAAATCTCTAAATATATTCTAAGCTGAAAGCCCATCTCATCAAATCAAATCAGTAACAGTATCTCATTAACTACCCTTTGTACATGTGGTTCTGTTTCTTTTTCCCCCACATTCCTCCTTCTACAGTTTCCTGTCCCCAGCACAGTGCCTCAACCCCAAAGACACTAGTCATGACACAGTCTTTAAAGTTTTGTCATTTGATGTCACCATTTTTCTTTTTTTTTTTCAGTAGTGGGGTCATAACATATTTATCTTTATGAGGCTGAATAACTTTACTAAGCAGTCTGTTCTCTAGTTTGTCCATGTCTTAAGGTGTTTGACAATTCATTGTTTTTAAAGAATATATAATATTCCATTGTATGAATGTACCAAACTTTGTTTATTCTTTCCTCTCTAGTAAAGTTTTTTAATGTTCCCATCTTTTTGCTATTATAGAAAGGGCCACAAATGACAAAGAAGTTCATATGTCTGTTTGTGTTTTGTTCTTTTTTTAAATTTAGGGTATATATCAACTGTAGAGATTGCAAGATCAAAAGATATTTGCATTTGTTTAAGGAAATGCTGTATATACCAGTTTTCATCGTGGTTGTATAATTCTACAATCCCACCAGCATTCGAGTGTTTTAATCTCTCCATTTCATCTCCAGGATTTACTATTTTTTGTTTTTTGAGTTTTGTTAATCATGTCAGTGTGAGGTGGTATCTCGTCATTATTTTAATGTGTACTTCTCTTTCTGATAATGAATGCGAACATTTCTTCATATAAGAGTTGGCCACCTAATGTCATCTTCAGTAAAGTGTCAATTTATGATGTGTGCCCATTTTATGGGATTAGTTGTATTTTTCTTACTAAGATTTTAATTTTCTATAGATTTTAAAAAATAACCCATTATCTAAAACATCATTACTAGATATTTTTCCCAATCTTCAGGTTCTCTTTTAACTTTTATGATAAAAAAGTCTTTTAATGTGCCTAAATGCCTCATTTTTGAAGGTTCTGGTCCTCTATTTTGATTTCCAGTGTTGCTGCTTTTCAGCATGTTCAGTACTGAAGTTATGCCTTGTATAAGGCCCTTAATCTGTCCCAACTTTGTCATTGACAGTCTTTATGGTTCTAGGTTTTATATTTGGTCTTCAACCCATCTTGATTCCTTTCTGTGCATGGTGTGCAATGTGAGGCTTGTCTCATTCCTTTGCATGTGGAGATCCAATTTGCCCAGCACTATTTGCTGAAAAGCTATCTCTTCCTCATTCATGTGTCTCAGTCACTTATCAAAGATCAGGTTCTGTAAGTACACGGTTGCACTTTGGAGACCATCATTCGGATCCATTATTCTTAATGTCTTTGTTCCAATACCAAGCTCTTTTGATTACCAGGACTATATAGTAGCATTAAAATTTGAGAGTGAAAAGTCTCCTACTTTGTTTTTGTTTTGATTTTTCAATGGCGTTTTGGTTATCCTGTACTTCTTTTCTCTTCATACAGCTAGTGATTAATTTTCCCATCTCTTTGAAGAATTGTGTGGCGCGGAGGCACGGGCAGACATGGTGGCTGCCATTCCCCAGCGGGCCTGGACCGTGGAGCAGCTTCGTAGCGAGCAGCTGCCCAAGAAGGACATCATCAAATTTCTGCAGGATCACGGCTCGGACTCGTTTCTTGCAGAACATAAACTATTAGGAAATATCAAAAATGTGGCTAAAACAGCAAACAAGGATCATCTAGTTACAGCCTACACCCATCTTTTTGAAACTAAGCATTTCAAAGGCACCGAAAGCATAAATAAAGTGTGTGAGCAGGTGAAAAATGTGAAGGTTACTGATGACAAATCCAAAGAAAACAAGTCTGAAGAGGCTCTGGAAGAGGGTCCACCAAAATATACAAAATATGTTCTGAAAAAGGGAGACAAAACCAACTTTCCCAAGAAGGGCGATGTTGTTCATTGTTGGTATACAGGAACACTACAGGATGGGACTGTTTTTGATACGAACATCCAAACAAGTGCCAAGAAGAAGAAAAATTCCGAGCCTTTGAGTTTTAAGGTTGGAGTTGGCAAAGTCATCAGAGGATGGGATGAAGCACTCTTGACGATGCGTAAGGGAGAAAAAGCTCGACTAGAGATTGAACCAGAATGGGTTTACGGAAAGAAAGGACAGCCTGATGCCAAAATTACACCAAATGCAAAACTTGTTTTTGAAGTAGAATTAGTGGATATTGATTGAATTGGCAGCACGTCAAGTCTAAGAACAACAGCTAGAATGATAATACCTGCCCGTGAAGAAACTCCATGTAACTAGAGCTGGTGACCATTGTGTTTAAGGGAGGAGTCAACTAGTAAGAAGGTCAAACCTGTCCAAGACTTGATCCCTGACTTTTGAGAAATGTAATCCCATAGCCTGGAAATCTAAAGTATTTTACTACAACTCTGTAAAATATTGGTTAAAGAGAATTGATTTCCCTTTTACCTTTGCATTGTAAACTACAAGGCTCAATACAAACTTATCCACTATTTTGATCTGACTGTGATTTGTTCAGTATTAAAATATTAACTCTTCTGATTAAGCCAATGAAGCCTAGGAACCATACATACATGAGAGTCACTTGTAAAAATATCCTCTGATTATTGTACCATGTGGATACACTTTGAATCTTTTAAATGTGTATTTATGAAGAGAGAAAACAAAAGCATAGAAAGACTTGGCATTAATAGTCAATTTCAGCAAAATGCACTTCAAAATATTAGGTGGTTTCCCCGCCCCCCCAAAAAAGAATCTTAAACAATTACTGGATAAGTCTTCAGTTTTATTATAAAAATAGTGATCAGTTTGATCAAATGAAAACTTGCTCACAAGTTTACACAAATATTCTAAATACAAAGTCTCCTGAAACAGCAATATATTTTCAATATGATTTTCATTTTATAAGGGATTCAAACATTCTATTTTCTCATCTATAATCTATATTCCAAGTCAGAGTTTTAAATAGTGTACCTTTTCAGTAATTAGATCAAAATTCAATGCAAATATTATAAACACAGACAAATCAATTGACAGCAAAGGTTAAGATCCCATTTTTCTGTGGTTTGTTTGTTTTTTTAGAGATAAATCCTTAAAAGCAGCCCTTACGTTTTCAGAATCTTGTTATACTGACATGATTTGCAAGTCAGTTTTATTTTCCTACCTTTAAGGCTACAAAACTCCATTTCAAATGCATTCAAAATTATTCTCGACACTTAATGTAAAAATCAAAAATATAGTTCTCGAATAAAAGTAAAATTTTATAAATGGTAGGAAATAATATGTGTGGTAAGCCACTAATGACATTTTCCCTGTCACTAAACAAATCATTACAAAGAAACAGGGAAGACAAGTGTCAAGTATGGCAAGCTATGTTTACATCTCTCACAAAAAGAAAGAACAATTTTCGTACTTTCCACCACTCCCTCTGAAATGTGCATCTTCCCATCAGGTAGGAGGAGGAGGATAATACCGTCCATAATTCCAAGGAGTCTGATAATTGTACTAAAAGGAAAAGGAACAAGTTAGCATACGAGAAAGATGGATGCTTCATATATTTAATTAAGGCAAGTAAATATGTTCAATAAAAAGCGTATGTTTACTGTTAAAAATTTTAAAGACTGAAAAAAAATTTTAAAGACTGATTCACAAAAGGTAATAAGCATCAGTAATATACTATTGATTTATGCTTCTAATATCTGTAAACAAAGCATTTCAATTATATTTATGTGCACTCACTTGATACCAGGCACTGTTATTATATGCAGCTTGATTTGGCTGTAAATCACCATCAATAATCTGTGTAGATGACGAAGTTGTATCTTCTGCATGTGCTTTCTTTTCTTCCGGTTCTTCAGATCTATAAATAAAATACCAAAATGGAAACTTTCAAAAAAAAAAAACCAAAAGAATTGTGCCTCGATTTGGATCAGAATTGCATAGAATTTATAAAGTGTTTTGGTAATACTGATATTTTCACTATATTTAGTCTTACTAACCAGGAGCAGGGGACATTCTTCCATTTCTGGAAGTCTCTTTTAGTTTCTTGCAGAAGTATTTTATAGTTTTACTTATTTAAGTCTTTTGTTTCCTTGCTACAACTTATTCCTAGATATTTTGTGTTTTTGGTAGTTATTGTAAATGCCAATATTCTTTTAATTTATGGGTAGGTGTTGTAAATAGAATTGTTATTTTAATCCAGTTTTTGGTATCCTATACTTTAACATAGAAGAATCCAAGGGATTTATAGATATTGATCATGTAGCCATTTTTCCCCCAATTTTCCATTAGTTTCAGCAATTTTTATTTGTGTAGTCAATTTTTTCTCATTAGTTTCAGCAATTTTATTTGAATCTTTAGTGATTTCTATAAATAAGGTTTTATTATCTGAAAATAAAGATGTTTTTTCTGTGACAATGTGGATGCCATTAATACCTTTTGGATGTCATATATCTCTGGCTACTATTTTCAAGAAAATACTAAATAAAAATGATGATAAATGGCAACCCTCTCTGGTCCCAGTTGAAAGGGGAGGAGGGTGTTTTCAATTTCTCCCCGTTAATGAGATGCTAGCCATTATGACCTTTGTTATATTGAAGAATTTCCCTTCAATTCCCATTTTATTTTTTTAAATCAAAGATACAGGTTGAATTTTATCAAATGCCTTTTGTGTATCTATTAACAAAATTACAAGCATCTCTTACTTTATTTTGTTTATGTGGTGAATTACAATGAAAGTTTTCTAACATATAACCATCCTTGTATCCCTTGTACTTGGTTTTGGGGCTTTGATTCTTTTCTATAGGAGAAGATGGGGCTTTCTACTCCTGCAAAGACTAACAGTCTTGGAAACTAACAGGCAAGTGCTACCCTGTCCTATAGAGTAATTATGGGTTGGAATCAAGTTGATGGCAGTGGGGGGTTTGGTTTGCTTTGACTTTTGTTAGGTTTGACTTCTGAAAACCTTGGTGTGCTGTCTACACCTCTGGTGACTTGTTTGTCTGACTTAGATATCAAGGTTACACTCGCTAAAAAGGAAGAGAGCAGCCAGTCAGAGTGCAGTATGGCACCGACGAAACACACAACCTTCCTCTAGTTTTTTAATTCTTCCTCCCTGACTACTACCTCGACCCCAATTCTATCTCACAAATCTGGCTGGAGCAGACATGTCTACTGGTGAACAGATAAGACTTCATAACACGGGGAATCCAGAACAGATAAAGCCCTCAGGACCAAGAAGTGGAGCAGGGATACTAGGAGGGTAAGGGTGAGGGTGAGGGGTAGTAAGAGGGAACCTATCACACTGCTCAACATATGCCCTCCCTCATCCACCTCGTAGGTGGACAGACAACAGGAAAGTGTGTGAAATGAGACAGTGGTCATTGTATGACATGAAAAAAAGAGAATAATTTAAAATTGTCCAAGGGACATGGGGGAGGGAGAGGAATAATGAGGTGCTGATGCCAGGGGTTCAAGTAGAAAGAAAATGTTTTGAAAAAGATGATGACAACTTATGTACAGATGTGTTTGACACAATGAATATATGTATGGATTGTGATAAGGGCTGTAAGAGACCCCAATAAAATAAATAAATAAATAAATAAGATTGGTGGTATATTAACTGTTGCTATATTGTGAAATAATTCATATAAAATTGCTGTTAGTTATTCTTTGAATATTTGGAATTTTTCCAGTAAAATTGTCTGGTCCCCAAATTTTTGATGTTAGGAGGCTTTTGTTGTGTTGTTGTTCATTTTCTGTTTGTTTCCATGACCAGATATATTTCTTCTTGTGTTACAGCCTGGTTGAAGTTTTCTAAATCAGTCTGTTTTAATTTGTATAAACAATGTTTTTCTAGAAATTTATCCATTTCTTCTACATTTTAAAATTTGTTGGAATACATTATTTTCATAATACTCTGTGATTTTTTAAATCTCAGTTTGTTTTGCTTTAATGTCACACATTTAATTAATTATTCATAATGTATTGTTTTTCTGCTTCTTTCCCTTTGTGATGGTGGCCAATATTTTATTAATTTTCTTGATCATTCCAAAAAACTAAATTCTTGTCTTGTTGGTTTTTTTCCTATCATTTAAAACACATATTTCAGATGGTCTTAGGAACTGAGACACCGCTCCTCTATCCGTATCCAGGTGGGTCTGCCCACATGCAGATTTGCCCACATATGAGTACGCAGTGTGATTACATCATCTCGCCAAACCCATCACATACATCCCATACAAATTCAGGTGTATGTGACAGGGTTGGTGCCATAATGTATTTACATGGACCAGTCACACATGTGTAGAGAGCAGCTACTGTGTAGAAAGCAACTTCTGTGTTAAAAACAGCTACAGTGCTGAAAGCAGCAGTGTTGGAGGTAAAATAACACTTCATGAATTATACTTACTGGGTAAATGTAAAATCATGTACTGTAAAATCATCAACTACTGTATTACTGTTATATATATATATATATATATATATATATATATATATATATATATATATATATATATATATATATATATATATATATATACACATATATACACACACACACACACACACACACACACAATGGGAACTTAATCTGGATGCTGATTGGTCTTTTGTCTTTTTATATTCAGCTAAGGTTGATGTGAATACTGTCCGCTTGTGATAGTAGCAGGTATGTAGAAAAAACAACAGAGAATGGTAAATCATAGGAAACTTTAATGAATGTATTGAGTGAATTATGCTTTGTATCATCTTTTGTATTATCATGGCTATTGTTATATATTATTTTCAAAAGCAAACCATCCCATGACAATGGATCATGTAGTTAAGAAAGGAAAATATAATGAGAATTCTATACAGTACTGTTTTTACCTCAATAATGACCGTGGGAATTGAGAAACTGCAATGTGTGATTTTTTGTGAAGTTCTATCACCCCAATCTATGAAGCTGAACAAACTAAAATGTCATTTTGATAGCAAGCATCCAAGCTTTGCGGGCAAGGATACCAACTATTTTCGTCTTGAGTCCAAAGCTGATGGACTCAAGAACGCCAGACTTGACACTGGTGGCAGGTACCACAAACAAAACGTAGCAGCTGTTGAAGCTTCATATTTGGTGGCTCTTAGAATCGCCAGAGCTATGAAACCTCACACTATTGCTGAGGATTTACTTTTGTTAGCTGGCAAAGACTTTGTTCAAGATATGATCAGAGACAAATTTTTTTCTTGTTTGATATTTTTAAAATTTACTTTTTAATCATTTTATAGCAAGCTCATAAAATTCTTATCACAATCCATACATATATCAATCATGTCAAGAACATATGTACATTTGTTGTCATCATCGTTCTCAAAACATTTACCTTTTACTTGAGCTCTTAATATCTGCTGCTCATTTTCCCCCTCTCTCCCCACTCACCCAAACCTCATGAACCCTTCATCATTCATAAATTATTATTATTTTGTCATATATTACTCTGTCTGACATCTTCCCACGCCTTCTTGTCTGCTGTCCCTCCCCCAGGGAGGAGGGTATTTGTAGATTCTTGTAATCAGTTGCCACGTTCTACCCCACATTCTTTCCCCCATCCAGGCATCGCCACTCTCACCACTGGTCCTGAAGGAGTCATCTGTCCTGGATTCCCCGTGTTTCTAGTTGCTATCTGTGCCTATGTACATCCTCTGGTCTAGCCAGATTTGTAAGGTAGCATTGGGATCATGATAGCGGGGGGGGGGGGGGGGGGAGGAAGCATCTAAGAACTAGAGAAAAGTTATATGTTTTATTGGTGCTACCATGCACCCTGCCTGGTTCATCTGCTCCCCACAACCCTTCAGTAAGGGGTGTCTGGTTGACTACCATTGGCCTTCGAGTCTCCACTCTGCACTCACCCACATTTTCAATAATATGATTTTTTTTGTTCCTTGATGCTTGATACTTGATCCCTTCAACTGCTCATGGTCACACAGGCTGGTGTGTTTCTTCCATGTGGGCTTTGTTGTTTCTGAGCTAGATTGCAATTTGTTTATCTTCAAGCCTTTAAGACCGCAGACACTATATCTTTTGATAGCCGGACACCATTTGCTTTCTTCACCCCATTTGCTTATGCACACGTTTGTCTTCCGTGGTCGTGTCAGGAAGCTGGGCACCCACTGACATGGTTTTTAGTTTTTTGATGTCTGCTAACTGGTTCCTTCTACACCTCGTGGTCAGCCAAGCTGTGTGCTTCTTCCATGTGGGCTTTGATGCTTCTCAGCTAGGTGGCCTCTTGTTTATCTTCAAGCCTTTTGATAGCCAAGCACTGTCAGCTTTCTTCACCACATTTGCTTATATAGCAATCATGTCAGGAAGGTGTGCATCCTGGAATGCCAATTTAATAAAACATAGTGTTCTTGTATTGACTAAGCGCTTGAGTGTAGGCCCAATGTCCATCTGCTGCCTTAATACTAAACCTATAAATATATGCACATAGATCTGTTTCCCCATACTCATATAATATATTTATATATGTACATTCCAGTCTTTGGGCCTGTATAAATACCCTTTGTCACCTAGTGCTTTCCTCTATTTCCTTTTACTTGCCTCTCAAAGAAAATTTTTTTATGAAATTGAGTGATATTCCCTTATCTAATGACCCTGTCTGCAGAAGAATAGAAGACATGTCTGCTGATATTTTTGATCAGGTAATCCAGGAAATTAAATCTGCTCCACACCCAATATTTAACATCCAGCTTGATGAATCTACAGATGTTGCAAACTGTTAAGTTACTGGATTACATGAGGTATATTAATGATGGTGACTTTAAAGATGAGTTTCTTTTTTGCAAACCTCTTGAAATGACAACTTCTACATTTGATGTATTTGACACAATGGGTTCATTTCTGAGAAAGCATAGGGTCTCTTGGGAAAAGGGTTGTGGTGTTTGCACAGATGGTGCTCCAGCTATGCTAGGATGTCTATCTGGCTTTCAACGTTTGGTACTGAATGAGTGACCATAAGTCATTGGAACTTGCTATATGATTCATCGGCAAATATTAGCATGGAAGATACTGCCACAAGAGATACAAGCAGTAATGAAAAGCGTCATGCGTTCTGTCAGTTTTGTAAAGGTGAGCACTTGAAACAGGTGACTGTTTTCGCAACTGTGCAATGAGTTGGATGTGCCAAATAATGCCCTGCTATTTCACACTGAAGTGAGATGGTTGTAGAGAGGAAAAGTTTTAATGTGTTTTTGAGCTTCATGATGAACTCAAAACGTTTTTTAATCAGAAAGCAAGGCTGCACTCGGAAGCACCTTTTTGCAATAAAAGTGAACTGCAGAAAATAGCTTCCTTGGTTGACATCTTTGCCATCTTGAATGAGTTAAACTTCAAACTACAAAGACCAAATGCAACATGCCTCGATTTGTCTAAAAAGATCCGATTATTCCAAATGAAACTTCAGCTTTGGCAAAAAAAAAGTTTGGATTGAAGTAAAATTTACATGTTGCCTACCTTATCTGCTTTCTTTGAGGAGCATGACATTGAACAAGACAAAAGGATTACAATGATATTTTATGTGAAATAGCACTTGCACATGATTGTAGACAAAATTTCATTCTACTTTCCAAATCTACCTGACACCCCATTTGCACTTGCCAGAAGCCCATTCACAGTCAAAGCTGAAGATGTTTCTGAGACAGCACACAAGGAGTTCATTGAACTGATTAACAGTGATGCAGCGAGAACTGATTTCTCTACAATGCCAGTTAGAAAATTCTGGATCAAGTGTCAGCAGTTATATCCTGTTTTGTCTCAGACTGTGTTGCACCTTCTTCCATTTCTAACAGCGTATCTTTGTGAAACAGGATTTTCCAGCTTGTTGGTAATCAAGTCTAAATATAGAAGTAGACTTGTGGAAGATGATTTTGGTTGTGCTCTTGAAAAAAACTTCCCTGAGAATTTCTGATCTGGTGAGAAAGAAGCTATCTCAACCTTCTCACTGATGTTGGCTTTCTGGCATACTGTTGCAAAATGTAACAATGTAGTTTACTGTTGTTATATTAAGACTGTTACCCATGCTACATGATTCAAGACAAATTTTCATTTATTTGTAATTAGAAATAAATATTTCATGATATATAATTACTGTATATACACATGTATAAGCCGAGTTTTTCACCCCATTTTTGATAATGCAGTTTTGTGGTAAAATAAAGTGCCTCAGCTGATATTTGGTTTGGCTTATATATTTAATTATATATGGAACATATTGATTTTGTGTTTAATCACTATGCTTTAATTATGGTCAATTTGTTACAATGAAGATACATCCTGCATATCAGATATTTACATTATAATTAAAAACAGTAGCAACATTAAAGTTATGAAGTAGCAATGAAAGTAATTGTATGGCTGGGGTCACCACCCCATGAGGCACTGTATGAATGGATCGCAGCATCAGGAAGGTTGACAACCACTGCTCTAGGGTCTGGGTATTTGTTTTGTGGTTCTTATTACAACTGTTATATTTGATGTGTTAAAGTTCTTATTTTAATTTTTTTTCTTCCTTTTTCATGTGTACAATTATAACTATAGACTGCCCTCTGAGTATTACTTTTGCCATTTTCCGGAGCTATTGATAAGTTATACTTTAATACTCATTTGATTCAAGGGATTTTTTTGTTGCATTCTTTATTTCTTTGATTCCTCATTGGTTTTAAAGTAGAGTATTTTCAATTTCCATGTATTTAATTTTTTGGAGTTGATTGTCCTAGAGTTCATATCTAATTTTACAGCATATTGATCTGGAAAAAAAATGGTTTGTAGTATCTCAGTGTTGTTTAATTTACTGATGCTTGCTTTATGGCCTAAAATGTGATTATGTACACTACGAAAATTTTTCAAATCTTTTTGAAGGGTAAAGTGTCTGTACTAGTCTTCAAATCCAGCCTCCTAAATTAAGTTCCCATAAGCATCCTGCTCTAGTCAGTCTAAGGCCAAAGGCACTCCGCTCCATCCACTTCCATAGGTCAACAAGTTCATTTTTCTCAATAAAGTATGAAGAGGTACCCCACTCTGCAAGCCAGCCTCCAGTACACAAGCACACACCATAACTTGCTCATTGGTTTGGGAACACCACCACTCTCTTCTGTGCTCTTGCTCTGGTCCTGCTGCTGCTCCTTTAATGGGAATCCAGAGGTTCACAGTGCAGGGATGATATCTATTCAGTTCTTGCTGGTAATGAGATCCCTCCTCCTCCTCCTCCTCCTCCTCCTCCTCAGAGGATTCATTTTACACACAGCAGGATGCCACTCTAGGGAATCCTGTTCCCAATTACTCACAAGTGAATCCCATGGTATCTTTCTCCACCTTCTAACTAGACCCATCTAGGAAAGGTCATTGATGGGAGCTAGAGACTTTGTCTGAAAAGCCATATTAAATTATTCATTGCTCCTGCACACAGATATTACAAGGCATCCATATATCAGATAAATATGACAACAGTTCATTATTATTTCTTAACATGAAGAGTATGTGCATTCCATGACCTTGAAATCTCACTTCTCAGTATTTATCATATACAAATAATCACAAACATTATCAAGAAAGATATTTATTACAGTATTGTTTTCAAAATAAGAATGTTCATAAAAAAAGACTGCAGATTTAAATCAAGAAATGGTGGACGTAGGATCTCCTGTGAGAAATGCTTACTGTTTCATCACCAGACTTGTGATGAGGTAGCCATGTTAGGGGACAGGGACATGAAAGACCAGGTCTCACAGATCCCAGGGTTCTTTTGTAGGGTTTTTTCATGGACAGCTCAGTTTTGTTCTTCACTCATGCGGGGAACCCATTTCATATCCCACCCACATTTTATATTCTTTGTGGGTGTGTCAGCAACTCCTGGGTTCTTTGTTCCCCACTCCCACACCTTACTCTAGTTCAGTGGCTCACCAGCATGGTAAAGTATCCTTGGACAGTTTATACTTCGGGGGCATTACAGGACACCAGAGCAGACTCCTGAAGGCCCTATGTGGCTGCCTGTGTAGTAGAGTTCCCATTGCTGGTAACGCTAGCCAAGGCCCAACTCCCTCCCCTAGTGGCTCTGTAGATAAATAGACCCAGCTAGTTAGAGAGAGATTCAGCACTGGGGAAAGAGAGAAGCTGCTGTAATCCACAGCTCAGCTGGTTCCAGGAGGTTGTTAGAATTATTTCTATTTTGTTTTAAGAAAGGAAACACAAAACTACTCAGCCCATTTGAGTAAATGGAACCTGGAATTTCCTGGTTTCTCAGTGGCTTTCCTGCCACAGACTTGATCAGCATTTCCAAATTTCTTGCCAACTTTACCTCCATAGGTTAGATCGCCTTCTAAGCCGAAGCCCCTCTATCATCTACTATAATAGTCTATTTACACCCTAGATCCACAAATAAGGAGTTCTGAGTTGTGCAGGAACCTAGTGGTATAAGCACAATAACCAAAATACTTCACTCCCTACATAATACAAAGGGTCAATAAAGGACTCTGGTAGATTCATTATACCCACTCCCTTACACCAAACAAGATAACCTCTAGAACCTGTTCCCTCCACCTCAGCAACACACAATCTCCCTTAATGTAGTAAGTAAAATTACATCTTCCATAACCCTCTTCTCCAACTCATTAAAAATTGCTATACCCAAGGGAAAGATTCCCATGACTAATACCACCACTTAATACCTACTCCTGAGCATCTGAACCATAAGTATCCTATGCACACAACTAACACCCCCTCCTCATATACACAAAATACTTTTTCCAGCACCTATTTTATCCTTCCCAACCTAAGGAGCCACTCCCTACCCCTTACATATGCTAGATGCGTCACCATCAGCTCACCCAAGATGCAACATAAGCAACACCCAAGACAAGCAGCTATTGTAAAAACATCTAAAGAAACAAGTCAGTTACTGAAGATGTCTCAAGCCTAATGGTTTATCGATCAGAAGCAGTCCTTGAATTCCCAATGAAAGAGTGCTTGAGAATATAGTCTAACCCTTATAGGAAATAAGGGGAAGAATCCTCAAAACTAATGAAAAACTACAGGTACAGAATCCTTACACTGAAGGAAAGTCCAGGAGTTAAGGACTAAATTAGAAGAAATAATTAATAAGATGAGTGATTTGAACAATGGCAGAAATAGAAAACCAAATCAGTGATTCTGAAGAAAACCTAGCAGAATTCAGCCAATGAGAACGACAGTCAAACAAAAAAGCAAAAGAATCTGAAGAAAGTCTGAGAATAATGTGGGGTCCATGAAGTGAAACAGTATTCAGATAAATGGGGCCCCTGAATAAGAAGAAGTAATAAACAATTCGATAGTTAAACTAGTATGGGAATTCTTGGAAGAAAATTTCCCCAATATCATAAAGAAGATGATAAAAGTTCAGGAAGTAGAAAAGCACCAATTAGATTAAACCTTGCAAAAAACACATCAAGACATAGAGTAGTCAAATTCTCTGTGAATCATGAGGGTAGCTAAGGAGAAGAAAGCACTCACATATAAAGGTAAATAAATAATAAGTTCAGACTTCTCCACTGAATCAATGTGTTAAAGAAGGGCAATGTGTTTTGAAAGTTGAAAGATGATATTTCAATCCAAGACTTATTTATCCAGTAAAGTTCCATCAAATTTCAAGGATATATGAGTTTTCCCTAGATAATATTAATTTAGAGACTTTGTAAAAACAAAAGCAGCACTTCCCAGTTCCTTATGCATAAAAAACCAACTGCAGAACACAAACATTGGATCACCACAGGGTGTAACACCACCCAGATATCAACAGACTGAAAACATTACCCCAAAGCATTAAAGATTCAATGGAAAAATGAAGACAAGAATAAACTTCACACACATACACACCAATCTATGAAGGAAAACAAAGGAAAATATCAAACACAAATAGAACAAGATGACAGCAACTAATTTATATTTAAATTCACTGAATGTTAATGGTCTACACTCATCTATTAAAAGAAAAAAGATAGCAAACTGAATTAGATAACACAATCAATCTGCTGCCTTCAAGAGGCACATCTCAAACTCACAGACAAAAATAGAATGAGAGCCAAAGGATGATAACAATTACCCAGCAAATGACAATCTAGTAAAGCAGGGGTGGCAATATTAATCTTGAACAAAACAGTCCTCAAGGTACACGGCATAATAAAAGATAAGAATGGGCATTATATAATACTCAAGGGATCAGTAGACCAAGGACCCATAAACATAATAAACATGTGTGCCCAATGAAAAACCCTCAATATTAGTCAACCAAATTCTCAAAGAGAAAAAATGAGAAATTACCGGATCTAAAATTATAGTAGATGATCTCAGTAAACCACTCCTGAAGAAAGATACATCACCATGTAAGAAACTCGATAAGGAGCTGAACAACACCATCAAACAATGCAAGCTAGTAGACATTTTCAGGGATCTCCAATCAACATAAAAAATGCACATGATTCCACAATGCACATGGCTCATACTTGAAAATAATTTGAGAAAATTCAAAGACATATAGGTCATTCAAACTATCTACTCTGACCACATCACCATAAATTTTCAAATCAACAATAGAAACAACAACAAAGACAAACACTTGGAGACTTAATATCACACTTCTCAAAAGTCAATGGGTATTAAGCCAAATTAGAGAGGAAATTTAGAATTTCCTGGAAAGGAATGAGAATGACAATACAACATACCAAAATCTATGGGACACAGCACAGGCATTCATCAGAGGTCATTTTATTTCAATAAATGCACACATGAAAAAAGAGGAGAGAATTATCATCAGCATCTTAATTCAAAATGTCCAACAGCTAGAACAGAGTGAACAGCAAAAAAAAACAACAACAACAACAAAAAAAACCCAGAAAAATTAGAACAAAGATAAAGGACCGGGAAACAGAAGAACAATGGAAAAAATCAACGGAGCAAAAAAATTGGTTCTTTGAATGGATCAGCAAATTGGCAAACTTAAGAAAGGAAAAGAAGGAGAAAATGTCAATATCTAGAATTAGGGATGAAACAGGGGAAGCTACAACAGACCCTAATGAAATAAAATAAAATAAAATAAAATTTTGCAATACTGCAAAAGACTGCATTCCAACAAAGTCAATAATTGGGAGGACATGGACAAATACCTGGAAAACCTCTTTCACTCCAAATTAATGCATATGGACATTAAGAACTTAAACAACCACAGCAAAAGAAGAAATGTATAAGGTCATCAAGAAACTCCCAACTAAAAAAGCCCCAGTCTAGATGACTTTACAGAATTCTACGAAGTATTCAGAGAAGAGCTGACACCAATCCTACGCAAACTCTTACAGAAGATAGAAAGGGACAGAAAACGTCCAATCTCAGTCTGTGAAGCCAGTATAACCCTGATATCAAAATCAGTCAAGGGCTACTCAAGGATAGGGAAATACAGGCTGATCTCTCTCATGAAAGTTGATGCAAAAATCCTCACCAAAATCTTGGCCAGTAAAATCGAACACATATCAAAATAATACGTCATGACCAAGTAGAACTCATACCAGAGATGCAGGGATGGTTCAACATTTGAAAATCAATCAATGTAATCCACCACATCAACAAGAAAAAGAATAAAACCATCTGACCACATCAATTGATGCAGAAAAAGCATTTGATAGCATACAGCACCCATTTCATATAAAGACTCTCAAGAAAGGATTAAGAGAAAATTCTCAATACAATAAAATGCATATATGAAAAACCAATAGCCAATATTATACTCAATGAAGAAAAACTGAAGATATTTCCACTGAATAAGGGGACCTGACAAGGATGGCCCTTATTCCCTCTTTTTAAAAAACACTTTATTAGGGGCTCATACAACTCTTATCACAATCCATACATATACATACATCAATTGTCTAAAGCACATCTGTGTTGGAAGTCTTACATACATCAATTGTCTAAAACACATTGTGTTGGAAGTCCTAGCCAATGCTATAAGACAACAGCTGGATATCAAGTGTTTAGGATTGTGTAAATAAGTGAAGCTTTTGCTATTTTCAGATGATAAGATTTCATATATATTGAGAATCCTAAGGGGTCCACAATCAGATTTCTGGAAATGATAGAGGAGTTTAGTAGAGTAGCAAGGTATAAGATTAACAAGCTAAAATAAATTGGATATCTCTATACCAGTCAAGGGAATACAGAAAAAAGATATCAAGAATCAGTACCATTCACAAGAGCCATGCCAAGCTGAAGTACCTAGGAATAAACCTATCGAAAAGAAGAAAGACCTGTAAGAATAAAACTATAGAACATTAGAAAATGAAAAAGAAAGAAAGAAACCAAAAGAAATCTACACAAATGGAAGCACAATGTGTTTGTGGATCAGATCTAAAGCAATCTACAAGTACAATGGAATCCTGATAGAAATTCCAGCATCATTCTTCAAAGAAACACACAAGATAGGGAAAGAACTAAGAAATCCTCAAGAAGCAGAACAAAGTAGGTGACCTTGCACTACCTGACTTCTTTCAAATCAAACATTAAGCCACAGTTGTCAAAACAGCCTGGGATTGGTATAGTGTTAGATACTCAGACCAATGGATCAGGACAGAAATCCCAGAAATAAAAGCATCTGCATGCAGACAATGGATTTTTGACAAAGGCCCAGAAAACATTAAATGAAGAGAGCAGATGCCCTCTTTAAGGAATGGTGTTTGAAAAGCCAGAGATCCAGATACAGAGAAATGAAACCTGACCCCAATCTCACTCCATGCACAAAAAACAAACTCCAGGTGGATCAAGGACCTGGAGGGAAAACCTATAGCTATTGGGATCATCAATGAAATCAAGCTTGGCTCTGGCTCCTAGTGCAGGCAATACACAGGCTATCAAAAATCATAAAGGAAACACACTCTGGGGAAGATAAAATAGATGAATGGAAGCTATAAAAATAAAGAACTCTGTACATTGAAATACTTTATTAAAAGAGTAAAAAGAAGCCCCACAGACTGGGAAAAAGATATTTAGTAATGATATAACATACAAAGGACTAATTAGTAAGATATACAGAATTTTACAAGCTTACCACAAGAAACAACTAATAGGCCTCTGAGAAAGTGGACAAAAGACTGGAACAGATGATTCACAAAGGAGGACACTCGAATAGCTAATGAACACAGGAGGAAATGCTCCAGGTCATTAGCCATCTGGTAAGTGCAAGTCAAAGCAATGAGATACCACCTAATGCCCATTACTATAGCCCAGTTAAAACAGACAAAAAACTGAGAACAACAAATGTTGGAAAGGGTGTGGTGAGATCAAATCTCTTATCCACCATTGGTGGATTGTAGGATATGTACATCCGCTGTGGAAAGTGATATGGCGATACCTAAAACAGGTGGCAATTGAACTACCATATGATCCAGCAATACCATTACTGGGCATCTACCCAACAGAAATAAGAAACAGATCACGGACAGATGTTTGCTCTCCCATGTTCATCGCAGTGCAATTCACAATAGCAAGAAGCTAGAAAACAGCCGAAATTCCCTTTAATAGAAGTATGGATAAAGAAACTGACATGTACACACAGTTGAATACTACACATCCTTAAAAAACAGCAACGAAATCATTAAACACCTCAACTTGTCAAGAGAGCTGGAAAACATTTTGGGGAGTGGACAAATGCTATATGAGGACCCTGCGGTAGAAACAAGCAGCAGAATGGGCAAAAGCGCAAGCTTGCAGGCACCTGGTCTTGTGGCTGTGGGCCAGAAGCCTGGTAAAGAGCCAGGCCAGTGCTAATAAACCACACATCTTGTGCTGAAGGTAAGTAGAATGTAGGTCACTTGGCCAGAGGACACCTCAAGACAATTGGGATCAAATGGTCAGGGAGTGAGGGAGAGGCTGGCTGCTGAATTGTACCCAGGTGGATCTGGGGTGTGGCCCCCAGTGAGGGAAGTGGCCTTGGTAAAGGATGAGGCTCACTGATGGGAAGGGTAGCACAAGAGAAGGGACAGTGAATGGTTACATTTTGGGGAACAAGGAGATTAAGAGCTGAGCACCAGATGGGGGAAGGAGAGACTTGGGATGCTCTTGGGAACATTAGTGGGGGAGGGTCTTTAGTGGAATGCAGTGGGTGGGGAGAACTGTATGAAACAAAACAACATAAAAATTCTGCATATTTTCTGAGTAGAAATATATATGTGATTTTTAGAGACTTTAGCTCTGAGGAAAACATATTTTTAAATTTCAAAGAAAATATTCATATATAACACCACTTGTCTATCAGTTTATCATACTGTAGTAGTTGGCATGTTGCCATGATTCTGGAAGCTATGCCACTGGTATTTAAATGGCACTAGGGTCACTCAAAGTGAACAGATTTCAGCAGAATTTACAGAATAAGAACAAACTAAGAAGGAAAAGGCTGCTCACTTTAGAGATAGTAGCTACTGAACACCTCATACATAGCATGGAAAAACTGTCAGATACTGCAGGTATAATTAAAGGAAGCAGAACATCGTCAGAATCATTCCAGAGGATGATCCCCTTTGTCTGAATGCACTGGAAATGAGAATGAAGAGAAGTTGCTTTCTCAAAGTCGAGTTAACCATGGTGACATGAATGGAGTAAAGCCTATGGTGGTGGAGCATTTACAATATTCATGAGCACACAGGACACATAGGACATAACTCAATGTAAGTAGAAACAGCTGCAAAAATCTACTAATAATTGGAACTTGGAATGTAGTAATTATGAATGTAGGAAAACGGGAAGTTGTCAAAAAATAAAATGGAATGCATAAAATGATATCCTCAGGGTTTGAGAGTTGAAATGAACTGGTATTGTCCACTTTGAATCAGAAAATCATATGGTTTACTATGCCAGGAATAACACAGTCAAGAAGAATGGCATTAAATTCAGTGTTAAAAATGATATTTTATGATCTGTCTTAAAGTACAATTGGTCTGTGACAGGATTATATATATCTGCTTTCAAGAAATCCCATCAGTATAAATATTATTCAAGTGTGTGCACCAACCACAAGTACAAGTGATGAGGAAATTGATGAAGTCTAATGTTTATGTTTGAAATGGGTCAAACTTGTGATTAAGATGCATTGATAATTATTGTTGATTTTAATGCAAAAGATGAAAACAAAGAAGGAGCAATGGTTGGAAAATATGGTCTTGGTGATAGAAAAAAGCTGGAGATCACATGATAGAATTGTGCAAGACCAACAACTTGTTCATAGCACATAACTTTTTCAACAACATAATCAGTTACTATATATGTTGACTTATCTAGATGGAACACACAGAAATCAAATTACTGTATCTGTAGGAAGAGATGCTGGAGAAGGTCAAGATCAGCAGCTAAAACTAGACAATGAGCTAGCTGCGGAACAGATCACCAATTTCTCATATGTCAGTTAAGATTGAACCTGAAGAATATTAAAACAAGTCCATGAGATCCCAAATATGACCTTATGTGTCTCCCAAATGGATTTCAAAACAACCGAAGGACAGATGTGCTGCATTGAACACTAATGACAGAAGATATAAGGATCTCTGGGATGATATCGAGAACATCATACATGAAGAAAGAAAAAGGCCTTAAAAAGACAGGAAAGAAAGAAAAGATCAAAGTGGGTGTTAGAAGGGATTCTGATATTTACCCTTGATTGCAGAGTAGCTAAGGCACATGGAAGAAATGATGAAGTCAAAGAGTTGAAGAGAAAATTTAAAATAGCAAATTGAGAACACAAAGTTAAATATTGTAATGAAATATGAAAAGACCTACAGTTAGAAAAGCAAATAGTAAGAACTGGGCATATCTTAAACTGAAATGACTCAAGAAAAACTTCAAGCCTCAAATTGCAATATTTAAGAATCTTTAGTTAAAATATAGCATGGCGCATGAAACATCAAATGAAGATGGAAAGGATGCACAGAGACAATTTGCTAAAAAGAACTAGTGCCCAGTCAAGCATTTTAGGATGAAATATGAGTAAGAAACATTGGAACTAACGGAAGTTAAAGCTCCACTGAAAGCATTAGCTCAAAACAATACTCCAGGAATTGATGGAATGTTGACTGAAATGTTTCAACAAGTTGATGGAGCACTGGAAACCTGCACCTCTTCATGCCAGGAAATTTGAAGGACAGCCGTTAGTCCAACTTACCGAAAGAGACCCATCTCTGTGCCCATTCCAAAGAAAGTAAACCCAACAGGATCAGCAAATTATAGAACAATATCATTGATCTAATATGCAAGTAAAATTTTGCTGTGGATCCCTCAGCAAATATCACAGCACATTGGCAGGGAATTAGCAGAGGTTCTGGCTGAATTCAGAAGACACGAAACAAGGGATATTATTGCTGATGTCAAATGGATCTTGCTTGGAACTAGAGAATACTAGAAAGATTTGTGTTTTATTGAATATGCCAAGATATTCAACTGTGTGGATCATAGAAATGTGGATAGCCTTCAGAAGAACTGGAATTCCAGAACAGCTCATTGTGCTCAGGTGTGATTTGTACATAGATTAAGAGGCAGTTATAAGAATAGAACAAGGGACTATTGAACGTTAAAAATCAGGAAAAATGTGTGTCAGAGTTATGTCCTTTCACCATAATTATTCCATCTGTATGTTGAGCAAATAACCACAGAAGATGAATTACATGAAGAAAGATGAGGCATCCAGATCAGAAGATATTTAACCTCCTTTGATATGCAGATGACATACCCTACCTGCTTAAAATGAAGACTTGAAGCACTTACTGATGAAGACCGAGGATTGTAGTCTTCGGTAAGGATTACACTTCAATGTAGAGAAGATCAAAGTTTTCACAACTGAATCAACAGGCAACGTCATGCTAAATGAGATAGGACTGAAGTTGATAATTTTGTCTTGCTTGGATTCATGATCGATGCTCATGGTGACAGCAGTCAAAAGGTCAGAAGATGCACTGCACTGGGTAAATGTGTAGTATACGATCTCTTTAGCATATTGAAAACAAAGATGTTACTTCGAGGACCAAACTCTGCATAACTGTCACAAACAGCACGATCAATAATTACTTAACGCTCTTTCACATTTCTGAGTGCTCAGTTTATTCACTGCAAGCACACATCAAACACTCTAACAATCTTACAGCTAACTTAAATTATTACTATGAGGGTAACACACAATTAATTCGGCATCATAGTCCCATTAAGCATTGCCTTCATCAGTGTACTCATCCCGGGTAGAGCTGGAGAGAGGAGGAGGAGATGGCTCCTTGGTTCCTAACACTGAATTCTCAGTCCCTTTACCTGGGTTTATATAGACAGTTGAGCTGGCCATTTGAAATCATTCTGGTCTTATTAGGGTCCCCCAGACTTTCTAGGGTGGCTCCTACTTCACATGTTTACTTCTTTGCTGTGACTCAGCATTCCTGCTGGGCCTTTTCTTTCAAGATGGAGTCGCTTGTGTTGATCATTCATCCTCTTGCAAGGTAGTTCTTTATTGCACTCATCAATGACCCATAGTCTTTCCAAAATGGTCTATATGCATGATAAATGTGGACATTGAAGAAACAAGACCCGAGAATAATTGATTTATTTGAATTGCCGTGCTGGCTAAGAATATTGAGAGTGCAGTGAAGTGTAACAAGACAAACAAAGCTGTCTTGAGAGAAGCACATCTCGAGTACCGTTTAGAGACAAGGATGGTGAGATGACGTCACACGTACTTTGGACAGATGGCCAGCAGAGACGAGTCTGGAGAAAGACATTCTGTTTGCTAAAGTACAGATTCAGTGAAAAAGAGGAAGAAAGTTCCAGGAGAAGATTGACAGAGTTGTTGCAACAAGAGTCTCAAGCATCGGGACCTTTGTCAAGCTGATGCAGGATGGCAGTGTTTCCTTCCGTTGTGCGTCCACTAGCTACTGGTTGGAGCCAACTCAGAGACACCAAGTAACAATAGCAATCATGTATGAATCATACTGATTTAAGATTATTTAAAAGAACATGATGCAAGCCATTCTTTGCTCCAAAAATGATTCTTGATAATGAATGAACATGATTAGCATAGGCATGTAGTAATGCTTCTTTAATCAACATCCATTATTTTCATTATTATACAAATAAATCTATAATTGCTTTTATTAAAGTTCTCTTCCTTTAGGATAGTTCTCATTTGTTAGAAAGTAAGACAATGCAGATTTTCATGGATAACATTGAATTAGGAATAAGAATTATTTTGTCTGTCTTTCATTTCTTTGGCTTTGACTTTTTCCTTAAGTCTAAATATCAAATCTCTTAATTTGAAAAACTTCTGCTAATTGCTAACAATTAATTGAGATAAAATGATAATTTAGATAATGTTAAATATTGCACATTGAGTTGTCCAGTGAGTTAAGCATTGAACAGCTAACTAAAAGGTTGGTTGTTTGAATACACCAGCAGCCTCATGGGGGGAAAATGGGCAAATTTCTTCTGTTAATGTCTTCATATTCAGAATGGTGATGGGGCACTGAGACTCATCCTACAGGTGACTGCGGTTGGTTTCATTTTGTGTGTGTGTCTCTATATAAATATATATAATGTGTAATTAGACATCTCATAATATATACAGTACAACATAAATGTCATGTAAAATAATTAATATATAATATCTAACATAATATATATTTCTTATATAATATATATTGGTGTTTCATATACAAGTATATTCTGTAAATGCATAATTTATATAAGTATGCAAACATACATATATATGTTTATAATGCACTCTGTTTCTGTGTTTAGTGCTGCTGTGCTATCTAATTCATTGGCAGTCAAATCTACCAACCATTCTTGAAGAACAAGATGTGGCATTATTATTTCCAGAACTGAGAAGCTGTAACGGATTCATATCCTGGAAAACATTGTGGGGGCATATCCCTTCTTTCCAAAGTATCAGTACTCACTGACATTGGCTTGAGAAAAATAGGTTTTCATATATTCAGTAAATATGTATACACAGAGGGATATATGTTTATGAGTAATCATCAGTGAATCAGACACAAAATTGGTTTCTAAATGCTTGCAATTGCCAATGACTAAGCAAGACAGAGTCAGGATGATAACCATTATCATTTGCTCAGTACTGTGGTTTTCCATCTATATTACTTGATGAGCTAAAAACCAAAACAAATGATACCACCAATGCCCAGGCCTCCTTAACCTTCCATGACAAGGATTATTTACCATTTCACTCTCAATATTCTGAGAAGTGCTCTTGAAATAGCAGTTGTAAAATATTCAAGGAGATTTTAATATGTGTCTGTTATTCACTAATATTGCTGTGCAAATTTTCTCTTTCCAAATAGAGACTTTTCACTCTTTTGAAATTGCAAATTGAGATTTTCATTTAAAGGAAAAATATTTTCAAACTGTTGGCTTATAATCGTTTTAAATAAATTAAATGTATTAGCACAAATCAATATGCAATTATTAGTATGTATTAAAGAAAATGAACTTTAAGGTAACACTTAACTATACTAGAATTATTGAGTTGGAATATTTTAATGCCTTTTTAAGTATAGCAATACACTATAATCACAAAATGGCTAATACTATCACCATTTTCCTGATTAAAATATAAAGTTAGCTATAGCCAATAAAATAATACTTAAAGATAAAAAGGAGATTTCCTTTTATTGTTTTTAAAGGGTAGTAGCAATTGAAGGGAGATTATAGAAATGGAACACTAATTTGATTTTAAAAGAGAGATATTATTTCTATATTTCGTGCTCAAATAATTATCCAAATGAATACTTCCTATTTAGGCAACATTTGAATTTCTGTCACAATGTCATTTAACTTTTCTATGATCCTCATTATCAAATATAAGTGGGAAATTAAAAAAGAAATCATAGAAAATTGAATTGAGATAATTTTCTCATAAACTTTTTGAAGCATCCTTGTATAAGTATAACCTTAATGTTTACATAACAAATGGATTGTTTTTCTATGCATTAAGCAAGATGGAAAGAATTAGGTGACATTTTACCATTTCAGGAGTTAGCATATGAACAAGAAGCAGTGGTATTGAAGAATGAATTTCATTCTTCACTGAATGCATTAGCCAAAAACAAGGTTTCCGAAATTTATGGAATACCAATTAAAATGTTTAAAGAAGCAGATGAAGCACTGGAAGAACACACCTATATATGCCCAAACTTTTGAAGAGAGCTACGTGGCCAATTGACTGGAAAAAATATGTATTGGTTCCCATTCCAAGGAAAGGGCACCCATCAAATGAGTGAATTATAGAACAATAGCACGGATGTCCCACGCATGTAAAATTGTGCTGCAGATCCTCCAGCAAGGGTGGCAGCAGTACATAGACAGAGAGCTCCCAGAAGTTCAGGCTGCATCCAGAAAAGGTCGTGGAATAAAAGACATCATTGCTGGCATCAGATGGCTCTTGGCTGAGAGTTGA
The DNA here is from genome assembly GCF_050624435.1 of Tenrec ecaudatus. Lineage (NCBI taxonomy): Eukaryota > Metazoa > Chordata > Mammalia > Afrosoricida > Tenrecidae > Tenrec > Tenrec ecaudatus. Next base: position 107,734,059 of record NC_134531.1, on the reverse strand, counting down.
AACTATCATAAATGTTTATTTGTGCTTCATTGTGCAAAGTCACTTGAGTATGTGGATCGTAACAAACAATGGAAAGCTTTGAGAAGATGGGAATTCTGGAACACTCGATTGTGCCCACGGAGGTCCTGTACATGGATCAAGAGGCAGTTGTATGTATGTGTATATATGTGTATATGTATATATGTATGTATATATCATATTAAATAAAGGGGGAAGTGCAGCGTGGAGACCCAAGGCCCAAGTGTCGGCCAATGGAGATCCCCTCATAGAGGGGTTTAGGAGAGGAGATGGGTTAATTAGGGTGTGAGGTAGTATCGATGAAGAACACAGCTTTCCCCCAGATCCTGGATGCTTCCTCCCCCCAACTACCATGATCCGAATTCTACCTTGCAGGGCTGGATAGGACAGAGGCTGTACACTGGTACATATGAGGGCTGGAGGTACAGGAGGGTGAGTGGGTTGGAAAGGGGCAACTGATTACAAGGATCCACATGTGACCTCTTCCCTGGGAGAGGGACAGCAGAGAAGGGGGGAAGGGAGACTCCGGATAGGGCAAGATATGACAAAATAACGAGGTATAAATTACCAAGGGCATATGAGGGAGGGGGGAATGGGGAGGGAGGGGGGGGAAAGAGGACCTGATGCAAGGGGCTTAAGTGGAGAGCAAATGCCTTGAGAATGATTGGGGCAGGGAAGGTATGGATGTGCTTTATACAATTGATGTATGTATATGTATGGATTGTGGTAAGAGTTGTTTGAGTCCCTAATAAAATGGAAAAGAAGAAAAGAGAAAAAAATGATTAGGGCAAAGACTGTACAGATGTGCTTTATACAATTGATGTATGTATATGTATGAACTGTGAAAAGAATTGTATCAGCCCCAATAAATTGTTAAAATTAATATATATATATAATATATATGTATATATATATTAATTGCTAGCGAAAACAGAAAAAAAAGAGGCAGTTGTGCAAACATATCAAGAGAATACTTTGTAGGTTTCAAATCAGGAAAGGGGTGTGTCCAGTTTATGTCTCCTCACCATGCTTATTCAATCAATATTTTGAGCAAATAATCAGAGAAACTGGATCATATGGAGAAGAAACGGGATTCAGAATTGGAGGAAGACTTGTCAGCCCGCAATATGCCGATGAGACAACGTTGTTTGCTGAAAGTGAGGAGACTTGAAGCAATGGCTGATGGAGATCAACAATTGCAGCCTGGAGTCTACATTATAACTCATTGTAAAGGAAAAGAAACTGCTCATGACTGGACCAATAGGTGACAACATGATAAATAGAGAAGAAACTGAAATCATCGACGATTTCATCTTGCTTGGATGCGTAATCAGTGCTCACGGAAGCATCAGTCACCAGATTCAATGAAGCATGGCGTTAGGTAACTATGCTGCACGAGGCCGCTGTAAAGTGTTGAAAAGCTAGGGTGTTACTTTGAGGACTAAAGTATATCTGACCCAAGCCAAAATCTTTTCGGTTGTTTCACATGCATGTGAAAGTTGGACATTGTGTAAGGAAGACTGAAGAAAAGTCAATGCATTTGAATTACAGTGTTGCCCCAGAATATTGAAAGTATCATGGGCTGCCAAGAAAACAAACGTATCTGGAGGGAGCACATCCAGAGTGCCCCCTCAGAGTCAAGGATGGTGACACTGTGTGTCTTGGACTGTGAACATGTTATCAGGATAGGCCATCATCTAGAGAAGGCTTTCCTGCTTGGAAAGGCAGTGGGCAGTGGAGCAGAGGAAGTGCCTTGATGCAATGGAATGGCATCGTGGTTTCAACAATGGGCCCAAACACACAACAATCATGACGCTGGAGCAAAATGGGGCAGCATATTTTTCTCTTGTACACAGGGTTGCTATGGTAACCGACTTGATGGCATGTAACAACCCCAAACAGTTTTTAAATCCATAATAACCTTCCTATAGATTTTGTGATAAACCGAATTATGGCCCCTAAGACATATCCTCATTCTGTTATTGAACCTGAGAATATTTCCAATGACAAGTAGCCACTGAACAGAGTACTTGAGAGAGATGGGTATAGAAGGTCAAAGGCATTATTCTGACTTGAACAGTTCAAGTCAGTAGATCCCCATTGTGATGTAGGCTGGATGAGATCTGGTCTCCAATTTTTTTCTGTATTTTTGCATGGTATTGTTTTGTTTGTTTTTTATTTGTTCATATGAAGTGCATTTCAGAGATGATATGCCACTGGACGTCACCCTGTTGAAGCTCTCTTGGGTGCTTCTGTTTTTTAGTATATGAAACCCAGGATTGATTAACCTATGGATACAGCAAATCGAATAAGGGGCTTTGGGTGGTGGTCGAGTAAAAAGGAGATGATGCCAATGATTCTATGTAGACAAACATATTTGGAAATTGATTCTGCTACCAATTGTACAATTCTCTTGGAATGATTTATTTATAGAATGATGTGATATATATTAAAGGCCAATAAAATTATCTTAATGGAAAGACTTTACTTGATCATCCATATGGCCAAATAAGGAAGCATCTTTGGAGAGGCAAGCTAGAAAATTGAAATAAAAAGAAAAAGGTAGAACAGAATGGGAAATTGGAGTGACACACTTTGAAAAATGGAAATATTAAAGTGGTGTTTCAACCAAACAAAAACAAACACTTGGCCGTGGAGTTGATTATGATCTATAGTAATCCTATAGCAACTCTAATATAGAGTTATATCATAGCATTTTCAAGACTGTAATCTTTAGAGAAAAAGACAACTACATCATTCTTTCTTTAAGCAGATGGTGGACTTGAACCATGTACCTTTGGGTCAGTAGCTAAACACTGAACTTTTATACCACAAAAGCTATTTCAGGTGTTCATAAGAAATTCTACAAGATAGAGAAATGGATAACTCCCTGGAGGCTCCAAAAAGAACACATCACCCTCAACCCCTTGAACTTAGTCCTGTGAGACTCATTGTTGATTGCTAACTCTCAGAAAGAGAATACATTGTATTGTTTTAAATCATTAAGTTTGCGGTAATTTTCTAGAACATCAGTAAATAACTAACACACAGGATCCCTCATATATTTCTAAATTATTTTTATAACGACTTTTCAAAATAAGATGGTAGTCAATATCTACCTATTAATAAAGTCTGACTATATATCTTCTAATCCTTGTAAACAATACTAAATTTGATCTAAAGAGTGTTTTCAACATTCTAATTCATTTTATATTATATAATCCAATTACTCTTCAAAAATGATAATTTATATGATTTAAATTATCATTATATTATATTTATAATAAGTATAGCCTATTCAATAATTTCAAACTAGATAAATGTTAAAAACTTAAATAATCTACTCTGGTAATTTTAGGTTATAGATGTTCTTTCTTCAAAAAATTAAAAATCAATACAACATTTGTTAATTATGTTTCTATGTACTTTTGATAATATTATACCGATAATCTTATGTCAAATATTTTATACTTAATTTCATTATTTTTTAAAACCATTGCTATTGAGTCAAATTCCAATTCATAGCAACTATACAAAGCAGAGTAGAACTGTCATTGACAGCTTGCAAGACTGCAAATCTTTCTAGAAGAAGACTCAATTGTTGTTTCTGTGTTTTCCATCCCTGGGTCTTTCATTTATCAGTCAAGTTCTCCATCATTGTGACACCAGACCTCCTTTTTATCAGAATAAAGCAGCGAGTTCTGTTAATCAGTGATGAGATATTTAAATCGTTTTCTCCCATTGAAGTAATAAATGTCTCCTTTGTGCTACCAATAAACTACGTACATTTCTTCTTTGCTTTCTGTCTATGTGCTTGTTTTATGGTGATTGGTTACAAGTATCCTTTATTAGATTTCAAAGTCTTTTGGAAGACTATATATGAATGATTTGCTCATTTTCTCACTCCAAGCATTTGTAGGGTAGAATTTAATTAGAATATACTATGTGTATTAGTATGGGTAGATTAGAGAAACAAATTCATAGACACTCATGTTTGTATAAGAAAGATTTTATATACAAGAGCAATTGAATATTGAGAAAATATCCAAGTCCAATCAAGATCAAGTCTATAAGTCTCATATTGGCTCATATGTCTGATACCAATCTCCAAATTCCCTTCAGACTTACACAACACATGCAATGATGCTGAATGCAGGAAGATCACAGGCAGTGGGTGGAAAGTTTTGTGGATCCAGTAGCAGTGGAAGCATTTCAGCACTGGCAAGGGTCACCACGTGGCTCCTTCTGATCCAGGGCTCTAACAGAAGCTCCACGTGTCTTCTCAGCAGTAAGGTCTCACAGAAAATGAGTCTAGAGAGCAATTGATCTCCTTAGTGCCTCCAAATGAGGTCATCAAGCTGCAACCCGATTGACAGGCTAACCTCTACTCTTTTGCTCTTACGTTTCAAATTGACAACAGATTATGTAACAACTACACTATGAGAAAAAAGGATATTTCCTTATATTAATTTTATATTCATATCACTCTATTTCTTTATGTTCAATATGCTAAAAGAGAAAGAACTGATGTTTGCGACCTGATAGGCATAATATTATATGGATTTACCAGATGGGTTTTTTTAAATCATTTTATTGGAGGATTTTACAGCTGTTATCACAGCAGATGCATACATCCATTGTGTCAAGCACATTTGTACATATGTTTCCATCATCATTTTCAAAACACTTTCTTTCTACTTGAGCCCTTGTAATCAGGTCTTCATTTCCCCACCTTCCTCCACCATCCTCCCTCCATCACAAAACTTTAATAATTTATAAATTATTATTTTTCATGTCTTAGGCTTACTGATGACTCCTTTTATCCACTTTTCTGTTTTCCAACCCCCAGGAAAGGGAGTATCTGTAGATCATTGTGATCAGTTCTCCCTTTCTCCCCCACTTTCCCCTTTCCCTCCTAGTATCCCTACCCTCATTATTGGTCTTGAGGGGTTTAGCTGTCAGACCAGATGGTTTTTATATAGCTATTTTGTTTTTGCTGTTTACATTGTTTTTACATTACTAGTCTAGCTTCCTCTTCTAAAAAGATCAGCAGACCCTGTTGCACCGAATTGTATATTCTAATGAAAATATAAAATCGTATTGTTCAAATTATGCATTATATTAGATCTCATCACAAGGTAGAAAAATGCTCTGCATTCTTGTTGAGTTTCAGGAATGTAGCTATCAACAAGATGGGCTAACTCTTTTGGATTACTCATACTAAAATCTTGGCTGGGATCTGCATCAAGGAAGCAAGCCAATTAACATTTAATTCCTAGGCAAAACAAAATTTAGCACCCATTCATTTTCAAGTAGGTATTACAAGATAAGAAAATGCCACATTTCGTGTGGCATTCACATTCTGAATTGGTAAGGTTTGAGGCTAATAGAACTACTTATTCACTAAGTGGAGCTTATAGACAATGAAAGATAAGTGCTTAAAATGGCCAACGAGTTCTGGCTTGTATCAATTAATTTCTCAGAAGACGTTTTCCTCTCTAAACAAAGAATCATGAAAGCACAGCTGCAGAGTATGTGAAAAACAGTTTAATAGTATACTCTTCAATCAATGAGGCAGATTTAAAATGCACATAGCATTGTTTTAGTAAATGACTGGATATAAACTTTTAGAATTTGGACTAATTCCAATAGTCTGAAAGATTGAAAGAAAATCAGTCCTACCTGTGGGAGATTGTTTACAGACCTGTGAGTAATTAAGGGCAATCTACCTCATTCTGGGGATCTGTGGGCTGTTTTGGTAGAAAAATACAATGGTCTCAGAGCAAAAGTCTTTTAGTAGATCAAAATTCACATTCAGGGCAAAATCAATAATGATAGATGATAATGCTCTTTTATTTTAAGTGCACTACTAAGAGATACATAGCAAGCTAGTCATCCTTGGAAATTCTAATTGTTGATGAATATTCATCTCCTCCTAGAAGAATTTAGATTATGTGGAAATTATATTCAAAGCATGCTTGCAAGTATCATGAGAGTAGGCAAAAAAGAGAGTGCTATAAATTATCACATTCACATAATCATTTTTTGTCATATTGTTCCTCAAACTACCTCATTTTGTCACTTTTATATAAGGTAATCTTTGTGTTCCTCTCTGAGACTGAAAAACATCTAAAATGGATATGTTTTCATGATTTCTTGCATTGTAGATAACTATTAAATATAGTCTCTGTCGCTGACCAGAGCACAGACAGTGAGCTGGAAATCACTCAGATTCAACAGAAATGCCTTAGGCTTCCAGTCCAGTTTGGCTTATGTTCCTGGTTCTGGTTTTGATTTGGAGGATCTTTCTGATCACTTATCTGATCCTTTCGGAGTTACTTTTCATCTATGTTTAAAAATTATAAAGTTATTATTTTCCAGGTATGCAGCTTGATGATGCAGAAAACGTTTAATTCTTAAGCAACAAAAAGGCATAATGCTGGTCTTTGAGGTGAATTAGCCTAAGGTCTGAGAAGGCGAAATAGAATTTAAGTGAAGTTGCAATGAAATAATAGAAGTATAAGCTCACCTCAAGGCCATTGGTTCAGACACAGCATCCTTTTTGAAGGAGAAAGCGCGGTTGTTTTTTCCTGTAAAGATCCATACTCTTGGAAATACTGTATAGGGTCACTATGAATCCAAAGGGACTTATTGGCAAGGCTTTGTTTGTTTGTTTTAATAATCATCTAAAAAGAGGAATGGTGGCTGAGTATTAGAATTCTCTCCTTCCATGTGGGCAACCTGGATTTCATTTCCAGCCATGCAACATGTACATCTTCTTTCTATAGACACTTGACTGTTTTTATGATACTGAATAGAATTTAGCTTCCGTATTAAGGCAGATGAGGAATAAAAGCTTATAAATAAATGTCTGGAAAACAGCCAATGAAAAACAGTCTGATCTGCAAATTATGGTTGCAGGCTGAATTTTATTCAATTATATTTGGGGTTACCATGTGTCAGAAGCCAACTCGACTACAGATTACTGCAGCAATAACATAGATGTAAATAGCTCCAATACCTAACACAGATTAGATGAAAAATAGACCATCGCAGAGGAAGTGAGCTGAATGATGAGATAAAACATACAAAGATAGCTGTATTATTATTATTTGGCACACTGGTGTGGCAAATAATGGTTGTCTGTGTGATGCTACATGTAAATTTGTTGCTATTATTGGTGAAAAAATTTTCTTACCTAGTTATAAGTGTGAGGGAGATTAGTGGCCTCATATTCTATACAATGGTTATCTTTCCTTTAATTATTTTATCAATCAGACCTTTAATTATTTTATAAATCTGTAAGAGATTCTTTTTCTTTCCAACTAGTAAACTCTTCTTTTGAAAAATATCTAATGTATGGGAGTCTTATACATTTTCAAATGATGATTGTTGTGCTCCTTCAGATATAAAATCTAGTGTTGTTATCCTGGTTGATTGAAACCGCCTTACTATATATTTTAATTTCAAGGGATAATTTTGTTGGAAAACTAGCAGTCTTTCTTCTGCATTTGTCTTCTGCACTCTAATGTATTAATGAAAGTAAATCCTCATGTGAAAATAAACAGAGCAATTTGTATTACATACTGAATTGAAGTTCAAACACAACAATAATTGTTTGAATTAGGAACAAGTACGCAAAGAGAAGATACATACTTGGTAAGACCTGTGGCATTAGGCAGCTCTTCCGTTTAAGAACTAAGGGTGGCAGACGCGCAGACCTGCTAGGAAGAAAGAATTCTTAAATTAAGCCTCCGTGAGAGACTGCAGGAAGAGTGTGATTAGTTCAGCTTTGCTTTCATTCTCTAGTTCTCCCTCCCAGTATAGACTTCAGTTTAATAATGATTAAAGAATAATGCCTGAATTCCATCTGAATGGCTTTTGAGATTTAACTCCGTGAATCTATTCACAGCACTGAGCACATACGGGGGACTGAATAGATCTGCACAACTAATCGTGGAATATTATACTGATACTTCATCTCTCACATCAATACCAATTATGGCTACACAAGAAGCATCACACATTATTTTAATAGGGTAGGAATTTTTAATCTAGTCAGGTAGTTCTGGATGAATGTGTTTGTATGTCTGTCATTAAAATTTGGTAGCTCATGCTGCTCAAGACAGACACAATTTGAATGTTTAAAATTTCCACAGATGTTATTTATCCATCAGGATGGAAAATTTCCCATTCTCTACTCTATAGATTCTGGCTTATTAACATAAATAAAAAATAAAGCATAACAACAACAATCTTGCTTAATGTGTATACACAGAAATATTGTCATAGGCATCTGGCAATCAGTCGGAGATGGGAAACCTGCTAAATGAATGAACCTGCTGGAACTAACACAAGGAAGCGGTACTTTTCTTGCCAAAAAAGCTTATTGTTAGATTTTGCCTTTTTTTTTCTATTGGTTTTGTTTTATAAGACTTTGTGATCAGCATGTATACTTACATCAACGATGGTTTTTACTATTTATTTGCTCTAACAATTTAAAAATCCCCTTGTCATAATCGAGAAGTGACAATGGAATCTCTTAAAATCATTTGGTTAAATGAAGTCATGAGGGAGAATTCTAAATTTTAATTTAAGGATTCACAAATCAAGAATGTCAAGAGCATGAACTGGACATCATGATCATGACAAGAAAGTATGATAGGAGCATATTCTTCCCTGCCTTTAAAAAATCCCATTAGAGAAATGTGATAAATCTGAAATTCCTTTTCCTGCATATTAATAAATACATGGTGAATTTCTACTATGCTGGGAATGTTGCAACACAGCAGTCTTGAATGGAAGCTTGTAGAAAGCTGGAAGGAGTGTTTGTAAGTGATAAAATCATCTTCTATCTTTCTTTGCGTTTACTGCTTGTGAACTCTCCCTTTTGTCTGCCCTCTCCACTATGTGAAAGCTCTAAAGTTAGCTTCCTTGAGGTCAGAGGCAGTGTCTTATACATGATGTGACTTTTGTGTGATAAGCCCAGTGAAACCTTGCTATGTGTATTTTTGTTTAATGGTTGTGTTCGGCTGACACTCATATATGTAGAGGAGTTTTATATTAAAGCTGGATTTAACATCAACAAGACATCCCAGTCCAGGCCACGGGTCTGATGCTACAGCCCTCTGCACACATGCGTAGCTGCAGGCTGATGATGCAGAGAGGTAAAGAGGGAAGCATGCTGGTTGGTCCATAGTCCAGTGCATCCAAGGTAAGTGGAAACATGGCAGGGCACTGACAGCGCCCAGGGTTGGGCAGCCCGCTTGGCCTGTCCCTGGAGGCAGGAATAGTGTCCCAGCAAGCAGGGAGGGTGAATGGGCAGAGAGAGACGGGAAGGATCCCCAATGTCTCTTTTACAAAATGGCTGCACTTTTGAAGAGGCATCATCGGGTGGTTTCCTGATTGAAAGATTGACCTCCATCGCTACACTTTCAAATAAATTCAAGTTGACATGACGTCTAATTACCACAATAGCTAAAGGAAAATGTAATATTATTTTCCCGGGGTTATATGAAATCGTATATTTGAATTATCAGGAATGAAAAATTAAATAAGGATACATAGCTATAAGAAAATTTATGAACCACAAAAGAAAATGCTATGTGACCTGGTGATTTGTTTCCTAATCTTCAACTATTGAAAATATCATGCACATTCTACTGGATACACATAGGCTCTCCATGAGTAGTTATTAATTCAATTGCATTTTTAATGTCAGGGGAATGTTAAATAGTTTAGCTATTCCAAAATATGAAAATGAATGGTTGAACTAAGTAAAATAAGTTTCAACATTATATAAATTAGAAAAACTTTACAAATAATCTATCTACTTTTTCTTTTTCTCATAGTTACATTTTGAAGTTGATATCAGAAAAAAAGACATATTTGGCATATATGTATTTACGCTTTTGCTGTATTGTGAAATTTAAGGTGAAGGGATTTTAAAACTTATTTGTTTTTAAAAAGCATTAAACAGACTTTCTTTATGCTCACCCAATCTTCAGCAGCAACTATATGCGGGCATTTCAGAAATTTGTGGAGTTTTATTGTCTTTCAATTCCATATTTCATGAACATTTCAAAGCAAAAAATGTGATTGCTTAAAACATATATCTTTTTTTTTTCACTGAGATTACCAAAGACCTGGATTTGGGAGCAGGTTAAACACACCCTCATCAGCATGCCTCTTTTCTCACTTTAGTACTGGGAGAACATCGTGACGCTGCCTCTGACATCACCATCTTGTATTTCCATCACCACCAACTTGGAGCACACATTGCTGCGTCTTCAAATGCCTCCATTGATGAGTCTATAAATTGGGATCACTATATTACTGCCACTTTTTTAATTCTTACGAAAATTAACATTATGTTTTCTTTTTTATCATGATTAATTTACATTTGAGTTCCCGGAGCACTGAGCTCCTGAGTGCTATAGTTGTTGGAGGCTGTGACATAAACAGTAGACATATGTCCGAGTCACAAAAAGGTCTAAAAATAAAACTCTCATATACTTTCTGTGTCAATGTGGAAGTTGTTTTATATTCTTGACATGCACCCCAAACAGTAAAGAATCTGTTGTATATATGCATATGCATATACATACACAACTTATACATATACCTATTTATATGTAGACACACAACGTTTACTAATACTTGTAGGCATTTCTTACCATGAAAAAGCAAACGTGTTGGTGTAAATTGTGCTGATCTGCTTGCAAACTGGATTATGCTTTTTAGAATTATTTTGATACTGAGGTTTTATGTTTCTTTCGTTTTAATATGTCAGTGATGCCAGTCTAAAAGGATGCTTTATTGATAGGGCATATTATAAATTGTAAACATGACAGATTTGTAACAGAGTAAACCAAATTAGAAAAGTAATAAGAATAATGTACATTCATTTCCTACAATTAATTAATCTATCCATTTGTGAATTTGTTTAATATTTTTATTTTGGTTCAGCAAATACACATACTCACAAAATTATGTGAACCATTTTATGTAAAGAGGTTCTGGATTTAAATAACATCGATTTGTGAAATAGTTAGATATGGAAAGTGAAAGAAATAGGTATACTGTGAATTTTTCCAGTATTTAAAACTAGATGAAGAGCTAGTTCAAGAAAAGAATTAAGTGGCTCCTTTTAAAAAAATAGGGATGATAATAAAATTTAGAATAAAATGTTATTGATGCTTTTCTTTAATTTGAAATCTAAAAACTGTTATAAATTTACTAACCTTCCTGGTGGGAAGAATAAATCCATTTTCTAGTTATTAACATGATAGTGTCTAATATTTTTAATATTAGTAGACTGAGCAACTAGAGGATATAATTTTCAGGCAAAGTATTATCATTTTCCTCTAGAATATTTGATGATGCAGGTTTTGGAAAGATCCAATGGTGCTCAGCACTGGAACAGTCATCCCCAGTCTCTATGGGTAAAAAAAAGAAAGAACACATTAAATATACTGAAGATTTCAACATATGTAATCTTAGTCATACCCATTAGTAAGAACAGTACTTCCTAGATAGTTCAAAGTTACTTTCGAAAAGGAAATTAAGTACCATGGAAAATCTTCATTTTGTCTACCATATGGTTATGACTATTTTTTTAATACCGAGGGAAGTTGAATCTATGCAGCTCCAGTTATGGCTAGCTTTTATTATATTGGATTGTCAAAAAAGAAAATGAATAATCTTGGCTCAAGGCCATTTAAAATAGGATAAAATACCATCAATTTTGATAATTTAGTTGCCAGTCTCATTATAAGTTGAAAGACACAAGCTGACCTCTCAAACTACTTCTCAAGATAAATTCATAAGCTTTTATGTGCTAGCAATCCCCCAAACTCATTACCTATAACTGACATATTGGTCTTTTTCATTACTTTTTAGAAATAGTGGTAGACTATCCCCTAAATATCATTTTATCCCCTTTGTTTGAATTAGAATCGGTAAATGACACAGAAAGACAAATTGCCATACGTTCACAACAAGTTGGCATTATTGTTTGCTGAAGATCTGTCCAATTCTACATCTTCAATTTGATTTATCTACAGAGACATTCAAGTTAAATACAAGAGTTGCAGTTCATATGTTAGATCTCCTTGAAGGGAGGAAGATAACTATTATTTTACTTTACATGCAGATAGTTATACTGAGATGTTGTATTGTTAGCATTGATTTTGGAATCTGTACAATGAATATCTGATAAATTTTTTAGCATTCTCTAGCATTTGTAAATTGATGGGTGAATGAACACTTTCAATTTCGTATTGATTTATGTATCTAAGGAGGTATTACTAATAAAACTGAATAACTAAAATTTTAAAATGCAATGAATTTGACCTACTTATGTGCACATATTCTTTGCATTATCATATGGGCATTTAAATTATTCACTTGAATTATTTTGCTAGTGAAGAATATTGACAATACCAATGACTTTCTAAAGAACAAATGAATCTGTTTGGAAAGTACAGCCAGAATGCTCCTTGGAGACAAGGATGATGAGATTTCATCTTACATACTTTGGACATGTTGTCAGGAGAAACCAATCCCTGGTTCCCTGTTTGGTAAATGCTTAGTAAAGTATATGAGCAGCAAAAAGAGGAAGGCCCTCAACAACATGAAGTGACTAGGACAACAGACTCAAACATAAGAATAATTGTGAGGATGGTGGAGGACTGGGCATTGTTTCATTCTGTGATAGGGCTTTCATGAGCTGGAACCAACTCGATAGCATCTAACAACAATAACAACATAAGGACGTTGACATAGACACAAAGTCAGATAAAGATAAACAGAAACACATTTAGCAACTATATATGTATGTTTATTTAACTCCCAAATGTGCATATCTAATATACAAAGTTTATTTCTTTATAGTACTTTATTAAAAGCAAACGATTGATTTATTAATTTATCGAAGCATTGAGTTTTATAACTAAAGGGATTATAAGAATTAGATTGATATGAAAACACACCCTTTGACAGTTGATATATGGTGAAATGAAAAGACTGCAAATATCATAATTAAGATTGTGGCTTGAAGGGTTACAGACCTCAAATCTTGCTTCCTAATTCAATGTGTTTGGTATTATAGAAGGTTTGGTTTTCTATTTTTGACATGGTAGATGAGATGGTACATCGAGTTTAGTGCATCAAGAAATCGTTGCTTATCTTCCAAGTTGAACGCTAGCAACGTTATCATGGTAAACTACAGAAACTCAAAGCCAGCTACTAAGAGTCTGAATCTAATAGAAATTTGATATAAATGTCTGGTTGATTCAGGTATTTGATACATAACTATATTACAAATTTCCTCTGATCTCTTATTTCCCTAAGGGTGTTCCCTACCATTTGTAGACCCCTTTTATTTCACTGGATTAGAGAATTGAAACAACTACACGTATTAAGTTGCGTGAACTCTGTGTTAGATACGCACATGCCTTAGATGCCCATGTGCTCTCTGTCTGGATGGACTATAGTGAACACTTGTGATACAGCTCTACAAAGACTGGTAACAGATTTTCTAAGTGACCATGTTTTTGTTTCAAACCTACAACCAAGCACTAATAGCTCACATAAAACTTGTTTTTATATATAATGTTATTCTGTGTCATCATTTTCTTGAAATATGACAGGCTTTTTTACATTAATTACTCTCTAGTCATATGTATCCTTATTCAAATAAGCATATCTTATGCTCCTGAGGTGGTTGTTAAAGTAATTTTCTTCTCCTTGCGGTGACCTTGACAGAAGTAAGCATATCTGCACAGGAATGGAAAGTGATTAAAAGTTATTTATCACTCTGATTTATTTTCAGTTAATATCCTGACATTTCTTCAAACATGAAATGACTGTTATTGATATTAAAAATGAGAAAACAGTCTTACTAAAAAAGGCCATTTTCAAAGGATCGGGCTATTGGGATAAGTCCAGTTCCTGCAAAGAGGTGATGCTTCCATCTGAGTCATGGCTACGAAGAAGAAAGGAAAAGGGAAAACAGGAAAAATGACACATGGCAATGAAGGTGGATTGATATTCGGAAAGCATAATGAAGAGCCCAATTCGGCTCATAATTAACGTGCATTAAAACCCCAAGCGGAAGCATGAGTTGGGCAAAACCAAGTTACAAAAGTAAATGATACAATACAGCATCAGTAAACATTTTAAATTTGGTTTGTTTGTCTTTTTTCCAATTAATCATTTTATTGGGGGTTCTTACAAATCTTATAACAATCTATCATTCAATAGTATTAAGCGCCCTTGTACATATATCGCCATCAACATTTCCAAAACATTTTCTTTTTACTTGAGCTCTTGGTATTAGCTCCTCTTTTGGGTTTATTCATTTTAACTTTGCATGTACAAGTTCATGCTTTGCGCTGTGTGTCATTTGGCTATAAGGTATTTATACAACCCATTTAATGTTTCTGTGGGAGAAAGTTCTGGAAACCCAGTTCTGCAATGATGACAGTGAAGTAAAGCCAGCCAGGTAATTAAACTACATCACATGGAATTGCTATGAGTTGAAAATACAAAGAATAGCACGTAGTAACAGTAGCAATAGATAAGGGTGTAAAATTGTAAAATGTTTGTAGAATCCTGAGAAATTCACATCCATTTAAAATATCTTTTGAGTGTTGCAACAGTATTGATAAAGCATCCACTGTTCGCTTACAAATGCAAGAAAACAAGAAACAGTTAAATATCATATTTCTCTTTCTCATTCCTGGTCTTACAGTAACTGATTTCTTCAATGTTTTTACCTAATGAAGTTTCCAATTATTTTTATTTATACATTTATTTAATTTAGGTCTTCTAACGTAAGGTGAAGAAGATCATGGCATCAGGTTTGAAGGGAGGCTCATTAATAATCTGCAATTGACAGATGACACATACTGGCTTCCTAAAATCCGGAGACCTTGAAGTGTCTGCTGGTAAAATATCAAAGCATGCAATTTTCAGTATGGATTGCAACTCAGTGTGAAGAAAACAAAAATTTAACAACTAGATCAAAAGTGAAGTACATAAAATTAAAGTTGGCAATGATTCCATTTTTCTTGGATGTACAATCAATACTCATGGAAGCAGCCTTCAAGAAATCAAATGACCTATGGCATTGGGCACATCTGTTGCCCAAGACATATTTAGTGTTTAAGAACGAAGGAGTCATTTTGAGGACTATGTGTGCTTCTTCCAAGAAATGGTATTTTTAATAGCCTCATGTTGAAATGAAAACCGGACATTGAATAAAGAAGACCACCGGGAAATGATACATATGGATTATGGTGTTTGTGCAGAATATTGAAAGCAACATTGACTACGAGTAGAAGATAGAGATCTGCATTGAAAGAAGGACAGCCAAATACTCTTAAGAAATGAGAATGGTGAGATTCCATTTCACATAGTTTAGATACATCATCAGGAGTGACTAGTCCCTGGAAAAGACAATCCTGCTTGGTATAATAGAGGGCTAGAAAGAAAAAAAAAGGAAGACCCTGGACGTGATGGATTGACACAGTGGCTAAAACAATGGGCACAAACATAAAAATTGTCAGGATAGAGAAGACTTGGACAATTTTTCATTCCGTTGTACATAGAATATAACTTGGAATCAGCTTATGGGTACTTAACAATAACAACTTATATTAATATGTATTGAGAAGAATAGAAAAAATTAAAAATCTATCACAATGTCTATGGGATCACCTTAAAATACATTGAAAGATTCTTATGTGAAATATTTTTATACAGCTACAGCATCAAGGTTTATATTCCCGGCTCTGGTGCCAGAATGTTTGACCTACCACTTGGAAAGTGATGGGCCTTGGGAAAACTACTAGACAATCTGGATCTGCTTCCTCAATTGCAGTAGGAAGAAGCACAGACCACACCTCCTGAATTTGCTGTGATATAATTGATACAGCATCTGTCTCACATGTTGTTGTTAACAGCTGTCGGGTCTTTTGCTCCTCATAGTCACCCTGTGTACATAGTGACCCTGCCTACATAGTGATCCTGTGTACATAGTGCCTACATAGTGATCCTGTGTACATAGTGACCCTGCGTACATAGTGACCTTGCCTACATAGTGACCCTGTGTACGTAGTGACCCTGTGTACATAGTGATCCTGTGTACATAGTGATCCTGTGCTCATAGTGACCCTGCCTACATAGTGACCCTGCCTACATAGTGAACCTGCCTACATAGTGAACCTGTGTACATAGTGACCCTGCTTACATAGTGACCCTGTGTACATAGTGACCCTGCCTACATAGTGACCCTGTGTACGTAGTGACCCTGTGTACATAGTGATCCTGTGTACATAGTGATCCTGTGCTCATAGTGACCCTGCCTACATAGTGACCCTGCCTACATAGTGACCCTGCCTACATAGTGACCCTGCCTACATAGTGACCCTGTGTACATAGTGACCCTGTGTACATATGATCCCATATACATAAGTGACCCTGCCTACATAGTGACCCTGTGTACATAGTGACCCTGTGTACATAGTGATCCTGTGTACATAAGTGACTCTGTGTACATAGCGATCCTGTGCTCATAGTGACCCTATGTACATAAGTGACTCTGTCTACATATGATCCTGTGTACATAGTGACCCTGTGTACATAAGTGACCCTTGTACATATGATCCTGTGTGCATAGTGACTGTGTGTACATAAGTGACTCTGTGTACATATAACCCTGTGTACATAGTGACCCTGTGTACATAGTGACCCTGTGTACATAATGACCCTATGTACATGGTGACCCTGTGTATATAAGTTACCCTGTGTACATATTGATTCTGTGTACACAGTGACCCTATGTAGATAGTGACCCTGTGTGCATAAAGACTACCCAGTCCCAGGACATCCTCGCAATTGTTCTTATGTTTGACCCCACTTTCCAGTGGATGAGTCAATCTATCTTCCTGAGGGACTTCCTTATTTCTGCTGCCCCTAAAATTTGCAAAGTATGATGTTCTTCATCCTTCATCAGTGACTGGTGTCTCTTACCAACATGTACAAAGTGTGTGAGACACAATCTCACTATTTATTCTTACCTGCAAAGGCCATTCAAGCTGCCCTTCTTCCAGGATAGATTTGTTGGTTCTTTCAGGAGTCTATGGAGCTTTCAAGATTCATAAACAGCACTAGATTTCATATGCATGCATTCTCCTTTCGTATTGTTTATTCAATGTCCAACTTTCACATGCATATAAAGTGATTAAAAATACCCTGGCTTGGATAAAATGCACATTAACCCTCAATGTAACGTCCTCTTCCTTGAATTTCATCACTTTAAAGAGATCTTGAGCAGCAGGGAACACAGATAGAATAAATATGGCTATAGGATATAACCTTGACGCATACCTTTCCCGGTGTTAAACGATGAAGTCTCCCCTTGTACAGGCTCCACATGAACATAATGTAGTATTCTGGGAGTCCCCAAACATCTCCAGGCTATTCAAATTTTTTTTTTAAGATCCATACAATCCAATGGCTTAGCATAGTTAATAAAACACAGTGAACATCTTTCTGGGATTCTGTACTTTCAGTCACAATCCATTTAGCATCAACAATGGCATCCCTTGTTCCATGTCCTTTACTGAATCCGGCCTGAAATTCTGGCAGCTCTCTGTTAATGTACTGCTGCAATTGATGGTGGATCATGTTCAGCAAGCTTTACTTGTATGTGACATCAAGGCTCTGGCTCTATAATTTGAACATTCTTTATGATATTAATGTTGTTGTTCTGTAATTTGAGCATGCTGCTGGGTACCTTTCTTTGAAATGGATACAAAAAGGATCTCTTCCAGTCAGTTGGATTTATAGCCATCTTCCAATTTCCTGGCATAGTGCAGTAAGTGCTTCCAGCACTTCCTCAGCTTGTTGAAACATTTCCGTCTGTCATCAGCCCATCAGTTCTTGCAGTCCAGTTTTTGGCTAATGCTTTCAGTGCAGCTTGTTTTTTGTTTTTTTTTTCTTTTTCAGTACCAATGGCTCTTACTCATATGATATCTCTTGAAATTGTGAACTCTGTGTATTCTTTCCATTTTCTTTTGATGTTTCATACCTACTTCAATATTTTGCTCATAGAATCTTTCAATAATGAAACTCAAGACTTGAATTTTTTGAGTTCTTTCAGAATAAGGTGTGCTGAGCACGTTCTTACGTTTTGGTTTTCTAACTCGATATTTTTCCATATTTCATTACAATATTTTACTTTGTTTTCTGAGCTGACCTTAGAAACTTTCTGTTCAGCTATTTGATTTCAGTATTTCTGCCACGTGTCTTAGCTGCTCTACAATTCGGAGCAAATTTCAGTGTGTCCTCTGACATCCATAATGATTTTATCTTTCTTTTACTGGCTTTTTGCCTTCTTCATGTATGATGTTCCTGATTAATCCTATAGATCAATTCATCTGTCATTTGTCTCCAGTGTCAAATCTATTTTTTGATATGCTCTTTTAAATCAGGTGGGAAATACTCAAAGTTGTATTTTGGCTCTGTGAACTTGTTATAATTTTATTGAACGTCACTGCTAACTAACGTATGAGCAATTGATGGTCTATTTCACATTCAGACCCTGTCTTTATTTTAACTGCTAACATTGAGCTATGCACATAATTTATTCCCACAGCTATAGCCCATTTAATTCTGTGCTTTCCTTTTGGAGAAGCCCATGTGTATAGTCACCTTTTTGTTGTTGAAGAAAAGGTCTTTACTATGACCAAATTGTTCTTCTTGCAAAATTCTACTATGAAATTGTCAGCTTAATATCTTTTACCAAGACCTTGTTTTCCAGCTACAGTACCTTCCTCTTTGCTCCCTACTTTTCCATCCCAATCAACAATAGTTGTAAAGATATCCTCATTTTATGTTTGGTCAATTTTTGACTAAAAAATTTGGTTCAATTCTTCAACGTTATTGGTGCATTAATTTGAATAAAAGTTGTATTGATAGGAATGGAGATATAATCATATTACAGACAATATTGTACTTCAAGATTGATCTTGAAATGTCATTTTTGACTAATAATGGAATGCTATTCCTCTTGATTGTTTCATTTCCAGCATAGCAAACAATATAATTTTCTGATTCAAAATGACCAACATCAATCTAGTTTAGCTCACTAATGTTTATAGTGCAGCTTTTTATTGCCTTCCACTGTATTTTTGGTGACTTCTATTTCACCTACATTAGTACTTTGTACATTCCAGGTTCCAATTATTCAGTGATGTTTCTGTTTCTTCTCTTTGTGAGTTGTAATGATTTGGACCATCAGCCAAGAAAGGCGCTGATGTCTTTGCTTCTTCCATGTCATTATGGTCAATCGACTTTGAGAAGGTCACACTTCCATAGTCAAATCTTGAATGCCTTCTCAATTATCTAGAGATTTATCTTTTGGCCTGTCTCTGAGAATGTTCTCCTTCTTCTTATGAGGATTTTCAGTATATGACAATATTTCCATTCTGTCTATAAAGTTATCCATGGTTAGTTCCTAGTAAGTAGACAGCTTATTCATTCTTTGTAGTTGGTTCTGATTCGGGATGCACTACTGAAACCCGTTCACCATGTGAGTGATTCTGCTGGCATTTGAAACACTGGTGAGCTCACGTCTAGCATCACAGCAACACACAAGCCATCACAGTCTGACAAACTGACAGACACGTGATATTTATCTATACATCTATGTGCCAAGGGTATGTTTTGATTCTGATATGATTTTTAACCAATTTAATAGTATCTGAATTATAATAAGAAAAGGAAGCTATGGCATAGACCAACACAGCGAAGTTCTTCTTTCTACAAACATAGCAATCCTTAGTGCTCTTTAAACCTTAGAATAAAACAGAAATATTAGTATCCTAGCTAGTCCACCTTTATCCTTGCTGTTGTGTCATCCACTTCATTTTCCACTGGCTGTCAAGTACTGTATATACTCAGTATAAGCCTAGTTTTTCAGCATAATTTTTTTCTCTGCTGACTTTATTGGGGGGCTCTTACATCTCATCACAATCCATACATTGGACATTCCCTCACAGAGGGGTCACAGGGAAGAAAGGATCCATTCAGGGTACAGTATAGCACCAATGAAACATACAACTTTCCTCTAGTTCTTTGGGGCTTCCTTCACCCCACAATCATGACCTAAATTCTACCTTACAAACTGTATTAGACCATAACATGCACACTGCTACAGATAAGTCTGCAACACAGGGAATCCAGGTTAGATAAACCCCTCAGGGCTAACAAGGAGAGTACAGATACCAGGAGGATTAGGGGAGGGTGGGGGGAGAAAGGGGAAAATGACCACAAGTATCAAACTAGAACCCCCTCCCAGGGGGACAAATAACGGAAAACTGGGTGAGGGGAACAGAGGACAATGTAAGATATGAAAACAATAATTTATAACTTATCAAGGGTTCATGATGGATGGTGGGGAGGGGGAGGGAGGGACAAGAAATGAGGAATGGATATCAGGGGTTCCAGTGGGAAGAGAATGCTTTGAAAATGATGATGGCAGCGTATGTGCAAATGTGCTTGACACAATGGATGAATTTATGGATTCAGCACATTTTTAATGGAATTTCTGTGGTGAAATTAGGTGCCTTGGATGATATTTGGGTTGACTTATACTCAAGTACATAGGTATTTGCAATGATCAGTCCTTACCTGTTCTCACACTGGGTTTAGTGAAACCTTTGTTGCTATTGATAAAGCATGTCCCAAGGACATCTCCTACTGCTATATCTCCTCACTACAATAAGCCCTGCTGGTGCAGTTTTAAAACACTGAGCTGCTAAACAAAACATCATTTGTTCAAAGCTGCCAGCCAGTCTATGGGAGAAACATATGTGGGTGCCCACATACTAAGATTACAAAAATAAATAAATAAAACATTACAGCCCTAGGCACTCAATGGAGAAATCCTACTCTGTCCAATAGTGTCACCATGTGTTATTATTGCCTTGACCACGGATTAAGATCGTCATGGCAATAATGGGTACTCGGGCATTTCATTCAATTTTATAAGGAATCATTTTTAGCACTTGTATCATATGCATATGAAAGCTAGATTATGAATAAGGAAGACCATAGAAATATTGATATATTTGTGAAAAAAATTTTATTGGAAAGAAGTCCAGACAGAATGCTTTTTAGAAGCTAAGGTAATCTGATTTCAACTTTGTGAACTTGGGACGTGTTACTAGGAAGGATCAAACTCTGGGAAAGCACATGTTCAAGAAAGTACAGAGGAGTCCGACCCTCCACAAGACGTATCGATACAGCAATAGGTTCAAACATAGCAATTGTGAGGCTATGCAGGACGGCGAAGCACTTTGTTCTGTTGGACATAGGGTCCCTTTGAGTTGAAGCTAACAGCAACAGTTTTTCAAGGTCACTTTTTACAATAGCCCTATGGAATTATATTTCTATGATTAGCAACACAATTAAACCTCTGACTTTTTGCTATTTGAATATAGTAAGCGAATATATAAAATTTGCTAAATGGTCATGAACTCCCAAGGAAGTCATATCAACTGGTGGTTTGGACATAGATCAATAAATACAGATTCTGATAGGATAACTTACCAGTAGTATTTTCCTTCAACTATCATTTAGTTTCTATCAGTCATTTACAAAGAAGGGATATTAAAATAGACATTGTTATGAAAATTATTTAAGATAACTAACATTGGACAATGAACATGATTTGTTAAACCTTATATTATGGTCCCACACAATAAGATATCCAAGAGAAAATTATATGAGAAACAAATGAAGGTAATATATATCATAAATGTAGATGAATATATAAAACTATGTGATTAGGTATACGCTTTACTCAGTTCTTAAATTTGGTATTCATAAGTAAGAAATCCAATTTCTTTTATATTTGTCTAAACAATTAATTTTGGATTTTAAGTATATTTTTCAAATAATTAACATTGAATAGCGGTTTTGAAATTGTTTTTTAATTCCAAATGAATGAAGCCTAAATAGAAGGTGAATTGTATATTCTGAAGGTTAACAATGGAATGTATAACATCAATTTCTTTTCGTTGTATCTAGTCCTTTTTTTCAGAAGGTCCTGCAATCTCCTCCGTATGCGTATGGTTATTTTCTTTTCGTTATTCTGTCCTTTCATTCTTACTACTCTAGAAGAACTTTGGCTTTCTTACAATGGATGCATTGTCTTAGCTCTCCCACAGCTGCAAGAGAATATGTAACTTAATAAAAACTTACTCGTGGCTAAACTTAAGTCTTCCTTAGTTTGCAACAAACACAGAATACCTGCTGAGAGGTGCAAGTGGAAACTGGAAATGTTCTGAGATAACAGCTCTGCTCATCTTCTTTTCAGATGCATACTAATTCTACTGTGCTGTGCAATTAGGGGGAGAAAAACAAGTTCATGACTTGGAAAATTTTGGTAAGGGGTGTTTCCTATTCCGCTAACCACACAAGTAATGTGGTCCATAGAGATCACTATGTTGAAAAAGATCACTCCTCTATTTTTATCTTAGCACTAGACATCCCCACACGAAGGGGAGAGAAAGAAAGAGCTGTGATATGTGTTAATTCATATAAATCGTTTCTCCATTTTGACAAATACTTACATGGATGTGTAAGTAAAATAAATATAAATTATGTGGATTAGTGAGCAAAGTCGAGTTTCAACAATAAGAAAGTGTAATTCAAAAAACAAACTAGTGGGGATGGTTGAGAAACTAGCCTATGAAGTAATACAAGAGAAATAGGACATGGTAAGAAATCAGTGAGTTAAGCTAAGAGATCTACACTACTTCCTGTAGGACAAACTATATGGACACTGGTGCCGTGAGAACATCTGTGCCTAAATCTTGTCTTTACAATGAAAGTCGGAGAGACTATGTTGTCATTTATCTAATGAATATTGAAACATGAGTGCCCAGTGGTTCCTTAACACTGGGGCTCCTCATAATGAGCAAAGGACCCATGATGACCAAGTATCATCAAATTCCCCCTCCATCGTGACAAAAATTGCTAAATATGCAGGTTGGTTTGAATAGGTTTCTGAAATACTCAATGTCAGTACGAGTACAAAACAGCTGAGAAAATTACTGGGCAAACAAGGATTTTCCAGGCAAACAAGCCCACTGCAGTACTAAGGATCGCCTGCATTAGAGTTAACACGAGTCCCTCAGGAAAAGACTGAAAACTCACATGTAGACTAATGGCTTGATAGTTGAGTGCTTGTAAGGGCAGAATCATTTAGCAGGATCTTTAATGAGGAAAGATGATGTAACAGAAATATTATCCCCCATTTAATAGTGTACCAGTGAATATTTCACACAGTGCAATAAGAAAAGATAATTTATAGGTTTCTATGGAAAACTGGAAATGGTTAAATATAGATCACTAATTTATTTATTTGCGGTTGACTTTAGAGAGGAAAACAAGTATGCTCCTAGCGTATCTACAAAAGTTGTTGGTATCAATTAATCAAGTTGAGTTCAAAAACATAATATAGATCTATTTAACTAAATTACTTATTTTCTGACCGATGCTATTGTGTGGAAGTGGACAGGATAAATGACTTCAGTGGAAAGGATATAATGTGAAAATTATTATTTCTATCATATTATAGTGTGTGCTACCACCCTGAACATTTTACTTAGACTCTTTCACCTCTTTCCTATTTTCCTCTTATCATTCCCCCGCCTTCTCTTTATTCTTGTGAATAGCTCATTATTTTAACCTGGAATGCGTTACTTAAATCTTGAGCCAGCTACTACAACTGGGGAATCAAGATGCTTGGTTGCTCTATAAATAATTAAAATATGGCTTACCTAGCGAAACATGGTTAGAAGATTGAATCTGAAGAGAATAGTAAATACTGTGTTTCTCCTGTCACTTTGTATCACTGAAGTACATGAATAGATGCATCATAACTAGTATTTTCCTCTCTCTATCATTGATGAAGTTGAGCAACATTAACCAAGCATGACATATTAGCTCTCTTTAAACAAACACATCAATCTTGAGTTTTCATGTTCTTAGTTCATTAGGAGAACAATGGAAAAATATTACTGGTTTCTCTTGGAGTTAGGATTCAAAGGAGAGTCAAAATTTGAATGAATGACCTTTTGTTGATGAAATTCTTCTGGGAGAATAACAATTACAGAGATTGAACACTAGAAATTTAAGATGAAAATTAAAGTTGTTATGCCTCTAAATGTGGTACTAAATAGAATTTCATGGCTTACAGTAATTATGGGCACTGAACTGTTGCTATCTTTTTGAATGTAGAATTGTTTTCTATTTTACATTTTTAAAATAATAAAATGAACATATAACTATTGGAAAATGTCAGAAACTTAGGAACTTAAAAATCATGATTATTAGATATATGAATAAATATATCCATAAGTGGTTCATTTATTGATAATGTTATAATTTTCACTCCTGTTTTCCCCTTTATAATTCATGTTTGTGTCCATGTCTTGACAGGTCATATCTTACCTCCTCTGGCTTCCCTTTCGTCATGAGGTAGAGGTAAGATACACTATGACTCTCCCCTTTTCTTTACTTATTCTGATACAAAGTGGTTCTCCGCAGCACTCATCTATGCTGGCTTCGATAGCTCATTTAATTGACCACAAATAAGTCAAAGAAAATACTCACATTTAAAGGGGTTTGTTATGGGACATGACAGGTTACTACAAGCCAGGATACATAAACAGTAAGTATCCAATAACTCTCTCATTTGTTCTAAACAACAATTCTTCTCAGATATGAACTAAATCTCTTTCTGGTCCTCAGCCTCTTAGCCACATGGTCCCTGTGCTTCTGCCTCTGGTACCTCTGGTCTCAGCTTCTGCCACTTCAGACGGATGCTGAAAGCACTGCACAGGGGCTGTCTCCTCCTGCTTTCAGGATGGCTCGTCTTATGCTAGGGGTGTTGCAACTAAAGCTGTATTAGTATTACACACATGCTATTTGCATAGCTCACCCAATCCCTTAGTGAAAGATACAGAGACATTGATAGAAAAGCCACACTAATTTCAGGATGAGCCACCTTCTGACTCATCCAGCCATTAACCCATTCCTACTTGAGGAATCAACTTCACTCTTTCAGTTACACCCTCTACACTTATATTCAATAATAACCATTAGCATTGTTGACAATCATATCGAATCATAAAATCTCATAAAATCATTCCCCAATCTCAACATTTGTTTCCTTAGGTGTGTAGTCTGGTGAAAGACAAAAACCGTACCTTAATCAAAGCTTTCCATTCAGATTTCAGACATATTTGACTTTGGCTCTAGACCCTGCATTTAGCTTGTCTCTGCTTGATCTTCACCTCTTGATATGTGCATTGCAGTCTGTCACCTGAGCTGGTTTCACAGATTTCTGTAGCCTTGGGAATGAGGAATGTCCTCCAGACAAATATTTGAGATTCAGATTTAGGGCTGAAAATCATTCACAATGCTGTGAGTCATTTCTTTAAATTATTTGATTTCTGTGAGATGTTGAAGCACATTGAAGAACCCAAGAACATGAAGAATTATACTAGAAGGTAGACAGGGTTGGGGGTAGGCTATGTAGGTCAGATTATATGATTCAACTGTGACTGTCAACAGGGTTAATGGTGATTATAAGATTGTAGTTGTAGAAGGTGTCACTGAAAGAAAGGAGCAGTTAATTCCGCTAGTATGAATGGGCTACTGGCTAGATGAGTAACAGGGTCACCTGGGGTAAAGTGAAGTTTCTTAATGTGGCTCTTCTGCCCAGGTCTGTGTGACTCCCAGCAAATGACAGAGTGGGACACTGCAAATAGGGTGATGGGAACACTAATCAAGGGGAGATGTAGTTTTAGTAGCCACGCAGCCAGATGAATCATCTTTGAAGTAGAAACAGAGAGAATTCCTAGGACATTGGAAGAAGAGCTCCCTGTGTAGCATATTCAGGATATTTACCTGAAGTGGCAGAGATATCATGAATAAGATTAGAAGTTATGAGACTATGAGGCAAATATTTGACTGGCTTCCTGGCCCATAGAGGAAGGCCCACAGGGACCACGTGACTGGGTGGTTGAGGACTCAAGTGTATGAGTGGTATGAGCGGTTTTCTCATTTTGAAAATGGTGAAATGTCAATTGATAACAAACCTCATCTTGGTTGTCTGTCAACTGCCCTAACATACAAAAATGTTGACTAATAGTGTATTTGGAGTTCATTCCACCAGGTCAGACTGTTAATCAAACTTTCTATTTAGAGGTTCTGAAAAGACCATGTAACAGTGCAGGACAGAAAAAGCTTGATTTGTGTGAGACGTGGAACTGGTTGTACACCACGGCAATACACCTGTCAGGCAGTCATCTCAGTGTGCCAGTTTTTGGCAAAAAAACAGCATGCGTCTCTTGTTCCATGCACCTTACTCACCTGACCTGCTTTGTGCAACTTCTTTTTGCTTTCATGAATGCATCGGGACACAAAAGTGATTTGATGACATAGAAGAGGTGGAGAAAAAAATGAGGAAGGACTGTCAGCCATCCAAACAGATGAATTTGAAAACTGTTCCCAAGAATGGACTTGCAGATTTGACAACTGTATTAAGTATCATGGAGAATACTTTAAAGGTGATAGGTTGTTTTGTAAAATAAAACTAAATACGTAGCTTTGAAAAAATTCTGTTTGTTTCTTTGTTTTGAGGGGAATACCCTCTCATATATGAAAGCTGGACAATGAATAAGGAAAACTATGGAATAATTGATGCCTTTGAAATCCAGTATTGCAGAAGACGAATGCAAGTAACATGGGTGATCCTACAGTCAAATAGAAATGCGCTGGGGGTAGTATAGCTAGAATGCTTTTTGAAAGCAATTATAGAGTCACCTCATCTCATCTACTTTGGAGATACTATCCGGAGGAATAGCCCATGCAATAAGGCATTATGCCTGGTCACGTAGAGTCAGCTAATACAGGAAGTCCTTCAAAGAGATGATTTGACACTGTGACTACGACACTGGGCTCAACCATAGCATTTGTGAAAACAGCAGTATCTGACAGTGTTTTGTTTTGTTATGTATAGTATGTTCTGAAGAGGAACTGACTCAATGACAGCTAACATTAGTAGATGTTTTAGGGTGCTGGGCTGTAATGGGTTAAAAGCTGTACTCCATATCAGACATCTTCCTCACCTGAGGACCTAAATTGGAAAATACATGGTGTCGGAGGAAGCAGAAGACCGCTGCACCAAGAGTGGAGTACTGTTGGTTGGCAGGAAAACATGGTCTTGATACTTCCCTGCCTTAAGTGCTGTCATAAGATGTGTATTATTTCAGCATTTCTGCGATGGGTGTTCTGTTTTATTCTTTTCCATGTTAGGGTGTATCTCAGAAGTGCAATGCCAGTGGAGGTCACCCTCTTGAAGTTGTGTTATTGTTTTTTTGTGTTTTGTTTTTAGGACTGATGAGCCTATCTGGACAGCAAATAGAACAAGGGCTATGAGGGCCAGGGATACAGGATTGGAGAGGGAGGGGAGATAGGGAGATAAAGGGAGGTGATGTCAAGGAGTCCAATAAGAAAAAGTATGTGTGTAGAATGATTTTGGAAGCAATTGTGCAACTCTGCTTGACATGATTGAGCTATGGAATTATATGACATATGTATAAACTCCTAAGTAATAACAATTTAAAATGGGTGGAGAAAGCATAGATCTAGAAATGGATTGGGGCTTGCACTAAATCCTAACTCCAACTTTAGAGCAATTATTTCTTACATGATGGCCCTTCTTGGTGTTGTGTTCAGGAATAGAACACAGCAGATATGTTTGCTAAAGCAAAAAGTAGTAAAAATTTTAAATGTGCCCAGCTATCTGATAAAATAGCATCTGCTGTCAAACAAGCAGTCATCTAAGTGAGATGTCAACTAAGTTTACAGGGAAGAAGAACACCATCATCTCTCACCAAAGGATTGGGATCCATATTTTCCAAAGCTGAATGTAAGATTAGTATCAGAGTCTAAATTATGAGAATCTGGTGTGCTAAGGCAATGGATGACAGTGGGACCCCAAGATTCATTGGAGAAACTACAGATGAAATAGCCTCCGGAGAACTCCTCCTACCAAAATTTGAGGAATGGGTGGAAAATGGTCACTAAACAGAGTGCTTAGGAGAGATGAGCATAAAAAATTAAAGGCAGAAATTGGACATGGGCAATTAAAACTGCCAGTAGATCCCCCTATGACGTAGGCTAGACCTGATCTGGTTTCCAAAATTTTCTGTATTTTTGGTTTTTATGTATCTTAGAGATATTATGCCATTGGAAGATACCCTCTTTTAGTTGTATCACTTGTTTTTCCATTTTTGGGTATAAGAATCCCAGTATTGATGAACCTTTAGGGGCAGCAATTAGAATAAGGATTTGGGGAGGAAGGAGATACGATAGTGGAGTAAAGGGAAGATGAGGTCAAGGAGTCCATGTAGAAAAAAACAAAACAAAAACCGATTATCTGCCCTGTACACCCAATTCACAATAAAGAGTTCAACAACAACAAAAAAGAAAGAAAAAGAAAGTTTGGATACTGATTTTAGTAGCAATTGCACAATTCTCCTTGGTGTGATTGAAATATGGAGAGCTATGATATTGGTATTAAATCCCAGTTTATTAATAATAAAAAATTGGGCTGCGAACCGAAACAAGCAGAATTTCAAACTCATAACCAAGGTCAGTGTTTCAAATGTGTTAGCATCTTTAGAGCAGGAGGACGAAACCCTCCCTGCTCCTCTACAGCAGAGAGAAGAAATGGTCTGTTCCGAAGATTTATACTTTTAGAAACCTTATGGAGAAGTTCCTCCTTGTCATGTATGATCACTGTAAGAATCAATTTGATGGCCGTGATTTTAGTTTGGTGTATACATACTCTTGGAACTTGGTGGTACAGTGGTTAAACTGACCAACTACTTACTAAAAGTTTGTATTTCGAATCCCCAGTAGGTCAGTAAGAGAAATATGTGTCTATCTAATTTCCTAAAGGTTTTCAGCCTTAGAAATGATCATGGGCAGTTCTATCTGATATAGAGTAATTATGAGCTGAAATCTAGTCAAAACCAATGGATTTGTTTTATATGCTTTCATCTGTTCTCCCCTTTGTAAACACGTGCATTTATTTACCCACTGCTATTACTTGTTTTTACTTTGGTTGTGTTGTCCTCACTATATCTGTATTTGGTGCCACATTTTATATAAAAGCAAAAACAGTAAGTCTCGACTGCCTAAAGTGTCCCCCACGTGACTGTCAAGTTGTGTATGTGTGTGTGCGTGCGCTGTGGTAGCTGGAGTGTTGCTATGATACTGGAAGCTATGTCACTAGTATTACAAATACCAGCAAGATCACCCCAGGTGAGTAGGTTACCGTGGAGTTTCCAGATGAAGAGCAGACTACGAACAGGAATACACTGTCCACTTCTGAGTTTTTAGACACTGAAAACCTAAATAAAATCTATTGACTCGTAGTGGAATATTGCCAGATACACTGAAATGAATACCAATTCATAAGGGATTCACACCTTATGAATAATAGCACAATATTGTGAGATAACATGGAACACTGGTGGCAGAGACGTTATGAGAGGTCAGTGGAAAGGGGAGGCTTTCTTCTTGTGAAGAGTTAGAGTCTCAGAAACCCGCAGGGCATTAGTTTCCTATTTATGGGATTGCGATGAGTCAGAATAAACCCAAGGGTTGTGAGTTTGGTTTACTGTTATATATACTGGCATGATCTGTTACTCAGGCTGGGAGGCTCTCAAAATTTGACTGAGAAATAGTTGCCTTCTCAAGGTAGGGTCAATTTTAAGGGCTTAGAGTAAAACCTTCAAGACTTTCATTTTGCTAAAGGGGCACCAACTCAAAATGTAAAGAAGCAGCTGCAAGCATCAACTAATAATACAAGTGTGGACTAGTGAATCGTGAATCCAGGAAATTTTGAGTCAAAAATGAAACAGATTACATAATGTTCTGTATCGTAGGTATTAGTGAACTGAAATTGGCCATTTGAATCAGAAAATAATATGCTATATTATGTTAAGAATGATATATTCAAGAGGACTAGTGCCCCATTCATCTTCAAAAAGGACCTCATCCCAAATTCCATCTTGAAGTATAGTACTGTCTGTGAAAGACAATATCTATTTACATATAAAGAATAGCTAATCCAACTATTACTCAATTTTACACACTGACACTGAAACTAGTGAAGCAGCAATGAAAGTATTTTACCATCATCTGTAGTTTGAAATTTATCAAATAAAGTTTCATCGATAATTGTTGATGTTTAGAATACTAAAGTTGGAAACAAAGAGGAAAGAAAAGTAGTTGGAAAATATGGCCATGGTGATAGAAGTTAAGGTGGAGATCACCGAGCATTTCTGCAGACCAATGGCTCTCTCATCACAAATGCCTTTTCAACAGTATGAACAGTGACTTACGCATGGGCTTGGCCACATAGAATATACAGAAATCAAATTTATAACATTTGTGGGAAAAGATGATGCAGAAGCTCAACATGGATAGCCAACAAAGGCGAGGAAAGACTATGCAACAGGCTATCAATTGTTCACATTTTAGTTCAGAATGAAGCTGAAGAACTTGAGTATATTCCACCTGAATTTGAAAACATCTCAAGAATCAAAGTGATGCATTCAGTACTCGTGACAGAAGACTTGATGAGCTTTGGAATGACATCAGGAAAACCATATGTGGAGCCAGGAAATGATCATTAAAAAGGCAGGAAAGTAATAAAAGATCAAAGAGGATGTCAGAAGATACTCTGAAACTTCAATTGATCATAGAGCAGCTAAAGCAAATGGAGAAATGATGAGGTCAAGAACTGAACAGAAAATTGCAAAAGGCAACTCAAGAAGATAAAGTAACATGAAGAAATATCTAAAACTTGGAGTTTGAATACCAAAAAGGAAGAACAGACTCAGCATATTTTCAGCTGAAAGAACAGAAGAAATGCAAGCTTTGAGTTGCCATAGTTAGATTCTATTGACATAATATGGAAGGATTCAGGAAGCATCAAGCCTAGATGAAAGGAAAACAGTGAGTCACTATACCAAAAAGGACTGGTCGGCATTTAACCATTTTCAGTGGTGGCGAATAATCAAGGAAAAAGCTGCAATGAATGTATTAGCGAAAAGTGAGTTTCCAGGAATTGACAAAATGCCCATTGAATTGTTTCAATGAGCTGAAGAAGCATGTCTATGCCTGGGAAACCTGGAAGACAACTACCTGGCCAACTGTCTGAAACAGATCCATGCTCATACCAACTCCAAAGAGAGGTCATCTTAAAAAATAAAGAAAGGTAATATAACAGAATGTGGAAATTATTGAGCAACATCACTAAAATCACATGCAAGAAAAGCTTTACTGAAAATCATTCAACAATGGGTACACTAGCAAATCCAAAAGGAGCTCCCAGAAATTGAAAGTGGATTCAGAAGATGATATTAAATAAGGATATGCATCAATGGATCTTGGCTGAAAGCAGAGAATACCAGAAAGAGTTTTACTTGTGTGTGTGTGTGTGTGTGTGTGTGTGTGTGTGTGTGTGTGTTTAACTATGCCAAGGCATTCAGCTGTATGTATAATAACAAACTATGTTTGTTGTTGAATCCTAGAACCCTTCAATGTGCTTATGTAAACCTGTACATGGACCAAGAGACAGTTATTCAAAGACAATAAAAGTACATTACATTGTTTAAGCATCAGTGTTGTTCCTTTCACCATACTTACTCAACAGCAAGTTTGAAAGAGAATACAAGAAGTTTGTGTTAGTCTGGGTAGACTAGAGAAACAAAATTCATAAACACTCATATTTTATGAGAGTTTTATATAAAGGGTAATTGTACATTAAGCATCCCAACCCAGTCCAGTCCAAACCCATACAGTCTGACATTAGCCCATATGTCCAACATTGATCTATAAAATCCTCCTCAAACACATGCAGTGCCACCAAATGCAGGAGGAAAGCTGAATCAGTGAGTGTAAAAGCATCTCAGTGCTGGCAGGAATCTCCGGAAGCTTCTCCAGCACCCAGAGCTGCATCTGAGTAGGTCCATGTTGCTTCTCCTCAGGGATGTCTCACAGGAAGTGAACTTTACAAGCTGAGGCAGTGAACTAGCTAAGGCAGCCACAAGTGATCGGCCCATCAAAGAGCCAGACACCAGAAAGGTTAATTAATCCCACATGTGTTCATTGGCAAGGTTGGCACAATAAACCTTAACTATCACAATCCAGTCCTTGAAAACCTGTACACAATTCTTTAGCTATACATATAATTTTCAAACAAACAATAGTAAAATCATATCTGTACATAATAGGATAAAACTAAAATGCATGCAATTAAAACTGTGCCACCCTCATTTAAACATAACATTTTAAAAATGAACAAAACCAAAGATATCCTATGCCTAACAATTGCAGATGTATTATAATCCTATGACTATATTCCCCCACCTATGGAAGTTCATAAGCCAACCACTTCATGCCTTTATTCCCCAAATTTTGAGTATCCAATTTCTATACTGCCCACTCACTTACAATCCAATGCTATGAGGAAACAATCGCATACTTTGGTGTGAAAAAATCTTCATTCCAGTTGGAACCTTGTGAGTCTGAATCCATAAGCTAAGTCAAATCAGGACAGGCCATCCATAACTGGTGCAGTATGCACCAGTTCACAGGCTCAAATACCTTCTCTTCATCTAGTCAGGTTCTGGTCAACTCAATCTGGGCTGCCTCACTTAGCCTCCCCAGAATGCCCATTGGTCTCCCTCCCTTAGACCACGGGCTCATCACAAGTACTCAAGAAGCCTAGCCCCCTCATTCTAGGTAATTAACTTTAGACCAGTCAACCCACTCTTGTCTTCTCCTCTGGTTTCTATACACCAAGTCCATGGGAATCAGGGGCCAGACTCAACCTGTCTGTTTATTGCTGCTTTTCTCCCACTTCCACATCAACATGTGGATCCAGGTGATCACCTCGCAAGCATTTCAGCCTGTCCACAGGCTCTCTTTAACTTTCAGTCCTAGAGAGGTTTTCTTCATGGTTCCAGATTTTTTCCAGCTTCTGAGTTCAAACTTCAAATCCAAAGAGTTCCTTTTTTCGTCTCTCTGTCAATAGTCCCCTAGGCAAAGGTCTCTTGGAATGCAAATACCCCAAGTACTCCAAAGTAGTGGGTGGGGTATATCTTTTCAGAGCCTTCTCTGCAAGCATGTCCTGAAACCATTTAAAGATCAAATTAATGACTCAAGGAAGTGGGCTTACAAGCTCTCTATTTTATATTTCCCAATATCATACATAGACGAAATCAGTATAAAAAAAGTAGAATCACATACTAAGCTCAATTTTAAAACAATCAAGTCCAGTCCTTATTTAGCTTATCTAAATCCTTATGTAAACTATTCAATTTATACAAAAATATGGGATTAGGTCTCTGAGAGCATTAAACCAGATCCAGGCTTTCTGTCAGACATTTTGACCTTCTGTCAACCATTTTACTTGTGCAGCATGGTTTCTGAGAAATTCAAATGGAAAATATCTACCCCTGAGCTCAAAATATACACTAACAACATTCATTTTTGCCATTTCAGACAGGAATAACCAAAGACTACAACCAAAATAATAATAAAAAATAACTTCCCATGTTCTTTCCAGAATACAACTCAGTAAACAAGATGGACATATCTGACTTCTGGCTAGCCAAAGAAACACTACCATGAGGAAGAAGTCAAATAACCATCCACTCTTTACCTTTATGATTTGTTTCTCCAGTACCTCACTCCTGGTCCCATAATGTCTTAGTCTGAGAAGACTAGAGAAACAACATTCATAAACACTTATATTTTATAAAAGAGTTTTATATAAAGAGTAATTGTACATTAAGCATCCCAACCCAGACCAGTCCAAGCCCATAAATCTGACATTAGCCCATATATCCAACATCGATCTACAAAGTCCTCCTCAAACTCACAAAACACATGAAATGATGCCATATGCAAGAGGAAAGCCGAATCAGTGATTGTATAACTATCTCAGTGCTGGCAGGGGTCTCCATGTGGCTTCTCCAGCACCCAGGGCTGCTTCAGGGTAGTTCCTTGTGGCTTCTTCTCAGGGATGTGTCACAGGAAGTGAGTCTTGCCAGCTGAGCCAGAGAACTGGCTAAGGCAGCTAGCACTGGTCTGACCATCAGAGAGCAAGATACCTGAAAGACAAGGCTTGCTGAGCCATTCATCTCTCTGCCCTTCAATCAATCCCACATGTGTTCATTGGCAGATTGGCACAATAAATCTTAACTATTTACAAATTGTCCTATATGAAGAACTTGGCATTAAGATTGGAAGAAGGTGTATTAATTCTCTGTGTTATGCAGAAGGAAACACCTTTCCTGCTAAAAATGAGAGGATCCTGAGGTCCTTGCTGTTGAAGATCAAGGATTACAGTCTTCAGTAGAGATTACAACTCAATGTAAAGAAAACCAAAATCCTCTCAACAGGATCAATAGTTAACATCATGTTATATGGAGAAAAGATTGAAGTTGTCAGTGTATCGTTCAGCTTAGGTCCACTATCATTGCTCATAGCAATAACACTCAAGAAATCAAATGGCACATTACATTGAGAAAATCTGTTGCACAATACCTCTTTAAAGAGTGGAAGAGTAAGAATGTCATTTTGAGGTCTAAGGTGCACCTGACCCAACCCAGGGTATTCTCTATTGCCTCATATGCATAAGCAAGTTGAAAGTACAGTGCACTGTCAGGACACACCAAAAATTACATTGGAAGAAATACAGTCAATATGCACCTAAGAAGTAAACATGGGGAGACTTCATCTCATGTCCTTTGAACGTGTGATCAGGAGAAACCAGTCCCTGGAGTAGGACTTCATTTTTGTTAAAAATGGTGGAGCATGAAACTCAATTAATTGGATTGAACATAATAATAATAAGATGGCACAGAACTGGACGATGCTTCATTTTGCCATGCATAGGGTCACTATGAGTCAGAATTGACGAGTGTGCCAAGCAACAACACCTAACATACACTTTCTCCTCTCCCACTCCTCTGTTTGGTAACCACTGATGAACATTGCACCTCTCTCCCTCTTTTTGCATCACCAATGAAGAGGCATATACTCAGTGACATATCTTGACACAATGATTGCAAGAAAGGCCTCACACATAGCAATGATTGTGAGCATGTCACAGGATCCGGTAGTGTTTCATTCTGTTGTACACACTGTCATGATATGTTGCACCCTACTTGATATCACCACAAACAAAAACAGCAACAATCAGGGTGTGCATGTAAGAGTGAGGTTGCTGGAGGATATTTTTGTTGTTAAATAATTTTGAGTGAGTTCTCTGATGCATAGCTCCATGATCTATAACAGAATGAAGCATTGTTCAATTGAGCACGATTCCAACAATCCTAACTCTGTTGGAATCCATTTTTCAGCTACTGGGTCAATTCATCTTCTTGAGCATGCACCTTGATTTCATTGACTCACTGCTTTACAAAGCATGACATGCTTCCCCACACACTGGTCCTTCTTAATGACATATCCAAAATAAGTAAGTGTAAAATAAAGTCTCACAGTCTTCACTTCTAAGGAGAATTTTGACTTCTTAGACAGGTTTGTTTGGTAACACTACAATTCAAACAGATTTGTTCTTCCTTTGTCTTTGTTCAACATTCCCATGTTAATGGCCCAAACTCTAATCTCACTGCCATTGAATCAGCAGTGACTCATAACAACTATGAAGGACAGGCTAGAACTGCCCCTATGGATTTCTAAGACTGTAAGCCTTAACAGGGATATCTTTCTCCCACAGAGAAGCTGATGGAGTTGAACTGCTGACCTTGTGGTTAACAACCACTGTGCCACCCAGGCTTCCTCATGGATATGAGGTGATTGAAAATATCATGGCTTAGGTTACTCACAACTTAGTCTTCAAAGTGGCATCTTTTCCCTTTAACAACATAAAGAGAAATTTTGCAGAAAAATGACCAAGACAATTTGTCAATTGATTGTCTGACTGCTGTTTCCATGAGCATAGATTGCATATTCAAGTGGAATTAAGTTTTTGATATTTTCAGTTGTATCTCTCTTTATCCTGATGTTTCTTATTGGCTTAGTTGTGAGGATATATTTTTGTTGTTTTCTTTATGTTGAGATGTAATTCACACTGAAACTGGTAATTACTTATTTTCTCTGTAGGTACTTCAAGTCTGTTAGGAGTCTGTAATTCAACAATCTTCAATAATATTGAAGATTGTTTACAAAACCATTTCATTCTAATGTGGTGTTTTCTTTATATATTCCAATTTCTCTGATTATTTATGCAGTATACAGATTGAATTAATGCACAGAAAAATATAAGCCTGATACACATTTTTCCTAATTTCAAATGATGCACTATTCAGTTGTTATGTTTTAACACTTACTTCTTTGTCTATGGACAAGCTCTGTGTGAGCACAATTAAGTTATGCCATTCTTATGTTTACAACGGTAGCCATATTAGTTATGTACCCCATAGTCAAATGCCATTGCCTAATAAATGAATCACAGATAGACATCTCTCTGATATTCTTTTCTTTCAGTTAAGATCCATGTGGCAAAAACATTGATACCTCTTCTTTCCATCCCTATAAGTGCACATCAAGAAAACAACTCAACCCAGTGAAGCCCAAGCCCACAAGTCCAACATTAACCCATATGTCTGGCACCAATCCGCAAAATCCTCCTCCATCTTACAAAACACCCACTAAGACACCAACTGCAGGAGGAAAGCTGAGACAGCGAATGTATAAACATCTCAGCGCTGGCAGAAGTCTCCAAACAGCTGCTCCAGCACCCAGGGATGCACTAGGGTCGGTCCATGTGGCTTCTCCTCAGGGATGTCTTGCAGGAATTGATTGAGCCTTGCCTGCTGAAGCAGGGAACCTGCTAAGGTAGCTGTACCCTGGTCCGACCATCTGAAAGAAAGAGCCCGAGACCTAGAAAGGCTAGGTTCACCAAGCCATTTCTCTTGCCGCCCTTCAACTAACTCCACATGTGTTTATCGGCCAGCTTGGCACAATCAACTTTAACTATCTCAGCTTTCTTGGAATGGGAACAAACATGGATTTCTTAAAATCAGATGGCTATGTTGCTGCCTTCCAAATGTTTTGACATAGAGAAATTAGCCCCGTGAATGCTACATCCCTTTATTGTAATATTCTGAAAGCTGTTTCTCAATTCCTGGGCATTGTTTTTCACTAATATCTTAAATTAAGATTCACAGAAATAAAACTGGGTACATTTGTGGGAAGAGAAGACAGAGAAGCTAAAACTAGAGCAGGAATGAATGCATAACAGATCATTAATTATTCAAATGTAAGTTAAGGTTGAAGCTGAAGAAAATTAAATCAAGTCCATGAGAGCCAAAATACAACCTTGAGTCTATCTTATCTGAATTTTGAGTATCATTAAAGAATATATTTTGCATGGAACACTAATGACAGAAGGCTTAACGGAATTTGGGAGGACATCAAGGACACCATTCAATAACATGTTAGTCCAGGTTGACAAGAGAAAAAGATTCATAGACACTCATGTGTGTGGACGAAAGAGCTTTATATACAAGAGCAATTGAATATTGAGAAAACATTCCAGCCAAGTACAGATCAAGTCCATAAGTCCACTATTAACGCATATGTCCCATACTAGTCCATAAATTCCTCTTTATAATCACACAGCCATGAAATAATACGGAATGCAAGAAGATCACAAGCCAGTGGGTGGGAAGTCTTGTGGCTCCAATGGTGGTAGAAGCATCTTAGCACTGGCAGGGTTTGCCATGCGGCTCCTCCAGCTCCCGGGGCTCTGGCTGCATCAGTGTAGGTCCATCAGGCTCATCATCAGTAATGTCTCGAAGGGACTAAGTGTTTGCCCTGGCTCCAGTGAGCTGTTTATCTCCTTAAGGTCTCCAAATGAGGTCATCAAGCTGCGACCTAATTGATAGGCTAAACTTTCCCCCTTTACACTTAAGTCTCAAATTGACAACAGATTTGTAACTACTATAAAGAAGAAAGAAAAAAAAGTAACTAAAAAGATTTTAAAAAGACAAAAATCGATGGCAGAATAGACTGTGAAACATGCTCTCAAACAGACAGTAGCTAAAATAAGTGGAATAAATTAGGATGTCTATAAGCTGAATAGAAAATTTTTCTTGAGCTCCAAAGGCAGCTCAAGAATACAAAGTAAAACATTATAAAGAAATGTGCAAAGACCTAGAGTTAGAAAAACACAAGAGAAGATCACTTAGCACATCATTTTTTTTCGGTTCTTTTTAAAAAATTGTTTTATTGGGGGCTCTTACTTCTCTTATTATAATCCATACATTCCTCCACTATGTCAAGCACATTTGCACATATGCTACCATCATCATTTTCAAAACATTATCTTCCCATTTGGACCCCTGATATCTACTCTCCATTTCTTCCCCCTGCCTTCCCTACCCACCCCTGCCTTCCCTACCCACCGTCCTTCACAAACACTTCATAAGTTGTAGATTATTTTTTCCATATCTTACATCATCCTGCATCACCCCTCACCCACTTTTCCATTATTCATCACCCTGGGAGGGGTTTCTAGTTTGATCCTTGTGATCGGTTCCCCCTTTCTTCCTCTACCCTCCTTAATCCTCCTGATATCACTACTGGCCTTGTTGGCCCTGAGGTGTCTATCTATCCTGGATTCCCTGTGTTGTGGGCTCCTATCTGTAGCAGTGTGCATGTTCTGGTATTATCTGATTTGTAAGGTAGAATTGAGGTCATGAAAGCGAAGTGAA
Organism: Tenrec ecaudatus; assembly: GCF_050624435.1. Classification (NCBI taxonomy): domain Eukaryota; kingdom Metazoa; phylum Chordata; class Mammalia; order Afrosoricida; family Tenrecidae; genus Tenrec; species Tenrec ecaudatus. Next base: position 107,695,126 of record NC_134531.1, on the reverse strand, counting down.
GGAAGCACCAAAGAACTAGAGGAAAGTTTTACGTTTCATTGGTGCTATACTGTACCCTGACTGGCTCAGATCCTCCCTGTGACTCCTCTGTGAGGGGATGTCCAATTGTCTACAGGTGGGCATTGAATCTCCACTCCATGCCCTCACCCCCATTTACATTTGCATGATTTTGTTTTGGGTTTTAGATGCCTGATACCTGATCCCATCAACACCTCACGATCACACAGGAAGGTGTGATTCTTCCATGTGGGCTTTGTTGCTTCTGAGCTAGATGGCTGCTTGTTTATCTTCAAGCCTTTAAGACCCAAGATGCTATATCTTTTGATAGCCAGCCACCATCAGCTTTCTTCATCACATTTGTTTATGCACCCATTTTGTCTTCAGTTATTGTGTCAGGAAGGTGAGCATCACAGAATGTTGGATTGTTAGAACAAAGTGTTGTGTGAAGGGAGTCCTTGAGTCTAGACCCAATGTCCATTTGCAACCTCAATTCTTAACATATAGTATGAGTACATAGCTCTATTCTCCTGTGTGTGTGTGTTTACATATATACCATCATGTTTGGCCTTCCATCAGGTTTAGTAATTGCTCGCTGCTACATTGCCCTTGGTTGAGCCCCACTAGGCATCCTAAGACCTTTCTCCCACTAACTGGTTTTAGTTCACTTGTTATTCCCTTGTCCCTGAGTTGGTCCCCACTCCCCTTCCTTTCTCCCACCTCCCTTTGTCTCCCTGGGACCATTGGTCCTGTTCTATTTATCTGAATTATTTATCCTGCCTATCTTATCTAGATAGACATGCAGATAAATTAATAAGGGCAAACACCAGGCAAGTTAAATAAAACAACAAATGATGTCAAAACCAACAAAACAATAACAACAGCAGCAAAGAACAAACACAAAATAACAATAACAAAAAGAAAACCAATGACAAAAATGATAAACCTATAAATAGTTCAAGGTCTGTTTGTTTGCTTTAACAAGTGCTTTCCAGTCGTTTCTGATTGGGTGCCACACTCTGTTTACAAAGTTTATTTTTGGTATTCCCCTGAAGTTTCATCACTCTGTTCCCCCTGTTGCATGACTGCATCTGCTCAGTGTCTCGCCCTAGTGTGATGGGTCCAGACCATGCACTATTCCTGCACTGTGTCTCCAGTATTGTCCCCCTCAGCCTCATGGTTCAGTGAGGGATGCCATGTCCCATGTGGGACAGCCCAATACACTTCCCCATGTGTTGTCTGCTAAGAAAAGGAACAATGTCCTTGGGTCATGGTGGGCCAGGATGTACTCTCCTCCCGCTCCATCCCTTTGTGTTTCTTCCGTGTGCTCTAATCAGATATGCCTCTTTCCCCAAGCTGTTACCCCAGTGCTGTCTTCTTAAGTGCATTATAGGGGGTGGGAGGTGTCCACACAGTTGGAATTGGGGCCGGCCCCACAGACCTTTCTATTTGTTCCTTGGTACATCCCAGTATATTGTATTCACATTTTGGAGCATCTGGTTGAAGCCTGGTCTCTCTCTCCCTCTTCTGTAGACATATAAACAATACCCACCCATTGGGTTGGTTAGTGCCCTGCTCCCCCACTACGATGTCTTTTTTCCCCTCTTTCTTTTCCCATCCTATTTAGTTGCCTGCTGTATGTATCCCCAAATTTGGTTTGGCCACTGCCATAGTAGCTGGACCTTATCCCAAGGATGTATGTAATAGTAGCTTATCCCCTATGCCCCATTTTTTTCAAGCTTACCTCAGTGGACTCATATTATACTTGTCCTTTTGTGCTTGGTGTACTTCACTTAGCATGATTTCCTCCAGTTCTTCCCACATGAAATGTGCTTCATGTGTTCATCGCTGCTTTTTAGGAATGCAAAGTACTCCGTTGTATGTATCTAACACAGTTTTTGATCCATTTGTCTGCTGATGGTAATTTGAGTTGTTTCTAACTCCTTGCAATTGTGAACTGTGCTGCAATGAACACTGGATCACAGATGTTTGCCATAGTTTGTTTTTTGCCTCTTTTGGGTATATGCCCAATTGGGCAATTGGGGGATTGTTGGGTCATGTGGTAGCTCATTTTCCATGTGCTTTAGATATGACCAAATCAATTTCTATAATGGCTGTATATACCTACAGGTCCACCAGCAGTGAACAAGAGTTCTTATGTCCCCACAGCCCCTCAAACACTTGTTGCCTTCTGATATTTTGAATTGGGCTACTTTTGAGGGTGTTAGGTGGTAACTCATTGCTACTTAATTTGCATTCCTCTTATGGGTAATGATCAGGAACATTTTCACATATGCTTATTGGGCATTCAAATTTCTGCCCCTGTGAAACTTCTGTTCAGGGTTTTTGCCCACCTCCTTGGGCAGTTAGTTGTTGTTGTTGTTGTTGTTGTTGTTTTCCTATTATAAGGTTGCAAAGTATTGCAGAATTTAGTAATAAGGCCTTTGTCTGATGTGTCATTGCTGAAGATGTTTTCCCTGTGTGTAGACTCTCTTAACTTCCTTAGTGAATTCTTTCGATGTACAGAGGCAACTTATCTTTAGTGTACCCCACCTGGCAATTTGTGACACCTCTGTATTTATGTCCTTCCCTATATCAGATTACCTATGTATTCTCTGTGCCAAGGTTCTCAGGTTTATCCCAACCCACGAGCATGGGATATTCTTAAATTTGTTGAAGTCTCTCTTTGTTTATTGTAATAGTGTTCTATAGTTTTCTTTGTAAAAATCTTTTGTTTTTAGTCAGGTACATCCCTAGATATTTCAATTTGTATTTGACTATTGTAAAGTGTTGTGTTTGTCTGGGTACTTTAGAGAAACAAATCCATAGAAACTCATATGTATAAGAGAGAGTTTTATATCAAGGGTAAGAGCATATTAAGAAAACAACCCAACCCAGTGCTGCCCAAGTCCACAAGCCCAACATTAACCCACATGTCTGACACCAATCCAAAAAGTCCTCCTCCATCTCACAAAATACACACAATGATGACAACTGCTGGAGGAAAGATGGATCAGTGAATGTATAAGCATTTCAGCAGTGGCAGGGGGCTCCAGGGCTGCACTGGGGTAGGTCCATGTGGCTTCTCAGGAATGTCTTGCAGGAACTGAGCTTTGTCAGCTGAAGCAGGAAACTGGCTAAGACAGCTGCATCCTGGTCTGACCATCACAAAGCAAGAGACCAGAGAACTAGAAAGGCAAGGCTCACCGAGTCATTTATCTCTCTGCCCTTCAATTAACTCGAAGTGTGTTTATCGGCTAGGTTGGCACAATAAACCAATTCAATCATCCCTTGCCAACTTGGCACCTGTACATCATTCTTTAGCCTCACAATTTCAATTAAGTATCACTTAAACCTTAATCATATAATCCTGTGAATATGTTTCCCTACCTATGAAAGTTTGTAAGCAAACCACCCATGCTTTTATCCCCCAATTTTGGGTATCCAATTTATATACTGCACACTTAAATCAATCCAGTGCTCTGGGGAGAGAATCATATTTTTTTACATGAAGAGTCTTCATGAAGGCCTCCAGCATGATATTAATAGGAGTGGGGACAAGGGACATCACTGTCTGGTCCCCTTTTTCAGTGGAATTGTTTTCTTCTTTTCTCCCTTGATTACCTTGTTGGTTGTTCATTTTTTACATATAGCTTATATAATATTAGGGGATTTTTCTTCTATTCTTATCTTCTTGAGGGTCTTAAAGATGAATGGGAATTGGATATTATTGAATGTTTTTCCACATATATTACTATTATCATGTGGTTCTTACTATTTTTCTTGTCAATTTGGCGAATAATACTAATGGTCTTTTGTATGTTGAACAATCCCTGCATCCCTGGTCTGAATTCTATTTGGTCATGGCGAATTAAGTTTTTAATGCTTTTGTATTCTATTGGTCAGTATTTTGTTAAGGATTTTTGCCTTGATATTAATTAGGGATATTGGTCTGTAGAGTTCCCAATTTTTGTGGGATCCCTGCCCACTATAGGTAATAGAGTTATGCTAGTGTCATAGAAATTTCGGAGTTTCCTGTCTTTTTTTATGTTCTGGAGGAGTTTGAGTAGGATTGATGTAAGTTCTTCATTCAATGCTTGGTAGAATTCTCCTGTGAAGCCATCTGGCCCGAGTGATTTTTTTATTGGTAATCCCGTGATGACCTTGTCTATTTCTTCTATTGCGATGGGTCTGTTGAGGTTCTCGACGTCTACCCAGGGTACTGTAGGGAGAGATTGTTTTTCCAAATATGTGTCCATGTCTTCCATGTGGTAGAATTTATTAGAGTACAGGCCTTCATAGTACTGTGCAATTATCCATTTAATTGCATTAAGGTCCATTGTAATGTCCCCTGTTTCATCCCTCAGTCTTGCTATTGAAATGTGTTCCTTCCATTCTTTGGTTAGGTTTGCAAGAGCTCTATCAATTCTGTTTATCCTTTCAAAAGGGAACTTTTAGCTGAATTAATTTTTCCATAATTTTCTTGTTTTTCCTCTCCCGTATCTCAGCTGATTTTTAATTTTGTTACCTTTTGGTATTAGTAGTATTTTTCTGTTTACTCTGCTCTAATTGGTATAAATGTTGTGCCAGCATATCCACCACAAGTCTCTTCCTTTTTTATGCATGTGTGCATGCATTGTTATCAGCCTTCCTGTGGAAAATTCCTTTGCTGATCCCAAAGATTTTAGGACACCGTATTTTCATTGTCATTGGTTTCTAGACACTTCTTGATTTCATCTCTGATCTTGGCCAATACCCACTGCTTTTGCAATAGAGAGTTATTCATCCTCCAATTGTTAGCCTTTGTTTTCTTCATCATCTTTTGGTTAATTTCCAGCCTTATGGCACAGTGGTCAGAGGGAGACGTCTGTATAATCTCTATGTGCTTGAATTAACTCAGGATTGAGTTATATCCCAGCATGTGCTCTATCTTCAAATATGTGCTGTGTAGGCTTAAAAAGAATGTGAATATTTTTTTGCATTTGTGTGGAAAGCTCTGAAAATATCTGTCTAGTCATGTCTTCTAATTGTGTTTAGAACTGTAACTTCCTTGTTGAGTTTCTTTCCCTATGATCTGTATTTTTCAGAGAGTGGTGCATTAAAGTTACCTATTATTGCTGAGCCCGTGATTACTTTGTTCATCTTTTGGAGTGTTTGATTTAGAAATCTCACAAGTCTCTCAATGGGAATGTATATCTTTAATGTGCTCAGTGGTTCTTAGTCTACTGTTCCCTTGAGCATTATATAGTGCCCCTCCTTGTCTCTTTTTATGGTATTTACCTTAAGATCAATTTTTTCAGAGATTAAGATTGCTACCCCTGAGTTTTTTGTATTGCCATTTGCTTGGTATATTTTTCTCCAGCCTTTAATTCTCAACCTGTTTTGGTCTGCAAGATTGAAATGTGTTTCCTATAGGCAACAGATAGATGGGTTAGGTTTTCTGAGCCAGTCTGTTAGCCTCTTCCTTTTAATGCCTGAGTTCAGTCCATTGATATATAGTCTTACTACATTCATCTGTGGACTTTGCGATGTCATCTTGTATCTTTAGTATTGGATGATTACCTACCCACCCATTTTATCAGTTTTCATTGTGTGTGTTTGATACATTCTTGCCTTCTTTTCACTATTGAGCTAATGCTATCTTAGGGGCTGATTTATATTTTTCATCCTCTGGGTGGTTTGTCTATGTGATGGCCTCTTATTTGTCCTCCGTGAGTGTTGATCTTCTGCATATACTGTGTTTGCAAATATCTTTTATGGAATTTGGTTTCTTTGTATGTATTCTTTGAGATTTTCCTTGTCTGGAAAGACTCTTTCTTCTCCATATACCTCCATACATCATTTGGCTGTGTACAGTATTCTTGAGTTGCATCAGACATAACTTGTAGGTTTCATTCAGCATCTCTGTTTGTCTTATTTGACTAGTTTTCCCACTGTTGAGGTTTGCTTGTTTATCCTCTAGGTCACCGCTGTGATTTTCTGCGTCCTCAAGTCTTTTGGCAATGTCTTTTAATTTGCTATTGGATTTTGTTATTTCATCCCTTAAGTCTTGTATTTCCCTTTGGTGTGTTGCTGTTATATCCTCTATCATTTCCTCCTTTTTCTGTATTGTTTCCCTCATATACTGTATATCTCCAAGCAGCATTCTGAAAATTTCTGTGACAGGTTAATATCTACTTCTTCTATGGACATCGTTAGGTTCATGGCTTCTTCCAGCATTGCCTTCTGTTTCTCCTGATTTTTCTTTGAGGTTGTTGGGGCTGGCTGCTCTTTACGTGTTGTTTTAGAGGAGTCTGGTGCCATCCTCCAGAGTTGAAGAGCACTGGGTTCTCTCTTGGGGTATTCATTTTGAGTGCTTCTAAAAACTACCTGCAGGTAGCTACTGTGGGGATGGGGGTTGTCATGCTACCACTGGATCTTCCTGTGGTTTCACTTTTACTGTAGCCAGCCAGTATTCCCTTATTTTGAATGTGAGTTGGATAGTCCTCTGATGGGATGCTAGTCATGTGGTAGTGGGCCCATGAGGGGGGAATTTCACTTGCTTATCTCTCAGTAAACTGTTGTTGTGTGTCTCATGGTTCTTGGAGTGTATCAGGTGGTGTGTGGTATTTCCCTCTGCAATTGGAGTGCCACAGAGAGCATGCGGGTGTACCCTCCTTGGTGTAAATGGCAGGCAGAATTGCCCTAGTTGGAGAGATTGCTGTGGAGTTTGGGTGGATGTTCCCATAGCACTGTGGGCACAACAGATGGTTGGCAGGAGTTACCCCACTCATTGTAGAGCCTTGGATTTTAGACAGGACTTTACCCAGTTATTTGAAGGGGAGATCCCTTAGCCACTTGGGGTATGTAGAGTATTGGTGTGAGTTCCCCACTGCATGAAAAAACCAACAAGTTTTGGCAGGAGCTCCCCCAACTGGGCTGTCAGAGTTGCCCTAGGATTAAGGGATTGGCCTGGAGGCTGGTAATAGCTTGTGAGAGTAAAAAGAGGGAGAAGAGAAGAAAAAGAGAGAAGGGAGAAAACAAAGATAAAAGCAAAAATAAAAAACAAACTAACACACACACACAGAAACATGAAAAGGCAAAACAAAAGTAAAAATAGTCAAAAAATACAACAAGAAAGGAAAACTTTATCTGCTGAGACTGTGGCAGGAAAGACAGGCAATAGGAGAAGGGGGAAAAAGAAGAAAAAACAAAAGACAGAAAGAAGAGATGAACAAAAATAGATAAAGGGATAGCTGAGCCGTGTGCCATGCAGTGTGTACTTACCAATGCCTCATGATGCGTGTCGCACTGTCACAGGGGCAGGCTGGAGTTCTTTCCTCTGAGTCGTCAGAGTTGCCCTAAGCAGAGGGTTGGGGCTGGAAACCAGCAGTGGCATGTGGAAGTAGTGAGAGGAAGAGGAGAGAAACACAGAAGAAGAAATAAAAAGAAGGAGAAAGAGAGAGAGAGAGAAGAAAGAAAGAAAAAGAAATGAAAGACAAAGAAGGGAGAAAAACACAACTGTGCTCCCTAAGATTCACTGTGGTGGGAAAGAGAAGAAAAAGTACAGAAATAGCAAACCCCTGATTGCCTGAACGTAGGGCCAGAGGGGTTTAAACCCTGGTATGATCAGCAGAGAGGCCAGACTGAGGTTTCCTCAGCAGCGCGGAGAGCTTTAGAGAGCTGTCACAGCGGTCTTGTGTGGTGTGCAGCGCTCCCACAGAGCACCAGCTACAGCACCCCTACTATTTGGGTTGAGTTGCCCTAGGGGGAGTATAGTGGCCCAGAAGACAGCAGTGGCATAGGAAAGGGAAGAGAGGGAGAGAAGAGGAAAAAGGGAGAAAAATAAGAAAAAAGAAAGAAAAAAAGAAAAAACAAAACAAAACTTGGCCTGTTGTGACCAACTGCTGTGGGAAAGATACAAGGGAGAGTGTACAAAGGGAGAAGAAAAATAGTAGTAAGTAGGGAGATAACTGAGACTTGATCACTTGACATTGAGGCCAGAGGAGTTCCAACCCTGCCTCGGGGTAGTGGGGTGGTGTGTCCCCTTGATGCTCACATGCTTGGCAGAATTACCCTCAAAGGCAAGATCAGAGCAGAGACCAGGCAGCAGTTCCTGCAGCGGTGTTGAGCACTGGCAGTCACAGCTAAAGCTGCCTTGTGCTGTATGCAGCACTGCAGTGATGTGTGTGTGTGTGTGTGTGTGTGTGTGTGTTCCCTGAGCCCTATGCAGTGCCCAGGATGGGTAGGACGTCTTCAGCTGTCTGTAGGATCACTGAAAGGGGACAGTAGCTTCCCCCACTGGGCTTGTTGTCCTAACTTGTCCCAAGACTGTTGATGCCCTAATAGCTCAGAGGTTCCACGCCTCTCCTCCTCTGCCCCCCTGCCTTGGAGAGGTGGAATTGAATTGAGTTATTCCAAAAATGAGGCTTGCTACAAGGGTCTTTGTGATGTTGGTAGTCTCTGGGCTCTGTAGGTAACTTCTGGCATTCCTTTGCATGGGTTCCATTATTTGTTGATGTATGTTAAAGGACTTTTTCTACCAGTTGTCTTGGAGTTAAACAATGACCCTGGGATTTGCAGTTTTTACAAAGAAAATATTTTTCTCTCTTTTTTATATTGGGAGTATGGGTTGCCTTGATTTGGGGGCTATCACACTGACTCCCAGCTGGGGAGATCCAGCTTCTGAGAGAGGTTTGTTTCTTCTCGGCCAACTGGAACTGAATCGCCCCACGAACTGTGCCTACCTGCTTATTTTCTGCCACAACACAACCTGACTCAGGTAAATTTCCTTATATCTTTTCACTTGCTCCAAACATATGTTTAGCCATTGACCTGATCCCAGGCTGTGAGCTCAAGGCTGCTAACAGGAGGGAGCTCTGGCGTGGGGCCCGGTGAGTAGCTTTCAGACAGTCTCCATGTGTCTGGGACTATGTCCCCTTTGAGGCAATAGCCCGAGGAAATGGCTGCTTGCTGCCTAATCAGTGCACTGGGAGCTGCTCAGCCGGTGCCCATGAGCCCAGCACACAGCATCTAGAGCGATTTAGTGCATTTTCGGTCACTTTCTGAGTGGAAATTTTTTTAAAAAGTGGGATTCAGGACAGACTCTAATACTCTGATGCTAATTGTAGGACTCTGCCTAACCCCTTCACCTAACCCCCCAATATTCTGGTCTGGCAGCAGGAGGTTTGGGCAGTTGAATCTAACTGGATGCCATCTTCTTTTGTCTCTCCTCCTTAGCACATCGTAAAATGAATGTACTAAAGCAAAAAATTCAAACCTCAAATGAAATTATGGAATATTACATGGGCGAATTTTTGAATGATGCAAGAAGCATGCAAAGAAGATGAACAGAATACACAGTTACTGTACCAAAAAGAACTCGTGTATATTCTACCATTTCTAGAGGTAGCATATGATCAACAACCAATGTTATTGAAGAAAGAAATTCAAGCTACACTGGAAACATTAGCCAAAAACCAGGCTACGGGAATTGATTGAATTCCAAATGAAAAGTTTGAACAGACTGGTAAAGCACTGGAAGGCTTGCTCATCTATGGAAATTTGTAATACAGATACTTAACCTACTGAAGTAAGAGATCCATATTTTACCCTTTCCAAAGAAGCATGACCCAGCAAAATGCTCAAATAATAGAACAACATTATTAATACCACATGTAAGTAAAATTTTGCTGAAGATAATTATCCATCAGTAGTTGCAGCAGTGCATTGACAGGGAGCTGCCAAAAGTTCAGGCTGCACTCAGAAGACAACTTGGAACAATTTCTATTTATTTCAATGAATAAATAACCTTTCTGATGTCAGATGGATCTTGGCTAAAGAAGAGAATAACAGAAAAATATTTGTTTTTTATTGACGGTGCAAGGCATGAGACTGTATGGGTTATAACCAATTATGGATAACCTTAAGAAGAATCAGAATTCTGGAACACTTCACTGAGTTCATGGGGAACTTGTGCACAGTTCAAGATGCATTTGTGCCAACAGAAAGAGGAAAGACTGCATGATTTAAGATCAGAAGGGATGTACGATCTTGTTGTATCTCTTACCATATTTTTCAATCTTTACACTGAGAAGATAACCAGAAAAGCTGAGTTATATTAAGAAGAATGCGGTATCAGGTTTGGAGGAAGGTTTATTAACAACCTTTGATATGCAGATGACACAGCCTTGCTTGTTGCAAATGAGGCGGAATTGAATAACTTGTTAATGGAGATCAAGTTTTGTATCCTTTACTATGTATTGCAGCTCAATGTCCAGAATACCCCAACCCTCAGAACTGGACCAATGGTGGTGTTAAGTGCCATTGAGTTGGTTAGGATCCCCAAATGACCTTAAGTATAACAGAAGGAAACACGGCATGGTCCAGCTGCACCTTTACAGTTATGAGGTTAATCCATCTCATTGAGGGCATTCTTTTTCTCTGCTGCCCCTCAACTTGACCATGCATGAAGCCCTCCTCCGGGGATTGGTATCTGCTGACAATCTGTTCAAAGTATATAAAACCAAGTCTTGCCATCTAAACTTCAATAGGTAGAATCATGCTAAATGAAGAAAAGTTTGCAATTTTCAGGATTTTGTCTTCCTTGGGTCCATAATCAATACCCATGAAAACAGAATTCAAGAGATAAAAGGTGAGTCGCATTAGGTAAATCTGCTACCTAAGAACACATTAGTGTACTGAAAAGAAAGGATATTAATTTGAGCACTAAGGTGTGCCTAAATCAGGCCTTGGTATTCTCAGTCACAATGAATGCCATTGAATAAGGAAACGGCATAATACCTGATGAACTTGAATTGTGGTGCTGGTGAAAAAATATTGAAAGTACCTTAGAAGAAATATGACCATACTGTCCTTAAGAGGCAAGGACGGTAAGGCTTTGTATTAAGTACTTGGGACATGTTGGCAAGAGAGACTAGTCTCTGAAGAATGACATCATCCTTATTAAAGTAAGGGGGCAGTGAAAAAGAGGAATGCCCCCAACGATTGACACCATCCATGACTGTAACCATGGGCTCTGGCATAAGCACAATTGTGAGTATGGCTCAGGACTAAACAGTGTTTTTCTTTGTTGAGTTTAAGGTAGCGATGGGTCGGAACCAGCCAAGTGGCACTTAACAACTCTTGTAAAAGCTTACGATGAATCTGAGAAACCCTCTGAGGGTTCACACTGAATTGGGATTGACTCTTCAAAAGTGGTTTTGGCTCTAGGCTTTAATCTATTTCTACTTGGTCTAAGACCTCATAGTCACTGCTTTGGGAATGTCTTTTTCTGCGCTCTTGCTTTTTCATTTCCTGTGGAAGTGCCTAAGGATGAGAAGGAAATTGTCCTAAGCTACAGAAAATATTTTCCAGACTACTATTATGCTCCCTTGGTAATAAGTACTTTTCTAGCAACAAATGGTCAAATATTTGCTTTCTGTTAGCTACTGGTATGTCCTCAGCTACCTGTAGTTTCTGGAGGTGACCCAGTTGGGTCACTTGGGCTGAGCAAAATAGAACTTAATTCAGTTAGCACATGACTTGGGAAAGATGAGATTTTATTATTGGATTATGGCACACCATTGATTTCCGTTCTTGTGAAGAAGCAACGGCATAAAGGGGTACATAATAGCTAGTAAAAGTAAGTTTCCTTGGACAAAATATCCTTATGGAATAATTGGCAGCAACACATTTTTGGACAGGAAAAGATCACTTGTCACAACACAAGGGTCGTGTATGTGCGTGTGTGTGTGCGTGTGTGTGTGTGTGTGTGTGGTTTTTCAGAATCCCTTAAAAGGTAGACATTGAATAAGGTTAACCCAAGAGGAATTTATGTCTTTGAATTTTGAAAATGAAAAAGAGCACTGAGAGTACTATGGGCTGCCAAAAGAACAAGCACTTCTGTCTTGAAAAACGTACCACCAATGTGCTCGTGAGAGTACACTGAGGAAAGAATCACAAGATTTCAACTCACAGATTTAGGACATTCTTTCGGAGCGACCAGCCACTGGACAAGGACATCCTGCTGGGTGGGTAAGTCACGGGGCAGTGACAAAGAGGAAGCTCCTTGTTTGAAGATGGACTGACACCGTGGCTGCCACATGGGCTCAACCATGAAAACAACTGAGAGGATTGCTCAGGACCCGGCACTGTTTCTCCCTGTTGTGTATAGGATCACTAGGATTTGATGGCACATGACAGTAACATACCAGGAGCCCTGTTGAGAGGGTTGGCACAGAGTGGATAATCTTAGGTGCCCATCTATCTAAGTATGTTCTGTGGAACTACACAGTCCTTCTAAAAACAGAGGAAAGAACACGAGGAAAAGTTATGCATGAAAGAATCTATTTGTTCCCAGAGCCTAAGTCTAAGCCACATCATCGAGCTTAATTCTACTGCCCCCTCCACTTCTCCAGCTCACCAAAGGAATGTGTAAGAGTCAACATGATGTAGATTAGATGGGCCTATGTATGGGTTTCCTTTTTGAAAAAGCATCGGAAGAAAGCCTGCTCTAAGTCGAGGTCTTTGAAATGGAATGGAAACCTTCCATCTAGTGTCTAACATTTATAAAGCATTTATAAATAGTTTATGTCACCATTCATTCAACACGTATGTTTTGAACATCTATTATAGTCCATCTAGAACTAGGAGCAGAGTTTCACTAGCAAACAACTTATTATCATGGCTAATGTTATCTGTCATCTTGGCTAGGCTGTGGTAGCTAGTTGGTTGGTTAAACACTGATGTCGATGTTGTTATGAAGGTACTTTATTGGTATGACTAATATTTAAAGTCACAACATTGCCCTGGATAGTCCTGGTAGACTTTATCCAATGCATGGAAGGTTTTAAGAGCAAAAACTGAGGTTTACTAGAGAGGAAGAAAATTTACATCCAAAATATAGCATAGAAATCCTTTGTTTCAGTGTCGTGAGCTGCCCCCACATTCCTCATCCTAAATTATGCAATATCAATTGTTTTCTTGTTCTTAGACTGTGTGTGGACTACCATATAGTCTTAGGACCTGCAAGTCATCATAGTCAGGTAAGCCAATCATAGATTATAGTTTTACATCTTATTGTTTATGTTCTGTTTCTTAAAGAGCTTTTCTAGAACTTCATGAATGTCAAAAAATATTCAATTTTTCATGACATCTCCTTAAAGAAATGTAAAAAGTTTATATTGAATATATTAAAAACAAACAAATCAACCAATATAGACACACAAACACATTCTTCTACCAACATAGACACACACACACACACACACATCCTCCTATGATTTGACATTTTAGGAGTCAGAAGAAGTTTTTTTTCTGAGTAAAATATATTTGCATCACTATGAATAATAATTTTCTGTTGACTTATCCTTTAGTTTATCTCATTTTGAAAACCACTAGAATGAACCTGACCAGTAGCCATGGTTAAACAATGAATCTGATGGAAACTCCTCAGAATAGCTATCTACTTAAATAACTTCCTTCCTCTAATCTATTTCCATTTGGTCTATGGCACAGATTGTCCCCGCTTTCTTTCTTTAAATTCTTTTTCATCTTGAATTTTGGAACCAATGTGGTATGTTTATGCAATTTCTCAGCTTGTCAGCATTATTTCCAACATTCCACTTCTAAATACAGCACACTGATTTTTGATTCTTTTATTTAATTATTGTCATCGATTTAGGCATGCTTTGGTTATCTGAATGAAGTACACAAGTTTCCTTACCTAATGGCTATAGGTCAGGTCACAATAGAAGTAACACAGAAATTGAATCAGATGTTTTCTACTATCTGTGCAATTGAAGATGTTCAGTCCTTTCAAAAGTCTTCTTTGATATTACTGAAATTCCCTGGAGGGTGATTTATATTTGTTCAGAAATGATTATGCACATAATGCTATTGTTACTTTTCTTACTTCTCCAACTACTATTGATTAAATCGACTTACTATTCATCATAGCTGCTGTATTTGCCCCTCTCTTGGCGTTTCAGTGCAGCCTAAAAAACGAAGAAAAAATTCAAAACATTAAAAGACACTGCTTTTTTTCAGCCTGTAAACAAAAAAAAATGTCCAATAAGGAAATAAATGCTTGCGTTCCATGGCGACAAATCTGCTACCTGATCTTGCAGTCTCTGCTTCCTGGAGTTAGAATACTAAATTTGTCTTCATATGCAACAGAAATCTCACACATCTAAACCTATTGCTCTGGATCCTTTTTTTTTTTTAAGTTTCAAAATAGTACTTACCTTTATTTATAAAGAATGAAAACCAACCACTTTGAAACATGAAGCAACTGAAATGTTCATGTGCTTTCCTCCTACGGAATGGAGATTTTCACTGTTTATGTCATATTTATATTTCCTTATAGCAACTTCATTCTCTCTTGGTCCTCTTTGTTGACATAGGTTATTATTATTGTGATTATTAAACTCAAATCCAATGTCAGCAACTTGTTTCTGACTCACATAGTTCTGCATAGGGTTTCTGAGTATGTACAGTGAGGCTTTTTACTCCTGCAAACCTCCCACAGAGCAGCTGGTGGCTTTAAACTATGACCTTGAAATCGTAGTCAATGCATAATGACTCCATCAGTTAAACTTAACACCTTATTTGATCTCCTTTTTAACCCATTTTAAATTTGTTCTAGGTTTTAGTATTTTCTGATTTTTTGTCAACTGAGGTTTTTCTGTGTTACTTCCTTGTTGTTTTTTAAAAATTGGTGTGCTTTTCTATTTAAGAAATCCAGGATTGGTGAATCTAGGTATTTTTTGGTGTAGTAGGTTTCCTGGGACTCTGGCAGGAGAGGTTGGGGAAATGAAGAGTCATACACTGAGTACTAGAAAGAAGAAATGTTCTAAAATGGATGTTGATAATGATTGCACAAATCTTCTTGATATGATTGAACTCTTGAATTGGATGATATGTGGATTGTGTTCCAACAAAACAATTAAAAAGAAGAAAAATTACTAGCAAAACATCAATTTGACCATTGATCAAGTATTACCCTTAAAAGAAATATTATCAGTTCATGTTATTTTTTTAATGGTTGGGTCTGGGAATATTTAAAACAAAATGCAAATTCTAACCACAGTGGGATGTTATGCTTTGAACTAACTTTAAATTATGTTATAAATGACATTTTGACTATGAAAATACCACTGGAAATAAAGTAGCTCTTTTAAAAAAGGGAAATGAGGTTACCTCAAACTTCTGAAAATCCTTGAATACCATACTTTTACATAAACCTTTAAGAAAAGGTTCTTCAACTTTCATTTGAAATTCTGTTTTTGTATTCTTTTTTATATGTTTCTCATTTATATTATTATACTGATTGCTTCTACTAATCTGTAAAAGCTCTTTATATATTTAGTTATAAAACTTCCAGTTATGAATCTTGAATTAGATGTTTTATTAAAGAGTAGAATTGATATATTACATGCTTAAAATTTTACAATATATTTTTTGTTACTTAAGATTTAGATTATGGAAAAGAAAATTACAGGTAAGTAGTTTGGAAAATGACATTTTTAATAGCATTAAAGTAATTTCTGATGTGGATTCCCCATAATTTGATAACGCAATTGCATTATATTGGTCATACAAATTCTTTTTCTTCTTTTATTCTTTGGCTTTTAAAAGATTGCACATCACCAATAATTTCCTAATTTGTCTATTATATTCTTAGTCTAAGTTCCAAGAACGAAATTTTTTGTATTGAAATATGTAAATAATACACAAGGTCAGATTTTCAAACCCATTAGACACTCCTCTGGAGAAGAGGCTTTCCACTCCTGTAAAGTTTCACAGTCTTGGAAGCCCACAGAGGCAGTTTTATTCTATCCTGTAGGGTTGGTCTGCTGACTCAGTGGCAGTGAGTTTGAATGAAAAGTTTCAGATCCCTGATGGTGCAGCAGGTTATGCTCCGGGCTGCTAGCCCACAGCTCTGCAGCTCCAAACCACCAGCCACTCCACACGACGGGGCTTTGTACTCCTGAGAAGATGCCCAGTTCTACTCTGTCCTACAGGGCTGCTGCGAGTGGGAATCAAACTGGTATCAACTGTATGACGGTGGGCTTTTTATGTTATATTTTTGATAGTGGGTTTTTAATTACTATTTTAAATAATTAAAAATTCTCACCTATGTCTTCATGGTTTTATCAATGAAAAAATAATTAAGAAATGGGTATTTCTACATGTTATATAGTGATTGCTATGTATAGCTAGTTTCTCTTGAGTTTTGTACAAAATTATATACTAAATTTATGTTTAATGTGTTACATCTTATTAATTTTTATAGCTATCAGATTCATCCTATTTGTTCATTCTGAGTGATAGCTCCTGTATATTATTTTTGTGAAAATGCTTCTCTATGTTTAGTGAGTTAGCAACTTGGAAGGCTAACATGAGAGGTTTGTGTTCACATGCTAAATATATATACACACAAGAGAATCAGTTTTCTCCTGGATCAAGGAATCTATGTTTGTGATTTTCCATCCTGTTTTTCAACCCTGTACTTCTCTGGTCTGTCTTGTTCCCTTACAGTAAGGAAGGCTGCACATGAAACTGTGTTTGAAAGGCCTTTTCCCACTACCCTTTCTAGAACAGCCACCTCGTTCTATTCTTCTTTGTTTCTATTCTCTTGTTTTTTCACAGCAAATGCTATCTTTAAGATAGTAAAAATTGTTACTTTTCAACTCAGATATCCTGCTTTCCTGCATTAAAAAAGAGCCCAGGTGACGCTGTGTGTTACAAATTGGGATTCTACCTGATAGATCCACAGTTCAAACCACCAACTTAATTCTTTTGCTTTTTTAATATTAAGGTGCTTTTACTAATAGGTCAGGAAACTTGTCTAATTTATTTATTTATTATGAACACTTGACTGTTTCCAAGGCATTTATAGGTGGTCAATGGATTTGTCAAATGATGGGCTAAACAATGGTTTTTATTACTTTTCTAACTTCAAAGTATTTTTATTACTTCAAAGTACATTCTATTGTTTAATTATTTTACTGTCAATAATGATGGAAGTTTTTTTTGTTGCTGTTATATTTCTGGGGTTAAACTTAAAAAAATAAAAACAATTAGAAAAGAGCCAGTTATTTTGAGGCATGCCCACGAGGGAGTGTCTCCCCACCCAAACCCTGGAAAATAGTTCTGCTGGGCTGAGCATGCGTAGCACACATTTCTCCTGCTAGGTCAACATCCAGCAACTTGCTCTGAGTTAGTGCACCCTGTGACATCCCCTGGGAATGTTTTCTCTGGTGATAGTGTATTTTTTCATAAAAGCAGTTTCACTCAGATCTCATTTTTTGTGTGTGTGATAGCCAATTTAAAAGAAAATCATGAGGCCATGAAATTTTGTTTCCAGCTCAGAAAAAGTGCAACAGAAACTGTTGCCATGTTGAACACAGTTTACAAGGAGAGATCTATGGGAAAAACTCAAGTGTATAGGTGTTTTGTTGTTGTTCTTTTTCCATAAAAGGTAAATGTCAAACAATGTCAAACCTCATTCTGGACTTCCATCAACTTCACAACAAGAAGTTCAAAATGTCAACAAATGTGTGCACTTGTGATTGAAGACCGATGATAGACCATTGAAGAGATGGTGGAATTATCTTGATTATCTTGGAGCTCCATTCAGCGGATTTTTAGAAAAGATTTGGGAATGAGAAGGGTCACTGTGAAATTTGTACCTTGGGTTCTGCCTTGGGAAAAGGGACTTGAGTGGCAACGTGCCTTACTTTGTAAGAACTGCTTGGAAGCGACCCAGACTTTTTTCTCAAGGTCATTACTGGTGATGAGACCTGGTACTATTCTTACAAATTCAGAAGCAAGCATCAATAAAGCCAGTGGAGGACACCAATGTCACCAAGTCCAAAAAAGCTGGTTAAGTGAAATCAACCATCAAGACTATGTTCATTTGTTTTTTTGATGTGAGCGGAATAGTGCATTTGGAGTTCGTTCCACCAGGTCAGACATTTAATCAACCTTTCTATTTAGAGATTCTGAATGAATATAACAGTGTGTAACAATAGAGGCCTGATTTGTGGGAGATGGGAGACTGGTTTTGCTTCTAAGACACCTGTTCACTCAGCCATTCCAGTGTGCAAGTTTTTTGGAAAAAAAACAAAACAAAAACGCAGCTTGACTCTCTTGTCCCGCACACCTTACTTCCTTGACCTCCCTCCGTGCAACTTCTTTTTGTTCCTGTGCATGAAGAAGGGAAAGAAAGGACAGCAATTTGACAACACAGAAGCGATGGAGGAAAAAAATGAGGGAGGTGCTGTAAGTCATCAAACAGATGAATTTAAAAATTTTTTCCAAGAATTGAATTGCAGATTTGACAAATGTATTAAGTGTAATGGAGAGTACATGGAAGATTATAAGGTTGCTTTGTAAAAAAAAAATTAAATCCATAGCTTCGAAGAAATATTTCATTTTTTGTGATGTCCTCTTACAGTTCATTTTGAATGCGGGATATTTAAAAGTTACTGAACAGAAAGGGAGATACGGACTCTCCCTCGTCATTGCTCTATGATCTGGTTATGCAGCTTGTCTTCATTTGGAAAAGAACATGCTATAGAGAATTTTGTACTGCCATGTTGGGCTGTTTCTAGTTGTCAAGCAAAGAGGCTCTGAGGGCAATTTACAAGTTTTAAAGAAAAGTTTCAAAAAGATTCCAAAACCACGCATAAACCCACAAGCTGCCAGCTGTTATTCATTATATACAATCTTAAAAGCGTCTTAGAGTTCAGTCATTTTCAGTGGTTGGCAGTCTGGCATTCAGTGTTCCGCATGAACCACAAGGCACAGCTAAAACTGCTGTTTAATGTTTTGAATCACCACTTTTATTACCCATCTTAAAAAAAGAGGCCTGTACAATGCATGCTTGTTATTTATACTAAAATGCAAAGGAATCTAATATACATGGCTATCATAAAATAATCATAGCCTCATAATACTGCAGCTCTGAACAACCACTCCCTCACTTTGAAATATTTTATAGTTTACATAACTTGGCTTATTTATTCCACATAGATATTATCATGTTTCATAATTATTAATAGGCAGAAATTTTCCTTTGTTTTCAAAATATTATTTCATTTATTTTAAATACGCTTGTATAACTTCTCCAGTTTTATTCCAAGAGTTTCATATTTATCTATTCATCTACATGTTTATCATCTATCTATTCATCCATCCACCCATCCATCCATCCATCCATCCATCCATCCATGCATCCATCCATCCATCCATCCATCCATCCATCCATCCATCTTCTCTATTAGGAGAAAGATGAGGCATTCTACTTCCACAAAGCACAAAGGTTTATACTCTTGAAAACCTATAAGAGCAGTTCTATGTCCTATAAGTTCACTATGAGTCAAAATTGACAGGATGGCAGTGAGTGATATTCAATCTTAAATTGGAGGAGGCAGTATATCCACACATCAAAGCAATGTGGCAAGTTACTCTTGATGATGAGGATGCATCCTAATTCCTGATCTCTTTGACTTAGTGTTTGACTCAGCAATGTTCTCCTGCTCTTTCATACCTACCATAGACAAGATAAAAATCAGTGGTGTGCACAGCTTTGAATTGCAATAGGACCACATATAAATAAGTGTGAGTATGATAATTCAACCATGCTGCTGCTACAGATGTGCTAGGAATTGAATTCCAAGACTCATGATACGTGGGGTACTTTTTTGCTCTTGTATTTTATAGATCTACATTTTTATATGGTTCCATGAAGCACAAATAGTTAAGTGCTTGACTACTCACAAGATGTTGTCAATGCCTCAAAAGCCAGGACTGGAGCTCTGTTTCCGCAAGGTCAGGGCCTTGAGAGCCACGGAGCACTTTTACTCTGACAGGGTAGATGATCGCATGAAGGGATCAAGTTGAAAGTCAATAACCATGTCAACATGTTCTAAGTTGTCAGTATTTCCAAAAGAGAGATTGTCACCCTTCACAAAAATAATCAAATAGGTGGTAAAACCAAGCAACAACAACAAAAACTAAATTATTTGCTAAAACTGTTGCTAAAGGAGGCATTAAAATGTGTTTGTGTATGTGAGCATGTGTGCACTTAAGCATGGATAAACGTCTACGAATTATATGGGAAGTTGTCTTAATACTAATCTATGCATGG
The DNA here is from genome assembly GCF_050624435.1 of Tenrec ecaudatus. Taxonomy (NCBI): domain Eukaryota; kingdom Metazoa; phylum Chordata; class Mammalia; order Afrosoricida; family Tenrecidae; genus Tenrec; species Tenrec ecaudatus. The sequence continues at coordinate 107,674,992 of NC_134531.1, read as the reverse complement.
ACAAGGAAGGGAAGATACGTGCTGTTTCTCAGGGTTTTATCATGATATTACTACATTACATTAGTTTGCTGAAGAATTTATTAATGCTCAAAATTCCAGGGGTTCTCCTCAAGGTGTAGCTGAAACATTAATTTGCTTTCTAGGAAATTCATCAATTATCTTAACAAATTTTACTTATCTTTCAGGGAATTATCAAAACAAAGCATGCAATAAATAAGTAGGTTAGAAAGAATGTCTAGTTTCTTTTTCAAAGTGGTATGTTATGGAATAAGCTAAATTAACACATCTTTGATCTAGGGTTGGATATAAAATTACTCTTTAGCATTTTGGGGGAAAGATCTCTTTCTGGTAAACCGTAATGTTCAATATGATTTAAGCTTATTCTGATTTGTCGTAGGTTCTGTTTGTTTTATGGACACACGTAAAGCTTCCTAAGGGGACAGGGCTTGTTTGTCTTAGTGGCATAGTACTCCAAAAAACTAGTAATACAATATAATTTCAAATTCAGTGATTGCATATGGTTTTTAAAATATAAGCATCATGATTAATGTAGTTACATTTTCATTGGTAATTTTGCCTTACATTTTTTATTAAAAATTGTTGTTGTGGGTCTGTAAGTTATTGATGAAAAAGGCCAAATAACCTTCAACTTCTATACAAAGAGAAATGATAGCCCCTTTTCCTGATGTATATTAAATCCCTGAGTTATGAATTTGTGACATATGGATAACTCAAAGTTGCCTTTCATTTTGTGTAAAATTTCCTTCACTTTGAAATGATTAAACATATCCCTCAAACAAAACAGCAAATAAGCAGCAACAACAAAAAGCCCAATACTATTAACTGCATTCCAACTCTCGGTGATGCATAGCAGAGTAGATCTGTTCCACAGCGTTTCAGAGACTACATTTTTGTTCCCTGTCAGAAGAATTTCTTCTAAAGTTTCTACTAAACTTCGTTTATATCTCTACACCCTGTTCAAATATTTCTCTATGCTGGTAATTCTTTGTTATTGTTACTTATTGAGATTTAATACATACATCATATAATTCCACATTTCAATCACGTCAGCTACCAGAATCAATTTCCAAGCAAGGACTGGTCTTTTTCCACATGTACTCCTTGGCATTGTCTCCCTTTCCTGCTCTTCCCACCATTATACCCTCTCCCCCTTGAACCCTTCATTGGACGTGGCTGTCCGTATAGGTTTTCCCCACCCAAAAGCGGAAAAGCTTATGACACAGATTCAAGAGGGTGGCCTCCATTGACATAACACCTCGGAGATACACTCGCATATGACAAACAAAAGCCGCATAAAGCATACAAATGAAAAATACAGACCATTTTGGAAATCACATCAGGTCCAGCCTGCATCACAGGGGGATCTACTGACAAAGTTTGAACTGTTCAGGTCAGATTGATGCTTTTGTCCTTCCATACGCCTCTCTCCCAAGCACTGTCCGTCCGTAGTGAGCACTTTGCTCCCATCCCTCCATGGTAGATGGGGCAGTTCTCCGGAGGCCCATTTCCTACGGAGTCCCGCAAATGAATCTTGGGCTCCTGCTGTCATTCATGAAGTTCTGCAGACTACATTTTTCAGGAAGCGGACTGCCTCACGATTCTTCCTAACCATGGTGCTACCAGGAAACCTAAACCAATCCCTGTAATTTACTGCACACACAGTTTTTAGATAATTGAGAGGGCTTTGCATTTTCCTGCCACTGACCAAACACAAACCCACTAACATCAAGTCGATTCTGACCCTTGCCAATCTTATAGGACTGAGTGAAATTGCCGTTTTGGCTTTCCAAGACAGTAAATCTTTATAGAAAGAGACAGCTCTGTCTTTCTGTCATAGATAGGTGTTGGATTTGAACTGGTTGCCTTGCAGTTAGTAGTCTCTAACAGGTAGCCCACTATACAATTAGGGCTTCACTAAAGTAAGGCTACATAAAGATCCTAGGATCTTGTTTTGATACATGTACAAATTAGCTGACAGGTGCACTTTCAGAAAGGATCTTTTCCATAATCCAGGTATTGCAAATAATCTGAAATATAAAAATAATTTTAATAAAAGAATGTTATTTTTTTCAGTCCCAACTCTGTAACACACACACACACATATATATATATATTAATTTTAGATGGGATAATGAAGTTTTAGACATGTATTCATTCTTTTGAAAAGGATGCAAGTAATTGTTCAATTCTGGTTTAAATATATGAAGTCTATTCTTGAGGTTTTGGAAATAGTTCACTAGTTTATTGTAGCTTTGATAACAATCACAAAACAAAAACACCAAACTAGATCACCGTTTTGTCATTGATCAGTATCTCCGCATTCAGCCATCAAGATCTCTGTGTGTTTTTGCAGGAGGTGGGGGGTCCTGAATCAAACTGAAGTGGTCGATTTCACAGCACCATTAAGATATGCGATTTTTTTGGGGGTGTACATCTTACAAGAATAGAAAATGCTAGTGTCATGTGGGTTAAAATGCATTAATTTCACATAAAGCACTCTACAAAAGGAAAGGATATTTGATTTATGTGGCTTTAAAGTTTTAACAGATGAGTCTATCCCTGTGAGACCACAGACCATTTACCATCACTAGATTGATTTCTTTCAGTGCTAAAGGCTTGATGGTACTTTTCAGCACAGTTCATTGTGAGTAGAATGATACTTCAAATACACATTAACTAAAGAGTCTTCAGAGGCTATATTAAAGAGATGAAACTCTGCCTGGCAATGGAGATAGTAGAGTTTAATAAGAGAGTACAAGCTTGGTAGTATTTGTATAAATAAAATGGTTATAATAATTTAAAACCTTCTTTATATGTGCAAAAATAATCACAAAGATTTGCTGTTAGAAAAGCAATGCGTTTTTAAATTACAAATATATTTTACAATTTCTAAGTGTCTTTTCAGTTTCTTACAATAGGACATCTGGCTTTTCCTATTATTTGTTAGCACTTGAATGATGAACATTACAAATGACAACTGATAGCAACCAAATGGGACAGTTATTAAGAAATTTAAAATAAGTACTACAAGAAAGGGATGCTTTATTTTATAGCTCTTGTTTTCAGCTTTTTCATAGGTTTCATATTTTATAGGTCAATGGTTGTCTATTTGTCTAGTTAAGAGAGGCGTTGGCCTTGATTGCTGAATTAACAGAACTGTTTTATATCAAAAAGGTAACCAACAACTATATCAAGAAATGAAGCCATATAAATTCCATTTCATCTTATGATATCTATCTAGGGTTTGTCTTATAAAATCAGTCTTTCGAGTATATTCTAGACCTCATGTTCTACTTGTTTTAAAGATATAAACTCTTTTCATAACAAAACATTGATTATCAGTGTTAATTCTGGGGTGTTGGGAAACATGATTTATCAAAACCGATAGCTTACTGTATCCCTTGAGTGTTTGGATCAGAAAACATCAGGGCTCAAAGTTGTCCTTGACTGAGAAAAGTTATATAAGATGTTCCTATATTGCTAATAAAAATAAACATTCTTGGAAATAAAAGAATGCAGACACTGGAGATACACACACACACACACACACACCTTGGTGGCATGTGAGTGGGAGAGTGTGTGTGTGTGTGTGTGTGTGTGTGTGTGTGTGATTCATCGCTTTCAAGTGCCTTACAGCTCTATACAAAAGAGGAAGGCAATGCCCAGGCCAGCACCTTCCTCATTCGTGCTATGTGGGAGCCCATCCTTGAAGCAACTGTGATGTCTTCCTCTTTCTCATGGACTCTACCAAACATGTTACTTTGTCCAGGAGTGGACCGACCACTCCTGACTGCATGCATAAGTACAGACAGGGAGTTTCTGTCAGACACACTTCTAGGGAGCATTGTGACTGTGCTCCCTCCCGACACATCTCTGCACTCTCCAGGCAGCCCACCAAGCGGTCCTGACTCTGAGCAGCACCTGGATGCACAGGTGTCAATCGCCCCGAGGTGGTCCTTACCCATTGCCAAGCTTTCTCATGCCCATGAGAGAATTGAAACTACCATGAGTTGAGTCAGGTGCACCTCAGTCCTTAAAGTGCTATGTTGGCACTTTAACATTTTAAAGGCATCTTTTGTAGCAGATGTACCCATGGCAATTTATCATTTGAATTCATTTTTGTTTGTTTGTTAGAGATGAACTTGTTTGTCACTAAAGACTCCAAGTCTTTGTCAGTTTTACTTTTCCTCCCATCCCCATTCAGACCACTATATTGTTTGAGGGGTAGGCAATCTGGAGGGAGTTTTGGAAGGGGAGGGTATTCAAGATACATAATGTATGTATTTAGACAGACCATGTCAAGAAATAAATTAACAACATATCCTGGTAAACTCTCCATAAATGTGGCGTCCCTCCCCAATCCTTCCTATCTCTCTCCTCAATATCTTATCCCTCCCCTTTCCCTGTTTCTACCCATGTCCCTGGTCTATTCGTAGTCATAAATCACAATTACTTTTCTTTATTTTTCCTTTTAAAACAGTGTTACTAAATATTTACCTTTGTAAGATTAACTAAATAATCTCTATCTTCATCCATGTCACAGTGCATAAGAGAGCTGGCATTGTTTTTTAATTGATAACCCATTATCCCTATTATGAATGCACCAGAGCTTGTCGAACCGCTCCTCTATAACTGGGATTTTTGGTTGTTTCTCTTTTTTTGCTGCCTGCAATAAACATAGGTGTGGATATGTCCCTTTGTGTTGTATTATTTATTTCTTTAAGAGATATACTCAGTAGCAAGATTGCTGTATCATAAGGTACCTGTATTTGCAATTGCTTAATATCGTGCCAAGCTGTTTTCTATCACGGTCGTACAATTCCTCAGTCAAACACCAATGTAAGACAATTCTAATCTCTGAAAACTTTCCAGTATTTATTATTTTCTGTTTTATTGAATTCTGCTAAAACTGCCCATTTGAGGTGGTATGTTAGGACTGTTGTATTTCTTTTATTATGAATGAACGTGAACATTTCTTCACATGGCTATTGGCTGCCTAGATGTTATTTTTGGTAAATTGTCCATTTATTGTGCCAATGTTTTCTTGGGTTATTTGTATTTTTCTTGTTAATAGGTTATAGGTTTTTAAATCGATTTTGAAGATTAGATCTTGATATGATGTATTATTGTTAAGTATGTTTTCCCTACCTGTAGTTTATTTGTTGGCTCTTTTGAAGTCTTATTTTTTAAAATAAATTTGCAGTCATTATGCCATTCTGTACTTCAATCATATCAAGCAGTGTGGTTCAATTATTGCCAAAATTAGTTTCAAAAAATGTTATTCCATCTAGAACTCCTTGGTATCGGCTCCTCCTTATTCCCACCCCCCAACCCCCTCCCCCTACTGTATCCCACCTCCAGGAGCCCTTTTTCTAGCTGTTGTCTCATAGATTCACCCACCCTGGGTCTACTGAACTGCAGACAGAGAAAACACACCAGAGTCAGGAAGGCTACAAACAAGGACAAACTACACAGAAAATATTTAAAAAAACAGATCAAGTCCACATTGCATTTGAAAAGAGATCAAGTGATAAGGTTTTAACCTTACAAGTGAGATTCATCACTTTCATCTACTCTGGCCATCTTTCTCATGCTCTCTCTCTGATAACCCGGTCACTCCCATCCCTCAGTTATGGTTAGAGGGAACTTACCTGAGGCTTCTTCCTTGTATAGATTTTGATGTGTATGAATGCCATATTTTTAGTCAATACCAGTTCCTTATTTTGCTTTCTGTAGTGTGAATGTTTCTCAATCTGTTTGTTAGTGTGTTTATGCCTTGTATTAGGGCCCTTGACTGTTACCTTAACTTTTCATTGACAGTCTTTATAATTTTGTGATATATGTTTGAGTTCTTGATCCATCTGAGTTCATCTTTTTACCTGGTTTTACTTTTGGGTTCTCTTTCATTCTTTTGCAGGTGAAGATTCAGTTTTTCCATCAATATTTTTTGAAAAAGTTGTCTCTTCCACATTTAATGTGCCTTTGTCCTTTATCATAGATTAGTACTCTACAGGTACTTGGTTGTATTTCTGGGGTCTCAATTCTAATTCTCTGTGCTTCATTTCTGTCATTGTAACAGCACCATACTGTTCTCATTACTGCGGCTGTAAAGTAAGTTTTAAAGTCTGGGAGGGAAAGGTCCCATACTTTGTTTTTATTTTTTAATAGTGTTTTATTTAGCCAAGGGTTCTCTCTTTCCCATGTACATTTGGTAATTCCTTTTCCATTTCTGAACAAAATTTCATTGAATTTGTAAACTATTTTGGGTAACATTGGCATTTTCACAATATTTTAAGTCTTTCCAGGGACATGGTAGCTTTTTGCATTTATATAAATTTGTTTTGGTTTTTTGAAGAAGTGTTTTGTAGATTTCATTATTTAAGCTTCCCTTTCTCTGGTAAGATTTATTCCTTTTGGCAATTCATGGAACTTCTAGTATTTTTCTCTAGCACTGCACTTCAACTGGTTAGATAATTTTGTATATGAGGTGATTGAAATTACCATGACTGAGTCAGGAGTACATTGCTCCTCAAAATTACTTCCCTGCTTTTAAATACTCTAAACAGGTCTTTGCGGTTAAAAGACTCTATTGGCAAAATATTGAATGAAGCATGAAGCACCAAAAGAATATGGAAAATTATACTGTATTAATAAGATTCTGTATGAAAAAGAATTTGTCAACATTCCACGATTTCAAGAGGTGGCTTATGCTCATTAGCAACATACGCAGCTCCAGGCTTCAGTGGAGTACTAATGGAGTCTGTTGCAACGTGTTGATGAAGCACTGGCGGCACCCACTGTTCTATGCCAGGAGGTACCCAACCAACTGCCTGAGAGATATCGACAGTCTCTACCCATTCCTACGAAAGGTTACCCAACAGTATATGCAAATTATTGAATAATATCATTGATATCATATTCAAGTAAAATTGTGCTGAAGAGCGTGCAACAATGGTTGTAGCAGTACATTGGCATGGACCTTCACAAAATCCAGGCTGGCTTCAGAAGAGGCATGGACAAAGAAATACCACTGCTGACTTCAGATGAATTTCTGTTGAAAGCTGAAAATATCAGAAAGATATTTATTTGACTTTTATTGATTATGAAAATACTATGTGAATCATAACAAACCAAGGAAATTCCATAACATTTAATTGTGTTCATGTGCAATCTGTACTTGGACCAATATACAGAGTGCAAACAGAGTATGGTAGTTATAAAATTTTGTGTGTACTTGATATGAAAGTGAAGGGATGGAGTTTAGCTTGTTGAAGCTCAATGACGCATTTGGAGGGGCAACTGATATAAATGACTCTCTGAAGGTGGGCCGCTCTTCCTGCCTTCACCTTCCTGCAGGTAAGTCACTCAAAAAGCTGCCAGAGGGCTGTGATGCTTCCACCACCATTGGATCCACAAGACTTTGCACTCACTGGCCTGTGATCTTCCTGCATTGTATATCATTACGTGTGGCTGTGTGAGTCTGAAGAGGGATTTATGGATTAATATCAGACTTATGGAGTACTGTCAGACTTTTGCACTTGATTTAAACTGGGCTAGGATGTTGTCTTGATATACAATTATTTCTTCATAAAAATCTCTTTCCTCTAAAATGATAATTACAGAAAGAACTGAAGTTGTCAAGGATTTTCTCTTGATAGGATCCACAATCAATGCTCATGGAAGCAGCAGTTAAGAGATTAATTGATACATTATTTTTAGTTAGGTCTGCTGCATCGTACCTCTTAAAGAATTGGATAGCAAGAGTGTCTGATCCAAGCCATGGTATTTTCAATAGTCTCATATGCATATGAAAGTGGGACACTGAGTTAAGAAGATGAAAGTAGAATTCAATGTATTTGAATCATATTGCTGCCAATGAAAATTGAAAGTACCAATTACTACCAAAGAACAAATATATCTGTCTTAAAAGAAATAGAATCAGAATGCTTTAGAAGCAAAGATGTGGATACATGGTCTCACATAGTTTGGGTACATTTTCAAGAGAGACCAGACCTTATAAATGGAAATCATGCTTGGTGATCCCTGTAGGTACTATTGAGTTGGTTCTGACCCGGCGACCCTATGTCCAGTGGAGTGGATGTCCCTGAACTATCCTTGGATTGTTCTAATTTTTGAGCCCATTGTTGCAATTACTGTGTCAATCCATCTTGTACAGGGATTTTCTCTTTTTCTGCCCCTCAACTTTTCAAAGCATGATATCTTTCTCTAGGGAGTGATCTCCTTTAATATGTACAATCTATGTGAAACAAAGTCTCCACATTCTCACTGCTCCACAGCATTGTGGCTGTACTTATTCCGGTAAAGTAGAGGGGCAGCAAGCAGTAGAAGACCCTCACGGAGATAATCATCACAGTGGCTACAAACGTAGGCTCAAACAGAACAACTGGGAAAATGTCCCAGGACTGGGACGTTTTTCATTCTGTTGTATACAGCATCTCTTTGATTTCACCTACCAACAATTATTATCAATATCTTTGGTTAAAACTAAATGATGGCTCAGTCTTGAAGACACATGAAATACTGATGGATCAATAAGATAATATTATTTACTATATTGTCTTGTTAGGAATACATCACAAACAATACTGAAAGTTCAAACAGAAAATATTAGTGTTTTTATTCTTACTACTATTTCCTTTTTGTTTGTTTTTATATGAGTTTCTCTTTTTATATTTAAATTTTATTGATCTGGAATTAATATATCATTAATTCAATTGTTCAATCCCATCAATAAGGGTTGTCCAATCATTGCCACAATCAACTTTGGAACATGTCTTCCTTCTTCTATCTAGGTATTTATAAATTAAAATGGGAAACTTACACATATACAAAAATCATGGAAAATAATATAATCTGGAGAAAATAATATTTTTTGAGACACACTGCAATTGTAGGGTCACCAGGTAAATTATATTCCAAAGAATGATAACACAGGCAAGGAAAGGTGGTATGACATAATTGTTTAACTTTGTAATATAACTCATAGAAAACGTGGTCAACCAATAATAAGGTAAACACAATTAGCTAAAATTTAGAAAAAACATTCATTATATCATTTTGGAATATCTGAGAGTTCAGAAATCACACTTTTGTTTTTAATGATCCTCCACCTCATCCTTATTTTTTTTTTTTAAAAAGGAGGCAATGAAAGTAATTGTGGGGAGTCCCTTATGGGAGCATCGATGAAAAGGAAGTGATTATCCTTAACTGGGTCACAGGGAGGCAACAATCACGGCTTGTTGGAGGCAACAATCACAGCTTGTTGTTGGAGGCAACAATCACAGCAAACACATTCACTCCAGGTCCAATGATTTTGGATTCTGCAAAAGATTTATGAGTTCTTGGGGAGGAGTAAAAGCAAAATCCCTACTCCCGAGGAAGCTCAAAAAGACCTCTTAAGATCCGGTTTCTATGAAAAAGTGCAGAGACCTGCTATAGTTGGGCGAAGGTCAGAATACTCTCTTCTGCTCCCAGTTTCTCTATAGTTTCTGCACCTGCATTATTCTGTCTCCTTATAAAGACTATAGAAGCTGGTCATTACTTTCTTATTTTATTCCTATGAGGCTGTCCTTTCTCTTCAAATAAAAAAAGCTTCTTGCATGCCCACTTTTGGTAACCATTCTGAGAAATATTGATATATATTGGTCCTTTTTAAAAGTGCACAGAAAAGGGAAGAGTTTATTTTTATGGGGTATAATTAGACCTTAAAGGGACAAATTATGCTATAATTCCTCTCTTAATGATTTCATGAAACATTGGAAATATAGTAGTATTAAAATATAATAATGTTCTACCTGTAGAAGGTGTTATTCCCTGATAAATAAGCACTCATATAAGAAATCCTAGTATTCTTTGGAATCAGTGGAAATATATATTTTTCTTTAAAGTGACTTTATGTTTATGCTACTCTTGAGAACAAAATCTTAAAAACAAAAACTTTCTCAGTAATTTAAGCTAGGAAATATACACATGTTTTATTGTTAATTTATCACTAATTTAAGTTAATTTTATTAATTCCAGAATGACAAGAAAGAGAAGGAACATGCAATTGATAACATTCAGACTTCTAAATATCATCTTTCTGAATCTCTACCAAAGAGAACATCCAGTGCGAAATAAAAGAAACAAAGTTAAGGAACCGTCTAAAGTTTTATGGCTTTAGTTTGATTCATTAATTTTAGAAGAACTTTTACAATATTAACAATTAATTGAAACAGGAAAAATTAAAACAGAACAAGACTCAATTGCCCCAAAAATAATAAAAATTGGGAAAAATAAGTTAATTATTTCTCGTCTTTCAAAATTCCCATGCCTACTTAAACATATATAAGTAATTTAAGACTAACTCATTCACTCATAAAAATGAGTGTCTAACAACCACATTTCTCCAGGGAAACTTTTGCAAGACTCTCAGACTAGATAAAGAGCTATTAAGACAAAAGCAAAGTCTATTAAATTATTTTTAACAAACATTGGGTGGATCCCTATAATAAAAACCATACATAAGTTCTCCTTATTGTAGAAGGCTTTTAAGCAACACAAATGGAAACCACAATAAGGCTCACCAAAAGTGAAATCCTAAAGATTTTAAAAATTATAGACTATTTAAACAAATTTTACTTCAATAATAAATATATTTTACAATGTATAAGCACAACTAAACTCTCTGCCACAAAGTCAATTCCAACTCATAGTGACTGTATAGGGTAGAATAGAACTACTGTTGTGTATTTCTGAAAGACTAAAGAGATTGTAACGCTTTATGGGCGTCAGAAAGTCTCATTTTTCTTTGACAGACCACCTGGTGGCTTCAAGCTCTTGCCCAACTGGTAACCATTGTGCCACGGCTCCTCTCCTAGGCATGGAGTAAATACCAAATCTACAGCTCACCATTAAACTGACTTTTTGTAGTGAAATAAAATCAGGTTTTACACACACACACACACACACACACAAACACACACACAAACACGCAAACTTTATATCAAGAAAAATTATATCAGTTCAATCCAAATACATCGGTGAAATGTCATCTCTCACCCTCTCCAGATGACGTAACTGCTGGCTGATGAAGCAGGAATCAGGGCCATCAGAGGCTCGTGGTTGCAGAATCATGTGGATCCAAGGTTGGATGGAATATGGCAGGCTACATGGGTCACCCCTGGAGACAGATAGAGTATCCAAGCAAGCCGGGGGTTAAACAGAGGTAAAGAAGGGTTCAGTTCTTGACAGCATCCCTTATAAAAAAGCCACATTCTAAAGGACCTCTCATTCATCTATATTCTGATTGAAAGATTGACTCTACCCATACTTTCACAGAAATAATTCAAATTGACATAAAATCTAACCATCATAATAACATATTGATATTAAGTTGAGTTAATATTCAAATTTACATTCTTACCATACAACAATGTGTCTAATAAGTGTGTTTCTTACTGAAACTTAAATGACAAAGTATGAAAGACTTTTGAAAAAGTGAATTTATTTGACATAGTCAAAGTTTGTTAACTGCATGATAAAAGTTTGACAGGTTGTTGTGAAACTAAAAAAACATTAATTTCATATAGCAAAGAACTTAAGTTTTCACTTTTAAGATGATATTTTCTTTGATTTTTAAGTTGAAGAGATTGTATCCTTTGTGCAATAGGCCTTGAATGCAATGTTTGGCATGTCTTTAAGATACATTCCTGAGTTAAAACTAAAAAGTTTGACTTTCAAAAAGCATCAGTGTTTGGTATTTGCCCTCCCCAACTGCTTAAGAACTTGGGCTAAATAATTCAAGTACTGTTTATTGATACCTGACAACCTTCAAACTTTGCATAAAGCCACAAAATAGCTGTTTCTATTTTATAAGTAGAAAAATGCTGAAACAAACAAAAAACACTAAATTTATTCAATATGTTATAAACTATAAGAGGGGTCAAATCAGAATTTCCCCAAAAGTTTTTAGGCTAAAATTTATAGAACAATTATGTATGCCTAATATTGTATATAAGTATGTAATATTTCATAATTTTATTTATACCACTTACTTAATTATAATATTATTTATTTCTAAATACAGCATCATCTGACCAATAACTAACTGAGAAATTTACATCATATATGAAATTTTATTAGAATTCAAATGTTTATGGACTTGATACATTAGTCTGTTTTGGGTTTATCTTGTTTACTATTATGCCCCAAGATTAAAAAAAGTTATATCTGAAGGACTCTTAATTTAATTTTAGTGATTTTCTTTGGAAATATTCTTGTGAAACTGACTTTATTCAGATTGGAAATGTTTAATTTTCAGAAGTATTATAGTTATAAATAAATTATGATAACTTTGGATTACTCATGTACCAATAGGTATTCTATTTTCTGGCCAAAATATATCTACAAAAATAGACTATATCAAACTTTTGAAGATGACTATATTAAGAAGCAAACATTTTTAGAATTATATGAAAATGTTACTTATGTTCAATTATCTAGCCTAGATATTAAGAATTATTTTTTCTTTTCCTTCTAGATCTATATTTCAAGGGTGTAATCATTTAATTTCTATTTTTGTATCTCATATGGGATTGAAAGATATTATAGCACATGAAAAAATTATTACTAGATATATTCAGGGTGTTTTAAATTATTCTGCCTATGCTCTCATGAAATGAATTCTGAAATGTCTATGACAGAACAAGCCGTTCTTCTAAACCAAATGTGCCTCTTTTATGTTGCTTATAGTCTTCAATATTCTACAAAATATTTTTACAAGTTAAAGAAAACTTTGATAAGCAGAAGCTAGAAGCCAAAACCTATTTAAAAATCTGCCAAGAGAATATGCATTAGAAGAGACACCAAGTGAAAATCTCATTGGAATTCACTAGAAGGACCTTTCCTTAGTCCTTCTAACTAAACATTGTGCTGCTAATTTCCAGGGAGTTGAAACACGACTCCATCTCGACTAGCTACAGATTACTGCAGCTCTGACTTGGACTGTCCAAGCAACAGACTTAAGCTGAGGTTTGAAGACCCAGCGCCTAGATCCTCATGAGTTTGGAGGCCGAGGCTAAGGGTTCTTCCTAAAACTATCCCCTGGCTAGACCTGTCTCATTCACATTGCTTTTGATACTTCCCCACTATACAAGATTGCAGTCATTAACTTGTAGAGGGATTGCCATTACAAACTATTTGACAAGATTATAATTTGTTTCATAATTATAAGCAATATTTTAAATTACCCATATTGTGTTATTATATTAGTTTATTTTAAAATCATAGTTTTCTATGCAAATAAGCAAAGACCTTCGTTAAAATATTTTCTTACATTTTCTCATACTACTTTTGGTTAGTTTACATAAGGACCTATAAAAATAATGAATTTATAAAGAGGGTCAATATTTAGCCAATGCAATCAATTGATTGCCAGTTCTGTCAACCCTCTCCCTTGTGTGTGTACGAGATTTCGGAAAAACTAGCATTTCCTGTATCCAAATGCACTCTCTTACCTATCAAATCCCTCGCTGCCATCAAGCTGGCTCACTGTTACCCTAGGACACAGAACAGCACTGCCCCTGTTGGTTGCTGAGAATGTAATTCTTTGTGAGAGTAGAAATCCTCCTCATTTTCCCAAGAAAGTCTACAGGGTTTCATTAATTAAATACTTCATTACTTTCATTGTGGACTGGCACCCCTCAGTTTGAAAAAGCAATTCAGAGGTTCAACAAAATATTCAAATACTCTCTAACGTTATCTTAGACAATGCAATTGTCCTTGATTTTATTATTTTATTTATTTTAACGAGTTTAACAGAAGATGGTGTAATAAAAATAACCTCTGTTGTACTTACATGCATGAATCGGAAGTGTATAAGAGTATCAGAGAAGTACAACAAAAAAAGACAAACATAAGAAACAGAGGAATCATCAAAAACAAACCATGTGGTTATATATTCCCCTTGAGCACAACTTATTGTTCACATATCTTAATGGACTGCCAAATGGCATTGGATCCTGCCTGTGTTTTCTTTTCCAAATGTGACTGCTTGGTATAATTGCTGCTATAGCTATCCTTGGCCTAGTTAAATGTCCTGTAAAATTATATTAAATGATTGCACACAAATGGAATGCCATTTAATATACAAAATATCATAGACTTTGAAAATACAACACACTTTCATCAACATATGTAACCTTATACCTAACCAAGATGCTTTCTGTCCACTAAGCTGTTCTTTTGAATTTTGATTTTCTTGATTCATTCCTTCACTGCTAAAATCAAAGAAGTAGAGGCCGAACTATGACACAAGAGCCTACGCATCCCTTATCTTTCTAGATTGGCATCACTCACTGCAATTCAGTTGATTTGACCCATAGCAACTCTACAGCACAGAATTGAGTGCCCCTGTAGGGTAGGGTTCGATGGTGCTATGGAAAAGACAAAACTATAGGTACGGTAATCAGATCAGTTAAACGGAGTCAACATGTTTGAAAGGGGATGGTATACAAATGGCCAGTGATTTACAAAACACAGGCAAGCTTTTTCACAAAGTCCACTTACGTCTTGTCTTTTCCAAACACCATAGAACCCCCTAGATGTCGTTCTATTCTGTCCTATAGGGTGGCTGTCAGTAGGAAGCCAAGGCTGTGGCTACAAATGGCAATGGATTCAAGAGTGGCCAATCAAATATCAGACAGCTGATGAACCCCAGGATAAGCGGGCAGTATAATAGCTTAAGTTGAAAGAATCAGAGGTCGATTAGGTAGATTCAGGATCCAGGGGAGAACCCTGAGCAAAAACCAGGCAAGCTTTTTCAGAGTCCCCTTATATTGGAGACCTCTTCTCAATTGATTGGATCAGGGCTGCGATTTGAATAATTTTAATTTTGTGGTAGCCCACCTCAGTATTCTAATTGATTAGCTTGCTGCTCATAGTATATCTCATTATGGAAGTGATTACATTATATTAAACCATATAATGGGGGATTAGTAGGTCTTAACTGTTCAAAATCTGTGAATCTTGGATTAGCCAAATTGATACAAAACCTTGACTCTTACACTACTCTAGTATTCATTATCATGCTCCTTTTATGAATTTCCCCAGACTTTAAACTTGTGCCATACAATTTGACATTCTATTATACATAAATTCTAGAAATTCAAATAATAATCTTTATTCCCCTGGTGAACTATGCATTCTTTAAAGGCAGAACCTTTACCCTTACCTTTCAAATTACAGAGTAGCTATGGATGCTCAGAAGTGCTAGTGGATAACTTTTTATTAATATGATATTTCCCTGTCTAGATACATATATAGCAATGATCTTCGGAATATAGAAAAGATTGCTTGTCTTAATTACATGGCAATACTTCATTCAAAAGCCTATTTGAGTTCAGAACAGGGCTAATCCTAGTGCTAGTTATATCTGAGTACTTCCCATAATGTTTTATTTCTCTAATTTTACTTGACCTAATCCCTTAATGGAATGGATTATTGTTTTATTCAAGTTTATGTCTCCAATATATAGGGCCATGTTTAACATATGGCAGATACAATTTGCATGTATACTGAATGAATTCATGCATAACCATGTGAATGAAACATTTGATAATAGCATAGCTGGATCTTGATCACAGTCTGACTTTGCTTTCATTTTATTTGAGTACAATGTAACTCTCCAATGCTGAGCTAGTTAATCAGCTGAATAGTACATAGGTGGGTGCTTCATAAAACCTCATCTTCTATATTCTAGAAGCCTCAGCAAAGGCCATTTTCCTAAATAATGATGAAATCACACTGTTGTTTTCATATCTATATGAATTACAAGATAGAAAATCTTCATTGTAATAGTTTTATTCTTTATTGTCATCATGATATCAAGTTTATATTTACTTGATTTACTACCATTTACTCTAATATTGATGAAAAGACCCTTTATGAGCATTTTTTATTATCCTATGTTTTGTAGGTTTTGATGATGATACTTCATTATTGGTAGTAAAATGTGACTATTTTCCTTCCTATATCTAGTATTTCATCTTTCCATTGTTTGATTTGTATTCTTAAATTCAAATATTTATCATTTTCCTTTATAAGAAGTGAGTTTTCTAAAGAAGTTTGCATTGATAATGATGAACAGTTCATAAAATATGGAGCTACCATATTCAATGAAATGATGCTATGGGAGTATAATTTGGAATAATAATTATGTTGGAATTTCCAATTAGAATATTAAAGGTAGATATGGATTTCATCATAGAAAAATCTTTTTGAAAATCCAGACTTTCAATTTAACTTAGTTCCTAGAGCAAAAAATTTGATCTTGTTCATCTTTCTTAGAATACTTTTCTATTAGATTTGCTTGCTCTCTGAGAAACTTTAATAGAAATCAAGAAATATCTCTATTGCCTTCCTAATATTTGAGTGTACAAATATCTCATTTTAAATAAAGTTCTCTATTATTAATAATAATTGGAATGAAAAGCAATTGCAAAAACCTGCCTACAGTTGTATAAAAACAAATATGAATATTTCCAAACAAGCATTCATTGTATTAAAATATTAAGTCTTAGTAGCAAAATGTCACAATCAATTTTGTTCCTTTTAGACTCTATTAGTTATTTTAGCATAAAAAGATAAATTAAAATGTATAGCTACAAAATCATAGACACATTTATTAAACAATAACCTAAAGGTTGAAGTTATTCTTTCTCAACATGTCCTCCATCTCAGTCTACATACTTCTGAAGGCACTTGTCCCATGTCTATAAGCTTTACAACCAAGACTCTGGGATCGTTACTGTCAAAGTAACAGTCTAGGCAGGCTTAAGAGCTCTAATGATGTTCCTTGAAAATGTTCTTTGACTTTGGGGAATTAAAAAGTAGTCTGCAAGGGCCAGATCAAGCTACGAAGTGGATGTGGTAAGGTGTCCTGAGTACATTATTTTGAGATAATCTTGCTACCCTAAAAGAATGAGGAGCTATATTATCATAATGAGAAAAAAAATATTTGCACCAATTACTTGGCCTTCTCAAAATTATAATTTTCATTTCTTGAAAACTTCAAAAATAAACTTCCTCTTGTACCTGAGAAAATCTATCCAGATTATACCGTGTAATCTCACAATGAATTCCCATCACATTCTCATCTGACTTCTCTGTCTTACACTTGACTGACACATCGAATCCTCACTGAAGTTACTGTCCTTATTAGACCTTATTTTGAAGGCAACCTGTATAAGGAGACAACCTGAAGACAAGAGTTATCACTGAGAAAAGTTACTTGCAGCTGACCACTGATGGCGAAGACATATTGAAAGAAGTTTTGTATGGAATAAAGTAATGTGTATATGAACAGGAATACTCATAGCAATGACATTTGATAATAAATATTTTAACTTTCAATTAATTTTCAGTAAGATTTTAACGTATGCAAAACAAACAAATCAAACACCATCACCACAACAACAAAGAAAGCTAAAACTAGTCCTTCAGCTTTAATATAATAATTATGGTCTGGTGTTATACACGCTCCAGTAGAATAACTATTTGTTTCCTGAGTGTATCAAGCATTGTCTTATATATTTGCTTTGTCACTAATCATCATGTTTAGAAATTGGGTTGTATACAGGAAGAAATTTGTATCAAGGAATAGGTCACACAGTTGTAGAAATAGGTAAGTCCAGTTTTATTCTAGTCGGGCTTCTCTTGACACGTGGAAGCTGCTGAGCAGGAATTAAGATGAAGACTCAGAGATGGTGGGGAGTATAGGCTACGGGGGTGCAGAAATTCGATGTGCAGCAGGTGACACATCAGAAGAACAAAGAACCAGAGCAAGATACAGCACACACGGAAGGCAAGGGGCCACAAGAATGGACCCTGCTCAGTCTCTCTCTTATAGCAAGAAGCTTATGAGACCAAGGTGGGGGCATCAGACTGTGATGCAGTTGAGAGTTTGAGTTCTAGCCCTCCTCTGACCCAGGGGTATCTAGTTGACACCATCCCTAACGATCACAGAGCATACCTTCAACTTGAAACCTACATAGAACTCTTTATGCACACACAATCATCGAAGACAATAATAAAATCAAATTTGCACTTAACATGATACAACAATCTTGTGCACAACGGAAAACACACTAACCCCATTTTCATCTCATAATTTATATGTGAACAAACAAAAATATGTGGTGCATACATACGAATAACAATCACTCATAGTGATTAGTCTTAGTTGCCGCAGCTGGTCATATAGCCATTACTGATATTTAGAAAATAATTGGCCTTCCCCCCCCCTTTACCCTCAGCAGGTACATCAAATGGTCATAATTCTTTGTTTTGTGGGTGGTTGTTTGCCTACTGTGGTGACCCAAACTTTCATTCCTGCAGAGTCTGGGCTCTTAGCAGTTATATCAGAATTGGGGTGCTGTGCTTTACCATTAACTTTAATCCATAGGGTATGGTAATATTAAAAGACAACCTAGAGTATTCTAGATTCCAGACATACTCTTCTTTACCCCCCTCATGTAACACCAGTTTAATTTCCCCTTTGTGATCAAGATCAATCACACCCCTTTTTGCCTGTTTATCCAGACACATGAGGAGCCCCAAACGGACAGGAGGCATTCCCAAATGGCAGTTCAATGATGTCAGCACTGTCTTTCCAGAGAGTATTTCTGTCTTTGGAAGAGAATATGGCTGTTCAGACAGTAAACAAAAATGCTGAAAGAGAGTCACTAGGAACAATATTAAGTGGTGTCACTCTTGTTTCTATCCCTTAGTTTCTGGTCTCATGAATTCTGGCTGTTTGAGGCCCCACACCATATATTAGCCATTGGCTTAGAGCTGTGATTCTCAACCTGTGGGTCGCGACCCTGAAAGGCTTGAGAACCGCTGACATAGAGCCTTCCGGGGACCAGTGGTCGAACCCTGGAAGGTGTTGCCACTTAGCCGATGCTCTAATTAAAAGGCAATGCTGTCAGTAGAATACTGTTACTCGACCGCATCGGTAGTCCACATAATTGGATTTTGACATGAAATTCTGGGAACATTTTGCATCTGAGCTTGAATGAAACATCGGAATCTAACCTGGTGCACATGATTTTTGTAAACAAAAGCAGTTCATGCTTCGGTCACTCGGCATTAATTGGCATTGTTAATTCGCATGGTTTCTTTTGCACTTGCGTTCAAGCGTTTTGCTATAATTTTCTTAGCTTTTGTGGCTTTTTGTACTATTTTTAGATAAAAAAACATGGGTCCTAAGAAGTAGTATTTGGAAAAGAATCATCACTACCAGGAACTGGTTAATTGTATTATCGATATTGTTGATAATAATTTAGTAAACTCTTCTAGGAAACAGTTAAGGAAATGCCAATAGTAGACCACATTAGACAGATTATTTTTTTAAGAGAAATTCAGTCAGGTCCTAGTAAAAAAAGCCAAAGAAAGGAGAAAAAAAAAAACTCCTGAAAAGCAGCTACCAGTTGATTTTATGGGAGGGAATTCCCCTTCCAAACAATGACTCTCTCTCCATCCCTCCTCTCCACATCTGTGTCCACAGATCCAGATTCTCATCAATTTCAAGACACAGGCCACACTGTAGCTATTCAAAACTTTTTTTAAATTTTGTATTTCTTATTTAAATTATATTATTGAAATATAAACTTAATTATTTTGAAATTTCTGTGTAATGTTTTGTATAAAAAAGCAAGGTTGAGTAAAAACTTGGTAGTCAAGAGTGGATTCATCAGTTTTCAGTAATTTCTTATGGGAATTGATTCGGAATTCAACTGCATCGCACCTGCTGCTCCTTCTAGAACAGATTAGCATTGAGGCCCAGCTGCTTCACGATCATGACGAACATGGCATGGCCACTGCATCCTGTGAGTGAGCCCACTGCCAGGAAGCAGTCCGACACCGTAAAGAGGGGATCATAGGTCGGTGGGTGCAGACCTCTGAAGTTAGCCACATGAGTCCACCCTCGGTCGTCTACTGCTGGCTCCTGAGATCTGAGGATATCGAGGAACCAGATGCAAGACCCAGCTTTAGCGGAAGGCAAAGGGCCAAAGACGAGTCAACTCTCCTAGGTCTCCACCTTTTACACAACAACAACCAAAAAGCATATCCTACCAAAGAGATGTATTCAGTCTGTGATGCAATTGACAGGTTGAGGTTCACCTCTCCCCTTACCCACGATTGTCTTGCCGACACATCCCTAACTATCACAAGGGGAAAGTGAGAAACCTTTGATCTATGGAAAGAATAAAGACTGCCCATGGATTAAATCACTATTATGTTTGTTGCCATCCATTATATAACAGCTATTCATGGGATATAGGGTTAGAGGCTATAGCTCTAAGTCCCGAGAAGTGGGCTCATTAGATGCCTATGTAAACAGAGTGATAAGGAAGGGAAAGACATACTATTCCTTCATTTCTGCTATCTTTAGTAGATGCAATGGCAAGTAAAAAGGATATGCAGGTCGACTGTAGCACTGAATTAAGTACAGAACCAGTTTGGTCAGTTATGGCCTCTAGTCTTATGACCTACTCAGAAAAGTGAAAAACCAACAATAACCACAAGAACGTTAGAACCACAGCCAGTATCCTTATGAGCGATGGGCACCAAGAAAGTAATCTAAATGGGGAGCAGTGAAAATCAAGAAACTCTTGACACCACTGGATAGAGTGTCGCATTGCTGCAGCTTGTAGACCAGCCTCGTTAGCTTACCGAGAGCCATCACTAAACTGGATCGTAAGAGTGACTCATGTAGAGATAGTGTCTTTGGTTGGTTCTCCGTCTTACTACATGGTAGAGATGTCCGGCTTGATGCAAGATCCACAGCCCAGTGCGGAAAGTCGTGAGTGACAATAATATATCCCGTTACAAGGAAGGTGAAGCCAGAGTACCCAACCAGCTTGGTAAACTGGGTGAAATTCGCAGTGACACAAGTTTCCCTGAGAAGGGAAACTGCCCCACATCCTCCTTAAGTACTCACTAGAGCACTCCAGAGGAAGCCGCTAATGTATTCATTATGGAACCAGTGCTGGGATACTTCTGTGGTGACCAAGGTCAGGCATCCATACATGTATTATATGTCATACAATGACTATGCTTCTGGCACAGATCCTGACAGATGGGTAGTCAAGGGAGCCCCTTCTACAAGGGAACACCCTAGAGCTTTACTGCTTTGGAGCCGAGCCCTTCCTGAGAAGCAGTGTCAGCGTTGTTGGCAAAGCTTCCCCACACGGGTATCCAGATGCAAGAAAACGTGAAAGTAGTTAATGGGAGAATGGGAAGCAGCAAAAAGTGAAGGATGTATCCGAAGAAGAGAGAGAGTTATAGGTGACTACTAAGAAATGGATGGGTATGGTGGACATTGATGGATTGATTCAAAGGCTCTACTACAAGAGGTTGAGTGGACCAATCAAAACTTCTGCCAGTCTCCCAAAGTTCAGGACTAAATTGGTCCATTCTATCCCATATGAGACGGAAATACCCCCCTGGCACCATGTAAAGCAGAGACTCAGCTAGTTGATGAAGATAAGGGTTGACAAGGGGCCAGGATAACCTGGAGCAACCCGTAGCAGGGCACCCTGTGTTATATGCAGATGTGTGGGTAAATTGGCCTCAGCGTGAGGAAGAGACATTCCTTGGGTTCCCAGACATATCAGTCCAATGTACTTTCATCCTCAAACCTACCTACCCACCACATATTTAAGGGGCCTAAACTTAGACTTGGCAGATTTGGATGCAAGAGTTGATGGGATTAAGGTGTTAATTTGGGTGGAAAATGGAAGATTTAAACAGATTTTCTATGAAGTAGGTGTCTTTCCCTTAATTGAATATTATTATTATTATTATTATTATGGATATTATGTCTAATTGAGGAATACTTCTACATGGTATTGCAAAATTGAAGGCATGTAAGCCTGCCCTTAGCCTAGTATTCATTGGACATGCTAAACAGGAGTCATTATAATTGCCTAAATCTACTCAGAATATTCATCTGAAACAATGTAGGATACCCAGTAGATAAAAGGATTTACTGCTTTGTTTAAACCATTCTAAAGACTAGAATATTGGTGTCAAAAAATAATCTGTATAGCAGTCCTGTATGACCTGTGAAAAGGCAGATGGCTAAAGGAGATTGATAGACAATCAAGGCCTAAATAAAGTAGGGCCACCTGTGGTTTCATCTGTCCCAGATATGGCAGCTAGAGAGCAGAAAATATAGCAGGCGAAAGGAGACTGATAATCAGTAATTTGTCTTCAAATGTTCTTTTCTGCATTTCAATCTCAAAAAAGAATCAGCCCATTTGTTTTCATGGAGGACGGATGGCAATACACTTTTACCATATTAGTTCAGGGTTAATGAATCCCCCCACTTTCTGCCATAGTTTGCCGAGGGGAGACTTGGCACACACCTCAAGTGTGTGAATCAAGTGTAGCTGATTCATTACATTGATGATATCTTCGTATCAGACACAGGAGAACAGGCTAGGGCAGCTTTATCAACACTGGTGTCTCACAAGGCCAGCAGAAACTGGTTCATAAATCCAGCAAAAATACAGGGCCCTGACCAAATGGTGACATGCTCGAGAATAACGTGGGCAGGACCCACTCGAGACCTTTTGGAGGTCGCCAAGAACAGGTGATGTTCCCTACATAGAGCTCCAGTGTTTGGGTGGTCTATTAGGATTTTGGAGGATTCACATTCCACCTAGGAATATTGCTAACGCCCACCCACTTGAAAGGAAGCTGGGCAACAGCAGGTGGTATTTGAGTTATAGGAAGAAACCTCACTCTGCTTGCTTGTAGTCCTTACAATCCACATTCAGACATGACTGTGGAGGTGCCTGCCACACATGCTTATGCAGCCTGGAGCTTATGGCAAAAACCTGAGAATGCTGCTCTTTGGTGACCATTGGGGTACTAGACTAGAACTTGGCTGCTCCTGGGCATTAATTGAGAATGCTTCAATGACAGGAGGACATAAAATCATCATGAGACCAGAAAGACCCATAATACTTTGGGTAACGTTGGAAAAACACTCAAATAAGGAAGTCCGTGACCCAAATAGTTCAATAATAAAATGGTAATGGTGAATACAGGAACAAACTACTAAGGGGATTCAGGGTGGCCTCACTGTATCCACCACCTGGTAGACTCCTTTCCCATAATCCCTAACTGGAAACCCGCTGAGAAGCTGCCAGGACCCTATTGCCACGTGGATAATGCCCTCTGACCCACTCTCTGCTGATCAGCAGAAGGTTGTGTGGTTCACAGGCAGCAGCCTCAAAGTGCATAGACAACAACTGATGTGGAAGGCTTGCTGCATTGACATCAGCAGGCAGGAGGATGATGGGAGAAGGCAGGGACAAGCAAGGTTAAAGCGGTGACCTGCATGCTGCTTTCCTGCCTGTGAGGACAGTTAGACAATGGACCCATATGTTTGGATTTTTATTGATTCGTGGGCAGTGGTCAATTGCCTGGCTATATGGTCAGACAATGGAAAACGTGACTATTAAAGAAACAACTGTGTGGGCAAGGAACTACGGAAAGCATTATGTTCAATGACAGGTGCATCAAGGTAGGGCATGTTGAATCTATCCATCAGAAGAACCCTCTTCCTGTGGCAAAAGGTGATTGAAAGCAGCTAGTTGACATGTTGGTAGGCTTCCTTGAGGTGACCAGTTGGGTCCAGCCAACGAGTGGACCTGGGGTGCTGCAGCAATGCAGAGCTAGTCTGTATCTAGAAAAATCTCTCTCACACCCGTTGAGATACAGAGCGCAATAAGGATTGTTCTGTGTGCCAGCAGGAAGGACAGAGGTTGCAGATGGCTATGGGGCAGACTCTCAGGGGCTGGGGTGGGGAAAGCTCTCGTTGGCAAATGGGCTGTGTTGTACCAATGCACCAGGGGGCAACAAATGTATCCTTACAGAAATAAGCAATGTGGACTGGGCTTGACATACCCAGTAATACATCCATATGCTAAAAACACCATGAAGGTGTTAGAAGAAATGATTCTGTACCAGCTTTGGCCACTGAGTTAGGTTTCCACAGAACAGGGTAGATACTTTCCAGCCCACAGGGCTCAGCAGTGGTCCAGGAAACATCATATTAGATGGACATTCTATGGTGCATACAACCCTCAGAGTAATTGTTTGATAGAGAACAAGAATGATGAGTTGAAATACTTGTTAATACAAATGGGAAGATATAAAGGCACGGGGTTTGACTTCACGCGATCAGGAGCATATCCTCACACTCAACACGAGAGGGCCAAAGGGAGGGTTATCACTGGATACATTCCGGCATTGCTCAGGAAGATCTAGGTATCACGTTTGGGGGGAGGATGCTGGTGCACTGTACAGTTATTTCCCACGTCACGCTGTAAGGCCCAGGACAAGGGATGCCTCTTGGAGTGCCAGAACCAGGTGGGTTTTCTGACAAGATACTTTACTATACCTGTGCTTCTGTATGAGAGTGTCCCCAATGGCCTGATGGGACGGAGTGTATGTTGTCCCCCTCTGGACTTCACTCTGAATAGTAGTGTTTTGCTTAGTGGTCCTGATAGCCCACTAGCCTTGTGTCTATTGAACCCCACTCAGCCTGAAGGGGACTGGCATCAAGAAATAGTTTATAGACTGGTCTACCTGTCAGCAATCTAGACTGGCCCAGCAGCGGAACTTGATATGCTTTCCCAATGTGGAAACATTTAGGTAAAAATCAATGACAAATGGAAGAAAGGATACATATTAAGGGAAGGTAAAGGAATGAATAAATGGGTGGTGCATCAGGGAAAATCTAACATCGTCCTTCTTCTTTGAGAGACTCAGGTCAAGGGCATAATCTATTATGAATGGATAAATAGCTAGAACCACCAGGGGGAAGGACCTAAGTTAAAATCAACTAATATGGCACTTTTATATGTATTTCCTTAGGTGATAGATTTATGCACTGTATACACCAGGAATTCATGGAATGCTAATTAAAACAGCTCAATGGCTTGGTGACACTCTGGAAGCATTCATTGGTTTATACCAGAAAATTTGGAAGACATCTGCTTTAAAAATTGATGTGAAAAGAGCCATACTTTTACTCATTCCAAAGAAAGGTGACCCAACAGAACGCAAAAATATATAGAAAATATGATTATCAAAGCCAGTAAAATGTTGCTGAAGATCGTCCAGCAACTATTGCAGCAGTACATTGAGAGCGAGTTGCCAGAAGCTTGTGCCGGCTTCAGACAAGGACATGGAATTAGGGATATCGTTGCTGACCTCAGACAGAACTTGGCTTAAAGCAGAGACTACCAAAAAATGTTTGCGTTTTATTGACTCTGCTCAAGCATTAAAATGTGCATCATAACAAACTGTGGATAGCCTTGAGAAGAATAGTAATTGCAGAACACAACACCGTGTGCACGGGGAAGCTGTACATGGGTCACAAGGCAGTGTGAAAAAAAACAGGAGAATCCTGTACGATTTAAAATCAGTAAACATGTACCTCAGGGTTGTATCCCTTCACCATAATTATTCCGTCTGTATGCTTATCCTATCATCAGAGAAGCTGGTTGATATGAAGAAGAATGCGGTTTCAGGATTGGCAGAATTAACCTTTAATACAAAGATGGCACAAATGCTCTTGCTAAAGAACATTTACTGATGAAGGTCAAGGACTGCAGCATTCAGTGTGAATTACAACTCAATGCAAGGAAGACCCAACCTCACACCTGGACCAGCACGGAACATCATGGTACATGGAGAAAAGATTGAAGTTTCAGGATTTAATTTTGCTTGGATCTATAATAAATGCTCATGGAAGCAGCAACCAAGAAATCAAACAATGCATGCGTTGGTTAAATCTTTGAAGTGTTGAAAATGAAGGAGGCTACTTTGAGGACTAAGGTGCATCCTACCCAAGGCAGGTTATTTTCAATTGTCTCATATGCAATGGACATTGAATAAGGAAGCCCAAACCAGATTTGATGCATTTGAATTGCAGCTCTGGTGAATGATGCGGCTCAGGGAATGCCAAAGTAACAAATTTGTCTTGGTAGAAGTACATCCAGAATATTCAACAGAAGGACTTCTCAGATACTTTGGACATGTTGTCAGGAAAGACCAGTCCCTGGAGGAAGACTTCATGCTTGATAAAGTATTACAACAGCAAAATATAGGAATATATTCAACAAAATGGATTGATATCATGGCTGTATCAGGGAGCTCAAACATAAGAACCACGGTGACCATAGTGCGAGATTGGGAAGTGTTTTGGCCTGTTGTGGAAGCACCCATGACTACACTTGCATTTTTAGAGGGGAGTCTCTAATGTACTAATTGTTGAATTGGGGTGGGATTAAGACTTGACCTTGGTAGAGGTACGAACCAGACCACACTCGCTCTTTGGAGGCATCTTTCAGTGTCTTAGTAGAGTGTGAGACTTAAGACATTGTACTTTGCTTTGTGGGGGATGAGGTCTCTATGTGCCAGTACAACTGCACAGTTCTAATACAGCCGACCTCACCTGGAAAGCCATACCTCTCTTTCCTGACTGAACATCGGGAGAAGTAGACCTGCTGTCACTTTTGGACGTTTTTAACTTCTGTCTCTGGACCCTGAACACGGCTCACCTCTGTCTGGCCTTCAGATTTTGGGCTGACCAGCACTTGTGATGTGAGACTTCAAGGTTTTGTAATTCTTTGTGGGACATTGCCATGAGGGAATCACACAAAGGAGAAGTTGGAGGAAATGTAGCAGAATAGCATCTTGCGGGAGTTGGGCATTTGGGACACCATCAATCCCTAACTCCTTGGCGCTACTCTGATATTAATTCTTCTCAACAAAACAATTCCCACAATTGGGGAGGGGCTTGTTATGAGGCCTCACCATATCAACAAAGCAAACAAAACCAGGGCTTCCTGGCATGTCTGATGGGTCCTCTTCCTCACGAATCTTCTCCGTGTGTTCCCCATTCTCAGACAAGCAGTCACTCTCTGAAGGGCCGCTGTGTTTGTCTGGGTGGACTAGAGAAATAAATTCATAGACACTCATGCGTGTAATAGAGAACCTTATATCAAAGAGCAAATGTGTATTAAGAAAACATCCCAGCCCAATCCAGATCAAGTCCGTAAGTCTGATATTTGTCCCTATGTCTGATACCAGTCGATAATTCCCTCTTCAGACTCACACGACACATGCAATGACACCGAATGCAGGAAGATCACAGGCCAGTGGGTGGAAAGTCTTGTGGATGCAGTGGTTGGTGGAAGTATCTCAGCGCTGGCATGGGTCTCCATGTGGTTCCTCCAGCTCCAGGGCTCTGGCTCCATCAGGGGTCTCCATGTAACGTGTCAGCAGTAAGACCAACAGAATGTGTGACCTGGCCTCTAGTGAACTATTTATTTCCTTCATGCCTCCTAATGAGTTCATCAAGCTGTGACCTCATTGACAAACTAGACTTCAGCTCCTCACAAGTTGACAGGGGATTATGAAACTGCCACAGTCACTGAATGGTAAGACAAAGGACAGAAAAGTTTGATAAAATACACATCCACCTTTATGTTGTAAGTTAAGAAGTGATTCAGGTAATGCACACATTTTAACATTTATGCCTGAGCTGAACATCATAGGAATACAGAAGTTCAGTGGGAAGCCGAAATAGGCAGTAAACTGCACTGTTAGTATAATTTATTAGGCAGGATTTTTACTAATTTTTCTCTTCCCCCTGTCTAATTTAAGCAATACTATAGTGAAAATGATACCAGTTTAAGACTTGCATGTATTCCCCTTCAGTTTTATTTAGACCTAATTATATTTTTGAAAAATTATGTCAGCTATAAAGAATATGCATTGACACTTCAATAAATTATCACATTTTAGAAATACTGAACACCCCAAGGTGGTGCTATTGATGCTTCAAGGTAACTAAAATTGCAGTGTATGCTTAACCACTTCTGTGTATTTTAGTATTTCAAAGCATCCCTGATTTAAAGTAACAGCTAAGTACTCTTCTATTATCAACCTCGTAGCCAAGAGTAAAAGTATATTAATTTTAATCTTAAAACACAGGTATTTTATTTTTTATATTTTACTGACTAGCACTGGATATACTTTTTTAAAGTGAGCAATCCAATGCAAGTATATAAAATATAGTATAACTTATATAAGCAAGCATTCTCATCACAGATCCTTAGTTGAAAAAATTGCTTTTGGAATAAATTAAAATTTCTTTTTTCACTTTTAAGTGTAGATTTAAATTATTTAAATAAAATTAGACATTTTACTAATGAATTAGGTGTATTCAATTTGGTTTCAACTCAGCAATCCTATGTACAACAAATCAAAACACTATCTAGTCATGCGCCATCCTCACAACTGTTTTTGTTTCACCATTATTGCAAGTTCCACGTCAAACTATCCAGTTAAAACCCTTCAAACCTCCCTCCTTTCTGCTGTCCCTCTACTTTACTAAGCATGATGTCTTTCTCCAGAGACTGCTCTCTCCTGACAACATGCTCTGAGTCTTTGAGACAAGGTCTCACAAACCTTACTTCTCAGGAGCATTCTGGTTGTATTTCTTCAAGATGGATATGCTCTTTTGGCAATCCATGGTACTTTCAACATTCTTGCCACGAACATAATTCAAAAGCTTTGATTCTTCTTTGGTCTTTTTAACTCATCATCTAAATTTCCATATGCATACAAGATTATTTAAAATACCAGGGCTTGGGCTGTTTCCATGAGCATTGATTGTGTGTCCAGGTATGCTAAAATTCTTGACAACTTAATATTTCTGTCCATTTATCATGCTGTTGTTACCTCTTGGTCGAGAGGAATTTTGTCTTCTTTACGTTGAGTTGTGATCCTTGATCTTCATCGGCAAATGCTTCAAGTCCTCCACACTTTCTCCAAGGTTGTGTCATATTCATATCACAGGTTGTTAATATGCCTTCCTCCGATTCTGATACCACATTAATCTTCACATAATACAGTTTCTCTGATAATTTTCCCATCATATAGTTGAAGTATGGCGAGAGGACGCAACGTTGAGGCATACATTTCCTGATGTTCAATCATGCAATATGCCCTTGTTCTGTTCACTCTACTACCCCTTGATCTATCGACAGGTTCTGCTGGAGCACCAGGAAATGCTCGGAAATTCCCAGTCTTCTCAAGCTTACTCAGACTTTGCTGTGAGCCACACAATGCAGTGCCTTGATGGAGGCAACGGGCCTCACGTAAACATCATGCTGCTAGTCTCTGGTTTCAGCCGAGGTCAATCTGGCTTCAGTAATGGCACTCCTTCTTCTTCTGAATCCAGTCGGGAGCTCTGGAAGCCCCTTCCAATGTCGCAACCATTGCTGGAAAAAAAATCAGCAAAAATGTAACTGCCTGCTATATTATTGATATTGCTCAATGATTTACTCATTCTGTTGGGCTAATTTACTTTGGAATGGATATAAATTGGGTATGTTTCAGTCAATTGGCTAAGGAGCTGTCTTACAATTTCCTGGCGTAGACCAGTGAGTGCTTCCAGTACTTCATCAGCTGGTTGAAACATTTTGTTTGGTTTTCCATAAATTTAAACAGCCCTGTTCTTGGCTAATGTCTTCAGGGC
The DNA here is from genome assembly GCF_050624435.1 of Tenrec ecaudatus. Taxonomy (NCBI): domain Eukaryota; kingdom Metazoa; phylum Chordata; class Mammalia; order Afrosoricida; family Tenrecidae; genus Tenrec; species Tenrec ecaudatus. Next base: position 107,645,339 of record NC_134531.1, on the reverse strand, counting down.
AGCGTGAGCTTCTTTCTTCAGTGCCACTCGGTCTTGCTCTTATGCTTCCGCTTGATATGGTGACATGCCTGACACTTCTTTTTGGTGCATGGATAGTGCGTATTCCTTCCAACTTCTTTGGGTGCTTCTTGCAACAACCAAAATTGTGACCAAGATTCAATAATGCTGGTTGAGACTTGAACATTGTCTTGAGTTAATTCAGTTTAACACCCGATAAGCATGTTTTTCCCTTTTGTTTTCTAGAGCTTTGTACATTTCATTATAATATTTTACTTTGTCTTCTCAAGCTTCCCTTCGGAATTTTCTGTTCAGCTTGGACTTCATCATTTCTTCCATTTACCTTTGCTACTTTACATTGAAGAGCAAATGGCAGCATCTCTTCTGACATCCATTTTGATCTGCTTTGATTTCTGCACGTGTGATGTTCCTGATATCATATCACAGCTCCTCAGTGTGGGTAAAGCAGTGCACAGGGAGGAGGAGGAGGACCCTGGATGAGAGGGGCAGGCACACACACGCACACACTAAGGCTTCCTACGTGGAGCCTCCATGAAACCCTCTGCAAAGAAACTTTTGAAAAGGCTGACAAGACTCAGAAACCCGAGTTCTGGACCTCGTCTGAGAATCAGATACCTCTTTCAATCATAGCTTGATGTTCCGAGGGAGAAGCAGATTACAGAGTCCTCAAAAGCCATCATGTCTGGTTTCAGCTGACACCTTATCACGGCTCCTCCACTCAGAGCTCCCGACCTTGGCCGAGGAGCTGGAACAAGTGGAGGTGACATTTGGCATATACACACAGGCATCTACACTAACACTGTAGGGGACACGCACACTTCGCTCCCAACATCACTGCCGACGGGACGGGCAAGTTTAGCTGGAGATTAGTTTCCACACCATTAGATTAAGAAACTCTCTTCCTAGTCACTGTACTCTGGCTTAATAGGAGAAATTCTTATCAGCTGGAGGCTGACTCCTGATACTCAGCTGGAAGTCTTGGGGCTGGACGGTGATGAAACTTCCCTGGAATATAGAGGGGACAAGCTAGCCCAGAGCGGGTACATGATTAGCGAGGCCTGTGTCCCGGAGAAGTCAGCACAGGAGCGTTTGAGCATCTTTCCACAGGCGCAAAATTCAGTATTGTATCACCTGATTTTTGTTGACCTTCACCCAGATAGGCTCTGAGCCCTGCTCTGACATACAAAGTCAGTGAAAACAGCTTGGGCAGGCAAATGGGCAGTGTTCCTGAGAGTCTCTACTTTCCCTATCTGTTGGCTTTGTTGATCTTTGCCTATTACTCCCTGTGGATTTGAGAATGAGCCTCAAAGCCAGGATTTAAATGTTCTCAGGTTCAGAGTATGTGCTGTACTCCTGGCTCTGCTGGTAATAAGAGCCTTCCTCCTGTTTCTCAGAGGGCCCGTTTATTTGAAGCAGGTTGGTACTCCAGGGAATTCTGTTCAAACTTACTCACAAGTGGATCCTATCAATATATTCTCCCACCTTCTTACCATACACATGCAGGGAAAAGTAATTTGGTGAGAATTAGAGATACTGGCTACCCAAACCACATTAAATAATGGCTGCCTCCTTTCCCCACCCTCCATCCAACCTACCCCCAGACCTGAAGGCAGTTTTGTAAGAGGAGAAAGCTTTAATGAAAAGTGAGAAAAAAATTAAACAACTCCAAATAGAAATTCAAAAGAAAACTACTAAAATATAAAAATCCGGTAACACATTGAGAGAACAAAGCAGAAGGATTGAAACAGTGGATATAAGCTATGATCTCAAAAAGAAATATCTGGGGAACAAAATTGAAGATCAAATTTCAAAAATGATTTAAAAAGCTGAATGAAACCTAAGAAATCTATTGGACACTAGCAAGAGATACAACTTACATTTGATAAACACCCTAAAACAGAGAGAAGAATATTAACTATAAACATTGAAGAAATATTCAAAAGAATTTTCCTAATTTTGTGGCAGAACAGAAAATAACTATTTAAGAATCCCAGAGAACTCCAGACCTATTGATGCCTCCCACATCCCCAAATCATCGTGATTCATCATAATCATCTTTTTTTAACATTGATGAAAAGGAAAGTATTCCAAGAACAGCTTGAAAAAAAAGATCACTCACCTGTAAAGGCCAACCGGCAAGAATAAACTCAGAGTTTTCTATTGAAACCATGCAGGCAAGAAGACAATGGCTTGATGGTTTCAACATTTTTGTAGATAATAAACTGCCACCAAGAATCCTACCCTCCAGTTAAATTATCCTTCACATATCAAGGAGAAATAAAATCATTTTCAGACATGAAAAACTAAAGGAATTTTCTTAATAAAAAAAGAAGAAAGAAAAGGACCAGCCTTATGGGAAACATTAAAAGAATTCTTTGGATATGGAATCAACAGCAGCTACAGATAGGGACCTACAATTAGGATCTGCCCAAACGATCATCTCCTTCTTACTATGGAGAAATCAGCCTGCTGAAATAAGGCGCAGAGTGAAATGGAACCAAACGAACAAAAGTAAGGTACCACAGATAACATATACATATGAAGAAAACTTCAAAAACACATTAAAATGGAATAAAAGTAAATAATATTTTAAAGGAGAAGATATCTAGTTATTTACTAAAGACAAAAACTGATTTATATCTGGAATGAAATATCAAAAAACAAAGACCTCATCAAAACAAAACCAAGAGGAAAAGCATAAAATCCTGATGAGCAGTAATATAAATAATAAAAATGTAAAAGTCATCATCATAATTAACAATTGTGCACCCAATGAAAGACATTCAAAATAACATTAATCAAATTCCTTCAAAGAGACGAATAGATCATATTGTGATAATACCGTATGGATTGACATGGTCCTTCAACAAGTGTCGGGTTGGGCAGGATAAAGCCAGAAGCTCACTGGGTGGCAACTAACAACGCACGCCTGTGCCTCTGTACCCATTTGGGAGGGGTTCTCTGTTCCAGGATCGATGCGAGGGTAAGCCTTGGCACTAACGAGTCCCGGTGACTTAGTGGTTAGGAATCAGGCTGCTAACTTTCACGGAGAGCAGTTTGAAATAACCAGCCACTCAATGGGAGAAATTTAGGCTTTCGCCTGCCATAAAGACATATGCAGTATCAATATGAGTCACAGTCAACCGAAGGCAGGTGAGTGAAGCCCTGACTTTAGCGGAGGGTATGAATCATGTCACACTGTTGTTTCGCTGGCGGCATCTGTAACACTATTGTCTTTAAGTACAACTGAAGACACCCTCTTTCTTTTCCCTCAGGGTTGGTTAGTTCTTTTAGCTAGCTTGTGTACAACAGGACTACATGCACTTTGGTCCTGCATCAGCATCACAAGTGATTCTATGGTTTAGCACATTTGGCAGCCACCCTGTCAGTCCATCTCATTATGCAATTTCCTCTTCTATGCTACTCCTCGATGCAGGGCTCTGTCTCTCCTGGTAACCTGTCTGAATTATGTAAGATGATGGCGTCCCTTCCTTGCTTCTAAGGAGCACTGTGGCTATACTTCTCCCAAGACATACTTGTTTGCTCTCTTGGTAGTACCTAGTACTTTCAGTATTCTTTGCCAGAACCGTACTTAAAGTATGTCGGCACTTTTTCAGTCTTCCTTATTCAATATCCAACTATCACATGCACCTGAGGAAATTGAAGCCACTATGGCGTTGGGTTAGGTGCAGTTTAGTCCTTAAAGTAACAGCCTGGCTTGTCAATACTCTAAAGATGTCTTGTGTAAAAAAGCTTACCTATTGCAACATGTATTTTCTTCTCCTGACTGCTGCGTCATGAGCATTCATTCTGGACCCAATCAAGATGAAATCCTTGACAATTGAAGTATTTTCTCCAGTCATCATTAAATTACCTATTATTCTAGTTGTGAGGATTTTGGTTTTCTTTACATTGAATTGAAATCCATCCTAAAGACGGCAATTCTTGATCTTCATCAGCAAGCGCTCCAGGTTCTCACACTTTCAGCAAGGCGGTATCAGCTGCACACTGCAGGTTGTTAAGCCTTCCTCCAACGCAGATACCACATTTTATTCATATTATCCAGCTTCTCTGATGATTTGATTAGTTTACAGATTGAGTAAATATGGTGCGTGAATACCATCCTGATTCTTAAGCAATCACTATGAGCTTGTTCAATTACTACAATGGCCTTTTAACTCACCTACGGATTCCTCCTTGAGCACAAGGAAATTCTCTGGATTTCCCACTCTTCTAAAGGCTTTCCAGAGTTTGTTATGGGCCACATAGTCTTGGAATAGTAGATGGGAAACCAGTAAACATTGTCCTCATATTCTCCGCTTTCAACTAACAGTCACCTAAAGTCAACAATGAAACTACTTGTCCCATGTCCTCTTCTGAATCTAGCCTGAACTTCTGGCAGCTCCCTGTCATTATATTGCTGCAAATGCTGTTGGATGATCTTCAGAAAACTGTTACTTGCCTATGATATAAATGATATTGTCTTATACTTTGAGAATTCTGTGGGGTTACCTGTTTTGGGTGTGAGTACAAATATGGATCTCTTCCAGTCATTTGCCAAGTAGCTGTCTTTCAAATTTCCTAGCATAGACGAAAAAAGGATTTCCAGTGCATCATCAGCTGTCGAAAGACTTTAATTGGTATTCCTTCAATTCATGTGGCTCTGGTTTGGGTCAATACTTTCAGGACAGCTTGAACGGAATTGTTTCTTCATTGTGTATTCCCTCCTGTCATGACTGATTGTCAACCAGTCCTTTGATACGGCGACCCTGTGTATTATGCCATCTTCTTCTGGTGCTTCCTCCATCATTCGATATTCTGCCCATAAGAATCTTTCAAGATTGCAATTTTAGGTTTGACATTTTTCGTTAGTTCTTTCAGTGCAAGGTATCCAGAGCTTGTTTTACATTTTTGGTTTTTCTAACTCTACGTCTTGGCACCTTTCATTATAATATTTTAATTGTCTCTCAAACTTCCCTTTGGAATTTTCCATTTAGCCCTTTAAATTCATTATTTCTGCCATCTTTCTTAGCTACTCTATGATTCAGAGGAAGTTTAACAGTCTCCTCCAACATCAACTCTTAGCTATTTCCTGTCTTTTAGATGACCCTTTGCTTTCTTCAAGAATTATGTTCTTGATGCCTTCCCGCAGCTTGTTGGGTTTTCTGTCATTAGTGTTCAATGTTTCAAATCTGTTTTTGAAATTTAGGTGGGCTATAGATGCAAGGTTGCATTAGGTACTGATGGATTTCTTTTAATCTTCTTCAGTTTAGACCTGAATGATATGAGCAATGGTTTGTTCTGGTCATTTTCATGTCTCATGTTAACTGCCTGTAATCATATCTTCCCATAGGAGTCACTTTGATTTCTGTGTATTCCTTCTAGAAAGACATGTGCACAGTCACCTTTTGTCTTAGAGGAAATTTGTATTTGCTCTAATGTCATTGGTCTTGCAAAAATCTATCATGGAATATCCAGCTTTGTTTCTTTTTTAATTTTAAAAATTATTATTTTTAATCATTTTATTTGGGGCTCTTATAGCTTTTCACAATTCATCCATCCATCCATCGTGTCAAGCACATTTGTACATTTGTTGCCATCATCATTTTCAAAACATTTGCTTTCTACTTGAGTCCTTGGTATAAGCTCCTCATTCCCTCCCCCCACACACTTCCCATGAACCCTTGATAATTTTTTAAAAATCATTTTATTGGGGGCTCGTACAATTCTTATCATAATCCATACTTACATCCATTGTGTCAAGCACATTTGTACATTTGTTGCCATCATCATTCTCAAAACACTTGCTTTCTACTTGAGCCCTTAATAGCAGCTCCTATTTTTTCCACTTCCTTCCCCCTTCCCCTCCTTCATGAACCCTTCATAATTCATAAATTAATATTATTTTGTCATATCTTACACTGTCCGACGTCTCTCTTCACCCACTTTTCTGTTGTCCATCCCCCAGGGAGGAGGTTATATCTAGAACCTGGTAATCAATTCCCCCTTCCTACCCCACCTTCCCTCCACCCTCCAGGTATTGTCACTCTCACTACTGGTCCTGGATTCCCTGTGTTTCCAGTTCCCATCTGTACCAATGTACATCCTCAGATAATTTATAAATTGTTTTTATTTTTTATGTCTCCCACTGACTTTTAGCTCCCTTCACTCACTTTTCTGTTGTCTATCCCCCTGGGAGAGGGTTATATGTAGATCTTATTGATCAGTTCCCTCTTTCTCCTCCCACTTCCCCTTCCCCTCCTGGTATCCCTACTCTCATTATTGGTCCTGGGGTTTATCTGTCCTGGATTCTCTGTGTTTCCAGCTCTTATCTGTACCATGAGCAATCTATGGTCTAGCCAGATTTGTTAGGTAGAATGGGGATCATGATAGTGGGTAGATGAAACATTAAATAACTAGAGGAAATTTATATGTTTCATTGGTGCTATACTGCACCCTGACTGGCTAATCCAGCTTTGTTTCTATCATGAGGTAATATTTTTCAACTACAGTTCCTTCCTCTTTGTTTCTAATATTTGGATTCCAGTGGTCAATATCATCAATGAATCTAAACCCAGCATAGATGTGGCGTGGAATGGGAAGAATGTTTGGTGTAAGAATAGGTAAGGAAGGCGGGGCTGTGGAGGCATATCTGATCCCTGTTTGTGTCAGTAGGGAAGCCAGAGAGGTCAGATATGGCCCATGTGTCATTTATTGCAGTTATCACTACTTGTGTTAGTATTTTAGAGAAACAAATCCGCAGAAACTCAAGTATAAGAGAGTTTTATATAAAGGTTAAGTGTGCATCAAGAAAACATCCCAATCCAGTGCTGCCCAAACCCAAAAGTCCAACCTTAACCCATTAACCCATATGTCTGATACCGATCCACAAAGTCATCGTCCATCTCAGAAAACAGACACAATGATGCCGACTGCAGGAGGAAAGCTGAATCAGTGATCATGTAAGCATCTCATTGCTGAAAGGGGTTTCCACATGGCTGCTCTAGCACCCAGGGCTGCTTTGGATTAGGTCCATGTGGCTTCTCCTCGGGGATGTCAAGTAAGCCTTGCCAGCTGAAGTAGGGAACTGGCTAAGGCAGCTGCACCCTGTTGTGACCATCAGAAAACAAGAGACCCGAGAACTAGAAAGGTGAGACTCACTGTGCCATTTATCCTTCCGTCCTTCAATTAACCCCACATGTGTTTATTGGCCAGGTTGGCACAATAAACTAACTACCTCACCACTCAAAGTATTAATCTTCTGCCATATCACCAGACAAGGGGGTAGGTTATAAGTGAGTCTTATTTCCTGAACATTATCATGGAATGAGTTCATGGGAGACAGACTCTGCAGATACATGTTGTGTGACCTCAAACCAGTTGTTGAATATTGCTGTTCCTCAGGTCCCTGTTAGTAAAAAGGGAATGATGCTGTATCTCCCACTTTATCAGCAAGAGCCTTGGTCATGCGATGATTACCACTAGTTTTCTAACGCAAAATTTAGAAATTCAAACTCACTTGGTTGCTCCAGTAAAGATTACAGCCAGAAACTTCAAGAGCAGTTCTAGTCTCATATATAGGGTGGATATGAGTCATAATGATATTTCTAGCACACATACAAGAACAGTGACAAGACTTTATTAGATGTGATGAAGATTAAATAATGTAATGGAAAAATTAAGTGTCTAAAAGTTTTGCTTGTCATAGATTATCATGCTAATCATTATTATAACACCACTATATCATCATCAAAAGCCTCACTCTCCTAATAATCCAGGAATTGTAAGAGTCTATTTCTGAATTCCTATTAGATAAGTCTCCTTTTAAAATTATGATTTAGACAAAATATTTTGGATATTGTGTAGATTTGTATCTGTTATATTACAATGTATTTTTTAAAATTGGTCTTATTTTTGTCTGTTGTGTTTTTAAAATGTAACCTTCAGAATTTTTTGTTTCTCTGTACAAATTCAGCTTTCTTTATGGTATCATAGTCTTTCTGTCTAAAGGATATTATTTAAAAATAATATTATTTTAATATTTCTGGAACTGTATTATAGTTCATGCAAGAGTATTTTGTTTTGTTTATGAAGTGATGCTATTAAAGCTGAGTATAAAGTGGAATTACAGGTTATTTTAATATAAATAGTGATGGAGATAGGTCAGAATAAATGTATAAATCATTTCTAAAGATAAAGACAAATGGAATAAAAGTCATTTAAACTCAAGACTGGCTTAAAATTCCAGCATATTAATCTGTGAGGGGAGAAAATCCAATAAATGCAAAGTCAAGGATTTGGGGCAGTATATGTTTGATAGTAATAAATTGTCAGTTTTTGATTGTCTAAAGATATTTTTTAGTAATTTCACAAATTACTTAAAATTAAGCTGGATCAAAAGTAAATTTGACCATAATGACATGAATGAAGTAATGTTTGTGGGAGTCAAACCCTCAAGACCTTCATTTGTGCATGGGGTACAACTCAAATTAGAAGAAAGAGCTGAAACTTTTACTAATAATCAGAATATACAAAACAGGAATCAATGACATTTGCAAGTCATTAACAATGGAAACAGATGTGCTATGTGTTAGCTGAGATCTGCTGCACAAGGCTTCTTTAAAATACTGAAACATTCCTGACCCAAGCCATAGAAGTTTCAATCACCTTAGGACATTGAATGAAGAGGAACAAACAAGAACTGATTCACTTGAATTATGGTTCTGGCATTGAATATTGAAAGTACCACGAATGGCAAAAGAATAAACAAATCTGTCTTGGAAGAGAAACAGCCAGAATGCTCCTTAGAGAAAAGGATGGTGAGCTTCATTTCCCATACATCAGAGATGTCAAGAGACCAGTCCCTGGAGTAGTACACTCCATTTGCTAAACTTGAGGGTCATAGTAAAAGAGTAAGACTTTTGACAAGATGAATTGACAAAGGTGCTGCATTGGTGGATTCAAATATAAGAACAATGTGAAGATGGCACAAAACAGGTAGTGTTTCCTTTTGCTGCATTTGCTGTAAGTGGGAACAACTTGTTGCACCTGACAAGAGCGAGCTGATGGGGTCTTTGTGATAGAAGCAAAACTGAAGATTGCATGATAGAATTTTACAAGTCCAAAGACTTCTTCATAGCAAATGCATTTTTTACACAATACAAAAGGCAACTATATATATGGATTGATCTATATGGAATACACAGAGATGAAATTCAATACATTTGTGGAAAGATACAATAGAAAAGCTCAAAGCTGCTAAAAAAAGGGACCAAGGGGTGACGTAGTATGCACCACTAATTGCTGATAAATAAGTTCACATTGAAACTGAGGAAAATGAAAAAATATGTTTAGGAGAGCCAAAATACAACCTTGCATCTCTCCCTCCTGAATTTCAGGAACATCTCAAGAACAGATTTGCTGCATTGAACTCAAGTAGCAAAACCCTGGTGAGCTGTGGGGTGACATCAAGCGCATCATCCATGAAGATAACACGAGGTCACTAAAAAGGGAAGCGAGAGCAACACGCAAAATGATGTCAGAAGAAATGCTGACACTTGCTCTTAGTCGCAGAGCAGCTAAAGCCAATGGAAGGAATGCGCAAGCCAAAGACTGGAGCATAAAAGTTAAAGGGCAGCTCGAGAGGCCACAACAAGCCAAATAGCTGAACAGAAAATGTCAAAGGACAGCTTGAGGAGAAAGGAAATTTTACAATGAAGCATTCAAAGACCTAGAATCAGAAAACCAAAGCGGAATAGCAAACCCAGCCTATCTTAAAACTAAGGGGAACAAATCAAGCCTCGAGTTGCAATATTGTAATATTTTTCTATGGAGCAAATATTGAGAGCGCCAAAAGGAGATTGAAAGAATGTAGAGGGTCGCTGTACCCACAACAACATGCTGACGTCCACCATTTCAGAATGTAGCATCTGAGGGAAAACCAAGTCTGCTGAAGAAAGAATTTCAAGCTACACTGAAAGCATGCCCTCCTCCCCTCGTAGGACACTTTCAATTGTATCAGCCTCGAGTTCTTTTCTGCTCCTCCACGGGGGTATGGGGTTTTTAATGTATTTATTTGTTTTCATTCCCCTAAATAGAATCACCGTGAGTCTCCATCTGACACACTCTGTATCCGTGACACACTCTATATTCGTGAGCGTCACACTCATGTTCCATAGAGGAGAACACCCCAGGTCTTCCTCCATGATTTTCCCTCTCAGTCAACGGTCGCCCTCTCCCACACATGCACTGGGCTGGCCATTGCCGGGATTCCATCCCTGCTATCAATCTGTGTGCTGTCTATCTGGCTAGGTTCATGCCAAAGAGCCGGTAGTTTTGTGTGCCACCCTTGTCTCTGCATTTCCCAGTATTTTTACTCTCTCCTATTGGCCCTCTTGAACCTTTGAGTGACTGGAAGTCCCTTAGAAGGACCAGGAGTTTGAGTTCCACTCCGTTGCATTCCTGCTAGAATCCACAGGTTTACAATTTTATATGAAGTCCCATTCCAGACTGCTTATTCAAATCTGCTCCCGAATTCTGGACTAGATGAAATGAATAGTGATAGAGCTAGTTGATATTGTTTGCATCAATAACTTAGGGGTAAATGTTATGCAGCAATAAATTAATAATGGATCTTTGTATCAGAAACTATATAGAATCTGTATTTGATCCTGCCTACAAGTTCTCAGATTAGCCTGGCACCATTTTATAGATGATGATGTAACACATAAGCCTCTGGGTCAAAAAAAGAGATCCTAGTATTCAAGACACAGAAATATGAATTCATATTGCTTCCCTTTGCTCTCCACATCACATAGGAGTGATGTAGAAGTTGGCTCAGGTGGAAGCTGTGCATAGAGTGAGTTTGTATCTCAGCTGAAATATACCAAGCTTCAAAAACACACTATTTTATAATAGAGTCGTTAGCAAACCTCCTTAGTCTTCATATTCAATGGAGGGAAATTTTATCTTTACTGTATTAATTTGCAAATAAATTTGCCCTCCACCCGAGGCCAAATCTGGCTTTATCTTTTAAGCTATTCTGCGATATACAGATTTTTAATAAGCTGTATAGTATAAAAGCTATCACATGCATATTGAAACATGATAAAGAAATACACTCCAACACTATCTCAAATAATGCTTTCCTATTTAAAGCTATATTCTTGTTGCTAGTTTCCATTGATTTGTACTCATGAGATCCTATGGGGACCAAATAGAATTGGTCATTCAGTTTTCAAGGTTGTGACCTTTCAAAAGTAGGTTCCCAGGTCTATCTTCTGAGGGATCTCTAGCTGGTTCAACCAAGATATTCATTCCAGAGAATAATAAGGGGGCTTAGTGCCTACATATACAATTAGTTTAAGTACTATAATTAAATTTCAACAAATAGCACTTCATACCTAATTAAGATAATTAATATTTCCAATTAAAATATGCCAGTTTAAAATAAATGATAAAGGGAAAGTATTTGCTAATATAACTAATTCAATAAAAGCATTACAAATATATTCCTGTGAAATTCATTAATAATAGTAACTCATAGATAACAAATAAAACTTCTTATTCATTTTAGTAAAAGTAGGTTTACCTCTCTCTAAATTAAGACTTTTAATGATAAAGAGATGTTTATGTTGCACATTCTCTAGTTAAGAAAATGAATTTCTACTCCTCATCTCACTGCCAATATTATAGTGAATAGGTCTAAACAATATAGTGAATAAAGGTAAACAACACCCAGCTTTTATTTTACTACTGTTTAGTGAAATCTATACCAAATTAAAAATATAAATTGGTTTGGGTTGAGTTTTTCACTGAGGAATGTATTCTGTCTGATTTTCTTATGTGTCTACATCATATTATTAAACAATAATAAAGTATAAGTATTATTCCCACTATTGAAAGGCAGCACAATTACAGATATCAAATTACTACACATTGCAAGCCAGTTGCTTATAGTCTACTCTGACTCACGGTGACCCCCATGGTGGTCGGAGCAGAACTGCCATCCTTGACATCATCCCTCTTTTATGACCCCCAGTCCCCTATATACCCCTTCCTTCAAAACCCTTGTTCTATTTGCTTTTCCTATAGGCTCAACATCCCTGGGTTTCATGTAAAGAAAAGCAACCAAAAAACAAATAACACAGCTCTTCAAGAAGGTGACCCCCACAACCAATGAACTTCTGAGATACACGCTGATATGCAAAAGCATAAGCCAAAACATCACAGGATGGCTGGAATAATATTTATCTCAATACAGCACACAGGGTATTGAAGTAACAAGACCTCATTTGTCTTCCAACCAATAGTCATCAATCTTCTTTGGACAGCTGCCTCCTTCTCCCTCAGACACCACATATTTTCGGTCTTAAATCCTCTGGTTCCAAGCGTGTCCGAGGAGAGTTCCCGCATGTTTTCTCACTGATGCAGCCTCTGGAGCATGCTGTGTGCCCCAAGGTCCAGGATTCCACATTTCAGTATTCCACGACATCTGGTTTGGGCTCCTGGGATATCCCAAGATGCATTAGTTCAATGTTTCCAAGCTGCTGCATGCCACTAAAGACACTCCCTACCCATGCCCCCCAAAGCATCCTGAGTCATGCCTCTGCCTTCTGGAAGTCATCCCTCCATTCTCTCCCCACAACAGGCTTGCACCTATCTTGCCCCCTCTCCCCTCCCCCCTCTCCCGCTCAAGTAACTTCTTTATGTCTCCTTTAAGAGCTTCAAAATTTTAGATATCTTGTTAAATTTAGGCCAAAGTGGTTGCCAGAGGATAGTTTGAAATGTGTTTTTGAACGTAAGTGATAAGAAGAAATAAGAATGTAAAAAATTTCAAGAAAAGCTTCCAAAGGGTGACTTGCAGCATCCAAAGTACTGAAACATCTAAAGACCTGAAATGACCAGGCCAAAGTGGCAAAGCACACATGACCTTTGGAAAGTGCTGAGAAGGGAACTCAAGTCGCATATGATTGAAAGATTCTAAGGGTGAAAATATCGAAAAGGCAGAATGCATCAAAAGAATATGGAAGAAAAACGTAGAATCACTGTGCCAAAAATAATTGGTTGGCATTCCATCATTGTATGATCAAGACTTGAAGGAAGATGTGTAAGCTACATTGAAGGCATTATCATAAAACAAGGTTCCAGCAGTTCAAAGAATACCAATTGCATTGATCCACCAAACAGATGTGATTTTGGATGCTCCAACATTGATATCCTCAATTGACTGGAAGAGGTGCACATCTGTGCCCATTCCAAAGAAACATGATTCAACAGAATTAAAAATGTTTCAATTCGTTTTACTTAGAAATCTAGATTCATTTTACTAAGATCAATCAATGACTGTGGAATCACAACTCAAAAAAATTAAATAGCCTATAGCACTAGAAAATTTTCCTGAAAATACCTCTTTATTGTTGTTATTAGGTGTCATCAAGTCAGTCCCGGTCCACAGCAACCTTCTGCACAACAGAGTGAAGCTCTGTCCTGTCCTGTGCGATCCTCCAAATTGTCTCTTTGCCTGAGCCCATTTGCAGCAATGGTGCCAATCTAACTTCTCTCCTTCTGCACCCCCCACTCTACATAACATGTTGTCCCTGTTCAGGGACCAGTCTCTCTTGACACCCTGTTCAAAGCGTGTAATACTAAGTCCCATCATCCTTGCCTCTAAGGAGAACGCTCGCTGTATTTCTTCTAAAATAGATCTGTTGTCCTTTTCGCAGTCTGTGTTACTTTCAGCGTTCTCCAGCACCACAATTCAAATGCGTTGATTCTTCTTCGGTCTTCTCTAGTCAATGTCCAACTGGCACATGCATATGAGGCGATTCAAAATACCAAGGCCTGGGTCATGTTCAAAGTATCACCCTTCCTGTTTGATACTCTGAAGAGGTTTTGTGCAACAGATTTACCCAGTACAACACGTCTTTTGATTTCTTGACTACTGCTTCTATGAATATTGATTGTGAATCCAAGCCAGATGAAATCCTTGACAACAATAAACTTGTCTCCCTTTATAATGATGCTACCTATTACATCGAGTTGCAATCCATACTGAAGGCTTCGTTCCTTGATCTTCGTCCAGAAACGGTTCCAGTCCTCTTGCCTTTCGGCAAACAAGGTTGTGCCATATGTATATTGGAGGTTCGTAAGATTTCCTCCAAACCTGACGCCCTATTACTTTTCATATAAATCAGCTTCTCTGATGGTTTGTCCAGCATACAAATTAAATAAGTATTATGAGAGAATAAAACGCTGTCACACACCTTTCTTTAATTTAAACCATGTAATATCCCCTTCTTCTGTTTGCATAACTGCCTTTTGGTCTACGTACAAATTCCTCATGAGCACAATGAAATGTTCACTCTGGATCCCATTCTTCTCATAGTTATCCATAGTTGGTTATGATCCACACAGTGGAATGCTTTAACATAGTCAATAAAACGCAAGTAACATTTTCTGATATTCTCTGTTTTCAGCCAAGATCCATCTGACCTCAGCTATGGTATATCTTGCTCCAGTTCCTCTTCTTAATCTGGCCCGAGGCTCTGGCAGTATCCTGCCAATGTCCTGCTCTCTGTAAAGAGTTACAAACACACAATATCACTTTCAAAACGAAGGTGCAAGTGGCCCAACTCATGGCACTTTCAATCTTTTCCTTCGCATGCAAAAGTCTGACAGAAAAGAAGCACTAAACCAAGTGATGTCTTCAAATTATGTCCTGTAAAAGAATAAGATCATACCAATTGAATCCAAAGACACAAAAAATAATCTTAGAATAAGTACAATCAGACTGTTTCCTAGCAGCAGGACTGTGGAGACTTCATCTTTCAGACTTTAGAGAAGTTATCAGGAGAGCCAGCCCCTGGAGAAGGAGAATCGGCTGGGAAACATAGAGAGTCGCTAGGAGGAAGCAGTCCCCCAAGGAGATAGACTGAGCAGTTACTGCAAGTGGCTCGCAAATAGCGATCATTGTGAGCACAGGGCAGGAGTAGGCAGTGTTTCCTTCAGCTGGGGCTTGGAACCCACGTTGGCTCTTAGCGCATTTAAAAATATAATTTACATGTTTAATCTAAAGCCAAATACCATATATACTGGAGGATAAGGCGAGTTTTTTCAGCACATTTTTTATGCTGAAAAGGACTCCCTGTGTTTTTGGTGAAATTAGATGCCTCAGCTTATACTCTAGTATATAGGTAGATAAATAGTTTGAATAGAACTGATGCAAAGATACATTTAAGGTAGGACACATTTTTATAGTATGTGAAGAAATTTGTTGTTCAATGACAATTAGCTGAGATAGTATTCCTTTGAAATAAAACAAATATTATATTGTAATAGTAGAATATACTTTGATTATTTCTCTATTTCTGTTTATTTAATTGTGTTAAGGTAAAATCCAATAACAAATGATTCATTAAGCTACTAGTTAAAGCTAGTATATTTTATTCACTGAAGTCTTATTATCAATTACATAATCTAGGTATTTTCTTTGAGATAGCATGGACTTAATTGACTGTTGCATCTCTTTTCTCTGGCTAATGAAGAGCTTTAGGGATATTAATAAATAATCTGAGTCCTTAGATATGTTGTTTGACAAGTATGTTGATTATTTGTAATTAAGTATGCCTTGTAGTAAAATGGCAATATGAGATTTTGTTGTTTTGATTTTTTTATATAATTATTGATTGAAAAATTAATAAAATGCTATAATAAATAAAGCTACTTATAAAAAGAACAATTGATAGCTTTTCATTTCACATCCTCTGTCTGTAGACAGTGGAAGAATGCAGCTGTGTTGACTCATTATTAAAGAACTCCTTGTAAAGTTAATCTCAACCCACCAAATGATAGATTAGAAAAACAACTCAATTGTTTTAACTCTTGATTATTAAAAATGATTACATTAAAAAGGATGCTACTCTGAGATATGATGATTCAATTTTGTCCTTCAATAGAATATAATCATGCAAAGAATTATAGACTAAGCAATTTTAACAAAATATGAAATAATGAACTATGCTTATTTTCAACATTTAAGATTTCTGGTTTTATGATTATCTGAAAATACTTACATATTTTATATTTATGGAAATTTTCTAAATTAAAAAAATATGTATAACTTAAAGACCCTCAGTGCCACTGTGGGTTAAGTGGAATGCTGTGAGTTTTAATTTACGCCACAGGACTAAGTGGAGGTTCTCTCCTCCAGTGAAGACTGATAGCCGTAGAAACCTAGTGCACCGGGTCTATTCGGTCCTTCAGGGTTAGCATTTACTCTATGGCAGTGGATTTGGGGCCTAACTTACATACAGTGGCTTTACAGAAAATGAGCATTTATAGATATTTATAATTATACTACCTATACCACTATAATTAATTATAAAAGCACTCCCTAGGTTATGAATGAGATATCCTCAGGTTGGGACAGGTATACATGGTTCTTATCAAATCCTGCGTTAGTGCTGGTATCAGAGTGGTTACTAGTTGGGCTGTGTGGTGGTTACATAATCTGGTGTCAGTTTGCGATTTGAGAGGATTAAGAGTAAAAAGGTGGAGCCTAGTCTGTCAATGGGATCGTAGTCAATGAGACCTCTGTGTGGGCATGATCTTTTCCTGAGAATTCTGGGAATTCCTGGTATTTTCCTCTTTGGAGGGGGAGACATTTCTCTCTCTCCACTGACTCCCTTGCAGACATCTCTGAGGAGAAGCCACATGGTCTTACCCTGATGTAGCCCTGGAAGCTGGAGAAGCCACGTGGAGACCCCTGCCAGAGCTGAGATACTTAAAATGCCACCGGGTTCAAAGACTTTCTACCCATTGGTCTGTTATTATCCTGCATTCAGCATCCTTGCATGTGGTTCATGAGTCTGAAGAGGACTTTATAGATTGGCATCAGATATATGGGCTAGTATCAGACTTATGGGCTTCGACTGGACTGGGTTGGGATGTTTTCTTAATGTACAATTACCCTTTATATAAAACTCTCTCTGATACACATATGAGTGCTTATGAATTTGTTTCTCTGGTCTACCCAGACTAACATAGGTTGCTAACAGTACAGTCAGCAGCACTACATCACTATCGGCTCCCCAGGAGAAACACAAGGATTTCTACTCCCACAGTCACACTCTAAGAAAACAACAGGGCTAGTTCTCACCGGTCATTTAGGGTCAGAATGGACTCAAAGGCAGAATGTTTTTGTTGTTGTTGATAGTGTAATACAAGGAAGACGCTTTTTCAATTAGTTAAAAAGTTTCTCATGTAGCAAGTGAACGTGATTGTGATGATGAGTATTTATTTTGTGAGTAAGCAATTGATTTAATCTTTTAAAGTAGGGTAAATTTACCTCCCACTAAATCTAGGCTGCCCATGGGTCAGTAGAGTTAAACTTGCACTATCCGTCCTCAGGATAAGGTTTGGCCGTGCTTTGCGAAGTGATGGTAACTGACACCCTCAATTTTGTGTGACTCTCTACAGCCTTCCACTACTTATCTGCCAGTCTGTTGGACTGTGGTAGCTTGTGCATTGCTGTGATGCTGAAGCTGTGTCACAGGTGCTTCAAATGCCAGCAGGGTCACCCCAAATGAACATGTTTCAGATGAGCTTCCAGACGAAGACCAAACTACAATTAGGGACTTGGCTGCCCACTTGGAGGAAGCAACTGCCGAGAAATTCATTCTTATCGTGAAAACATTGACACATACTAACGGTTTAAAGCAGGGAAGCAGAACCTTAGCAGAGATGGTGCCAGAGGATGAGCCTTTTCAGCCAAAAGGTTCTCAAAATGTGTCTGAAGAGGTTTTGCCTTCTCAAAGTAGCGTCACGGTGACGTGGATAGAGTGAAGCCTGTGGGCATAGAGTCCTGGGGGTCTTCATTTTCTGACAGAGCACAGTTCAAGATGAGAAGAATCAGCTGCAAGAATAGCTAATAATAATCAGAACTTGGAACATACAAAGTTTGAATTTAGAAAAATTGGCATCATTCAAAATGAAATGGATTGATACATACAGATTGATATGCTAAGTGTTAGTTATGGACTGTCCATTTTGAACTAGTAAGTCATGTTTTTTTAACTGTAATGACACAGTCAAGAGGAATGACAATGCATTCACTTACAAAAGAATATTTCCAGTGCTGTCTGTGATAGGATTATATAGACCCGAAAACAAGAAAATCAGATCATCACAACTCCTATGCGAATGTGTGCGCCTATGACTAATGCCAATGGTGAAGATATCGAAAAATTCTACTAATGTATTCAGTCAGAAACAATTCAAGCATGAAATCAAGATGCATTGGTAATTATTGGAGGTTGGATGCAAAGTTGGAGACACAGAGGAAAGAGAAGTAGTTGGGAAAATATGGCCTTGCTGAGAGAAAGGAAGCTGGCGATCACATGAAAGAATTTTGCAAGACAAATCTCAACTCAAACCAAGTCCAGGTCTGATTGTGGAACAGATATCAGTTTGTGTGTACAGGTAAAAGCTGAGAACCAAACTACGACCTTGAATCTATCCCAACTGTCTTTTGATGACATCTCACTAATGCTACTGGCAGAAAGCCTGACGAACTGTGGGAAGGCGTCAAGAACATCCTGCACGGGGATCTGGCTAGATTACGAGAGAGAATGGGGAAGTCCCTTCTGGATCTGGGGAAGCTGGGAGAACCCACGAACAAGCCATGCACACGGCTGACTCAGGCTCATGGAGAAGGACTTGATCCCAATGCTGTTTCAGTGCTGGCCCCTTATTACCAAAGTCAGACTGGAGGCTACACAGAGTAGTGCAGATCCCAAATCAGAGTCAGTAAGATCAAGTCAAAAGTGCAGTCATCGAGTATTAGGGGGACTGCTCCCCGCCCCACCAACCTCTGTCTCATAGAGTCAGCAACCTCACACTCCTGGACAAGCTGCTGCAGAGGCTCAGAGTTTGCTCAGCCAGGGGAGAAGCTGCCCCCACAACTCCCACACAACGGAAACTCAGGAAGTTCATCACACAACCAGTGCCCCCTTCACCAGATTTTGGGGTTCTCTTCATCTCCAGCATTAGCTGGGATTTTAGTTGTAAATACAGGGAGAGCTAGATGGCCCTTTATTTTGCCCACCTGATAAAATCTCTCCCGTGACTACAAATGGATGTTTTTCCATCCTCCCTTGAAGTTTCCTGTGAAATGAACACTTTGCAAACATTCAGCCTACCTGAAATAGAAAATTCATAGCTCACACTTTGGTTCATGGATCTGTGTTTGATGTACAGTTTTGTTTTGCTTCATCCTTGAGGTATGAAGGTCCTATCGCTCCAAACAGGCCCCCAAGGTGACTGAGTTTGGACATCTAGCAGGGAGCCCGTCGCTGGGAGTTCCTAGGAAGAGATTCCTTCCTAATAGGAGTGAGGTAGCAAATGTCTAAAAATAAATATGTAACTTTCTGGTTCCCTAGGAAAACTGAGGAGACTCTACAACAATTTCTCTGTTTCTAAGCAGATTCTGTATTCCCTCATGTCCTCCCTTCAAACACCGAGTGAGCTTTGCGGGCAGAGGGCCCCCAAACTCCGCTGTACCACCACCCCATCCCCACTGAAGTGGTCCAGGTGTTCAGCAGGGGATGTTGGACTTCAGGATGAGTCCCCTTCAGAGGGAGGAGGAGATTGAAATAGGAGGAGGAAGAGGAAGAAATTAACTTGCTGGGAGTTTTCTGGAAGTTTTGTTTGTGTTAAATTTGGGCCAGACTGGGAACCCAGAAAGTGCCCAATTCTAAGGGTTAGAGGCTTAATTTTGTTAGTAGTTAGTGGTAAGACCTGAAGAAGAGTTAACAAATTGTCTTCCACTTACTTGACGGGCCTGGAAGTTGCTATAGTCAATATATTAGGCAAAGATGTTGTCTTAGGATGGGCCTTTAAGGCATATATTTTTCTGCATGCTGGGGTAATACAAAGGATAGGAGAGGTGAGAGTATCTCAGTTTATAAAGGTGCAGGTAGCTTAATTGATGGAATTGTTCTGCACTGATGCTCCGCTGCTTCAAAGAGGGCTCTCTTTCTTCTCTCTCTCCTTCAAGTTGTCTCTCACACTGTTGCCAGAAAGCTCTTCCTGACATTACATTTAGGGTGACATGTGTGGGACACTAAAAACACCTGTTGAACAAAGCTACAGTTATGAACATCAAAAAAAGGACATCATTCATGAAGAAATAAAAAAGGTCATTAAACATACGGGGTGAATGAAAAGATCATAGGGGATGTCAGAAGAGACTGAAATTGCCCTTCCCTGTAGAGTAGGTAAGGCGAAGGGAAGAAATGATGAAGTCCAAGAGCTGAATATAAATTTTCAAAGGACAGCTTGAGTAGACAAAGCAAAACAATATAATGAAATGTGAAAATATCTAGAATTAGTAAACAAGAATAAAAAAATAAATTCAGCATGCCTTAAATATAAAGAAATAAAGAGTCAACTAAATAATTGAAACCTTAAGTTGCAATATTTAAAGCTTCCATGGACACACTATTGAAACATGCAGGAAGTAGCAAAAGAACATAGACTACATCGAGTCACCATCCTGAAGGATGAAGTTTGAGCTTCAATGAAAGCACTAGCCTAAAATAAGGCAGCAGAAATTAATGGAACACCAAAGGAAACATTTCAATAAGCTGATGAAGCACTTGCTCAGTTATGCCAGGAAAATTGGAGGACAGCGACTTGGCCAATGGAAGGAAGAGATCTATATTTGTACCTATACCAAAGAAAGGTAACCCAACAGAATGCTCAAATTATAGAACAAGGACATTGATATCATATGCAAGTAAAATTTTGCTGAAGGCATGTAAGAATGGTTGCAGCTGTAAATTAACAGAGAGATGCCATTGCTGAGGTCATATGGATCTTGGCTGAAATAGGAAAATATCAGAAATATGTTTACTTATGTTTTATTGTCTATGCTAAGGCATTTGACTTTGTGTATCATAACCACCTGAGGATATCATGGAGAAAATGGGAATTTCCAAGCACTTCATTGTGCTCATGAAAATGTGAAGCATCTCAAGTGCTCCACACTTTCAGCAAGCAAGGTTGTGTTCTTTTCTTGCAAGCTTTGGTGCCTACAGGAGTTGAGAGTTGAGGTGAGGTCAGCTGTTGGAAACCACCAGCTGCTCTGTGCATGAAAGACGAGACTTTCTACTACTCTAACGAGTCAGTCACGGTCTTGGAAAACCCACAAGGCCTGGGTTAAGGTGCCCTCTAATGATTCTGAATTGGAATCAATTCGATGACTGTGAGTTTTTGTTTTAGTTCATATACAAGCAAACGCCAATAATTAATAAGGAAAATCACAGAATTGATGACTTTGGTGTTTGGTGATGGTAAAAAATATTGAATATATTAGAACCTGCCCGAAGGGATAAATCTGCCTTGGAAGAAGTAGGGCTAGAATGCTCCTTAAATGTGAGGATGGTGGGATTTCTCGCATCTTATGTGCTTTGGACTTATGCTCGAGAAGCACAGTATCTTGCTAGAGACGAAAGTCAGCAGGGAAAGAAGACCTCAAAGAGGTAAATGGGCACAGTGATGCAGCGATGGGTTCACACATGGCAAGGACTGTGAGGAAGATACAGAGGGCGTGATGTTTTGTCCTCTTGTACTTAGGGTTGCTCTGATTTAGACACAAGATGAGGCCACCTAAGGAGACAGTTACATGGAGGAGACCATTCTCCCCCAGTCCTCCAACATTGTACCAGAGGGTTCTGTTGCTATGCTTCACTGATTTTTTTGCCCTGTCACCAGTAGGTCAAACTGATTCGTCCTCCTATTATGTTTTAGGACAGAAACTCTGCTGAAATCTGTTTGCCATGTATGACCCAGGTATTTAAAGAAACTGCAACATGCAAGTCACCATGCTATGCCAAAATGACCACCAAGTAGTACCTGTTACATAGGAAGGAAATTTAAAGCAGGACAGACATGACCATTGTGGATATATTTTACAGTTACCACAAATTATTTTTATAGTTAAACAAATGAATATCATGTGAAATTGTGCATAGCACCCCTACTAAACACCTTCTAGATACATTGTTTTAGGGATGCCTAGTCATCAGTTAGGTCTGCAAACACATAATAGAGTGGACATTATAAGGTCCAGAAATTTCGTATGACCTATGTAAGTATACTTCACTAACTTAAATAGGATAGTCCATTGTTTTAATTTTTCATCATATTTATAAGTACACTGAACTTAATTATAAATAGAAATAACCTAAGTATTATAAGTCTCCATAATTTTAAGTAATAAATATTAATTTATCAATTAAAATATCTAAAATGGGTATTATGTGTTATATTTTCCACTTAAATTCTTGATGTGATATGTGTATACATATAAAATATGTACCGAGTTATTTAGGTATGTGTAGTTATATATTCTTAAACTATATTGCTGCTCATAGCCATGGAAAGTGTTCACAAAATTTAAGCATTTATAAGGTGCCTTTTGTTCATAGCAAAGAACGTAGAGCAGCCTACATGCTAGTTGACAGTACTTCTACGATGTCCCTTCTCCTCCGGATCTACAGTGCAGAGCGAGCCAGGTGCTCTCGGAGTTCTGGTTTAATGGGAGCGCTTCCTCAGCACCTTTTCCTCTGCAAACAGTTTCTCACAAACAACAACATTCCCCGAATGGCCTCCATCACCATGCTTGACATAAATAAGGAAGAAGTTGGCTAAAATACCAATGCCTACAAGGAACAGTGTTCCAGTATTACCATTTTTGAAGTGGTGGCAGGTGTGAATCCAATTAGCAGACAAAGGGGAAAAATCTCTTTGCTGGTTAGAACTCCCACTACCGTTTAAATTGACCATATTAAAAGCTCATTTGGCATCTTGAATCTTTGCCTCCCTCATTTGGAACAGAAGTGACCTGTACTTTTTATGAGAAATTATTTCAAATGTTGCCATTCCACAGATTAGATAGGGATAGAAAAAGTTGTGAATTGTTATTTTAGATTCAAGGATTCCTTATTCAAGAATTCCTAAAATATTTTCATACAAAAAACAAACAAAATAAACACACACAAAGACACACCCCAACACACAATCTAAAAGGAAAACTACAAAAGGTGAGATCTTGCTTATCAAGTTCTTCTGAAGTTCACATTATAACAACTAGCAGAAAACAATTGTCACTTATGTCCATGGGATTATGAAGTTATAAAAGTCTGGGGGGGGCGCTACTTTCAAAACGATTCATTTAATAAATTCCGTCATGGATGCGGGAGAAAGATAGGCATCCTCTTCCCATTCAGAGTTATAGCCTCAGACACTCACATGGGCTTTTTGAATAGGCATCAACTTGATGGCAGCGAAAGTGACTAGTTTGGTCATGGCCAAGGCCAGCACTTAAGAATCTGCACCTCACAGCAGTTTTATTTAAATGATTACCATTTTCACAGCCTTGACAAAGATAAAATAAAATGAAAAATTTCATTTCCACTAAAACCTTTACATTGCTATCTTATAACACACTACTAAGTCTCTGTTATTATAAAGTCATAAAACATGCTCGATTTTAAAAGTGAATATTTTATTACTTGAAAAAGTATCTTGACCAATGTTTCTTTTTGTAACTTATATTAATATGATATTAATTTTCAATTCCTTTATGTAGCTTACCTACCAGAATTGAAGTTTATTGCAAAACACATATTTCAATTATGTTTTCCCCTTATAGATGGGCATCTGGTGCTGTCTTCTTCATCACAGTATTCCCATCAGCGCACCGACCAAATACCTGTTGAATTATATAAGATAGTTCAATTAGATGAAAATTTCACATTTTTATGTTTACAGATTTATAGATCTTAAGTCGTTTTACTCTTTAAGCAATTAAAGTTAAACATGTTAATTACTATTCAGGCAAAAGAAATAAAATATAATATATGGAAAATGTTTTAAAATATGTATTTCAGAAAAATATGAACATATTTTATTGTTTAATGTATATTATTACAAATATTTTGGAGATGATTATATTAAGTAAGACCAACTTCCTTAATATTATATACATAGACTTTTCAAAATTATCAAAAATTTAACCTTTATAACCTAAAATATAATTAGATTAAAAAATGTTAGTTATATCAAAGAAATTGTGATAATTTATTTGAAATATTTTTTACACTTTTGCACTCATTTTTATTGATGTATAACATTTTCAAATAAATTACATTTTATAGTAACAAGAATTCTTGCCATAAATGAGGTTGAGGGCAAGCACTACTGAACTTGGTGAGCCAAGCACATGGTACTGCCTGCTCAGCCAGCAGAGTTCACAGGAACATGGGCTTGTGGTTAATATACTGAGTTAAAAGAAAGTTAGTTGAAAGAGATATTTTCTGATTGGAAAGTAATGGAATTAATTGACCAAATTCGTCATCTCATACCAAGTTCTTTGAGTGATGCATACTTAACCACCAAAGGTTTGGGGAAGAGTCAAGTTTATGCTTAGACTCAATCATGGGTCTGTGGCCAGAACCTGGGGCTGGGAACTAGAGAAAAAGAAAAATAACATGAAGATTATTTGCTCTTGATTTGACTCTATTATTTATATTCAGTGTCTTCACCATGAATATTCAACCTTCTTTCTGTGATATTTTTCCTATCTACTATACTGATTAAATTTCACTATTGCAAATCTGTTCTTTAATATCTTATATAATCTGCTATTTCATTAGAATTATTCTTTTCCTTTAGACTATTTCACTTTTAAAAATTTATGTCTCCTGCAATTTTCCCCACATAGCTAAATTCTCCTGTAGCCTCTTACATTTTGGGGGAGAAAGCAGTCTTTTGGTTTTTAAGTATTTTCCTTTTTCTTGTTGAAGTGAATTGCAGTGGTCGGTTCATCCAGTATCTCCATCAAAATACACTGTGCCTGTGCACTTTCTTACCTACACACTGTTTGCTTGTCCTTTTCAATTCTTCAGTAATTGGGGGGGTGGGAGGATGGACTAGCCAGGCTTATATATTTTTTAAGAATATGGTGAAAAGCAATTTTGTTTGTTTTTGTTTAGCTTATTGAAGGAAAAAGAAAAACAAGCCTACTCAAATGAAAACAAGTGCATAGCATACCTATCAGGTGACATCAGCAGGATGTGCTTTCTCACTCAGGCCTTTCTCCTTTGGTCCCATTTAAGCGGCTCGTTGCAAGTGTAGCCACCATGGTGAACCATCAGCAAGCCATGTTCTGAGACTTTCAGCTTCTCTTCATATTTGACACATCAGAGGGTCTGTCAGGAGGATATGATACTTCCCTCCTTAGCTTTTCCTAAGGAACCCCTTTGGCTAGAAGTTCGTGACTATGCTGGGTCAGACTACATGCCATGCCCTTCCATAATGAAAATAAAGCGGGGAGGATTAGTCTGATCATATGCACATGAAACAAGAGTGGGGGGATTAGGTTCCAGCTTTATAAAAAATGGTAGGGAAATCAATACTGGACCAAAATTCATCAGTTTTCTATTATATAAAGGTCATGTAAATTTTTCTTAACTCCTCTTATTATCTAAAAATGGATGCTTCTTCTTGTTTTCCCTTCCCCATATGTTTGAAATAAACTTGTATGTCACTAAGACTTTCCGTTTTACTTTACTTCATCCTTCTCCTCCTCTTCCTCCACCTCCTCTTTCTTTTAGCCACTCTGTCCAATATTTGTCTGATGGGTAAGGAATTTGGAGGGTTTTTTTAGGTCTTTATTTTTAAGGCTGTGGTCCTCAACTCTTTTTTGGTTTTGTTTTTAAATTTATTTTTTAAAGAAGTATATCATATATGTTTACATAGCCAATCTCAGCAAATGAAATCAATAACAATATCCTGTTAAATCCCCCATTAGTGACACTGCTATTCTTTGCTTTTCCCTCTTCAATCCTTCCTCATTCTATGTGTAAATTCCTAGCCCTCCCAATTCTTCTAATTCTTTAACACTGGAAATCAGGTGTAATTACCTGGATTTTGTTGTACTATTTTCAGTTGAAATATGTCTGAGATAATCTAAACCAAAATTTCTAAGAGTTAGCTCGCATTTTATCTTTAGAATTGTTTCTCATCTTGAACAAGTACTTTGCCCTATCATGTATGAGGTTAGATTATCCCATTACAGTCTACACAATTATACATGCATGAATAAATAATTAGCTGTTCAATTTGTATTGTCAACACCTTTCACTTTTAACTCAGCTCTTCAAGCATAAAGTAAGGTGGATGATATCCTGTTATCAAATAAAAACATGTTGGCCAATTGGTTGAGCATAAGGGTAAAATACATGGGAGGATTGTATCTGAACTACTGTATGAAGACCAAAGTAAATAACTTCACTGTATCCAAAATGCATTTTCATCTCAAGAACTTAGTGATGTTTGTTTGATCGGTTCTTAGAAAATTTCTATTTCAAAATAACTTGAAACATCCTACTTCACAATTCAATATTTTACTGTAAGTCCTACCCAGAGCATTAAGTCAAGAAAAATAAAAAAGGAATTTAAATTAGATAAAAATTAAAGCTTTTTTCATTTGCAGTTGATGTTGGACATAGAAAATTGCGAAGACTGTATATGAAAAATTTTAGAACTAATAGGATAACTCAACACAGTTACAGTTATACAACCAACTCACAAAAATATGTTGGAACTTGTATGCATTAATATTTCTGGAAAAGCACATTATAATGGCACTCAAAATAATTAAATACCTAAAATCTAATCAATATACGATATCTATCTCTATCTCTATCTATCTATCTATATCCATATGATCCATATCCATATATATCTATATCTATCTATAAATTAAACATGGAGTCCACACTGATTTATAGGAGCCTTGTAGGACAGGGCAGGACTGCACCTATGGTTCTCCAGGCTGTAACTGTTACGGGAGTAGAAAGCCTCTTGCTCCTGCAGCGCAGCTGGTGATTCCAAATGGCTGCCCTTGCTGTTTTCATCCTAATGGGAACATTACACAACCAGGATTCCTCCTACATATTCAACCTATAAAACACTACAGAAAGAGATTAACTATTTGGAAATGATTATGTGCTCATGGATGGGCAGAGTTTTTCTTTTGAAAATGATATTCCAAATATATGCAGATAAAATGCAATTTTTAATGTTTTAACAGCACTTTCTATAGACTTGCAAATATTGAATCCCTAAGTTTATATGGAAAAGCAAGAGGCCCTGAAAAGTCAGATAGATTTTGAAGAAGAATAAAGTAGGAGACCTCAAGCAAATAAACACAGTCAAGTCGGGTTCGAATAGATTCATGGAACAATGGAATAGAAATAAAAGTTCAGAAACAAATTTTGTCAGCAGCTGATTTTCTACAAAGATGTGATGTTCATTAGAGGAGGAGAAATGACCTTAACCAATGATCTCTTGTAGGAAAATGAGTCAGAATTCATATCTTACACCATATAAAAATCTAATTCAATTTGGGGTAAGGGCTGACTTATTAAACCTAAAGCTGCAATGTCTTTGGAACAAAACTTATGAGTTAAACTATGGGATGTATTCTTTAATGAAAATATATCAAACAAATAGAGCAAGAAAAACAGGATCAACAGAGGACACCATAAATAAATAGACCCCATAACAATAAAGTATTTATGCTAATTTAAATATTTGATCAAGAGTAAAACTATAATGATAAAATATCCTTGGGAATCATATATGCAATAGTGTTTCAGTAACCTAAATATATGTCTATCTTCTACAATTTAAGAGAAAAGGAAACCAACCTGAAATAGGAAATAAACTTGAACAAGGAGGATAGCCAAATTACCAATAAACATATAAAAGATGCTCATTGTCATTAGTAATTAAATAGATACAAACTAAAAATATAAATAGATACTACCTTCTTCCTATTTTAAAATAATAATAATAATAATAACAGAAAATAACAAATTCTGCTGAGAATGTGGGGAGTTAGCACCTATTTTTAAATTGCTGGTGGAATTGTAAAATTATACAAACACTGTGCAAAACATTATGGCCATTATTCAAAAGAACTACCATGTGCACATTGCTGCTAGGGACCATCCAGTCAGTTCCAACGCACAGCGACCTTGTGTGACACAGAACTAACCCCACCTGGCCCTTTGCTATCCTCACACGTGTTCTCACTTGAGCCCATTGTTTCAGTCACTGGGTCAATTCCTGTCGTTAAGGGCCCATCCTTTCCTACCGCCTTTTACTTTATTAAGAAAATATCCTTCTCCAGGGACTGGTCTCTCCTGATAACATGTCCAAACCTCACCATCCTGGACTCTAACGTGCAATCTGGTTGTACTTCTTTTAAGGCAGTCCATGGGACTTTCAATATTTTTTGCCTGCACCACAATCCAAATGCATCTATTCTTCTCTGGCCTTCTTTGTGTATAGGCTGCAATTCCCAACTTTCACATGCATAGGAGGCGATTGAAAGTAGGCTGGCTTGGGTCAGGCACACCTTAGTCCTTACTCTTCAGCAGAGCGGTCCAATACCATGTGTCCCTTGATCTTTGACACTGACTTCTATGAACATCAATTGTGGAACCAAGCAAAATAAAATCGTGGGGAACTTTAACCATTTTTTCCATTTTCCATGTTGTTACCATTTGTTCCAGCTGGGAGGATTTGGGGTTGGGTTCTTTTTTTTTTTTTTTTGCTTTATTTTATAATCTACAATGAACGCTGAAATTCTTGATCTTCACCAGCAAGTGCTTCAAGTATTCCTCTCAGCAAGCAAGGCTCTTCTTACATCTGCATATAGAAGATTGTTAATAGACCTTCTCCCAATGTTGATACTATATTCTTCATAGTATCTAGTTTCTCTATTTTCTCAGTACACAGGTTTGATAAATAAGGTGAGAGGATACACCCCTGATACAAAATGTTCCTGATTTTATCTCCCCTGCCAGGTAAGTATAATTTTCCTGATGTAACACCATGCAATATTTCCTTGTAATGTTTCACAACCGCCTGCTGATCCATGGACAGAACCATCATATACTTAGAATTCCACTCCTATACCTTAAAAAAAGGAAAGCATTGTATGGTCTAAAAATAAGGATACATATGGACATATGAACGCTAATATTTTTCTAGTGTTCTACAAAACTGCAAAGGACTAAAAACAATAATGAAATACCACTCAGTTAATAACAATTACTACTCAGACAATAATAAAATATTACATTTTTAAAATGTGGCAATAAGAATGAAACTTGAGGACATTATTCTGACTAAAACTCTAAAAGTACAAATAATGTGTGATCGACCTTCTATGAAATGACAGGTATCTCTAAACAAATAGGAAGCAATGATTGTAAAGGGCTCCCAATTGTAAATGTGGGTTGGGAAAGGGGTGGAATCATTCTCTTGTTTTCAGTGACTTTTTATGTATGGTGATGGGGAGAGTGTCACTGAGTGAGAAGAAATCAGACATCTTGACTAATGTAAGTACTATACAGTAAGCTATACACAAGAAAAAGTCCAGATTTGCAAAGGTTGCTTTATATAATTCTCCATACAATTTTGGAACTAGTGATACAATGGAGTGGTTAAGTTGATCATTTTACTCCAATATAAATTCACAGGACTAGTTTTCTTGGTTAGAAAGATCGTGTTCACTCAATTGTCATTTCATTTTTAAGGGTCCTGTTATAACTCCCCATGAAAATAGTGTATCTTGATTTTTGAAAGCCCCTCAACAGTCATCCAAAATACAATAATTTATTTCTGTCCATCTGGAATAATGGGGAAGAATTAACCAGGAGAATCAAAGGAGCAACTAGACTACAGGATTAATGGCCTCCACGAACCACTATTTCCTGTAACATGAAACAGCAAAACTGAATGTGCCTGGATATCAAAGTCAAAACTTTCACACACAATAGATAACTGCTGATAGAAAGGAGAAAATATGGAACAGAAATACAAATTTCCAAAGAATATACACTTTTTGACTAATTGCAGCTGGAAGAACCTTCAAAACTACAGGCCTTGAATGAAATTAATGATCACCCTAAACCATCTTTAAACAAATAAGAAAAAGGAAGAAAAGAAAAAAAATAACAGTGTATCTAAAAATTAGTCTTTCTGAAGCATTTTGCTTAAGAGTGAAAGTGCTCCCTATTATCTGATCCCCCTTAGGATTCATTTGCATTTGCTCTAGTTTTTAATATTTTTATTGAGGTTTTTAATTTGGTTTATTTTGTTATCTGGTTAGTTAGTTATTTAAAAATTTTCTGTATATGAAATACGAGATAAACCTGTGGAACAAGTCCTTGGATATATGATTCCTAGGGGCCAGGCAAGGAAACCCTAAAAATGATGAATGCAAGAATGAAGAAAATGCTCTAAAACTAGTTGGACAACTATTCTTGATGTGATCGAACTGTGTGATATGTGAAATATATCCCTACAAAACTGTTCGGAAAAAATAAAAATATAAAGGGTAAAAGTTCCAAGAGAACAATAGTAATTGTAAAGCATAGATGAGAAATTTAGGAGCAGTGAGTTTCAATTAGTGAAGGTGGTCATTAGAGCAATAATAACGTCTTGAGTAAATGTAGCCAAAGTCACCGGACGATGTGTGCAGGCATTTTACACTGGACTATGTTTGAATTTGTATAATTCACATAAACTAAATAGCATAAAGGGAATTTATCTAAACCAATGCAATTTTTAGTTTACCTCATTTATGATAGCCCTCCAAATCTGATTTCTCTATCATCTAATTAAGATCAATGGCTGGTTCTTCTCGATCCTCAATTCCCTTAAACATTAGGATGTGCATGAAAAATTTCTTTAGAAGGATCAGCCTAGGTCTCGTGCAATGACATGGAGGCTAATCTTGTCCTAAGTTTCCACCATTTCTAAAATTCTATACCACTTCATCTTATCTAATATCAATGATTAATCCTCCCCTCAGTATCCTTCATTACTTCTTAGGATTCTGACACTTGTTGCACTATTTCACAGTACTCATGAACAATAATGGAAATGGTTCACATGAGTGTGGAAGCTGGTGTTCTGTATTTCAGAGGTTAGGATGGAAGAGGATTCTCATAATTTACTTCTAGCTTCAGAAGGATTCTCATTACTGGCTTCTGGAGTTTTTGAACCCAAATAAAAAATTCTGATACTAGGGTGCTGATATGCAAGCTGGGGAAGCAAGGATCTGGTCACCTGGTAGGTCTTTGGCTCAATTCCCAATAACAGAAGATAGAGATGTGCTTGATGCAGGGTCCAGAGTGAACTTGGCCAAAATGTTACTGCAGTCTCCCAAATGTGGATGCAAGGATGCAAAAGACCAAAAGTATAAGCAAATGTGGTGAAGAAAGCTGCTGGTGCCTGGCTATCAAAGAGATAGTGTCTGGGGTCTTAAAGGCTTGAAGTTAAACAAGTGGCCATCTAGCTCAAAAGCAACAAAGTCCATATGGAAGAAGCACACCAGCCTGTGTGATCACGAGGTGTTGAAGGGATCAGGTATAAGGCATCAACAGAACAAAAAAGTCTTACCATAGTGAATGAGGGGAGGAGTGCAGAGTGGAGACCCAAAGCCCATTTGTAGGCCACTGGACATCCCCTTACACAAGGGTCTTGGGAAGAGACGAGCCAGCCAGGGTGTGATGTAGCAACAATGAAACATACCACTCCCTTCTAGTTCCTAAATGCTTCCTCTTCCCCCACTATCATGATCCCAATTCTACCTTACACATCTGGCTAGACCAGAGGATATACACTGGTACAGATAGGAACTGGAAACAGGGAATTCAGGACAGATGATCCCTTTAGGACCAATGGTGTGAGTTACAATACTTTGAGGGTGGAGGAGGGTGAGCTGGAAAGGGGGAACCAATTACAAGGCTCTTCATGTGATCTCCTCTCTGGGGGATGGACAACAGAAGAGTGGGTGAGTGGAGATGTTGGACAGGGCAAGATATGACAAAATAATAATTTATAAAATGTCAAGAATTCTTGGGGGGAGTGGGGAGCATGAGAGAGGGGGAAATGAAGAGCTGATGCCAGGGTTTAGGTGGAGAGCAAATGCTGTGAAAGTGATTAGGGCAAAGAATGTACATATGTGCTTTACACAATTGATGTATGTTTGGATTGTGATAAGAGTTGTATGAGCCCCTAATAAAATGATAAGTAAAAAGACCAAAAGCAAAAGAAGGAGCTTCTACGTGGTTGACTAAGGCAAGGAGCACACCAGGACCTACCTTAATAATACAGCTCTCTGAGTCCTGGGTCAAGAGAGTTTGATTAGGGTCTTCTAGACTATTGATTGGCATCTGATCCAGAAGCTTAAGTAAAAGGCCTAGTCTTACATGTATCCTTAATCAAGACGGTGTCCATAAAGGATAGTGTTTTGACAGTCTGTATATTGATGCAGATGTATTTTCAATCTCATGATGTCAAAAATCAGGTGGAAGATATGTTGGTTGTTATGGGCATGCTAACTGGCCCATATCTGGTCCCAGCTAGTTCTACAATCACAATTACAGTTTTTCTTAATTACACAGAAAGTTGATACTTTGCATAATAAGAGACAAGTTTTAAAATGAAAGCCAACTCTTGTTTTAACACAGATATCAAAGATGGTGGATAATTTTCAAGTTTCAAAAACATTCTTATATATTAGCTGGAAACCCCACCCTGAAGGGAACTATTTGTAGTGGCTTTAGGCAAACACTGTAGTAGGGTTGGAAGTCAAGACAAATTCCACCTTAATTTTATATCTCTAATGTACAATTCACTCCACAATGATACCATAACCAGAGGCATAGATTCTGGATTTTACAATACATCACAAAATGGAAGACTATGTTTACAGGGTTACCTTAAATAATTCCACTTTAATATAGGATGCTTTGGAACTGATTCAACTTTCACAATAGTCTACTGTTTCTGGGAATAACCTTAAGAATAATCATAATAATAACAGTTATGATAACAGATAGACAACAAAATCCTTTTAATGACTTCGGGGTTTTTTTTAAAAAACAATATATGTAAAAACCTACTAATAGCTGCTTCACTTTTCATTTTAATAGGAATAAATCTTTGTGATTTTGATTATAAAATATCGTACCTACATATTAATTAGTGAGTGTTAACTTTTCTCCTGAACTATATATTTTTAGAAAACACTTTCTATTTCTGTTTCAATAAGAATTTAATAATTCAGGTTTTAAATTCCCATCTGTTTTACTGGGATATATACATTTCACTAATTTTTAGTCTTAAAACAATATGTAAGGCAATTTAATTTTATGAAAATTAATATTGAATTTTATCTAGCATCACTTATTCTATTAGATATATAGTTTATTGTAAATTTCACCATGTAGTATATAATATATTTTGCATCAAACTAATTTAGTTTCAATGAAAACCCTTCAACATTTTCAGGAACAAAATACTATCTGTCACTTCTGCTCTCTCCCTCATTTTCCCTGTTGCCATGTATTCTGTAATTTGTAAGGTGAACCATTATTCAGAGTCCCCTCTATTGAGGTGGGTTCTCTCTTTGTTTCCTGATGCAGTAATTACTTAGAGTGCTACAGTTATAATTGTTCTATGAACAGTGAACTGTCACTGGGCAAAATGTGCTCTTTGAATATGGTAGGCATATAGATCTGAGTTGGAGGTTGCTGAATAGAATAACATTAAATGCTATTGCCTAACAAAGAGTTTTTTGTGAGTAAGGCAAACAAGAATTCTTTTGATATTGGTGTTATTCTCAAAATGGTTTCAGAAGAAATACAGAATTTGTCTGCATTTCATTTCTTGGTTATTTATGTAATTAGCATGGTCTTAGTGTTTCATGAAATGGCAGTGGCAGATTATATTGTTATTTAAATTAAGGACTTTTTTCATTTTATAAGATTGTATAATTCACTATATATGTGTATCACAAAATCCAGAATAGTGTGGTTATAATTTGACACAAACAGTACATTGAACAACTCATACAGAAAAAGAGAAATAGTATTTTAATATGAAGTGGCAACATATACTTAGAAGTGAGAGCTATGACCTTAAGAATAACAAACTGTTATATTAGATGGTGATAATTCAAGGGAAAACTATATATTCAATGGATCCAAGCAATAGATATTTTTGTCTTCCAACATCTACATTTTAAGTTTTCCTTGTTTTGTTTTGCTATATAACCCTGTTTACTTCTACAATCTTTAAATTTCTTCCCCAAATAATCAGTGATATTGCTCCAAATACAGCACTGTCATAGTTTATTCCACTGTTACTGGCAGTAAGATAACTGAGGAAACAAGCTGAGTTGTCATGCAAAGTAGTAACCTTTCAGCAGCCGGAAAATTTAGAATAGTTAGACTTGATTTCTTACGAGTTGGTAAGATGAGAAATTGTGCTTTCTGTTAGCGAGAACTTTTCCAAATTTCCTTTGCTGATGTTTTCTTCTTTTAAATAAAAGGGATCAATTACCTTTTTCTTATTGTCATCGAGTTACTTACTTTACCAAACCAAACCCACAGTCATTGATTCTATTCTGACTCCTAGTAACCATAGGCGGGCTTGCTAATGTTTAGGACATCTTTAGCAGGCTAGGTAGTCTCCTCTTCCCCCTGCAGGTAACTGTTGTATCAGCAGCCCAGCACCAGCAGGAAAGCGCCTACCATGAGATAGTAGTGGATCCGCACTCTCCTGCCTCCAAAGCAAAAGCAATTCACCCAAATCCAGTCTGTTTCTTGGCCATGTCTTGTAGCCTGTGTACACCTTCATGGAAATGTTGAGTAAGTCCATTTGAGGTTGATCAATTGAAGAAAGTAATTTGTCCCGTTGACTTTATCCCAACAATCCCCAAATCAGATTTTGCTAGTGGTGCTACAGTGTGCTTACATCTATATTGGCCAGCACTGTTGAAAGAAATGAGTTTGGAAAACGGTCTTTATCTTCCTGTATAAGTTAGTGCATCCAGCTTTGGAAATTGACAGCAGTAATATTCCCCTACTAAAGCTGGAGCTTAGCCCTGTTATACTTATTAAAAAGCCTATTCATACAAATTAAATCCATTCCATATCCTGGCCTCTGATGACAGCTTCATTTTTTTTTTCTTCTCTGGTTTGAATTACCTCAAGTCTGTACCCAGGAAAAAATGTATCCCTTTCCAGAGACTTTTCCAAGCCTATAATAAATTCACATGGGTCATCCCATCAATGTAGTGCATTTTCATTATTATATCATTATGAGAAGGAAAGAAAGCGGATTAGATCTCTTCCAACATTGGCAGGGCCTAATTCAACCTGAACACATGATTAAAGCTGGCATTTATGACCATAACTGTCAAAGAAAACTAATTGTAAACTGAGAGCTGTGGATAATTATGGCTTTTGCTGTTAAGCCATTTCTTTCCTATTTATCACAGAACCAACTACAGACGTTACTACTGTTTGCACTTAGTCCTCTGATTATTATGATCCTCCTTATGCAAATGAAAATTGATATATACGCTCAAATTGATGGCTTTGTGTAAATTTAAACTCAATTATATTTTAGTATGTGTGTTTCTTTTTTATTTTCCTTTAAAGTTTTTTTTAAGGGTGAAGTGACACACCACTGAATCTAAGACATGGCAATTTGCATTTTTAATCTCTAACCATGAAGCAATAACTTAGTACTTGTTCTTGCACAAATTCTACATGAACATTATTTTATAGTAAACGTTTTTTCTTTCCTTGTTTACAATATTATTATGCATATATATACGAAGGTAAATCCAACATATTACTACTTAGAATTCAGTTGAAACCTGCAATGGCTTCTTCCAAATAAAACATATTCAAAACATATCTCTGTAATTAGTGGATGTTTACAGAGAGGTTTTTTCAGTAATATCCTTGTCCCTTAATGTTGTTAGGGCACTCTCAGGAAAATGTGGTAGTATTTTCTGAGGGAATACGCTGTGTCATGTAATTCAAAGCAGAAAAATCTGTTCACAGTATCATGGTGATTGTTTTGGGAAATCTAAAGGGGGCCATCTTGATAGACTTGTCCGAAACATGAGACAAACATGAAGGCTTTTTACGTGGAAGTTTTAATAAAATTGAAAACTGAATTGGTGAGGAAAAGGTCAGAAAATTTGTGCTTACAATTCCCCCAACCCTTTTGGTGGTGGTGGCAGGGGGGGGGGGGTTACAACCACATACCTACTCATTCGTTGTAGGTAGCAAGGGGCTCCTCCAAGAATTTTGTTGGTAAACCTCATCCCTTTCAACCTCCACCCACAGTCTTGACACTTCAGGCTTTGTGTTCTTGCCCCAAACTATTGAAATAGAACATGATTTGGGTCTCGACTATGACCTGCCATTCTGACATGGTGTCAATAAAGAACACGGCATTTTCAGAGAAGGTGGTACAATGATGTACACATAAGCATCAGAAGTGTATAGCCATAGGTGGAGGATAGGTTGAGAAATCATAGCTTTTCATTTTGATATCTTAAAATAATTTTTCTATGACTTAGTAGCAATACCTTTTTATCTATCTTTGTACATATAACTTTTAAAGAAACAGTTCCATATGTTTTTATACTTTGTTAATATATTTGAATTTGTATGAATAATTATATATATATATAGAAAATTTGCAATATAACCATCCATATAGGAAACTGAGAGACACATACTCATATATACGCATAAATTTGCAAAGAACAATTAAACATTAAATTTTCAAGATGTACGGTACTTTATAATTTTATGAACAGCAATGTGGGAAAGTTCATAATCACTGAATCTCTATAATATATCCATTTAATCCAATTCTAGTTTTACTATTTGTCAGCTGAACACACTTGCACATCTTCTATAATGTCACTCTGTGTTTCTTCAATTAATAAAATATATAATATTATTTGGAATGGGGAAATTAAATAATATAATTCATGTAAACTAACTTGCAAATAGTAATTGCTCAATATGTATTCGTTTTGGGCTGGCTATTATTATTACTGAATCAGTGTTTATATGAGTTTGTGTGATAATATGTTTTAAGTTGGAAATTCAGTAACTGTTATAAGTATAATTCAACTGCACTTTAAATTTTATAGTGCAATTTTATTAAAAAAGTACATTCAGCAAAGACAGTTACTTAAGCACTTAGGTAAGTAAAATTTAATTTTTATAGCTGCAAAATAAATTATGAATAAAAATTATACATCAAAGAACAAATAAACTCTCTTTTGTATAATGCTCTCACTTTTAATTCAAGAAATAATTACACTGAATCAAATAGAATAATATTGATAATGAATAAAATGAGTTACTTATTGATAGCCAACCCCCCCCAATCTATAATTTGACATACTACGGGGACTTGCTTGTGTCTGTGATGTTGGAAGCTATACCACCACTATTTCAAATATCAGTGAGATTTTTCCTGGATGGAACGTGTGTTAGTCTGGGTACTTTAGAGAAACAAATACACAGAAACGCACATGTTAAGAGAGAGTTTTATATAAAGTTAAGTACACATCAAGAAAACGTCCCAACCCAGTGCTGCCCATGCCCATAAGCCCAACATTAATCCATATACCCGACACCAATCCACAAAGTTCTCCTCCATCTCACAAAAGACACACAATGTTGTCAACTGCAGGAGGAAAGCCAAGTCAGTGAACGTGTAAGCATCTCAGCTC
The DNA here is from genome assembly GCF_050624435.1 of Tenrec ecaudatus. Lineage (NCBI taxonomy): Eukaryota > Metazoa > Chordata > Mammalia > Afrosoricida > Tenrecidae > Tenrec > Tenrec ecaudatus. The sequence goes on along the minus strand of NC_134531.1, from coordinate 107,607,613 downwards.
TGGCAGGGGTCTCCACATGGCTGCTTCAGCACCCAGGGCTGCATCAGGGTAGGTCATGTGGCTTCTTCTTAGGGATGTCTTGAAAGAAGTGAGCCTTACAAGCTGAAGCGGGGAATTGGCTAAAGCAGCTGCTCCCTGGTCTGACCATCACAAAGCAAGAGACCCGAGAACTAGAAAGGCGAGACTCACTGAGCCATTTATCTATCCACCCTTTAATTAACCGCACATGTGTTTATTGGCCATATTGGCATAATAAACTTTAACTATATCAATCCAACCCTTGCCAACCTGGCACCAGTCCATAATTGTTTGACTTCACAATTGCATTGCCTACAACCTTAATCCTATAATCCTGAGAATATGTTCCCCCAACTATGAAAGTTTGTAAGTCAACCACATCCTGCCTATAACCCTCCAAATTTGAGTATCCAACTTATAAACTGCTCACTTACACCAACCCAGTTCTCTGAGAGTATAATCATATTTTTTGACATGAAGAGTCTTCATTCCAGTTGGAAACTTGTAAAGTCTGCATCCATAAACAAAATCAAATCCGGACAGGCCAACCATAAAGTCAGCAACAATATGCACAAGTTCACAGGCTCAAAAAATCTTCATCTCGCTGGGTTGTGGTCAACTAAATGTGGGCTGCCTCACTCAGTCTTCGCCGGGTGTCTATTGGTTGCCTTGCCTTTAGACCATGGGCTCTCACCAATACTCAGTAAGCCTAGCCCCACATGCTAGGTCATGAAATTTAGACCAGTCAACCCACTCACATCTTCTCCTTTTTGCCCCTGCTAACCAAGTTCACAGGTGTCAGTGGCCAAACTCAACCCGTCTCTTTATCACTGCATTTTTCCCACTTCCACTCAACAAAAAGATCCAGGTGGTTGCCTAGCAAGCATTTCAGCCTGCTCTCAGGCTCCCTTTAACATTCAGACCTAGAGGGGAGTTTATTCATGGTTTCATATTTTTTTTCCAGCTGCTGACAAAGACTGCTGGTTCCTGAGCACTCCAAAGCACTGGGTGTGGCATATATTTTCAAAGATTTCTTTGCAGGCATGGCCTAAACCCATCAAAGATCAAATTTTAATAGCTGAAAGCAAGTGGGCATACAAACTTTCAATTTTCCTACATCCCATATTTTCCCCAGAAACTACCAAGTAAAGTGTGGCTTTATCTGACCTCTGGCTAGTCAAGAAAAACTACCATAAGGGAGAGGTCAAACAAAAATCTACTCTCCATCTTAAGATTTGTTTCTCTAGTACCCCACCCTCAGTACCATAATGTGTTAGTCTTGGTACTTTAGAGAAACAAATCCACAGAAATTCATGTATAAGAGAGAGTTTGATATAAAGGTTAAGTGTACATCAAGAAAACATCCCAACTCAGTGCTGCCAAGGCCACATGTACAACATTAGCCCAATAACCCATATGTCTTGCCGACTGCAAGAGGAAAGCTGAGTCAGTGAATGTGTAAAAATTTCAGCGCTGCCAGGGGTCTCCACATGGCTGCTCCAGCACCCAGGGCTGCTTCGGGGTAGGTCCATGTGGCTTCTCCTCAGGGATGTCTTGCAGGAAGTGGACCTTGCCAGCTGAAGCAGGGAACTGGCTAAGGCAGTTTCACCCTGGTCCGATCATCAGAAAGCAAGAGACCCGAGAACTCAAAAGGTGAGGCTCGCAGAGCCATTTATCCTTCCATCCTTAAATTAACCCCACATGTGTTTATCAGCCAGGTTGGCACAATAAACTTTAACTATATCAAAAAGAAAGGGTCATTCAGAACTTTTATAGTAAAAGTAGACTAGGAAGAAGGAATAGAAAGTCCAATTGTGAGTAACTATTGAAAACCTTATAAAAACCAATAGCCATCATGTCCTCGAGTGCCATAGGATGAGTCTTGAAGATTAGAACACGTTCCAAATATGATGAGGGGACAGCCGTTTTCTCAGGATATAATCAAATTTATGGACGTGGATAGAGAAAACATTTGAAATCTGCATTGGCTAATGGAGCAGAGCTAAATATGGGTAGAAATAGCTACTAAATAATCTGAATGTGTAGTGTACAAATTTTGAATCTAGGTAAATCGAAAGTCATCAAAAATGAAACAAAATATATTCAGGAGAGATATTCTAGGAACAACTGGGCTGATATTGACTGGTATTGTCCATATTGAATTATATAGCAATTTGGTTTACTATTTTGAGAATGACAAATTCAAGAGATATGGTGTCACATTAATCATCATGATAGATCTTGACATACAATGCTGTCTGTGGGAGAATAATATCTAAGTATATATAAGGAAATCAAGATGATTATCAAGTTTTACCAAGTTTACAGAAAAGCCACTAAAGTCAATGATGGAGAACTTGAAGAATTTTACTAATTCCTTTATCAAGATGTTGATCAAGCATGCACTAAAGATGCATTAATAATTTCTGGAGATGGGAATGGCAATGTTGGGAACAAAGACAATGGTCAGTACTAAAATATATGTATGTATGATGTTGGTATTATAAATGAAGCAGAAGACCCGAAAGAGAAACATGTTTTTTGTTTATTTACATCTGAAATTCTTGAAGAAAAAAAATTAATCTTGCTTCAAAATATTGAAGGATATTTTAAGCAAAATCCTAAATGATGCAGAACACATACATTAAAAGAAGATGGAAAGATTACCAAGAGTCACCATATACACACACACACACACATAGATATTCAGCCATCTCAGGAGGCAGCATACAATGAATAGCTGATGGTATTGAGGGAAGGAATCCAAGCTTCACTGATGGCTTTGGAGAAAAACAGTTCTCCAGGAATTGACTGTGTACCAGTTGAAATCTTATATGAAACTGAAACAACAAAGAAACACCAATATATGCCAAGAAAATTGGAAGAGCGTTACCTGATGAACCAAATGGAAGAGATTCATATTCCAAAGGAAGACGATTCAACAGAATGCAGACATTACCTGACATTTTCATTGATATCATATACAAGTAAACTCTTGCAGAAGATCATTCAAACGCAGATGCAGGGAACATTGACAGGAAGCTGCCAGAATGTCGCATGAGGTGCAGAAGAGGATGTGGAAAGTGATATATCACGGCTGACATCACATGTATCTTAGCTGAGAGCAGAGGATAACAGGAATATTTAATTTTGTTTTAATGATCAAAGCATTATTACTGCATAGATCATAACAAACCACTCAGCATTTTAAAGAAAGCGGGACTCCTAGAATACTGCTTTGTGCTCATGGGGAACGAGCACATAGAGGATAAGGCAGTCGTTGGAATAAAATAAAGGATACTGCATGAGTTAAAATCAGGCCAGTTGCATGCCAGGACTGCATTATTTCAGCATATTTACTCAATGTGTAAATTGACAAATCCATTCAGCTGTATTATCTGAAGAAGAATACAGCATTGGTATTGGAGTAGGCTAATTAGCAATATGCCGCACGAAGCTGGCACAACCTTGCTTGCTGAACATGAAGTGATGAGAACTGGAAGTACTTGCTAAAGATCAAAGACAAGAACATTCATTAGGCAGTACAATTCAACGGACAGGAAACAAAAATATTCACAAAGGACCCAAGAGACAACGCCATGGTAAATGGAGAAAATATTAAGGTTGTCCAGGATTTCACCTTGCTTGGAGTCGCAATCAATGCACATGGACCTCCAATTAAGACATCAAATGACCTGCTACATTGGGCCAATTTGTTTCACAAGCATCTTTAAAACGTAGAAGAAAAAGAAAAAGGAGCAGCTGACCCAAACCATGGTATTTTCAATTGCTTCATTTGCATTTGAAAGCTGAATAAAGAATATGAAAGACTGCAAAATAATTTATGCAGTTGAATTATGGTTTTAGTAGAAAATGTAGAAAATAGCATGTAATAATAGAGGAAAAAACATATCTGTCTTGGTGGAAGTACAACAGAATGCTCCTTAGAAATAAAGATGGGGACATTTTGTGTCTTTCACTTGGACGATTTATTTTGGAAATGCATAATACGCACATTATCATGTTATTTATCAATGGATATTTTAGATCAAGATCTGTTTTTATTGCTGTTGTCATTATTCTTTTTCCTCTTCTTCCTCAGCCCTCTTTATTCTCCACTTTATCATCCCACCCTCCTCTCCCCATCCTCTTTCACTCTTTTCTCTTTCTCCACGCTTTCCGTCTCCTCCTCCTTTTCTTATTCCACTATGATATAATTCCCACTCTTTCTCTCACTATTTTTTTCAGGTAGGAAAAAACAACTAAAACTTCTTTTTGAAACCCTCGCTGGTCCTGTCACTTTAACATAAGTCTCTGTGTTGCTTGTGACCTCTAAATGTGTAAGTACTATGGCATGTGCATTGTGTAGATAACGAACATTTATTCTTAAGTAATAAGCACTAATCCAAACTTTCAAATAATCTTTGTATAGGTTTGAATTATTTACTTAGAATTAATTATTTTTAATCATGTTGCATGTTTATAAGGAAGGAAACTTACTACAGCCTTAAAAATGTTCCCACGTTACCTCCCAAAAGATAATCATATAAGTTGTAAAACTTTTAGGAAATCAAAAAATGTTGTATCCTTTTATTCAATTTTCATGTTGAGCAAATAATCAGAGAAGCTCATTATATGAAGAAAAATGAGGCATGCCCATTGCAAGAGGTCTTATCAATATCCCAATATATATGGTGGTGAATCCTTGCTTCCTGAAAATAAAGTGGACTTGAAGCACTTGCTGATGAAGCTCAAAGATTGCAGTCTTCATCATGGAACACAACTCAATGTAAAGAAATAAAAATAATCAAATTTGGACCAATAAGTAATGTGGTAAAGAGGTCACAGATTAAAGTCAAGGATCTTGTCTTGCTTGGATCCACAATCAAAACTCTCAGAAGGAGCAGTCGGGAGATTGAATGGTGCATTGCATTGGCTACATCTGCTGAATGGGGCCTCTTTAAAGTTTTAAAAGCATGGGTGTTACTTTGAGACTAAGGTATATCTGACCCAAGCCACGGTATTTTCTATCACCTCGAAGGTATATGAAAATTGGGCATTCAGTAAGGAGACCAATGAAGAATTGATGCTTTTGAATTATGATGCTCACAAATAATATTGGGAGTACTCTGGACTGAGAAAAGAAAAAAAATCAAATATGTCTTGGAAGAAGTACCAGAATGTTCCTTAGCAATAAGGACAGCAATACTTTGTCTTAATTACTTTGACTTGTTATCTGGAGGAAACAGTCCTAGGAGAAGGCCATCGGATTGGTAAAATAGGAGGGCAGTGCAAAAGAGGAAGGTGCTCCACAAGATGCGTTATTGAACCAGTGACTGCAACAAGGGGCTCGAACACATCGACAATTGTGAGAATGGATCAGGACGGGTAGAGTTGCATTCTGTTTTACACGGGGACACCATGAATCAGAATCTGCTCTACGGCGCTTAATAGCAACCAGAGCAAAGACTTTCAGCACTGAGTTCTATAACCCAATGACTACACACCTTACTGTGTGGGGATACACCTAGGCGCATACAAACCTCTCCCTAACCCTTTTCTCTTTTAACTCCAGGAGATTCCCTTATACCCTCTCCCCCTTTCTTTTGGTCCCTGTACTTCTTGCTTTGGAGAGTCCCTTGCTTATTGTACAATACTTTTACCTTTGGTCATAATTGATATTTCTTTCTTATTTTCTCCTTAAAATTAAATTATCCTCACAAAGCTGAGTATAAGTCTTCAAGGAAAAATTCATCACAATGCATAGTAACATTCTTTTTCTTGGCTGACCATCAACCCCATTAAGTCAGTATATTAAAATTACCACTTATAAAGTAAGGATCTAAAATATACACAGATCAAATTTTTTTTGTCTCAGATAATTTTGTTGCTAGCTAGCAGAGTTAACATTATTCTTAATGAACATTATTCTTAAAGCAGTAAGCATCATTATCTTATGGATGTCATAACTTATTTTTCCCATGTTCTCATTACTTCCTGTAATAAAGTAATGGTTTAGCAATGGAATTTTTACCTTAAATATGTCTCTCAGTTGAAATTTGTTTTTTAAATTTTCCATACAAAATTAATTCTAATGTATAATCTGTATTGTTAAACATTATTTTGCCTTTATAGAAATATATGTAATTTAAAATATATTATAACCGTTTATGTTCTGGGAATTGCTGCATCATTGAAATGCATGTATAGATATATATATATATACTGCTGGGGTATAGAAAGTTTTTCAAAATGGAATTATACTTCAATTTTTAATTGATTGAGTAGCACTTCACTTCTTCAGGGATAAAAAACTCTGTAATTTCTTTTTTTAAAATAAATCTTTTTATTGGGGCTCATACAACTCTTATCACAATCCGTACATACATCAATTGAGCAAAGCACCCTTATACATTCATTGCACTCGTCATTCCCAAAATTCACCTTCCACTTGGATTCCTGGAATCAGCTCAGTTTCCCTTTTTCCCCCCTTCCCCTCCTTCCCCGCTCCCCCCTTCCCCCTGGTCCCTTAATAGTTTATAGATTATATCTATATCTATAACACTGCCCGGCGTCTCCCCTCACCCGCCTCCCCATTGCCCATCTCCCAGAGAGGAGGTAACACATAGATCTCCAAGATGGTTCTCCCTTTCTACACCCCCTTCCCTCCTGGTGTCGCCACTCCTACCGCGGGTGTTGAGGGGTTCGTCTGTCCTAGATTCCCTGTGTTTCCAGATCCCTACTGCACCGCTGTACATCCTCTGGTCTAACCAGGTCTGCAAGGTAGAATTGAGGTCATGATAATTGGGAGGGAAGGAAGCGTTCAGGAACTATAGGAAAATTTTGAGTTTCATTGTTGCTACACTGAACCCTGAGTGATTCATCTCCTCTCCACCACCCCTCTGCAAGGGATGTCCAGCTGTCTACAGATGGGCATTGGGATAACTCTCCAAAGCATTTTTAATGGTAAATAAAAGTTGTTGAAAGTATAAGTAAATATTTACATTCGTATTATTGATTTTTTTGATATTTAGGAATACATTTTAACTATATTTATTCATAAGTCAGCATTAGTAGCATTTCTAAAGGTACAGAGATTGACATGCAAAGAAATTATTAAATAATGACAGTGAAAGAAAGAAGAAAAATGAAAAAATACCCTCATGTATGTATGTTTTTCATGAAGTTATTGACACTTATATAAGTAATACAGGATCATAAATTCACTATTCATAAAATTAAATAGAAATAACAACGACAAAGTAAAATTTGAAAGAACTTATATATGTTGAGTCCTATGTAATCCAAAGTATGTTTTCACATTCATAAGCAAAAGCACATATAATATTAATTAGAATAAGAAAGATTGGAACACAAGATATTGGATTGGGCCTTCTGATTTCAGAAAAACTTATGAATACTGTCTAAAAATCTGCACAGAAATATATCTATTTTTATGTTCATTTCTTGGAGATGATAACAATGATGACCAAAGTATGCTGTGTTTGATATGAGAACACTTGGCTCTTTCAGTTCAGTGTGGAATTAAAATTTTGGCTGCACACCAACACATTGGTAAGAAAATGTTATTTAATGTAGCATGTAAATAGATTTTTTTAAAAAGCTTCTTAGTTAAGAATATTAGTAATTTAAGGGAGAGGAGTATTGGAGGATAGCTAAAAGTATTACCTTTGATTATGTTCCTCTTTCACTTTTAATGTTAATACATGTCAAAATATTCATATTTATAAAAGTTGCTAACATGCTAATCACCACCAAAACACTTATGCCTTCTTACACTGTATTCTGAATAACACAAATTGCACATAGTTTATTTTTTTGAAAAAGATAAAATAGGGCATCTGGGCTTGGAATAACAAACCTATCTGAATAGCTTTATACTGCACAAAAACAGGATGAAAAACTAACAAACATTCTGGAACAAATGATAACCTCTCTCTATGAGGAAGTTCAACAATTATGGAAATACAAAATTTAAAGATAATGGGAAATTCCCATGAACTTTTGAAGCCCTCATGCTTTGGAATCTCTAATGCCTGAGTCTTATTTTTCTGGCAGAGTCCATGAAGGTTTTTCTTGGAGAAATTTATGTTTCTTTTGTTTTCTTTTCATTTAAGTTTTAAGTTCTGAAGAGAACTTTCTAATGCAACATTGATATTTCTAGTTCAACCTCCTTGCAATAAAGCCCACGTTGACAAACCCTATAAACGTGCTTAGAGCGTTCAGTTATGTTCTCATCTTAAAGATAATAATAAAGTATCACCCCAAATATAAGAGATAGATAAAATTTAAATTAAAACAGAATTAAATAAACATAATTAAATAAAACAGAATTTAAAAATAAATTTAAATAATTAAATAAAATTATCATTTAGTAGTTCACTGGAAGTATGTTAATTGGTATTGCCTCTTCACAACTCTTTTAGTAAATATTTGCCTCATTAGGATTATTTACATGAATAGAATTTCCTATCTGAAAATTCATGTTATTATTAATGTTCTTAAAAGATATAAGGAAGTGTTTTATAAATAATAAGATGATTTTTTTAAATTAAGACTCAGAAACTGAAACAACCCCTTATAGCTCCCTTAGAGAATCTGGATAAAGTAATTTCTACTCTTTAAAAGTAGAGCATAATCAAAGGGCAGAACAACTGCCAGGATAAAGTGTCGAAAATCTGTAAAAGAGAAATATCAAAAGAAGACAGCTGGGAAACTGAGGGGATAAAATCATTAAGAAAATTAACCAAGAGTGGTTCCCAGATTTAAGAGCAATTGAGCGGTACCTTCAGATTACTGACAAGAAATGGTTGTCTATCCAGAAGTACACACTCAAATGAAATTTCATATACAAGGATGAGGGCACAGTTAAAATAATTTCAGACAGTTAGCTAATAAAATTAAACGTAACTAAAATGAAGCATTAGACTCTCTTTGAAGCTGCTCACTGCAATGTAAAACCTTGGCACACCCACCTCTGTCCCTGAACCCCTGTTGCCGTGCCATCTCAGATTGGCTATATGATTAGGTCACCATATTCCATAAGTAAACATACCCCTCTGCTCTTTAGTGTTCTTGGTCACACATTTATGGAGTTTCTGAAGGACAGCGGGGATGACTGCCAGACGCAACACAGCTCCATGCAGACACATGAACAAGAAATTCATTACTACTCCAACAACAAGCCCCATAAGAGCAGTTAACCTGGACACAGAAATGAGCTTAAATTCACAAAACAAACTCCAAAATTCCCAACTGAAATGGGCTACACTTCAGTGTCCTTACTCTCTGTTGTCTCAGTATTGGGGGATTGGAGAATTGCTGCGTCTTGTTAGATTTATTTCATTCACCATTACTGAGAATTTCAAGTAGAGAATTTTGATGTAGATTTCAATGTCTTTTCATAATTTCACCTTTCACATGGATTTTTATCATAAACAAATGGACTGATTTTTATTTGAACTAACATGGCTTGTATGAGAAGAAGTATATAACTTTCTCTCCCAAGGTTAGGGGGTTGGTGGTGGTTGGATTTTGGTTTATGTAACATGCTTTGGTGGTATCCAATGAATGGTGAACTGGGACTATCATATGATTACTATTTTAATGTTCTCCTTGCTTTCTTAGCACATGCGCTAATGTGGTAAGCATGGTCCTACCTTTTAAAATAAGTATTATTAAAAATATTCACCCTATCACTCACCCCCATTATTTGTGTAAAGAGTCTCAGGTTACTAAAAGTTTAATTAGTACAAGACAACAATTCATGTATTGCAGTTGGAAGCTGATATATACTTGTAAAAATTCCTTTCTCAATGAAGTTCTCAATTCAATACCTTTGACTAAATGAACATTATTAATAAACTTACTATATTCCCAGGGGAATGGTTTATATTTTTCTATCATAAATTGATAATGAAGCCTCTAAAAGGAACCAGAGGTATACATGAGCCATACTTATGTATGAGTGGATTTGGGGTTCACACTTAGTTCTAGCGCCAAACTGAGAAAATGAGTTCATATGGCATGGCCCTGTCCTATGTGCACAGTCGTAAAGAGATCATCAGAGAAATGGGTGCTGTGTCAAAGTGTGGTGAAGAACCCGGATGAAGACAGGCTCTCTGAAACGAGAGCAGCTGGGGTCTTTAATGCTTGTTTTCAAACAACCAACTATATAAGGGAGGTATCACCTCCATCCATGTGGAAGTAGCATGCCATACTGTGTTATCTAAGGATTTTAAGGAATAAAACCCAAATCTGAAGGAGAGAATGGGATCAGAGTTTAAATTGTGAACATGTGGTCTGTACAAAGCTACGGGTGTGAGATGTTCGCTTGTGTTTTATGGACTATGCGAAGACATGTGACTGCATGTAGCATAACAGACTGTGAAAATCCTCGAGAATTCCAGTACACTCATGTGCTCAGATTGAACCTGTACATGGATCCAATGGCCTGATATGCATGTGAAAATTGGACATTGAATAAAGAGGACTGAAGAAGAATGAATGCTTTTGAACTGTGATGTTAGAGAGATATTGAAAGTGCCAGGAACTGCTAAAAGGACAAACTGATCGCTCTTGGAAGAAGTAAGGTCAGACCAATCCTTAGAAAAATAGGATGGCAAGAATTGGTCTGACATGCCATGGACATGTTTCCAGGAGAGCCCAGTTTCTGGAAAAGGATATCATGTTTGAACACTTAGAGGGCAGCAAAGAAGTAGAAGTTCCTCTAAAAGACTGATTGACACTATGGCGGCAACCACTGTTGGATGTAGCTTGCAAAATTTTTGCTTGTATATCATATGAATGATATTGTTCTATAATCTGAGCATTCTATTGGGTCACCTTCCTCTGCAGTGAATAAAAATATGGATCTTGTCTAGTCAGTGGCCAAGCAATTTTCTTCTAAACTCCTGGAAGAAATGAGTGAGTTTTTTTCAGTACTTCATCAACTTGTTGAAACGTTTCCATTGGTATTCCTTCAATTCCAGAATCTTGTTTTTGGCAAATTCTTTTATTGCAGCTTGACCGTCTTTCCTCAGCACCATTGGTTCTTGCTCACATGCTACCTCCCGTAATGGTGGTATGTCCACTAGTTCTTCTAGGTATAGTGACTCTGTGTATTCGTTCCATCTTTTTGTGATGCATCCTGAATCATTCAATATTTTGGCCATAGAATCTGTCAATATTCCAACTCAAGGATTGAATTTTTTCTTGAGTTATTTTAGGTTAAGCTATGCTGAATGTTGCAGATGTTATTAGCATAAAATACAATATCCTATCATTTGAGCTCTTTTTAGACTTATTGTAGTTTTTAATATTTACTGATTTATCTCTTATTGAGGTTTCATATGTTTTGTGTAGTCATTGTTGTTGGGTATTTGTTTTTGTTATGAATGTATTTGGTATTGTTTGTTTTTCTCTATACGAAATCCAAGCTAGGTAGACAATAAAGATAGTAAATGGATAGGAGGTTGGTGTAATTGAGGAGTTAACAACAAATGAGTATAAGAAGAAACTTTTAAATTGGATTGTGACTGAATCAATAAATTGTATGATATGTGGAGTATATGCCAATAAAACTATTTAAAAATTAACATGGTTAGAACATGCCACATAGCTCTTGTGGAAGTCACATAAAAGAATGAGATTTCTTATTACACAAAATACAACCACTAATTATGACAATAATAATAATGTGCAAAGTCACTTAAGGCACTACTTTGGGGGAAATGAAAGCATGCTTTTGTTGTTGTTTTTATTGGCCTTTACATGATGGAAGGCAACCATGCAATGAAATTGCTAATGACTCCTTAAGTCCCATAAAAATTAAGTTTCATGAAGAATTTTGTTCTTGTATTGCTTTTTATTGCAGGCTTAGAGGGAGCTTCAGTGCTTGTTGCCCTAGTATTAATTGAAGATAGAATGAAATATGAAGAGGCGGTATGTCCATAAGACAAAGTGGCATGTAGCTTTAAGTAACAAGTAACGTTTGTATTTGGAGAAGTATAATCCTGCACTACCAAGCCTGCCATGGCCATAGAAAGAACTGCTGCATTCAGTACAAAGGGTCCCTTTGGTATTGCTTTGGAAGTGGACCTTGAGACAGAACCTAGTTACCAACATTTTAGCTTGAAGAATTAGTTTAATAAAGCCCCCATAAGATGATTGAAAGCAGTTTTAATAGCTACATGCATAACAGAATTGCAACCTGCATGTTTGTGTTAGTATCAACCTATTTGAACATTTAGCAAAGTCTTATTGTTCAGCATTTAAATTGTGCTTATCATTGATACCAATTGGCCTATCTTGAAAACAGGCAGTATTGTTGTATATATAAATCTAATCCTATGTCAGAATCGTATCAATGTATAAGAAGCTTAGTGATATTAGGTGCCAAATGCTCAGCACATATTTGTGTATTTTTAGGATCATACAAAACTAAAAGAGATTCCATGAATTAGGAACACTCTGAGACTTACTGGGGTTTCTTCCTTTGCTCATTTCAAATATTGAAAGTAAGCCCTATTTGGTTATTTGCCTATTCATTTTATTTTAACCTGTCCCACATTTCATGCTACATTCACAGCAGATGTACGCAATGGTATGTTTTTGTTGGAGTGTTACCTAGTCTTACAGTGATTATTTAATGTCCTTCTGTCCTTCTTTGAAAAACTTTCATTTGGAAAAACTACTTTGTCCAGAAGCACGTGTCTTTAATGGCTCCAGGCCCCTGTCCCCCTCCCCACACTAAAAGTCAGATTTAATTTAACATTTGCGCTTTGGGGTGCAACCTAGCAAGGAGGGTCTGAAAAAAAGGTGTTATTTGTAGTAAAGATAAATATTTGTAGTAAAATGTTGCCTTTGTCTTATAGTATGCTCTTTAATTTAGGAAATATCTTTCATATATATGTTTTTATTATATATAAAGCAAACATAAATTTTTAAGCATAAATTGTCTTAAATTATTGACTTTTAAAATATCAATTGGAAGCTGTGTTTAGACCAGGTTAACTATAGAAACAAATTCATAGACACTCTCGTGTGTGAGAAAGAGCTTTATACAAAAGAGTAATTGTGTATGAAGAGAGCACCCCAGCCCAGTCCAGTCCAAATCCATAAGTCTGATATTAGCCCATATATCTGATACCAGACTATAATTTCCTCTTCAGACTCACAACACATGCAATGATGCCAAATGCAGGAAGATCACAACCAGTGGATTAAAGCCACATGGATCCAGTGGTGATGGAAGTATCTCAGCACTGACGTGGGTCTCCACATGACTCCTCCAGCTTCAGGGTGCTGGCTTCATCAGTGTGTCTCTATGAGGCTTGTCAACAGGAATGTCTCGCAGAGAGAGAGAGTGTGTGTGTTTGGCCTCCAGTGAGCTATTTATTTCCTCCCCACCTCAAATTAGGTCATCAAGCTATGACCTGCTTGACAAGCTAACCTCCACCCCTTTACTCTTAATACTCTCGAGTTGACACTACATTACGTAACTACCACAAGCAGTTTGCCAACTTATTGTTTGAAGTGGGAGTTATGTTTTCCTTTCTTTCCAACTTCTTTTGTTAAATAAACAAACAAACTGTGGGGTTCTGCTAATGAATTGAGAATTTTTATATACCTTTGAGCTGTGCAACATAACATTTGGGTACTTGATCATTTATTTATTTATTTTGATCTTTTTTATATAATTGGTAAATAGTAATGTGCATTAATGTTAATTCAAACATATATTTATAATGGCTGAGAATGTGTAGTTTTAGTTCTGCAGAAGAAATTTTTTGTCAGTGTCCTCCCTACTTGTAAAAATCTAGTTGTGAGAACTGAAAACATCTAATAATGATTAAATGATTTATCATAAAAAAATAAAATATAAGAATTAAGCAACTTCAGCACACAAAAAAGAGAAGCAGGAATGATGGAGATGCAAGAAATGGGAGAAGACTCAAAGGTAATTCCCCAGATTGTGATGAAGCAAAAAACTTTGATAAGATTTGTGTGTTATTTGTAAAGGGAAAATTCAGATTTCCGCAGGTGAGAAGCACGGAGGACAGTCTACACGACAGGATAACATTGTCATTGTGGTTGCTTCATCTGAATATTGTTTAAAGACATTTGGGCAATGGATAGTAGTTGTAAGTTCTAGTCTGCAAGTAAAACTGTATGCTAGAAAACACTAAATGGAACAAGACAATGTTCCCCTGAGGGAAATAAGAAGTTGTTCTGAAAAAGAAACAAATAACTATGCTATGCTCCATGGTCAGCCCTTAACAGAATTTACATAGTCATCATGTAAAACACTGGGAATATGAAGCTGGGCTTTTAGAGAATGATAGGGAAGCTGCTATTTACTTGTGGGGATGTGCAAGGGAGTGATCACAGAGTGTGAAAGCCCCATTTTAATAAACCAGATTCCTCGTAAGTAATTATAACTTATGGTGACCCCATGTGTGTCATATATGATTGCACCCAATGGATTTTTCAATTGTTGATTTCTCTGAAGTAGATCACCTTTCTGTTCTTATAAGATGAATTCATATTTAACTGACTTCAGCACATACTATACAGCAAGAGTTGTCAAAACCTACATGGTATTGGTACAATGACAGATACTCAGACCAAAGGAAAAGAAACAAAAACCCAGTAATAAAATCATCAGCATACAGACAACTGATCTTTGATAATGGCCCCAAAAATGTAAAATGGGAAGCAGATGCCCTCTTTAACAAGTGGTGCTAGAAAAAGGACTGTTACCTGCAGATAAATGAAGCAATACCCTTATCTCACTCCATGCACAAGAATAAACTCAAGGTTCATCACAGACCTTGAAGTTAAACCCCAAACTACTAAGGCCATCAATGAGGGAATTGTGACCAACTTGAGAACAGGGAATACATAGGCTATCAGAAATAGGGAAGGACACAAAGACAGAGGAAACACAAATTGACAAGTGGGATATACTGAAAATAAAACACTTGTGTACATCTAAATAATTCACCAAGAGAGTAATAAGAGAGTCCACAGACTGGGAAAACATCAGATAAGGCCTTATTATTAAAATCTATAATACTCTGCTAGCTTCCAAAAAGAAAAAAAACAACAAACAATTGCCCACTTGAGAGGTTGGCAAACAAAGGACCTGAGCAGAAGTTTCACAAGGGCAGAAATCCAAATGACCAATAAACAATCCGTAAGAGAAATGTAAATTTAAAAAACAATGAGGAACCTCCTAATACCCTCAAAGGTAGCCTAATTCAAAAAATCAGAAAGCAACAAGTGTTAGAGGAGCTGTGGGGAGACAGGAACTCTCGTCCACTGCTGGTGGACTTGTAAATATGCACGAGCACAATGGAAATCGATCTGGCGATATCTAAAAGAGATGGAAATCGAGCTACCATACGACCCAGCAATCCCCATACTGAGAATATACACAGAAGAGGCAAGAAACAAACCAAGGCCAGACATGTGTGCTCCAATGTTCATTGCAGCACAGTTCACAATTGCAAGGAGTTGGAAGGAACCCAAATTTCCATCAACTGACGATTGGATTAAAAACTGTGGTATATACATACAATGGAGTACTATGCATCACTAAAAAGCAGTGATGAACGTATGAGGCACATTACTGCATGGGAAGAACTGGAGGAAATCATGCTAAGTGAAGTAAGTCAAGCACAAAGGGACAAGTATAACATGAGTCCACTGAGGTAAGTTTATATATGCAAGAAAGAACAGAAAGGTAAGTGCAAAAGGGGCACAGGTAAATAGCTACTGTGTACAAACACTCCAGGGGTGAGGCCCAGGTACTATAGCAGGGGCCAGACCAAATCCAGGGATACATATGGTATCCTACTAAAAAGGGAGTGGAGGGAGGAAAGAGGAAAGAAAAAATAAAAGATGTGTGATGGGGGAATAGGATGCTGACCCACCCAAGGAGAGGGTATTGTTTGTGCCTCCACAGGGAAAGAGAGACCAGATACAAAGCCTGTGCCAGATGAATGCAGAGTACCGGCAGGGAGTGGGGGGTCAGTGGGGGCCCTAAGAGTTCGGCCCCAATACCAACTACGTGGACAACTGCCCCTCACCCCAGAAGAATTTACTTGAGAGGACAGCACGGAGCTGCAGCTAGGGAAGAAGTGCATGTCTGATCAGAGCAAATGGGGCCTAAGGGGGACAACACTGGAGACTCAGTGTTGGGACTGGGTCAGACTGACCCTGTGACACCGAGGCAAAGCACTAAATATGTGCAGCAGAGCAACTATGGGAGCAAAACAGGGAGCCCCTGAGAGAACACAAAGGACAGACTCTGGGGCCAAAGCATGGCACCTCATAGGACATGACTGAAGAACATGCCTAGAGATCAGAAATCAGGCCTTGATCTACTTACAGGTTTTTCTTTCTTTCTAATTTTTCTCTTTTAATTAATTTATTATTCTTTAGGTAATAGGCTTTCTTTTTTTGTTGTCATTGCTCTGTTCTCACTCATCACCTATCTTGCTATAGCTTGATTTTTGTTGCATAATATTATCTCTACAGATCTATCTAGATAAGATAGGCTGGAAGAATAGTCTGGAGGAGAAAACAACGGGACCGATGGTTCCAGGGGGACATGGGAGATGGGGAGGAGGCGTTAAGGAGGTGGTGCTGACCAACCCAGGGACAGGTGAACAAGTGATCCAAAATCAGTGGCATGGAGGGTGTGAGAGGCCTGGTAGGGATCCAGCAAGGGTAAGGTAGCCAAGAGAAATTACTGAAACCCAAATGAAGGCTGAGCATGGAACAAGAGAAAAGTGTAAGGAAATAGAGGAAAGAACTAGGTGATAAAGAGTGTTTACAGGGGTCTAAAGACTGGAATATGCTTATGTAAATATATTTATATAACAGTGTGGGGAAACAGATCTATGTGCATGTATTTATAGGCTTAGTATTAAGGCAGCTGATGGACATTGGGCCTCCACTCAAGAATTTACTCAATGCAAGAACATGTTGTTTTATTAAATTGGCATTCCAGGAGGCACACCTTCCTGACACGATTGCTGAAGAAAAATGTGTGCATAAGCAAATGTGGTGAAGAAAGCTGATAGTGACTGACTATCAAAAGATATAGCATCTGGGGTCTTAAAGGCTTGAAGATAAACAAGCAGCCATCTAGCTGAGAATAAAAGCCCACAGAGAAGAAGCACACCAGCCTGTCTCACCACAAGGTGTAGAAGGGACCAGTTATCAGCCATCAAAGAACTAAATATCATATCAGTGGGTGCCCACCTTACTGATATGATCACTGAAGACTAACATGTGCATAAGCAA
The DNA here is from genome assembly GCF_050624435.1 of Tenrec ecaudatus. Taxonomy (NCBI): domain Eukaryota; kingdom Metazoa; phylum Chordata; class Mammalia; order Afrosoricida; family Tenrecidae; genus Tenrec; species Tenrec ecaudatus. The sequence goes on along the minus strand of NC_134531.1, from coordinate 107,590,258 downwards.
ATGTGGTGAAGAAAGTGGATAGTGCCCGACTGTCTAAAGGTATAGCGTCTGGGGTCTTAAAGGCTTGCAGATAAACAAGTGCCATCTAGCTATCAAGTATCAAAACCCATATGTAAGAAGAACTCCAGCCTGTCTGACCATGAGGTGTAGAAGTGACCAGTTATCAGACATCAAAGAACTAAAAATCATATCAGTGGTGGCCACCTTACTGATATGATCAATGAAGACAAAAGTGTGCATAAGGAAATGTGGTGAAGAAAGCTGATGGTTCCTGGCTATCAAAAGATATAGCATCTGGGGTCTTGGAGGCTCAAAAATAGACAAGTGGCCATCTAGTTTAGAAGCAACAAAGCCCACATGGAAGAAACACATCAGCCTGTGTGACCACGAGGTGTCGAAGGGCCCAGGTATCAGGCATCAAGGAGCAAAAAATCATATCATTGTAAATGTGTGAGTGCAGAGTGGAGACTCAAAGCCCATCAGTAATGGGTGAGTGCAGAGTGGAGACTCAAAGCCCATCAGCAGCCAACCGAACACCCCCTTACTGAAGTGTTGTGGGGAGGAGATGAGCCAGACAGGGTGCAGGGTAGCAATGATGAAACATATAACTTCCCTCTAGTTCTTAAATACTTCCTCCCCCGCCACTATCATTATTGCAATTCTACCTTACAAATTTGGCTAGACCAGAGGATGTACATTGATACAGATAGCACCTGGAAACACAGGGAATCCAGGACAGATGACTCCTTCAGGACCAGTGGTGAGAGTGGCAATGCCTGGAGGGTGGAGGGAACGTGAAATAGAAAGAGGAAAGTGATTATAAGAATCTATGTATAGACTCCTCCCTGGGGGATGGACAGCAGAAAGGAGTGCATGGGGAGATGTCAGACAGTGTAACATATGACAAAATAATAACAATTTATGAATTATGTGGGGTTCGTGAGAGCGAGTGGGGAGGGAGGAGGAAAAGGAGCAGCTAATATTAAGGGCTCAAGTGGAAGGCAAATGTTTTGAGAATAATGATGGCAACAAATGTACATATGTGCTTGACACAATGGATGCATGTATGGATAGTGATAAGAATTGTATGCGCCTCCAATAAAATGATTTAAAAAATGCAAAAGGAGCATAGGGAGAAAGTTACTATATACAAAAATTCCTGGGGTTAGGACCAGTTAATATGGCAGGGACCACATCAAATACAGGGATACACATTGTACACAACTAAAAAGGAGGTGGGGAATGGAAAAATAAATAAATAGTAAAAAAAGAAATGAGTAGCGATGGCACAGGGTACTAACCCACCCAAGGGGAGGGTATTGTTTATATCTCCACAGGGAAAGAGGGACCAGACTTCAACCCAGACTTCAACCCAGGGGTCCAAGATGTGAATACAACCTGCCGTGGCGGAGTTGGGAACCAGTGTAGAGGTTGGGGGAGTTGGCCCCAATCCCAACTATTAAGTGGACACCTGCCCCTTTCCCCAGGAGAATTTATTTCAAAAGATGGCATTGAATCTGCATCTCTGGGAAAGGGACATATCTGATCTGAACACACGGGTGCTGATGAAGAGGGAGTAGTAGATAGTGGAGCACATCCTGGTCCACCAGCACTTGAGGATGATGACCCCAATTAGAGCAGCCAGTCCGCAAACAGAACCACATGGCCAGCCCCACTATGAGATATGACTCCCTTCACTGACCTATAGCTCTACAGAGGACAACACTGGAGACATAGTGTGGGAATGGCACCCGATCTAATCCCGCCACACTGAGGCAAAACACTAGGGGGTGCAACAGAACAGCAAGGGAATGGAGCGGTGATGTCCCCGAGGAATGCTGAAGGTGCACTTTGGAGCCAGGGCATCTTGCCACAACAGACTGGACTGGAAAACAAACCTAAAGGCCAACAAATGTTTTTTTGTCATTGGTTTGTTGTTGTTTTGTTGTATATTGTTGCTTGGTTTTGGTCTGTCTTGTTTTTGTGTGTTATTATCTCCGCAGGTCTGTCTAAATAAGATAGGCTGGATGAACAATCTGGAGGAGAAAACAACAGGGCCAACAGTTCCAGGGAGACATGGGAGAGGGAGAAGTGGGGAAAAAGAAGTGGTGTTAACAAACTCAGCAATAAGGGAACAACAAGTGATACAAATTGGTGGTGAGGAGGGTGTGGGAGGTCTGGTAGGGCATGATCAAGGGTAATGTAACAAAGAGGAATTGCTGAAACCATGGTGGCGAGTGAGCATGCTAGAGGAACAGGAGGAAAGTCAAGGGAAATAGAGGAAAGAGCTGGGAGGCAAAGGGAATTTATAGAGGTCTAGCTAAAGACATGTATATATGAAAATATATTTATATATGAGGATTTGGAAATATATCTATGTGCATATATTTATAGGTTTAGTATTAAAGTAGCAGAAGGACACTGGACCTCCACTCAAGTACAACCTCCATGCAAGAATACTTTCTTCTATTAAATTGGCATTCTATGATGCTCACCTTCCCGACACAACTGCTGAAGACAAAGCAGGTGGTGAAGAAAGCTGATGGTGCTCAGGTATCCAAAGATATAGCATCTGGGGTCTAAAAGGCTTGAAGGTAAACAAGCGACCATCTACTCAGAAGCAACAAAGCCCACATGGAAGAACACACCAGCCTGTGTGATGACGAGGTGCCGAAAGGATCAGTTATCAGGCATCAAAGAACAAAAAATCATATCATTGTGTGCTCACCTCGATGATATGATCACTGAGGACAAATGGGTGCATCAGCAAATGTTACAAAGAAAGCTGATGGTGCCCAGGTACCAAAAGATATAGCGTCTGGGGTCTTAAAGGCTTGAGGGGAAACAAGCAACCATCTAGCTCAGAAGCTACAAAGCCCACATGGAAGAAGCACACCAGCCTGTGCGATCATGAGGTGTTGAAGGGATCAGGCATCATCAGAACAAAATATCTTACCATAGTGAATGAGGGTGGGGGGGCGAGTGCGGGGTGGAGACCCAAAGCCCATTTGTAGGCCACTGGAGATACCCTTGCAGAGGGGTCTCGGGGAGAGACGAGCCAGACAGGGTGTGATATAGCAACAATGAAAAATATAACTTTCCTCTCATTCTTAAATGCTTCCTTCCGCACCCCCCCCACCCCCCGCTCTGTCATGATTCCAATTCTGCCTTGCAAGTCTGGCTAGACCAGAGGATGGACACTGGTACAGATAGGAACCAGAAATACAGAGAACCCAGGCAGATGATCCCTTCAGGACCAGTGGTGTGAGTGGCGATACTTGGAACATAGAGGGAGGGTGGGTTGCAAAGGGGGACTCGATTACAAGGATCTACATGTGACCTCTTCCCTGGGGGACGGACCACAGAAAAGTGAGTGAAGGGAGACATTGGAGAGGGAAAGATATGACAAAATAATAATTTATAAATTATCAAGCGTTCATGAAGAAGTGGGGAGTGCAAGTGAGGGAAAAAATGAGGACATGATGCCAGGGTCTTAAGTGGTGAGCAAATGTTTTGAGAATTATGAGGGCAATTAATGTACAAATGTGCTTTTCACAATTGATGTATGTATGGATTGTGGTAAGAGTTGTATTAGCTCCTAATAAAATGATTTTAAAAATAGCTAAAAAAAAAGAAAATATCTCCTTAGATAATTTTACGATGAACGAGAAGCTGAAGAGTCACAAACGTACATTGAACTCAACTGTGAAAACCTAGAAAAATAAACACATAAGATGCTTTTTTAAAAGGTGAATTCATATAAAAAACTTTTCAATTAACAATAAATTGTTAAATGTTTGAATCACCCAGGGATTTCTATATCTCATAGTAAATAAATGCTTGATAAGGCCTAACTCAGAAAAAAATAGGAAATATATATAATAACATTATTTATAGATTTGGAAAATTTTAATTAACAAAAAGAATATAAGAAGTCGTTGGTTTGTGAGGAGGATAAAGTTGACAGGAGAGAGGATTAAAGTTTTTTCCATCACTCTTCTTAAGGAATTATTTTATCTTTCAAATTAAGTGCATGTTTAACTTTAATATAATACAGTATATACTTGCACTGGAAAAAAGTTATATGTGTACAAAATACACACATTTTTTCCCACTAAGTTATTATCTAATTCAGCGGTTCTCAACCTGAGTCACAACCCTTTTGGAGGTTGAACAACCATTTCACAGGGGTCACCAAAACCATCAGAAAACATATTTCCAGTGATCTTAGGAATGGAGACACTGCTCTTCTATTCGAGGTGTTGAAGTGACCAGGTATCAGGCATCATCAGGCGGGTCCACCCCCATGCAGATATGTCTACATATGAGTACCCTGGTGAGAAGTCTGTTACCTATGCTGCACCATGCTTTAAGACAAAATTTCATTTACCTGTAATTAGAAATAAATATTTCACAATATATAATTACATATTATTTTTGTGATTGATCACTATGCTTTAATTATGTTCAATTTGTCACAATGAAAATACATCTTGCATATCAGATATTTACATGACAATTAATAAGAGTAGCAATATTACAGTTATGAAGTAGCAGCAAAAATAATTTATGGTTGGGGGTCACCACAATATGAGGAACTGTTTTAAAGGGTCATGGTTTTCAGAAAGTTGAGAACCACTGGTCTAATTGTCCAATGTTTCATGCATATGACAATAGTAAAAATATCAATAAATTAAAGGCTACAAATCACCTGTCACATTATTAATTTTTTCTCTAATAGAATAAACAGAAAGGTGTGAAAAGAGAGTAACATAAATTATGATGGTTAATTTCATGTTGCTTTTGCTAAGTCATGATTCTTCATGGATGACAGTTATGTATTAATGTAGTCACTTATTTTTTCATTCGATGTGGCCAATCTCCACTTTTGAATATCATGATTTCTGTATAGCTAATGGATCTTCATCTGCAATGAAGGCATTAACTAAAATAAGGCTTCAAGAGTTTATGGAATTCTGATTGAAATGTTCCAATAAGCACTGTAAACACTCTCTCCTCTATGTTAAGGAACTTGGAAGACAGCTACGATGCCAACTGACCATACAAGGACCATACAAATAACAATTCTCAAGAAAGGTGACTCAACAAAATGCATAAATTATAAAAAACATTATTAATGTAATTAAAATATTGCTGAATATAATTCAAAAATAGATACAGCAGTACATGACTTTATGTAGATGACTTATGTCCATTTGAAGGTGTATGGGAGTTCTATAAAGGGATCCAATGTTTCAATCAGGTCACCGCCAGGTGGTGCTTCCTTGGGTGGGTGCCCTTCTCAGGAGGAGGACCCTGAAGACCCCCATCTCCCTCTGCTACCTTGCTTTCTTGCCTACTAGATGCTGCATCAGTGCAGACTTGCTGACCTTGAGAGCTGCTGTAACCTTGCCGTGTTTCTACCAACCTTGGATCCATATGTGTCTGCACCCACCAGCCTGTGATCATCCTGTATTCTGCATCATTGCATGTGGCTGCATGAGTCTCAAAAGGGAATTATGGTCTAGTATTGGACTATGGACTTGAGTTGGGGTGTTTTCTTATACAATTACATCTTGATAAGCTCTTTCGCATACCTATATGAATGCTATTCCATTTGTTTCTCTACTCAACCCAGACTAACACAGGAATGGCCAGTCCCTGGAAAAGGGCATTATCAATAATATAGAAATTAAGGGATAGGAATGAAGGGTATTAGAGTGAATGATTGACATAGTGGCTGTAACAACGGGCTCAAACATAACAACTCATAGTATGTCACATGTCCCTGCAATGTTTCATTCTGTTATGCATATGGCTGCTATCAGTCAGAAGGATGTGATGACACCCAACAATAACAACCACCCAGTTCTTCAAACATATTCATGTTGGTAATTGAGCTGTGGCTATTTTGAAAAATTTTAAAAGCATTAGGTCTTGAGTCAACAGTTTAAGTTAATTCTCAAATAACAGATTTCCTGTTCCTAACTGAATTGTTAGGTGTATCTTTTTTATATTTTGAAAAAGGAGATGACACTCATATTTGTCACTTACTTCTGTGCTGATTCAATTGTTAACTTTCTGTAAAGTGTCTAAAACTTCTTGGTATATAGTCAACTGTTGATTTTATAGTTGATGCTATTACTATTATTATTTTATTAAAATGTGAAATTTAATTTTTCTTGATCATATTCTCAGAATAGCAAAAACCTAGTAGTTAGATGTAGTATTCAGTGATCTTTATTACATGTAATAACATATATGTTTGTACATACATTAAAAATCAGTGAATTATTTGATATGATTCTTTTAACTATAGTCTTTTTCACTTCCACATAATGAATTTTCTGGAAGGGGCTGAATAAAAGAAGGGTTATGCTGAGAAGATTGTATAATTCATTTGTGAGTGGCTTTTGACATTTTTAATTGGGTTGGTAAACCTTGAAACTCTAACATGAAGATGATAAAATGTTTCCATCCTGCTTGCTGTAAAATGAGCTATCTCGGAATCAGGAGCGGGCGTTGTAACTACCATAAAGAAAAGCCTCAGGTACAGCACAGGTTTTAGACCCTGAGATCCCAGTGCATCGAACCTCCTCCATCTGAGGGGAGGAAATTGTGACTCCAGAGAAACAGTAGAAAAACCAAGAAGCAGAGGAGCAGCAGCGGAACGAAGAGTGATACATGCGGTGGAACTGTGACCTTCAAACTTTGAGTGAGTGAAACGGAGTATATTTGGACAGGATGCTTGCTGTGGGATGGAGGTCTCCCAGGCATCTAATTGGGAAGCAGCATTACTGGATCCACGAAGCCAGAATTGAGTATATCTGACTGAGGCTCATGGTGCAGCGGCGTGCCTTTGGGCATTAATCAACAGCAATAATATTTTTGCAATCTGTGAAGATGTTAGGGAATATATTTTTCCAGTTTTACTTTTTACAAAAAATGAGTCTAATATTTACATTTTCAACTTGTGAGGGGGAGGGGGTGGTGGAAGTCTTGCTTCTAGGGTCCGGTTTATGCATGCACAGGTTTATTCCAAATATAATGCAGTTAAACATGTCTCTGTGATCAGCATATGCCCATAGACAATTTATCTCAGTCATAAGGGTATCTTAGGCTCTTTAGGGTTTATGTTGTTGGTTGTTGTTGGTGTTTGGTGTCATTGAATTGGTCCTAACTCACAGTGACCTGGTGTACAACAGAATGAAGCGTTCACTGTCTTGCCCCCTGTCGACCTCAAAATGGTTGCCAGGTTTAGTACATTCTTGCAGCCAATGTATCCATCCTTTATCATTAAGGGTTTTCCTTTTTTTCACTGTTAACAGATCAGACTTGGATCCACTCTTATTTATAAGGTTTTTTTTAATGGTTAGGTCCACCGAAGTAATCAGGTTACACCTTCCACCTAGTCTCTTCATCAGGAAACCCCACTGAAGCCGCTCCCTCCTGGGTGACTCTCATGACAAAGAAAATGCCCGTGGCAGAGCCTTCAGCATCAGCTTACACGTCACCACTGAGACACTTACTCCGCTTGGCTCATGAGAGGGCTCCTTCCTTGCCATACTCAGTCAGTGATTGGGTTTTTTATCTCCTTAAAGAATCTGGATGGAATATACCTGGAGCTGACTCTGTATATTGCTCTTGTTAATACTGACATTTTCATAATGGCAACTCTTCATCTACGCTTATGGCGTGTCCTTACATTTATACAAATCTCCTTTAGTTTCTTGTAGTAGTGTGTCACAGTGTTCTTTGTATAATTTTGTGCCTCTGGTTAAGCTCATAATTATTTTACATTGTTGGATACTACTGTAAGTGGCATTTCTTTCCTTATTTACTTTGCAGAGTTCTCTCTTTGTCTTTGGAAAGGAACCTGGCTGGAATCTGAATGTTGATCTTGTATTCTGACACTGTTCTGAATCTTTCAATTCGTTCCAATAGTTTTCTTTCTCAGTATCTGAGATGTTTTATGTGTAGGATCGTATTATCAGCAAATCGGAACTGCATTACTGTTTCCTTACCAATTTGGATGACTTTACTTCCCTTTATTGCTTTATGGCTCTAATTAGGAACTGCAATTAAAAGGTTGAATACGAAGGTTGACAGAGGCCATTTTTCTTTGGTCCCTTTTTGCAGGGAGAATGTGTTCCGTTTCTCTCCATTGAGAATAATGCTGCCATCAGTTGACATACACCTTTCATTATCTTGAGGAATTACCAACACTGCTGTTTTTTGATGGTGAGCTATCCTTGCACAGATTGGCCATGCAGTGTTATTTTTTATATGATGTTAGACTCTATGGGGTTTGAAGTTTTGAGTCTGTGTTATGGAGAATATTTGTCTGTAATATCTTTAATTACTTGTATCTTTGCCTGATGAGTATTGCTGTCATTCTTGTTTCATACAATAAATTGCGTGTATTCCTTCTTTTTATGTTCTGGAATAATTTGGGTAAATTTGTGCCTGCTCTTCTCTAAATATTTGGTAGAATTCATACAAGATGTCTGGGTCAGGATTATTGTTAGAGATTTTTCTGACTTGTTAGATTTCTTATTTTTTTATGAGTCAGTTTTAAGTTCCTTCCTTCATCTGTGTTAGCTTAAATAAGTCCAGTAGTGGACTTTTGTTTTTTGTATGTCCATTAATTCTAAGTCTTCATATTTATTAGAGGACATTAATTCTTACTACTTTGTTATTTTTCTTTTATTTTAAAAGATCCAATGCAACATTACTCTTTTATGTTTTATCCATGGTTTTTGAGTTTTTCTTTCTTTTGTTCAATGTCATAATCTTTTAACAATTTTGTTCATACTTTTAATGAAGTAACCTTTAGACTTGCTTATTGTTTATATTTCATTTAGTTCTCCTATAACCTGAATTTCCTTTCTTTAAAGCAATAGCTTTCTCTGGTACTCTTTTTGTAACTATGAGAATTGTTAGGTTAAGTTATTGATATTCATTAATTGTTCTCTTTTGATCTATAGGCATGTTTTTTGATATAAAGTTAAACTCTATCCCTACTTTATCTGTGTACCAAAATACTTGATATATATACCAAGTATACCAATTATATATAGAATTCTCATTTTGTTCTAAGGTTTTAAATTTTTATTTTATATATTGGTTTTTAAGTAGCATCTTCATAAATATTATCCCCATCTTCCTATTATTGATTTCTAATTCTATAAGCACACATCTCAAAAAATGCATTGCATATTTTTCATCGTTTTAAACTTGACTGAGGCTTAGTTTGTAGCCTAGCATTTGGTTTTGTGGCAAATGATCAAAGTGCAATGGAAAATAGTGTGTATTTTTGTTGTTATTGCTGGATATAGTTCTGTGGATTTTTTTTATAGATTGGTTAATTGTTCTTTTGCAACCTTTGTTGAGTTTCTTTCTAGTTCTATCCTTTCTCAAATATGATGTGTTAAAGTATCCTACTATTATTGTAGAGTTATTTGTTTCTTTTGTTAATGTTCACTTTGTATACTTTGGAAATTTGTCTTTGATTGGAGAGACATTTATTGTAACATTTATAAAATTAGCAGCTCTAAACATTTATAATGAGTTTATTTTGAATTATAATTATAATGTGTCCAGGCTGAATAATTCTATCCTGAGAATTTCCCCTTAAAATATAACTGGTTAACTTCTATAGTAAACCCCATAATCTAGAACATTGTCTTCGAGCCTATGTGGCCATTAAAATGAATTACAGAATTCAGATGAAAAATATAGAGTGTTGTGTTAGACAGATAAATTATCAGTGTGTAATTTCAGTTGACATAATTGCGAGCTTGCTGATTTATTCCTTGTTATATCTGATGACATCAAAGGCATTTTTTTTCTTTTAAAATCTTTTTGGTTTCTAAAATTTTATTTTAATTATTAGAATTTCCTCCTCAAATTTACATTACCTGTTTCCTTTTACATAATATCCCGTTTTATCATTGCTATTAGCATATTGATCATAGTTATTTTACATTTGTGGTAGATCATTTCAAAATGTGTGTTACATTTGAGTTTGGTTCTAATGTTTTCTCTGTTCTTTCGATTTTTTTTCCTTTTAACGTTCCTTATAACTTTAAAACAAAACAAACAGACATGGAGTATCAAATGTAAGGAATGAGGTCATCAGGCCATCTTGTGCAGTTAGTTAGGATCCAGCTATAGGTAACAGATGTGTCCAATTCCTCTGTGTTCTTTTTTGGTCTCTACTGCATGTGTCTTTGGGTATCTCTGAAGAGAGGCTGGAGCCCTGGCAGTGCTGCAGGCTGCACAATAAGATGTGACTCACAGGGTCAGCCAGTAGGATCCACTATCCATTCCAAGGGAGATGGCCAAGAACTTCTAAAAAGATTTAAAGTCTTGGAACCCCAAAGAACAGACTGTCCTATATAATTACGATGAGTCAGGATTCAGTCCATAATAGTACACTTTTGAGAGACTCCCTAAACAGGGTGGAAACCTTACAGTTTTTTCAGCTGCAATCCCCTATTACTAAATAGAAGGCCAATTGATCAGGTATGAGGACAGGGAATGTTCTATAGTTGGTGATTAGGTCTCTGTCTTTAGTAAGCCTTGTCCCAGAACTGTAGAATTTCCAAATTTATATCAGCTTTCTTATTTACCTGCAGGAAAGGCAGGAAAACAAGAAGAGGCTGACATTGGATATTTTTCTTTCTACAAAATCCACTGCCATTGAGTTGATTAGAACACATAGCAACCCGATAGGACAGAATAGAGCTCCCCCATTTGATTTCCAAGACTAAATGTTGCCCAAAGTAGAAAGCTTCTTATTTCTCCTGAAGAGCAACTGGCAGGTTTGAATTGTTGCCCTTCTAGTTAGCATGCCAACTCAGCCCTAAAATTAGAAAAAAGTATTTATTAGGTTCTATTAAAAAAGTTTCTTGTTAGGGGTGATCTATTTTAAGAAGAACGAAGTATTCTGGGTTTGTTTACAAATGTCTGCAGTGTTCCCTTATGCTGAAAGCATCAGGATTTTTTTTTCTTCAATCTCCACCTTAAAAACTTGGCAGAATTCCTGAAGGCAGAGGTCAACAGTTTACTTCCATCAGGCTGAATCTCTAGACTCCCCATTCCCCTAGATGTTTTCACCTTTTAAGCTAGTCTCCAGTCTCTAGGAAGCAGTCAATTGATTTTTGTTACTACAAGTTACTGCCTCCAACTGCACCTTTTACATTTCTTTAATCATGGTTTTCTGTGTTCATTTGTCTTCCCAGGTTGTAGGATAGACTACTTCCACCTGACCTCAATCCTTCTATATAGCTAACAAGAGTTGTTGATTATTCAATTTATTCAAGCTTCTAAAAATATTATATCAGGTGAAGAAATGACAACGCTGGTGGTGTGGTAGTTAAGAATTGAAATGCTAACCTCATGGTCAGTAGTTTGAAACCAACAGGCAGTCTTTGGCAGAAAAGGAGGTTTTTCAGCTCTCTACTCCCACGGAGACTAAAAGTCTCAGAAACCCGCAAGTGCCAGAGGGTGGCTATGAGTCACATTTGAATTGATGATAGGGAGTTATGAGTAAGATCAGAAACACAAAACCTAAGTTGGATGTAAGGAGCTAAGGAAAGTAATCAGCTTGTGGATAATGTAGTTGATAGGCCTGTAAGTGTGTCTACTTAAAAAAAATAATACAGGATTAATGTCAGGCATAATCAAAGAGGGATTACCTTGCTGAAATAACTGCAAAAGTAAGAGAGGAATCATCCTTAGGAATCAAGTTTGTTGTTCTAAGCAATTCTACAATTGGACGCTAGGCAAATAGCCACTGTGGCAGAAAGCCACAAGGCTCTGCTTATAAGTGAGTAGGGAAATCATATTACTCAGTACAATATTAGGAGTTCTGGGATATGCTTACAGAAAAAGGTAAGAATTATAAAATTTACAATATTCTTTATATAAAAATGTGCACATTCAGTAAGCTGCAGAGTTTCAAAGGAAGGCATTTTCATTAGGTTTTCAAGACTAGAGCAATGTAAAAAATGCTACTATCTGAGCACAAATAATATGATTCTGGATACGACAAACACTTATGGTAGAGGAAAAAATGAGCTTTTTATAATGAATTATATCCAAAATAATTTTAAGATCACAGTTTGCGAAGTGACATTCTGGGAAGGCTAGAACCAAGACATTTTCTCTAATATATAACATAATTCTTCCTGAGATTCAACCACGGAGGGCACCAGTGGAGAGACCAATCTGAGTCCGATGAACACTGTGTGTTGGCCACGCAGCTTTCATCAACTTGACCCCAAAAGGAGTTGGACTCATTCCAGGGAGAGTGGAGGCTGGTGATCATGAAATAACTGTGTTGTGCTCAGATATCATTAACTCTTTAATCTGACAATAAGAAATTGAACAAGAGGAAATCCATACCATAATGACACTGAGCTTTAATTTCCAAGAGAAACAATTCTTGGTTTTAGACCTATGGAGGAAGGTTAAACAGTATTTCTAAAAAAAATGATAGAAACCGTTATTTAAAAAATATCACTAGCTAAGCTATTGTTTCTTGACATATCCACCATGTAGATCTATCCTTTTCAGGTATATTTCCTTCTCTTCAACACTTCCCAAAGAATTTTAAACTCTGATTTATACTATGTATAGATCTCAGTTTCCCAAAGGAACGCAATTCATGCTCCTTAAATGTCCTTTGAGTTTAGGGCATGAAAAGAAGTTTGAAAAGGCCAGACCAGGAGTGTAAGTGGGGGTGGGAAAAGGTTCACAACGAAGTTCTCCCACAGCCCTCGCTACTCTGAGAGAATGAGCAGCTGTTTTGTCCGGATGGAAAAAGAAAAAATTAAAGCATTGTTGGCCTTTTCCCCCCAACAATGTAGTTAACAATATTTTCAAAACATTCATAATAACTGTTCATGATTTTACTGAGTCCTTTAAGAAACATCTATCAAGATTACCTGTTGGGAATTTCTGAAAACAGTAACCATAATGTTTTGAGTGAATTTTCTACCTTGAATTAAACTGCCTCAGAATATTCTTTTCCCAGAAGCCACAATTTTGAATTGCTTTTTAAAACACTTTAACACTGGAAGCATTCAGCTATAACAAGATATTTGGAAGACTTTGCCAACTAACTGAAAAAGAACTGTTATCAATATATTCCAAAGAAAGGTTATCCAACAGAATGTGGAAATTATCTAACAATATCTTTAATGACATGCAAGTACAATGTTGCTGAAGTTCATTCAACAGCAGTACATTAGACAGGTAGCTGGCAGAAATTCAAGCTAAATTCAGAAGTGATTATGGAACAATAAAGACCAACATTGACATTAGCTGGTGTGGTAGCTACATCTTGACGATATCAAAGTGTAGGGGAGATGGTACCTCCTTGTGAATGTGGCCTTCTCCTAATAAGGAGCCTGAGACCCTCCCCCCCTCGCTCTGCTTTCACCTTCCTGTTGATGAGCCACACTTAGACCAGTGAGGCCCTGAAATGTGGCTACCGCCATTGGATCCACAAGACTTTGCACCCTCCGCCCTGTGACCTTTCTGCATTCTGCATTATTGCCTGTGTCTGCGTGAATCTGACGAGGGGTTCATGGACTGGTATCCTACTTATGAACTTGATCAGGACGGGGCTGGGATGTTTGCTTGACATATAATTCCTTCTTGTTATAAAGCTTTCTCTGACATCTGGATGAGTGACACTGGAATTGTTCCACTCATCGACTCAGCCTAACAAAGAGGAATATGATTGAAAGCAGAGAATACTGGGAAGATGTTTACTTGTGCTTTATTGACCATGAAAAGAAATTTAAGCACCGATAGCTCAAATGGGAAGAAATGAAATTCCAGATCCCTTCATTGTGTTTATGCCCAACATGGACATGAACAGAGTCAGTTGTTCAAACGGAAAAAAACAAACAAACAAAATGGTGTGTATAAGGGCTATACACTTTCACCATACTTATTCAATTGGCATGCTAAGCATGCACTGCAAGAAGCTGAACTATGCAAAGAAGAATGTAGGATCATTATTTGAGGAAATCTCATTAACAGATGGCAGGATGTAGATGACAAAACCTTGTGTATTCAAAGTGAGGAGGCTTTGAAACATTTGCTGACCAAGATGAATAACTGAAACCTTCAGGATAGCTTGCAATCCAACTTAAAGAAACCAGGAATCTTCACAAATGAAGCAATAGACACCATCATGATCAACTGCAATGACAACATTGAAATCGTCAATAATTTTATCTTGTTTCGATCCACAGTTGGTGCTTATCAGATTAGCAGTCCAGGATGTACTCCTTTGGGAAATACGTAAATTATGTATTGAATTGGGCAAATCTGCTGTGCGAAACTACTTTAAAATATTGATGGGTGGGGAGGGGGGAGAAAAAGAGGAGCTGATACCAAGGACTCAATAGAAAGAAAATGTTTTGGAAATGATGATGGCAACATATGTACGAATGTGCTTGATAAAATTGATGTATGGATATTATAAGCGGTATAAAATCACTCAATAAAATGACTTATTAAAATTAAAAATAAATAGATAAATAAAATGTTAAGAAGCAAAGATGTCACTTTGAAGACAAAGGTACACCTATCACAAACTATGGTATTTTCTATCTTCATATGTATGTGAAAATTAATTTTTTGTAAGGCCGACTGAAGAAGAATTGATGCATTTGAATTATGATGCTGACAAAGAATATTGAAAGTACCATGTCTGTCTTGGACAAAGTACAGTCAACATGATCCTTGGGAAGCTCTACATTGAAACTGACTCAACTGCACTTAACAATAACAAGAAAAAAATGCAGACAGATGGATTCCTGAGGGAACTTCTCTGCAGTGACCTGTGATTGCTGAAACATGTTAAACAAGTTTTGTTTGGAATACAACTATACACATATAATGTGGGACTCTCATAATCGTATTGCTTATTTATTTTTATATTATTTTGAATTTTGAAATTGGATATAAAGGGAATCCACTCTTTAGAATTTAACCCTCCTCTTGAAATGAGATCCTGCAAGAGGCTTTGTAATAATATATATACCAAAGACCTGAGGCTCATCACATTTTAGTGGGCTCTCACTCACAGAGGCCCTGTAGGACAGGCTAGAAGCTAGCCCTGTGATTTCGAAGTCTGCCACCCTTTACCAGAGTAGAAAGCCTTCTCTTTCTCCTGTGTAACACCTGACAGATTTGAACTGCTGACCATGTTTTAAGAATCCCAATTCGTAACAATTATGCCATCACATTGATAAATTCATATTCTGAATCTCTGCAATGTCAGTTAATATGATTGCAGATGTACTTGGGGGACATTTTAAATTAGCATAAATAGATTAAGATCTCAATTTTAAATGTGGAGTGTCAAAACAAACAAACAAAAACACATTGCCATCAAGTCCATATCAACCCATAGCAATCCCGTAGGACAGGCGAGCATCGCCCCGTGAGTTTCCGAGGCTGTAACTCTTGGTGGGAGTAGAAAGTTCATGTTTGGTTCTCCAGAGTGCCTGGTGATCTTGCAGGGCTGACATTAAGTAGCAAGCAAACACATAGCCAGAACTCATATTTCATAAATAGACAGGTCTTCACAATATCATAACTCAGAATGAACAAATTATACTCCCCTAGTTGTTCCAAGGGCCTTTACGAAGAAAAGAAAGCTGTTGTGGGAGATTCCGTGATAGGAAAGGCGGGACTGCAGGTGGTCAGCCTCGGCGGACTGGTCTTCACACTAAGTGCAATTGGTTTAAGAACCAGATGTAGCAGATTCTTGGCATTGAATATTTTATTTCATACTCAAAGGCAAGAACGGCGAGACTTCGTCTTGCAGGAGAGACCAGTCTCTGGAGAAGGACATCATGCTTGGTAAAATGGGGGAAGCAGAAGAGAGGAAGGCCCCAGAATCTGCATTGACTGTGGCTCAGGGTTCTGGCCTAGGAGTAGTTGTGGAGGTGGTGCTGTTGTGCACAGGGTCCCTATGGATTATGACCAGCTGGAAGCTCCCTGACAGCAACACATCTTACGTTTAGAGTTGCTGTGACAGAAACACCACAGTGGATGGCCTTAACCAATAGAAGGCATATTTGCTCCCTCTAGAGTGGGCTCGCAGTCCTTGTCTCTAGGGACAGATTTGATCTCTCTCAGCCTCTGGACAAGGCCCTTGTCTGTCCAGCTTCTGCTGCTCATCTTAGTATGGGATGAGTTTCCTTTATAATTGTGGACTTTATTCTCTGCCCCTAATCTGCACTTTTCACATTTCAGAGATAATTGGCCTAAGACACACTCTAAAATGATTTTATCCCATTATCATGTACTTTTTGAAATGCATATATAATTTGAAATGTATTCTAATTATTATATCATTCAATGTTTTACAAATGTTTGAAAGCCCACACATATATTTTCATATCAGTCAGCTTTTAAAATGTATTATAATAAAATTGAGCCAAGTAGTTTCTAATGATTGCTTTAATTTCTTCTAATGTATTAGCATCTTTCATCAATAATTATTTTGAGTATTTTTGATTTATTCTTTTAAAGAAACACATTTTAGATTTATATTATATTGTTTAAATCAGAATTTCTACATCATCATCCTCATAGCTGTTCCTTCTGTCAATTTACATATTCAATGTGATGACACTAAAAAATGCCATACAAATTTTACCTGAAATTACTAGTATTCACCATTTCCAGCTTCCTTATCCACCACAGACCTATAGATGATTCCCCTTCTCAGCTCTTGTAGTCTAGATCACCATGTAGTTTACTCAGGCAGTCTTGTTCTGAAGGACAAAGCGAGAGATGAACTTGCCTATTTCATTTGCATGGTACTAGGCAGCAAAAAGCTTTTTAATACTTTTCTATTTCTCCCTTGTACTTCTGTGACAAGTTTGAAGGTGATTCCATGCTGTGATAGTGAAAATTAAAAAATGTAGTTACCTACAATGAACTTTTATGCATTGTTGGAAATAACTCGTACAGTGAATCTCAGAAGTGTAAGAATGGGCCGAAAAAGGAGAATGCTGCCCAATGACATGGATGTTGTGGTTAAGTGTCCTTGAGTCTGTTCTGACTCACTGCAAGCCTGTGTACAACATGATGATACACTGCCTGATCCTGCACAGTCTCACAACTGTTCTTATGTGTCTGCCAGTGAGCTGATCCATTTTCACAAAGGTTTCCATTTTTGTTGCTGCCCCTCTACTTTACCAAGCATTGTAGCCTCCTCCAGGGAGAGGTCTTTCCAGACAGGACGTCTAAAGTGCATGAAGCAATTCTCTCCATCCTTATCTCTAAGAGGTTTTCTGGCTTTAAGTCTTCCAAGACAATTTTTTTCATTCATTTGGCAGTCCATGGTACTTTCAATATTTTTTCAAGCGCCATAATTCAAACACGATAAGTATGAGGATGTATTTTATAATGATACTATAGAAAACAGTACTACATATGTTTTTAGATAGATGCTGTGTAGAAATGAAGTATAAGAGATATGAGTATGACAACTCTGAGATAATAGTAAGGTGTTTATGTTATAATGGATAGAGAGGAAGGAAATATGTGAAGTACATGTTTAGCTTCAATATCACATGTTAGCTGGATTGAGGATTCATAAGTGTATCAAAGAACTTTTAGTATTTGTGTATATTTAATTTATATCATGCAAATTAATAAATATAATCATAATAACTCAAACAAATACCTGTTGCTGTTGAGCCAATTCCGACTACAGGGACCCCCAAGGACAAAGCAGGAGGGCTCCTTGGGTATTCAAAAGCTGTAAAGCTCTGTGGAAGCATAATGCCTCAACTTTCTTCCCTAGGGAGCCTCATGGGTTAGAACTACTGACCTTTTAAACAGCAGTCCAATACAGAACCCACTGAACCACTAGAATTCCAAATAGAAAGGAATGTAATATTTGATAATGATAAAATATTTAAAACATTGTCAATTTATTAAAACTAAAAATGAAAATGTTAGAAATAGATAACTTTAATTTTAGTAAAAAACATTCTTTTAAAATAGCATAAATAGGACAATTTTACAGAATAATAATCTTGATTAATATATCTTATTATTTAAAGGAATAATACATCTAAGAGAAGACTCATGATTAATAATGACAAATTGAAGTTGCCCTGGTGGTATAGTGGTTACAGATTGGGTTGCGATCCACATGATTGGTGGTTCAAAACCACCATCAGCTCCCTGGGAGAAAGACGTGGCTTTCTACTCCCAGAAACAGTGACAGTCTCAGAAACCCACAGGGGGTTGCTATGAGTCAGCATTGATTCAATGGTAGTGAGTGGATGAAAAGTAAATGAGATTTTATATGAATCTGAATTTTCAGATATCATGTACCTTTTATGTCTTAAATATTACTAAACTTACATGGAAAGATGATGTAAGTGAACTATTTTCTTTTCTTTTTTGGTGAATAGATGGTAACTATTCAGTTTAAAGAATGTGATAGTGAATCAAGAACATGAAATCAGTTCTTGAAACCTGATTCAAGTTTTAATAAGAGCCAGCTACCTGACTGAACTTACTGTAGCCAAGCCATTCTGACTGCATTCTCATCCTTTCCCTTTTTAGCTTGAAATATGAGCTTCTGGGAAGCAGCCTTGTCAAGGTAACTTTTAAACAGAATGAGTGTGCTTTGTAAACCTTGGTAAGCATAGGTCATGTTGTCAAGTGATTCTGCTCCAAAACCATGATGATACTATTGTATCAAAACCATCATGCTTGTTCAGAATTGTTACAGGACAGTTTTGCTTAGGAAAACTACATAGCTAAAATGGGGTGGATGCAAACTTTAACTGTTTCTACCATGAACAATTTTAAAGATATGAAAACATAAACTCATAATAGTGTGAATGAATACTGATAAGCAAACAATTTTCCAGTCAGAAATGAGCTATAACACTACCCAACCTACAGCTAAAGTCTATATACCCATTCCACTGTCATCCTGTGGATTCTGACTCACAGTCACCCTTTTGGACAGAGTAGAACAGCTTCTGTATTTCTTTATGGGATTGTAAATGTTTATGGAAACAGACAGACTCATTTTGCTTCCAGTGATTGGTCAGTGGGTTTGATCTACTGACCTTGTGGTTAGTGGCCCAATGCTTATCCCACAGGGCCACTAGGGCTCCTTCATTAGATACACACATAGCTTCCTATTAAACAGACCAAAGTTCAAAAGGTAGAAAATAGGCTTTACCTTTATTATTCCTTACTTTCTAATTTAGCAGTGTAGCTTTGATTGTGTCATGCAGATTCAAGTGTAACCCCCAAGACTCCTATTTCTTGATTTTCACATCATGATATCAGTCCTTTCATTGAGGTGTGGGCATGTTCTATGATTGGTTTACATCGAGTGTGTTGAGGAAAGGGGATGGGATGTCGTTCCATAGCTAACTTACTTTAACTAAGATTCTATATTGATAGACTCTCTCTCTAGATATCTCTATACTCGCTTAAGGAAGTGAGCAGATCTTTTGGAAAAGGAACGACAAGCAGTTTTTGATACTGAGAGTGGCCTTAGCAGACAGCCAGATACAAATAAGTGCACTCAATCTCACAACTGTAAAAAATGAAATTTGCCCGCAGTCTGAGTGAACTCGAAGATGGGATCTTCTCCAGTCAAGTCTCCCCTTGAAATCGATCCCAGTGACACTCTGACTGCATTCTTCTGAGGACATGCCCAGAGGAGTCAGCGAAAGAAACCATGCTCAAATGATTGATTTGCAGAAACTGTAAAATAGAATATGTGTTAATTTAAGTAGCTACATCTGTGGCAATTTGTTAATAATGATAATTTCTGAAGGTGTCAAGCAGTCTTGCTCTTCTGCATGTTTTAGTAAATAATTATCAAAAGTGGAGTGTTAAAGATAGGACATCAGGTGGGTTGAAGAGCTCTGGAGGCAAGGCATACTGGAGCTTGTTTTTCCAAACTTAAATCAGTTCTCATGTCAGGATAACGTAGTGGAAGGACAGCAGTTTCCTGGGTGAGTATGCCAACTCTCTTCTAGCATAAATGTTCTTCCATAGAAGAGCTTCTCCAAGTGACCATTGTTGGCTGTGTCCTAGAGTCCCTCCCGTCTCATAGGACCATTCAGGATAGAGCAGAAACACGAAGGAACATAGGCTACACTCATGGGAACATCTTCAAGGGAGGAAGTAGTGGATTTGAAGCTCTGACCGTTTGTTTAGCAACAAAGTGAGTAAACAGTGTGCCACTAGGACTACTTCATTGACTGTCATAGACAGGTTGTTGTGTTAGAAGCTGTCCACAGTTCCTTACTTTCCAATTATAAGAGGATTAGGCAAACTAGAGCATCATGATTAGAGCAGTCTTTAATTAGAAATAGGCTTTTGAGGACACACAGGAACATTATATCAAAAAATATATCTAAAGAAAAATGCAGGATGTGAAATCAGAAAACAAATATTTTTTTAAATCAATTAAATGGGGACATGACATATATAATTTTTTTTCTCAATGTAAAAAATATACTTGGTCATTCAGATGGAATAGTTAAGAACATTATACTTGTTATTAAAATGTACCTGAAACATGATGCAGCCATGCTAAATTTTTTAGCTAAATAAATGTGTAAAACACTATAAAATATTCAGGTATAATAGAGATGTGTTGGATATGTAGTAATCATAATCACCATGGCAATAAACTTTCCCTCAACACTAATAAAATTCTAAATAGGGATCTTTGAGACATAAGATCCTACACCAATATTTTTTATTCTATCAAGTTGCAAACAAACTTTAAAAAGGAAGATTTTCAAAACATAAATTTTATGAATTTTGCTTGAAATAATGACTCTTAATTAATTAAAAAGTACCAGTTATAGGAAAAAAAAGTTAGTGTATCAAAGAACTGGAAGTGATTATTGAGACTAAATGTGTCAAATTGGACTTAAGTAAATATTTTAAATAAGGCTAAAACTAAAAGAAAAAGAACTTAATATTAAAATTAAACACAATTTTAAAACAATAGTTAAATATGCACATTTTCGGAAACCTAGAATTAACTAAAAGGGACAATATATAATATGGATAGAAATTTGTTGTAATTAGATATCACATATTGGTTGGAACAAATGGTTTTCATTTGGTTATTAATATAAATTTTTTTAAAATAACAAGCAATTTTAATTAACAAAAACTTGATGGTTTTAGCTCATTTCATATCTCCACAGAAAAATGGTCTGGGACTTGCTTACATGAAGGTTATCATCAGGAAATAACACTTAGGAGTGTCACAAATTGGTCACAACTTAATGACAACATGTTTTTGTTTTCATTTTAATAGCATTGTACAGAGTAATAATTAATGAAATAAGAAATGACGAGGAACACATTTTATAGAGAAAAAATAGGTTAAATTGTATTTGCATTTAAAATGTGTCTTTTATTTTTCTTGTTAGATGTATGATTATTGTTATCCAAAAATATTGAAAAAAATATATTTAAACTGCTGCCATAATTAGTTTTTAAACATAAAAGTTATGAGAAAGTATGTTTATGTTTAACTTTTTCTATATTTAAAACATTTCTATGGCCAACATATTATACTATTCGCAATAATAAAGATTACAAATATACTTGAAATGAACATGAAAGAAAATTGTCCTTGCAAATTAGTGATATTAAAGGTAATTGTAAATATTAATAATATTTTACTAGTTATGTAGCTCAATGTTAAAGTGTATGTGACTAGATAAGAAAGCATCATTGTTTTATAATATATCTGATTTCACTACATGGAATATATTCTACCTGGTTGTAAATTATGAGAATGCTTAACAGCAGTACTACCTTTTTAAAATTCTTAGTCCAAACAAAATAGGCTTATGGATATATAAGGCTTGTGAAGCAATTGTGGAAGCTACCTTCTTTTAAGCTTTCATGCTTTGCTTCTAAATCAAACAGCATTAAAGAATAATGTGCTGTTTTGATCAATGATAGGTGCTCACCCATGTTTATTAATGCCAGATCTAAGTAATTAAATTTCACTTCAGGTGGAGTAGCTCAAGAAAGCTTATATGACCAGATGCTGTATGTCTACTGCTTAGTAAAATAATAACATGAAACAATAAAAAGTATGTATCTAAAGTGGCATGATGTTAATTTCTTGAAGACATTTGGAATTTTTAAAATGGGAAAGCAGAGTGGCTTAACCCCCAGGGAAGCTAGCTGAGAGGAGAGATGGACACTAGAATGAGAGCCGAATCAGAGATGGGGCTGGGCACTGGGAAGTGCAAATCCTCATAAGGAAAAAGAATCCTTATGTGCGCCGGTTAGAAACAAGGATAATTCAGGGCTGGGTTAGCCAGCTGGGGCTGAATAAGGTTACCACAATTTACAATGAGAGGTTCTGAGACAAATCAAAGAGGTTTGGCAACATACCCATGGTCATTAAAGCAGCTGAACTTCATAAATCTGCAGTCTGCCAGGTTCATTACCTACAGTTCCCAATGTGTAAATCAGTCCGGAGCAAGGGAGTGGCACACACGATTATTTGTTAATAGCAGGAGCATACACAGAAGGCATAAATCAGTCAACCTGGGCATTTACGTATTGATCAGGAATAGACGTATCAATGCAAATTTTTGAACAGTTTGTTCTTAAGAAAGAACAGTAATTTTCAGGAGATTGAAATAGCAAAATAAAAAACACACATTTGTCATTCAAGGTATAAAATATCTCATAGTACAGTGTATATAGAATTATGAACTAAATTTCAATTTAAGAAAATATGCAAAAAGTAAAAATTTTAAAAGAAAATATGCTAAAATTTCTATGTTAGCAAAAATGGTGACTACTATACACAGTTCGAAAGCTAGGTTGAATGATGGAAGTAAATAAAGCAAATGCAAGAAACACCTGACAGAATCATCAATAATACTGCTAATTTGATGCAGCATAGAAACTTGAAAGCAACCAACAAACATGTCTTTGAAAAAAGGAGAAAGATGGACAAAGTTGAGCTAAAGTAATGTAGAATCCAGCTGCTAGCACGGAGGAGGAAGCAGACCCAGAAACACTGCATACTTCTTGGCGTCCTTCTGCCCTACGGTTTTCTGTATTTCAGTGGTTGCTGTTCCTAATCCATTAGGCTTTTATGTTTTGGCAAAGTAAGAACAGAAAAGGCTTCGTTGTGCCACTATAAACAAAGTTTAAATAATTATATCTCAGAAATTTTCCAGAAAGGATTTCTGTCTTTTGGACGTTGAAATAGGGTGTTGGGGAAAACTTCCTGGTGTGACATTTCTCAGTTTTCCTTTTGGCTAAGAGGCATATTTTTGCACGGACATTTTGATATTTTGATAGATCCAAATTGGTTTCATACCTTGGGTAGCAGATTACTCTAAAATTTTGCAGGTGGTTAAGAGTATTTGGTTTTACCTCGTTAGGCAGACTTAAATATATTTGTAATTCCATTCCTGCCTCAGACCTCTAGTTAACCCTCAACTCGTTCTTAATGTACTACCTGCTAGTTAGTGATTTGCGTGATAAAACTTAAATACCGGGAAAGGTTTGAAGAATTAGAATTTACTTAAAACAATTCAAGAAAAATAATGCTTCCAAGAAACAAACTCTTAAAAAAAAGGAAAAAACAAACTCTTAAAGCAACTGATGATAGATAGATAGATAGATAGATAGATAGATAGATAGATAGATGATAGATAGATAGATAGAGTACTAAAAACTAACTGAAAAAAACTCTGCTAGGAGGGGCTTTTATAGCACACCTCCTCCTCGCCCCGCCAGTGTGCACCCAGTGGTGTTTCCTGGGAGGTTCTCTCCGGTCACAGTGAAGTTTTTCACAAAGCACTTTCACTTGAACCTTTTTGTGATGGTTGATTTAAGAGAACAGCATGCAGCTGTGAAATTTTGTTTCCTGATCAGGAAAAATGCTCCAGAAATGGTTGTGATGTTAAACACAGCTTACAAGGACAGCACTATGGGAAAAATTCAAGTGTATGAATGCCTTTGTTGTTTCAAAAGAGGGACCATGTGGACTGCTGACAAACCTTGCTCTAGACATCCTCAACCACCCAAGCAGATGAAATGCCGGCAGCATTCGTGCACTTCTGCTCCAAGACCCAGGACAGACCATCTCAGTGTGCCATATTTTTGGCAAAAAACATCATGCCCCTCTTGGCCCACGCACTTTACTCACCTGACCTCCCTCCTGTGCTACTTCTTTTTGTTTCTGAGAATGAGGAAGGACATGAAAAGACAGTGATTTGACGCCACAGGAGAAGTCAAGAACAAAAAGAGAGGTGCTGTCAGCCATCCAACAGACGAGTTTGAAAAATGTTTTCAAGATTATTATTGCAGATTGACACACGTATTAAGTATAATGGAGAGTATTTTGAATGTGATAAGAGTATTTTGTCAAAAAATTATATGCATAGCTTAGGGGAAAAATTACTGTTTTTGGGGGGAAGGTACCCCCTTATATCACTTGCATATGGCTGTCTCTTTTGGCTGTCTTTCGCATCTTGTTTCCAAGATGCATTTGATAAATTATCCCTTTATTATTTGTGACAAGAAATGAGACTAAATCTCATCATCCTTGCATCGAAGAACATTCTAGTTATATTCTGGTTATATTGATTCTGACACAGACCTGTTGGTCCTTTCGGCAGTCCATGGTGTTTCAGTCCTCTTTGCAAATACCATAGTTCAAATGCATACTTTTGTCATCAGTCTTCCTTATGTGCCCAACTGCCCAACTTTCACATACATCTGAAGCAATTGAAAGTCATGGGTCAAGTATAACTTAGTTCTCAAAGTAACATCATTGCTTTTCCACACTTCAGTCTTTTCTTAAAAATCATTTTATTGGGGGTTCATACAAATCTTATCACAATCCATACATGCATCCATTGTGTCAAGCACATTTGTACTTTTGTTGCCATTATCATTCTCAAAACAAGTTCCTTCTATTTTAGCCCTTGGTATCTGCTAATTTTTCACTCTCCCTCCCTCATGAACCCTTAAAAATTGATGAAATATTATTATTTTTCATGTCTTACACTGTCCTATCTCCCTTCATGCATTTTCTATTGTTTGTCCCCCATGGAGGGGGTTATATGTAAATCTTTGCGATCAGTTCCCCCTTTCTACTCCACCCCACCTTCCCTTCCATTCCTGGTATCGCTACACCTGTTGTTGGTCCTGAGGGGTTTATCTGCCCTGGATTCCCTGTGTTTCCAGTTCCTACCTGTACCAGTGTACATGCTCTGGTCTAGCCGCATTTGTAAGGTATAATTGGGATCATAATAGTGAGGGTGCGGAAGCCTTAAAGAACTATAGGAAATTTGTATATTTCATTGCTGCTATATTGCACCCTGACTGGCTCATCTACTCCCCGTGATCCTTCTATAAGGGGGTGTCCAGTTGCCTACAGATGGGCTTTGGGTCTCCCCTCCACCCTCCCCCTCATTCACAACAATATTATTTTTGTTCTTTGATGCCTGATACATGATCCCATTGACACCTTGTGATCACATTGGCTGATGTGCTTCTTTCATGTGGACTTTGTTGCTGCTGAGCTAGATGGCTGCTTGTTTATCTTCAAGACTTTAAGACCCCAGATGCTACATCTTTTGAGAGATGGCCACAATCAGCTTTCTTCACCACATTTTCTTATGCACCCACTTTGTCTTCAGCAATTATGTTGGGAAGGTGAGCATCATGGATTGCCAGTTTAAAAGAACAAAGTGTTCTTTCATTGAGGGACTATTTGAGTAGAGGCCCAAAGTCCATCTGCTACTTAATACTAAACCTATAAATATATGCACATAGTTTATATGCCCATCATCATATATAAGACATGGGAGAGAGGAAGGCAGGGGAAAGGAAGTGGGCGTTAACAACCCAGGGACAAGAGAACAACAAGTGATCCAAAATCAATGGCAAGGAAGGTGTAGGAGGCCAGGTAGGGGTTGATCAAGGGCAATGTAACCAAGAAGAATTATGAAACCCAAAGGAAGGCTGAACATGATTTTAGGACAACAGGAAAGTAAAGGGAAATAGAGGAAAGAACTAGGAGGTAAAGGACATTTATAGAGGTTTAAATACAGGGATGTGCATGTATAAATATATTTAAAATAGTCTTTGCCACAGATTTACCAAATTCAATGCCATACTTGAGCTATTGACTGCTACTTCCATGAGCACTGATGGTGGATCAAAGCAAGGTGAAATCTTTTACAACTTCTATTTTTGTTTACCATGATGCTACCTATTGGTCCAGTTTTGAGGGTTATTGTTTTTTAGCTTAATGGTCACACATTGGGTTTTAACCACACGACCAACAGTTTAAAGACATGAGTTCAGCTGAATACCTTCAGGCTGAGGCTTACTGGAATGGGGTACCTCTGGGCAGTAAATTTAGGCAGCTGGGTTTCCTGACCCATGGAGTTGAATACTTACAGTTTTATGCTTATAGAACAGTGGTATGTTGTTTAAGCTTTATTAGCAGACTTGAAAAAAATCAGCACAATTGGATGAATAGATAGCATCATGATTAAAAAATCAAGTTTTTAAGGATTGCATTTTACTTGGATTCATAATCAACAGTCATGAAACATCAATAAGTAAGTCAAGGGTATATTACATTGGACAAATCTGCTGCAAAAGAACTATTTAGAATATTAAATAACAAAGATGCCACTTGGAGGATGAGGTGCACTTGATCAAAACCATCGTAATTTCAATCTTCTCTTATGCAAGTGAAAGTTGGACAAGTTGTACGTAATTCAGACTGGTGTGGAGCTTCTGTTTTGGAATCACATTGCTGGCAATTGAAAGTAACACTGACTGCCAAAAAAAAATCTGTCTTGGAGGAAGTACAGCTGAAAATTGAGGACAATGAAACTTTATCACAAGTACTTGGAGACATTCTGAGGAGGGACCAATCCCTGGCAATGACTGCCTGCTTGGGACAGCAGAGTGTCAGGGTAAAGAAGCTCCTGGATGAGATGAAAGGGCACCGTGACTACAAAAGTGAGCTCCGGACTAGCAAAGATTGTGGCGGCAGGCAGTGGTTTCTTCTGCTGTTGCTATGAGTTGCATCAGATTTGTTGGATCCTATAAACAATATATTTTAAAATCATAAAGTAAATCCCTTTGTCAAGGCATTAATGAAAATGTGAACATAACACTTTTTAAAATCCTGCAAATTTGCTGTAGTATTATTCAGAAGATGTACTGATAAAGAGTATCACATTTCTGATGATAGAAAATAGAATTGGTCTACAGGCTGATGCTTTGGCAACCAACATTGATTTTTTGCATACCTTTAAAAAGTCATAATTAATTATTAATTAATAAGTTATAAGCACTTTCTGAATGCTTTATCTTTTTTACAGACCTCTTATCAGATAGGACCATTTATATACAAAGATGAGGAAACTGAAGTGGAAAAGTCATACAGTTAGTGAATATGTGTCTACAGATCATATCCAGGGAATCTGACAACAGATCTTAGTCCTTAACTACACTACTATGCCAGATTTAAAATTAGGTTCTGGTAACCCCCCACCAAGGTCGAAGAGAAGACCCTGTCATGTACCTCTTCAATTCTCAGGGAATTTTTCAGACCTGGGAGAGTCCTTTCTGGTTAATGGGTCAATGATAATTAACAGGGAGGGTTGGTTTTTCATACTACCATTTCCTTCTATGTCTTATAGAGCTGTGATAAGTACAAATTTAAAAGTATGCTTTTCAAAACACAAGAACCATGAAGCTTAGTTTTATTTGCTTCTGCACATAGCTCAGTAAAGTTGAGATCATTTTTTTAACCTTAGGTTTTTTTTAAAACTCAGAGACCACAAAGTAAATGTTGTCATTTATTTGTTGATTATTCTACTTTTTATTTGGACCTTAATTACTTTATTTTATTACTTTGAGTAAATAAGTACATACACACATTTTCATGCTAATTAAATGTTACATTATTTTCATTATTTTTACTGTTAGGCACTGTTAAAATAGTTTTGACTCAGAACAATGCTGTGTAAAACAAAACAAAACTGATTGGTCATGCATCACTCTTTTATTACAACTGAATAATATTTAAAAACAATGAATTCTATTTTTTTCTAAATATAAATTAGAAATAAATGAGGACAATAGACTTTCTTTAGTTTGTGTCTGGATAATAACTTATCTGGCAGGACTGTAGGCAGTTTCTCTTTTTAGTGTACAACATATTGCTGAATGAAATGGAAAAACTATTCTAGATTATGCAAAATAATGTTTCAATTCAAATTGAGACATATAACTGACAAAATCACATCGTAATAATATGAGAATCATGTTAATATGTTATATTTAAAAGTATTAAATTCAATATTGTCATCAGAAAAATTTGACTAGTGACACAATCCATGAAGATTAAACCAGAAAAGAAAATATGATTGATCATGTGTATAATCATATGACTAGAATGTAAGTGGCATGTTCCATACATTTATACTAAAGATATTGCACTTAGGTGGACTGTTTTCTCTGATAACTTATATGTGAGCAGGAATTATGTTATTTAAATAACATAATTAGAACTTTCTTTAGTTCTAAAGCTACTTTATTCAAATTTTTCAAATTCCATGAACAATTTGTGCTATTCCAGTTGAATATTTTAACAAATAAGATGATAGTTCATTGATGTATAAAATACAATAAGTTCACAAAATAGAACTAAATTACATATAACTGTGCATAACAGTGTATGACACATAGTATGCATTTAAAAAATAGCAAAATTTTATTATCTTCATCCTTGTTAATATTGTAAATTGGCAAAAAATGTACAAATGTGCTTAACACGATGGATGGATGGATGGATTGTGATAAGAGCTGTAAGCGCTCTGAATAAAATGGTTTTTAAAAATTTACAATGTTTCATTTAGTGTTACATGAAGTCAAAGTATATAGGAAAATTTAAAAAGTGTATAAAATTGATCACATATGATTTATTTATAAAAATAAATAAAATGAAAAAATGCCATAAATAATTATGAAGAGAAGTCTGTGTAAGTTAAACATATCTGAAGTTAATTTTTTTACAGCTTTTATCAGAAACAAACTTTAAAGAAGACGTAAGCAGTGCTATGATGAGTAAAGATGAATGAAAAAGCCTTTATTTATGTGATGGAGGCTTCTAAAGGAGAAGTACACTGCTAACGACCAAATATGACCTACTGACTATAAAATTTCCTTTGTTAATATAGATCTTGCCTGGGGGTTAAAAAACGGCATGATCAATGGCTCAACATTATTGGTGTCCTTTCTAAAAGACAGGACATTGTGTTTCAGTTCAAAAACATGAGATATGCAATATATTAGAGGGGGATGGGGGTAGAACAGTTCCAACTGCAGAAGTTGTAATACGTACCAAAAATGATATCACTAAAAATGTTTTCTTTGAGAAATACATTTTATATCATTTAGTTGCTAAATTATATCTATTGTGGTTAATATCATTTTAGTGGTTTACTTCTGTGTCTGTGATGATCACATTATCATAAAAGAATATCTTACTTTAATGTCAAACACCAGAGGTACAATATGTTGAGGCTGTCCAAAATGTTCCAGTGAGTAATTCCTCAGAACTGAAGAGTATTTCTTAGTCTTTTCTTAGTCTGGAAGCTCTGCTAAAAATTGTTCGCTTTGGGTGATCCTACTTGTATTTGAAATACCAGTGACATAACTTCCATCATCAAAGCAACACACAAGCTACCACAGTATGAAAAATGTTCATCATGCACAGTTATTTGAATATCATATTAATGAGTCTTCCTGATACACTTTCTCCCTGACCCCTTTTTAGGTACTACAACTCTTTGAGATTTATGCTCAGTATACATGTTGAACAAATATGGTGAAAAGATGCGACTCTGACATACAACGTATCTGCTTTTAAATCACACAATATCTCCTTGTTCAATTTAAATGACTGTCTCTTGGTATGTAAAGATTTCATGAGTTTAGTTTAAAAAGCAATTATATATTATAATGCAAAAATAAATGTATTATGTATTATAATGTAATAATAAATACCGGAGAACAAATGACCCCAAGCAACAAGCATGTTAAGCTATATCTCAAACTGAAATAACTCAAGAAAAAAAATCAAGTCTCAAATGGTAATATTGTAAGATTCTATTGGAAAAATAGTGAATGACTCGGGAATTTATAAAAAGAAAATGGAAGCAATACATAGAGTCACTATACAAAAAAGAAATGTGTGCATTCAAAAATTTCAGAAGGTAGCATGTATAATAAAAATTATTGAATGTAAAAGCTCAAATTGTGGAGAAGGCATGGACAAAAAAAATTAAGGTTCCAGGAATTGATGGAATGCAAATTGAGACAGACACGGTAGATGGGTGCAATGCTACAATAGCTCAAATATCAAGGTCAAGACTTTTGGAAGGCTGTACCTGGCCAACTGAATGGAAGAGATATATCTTTGATATAATCCAAAGAAAGAGTATACAGCAGATTGCTGAAATCATTGAGCAATAACTTTAAAATCACCCACAAGCAAGTTTATGATGAAAACAAACATTCACTCCCATTGAATGCATATCTATAGCAGAGTAGAAACGCCCAGCCCCCTTGTGGGTTATCTATTGGTGTAGTTGTGGGAATTTTGATATTCTTGACATTGAACTGTAATCCATACTGAAGGTTGCAAGTCTTGATCTTCATCAAGTGGTTTATGTCTTCATTACTTTCAGCAAGCAGGATTGTGCTACCTGCATATTGCAAGTTTTTATAACCTTTCCTCCAATCCTGATGTCACATTCTTCTTCATATAAGGAAATTCTGGACATGGGCATCCATCACTATGGATCAAACCTAAATGACATTACAATCATTTTCTTTGAAACACTGAACTTTAAAACAGTTTTCACTGACAGTACCGTATATCTTCGGTGAGTTGGAATAGAATTATGATAGCATGTTTCTATTTTGTTATAATTGTATTACTGCAGTATGTCATACTAAAATGCACAAATCACAATGATCACAAATATACTATTTTTTTCTAATCAATATCTATCTGGTAGAATACAATAAAATATGACTTTCAATAGTCTCTCACTGAAGCCTTAAGGTATTTTTAATAGATGGAATTTACACTTCACTTGTCCTTAATGAAACCTTGAAATCACAAGTTCCATAGTTTCTCACTAACTCTTAAATATTAGAAATCATTCAATCACTCCAAATTATAGAAACATGTTCAATGGTCAAATTATTGAGTTCCAGAGAAATAATCTCAGTGTGGAGAAGGGTTAACATTCAGATAATCTCCCATGAGAATATGTCCTTGTCCCTATTGTTCACTAATTATAATCCTCATCCATCTGGTTCAAGCATAGGGAGACATGGTATAGGAAAGAACTGCACATTTACTGCTACAGGGTTCTGATCAGTCTCCTAACACCTGTGAATGGCCTTGAAGAGTTAACATAGAAGTAACACCAGAATGAAAGCAAAGGAAAACATCTTCACAAACCTTGTACTCTGATTTTGTTTATTACTTGCATCTGGTTCAGAAATCCTCAAGTGAAAGACTTCTATGTCAAGGCTCCTTTCTCAAATGTCAATGTTTAATGTTTGCATTTATGTTTTTTCATCTTACTTTGAACAATATCTTTCATGATTTGTTGAATTATAATCCTTCGTTTGTAGAAATACGCCTGTATAACAATTAAAAGTAAAAAGTTTTTAATAAAATATCTATTTTTTATTTTCTTAAAATATTGTCATTTTCCCATGTTAAGAAATATTTTCTACCAAAATATGTTAATGTTACCATAATACTTTCTGTAATTACACCATATTTAATTTCAAATGTTTTAATTTTGAATAAATTGTCTATAATTT
Source organism: Tenrec ecaudatus (assembly GCF_050624435.1). Classification (NCBI taxonomy): domain Eukaryota; kingdom Metazoa; phylum Chordata; class Mammalia; order Afrosoricida; family Tenrecidae; genus Tenrec; species Tenrec ecaudatus. Next base: position 107,558,287 of record NC_134531.1, on the reverse strand, counting down.
TAAAACTTTTTAATAGCAGTTTTAGATTTACACAATAATTGTTCAGAATGACTTTTTTCCAGAAATTGTTTCTACTTTTACCAAATACCATGGTCACGGCTCAGTAATGCTGTGGGAACTGAAGCCTGGCCATGGGTGCAATCTTGTCTTTGAAAGTAATCCCACACAGCATCTGTGGAACCTTACATCAAACGAGTACGCCAACCTGCTACCTTAAGGAAGAGTTGGGACTCATCAAGCCTCTTGGACAGGTGATCAACTCTCAGTTATTTCCTTACCTACTACTCTCTTTGTTCTCTATTTATTCACTAGCCCTTCTATCTTTCCCACCGCAGTTAGTCTCAACGAGCTCGGGTTTGTGTTGCTTATTTTCTCTCTCTTTCTTCTTTTTCCTTCTTTTTGTTCTTTGCCCCTCTTTCTCTGTTTCTCTCCCACTCTCTCCTATCATACGCCACTACTGGCTTCCAGTTCACTACACTCCGCTTAGGGCAAACCAACCCAAAAAACAGCCTGCCCTCCGTGGGAGTGCTGAACACCACACAAGTCACCTGGGACAAACATATACACCGTGCTGCTCTGCTGAGGAAATTCCATCAGAATTCTAAGGTGATCTCATCAACTAGGGCAATTCTGCCCAGCACCACTGGGTCCTGCATTGAAAGGGCACACAAACCTGCCATTGTGGGGCAGGATCTAAACCACTCTGGCCCCGCATTCAAGCAATCAGGGATCAGCTATTTCTTTATTATTTCTTCCTTCTCCCTCTCCTCCCTCTTTACCATCATCACCAATCTGAGTGAACACATTTTGTTTCCCCCCCTTTCTTTCTCTTTCTTCTATTTTTCTTTCTTACCTCTTTCTTTCTTTGTTCTCTTTGCTTCTCTCTCTGCTTGTATGATTCTCTCTTCTTCATCATTCCTTTCACATGCCACTGCTGGTTCCCAGACCCCTACACTCTGCCTAGGGCATCCCTGTCCTATAAGTGGGCAACCTGATCCCTAAGACAGTGTTGCACACAGGATGAGTCAGTGCTACACACAGAATAGCACGGTGTCAGCTATTTCTTTATCTATTTTTAACATTCTCTCTCCTCTTCTTTCTTTTATTTCTTTCTCTCTATGAGTTCTTCTTATCTCCTCTTCCACTAACTATTCTCTCTTTCCTACCACAGCCTCAGCAGATTCAGTTCTCCTTTTTTGTTGTTTTCTTTTTCAATTTTTTTTTTACTGTTTTCACTTTTGTTTTCTCTGTGCATTTAGGTTGTGTGGGTGTGAGTGGGTGTCGCTTTGATTGGCATTGTTGCTCCAGTCTGTGTCTTCTTCTTTCTCTCATTTCCTCTCATTCTCTCTCTGTCCTGTCACAAACCACCATCAGCCTCCAGGCCACTCCACTCTGCCTAGGGCAACTCTGAAGGCCAAACTTGGGGAGCTCCCACCCAAATTTATTGGCTTGGCAAGCATTTGGGGAATTCACACCGGTCCTCTTCCACACACCATGCAGCAGGGGATTCTCCCCGACAAACAGTGGGGGAATCCCCAACCTAAATACCAAGGCTGTACAAGTGACAGGGGAATAAGCCTGACCACCACTGATTTGTATCCATGCAAATGTGGGTACATCCACAAAATCTGCAAGGTGATTTCTCTGTGTACGGTAGTTCCCATGCCAGCTACAGAACTCCATACCAAGGAGGGTATACCCACGCCTTCCTCAGCACTACAGTTGCAGAGGAAAAGACTACAGGCTAGCTGAGGTGTTCCAAGAACCATGAAGCCTATTTAGAGATCTGGAAGGGAAGCAACACCCTCATGGGCCCACAACAACCTGACCTGTGTCACATGGGAGGAATATCCAACACACAGTCCCAATAATGGAATACAGGACAGCTAGGAAAAGCGTGAAACCACAGGAAGATATAGCAACAGCCTGACCCATCAGAACAGCTACCAGCAGGTAGTTCATAGAAGTACTCATCCGAATCCCCCAAGAGAGAGCCCTGGGATCTTTGACTTAGGAAGATGGCTCCAGGATTCCCTAAAACAAATGTATACAGCAACCAGTTCTAACGCCTTCAACAAAAAAGCAGGACAAATGGAAGAAAATGCCAGAAGAAGTCATGAACCTAACGATGGGCATAGAAGAAGCAGATATTGACCTACCACATAAAGAAATTTTCAAAATGCTGGTTGAAATTATAAAGGATATGAGGGAAGCAATGCCGGAAAAATATGAAATGATAGCAATAAAGGCAACACACCAAAGGAAAATGCAAGAGTTAAAGGATGAAATAACAAAATCCAGTGACATATTGACAGACCTCCCCAATAGGCTTGAGGAGGCAGAGAATCACACCAGTGACCTAGATGATAACTAAACAAACCCCAGCAAATGGGCGAAGAAGTCAAATAAGACAATCAAATAAGCTGAAGAAGACTTAAGAGCCATGTCTGATGCTATGAAGAGAAACAATATTAGAATAATTGGACTGCTGGAACAAGACACAAGAAAGAAGTCAACAGAGAAAATAGCAAGAGAATTACTAGAGGAGAACTTCCCAAGGTTAATAAATGAATATCAAGCAACCATTAAAGAGGCTGAAAGAACATCAGCCAGACAAAATCCCAAGAAGAAGTCACCAAGACACATACTTGTTCAATTATCCATCTATGATGAAAAGGAGAAAAATCATAAAAGTAGCTAAGGAAAAGCAAACAGTCACATATAAAGGTACCCAAACAAGAGTATGTACAGGCCTATCACCAGAAACGATGAAGAAGAGGAGGGAATGGAATAACATATTCCAAATATTGATGAAACACAATAGAAACTCAAGAATACTTTACCCAAACAAATTATCGATTAAGATAGGTGGAGACATAAAAGTCTTCCCAGACAAGGACAACCTCAAATAATACATAAAAAGAAACCCAGTCTTACAAAAGAGACTTGCCGATCCAGTATGGGCAGAAGATCAACACTCACTGAGCACAAACAAGAGACCATCACATAGAACAACTCCACCATAGGGCAACAAAGAGGAAACAGCCCCCAGGATTGCATCAGCTCAATAGTGCAAAGAAGGCAAACATAAACCACACACACAAGTGGATAAGATAGGAAAATATCCAACACAAAAGGTACAGGATGACATCACAGAGTTCACAGATGGATATAATAACACTGAACATCAATGGCCTGAACTCAGGCATTAAAAGGCAGAGGCTTACAGACTGGCTCAGGAAACATAACTCATCTATCTGCTGCCTTCAGGAGACTCATCTCAAGCTTGCTGACAAAAACAGGTTGAGAATTAAAGGCTGGATAAAAATATACCAAGCACATGGTAATGCAAAAAACGCTGGAGTAGCGATCTTAATATCGGACCAAATTGACCTCAAGATACAGGCCATAACAAGAGACAAGGAGGGGCACTATATGATGATATAGGGAACAATAGACCAAGAACCAGTGATAATAATAAACATGTATTCACCTAATGAAAGACCTGTAAAATTCGTAAATCAAACACTCCAAAATATGAAAAAAGAGATCACATGGTCAACAAATATACTTGGTGACTTTAATACACCACTCTCTAAAACAGACAGATCATTGGGGAAGAAACTCAACAAGGAGGCTACAGATCTAAATAGAATGATTGGACAACTTGACTTGAGATATATTTTCAGTGCTTTCCACCCACATGCAATCAATTCACATTCTTTTCAAGGACACATGGCACACATTTGAAAATAGACCACATGCTGAGACACAAGATGAACTTGAGTAAATTCAAGAACATAGATATTATACAGACATCTCTCTCTGATCACTGCACCATAAAGCTTGAAATTAACAGAAGGACAGTGAAGAAAACAATGGCAAACAATTGGAGGATGAACAGTTTCCTATTGTAAATGTAGTGGGTATTGACCCAGATCAGAGATGAAATCAGGAAGTTTCTAGAAACCAATGAGAACAAAAATATAACTTACCAAAACCTGTTGGATATAGCAAAGACATTTATCAGAGGAAGGGTGACAGCAATAAATGCACACATTAAAAAAGAAGAGAGACTCGTGGATAACATGCTGGCACAAAACTTAAATCAATTAGAGCAGTCAACGGAACAATCCTACTAATAGCAAGAGGATAGATATAATAAAAATCAGAGCCAAGATGCAGAAGAGGGAAAACAAGAAAACTTTGGGAAAAATTAATGCCACTAAAAGTTGGTTCTTTGAAAGAATTAATAAAATTGATAGACCCTCTGGCAAACCAAACCAAAGAAAGGAAGAAACAAGTGACATTTGCAAGGATGAGGGATGAAACAGGGAATATTACAATGAACCCTAATGAAATCAATGAATTCAACAATTTGGAAGACATGGACAAATATTTGGTAACACAATCCCTCCCTAGACTATCCCAGATGGACGTCAAGAATCTCAACAGACCCATAGCAATGGAAGAAATAGACAAGGTAATCAAGGGATTACCAACAAATATCCCCTGGGCCAGATGGCTTCACAGGAGAATTCTACCAAGTATTTAGTGACGAACTGACACCAATCCTATACAAACTCTTCCAGAACATAGAAAAGGACGGAAACCTCCCAAACACTTTCTATGAAGCTAGTATAACTCTGACACCTAAAGCAGGCAAAGATGCCACAAGAATTGAGAACTATAGACCAATATTCTTAATGAACATTGATGCAAAAATCTTTAGCAAAATACTGGTCAATAGAATACAAAAGCATATTAAATAAATAATTCACCATGACCAAGTGGATTCATACCAGGGATGCATTGATGGTTCAACATACGAAAGACCATCAAAATTATTCGACACATTGCTGGGAAAAGTGATAAAAACCACATGATTATATCGATACATGCGGAAAGAGCATTCAACACACATTCCTGTTTAAGATACTCAAGAAGACAGGAATAGAAGGAAAATTCATCAATATTATACAAGCCATATATGAAAAACCAATAGCCAACAGGTAGTTAGTGGAGAAAAGAAGAAAACAATTCCACTGAAAAAGGGGACCTGACAAGGATTCTCCTTGTCCCCGCTCCTATTTAACATCGTACTGGAGGTCCTAGCTAACAATATAAGACAAAGGAAAGATATTAAAGGTATTCATCTGGGGATGGAAGAGGCAAAATTATCGTTATTCACAGACAATATAATTCTATATATCAAAGATCCTTTAAACACTACAAGAAGAGTGTTGCAAGCAATAGAGGAATATGGCAGAGTGGCAGGATACAAAATCAACAAACAGAAGTTTATTGGACTGCTCTACACATCAGACAAGATCACAGAAAAGATGATTTAAAAGGTAGTACCCTTTACTATAGCCAAGCACAAATTGAAATACCTAGGGATATAGCTGACTAAAAAAATGAAAGATTAGTATGAGGAAAATTATAAAACACTACTACAAGAAACCAAGTGGGACTTCAACAAATGGAAGAACATCTCATGCTTGGGGCACCACATCGGACCTAACTGAAGAACATGCCTAGAGATAAAAAATCAGATCTTGATCTATTTACAGGTTTTTCCTTCTTTCAAAAAATAATTTTCTTTTAATTAATTTATGCATTCATGGGTATTTGGTTTTCTTTTCTGTTTTCATCGCTGTGTTGCCATTCATCATATATCTTGCTATGGCTTTATTTTTGGTGTATATTATTATCTCAACAGATCTATCTAGTTAAGATAGACTGGATGAATAGTCTGGAGGAGAAAACAATGATACCAATGGTTCTGGGGGGACATGGGAGATGGGGAGGTGAGGGCAAGGAGGTGCTGGTGACCAAGCCAGGGACAGGAGAGCACCAAGTGATCCAAAATTAGTGGCAGGTGTGAGAGGCCTGGTAAGGATTCAGCAAGGGAAAGGTTACCGAGAGAAATTACTGAAACCCAAATGAAGACTGAGCATGATCCTGGGAGAAGAGGAAAGTAAAGGGAAATAGGGGAAAGAACAAGGAAACAACGGGCATTTACAGAGGTATAAAGACTGGAATGTACATATGTAAATATATTTATGTAAGAGCATAGAGAAACAGATCTACATGAATATATTTACAAGTATAGTATTAAGGCAGCAGATGGACATTGGGCCTCCACTCAAGCAGTTACTCAATGCAAGAACACGTTGTTCTATTAAATTGACATTCCAGAATGCACACCTTCCCGACACGATTGCTGAAGAAAAATGTATGCATAAGCAAATGTGGTGAAGAAAAATGTATGCATAAGCAAATGTGGTGTGGTTGATGCCTGGCTATCAAAAGATATAGCATCTGGGGTCTTAAAGGCTTGAAGATAAACAAGTGGTCATCTAGCTGAGAAGCATCAAAGCCTACCAGCCTGTCTGAAGCCCACCAGCCTGTCTTACCACAAGGTGTATAAGGGACCAGTTATCAGTCATCAAAGAACTAAAAATCATATCAGTGGGTGCCCACCTTACTGATATGATCACTGAAGATCAACATGTGCATAAGCCAAGGTGGTAAAGAAAGCTAATGGTGCCTGGCTATATGAAGATATAGAATCTGGGGTCTTAAAGGCTTGAAGATAAACAAGTGGCTATCTACCTCAGAAACACCAAAGCCCACATGGAAGAAGCACACCAGTCTGTGTGACCACCAGCTGTCAAAGGGATCAGGTATCAAAGAACAAAAAATCATATCATTGTAAATACTGGTGAGTGCAGAGTGGGGACTCAAAACCCATCAGTAGGCAACTGGACACCCCCTTACTGAAGGATTGTGGGGAGGAGATGAGCCAGCCAGGGTGCAGGGTAGCAATGATGAAACATATAACATTTCCTCTAGTTCTTAATTGCTTCCCTCCTCTGCACACTATTATGATTCCAATTCTACCTTACAAGTCTCACTAGACAAGACGATGTGCATTCGTGAAGATAGCAACTGGAGACACAGGGAATCCAGGACAGAAGACTCCTTCAGGACCAGTGGTGAGAGTGGCGATGCCTGGAGGTTAGAGGGAATGTTGGATAGAAAGGGGGAACCGAGTACAAGAATCTACATATAGCCTCCTCCCTAGGGATGGACAGCGGTGAAGAGGGCGGGGGGAGATGTCAAACAGTGTAACATATAACAAAATAATAATAATTTATGAATTATGAAAGATTCATGAGGGAGGGGAGAACGGGGAGGAAGGAGGAAAATGAGCAGTCGGTATTAAGGGTTCAAGTAGAAGACAAATGTTTTGAGAATGATGATGGCAACAAATGTACATATGTGCTTCAAACAATTGATATATGTATGGATTGTGAAAAGAATTGTACAAGCCCCCAATATAATGATTTTAAAAATATCACTGACACAAACTCTTTGTGAGAATATTCATATATATTTCCTTAGGATAAGTTCTAAAAATTGCTGCATCAAATGAATGCACATTTTTAAGATTATTGCTATATATTGGCAAATGGTCCTCAGGAAAGTTTGTCACACTAGCTGTGTAGAAAAATTGTTTAATTTATACTAAATTATAATAAACAAATATTTAAAATATATTTATCAATTGATGAATACACATTCAATGTCATTGTGAATTTTATTTTTCTATTCCTAGTGAGTTTGAGAATATTTATCTACATATGTAGCTATCTATCCATGATACTTTATTTGTATTTGAAAAATAATTCATCTGTATCTTCCATTTTCTGCTGGTACATATCCTTTTTCATTTGACTGTTGTCTATTTTTATCAGTCAGAATTCAGTCAAGATAATAGCAATAGAAACTAAATTAGATATTGCAAATAGAGGGAAATAATGTATGTTGCATGGTACCAAAGTTATGAAAAGCTCAGAGTAACTCAAAGAAGTTGGAAAATTAGAACAACAAAGGGACATACACTACTCTCCATAGATAAGAAAGCTTCAAATGCCAGTAGCTGAAGTGGTGAGCCCACACCTGCGAAAGTGCTGTAGGTGCAGCTGCAAAAACGCAGTCTCCAAATTGGCCCAGGTTGTGCTGGGCTGCACCCTGGCAAGAGGGACTCCTGTCTGTGCCAGCATTGTGGCTGCCAGAGTCTACAGTTACTTTTCTGCCACTGTCACAAGAACCATGGCCAGAAACTGCTGTCATTTTCAGTTCCAGACACAGGGCATTTGTTTATTTGTTTTGTTTTTCTTTCTTATACTGCCCAATGGCAAAATCTAGTCAAAACCAGCTATTTAAAGGGGCGATGCGAGAAGTAGATGGAAGTGGCGACTCTAGGAGTGTGAACTAGACCATGTAAGGCAAAGAGCATTGTGGAATTCAACTTAGTGGTAAATTAAGTACCCAATGCCATATAAATGATCACGGATCATAGTTTTCCAGGTTGAAACATCATTTACTTTCATGTGAACACACAGAATTGTAAAATTTGATTTATTTATAAGTCACTTTCTTCTTTTATTAATACATGAATATATTATGCCTGCTTCTCTGAGTATTTATATATATACATGTATAACATACGTTGCAAAGATGGCATGGAGATGGTGTCTGACCTTGCACAGATACAAAAGTGGGAAGGAGATTCAATTTCAATACACGCTCAAGGCCAATTTCTCTGAGGCAGAGACCAAACATGCCTCCACCCTCCACCCTCCGTTATCCTTCTCTGACAACAGCCTCTCCTCCTGTGGGTCCAATAATCTGTTAGAATGGCCACAGGGAACTCACAGACAATGCAATACTTGTGAGTATGAAGCTTGTGAGAGCAGTTAGCAGTTTTCAAGCCAGGTTGCTCTTTTTTGCTGCCCCTCTACATTACTAAATATGATGTCCTTCTCTAGGGACTGGTCTCTCCTGACAATCTGTCCAAAGAAAGTTGCCTCTGAGGAGCACTTTGGCCCTTATTCCTCCCAAGACAGAGCTGGTTGTCTTTCCAGCAGTCACTGCACTCTCTATATCCTTCTCTAGCACCACAGGACGAAGGCATCCGTTATTCTCAGTCTTCTTTATTCAGTGTCCAACTTTAACATGCATATGAGGCAATTGAAAATACCCTGGCTGGGGTCAAGAACCCCTTAGTCCTCAAAGTAACGCCTTAGATTTTAATATACTAATGAGGCCTTGTGCAGCAGATATACCCGACTCAAGGTGCCTTCTAATCCCTTGGCATTGATACATTGTTCGATGATATTCAATATCATTTTTGCTATAGTGACTTTGTGTTCCTTCCATTATCATTTGATGATTTCTACATGGCTCATTAATTTTCCCACAGAATCATCCCATATTACAACTCAAAGTTTGCTTTTTCTCTTTAGTTCTTTCAGATGGCTAAGCATGTCTTCCCTTTTCTTTTTTTTTTAATCTCCAGGTTTGTTTGGTTTTTCACATTCCATTACAATACTTAATATTTTCTTCTAAAACTTCCACGTGAAATCTGATCAGCTCTTTTACTGCATCATTTCTTCCATATATTTCTGCAATTTTACATTTAAATCAAGTTTCAGAGTATCTTCTGACCTCTATGTTTATCCTTTTGTTCTTTCTTGTGTTTTTAATAAGCTTGTTTTCTTCATGCATGATATCCATAATGGTCTTGTCTGGTTTTTGATCATTTGTGTTCAATGCATCAGATCTCTTCCTGAGATAGCCTTTAACTAAAAGTGAATTATATGCCGCTTGTACTTTTGTTCTTCTGAACTCGTTTGAACTCTCTGCAGCTTCCATTTGAACATGCGAATGAGTAGTTGGTGCTCTCTCTGTTCAACATTCAGCGGCTTGGACTATTCTGACTGATGGAAGACATTGTTATGATCTCTTTCCAAAAACGTAGTCAATTTTATTCCTGGTTATTCCATTAGATGAATTCCATGCATATAGTTACCATTATGCTGTTGCAAAAGGAATTTGCAATGAAGTCCTTGTTTCCAAATTTTGCATTCCAATCAGCAGTAATTCTCAGTGCATCTTGAATCTATGATTGAACAATTTGGCAGAATTCTTCAATTTCTTCTTCACTAGCTTTAGTGATGAGCATATAAATTCGAACAATAGTCCTATTAACTGGTCTTCTTTGTAGACAGAGAGATCTTATATTACCAACAAAAACATTAAACTTCATGGTAGATCTTGAAAATGTTCTTTTTGATGATGAATCTATACACATTCTTCTATAATATTTTCATTCCTGACATAGAAGACCAGATGTTTTTATGATTTAATATAGCCAAATCCAATCCCTTGTAGCTTACAAATGTTTCTGCTATCCATCTTGATGCTTGCTATATAATTATTGACAACATAGAATTTTCTTAGATTCATATTTCCTACATTAAACATTCCTTTTGATTATTAGAGAATGTTTGCAATTATTTTTCAATTTTTTTAGTCATCTCACATCACAAAATGAGGATCCAGGAAGCTTTACTACATCAACCGTGACTGTATTCCCAACTAAGGTGTTCCTCTTTTGGAACTATAGCAGACATTGATCTATTGTAATTCATGAAGCTTTAAATGGCCCATTATTTTAGAAGCAGAGTGCCAGGTCTTCTTTCCTAATTTGTCTTAATTTAAAATGCCATAGAACACTGACTCTCAGAGTCTACAGAATCACAGCTACATGTAAGCTGCCACAATACATGGATGACAATAGTACTATCTTAGATTACAATGGTATATGTTGATGTTTTAGGTGTCTTCTTAGTTGGTTCTGATTCATAGTGCCCCTATGTACGAAAACATTGCTTAGTCCTTTGCCATTGTCACAACTGTTATGTTTGAATATATTCTTTTGGCTACTACAATTAGGGTCTGCTCCCCACCTTTTTTTGACCCTCTACTCTATCAAGCATTGTATTCTTTTCCAAGGACTGTCTCCTCTTGACAGCATATTCAAAGTACTTGTGACTACATCTCATGATTCCTGATTCTGTGAGCACTGATTATAGATCCAAGTAAAAAGAAATTTTTGACTAATTCAATTCTTTCTCCATTTATAGTGATGTTACTTATTATTGTGAGGATTTTTGTTCACAAAGAAACATAAAGAGTTGAGGTGCAAACCATTTGATATCAGTAATAACATGTATAATTCCATTTCTGATGTCAGGATGGAGGATTCCCCAGATGCACCTAGCTGCAGGGTGGATGAACTGAAGACTGATAGATAAGACAGCAGGCTATTAGCTCACAAGTTATGGAACTCACAAAGTCTAAGAAGAGCAGACAATAGCAAAGATCACTGGCCCAAGTCCATTGAAATGGATTTCAGATAATGATGAATCAGATGCAGGATCCAGATCCCACAGAAAATCAGAGAACTTTGCCAGAACATCCATATATATTGGATAGTGGCCACACCCCTGAACAGTCTCCTTTTCAACAGATTGACTACTCAGAGCAGATTTTTTCAGCAGTTATTTACATCATTACATGACCGTCAAACTACATCATAACTTCCAAACTTTGAAAATTATGTCCCAGTTAGGTTGACACACAACCTTGTTCATCACAATATGCATACATTCATCTGAATTGAATCAATATATTTGCAATATGGATGAATCATTTCAGGACAGAGTATACGCTGTGCAAGCCCTCTTTATTGCCCTTTGGTAGCCCTTGCTATTTCTTTTCATAGAAAACCCCAAAGTTACTGTTAGTGAGTCAATTCTACCTCTTAGGAACTATATAAATGGCAGAGTAGAAATGATCCTTAGGGTCTCCAAGGCTGAGAATCTTTACAGAAGCAGGTGCCACATATTTTCCTATGGAGTATTGGTAGGTTAAACCCATCCAACTTTCTATCAGCACCTGAGCACTTTCACCTCAGTGATACCAAGCATGCACACTCTTCCCACAGGCTCTGTACTGTACTTACCTTTTCAAGTTCTAACTTATTTCAGAAAATATTTTACCTTCGGCTCTAGGTATGCCTCTTGAAGGTCACTTTGGCAGAGGGCTCCTCAAGTCAGCTGGGATCAAATTGTTAAGGGAAGGTGGGGAGGGTGACTATGGATTGGCTGCTATGAAAAATAATAACAATGTCCTTCTGGAGAGGTAGATGATCCTATCAGAGGGAGAAGGGATACTGATGGGAAAGTTAAGTCAGGAGAGGGGAAAGGGAGCAGACATGCCTGGGAGAGCACATGTGTATGACTGTTACTAGGAAAAGTGGGACAATCAACCTCCAAGTGGGCGAAAACATGACTAAAAACACTTTTAAGGGCCCAACGAGGGGAGTATCCTTAGTAATATGCACTGAGTAAGCCACACTGGCCCTAGTTTCTGGGAACATCCTGGAGACCTAGGCCAGGTGCCATAGACCCCGGGGCATTGATTCCTGGGTCTTTAAGTAGCCCCACATGGTGCAAAGGCAGCACCAGGTAGATATGAGGCGGTAACTCCACTAAGTGATGTGGATTCTTCTGCTAGTCTCAGTTGACTAGACACACAAATCCAAAGAAACTCACATGTATGTAAGAGAGAGTTTTATATCAAAGAATAATTGTATATTAAGAAAATATCCTAGCCCAGTAAAGATGAAGTCCATAAGTCCATTATTAGCCCATATGTCTGATACCAGTCTATACATTCCTCTTCAGACTCATGCAACACATGCAATGATGCTGAGTGCAGGAAGATCACAGACCAGTGGGTGGAAAGTCTTGTGGATTCAGAGGCACTGTAAGCATCATAGTGCTGGCGTGAGTCTCCACGTGGCACCTCCAGCTCCAGGGCTCTGTCACCATTAGTGGAACTTCATCTGCCTTGTCAACAGGAATACCTTGCAGTGAGCAGGACAGGAGTTCTCAGAATCCTCAGGAGATGGCCATGCCCACACACAGGCCCCACTGGCTATGACCTGATTGACAGGCTGGACTCCACTGTTTTGCTCAAGTTGACACGTGATTATGTAACTGCCACAATCCTACCTCAAACACATCTGTCACCTGAGAACTTAGGACTGAAAATTCATAATGTTTGAAGAAGCAGAAGATAACTATACCAAGATTATTGAACTGTTGGTAGGCAGACAACCATTGACTTACTACACCAATGTCCTATGTGTTGTATTAAGATATATATTATTCCAGAAAACCTGTGACTTACATTCTCAGTGAATATTATAGTAAGTTTTCCCTGACAACCAATTCCAAGTGTTTGTGTAAATGGTGTCCAGCTATGAAAGGATTGATTCTGTACACGTGAAAAGTTCAGGTATCATGATATAGAGCATGCCTACTTTGGCCCACTATCCCTCTCTCAACAGTGCTTTAAAAACTTAGTACCTCCTCCCTGGGAGACGGACGGCAGAGAAGGTGGGGAAGGGAGACTCCGGATAGGGCAAGATATGACAAAATAACAATCTATAAATTATCAAGGGATCATGAGGGAGCAGGGAGCGGAGAGGGGCGGGGGGAAGAGGACCTGATGCAAAGGGCTTAAGTTGAGAGCAAATGCTTTGGAAATGATAAGGGCAAAGAATGTACGGATGTGCTTTAGACAATTGATGTATGTATATGTATGGATTGTGATAAGAGTTGTATGAGCCCCTAATAAAATGCAAAAAAAAGAAAAGAAAATGATGATGGAAATGTATGTACAATTATGCTTGAAACAATTGATGTATGAAATGTTATGAGCTGTAAGAGCCCCCAATAAAATGATTTTAAAAATTTAGTACCAGGGGTCAATCAATGGCAATATTCATGGAAGATCTTTAAGCTCCAGGTAGATGATCGATGAGTCTCTACCCTTAACAAGAAGTCTCTAAAGGTTGTCAAAAGTGGATAAAAAACATAGATTCAGGAATGGGTACTCGGCTTGTACTAAATTCTAGTTCCAATTTAAGAGCAATTAGTTTTTACATCGTGCCCCTGCTCAATACTTGCCTTCAGGAAGGGATCATAGAAGTTATGGGTGTGAAGTGTGGTTAAGAAATTAGATGGTCCCCGACTATCGGATCAATAGCATTTAGGGTCTTGAAAGCTTGCTTCTAAACAAGCAGTCATCTAAGTGAGAAATCAGTTAAGTGCACATGGAAGAAGCACACCAACATCAGTGACCAAAGGATTGTAAATCATATCATCTAAAGAGGAAGGAGGGAGTAGTATCAGAGGCTAAATTGTGAGATACTGTTTTGGCTATGGATGACAGGGGCATTCAAGATACATTTGTGAAATCTACATAGGAAAGATGTAGCCTCAGGCATGTACTCTCTATTCATGATAGAGGAACTGGAAGAACTGATTACAGACGAGTGCATTGCAGAGATGATGGGAGGAGATCAAATGTTAAACTTGTCTGGAAAGCTTCAAACCTTGTCAGTGGATTCCTGCTCTGATACAAGATGGACCTCTGGTTTTCAACATTTTCTATATTTTTGTTTGTTTGTTTATACTGGGATTTATCTCAGCTGTATTCTGTCATTGAGGGGTGACCCTCTTGAAACCCCAGGATTGATAAATCTATAGAGATAGGAAGTAAAATGAGGCTTCTGTGGGGTAAGGTGTGGGGGGGGGGTGAGGAGGGAGGGTACATAAAAGGGAGCTGATGTCAAGGAGTTCAAAAAGGAAAAGCATGTTTTGAAACTGTTTATGATAGTATTTTTATAATACTGCTTCATTTGTTTGAACTGTGGAATGATATGGTATCTGTTTTATCTCCCAATAAAATGGTTTGGGAAAAATCATATTGTTTTTTGATTGAGTTTAAAATTATTTTGTTATATTTACTTATTTCTCATTGTGATTACATTTGTTTGCTAAATAGAATTTTACTATACATTTATATTCTTATCCCCAATGAGGTTCTTTCTTAGTCATAAAGTTGAAACTAAATTTATCTATAATATCCTTATTTCTAATGCTTACAATTGCTGTTTCTTTATAAGGCAAAATCTTGCAAGAAATATTCAACATAAAAGTGATATATTTGTCTACTTATTTCTGTTTCAATTTTTCTAAAAGAAGATATTAAAAGCAAATCGGACTTAGAAATGAAATCTTGTCAGTCTAGGGTATAAATTAGAATGTATGCAATGAGGGCTCTTCAGAAGTAATTCTGATCTTATGCTGGCAAATTGATGCAGTCACTAGAAGAGGACATGTCAAAATACCCTAGAGGCTACTCGAGTCAATTGATACCACAAAACTTTAGTGCAGTCATTGCAATTCTAAACCACACAGGTGTAATCTGCATGTTTCTACTATATCCATGTATTTCTTGCATCTAAAAATGAATCTGTATAATCATTAGGTTTATAGCTTTTTCTTTAATAGGGAAGGATGCTTTTTCTTTAACACATGGATGATGAAACAGTGATATACTAATACAAAGCATTGTATAAGTTCTTACTAATTTCAAAAATAAATTTTATGTATTTTCTAAGAACTTTTTGTTTAATATGCATTTAAATATAAAACCATTTAAATATTACTTATTTTAATTACTATAAGTACATATATTTATTGAAAAGGAATTATTAAATGAGAATTTTCAGTTAAAAGTGAGGCTTATATGTTTGGTATGTTTACTTAAATTAAAATAGGTACACTTATAGTCTGATGACCTTAAACATCACTAACGGGAATTTGTTCATTTGATCCAAAGAAATTTTAGTTTATAATAATTTAAGATTTAGAAATTAAATAAAATAAAGACTCTGTAATAAAAGATCTCCTAGTTATTTTTATCTTTTCTTTATCTTATTGGAGGTTACAAAATTAATACCTGACTAAGATTTAGTTAATGCTTGATGAAAATGTTAAGTATTGAAATAAATAGGCAAATATCTTACCTCGGGCCATTGTTTGTGGCCATGTGCATGTGCCATTGTTTGACACTACAGATTTATCACAAGTTAGCACAACTTTATTTCAGCTTGTTCCACGGTGGTGACATGCATGTTGTGATGCTTGATGTTGGAAACTGGACCACTGATTTTTCAAACTCCAGCAGTGTCATCCATAGTGGAGAGATTTCAGATTTGGAAGAAGGACTGAGTAATCTCCTTCTATGCAAATTGACCAGGAAATGTATATTGATAGCAGCTAAGCACTGCATGATGCATTGGTGCAACAGGACCGCCTCCGGTATGAAAGGGCCAAACAAGTGTCAAGAGATAACGCGATGGCCAAATCTGCAGGACTAGACCTATTTAAATTTTGTTTCAAAATATGTACTTTTGAGGTACTAATGTGGGCCTGATGCAAAACATCATATTTTAGATAGTCTCGTATGCAAGGGAAAGCTGGACAACAAAATAATAAGGGAGACAGATGAATATCTGATTCTTTTAAAATTGTGCTGCTGGAAACAAATATTCAGTATAACATAGACTTGTCATAAAATAAACAAATATATCTTTAACTAAGTACACCATAATGTTCTTTGGAAGCAAGAATATGAAGACTTTGTGTCATCTGCATTGGGTATGTTTTGAGCAGAAACCAATCTTTGGAGAATGCTATCATGCTTGAAAGTAGAGGGTCAAAAAAAAAAAGGTAGAGAAATACCTTAAATAAGATGGACTGACACAGTGGCTGCAACAATGGCCTAAAGTATTAGAGTGTCTCCGGACTGCATTCTCTTGTACAAAGTCACAACCCGTTTAACAGTACTTAACAACCACAAAAATGACACTGTGAATGATGATTACATCTAAATTTCAAGAACTCGTCTGCTTTTAACAGAGGAAAATGTGTTATAGCTCTTTTTAAATTGTGATGTGTTTCTTGAAATTATAGAAATCATACCAAAGAGTCTCTGTATTGTCCAAAATTTAGCATGTTTTGTTGCTAACAAAAATATTGGGAACTCAAGTTCACCCAGATGCATCTGGAAACAAAGGCTTGGTAATCTACTTCCCCAATAGAGAACATGTGGAAACAATTGAAATGTCTATCAACACAGGACTAGGTAAGCAAAATATGATACTTAAGTACAAAAATACAGTTTAAAAATCATAGAAATATTTATCAAGCAAAAAGATAAAACTGTGACGCTATTGTTTCTTAACAATTCTCCACCCAATTCTATATGTCAAAAGCTGCTTTTTGTCTTTCTAACCTTTCCCCACTATCTCTGAAAGTTTGTTTGTCGTACAGTGGTAGCTTGCAAGTGTCCATGACCCCGGTATTTCACGTATGAGCCCCATCATCCATAGTTAACATATTTCATTTATGTTTCCACATGAAGAACATACTAGGAAGAGGGAATAGGTTATCCACTTATGTGAAATTTAACACTGAAAATCTTTCAAATGGCACCAAAACACTGTCAGACACAGTGCCAGAAGGCGAGCTCCCAGGATTGAAAGCATTCAAAAAAACATGGGAAGAATTTCCTCCTCAAAGGAAAGCTGACCTTAATGACATGGATAGAGTCAAGCTTTGGGAAGGTTCATTTGTTGATGGAGCACAACTGAAAATGAGAAGTAACATTAATTATTATGACAAGGAATGTACAAAGTATCAATCTAGAAACATCAGAGGTCACTAGAAATGAACTGGAACTCATAAAGAGTGACATTGTAGGTTTTAGTAAGCTGAAATGGAAAAGTACTAAGAATTTTGAGAAAGATAATCATATGCTTTTCTATGAGAGGAATGACAAGTTAGGAGGAATAATATTTATAACTGTTTTTCAAGATCAGTCTTGAAGTGCAATACTGTCTGTTACAGGATAATATCTATATATCTGCAAGGAAGCCCAAGTGATACAACTATTACTCAAATCCAAACTGAAATTAGTGAACATATTTGATGCATTGAACACTAAAGACAATAGACTAAATCAAATCTAGCTAGAGAATGATGAAATCAAGTGAATCATACATGAAGAAATCAAACTGTCATTAAAAAATACTAGAAAATATTTCCAACTTGGATGTCAGAAATGACTTCTAAACTTGCTTTTAAACATGTGGCATTAGGTACCCTTTAGTCAGTTCTGAATCAGAGTGACCCTGTGTACAGAAACATTGCCAATTTCTCCATCATCCTTATAATTTGAAAATATCTAACACACTCTTCTGATAAATAAGCTCAGCAAAATAGGAATAGAAGGAGCATTCTTCAATATGATAAAGCCCATCATTTAAAAAAAAATGCCAACATAACACTCAATAGGGAAACTGGAAATATTTTCCCCTGAGAATGGATTGCCACCACTCTTGTTCAACATCATGCTGCCAGTCTTAGTTCAAAGCAAAAGACAACAAACAGAAATCAAGGGGTATGACTGGGCAAAGAAAATGTGAAACTCTGACTGTTTGCAGGTTTCTATATGTAGAACATCTCAAAGGCTCCACAAATAATAGATTGTTAGAAGCAATTGGTAAAGTACCAGGACAAAAGATAAACAAGAAATCAATTGTATTGCTGTATATTGGTAGAGAACTCAGAAAAATAAAAATAAAACCTCCAAGAAAACTATACTATTTCAATAGCAACAAAAAAGACAAAATAATTTGGAATAAACCTGACAAAGGGAAGAAAAGACCTGCAAAAGAAACGTGCAGAAAACTATCCTAGATAACCCATAGAGACCTACACAAATGGGAAAATATCCTGTGATGATGGCTAGGAAGATTTAATATTGTGAAAATGTCAAATCTACCCAAAACCAAACGAAACTCACTGCATGCAGTCAGTGCTGATCCAAAATTATTCTGTAATAACTCACTCGGGCAGTTCTATCCTGTGCCATAGAGTCTAGAACTGCCCATGTTAGTTTCTGAGGCTAAAACTCATTAGGGGAGTAGAAAGCCCTATCTTTTTCTTGCAGAGTGGCTGGTGATTTAGAATGGCTCACCTTGCAGCTACCAGACCAATGAGTAACCATTAAACAACCAGAGCTATCTGTAAATGCAGCACAATTCAGATACGAATATCTACTTCATTCTTTAGTCAAAGCTAATTACCAAACTCAAATGCAGAGTGAAGACTCTAGGAAAAACAAAAACACTTAAAATGATGAACAAAGGAGGAGGCCTCGCACCATCTCACCTCAAAACCTATTACACAGCCTCAGTGGTCAAACTAACCTGTGACTGTTACAATGACAGATATATAAATCAAGGAACCAGAAGAGAAAAGCCAGAAATAAATGCATGACCTACTCACTAGTGATTTTTGACAAAAAGCCCAAAATTATTAAAAGATAAAGATACATCCCATTCAACAAATGGTGCCAGCAACATTGAATCTCCATTTACATAAAAATGAAAGAGACTCATACACAATATGGACTAGAAACCTAAATATAAATCCCTGAGATATAAATATTATCAGTGAGAAAATTACAATAAAGTTAAAAGTCCTAATACAAGAAAAGCACATACTACCAAATAATATAAAAGCATTCATCGTATAAGACAAGCAAATGACTAAGGCCTACTTAAAAAAAGACATTCATGCACATTAATGGACTTCATCAACAGAGTCAAAAGAGAACCCACTAATTTAAAAGAGTATATCTTTAGCAATGATACAAGAGGTAAGTAACTAATTATTAAAATCTATAGAATTTTTAATACCTTAATGAGACAATACGAATAATCATCTAATTAAATCGTGGGCAAAATACATAGTTCACCAAAAATGAATTTCAAATTGCTATAAATTACATGACAAAATGCTCAGGATTACGAGACAGTCTGGAGGCGCAAACCTCAGGATGCATTCCCACCTTACACCAATCACGTTGATTCACAGAAATCGAGTATAAAGAATGCTGGAGAGGGTGTGAAGACATTCAAGCTCTTTGATAATGCTGGTGGTATTGTAAACATGTATAATTATTGTGGAAATCGCGTAAAAGATGGGGTAGAGCAGAGAATTGTCAGAGATATTACCAGAAGAGAAGCCCCTCTTGTTGGAACACACTCAAAATATGACTGAGGAAGCGCTGCCTTCTCAGTGTCATCACCATCATGAGGCATCAGGAATAGAACGGTCAGGACGCTCATTTGCTGATGGGATACACTTCAACATGAGAAGGAGCATTTTCACTAAATACATATTAATAACTAGAACATGGAATGTATTAAGTATGAATCTAGGAAAATTGGAATCCATCAAAATTAAATAAAGATAGCATAAAAACTGATAGCCTAGGCATCAATGAGGTGAAATATACTGCTATTGGCCATTTTGAATCAGAGAGTCATGTAGTTTACTGTGCAGAAAATGACCAATTCAAGAGGAATGTGTTGCATTCATTATCAAAGAGCACATTTCAAATTCAATCAATACAACTATAATTTAAATTATACGCTAACCACTAAAGCATGTTGCTGTTGCTAAGCACCCTAAGATCATTTCCCATCCACAGTGATCTTATGCATAACAGAAGGAAACACTGTCCAGTCCTCTGCCATCCTCACAATTGTTCAAAGATTGAGCTAATTATTGCAGCCTCGTTGTCAATCGATCCTCATGAGGGCCTTCATCTGTTTTCACTGCCCCTCTACAAACAAACTGACCTCACTTCTCCAGGGATTGATCTCACCTGACAACCTTCCCAACGTATGTAAGACAGAGTTTCACCATGCTTGCCCTGAAGGAGCACTCTGGTCACACTTCTTCCCATACAGACTGCTTTATTCTTGGAGCAGCCCATGATACTTTTTGTATTCTAATCCAGCACCACAATTCAAATGCATTCATTCTTCTTAGGTCTTTCTGTTAGGCAGGGTTCTCTAGAGAAAAGAAACCAGGACACTTATGATAATCTATCTCTATCTATGATAGATAGATAGATAGATAGATAGATAGATAGATAGATAGATGTAGGTTTATAGAGCAAGAAGGAATATAACAGTTATAGAGGGTTCAGTTAATCCACTTCCATGGAACAGTTAATATACTGGAAGTCCTTTAACTCATGTGGGCTGCAGGGTCCAAGGTCAAGGAAGCAGATGGCAGAATCCTCCCTGGGGCAAGGCTAGCAGAGTGTGCCCACAGGCAGCAAGCAGCAGAATGGGTCAACAATAGTCAGTAGCTCAGGAACTTAGGGAAGCAGGCCCGGATGGGATATTGAATGCAAGCAATGCAAGGCAATAGAATCCACCAACCTAAAGCACAAGCAATGCACGCACCATAAGTGTGGAAAAGCAGGTCTCCAAGGAGCCTCAAGCTCTAGCAACAGGATCCATGGGTTGATCTGGCTCACAGGTAGTGGAGGCACAGGTGGAGGCACAGAACTAGCTACATCAGCAGCACATATGCTCCAGCATGCTCCAGTCACCAGAGAGCAAGTGAGAGGGAGGCAGAGTTTGCAGAGTCATTTATCTCTTTGCCTTTCAATCAAACTGAGACCTGATTAATCCCCTATGTTCCTATTGGCCAGGTTGGTACAATAAACCTACCTATCAGAATCTTCCTTCTTCAATGTCCAACATTCACATGCACAAAAGGCAGCTGACAATACCATGGTTTGGGTCAGACACGCCTTTGTCCTTAAAGTAACATCCTGTCTTTCAATAGTCTAAAGAGGTCTTAGAATATTTAGAGTGCAGTAGATTTACCCAATTCAACACGTCTTTTAACCTCTTGACTGCTTCCTTCATGAGCATTTATTGTAGAACCAAGCAAGACAAAATCATTGACAAGTTTAACTGTTTCTCCATTACCTACTGGTCCAGTTGTGAGGATTTTGATCTTCATGAAAACAGTATATCCATACTGAAGACTTGAATTCCTGGTCTTCATCAGCAAATACCTCAAGTCCTACTCACTTCAATCAAGCAAGACCGTGTCATCTGCATATATCATTTGTTAATAAGTCTTCCAACAAACCTGATGCTAAATTTTTCTTCACATAAGACAGATCCTCTGATTACTTGCTCAGCATAGACCCTGAATAAATGTACTAAGAGAAAACACTTATGTGCAACCCAGATGCACATCTTTCCTGATTTTAAATCATGTAGAATTCCCTTTTTCCAATTGCACAACTCCCTCTTGATCCATGCATAAATTTATAAGTTCAGCATAAGCACGTTATTCTTTAATTCCCAATTTTCAATATTATCCCTAGTTTGTTATGATCCACACAGTCTAATTCCTTGGTATAACAAATTAAATGTAAGTAAACATCTTTCTGGTATTCTAGGCTTTGTCAAAATCCATCTGATATCAGTGATGATATCCCTTGTCATGTGTCTTCTTCTGAACTACGACTGAACCTCTGACAGGCCACTCTCCAGGTACTGTTGCGACCTTGGTTGAATGATCTTCAGTAAGATTTTACTTGCATGTGATAACAATGTTGTTCTATAATTTGACTATTTTATTTTGAATGGATAAAATATGGATCTATTTTAGTAATTCGGCTAATAGCTGTCTTCCAAATTTCCTGGCATAGATTAGTGATCACTTGTTGAAACATTTCAATTGGTTTTTCTTCAATTCTTGGAGCTTTGTTTTTGGCTGATAATTTCAGTGCAGCTTGAACTTCTTCCTTCAGCTCTATTGGTTCTTGCTCCTATACACCCTTCTGAAATCATAGAATGTGGATTTGTTCCTTTTAGGACAATGACTGTGTATTCTTACCCTTTTCATTTAATAATTATGCATCACTCAATATTTTGTCTATAGAATCATTCACTAAGGCAACTTGAAATTTGAATTTTTTTCTTTAGCTCTTTCATTTCGAAATATGCTGAGTGTGTTTTTCTCTTTTCATTTTTGAGTTCTAGATCTTTGCACTATTGATTATATTTAGATTTTGTATTCAAGTTCTCCTTTGATATTTTCTATTAAGCTTTTTGGCTTTATTATTTCTTCCATCTGATTTAGCTACGCTATGATTAAGAGCAAGTTTTATTGGATGTCTTTTTTGACATCTACTTTCATCTATTATTTTTACTGTCTTTAAAATGAATTTTTGCTGTCTTCATCCGCAATGTTCTTGATATCCTCCTTCCATTCATCAGGTCTTCATTGGTGTTGAGCGTGTAAAATTTGCCATTGAGATGCTCTCAAAATGCAGGTAGGATGGACTCTAGACCACACTTTGGCTTTCAAGGACTTGTTTTAATTTCCTTAAGCTTTATCCTGAACTTACATATGGGAAATTTATGAGCTTCTACAGGGAGTTGCTGACCTGGTTTACTTACTCATATTGAACTTCTCCATTTCTCTTCCCACAGGTATAGTCAATTTGATTTCTGTATATTTCAAGAGGAGAATTTCATGTGTATAGTTGCCTTTTGTGTTGTTGGAAAAGGTATTTTTAAGAACTAGTCATTGTTTTTTAAATTTTTATGGTGATATTTTTCAGCTCAATTTCTATTACCAAGTCTATATTTTCTAATACATTTGCATCCTCTTTGTTTCCAACTTTTGCATTTCAATTGCTAATATTTTTCAATGCATCTTGGTTGCAAGTGTGATCAATTTCTGACTGAAGTTTTTGGTAGAATTCTTTAATTTCTTCACTAGTTTTTTGTAGTTGGTGCATAAATTTGAAGAATACTATTATTGATTGGATTTCCTTGAAAGCAGATAGTTACAATTCCCAGAATATAAGTCATACAGTTATCTGATTCAAAAATATGTGCTGCAAGTCCAGTTCCACTCCCTAATGCCCGGGATATAAATCTCATGCATTCCATATCATTTTTGAGTACATATAATTTTCCTAGATTCATACTTCACACACCCCAGGTTCTAATCATTAGCAAATTTGTGTAACTGTTTCTCCTTTTCTTGGGTCCTGTCCCATAAGCAAATAAGGATCCTGAAGGTTCCACTCCCGCAGGATCTATCTAACTAACATCGCCATGGTGAACTCCACAATGAGAAAACAGGTCCTCATCTATCACATTTTGAGTGCCCTATGACCTAGCTGAGCCATCCTCTAGAGTGCTCTCCAACAATGTTCTGCTTCCACTCATTAGACACTCGGTATCTGACAAAGTTTTAAAACTATTCATAAGGTCTTCAATGAATCTTTCCTCAAAAGTGAGTACTTCTTCATAGTCTATTTGTAGTTTGGAAGCTCCCTTAAAACCTTTCCACTTTGGGTAACCTTCGTGGCATTTGAAATACCAGTTACATAGCTTCCAGCATCATAGCAACATATAAGCCACCACAGTACGACACACTGGCAAACGAGTGGTGGTTGTAGCCTACAGCATCTGCTATCCCACGGTGCTTCCCATCCAAGTGCTAACAGGACCGATCCTGCTCATTCAGACATTGGGTGCATTAATGGTTGTATGGCTATAGACTAAAGCGAGTGATGAAAATATTGAAGAATTCTGCCAACCTTATTTAGTAGGAAATTAATCAAATGTGCAATCGACATTCATTAATCATTATTGGCAATTAGAATGCAATTCATCAGGTTCCACAAACTGATGAATAACTAGATTAACCCATTTTTACATGCCAGGAAAGGTGAAAGACAGCTACTTGGACAACTGACTGGAAGAGATCCATATTTGGACCTCTTGCAGAGAAAGGTAACCCCAAAGAATTTCCAAATGATAGAACAGTGCCACTGATATCACATGCTATTAAAATCTTGCTCAAGATCATCCAAAAATTGTTGCAGTATCTCCAAAATGTGAAGGTCTTCTCTCCTTAGTATTTAATGATTCACTTATGTCCTTGCTATGCCTCTAATTTCAGATATTATATGTTCGATGCTTTTGAGGACTTTTTCCATTTTCTTCAACTTCCACCTCATCTTCTATATAAGTGATTGATGGCCTGTTTCCCACTAGAGACCTGCCTCACTTTGACTGCTGACATAGAGTCCTCATGGCTTTTTATCAGACACTTAGTAAATTTTATTTCATTGTATTTCTTGAGAAATATTGACATAAAGCCTCCTTATTTCTGGCCACTGATCCTTACTGTTTGTTTCCAACTTAGCATTCCAATCACCGATACTGATCATTGTTTCTTGATTGCATATTTTATCAATTTCAATCTGAACACATTGGTAGACTTTTTCAATTTCTTCATCACTGACATGTAATGACATGGATGGAATAAATTCTGTAGGGGTAAAATCTCTGGGACCTTCATTTCTCATGGGGGCATAACTGAACAAGACAAGAAACATGTGTAAACTTTAATAAATACTCAGATCTTGGAATGTCTGAAGTACTATTCTAAAAAAAAATTGGAGCTGTATGAAATGAACCAGAACTAATAAAAATTAACATTGCAGGCATTAGTGAGCTGAAATTAGCTGGCTTTGGCCATTTTCGATCAGAAAATCATGCATTTTCTATCCTTGGAATGAAACAATCAAGAGGAATGACTTTGTATCCATATTTAAAAAGGGAATTTCAAGATCTACCTTAAAGTACAATGCCAGTATTATATCTATTTGAATTCAAGGAATCCAGTCAATTCAGTTATTATTCAAATTAATTCACCTACCATCAAGGAGGTGGTAAAGCAGTTGAAAATGTTACCTACATCTTCAGTGTGAAATTGATCAAACATGCTATCAAGGTGCTTTGATCAAATATGGCGATTGGAATACAAAAGTTGGACACAAAGATGAAGGAACAGCAGTTGGAAAATATTGTGTTGGTGATAAAAATGATGCTGGAGATCACATGATAGAATTTTTTCAAGATTAATGACTTCTTCATAGCAAATATCTGTTTTCAAGAACACAAAAGGCAACTTTACATATGGACTTCTCCAGAAGATCAAAAGCAAAGAAAATATCAGTGTATGTCAGAAGAGACTCTGAAACTTACTCTTAACAGTTGAGTAGCCAAGGCAAATGTAAGAAATGATTGCTAATGAAATCCAAAAGCTTGTTTATAGCAAATGCCACTTTTTAACAACACAAATGATGATGATACCCACAGACTTGCATTTTGAGAACATCTAAAGAACAGATTTGATACATTTTACAATAGTGTTTGAAGACTTTATGAGCTGTGTCATAGCATCAAGGACATCACATACGAAGAAAACAAACATCATCAAAAGGACAAAAAAGAGGTTCAAAGTCAATATTAAAAGATTCTCTGGAACTTGTGTTTGACCATAGAGTAGCTAAAGCAAGTGGAAGAAAATATGAAGTAAGATTGCTAAACAGAAATATTTCAAAGGACAGGTTTAGAAGACAAAGTAAACGCATTATAGTGCAATATGCAAACACCTGGAGTTAGAAAACCCAAGCGAAAGAGCATACTCTATACATGACAATCTGAAAGAAATGAAGCAAAAATGTAAAGCCTCAGGTTGAAATATTGAACGATCGTATGGAGAACAACACTGAATGTTTCAGGAAGCATCAAAAAGGGATGAAAGTAAAAGTAAAACTGAAATGGACTTGAAATCTTCAGTGACATCCAAGTTCACTTCAAACAAAACAACAAAAATGATTTTTGAGATTTGAGGTCTTTTTCAAGAAAGATATGATAATTTGTTTCCATAAGATTTAAAGCCTTGTAAACTTACCAACACCAAACTCAGTGCCTCCGTGTCTATTCTAATCGACAGAAACCTTATAAGACCGGGCAGAACTGCTCCTGTGGGCTTCTGAGAGTGTACCTCTTTATGGAACGAGGAAGATTCAGCTATCTCCATCAGAGCAGGCAGTGGTTTCAAATTGCTGGCCTTTTCCACCAGGGCTTCTGTGGGTAGTTCTAATGTGTCATTTAGGGTCATTATGCATTAGAATAGATTTGGCAGCATTGGGTTTAGTTACAGTGATTTCTTTCTTATGTTTATTTATTTATTATTTTGTGGACATTGATTGATTTTGATGCCTGTTCATTATGATCCAGAATATTGGTAAAGTAGTTGGAAATCAAGGCTGAGAGTTTTGACTTGGGAGTCAAAAATAGATTTAGGTTTGGGAAGGTGAATGAAATCACATAGGATTATAAACCAAGCAGAACAAAGGATTATTCTAGAGTGAGTCCCAAGACAAAGATTTGTATGCAGGGAATTTATTGTGATGGTCTCTTAGTAATAACACTTATGAGGTTAGGGTTAGGGTTCGGGTTAAGGTTAAGGTAAAAAAAGAAAAGAAAAAATAACACTTATGAGGAAGAAAAGGAGACTGGGCGGAATCATTGAACTGTGGTTTATTTATAAGATATGGTTTATTCAGAAGACAGGCTCCAGGTGATCCTTAGAGGAATGTAAGAACTAACATCGTCCCTTAAATATTTCCTTATTTGATACAAGTGTCCAGGATGGAAGATGTGGATCTGTTCTGAGTCAATTATTTGACTGGGGTCAGTTCTCAGAGAGAAGTTTAACTAAGAGTCATTAGCTGCCAATTATCTAGACAGCTGAGGACACAAGAAACTCAGTGCTAAAGGAGCCCTTGTGGTACATTGGATAAAGCACTCAACTGCTAAAGAAATACCAGCATTTCTAACACACCAGCTAGTCAGAGGGAGAACTATATGGCAGTCTGCTTCCATAAAGATTTACAGTTTTAGAAACACTGTAGGAAAGTTCTGTTATGTCCCGTAGTGTCACTCTCTGAGATTGCAGAAGACCGAGGTTGAAGATTAAAGCACAAACAATATCCTTGTACCCATCAGACTCATCTCTCTTTACAGTACCAAAACAAACACGGGAAGGGGACAACTCAAGAAAAAATGCTTGGTTCAGTGAAGAAAAATGGGAAAACAGCAAACTCTGAAATTTCTTCTCTCTTACCATTTGTGTTTTCCAGAAGATGGAATTGGGGGATTTTAAGTAATAACTATCCTTTTAGCTCAAGTTGGGGAGTCGAGTTATTTAACCCTAGAATGGCTTCAGCAGAGGAACAGGCTGGGTGTAACATTGTAAAGGTGGAGGAAAGTCTTATCTAGGACAAAGCGACTTACTTCTGAGAGAATTGCTTTTCGAGTGGAGCCTTCCCACCAGTTTTTAGGCAGTTCTGGTTCCCAAGAAGTACTGTATCGGCTCACAGAGCTCTGATACCTGGCTCATGCTGGAACCAAGCATCAAAGAGCAGATCCTGGATCTGCTACAGTGGACACAGTTCCTGACTCCCCTGCTTGAGGAAATCCGGGCCTGGGTGTTGACACACCAACCCAAGAGTGGGGGTGAGGCAATGGTTGTGGTTGAAGCTCTACAACAAGGATTTAGTGAGTGAAGGACACTGACTCATGTGCATGACTATTGCGAAGTGCTCAAAAAAGTAGTGCCTCAGAAGGCTAACCAAGAAACAGAAGTCATGCAGTTTCTGTCTCTGGTGACCCAGATGGAATATGAATCTTTCGGTTCCAACCACGTTTAATCACTATAGGTGAACACACACCTGAAAGCCAGATGTTGGTGCTGAAACAAGAAATCCTAAAATAAATACATTATTTAGGGGCTAGATGTACCATGTCCCAAAGAGATGTTCCTTTGGATTCTAAGCATAGAAAATCATCTAGTCATGAAAGCAATGAAGAGAAACAGCAGGGCTCCTCTAGTGAAGAAAGAGGTCATAAGTGCAATGGATGTGTAAAAAGCTTCACACAGAGTTCAGTACTCTTCCAGTGCCAGGGAATCTACTCTGGAGAGAAGCCACACAGATGTGAAGAATGTGGGAAGGTCTTCAGTCAAAGATCAAGGCTCAAGGAACATCAGTGAAGTCCCACTGGAGAGAAACTTTATCAATATGAGGAGCATGGAAAAACCTTTAATGCTAGAAATGACCTCATTTGGCACTGAAGAATTCACAGTGAAACACTGTATGAATGTGAAGAGTGTGGGAAAACCTTCTGTCCAAGTTCATACCTTGTTCAGCATCAGAGGCCATCCACTAGGGAGAAGCATAAGTGGTGTCATGAGCATGGCCAAGCCTTCAGTAAGGTGGAGGTCTCTTCCAGCATCCTCGAATGCATACTGGTGAGAAGCCCTATCAGCGCAGTCAGTGCAGTAACAGATTTGGTAGACAAATACTCCATATGAAACAACATAGAAGTCATACTGTATGTAGAGAGGCCATATGCGTGTAACAAGTGTGGAAAAGCCTTCATTGTAGTCTTCTTAGGCATTTAGGATCCATAATGCTATTTCACTGGACTGATTCTATTCACTCCCGGGCCCTTAAATGGGGTCATCTTGGATAATAATATATTTAATTGATTCATTCTCCTCTTAACAAATTTATTTTGCTTTAAAATAAGTACCTGGTGTCTCCTACCGTGTTTCCCCGAAAGTAAGACATCCCTCGAAAATAAGACCTACTAACAGTTTTGCCTTTCGCTGAAATATAAGGCATTCCCCCGAAAATAAGACCTCCCTGAAAATAAGGCTCCCTGAAGCTATAATAACTCTGGACTCTGGACTGTAGCGGTGGGCGCTGCTGCACACCTCACTGTTGGCCCCAGTGCAGCCAGAGCAGACAGGGACTGTGAGGTCTCTTTTAATAAAACAATAAACAATAAATGTGTACTGTATTCTTCTTCATTGAAAAATAAGATATCCCCTGAAAATATGACCTCGCTCATCTTTGGGAGCAAATATTAATGTAAGACATTGTCTTATTTTGGGGGAAATAGAGTAAGTGGATGACTATTCGTGTGGAGGGTACTATTTGGAAACCACCTAATTGTTATCCAGTGGTTATTTTCCAATGATTTTCCTTAAAGGACCACGGTCTAACAGGAAATCATGTTGTATGGAGAGGCCATCTGGAGGGTACTTCCCTTGCAGGGCTTACACATTAAGAAGCAGAGTTGGGGAGCAGGACCCATGTAAGGGATTTGAGAATGAATGACTAAATAAAATTAGAAGAGGTGTGCAACAGGGCTCTATTATTTCTTTATACTTACTCAATCTGTGTACCAAGAACATAACCCGGAAGGTGGTCTAGTTTAAGAACATAGCATCAGGACCGGGGGAAAATATTAACCTGGAACCATCAGATTTCAAAACTTGCTGAAAGTGAGGGGAATTTTAAATGCTGCTGATGGGAGTCAGAGACTGTCACCTTCTGCCTGCATTGCAACTCCAGGTCAAGAAAATAACCAGTACAAAGCACTGATAACCGGAGAAAAGATTGACAGTTTGAAGGATTTCATTTGCTTGCTCCTGGAAGCTCAGGACCATTAGAGACCATCTCAACTCCAGAGAACCAGCAACCCCAAAGCGAGCCGTCCCTGCAGAAGTCAGAGGGCTCTCTTTCACACCATGTCCCGATTTCAGATTTCAAATCCTGCAGGGACGCAAATGATGTTCCTTTTAAATACTGTTTGTATTGAGGGACCCATAGATGTTTAAAGGGGCAAACTCTAGATTATTGGATGGATGGGGTAAGGCTCCACGATGAAATTTTTATAAGTTGGATTTTGCTACCCTCTAAGAATGAGAAAATGTGTTGTCACAACGAAAATGAACAATTCTTCAGTGAAACTTTCTTGGTCTCACCAAGCAGTTGTTAATTCCTTTATATTTAGGACCCGTGATTGTTTATATCCTTTGGAAAAAGCTATCATAATAACTCTTTGGAATTTCCCAAACCCTGTTTACATAGCCTTTTCAGTTGATTTCTCCTCCTCCTCCTCCTCCTTCTTCTTCTTCTTCTTCTTCTTCTTCTTCTTCTTCTTCTTCTTCTTCTTCTTCTTCTTCTTCTTCTTCTTCTTCTTCTTCTTCTTCTTCCTCATCTTCTTCTTCTCTTAACCTGGCTCATTAGGTCCTTTTTATTTGAAGGCCCTATAATGAGATTACAAGATGTATATTACTTAGATCAATTATAGGCTGTCATCCACTGATCACAGAGACATATTAAAATATGTTGATTGGGATATATCATACATCTATGAACTGGAGTGTTAATAAAAATACTGTCTAGGGTTCACACATCACCATTTCTGTTATAAAAATAACGCACCAGGTATTTGTAGATTAAGTGAATTGCAGAGTTTCGTAGCTTCTTTTGGGTTTTACTAATTTACTTATTAACAGTATTATTGACAAATAAACTCACACAACATACAATTAAATTGTCTCATACTTAAAAAGTTGTGCAATAATTAACTAAATAAAATTGACCCTCTTAGTCATAAAATGGGAAAATGACTAATCATAAAGTGAAATGAAGTTCTGATTCATGCTACAACATGGGTACACCTAAAAAATTCACAATGAACAAAATAAATCAGTCTCAAAGGACTAACACAGTATAATTTCAGATTTACATTTAAAAAGTGCTAATATATAGAAAACCAAAGGTCATTAATGATTACCATGGCTGATAGAGGGAAATAGTGGGATTTTTTTGCTTAGTGCATATAAATGGTGGTAAAAAGATTTAACCTGAAACAGGTGCTGAGAAACATAAAGGATGTTGACAGTGTTGATTGGTGAAGGGTTTTCATTCTTTTCAGCACACAGAAATAATAGAGGAAAAATGAAACACTCTGTAGCCCAATTATATGTGGGGTTACATGATTCAATGATAATCAGTTTTTATTCATATCAAATAACACATATGATGTGAGGAATATTCTTTAAATACCACCCATTTCAACATTGTTGAAGCATATTCTTCACATATAATACATTATCACACTTTTCTACATTTTTCCACACTAATTCTAGTGTTAAATTTGTTGTCAGCATGTGTGTTATAGGGAGTGAATATACAGTCATGGAACAATAATTCTATTTATCACTCCTGGATTCATCAATTATCCTAATATATTTTTGGCTTGCAGCTAGTTTGCCACCTGAGGACTTGCGCAGGTTGCCGTCATACCTCCAGGCAATGCAATAAACGAGTAATGAATGAACTGTGCTATAAACCAGTATTAACAAAACGGGCTGCAAAAGGTGGCATGCTGTCTATTTGGATTACTTCATTTTGCTAGTGTTAATCAAGGCAACTAGAGTCCATTTCTATTCATCACAACCCTATGTACAAAGAAGCAGTCATTGGTAAGTCCTGCCTTATGCTTAGTACGCTTGAGACATTGCTGTGATCACAGCGTTAGTCCATTTGCTGAAAGTTTCTCTTATTTGGTGACCTACTTAGCTTGATGTTCTTCTCCAGGGCCTGGTGCCTCCTGACAATATTTACAGAATATATGACAGTCTCAACATACTTCCTTTTAGGAAACATTTGGGTTGTCCTTCTAAGAGACAGCTGGTCATTCTTCTGGAAGGCCACGAGTGTATTTAGTACTCTTTGCTATCACTATAATTCTTTGTTTTTCCAACGTTTGGATGCATATCAGGTGATTAAAAATACCATGGTTTGGTCCACGTACACTGTAATTTTCAAAATGATGTCTTTATTTTTAATATTTTAAAGAGATGTGTAGCAAATTTTACAACATTACAACATGTTCTTTGGCTTCTTCACTTCGGCTTAAATGTACATTAATTGTGGATCCTTATAAAATTCAATCTTTGACTATTTCAGTCTTTCCTGCATACTTTTATGATGCTTATTGTCCTAGTTATAAAGGTTTTTGTTTTCTTTATTTCTGTACATTGAGATTTGAATTTAATATAATTTTCATGTGGCATAAAATAGTATTTTGTAGGTGACTAAAACTACTTTTCAAAATGGAAATAAAAACCTTACCTGAATAATGAATATTGCCTTAATCTAGGTAGACTAAGAAATAAATCGATAGAAATTCATATGTGTATAAAAGATACTTTTATATAAAGGGTAATTGTACATTAAGAAAACATCCAGCCCAAGCTGATAAGT
Organism: Tenrec ecaudatus; assembly: GCF_050624435.1. NCBI lineage: Eukaryota > Metazoa > Chordata > Mammalia > Afrosoricida > Tenrecidae > Tenrec > Tenrec ecaudatus. The sequence continues at coordinate 107,525,617 of NC_134531.1, read as the reverse complement.
CCAAGATTAGCCTATATGTCTGATTCAGATCTATGAAGTCCTCTTCAGATTCACAAAACACATGCAATGACACTGAATGCAGAAAGATCATAGGCCAATGGGTATAAAGTCAGTGGCAGTAGAAACATCTCAGCACTGGCAGAGGTCTCCATGTGGCTCCTCCAGCACCTAGGACTGCATCAGGGTAGGTCCATGTGGCTTCTGCTCAGGGATGTCTCACAGGAAGTGAGCAGAGAGAGAAAATGTCTCCCAACTCCAAAGAGGAAAACATAGGAGTTCCCATAATTCTCAGGGGAAGGCTCTGCCCATGCAGAGACCTCATTTGCTATGATCCGATTGACCGATTAGACTCCAGTCCTTCACTCATAATCCTCTCAAGTTCCAAATTGACACCTGATTATGTAACTACCACAAAGATGAAAACTTATTTGATCAAAGGACCATTGTGTGCTGACCTCATATATAAATCTTGGACATTGCTTCTCAGGAGCCAATTCATTGAAGAAGCTGAGTAGTAAATTAACTAGGATTTCTTGACTTTCCAAAGATTCCAGAAGTTTGGTTCTAAGATTCAGCATATTATTCTTTCAAATTGTTTTGGCTTCTCTTGGAAATATTATTTTTGGATGCTGTGGTTTGAGTTTCCTGGTGGCACAAGTTGTGCATACACAGGTACTGCACTAAAGTTGGTAGTGCAAACATTCCAGAAGTACTGTGGGCAAAAAGACCTGGTCTGCTTCCTCAGGGATTATCAACTCCAAGTTCTGTCTTCAAGTCAAAGCCAACCGATAGCAGCCCTGTATTCCAGGGTAGTTCCTGAGACTAGAACTCTTTATGGCAGTACAAAGCTCCGTCTTCCTCCTGTGACGTGACTGGTGACTTCAAACAGCTGATCTTATTGTTAGCAGCCCAACGTGTCACCACTGTGCCACTACGGCTCCTCAAGGATTACAGCTAAGCCAGTTCTGTGTAACTGCTATTGAACTGCTCTGTGTTGGATTCAATTAAATAACAATAGTTATGAGAATCAGAACAAAAAAATTGGAGCTGTTGCTTCTAGAATACCATAAATAAAATATATACATTTGATTTATTTGAGTAATTAAATGAGAATTTTATATAGCTGAGTTTACATACCATTTCTTGTTCCCCACGACTAGGGGTTATATTGTAACTTGGGAAGTACAAAGTCATTTCCATGAACAGATTGCATAATTAATTTTTGTGTGTGAAAAAGAAGTCTTAGAGACAGTTGAAGGTGACATGAAGCCTGTTTTCCCCTTCCTACCATGTCACACAAAGCATTACCTAAAGAGTAACATGAACAAGCTAGACGAGGTCTGCGATGCCAGCCACCTACATAGGTCTGAGGCCACAGAGATTCGAGGTGGGTACGAGTGTGGTAGCATGATAAAGAGGAGGCAGAACACTTCTAATTTGAAACTTGTTTGGTATTATGTTTTTAGGGTAATCAAAATAAATAAAACTTCCAAGGTATAGTTAAATGGGAAATATTTAAAGGAATATGAAATCTAATGCTGATGTCTCTCATTTTTGTCTTAATTTGAAGAATATTTGGATTTAAAATTATAGCCTGTAAAATTAAATGCATTGTTCATTTCAGTAGGAAGAATTGAAAAAGGAAGAATGGAACCCCAAAATTAACTATGATTAACAAGAATTCTAGGAAATTTGGAATAAAACTGTCATGTTAAAAGTAACAGATCATCGATACTTTTAAAATGCAGGTTGTTTGTTGGCATTGGTTATTGTAATGGAGAAAGTGTCTTAATATTGAAGACATTAAACTGCTATGTTGCTTGATATTAAATTTATAATTTACATCCAGAATATCCATCTATGTTACATTCTGTGTAGTCAAATGAAATATGTATTATTTTGCATTGACTGAAGAATTTTTTCAGTTTTGATATAGTTTTGAGTTACTAAATGTATGCGGATGCTTTAGGCTTATGTTAAATAATTGGAATTTATTTAAATGGCATATATAATTCTGTGCATAAACAGACAATGAAATATAATCAAAGTCGTGTCTAAAATATAAAGCACAATGCAAGAGCTATGACTTAATATATTATCCTGAAAGTAATACTTCTATATGTATCTCTCAAGCCAGTCAGCAGCAGACAGGATGAAAATGTCTATTGAAATGTGTTAATCAGTGTGTATTCTCCACCCAAAGTGGTGGTTGGATGGAGTCCAGAATGATATTCTTTGTCTTCTTCATAATTTATCAAATTCTAAAATAGAAGAAAAAGATTTTTTTAAAACCCACTTGTTCATAAATTGAAAACTTTAAATTTAACTCTTTTTGTCATTTTGTGTTGTTTCTAAGACCTCACACTTGGCTACAGTCAAAGAAGGTGGTTTCCATCTTTCAAGACACAATGCAGTACGTGGTTCACATGCACAAGTTGGCCTGCCAAAATTCTTTGGCAAAGAGAAGCCTCTGGCCAGCTAGCTGCAATATAATAAATGATCCGACCAGATTGTCAGTGAATTAAGATCTGAAGCTAGAACTGCTTTGGGGATAGAGAAATTAGTTTTTTTCTCTTCAACTTTTTCCCTAAAAAAAAAAAAAAAGTTCTGAAAACATACCGCAAATCTCTAAAGATTCAATTCTCTGGAAATAGTGTGTTTCTAATTTATCTAATGCTAAGAAAAATTTGTTTATTAGTATTTTCATTATTATACATTTATTCCATCTTGTTAAGCATATAGCATATGGTCATTTGGATAATATGACAGTTTAAATAAAAATGTAAGCAATTCATAATTTCTTACTCAGTCATAAAGTTGTTAAAATTTTAATATTTTTTCAAAATCATTTTATTAGTAGCTAATCCAGACACCATACTATGCCATAGTTCAATTCTATCAAAGAGCGTTAGCCAAGTGGTACCCCAATCAGTTTATATACCTGTTCTTCCTTCTTGAACTCTTTGATATCATCTCTTACTCACTCCACCCTAAGCCCCATTCCCCGTCCTCTCCAGGGACACTAATTCTAATGTTTGTCTCTATAAACTAACCTACCCTAGGTTTTATATACCTAAAATACATAGAAAAATACATTACACAGACTCAGGAAGGCTACCTACAATGACAAAATACAACCGAGACAAACTTCAAATACGGGGGGAAACACAAGAAAGAATATTAAAAACCAGATCAAGCACAAACTATATCAGAAGGGAAATCAAGTGACAGGGTTTTCACAATTCAAATAATATTTGTCATTTAAATAAACTATCGCCATCTCTCCAATACTCTCTGATAACCAGGTTATTGAGGAAATCCACCAAATGCTTATGTCCTGTGGTTATCCCTCAAATGTATTTTGGGCTTCAACTGAGCACACCAGATTCTCACAAGTTAAACGCTAACACCTTTCTCTCCTTCAGATTTGGGTTATGTGATTTACAATCCTTGGATCCTGAATATTGGCGTACTTCTTCCCTGGAGGCTTAGCTCTCATCTCACTTAGATGGCTGCTTGTTTGAAAACAGGTCTTTAAGACCCAGACTGTATTTTTTTCTGATAGCTGGGAACCATTGAATTTCTTCAACACACTTTTCTATAGCACTCGTACTTCTGTGCTTCCTTCATGGGGCGGGTATCAAGCAGTGCCATGGCGTAAGGACTAATTGTTTTTAGACTGGAGCTAGGATTAAGGGTGAGCTCAAAATTCATTTTTAAGTATATGGTTTTTTATCGCCTCCTGGTTCTCCTTAGCAGCATCCTTCTTAATTTATGGTAGATAAGCTTATCCGTGGTCTCCTAGGAACATAAAGCCTTTCTGCTCATAGTGGCATTGATAATCACATGTTATTAATTTCAAAACACTATTGTGAGAGAGAGATTGAACAAATGTAGGCCAACTACATATCACAATACTTGGATTATTTACTTGTACAGAATAAATACTTATTTAACTGGAATTCATTTGCACTAACAATGTGAGCGTTTGGTCAAGCAGTGCTTAAAAATGTTCACTGGCAATATCAGGGATATGTCTGCCAGAATAGTACATATTGAGTACAACAATTAGGGCATTGAAGTAGTAGGTAAATGTTACAGTGCCTACTGACAGTTCAATACTCTTAGTATAACTGCCTTCTTGTAGTTTGGCTTAAGTCCTCAGTTTACAAGTGTGTTTGATGTGGAGTCTAGTTCAACTAGTGGGGTTTCCACATTGCACCCCTTTGCTATATCCTTTGGAGTGTGTTGTGACCCCTGAAAATTCAGGGTTAAATGTACCAGTGTTCTATGGCACAGGGACGTCCGCAGGTGGTATACTGCAACTTGGAATAATCTGGCTTATTAGGAGCATATTACCAGGCATAATACCCTTAGGGTTCTTGAAGTATTGTTAGTCATTTTTTCCCACAGCAGGAGGTTGGTTCTCCCTCTTTTACTACCACCAGACATGCACTTGTCTTATCTAAGACATTTATGCTCCCGTTTCCCCCTCATGACCTGAATTTCCTGTCAGTGTCCCTCAACACTCAGATTGGAGTGCCTGCCAGTCTGTGGAGTCCAGGGAGGAGAGGTAGCGCAGTAGACCTCCTCAGACCTTTGCATGAGGGCCACCAAGCAGTCATCCTGCCCCACCCCCGATCCCTCTAGATTCTCCAAGGTGAGGATTCATCTGCCAAAGCGGCTATCCTGCCCAGTAGGCTGGATGACCTGAAAGATGAGCCTGCTCTCACACGGGTGCACATCTATATACATTTTAATATTTTAGTGCCTGTTTTTTCTCTACATTTATAATTTACACTATATATTTTATGTATTGCTTTGTAAACTGATTCATCCGCTTTCAGGATATAATATTATGCTAAGTTATATAAATTAGTTGAATAGCAGAATAGTAACTTATTGCTAACTTAATGTAGTTCCATACTACAAATTTAACATCAGCAATTTTCTCATTGATGATAATTATAGATATGATGTTTATTTGTAGATTGTTACCCATCTTGAATTCTTTTTTTTATGTGTTGAGATATGGGGTCTGTTTCATTCTTTTATAGAATGAGGTATAATTTTTCAAACATATTTTGTTAAAGAGGGTATTCACTTTCAATTTAATATTATTTGGCCTTTCGTGGGAAATCAACTGCCCATAGGTGGATGCTTTTATGTCTGTTTTTCTTTTTTCTATTCTGTACATTGTCTCTAAGTATCCATCTTTTTACCAGTATTAGGCTTTTTTCACTACTGTGGCCATGCAATTTATCTTGAGGACAGTAGGGCAAGGATTCTACTTTCTTCTTCCCTTTGAGGAGTTATTGTTTATTCTAGGCACCTTCACTCTCCAACTGAAGTATGTAATTCGTATTTCCATTTCCTTAAAGAACAAGGTTGGGATTTGGACTGGCATTGTGCTGTATTTGTAGATTGCTTTAGGTAGCATTGACCTTTTCATAATATTAAGCCTTCTCTTCAATAAACATGGCATATATTTCCATCTATATTAGTCTCTTGTCTTCTGAAAGAGCGCAAGAAAACATTTAAGCCGTGCGTTGCAATACTGAGTCTGTGGAAAATTATTGGAAGATGCTGGATGAATCAAAAGAATACACAGAGTCACTGTACTAAAAAAAAAACAAACCCATACACATTCTGCCATTTTAGGTAGTAGTATATGAGTAGGAAACAATGTGCTGAAAGAAGAACAAGCAGCGCTGAACTAATTATCTAAAAAGGAGGTTCAAGGAATTGATGGAATACTAATTAAAATGTTTCCAGAAGCACTTACTCATCTATGGCAGGACTTGTGGAAGTCAGCTACTTGCCCAACTGACATGAAGAGACCCAGAGTTGTCCCATTCCAAAGAAAGTTGATCCAACATTATGCTTAAATTATAGAACAATACCACTGATGTCACATGAAAGTAAAATTTTGTTGAAGATCATTCAATAATTGTCGCAGCAGCACATTGGCAAGTAGCTGCCAAAGGTTCACGGCAGAATCAGAATATGTGGAGCAAAGGATATCAATACTGAGACCAGATAGATCTTGGCTAAGAGGACAGAATGACAGAACAATTTTACTTGTTTCATGGAATATGCCAAATAATTTGTTGTATGTGGATCAAAAAGAACACTTCGTTATGCTCCTGCAGAACTTGTTGCTAGATCAAGAGGCAGTTGTGCAAACAGAACAAGAGAATACAGCATGGCTTAAAAACCAGGAAGGTGTATATCAGGATTGTATCTCTCACTATACTTATTCAATATACGCTGAAAAAAATAATCAGAGACTCTGGGATTACATGAAGAAGAATGTGGCATCAGGATCAAAGGAAGGCTTAATAGCTAAATGTGATTATCAGATGACACAACTTTGAGTGGTGAAATTGAAGAGGACTTGAAGCACTTGATGAAGGTGAAGGATTGTAGCCTTCAGTACGGATTATGACTCAATGTATAGAAAATCAAAATCCTCACAACTGAACCAACAGATAACAGCATGATAAATGGGGAAAAGTTTCAAGTTGTCAAGGATTTCATCTTTCTTGGATCTGCAATCAATGTTCATGCAAGCTGCAGTCAAGATATCAAAAGATGAAGTATTACAAGTAGAAGAACTCTTTAGAATATTGGAAAGCATAGATAGTACTTTAGGAATAAAGTGCCCCTGACTCAAGCTGTGTGCCTTATAAGAGAATAAGGACGAGGAAGCACACTGAGGCATCCGAATTGTGAGGGTGGAAAAGAATATTGAATGTATCATGGAATCCCAAAGGGACAAATAAATATGTCTTGGAAGAACAATGGCTTGGTTTGTGAGATTTCCCTTACATAATTTGATCATGTTGTCAGGAGAGATCTGAAGTAGAAATCAAGCTTGATAAAAGAAAGAGGCAGTGAAAAGGAGAAAGGCCCTCCACTGGCTGGATTTACACAGTGGCTGTTGTAATAATGGACCCCGGCATAGGCACAAATGTCGGGCTGGGGCAGGATTTAGCCATGCTTATTTCTGTTGTGCCTGGAGCCACCGTGGCTCGTGACTGACTGAATTGCACCTCAGAACAGCAACTTGGTGTCTTGTAATAATGTTCTGTACTTCTTCTTTGGGCAGCTCTTGGTTATGATTATTCCTAGGTATGTTAGGTATTTCATCTTTTGTGCAGCTATTGTAAATGGCATTGGGTTCTTAATATATTTTTCAGAACTCTCTTTGCTAATATATTATATTGATCTTTGTTTTTTAATCTCGTATCCTGTTTCTTTATCAATTTCCTCAGTTGTCTTTTTGTGGGATCCTTCCATCCTCTCTCTATATAAAAATTTTCATCTGCTAATAGCCAGAATCTTGCTACTTCTTTGCACAGTTGCATTTCCTTGATTCATTTCTGTTGTCTAATTATCATAGGGAAGACTTCCAACACGTTGTTGATGAGGAGTGGTGACAGAGGGCATCCTCGCTAGTTTCCATTATCAAGGGAAATGTTTTCAGTTTGTCCCCATTCAGCATGATGCTGCCTACTGGATTTCATATTTGACCTTTATTATGTTGAGGAATTTCCACAATAATCCTGTTTTGTTGCATTTTCATCAGAAATGGGTATGTGATCTTGTCAAATGCTTTTTCTCCATCTTTTGAGGTAATCATGATTCTTATTTTTCATTTTGTTTATGTGGTTGATGACACTGATTTGTTACTGAAGTGCAGAGCCCTCCTTGGTATGGATCCCATTTGGTCATGATGAATTATTTTTTGATGTATTATTGGATTGTTTTCATCACAATTTTGTGGAGAATTTTTTGTCTGTGTGTATGAGAGATATTGATCTGAAGAGCTCTGTCTCTGTGGCATTTTGATGTTGTTTTCTGTCTGGCTTGGGTCCTAGGGTTGTGCTCATGTTTTAGAGTGGATTGGAGAGTTTGCTACTCTTCTCTGTATTTTGGAATAGTCTGTGTAGAATGAATGACAGCTGCTCATGAGTGCTTGGTGGATTCCCCTGTGAAGCCATCTGGACCTGGTATTTTCTTGGTTGGAAATTTCTTGACGACTTTCTACATTCATCTTTGGTACTTTGGGTGCGTTTCTTGGTATTGTCAACTTCTTTTAGATTTTCAAACTTGTTGGATTGCAGTCTCTCATGGTAGTGTGCAATTATTCTTCTCATTTCTTTTTGTATCTTGTAATACTGTCCTTTTCATCTCTAATTCTAAATATTGTGATCTCTTTCTTTTCCTACATCAAGTTTGATAGTGGTGTGTCAATTTTTATATCCTCTCAAAGAATCAACTTCTTTCCTTTTTGATTTTTCCATTATCTTTCTGTTTTACAGTTCATTTATACTGTTGAGGTGTTCATGTTGTATTTCTCCTCTTTCTCAGGTGTGTTGCTTGCTATAAATAGCCCTCTGTGGATCTCTTTTGTTGAGTCCTAAAGATTTTAGTATGTTGTGTTATTTTTCTTGTTTTTTCAAGGAATTTCTTCATTTCATTCCTTCTTTGTCACTTTTCAAGTCTTTTTTAAAAAATCGGAGCAATCTTAAAGTTCCCATTGCAGGGAAATCACTGAATACTAAATATTATAAAAGAAGTACACATGTTGGAACAAAAATAGATGACTGGTACCAATTAAAATTAAACAATAATACACATCAAAAGAATTCATCAAATGAGTAAAACAAGAGCTCATAGACTTGGAAATTATCTGTAGCAATAATACAACAGGCAAAGGACTAATGACTAAAGTCTATAGAATTTTGGAGTATTTACATAAGCAAAATATAATTAAAAGATCAGCACAGAATATGAATAGCAATTAATAGAGGACAACCCTTGAATGTCTAACAAACTTATGTGGAAATACACAAGATCACTAGCCATAAGGGAGATGCAAATCAAAGCAATTTATATCCACAATATCCCAATTACAGCAGAACAGAGAACAGCAAATGCTAGAGAGACTGCTGAGAAATTGGAATTCTTAGTACTGGTGATGTGTAAACATGGACAACCATTGTGAAAATCAATATGACACTACCTAAAACAACTAGAAGTTGAAGTACCATACACCCCAAAGAACTAAAACACCGGACATGAACAGATGTATGCTCTCCCATGTTCATTGCATGACATTTCAAAACTGCAAAAAGCTGGAACCTGCCTGAATGCCCATTAGCAGAAGATGGTATAAACAAACTCTGGTCCATACACACAAAGGAACACTATGCACCACTGAAAAACATTATGTGGCTTCATCACTAAAAAAGTGATTAAATCACGAAACACCCTATGACTGGATTGACCTAGAAACCATTATGCTACGTGATGTTAGTCAATCACAAAAGAATAAATGGTTTATGGGACCATTATTGTAAGAATAAACATTAAGATGAAGTTACACTTCTGCTTTCAGGATGTGTAATTTTCTAGTTGGTTTCCCCAGCAATGAGGTAGTGAGCCTGCCTATTGCCCATGTATAACCCCCTTTATTCGTACATTTTAAAACTGCTCTGACAGAGGACACACCTCACCTCAACTGAGTTCAGTTTCTCAAGACGGGGCAGAGGGACAGGACCATTCCGAAGACCATGCTGCTGCTTTCCTACAACACTGTTCTATGGTCACCCAGCATCAACAGACAGTGCTACAACAGTGCTTAGTGAACCTCACTGGAAAGTCAAGTAGAAAGCCATGGGGATGGGGGGGGGGGTATCAGACAGAGAGCAATTTCAAGACCATTATGACAGATGAAGTTAGGTTAAAATGTTCCACGTTACCATTTGATATCGCTTTTGACACATTTTAAAGTTATTTCAATTTGTAATATTTTCTGCTTTCTTTTCTATTAAAGTTTTTCACTGCTTTGGTTTGTTATTGTTTTTGGTTTTTCTGGTTGTTTCCTGTTTTTGTTTCATATGATTTTCTGTGTATGAAATCCACGATAGGTAGATCTAGAGAGACAGTAACTGGATTAATAGTTACCAGTGAGTACAACGGGGGAGGTTGTGGCAAAGCAGGGAGATAGTAACAATGAAGACAAGAAATAAGTAAATGTTCTGAAATTAATTTTAGTGATGATTGCACAACTCCTTCATTTGATTGAACTATTAAACATTATGGTGTGTTAATTATATGACTATAAAATTATCTTAAAAGGATTGCATTCAATAAAGTAAAATATTGTTTTAGTATCTATTTGCTCTTACCCATTATCCAAGTTTTCTACATTTCATCAAATCGAATTTGTACTGTGAGCCTAATATCACCATGAGATGTTGGTTTGGGTTATTTTGTGGCTAAAAAGGAATATAGGCATATATCAAGGAAATTATTAAGAATGCTACCCTTCATCTTGGGGAGGAGTTGAGCAAGTCAGGTTGCGATGTAGCAATGATGAAACATACAACCTTCCTCTAGTTCCTAAATGCTACCTCCCCACCACTCTCATGATCCCAATTCTACTTTACAAATCTGGCTAGACCAGAGGATGTACACTGGTACAGGTGCAAGTGATGATACTGGGAGGTTGGAGGGAGGGTGGGTTGGAAAGGGGCAACTGATTTCAAGGATCTACATGTGACCTCCTCCCTGGGGGACAGACAATAGAAAGGTGGGTTAAGGGAGTCGTGGGACAGAGCAAGATATGACAAAATAATAAATTATAAATTATCAAGGGTTCATGAGGGAGTGGGGAGTGGAGAGGGAAGGGAAAAATGAGGAGCTGATGCCAGGGGCTTATGTGGAGGGCAAATGTTTTGAGAATGTTGTATATATATTTTAAAAAGAACAGTACCCTTCATTTGGAATTAGCACAGGGCTTTCTTCCATTACTAAATGTAACCTATTGTAATTTGTTTTTCTGCTTTCTCCTCTGTTGTGCCCAATCCAAGATGCACAGGTTCTCAAGCTGCCCTTAAATGACCTCTTAGGACATCCTATTTGTAGAATATTCCCCCTGTCTGACCATATTTATTACATATGTTCTATTTGATGGAACGCTCTTAAGTTTTGCTTTTTTCTTGAGCAAATATCTGGTACTTGAGTAATGATTATATGTAAAGATGTGATAGGAGGTACTTGCTCCCCCAGGCATTTTTCTCATACTTTCTTCAGTTATGTACTTAATATCAGCCCCAGGTATGCTTCTCAGATTTCAATAAATTTTCTATCTTTATCAGAATTCTAATGTAAAATACATATACATTTTAATTCTTTCATTAATTCAACAAATCTATAATTCATACATGTATATGGTGCCAGAATATGACCTTTGGTATAGCCTACCTGAATTTTAGAGAAAATGTGCACAGGTTGGACACACTAAAGAATTAATGACATGTAGGATGATTTCAAGAATCTGATACATGATAAAAAATAAAATGGCATTTAAATAAAAGAGGAAAGGAACAAAAGGCCAATGTTGATGTTGGGAGAATCTCTGAAAGTTGCTCTTGAAGATCGAACCGCTAAAGTAAATGGGAGAAATTTTAAAGATAAAAACTGAACAGGAAATTTCAAATGGCTGCGTGAGACAATATAATGAAATTTGCAAATACCTGGAGTTAGAAAGTCTAAAATAGGAATACAACTGCATATTTTGAACTGAAAGAACTGAAGAAAAAAAGTCAATTTTAAACTCAAGAAATTAGGAGAGAATAATAACTTACTTACTTAGTTGGTTTTCTGAAGCATGGCTTACAATGGGGTCTAAAATAAGTCCAGTTTAAGGGCCAGCCCTTCTTTGGTATACTGTAAAAGAAGGTATCCAAAGGCCTAGGTCATTGGGCACAGTAGAGTGCATTTATTAGTACAGACCTAGAGATTTACATGTGAGGTAGTGAGGCACACCTTTTACCACTGTGTATTATCAACACTGAGGAACACATTTGTGAAATCTGTCTCTACATCTATGAAGTCTATGTGATATGGTAATTGAGATGCAAAACTATAGTGGAGGTTATTGGGCTGTGGTGATAGGGGTGAAGAAGAGCATTTAATAGAGTTGAAGTAAGGGAGAGTAGAGTCAAAGTAGTAACCAGACTAGTCTGACTAATATAGACTTATCACATTGGTTATTCAGGCAGCATGTCCCTAGGAGTGAAATTGATGGGAAATCTTGTAAATATGTATGTGATATATACAAGGCAAAGAATTCCAGATCAAGTCAACAGAAGTCTAACTGAGATTCATGGCTTATGTTAGGTTAGGTTCTCTAGAGAAGCAAACCAGTGACACATGTTTGTACATTGAAAGATTATATATATCAAGAAATAACTTACACAGTTGTAGAACTAGGCAAATCCAATTTGGTTCAAGTTAGGCTCCGACCAAATTGGTAGGTTGGCCTCCACCCGTATCCTTTCTTACCCAGAAGTGTCTAGTTGACATAATCCCTAACCATCACATGGTCCTTCAATTGACTCTCAGACGTAAACCCACAATCTGTATGCCAACAATCTGTTTCTTTTAGGCAAGACTGTATAACACTAACAAACGTTTAAACTGTTAGTCTTTGTTGTGACCTTCTCCAAGGGGATCACAAAAGTGACTGTGCATTGAGAAAAAGGAAATAATCAGTTGTTTTCAAGGATTCAGAGTTGACAGTAATTCTAGGAAAGTGGGACCATAACGGAGTTGGAGTTGCCAATGGAGTTCATCGGATTCAGCTCACAGCGGGAGCAGTGCATCCCGGAACCCATCCTGTAAGAGTCTCCCCAGTTCTAGAATGCATCGTTGATATAGAAATTCTCAGCCATTCGCAGAACCCCTGTTTTGGACCCTGTATTGCTCTTATGGTAGACAAAGTCAAGTGAAAGTCATTAAAACGGGATCTGTCTAGCAAATACTAAACAAAAGCAATGTCACTTGCCTGCGTGAGTTGCAGAAATAAGTGCCACTATCAAGGACTTAAGGCTTCAGGGATTGTAATTCCTATTTAATTTTCCTATTATGACTGTGAATAAAAAAACAAGACAGATCTTAGAGATTGACAGTGAATTAAATGTAAGCAGATGGTGGGCCAAATTTCAGTTTATTTTCCAGAAATGGATTCATTGCATAAGAAAATTCATATTTTCTTGGTAATTGGTATGCAGATATTAATCTTATCTATGTCTTTTTCTCGATTTTTGATTGAAGGTACCCCCCGTAGTTGCCTTCTGCTGGGAAGGATAACAATACTCTTTCCATGCCCTCCCTTTGAATGATACTCACTCTACAACACCGTCTTATCTTTGTACCCATGGAACTTGGTTGCCTTTCCCTTCCACAAAATGGCACAATGGATGTTATTTTTCCATTGCATCAATGGAATTATGCTAATAAGACACAGGAAGAGAGACTTATAAATTACACTAGATGTACTGATAAGACAGCAGCATGCTCCCAACCAAAAAACTCACTGACATAGACTAGGTTTCAACTCATAGCGACCCTATAAGAGAGGATAGAACCAAACCTTTGAATTTTTGAGACTGTAACTCTCTGAAAAAGTAGAAAGCTTTGTCTATCTTTCATCTGCATTCTAGAAAGTGAATTTAACTAAAAAATGCAGGCACCTGCACTTTAATAGAATTCCTGGTGATCCAATGGGGGAGATCTGACTCTATTCACTTGTTTTATTTTTCAAAAAAAAATTCTTTAACACTAAAAGTAATCTCCATGTATTTCTTATTTTTATGACTATAATTATTTTCTCACTCATACTCCATTCATTTGTCAGCTTTTTGTGCAATTGTTCCCTCCTATCATTTTAATAAACTGATTTTCAGATATCACCAAAAGCCTCTATATTGTGAAGAGTTAGACCTGGTTCAACTCTCTTTAAGCTAATCCAGCTGCATTAAATTCTTTGTATTTTCAGAATTGTCACTTGAATGTTGCTTGGGTTTCCTATAAACACCCTATGCCATACCTCAAAATTCCTTTAGAACTATTAGTTTATGTCCTACTAGATAAATTGAATTATGTCAATAGTATTAAAAAATTTGATCTTGACCTACTTGATATTGTGCCCTCTGGATATTTGTCAAATGTGATATTAATCACTCATTCTTTTATTTTATTTTTAACACAATATATAATGTAGATGATTGAATATTATTTCCATTTTGACATTTTCCTAATGGCTGATATGACATTTACCTGATAACTACATTGCTTAAATGTGCCAGAACATTTATCATGTGTTCTAGGGGAAAGAAGAAACCTAAAATCTCAAATATAATACAAAACCAAAAACAACTCACTGCCATCAAATTGATGCAGACTCATAGCAGTCCTATAGGACGAGGTAGAACTGCTCCTGTGAGGTTCTGCGACTCTAATGGCTTGCGACAGTAAAAAGACCTGTCTTTCTCCTCTGTAGTTGCTTGCAGTTTCAAACTGCTGACTTTCAGATGAAAGCCCAAGGCATAACCACTATACCATCAGATTCCCTTAAATAATATATTAAAGAACATTTATTAAGCCTTACACAGGACAAAGATAAGAGAAAGAGAAGACATATGGAGATCATTCGCATTAGGTCATAATGACTATCAGTAGCTACTTAAATAGAGCATGGAACACAAAGGAAACAGTCCAAATTCACGATCCATGGTAGAACAATGCATCACAGTCACAAGTGGGACTACAGAAGGCCCATGATTCGGACACTAAAATCATGCTAGACAGAGGAGCTAAAGAGATTGGTCCAGAAGCATCAAACCAGGTGGTGAAGGTCTACCTCCTAGGGTTATACCCTACACTACATTAAAGTGATAACTGTCAAGAACACTCCCGAAAGTCACGGAGACTGTCTCACGTGAGGATGCTGGAGTTGGGTTGTTCGGTGCCTGGTGCCTACCTGCAGCAACCCAGGATGAACCAGAGAGAAACACCGCTTGGTCTCTCTCAAGCCACACAATTGTTCCCAGCAGGGGGTCAAGCCACTGCTGAGGGAGTTCCTCTTTTTCCCTGCCTCTCCATGTAACCAAGCAGGATGGCCTTCTCCTGGGACTGGTCTTTCCTGAAAATATGTTTAAAGTTTATAAAATGAAGGTTTGCAACCCTTGCCTCTAAGGAGTACTGTAGCCATTCCACCAAGACCGATTTGTTTGTCTTTTCTGCAATCCATGGAACTGTCCATGTTCTCCTCCAGGACCACACTTAACTGCACCCGTTCTTCTTCAGTCTTTCTTATTCAATGGCCAACTGTCATATGCAAATGAAACAGTTGGAGATATCATGACTTGGGTGAGGCACATCTGGGTCCACAAAATAGCATCCTTGTTGTTCAAAGACATCTCACAAAGCTTTTTTTTGTCCCTTGACTGCTGTTTCCATGGATATTGATTGTGGAGCCAAGCAACACAAAATCCTTGACAATTTCAATTTTTTTCTTCATTTATCATGATGCTACCTGTTGGTCCAGTTGTGAAAAGTTGGTGTGTGTGTGTGTTTTTTTACATTGAATCATAATCCATAGAAAGGCACTAATTCTTGATCTGCGTCAACAAAGGCTATGAGTACTACCCACTTTCAGCAAGCAATATTGTGTCATCTGCACATCAGAGGCTGTTAGTAAGCCTCACTCCAATCCTGATGCCACATTTTTCTTCATAGAATCCAACTTCTCTGATGATTTGCTCAGCATACACATTGAACGTATATGGTGAAAGGATGCACACATCTCTGCCACACTTTTCCTGATTCTAAACCACAAACCACACAGTAGTCCCTTGTCCCAGTCGCATAACTGCCTTTTGATCCATGCATAACTTTTAAAATTCGGCACGAACACTATGACATGTTCTGGAATTTCTATTCTTCTCAAGGTTATCGGGTTATCCATAGTTTATTATGGTCCACAGAGTCTCACACCTTTGCATAGTCAACAAGCACAAATAAGCATCTTTGTGCTATTCTCTGTGTTGAGTCAGGATGCATCTGACACCAGTAATGCTACCCCTTGTTTGCTTGCTCTTCTGATTTGACCTAGACCTCTGGTAGTTCACTGTTAATTTACTGCTGAAATCTTTGTTGGATGATCTTTAGCAGAATTCTACTTGCATAGGATATCAATGACTTTGTTCAACAGTTTGAGCATTCTGTAGGGTCACCTTTCTTTGGAATGGGCAAAAATATATATCTCTTCTAGTTATTTGGCAAATGGCTATCTTCCAAATATCCTGGAAAAATTTCCTGGAGTAGTGTTGGAGGTAATTATTTTCAAATTATTTGCACCATTATCTGGCCAGTAGTCAAAAAGTATTCAGTGGAGGCCACATGAGTGGCTGGATTCTGCATTTGCATGTCAGGCTGCCATTTTCAACCATAAAAGCAATTCTCACTATCATTGAGTCAATTCTGACTCACGGTGACTTTACAGTATAGGTTAAAACTACCTTTGTGAATTTCTGAGACAGCAACTCAAATAGAAATCCTTGTCTTTGCCCTGTGGTGTAACTGGTGGTTTTAAACTACTAACTTAGCCAGACAGTAGCCATGGTAATTTTAGTTGCCTCATGCATAAAAATCTAGAAATTAAGAAGAAAATGGGTTGTATGAATATATGTAGTACTTTTTTTAAAACCCCTGAAAAAAATCCTCCACATTCCTTTTTCCTCAAACCTTAGTAATTTGAGTGGCTTCCAGAGGAGGAGGAAAAAATAACTTTGAAATTGATTTGGAATCTTTAGTGAGAAGCAAGTTCATCTCAAATAAAAAAATATGATTTCTTTACTGGTACTTTCATGAATCCATGTATAAAACAATACTTTCCAAATTAAATCTTTTCTCCAATCATCATGACGCTGCTCTGACCGATTCACGAGGATTTTTGTCTTCTTTTTGCTGATCTGTACGGCACACTGTAATATTTGGTCTTCAGTAAAAACCGCTTCGCTTAGAGAAAGCCAGGTGTTGTCATCTGCATGTCGCACGTGGTTATTGAGTCAGATGTCACAATTGTCTTTATGTATTCCACCTTCTCAGGTTATTGCTCAGTTTACAAGCAAAATAAACATGAAAGGACACAGCCTGACACACATTTATCTGATTCTAAGTCATATGGCATCCTCTTGCTGAATCCAATGACTGTCTCTTGGTCTATATTCAGGGGCCACATGGGCGCAATTATGTGTTCTTCAAATCCCATTGTTAGCAATTACATATAATTTTTAGGATCCACTCAGTTGAATGCCTTTGCATTTTCCATAAAATATAGGTGCATGTCTCCATTGTATTCTCTGCTTTTAATCAAGATTTCTCTGACATTAACCATGATGTCCTCCTTCCCAGGCCCTTTCTGAGTTTGGCTTTAATTTCTGACAATTAGCTGTCCGTGTACTGCTGGGGCTGTGCTGTAATTGTCTTTAACACCATGTTGGCTTTGGATAGACATAAATACGGATCTCTCTGTTTGTTAGCAAGTTAGGTGGAATAAATACCTTAAAGACCATTTACACTCATGTATAAGCTGAGTTTTTCAGCACATTTTTTTGTGGGAAAATTAGGTGCCTCTGCTGATATTTGGGTCAGCTTATACTTGAGTTTATACAGTACTTAATGATTTTGTTTTCACAATAAATATGTTCAAAGATAAGCATGGTGATGACCCCACCTTATGGAAAAGTACACAGTGTTTTATGAGGGTAAGTCAATCAACTTTTCCATGTCCAACAGTTAGCAAGAGGAGGAGGCAGACTTTCTGGTTCCTCAGTCCTCTCTTCCCGTATTTTCTGTATTATACTGTGGCATATTCTTTTTCCATTATAAATGGGCTATTAAGTACTTTCCTTTATCACTCATCAGACACATAAACTTTCATGAGACTTATTCACAAATGAATTCTCACTTCAGACTAAAAGCTTTTGGACATATTTGGTGTTCCAGAAAAAAATTGATAAATGACAAAAAGACTTGACCAAGTGTTCCTCTTCTCTGCTTCCATGACACCTTGGGAATGTCTATGCTTTTGCTGGATTCTTGCCAATATTTACTTCTAGCTTTCTGTGCTTTATTGAATTGTAAGCCCCTTTAGGACAGAAAACTTTACTTATCCATCAATATGTCCCCAGTGAAGCACAGGTGCTCAATAATATTTGTTGAACAAATCTGTGAGTAATACCAGTGGAAGGACTGTGTACGAGATATTTTTAGGTGAATCTCAACAAGCCCATGTGCCTATAATTCTATATGATGTGAAAATATTTAATATATACTACATTTGCCAATCATCAGTAGTTACTTTTAGTGAACTTTATATTTCTCATAAATGAGGAAAACTCTAATATATATATATCTTCTCTAGTGTCTTAAAACTGTTGTATGAATTATAATTTTTCTATTATTTTACCATCCAGAAAGAGAGCATAATACATCTTAATTATTGTCAATAACTACTCAATACTAAACATGCCATAAAGAGTTTTTAAAAAGGGCCAAAGATGTGTTTTCTCATGCATGAGCAATGTAATACTCTGGTTAACTCCAAAACAAATAAATGTCTGCAAACGTAAATGATGGAGACTTGTATATCCTGCCCCTGACATGTCAAGATACACACAGGTGCAAGAAAATCCATAGTGAATGGAACCAGGTGGATTTACTTGGACAAGTTTTTCAAGGGTGAATCAAGTAACGACGCGGAGGATAGTATGGTTTTATAGATTTAAGACATGTGCAACCTAGAAAGGTTAGGGAAAAGCAATACTTAACAACTCATGGAGAATAATTAAAAAGTATATTTACTCTTTTAAATAGAACGTCACAAGGTTGTCTATAATAGCTTGACCTAGAGATGAGCCCATGAAAGTTCAGACTCTGACAAAGAGGCCCATCATGGCTCCAATCTCACTCTTCATTGGCTCTACCCTGATTTCCACACATCCTAAGCAAAACTCCTCATCTCTTCCCCACCACCACCACTTTCTTGTTGAACAGGAAGTAGCCTTTGGCCTTTTGTTGTGTGCAAAGCAGCTTCTGGAGCTCTAGCACTTACTGCGACCTTGAGAGTCTCTCATTAGTTCATCTAGTTTCATCAGCCTCTCTTGATGATGTTCTATGCTCTATGCTACAGATATTTTGGCATCTAACTTTAAATATGTAGCTTGCATATCCAGTCTTTATATTTCTACATAATTAATCTATTCTTTCATTTTATTGGAGGCTCTTCAGCTCTTATCAACATCGACACATATATCCACCGAGTCAAACACATCTGTACATATGTTGTCATTATCTTTTCAAAGCATTTTCTTTCTACTTGAGCCCCTGGCATCAGCTCCTCATCTTACCCCTCCCTCTCTCACACTCTCTCCCCCATGTCCCCTTGAGAATTTATAAAGTATTCTTTTATTTTTTTTCATGCCTTACGCCAACTGCTGTCTCATTTCACAGACTTTTCTGCCATCTGTCCCCCTGGGATGGAGGCCATACATCTATCATTGTGATCAGTTCCCCCTTACTCCCCTTCCACTCCCCTTCCCCTCCTAGTATTGCTATTGCCCTTATTGCTTGTCATATAGCATAATATATAGATGAGTAATCTGTATGAGAAAAGAATGCTAATTTAAAAATATGCTTGCTATTTTGAGCAGAATTTTTAAATTGAGTTTGTCCCATAGACCTTTATGAACTTGATTAAAATAAATCAACATTTTCCCTAAAGAAACCCTATTTCCCATGTTATTGAGAAGAATTTCATTTGCATAAACTTTTCCTGAAGTATGATCTTCAGACTAAGTGAAACACTCAAACCTAATACTAAGGATATAAATGTATATGAGACCATATCTTATTGCATGTCTTTACATAGTATCAGCCTATTAGAAATAGAATAAATGAAGGCTGTAGACACAGCCTGTAGTATCAAAAGAAAACAAAAAATCTCAACCTGTTTTTTTTTAATCTACCCAGCCATTCTTTGCATGCCCTCAGAGGTTTAGATCATCTAATCTGTGTTTCACTCCTTCCTTTGTCAGGAGAAAATCAAATACAGGACTCATTGTCTGGCATACAGCCTATCAAAAAGACAGAATTATATATATATATATATATATATATATATATATATATATATATATATATATATATATATATATATATCTTCTACTTTCTGAACTCTTTCAATGCATGACATTCCAATTGTCATCCCTAACTCATAAATAATTTGTCTTGATTCTTAACAATCCCTCTCTTATCTTCTGTGGAGAAACTATGGGGTGATTGGGAACACAAATGGGAACAAATAGGAAGCTACTATTGGGAAACAGTTTCTTCCAGTTCTTCCTGGAAGGGAGACATCTAACTGCTCAATTTGAGCATGAAGAGAAGAGTCAGACCTATATCTTTTTATAACACCAGTTAATAAGAACGGAACAAAGACACAAATGTTGAACTTGTATAAAACATAATAGACAATAAAGAGTTAACATCTATTGAAAGCACAAAATGTTCCAGATATTTTAAATAGAGGTTGTTATATTACTGCTTTAAACCTGACCTCTATGCTTTAAAGTAGGTACATTCATTTCCTGTTCATAGGTAAAGAAACTGAGTCTGCAAGTTTTAGTTACCTGCTCCCCGACCATTAATTTGTGAGGAGTGAGAGGTGATGAGCTCCTGGCTGTCTCATAGCACAGAAATAGTATCCAAGCTGGATGCTACACCCTTCTATATATTAATATCTCAGAACAAAAGGAACATTTAACATTATATGTTCTGTGAAGTTTTCTATATTTCATATTAAAGTGAAGCTTAATACAAACTCTGGAAACATAATTCAAAGATGAGTGGAGAGAGTATATTTTAGAAATTCTCAAGTTTTCAAGTGGGCACTTTAATTGATATACTTTTTTCTGTATTTCATATTTACACCAATCTCTGTAATAGTTTCTTCAAGAAATCTTATTTCTCTTTGATTCCTTCCTGGTATTGTTTAAGATTGCTTTTGATCTCTTATTTTAATTTTTCATCTTCCTTTTATCACATCATCCTGACATTTGTTTAATTATGTTGACCACTTATGGCATTCTTCCTTGTAATGAGTTCATTCCATTTGATTTCTTTATTATAATTTGAATGTATCTTTGAAGTAAGGAAAATATAGTTTCAAATTGCATTTGTTTTTCATTTAATTTTTAAAATGTCAATGATTTAATAATTGTTGCTAGTATTTTTGATGTTTAATATCAGCAAAGAATGACTATACCCACTGGATTTGTTTTTAACTTGTTTTTGTCTCTTTCTTTTTACTAATTCTAACCCTCTCTTTCCAACATTTATGATGAAATAGAACAGGGAACACAGTGAATAAGGATAATAATATGCATGTAAATAAAAATAATATTTAAATAAGTTAAGAGATTAGCATTTGTGGCTGGACATTTATAAATGGTACCATGTTAGAATTATGTCACTAATAGAAGAGTGCAAATAGTTTATTAATTCAGTACTAGGTATAATTTTTTAATTAACTTAAATATTCTAATGGAACTAATGCTCAGAATAACTTCAAATAATTGATTAAGAAGTAAATTATTATCAACTTCTTTTTAATTTGTCATATCATATACTTCTGATTAGTCATTGCCATTTTCTGTTAAATCTTATAAAACTTAAAATATTTCTATAACAGAAGATTACTGGGTAATCTAGCATATCTCTGCGTCTTACAACTACTTCCATCATCACTTTCTAAAGATTGAATTGAATCATGGCTATGGCCTACGAATAGTCCCTTCAGCATGTGCTCTAGGCACCAGGACCCTCGGGAGTCCTCCTTTGCCTCCTCTCACTTTGGAATGCAGGTGTATATGTATCTTTTTCTAGTGGTCCTTGAAATATAGGATCTCATAACTTCCAATAGGAGCTCTGCGAAGAATTCTGGGCATGCGCACCAGAAGGTAGATGCACAGAGCTGCACAGAGCAGTATGCTGAGCAGTCAGCCCTCATTCCAGCCCTGTGAGGAGTCCACCACATTATCTAGACCTAAACATCCTTGAGGCCTTCCCTCCTCCTTGGGGTCTGGTCTCATCTGTTCGCAGGTAGAAAGGATGGAAGTGGGACAGGTACCACATTATTTAACTGGTAACTATTTCATTCCTCTCCAACTTAAAGGCACTTGCTTTTGGATGGCTGGAGTTGTCGTAATGCGTCCAATATCTCCTATCCGAGAGATCTGGCTTTGGCTTTACTGCTTCCACCTTCCTTAGCTCTTTCCCCCATGACATATGCCTCCGTTTCTTACAGCTGGATTTTCTTCCCCGACCAGCATTCTTCTTGTGTGGTGGTCAAGAATTGCTGAAGCATAGTGACCTTTCTGGGGACCACTCGATGCACAGGAACCTCATGCATTTTTGTCGATATGCACAAAGGAGTCAGCTGGGGAATGAAATGAATCCTCGTTCTTTTCTCACAGCTGCTTTGTCTCCCTGCGCCCTTGGAAAAAGAATTTCTACAAACAATAGCTTTCTAACTGAAAACTCTGAAGACACCTCTACTTTCTCAGATATTTAGTTTTGATAGCAGGGTTAAGAGCTGCAGGACCAATTTTACATCATTTGCGTAATGGAAGTACATATCTAGGCCAAAAATGCTTGAGAATTATTTGGATCTGAGGGGCTTCTTGCACTATTTATTTATTAATTTAATTTTTGCCCAATCCCCATCATTTACGATATGATGATTGGAACATGGCTCATCATTCTCCAAACTTTTGATTTGGTCCCTGAGTGTCTCTTTATATAGAATTTAGTATCAAATTTCCATCCTGCTCATTTTCAAGATGTAAGGAATGCTTTTTCCACAATAGTGAGTTGTACATGTCATTTTAACTCTGGCATAATTTGTTAGAGATTTTATTGTGTTTCAATAATCTCCAAATTCTTTTCATAAGCATTGAATTATTTCTTTTCCATAGACATTAGTTTTAAAGAAAAAAAATCCCATTAAGTTAAATGTAGCTATTCTTGTGGCAAAATTAGGGGAAACAAATATTCTCTTTTGAAATAACATCTTGCTACTTTCTTATCTCTGAAAATATTGATAATTTAATGTATGAGTTTCCCTTCCTTAATATTATAATTTGTGCAGAAAAATAATTGCCTGAATAATCATTCTCAAAGTCAAGTGATCTCACTAACTTTAGAAATGAACCCAAACTCACGTCCATCAAGTTAATGCCCACTCAGAGTAACTCTTTAGCACAAAGTGGAACTACCTCGTTGGGTTTCCAAGACTGGGACTTGAGGATAGCAGACAGCACATTTCTCAGGCAGAGTGACTTGTGATTTCAAACCCCAGGTGTTTCGGTTATTTTCTAAGTGACTACCGGACTGAGAGCAACTAGGGCTTAACGGTCAAACGACTCAAATAAGAGGGGAAGAAATCTTCCCATGGGGGAATGGGCTGTGGGCAA
The DNA here is from genome assembly GCF_050624435.1 of Tenrec ecaudatus. NCBI lineage: Eukaryota > Metazoa > Chordata > Mammalia > Afrosoricida > Tenrecidae > Tenrec > Tenrec ecaudatus. Next base: position 107,502,221 of record NC_134531.1, on the reverse strand, counting down.
AGACATGGAGATGGTTTTGCAGCTTAACAGACTATTACCTTTTCAGTATATTATTTTTAAAATAGCTAAACAGTAAAATAACAAAAGAACACTTTTTGCAGGAGAAAAACTTTGTCATGTGGGAGAAAATACTATAAATATACTCCTAAACCATATAGATTTACTTGAGACGTTTTATCAGAATTGTTGAAGTCACAGAATTCTAACTTTGCTTTTCTTGGTGTTTGGTCCTGGAGGGAATTTGAGTCATTCCGCTGAGCTATCAATACTCTTTCTCTCGCTCTCTCTCTGAGCATTGTAGGACTTTGTTTTTGCTCACTAAACATTATGCTTCCCACTTGCTAAAAGTCGAATCAATAGAGTTTCTTCTCTACATGGATTTAAAAAGTGAATCTTGAGTCCAATAAACGCTTTGTAGAAATAAGGATTTCTAGGGCATGGCTATGTTAAATACAGGGCAAGTTTACCATTGATTCTCCTTCTTGTAAAGCTTAGAAATCATTGAGAATGCCTTGCAGAAAGACAACCTAAAACTAAAAGGTGTTATTAGTTATAATAACTGCTATGGATTGCGTATAAAAATTAACTGTCCTCAATTGATTATTCCCTTGATAATTTTACCAGTGTATGCTCCAGTGGTAAAGCAAATTGGTGAATTTGGATTTATAACTTCCAAAACTTTGAGAAAATAAAATCATATTTGTTAAAAACACCCAGATGAGTGGTATTCCATTATTCCAGCAGCAGATAACTAAGAATGACTCTATTTAAGACTCAAAACTAAGGAAGCAATTGAGGATTATCTGTGATTATTAAAAAATATTTTTATTTTCCTTTTAATAAGCTTTATTGATAACCTCTGAATAACAAACTGCACAATATTACCCTGGATATCTTAAATAATTATATTTTATCTTTAGGTTATTAATATCAACAATAATACTAGCTATCATCATCTGACTTTTTCTAAACTCCAGGTATTATGAACAGGATGATCTACAGTTTCAGAAAAATTTCTAATGGACCTAAGGCATCGATATCACATTGTACATGCCATTGGACATCTTGAAGACATTGGAGCCATGACTCTTCCTCCGGTTTTTCTGACTTTATTGTCTCCCAATATTTCTTTGAGATAGGCATTTTCAATCACCATTCAAAATATGAGACTACACAGTTATAATTTCAGAGTCTTTGGAAAGAATAATTTTACTTCTGCTACAACAAAATATTTTTGTCCCTTTAATTATGTTGCTATTGGGTGTGGAAGAGTAAATGGTTCCTTCAGACTGAAAGTCTCAAATTCATTACAGTGCTAAGAAAGGTACATGATAGGAAATAAAAATATTGACTCAAAATCTTAAAAACCTTTATTAAACAAAAATATAAAAATGTGAAACTATTGTTTCTTGACCTATCTTCCCTTCAGGTGTATTCACTTCCAAAGGTGCTTTCCACCTTTCTAATCCTTCCCTTAAGAAGTCTGGAATTTTTTATTTATATCACATCAAAATGGCAGTTTTGGCATTGTCAAGTTACTCAACTCATGTTACTTTTTAATATTTCTTGAGTTTTCGAAGCAAAAAGAAGCATGCAGAGGAAATTAGTACCCTTGGATGGAGTAGCCCCCAGTGCACACACACCACCCCTGCCAAATTCCCCCATGCTAGTCCTGCTACCCATGAAGCATCAGCAGGTGCCTTCCTGTGATGAGGGAAGAAAACAATCACAGGACAACTTTGCTGGTCTTTTTTCTAACCCATGTAGTTATCATTTTAAAAAACTACCTCTTAATACTCACGTCTATTGTGTCAAATCGGTCCCCATTATTGTCTTTTGAGAAAATCTATCAAAATTATTCCAGTGGAATCCTAAGAAGAGGTGATAATTTCTGAGCTGACCCTGCTGCCTTGAATTCATTGGCAAAGCAGGTCCCCGTGGAAGCCACTCACTTGACTGGGTCAGTTTTATGGAGGCGTTCGAACAAGACTATGTGTATGAATATTACTGAGAGAGCCTATTGCCATTCACCATTTTATAGATATCTTTAAACATGTATGAACTGGAAACTTAATAGCTATATTTATTTTGTACTTAGCTGTATATGACTACAAAACAAACCTACTTTCTTTTCAAAATAATAACACTGTGTCCAGTGTGGAAATTTATATAGCATATTATACTACCATTGAACAATTTCTACATAAATTATTCAGTGATACTGTTTACATTTTTTCATAATGCATAATCATTCTGACGTAGCCATTCTGGTTATACCCTATTCAGAACTCCACTTTCCATGTTTCCCTACCTGCTCATCTTTACTTCAGTAAATATTTGACATTTTGGACGGATACAAATTGTTTTTCTATTTAAAGGCACTCATTACACACTCAAGGAGTCCTGGTAGGAATAGTAGGTGATGAGTTGGACCGCTAACTGCAATTCGGGTCAGCAGCTTCAATCCACCAGCTGCTGACACTTTCTCCTCCTACAAAGACTTGCAGTATCAGAAACCCATGGGGCGGTTCTAGTCTACCCTGCAGGGTCACCGGGAGTCATAATTGACTCACGGATGGTGAGTTTATTTCATTTCGGTTTTTGTCCATGTATGATAATAATCATTATTACCTTTACATTTACATTCGGATCTGCTATTTTCCTAAACAGTGACATGAAGGGATAATTTCAACTGAAGGTTTAGTGAGTGACAATCTCGCAGAGTCTTCTAATCTCTCTGTTTCAATTGCTTAATATTTGAGATATAGTCTCCATTTTTCTCTGGATCCATCAGTATCCATCTATTGTTGTCCTAATCAGAATGGATGGTTATGATATCTGGGCACTATATGGATTCTTCCGGTCTCAGGATAGACAAGGGCCTCACTAATGTGACTTATTAAACTTGTCGATAACTGTGATTTTTAAAAAAGAATCTTTGGTTTCATTCATGTTCTTTGGTTCTGGACCAGTAGAGACCAATAGATGGCTGTTCACCAGCTTTTTAGGACTAAAGACCCTACTTACCACTGTGGGTTACAAAATATCTGGTTTATAAACCATATTAGTTCCCAAGGTGGAGTCTGCCTCATGAGACAGTAGTCCTAAGCCTTCAACCCAGATAAAAGATGTCTGTAGATATTTAGTAATGTGTAAGACATTTAGATTACTGTGTCCTTATATTTATTATGTATATGCGCATACATGTACACATGCATATAGTCATAGGCATACAGATGGACTATTCATTCCATTCTATGTAGACATATGTGCCTGCCTTTTCATATCCATACATATGTTTACCATATACACATTTGTGGAACAATATACATGTTTTTATTATTTTGGTATCCATCTGCTTTTCAATGTGCAAAACTTGAAAGATAAAGGCTATTTTTCAAATGCTTTCTTTCAACTACCTTAATATTTCTTACTAGACAACTTTTGGTAAACAATGATATCTTGATCAATTAAACTTTTCTTGTGTTCTAAATTTTTTTCTAAAAACCTATAACATGGCCAGGAATACCCACTCCAACAACAAATTTTGCTTAAGTTCTAAAAATATTTTTTTTCTTCACCATAGAAACATCAACTACTTATGTAGTTGCTTTGAAAGAACTCTGGACAAGCGGAAAAAAGCATCCACTTCAACTGAATTGCACTTAATGGCTTATAGTACAGCACACTGGTATTGTGTCTCCTTTCTTTCCCATTTTATTATACAATGGCTTCATTGTTTTTACACAATAAGAAACATAATATGGAGATCTGCCTTTTCTGCTCAGGAAGCAACGGGACTATAAATGTTACAATCTCACAATGAAAACAATTGTCTTAAGGAAACATCTTTTACATCTGTGTGACAACAATAAAAACATCGATGTAGTTACAACCACTGAAGACAATTTTCCTCTTTCCTTTGGATTCTAGTCAGCAGGACTCAAGACACAATCGTTAGTACACTTTAAAATGTATTCTGATATTCTATATTTACAAAGGTCTTCTTGCTGTCCCCACTGATCTTTTGTGATGTCCAATAAAAATGTAGTGTGCTGCATTCAGTCTTTTGTCACTAGCATAATACCAGGCAAGCAGAGGCCCCAGACTGCTAAGATAGGAAACAAGGAGGACCGTGTTCGGGAGCCACCATGGCGGGGTTCCTGACAGCTCGGTCTTTATGAACTGCAGATAGCAGCGGGCAGTGTAGAGTAGAAAGAGCAATGGGCCCAGAGCTGGAAATCAAGGGTCACTATCAAACTCAGCAAGGACACGATTTGTAAAGTATTTGAGGAGAGCAATTGTGTAGTGTTCTTTGTTGTATTCTCAACTGCCTTGAGCAGCACATGGCCAGCGATATGCAATAAACACATTTGTAGAAGGCCCAAATAGAAGTTCAGCTAAATGGCTAATGGACCAAGTCACGGCTTCCTCAGAAGGAAAAAGGAAATAATAATATTTGAAATGTGATGGAAAAAAATAATTCTGTGTGTTTGCACATGTGTGTATTTGAAGAGGTTTAGATGCTTGTGGAAGTTACAAACTGTCCCTGGGGATGTAAGTCGCGGTGAGAATTACGGTGAATACTGAACTATCGATGCAGTCCCTGAGGGAGGAAACTGAGCCCGAGATGACACTTCAAGACAGTGCTGTCTCAAACAATGCCCTCTGCTTTCCCACTGGCTGCACAAAACACACACACAGTGTTAATGATTACAGGATTGATTAAGGAAGTTAGCAGGTTGCAATGCAAGTGAGAAATGCTCAGGATACTGTCGTTTATTAGGAAATGTTATGAAGTTCTTTCAGGTCTGGTAATAAATGCCCAGAGGGCATGTCATGCCTCTTTAAGCCACCACCCAAGGGCATTCAGCTCAGTCTTCTGAGTCAGTAACCAAGCTCCACAAATAAAGTGCCCAGAAGCACCAGTCAGCCTCAGCTTGAGGGCACGGAACTCCGTCTCAATGGGTCAGCAAATCCTAATTGCGCAAGTGCCCCAAGCACCCCATTCTACAAGCCAGACTTCTGCCCCAAAGCACTCTTTACTTGGTCCCTGGACTGGGAATTTCCCCACTCTCTTTTTCGCTGTGGCTCCTGGATCTGCTGCTCCCTCCTGTGATGTCACAGGATATCTTGAGGATCCAGGATTTTCACTACATAGGGATCTCAGGGTTAATAAGTCCGCCTCTGGTCCTGCCTCTTGTTAGTAGTGAAATCCTCTCTCCGTCTCAGGAGGCTCACTTTATACTTAGCAGGTTGTCATGCCGATGGATCTTGTTGACTATTATTCACAGGTGAATCCTCTCAGGGTCTAACCTGTCCTCTTATCCAGATCCATGCAGGACAATGTTGAGTGGCAGTCAGAGATTCTGAATAGAAGCAGAGGAAATAATCACTGCCTTGCACTTCTTTTGGAGTTTCCAGAAAGTTGTAAATCCAAATGAAAGAGTATGAGACATGAGATTATGCTAGGTTTTTCGTGAGAAATGCTCTCTTTCTTGCATAGCAAGTTTCATACCATTTAAAGTTGTAAACAGAATATTTAAGAATAAACATGCAATATATATATTATGTAATATACAAAAACATGCTATATATATGTATATATATATATATCCCTCAAAGCACTGATATTAGTTATTGACATCAACCATGACCTCATTCAAGAAAGCAGTGACTTCAATGCTTATTTTGTTTCCTCTTAGGAATATGTAATGTTTGGTAGATATGTTTCAAGATGAAGCAATTGGAGTAGGCAGTTGTGGGGTGCTGTTGTTGTGGGAATGTACTGTTTGTAGAGAATCTACAAACAACATTAAAGCTTGACCAAAAATTGGTCTGCTTTATATTAACACTACGCCTCAAGTCAGAGATAAAAAAGTATCTGTTATTCCTCGCTTAAACTATAGTTACAGTTACTATTGAGTTTTAATAATGTGGATGTATGCTTCGAATTAGCACATTTTTATAACTTATCCTATAGTGAATATTGTATTCTACGTGGAATTTAATTTAAACTCTTAGTTACACAGTTGGGCTTCGACATATGGCGCTTTTGCTACATGAACATTTCAAGCAATGACTTCATGAGGATTTGAAATCATTTGAATTCTCTGCGGACGCAGCTCATGACAGGATAGAAGTAAACAACGCTAACGTGGTGAACGTAAAACGAAGGAATCAAACAGAAACTGCTTCAACTCTGTCAGTACTTTTGTCTATTTGAAGACTTTTCTTGTGTTTAAAATCTTGAAATTTATTGGAATTTATCCTAAAGAAACAAGGACCTAAAACAATGTGACACTCTGGAATCTGTTGTACAGAGGGATTTCTGATAATTCTTTAACGAACACAGTAATGTTTTAGACGTTAGTGTGCATGTCCGTTGAATCATGTGAAAAATATTTAAATTAAAAGTAATTGCTGTATAATTACAATAAAATATTCTCAAAAGTTTACATAAAAACAAGCAAACCCACTGCCCTCAAGTCACTGCAGGCTCATAGCGACCACCGAGGGCAGGACAGAGCTGCCCCTGTGAGTTTGGGGGACTGTGATTCTTCAGAGGAGTAGAAAGCCCGTCTTTTTGCCATGAGCAGCTGGTTATTTTTGAAGTTTATGTAAGTGAATAACTTTTAGGAAGCTTCAAAGAAGCATTTTCTTATCTTTTAATTCCATTTTTCTATAAGCTTCTAGAGCTTTTTTGTAGTTAGTAAAGAGTATAAATATATTATTATATAAATATAAAAATTAATTCTAAAAGGTAATTCAATGCTGTAAATTCTGAAATTATTGTACTATATTACAGTCTATGCAGTATTCAGATGCACATATAAACACACTCCTCCTTTTTGATTATGATGGTGACGCAGGGCAGAGGGAGACTGGCTCCTTAATCAATTGTATGCTTGCGAGGCTGAATCAAACAGGGCAAGCTCTGGTGGCTTAGTGAGTGACGGGTTGGGCTGCAGTTTGAAACCACCAGCTGCTCTGTAAAGTCAGAAGGTTCTAATCTTGGAACCTCACAGAAGCACTTCTGCTCTGTCCTGTAGAAGGCTAGGAGTCAGAATCAATTTGATGACAATGAATGAGAAATCATAAAGCGTTGCTACAAAACCATCATAATCTTTTTTTAACCATTTTATTGGAGCTCTTACAGATATTATAACAATCCATAAATCAATTAGATCAAGTATGATTGTACAATTACTACCACCATCGTTTTCAAAACATTTTCTTTCTTATTGAATTCTTTAATACTTTATCCCTCCTTCCCCCAACCTGCCCCTGGAGCCCTTATTCTTATATTATAAATCATAATAATAGCAATATTTTTGTTGTCATATCTTACAACATCCACTGTGTCTGTTCACCTACAAGTCTGTTATTTGTTTCCCTTGAGTGGGATTATACAGTCATCTTTGATATCGGCTGCCCCTTCCCTCCCTTCTAGCCCCCCTCTCTTCCTATACCACCAGGGAATCCTTGCTCTCATTACTATTTTTGATGGGTTCATCTATCTTGTATATCATGCATTGGATGTACTTCATTATATGAATGATATGTGCAGTTTTAACAAGATTAATGAGTTAAAACTGGGACCATAATAGTAAGAGGGGGAAATATTAAAGAAATAGAGGATAGCTATGTGTTTCATCAAAGCTCTTCTGCACCCTGGATATATCTTCCCTTCTGTGATGGACTGTCCAATTTTGAGTCTCCACTTTGTCTATGCTTCTTCAGGTGAATTTGATTGCTTGTTTTTGTTGGATTTTCATATCTAGCTTTAATTATATTGAGGCAATTAAATCCAGTCCTATCTTCTTGAGTGTCTTAATTAGGAATGGTGTTGAATGTTGTCAGATGTTTTTCAATGTCTATTGATATTATCATATGGTTCTTGTCTTTTTATTTCTCAATATGGCGGATAATATTGATGGATTTTTGGATGTTGAACCACCCCTGCATTCCTGATATAAGTCCCACTTGGATATGATGAATTATTCTTTTCATATACTTTTGTATTCTCTTGGCCAATATTTTGTGAAGGATCTTTTTCACCTATGTTCATTAGAGATATTGGCCTGTGGTTCTCTATGTTTGTGGGGTCCTGGCTCAGTTTTGGTATCAGTATTATACCAGCTTCAGAGAATGTGTTTGGGAATGTGCTGTCCTGTTCTATGTTCTGGAAGAGCTTGTGTAAACTTGGTGTCAGCTCTTCCTTGAATGGTTGGTAAAATTCTCCTGTGAAGCCATCTGGGCTAGGGCTGTTTTCAGTTGGTAATTCCTTGATAACCTTATCTGTTTCTTCTTTGGCTCTGAGTCTGTTCAAGTTCTTGACATCTATATGTGATAAACTGGGGAGGGCTCATTTTTCTAGATATTTCTCCATTCCTTCTAAGTTGTTGTATTCCTTGGAGTAGAGTCCTTCCTAATACTGTGTAAGTAATCTTTTAATTGCAATTTAATTGTGATTGTAATTTTCTTGTTTCCATTGTAATTTCTCCTGTTTTTTCCCCTCAACCTGGGTATTAATGTCTGCTCCTTGTTACCTTTTGTTAGGTTTTCCAAGGGCATGTTGATTCTGTTAATTCTTTCAAAGAACCAACTATTTATTCTGTTTATTTTCTCCATTACTTTGTTTCTACCCTCATCTATCTCCACCCTGATTTTTATAATTTATTTCTATTGTTATTAGAAAGAATATTCTGTTGACTGTATTCCAACTGCTCAAGGTTTTGTGAGAAGGTATCCAACATAAGACTCCCTTCTTCACATGCACATTTATCACTAACAAGCATCCTCCGATAACTGCCTTTGCTGTATCTCATAGATTTTGGTACTCCATATTCTCATTCTCATTGGTTTTTAGAAACTTCCTTATTTTGTCTCTAATTTGGGCCAATACCCACGCCTTTTAAAGAAGGAGGTTGTCCAACCTCCAAGTATTTTCCCTTGTTGTTTTGACCTTTCTATTGTTAATTTCCAGTTTTGTGGCGATGTGGTCAGAAACGGAAATCTGATTGAACTCGATATGTTTGCATTTGTTCAAGCTTGTCTTATGTCCCAGCGTCTGGTCTATTTTCAATATGTGCCATGTGAACTTGAAAAGAATGTGAATTTCTTGGTGGTTATGTGGAGAGCTCTGAATATGTCTATCAGGTTGAGTTGTCTAATTGTGGAGTTTAAATTTGTAGCCGTCTGAGTAAGCTTCTTTCTGGGTGATCTATCCTTCTTGGAGAGTTGTGTACTGAAGTCTCACACTATGATTGTCATTCTCATGATTTCTCTTTTCATATTTTGGAGGATTTTATTGACATATTTCACAGGTCTCTCATTGGGTGTGTATATGCTTATCATGCTCACTGGCTTTTGCTTATCTCTTCTTATGCCCATTGCAAGCAATCTTTATTAAACAAACTATACACTGTTTCCAAGTAGAATCTCCATTTAGTTCTAAACAATTCTCAAAGTGGCATTTCCCATTCTCTAACTCTCACCCTCCCCCAATTCTGTGCTCTTCTCTTCACTTGTCAAAATGGCAGTTTGGATGTCCTTGAGAGACTCAAATCTTGTTCTTTAAAATATTCTTTTAGTCTGGGGAGCAAAAAGAAGTTTTTCAGGGCAATATTATGGCATTTGGGGGGATACGATAATGTTTCCCAATGAAATTCTCTTGAAGAATGAGCAGAGGCACTATCTTGATTGGAGTGGGGGAGGATCCTCCACAACCTTCCCAGCCTTTTCCCCAACAATATAGTTTTCCATGGTTAACCATGTACTCTAATCACCCCCTTGTTTATGCTGTGCCTTTTTAGAAAATCTTTTCCAAAATTGCCACTTTAGAATATCAAAAAACAGTCAAGAAAACCTTCTAAGCTGACCACTCAGAATTTAATTTAACTGGCTTAGCAGAAGCCCTGCTTTAATTGGTCATATTTTGCAATCACACTAAGGGGCATTAAGAGAGGGGCATTACTGAGAGAACTTGTCCTCAGCTAACCAATATCACAGAAGCACATTCAAACATCTTTTCTTTGGAATAAACCCATGCATGCATAAACTGAACCCTAATGGAAATACTTTTTTTCCACCCTCATTTCAGATAAAATATTAGATACTTGTTCTTTTACCCTAAACAAATAATAATAGTAATAATTTAGGTAGATAATACATCTAAATTTAAATTTTCAAACCAACAAAATTGTAGAACATTATAGAAAATGTTTCTAATTATATGAATAATTGACATTAATAGAGTTGAACAATGATGAATAAAACTTCTATGTCATTCTTAATTGGAAATGCTTGGTCATGCAGTTTGTGTATGTTCAATTGCAGTAGTTAATGTCAAACTATTTTCCAATGTAGGTGTACTCATTTCAACTCTTTCTACTAGTCTGCCCATATGAGGATTCCTGCTACTCCACCTGTTGCCACAGTAGATGCTACCTGTGCGTTTGACTATATGGACCAAAACGGACCATGAGCACCTTGGAAAGAACAGTAATTCCAGAAGGCTGCCTTGTGCTCGTGCAGAAATTGTCCATGGGCGAAACAGCAGTTGTGAAAATAGATGGGAACACTGTGGGTTTAAAATCAGGAAAGGTATGCATCAGCGTTGTGTCCTCTCATCGTATTCATGTGAGATATAAATAAATTGAACATTCTGTGATAACAAAATGAATGAATGAAAACATCACATACACGCTACTATATGTTGTTAAAAAGAGTCATCACAATGGACTCAATCACATTAGGGTTATGAAGATTGTACAAAATAGGACAGCACTTTTTCTTGCTTAAGGTTTCCATGAATCAGAACTGACCTATTTTGAACTAATATCACAACCAAAAAAATTGTGTGAAACTCACAAACATTATAGCTGAAAAAAAGTGACATCAAAAAGAGCCTTATAAAATTTACATAAAGTTCAAAATTGGGCAAAATTAATATGAAGTGTTCGGAATCAGGTTCATGTTTAATTTAAGGATTATGATTATTGATTGAGAGATCGCAGGAGTTTTTGTATGCTCATAATATTTAATTTCTTAATGCTTTCTCTATGCATATTATACTTAATTATAAAGTATTTAATTAAAATAAATTACTCTATAACTGCATTTGCTGTAATTTCAATGATATAGGGAATCTAAATAAAAAGTCTGCTTGCATAGCAGAGCCACAGAGATCCTATCTCAAATCTATAATCACAGTAAAATAAATTGATTTTATAGGAACCTGCATTGTAATACATGGTTGTAGACTTCTATATTTTATCAAAAATCTTTTGAAAATAAAGACCATTATTAAGCTATTTAGATAAAATTGGATCTTGAATTTGTTGTAAAAAGTCTGTTACATTTGTTTCTTACGTGACTATTTAATACCTCATTCAGAGTTTAATCATTATCTCACAAAGAAGTACTTGATTGCCTAGTGGAATTACCAGCTATAGAGATGTGAAGAATACATGTGTTATATTATTCTTAACATTACCTTTATGAGTTTTTCATAGATGTCCTGAAATGTACATTAGGAACAATTGCTTTGCCAGACACATAACAATGCTTTTAAATCAAGAACCTATTGATGGTTCAATCATATTTTCACTAGTATAAAACCCACTGATTTTCCTAATTAGATATGCTGCAATTTGTTATATAGTCAAGTTTACTTTGTATCTGTATATTTTTTTTCCTAAGAAAATAAAAATAATCACGAGATTTTATGGGAAGAAATTTTTTAATCTTCTCCAATGACAGGATATGGAATAATAATACTGTACTGTAATGATGAACATAATGTCTCGCTTTTAATTTTACTAAGACTTTAGAGATGTTTTATGATACATAGAAGTCAATTTTATAATTGGCAAAAACAGCATATCAAAGTTAAATTAAATATGAAATCACTGTTATTAGTAATTTAAGAGTAAAATGAGTACCTATGTTATTAGAATAATTAATCTACAATTAATAAAAACTATTATGTGGACATGGAAGCTAAACATCATTCACCCAAGGAATAAAGTTCTGAACGGATTGACAACATCTTAATTAAGAAGGTGAATGAACTCTGTAAGAAAGAAAAGAATTTTCTTTCTTTTTTTTTTTTAAGCAAAAGGGAAGAAATATGTTGTAGCCCATACGGAAACCCTAAAGGTGCCCAGCATCCCTACTGTGTAGGCGTGCCCAGCAAAGGGTCACACCCTTCCAGAGGGACTCCTCTTGAGGCCAGCAAACATTTTCAAGATGATGCCATATGACACTATCAGTTCCTAATGTTTAGTTATATAAAATATTAACTTGGTTAATTTTATATTACCATGGATAATTTGATGATACATGGGAATTTTGGAGTTATTATTATATTCATTTCCCACAAATTCTAGAAAATATATGTTTTGAGAAATCTGCATCAAAATCCAGCACCGAAGTTAGTCTGTAGCTATTTAAAATAGTATAGGTGTTGAAATTTCTCTTCTCCATTGTGAAATCAATATCATTTGTTTTTTTGTTAATCAATATAAAATACAGTAGCGATCATAGAGGGATCTTTATATAGGTGAGTGATTACTGAATAAAAATCATAGCGGCATGAGAGGTTATGTAACATTTGTTTCTGTGCTCTTCATACTGCCTCAGGCTGTCTTGCATTTTCTCCCACACGTCCTTTGAAACCTGATATTCTCATTTTACTATAAAATTTATAATCCTGATTTTTCTCAAATTTTCTTATCGCTATACATTTGCTTCCATCTTCATGGTTAGTGGTTTCAAACTATCTGCCACTTCTCAGGGAAGAGGAAGGATTGCTGCCCCCATACACAGGTCCAGTCGGAGGGTACTCACAGGAGCAGTCCGACCCAGTGCGATAGGGCTCCTGTGAGTTAGCATTGACTTAATGGCACTAAGTTCTTGAGAGAAATAATTTTATTATTTTGTGCTTAGCAGATTTTCACACCTTGAAAAATGGCTTGTAAAATATTTTACTGCATTTATTGAGAATTTATACACATTTAATTCACCTATCATAAAATTCAATAGTTAAATCATATTAAGATGTTTGCAATCATGACCAAATTAATTTTAGAACATTTTCTTCTTTCTTTTACTCATTGTTGATAGCTTCCCAATTCCCTCCCAACTCCCCTGCCATATTCCTAAAATGCTATATTAATCCACTTACTATCCTTAGAGAGTTACCTGTCTAGGATTTCATATACAGAAATACATATGAAACAGAAAAACCAAGAACCACAATAATAATAACAAAATAAAAAGGAAAATCTTGTTAAAAAAAGAAAGCATAAGAAAAGATAATCTAGAACAAATTTATAAGGGGTCAAAGAACAAATTAAAAGGTGTTAAATTTTAACCTAACTACGTCAGGAATAATCCTCTTTTTAATACACTCTGACAGTGAGGCTGTTTACATCCCTGGTCTGTGTTCATAGGGTATTCAACAAAGGCTTAATTCACAATTAGATCATCTATACCAGGAGAGTTCATACTTTTTCAGCATGCAACCTACTTATAAAATGATCAAGTTAAAATGATCTACCAACTACAAAAATTCAAAACATATTTATTTTTATTCATAAATGCATTGAGAATTCCTTATATGTACAATGGATGTTCATGTCCCTTGAATAACCTCATGAGTCCATATTGCACAACACAACACCATTAACTATGTACATTTTTTGGCATTACCTGAGAGTCTTCGGATGAATGGAATGAGCCAGTGATGCATAGTCCGGACAGTAGCTGCTGACAGCCAGCCTCAAGCACACTTCCAAGTATCATCAGGCATGGTGGAACGGTACTTGGACTGAATGATCTTTATGTGGGAAAAGGCTGACTCACATCAATAAGTAGTGCTGAATCCTGCAGTCAAGGAGGTGGCACAGTTTCTCATGTTTGGGTACTTTCCCTCTGCAAGTTCCAGAACTGCGCATGCGCTCTGGATTTCAGCTGAATGTTGGCTTGTAGTGTCAAAATCTCCCATTCCATATGAAAGTGATAATTTTTTGTCTTCTTACGTGGTCCAGCTCCCCCACTCATTTTAATACTCTTTCTTACGTTTAATTAAGAGAAAAAAACCCCAAAGCCTCAAAATTAGTAGTAATTTAGCTTGTCAGTTTTGCTGTACTTAGAGCAGTTGTTTGCGCATGCGTTTGACACCTAAGATTGCATCTGATTGGCTGCGTTGTGTATCAATTAAATGACGGGATTGGTGATAGGCTTACATCTATTTTCTAATGCCATGCGATCTACCCACACTGCATTTGTGATCGACTAGGAGATCATGATTGACGTACTGAACACACCTGATCATACCCTCCTCCAAACCAGGGGCTCAGAATTTAAGCTCTAATACAGTTCTCTCCTCTGGTCTTAGATTTTATTATTATATTCCTTGGATCACACAAGCTGGTGTGCTTTTTAAAAATTGTATTTGTAACCAATTTTATTCCCCCCCCCTAACCAAACTTACTATCATTGAGTTAATTCCAACTCATAGATTCCTATGACAAATAGAAATGGTCATTCAGATTAATGTTCTAAATATTCAGTTACCTTATAATACCTCTTCAAACCTTATATCTAGTTCTGCTGTTTCCCAATCCCTATACTCATTATTCAATGTCCCCTTTCTTCTAGGCTCATTAATTTAATTTCCTACAGTTCCCTTAGAAATGAGTATTAAATTGCTTTATCAACAGCAGCCTGAATTTAAGAGTTAAGAATTCAGAACTCTATTCCTGCTTCTGCTACATTTTGCTGAGCTGCATCATTCCAGACCGTTGTATTTGAAGGACCATATTACCTCCGAAGTCGCTTCTATGCTTAGAGTGTATGCTCCTTGGCCTGTAATGCTCAGAACTCACTTCCCTCTACAATTCCATATTGTGTGCACAGTTGTTCTTGGCATTTTTTCACTGAAAATTGCAACTATGAATCCACCAGAGTGAAATGTGAATGAAACTGGTAGACAAGGTCCTCAGTTATATGTGGCACATTGCACTCTTTGTCTTGTTGGATGTCGTGTAGCCATGCAACAAGAGGGCAAGGCAGTGAAGTATTTAATGTGGCTCTTCTAGACAAAATCTCTAACTCCCACAATTTTTTTTTCCTGCACAAGTCTAGGAAAGAAGGAGGAGGAAGCTGCTGATAGATTTCCCCTTTGAGTAGTTGTGAACAGGAATCCTGAAAATGCCCTCCGGAGTCCTCTGAAAAGCAGAAGAGAGGATCTCATTAATAGTTTGAGCCAGGAGTGGAGCTTTTCCTCTGGACCTTGGAATACCTGCTCATTGATCCTCCTGAATCCAGAAGACAACTGTGACACCAGAGAAGCAGCAGCAGCAGAACCAGGAGCTAGAGCAGAAAACAGATTGGAGGACTTCCTAGCCTACCAAGAAAGTAAAGCAGAATGCTATGAGGCAGGAGGCTGGCTTCTGTAGTAGGATGCATCTGACCACTTAATTGGAGGATTTGGACTTGCTGAGCCATGGGGATGGAGCTGGGTGACTTCAGTTGAGGATGGCAGTGAAGAGGCATGCCCTTTGAGTGTTGTGGCAGTCCAAATGTTCTGATGAACAACTGTAGCCCCTGTATCCTTACCATTTCTCACTTGCATTGCAACTTGTTAACTTCCTTAATAAAAGTTTGATCAGTTTTTTATGAGTGTTTATACGTGGTAGATTATAATGATTTTTAAGAAAATATAAGGTAGACTTTAGAAGAAATTTTATATATATGTCTAATTTTATTGGAGGCTCTTCCAGATCTTATAACAAACTGTAGTTCACTTGTAACTAAGCACACTTGTACATATATTGCCATCATCTTTTCCAAAACATTTTAGTTCTCCTTGAGTATTTGGTATCAGCTCCTCTCCATTCCCCTCCCTCCTCCGTCCTCCAAAGCTTGTGAATTCTTGATCAGTTATATACTATTGTTATTTCGTATCTTATACCGTCCTCTGTCTCCTTTCACTCACATTTCAATATTTGTCCCCCTGATGGGGGGGAGGCGGGTCTATACATCTAACCTTCTGATCAGTTGCCCCTTTCTCCTCTCCTACCCTCCTTGTATCAGCACTTCTACTGTTCCTAAGGGGTTTATCTATCCTGGATTCCATGTGTCAAGAGCTCTTATCTGTACCAATGTATGTACTCTGGTATAGCCAGATTTGTAAGGGAGAACTGGGACATGATAGAGAGGGCAGGGTTGGGAGGAAGCATTCAGGAACAAGAGGAATTTTGTATGTTCCCTTGGTTCTATATTGTACTCTGGCTGTATCATCCCTTCTTTGCGGCCCTTCTGTGAGGGAATGTCCAATTATCTATAGATGGGCTTTGGGTCTCCACTCTGAACACCCTCGTTTGAATTGATATAGTTGTTTGTTTTGGATCTTTTTATACTTTTTTACCTGATCCCGACAACTCTTCATCATCTTCCATTTGGGATTTATTGCTTCCCTGATAGAGGACTGATTATTTAACTTCAAGCCTTTAAGAACCCAGATGTTATATCTTTTGATACCTGGGCACCATCAGCTTTCTTCACAACATTTGCTTATGTACCCGCTTTGTCTTCAGCGATTGTGGAAAAAGGTGAGTATCCAAGAGTGCCTGATTATTAGAACAAAGTGTTCTTATGTTTACAGAGGACTTGAATAGAAGCCCAAAATCCATCTGTAGAAGCATATTATTGACAATTTTTGTTGCATTGACCTTATTAATGAGAGGTAAATCATCCTCTAAGAATTGTTGTAAATAATTTTATAAGTAGTCATTGTATCATCTTGTACATATTGAGCACCTCTAATGGAGTAGAGGAGCCCTGGCGGTGTGGTAGCTTTGCACAGGACTGCTAACCACAAAGTAAGCAATTCGAAATCACCAGCCACTCCACGGGAGAATGGTGAAGTTTTCTATTCCTGTAAAGCGTTACAGTCTCATAAACCCACAGGGATATTTCCATCCTGTCCTGCAGGGTCACTGTGAGTTGGGATAGAATTGACTCGATGGCAGTGAGGTTAATTTTTGTTTGGCTTTTTAATAATAATGAAGTGTGTCATGAGATAAGGACATAAGACTACTGAGAATGGCTTGGTTTTTGGGGGGAGACATTGATAGTTAAATGAGTAAGACAGTAATTATATTAACGAAATCATATTTTTCAAGGAAGAATCTAAAGTTAGGCACATTTTGCATGTGCTAAGTACCCATCAAAAAATACTTTTGAACATATAGTGATTCTGATTCCTTCCAGATATTATTTTGGGAATAATCTATTTTTGATGTTCTTTGTTTTATAGGCAACACTCTATTTATTAGACACTGGCTATATATCTGCGTTTATTTAATACTGAAGGGTAGAACAGTAGCAACTATACTAGAACATTTTTTAATGTGTATAAGGTGGAATCCAATCAGAGAAGGAAAATTCAGACATTTGCCACTAAAATGAGTAATAGAAATCTGATAAGACTGAATCCTGTCAAAAACAGGGAACTTATGATACCTAGAGGGGGGAAAAATAGCCTCAAGTTCTGGCTTTCACACATTTCACATTATATGATTTCTATATTAAAACTGATTGTGAAGCAAATGCTTTCTCACACTCCTTGGTTTTCCTGATGATTCGCACAGGATGTATTGGGTTGGCAGAGGAATAGATGTAGCACAAAAATTTGACTTCTGAATAGATCCAAAACATAACTTCAATTATTGCTTGCAACACAGACTAAAGAGTTAACTGTCTACAATGGCCTTGCCAGCACACAGCTGACTAACTTGCTTTGTGTAGAAACACAAAGTGATTTTCTCTAAGCCACATGTAAAGTAACCATAAATAACCATGTGAAAAAACTATGAACACAAGCTGAACAGATTTAGAAATACAGTTTTCCCAACACCACCAAGAATTTCTCTACTTCAGCAATTCTTCATGTGGAAGAAAGAGCTACCAAAGACCCTTTAATGCAAGAGAACCACACTTAAAAAAACAAATGGGAAGCAGAAGGAATAGAAAGACAGGGTATAGGAAGTAACTTATGGAGACAAAAGATAGAAAACAAAAGAGCAATTTTTTACTTAGAAAATGTTGTAGTCTGATACCTGTCTTGCTCACATGGACTATTATTCAGAGAAGATAAGTGGTGACAGATGTGGCTTCGTTACTGAAAGAACTTAATGTCAAGCAGCTGAGCAACTACAGTTCTTAGAGAAAATTAATCCTGAGTTTTCCTAATTGGACTCCTCTCCTCTTTCCTCCTTAAATTTCCATCTGGAGTTTGCCATAAATGATAGCCGACTTGACGTGATATCATGGTTTGAGTGATTCCCATGTCTTCCTGCTGGTAGTATTCATAAACACCTTTTTAAAGTACTAGGGTGGGATAATGCATTTGAAAATATCACCATTTATGTAATTAAAAGCTGCTCAGGAATTATATCATATCATGTACATCTAATTTTTTTTCTATTACTGTATCTTTTTATTCCTGCCATATATTTCTCTAGGAGTAATGCGTTATATTGATGTTAGTGGTAGGTCTAATTTATCAGAAATAAAATAGACCATGATGTGTTTCATATTAAACCATATAAGTGGACAGTATTGTTTCTCTTTGTTATTTAAATCAGAATAGTATTTATTATAGTCAGAACCTTGTACCAACCCCCCACCACATATTTTTGTAGCAGCCACAAAACTGGAAGAATCCAATGTCTCCCAAAATGCATAAATGCCAACTATTTATGACAAGATGAATTAGAAGAAAGGAATCA
The DNA here is from genome assembly GCF_050624435.1 of Tenrec ecaudatus. NCBI lineage: Eukaryota > Metazoa > Chordata > Mammalia > Afrosoricida > Tenrecidae > Tenrec > Tenrec ecaudatus. Next base: position 107,483,415 of record NC_134531.1, on the reverse strand, counting down.
GCCATCAGCATGTATTAGGAAATAGTAAATTTACAGATACTTAATTTTGCTAAACAAAGAGGTTTGGGTAGTGTTTCTTTCTGTTGTGTACAAATAGGATCACCAACGAGACAACCCAACAACCCATGAGAATGCTCCCAGGGAATGGCGATGCAATCAGATGAGGAGGATGAGGAGGAGGGACATAATTTCTATTCTGGATATCTTCCAGCTAGTGAAGTGCTCCTAGAAAGGCTAAGTTTCTTTTGTTTTCTATCTGCTGTGGAATGATCTATCCTCCACATTCCAGGGAAATGGGTCCCAAACTCTGTCTGATTTTAAATGTGCGGTCCCTAGCTGAACCAAACTTGCACCAGTCTTGGTAACTTAATTCATAAGAAACTTCATTTCACCAGATTCATAATTGTTGACAAAGTTTGTGCTGTGTTCTTAATGTACACTGAACAGAATATGATGAACTAATGAGAAGGAAGGAGAGACAGCAAGGCCGAGAAAGACAGAGACAGAGAGCCAATTTATTGAGGCTGTGAACTTTAAAGTCCACATACAAATACTATGTCCACAGGAAATTGGAAATTGGCATGGTGTCATGGTTCTCTGAAGTTAAATCTATATTCTAACCTGCTCCTACTATGGGATTTTCTGACTAACCTTTGCACCATAGGCATTTCTTTACTCTAAGATAAGAACAATGGCATAAATAGGACTCAATATTAGTAACTATTCTTGCTATCAGAAATTGAAGGAATCTTCGTGGCACTGTGGGCTAAACATTGAGCTGTTAACCTAAATGATGGCTATTCAAACATACCAGCCAATCTTCAGGAGAAAGATGAGGCTGTCTGCACCCATAAAAATATTAGTCTCAAAAACCTTACTTTGATGTGTATGGTCACTATAACTTGGAAACAACTCAATGTGTATAGGTTTGATTTTCTGATGTGGCATCAAACATTGAGAAAACATTGACAATCATTTACTAAGGATTTCATGCCCATTAATTTATTAGATGAGTAAATAAATGTCATTAGATGAGGAAATATATTTAAAATATTGTTTTCATTGTTAACGACCATATACACAAAACAAAACATTGCCTGGTCATATGCCATCCTCACAGGGTTCTTAAAGTTTGAATCTATTTTTGAAGACTGTGTCCACCAAACTGAGGGGGTTCCCCTTTTTACTGCTCTTACATTTTATCAAGCACAATGTTATTTTCCAGGGCTGACCTCTCTGGATAACATTGTCCCAAAGACTTGATTCTAAGTCTTGTCATCTAGCCTTTAGCAAGCATGCTGGCTGTACTTTCTACAAGATAGATATGTTTCTTCTTCTGGCAGTCCATGGTATTTTGAATATTCTTCACCAACACCATAATTTAAATGTATTCATTCTTCTTGGGTCTTTCTTATTTAATGTGCAAGTTTCACATGCATGCAAAGCAATTGAAGAGACCATGGCTTGGGTCGGGCACAATTGAGACCTCAAAGTGACATTCTTGCTTTTCAACACTTTCAAGAGGTCTCCTGCAATAGATTTACCTAGTGCAATATGTCTTTGACTTCTTGATGGCTGCGTCCTTGAGCATTGATTGTGTTTCCAAGCAATACAAAATCCTTCACAACTTCAACCTTTGAGCCATTTTTCTTGATGCTACCTTTTGGTCCACTTGTGAGGATTTTGGTCTCCTTTACATTGAATTCTAATCTGTACTGAAGGCCACAGTGCTCGATCTTCAACAGAAAGTGCCTTGTCTTCCTCACTTTTATCAAGCAATTACAAAAAATGTCACCTGCATATAGTAGATTGGTAATATACCTTCCTCCAGGCCTGATGCTGCGTTCGTTTTCATATCTGCCAGGTTCTGTGGTTGTTTGTTCAGGACACAGATTGAATAAGTATGGTGAACTAATACAACCTCAACACACAGCTTCCCGAATGTTAAGCCATGCAGTGCTTCCTGGTTCTGTGAGCACAACAACCTCTGGATCTATGTAAAAGCAATAGAACTAAATATAAGTATTGATCAATATGAATGATTTCACTTTTATCCAAGGTTTTATTTTCTGTATTTTATGTGTTTGATGGTGGTTAACCAGTATATATATATATATATATATATATATATATATATATATGTATATATGTATATATATATATATATATATTCAATGGAAAACTCCAGAAATGAAATATTCATATGTTTTCAATTGTAGACTTTTCCAATAGTATGATGAATCTGCCCAATCCTTCTCCTCTTCCATGCAGGATATAAAGCATCCCTTTGTTTAGGGTATTAATTTTGTGCACCTACATACCTGCTAGGCATTTAGGAGCCATCTCAGTTATCAGCTGAGTTTCATGGTAGCCCAATTCTTATACTCAAGCAATGCTATGAGTCAATACTATCTACATTTGTAGGCATTCACTGAGAGCTTTGGAAATTATCCATACTGCTAAATACCCTGGTGTCATAATGGGATATGTTAGTTTGCTCATTGTAAAGTTGGCGATTCAAACATCCTGGCCAACTGAGTGAGAAAGATGAGGATGTCTGCTTTCATAAAGATGTACAAACTCAGAAACCCTGAGGAGCAGTGCTACTCTGTTCTAATAGCAATGGACTTTACAATGTTACTGTAATCACTAGATTAAATAAACAATGTTGATAAAACCATTATCATAGATTTCCATATCATTTTCTAGTTCCCTAAATGCCATTCTGTACCAAAAAGAACTAGTCAACTGTCTGCCACTATAGGAGGTTGCATTTGCTCAACCAATGGTGCTGACGGTAGAAGTTCAAAAGGCACAGAAAGCATTAGCCAAACATAAGGATCCAGGAATTGCTCGGATTCTCATTGCAATGCTTTACACAGCTGACAGTGCACTGGAAGTCCTCAGTCATCTATGCCAAGAGCTTTGGAAGACAGCTACCTGGCCAAGGGACTGGAAGAGATCCATACTTGTGCCCATTCCAAAGAGAAGTGACACAAAAGGGTGCTCAAATTATAGAATGATATTATTGGTATTGCATACCATTTTGCTTAAAATCATCCAGAAACAGTTGCAGCAGTACATTGAAAGAGAACTGCCAAATGTTCAGGCGAGATTCAGAAGACGTGGAACAAGGGATATCATTGTTGATGCCACAGGGGTCTTGACTGGAAGCAGAGAATACCAAAAAGATGTTCGTTTGTATTTTATTAACTATGCCAAGGCATCTGATTGTGTGGAGCATAATAAACTATGGATAACCTTGAGAAGAATGGGAATTTAAGAATACTTCATTATACTCATTTGGAACTTTTACAGGGATCAAGAGGCAGTTGTGTGAACAGAAACCAGCATATTGAATGGTTTAAAATCAGGAAAGGTGTTTGTCAGGGTTGTATCCACTCACAATACGTTTTCAATGTATATGCTAATTCGATCATCAGAGAAAATTGATTGTCTGAAGAAGAGTGAGGCATCGGGATTGGAGGTAGGCTTTGTAACAACCTGCAGTTTGCAGATGACACAACCTTACTTGCTGGAAGTGAGGACTTGAAGACCTGGCTGATGAAATCAAGGATTACAGTCTTCCACGTGGATTATAAGTCCATATAAGGAAGACCCGAATCCTCACAACAGGACCAAATAAGTAACACCATGATAAATGGAGAAAAGTTTGAAATTGTGAAGGATTTTGTCTTACTTGGATCCACAAATTGATGCTCATGGAAGCAGAAGTCAAGAAACCAAAAGACGCATTGTATTAGTAAAATCTGCTCTATGAGATCTTTTTAGCTTATTGAAGAGCAAGGATGACTCCCTGAGGATTAAAATATGCCTGACCCAAGCCATGGAATTCTCCATTGCATATTATGCATGCGAAAGGTGGATATGGAATAAGGAAGACTATAGAAGAATAGATGCATTTCATTTGTGGTGCTGGAGAAGTATCTTGAAAGTACCATGGACTACTAAAAGGACAAACCAATCTGTACTGGTAGAAGTACAGCCAATGATCTTTTTAGATAAAAGAATAATAACACTTCCTCTTACATACTTTGGACATATGTTCAGGAGAGACCAGTCCCTGAAGAAGGACATCTTGTTTGGTAAAGTGGAGGAGTGGCAAAAAGAGGACGGCCCTCAACCAGATGGATTCACAACAGTAGGTGCCTCAATGGGCTCAGGCATAGGAAAAATTGCCAGGAAGCCACTTGACTGGGCAGTTTCCGTCCACTGTCCACAGCGACGCTCTGGGTTGGAGCCAACTAGATGATACCTAACAACAACAAACTTCCGTTTCATTAGTTGATGAAACATCCCAATACTCTTTGTGCACATAATATCCTAAGACCAAAATAGTATATGATATCCATTATTCTTTTAGTGCTTTGAAACTCTTGGTTATATACAAGTCTTCTACAAACAATGAATGAATGAATCACCAAAAAGAACAGAGCTCAGTTAATAGTAATTTAGTAAGCCCTATCAATGATTATATTAATCCATTAAGAGAACTATATCAGAAACTGTCAAACAATTTTCAGAGTAAACCAAAGACAGAAAAAGGACCCAAATATTAATGAAAAAGGAGTAATCAGATTTATCGACTACAAGAATGCTTTGATTACAGTTTGTCAATCTTCCTATCCCTCAATACTAAAAATCGGATCCACACACATGCATCCTCTATTGTTAAAGTTTGGACAGTCTGACATACCTCGTTGAATATCTGTGGGTTTAGATTTATGCAAGCTCTGCTCTGCTGTTTGCCTCCTTTTAGAGTTGGGAATCCATTGAATATACTTTTTTGCTGTTCTTTAAAATTAATAAAAACTTTAATGTTTTATATGTGCCTTATACATGTGGGTTAGAAACAAACTGTACCCGACCTATTTTAAGCAAAACTTGGAATTAGTAGCTTTCTGTGTAGAAACCTGCTTATTAAATTTAATTTTAAAATGCTCATTTTACAAAAGGAAACAATGATAGTCAATAATTTATATTAACAGTATTTTGAAAGATCATCATAGCTCTCATGTTTCTCTTCTTTTTAAAACTCTACTTCATTGGGAGTATTTTATGGTCACATTTCCCTATTAGGTAATATTAGTAGCAATATAATTGTTAATTTGAATGTGAAAGTATAAACTAGAATTGTATATCATTGTCTTACATATGGATTGTTTATTTAAATATGCTTCCTTAAAAGAACAAAAATCCTAGTGGGTAAAATTTTCATTGTAATGCTTAAAGAATCCGCCATCTACAAATTTTCAGGATATTTCCAAAGCCAGTATTAGAGCTTCTGATGACAGGCTTATGCCAAATAAAAGAGATTATAATTCTTTACACATGGTCATCTGGGAGAAATTTTAGTTGGAGTTTTTACTTAAGGAAACAAATAAGCTTCAAGGCTTCCCCTCAAAGAGGAAGGGTTGTGAAATATGTGCCTCCACCCTGCTCCATCTTCTTCTTTTTTTTAGCAGTGAAATAAAACTTCAAAGATGGATGTCATGTGAACACAAAATATGAGACCCTTACTTTGGAGCCCTAAAGGATGAAAGATTATTGCCTGAGGGGAAAATGAACTTGTCTGAGAATGTTGTATAACTGCTCAGGCTAAGTAAAAGTTACACACAGCCCTCGACAGCGCTTCCTGTGAACCCCCTTCTCTGTTCTCTGTGTGATTATTAATCAGCTGGCAAGAGATCTCACAGGTAGAGTGGCAAGGCATGGTCCACAGAGACCTTTCTCAGCCCCGCATACTGCAAGACAACTTGGACTATGGACATCCAAATTTGGATTATGTACAACACTCATGAGATAGTCCAGGCCTTTCAGGAAGTCAGTAATTTAGTTTGAACATATATTTAAAGATTAAACAAAAGCATTTTTAAGTAATCTTGAAAATCATCAAACACATCAGCATAACCAAGTCATCCTGGTTTATGAAATTTTGTAGTTCAAAGCTGAACAAGTAGAATTCAGTCAAGCAGGTTTATAGATTCATAATTCTGTCTTTAGGTTATTTAGGAGACAGTTTTCTCAATCACATAGGCAGAGCTTTTAAGCAAAAAACAAAACAGTACTGCTTTATGTTTTGTTGTTTTTAGTAAAACAAATAATCAAACAGAAAAACAAACAATCTTGCTTTGGAAATTCCACATATTATTAAAAAAAACAAGAATCTGGTAGAGTAAGTGGAGGGTAAGACATCTAAATAAGATCATTATTTCCTCATTTCAAATGATATCTTAGACCCATAGAGTGCCCTTTGCTGCTTAAATTGCAAACATAAGTATTAACGGTAAAATCTTGAAATAAGCATCTGGTCTAAGACTGCATCCGTTTCTGAGAGCCAACCTCTCTTCCCTGAGTCTGTCATTCCTTAGAATGTTAAACTCAAACGCACTGCCATTGAGTCGATTCTGACTCATGGACCCTAGAGGATGTTAAGCATATCAAATTATGACTTGTGCGGAAACGAATCATGTATCTAATATTCATGAAACTTAGCCGATCTATCTAAATAGGGATCATGTTACTAGTAATTACTTTATGGGTTTTATTCCAAATCCATTTTGAACCTTGTTTGACATATGTATATGTTAATTTAAAACCTTAACATTAATTGGAACTACCAATATATCGCTTGAAAGCATTCCACTGAACCTGGATGTAAAGAAATGGGTTTAATGTTTGACTGACAATATTAATTTTCTATGTTTGGGTTTCTTATTTGTAAATTGATTCTGTTAGAGAGTAAAAGGGCTAGAATTAGATATTGAAGAAGCAATCATTTTCCATATAAAGAGATATAGAATCGAGCCTGTAAAGCATGTAGCTATGTTTTCAAATATATTCTATATACAAAAGATGATTGATTGAGTTAATTTCTGGCTACACAAAGGGGTGTGCTTTGAAGTAAAATAAAGTTCTGCTGTGTGTTTTGTGGCTCAGTTTTAGTTCTGAGGATATTGTTTGTTTTATAAGAAAGTCTTGGATACTTCTGTGAAACTATATTAACAATAAGAATAAATCATACCAATAAACCAATTTCTTGCTAAGATTCAGTAATAAATGCGTGCCTTTGACACTTCTTTTACCTTTAAGCTATACACAGTATTGTAACTGATTGATTTCATAACCTTGAAATCCAGTTTGTCTCCATTAGATTTTTAGGCAATTACCTGTTTAGTTTAAGTACAGAAATAAATCATCTCCATTTTACATAAGGTGTTGACATTTATTGATTTAATGTTCTCAAAATATTTTGAGGATCTGATTTCTAAGTTACAATAATAAGTGGACAGAAATTAATGGACTTACCTGAACTAGAGGAATATGTTAGCAGGTAGTTTGTTGGCAAAACTTCATGGTTAGGTTTTAATTTTAATAGAAAATTTAGTTTTGCTCTTTTTTTAGTAGATTATGGTGAAACTGGCTAGGTGTATAAATATCTCTACCATTGTAACTTGCATTACTTCACTCTGCGATAGTGTTTGAGGATACTGCTCTATTAAGAACAAGTCCTCCCTTCCAGGCACTGACTACATGCAATGTCTTCAGGCTTTACTGGACTGAAAGTCCTTCAAAAGAAACTCTTTGAAAAAAGATTGTACTCTAAATAATTTAGGAAGAAGAAGTAGATAAACTATTATGGATTTAATAAATGATTAACATTCAGACATTTCTGCATTAATATTTAATAAGAAAATGTGTTGTAACATTACATGCAAACTTTACTAAATATATAACACCATGAAGCATAAATCATTCAGAAAACCTTTCTTATCAGTCTCCAAGAAACTGTAAGTACATATAAGTGATGCCTTTCTACAAATATATAGTTATTTTCTTTCACTTCCTGATTGCTTTCACATTCTTTATTTTGCTGATCTATTTACACATTTATTTATTTTCTTATTGATTGTGTTTTTAATTATAGAAAAAGAGTTATTTATCAATATATATTTTGGTAGAGTAAATTATAATTAGAAATAGTTACATTTTTAAGTATGATCGCCTGGGTAAATATCAGCTACATATAAACTATCACCATTTCACTTTCTCCATATTATTTGTTTTATGTTAAGCATCTTGATAAATCAAGATTTTAAAATTATTTTTGTTATCAAGTGACATCAGGTTAACAGAACAATTAAAAATTATACAAAAATGAATTCAAAAAGGAAAATAGAAACTAATGCCTTCGTAGAAAATATACAAATAAGAGAAAATGTCCAATATAAAAATGTATATTTAGTACTTTTATGACAAAAAAGACTGCAATTTTTGCATTATTGCTTGACTTGAAGTCATAATTCAGTGGCCTACTTCTAACTATATGGCTATTTTAAATGAAACATTTTTTTCTTCTACAACACATAACGTCTAAAGTAAAAATAATCTATAGCCCCAACTCAGATTAGACAGACCATAAGAGGCATTCTTGTCCATCTCTGTCCTCAGCGTGCTTAAAGTGTTCTTTATGAGTTCCTGTATCTCATTGTTAATGTTTTTGGGTGCTGCTGAGTTGTTTTTAACTCATGGCAACCCTCTTCACAACAGAACAAAACACTACCTGGTCGTGTGCCTTCTTTAGAATTGTTCTTATGCTTAAGCCCCTTGATGCAAGTACTGTGCCATGCCATCTTGTTGAGGGGCACCCTAGTTTCACTTCCCTTCCATTTTACAAAACATAATGACCTTTGCCAAGGACTGCTCTCTCCCGATAAAGTCTCTAGAATACGTGAGATGGGAATCTTGCAATCCATGTCTCCAAAGAATATTTTGGCTGTACTCTTTCCAAGACACATTTCTTTGTTCTTTTGGCAGTCCATGGTACTTTGAATATTTTTCACCTTTTCCAGTAGTTTAGCTCTCCCAAAAGTTAACTTAAGGAAGGCCAACCTGAGAATAGTATATAGGTATTTATATAAGAAATATATTTTAGACTCTCAATCTGGCATAAAAGAAAAAATGCAGTATTAAAAATATCAGTCTTATTAGGCAACATTATGCTTGAAAAAATCTAATTCTGATTTAAAATAATTGAACTTTTGTTCAATTTTCATAATTTGATTTTAAAAAAGGAAAAAAACCTCTTCTTTGACAATTGTGTGGTCTCAGAGATTTTTTTAACACTGTCCGGGCTCCTTATCTATCAGGTTATTTTATTTCAGTGTTAATGTTCCTAAACTCAAGCACAGAAAAGCATCATTAGTAATTAAAGGCACACATCAATTCTTACAAGGAAAAATCCTAGCCACAATGGATGTAGTAAATAATTCCAAAAAAATGAACAAATCTCACTCATTGAGCTTCCCAGAATATTCAGTTGCATAGTACAGCTCAGGAAAGTCAACCATTGCTTAAATTTTATTGTTGCCTCTGGGGTTTGGTCTTTTTCGTTGCATTGTTACAAAACTTTCATAATAAAATTATGTATAATCTTTCTTTGTCTTCTAAGATGTTTGTCAGGACACTTGGTCATTTCCTACTGACCATCCTTCAAATATTATTATTTTGCTTTCTTTAACAATTTAAAGCCTCATATATTCAAAGAGACTTACTCAAAACCCCAAAGGTTCTCACCATGATTATTCACTTTTCTGATTAGTCCCTTAATCACAGAGGAGAACTCTCCTAACTACTGATGTGAAGAAATGGAAATCCCACAGCAAAAGAAAAACTCAATGATTATACTGAAGAAAGCATTTCTTCAATCAGACGCCAGTGACAATTTTCCATTAAAAATTATAATTTAATAGCTAGACATGACTTCATATTGCTGTTACTTGGTATTGAGCCCTTTTTGATATAAAGTTAGCAAACATGACACAGTCGAATTGCTCAATAGTATTTAAATTCCCTAAACACTTGGTTAACACATTTCCTAAATCACCAACCAGTTAGAATTCTAGTGGTTCTACAATATATATATGTACTAAGTATGTTTCAATAGTCAAGGGAAATTGGCATTTTACACACCAATTAAATAATTTATCTTATAATGTTGTATTTATAGGCTATAATTTTAACATACTTAAATCTTGTCAACAACTTATGTATATGTATTTGAAGCTTTTGATCAGGAAGTTTATAATAATTTTGGATTTTCTGTTCAATAATCAGCAGTCCTAATTAGGCAATGCTTTGTTGTTGAAGGAATGTGTAAAATACTTCATTGTAACATCCACTTTAATATTCTTTATCTTTAGAGAATAATCAAATGATTATACTATACTGTTGCGAAATGTAATTTAATAATTAGACTCAAATTCTATGTATCTGAGCTTGGTATTTTGCATGATCCAAAATCAAACTGATTGAAATATTTTTCATTAGTCCTAAAATATACCACTTTATGACCCAATATTTTTCATGTCATCTCAAGGACTTCATAGAATACCTTACTTCAGATTAAATATCACTAATTCATATGGTGTAATCCATTCTTACCATGACACATTTGTCAGTTTGCTATAATGTGATTGATGGCTTGCATGTTACTGTGATACCCAAAGTTCTATGTCACCAGTATTTTAAATAACAGCAAAATCACTCATTGTGAACAGGATTCAATGGAGCTTCCAGATAAAACAGACTACTGTGGAGAATGACGCTGTCCTTTTTTTTTTTTAAAGAATAATAGAGATATTATTTGAGGATGGCATATACATTCTAAATTTTATCAAACTTAGTAATTTAAATAGTAATTTTCATATATAAACCTCAGTAATGGTATTGTCCATGGATGTATTAAATTACACTCAGGAATTATTTTCCCTAATTGTTATTTCTGAGAGACTAGTCACTGAAAAGATTGTCTATGGAGGTAAAATATTGCCAGATACATTGCCAGAAAGTTCAAATCAAATTCACTGGCAGTGGATCTATTCCAACTCAAAGAAACACTGAAGGACACAATGACACTGAACTTCTGGATTTCAGAGATAGTTAACTCTTTTTTTTAATAGTTTACTTGGCATAGACTTAACAGATCATACAATTCAATTGCTCATTCATATTAAGAAGAGTTGTACAATCATCACCACACTCAAATTTAGAACACTTTTTTTTCTTCTATTCATTGTTGTTAACAATTTATTTCCTTCACATTAACCTCCCTTGCCATACGCCTAAGTAATTACTAATCCAGTTACTGTCTGTGTTAGACAGGATTCTCTAAAGAAACAAAGCCAGGACACTTATGATTTTATATATAGATATATACAACACAAAGAAATAAATAGCTAATTAGTCCACAGAGCAGTACAGAGGCCTCAGTTCAACTCACTTCTGTGAGACAGGTAATACACTGGCAGTCTTTCAACTCACGGGGCTGCTGGGTGCAAGTCAAGGAAGCAGACAGCTGAGTCTTCTGTAGGACAATATAATCAGTCTGGCCACAGGCAGCAAACAGCAGGGTGGGTCACCAACAGTCAGCCAGAAGACAGGGTCTGACAGTCCCCAGATCAAGTGATGTATCCACAAGTAGTATGGCGAAGCAGATCTTGAAGGAACCTCATGCTGTAACGACACAGTCCACAGGTTGGGTGTCCCACAGGCAGCGTAGCTCCCAAGTTGAGGCAGAGACCTAGCTGAGGCAGCTGCCTCAGAGAGTGAGAGATAGAAAGGCGAGGCTTACTGTGCTATTTATCTCTTTGCCCGTCTATTAAGCTTTGACCTTATTAATCCCACATGTGGTTCTTTGACCAGGGTCACATAATAAACCTATCACACTGTCTCTCAAGATTTATCTATCTTGGATTTTATGTACAGAAAAATATACAAAGCACAAACAGGAAGAAACACAAAATTAAGTAGCCAAAATCAAAAAGCAATGACTAGGGTGGAAAAAAACATAGAAAAACAATCTTTCTCAGTTGGAATCAGAAGAAATTAAAATTTAAAAACTGAAACATTTTGGGTCAAAAGGGAGAGCAAATATATGCTATTTAAATTTTATCATAATTGCATCTTCCATAAATAACTTTAAAATGCTGTCTGATAGCAAGGCTAGACACATTCCTGAACTATGATCAGAGGGACATAAGCCACGTAGGAGCAATGCAAATGGGACCTCTACAATTTTCCACAGTTTTCTGCCAGCAGGGAATTAATAATTTAAGCTCTGATGCTATTCCCTTTTCCAAATTTTGATTTTATTATTTACAATCCTTGGATCACATATACTTATGCACTTTTTCCATGTGGATTTAGTTAACACCTCACTTACATGGCTATTTGTTTTAAGACACGCATTTAAGACACGCACCTCAGACACTAGTCTTTCTGACAATTAGTCACTGTCTGTTTTTTTTCACTGCACTTTGGTATAGTGGCAATATTCTCTTATTTAGAGGGTGGGCATTGAGTAGGGTTATGTCATAAGAATTCATTGTTCTTTGATTGAAGCTCAGATCAAGTTTTGACCCAAAATCCTTTCATATATCTATGGTTTATATATGTCTCTGGTTCACTTTAGAGACATCATTGTCATTTTCTGATAGAGAACATTATCCATCATCACCCTGGAGCATAAAACAATTCTAATGACAATATCCTAAATTTATCCACTGGGATGGAATTTAAAACACTGTTAAGAAAAATAAGTGCTATGAATATAGGGCGTAAAACACCTCACAACATGGATATGCCTGGAAAACATCCATGGTGAATATGAGTGAAGTTCGTCAGTCCTGAAGAGACCAATATCATATGAGTCGCCACTGTCAGGACAAACACCAAGATGAACGTAGGCGTCCCCGCTCATGTCATGGAATGTGATCCTCAGGTCTTCTGAGCAATTATACAGAGAGCCAGCATAGTGCCCATGAACCATAGATTGGGGATTTTTAACTGCAGACCTTGTGGCTAGCAGCCCAAGGAGGCTGCATCTGTATGCCACAGAAGGTATTCACAGTAGGTCTTCCCAACACTGCAATCTCAAAGTGGAGTTGCCCTAATGGTCTGGATGGAATATGGCTTTTGGGACCTTCATTTGTTGAAACAGATGCAACCAGCCATTAACGATCTAAGTGTAGAATGTAAGGGTTATTAAAAACCTGTGGTATATAGACAACACAAGCTTGCTGACTGTAAGCTAGACAGACCTGAAGCACTTGCTCATGAAAATCAAAATCAGCAATGTGAAAAAAAAGCAACAAGGCACAAAAATCCTCACAACTGAATGGATAGATAATATCATGATATGTGGAGAAAAATTAAACTTTTAAAGGATTTCATTTTACTTGCATCACAAGAAATGCTCCTGGAAGCAGCAGTCAACAAGTCAAATGACATAATTCATGGAGTACATCTGTTGCACAGACTTCTTTAAAGTGTTGAAAAATAAAGATGTCAATAAGGACTAAGATGTTCTTGATCAGAAACTCAAAACAAAATTTACTGCAAAGTAAATTCTGATTTATAGGGACTCACTAGGAGAGGGTGTAACTGCATGTGTTAATTTCCAAGACTGAAATTAATTGTTGTTTTAAGGTGTCATAGAGTAGATTCCAACCCTTAGCAACACGGTGCACAACAGAATGAAACCCTGCACAGTCCTGTGTCATTCTCATAATTGTTCTTATACGTGAGCACTTTGTTGCAGCCACAATGCCTCTCCATCTCAATCAGGTCATCCCTCTGTCTCACTGCCCCGCTACTATGTCAAGCATGATATCTTTCTCCAGGGACTGGTCTTTTCTGACAACATTTTCAAAATATGTGAGATAAGTCTCACCATCTTGCCCAGAAGGAGCACTTTGGCCATACTTCTTCCAGGACAGATCTATTTGTCATTTTGACGGTTCATGATACTTTAGATATTTTTCCCCAACACTACAGTTCAAATGCATCTATTCTTCTTTGGTCTTTCTTAATTGACATCCAACTTTCACATGCATATGGACTGCTTGAAAATATCATGGCAAGAATCTGGACACCTTAGTCCTCAAAGTAACATCACTGCTTTGGACCATTACACAGAGCAGCATATTTATCCATCACAACACATCTTTTTATCTCTTGGCTGCTTATTCCACGAACATTATTGAAGATTCAAGCAAGAAGAAATTCTAGAAAAGTTCAAACTTTTCTCCATTATCATGATATTACCTCTTCGCCAAGATTTCTTCATTACATTGCATTGCAATCCACAATGAAGATTGCAATGAGCCTTTAAGTTCTTCAGTTGCTCGTGGGGCACAATTCCAGGAAAGAACAACAAAACTCTACCAATACTTAGAATTTGGAATGTATAAAGTATGACTCTAGGAAAATTGGAAGTCATTGAAACTGAAATGGAACACATAAAGTTTGATAGCTTGCATTATTGAGATGAAATGTACTGGTGTTGGTCTTTTTTTCTCTTCCAATTGTAAATCAGAAAATCATATGGTTTACTGTGCCAGGAATGAAAGTGTCAAGAGGAAGGTCATTGCATTCATTGTCAAACAAAAACATTTCCAAATCAGTCTGGAAGTACAATGCTATCTGTGATAGGATTTTATATATCTATCTACATAAAAGTGACTCAATACAACTATTACTAAAATTTATGCACTAAGCACTAAAGTAAGTGATAAAGAAATTGAAGAATCCTACCAACAACTTCAGTCTGAAATTGCTGAAGCAATCAGAGATTATCAGAGATTGGAATGCAAAAGTTGGAAACAAAGAGGAAGGAACAGTAGTTAGAAAATAAGTTCTTGGTGATAGAAAAGAAACTGGAGATCAAATGGTAAAATTTTACAAGATCAATGACTTGTTCATTGAGATAGGTAGGTTTATTGTGCCAACATGGCCAATGTACACATGTGGGATTAATAAGGTCAAAGTTTATTTGAAGGGCAAAGATATAAGTGGTTCGATGAGCCTCACCTTTCTGTCTCTTGCTCTCTGATGATCAGATCAGGGTGCAGCTGGCTTAGCTAGATCTCTGCTCAACTTCTGAGCTACACTGCCTGTGGGTCGTGTTGTTATAGTTTGAGGTTCCTTCAAATTCTGCTTCACCACACTGCTGGTGTATACATCATTTGAACTGGGGACTGTCAGACCCTGTCATCTGGCTGACTGTTGGTGACCCACCCTGTTGTTTGCTGCCTGTGCCCAGACTGCCTGCATTGCTCTACAGAAGACTCAGCTGTCTGCTTCCTTGACTTGCACCCAGCAGCCCCGTGAGTTGAAAGACTGCCAGTATATTAACTGTCTTACAGAAGTGAGTTGAACTGAGCCCACTGTACTGCTCTGTGGACTGATTAGCTGTTTATTTCTTCATGTTGTATATATCTCTATCTCTATACCTATATCTATATCTATATATAAAACCATAAGTGTCCTGGTTTTGTTTCTCTAGAGAACCCTAACACATTCATCAACACAAAAAAAGCAACTCTACACCTGGATTTCTCAAGATGGAATATGAAAAAACCAAAATGTTGTCACAGGTAGATTTAGTCCCTGGTGATTCCCTGTGACCATAGACTAACGATGTGAATAGTCTTGCTATCCTGAGGAATGAATTGATAAGTAGACTGTTGCAGATGCAGCTAAGTTAAAAGTTAGCACCCTATCATTTTATCTCCCTTATAATTCATTTGAATTTAGCATTTTCTGCTTTTTTATTGAAGTTTTATTTATTTTTTACTTTGTTATTCTCGTTAATGTTTTGTTCTTAAGTGTTTTCCTGTATATGAAATCCAGGATAGGTAAATCAATAGAGAATGTAACTGGATTAAAGGTTTCTTAGGGGCAAAACTTTTTTAATGTTTTACATTTTTACGTATTATGTACATATATGCAATGCTCTTAAATTAAGTTTGTATAATGTGAGAATTATGACCTCCTCAAATTTATTTTTATTAAAATTTTGCTATGGATGTTTATGTGAAAAAGCACCATTTTTACTTCTAGGAAGAATGGGAAAAGTAGTGGCAGAACCAAACATAAAACCCATTGCCATCAAGTTGAGTAGAGATTGGGCTGCTAAACAAAAGATCAGATATTTGAACTCATCACGTGCTCTGTCAGGAAAAGAAGAGTCTTCCTGCTTCTGTACAGACTGACAGAATAAGAAAACTTTGTAGATCAGTTTACAGTGATGTTGAAACACTCCATGATGGTGAATTTGATTTGGGATTTTCAAAGAAAGTATATATTCTAAATTGTTATGGGAGCTGTAGTTACATATTCTGACCATGGAGTGACTGGTGGGTTTGAACTATTAACCATTTGCTTACTAGGCCAGAACTTCATCACTGGGCCATCAGAGATCTTTCATGATATGTAGTCAAATAGAAAGAAAACAGTCTATTTTTACAATCACATGAAAATTTGTCACTTCCAGTATTGATAATTAAAACAAACAAACAAACAAACCTCTGGGCATCAAATTGATGTTGACTGGTTGAGCCTCCTCATATCTTAAAGCAGAACTGCCTCATAAGGTTTTCTTGACTGGAATCTTTATGGAAGCAGATTGCCACAACTTTGTACAGCAGCCACCCCAGGTGCACTCAAACCACAAGCTTTACTTTTGTGGTTAATGTCAACTCATTGTGCAACTATTGGCTACCGTGGACAACTATAATATTGTAATGTCATTATATCATACAGTTTATCATTTTTAACCCTGTTTGATTTTAAGCCATTTTTCTTTGTGATGTGTCTTTGCCTACTCACAAGCAGACACATATTGCTGTTTGAGGGATTTTCCAATGGTTTAAATTAAAGATCTATTAATTTGGTCATAATTTTCTTTTAATTGGGTAAGATTTTTATAATCATCATTTTTTTTAATCCTAGGAGATACCGTTGGCTTTCAAAGTCATTCAATTTATAATGGAATTTAACACAGCCAAGTCCTGTACCATCTATTACTATGTTTGAGCTCATTGTAGAAGCCATTGTATCGATCAACATCATTTGCAGTCTTCTTCTCTTTGGATGACTCTCTCCTTTGTCAACTAGGTTGTCCTTCTCCGGGAACTCAAGATAGTATTTCTTATATATGTGAGACTGCAGATACAAATAATACTCAAGACTAACCCTTTATTTCTTTTAGTTGATTTTAAAAAATCTTTTTAACCTGTGACTCCATTAATATTTTTACTTATTGGCGTTAGCTTGTTTTTGCCTCACTTATATTTTTAGCATTATGAGTAGTTCAGGATCTTTATATTCTGAATCAGTAATTTTCTCTCTCAAATGCTGTTTCCTTTGTATTAGGTCCCCCCAGACAAGGTAGACAGCCCTATCAGAGGAATGAGGCATACTAATGGGGAAAACAAGTCAGGAGAGGGGAAAGGGGCAAACACATCTGGGGAACACAAGGGCATGTCTGTTGATGGAAAAGTGGGAAGACCAGTCTCCAGTTGTGGGTAAAACAACTTAAACTGCTTTGAGGGACCCCAATGGGGAATTCCATTTGTGGTATACACTAAATGGGCCACATTGACCTGGGATTAAGGTACATCCTGGGGATCTATCCCAGGTACCGTGGAATACTGGGACACTGGATCCTGAATCTTCAAGGTGCACAGCATGAGATTTGATGTAAAAACTCCTTTAGTTATTCTTTTTTTCAGGTTTAAGTATTGGAAGACTTTAAAAAATATTTTTGACCTGTGACCCCATCAATATTTTTATTATTACTGTTAGTTTGTTTTTATCTCACTGGACTCTATCTCAGACACACTTGTAACCTGAGGATTTTAGTTGGAAAATACATGCTGGCCAAGGAAGTGGAAGACAGCTGTGTTAGACAGGGTTCTCTAGAGAGATAAAACCAGATTGCTGATAAATATATATATATATAATTTTATAAATATATATATCATTTATAAATATATATTATTTATAAACATAGATATATATAACACAAGAAATGAACTGTTAAATTACAAACAGATAGATAGATAGATATAGACAGATAGATAATACAAGAAATGAAGAGTTAAATTATAAAGCAGTACAAATGGCACAGTGCAACTCACTCCCGTGAGAGAGTTGTGAGACACTGGCAGTCCTTCAGGTCTTGAGTGCCGCCAGGTAGTCCTCTATAGAGAGAGCTAGGCTATCCCAGCACAGGCAGCAAACAGCAAGGCAGGTCACCAACTGTCAGCCAGGTCACCAACTATCAGTCCTCAGCTCAAGAGATGTAAGTTCCAATTTTGTGGTCTTAAAGAGACTTCAACGAACAGCGACATAGTCCACAGGCTAGGCGTCCCACACGTAGTGTAGCCTGTAAAATGAGGCACAGAACAAGCAAAGCAGCCGCACATTGATCCAATGGTCAAAGAGCAAGAGACAAAAAAAGATGAGGCTAACCAAGCCATTTATCTCTCTGCCCTTCAATTAATCCCACTTGTGTTTATCGGGTAGGCAGACACAATAAACTAACTATCTCAATCCACCCCTTGCCAACCTGGCACCTGCACACAATTCTTTAGCCATATATACTTACATAGTTTCCAGACATTGATGAAATCACACTTATACTTACCATCAATCATCTATCAATATAAAATGAAAACACACTGAGTCCAATTGTATCTGATATATCATACCTGAACAAAGGAAAGGTATGCAATAAGCACATAAAAACGAAACTACATTGACTATTACAAACCTCGATTTTGCAATTGATCACGTGGTCATAACTGATAAGTAGAACTACCTTCTACTTCTATCCATTCTGTATTACCTTTGCCTTCAGCAAGCACCTCAGCTGGCTGTGGTTTTTTGCCTGGTGGGGTGACCCAGACCTTCATCCCTGAGGGGTCTGGATTATTATAAGTCCTGTCAGGATCGGGTTGCTGTAATTTACCATTGATTTTAATCACAGGGCATGGGAGCACTACGAGTCGGCCAATGGGGTCTCCTGGATTCCAGACATACTCTTCTTTACCTCCATTAACTCCTTGGTAATCAGGATAAATCACACCACTGAGTACAGTGACACCCTTCCTGACCTGTGGATCCAAAGGCATGAGAAGCCCAAAGTGGCCAGGGGGCATTCTCAGCTACCCGTTCAGTGCAATCCGTGCTGTGTTTCCAGGTGGTAGAGTTCCTTTCTTCGGGACCAGGACCTCCAGGCCTGAGGAACACAGGGTTGCTGGGACAGGGAACAAAAATACTGCAAGAGGATCACTAGGAGTAATAGTGAGTGGTGCCACTCCGGCTTCCACCCCTTGGTTCCTGGACCCATGAATTCTGGCTATTGGAGACACAGCACCATATACTGGCCACTGGTTTAGAGCGTATACAGCTTCCTCGAGAACATTGCCCCAGCCCCGCAAGTTGTTGCCACCTAGTTGGCGCCATAGTTGTGTCTTTAGGAGCCCATTCCATCGTTCTATCAAGCCGGCAGCTTCAGGATGATGAGGGACATGATACGACCAGTGAATTCCATGGGAATGGGCCCATTGCCACACTGCATTTGCTGTGAAGTGACTTCCTTGATCTGAAGCAATGCTATGTGGGATGCCATGCTGGTGGATGAAGCATTCTGTAAGTCCACGAATAGTAGTTTTGGTAGTAGCATCACATGCAGGGAAGGCAAATCCATATCCAGAGTAGGTGTCTATTCCAGTAAGAACAAAACGCTGTCCCCTCCATGATGGAAGTGGTCTTATGCCATCAACCTGCCACCAAATTGCTGGCTGATCTCCCCGAGTAATGGTCCCATATCTTGGACCATATGTTGATTTCTGCTGCTGGCAAATGGGTCACTCAGTGGTAGCAGTGGCCAAGTCAGCCTTGGTGAGTGGAAGTCCATGTTACTGTGCCCATGCATACCCTCCATCCCTGCCTCCATGTCCACTTTGTTCATGTGCCCATTGGGTGATAACAGGAGTGGCAGAGGGAAGAGCAGGACCAGTCTCCACAGCGCGTGTCATCTTATGCACTTGATTATTAAAGTCCTCCTCTTCAGAGGTAAGCCTTTGGTGAGCGTTCACATGAGATAAAATTACCTTTACTTTCTTGGCCCATTCAAAAAGGTCTATCCACAGCCTCTTCCCCACACCACCTTGTCACCAACTTTCCAATCATGGTCCTTCCAATTCCCTGACCATCCAGCCAAGCCATCAGCCACAGCCCATGAATCAGTGTACAGTCTCATATCTGGCCATTTTTCCTTATGTGCAAACTGAATGGCCAGGTGCACTGCTCGGAGTTCTGCCCATTGGGAAGATTTCCCTTCACCACTGTCCTTTAGGGAGATCCCAGACAGCGGCAGTATTGCTGCTGCTGTCCACTTACGAGTGGCACCTGCATATCGTGCAGAGCCATCTGTAAATCAAGCATGACTTTTTTGGTCTTCACTTAAAGTATGGTAAGGAACTCCCCAGGAGGCCATAGGTGCAGACTGGGAGAAAGGAGGCAATGTGACAGGAGTGGAGACTGTTGGCATTTGGGCCACTTCTTCATGCAGCTTACTTGTTCCTTCAGGTCCTGCTTTGGCCCAATCTCGTATATATCACTTCCATTTAACAATGGAGTGTTGCTGGGCACGTCCAACTTTATGATTCCGTGGGTCAGACAATACCCAGTTCACGATAGGTAATTCAGGTATCATGGTGATTTGGTGGCATTCAGTTTCCACCAAGGCCCAGTAACAGGCCAACAGCTGTTTTTCAAAGGGGGAGTAGTTGTCTGCAGAGGATGGCAGGACTTTACTCCAAAATCCCAACAGTCTACACTGTGATTCACCAATAGGGGTCTGCCAAAATACTCCACACTGCATCTTTATATACAACTGACACCTCTAGCACCATTGGGTCAGCTGGATCATATGGTCCCAGTGGCAAAGCAGCTTGCACGGCAGCCTGAACATGTTGAAGAGTCTTTTCTTGTTCTGGGCCCCACTCAAAAATGGAGGCTTTTCGTGTCACTTGATAAATAGGTCAAAGTAGAACACCCAAGTGAGGGATATGTTGCCTCCAAAATCCAAAGAGGCCCACTAGGCGTTGTTCCTCTTTTTTAGTCGTTGGGGCCGCTAAATTCGATTGCTTATCCTTCCCTTAAGTAGGAATATCTCAACATACCCCACACCACTGGACCCCTGGAATTTTTATTGATTTGGAGGGTACCTGACTCTTTGTGGGGTTAATTTCCCAACCTCGTGTACACAGATATTGTATCACTGAATCTAGGGTCTTTGATACACCCTCCTTAGTGGGTCCAATCAGCATAATATCATCAATATAACAGACCAGTGTGACATTTTGTGGAATATACAGGTGATCAAGGTCTCTTCAGACTAAATTATGGCACAGGGCAGAAAAGTTGATGCACCCCTGGGGGAGAGCTATAAAAGTATATTTTTGCCCCTGCCAGGTGAAAGCAAACTGCTTCTGGTGGTCCTTTGAGACTGTCATTGAGAAGAAGGTATTAACCAGATCAATAGCTTCATACCAAGTACCAGGAGAAGTTTTAATTTGCTGTAGCAATGTAATCACATCTGGAACGGCAGCTGCATTTGGAGTCACCAGCTGGTTAAGTTTATGATAATCCACTGTCATTCTCCAGGATCCATCTGTCTTCTTTACAGGCAAAATAGGTGAGTTAAATGGGGATATGGTAGGAATCACTACCCCTGCATCTTTCAAGTCTTTGATGGTGGCACTGATCTCTGCAATCCCTCCAGGAATGTGGTACTGCTTTTGGTTTACTATTTCCTAGGCAATGGCAGTTCTAATGGTGTCCACTTGGCCTTTCCTACCATGATAGCCCTTATTCCACATTTCAGGGATCCAATATGGGGGTTCTTCCAATTACTAAGTATTTCTATTCCAATGATGCATTCTGGAACTGGGGAAATAACCACAGGATGGGTCCAGGGGCCCAGTGGACCCACAGTGGGGCTAACCTGAGCTAAAACTCCATTGATAACTTGACCTCCATAAGCTCCCTCTGACTGGTGGGCCTTCGTGGGCCTTCGAAATACTTTGTGTCTCCTGGAATTAGTGTCAGTTCTGAGCCAGTGTCTACTAATCCCCAAAAAGTTTGATTATTTCCTTTCCCCCAATGAACAGTTAGTCTTGTGAAAGGCCACAGGTCCCTTTGGGGAAGGCTAGAAGAAAGACTAACAGTATAGGCCTTCGTGATGTAACAGGGTCCTCCTTCAAAGGGACCAGGCCTCCCCTTCATTCAAGGGGTTGTGGTTCTATAAACTGGCTCATGTCTGGGAATTGATTGAGAAATTGTGACTGTCTATTCTGTTGTTCACCTGATCTACCATTCTTTCACCTATATAGATCACATAAATATTTAGTAGGTTTCCCATCTATTTCATTCCTAGGGACACCGTGGGTAAGTAGCCAATGCCATAATTCCACACGAGACAGGTTACTTGGATTACTACTGAAACCTTGTTGTCTATTATAACCATGCCCACCCTGTCTCTGTTGATTCAGTCTGACACCTACCCTCTACCATCACGGAAACCAATCAGCCCCATTGTGGGTAAATGTTGGAGTTCCCTTAGGGCTGTGCCCACTGTTAATCCTGGTGCACATAAAATAGCAATTACAGGAGTCTTAAGAGATGCTGGGGCCCACTTCACAAACTTGTTCCTTATGGTTGTGGTAAAGGGTATGCCCTCAGGACACCCCCATTTTCGGTCTATGGGAATATCCTAATAGATTCATTCCAACATACCAATTTCTCTAAGCTTTTGGATGCCTTCCTCTTCAGTGTACCAAGGTAGGTCAGGTACTTCAAGTTGGTCTAAACGAGGTCATCTGGCAGTCCATGCTTCATTGAACCAACCAAATAAATAATTAGATCCTCTCTGAGCCTCTCTCCAGAGACATTGAAAGAAGAGTCTGTGCTTAGAGATCCCATATCCAGAAACTCAGACCGATCTAATATGACATTTCATGTAGCAGTATCCCACACCCTTAGTAACCATTCCCAGGGATATTCCCCAGGCTTCTGCTTGTACCTATTTGAAAACCCGAGCAGATCTTTATGAGTATAGCACACTTCTTCTTGAGTAATCATCTCAACCTCACTTTTAGGAGATTTCTGAGACTTAATTTTAGTGACAGGTCTAGCAGAAATAATGGGTGGTGAGGGTGTGTCCTGGGTGCTCTCAGCAATATCTTGTAAGGCATCTCCCTCAGACAATGCTACTGATGCAACTTTACCTGCTATGTCAACTTGAATAGTTTGGCTAATCAGCTCAGGTGTGGAATGTGAATTAATACTTTCAGCTGGGAGGGGTGGATCTTTTGACTGCGGTGGGACAATTGTTTCAAAGGGCTCAATACCCTCCTCTTCTGGATCATCAGCCTATATGTTCCCATCCCATGTTTCAGGGTCATAACTTTTCCCAATCAATGCCCTCACTTTGGTTTCAGACACTGCTCTAGATCTGCAATTCAGCTGCCATTGTAATTCAGCCACTCGTATAATAAATTATCTCAACAGCTGTACCAAGATTGTTGAACTGTTGGTAGACGGACCCACATGGCCTTGCTACATCAATGTCCCATATGCTGTATTAACATATGTATTATTCTGGCGAACGTGTGACTGACATTCTCAGTGTTTATTATTGTAAATTTCCCTGGCAGTTAACTCACATTGATTGTGTAATAATGTCTAGCTAAAAGCATATTGGATCTCTACAGAGAATTCACAGAAGTAAATTTTTCAAGTACTGTGATCTGGAGTTATCCTACACTGGCACAATATCCCTCTTTCGACAGTGCTTTAACAATTACTACCAGGGGCTAATCAAAGACAATATTAACTGAATATTGTTATGCCTCAGGAGTATGATCAATTAGACACTCTAACATAAATTAACAAAGATGTTTTGAAAAGGAGTCAAAAGGCATATAAAAATGAAAAAAAACACAGACCCAGGAATGCATTTGGGGCTCACACTACTTCTAGCTCCAACTTAAATACAATTACTTCTTAAATCTTGGCCCTACACGATACTTGCCCTCAGGAAAGGAACATAGAAGATATGGGTGCTATAGTAAAATGTGGCAAAAAAAAATTAGATGGTGCCTGGCTATCAGATAAAATCGTATCTAGGTTCTTAAAAGCTTGTCTGCAGACGTGCAGCCGTCTAAGTGAGATGCAGACTAAGTCCACATGGCAGAGGCACACCATCATTAATCACAGAAGGATTGCAAATCATATAATCTGAAATTGAAGGAGGGATTAGTATCAGAGCCTAAATTGTGTGAATCCAGTTTGCAGAAGGCTAAGGATGGAAGTCAGACCCAAGATACATTTGTGGGAACGATATAGGAAATAAGCCTCCTGTGATCGTCCTCTATATATAATTGAGGGGTGTAAGGAAATTGGTTACTGAAAAGAATGCATTGGAGAAATGGATAACCTGACTTTCACAGTTAAAACTGTCAGTTGATCCCCTCATTAGTGCATTCTGCGCCTGATGTGGTTTTCAAAATTTTCTGTATTTTTCTTTTGTTTGTTCATATTAGGGTTTATCTCAAGGATTTTATTTCATTGGGTGTCACTGTCTTTAAGTTGTGTTATATGTTTTTTTGGCTTTTCAGTATTAAAAAACCCCAGAATTGATGAACCTATAGAGACAGCAAGTAAAAAATTGGGGTTGGGGGACAGGGTACAATGGTGGTAGTCAAGGAGGGGGAGGTAAAAGGAAGACAATGTCAAGTGGTCCAGGAAGGAAGAGAATGTTTGGAAACGGATTGTGGGAGCAATTGTACAGCACTGCTTGATGGGATTGAACTATGGCATGAAATATGTATTAACTCCCAATTAATAATAATTTTTTAAATAAATAAATATAAAGTCATGAACTATAGGACAGTTTTGTGACTAACCAATTTTTATAGGGAAGAACTTTAGACAAATTCTTGATCCTATCCAATCAACTACAGAGTACCATTCCTTAATATAATCCTGTTAGTTTCAAATATATATTTATATCTATTATATCAATAATTATACCTATTTACATTTTAGTTGCTGAGACCATTAATTTATTGTGCCAACCTGGCTGATAAACACATGTGGGATTATTTGAAGGGTGGAGAGATAAAAGGCTTGGTGAGCCTAGTCTTTCAAGTTCTCAGGTTTCTTGCTTTGTGATGGTCGGACCAGGGTGCAGCAGCCTTAACCAGTTCCCTGCTTCAGCTTCCAAGGCTCACTTCCTGCAAGACATCCCCAACGAGAAGCTGCATGAACCTACCCCTATATAGCCCTGGATGCCGGAGATGCCATGTGGAGACCCCTGCCAGCACTGAGATGCTTACACGTTCACTGATTTGGCTTTCATTCTGCAGTCCGCATCATTGAGTGTGTTTTGTGAGATGGAGGAGGACTTTGTGGATTGGTGTCAGACACATGGGTTAATGTTGGATTTGTGGGTTTGGGCAGTACTGGGTTGGAATGTTTTCTTCATGTGCACTTACCCTTTTATACATGAGTTTCTGTGGATTTGTTTCTCTAAAGTACCCAGACTAACACAGTTGCTGTATATAAAAGAAGTTGGACTATAATGCAGAGGTTCATTGAATGACTGATAACCCCACATACAAATGATGAGAAGATGCAATAGGTTATTAATAAACATGATATTTTTCTATGTCCTACCTCATCTTTGTGATCCCTGGGTAATCCAAATACTCCAACCAAGAGGTTTATACCACTTTTATAATGTCAAAAGAATACCTGCTTTTTTTTATATAAAGCATTGTCTTTTGGATATTGGATGGCATTTTTGGATATGCTTACCCATGTTGTCCTGAGCAGTTCCTAAAATGGACCTGAAGATTCAAACCTCTTAATTTACTTGATTTGGGGTTCTTCTGGGAAAAGAGAGTAGCCACTCTCTTGGGCATCTGGGAGAATGACTACAGATTGCTCTTCAGAATTCTTAGCTTAACACAATACTCTCTCGCATTCCAATTTTCATAGCAGCATCTTTAGATCGCTGCTTTTGTTGTTGGATGTCATCAAGTCTGTTCTGACTCACAGCAAGTCCGTGCACAACAGAGCAAAACAAACACCACGGTGCTCATCCAGTTCCATCCTCACAATCCTTGAAATTCTTTCGTCGGTCTCATTGAAATGCATCTTCTTTTTGCTTTACTCTCACTTTATGCATCATGGTGTCTTCACCATGGACTGGACTCTACTGAGAATATATCCAAAGTATGTGAAAGGAAGTCTCTGCACTCTGATTACTAAAAATCATTTCTGTCTTCTGAGACAGCTTTATTCATTCCTCTGATAGCCCGTGCTATATTCAAAATTCTTTGATAACACTCTGATTTAAATGCACCAGTTCTTCATGTTTCTTCACACGCTGTCCACCTTTGACGTCCACATAAGGGAACTGGAAACATTATGTCTTAGATTAGGTACACACAGACCTCAAAGGGACATCTTTTTTCAATCAGCATTTTAAAAGGGTCTTTTGCAGACATTTACTGATAACAATATATCATTTCATTTAGTGCTAAGTAATACATTGTATATCTCGCCATATTTGAACATACTCTTTTGAAGATTTGCATAACTATAGCTTGCTTTTTATAGTCACTATTTTATTGGTGCCTATAAAATTTGTCAATATTGCTATCAAAGAAATCTAGGGAGATGCATTCCTATGGCTTTGTGCTATAATAACATCTGGATAAATTAGAACAATCGAGTCAAAAGTTTCAGCAGTAAATAAATAAGACAGTGCCTTGCTATCGGAAAGAATAGCATCTGTGCTCTTCGAATCTTGCCTTACAATAAGTAGCCTTCTTGGTGAGGTGTCAGTCACATCTACACAGACTGGAGACACCAACCTGTGTTATCTGAGGATTGTAAATTCTGGCACCTGTTTTGCAAAGTGATATGGATGACAGTGAAAGCTCCAAATCCCTTAGCACAGTCCCTACATGGATAAGCTGCCAATGAATTTCTTCTGAATATTGACCAGGGATATCATTAATCTTGTTTTCAGACAGAATGCCTTGGAATGGACCTCACCTATACCTGCCTGACCAACCCATGGAGAGACATTCCCCTTGTGGACTTGCTTGGAGTTTCCTTGATAGAAATCACGGTGTGGGGTGCTGTATAGTCATGTGCCATGCCCTGACTGGCTTGGTTAGGACCATGTACCACCGTATATGCTCTTCTTTCTACCACAGTGTACCTATATGAGTCATGGCCCTATTCCCGTTCAGGTAATCCCACCAGTAACTATGATGTGTGGGTCTGCTGCCAACTATGTATTTGTGGCAATTTTCCTTGACTTGCTATGTCCCTTTTATATTTCTATATAGCAGCAAATCCTTGGACACCATGATGGCCTCATGCTAGTGGTCTCCTTTATCTGGATAATATGGCTTTGTCTTTGTCTCTTTCTTGCGCTTGTCCAATTGAAGACTTTATTATTCTCTTTGGAGAAATAGTTTCAGCATGTAAAAGATTGTAATAAGTTATACTCACTATGGTTCTGTGAGAGTGGTAAGTTCCTTTCCAGAATATTGCAAACATGAGACATTGCAATTATAATCAAGTCCATCTGATAACTTTGAAAAAATCTATTTATAAGTGGTTTGGGCCATTTGAATGATCCATTAACCGATTCTTCATATTTTCTTTTCATTTTTCTTGATTATAACTAATTTACTGTTGTTACAAATAATTTTTTCCATCAAAGGCTTTCATTGTTTGTTTTTGTATTTATCTCAGAGTTGTAGGTTCATTTTTGTCATTGCATTTTAACTTTTATCCTTGGGTGCTTATTATTTCTCTAGAATGTCCCTAGATTGTTATGTAATCTAATTGACCAAACTTTTCATCTTCGATTCCTGGCACTTTTGATATGCATATACTTTGCTGACTCAGAACATAGGATCTATCAGGGGCCTACAAACTTTTGAGATGGAAGAATCATTCCCATCCCTCACAAAATTTAAAACTTATTTGAGAGATATAAATAGATTTTAACAACAAAAATAATAACATCACCATTTTCTAAATAACTTCTCTAAGTGAAACTAGGATAGTTTTATTTTTGCTTTCAAATGAGGTAGTATGACTCTGGAGTCAGTGTTTGCTCAGCTATAGATATGCTTTAATTACTTTATTTATTTGCAAAATCTTATTTCATTTAAAAATGTAATTTTTTTCTTGTTGCATGAACCCAATAAGAACGTTAGAGGGTTTTTTAGTCTCTTTTTACCTTCACTGATTGAAAATACGTGCATAATAAATTCAAATTTCATGATGAAACTAATACTGAAAAATAGAAATAGATCTGGTAATATGCGTTATGGTATTTATAGAGTTACACACATCTACATTTTAAAAATCGAAGGAACGAATAATTTATTTTCAGTAAAGTGGAGCTCCATATGAAACTTTTGCCAGTGGGCCAAGAATTTAAAACTTTCCAAATAGTGAAAAACATGTCATGTAAAAAGGATTAGAAACACATGAGAAAATAACATAAGCATAACTCAATTTTCAATTTAAAAGTTATAAGATCTACACTCTTCCATGTACACAGAAGAACATTATTTCCCTTCCTATATCCTTTAAATCTCTTCCCATAAAACAACCCTGCGAAGTTTCTTGATGTGTGTATAGTCTTATAAGGGCACAGTCCTCTAAATGTATCAAGCAAAGCTATTGATTAGTAGAACAGGTCTATGGTTCAAGTTGCCGTTAGACACAGAAAAGCTGAAATATTAAATCTCAGAAAACACTATTACTGAGCACAAGTAAATGTAACTGGACAATAGCATCTTTATGTCTAACGGCTCCTTGTCTTACTTGGTTTCTAGTTCAGGGTGATTTTCTGGTTTCATTTTATTGTCATATCAAGGATTATTAATTTAGAGTGTGGGAAACTAGTATACTACATTCTTCATTCAGATTACTAATGTAGAAGTAACCAAGAGAAGAATTTGTCAGCCTCTCTGACTTTACACAGAGACTGTTAGAGGATTAGTCCGAAAACGCTGTTTCACGTATGGCTGCATAACCCCATGCCAACGAGCTATACAAGACACAGAGGATTGTTGCTCTTCTCAATGAATGATAAACCCCAGCCTCCAAAGTTTATATGATTTCCTTATTCCTCTGCAGGACCTAAGCCATAATTTCTGAGTTTATAACATGCATACTGTCATAATTCTCTCTGTTTACTGGCACACATGGCAGGCTTGCTTATTTTTAGATATACTGACCCTGTGAGTATGAATGTATATAAACATGCATCTGGCAAAGAAAAAAAAGGCCTGACAGAATCTAGAGGGCAATATTTAATTTTTCTTTAAAAATGAGCTCTCAACTACTTCTGGATGTGATGGAAATGAAGCTTGTAATTTCCCAAAGGTATAAAGTGGGAAATAGATAATGTTGGGAAATTCATCAGTGGGCTTTGCTCCTACAATGAAAAAAAATGGACATCAAAATAAAATACATTTTCATTAATCATAGTAGCATTAAGAAGTGTATGTAAAACAGTATGAATAGCAAACTAAACATACATAAATATATTAAAAATTCAGTAAGTTTATTTCTTACTCAGATTTCAACCTAACAGAAACGTGAAACACATACACCATGATTATGTGAGGCACAGTGGTGTGTTTTCCCCTCACCTCCCAGGATTGTGGGTTTACTTTTATTCCGTAAGCAAAATAAAGGGCCTCAAAAGGAACAAATGAAGGTATAAAAACAAAGAACAATAACTTTCGGAAGAAATCTGAGCAGATATTTTTTCTCAATGTCTTTATTTATTTAGTAGACTTGTGTCTAGATACAAGGACATTTATTATTTACCATTGAGTTTCTACTGTGTTTGTTAACTTCAGTAGGGAATTTCAGCAAAATATAAAAATAAATTAGGAGAGAACAATGACAAATAAAGCTAGTATATATTATTTTACTTGGAAATTGTAACAGAACTATTAATTCTTGTGTCATTTCGGCTGACCTGACAATATCTTTTTCTCTGTCTTAACTTCTTGATCTGGGGTAATTAACTTCATTACCTTGACTTTTTATTATTTTTCTTTATTAAAGATTGTGATGCCTTTATAAATTATGTCATTTAAACTTGGGCATGCTCTCTTATGATTATATAAAACAATTGGTCATGCCATCCCATGCCATTGCATGTAAGCCCTGTTTTTCTATTCCTTTGCAATAAATTGATGTAATGCTATGTAAATTATTGGGGAAGTCACAGAGTGAGATTAAAAGCAGAAAGGATTCATTTAAATGTTTAATCTTTTAATTAATTATATTTCTCCTCCAAATACTTATGTCCATGGCTATGCTAGAGAATTGGGAAGACAGGTTCTTGGCTCACTGACTGGAAGGGATTCGTATTTATACTTATTCCCAGTCCAAGAAAGGTGGCCAAACAGTATGCACAAACTCTAGAACAATATCATTAATATCACATGAAAGTAAATTTTTGCTAAAGACCATCCAACAACGGTGGCAGCAGTACATTGATAGGGAGCTGTCAGCAATTCTGGCCATATAAGGAGAGAATGTGGAACAAGGTTTACCATTGCTGATGTCAGATGGTGCTTAGCTGAAGGTAGAGGATTCCAGAAAGATGTTTTCTTGTGTTTCATTGATTCTGCAAATGAAGTTGTCCGTAGGACCCTAACGAACTATAGATGGTCTCTAAAAGAATGGTAATCCCAGAACACTTCATTGTGCTCCTGTTGAACTTTTCCATGAATCAAGAGACAATGTGCAAACAGAACAAGGGAATAGAGTGTAGTTTAAAATCAAACAGAGTACATCAGAGAAACTAGATTATATGAAGAGGAATGTGGCAATTAAATTGGAGGAAGCTTATTAACAATCTTTTATATGCTCCTGACACTACCATATTTGCTGAAAATGAGGAAGACTTGAAGTACTTGATAAAAACCAAGGATCTTCATCTATATGAATTGCAACTTCATATAAATAAAAGCAAAATTCTCACAAAATAGCCAACAGGCAGCATCATGCTAAACAAAGGAAACATTGAAGCTGTCTTGGTTTTTGTCTTGCTTGGATCCATCACAAGTGCTCATGGAAGCAAAAGTCAATAGATCAAATGATGCATTGCTTTGGGTAAATCTTTAAAGTTTTGAAGAGCAAGGATATTATTTTGAGGATTAAGGTATGCCTGAACCAAGCCATAGTATTTTAAATTGCCTCATATGATATGTGATAATTAGCTGTTGCATAAGGAAGGCAGGAGAAGAATGAATGCATTTGGACTTGTTTTGCTGGCAAAGAATCTGGAAAGTATCATGAAGTACCAAAAAACAAATTTGTCTTAGAAGAAGTACAACCAGAATGCTCCTTAGAGTCTCATATACTTGAGACGTGAGGGAGGCCCCGCAACAACTGGATGTTGTGTTAGGTTACATGCTCTTGTTGCTCTTAAGTCCCATCAAGTCAGCTCCGCCCCATAGCAACGGCATGCACAATAGAATGAAACACTACCAGTTCCTGCAGAATCCTCACAATTGTTCTGATGCCCAAACCCATTTTTGCAGTCATCGTGTCAGTACAGGTCTTGTTCTTTGCTACACTTTCACTTCACCAAACATGATTACTTTCTTGATAAACTGGTCTCTCGTGATATGACAACACGTCTAATATATGTAAAGTGAAGCCAAATCATCCTTTCCTCCAAGGAGCCCTCGGCTGTGCTTCTAACTGTACCTGATGCCATCAATATTCTTCTCCAGCACCACAATTCAGATGCTACAACTCTCTGGCAGTCATTTTTATTCAATCTCCGGCATTCAAAGGCTTATGAGGTCATTAAAAATGACATGACGTGTGCTATGCACACCTTAGTCCTTAAACAATATGCTTGTTTGTCAATATTCTAAAGAATATTTTTGAAGCAGATTTACCAAATACAACTTGTCTTTTGATCTCTTAAGTGCTGCATACATGAGCATTGATTGTTTTGAAGTAAGGCAAAATTCTTAACTACTTCAACCTTCTCTCCATATATCATTATGTTAACTCTTGTCCATTTGTGAGGATGTTGAGTCATAATGCACACCAAAGGCTACAATCCCTGCTGTTCATCAGCAAATGTTTTCAGTCCTCTTCACCTTCAGCAATCAGCACTCTATTATCTGCATATTCCTAGTTGTTAATATGCCTTCCTCCAATCGTGATACTTTGTTCTTCTTTATATAAGCCAGCTTCTCTGGTGACTTGCTCAGCATACAGACTGAATCAGCATGGCCAAAGGCGACCACTTTATTGAACACCTTTCCTTGTTCTATACACACAACTGTCTCTTAATCCATGTACAAGTTCTGCATCAGCACAATGAAGTGTTCTGTAATTCCCACTCTTCTCAAGATTATGCATAATTTATGATGGGCCTGTCTAATACCTTTGCATAGACAACAAACCACAGGTGATATGTTTTTTGGAAGATCTTTAAGTCAAGATCAATGCAAGATCAATGTGACATCAGCAAAGATACACCTGGTCCCACATCCTCTTTTAAAACTAATCTGAATTTCTGGCACCTCCTTGTCAATGTACTGCTGAAATCATTGTTGGATGATATTCAGCATGATTTTATTTTCATGTGATATCAATATATTTTATGCTTTCATTTTGGCTCATCTTTCTTTTGAATGGGCACAAATATCTATCGCTACTGGTCAGTTGGCTGATTGCTGTCTTCCAAATTTCCTGGCTGATGAGGACTGTCAGTGCTTGAACAGCTTGTTGAAACATTTCAATTGGTATCCCATCAATTCCTGGACCCTTGATTTTGGCTAATGTTTTCAGTGCAACTTGAACTTCTTTCTTCAAGACCATTGGCTCTTGTTCA
This sequence comes from Tenrec ecaudatus, assembly GCF_050624435.1. Lineage (NCBI taxonomy): Eukaryota > Metazoa > Chordata > Mammalia > Afrosoricida > Tenrecidae > Tenrec > Tenrec ecaudatus. The sequence continues at coordinate 107,450,555 of NC_134531.1, read as the reverse complement.
TATGTTCCCTCTTGAAATCATGGAATGTTGACTAGTTCTTTTTGGTAAAGTGATTTTGTGTATACTTTCCATTTTCCTCTTTGTTTTAATCTTCAAAGTGATTTTTTAAAAACTTTTTAACACCTTAATTGTTTTCAAAACATTTCTTGGAGCTAAGACAGATGTCATATCAATCCATAATTCAATCATATCAAGCAGTATTGTGTAATTGCTTTCAATAATAAGCACTCTTAAAACATTCTCTTTCTTCTTGACTTCCTTGATATCAGCTTTTCTTGAGCTCCCTCCCTACAGTAAACCCCAGGAACCTTATTCTACTTGTTGTCTCTTTAGGTTCATCAATCATGGGCTTTTGGTATCAAAACACCAGGAAATACATATTACAAAAATTCAAGAGGGCTACCCCCAACAACAAAATACATCAAAGCTAAACCCCAAAATGTCAAAAACCCCAAAACACACAGATTTGTTGTAAACCAAATCATGCCCAAAGTTTTCCAGTGGGGTAGGGTGGGGTATCAACGGACAAGTTTATAACCTTTCAAGTCAGGTTTATCATTTTCATCTTCTATAGTCTTGTACTCTAGTAACCAATTTATTTCTATCACTCCATTATGGATAGGGGAAAATCACCAGAGACATATTTCCTGTGTAGATCTCACCAATGTATTTTGGGCTTCCACTGTCGACCATAGTCTTCTACAAACCAGAATCTTACAATTTAGGCTCCGATACTATTCCATCCTGCAGCTTTAGAATATAAAGTCTATAATTCTTTAGTCACTGATGTTATGCTTCATCTATGTGGACAGAGTTGGCATGTCATGTAGATGGCTGCTTGTTTGGAAGCAAGTTTTTAAGACATCAGACACTATTTTATCTGACAGCTGGACACCATCTAATGTCTTCACTAGACTTTTCTATTACACCCTTTTCTTCTGTGTTCCCTTCATGATAATGTGTTCTGAGCAACGCCATGATGTGAGAACTAATTTTTCTTAATTTGGAGCTAGGATTTATTTTGAACCCCAAACTCAATGAGTGTTTAACCTGTAAAATGTCAAACACTCATTGAATTACTATATCCGTTTTCTTTTGATACTTTCTGCATCATTTGATATAGTTCCATTGAATCAGTATTGCAACACAAATCTGAGATACTTTTCTTGAATTCATTCTGTTAATATATACTGAGTTTGTTTTCTTTGGTTTCTAATTTTAGTTCTTTGCGTATTTCAGTACTATATTTGGCTTTATCTTATCAAGCTTCCCTTTGAAATTTTCTATTCAGTTTCTCCCTAGAGAAGCAAAAAAATATATACAAAGATATTTTATAATGAAGAAATGCCTTACAGAGTTGTGTAAACAGGTAAATCTAGCTAGTAAAAGTCAGGCTTCTCCTATGATGTGAAACTTAATGAACAGGAAGATAAAATAGGATGATGAAGCACAAATAGCTCGAGGTACAGGCTGGTGAATACAGTCGTGCAAAATTGACTGAATGAGTGCACCATCAGTAGTCATTTGATATATCTAAGACCTCCAGTTGATGCACTCGGAGATGGAGAAACCAGAAGCAAGATCCACCTCAATTCAAAGATGAGGGCTCAAAGAAGAATCAACTTTCTCTCTCTCTGTCTCCCCCCTCCTCTCTCATATACACAAAGGCTTATGAAACCAAAGAGGTGTCATCAGGCTTCATGCAATTGATAGATTGAGCTGTGCCCTTACCTACCACCAGGAATATCTATGGTGCCCTTACCTACCACCATAATCCCTAACCATCACAGACTGACACATTGGCTGCAGTAATGGCCTAAACATAACACTTGTTCGGAGGGTGCTTCACTGAGCAGGATTTGATTCTGTTCAACATATGGTCCCAATGAGTTGAAACGTACTTGAAAGACCTAACAAAAACACAGCTGTTCAGAATTTGCAAAGTAATCAGGATTAGATCATGTGAGAAGACTGAAAAGTTTCTTGGAAGATAACATTATCTTTTAATTCCAATTTTTCATGAAGTATTTAATCCCCTGATGTTTTTACATAAATAATATGTATCTTCTATGACTGTTCATCAAATGGTCCCTCTCTTTCCTGAGAGGCAATTTTAAAAGAGCTCTGGCTTAAAAAAAAGTCCCTGTAAAAAAGCAAGTAAACAAACAAAAACTATTAGTACAGCACATTTACAAAAATACTTGTGGGGATGGAAGCAGTTGACACATTGGGAAGGCATTTTCCATTTACATGAAAATACAGTAATACAACAATTACTGTTAGTAAATTAATTACCGTATATACTTGAGTATAAGCCGAGTTTTTCAGCACGTTTTTAATGCAGTCTTGTGGTAAAATTAGGTACCTCAGCTGATATTCTGGTCAGCTTATACTCGAGTATATATGGTACCTGTATTTTTCTGCTGGAGTATGAGAAGAAAACTCCCTGTCTCTAATCTTTTGCCTCTGATTCCGTGATAGGAAGTTTAACACATGTGAACAGTGCTCAATAAAGGGAGTTTCTGAAAAGAAAATAAAGGCTACTTGCTTTGCATCCAAACTTATTTGATGGATTTCGTAATGGGTTTAAAGCTCAGATGAGAAAAGAAGACGTAACTTGCTCTCTCTGTCACTGTCATGGGTATTGCTGCTTGGGTCATTAAACATTACAGAGACTTGGGACAAGCACAAATGATCCATGGCTGTTTCCTTTTTTGGCTTCCAAGTTGACCCTCTCCATGATCCAGTGAAAGAATAGTTCTGATTGCATATTGAAACCCCATATTCAACCATTTACATGTGTGTAAAATTTTCATGTATATTAAGTAAAAATTATTTGTGTGTATATTAAGCTACCTTGTCATCACTGTATTTTTATGTAAGCTTACAGAGATAAAAAATTTTGCTTATGGAATTGTTCAACAAAATGATGCAGATGGAAGAGATCTTTAGTTATTTGATCATCAAAAATTCAGCATGAAACAATCAAAGTTCAACCAGATACAAATGAATTGATCACATCTATGCAAAGAACAGGATGTATATGAAATGACTTTCTAAATTTTTTAGAAAAATGTAGAATTTGGACAAAAATTATCATTCTGAGTAACTTTTACATGTACTACTCTTATGGTCTTCTACTTAGTCAATTCCAACTCATAGTAACATTCTAAGACAAAAGAGAACTAGCTCCCTAGATTTTGTTTGGCTGCCATAGTTGTGGAAATAGATTGCCAAGTCTCTCCTTCCCCCAATCCAAAATGCCACTGGTTGACCTTTTAGCTAGTAGTCAAGCAGTAAACCACTGTACAACTAGAGCTTCTGTTTTACAAATTTAGAGGTTTTAAAAAATATATATATGAATTATTTTCCATAGAAACCAAAGTAAGAATACATGTGGAGCAGCTGAAACATTTTTCCATGGATGTTTTTCCCATTATAAATCTGATGTGGTAAAACAATGCATGGATAACATCATGACAAGAGTTTGATGAAAGGTGAAAACACGTACTAATGACCAATATGTGCATTCTGAGTGGTGTTTACAATCATAAAACTTGACCGTTTCTGAAGTATTCAAGGCATTTCATTTCCATACTTGGCAATAATACCTCACATGATCATTTGTGACAGCATTCTTGTGTGTGAAAAAGTTACAAATCACATATATGCAACAAAATGGTACTAGAAACAACTTAATAGTGATTGAAGACAGATTTGTGGCTATTTTATACAAATCCCATATACAAAATATTTTAGTGACAAGGTAGCTTAGATATACTTTTGTATATTCTTAAAAGTTATTTTAAAATAAAATATACACATATTACAAATTAAAGTAATTAAAAAGAGGTACAGTGAAACATAGATATCATGTTTATTACAATATTAAAGAGATATTACTTTTCAGAGATAAGAGTTTTGACTCTTTATTTTTGTTTTCTGCATATTTTCCCCACATTTACATAAAAAATTACAGAACAGGAAAAATTGAATGGAAATGAATGTCGTGGTATGCTCCAGTGAGGGGACAAGCCATTGTTGGCCCTACAGTCCTCTCTGTACCTTTAAAGTTCTGTTCAGGGATGTCATCCTCTGAGTTGGTGTGTTGATATGGGGTCTAGATTACCCCCTTCTCATTTTATTTTTCTCTAATGGGCTCATAGGGTGGCCTGTTATTGGACCTGTGCTGGGCTGCCACCGGGAAGGAAGACCAGATTACCTGAGTCAGTTTGGGGCTCACTGGGTCTGAATCACCCTGCCTGCCCTCCTGTGTCACCCCTGGCCCCCTCCTACACACTTCCACAGCCTGTGCTCCAACGATCTATGCCTTACCATGGGTAAATATCCTAGGGGTTCTTCAATTTCAGAATATTAGTCTCTAATTATTGTTACCCATGCTGACAGGCAGAAAGCTGAACAGAGGGGCAAAGGGGATGGCCGATGTAGTCACTCTGTTCCTGGCCAGGTAGAGGGCATGCAAAGCCCATGAATGCAGAAGCAGAGAGGGTTGAAGGGAGGATACCCTGGTGTGAACCTTCTGGCTAGTTCTTGGATGCTCCAAGATTATAACCACCTTTGGATAGAGGTCTGGGGAAACTACTGCATGCTATGAGTTTGGATCTTGGGCATAGGCAGAGGTGGTGGATGTGATCCTGTTCGACAGCCTGTGGTCAGATGCAGTGAATTTAAAGCATTTAAGTGAGCCCTCAAATCACTTTGTGGGTAAAAAAAATCAAAGGAGGATGTCTGATCCACAGACTCAAGTTCACTCGAGTTCTATTTCTGGCACCCTGCCTCCCACTATACCTCCTTGACTCTTGATTTTCTGGTCTAGCATCAGGGAACCAGGTAGATGATTCTACCTGGATGCCATCTTAGAACAAACTTCCAAGCATTTTAAATACATAAAAGTTTGCCATTATTTTCTCAATTTAAACATTTTCAATTCAACTTGAATATTATTTCTTTATAAAATAAATTAATTTTATAGGTTACTGAATGTCAGTTTCTTTATCTGTCATTTTTAACTATACAATTAATTTCTAAAATATTTATCACTTTATGTTCATGAGTTAATTTTTTCTCTTTTATTATTTTGTTTTGTTTTACTTGAAAATAATTTCTGCACCTAAGATTTATAAGCTGCACCTAAAAATTATAAAATTTATGACCATGTGCCTCTTTGTTCTTTTGTGTGTTTCACATATTTGTTATAAAATATTTATTTCAAAGTAGAATGAAGAAAATTGTATTATAGTCCTATATATATATATATTTAAACGGTCAATATAAGCCAGCATATTTTACATGTTTTTGCTTAAATATTTTAAAAGTAAGTTTAGATTATCATTATGTTCTATTGATCTATGTTACTTAAATGCTCCAATATATTTACTTTCATTCTTCCAGAACAGGCCTAGTGGTATAGTGGTTATGTGTCGGGTAGATTAACTCAAGCTACATAGTTTAAATTCACCAGATACTCCTTGGGAGACAGACTAGACTTCCTACTCTGTAAAGAATTACAGTTTAAGAAACCCACCGGGCCAATCGTACCTTGTCCTATAAGGCTGCTATGAATTGAAATATACTTGATGGCAGTGAATTTGGTTTGAATCCTCCAGAAACGAAACAAACAACAGCAATAACAATAATAACAGCAAAACAAGCACTGCCATATAATTATACATTTTATCAATGAATTCTTCAAGAATTAAAGGGAGCCACAAGGGAGGATAACATTCTACATGAAGGAGAAGAAGGTAGGCTAGGACAATGTAATGAAAGGTTTGCTATGTAGTTAAGTCCTTGAATAAAAAATATTGATCTATAAAATTAAACTCCCATCTAATTCACAATACAAAAGCTCTTACAAAATAATATATATTTTAATAACAATAGTGAACCTGTGGCTGGAAAAACTTTTAAAGGAAAAACTAAAAGGTAAATACATAGGATAAAGAAAAATGTTACTATGGTTCTAATTTATACACACACAGATTATTCTGAACCAATTTTGCTTACACATATCTTTGTGATAAGTGGGTGGCTGCAGGCAAGCCATCTCAGTACTGCACTTCAAATAGTCTCACTAAGGTGCCTTCAAGACTGATTGAATCAAAAAGTTTGAATCAAAACTGATTTTCTAGGGGATTTTCTTAGCCAGTTAAATTCAAGACAGAGATGGCTGCTAACAGTTCATTGTGAGTACTTTTTGGAATCCTAAAGAGGTGATCTTGAGAGATTTTCTCAAAGAAAGGTCTGTGATCTCAAGGGGTGTTGATGAAGACATTTTAAGTAACTTGGGAACTGCATTCATGAGAAAAGTCCATGAAAGTTTCATTGATAACTCTTTTTAAAAAATAAAAGCAAACCAATACTCCTGCTTTCTCTTCAAGAGTTCCATTGACTATCCTACAACTCTGATCTTGCCCCTTCAGATTTGCTTGTATTCCCAAAACTCAAAAAGCATTTCAGAGGAACACAATTTGAGTTCCTTGAGGATGATAATCTGGGGTTTTGATGTCTTGTAAACCAAGGGTGATGATTTCTTCAGGGAAGGAATAGAAAGATGGACTATTGCCTTCAGAAGTGTACAGATATAGATGAAGAAAATGTTGAGAAGCAGTAGCTTAACATTTGGATATTTTGGTTTAATAAAGATGTATTTTTGTTGCAAGACTTTTACTTACCCTTGTGTATATATACAAGATTAATCACCGTTTGCTACATTCAGATGCATCCTACTTAATCAATGCTTTTGTGTGATTAAAGGGAAACTTCTGCAGACGTCCTGTCTACACTTATCTCGTCTCCATTAAGTATATATTAATGGGGATGGCTTTCAAGAGTTTGGGGCATATGCCACTGTAAGCGTTTGTCATAATCAGTCAAATTCATTGCAATCAATGAAGTAATTGCTGAATGTTCTTAAATAAAATTATTGCATTTAACAAAGATATATTTTTCAATTCTGTGGTTGAAAGAAAATATGAAATCACAGCATAATATAAATATATAGGCTTTAAAAAGAAATCTATGGCAGGTTTTCCTATGATCTTAACGAATTAGAATAAGAGTCATCAACTGTGTAATTAATGATTGATTCTACCTATTTTTTTTTCCTCCCTAATTTCACACACACACATATTTAGGATCAATATTATGCCATATTTATTATAAAGTAAGAAAGTAGTATAATGTACATTTTCTTCTAAAGAATTTCTTCCAATAATTATTCAGAAGTCAGGATTTGGGGGATATTTCAACATTACTTTGCATTAAAACCACACCTCTTAAGGGGTCATGTTTATATTACAGAAACAGAACTTAAAATATGAACTTTTATGGAGACGTAGGGCCAGGAATAGCCCAGACTGACCCTGTGAAACTGAGGCAAACCACTAAAAGTGTGCAACACAGCAACCATGGGGGCAGAGCAGGGAGCTCCCGAAGGAGTACTAAGGACAGACTCTCCGGCCAGAGCATGGCACCCCATTGGACCTGACTAAAGGGCATGACTAGACATAAAAAATCAGACCTTTATCTATTTACTCATTTTTCTTTCTTTTTAAAATAGTTTAATTAATTTAACTTCTATGGGTAATTGGTTTCCTTTTTCTTCTCATTGCTGTGTTCTCACCCATCACCTATCTTGCAATGACCTGATTTTTGGTGCAAATTATTATCTCTACAGAACTATCTAGATAAGATGGACTGGATGAATAATCTGGAGGAGAAAACAACGGGACCAATGGTTCCGGGGGGACATGGGAGAGGGAGAAGAGGGGGCAGGGATGTGGTGCTGACCAACCAAGGGACAGGGGAGGAAATCAGTAGCAAGGAGGGTGTGAGTGGCCTGGTAGGGATTTAGCAAGTGCAAGGTAACTGAGAGAAATTACTGAAACCCAAATGAAGGCTGAGCATGGTAGTGGGACAAGAGGGAAGTAAAAGGAAATAGAGGAAAGAACTAGGTAACAAAGGGTATTTATAGAGATCCAAAGACTGGAATGTACATATGTAAATATATTTATATTAGTGTGGGGAAATATATCTATGCGCATATATTTAAAGGTTTAGTATTAAGGCAGCAGATGGACATTGAGCCTACACTCAAGCACCGACTCAATACAAGAACACTTTGTTTTATCAAATTGGCATTCCAGGATGCACACCTTCCTGACACGGTTGTTGAAGAAAAATGGGTGCATAAGCAAATGTGGTGAAGAAAGCTGACAGTGCCCAGCTACCAAAAGATATAGTATCTGGGGTCTTAAAGGCTTGAAGATAAACAAGCGGCCATCTAGCTGAGAAGCATCAAAGCCCACTTGGAAGAAGCATACCAGCTTGGCTGACCACGAGGTGTAGAAGGGACAAGTTATCAGACATCAAGGAGCTAAAAACCATATCAGTGGGTGCCCACCTCCCTGACACAACCACTGCAGACAAACGTGTGCATAGCAAATGTGGTGAAGAAAAGCTAAAGGTGCCCGGCTATAAAAAGATATAACATCTGGGGTCTTAAAGGCTTGAAGATAAACAAGCGGCCATCTAGCTGAGAAGCATCAAAGCCCACTTGGAAGAAGCATACCAGCTTGGCTGACCACGAGGTGTAGAAGGGACAAGTTATCAGACATCAAGGAGCTAAAAACCATATCACTGGGTGCCCACCTCCCTGATATGATCAATGAAGCCAAACGTGTGTATAACCAAATGTGGTGAAGCAAGCTGATGGTGCCCAGCTATCAAAAGATATACCATCTGGGGGTCGTAAAGGCTTGATGATAAACAAGTGGACATAAAGCTCAGAAGCAAAAAAGACCACATGGAAGAAACATACCAGTCTGTGTGACCACGAGCTGTTGAAACAAAAATCATATCATTGAAAAAGTGAGTGAGTACAGAGTGGAGACTGAAAGCCCAATGGTATCCAGTCAGACACCCCTTGCTGAGGGGTTGTGCGGAGGAGATGAACCAGTCAGGGAGCAGGGTAGCAATGAAGAAACATATAACTTTCCTCTATTCTTAAATACGTCCTACCCCCTACTATCATGATCCCAATTCTACCTTGCAATTCTGGCTAGACCAGAGGATGTACATTGGTACAGATAGCAACTGGAAACACAGGGAATCCAGGACAGATTACTCCTCCAGGACCAGTGGTGAGAGTGGCGATGCCTGGAGGGTGGAGAGAATGTGGGGTAGAAAGGGGGAACTGATTACAGGAATATATGTATAACCTCCTCCCTAGGGGGTGGACAGCAGAGAAAAGGGTGGGGGGAGATGTCAGACAGTGTAATATATGACAAAATAATATTAATATATGAATGATGAATGGCTCATGAAGTAGGGGGAGTGGGGAGGGAGGAGGAAAATGAGCAGCAGATATTAAGGGCTCAAGTAGAAGGCAAATGTTTTGAGAATGATGATGGTAACAGATGTACATATGTGCTTCACAAAATGGATGTATGTATGGATTGTGATAAGAATTGTACGGGTCCCCAATAAAATGATTTTAAAAATAAGAACTTTTAGTATTTAGTCTTTTCCTTTATATCCAATTCCTTGGTATTTCCTAATGCAGTTTCATCAAAGAAATACATATAAAGATAAACATGTTAAGTGCAACAAAAATACACTGAAACATACTGCAAAATTCACTTTTTAAGTGGACAATTCATTTTAGGTCTAATGTAAAATGCTGCTCTGTCTTCATGACAGGATTTTTAGCTTATTAAAAGAAATGGGGAAAATTCCATTGACTGATAGTAGTGAACATAATATAAAGAGACATTTTGACAAGTCACTTTACACTTCATTCATTGAAGAAGATAATGTTTTTGTTTTATCTAAAAGAGATATAAGATATGTAAGAGTAAAATATTAAAAATAATATTTTATACTTGACAGACGCCAATTACAACATGAATATGCTATCTGCCTGACACAGTTTGGGATTTGTTTTATGTAAAACTGTACATTACGTCATGTTCACCTTCAAAGCAAACAAAATATTACATTATTTTCTATTTGATTTAGACAGACACACAAACAGAGACCAATGCAGACTATCTTTAATTTGTAAGCATGTAAATGAAATTAGTAATTGAAAAAATATTTCCTAGGATTTATCATTCTGATATTCAGAAAAATTATTTTATATTGTGTCAAGAAATTGTATGAATACAACATAGTATGTAATCTCTAATGTGCTTCAAAACTTAACACAACATTATTAAAATATATGTTTATATATTTTTTAATCTGACATAACAGAAGGAAAAAATAGAAACAATAGAACTATTTCTTCTTTAAATATTCTATTACAGTCTTTTACACCCAATGGTGCTATTATGGTATACAGTTATTGGGAAAAATTAAACTAGTCTCTTTATCGGATAGCTTCTAAGAATCCTTAATATTATAATATCCAATGTGCTGAACAGGAGAACTATGAGGTTGTGTACTCCCACAAACAGTTGCAGTCTCAGGAAACCCCCAAATGCACTTCTAGCCTGTGCTACAAGGTCTCTATTAATTGGATTTGACTCAAAGGCAGTAAGTTTAGTTTCTGGTTTGCATTGTATTGAGCACAACATTAGGTTTGAGGACATATTTATTTATAAATTATGATATACATAGGACACAAATTTGCCTGCTGGTAGTGAGGCTGACTTGCAGCATTTATCAATGAAGCTAAAGCCTTAAATATGAATTTAATTCAAATGTGAAGAAGATGTAAAATCCCCACAACTGAACCAATAAATAACATATTTTTTTTATTTACAGGTCTTCTTTTATTCTATTTAGTTTTTAAAATTACTTTATTCTTCACTTGATCTTAGCCAAAAGGTTGAGAAGCGATAAATTAATTAATTTTTTTCTGGGTCATTGGTTTTCTTTTTTTTTTCTTTATTTACATTTTATTAGGGACTCATACAACTCTTATCACAATCCATACATATACATACATCAATTGTATAAAGCACATCCATACATTCCCTGCCCCAATCATTCTCAAAGCATTTGCTCTCCACTTAAGCCCTTTGCATCAGGTCCTCTTTTTTTTTCCCCTCCCTCCCCGCTCCCCCTTCCCTCATGTGCCCTTGGTAATTTATACATCGTTATTTTGTCATAACTGCCCCTATATGGAGTCTCCCTTGCCACCCCCACCTTCTCTGCCGTCCCTGTCTCAGGGTGGAGGTCACATGTGGATCCTTGTAATCAGTTCCCCCTTTCCAACTCACTCACCCTCCACTCTCCCAGCATCGCCCCTCCCACCCTTGGTCCTGAAGGTATTATCCACCCTTGATTCCCTCTGCCTCCAGCCCTCATATGTACCAGTGTACAACCTCTGCCCTATCCAGCCCTGCAAGGTAGAATTCAGATCATGGTAGTTGGGGGGAGGAAGCATCCAGGATCTGGGGGAAAGCTTTGTTCTTCATCGGTACTACCTCACACCCTGATTGACCCACCTCCTCTCCTAAACCCATCTATGAGGGGATCTCCATTGGCTGACACTTGGGCCTTGGGTCTCCACTATGCACTTCCCCCTTCATTCAATATGGTATATATATATATATATATATATATACACACACACACACATATATACATACATATACACACATATGTCTTTTTTTTTGCATGATGCCTTATACCTGGTCCCTTTGGCACCTCGTGATCGCACTGGCCAGTGTGCTTTTTCCATGTGGGCTTTTTTGCTTCTGAGCTAGATGGCTGCTTGTTCACCTTCAAACCTTTAAGACCCCAGACACTATCTCTTTTGATAGCCGGACACCATCAGCTTTCTTCACCACATTTGCTTATGCACCCATTTGTCTTCAGCGATCCTATCATGGAGGTGTGCAGCCAATGATATGATTTTTTGTTCTTTGATGCCTGATAACTGATCCCTTCGGGACCACTCGATCACACAGGCTGGTGTGTTCTTCCATGTGGACTTTGTTGCTTCTGAGCTAGATGGCCCCTAGTTTGTCTTCAAGCCTTTAAGACCCCAGTCACTATCTCTTTTGATAGCCGGGCATCATCAACCTTCTTCACCACATTTACTTGTTCACCCACTTTGGCTTCAGCAGTTGTGTCGGGAGAGTGAGATTTATAGAGTTCCAATTTAATAAAAGAAAGTATTCATGCATTGAGTGAGTGTTTGAGTAGAGGCCCAAGCTTCTTCCGCCACCTTAATACTTAACCTATAAATATAGACACATAGATCTATTTCCCCATCCTCCTATATATATGCATGTACATGTCTTTGTATAGACCTCCATAAATGCCCTTTGACTCCTAGCTCTTTCCTCCATCTCCCTTGACTTTCCTCCTGCCCTACTACCATGCTTCGTCACCACCTGGGCTAGAGTATACTTCTTCTCTATGCAACCTTACCCTTGATGATTCCCCACAGGCCTGCCACTCCCCCCTCTCTACCATTTTGGGTCCCATGTTGTTCCCTTGTCCCTGTGTTTGTTAACACCTCTTCCGTACCTCCCCTAACCCCCCACCCCAAGTCCCCCTGGAACTGCCAGTCCCGTTGTTTTTCCTCCAGATAGTTCATCCAGCCTGTGCTATTCAGACAGACCTGTGGAGACACTAATATGCATGAAAACAAGACAGAGGAAAACAAAGCAATAGTATACAACCAGACAACAAAACAACAAAAGCAAACCATTGACAAAGAACAAAACAAAACACTTCACAAGAGAAAAGCTTGTAGTTAGTTCAGGGATCCTTTGCTGGCCCTTAGGAGCATTTTCCAGTCCAGTCTGTTGGGGCACCACGCCCTGGCTCCAAAGTCCACTTTCAGCATTCCCTGGGGACTTTGCCACTCCATTCCCTTGCTGTTCCGCTGCACTCCCCCCCGTGCTTTGCCTCGGTGTGGTGGGATCAGGTCAGGTGCTATTCCCACACTGTGTCTCCGGTGCTGTCCCCTGTATCGCCCTTAGTCACTGAGCGCCATCATTTCTCATAGTGGGGCCAGCCATGTTGTTCTCTCTGTGGACTGGATGCTCTACTCAGCAACATCATCCTCACGGCCTGGTGGGCCAGGCTGTGTTCCACTCTCTCCTCCTGCCCCTTCATCTGCTCCCGTGTGCTTTGATCAGATATGTCCATCTCCCGGAGCTGCAGATTCAATGTCGTCCTACAAATTCTTTTCGGGGGAGGGGCAGGAATCCACTTAATTTATGGTGCTGGGGCCAGCCTCCCAGACCTCTCCACTGGTTCCCTATACCACACCGGATATTGCATTCACACCTGCGGCACTGGGTTGAAGTCTGGTCCCACTTTCCCTGTGGAGATATAAACAATACCCTCCCCTTGAGGGGATTAGTGCCCCATGCCCCCACTCCCCTTTTCTTCTTTATATTCATCCTTTTGTTTTCTTCCTACCCTCCTCCACCATTGTCTACCATGTGCATCCCTGGTTTTGGTTTGGTCTCTGCCATACTACACAGTCTTCACCCCACAAATGTTTGTATACAGTAGCTTTTTCCCCTATGCCACTTTTGCTTTTTAAAAAATTCTTTAATTCTTACCTCAGCGGGCTCATGTTGTACTTGTCCTTTTGTGCCTGACTTACCTTGCTTAGCATGATTTCCTCCAGTTCTTCCCATGGCGCTATGTGCCTCATACGTTCATCACTGCTTTTTAGTGATGCGTAGTATTCCATTGTATGTATATACCAGTTTTTTAATCCAATCGTCAGTTGATGGAAATTTGGGTTGCTGCCAACTCCTTGCAATTGTGAACTGGGCTGCAATGAACATTGGAGCACAGATGTCAGGTCTTGGTTTGTTTCTTGCATCTTCTGGTTATATGCCCAGTCGGGGGATTGCTGGGTCATATGGTAATTCTATTTCCATCTGTTTTAGGTATCGCCAGATTGATTTCCATAGTGGCTGTACGTACTTACAGTCCCACCAGCAGTGGATGAGAGTTCCTGTCTCCCCACAGCCCCTCCAACACTTGTTGCTTTATGATTTTTTGAATCAGGCTACCTTTAAGGGTGTCAGGTGGTACCTCATTGTTGTCTTAATTTGCATTTCTCCTATGGCTAAAGATCGGGAACATTTTCTCATATGTTTGTTGGCCATTCAGATTTCTGTCCCTGTAAAATTTCTGTTCAAGTCCTTTGCCCACCTTTCAAGTGGGCTAATGGTTTTTTTCTTTTTGGAATCTAGCAGAGTATTGTAAATTTTAGTAATAAGGCCTTTGTCTGATGTGTCATTGCTAAAGATGTTTTCCCAGTCTGTGGACTCTCTTATTACTCTCTTGGTGAATTCTTTAGATGTACACAAGTGTTTTATCTTCAGTATATCCCATTTGTCAATTTGTGCCTCCTCTGTGTTTGTGTCCTTCCCTATTTCTGATAGCCTGTGTATTCCCTGAGCCAAAGTTCTCAAGTTGGTCCCAATTCCCTCATTGATTGCCCTAATAGTTTGGGGTTTAACTTCAAGGTCTGTGATCCACCTTGAGTTTATTCTTGTGCATGGAGTGAGATAAGGGTCTTGCTTCATTTTTCTGCATGCTGATATCCATTTTTTCCAGCACCATTTGTTAAAGAGGGCATCGGCTTCCCATTTGATATTTTTGGGCCCTTATCAAAGATCAGCTGTGTGTATGCTGATGCTTTTATTTCTGGGTTTTCAATTCTTTTCCATTGGTCTGAGTATCTGTCATTGTTCCAATACCATGCAGTTTTGAGAACTGTGGCTGCATAGTATGTGCCAAAGTCAGGTAAAGCAAGCCCTCCCACGATGTCCTTCTTCTTGAGGAGTTCTCTGCTAATTCTGAGCTTCATCCCTCTCCATATGAAGTTGGTAATCAGTTTTTCTATTTCTTTGAAGAAAGATGATGGTAATTGTATCGGAATAGCATTAAACTTATATAGTACTTTTGGCAGAACTGACATCTTAACTATATTAAGTCTCCCAATCCAAGAGCATGGAATATTCTTCCATTTGTTGAGGTCGCTCTTGGTTTCTTGTAATAGTGTTCTATAGTTTTCCCTATATAGATCTTTTGTTTTTTCAGTCAGGTGTATCCCTAGATATTTCAATTTGTGTTTGGCTATTGTGAAGGGTACCACCTTTTTGATCTCTTCTTCGGTGGTCTTATCTGATGTGTATAACAGTCCGATGGACTTCTGTTTTTTGATATTGTATCCTGCCACTCTGCCAAACTCCTCTATTACTGCCAGTACTCCCCTTGTGAAACTTTTGGGATTTTCCATATATAAAATCATATCATCTGCAAATAACGATAGTTTCACCTCTTCCTTCCCCAGATAAATACCTTTGATGTCACTTTTTTGCCTTATGCTGTTAGCTAAAACCTCCAGCACGATATTAAATAGGAGTGGAGACAAGGGGCATCCTTGTCTGGTCCCCTTTTTCAGTGGGATTGTGTTAGTCTTTTCTCCATTGACTACGACTTTGGCTGTTGGTTTTTCATATATAGCTTGTATTGTCTTGAGGAACTTTCCTTCCATTCCTATCTTCGCTAGTGTCTTAAACAGGAATTGATGTTGGATATTGTCAAATGCTTTTTCTGCATTATTGATATTATCATGTGATTTTTATACTTTTTCATGTCAATGTGATGAATAATACTAATGGTCTTTCGTATGTTGAACCATCCCTGCATCCCTGGTGTGAATCCCACTTGGTCATGGTGAATCATTTGTTTTATATACTTTTGTATTCTGTTGGCTAGTATTTTGTTAAGGATTTTTGCATCAATGTTCATTAGGGATATTGGCCTGTAGTTCTCGATTCTTGTGGGATCCTTACCCGGTTTTGGTATCAGAGTTATACTAGCTTCATAGAAGGAGTTTGGGAGTTTGCCATCTTTTTCTGTGTTCTGGAAAAGTTTGTGTAGGATTGGTATTAGTTCTTCCCTGAATGCTTGGTAGAATTCTCCAATGTAGCCATCTGGTCCAGGGGATTTTTTTGTCGGTAATTCCTTGATAACCTTTTCTATTTCTTCTATTGCTATGGGTCTATTGCGATTCTTGATGTTCACCGAGGATAGTCTAGGGAGGGACTGTTTTACCAGGAATTTGTCCATGTCTTCCTCATTGTTGAATTCATTGGAGTACAATCCTTCTTAGTATTGTGTAACTATCCTTTTGATTTCATTAGGGTCTAATAAATAACATATTTAGACAGAAAATCAAAGTTGTGAATGATTTTGTTTTTCTTGGAACAACAGTGAATGCCCATGAGGAAATAAGGAAGAAATAACATTATGTGTTGCATTGAAATAATCTGCTGTAAAAAATTGAATTAAAATGCTAAAAACAAAAGTATCACTTTGAGGACCAAGTGAACCTGACACAAGTAATGGTATTTTCAGTGACCACATTTGCATGTTAAGACTTTACTAAGCAGAAAGGTAGAAAGGAAAGGAGATTGATGCATTTAACTTGTGATGTTGATGAAAAATATTGAACATAAGATGGACTAAAAAATAAATAAAACTATCATATAAAACACAGTCGATATGCTCCTTAAAATCAATGATGGAATAAATCCCTTGCTTACTTGGGACCCATCATCAGGAAAAATGAAATAATAAATAAAATATTTACTAAATTAGAGGGCCACTTAGAATGAGGAGAAAAATACTTTAATGACATAGATTTATACAATAGTCTCAATGTACTCTCATTTTAAGAACACTTTGTTCTATTAAACTGGCATTCCATGATGCTCACCTTCCCGACATGATTGCAGAAGACAAATTGGGGGCATAAGCAAATGTGGTGAAGAAAGCTGATGGTGCCTGGTTATCAAAAGATACAGCATCTGGAGTCTTAAAGGCTTGAAAGTAAACAAGCAGTCATCTAGCTCAGAAGCAACAATGCTCGCATGGAAAAAGCACACCGGCCTATATGATCACGAGGTGTCAAAGGGATCAAGTATCAGGCAGCAAGGAACAAAAATTCATATCATTTTGAATGAGGGGGAATTCAGAGTGGGGACCCAAAGCCCATCTGTAGGCAATTGGAAATACCCTTACAGAAGGGTCATGGGTAGGTGACATCCAAGTCACGGTGCAGTGTACCAATGATGAAACGTACAACTTTCCTCTAGTTCTTAATGCTTCCCTCCCTCCCCCCCGCCCCACTATCATGATTCCAATTCTACCTTACAAATCTGGCTAGACCAGAGGGGGTACACATAGGTACACATAGTAACTGGAAACACAGGGAAACACAGGGAATCCAGGACTGATGATCCCTTTAGACCAGTGGCAAGAGTGGCGAGAGTGGGAGGGTGGAAAGAAGGTGGGGTAGAAAGGGGGAACTGATCACAGGGATCTGCATATAACCCCTCCATGGGGGGTGAACAACAGAAAAGTGGGTGAAGGGAGACATCAGACAGTGTAATATATGAAAAAATAATAATAATTTTTAAATTACCAAGGATTCATGGGGGGTGAGAAATGAGGAGCTAATACCAAGGGTTCAAGTAAAAAGCAAATATTTTGAGAATGTTGAGGGCAAAAAAGGTTCAGATGTGCTTGATACAGTTGATGTATGGATTGTTCTAAGATCTGTAAGAGCCCCCAATAAAATGATTTATTTAGAAACAAAACAAACAAACACAAAGGAATTTAGAAAGAAAGGATAATATACCTTTGAAGTAATAAAAAGTAACTGATCCTGGGTTAAGTGGGCTGAAGACTTTTCTTCATATTCATAGAGTTATGCAGGTCCCCAGCAGACAGTATCAAGCCCTAAAATGGGCTAGCAGCATGCAAGTAAACCCTCACTCACTTACTGCTGTCTAGACAGTCCTGACTAACAGTGACCTTTTAGGACAGGATGGAACTGTCTCTATGTGTTTCAAGAGTTGAACTCTGGGAAGCATCAAACTTGTGAGTGTGGCACAGAACTAGGTAGCATGTAACAGAAAATATTTGTCACTGTACCACTCAAAGAAGCCAAGTAAAAAGCATCACCAAATTTGTTTTAAAAGTCTAAATGCATGATCTGTTATTATGGATGAGTAGGATGAACTGAATATCTGCTAGCACTAGGAAACTGGGGAAACTGGTAAGTATGAAGATGTTAGCTTCTGCTTTCTAAGAACTTCCCTTAACAATGCTGGACTAGGTTCGTGTTCATCTGAGTTTCTCAGAATTTGCATTTATTTTTATAGTGTACTAAACCCACTCCACTTCTATAGAGTCAATTCTCACTCATAATGACCCCATAAGACATAATTTAACTGCCTTCTGGGTTTCTAAGGCTGTAAATCTTTTGGGAGCAGAAAGTCTCATCTTTTCCCCCCAACGAAATTGGTGGATTAAAGGTGCTGACTGTGGTTTTTATTAGTATAATGCATAACCTGCATTATGTAAATGATATCCTTCATCTAATCACTAACATCCCACACACCTAATAAATTATTATTATTTAATTATCTGATTTTAGGTACTATACTCTAGGCACATTTATTAGATCCCTACCTTTACTTGCACTTGTAAGTATAAAATATATCAGCATATGTAAAAAACTTATTACTAAGCTTTCTGTTCATATGTGAATGGGTGTGTTCCAAACAAAACATTTTTAAACAAGCCTTTTGGTATGAGGCAGAACACCACCACCAAAAAATGGGGGAAAAAAGTTCTGCTGGATGGAGATTCTGTGGTATGCATTTTCCCCCTAATTGAGCATTGAGCAACTTGTTCTGCATTAGTGCACCCAGTGGCATCTCCTGAGAAGGTTCTCTGTAGTCACAGTGATTTTTTTTTCGTGAAAGCACTATTGCTTGAACATTGTTTTTTGTGATGGCCTATTTAAGAGAACAGCTTGTGGTTGTGACATTTTGTTTCCTGCTGCAGAAATTGTTGGGATGTTGAAGACAGATTACAAGGGCAGTGCTAAGGGAAAAATTCAAGTATACAAGTGGTTTTCTCATTTCAAAAATGGTGCAATGTTGATTGCTGACAACCTCTTTCTGGACATCAGTCAAATTCCTGACAGGGTGGAAATGTTCATTTGTAGAGCATTTGGAGTCATTTCACCACGTCATTGTTGAGACTATTGTATAAATCTTTGCCATTAAAGTATTTTTCTCCTCATTCTAAGTGGCCTTCTAATTTTTGTCTCATGTTATATAATCTTTTCAGAACCTCTAAATAGAAAGCTTAATTGGTAGCAGACAGCAGAATTGTTTTGCTAACATGACAATGCACCTGCTCATGCAGCCCCCTCAGTGTGCCAGTTTGGGGCAAAAAACAGCATGCCTGTCTTGCCCCATGCACCCTATTCCTTTGACCTTGCTCCATGTGACTCCTTTTTATTTCCTTGAATTAAGAGGGACATGTTGAAAGGAGAGTGATTTAGTGACGTAGAAGAGGTAAAGAAAAAAAGAGGGGGTGGGGGGAGGTTCTGTCCGTGATCTAAACAGATGAGTTTAAAAAATGTTTCCAAAATTGGAATTGCAGATTTGACAAATGTATTCATTGTAATGGAGAGAACTTTGAAGATGATAAGGTTGTTTCATTAATAAAAATTTAAATACACAACTTTGAAAAAAAGCATCTTCTTTTTGCACCCCCTCATGTATTGGGTGAAGACAAAAGGAGATTCAAACAAAACAGTGGCTTCTTAGGGGCACACACTGGAACACTTCCATTTAGGGCAGAGAGGTCATCTCGAAGACTACGGTGACTATGTTAGGATTCCAAAGGGGTAATCTTGTCACATTTTCTTAAATGAAACAGGACAATTAGGATGGTTTGTCATGAACAAATTTTAAGAAAATTGAAAACTGAACTGAGAAGAAAATGTCTGAAAAACATGTTGACTCAAGAAATTATTTTTTTCTCACAACTATGCAACTGCTCATTGTTCCAGTATAACAAGGGCAACCGGGGGCGGGGAGGACGGGGGCGGTAAGAGTGCATACACGAATTTCATTGCAAAACCATAATCTTGAATTTGCCCCTTCAGACTACTTATTGTTCCGTGAACTCACAAAAATTTTGAAAAGGAAGACAATTTTAGTTCCTCAAGGTTGTCCAAACTACTCTTTTTGACATTGTCTCAGCAGGAGATTGCTGAGAATTCCTTGGGAAGAGTTAGAAAAATGGAAACACTATTTCACAAGTGTCAATTTAGATGGAGAACATGAGAGGGCTTAATGGAAAAATATATATACATGGAATTTTTCCATGAAATTTCAAAACTATTTTTTTAGGTTAAGTAAACATAGCTTCACCTTTTTTCATTTTTAATTAAAAATATATTATGTTAAGATTTCTCAATGCTTTTGACCATATATGTTCTATTCAATGGTGTTGGAAACATAACAAAAGGCATAAAAGAAATTTTTCTTCTAACTAAAAAAATATAATTAGACCTTGAAATCACCAAATGAGTATATTACCTGACTTTCACAAAGGTGATCTTTGCATTTTGAATTAGAAAGTTATTTAAAAGAAAGCTATTAACTTTCAAGGAGTAGTGAATTTCATGAATAACAGATTGCTGCTACCCTTATGATCTAGAATCAGCCAGTTTCACAAATTTATTTCAAGATATTGGCATTTTATATATTCCTTGGAATTTTATAGGAAAACAAGGAGGCAGAGTGACTCTGTGGGTAAGGATTTCCTCGCTTGTCCTCAGATCTGCAGTTTAACTCACAACTACTCTTCACGAGAATGATGCAACTCTCCTCTGTGAAGATTTACAAAGGCTTACAGACCCTCTGTAGGGTCAGTGCGGGCTAACATTGACTCCATGGTAGTGGGTGGTTTTACCTTGACTTGATAGGAAAACATAAAACAGGAAACAGGAAGATACCATGTAGGAGATAAAAACTATTTTATTAGTTTCACATTTGATTCAATAATTGCCTGGAACTAATTTTGGACATTTTTCTCATTATTTCATAGGTATATTTTGTGCTATGTATTTTATTTTGTAATAATTCATTTCAGATAAGTTCCAAGGAGTTGGAGATTGAAGATAATCTGAATGCCCAATCCTTCCAAGGCATTATTTTGCTCCATTTCCCCTACTCCTCCCGTAAGCATATGCCAGCATGGCCCTGGGTTCTGCAATCCCCTGCTATGTCCCACAGAAACTCACAGCATCTTGAGGAATTGTCTCACATGGTGGCAGGTGCCTTTCAGTCCCCAAATCCAAGGGTCATCTGGAAACACGTCAAATGCAGAGTCAAGGACCAGAAGTAAAAAAAAAAATGTCCAAAAACCAATTTGAGTCTTTTTGCATTAACCAAAGTTCAGTCAGGAAGATAGAGATCTGGCTTTTTAGGTGAGGTGATGCAAGTGTAGAATCGTATGGAGGCACCATTACATGTCCAAGGAAAACAAAGCCCTGGTCTGTTTCGCTCTGGTTCTAACGTGAAATCTTAAAGATGTCATCATGAATAAGGTCACGCAGTTCACAGATGGTTTCAACTAGGTCCTTAAAGTGTCATCAAAGAAGCAACAAGTGTGGCCCAATTCACACCCTATACAAAGTCTAGGTCTTTATCCCATCTTACTCCTGTCCCTTAGTAGAGAATATCTTCCAAAATGGGACCATAACCACAGGTGTATAAGTCCAAAATTATATTATATCATATAAGGAATTATGGCTCGAGGGCCATATTAATTGACAATATAACACATTTTGTAGCAAACATACGTATAAGCATGTATTAAACTCATAGTGTTTCTGAGTTTACCTCTAAATAATTTTTGTTCATTTTTGTTACCAGTACTCATAAGCTCCTTACTCTGAATAAGAAATATACAAGAAAAATAACTATAATATGAAAGTACAAAGTATAATTTACTTAAAGTCATTGAATTGTTTTTCAAGAATTCATTACAAAACCTAAACAACCAAAGTAGACTTCTAATCTTTGTCTTTCAAAAGGCTTTATGATTTTTTTCAAATTTACTATTCAATAACATAGAGTTTCTACAGCAACAATATAAGAAAACACAGCGCTTGTGTTACAGCACTTGGAAAAAAAGACATGCTTCATAGGCTCTCAAATTCATTTTAAACATTAGATAATACCCTGTCCTGTGTGAGTAGGAAAACACATTATACATACAGATTGAATTCCATAGAGGCTTCCCGCAGAGCAGAATGATTATATCTCTCTCCATCACTATATACATACAATATGGACTGAGTTGTTTCTCTGTCAAAACATGTTGAAGTCTTCCTACCCTAATACCTGTGAATATGACATTGTTTGGAAACAAGATTTTTCTTTCGTTATCAGTTAAATTAAAGGAGATGGGGCTGGAATGGGGCGAGTCCTAGTTTTAGTGTCTTCTAGGTAGAGTTTTAATCAAAGAGGAGAAGAAACTTTAAAGAAAAAAAATGAGACATGGGGGTAAAAAACGATGTGAACATACATTTGCAAGCATTTTGTTGTTTTTGATAGGTCCACCTAGTCTATTCTGACACACAGTGACCCTATGCACAACAGAAAGCACCAGTGCATGACCCTGCACCATCCTCACATTGTTATGTCTGAGCCCATGATGCACCCTCTGTGTCAATCCATCTTGTTCTGGACCTTCTGTTGAACAGCCCTTCCACTTTACCAAACATGATGTCCTTCACCAAGGACCTCCTAACAATATGTGCAAAGTAAACAAGGCAAAGTCTTGCCATTCTTGTCCCAAAGGAGCACTCTGTCCTAACTTCTGATACAGATCAGTTTGTCCTTTCAGCAGTCAGTCCATCGTACTTTCAATATTCGTCTCTAGTACCACAATTCAAAAGCATCGAATCTTCTATGGTATTCCTTAGTCAATGTCCAACTTTCACATGCATATGATGCATTTAAGAATGTCATGGTATACCTTCATTCCAAAGTAGCATCCTTGCTCTTCAATAAACTAAAGAGGCCTTGTGTAGTTGATTTGCAAGCATCGGAGCACCAAAGACTGGTATTGGCAGCAGGCACCGGAAACTAAGAGTGAAAGATGAGGAAGAATTTCTTTCTCAAAGCTCACGGGGGCAGGGATTGGAGGATGATAGAAACCGTAATTTTGATTTTGGGGCCCCAGACTGTGGGCAAATTTGTATCCTTTAAATTTCTCAGATTTTCCTTGGGTGCGGTTGCTTTGATAGGTTTTAGACATGACATAATATTTTTAGAAAACCTTTCATTGGAGGATTTTTATGTGACTTGTCTCATCATTAGAGCTTGTGTATTTGTTTTTACAAGAAAGTTTACAATGGTAAAGGGTGATCTTCATCCCATCCCTTCAAAGGTACATGCGATCATCCTAATCCTTTATATTAAGAGTACAAGTATCAACCAGGTTTTTTTGCTTATTCTGATCTCTGAGATGGAGTGCCAGTGTAAATTATGTCTCTTTACCCCATCCTGTACTTCTGAATGAGGACACACTGCACAGTCCACAATGACGAATCAGGGAGTTGTACCCCTCTTTATCTACATACATTATTTGGGATTCTTCTACACAGATGTTTAGTCCATTTTGTTTCATTAATTCAATTATTCATATGGTTTTCTATGCAGGGATTTAGAATTTATACTATAAAGTATATTCTGTACTCCTTCATTTTATTGCTCAAAGTCTTCCAGTTTTAGACCTCAGAACTACTTGTGGGTACTTGTGCCCCTTTGACATCCACCAAAAATGTGCTATTGTTCTCTTGACTTAGTATTGTTCATTTTTAATATCTCTTTATTTTTAATTACACAAAATGTTTCAGGTTTATTTTATATATCTTTAGCCCTAACACCAGAATAATATTTCTCCAAATACTCACTCATTTTATTGGAAATTGATATTAAAATCCCCAAACTGACTACTCTGATTATCTTTGCTACTCTGCTGTTATTTCTAGGACCTCTAAGCAGAAACAACGTGCAACTATATATTCATCAATATTTCTGCATTTAAACATCTACATTTCTCAAATAAAACTCATTTCCATCAGATTAGCTCTGACTTTAACAAACCTACAAGATAGAATTGTCCCAGTGGCTTTCGAAGACTGTAATGTGTAACTCACTTCTATTATCATAGCAGTACCATTCCAGCTTTTCCCTTTGCTTACCTGTAAAGCTCCCATTCCAAGAGTGAAAAAATTGACCCTTATTATGCAATATTTATTTGGTTTTTTTTTCATTCCAGTATACATAAATAGCAGTATTCGAATTACAAACTTTACCCCCATGGCTGAATACCAGATTTTCAGACACTTTATTTAATTTCTCCCCACATCTTTAGCTGTTTTGGCCTTAAAGTTATGTAGTTTAATGTTCTGTTTCATACAGAATTCTCAACTTTGTCATGTAGGTTCTAATATTTCATTAAAATAACCATATAGGACTCATCAACAATATGCATGATTGAAAACTTATTAAGGAATTTTTCAGGTTACAGTGTGGGTGAGAACTGCTCAAGACAGCATTGTTTAATCAGTACATTACAAAGTTCTTTCAGGATCACTAACAAATGTCCAATGGACATGCCATTCTACTACAAGCCTAAATTCTAAGGAACTCACCACCAGCTCTGAGAGTCAGCAAACTCAGCTCCTCGAATTAATTCTCAGAGGCACCTCACTCCACAAGCCAGCATTCTGCCTCAAAATCTTAGCTTTACTTGCTCTGTGGCTGGGAAATCCACCACTTGCTCTGTGCTATTTCTCGTGGTTCTGCGGCTACTGCTCCTGATAATGATGATGGTCTCTGCCATTCCTTTGATGTCACAGCTGTCTTCTGGTTTAAGGAGTGCTTTACTGCACAGGGATAATGGTGTCCACGGGAACTGTTCCACTCTTGACTCTTGCTAGGGATTAAATACACACCCCTCCTGTTTCTGAGAAGATTCATTTTATATGCTGCAGGATGTCAATAACAATAACTCATGTTAAAGGCTCTCAACTGAATCCTATAAAAATCTTGCCCCACCTTGCTCCATCGGACTCAGCAAGAATGGACATGTCCTGGCAGTTACAGAGACTATGGTTAAAAGAGTAATATTCAAGATCAACTTACCTGAATCTTTTTTTAAACCCTGAGATTTTTTACAAATGTAATTTGCCATGTATTTGTCATAACAAAAATAAAGCCTTGGATTTAAACCTGCTGAATATCAAGAACATCTCAAGAACAGACTTTATTGAACAGAAATGACAGAAGACCTGATGACTATTGATGAATCAAGAACACCATAAGAAAGAAAGCAACTCATTAAAAAGATAGGAAAGAAAAATACAGGACCAAAATGGATCCTAGATTTTAATGTTAGATGTTAGATCAAAATGGCTTCAAATCATAGGGAAAATTGAAAAAACAATGAAGTAAGAGTTGAACAGAAAACTTCAAAGAACTGCTTGAGAAAATAATGTGACATTTTATAATGAAATGTGAAAACACAGAGAAAAGCAATGAGGAATAACACGATTAGCATATCTAACCAGTAAAAAGATAAAGTAAAAAAACAAGCCTCAATTTATAATATTGATAGATTCTATGGACAAAATATTGGATGATGTTCTAAGCATCAAAAGAAGATGGTGAGAATACACAGAAGCACTCTACCAAAAATAAATAGTCAACATTCAACCAGTTCAAGAGATCACATATGAGTAAGAACCAATAGTATTAAATGAAGAATGTCTAGTTGCACTGAAAGCATTGGTCAGAAATAAGGCTCCAAAACTTATAGTAAATACCATTGGAAATGTTTCAGCAAGCTGATGAAAAACTGGAAGCACTCACACATACATGCCAAGATATTTGAAAGACAGCTTCTTGGCCAGCTGTCTGGAAGAAATATATACTTGTAACCATTAAAAAAAGTGGCCCAGCTGAAAGGTCAATTTTTAGACAATATCATTGATATCACATGCAAGTAAAATTTTGCTGAATATCTTCCAACAAAGTTTGCAGGAATATATTCAGAAGGATCTGCTAGAATTTCAGGCCAAATTCAGAAGAAGTTAGGGAATAAGGGATACCCTTGCTAAAGTCTGATGGATACTCGCTTAAAATAGAAAATGCAGAAAGATATTTACTTATGTTTTATTGACTATGCCAAGTTACTAGGCTGGGTGGATCAAAAGAAACTATGGATAACCTTGAGAAAATGAATAATTACAGAACACGTCATTCATTGTGATCATGTGGAACCTGAACATGGCTAAAGAGACAGTTGTGTGAAAACAATAAGGAGATACTGTTTGGTTTCAAATCAAGACAGATGTGTGTCAAGATTTTATTCTCTCACCATACTTACTCAATCCTCATGCTGAGCATATAATCAGTAAAGCTGCCTTACATGAAGAAGAATGTGGTATCAGGAGTGGAGGAAGGTTTATTAAGAACCTGTAATATGAAATTGACATAGTCTTGCTTGCTGAAAGTGAGGAGGATGTGAAACACTTGCTGGTGAAGATCAACAATTTCAACCTTCAGTATGGTTGCAACTCAATGCAAAGAAAACCCAAATCTTCACACCTGAACAACTAGGTAACATCATGCTAAGTAGAGATACGATTGAAGTTGTCAAGGATTTCATCTTACTTGAGTCCACAATCAATGCTCATGGTCTCAGCAGTCAAGAGGTCAAAGGAAGCATTACATAGGGTAAATTTGCTACTCAGGGGTGCATTGGAAAGTGGATTATCACAGATGCAGTTAGGTTAAAATTTAACACTTTATCATTAGATCATTCTTTGACCCATTCTAAATACATTCTACCTTTCAGTATTTTCTTTCTTTTTATTCTTTCTTATTTTTGAAAATTGTTTGCATATAAAATCCAGGATAAGTAAATCTATTCATACCGTTTCTTGGCCTAAGTCAAGGGAGGTTGAGAGAGAAAGAGGAGCTAACAACAATGAGCATGTGAAAGGAGAAAATGTTCTAAAATCGACCATGGTGATGATTGTACAACTCTTGAAATATTGTGATTTGTCTAAATATTGTGTGATATGTCAAAAATAGAACAAGACTATTATAAAAATCAGATGCATGAAGCACCTCAAAGTATTGGAAAGTAAGCAGTTTACTTTGAAGAATACGGTTTGCCTGACCCAACCCATGACATTTTCAATGGCCTCATACGCATGTGAAAGTTAGACATTGGATATGGAAGACTGGAGAAGAATAGATGTATTGGAATTTTGGTGAAGAATATAGAACATACCATAGACTTCCAAAAGAACAAATATATCTGTCTTGGAAGAAGTACAGCCAGAACGTTCCTTAGAGGCAAGGATGGCAAGACTGTGCCTCAGGTGCTTGGGACACATTGTCAGTAGAGGCAAGTCCCTGCTTGGTATAGTAGAATGAGAGCAAAAAAGAAGAGGGCTCTCGATAAGTTGGATTGATACAGTGCCTCCAAGAATCTTACAAACATGCATCTTTCCAAGTGAGATGCCCACTCAGTCCACATGGAAGGAGCACATCAACATCAGTGATGTAAGAATTGTAAATCATATAATCCAAAGCTGAAGGAGGGAATAATGTCCTAAACTGTGAGAATCTAAATTGTGAGAATCCAGTTTGCAGAAAGTTATGGACGACAGTGGGGGCCTCAGATTCATTTGTGGAATGTATATAAAAAATAAGCCTCCAGTAATTTCCCTCAATGCATCACAGAGGGATGGGGGAAGTGGTTAGCAGACAGAGGGCACTGGAGAGATGACTGCAGAAGATCCAAATGACAAACCTGACTGGAGCGGTTACAGCCTTGTCATTATCCCCCTCTGACATCTTAGACTTCATCTGATTTTCAACATTTTCTGTATCTTGTTGTTTTGCTTGTTCATCGTGAGCTTTATTTCAGATGTGTTTTGTTATTGGATGGCCCTCTTGCAATTTTGTTAGTGCTCTGGTTTCTAAAATCTAGGATCAGTGAATAAAGATTTCTGCGGGGTACAGTGGTGTGGTGGGTGTGCATAAGGGAGCTGATGTCAAGTAGTTCAAGAAGGAAAAGAATGATTGAAAACGATTGTGATAACAATTGTGTGATACTGTTTGATGCGATTGAACTATGAAATGATATGATATCTGTATCAACTCTGAATAAAATGTTTTTTTTGGGGGGGAAGAGCAGTTTTGCAACCGTAAGAGCAATGGGAAAGTGCCAGCAGGACCTGGCAGTGTTTTGTTTTGCTGTACTTAGGGTCACTATGAGTCAAAACATATCCATGGTACCTACAAACAACAGAAATACCTCTTTGCAGTGTCATACAAAATAATTTTATCACCCTCAAATCCCTTATGCCTGATCTGTTCAATCTTGTAAGTGACATTTTGAACTTTGTTCAGATACAGATAATTTCACAGTTTCTATAGCTTGCCTGTTTCAGAATGTTATAAATTGGACTCAAACAATAGATATTCTTTTCAGATGCACTTCTTTTATTAGACAGAATGAAGATCACGTTCACAAGCTAACCATCATGACTAATGCTGCTATCAACATTCTTCTCCCAGTTTTTGCTCAGGCATAAGTTTTCAAGTCCTGTGGGTAAATGCTTAGGACCTTATTTGCTGAAGAATGTGATTAATGTAACACTATTTAGCTTGGTTTGTGTAGGAATCTATCAGATTGTCTTCCAAAGGGCCTTTACTAATTTACATTGATATAAGACATGAACGAGAGCTCTTGTTCTGCAACAAAAAACAAACAAACCCAAACAAGAAAACTGCAAGAATAAGAATAAAACAAACCCAATGCCATGAAGTTGTATCCCACTCATAATTATCCTAGGTTTTCCAGACATTGTAAGCCTTTAGTAGAACAGACCACCTGACCCACACCCCAAGAAGCTGTAGAGTGTGCACTGCTGGCTTTGTAGATAGCAGCCCCATTCTTACCTGATAGCCCCATCAGAGCTTCATCCTCCTCACTAGTAATTACCATTATTTATCTTACTAGCATCTTGTTGTTAATTTTCAGTTTCTCTAGGGAAAAGTTTGTTGAGAATAATTTTACATGCTACATTAAAATATTAAATGCCAAAATGTTGAAGATGAAAAGATTTTGTGATAATATTTTAGCCCTGGAATTTCCATTGTTAGCAACTGCTGAATATTAACAAAGATAGAAGCATCTGCTATTTCTGCCCATCTAAGGGTACAGTTATGTAGAGTGTAATATTTACAGAAGCACATGCCAGGTCTTTCCTACTATATAGTGTCTGGTTCAATTCAAATGACCAATCTTTCAGTTAGCAGTTTAGTGCTTAATTGCTGCTCTTTAAATAAAACAACAACAATCCCATGTTTCTCTGTTAGAAGGACTTTGATTTTTTCCCCTTTTCTCTAAAAAAAAATCTCTGCACTCCCTTTAATGAACCTTCTCTTCTCCGACTATGCCCTAGTCCCTATTTCCATTATTGTTTCCCAACTCTCTGAACTATGTCCTTTGGTAATTACTCTTTATATTATCTTATATGTTTAATAATTTAACTTAGAGACAACTTTATTTTCAGATCTAAATGCAAGTACCACAGTACTTGGAAACTCATCAGTAAGCATGGTCTCGTTTATTTGAGTTTTGGCCCATATTTCCCCCCCACCATATTTAGGACATTGTCATGTGAACTTTTTCAGATTAATTAGTAGTATTGGTAGGGTAACCTCTAGTTGTCCTGGCCTTAGGAATATGGAAATTATTTCCATGGTCTCTTTGTTCATTGGACTAATTTTTCCATGCGTCTTCCATATTTTATTATCTGCTCTGGCCAGTGGGAGACCAATAGCTTCAACTTCATGACACCTCATGACTTTCAGGATCCCAGTCACTACTCAGGTATTTAGATATAGAACCTTATCTTTGTGAACTATTTTGTACCAGTTAACTTCAGTATCTTTGTGACTTTGGTCCTGGTGTGATAGGCACATAAATTTATTCCCTCAAAATGATTTGTTATGGCTAAGATTTTATATAATTTTGTTCCTAATATGTTCTGTTATTTTCAAAGAAAGTAAATACACATATATAAATATCCCTCTGTTGCAACCTTTGTTGGATGACATTCAGCAAAATTTTACTTGCATTCAATACCAATGATATCATTCTATTCTATGAGCATTCTGTTGGATCACCTTTCTTTGGGATAGGCACACATATACATCTCTAGCAGTAATTTGGTCACATGTCTTCCAAATTTCTTGGCATAGACAAGTGAATGCTTCCAGTACCTCTTCGGTTTTCTGAAACATTTCAATAAATATTCCATAAATTCCTGGAGAATTGTTTTTAGCTATTGAATTCAGTGTACTTCTTCCTTCATCACCATTGGTTCTTGCTTATGATATGGTGGACTGCTGACTGGTTCTTTCTAGTACAGAGACTGTTTATTCTTTTCATCTTATCTTTATACTTCCTGAATCATTTAATATTTTGCCTGTAGAATCTTTAAAAATTACAATTCAAGGGTTAATTTTTTTCTTGAGTTCTTTGAGTTGCCTAAATGCTGAAAATATTCTTCCCTTTTAATTTTGTAATTCTCAATCCCTGGTACATTTCCTTGGAGCAGAAGAGGAATTCCAGCACACTTCATTGTGCACATTTGGAATGTGTACATGGATCAAAGGGCAGTTTTCCAAACCACACAAGGGGTACTGCATGGTTTAAAATTGGTAAAGTTGTTGTGGGAGTTATGTAATCTGGTGTCAACTTGAGACTATTAAAATGAAGGGGTTCGGGGTCTAGCCTGTCAACCAGGTCACAGCTTGATAACCTCATTTGGAGGCATGATACAGACAAGAAGCTCACTGGAGGCCAAACTATCTACCCACTAGCCTGTGATGTTCCTGCATTTGGTGTCATTGCATGTGTTGCATGAGTCTAAAGAAGAATTCATGGACAAGTATCAGACATCATATGAGGTAATATTGGACTTATGTACTTTATCTGGACTGGGCTGATATGCTTTCATTATATAATTACTCTTTGATATAAAGCTCTCTCTGACATATATATATGAGTGTCTCTAGATTTGTTTCGGTAGTTTACCTAACACATATCCTAACAGAGGTTAGGGTTATATCCTCTCACCAAACTTGCTATATGATGAACAAATCAACAGGGAAGTTGAATTAGATGAAGAAGAGTTGGGTATCAAGAGTGGAAAAATTTTATTAACAACCTGCAGATGACACAATTTAGTTTTCTGAAAGTGAGGAAGAATTGAAACACTTGAGATGAACACTAGGGATTGCAGGATTCACTAAGGATTACTATCCAATATAAGGAAGACTGAAATCCTCACATGTGGGCAAATAGCATCATGACATATGGAGAAAATGTTGTAGTTGTCAAGGATTTTGTCTTACTTGGGTCCACCATTAATGCTCACGGTAGCAGTAGTCAGAAGGTCCAAGGATGCATTGCATTAGGTAAATCCACTGCACAAGACCTCTTTAGAGTGTTGAAGAGCAAGGATGTTACTCTGAGAACTAAGGTATTCCTTTGTATAGTCAATAAAACACCATCAATCATCTTCCTGGTATTCTATGCTTTGAGCTAAGCTCAATCTGACAACCGCAATGATATCCTTGTTCCACTTGTAAATACTATGCCATCAGGCCCTTTAATTTTCATTCAAGTGAAAGTTTGAAAAGATGTGTTCTTCTTGGATAATAATCAAGTTTTCATTACTTGGGTATAGTTAATCCTATTATTTTCTTCTATCACTTCTATATTCTCTTTAACCGAGTTTTTAAACGTATGGAGATTTTTGCAAAATATCTCTATTAAGATATTTATTTCTATATGTGGTAGTTACATAATCTGGTATCAATTTGGGACTTGAGAGAATTAAAAGTGAAGGGATGGGTTCTAGTCTGTCAATTGGGTCATAGCCAATTACGCTTTTGTGTGGGCATGGCCTTCTCCTGAGAATTCTGGGAAATGTGGTATTTCCTCTTTGCAGGTGGGAGACAACTCTCTCTTTCTGCTCACTCCCTGGGAGACATTGCAGATGACAAGACACATGACACAACGCTAGTGTCTTGAGCTGGAGAAGCCATATAGATCTACCCTGATGCCACCAGACCTCTGAAATTAGAGAAGCCACGTTGAGACCCCTGTCAGCACTGAGAAGCTTACAATGCCACTGAATCCAAAGACTTTCTACCCACTGGCCTGTGATAATCCTGCATTTGTTATCATTACATATGTTTCGTGAATCAGAAGAGGACTTTATAGATTGGTATCAGACATATGGGCTAATATAGGACTTATCGGCTTAGGCAGAACTGGGTTGAGATGATTTCTTAAGGTACAATTACCTTTTATGTAAAACTCTCTCTTATACACATATGGGTTTCTATGGATTTGTTTCTCTTGTCTACCCAGACTAACATGTTATATAAAAATTATCAAGTTATAATTTCTTTTATGATCTTTTGCATTGAGAATTTTCCTTTCTCAAAAAATGTTTTTTCTCACCGACTTTATGAATTATATACATTATAAACATCTTCTCCAAAAAGCATCATCACTTCATTGCCTTTGAGTGAACTCTTAATTCAAAAAGTCTTCTAGAGCGGGAAATTTGTGAGAATTATGTGAAACTTGGTAGAGGTGTTTAAGTGTAAGACACCCATCCAAAGACTGGTGGTTAAAATCACTCATAGGTGCTTTTGAATGAAGACTTGATATCCACTAGGGAAATGTCACAATCCTGAAACTCAGGGGTGGGGTAATTCTACTCTATACTTACCATGATGTGGAATTCAATGGACGGCAACCACCACCACAAATCAAACAGTCACGTTCATCTTTCCTTCCTTTTGGCATTTGTCATTGTTATTTCCATCACTTAATTGTAGTACATGTTCCCCCTCAAGTTGCAACATGAATCAAAATTGAGATGATTTCTTAAAGTTTATTTTAATTCAGCATCATATATTAAGATAAATGTGGTAGACTTTTCACTTTAAAAAAATTCTAATTCGAGTAGACAGATCTAAAGATAAATGCAAGACATAAATATGGCAATTCTTCAATTAAAATTCTCCAATACAAATATTCAAACTTGAACTTGCATAAAGGCAAAGACAATTTAATCAGAAGAGTTGGTAAAGGATTGAACTTGACCTCCTTGCATTTCTTCTGACCTCTGCTCATACGAACACCCAGGGCTATAAAATGCTATGGCCATATACTGAGAGACCCAGGTGAGTAACACATGTGGAGAAAATGCAAATACTTACAAGATGATTAAGACTTTCATTGTAAATACCTATATTTAGTTTGGGGAGTGTGAGTAAATGTTTTTTTTCATTTTTCAGGTAGCTCCTTAAAGACTGGAATAATATATTTAGAGAGATATAGCTATATAAATCTATAGCCATTTTAAAGTTAAAAATGTACAGTTACAAAAGTTTCTAATTTGGGAACAGTAAAATGTTTGCAAAAACAAAATTTCAGGTTAAGAGAATTTTTTACATCAATGATGATGTTACAAGTGGATATGTCGATAATAGCATTTATCATTATGACACATAAGTAGGAACAAATTTCATGTAATCCTTCTGAAAGGTATTATTTCCATTTGTTTAAGGAGTTTCACTTTTGTAACTCAGTATCTATCAGTGGATAAGATAAAAGGACAGTGATGTTTAATAAATTTTTTTCACAAAATGGAGCACACAATTTATTTAATAACTCAATATTTATTGCTACATTAAATTATTCATAAATCATTTTCCCTGGAAAACTAACCAAATTAAAATACTGTATTAAACACTTAAATATAGTATATAATCGGTTTTTACTCTAAAAATAAATGCTCTAATTTTATATGATTGTTTCATGTGTTTTTATTTTCCATTTAAATGATAAATCTAGCTCTAAGCTATTTTATATTATAAACTCTCAGCTAACTTTGAATTGCTTTATTCTCTTCAAAGAAGCTATATTGTCAAGCTTGTAAACTATATTTTTACTTCAGAAACTCTCCATCATGGTGTATAATTTTTCTCTTGCAATATTTGAAATAGCAATTCACATCCAATAGCTGTATCTTTGAATCATGTGTTTTATACTTTTAGCAATGCTGATTTCAAGTTGTGGAGTGTTTTATTTGACCAACATTTCAAGATTTTGCTATTAAGTTTTGATATTTAAATATCTAGATATTTAACATAAGCATTGGAACACTTGTTATCTTTGAAGCCTGATTGTTGCTGTCAAATTGAGTATTGAATTACTTGTTAGAGCAAGTTCGCTCTACTTACCCCTTGTCCCCATCTTCTGTCTAATCTCAGATGCTATCTCCACCTAGGTCCGAAGTGACCCAATATGAATCACTCCTGTGAAGAAATCCCTTTGACTTGAAAGTTTCACAATCTTTGAGCTCTACCCTCACTTTCCTACATTGCATTAGATTCCAACTTCCATTTTCTCTTTCAGGCTACTTATCATTTCCATTTCTGCATAGTTAAATTTATTTTTATTTTACATGATAATTTGGAACCTGGTGTAAACATAATAATATGGCTTAGATTACTGTCCAATATCCCTCACTGCTTAAAAACCCATAAGGCAGATGGACGATGTTTTGTATCCTTCTTGTAATGCTCTGGACAAGTAATCATTTTCATAGGGTATCTTCCATTACTCCAATAACTTAATATCTAAAGTGAATATTGTCTTTCAGATGTAAATGAAGTTTAAGTTAGTGTTGCCAAAACTTTCTGTGAAATATGTTGTGGTATTCTCCAAACCAATGATGAGAAAAGACTTAGTTTAACTTGTGGCAATCATGTTCTAATAATCAGTTTTGGATCCCATCAAGAGTTACATATTTGCAAGAAATTTGCATGTTCAGAGACCTAGAAAAATAAATATAGATAATTACCACACTATGATTTTTAGTGAAAATAATTCGTCTCTAGTTCAGTCATGTTTTAAATATTCTATGGGAATACAACTCAAAATTTGGAAGACACATACTTTATGAAAATTGTGGCTTCATTATGACATAATGGAATTTACACCACACATAAAGCTGTAAATGAAAAAATATAGAGGGACAAATAAAGTTCAAAGTACTTAATGTAAATTTGAATATATATTTTGGATTATTTAAATACAGCTTAGGTTCTTATACCATATAGAGGAAATCTCATGTTTGCAGTTTGTAGTTATTTCATTGACAAAATGAAAAGTTTTTTAAGAATATACTTTAGTGGGAAATGATCAAGGGTAAGGTTGCTTAGAGAAGAGGTATACTCTAGCCCAGGTGGCGACGAAGCATGGTAGTAGGGCAGGAGGAAAGTCAAGGGAGATGGAGGAAAGAGCTAGGAGTCAAAGGGCATTCATGGAGGTCTAGACAAAGACATGTACATGCAAATATATATAGGAGGATGGGGAACTAGATCTATGTGTCTATATTTATAGGTCAAGTATTAAGGTGGCGGAAGGACCTTGGGCCTCTACTCAAACACTCCCTCAATGCATGAATACCTTCTTTTATTAAATTGGAACTCTATGATGCTCACTCTCCCGACACAACGGCTGGAACCAAAGTGGGTGAACAAGTAAATGTGGTGAAGAAAGCTGATTATGCCCGGGTATAAAAAGAGATAGTGACTGGGGTCTTAAAGGCTTGAAGATAAACAAGCAGCCATCTAGCTCAGAAGCAACAAAGTCCACATGGAAGAACACACCAGCCTGTGTGATCAAGTGGTCCCAAAGGGATCAGTTACCAGGCATCAAAGAAAAAAAAATCATATCATTGACTGCACACCTCCATGATAAGATCGCTGAAGACAAATGGGTGCATAAGCAAATGTGGTGAAGAAAGCTGATGGTGCCTGGCTATCAAAAGAGATAGTGTCTGGGGTCTTAAAGGCTTGAAGGTGAACAAGCGGCCATCTAGCTCAGAAGCAAAAAGCCCACGTGGAAGAAGCACACCGGCCAGTGCAATCACGAGGTGCCAAGGGACCAGGTATAAGGCATCATGCAAAAAAAAGATGTGTGTGTATGTATGTGTATATATGTGTATATGTATATATGTATGTGTATATATGTATATATATACCATATTAAATGAAGGGGGAAGTGCAGAGTGGAGACCCAAGGCCCAAGTGTTGGCCAATGGAGATCCCCTCATAGAGGGGTTTAGGAGAGGAGATGGGTTAATTAGGGTGTGAGGTAGTACCGATGAAGAACACAGCTTTCCCCCAGAAACTGGATGCTTCCTCCCCTCAACTACCATGATCCGAATTCTACCTTGCAGGGCTGGATAGGGCAGAGGCTGTACACTGGTACATATGAGGGCTGGAGGTACAGGGAATCCAGGGTGGATGATACCTTCAGGACCAAGGGTGTGAGGGACGATGCTGGGAGAGTGGAGGGTGAGTGGGTTGGAAAGGGGGAATTGATTACAAGGATCCACATGTGACCTCTTCCCTGGGAGAGGGACAGCAGAGAAGGGGGGAAGGGAGACTCCGGATAGGGCAAGATGACAAAATAACGATGTATAAATTACCAAGGGCACATGAGGGAGGGGGGAAAGGGGAGGGAGGGAAAAAAAAAAAGAGGACCTGATGTAAGGGGCTTAAGTGGAGAGCAAATGCCTTGAGAATGATTGGGGCAGGGAATTTATGGATGTGCTTTATACAATTGATGTATGTATATGTATGGATGGTGATAAGAGTTGTATGAGTCCCTAATAAAATGTAAAAAAAGAAAAGAGGAGAAAAAAATGATTAGGGCAAAGACTGTACAGATGTTCTTTATACAATTGATGTATGTGTATGTATGAACTGTGATAAGAATTGTATAAGTCCCAATAAATTGTTAAAAAAAAACACCACCACCACACACACCCACACATAAAAAATTAAAAAAATATGTATGGATTGTGATAAGAGTTGTATGAGCCCCTAATAAAATGTTTACATTAAAAAAAAAAGAATATACTTTAGTTAAGTCAAAACCAGTTCTCAAGAACTACTATAGGATCATCAGCTAATAATTTGGATTTCAACCTCTGATTTAATATCTAGCTTCTTATATCTTCACTACTCTTTCCTTTTCATGTACAGTGGTTCAAAAATCTACAAAGAATGTTCAGAAATGGATTAGAAGATTTATATATTAAAATATGGAACGGAACGTCTTAGACTGTTTGTCTCCGATTAATAATATAATAAAGCATTTCAACTCTACTTTGTGCTGCTATTTATAATAAAAACAGGATATAAACTCTACTTTGGGGTCAACGCACACTCATCGAGAGTCGATAGGACAGGGTATAACAGGCCCCTGGGGAATTCTGAGAGTGAAACTCCTGTGTGAGAAGGAAGCCTCCTTTGGGGCAGGCAGAAGGGCTGCTATTTCAAACTGTTGATGACTTGTCCGTTAGCAACCCGACGGGAAACCACTGTGCCACCAGGGCGTGTCTGCTTACAGTGTAAGAACCACGGTTGAGTTTTAGTACACCTTTTTGCACTGAATAATAATCACATTATTCACTCATGCAATTAAACAAATTGTGGAAAATTATTTGAGTGGTCAAAATTTTTATTGGTTACTGCCCAAAAGAAAAAAATCATCCTTAACCCTCTGTTCACAAGATACTCCAAATTATTTTAATTTTACTGAAATGTGTTATATTTTTTAACCTCAAGTCACAGTGAAATTAACAATATAATATGATAAACTTTAAACACACATTGAATGCATTTTAAAGTAAACAATCAAGATAGAGAGAAATCTAAGTCAGAGGGCAACTTTTTAAAAACAATAACTTAATTTTTTTTAATTGACTAACCAGATAAGTGTGTGCAATTTCTATATTGGGAAAAGAAATTGGCCTTTGCTGTGCTAAAACTCTAATGGGCCAATATTGCTAAAACCCTAATGAGTCAAATAATAAAAACAGAGATTGGAAGAGCACTTCTCACCACTGAGAAAACGATGGAGAATTTTATAAACTTAAATGACTGAGTGGGAGAAAAATGGCTTTAAGAAATGAGTAACACAATCTCTAGTATATGTGCTGCCTAAGCAAACATGCATAAAACAAATTCTAGATTAACTAAAACAAAAACAAAACAAAAAACACCTCCCTAAATCTCATTGTTTATTTTATCCATTTCTTTAGGTATAAAATATTGACTAAAGAAACATAACCCTTGGAAATTTTAAGTACACATCAGGCAAAAGGAAAGCATAAAATCAAGCAAAAGGAAAGCATATGAAAAATATTAACATAATTTGATAGAAATTGTAATACAAATACATTTGAAGAAAAAATAAAATAAAAACCAACAAAAAAGAAATTCACTGTCATTGGGTCAATTCTGACTCATAGAGAACCTTTAGGACAGGATAAAAATGTCTACTGTGGGTTTCTGGGACTGAAACCCTTTATGGGAATAGAAATCTCATTGGGTCCTGAGCAATAACTGGTGGTTTCGGACTGCTGCCCTTTGCAGATGGCAGCCAACGGGTCAGCTACTCTATCCCCGGGGCTACTCATAAATACAGTTAGAAATAGAATTCTATAGAATTTCTTATATCAGAAAACGTCGAAGCCCTGGAAATGTGGTTTATTGTCACTGAGCACAGCACCTCCCTTTTTCTTTTAAGAAGAAAATCCTTGTGGCTAGGGATTCAATTTTCTTCTCACTACTTAAATGCCTCAGAGACAGTTGTTTCAATCCAATATTAAAAGGGCAAGCCCGATGTAGGTAAGTAAAAGCCCATTATCTAGGCAATAATTTTGTTCAGAAATAGGAGTAAACATATTTGGCTCTAAAACAGAAGATGTAAAAAACAAACCAACCAAACAAAAACATGTTTTTGACATGAAAAATAAAAAAAAATATTTCCTTTAATTTCATAATGTTTTCTGTCGATGTTTGCAGGGGTCTTTAGTGGCCCTTTGTACAACAAATGTCTGACCTTGTGTGCAGTGATTGGTATGTTTACCCTACCGTGGCAGCCACTGTACCAGTGCATCTCCTTCAAAGACTTTCTACTCTCCAGTGACCTATCCTTTACCAAGCATCGCACTCCTTACCGAGGACCACTCCTCCTGATAGCATGTCTAAGGGGCATAAGATGAGATCTTACCATCCTCCTCTCTAGGAGGATTCTGGTTGTACCTGTTCCAACACAGTTTATTTTTGTGTGTGTGTGTGTGTGTTCTCTGACAGTCCATAGTGCTTTTAATATTCTTTATTACATCATAATTCAAATGCATAAATTCTTCTGAAGGCATCCTTATTCACTGTCCAACTGTCACATACACACAAGGAGACTGAAAATGCCATAGCTTGGTTAAGGCATACATTAGTTCTCAAAATGACGTCCTTATTCTTCAACACTCTACAAAGATTGAGTGCAACAGATCTGCACAATGCAACATATCACTTGCTTTCATTACGCCTGCATTCATGAATATTCAGTTTGAATACAAGCTCAAGGAAATACTCGACAGTTTCATTTTTCCTCCCTGTATCATGATGTTGCCAATTGGGCCAAGTGTGAGTTCTAATCCATTCTGTAAGCCACACTGAGAGCTCCAGTTTTTGATTTTCATCATCTAGGATCTCAAATTCCCCAGTTTTCAACAAGCAAAGATGTGCCCTCTGCATCGGCAGGATGTTACTAAGCCCTCTTCCAGTCTTGATACTGTCTCTCTTCCCTTGGTCTGAGTTTTCCAATGATTTGCTCAGCATACAGATGGATTAAGCATAATGGAAAGAGAACTTTTATGTGCACTTTGCGGTTGTAAACCATGTTGTATGTGGTAGGTTGTGTGTCAACTTGGCCGGGTCAGGATCCGCAGGTGTGTGGCAGGGAGGTCTTCCCTCATAAAAAGCAGACCAGGACCTGATGGTGGCTCCTTAGGACTGTGTCTATTGCATGTCTGTAAATGGCCGTGGAGACCCGGCTCTCTCTCTTCTTGCTAGCTCGGATCCTGAGTAGTATTTCTTGGGATGTGTGCTGGAGGTTTGAGACCTGGCCTGCCAGTACTGGGAGCTATTTGCAGTCTGGGATATATATTATCTGCTGATTTGACTCTGCTTCCACTAGCGTTGATTTCCTGACTTTCTGGCTTCCTAGCTCTCCAGCCTGAGGCAGCCGCCTGAGTCAGCAAAAGCCTCCAGAATAATTGCTGACACACAGAACTGGAACAAATGGAACTTGATTAGTCTACCAATCTGTGAAGGAGATTTCTTGATAATAACCTCTCTCTCTTTATATGTATGTATGTATGTATGTCTCTATATATCTATATAGATATAAAGAGAGATAGATAGATATAGAGATTTAACTAGTTTTGCTTTTTCTAGCAAAGCCAGACTATCACATTTGGTTCTGAGAATGGTTTCTAGAAATGCAAAATCATAAACATGAGTTTTCTAATTGGTCCTCAGGTCACATTAGGCCTAAAGGCACTGAGAACTTAGTTTCTTTCTTCTCTCTCTGTTAGTATGGATAAGTCTGCCACTATAAGTAAATAGGGAATTTTTAAGTCATGGTGTGTAATAATAATGTTAACACTTAAAATATGACCATCGAAACGGAAGAAGAATGTGTGAGAAGCAAAGCGTTGGATAACTGTGCCCTTGATATTGCTCATCAGTTTCGTCAGGATGAGAAGACTAGAGTAGCTTGACCAGAACTACTAACAAGGACAAAATGATGAAGGAAAGAGATGAGCTTAGAGGTTCAGAGGCGTGACTCAAATATTGTACAAAATACCTCCCAGCTTCCACTCGTGCTATGAAAGAAGGCCCTAGCTTTTCTAGTAACAAAATTGATAGTGCTGAAGAACAAATTCAGTCTTATCATAGGAATAATTGAATCTAATGTCATCTAAATTTTCAACCTAGAATCATTTCTAATGCTACAGTGAGGGCATAGTTTGGGACAAAATGAGATCCTAACACATGGGATGGCTACACGTAGACTGATACTCAGAAAGATGGGATGCTATACTCCAAGATTCCAAATAGTCACTGTTTCATTTTGTGGTGTTGGACTGACTCTAAGGCCCCTAACAACAAGGCAGGGTATTCCCAGGAAGGAAATAGGTAGGAAACTTACTAAATATTTCCTTTATCTGTAGAAATGGAAGAATTCCAGATCAGCTGAATTCTAGATCAGTGTTCTGTCCCACACAGCACTCTGTACTTGTCTGCTACATCTTCCATTGCTGTGGTTCTTTGGTGCTGTTGAGTCAGCTCAGCAACTGGAGTCAATCATTCACTGCAGTGGCCA
Organism: Tenrec ecaudatus; assembly: GCF_050624435.1. Classification (NCBI taxonomy): domain Eukaryota; kingdom Metazoa; phylum Chordata; class Mammalia; order Afrosoricida; family Tenrecidae; genus Tenrec; species Tenrec ecaudatus. The sequence goes on along the minus strand of NC_134531.1, from coordinate 107,409,284 downwards.
TAGGTAAAGCACAGGCGATGCTCACAGTTATCGGGTTTATTAGTGAAGTTCACAGGTTACAGTCCAAGTGAGAACTGCTCAGGGTACTGTTATTCAGACAAGACATGCTATCAAGATTTTCTGTTGTTATTTATTTGTTTGTTTATTTATTTATTTCAGGCTTGCTAAGTGCTCAAAGAGCCTGTCACTCAGCTGTAAGCTTCAACTTGAAGATGCTTAGCTCTAGCTCCATGGTTCAGCAAATTCAGTTTTCTGACTTAATTGCCCAGAGAACTTGACACCACAAAACAGTCTCCTGCCCCCAAGCACCCAGCTTTACTTTGTGGGCTGAATAGTCCACTGCTCGGTCCCCTGCTCTGGATCCTGGGTCTGCTGGTGCTGCTTTTCTGCCACAAGTCTGGTGTAAAACGTGTCTTCTGGATGAAGGGAGTTCAATGCAGTCAAGATGCATCGATAATTACCAGTGATTGAGATGCGAAGTTTGGAAACAGAGAAAGGAGAGGGAGTTGGAAATACGGTATTAGTAACAGAAATGACACTGGTTAGGATTTTAGGACACCCATGTCTTATTCATTGTAGATACCCATTTTCAACAACATAAACTGTGACTCTATATATGACTTTCACCATAAGGAGTTCCTACGAATCAACTTAACGACCTCTGTGAGGGGTCGGGGGGAGGACGGAGAACCTTAAGATCAGTAAGAACAAGGCTAGATTCTGACTGTGGAGCACAGCACGACTGACTTCTGTACTACTTCCACTTGTAAGTGACGAAACATCACCACAGATCCAGACAAAATACAGACGTGGCTATATACCACCAAAATTTAGAGATCATCTCATACACCAATGAGATCTCCCTTTGATACCACTTTTCTATTACTCAAGCTTAAATACAAATAGATGGGCACTGGAATATAGAACTTAATGAAAAGGTAGGGGAAAATTAACTACCAGACAAAGTTGAATACACAAAAACATGGCACATGTGTTCTGCCATCAAGTGATTTTGACTCATGTGACCCTATAGGACAAAGTGGAACTGATCTTTAGAGTTTCCAAGACTGTTTCTGAGAATAGAAACTTCATTTCTCCTGAGGAGTGGCTGCTGGTTTCAAACTGTTGACCTATAGTTAGGAAGGCAATCCACTACATAATTAGCAATGCATAATCCACGATGCCACCAGAGCTCCTATATAAATGTTATAAATAATATCTTTAAATTAAGCTGCATACAAGACAAAATACAGGGCTAGGGTTACAAATCTACAAAATTTGTACAAAAGATAAAACCCTACTATATATATTTGGTATAATATTTGTATAAAATAAAGGTATAAAAGTATAAAGGTATAAAATAATTTTAACTATATTATATGTCTCCATAATTTGTTCCACACATAATCCACTGCTATGTTCTGGAGCCTTGGTGGCATGGTGGGTTATGCATTGGACCGATAAACTAAATGTCTGCAGTTTGAAGACACCAGCCTCTTAAAAGATAGTTTTTCTGCTCAGTAAAGAGTCACAGTTTCAGAAGCCCACTGGGATAGTTCTAGTCTGTCCTACAGAGTTGCTATGAGTTGGAATAAACTCGATTGATGTGGTAGTTACATAATCTGTTGTCCATTTGAAAGGATTAAGAGGGAAGGGGTACAGTTTAGCCTTTCAATCTGGTGGCAGCTGGATGACCTCATTTAGAGGCCCTAAGGAGATAAGTAGCTTGCTGGGTGTGAGACTTTCGCTGACTCCCTGGGAGACATTGCAGCTGACAAGACACAAGAAGTTATGCTGGTGCCCTGAGCTGGAGGAGCCCCATGGAGACCCCTGCCAGCTCTGAGAGGCATACAGCGCCACTGGATCCGTAAGACTTCCCACCCTCTGGCCTGTCATCTTCCGGCATTTGGCATCACTGCACGTGTTTCATGAGTATGAAGAGGACTTTATAGATTGGTATCACACATATGTTCTAATATCAGATTTATGGACATGATCTGGACTGGGCTGGGATGCTTTCTCAATATTCAGTTGTTCTCACATATAAAGTTCTTTCTTACACACGTGAGTGTCTCTGAATTTGTTTCTATAGTCGACCCAGACTAATGGAATTGCAGTGAGGTAGTTTAATTTTGAGATTTAAATGTGGTTAGTTTTAACAATAGTCAGAATATTTATTTTATTTTATATAACTTGCTCAAAATTTTGTTGTATATGCTTTTAAATGTTCATTTATTGATGTTTGACTATAGAGTACTTTATCTTCATATATTCATTCTAGAAATTTTATCTTTTGGTCATTTATGTTTTAGTTGATTTCTAGTATTTCTGTTTTTTCCATAGGTTGTATATCTCCCCTTTAGAATAATGAACAACTATTCTTATAATAGCCATGTTTGTGTGGTATTTTCACCCCAGTGAAATGATCAGTAAGGGAATTACTGAATGCCAATATTATTCAATTAGGTAAAAACTGGCTTTAAAAATTCTTCTACCTTTGAGAATTTGTCCTTTTTCAGTTTGATATTCTTTGTTATTTAATAACATGTTGGCATGGTGGGTGATAAGAGGCAAAAATGTATAAGAAGTGGGATCCAATATTGCATATTAAGGTACTTTCAGTTTTATAGACCAATTTTTATTTATGGTTTGATATATAACTGTCACATCATATATCTTTCAAAAAAGGTAATATTTTGACAAGGCAGGAAATTGCACACCAAAATATATTTTACCCACAGACGCATAGATGAATACAGACTCCTACTCTGTCTTTTTCTCTGGAATCCGTGAACTTATCACCTAGGAAAGAACACTAACATTTAAAATAACTATCTGATGTCGCCTAAAAATAGAAGCTTAAGTACAGAGAGTACATTGTATTTGAGAAATGTATATTATAAATCTGTGTCCAATGTTACAACGCTCACAGTTGTCTGTTCCCATGGCTTCTAATAATTGTAATCGGCTTTGCCCTCTGTGTTAGAGATATAATTATGTTAACAGCTTTCCATACATGGCTATTATGAAGCCAACTTCAATTAGTTAGCATCGTGTAGTAAATTAGCAGTTATAAGGACTGCTGGGTACAGGGCGATCTCCATTTTCTCACAATTTACTTAATCCTCAGTCAATGTTAAGATTACTGCTCAGTGAATTTCACAGCGAAATCATTGTCTCAGTCTGCAGACACTGTGATTCAGCATTTGCATGGACTCGGCACAAACAGTTGCTCTGGATGCCTGTGTTAGCCTCATTGAAACATCCGGATTGGAAAGAATTAGGCTATGGAGACACAGTACTGTCATGAGTGAATTCTTTTTTTTTTTCAAAAGCAATGGTTTGTTTAAACATTATGATCAAAAGTAGTATTACCTTCTGAGTAAAAGCAAAGGCAAAATGTTCATTTTAAAAGGCACTACCCAGAGTTTACTCGTGTTTTAGTGAGAAGCCGTTCTTTTAAATTTAATGCTTGAAGGAAAGGAAAAAAAAAGAAAATTAGATTGTTACTTATCCCATTATTGGCCTTATGCTGTGCTGTGAATATGACTAATTACATCTGTATTTGTGAGTTATTGTATGCTAAATAATTATTCACTGTGGTTCAAATTGGAAAATAAACAAATTAGCTTATCACTATTGATCTCAAATTAGCAAATGTAAGTAGTTGTTTTCAGATTAGCAAAAAATATAAAATTAGTATTAGATTTAAGTAGACATTGTCAGAATAATAGAGCATTTTAAAAGATGTTATTTTTATTTACCAAATACAGACCGGCTATGCTATATATTGAAAAGCCATTTTATTTGGGAAATTAGCATGTTAAGTCCTTAATTATATATGAAAAAAATTAAAATAATTCCATATCTATGGTTTCATGATCAGAGTCTGTAGATAGTAATGTAGGCTCCAAAAAGAAAAAAAATGACAAAAAATTCTTTCGATAGTCCTTGTAGTTTTATGCGTCTTGCCATATAGTCTATAGAAACTACATGTCACACGTATTGAAGGCATTGCATGCATATTGAATGTGAAAACTACACTGAGATCTTTTTTGTCCATCAACCCAACAGAAGAGGTCATGCTACATTTTAAGAGACTTGTGAGTGTATACTCACCTATCAATAACTTAAAATATTTAGATAACATTGTGATCATTAGGTTTTGTGTCAATTTGGTTAGCCCAGTATTCTCAGCGGTCTGGCAGTGGAGGTCTGCTAAGACCCCCAGTCCACTCCTGGAGGCCTTGCGTACAACAGACTGAACACCACCTGGTCCCATGGTAGCCTCGCCATCATTCCTGCCTGTAAGCCCATTGCGGCCTCCACTCTACTCATCCGTTTAGTGATGAGCATTCGTCTTTTTCACTGCCAATCTACTTTATTATGAGGATGTCATTCTCCAGGGACTGGTCTCTCCTGACAACATGTCCAATGCACATGAGATAAAAAGTCTGGACATCGTTGTTTCTAAAGAGCTTTCTGGTTATCATGCTTCTAAAACAGGGCATTCTTTAGGGACTCCATGGAACTTTCCTTAACTGGACTTCATGAACACCCTAGTTCTAAAGCACCAATTCTTTTCCAGTGTTTTTTATTCACCGTCCAACTTTACACCTGATGCTGCATTCATCTTCATATAATCCAGATTTTCTGAGTATTTGCTCAGCATAAATATCAAATATGAGTAAGTATGCTGAGGGCATAAAGCTAACACACGCCTTTCCCGATTGTGGGCCGTGCAATGTGCCTTTGTCCTGTTGTCACAACTACCTCTTGATTCATGCACAGGTTTGGCATCATCACAATTAATTGCTATGGAGTTTCCATTCTTCTCAAGGTTAATCATAGCTTGTAATGATTTATGGAGTCAAATGCCTTTGAATATTTAATGAAATATAAGTAAACATTTCTGGTATTCTCTGCTTTCAGCCAAGATTCATCTGAATCAGCAATGATGTCCCTTGTTCCATGTCCTTCAGAATCTGGCCTGAATCCCTGGCACCAGCATTTCACTGTTATTGGATGTCTTCAGTAATCTCTTACTTGAACACAATATCAATTATACTGTTCTATACTTACATATTGGTTCATTTTTCAATGGAATGGGTACAAATATGGATTTGGATCTGGAAACATATATATTTTCTGTTTCATGTTTGAAGGCCAATAAAAATCTTGAGTGTAGTTTTCCCTTTAAATGTTTATACAAAATAGTCAATACGTATTATATTTATTTTTATAGATTATAAGGTAAGAAACTTATGAAACAATAGATAAATAGATTTTTTGAGGGGTGGGGTAATATTATTTCTTTTTATAATCTGAAGTTTACTTATCCACTCTGATCATGAAAGCATGAATTTGGAGTTATTTACAGAACATTTCATAAATAAATACATATGTATGAAAATACTTAAAGAATTCCCAATTATATGTAAACATGTTTAATTTTACATAATATTTAAACTTTTACTTCTGTAGAGCTGTATATATATTTGTGTGTGTATGTATGTATGTATATATACTTTTGTTTCTCTATAGAACCTTGTCTAACACATTTGGCCCTAGGAGTAGGAGGGTTTTTAGAGAAACAAAGTCATAAGGGTGCATTTATAAATTGTTTCTCAACACTGATGAGTTTTCTTGGGGTTGAAGAGGGTGCTGTTAACCCATGGTGTGAGGTGGCACTGTCAATAGGCAAACTATCAGCACCAACATGAAGTGTTGGTGAGAAATGATAATCAGGGTGATTGTATGTTGATATTTTCCTGCGATTTTTCAGCAGCATAATTATAGGGATGCTGGTTGTCAGATACTACTTACCATAGACAAAATGGTTTCACAAAAGAGATGTGCTCACTACTTCAGGGTTCAAATCCACCTCAGTGGGAGTAAGATGAGACTTTGTTCTCCCATAAAGATTTGCAATCCCCGACTATACAGCACAGGCGGTTGTTCCGTGCCGCATAGGTCTCTATGAGGCTGGAGTAAGTCAGTGGCAGTGCTTTGTTTGTTTTGAGGGAGAAAAATTGGACTTTATAGCAAGACTCACTCTGCATAAATATTTCACTTGGGTTGGGTTTGGGGTGTGCTTACAATGTTGCTTGAACTGATAAACATTCTTGAAAAGTTAGCAACAGCAAACCCAATTTTAATTCATTTTCTGTTTTTTCTTAAATGTTTTAGGAGATGTTAATCCGTTGAATTAGTTTAAGTTCTGAGCACAAGGATGGTGGGAGGCTAAAGTTTATAGTGGTGTTCCTGAATTCACCTTGAGTGTCAACGCAAATTCAGTTTCTATTGAATTCTTGCTGACCCTCCATCTGCACCATCAAACAGCCTTCAGGCCGAGGGTGGGACTTGGCTTCACCTTGCCAGCCCTGGAGAGATGGTCGTGCCCTCGGGGACTCCTTTGGGTGCCCTTAATTAAAAGCAGAGTGTCAGAGTGAAGTGGTCATGAGTCAGATCTTAACCAAGAGGGCCCCAGAACCAAAATGGTATAAGTTTCTAACTTGCAATAGTTTATGATTCCATTCATGCTCCCCTTTGTAGCCTGTTTGCCACAGCAATGACTCGATCCATCTGCAGCCAGTCATGAATTTGGACACTCATGTTTCTATGTTCTGTCTGATTAGCCATACCATGTGGCCGCAATCACCACTGTGGCCTCGTGCGGATGGTCTGACACATCAAGATGGTTTGCTTTTGTCTTGGTCACATGGCTGTTCTATTTAATACTTAATAAAAGGATCACTATAAAATATCATTGAATTTGGGGTCTTTGCCCCTTATAGAACACTATCCTTTTAAAATGTTTTTACTTGACTTTATTTTTCTTCTTCTCTAGGAAAATAAAATATTTTTCCTTCAGTTATGAGCAACACTATTCTTAGAGACTGGGAAAAGTTGAGAGCAATTCCCAGTGAGCTCTTGTGGGGCCCACTCCACTACCTCCGTGGTTTAGCAACACAAAAGGTAGCCTAGCTTTCCACTGAGGGGCCACATGGCCCATCTGATATCAATTCCTTAATCTCCCAATCTTATCCGGACTCTGTCTGAAATTATCACCTGGCATTTGTATAATTCATTTTTTTTATTCTTGTAATAATAGCCGTGTGCTAGCTTTTATTGAACAAGTCAAAATAACAAAAACAACTGTTATTGATATATTTAAATTTGAATTATCTATCAAACTGTGTAAATATTTGTCTACTACTTGTCATTATCAGTTTGCATAAGAGCTCAAGGGAAATGATAACATAACATTTAATAACCATAACAATCATAACAATTAATATAATACTATTAATCCACTCTCATATCTGAGCCTGTAGTATGCCGACTTGAAGAAAAATAATTATCTAGGAAGCCTCTGCCAGTGAAAAATAATTTCATTTACTACTGGATATATGCTGATCTTTATCCTGAAAGTTAAGAAGGCTATGACTTATTTCTATAACAATTAGTCAGAACCTATAAGAAGCTGCTAGCCAGAAAACAGAAAAAAAAATGACCTTAACGATTATTCTTTTTCTTCAGTGTATATTTTGAAAACTTATTGATAATATATAAAACTATTTTATGCTGTGGGTAATTTAGGTTCCAAGGTGAAATACAAAATTCAAATAACCAACTGGATGGCTCAGACATAAGTCCTTATGTTAGATTAGCTTTGTAAAATGAATTTTTTGAATGAACTTCAATAAACATTTTTCAGTAATTTTTAAAGTTCAATAATGGTTTAAATATGGTTTTAATTATTTTCAATAATATTTTAAGTATTGTAAAATAATGTTAAGGTTCGATAGTATTACACAATTGTTTTCACATTACACATTTATGTTTTGCAGCCAATTATACTTGAATTTCACTTTAGATTTAAAGAGTTAAGTTCAAAGAATTGCACAACTTCTTTTTAAAAGAACATTATATAAATTTCATGAGAAACATTTTTTAGAAATTAACCTAGTATTGAAGCAAAACTGTAGTGATGTTTTTCTTTCTAGATTACTAGTTCAATCTCACAAACATGGTTGGTATTATAGTGCATGAGAGTATCTGTATCGCTCAACATCGATCTCATAACATGAATAGATTGCTGAAGGGTAGATTCTGTTCCCCATTATACAAATGATGAATATCTCTCAAGAAAAGTCCAGAAACCTCACTTATTTAAAGAACCTTTGATAACATTTGGAACACATCTTTCCTGCTAATTATAACCTTTGTCAGAGGGTCAGAATTGTTGATTTTCACATAGAGTTGTAATTTTTGAAATATAATAAGTACATGCATCTCCTTTGTGCTGAGAACTAAACATTCAGAAAAGGCTCTGTGAATAGCTGAAATGTTGGTCTATTGATTTAGGACCTAATTACAAAATAATCTGACACCATCGAAACCGCTATCTTATTTATAGCCACGGGCTGCTTGATGCCAAGTAAACACGGTTTTCTATTCCATCCAGGGAACTCTGGTGGTGCTGTGGGTTACGTAGTAGGCTGCTGAGAAAATGGCTCGGAAGCCACTTTTGACCCGCTCTGCCTACACAAAGTTAAGAAGACGCCAGCTCCTCACGACCCCGCGGCCTCTTGCCACTGTGAGACACGCCTCCAGACTGCGTCCTTCTTCACCCTGTTCGGACACCAACCATTGCACCCACCGGCACCCCACTGCGCTATGGCTTCAATAATCCGTGGCTATGGCCACACAGAACTCACAGGCAATACCACCATCAAGATGGTTTACTTTGGACGTTAATAGGTTACCCTGAGTCAGGATCTGAAAACAGTAAGGATGCAGTTAGTCCACAGGGACACCCTCCTCAGCCAGAAGCCAAATCTCTCTACTCCTTAGCCTCTCAACTACGTGGGCCTTGGACTCTGTTCCTGTTAGGCAAGAAGCCAGTGTGCTTTTCTGGCTCACATTTGTAGAGCCTGGGCAATCTTCATGGTTCTGTTTGTTGATTTCTGTGCTTAGTCGCTGGTGCTTCTGGTCTCAGCCTCTACAATTTTATACCAACATCTCATTCATACTCCGCTGGTGCTCTTCCTGGGTGGTCTTGGGATTTCTCTGTTTTTGCTTCTGAGACAGTTGTTTTATATGGGGTTGAGGTTTTATTTTTCAGCCGAAAATACCCTTAAAGAAACAAAAGTTACTGTGACTTGAGTCACACTCTCTGGTTAGGTGAAAACTCAGAAAACATCCCACTTTATTTTATTTATTTATTTTGTCAAATCATCTGTTGTAATGGCTTTAATATACCATCAGTGATTCTAATTTCTCTATATATTTCCTGTTTTATTTATTTCTTTCAAATAATTTGGATGTTCTTACAGCTCTTATTACAATCCATTCATCCATCAATTGTGTCAAGCACATTTGTACATTTATTGCCATCATCGTTTTCAAAACATTTTCTTTCTACTTCAGCACTTGATTTCAGCTCACTTGCCCCCTCCCACACCCATCTGACCTCATGACCCCTTGATAATTTATAAAATATTATTTTTTCATGTTTTACACCAACCGCTGCCTCCTTTCACCCATGTTTCTGTTGTTTGTCCCCCTGGGAGAGTGTTCTATAGTGTTCATTGTGATTGGTTCCCCCTTTTGCCCCCACCTTCCCCCTACCCTCCAGGTATCACTACTCTCATTATTGGTCCTGTGGAGTTTATCTGTCCTGCATTCCCTGTGTTGTGAGCTCTTATCTGTACCAGTGTACATGCTCTGGTCTAGCTGGATTTGTGAGGTAGAATTGAAGTCATGATAGAGGTGGGGTGAAGAAGCATTAAAGAACTAGAGGAAAGTTGTGTGTTTCATCGGGGCTATACTGCCCCCTGATTGGCTGGTCACTTCCTCATGACCCTTCTGTAATGGGAGTTCCAATTGTCTGCAGATGGGTTTTGGGTCTCCATTCCTCAATCCCCCTCATTTGCAATGTTATGATTTCTTGTTCTCGTTATTTGATGCCTGATATCTGATCCCATCAGTTCCCCATGATCACCCAGACTAGTGTGATTCTTCCATGTGGGCTTTGTTGCTTTTCAACTAGAGGACCCCTTTGTTTATCCCTAAGTCTTTAAGACCCCAGATGCTATATCTTTTAATAGCTGGGCATCATCAGCTTTCTTCACTACATTTTCTTTGTTATGCACCCATTTTGTCTTCAGCGATCATGCCAGAAAAGTAAGCATCATCGAATGCCGGTTTATTAGAATAAAGTGATATTACATTGAGGGAGTACTTGAGTAGAGGTCCAATGTCTGTCTGCTAACATAATACTTAACATATAAATATATGTACATAGATCTATTTCCCTATCCTTATATATAAGCATATTGACATATGTACATGCTTATATTTAGGCCTCTATAAATGTTCTTTGCCTCCTAATTCTTTCTTCTATTTCCTTTTACTTTCCTCTTGTCCCACTATCATATTTGATCTTCATTAAGCTTTCAGTAGTACCTCTCAGCTGCATTGCACTTGATCAAGCCCCACCAGGCATCATATACCCTCCTTTCAATCAATTTTAGATCACTTGTTGTTCCCTAGTCCCTGGGTTTGTTTGCGCCCCCTCTTACTTCCCCCTTCATCCCCTCTCTCCCTTTCTCCCGTATCCCCCAGAACCAATAGTTCTGTTGTTTTCTTTTCCGGATTGTTTATCCCGCCTATCTTTTCTAAATAGAAATGCGGAGAAAATAATAAGCACAAAAACAAGATAAATCCAAACAAAACAACAATAACACAGAAAAGCCTATAGATAATTTCATGTCTGATGGAGGGGCCAGCCCTATGGTCCTCTCTGTGCATTGGCTGCTCACTTGAGAACAGGAATATTGTCTTCAGGGCTTGGCGGGCCAGGATATGTTCAACTCTCTCTTTCTCTCCCCTTCCCTCTTAGTTTGCTCCTGCGTGTTCTGAACAGACACTCCCTCTCCCAGAGCTGTAGCTTCTGCGCTGTCCTATGTAGAGCATTCTTCTGGGGAGGGGATCCAAGGAGCTGGGATGGGGCGGGCCCCACAGACCTCTCTTTTCATTCACTGCTTCATGCTGGTATGCTGCATTCATTTCTTAGTCTCTCTCTCTCTCTCTCTCTCTCTCTCTCCCAACCTCTCTCAGATATAAACAGGGCATTAATAGCCCAGTTTAATGCTATTCATTTCCATAATAAAAAGCTCCTTCCAACATGAGATTATAACCACAGTCATTTATAATAAATCACTAAAGGGATGACCCTAATAGTATATCTAAGACATTAAACAACAAGGTTATCAGTTTTTTAACATCAGAAAAAAGAGGCTTTTGGCTCTCATGAACATTTACAGCCTCAGAAACTCCAAGGGTCAATTCCATTCTGAATCAGGTGATGGCAGAGAGTTGTGGTTTAGATGCATCTACTTCCCTGCCCCCTTTCCTCCAATATTCTCTTTTCCATTTCTCTTGTCTTTCTTTTATTCCTTTCATTTATATTTAAATAAATGCATGCAAATGACTAGGAGTTACTTTGTTTTAATGATTTACTGTCATAGAATAAAGATTAGACTTTCTCAGATAGGCATTAAGTATAGCATATGCCTTACTTCTCAGTTATACATTGGATAGTGTTTGCTAGGAGAGAGAAGATATGCAAAGAACGAGAGAGATAGAGAGAGAGAGAGAGAGAGAGAGAGAGAGAGAGAGAGAGAGAGAGAGAGAGAGAGAGAGAGAGAGAACAGACACTGGACATTTCATGGACTTTAAGGATAACATATTAACACTTTACGTTTAAAATGTCTTGACTTTTTCCCATACATGCAAAAGTAGTTTACCAACTGCTCTAAAAAGGATCACATTAGAAGGTCCTGGATAGAAGAGATAAAAATGGAAACAATTCAAAATCTTAAGAGAGATGATTTACAGGCCAGAGAAAGACTGATACACTCCCCAAAATTATGGCCCTTCCCTTTCAGGCTTGGAGCTTAATTCACCGCTACATTTAAAAATCGATAAGAAAAATCAACATTTAAAAATGTTTTGGTTATTCATATTTTCTGCTTTTGTTTTTATTGAGGTTTTTAAATGTTTTATCTAGTCAATGTTATTGGGTTTTGTTTGTTTGCTTCAGTATGTGAATTCAAGATAGGTAAATATATAGAGACAATAACTGGATTCATAATTGCCTAGGGAAGATAGGGGAAATGGTGAGCTAGAAACAATGAATCTGAGAAGAAAATGTTCTGAAATTGATTGTGGTGATAATTGTACAAACTGTTTTAGTATGACAGAGAATTTGTTATATAATATGTAAAGTATATGCCAATAAAACTATTTTTAATGGAAAAGAATGGGATCAATGATGGTACATTGAGGGGAGTGCAACGGGTGAGCTAAATCAGAATGTGTGTGAATTTTTAACTGTAAATTTGTGAACTGCACTGCACCTCCATGTAATGCACAACAAACTATTTAAAATAAAAATTTTAAATGACTTTGATAATTTTCCTACTTCAAATATGTCCTAGTGTAAATAAACAAATTTAATATCGCCATTTCTATTATATGCAAGGCATAGATTGGTTATCTTGCTAAAGACAATAGTGTAGACTTTTTTAGAGTCTACAAATAATAAGAAAGGAATTCCTGATAATGCCAGGGGAACACAAATGCCATATTTGTGTACAAATAAGAATTGTAGGTTTTCATATGAAAAATGTATATCAATAGTGAATAAGGAGATCTTTGAGATTGCTGGTATTCAGAAAGAAAGTGAAATATGATTTTAAAAATATATTTAATGTGGGCCTACATAGTCAAGCTGGAAACTTAAAGTAAGCGTCCACATTTGTAACAATCACTATCAGTCAACATTGCTTAATTATTTGATAGGAGGACATGGAAACAGGATAAAACATGTTTTGAATATGTGAAATATTTGACCAGAAAGAAAATGTGTATTTTAAAAATGTATGTGAAGAATCTATCCCTAAAAATACAATGCACTTATTATCAAGTTTATTTCAACATTTTTGTTGGAAATATTAGTTATATAACCTTAAATGTCCTATGATAAATGGTAAGGTACAAGAAAATAACATGTAAGATTTTTCAGAGAACATATATTGTGGTCATGAAAATATTACACTGAAAGCTTATTGTTCTGATTGAAATAGTCCTGTAAAACTAATGTTGTCATCTTCAAATATGTTGTTCTGTGGCAAAGATTGAACAATAAATTTGATGATTTCAGTCATTAAGTAATTAATGGTCTCATTTTTATTTTTATACCCACAAATTAGTGCTCAACAAGTCAGACCTTCATAACTCCAAATGTGGATACACAGTGGTTTATCAAGTTATATTTGATACTAAAAGTAAACCATATGTACAGTTTTGCAGATCATCATTCATCATACTTTTTAACTTGTACTTAATTACATGTCATGATCACACAGTGTCATGTACAGTATTTATACTAATTATATAATTAGAACATGTGATCAGAAGTTACTGCTGCATGGTAAAACACCTTATGAAAGAAACATGTAATTATCCAGTCTTTTAAAAATAAGGTATTATATTATCTTAAAAAGACGTACAATAATATATTATAAATAAAGGTAAGAAATTTCAAGGGTTCTAGCTCGATCTAATTTCTGTGGATCGTTTCTTTAAGGAGACAATAAATCAAATCACTGTATCTCTCATCACACACAATATGGAAATTTCAATAAAATCTGCAACATTTCTAAAGATTATCAAACACTTTTTGAACACCTACTGTCCAGATTGTAAAAGATGAGAAATCTAGAGGCAAAATACAAGTTTTGTTTTACATTTTTCTAGACAGATAAATTGAGCAAATGTTCTAAAATCAAAGACAAAGAAAGAATCCAGAAAGCAGCCCAATAAATGAAAAAAAAGTTGCCTATTAAGAAGAACCAAAAAGACTAATCTCTGGTTTTGTGGCAGAAATCACGCAGGCAAGCATGCAATAGGATGTTATATACAAATACTAATACACACACACAGTATCTCCCTCCCCTCCCCCCCAAAAATGGGAAAAAGGCTCCCCTAGGTGACATTTGTGGTACGCATTTTTCCTGTTAGGTGAGCATTGAGCAACAAACTCTGAGTTAGTGCACCCAGTAGTGTGGCTTGGGAGGGTTCTCTCTGGTCACAGTGAATTTTTTTGTAATAACAGTTTCATGTGAACCTCTTTTTTTTTTTTTTTTGTGGTGGCCAATTTAAGAGACCGGCATGCAGCTGTAGAATTCTGTTTCCTGCTCAGAAAAAAGCACCATAGAAACCGTTGTGATGGTGAACAGAGTTTGCAAGGACAGCGCTATGGGAAAAACTCAAGTGTACGTGTGGTTTTCTCATTTCAAAACAGGTGAAATGTTCATCAATGACAAACATTCTGAACGTCCATCAACTTCGCAAAAGGACAAAAATCAGAAAAGGACAAAAATGTTGACTCTGAGCGTTTGGAGTTCATTTCACTAGGTCATTTTGTTAATCAAGCTTTCTATTCTAATAAGGGATTCTGAAAACATTGTGTAACGGTGTGCAAAAAAAGGACTGATTTGTGGCAGACAGAGGACGGGATTGCCACCACGGCAATGCACCTGCTCACACAGCCCTCTCAGTGCATCAGTTTTTGGCAAAAAATTGTATGTCTCTCTTGCTCCGGGCACCTGACCCACCTGACCTCCTTCTTTGTGTCTTTTTTTTTGTTTGCTCATTGGTTTCCGTGATTTCAGGGGAAAATAAAAAACAAACAAACAGCAATTTGATGATGTAGAAGAGGTGAAGGAAAAAAGAAGGAAGGGCTGTCCCCTCTCGAAAAAGATGAGTTTGAAAACTGTGTCCAAGAATGGAGTCACATTTTGACAAATATATTAAGTATAATGCAGAGTTCTTTGAAGGTGATAAGGTTGTTTTGTAATATATATATATAGCTTTGAAAAAAGTTCCAATTCTTATTATGCAGCCCTCATCCTAATACCTGCCATGGGGTCAATTCTGACTCCTGGATACCCTCTTACCGGAGTAGAAAGCCTTATTTTCCCCAAAAAGAGCAGTTGTACACATATCAATCAAGAATTACATCCAACAAAGTTGTGTATAAAATGAACACATTCCAAGATAAACTGAAATAGAGGGCTGTTGTAAATTCAGACCCACCATAGAAAATCAGACCCACCCACAAAGGGTGTCCATTGAACTGAGAATCAGTGACTATTAGAGATTAGCAGATAGGGGGAAAAACATAAAATAAAACCATACATAATAATACTAAAAATAAAATAAAACTACAATACTGAAACCTTGCAACTAGAGATATCAATATGGAAGTATGCTGTAGTTATTTATTTGATACGGCTCTTTTGACCGGCACAAAATGACTGGAAGGGAGCATGTATGTTGGGTGACTTTTCTGTCTTCCTTATGATTCTGCATAAGGTGAACGGGGGAAGCTGCTAATTGAATGATAGTTTTCAATTGTGAGTGATCCTTAGTGTCCTTTTTAAGTTGAAACTTAAAGGTGGGTTACAAGTTGAAACTCAAAGGTGGGACTCGGTTAATTTTGCCATCCTCCTGGGTTTAAAGTGAACCATTTGATGAAGTAGAAGGAGTTTCTCATTATGGTAAGAAGAAGAGCCACAGTGGGGCCCGTATTTTGGATCCTGAGATCCCTGCCCTTTGCACCTCCTTGAACCAGGAAACAGAACTATGTGACATCAGAGGAGTGAGTGGCAGAGGAGCACAGGAAGCAGAGCCAGAGCCCCAGAGTAGAGAAAATGCCTTCAGGCAGGAGGCTCCTTCAGGAAGACAGGACCAACAGAGGACTTCATTGCGGGGACTTACGGCAGGTTGTCTGACCCACAGCATTAGAGAGGAACACCTTCAGACGGAAGCTTCTGGCAGAGTAGAATACATTTGTGCATTTAGTGGAACTTCTCAGAGAGACCTGATTGTTGTCTACAATATACACAATTGACTCAGGACAAAAGAAAGCTAACAAAGGAGAAATGGAAATGTATACATCAAATATTGGCAACCAACCAAAGAGCAGGATTCACAACACAAGCGACCAAGTAGTCCTCAGAAATGTATAAGAAACATTCTCCTTAGCAGCAGTAGAATATAGCTTCTTTTTCACATGCATGTAACAGTGTGTGACTCTAGAGCGGACCATATTTCACTAAAAAAACAAATCTCACGGAATGTAAAAAACATCCCAAAAGTACAATTCATCATCCCAAATCACAGTGCTAAAAATAAGAAATTAGAAACAGGAAAATCAAGGTGATGGTGGTGTGTGTGTGTGGGGGGGGGAGGGGACGAATATATGGAAACTAAATAACACCCTGCTTAAAAACTACTAGATAATAGAGGAAACAAAAAATAAACACCAACAAATTAAAAAGAGCCTACCATCCACTAAAGAAAGGAATTAATAAAGATTACAGTAGAAATAAATGAAAGAGAAAACCAGTAAAAAATCAACAAAATTAGAGAGAGCTCTGTGAAAAGATTTACACACGAATGGAAAATTTAACAAAAGAAAGGAAGAAGAGGCAAATGACATGCATAGGAAATTAAATAGGTGATGTCATAACAGAACCAACTGAAATGAACTGTACAATAACAGAACATTCTGAGGAAATAAAAGGGCTTCTGCGCCATCATGTGTGAAACATTGGGCTACTGACTGCAAGGGGCAGACCCAGTAGTTACATGCTGACGAAAGGATAGGCCGTCTGCTTTCATTAATATTTAGTTTATGAAACTCTATGGAGCAGTTCTTTTCTGTCCTATAGGGTGTCTATGAGCTGGAATAACCTTGAAGGCAATGAGTTTGGTTTGGTTTAGTTTGATTAGAAGAATGATTGAACAACACATTTGAAAATCTAGAAGAAATGGCTTCTAGAAATACACTACCTACCAAAATTAATACAAACCAAAATAGAAACGTTGAGCAAGCTCATCATCAAAAGAAGAAACTAAACAGGTCACACACACACACACACAACTTGTCAACAACAGCATCAAAAAGTATTGGTCTATATGGATTTCAGCCGTGAAAAAGAGAAAGGCATTCAACAAGCTGGATGGATGCGTGGCTACATCGTGCGGATCAAACGTAAGAACAAGTGTGAGGCTGGCTTGGCTAAAAACAAGGTGGCATCACTGATAAATTTTACCAAATATTTAAAGAAAAGCTGACACCAATCTTGCTCAAACTATTCTAGAACACGAGAAACAAAATATTTTTGAGATGTTCTTTTTGATGATGCCATTCCTTTTAATGTACTGCTAGCATAGGATCTACATTCAATTCTATGGAAGCAGGAGTCAGAAGATCAAAGTGCATATTGCATTCGGCAACTTTGCTGCACGAGATCTCTTTAGAGAATTGAGGAGCAAGGATATTTCTTTGAGGATTGAGGTGAACCTGACCCAAGCTATGGTAGTCTTTGTATGCATTTCATGTCTGATGAATTTCATTTTTTCTATTGCATTCTTTGTGTACTCCACATTAGTGCATTAGTGCATGTTTGTAGCTCTTTATTTTCCTTTTGAATCATATATCAATAAACGAAGGTCATTAAAGCCTTATTCCATCCACATTCTTAAGGTGGACTCTACTTTGAGAAGGTAGGAATGCCTTCTAATCTTAGAGCATCTGTGGTAATCCAGTAGGTTAAGCATGCAAGTGCTAATCATAAAGTTAAAACTCACCAGTCACTCAGAAGCAGAAACAACGAGGCTATTTCTATGAATATCCACAGTCCCGAAACCTTCGAGAACAGTTCTCTTCTCTCCTAGAAGTTTGCTATGTCTCAGAATTCATTCTATGACAGCGAGTGTGGGTTTGGTATCCAACCCTACGAGCTCATCGTCTGGAACTGTATCAAACCATATTCTGTGTTTTTCAAGGTTCCCACTGGTCACTGTCTTTAGAAGTATGTTGCCAAGTTCTTTTTCCGAGTTTGTCTTCACTTGGTGGCCTCACTGCAAACAATCCATCAGGGGCTCTTCTAGTGACCTTGAAATACCAGTGACATAGCTTCCAGTATCACAGAAATATTAACGTGGCCACAACATGACAGAATGACAGATGCATTCTTTTTCAGCCTTCCTTAGTCAGTTTACAACTTTCACATGCATGTGAGGCTTACATACATACTCTGGCTTAATTTTCAAAGTTACATCCTTTCTCAGCAACATTTTGAAGACATATTTAGGGAGGCCTTGCAAAAGCGCCCAAAGTCCATCTGTTATCTTAATATGTAACATATAAATATGTGTACATTGGCCTCTATCCCTTTCATTATAAATTAATATATTTATGTATATACCTGCCTGTACCTATACCTCAATAAACAGCTTTTGCCTCCTATTTCTTTCCTCTATTTCCTTTCACCTTCCTCCTGTCCTGCTATCATGCTCTAAGCCCCACCAGGCATTATACCTCCTCTTTGCCATCAATTTTAGATCTCTTATTGTTCCCTTATCCCTAAATTTGTTGTCTTCTAACTCTCTCTCCCCACTCCCTCCTCTCCCATGCTCCCCCAGGACCTCTGGTTCCATTGTTTTCCCCTTGGGATTTTCTTCCTGCCAATCTTATATAGATAGACATAGGGCAGGGCAAAACCAACAAACATAAATGATAGTTCCAGGTCTGTCAACTGACCCTTACGAGTGTTTTCCAGTGGGATATGAGAGGTTCCAAGTCTTGTCCCCTGAGTCAGAAGTCTATTTTCAGGATTCTTTGGGGACTTTATTACTTCGCTCTGCTTGCTACCCACTTCACGCTTCCCCCTGCTGTGCAAGGGGCAGACCGGGCACACTTTCTGCACAGTGTTCTGCACAGTGTTCTGCACGGTGCTGTCCCTCAGAGTACTATGGATCAGTGAGGAATGTCATGCCTCATGTCTCATAGTGGGGCCAGCCCTATGGTCTTCTCTGTGCATTGGCTGCTTTTGAGTGGGGATGTTTTCCTCAGAACTTGTTGACCCATAAGGAGGTTCTCTCTCTCTCTTTCTCTCTCTCTCTCTCTCTCTCTCTCTCTCTCTCTCTCTCTCTCTCTCTCTCTCTCTCTCTCTCTCTCTCTCCCTTTTAGTTTGCACCGGTGTATTCTGGACAGACCCACTCTCTTCCTGGGCTAGATTTTCATGCTGTCTGCATTACATTCTTCTGGGGATGGGGGCAACATAGCTCGGCTTTGTTCTAATACTCTGGCACTCTTTGATACTCACCTTCCCAATATGATTGCTGATGACAAAATGGGTGCATAAGAAAATGTGGTGAAGAAATTGGATGGTGCCTGACAATCAAAAGATATAGTATCTGGGGTCTCAAAGGCTTGAAGTTAAACAAGCAGCCATCTAGCAGGGTAGCAAATAAGCCCACATGGAAGAAGCACACCAGTCGGTGTGATTATGAGGCATCGATGGGATCAGGTTTCAAAATATCCAAAACAAACAATTATATTGATGTGAAAGAGCGGGGTTGGAGTGGAGATCCAAAGCCCATCTGTAGACAATTGGACAACCCTGCCCCCAAAAGGGTTACAAGGAAGGGCTGATTCAATCAGGGTGCAGTATAGCACCAATGAAACGCACCTTATTCCTCTAGTTCCTGAATGCTTCCTCTGCCCCACCAGCATGACCCAGTTCTACTTTATAAATCCAGCTAGACTGGAGTACACACATTGGTACAGATAAGAGCTTTTGACACATGGAATTCAGGACAGATATAAGCCTCAGGAACAATAGTGGGAGTCATGATATCATGAGGGTAGGGGGACGGTGGGGGTAAGGGGGAGAAGAGAAAGGGTAGCCCATCACAAGGTTGGATATATATATGGGCCACCCTCTAGGGGACAAATAGCAGAAATGTGGGTGAACTGAGACAATGGACAGTGTAAGACAAGAAATAACAACAATAATATATAATTGGCCAAGGATTCATGAGGGTGAGAGGGTGGGGGAGGGAGAGGTAAAAAGAGGAGCAGATACCAAGGGCTTAAGTAGAAAGAATATGTTTTGGAAATGTTGATGGTGGCATATGTACAAGTGTGCTTAATGCAATTGAATGATCAACTGTTATAAGACTTGTAAGAGCCCCCCAATAAAATGATTAATAAAAATTGGAACAAAGGATGTCTGGCACAGCAGATTTGCCCACGGAAACATATCCTTTGATTTAATGACTGCTGGTTCCATGAGCATTGTTTGTGAATATAAGCACAATGAAAACTTTTCCAACCTCTTTTCTCCATTTATCATGCTATTTGATAAATGCATGGAGTGCCATCTGCGTGTGACAGATTGTTTATGCATTTGCCTTAATCCTGAAGCTCCATTCTTCTGCATATATTCCAATTCCTTGCATTATTTTCTAGTCACACAAATTGAAAGAGTATGATAACAAGATATAATCTTGATGCATGTATTTCCTGATTTAAAATCCTGCTGTATTCCTCTTTTTTTCTGTTGGTAAAACCGCCTCTTGGTCTATGTACAGGTTCCGCATGAGCTGAGGTAAATGTCGGGAGCTCTTGTTCTCAATGCTGTCCACACTGTGCTATGACACACACAGGTGATTATCCTTGCAGAGTCACTAAAAGGTAAGAAATATGGTTCTGGTTTTATCTGCTTTCCAGGAATATCCATTTGACACCAACAATGATATCCCTAGTACCACATTCTTCTGAAACCTATTGTATTTCAGGCAGCTCCCTGGCAATATATTACTGCAGCCATTATTGAATTATCTTCAACAAAATTTTATTGCATATTATATTACAGATATTGTTCCATAAATTCCACATTCTGTTGAGTAGCCTTTCTTTAGAATTGTTACAAATCTAAGTCTCTTCCATTCATCAGTCTTCCATATTTCCTATCATAGAGGCTTCCAGTGCTTCCAGGGATTCATAAGTATGTTGAAACATTTCAGTAAATATTTATCAATTCCTGAATGCTTCTTTTCCAATACTGTCTTAAGAATATCTTTCCTTCAATATCAATAGTTGATTGGATGCTACCTCTTGAAATGATTGAATGTCAATTAGTTCTTTCTGCTATCATGCATTCTTTCCATCCTATTTTGATGCTGCCTGAATTGTTCAAAATTTTGTCCATAGAACGTTCCAATATTTCAATTCAAGAATTAAATTTTTATTCAGTTCTTTCAACTTGAGGTGTGCAGAACATGTTTTTCCTTTTTGGCCATAATCTACAGTTATCGGGACATTTCATTATAATATTTGTCTTCCTGGATTTCTCTTTGAATTTCTCTATTGAGCAACTCACTTCTCATTTCTTCTATTTCTTTTTAAGCAGGTCAAAACGAGCAGCAACTACCCAGGAGAGAGGCAAGGCTTTCCGCACCTGCACGGAATTGGAGCATCTGGGAAACGCACAGTGGACAGTGTCGTCCTGTCCTATAGAGCCCCAATGAGTTGAAATTGGCTTGAAAACAGTGAGCTGTTTGGGTTTCCATTTGCTTAGCTATTTATTCTACATTTAAAAGCATATCTCAGAGTCTCTTCTGACATGCATTTTAATCTTTATTTCTTGTTTTTTAAAAATCTTCTGCTTTATTCATGTATGCCTTGATGTCATCGCATAGTTCCTCAGTTTATCATTAATGTATAATAACCCAAACATATTCTTGAGAGATTCTCTAAATTCTAGGTCATATTTTCGTTCTTATGGACTTGCTTTAATTTTCTTCAATTTCAATTTGATCTTACATATGAGCCAAACCATTAAGATTCAAGGCCTTACATCTTACAAACCATTTTGTTCTATAGTCAGCCCCTGGCCTCTCTTTTGTTGCTGACATGGAGTTGATTCATTGTTTTTTTTTACAGGTGAAATTAATCTGATTTCTGTATAACCCTTATGGCAAAGTCCATGTGTCACTTATGTGGTTGAGAAAAGGTATTTCCAATGATGAAATCTCTGGTCATATAAGCATCTATCATAGAATCACCAGCTCTGTTTCTATCAGCAAGGCCACAGTTTCCAACCAATCTTCTTTCCTCTTTGTTTTCAACTTTCCCAAACCAATCTCCAATAATAACCAATTCATCTTAATTGCATGTTTGATCAGTTTGAGATTGAATGAATTGTTGAAATTCTTCAATTCCTTCATAGTTAGCTTTAGTAGTTACTACATAATTTGAAAAATACTTAGATATTTACTGAATTTTCTTCTTAACCTATGTAGATATTTTCCTGTCACAGATAGCCTTGTATTTCAATATAGATCTTTAAATTTTGTTGTTTTTTCCCAGTAAACTGTTTATTACAATACTACATATACTGTAATCAAAGTGGTTCTATTTACAGACATTATCATATGAAAACTTTAACAACAACACACTACTAAAAAACAAGCATTTATTTGACCTTTTCCCCTCCAATTACTTGCACATTATAACTGGTAGTAACCTTGCAAAAACTTTAACTTTTTAACTCACCAGGTGTCTTTTAAATAAAACAGGCAACATAAAGAGTAAAAGCAGAGCTACTGATTACAATATATGTAGATTTGCTTCATTCAGATCTAGCCTGCTCATTTTATCCATGAATCCTTCCAGGGTCAGGTCAACCACCAGAAGCAAACGACTGGAAAGGCTCCCTTTTGCCATGAAAAGGGTCTTGTCAAGAGTCTGTTCCTCTTCCTTCCGCTTCCCTAAGGATGATGCTACACACACTCGCCGCCTGTCTCAGCCAAACCTGATGGCTCACTCTTTACCACTTCTCTCTGATAATCATCCTGCCAATCTCTACTACCAGAATTGTGATGACAACTCTGTTCCGGCGATGCCCTAGGGCCCCTTCCTCTTGATCCCTAGACGCAAGACTTGGGACTCATCTCCATGAGGGCAATCTTGCAAAGAGCCTATAAGGACTTTGAAGCAGTCATCAGCAGATGCTCTTGATTGTTTAATTAAGGCAATTTCAACAGCTCTCCCGTAATCACCAGCACTGGCATCAGACACAGCTCTGGAAATGACACTGCTTGAGATTGCTCTGATACCATCCATGATTTCCTCAACCTCAGCCTCACTCAACGGTATTCTTGCTGTATCTACTTGCACTCCAGGGTTCCCATAGTTCCCCATATCGTATGATATGGAAGCTGGCCATACAGTTCTGTTGGTGGAGGAGCCCAGCTATCTAATTGAGGCATACAGTATTAGTTGACGGAGGAAAGAAAGCTGAGTCCATAGTGAAGCTATTGGAAAGGCACCTGGATGTGGGCCTGGGTGATATTGAGGAGGAACAAGTGTAAGGAGTGGCCCCAGAAGGCCAGGTGGGTGAGGTAGAAAGGCGTCTGGTGGTGGTGATCTCTGTGTGGAGTCCATGGGCTGGGAAAGAGAATGTATCCTGGAACTGGGGTAGAGAACCAGGATGAAGCAAACCCAAACTGGAAGTGGTGCCTGCCCTGAAGGTTTTCCAGGAAGATGAACTGTTAGTGGAGAGCAATATCGTCAATTAGGAAGCCTGGCTAGTGGAGGAGGCAGACCCTGACCAGGTCGGGGGTGTGGTGAATGTGGTGGGCCTGGAAGTCCTAAGTGCAAGTGTGGTGGAATCCGTCCAGCTTAAAAAGTTGATGCTTGCCCATCTGGTCCAGTGGGCCTAGGAAATCTGACCTCACAGTGCACAGCCCCTGGAACATGGCCCTGTCCTCCACCAAATGAGGAAATGCTACTTGTGAACTGCCTTCCGGTGCACCAGCTTAATCTTCCCCAGACGTTTGTCCTGATTGTGTAGTTTCCTGGACTCCATTTCAAGTGGACTCAGTAACTGTTGATTGCATGGAGTTACAAGAATATTATGACCAGGTAGTTCTCTTTTAGGCAACAGATCCACTAACTTTTTTGAGGATGCATCAAATCCAAAACCAACAGGAGCTAACCCTTTGTGTAGCCATTTGGCCAGTTTTCAAAAATTTTATCTCTAAAGTACATTTAATCCCAGAGAACAAACTGATTCAGTTAATTCTTCATCTGTTGTCCACCAATTGAGATTTCCAATATATAATGCAATGCATACAGATAATTTCGATGCCTGTGATCGTTAGATTTATTGTGCCAACCTGGCCAATAGGAACATGTGGGATTAATCAGGTCGCAATTTGATTGGAGGCAAAGAGATAAAGGGCTCTGCAAGGCCTGTCCTGTCTCACTTGTTCTCTGGTAAGGGAAAAGCCTGCTGCTGCTGCTGCTGCTGCTGCTAGTTCTTTGCCTCAGCCTGTGTGCTATGCCACCTGTGGGCCAAGCCAACCTATGGATCCTGCATTGTGCTGCTAGAGTTCGACGCTCCTCTGAGACCTGCTTCACCACACTGCTGCAGGGATCACTTGAGCTTGAGGCTGGCGGAGCTGTCACGTGGCATTGCTTGACTGCAATAACCAATCCCAAGCTACTAATTATTGGTGACCCATTCTGCTATCTTCTGCCTATGGGAAGAATCTGCCTGTCTTGCCTGAGGGACAATTCCACTATCTGCTTCCTTGACGCTGGATGTGGCAACCCATGTGGGTTGAAGGACTTCCTGTTTATTAACTTCCCAGGAAAGTGAGTTGAACTGAGCCCTCTGTACTGCTGTGTGGACTAATTAGCTGTTATATTCCTTCTCCTGTGTAAACATATTATACACACACACACACACACACACGTGTGTGTATAATCATAAGTGTCGCAGTTTTGTTTCTCTAGAGAACCCTGCCTAACACAGTGCCATTTCTTTCCCAACATCATTAAGAGCAGTTTGTGAGAGAATATCCATGTAATCCTTCTCTTCTAGGGCATCTCCATCATTTGCAGATGGAGAAATGACATCATCGTACTAATCTATCTTATCGTGTCCACCATACCTACCTGGGACTCCTCCCCCACATCCGCGTCGAGGTCTCTGCGCTCCACCCTGTCTGCCCTCGTCACTATGGCACCTGCAGCAAATCCGGCTTCACTGTTCTGTGTGTTAACAATCGCCACACCATTCCTTTTGAACTTCAGTCCCGGCCTAGTGAACTATGCGATTGATTCAGAATGGAAAATCACAGTGTACTCGAGCTTACCAGTGCCAAGGATACTGCTCTTTATATGTTCTCTCTTTATAAGTTCCCTTTTGGGGATTCTACTTTTTTAGATTTATATGTTTTTAATCATAATGGCCCTATAGGACAGAGTAGGACTACCCTGATGTTTTCCGAGACTGGAACACTCTGGGGTATAAAAAACTGCATCTTTCGCTTACAGCTGCTGGTTTTGAACCGGTGACCTGTGCTTAGCAGTGCAACAAGGAAGCCACTATCCCACCAGGGCTGGATACAGTCATAATCAACTCAGTGGCAGTGAGTGAGGGATACTATGCTCATTCGTTGTTCCCGTTAGTAATGGATATTTGCAGCTATGTATTCTCATTTTGGATGGTGCCCCATTAGCACAGGAAGGTCCCCAAAGCCTGACTCCACACAGAGTATTAGAGTTGACTCAACTTGGAGGAGGCAGGTCTTTCCCAGTCATATTTTCAATGCTTGCCCACCTGAGGGGGAAGATTCCACTGTCTGCCTGTGTCTGACAACTTTTGATTCTATTGATAATGCTTTTAATGACTCATCATGCAGAGTGGACAGCTTTGTCTTCCTTCATGGTTTGTTCTTCATCTAGTAACTTCTGAAACCTGTTCATGAGGGGTAGCCCTGATGGTATTTGAAATACTACTGCCAAAACTTCCAGCATCACAATGACATGCAAATTGCCAGCGTACAACTGCATGACAAGCGAGTGGGTGTCTGTGTGAAGCCGAGACAATGCTTCTTCATAGTGAAAGGGGGTGAAGGAGACGATGCCCAGAGAGAGAGCAGCAGGGAAAGGACCCCCGCGGTACTGATGACTGGAAGAAGGAAGGTGTACCCACGCACCCAGGAACTTAGATGACCTCTGTAAGGTGAGAAGAAAGATACAAGATTTTCCCCGAGAAGCTCCAGACTGAAACAGCCCTTGAGTGTATTAACCTCCTGAGACATACTCAAGATTTCTTCCTGTCAAAATTCTAACTTTATTTTAAATCACCAAGTCGGTGGCAACTTGCCTGAAGCAGTAACAAAGTGCTCCTTGTCGGGCAAGCATGGGACTGGTAAGCAAAAGAAGGACAATTACAACTCACCAGCCCTTCTCAGGAGAATGATGAGGCTGTTTACAATCAAAATAATTACAGCCTTAGAAATCCTATTTAATGTTGCTAGGTGTCAGATTCAACTTCATCATAGTGAGTTTTGTTTGGATTTTTTATACCATGTGGTGGAACCAATGATTTTATTCTTCTTCTCTGTGTTAGGCTGGGTTGTCTAGAAAAGGAAAAAAATACGAAAAAACCAACAAAACAAACAAGCAAACACCACCACCAACAACAAAAAACAGTGGACAATCTGGCTGACATGTTTCCTTAAGATTTCGTAACCCCCTCACGTCCTTAATAAACCTCCATCGTCCTAAGAATTGTCTGTGAGTCCCGTGTGGCCCTTACGATGTCGGATCAAATCCAGCAGAGACGTAGAGTGTCATGATAGGGAAGGCTCGTGCCGAACAAGCTAACAAGTTGGAGAGCGGCGGCATATCGCCGCTTCACAAGAAGCCTCCTTGCGCAGATGTGGGGTGAATTTCCCTTCCTTCTTGAGCAGCTAAGGAGGTCACACATAGGCCCGCAAGCCATTGCCTCAAGTAGAAGTAATGACTGATGATTTATTTGAATGATGCTGAATCTTGGCTATCACCCAGAGATGTCTTAGCAACCTTTAAAGAGTGCTTGTTACACAGCAGTGTCTTTTCCACCTTCATAGGGTGAATGCAGAAAAAAGGGCAAGTGATGACATTCTATTAATTTCTGGAATTCTTTGTAATTAATGTTTATGGTGGACATAAACATGTGAGTGGCTACATCCAAAGGAATATTTAAAACATGCTTTTATGTCTGCTCCAAGCTTGTCCTGTCCTCATCTTTCCCACAGAATTGCTGGAGAATTGAATTACTTTATTCTGAAATTAACCCTGAAGGGCTACACAATTCTTGGACCACACTGACTTTTCGAGCTTATTAACATAGAAAAAGACATCCCAGGGAAGAAACTTCAATTTTCAAATAAAGCACTGATGAATGAAGCAATAAAATGGTAAGAAAGGCTATTTCCTTTCCATGGGGGAACACTCTGGGCCAAGTGTGCTGAAGTTTTATGCTAATATAAAATTGGTTCCAGCAAAGTACCCAATTTTACAATCTAACAAATTGGTGCCAACTTATTTAAGTAGCCTAACACCAGAAAACAAGTAGAAAACTGTTCAAGGAACATCTGTTTAGAAGAAAAGTCTGGAATCATTAAAAATGTATTCAGCATAAGATAATTAGTAAGAATGAAATTAGTGCTGACTTGCTCTCAGAGATATGATTTCGATGAGAGTGGCCATGCACAGTGGCTGTCGTGAATAAGGCTCACCTCTGTTCGAGAACTGAATGCTTGGGCTGTTTATTACTGACTGGCACAAGTGAAGATAGATCATTATAAACAAATTTGAACTAATGGGAATACATTTTCATTTTGCATACACAGTCACAGGAGAAATGAAAAAGAAAAATAGAAATTTTAAGCAAGGTTGACATTAGATCTTCGTCACTGATTTTAAAGAAAGCATTAAATGTTTGACTCAGGTAATCCTAGTCTGTATGGTGCATCAGCAGAGGTAAAATATTTTGAATTTTTAGATGTTGATGACTATAATGGCTGTTGCATTTTCTCTTGTAGTTCTTTTTCTGATTTTGATATTCTTCCAAGAAAGGGGTATGTGGGAGGTGGGTGGTTTTAAAAACTCCGAAATCCTGAAATACAAAATCATACCTTTGCTCAACTGTCACAGCTAATGTGTCTTAATTGTGTGTATTGCATGAGTAAAATTGGAGCAAATTACATTAAATAGCAGTATTCTCTAGGTCATCTCACAGGAATAGATATATTGTTTTCAAATTAAAGGATGGCAAAGGATGAGGACTATTTTAAAACATATTGCTGTATCAGTACTAATATTTCAAAGAAATTAGAAAATCCCATTGATACAATCTATACAGTAGCAATCAATATGATCCTAATGAAGTAAGTAGTGTTATTTTTCTTTAAAAATGATCATTGACTAGAACATACAAAGAGGGAATCATATCTTCTGTTTTGCGGTTGTTTTTATACATACAGCGATATTTAATGAAATACTATAGTGAAAGGGCTGCCTTTGCTGTTTAGACGAGGTTTGGCTCACAGTAGTACTGTTGGGGGTCAAGTGCACATTCCTGTTTGAAACAAACAATGCTGTCCATTTACTGCTCACTCCCTGAGGGAAGGGTCGAAGAAAGTCACTCTCATTCATCTTTCAAACCACAAGAAAGCCAGAAAAATAATTCACACAGTATAAACCCATTAGCTCTTTAATGAATTTTAGAAATTGTGTCATCAATTGATATAATATGTCTCTCCCAAATAATGTGACTGAGTAGGCTAGATTTATTAAAAATTGAAAAAAAAGATTGTTCACAATTCTAAGGAATAAAATACATAAATGTAGAAATTGTAGAAATAACAAACCACACATTTACTCCCTTTTCTTCCTCTTACTGCTTTGTTTCCTTTACTTTCTTTTTGTTCTACCTTTTCCCCCTTCCGCTGTTATTCCTATATGTCTGTATCACTAGTCTACATATCATCTATTTCTCTGCATGTTCATTCCATTCTTTTAGACATTTTTTCATTCCACCTTTTTGGAATATGAATATTTTTGAAATATCAGTAATAAATTTGAAAATAATAAGTAAGGATGCTGGAATAATTGAGTTAGAGAATCCTGGTATTCAAAATGATTGAAAAAATCGAGGAGGTGGTTTTAAAGATAAAGGCATTATGGATTTTAACACCCAAAGAATTGGTGATCTATATTTGCTTTCTTCCATTTGTTTTGCCAGTTCATCATAGTGTCGTGGGGTGCGTGTTGTGATGCTGGAATCCAGTTCACTGGCATTTCAAATGCCACAGAATCACCGCAAGTCAACCTTGTTCGGTGGAGCATCCAGACTAAGAACAGACAATTAAGAAGGGCTGGATTGCCTACTTTGGAGGGATTGGCCCCTAAAAATCATATGCATACCATGCAAACATTGTCCTACACCAAAGGCTTAAAGGAGGTATGCAGGGCATAATCAAAGATAGTATCAGATGATGTGTCCCTGGAGTAGGAAGACAATCCAAATGTGACTGAAGAGGAGTGGCGCTGGTTATGCAAAGTAAAATTGATCAAAGTGGCTTGAGTGGGTTAAATCCTGTGAGAGTGGAGCTTTCAGGAACTTTATTTGCTAATGGGGCATGACTCAGGGTGAGAAGAAGCATATATACGCAAATCTAATAATGTGAACTTGAAGACATGAACTATGAATCTGGGAAAATAGGAAGTCATCAAAAAGTAAACGGAATGAAAAAAGACTGATACCCTCGGTGTTGGTGAGCAATGATGAACTGCTCTTGACCATTTTCAATAGGAAATTCACATGGTTTACTATGCTGGAAATGCCACAGTCAAGAGGAACAGCATTGCATTTGCAGTCATAAATGACATCTCAAGATTTTTAAGTCCACTGCAGACTGTAAGAAGATTATCTCTATATGTCTGCAAGAAAACCCAATCAATGCAAAGATTATTCAAATGTATTAGTCAAATACCAAAGCTAGTGCTGCAAAAATTCAAGAATTGTATCAATGTCTTTAGTCTGACACTGATCAAATATGCAATCAAGATGGAATGCAAAAGATGGAATCAACAGTAGTTGTTGGAAAATATGGCTTTGGTGATAGAAATAAAGCTGGAGATTGTGTGAGAGAATTTTGCTAAACCAACAACTTATTCATAGCAAATAACTTTTTTACCAACACAAATGGCAAATATGCACATGAACTTTTCTGGATGGAAGACATAGAAACCAGGTTGTGGGGGAGATTAAGGAGGAGCTCAATATTAGCCGCTAAAAGCAGTTGATGAGTTGACGATGGAACAGACCATCAATTGCATGTATGTAAATTCAGATTAAAGCTCAAGAAAATTTAAACACGTCCACGAAATCCAAACTATGACCCTGAGTCTATCCCAGGTGAATTTTTAGAACATCTGAAGAACAAATTTAATGCATTGGACACTAATGACAGAGTTTGATGAGCTGTCAGATGATGTCAAGAACATTATGAATGAAGAAAGAAAAAGGTCATTTAAAAGACAAGAAATAAATAAAACATCAATGTGGGTATCAGAAGAGATTCTGAAACATACTCTAAATCACAGAGGAGCTGAGGCAAATGGAAGGAATATCAAACTCACAGATGTTAACAGACAATTTCAAAGGGAAACACCAGAAGACAATGAGAAATATTATAGTAAAATGTGCAAAAACCTAGAACTAGAAAACCCAAAGAAAAGAACACACTCAGCCTATATTAAATTGAAACAACTCAAGAAAAATTTTAGCCTTGAGTTGTGATATTGAATATTCCAGGAAAAAATGGTGAAAGATGCAGGAAACAACAAGAGAAGCTGAAAAGAACACAGTCACTGTACCAACAAGAAGAAATGGACATGCACACACTTTTATAATGCAGCTCATGAGCAAGACCGAGTGTTCCTGAAGGAAGAGATTCAAGCTGCGCTGAAAGCACTATCCAGAAAGTAATGGGATACCAAATGAAAAGCTTAAATATTCTGATGAAGTACTGGGAGCACTCACTTGTCTTTGCCAGAAAATTTGAAAGGTAGCTACTTGGCCGACTGACTGGTCGAGATCCGTACTTGTACCCATTCCAAAGAAGTTGACCCAAACGGTGGTCGACTTCGAGAACAATGTCATGGATCTCTCATGGATGTCGAATGTTGTCACAGGTCATCCAGCAGTGGTTGCAGGAGTATGTTGAGAAGGAGCTGCAAGAGCTTCAGGTCAGACTCCGAAGAGGGCATGTATCGAGGGATATCATTACTGAAGCAGAGAATACCAGACCGATGTTTATTTCTGTTTTATTGGCTACTCCAAAGCACCAAATCATGTGGATGATAACAAACTATGGATTCCCTTGAAAACAATAGGGATTCCAAAAGACTTGTGCTCATGTGAAACAATAATCTAGAGGCAGTTGTGTAAACAGAACAAAGGGACTTCACTACATGGTTTAAAATAAAAAATAATGTGCATCAGGATTATATCCTCTCTTATTCAATCTGTACTCAATACTATGTATGTAATCTGTATGCAGAGAAAATCATCAGAGTTAGCTGTGTTATATGAAAAAGAATGTGGATTAGATGAGGGCTTATTAACAAACTGGGTTATGCAGATGACACTACCTGGCTTGCTGGAAGTGAGGACTTGAAGCATTTGCTGATGAAGATCAAAGATATCATCTCTCCACATGGATTACAACTTAATGTAAAAAACAAAACAAATTCATCACAACTGGACTAATACATAACCTAATGATAAATGGGAAAGATCGATATCAAGGATTTTGTTTTCGTGGATCCACAATCAAGGTTCATAGATTCAGCAGTCAAGAGACCAAAAGACTTTTTGCATTGGGGAAATCTTCTATGTAAGACCACTTTAGGATGTTGAAAAGCAAGGATGTTACTTTGAAGACTAAGGTGTGCCCTGATCTAAGCCATGGAATTCTCAGTCACCTCAGGTGCATGGGCAAGTCATACTATGAATAAGGAAGAAGAGAAGAATCTACAAGTTTGAATTGTGGAACTGGAGAATTGTGAAAGTCCCTGGACTACCAGATGGACAAACAAGTCTGTGCTATAGGAAGTAAGGTAAGATCTCCTGGAGGCAAGGAATGTGGGACCTAGTCTTACCCCATTTAGACATATTGTCAGAAGAGACCAGTCCCTGGAAAAGGATGTCATGCTGGGGAAATAGAAGGGCAATGAAAAAGAGGAAGGCCCCTGACAAGATGGACTGACATAGTGGCTGCAATAATGGTTGTAAGAACAGAAAGCTTTGTGAGGACTGCATAGGACATGGCAGCGCTCCCTTCTAGGTACCACGGCAGGAAAAAATGCCCAGGAAGGAAACTATGCATTCCCACAATTGTGATGATATTGGAGTCCACCCTTGGAGTCCATCTCATTCAGTGGTTTCCTCTTTCCCATTGCCACTTTTACAAGATTCTATATGGGGACTCATAATAGATGTAGGGAACCTAGTGTAAACTCTGGCATTCAATTAACCTACTGGTCAGAATTTTCAGTTCTGATCCACTATGGAAATAAATGTGTACAATGATGATTTAAATTCTGGGATAGAGACTGCCAAAGTCTAAAGTAAATGTTTGTGTATATTGGTGTGTATATTGGTATGTGGGTGTTTTCTTGAAAATGGGAGAGATGTTGTGAGATAGTTAAAATGACAGTCTGTGCACAGGAAAAATAAAATGCTCTAGGACAAAGAATATTAACTTATGATTATACGGGATAGCAGTATTTTGAGCATAATTGTTATTATTGTCAGTGCTGTCATTATTCCTGCCCTGGAAAAAGTATGCATATTCTATTTTTACCATAAATCAGAAGTATCATATACAGATAATAATCACCAGAAAGATGTATTATAGAGCACAGAGTAGTATCTCTAAGCTTTTCTGTTTGTAGAATATACTATTTCTTGAATTAAAATATAGGCTTGGCCATAATTCAGTGTAAAATTCCTGTTGGAAATAAGTTGTTCCTAGAGCAATTTCCTTATTTAACATTCACCTTGATTTGAATACAATTACTTTTAAATACTCTACATTATATCAAATATTGAACAGTATTTAGTTGCTTCAATTAGTACAATTGTATAGCATCCTTAGTATTGAAGGAGTAAGCTAATAGTCCAATAATTCAACTCAGTCAGAATTTTATTTTAGCATCAATACATTTCATTAATTTCTTATTATTCTAAATAACTTTCTCCTCAATTTCAAACCATGAGTGAATAGTTGTAAATTGTAAAAAATACATTTCACTATTTTATTATTATTTAAATTTAAATAAAAACTAAAGTATATATAGACTAATATACAGATATATAATATACCAACCAGATTAAGATATTGTTGAATAAAAGTTTTATTAACAAACATCTTAACTTGCTTTTAAGTTTTATCCTTGTCCAAAATAGCAAATATTGACCTTAAAATGCCTTCCAGAAATTGGTCCATAACAATTAAACTATCCATTTTCAAAAGAGAAAAGCAGGACCCACACTTCACACCATGGACAAAACAGAGTTCAAGATGGGTTAAAAAGCTAAATGTACACCCTAAGACCCTAAAGGAAATCAATGGAAAAATAGGGACAAACTTAAGGGAATAATACAAGGCTTACATATATTACCAGCAAAATGAAAAATACCTACACAATAGAAGACAAAATAGAGACTTCATCAAAAAGTCAAAAGAGGACACACAGATTAGAAAAATCATAGCAATGATATATCATATAAAGGGTAATTTCAAAACTCTACAGAATTGCAACATCTTAATAATAATAAATCACCCAATCAAAGAAAGGGCACAAGAAATTAATAGACAATTGACTACAGATGACATCCAGGCAGCCAATAATCAGATGAAGAAATGTTTGCATTCATTACATAGAAGAGAAATATAAAAGCAGCAATAAGATAGAACCTTACACAGACACTCTTAGGACTTTTTTTCAAGAAAACAACAGAAAATACTCAATGCTGGAAAGGATATGGTGAGATCAGAATGCTCACATACTGGATTGCAGAATTGTATCCCCCTATAGACATCAGTATGATGCTTCCTTAAACAAACACAAATACTTTATTGTCATGCAATCTCTCTACTTGATATCTATCCTAAAGAAATTAAAGACAAAACATGAACAGATGTATGCACACTTATATTTAACATAGCAGTTTCTATAATATCAAAAAGCTGGAAACATTAAAAAAGTGCCAACTCTAAAGGAATTCATTAGCAAACACTGGAGCATATATAAAGTGGTATACAGTACATCTTTAAGAAACATGAATGATTCAGTCAAACACATTAAAACATGGACAAAATTGCAGAATATTATGCTCAACACAGCTAGACATTCTGTATTAGTCTGGGTACTTTAAAGAAACAAGTCCACAGAAACACATGTATAAGAGAGAGTTTTATATAAAGGTTAAGTGCACATCAAGAAAATATCCTATTCCTTTGCTGCCCAAGCCAACAAGACCAACATTAACCCATATGTCCAACTCCAATCCACAAAGTCCTCCCCCGTTTCACAAAACACATACTATGACACCGACTGCAGGAGGAAGTGAGTGTGTAAGCATCTCAGCCCTGCCAGGGGTCTCCACACGGCTGCTCCAACAGCCAGATCTGCATCTCTGCATTGGGGTAGGCCCATGTGGCTTTTCCTCAGGGATGTCTTGCAGGAATTGAGCCTTGCCAGCTGAATCAGGGAACTGGCTAAGGCAGCTGCACCTGGTCTGACCATCAGAAAGCAAGAGATGAGAGCACTAGAAAGGCGAGGCTTATCAAGCCATTTATCCCTCAGCCCTTCAATTAATCCCATATGTGTTTATCGGCCAGGGTGGCACAATAAACTTTAACTAACTCACATTCTCATAAAGATATGAGAATTTTTTTAATGACACCATTATTATCAAGGTGAAGAAGAATGGTTTTCATACCAAAAGATAAGATTTTAAATATTAAGACAAGGCCAGAATGGGTGGGGTGGAGCAGGGAGAAGGGAAAGGAAAGTAAGGAGGGAGGGAGGCTGGAGAAGGGAGAAAAATTAAAATAAAATAAAATGTAAAAGGACCGCTTATATATGAGGTTTAGTGGAATGCTGATTTCATGAGATGGGTGGTGCAAGTAGATAGAATACGTCTTTCTGTCTATGTATCATATTACATGAGAGGGGAAAGACACCTATAGAAATAAATATAAACAAAAGTGGAAGTTAGAAAAAGAGAGAGGAAAGTATAGCCTTAAACTGCCCCTCCCCCCCAACTTCCTTACCCAGCTGATATGAACATTGTGCTGAGTGGCTGCGAAAGAAGGAAAAGCAAACTGAAGCTGGCCTAGATATTTTGTGATGTACACGTTCATTTCAAACAAACAAACAAATCATGAGACTTATGAGAATAGAAAGGTATTATTAGGATAAAAATGAGTAGATGTCCAATCCCATCACCTCCTAATTTAAATCTAAAACGCCAAGTGAGAGGAGGCCAAGTTACAGTGGCCAGGCCAGAGTGTCCTGCTATCAATGGAGCGCATTACAGTGGGTGGGACAGTATTAAATCAACCATGATATAGATACTCTATGTTGTTCTCCTCGCCTCTGTGTACATCTCAGTGTATCCAGCTTTTTTGAGCCCTTTGTTTTCTTAGAAAGCAAAAAGGCCTCCTTGTATTCACAGATACTAACAACTAAGAACTACATTCAAATTTCACTGACATTTTATTATTTTTCAGTGCTAATGGCCACACAAACATTTTATGCTCTCATGATTTTCCAAATTCAATGATGATTCTTAATTTCATAGATATTATATACAGTACATATATATGCTAAATCCTATAATGCACACGTATGCAAACATAATGCTCTATGAAGGCATATAACTGTTTATGTTTGCATATTTGGTTTTAAAATTAAATGTGTCACAAAATTGTTAGCAAAATGAATTTGACAATTATTTATAGTGATCTCATTACCATTGGTTCAGACTCACAGTGACTCTATTTTGGGCTTCTGAGAATATAAATTCTTTAGGGTCTATAGACTGCAGCTGGGTGATTTGAAGCACCAACCTGTCACTCATGCAGTTAATAATCCAATGCCTATCCAACAGAGCCATTTTAGTGTAACTCAAATTCATACTATCCACTGATTATTAATATATCATTATACAATGTTATCATCATAAATTATTCTGGCAGAGAATCCTTAGTTTAGTTGATTTTCAATCTTATAAATAATAATCCAATATGCAATATATTCATATATTACTTTTATGAATGCAAGTTACAAATAAATATTGCTTATGAATAGGTGAATCTTTATCGAATACACAAAGTCACATACATGTGATTGATTTGTTAGTTTTAAAAATTCAGTACACCGATCCTCTATATAATGTATGTGGAAAACAGTGTCTGCTTTATTATTTTTTTCTCTCTTATTTGTTATCTATAGAAGCAGTGATGTTTTTATTTTCTAATTTTTTCTTGGTCATGGTTATTACTCTTCTTCCTAGCTTTTGCTTTCAGAGTCTTAAAAATTCTTCCCAAGTCAGTATTTTTAAAAATATGTAAAATACACCATTTTTTAACTTTTAATTAATTGACACTAATTTTGTATGGTCTAAAGAAGTTATGTTTCTCAAATATATCATCAAGAAAAATCTGTCAAATACATAAATGCTTGTCCATAATTTGACTCTATGAAACTATCTTTGTTATGTTGTTGGGCAAGAATATTGAAAGTATAATGGAATAAAAGTTTGTATGAGAGAAATTACAAGCAGGATGTACTTCAGTAGTGAAGATGATGAGATTTAGTCTCACAAACATTGCAAATGTTACCAAGAGAGACCATGGAAGTTCAGTGCCCAGGGATCTCAAGGTCCAAAAATGTTCTTCATCTGTGATGGTAGTGAAATCCTTCCTTCCTGCTCCTGTGGTGGTTGATTTTATATCAGGATGGCAAAATTGACAAATCTCCATAGTGGAGTTCCAATGTCTACGACAACAATTAATCCTGTTAACAATTACTTACAACTGAATCTTATAATCCTCTCAGTGTCTTGTCTTACCCAGACCCATCAGGGGAAAGTCGTCTGGATGGAATTACAAATATTGTGGCTAGAAGAGCTGTCCTAAACTCTTCTATGATTTCCACAATCAAAGCCATGGAAGCAACAGTCAAGAGACCAAGAGATGCTTGCATTCAGTACACCAGTTCAGGGACGTTGCTTTGAGGACTAAGATGTGCTTGACTTTAGCCGTCGTATATTTGCCTCTTATGCATTTGGACATTGAATTAAAAACCAAAGAAGAATTGATGCATTGAATTATGGTGCTGGTAACGAATACTGAAAGTACCGTATACCTGCTAAAAGGACAGATTTTTCCTTAGAGGCAAAGACGTCAAGACAGGATCTTATATACTTTGGGCATGTTTTTAGAAGAGACTTACATAGTTTGGACATATTGTCAGGAGAGACTAGTGTCTGGAGGAACACGTCATGCTTGGTAAAGTGGAGGGCTAATGGAACAGAGGAAGGTCTTCAATGAGATGAATTATGCAGTAGTTTCCACAATGGGTTTAGGCGTCGGAGCAAGCATGAGGATGGTGCTGGACCAGATGTTTCATTCTCTTGTGCATAAGGGTGCAATGTGTTGGAACCAAATTGCTGGTACCTAACAACATGATTTCCTTTTTTTTTTTTTATACGAGAACGCAGCCAGTTAGAATGACTACGCAAAACCAAACCCACTCCCAATGTGCCAATGCCGACTAACAGCAATGCTATAGAATTGAAAGCGCAGAACTGCTCCCGAGTTTCTGAGCCCGTGACTATTTCCAGGAGTAAAAAGCCCCATCTAGCTCCCGAATCGTGGCTGGTGGTTCTGCGCTGCTGACCTTTCAGCTTGTAGCGCCATTACCACTACATCACCAAGGCTCCTAAAACCCTCCCTAGGGCCCCTTTATTTCTTTTCCATTTTCTTTTCTTTTATAAGTCACTAATCACCTATTTCCAAAGGCCACAATCAATACTAGCATCACTTACTGACATGATAGTCTGAGTGTCATATGCCACGTTGCATAACCGTATACGCCAATATAATCAAAATCTTAATGAAACTCAATTAAGCTGTCTGTGCTGTGGCTCCTCTCTCTGGTCTCTGGAGTAGGAAGCCATCTCATTTGTTTAACCTTTTATACATGTGAGCAAAGCCTAGGAATATTTAGCTAGCAGTTGTTTTATGGAGATTTAGGTAAAATTAATCAATTACATTTATTTAATTTGAGTTTTTTGATTTTTCCTTCAGCTACAGTTTTGTTTATCCTGTACTGCATAGCATAAGATGCAGACTGATTTTTATTACCCTTAAATATACCATCTGTACCTATGGTGTCCAAAAAATACATAAAATGAACATCTATTTGACACTATTTTGTTTAAGAAAGAGAACATTTCTAGTACTCCTGAAACTTCTAGATGTCTCTCTCCCCTCAAAGCATTCTATCTAAAGAAATAAGCGCACTCCTAATGCATGTAATTAAAAAGTTGCCTTCCTTTATTTGTCATTTTAATGTGTATAAATCAAATAAGAATGTTTAAATAGGAATGTCTTTGAAATCTATAAACATAATACATTGGAAATCTTGCAGGTAGAGCGGGTTCCAGAACACACCCTCCTAAAGCACACATAACAATAAAGCAGATCATATACAGTTTCTCCAGTACATTGCACTGTGATATATGAAATACCATTATTAAACATGTGAAACATTGTGAAGATCACGAAGTGAGCACGTTTTGCCCCAAGCCTGTGATTGTTTATAAATGAAGTACTTGTGAAAGCGTGATAACGTGAGATACACCTGTGTACAGGAAAGCCTAGTCTGAATAATTGTGTGATTTGCTTCT
This sequence comes from Tenrec ecaudatus, assembly GCF_050624435.1. NCBI lineage: Eukaryota > Metazoa > Chordata > Mammalia > Afrosoricida > Tenrecidae > Tenrec > Tenrec ecaudatus. The sequence continues at coordinate 107,370,513 of NC_134531.1, read as the reverse complement.
CAAGGAAAACATTGGAAGAGTATTTCATATTGTTGCATTCTGCTCATGTGTTTGTTCTGCTTGCTGTGCTAGTTAAGGATCACTGGTGATGCAGTGGTGTACACGTCTCCTACCCACACTGTCACCAGTTCAAACCACTGGAAGTACCTCAAGAGAAAGATGAAACTTTCCACTTTTAGGAAGATGTACAGTGTTAGAAACTGAGGGGCAGTTCTACCCTGCCCTATTGGGCTGTAATGAGTCAGATGGCAGTAAGTTGGTTTGCTACAAATTTGTCATTATTTGAATAAAAGATAATTCTTCCAGCCTGGCATGGTGGTCTTGCAGTGCACCACTAACCAGTAGGTTACCAGTTCAAAGCCACCAGATACTCTACAGGATAGAAAGGATGCTTTCTATTCCCATAAAATATTGCAGTTGTGGAAACCTACAGAGGCAGTTCTACGTGCCCTTTCAGGTCACTATGAGTCATAATTGACTCTATGGCAGTGAGTTATTTTTTGGTTTCATTTTAGTTTTTGCAAACAGCCAGTATTGGACAAATGGGGGGAGGGGTTTGAGAGGGACGCTAAAAAACAGTTTTTTGTATATTTTCTGATGCATATGATAAATTGCTCATTTAGAATTTTATGTGATTAGTGTTATCAAGTGCTTTATGTCACTGTGTATCAGACACAAATACAGAATGGGTCAGAACCATCCTGATGCTTGCCTATATGTTTGATTCGATTATTGTGTTAGATATATTGAGTTACATATTGTAGGATATATATATATATATGTTATAATTTCCTAATTAATTCTCCCCATAAATTCCGTATTTCCCCCCAGTGGGATATACATTTTTATTTATATAAAAATTTGGTTTTGTTTTTCATAAATTATTTAGGTACTTGTTAATCTGCTAGATTTTAATGAAATCTAATCGTGGTTTGATTTGCAGGTCTTTCATTTCTAATCAGTTGAAAGAACTTTTCACATGCAGTTTGAGAACATTTGTTCTGTTATTTTCTTTATTTATGAGGGTTATTTTAAATTGGGAATTAGGATATACAGCGTATCATTCCCTAGTTCAGTCAGATCAAGCAGTGTTGTGCAATTGCTACCACACTCGGTTTCAAATCTTTCTTTTTCTTCCTGGACACCTGGACAACTTCAGTCTTTTCTCTGCTTAGCAGATGTTATCTGTGGTTCCAGTTATGAAAGTCTTGGTTTCTTTACATTGAATGAAGCCATACTGAAGCGCCCTTTTCCCCATTGTCCCTCCTCTCCACCACCACTGGATTCTTTTCTATAGTAAGTATTGCCACACATTCTAGCATACGCTGGGAGGATGATTTCAAACCAGACTGTCGTATATAGTCACAGTGAGTCAGAGCCGACTCCGCAGTAGCTAAGTATTATGGAGAGTCTGCATTTATAAAGTTTTACCTTGGAAGAGCATAGTAGATCACTGCAAATTTAAAATCTTAAAATGCAACCAACTTTGGGGCCTTTCACAGAGAATTAATGCTGTGTTAGTTCAAATACTTGGTTCAAACCTACCATGCTTGAGCACATTGTTTCAGACACTTTATCACTCAATCTCATTGAAGATTTTCCTCCCTTTTCGCTGAAGTTTTACTTTACCAAATATGGAGTCCTTCTCAAGGAAATGTTTTTTTCCAGATAATATATCCAAAATGTAGGGGACAAAATCTCACCTTCCTTATTTCTAAAGACCATTCTGACTATAATTCTTCCAAGACAGATTTCTTTGTTCTCACAGTTCACGGTAATTTCAATTTGTTTCACCAACACAATAATTCAAATACTTCCATACGAAGTAATGATATTTTCAATCTCATCACATGCGAATGAAAGTTAGACAATGAATAAGACACAGGAAAATTTTACACAGAGAATCCTTTAATACTGCCAAGCAAGTTTTGGAATTTTCCTTTAGTTTTTTCAATTTGAGACATGAAGAGAGTGTTCTTTCTTTATGGTCTTTGCATATTGCATATGATCCTTTGTTTTGTCTTCTGGAGCTGCCCATTGATATTTTCTGTTCAGCTCTTTTGCTTAATCACTTCTTCCATTTGCTGTAGCTACCCTACATTCAAGAGAGCATTTAAAGGTCTCTCATGACATTCATGTTGGTCTTATCTTTCTTCTTTTTTTTAAGTGATTTTTTCTATTTTTTTGTATGAGGTTCTTTATGTCACTCAAAACTCTCTATTTCTCAGTTATTAGTGCTCATATTCCTCAAGTAACGTCCCGACTTATCAATATGCTAAAAAGGATGTATGCAGGTTTATCCAATGCAATCTGTCCTTTTATCTCTGACTGCTTCGTCCATGAGCATCAATTGTGCCTCTGAACAAGACGGACTTCTGGACAGCTTCAATCTTTTCTCTGCTTAGCAAATGTTACTTATGGTTCCAGTTATGAAAGTCTTGGTTTCTTTACATTGAATGAAGCCATACTGAAGTCTACAATCCTTGATCACTATCAGCAAGTGCTTCAAGTCCTCCTCACTTTCAGCAAGCAAGCTTGTGCCACCTGCAGAGTAAGAATTCTTTATGAGCTTTCTCCACTTCTGATGCCAAGTACTTCCTATAGTTACGATTCTTTGATGATTTTCTCAGCATACAAATGGCAAAAGGAAATAGCCCTTTGGCATACCTTTCTTGATTTGGAACTACACAGCATTTCCTTATTCTCTTTGCACAACTGCCTCTTGATCCATGTAAAGGTTCAACAAAGGTACCATGGCATATTCTGGAATTTCCATTCTTCCCCAGTCTATCCATAGTTTATTAAAATCCACACTATTCATTGTGTTTGTATAGTCCATAAAACACAAGTAAACATAATTCTAAAATTCTGATTTCAACCAATATTCATGTGATATCCCTTGTTCCATATCCTCTTCTGACCTGAATTTCTGGCCACTCCATGTCAATGGATTGCTACAACTGTCGTATGGTTTTCAGCAACATATTACTTGCATGTGATAATAATGATACTTTTGTACAGTTTGTGTATTCCGTTGGTTCACCTATGTTTGGAATGGGTATAAAATTAGATCTCTTCCAGTCAGTTGGCCAGGTAACTGTCTTCCAAACTTCTTGGCATGTGACTGAGTTCTTGCAGTGTTTCATCAATTTGTTGAAATATTTCAGTTCCACCGATTCCTGGAGTCTTGTTTTCAGGTAAGGCTTTCAGTGTAGCTTGAAATTCTCTCTTCAATATCATTGATTCTTTATCATGTGTAATCTATCTAAATGATTATGGTGCCGAGTGGTTGTTTTGATTGTTTTTTTAATAGTGACTGTGCATTCTTTTCATCTTATTCTGATGCTCACTGTATTATTCAATGATTTGCTTATAGAGTATTTTAATATTTAAACTCAAGGCTTGATTTTATTTCTTTAGTTATTTTCAGTGTAAGATATTAGAATATTCTCTCTTTTTGACTATATAGTTCTGGGTCTTTGCACATTTTATTATTACACTTTATTTTCTTGAGCCACTTGCATATTTTCATTTTATCTGTTTTACTGCAGCATGTCTTCCATTTCCCTTCGCTACTCTGTGATCAAGAGAAGTTTCAGATTCTCCTTTAACATTCGCTTTGATCATTTTGTTATTCCCTGTCTTTTAATGACCTTTGCTTTTTTCGTGTATGATGTTCTTGATATCATCCCCTAGCTCATCAGGTCTTTGGTCATCAGTGTTCAGTACAGCAAATATGTTCCAGAGATGTTCTTAAAATTCAGTCAAGCTACATTAAAGGTTGGTTTTAAGTTCTCTTGGACTTGTTTTGTTTTCTTCGGCTTCAAGCTGAAATTATATTTGAACAATTCATGATCCATTCCATAGTTGACCCATGGCCTCATTTTGTTGCTGCTGTTAGGTGCCCAGTCGTCCCTAGCCCATAGTGACCCTATGCACAACAGAACGAAAGACTGCACAGTACTGCCCCATCCTCATAATTATTCCTCTGACTGAGTCCATTGATTCAGCCACTATGACAAGCCATCTCATTGAGGGCCTACCTCATTTTAACCACCCCTCCACTTTACCAAACATATTGCCTTTGTCCAGGAAAGGGTCCCACTGACAATATGTCCAAAGTTTCACCTGTATACCAAAAGTTCTTACAAGGCCTTCTTCCAATCCTGATGCCTCACTCTTCTTCATATAACCCAGCTTCTCTGATAACTTGCAAAGCATATAGATTTAACAAGTATGGTGGGAGGATACATCCCCCACACCATTTCTGATTTAAAAACATGCAATATGCCCTTGCTCTGTTTCCACAAATGCCCCTTGATCCAGGTAAAAGTTCGGAATGAGCACAATGAAGTGTTCTAGAATTCCTGTTCTCCTCAAGGCTATCCATAGCTTATCATGTTCCAAATAGTACAATGTCTTAGCACAGTCAATGAAGCGAAAGTAAACATCTTGCTGGTATTCTCTGCTTTTAGCTAAGATCCATCTGAAATAGTTAATGGTATCCCTTGTCCCTCTTCATCTTCTGAGCACCAGGAAGCTCCCTGTCAATGTGCTGCTGTAACCATTGCAGGATGATCCTAAACAAAAGTTTGCTAGTGTGCAATATCAATGATATTGGTCTATATTTTGAGCATTCTGTTGGATTATGTTTCTTTCAAATGGGCACAGATATGGATTTCTTCAAATAAGTTGGTCAGGTAGATGTTTTCTTAATTTCCTGCTGGCGATGAGTGAGTGCTTCCAGTTTCTCCAGCTGCTTAGAATTATGAATGGCTATTCCGTCAATTCCTGGAGCAGTGCTTTTGGCTAATGCATTCAGTGTCGATTGAACTTCTTCCTTCAGCACCATTGCTTCTTGCTCATATGCTGCCCTCTGAGTGGGTGGACTGGTGACTATTTATTTTGGTACAGTGACTCTGTGTTCCTTCCTTTAAAGTTGCAGTTCAAGGCTGGCATTTTCCCCTTGAGTTCTTTCAGCTTCCTTTTCACTGAGCACGTTTTCCTTTCGGTTATCAAGCTCCAGGTCTTTGCACGTTTTGTTAAATATTTGTCTTTCAAGGTGTCCTTGGAAATTTTCGGTTCAACTCTTTGGCTTCATCCTTTCTACCACATGCTAAGGAAACTCTACGATTAAGAACAAGTTTCACAGTCTCTTCTGACCTCCATCTTGATCTTTTCTCGCTTCCCTATATGTTAAATGACTGTTTGCTTTCTTCATGAATGATGGTCTTGATGTCCTCTGAAAGCTAATTGGATCTTCTGTCATTAATGTTCACTGGATCGAATATGTTCTTAAGATGTTCTCAAAAGTCATGTGATTTTTGCTCAAGATCATATTTTGGCTCCTGTGGATTTGTTTTAATTTTTCTCAGATTTATCCTAAACTTACATATGATTAATTGATGGTATTTTCCATAGTTAATCTTAGTCTGACTTTAGCTGCTGATCTTGAACTTCTCCATTGTGTCTTCTCAACAATATAGTCATTTTGATTTCTGAAGCTTCCATCTAAATCCATGTGTATAGTTGGCTTTTTTGTCATTGAAAAGTTATTTTCTATGAATAAGTGATTGGTGTTGCGAAATTACTTCATGCAATTTCCAGCTTAATTTTATAAGCAAGTCCATGTTTTTTAACTACTATTCCTTTTTTCTTTGTTCCCAACTTTTACATTCCAAAACCCAATGACTAATAATGCATCTTGATTGCATGTTTGACCAATTTCTAACTGAAGATGTTGGTAGAATTCAATTTACCTACTGATATTAACCTCTCCATCTTCCCTTCGCACAAATATCTTCAATTTGATTTTTGTGTATTACATTCTGAAGAATTCCATTTGTATTCTCACCTTTGTGTTGTTTAAAAAAGTTATTTGCCTTGAAAACATCACAGGTCTTCTAAAATTCATGCAATCTTTAGCTTCGTTTCTATCATCAAAACTATATTTTTCAACTACTGTTTCTTCCTCTTTGTTTCCTACATTTGCATTACAATCACTAACAATTATCAGTGCATCTTGAGTTCATGTTTGATCAATTTCTGACTGAACAGGTTGGTAGAATTTTTCAAATTATTCATCACTAGCTTTAGATTTTTATGCAGAAATATAAATAATATTTACATTGATTCGATTTCCTTGTATGTGAATTAATGTAATCCTACCACAGATAACATTGCATTTCAAGATAGATTTGAAATGTCCTTTTTGAGGTAAATAGAAGCCATTCTTCTTGAATATGTCATTTCTGGACTATTAAATCATAATGCTGCCTGATTAAAATGCCCAAACCAGCTCATTTCCCCTCATTAATGCCTGAGTAACCAATCTTATGGGATTCACTTCATTTTCATGATCTCTGTTGTCCTAGATTCATACTCTGTACATTCTTAAGTTTCAATTATGAACAGATTTTTCAGCTTTTCTTCTCATTTTGGTAATACCCCATTCACAAATTAAGTTCCATGAGGCTTTACTCCATATATTCCTTTAGGGCTGATTCTTTGGAAAAGACAACTTTCCCCCAGTCGTATTTTGAATGTCCTTTAAATGGAGAGGCTCATCTTGTGAACCTTTCCTTCTCTTCTTACGATGTTCCGTATCTGACCATGCTATGCTGCTATCCACAGGATGGAAATGTGGAACAGACTCAACATCAAAAAACAAAACCCCACAGACTTCCTGGTTGCATAGAGACTGGCAGAACCTCCAAAACTACGCCCCCTGTACTTCAGGGCTGGACCTACACACACCTGCATGTTAGAATAATCAACCCTTCAACATCAAAAGGATTGCGTTTACCCAATGAAAGCAATTCAGAAGTTCAGGAAAGAAGAAAATACAGGCTGGAAACTGAATATGATGGTACACCGAGGGGTTTGTAGTGAGTGCATTGTACTAGAATGTGTATGGATTCCTTTGTTCAAAATTAAACATTTTACTGGGGGGCTCTTACAAACCTTGTAGCAAGCCGTCATTCAACAATATTAAGCACACTGTGACATGTTGCCATCAACATTTCCAAGACAATTTCTTTTTACTTGAGCCCTGGTAGCAGCCCCTCTTTTTTTGTTTATTGATTCTTGAATGTAAAACTATGGTCTGCTCCCTCAAAATCTATGTAATCATCTCATAATTCAAAATAACATGTCTTATCAAAAATGACAATAAGTTTCATATTTTTGGATAATGACAAAGAATGGGAAAGAAAATTTTGACAAAATATTTTCTATTGGTTGCTTATAAATTAATTCCTGAGTTATAAATAAAATGTTGAAAATACTTTATGGTTTAAAATCGTGTATAGTAAAAAATTCACATGGAAACTTAGTTCATAGTAAGAAGACTATTGAGGCCATTTGTAGATAGATACAAGTCTGTTTCCACTAATAGCTAAAAATATCTATCAAGAGAATTTTTCAACCCCATTTTTATCTTTTGTTGATGATAAAATGCATATTTACCAATTATTTGCAAGCTGGAACAAAAATACCACAGCACCCATCATTCAATCACTGCCATTAGTGTTAAATGTACAAAGTATATTCTTCAGTTTTTCTCTGGATTCAGAAGAGATGTATGTAATGAGGTTTCATTTTGACTCTCCAAGACATATTTAAACTTTGTTCAGTTACAACCTAAAATTGCATGTGTGCAATTGATTTTCTTCATCACAGAGGGCTCTGTAACTTGTTTTTGCTGAAGATAGTAAGGTTCCCAGAAAATAATAATAATTATTATAATAATAAAAACAGTATCACTGCCATCAAATGGATGTCCAATCACAGTGACCATAAACACAGGGTAGAACTGCCATTACGAATTTTCTGAGACTGTAACTCTACAGAATTAGAAAGCCCCATTTTTATCCAGAAGAGCAGCTAGTGGTTTTGAACTGCTGATCTTGTACTTATCATTCTCTTCTGCCTTGAGCCCCTGACCCCACTTCTTCCCCTTCCCTCTCCCGCCTGCCCTCCCTCACGAACTCTATATAAGTTGTAGATTATTTTTCTATAACTTAAATTGTCCTGCGTTGCCCCAACCCCACTTTTCCATTATTCGTTCCCCTGGAAGGGATTTCTAGTTGATCCTTGAAATTGATTTCCCCTTTCTCGCCCACCTTCCCAATCCTGCTGGTCAATTTAATCTCCTTGTTGGTCCTTATGGGGTTATGGATGCTGGGTTCCCTATGTTGCTGGCTCTTGCCTGTAGCAGTGTGCGTGCTCTGGTCTAATCCAATTTGTAAGGTAGAATTGAAGCCATGATAGTGAGGGGAAGGAAGCACCAAAAAACTAGAGGAGAGTTGTGTGTTCCATTGGTGCTATACTGCACCCTGGCTGGATCATCTCTTCCCTGTGACCCCTCTATGAAGGGATGTCCAATTGTCTGCAGATGGGCACTGGATATGTACTCCATGCCCCCAAACTTTCCCCTTGGGTATGGTTTCATTCTGGGTCTTAGGTGCCTGATACCTGACCCCATAGACACCTCATGATCACACAGGCTGATGTGCTTCTTCCATTTGGGCTTTGTTTCTTCTGAGCTAAATGGCTGCTTGTTTATCTTCAAGCCTTTAAGACCCCAGATGCTATATCATTTGATAGCCAGGCATCCTCAGCTTTCTTCACCATGCTTGCCCATGCACCCATTTTGTCTTCAGCAATGGAGTCTGGAAGGTAAGCATCACAGAATGCTGGATTGTTAGAACAAAGTGTTCTTGTGCTAAGGGAATAATTGAGTTGAGGCCCAGTGTCCATCTGCAACCTTAATTCTTAACATATAGATATGAGTACATAGCACTATTCCCCTCTCTTTATATATATATATATATATTTTTTCATATATACATGCCTGTATTTAGGCCTCTATTAATCTCCCTTGCCTTCTGATTCTTTCCCATAGTTCCTTTATACTTCCCACTTGTTCCACCATCATTTTCAGCCTTCATTAGGATTTAGTAATTCCTTGCTGCCACATTGCCCTTGATTGAGCCCCAGTAGGAAACCTACGACCTTCCTTCCATTGATTTTAGTTCACTTGTTGTTCCCCTGTCGCTGGGTTTGTCCCCCCACCCCCACCCCACCCCCGCTGCCCTGGGAGATAGGGCAGTTCTGCTGCATCCCCCTGTAACCACTGGTCCTGTTCTTTTCATCTCTGAATTATTTATACCATCTATCTTATCTAGATTGACATGCAGATACATTAATAAGTGCAACACCAAGCAAAACCAGATAAAACAATGAAGAAAGTCAAACCAACAAAATAATAACAACAATAAAAAACAAAAACAAAATGGCAATAGCAAAAAGAAAGCCACTGTCAAAAATGGAAAAGCCTATAAATAATTCAGGGTTTGCTTTTGGGCCTTTAAAAGTGTTTTCCAGTCAAGTCTGGTGGGGTGCCACACTCTGTCTCCAAAGTCGCCTTTTGGTATTCCCCAGGGATTCCATCACCCTGTTCCTCCTACTACTCTGCTGTATGTCCTCAGTGCCTCACCCCAGCATGATGGGGCCAGACTGTGCACTATTTCTGCACTGTCTCCAATGCTGTCCTCCGCAGTGTCATGGTTGAGTGAGGGATGCCATGTCCCATGGTGGGGCCAGTCCTACACTCCTCCACGTGCATTGTCTGCTCTGAGCAGGAACATCATCCTTGGGATGTGGTGGGCCAGGATGTCCTCTCCCCTTGTGTTTCTCCTGTGTGCTCTAATGGATCGCACTCCTCTCCCCAACCTGTAGGCCAGTGCTGTCCTCTGAAATGTATTCTTCCATGGGGGTGGGGGGTCGATGGGTGTCCACATAGTTGGGATTGGGTCAGCCGCGTAGACCTCTCTATTGATTCCCTGGTACATGCCAGTATGATGTATTCATGTATTGATGCATCGTATTAAAGCCTGGTCTCTCTCTCCCTTTCCTGGGGAGGTATAAAGAATACCCTCCTCTTGGATGGATTAGTGCCCTGCTTGCCCCCTACCCGTGGCTTCCCCCCCTCCCCCTCTTTCTTTCCTCCTTTAATTTAGTTGCCTGCTGTATATATCCCTGGATTGGGTTTGCCTCCTGCCATAGTTGCTGGACCTCAGCCCAGGGATGTATGTATATAGTAGATTTTCCTCTATGCTCTGTTTTGTTTTTCTGTTGTTCTTTGTTAAGCTTACACCAGTGGGCTCATGTTGTATTTGTCCTTTGGTGCTTGACTTACTTCACTTAGCATAATTTCCTACAGTTATTCCCATGCAACAATGTGCTTCAAGGACTCATGGATGCATTTTAGGGATGTGTAGTACTCCATTGGTATGTACCACAGATTTTTGATCCATTCATCTGTTGATGGGAATTTGGGTTGTTTCCAATTCCTTGACATTGTGAACTGTGCCACGGTGAACATTAGGGCACAAATGTCTGGCTGTGGTTTTTTTTCTTGCCTCTTCTGATTATATACCCAGTAGAGGGATTGCTGGGTCAGAAGGGAACTCAATATCCATCTGTTTTAGATATTGCCTAACCAATTTCCATAAGGGCTGTATATACCTACAGGTCCACCAGCAGTGGATGAGAGTTCATATCTCACCACAGCCCCTCCAACACTTGCTACTTTCTGATATTTTGAATTGGTCTATCTTTGAGGGTATTAGGTAGTATCTCATAGTTGTTTTAATTTGAATTTCTCTATGGCTAATGATTGGGAAGATTTTCTCCTATGCTTATTGGCCATTTGGGTTTCTGCCCCTGTGAAACTTCTGTTCATGTCCTTTGCCCACCCCGTTAGTGGACAGTTAGTTTTTTCTTATTGTAAGCTTACAAAATATCATAGATTTTACTAATAAGGCCTTTGTCTGATGTGTCATTGCTAAAGATGTTTCCCAGTCTATGGACTGTCTTAGTACTCTCGGTGAATTATTTTGATGTACACAGGTAATTTATCTTAAGTATATCCCACTTGTCAATTTGTGACTCCTCTGTCCTTGTATCGTTCCCTATTTATGATAGCCTATGAATTCTCTGTGCCAAGGTTCTCAGGTTTGTTCCAATTCGCTCATTATTGGCCCTAATAGTTTGGGCCTCAACGTATGTGATCCACCTTGAGTTTATTCTTGTGAAAGGAGTGAGTTAAAGGTCGTGCTTCATTGTTCTGTAGGTAGATATCCACTTATACCAGAACCACTTATTGAAGAGGGCAACTGCTTCCCATTTGATATTGTTTGGACCCTTATCATAAATCAGCTGCCTGTATGCTCATGTTTTTATTTCTGGGTCTCCAGCTCTTTTCCATTGGTCTGATTATTTGTTGTTATACCAGTACCACACTCTTTTGACCACTGTGGCTGTATAATAGGTTCTAAAATTAGGTAGAGCAAACCCTCCCACTTTGTCCTTATTCTTGAGGAGTCCTCTGCTAATTCTGGCCTTTTCCCCTCTCCATATGTAATCAGTTTTTCCAATTCTTTGAAGAAGGATGATAATATTCATATTAGGATAGTATTAAATCTATATAGTGCCTTGGGCAGGACTGACATCTTTACTATATTGAATCTTCCAATGCACGAGCGTGGGATATACTTCCATTTATTGAGGTCATTCTAGGTTTCTTATAATAGTGTTCTGTAGTTTTCCTTGCACAAATCTTTTGTTTTATTCATTAGGTATATCCCTAGATATTTAAATTTATGCTTGGCTATTGTAAAGGGTACTATCTTTTTAATTGCCTCTTCTGTGATCTTGTCTGATGTGTATAGCCGACTGATAGACTTCTGTTTGTTGATCTTGTATCCTGCCACTATGCCATGTTCCTCTATTGTTCCAACACTCCACTTTAGCAGTTTCCAGGATTTTTGATGTATAAAATCATATCGTCTGAGAATGATGATAGTTTTTCCTCTTCCTGCCCCAGATGATTATGTTTGATGTCTTTTCTATGCCTTATGTTGCTAACTAGGACCTCCAATATGATGTTAAATAGGAGTGCAGACTAGGGGGATCTTTGTCTGGCCACCTTTTTCAGTGGAATTGTTTTCATCTTTTCTCCATTGATTACCACGTTGGCTGCTAGTTTTTAATATATAGTTTGTGCTATATTGAGATATTTTCCTTGTATTCCTGTCTTCTTTAGTGCCTTAAACATGAATTGGTGTTGGATGTTGGTGAATGCTTTTTATGCATCTATTGATATTATCATGCGGTTTTATAATTTTTTCTGTCAATGTGGCAAATAATACTAATGTTTTTTTTGTATGTTGAACCATCTCTGCATCCCTTGTATGATTCCCACTTTGTCATAGTAAACATTTTTTTGTATGTTTTTGTATTCCATTGGCCAGTATTTGGTTAAGGATTTTTGCATCAATGTTCATTAGGGATATTCGTCTGTAGTTCTCGATTCTTGTGGGCTCCTTTCGCATTTTAAGGATCAGAGTTATACTAGCATCATAGAAAAGTTTGATGGGTTTTGGTCTTTTTCTATGTTCTGGAAGAGTTTGCTTAGGATTGGTGTCAGTTCTTCCCTGAATTCTTGATAGAATTCTCCTGGGATGCTATTTGTCCTGGAGAATTTTTTGTTGGTACTCCCTTCATAACCTTGTCTATTTCTTCTATTGCTGTGGGTCTGTTGAGGTCTTTGACGTCCATCATGCATAGTTTGGGAGGGACTTGTTTTCCAAGTATTTGTCCATGTCTTTCAAGATGTTGAATTCATTGGAGTACAGGTCTTCATAGTACTGTGTATGTATCCTTTTGAGTTTATTAGGGTCCATTGTAATGTCCCCCGTTTCATCCCTCCTCCTTGCTACTGAAATTTTCGTCCTTTCTTTGGTTAGGTTTGCCAGTGGTCTATTAATTTTGTTAATCTTTTCAAAGAACCAACTTTTAGCTGCATTATTTTTTCCATAGTTTTCTTATTTTTCCTGTCTTGTATCTCAGGTCTGATTTTTATTATTTCTTTCCTTTTGCTGTTATTAGGATTGTTCTGTTGACTCTGCTCTAATTGATGTGGGTTTTGTGCCAGCATATCAACCACGTTTCTCTTCTTTTCTCATGTGTGCATGTATTGCTATCAGCCTTCCTCTGTTAAATGCCTTTGCTGTATCCCAACGGTTTTGGTATGTCATATTTTTCATTCTCATTGTTTTCTAGAAACTTTCTGATTCATCTTGGATCTGGGCCAATACCCATTCCTTTTGCAATAGAGACTTATTTATTTTCCATTTGTGTGCCCTTGTTTCTTCATTGTCCTTTTGTTGATTTCCAGTCTTGTGGCACAATGTTTGGAAAGAGATGTCTGTATAATCTCGATGTTCTTGAATTTGCTCAGGTTCAACTTGTGTCCTAACACATATTCTAGTTTCAAGTATGTACAATATGGTCTTGAAAATAATGTGATTACTATAATTTTTTTTGCAGTTGGGTGGAAAGCTCAAGTCATCCAATTGTGGTATCTGTAATCTCCTTGTTGAGTTTCTTTCCCTGTGATCTGTCTTTTTCAGAGAGTCCTGCATTAAAGTCACCTCCTATAATTTTTGAGCTTGTGATTCCTTTTTTTCATTTTTTGGAGTGTTTGCTTTACGAATTTCATGGGTCTCTCATTGGGCATGTATATATTTATTATGCTCACATGTTCTTGGTCTTTGATTCCCTTGAGCATTGTAGAGTGTCCCTCTTCATTTCTTTTTATGGTTTGTACCTTGAAATCAATTTTGTCAGAGATTAAGATTGCTACTCCTGCCTTTTTTACATTGCCTTTTGTTTGGCATATTTTTCTCTCACCTTTAATCCTTAACTTGATTTTGTCTGCAAGCTTGAGATGTGTCTCCTGTAGACACCAAATCAATGGGTTATGTTTTCTGAACCAGTCACCCTGTGCCTTTTAATGCCTGAGTTTAGTCCATTGATATTCAGTGTTATTACATCCATCTGTGGATTCTGTGATGTTATGCTGTACCATTTTTGTAAGGGGTTTTCATACCTACCTATCTTATCAGTTTGTGGTGTGTGTGTGTGTGTGTGTGTGTGTGTGTCTCATTATTGCTTCTTTTCACTACTGAGCTAATTCTGTCTTAGGGGCTGTTTTCTCTTTATTGCCCTCCGGGTGGAGTTGTTCAATGTGATGGTCTCTTATTTGCCCTCTGTGAGTGTTCATCTTCTGCCCATACTGGTTCATCAGGGATCTTTCATAGGGCTGGGTTTATTTTTATGTATTCTTTGAGTTTTTCCTTGTCTGGGAAGACCCTTACATCTCCAACTATCTTAATAGATAATTTGACCAGGTATAATATTCTTGGGTCTACATTATTTTACTTCAATTTTTGGAATATGTTACTCCATTTCCTCCTCTTCTTCATTGTGTTCACTGATAGGTCTGAACATATTCTCATTTCGGTACATTTATAAGTGACTGTTTTACCCTACCTGCTCTTATGATTTTCTCCTTTTCCTCATAGTTGGATAATTAAACTATTATGTGTCCTGGTGACTTTTTATTGAGATTCATACTGGATTGTGTTCTTTCAGCCTCCTGAATGGTTGCCTGATTTTCATTTATTAAGCTGGGAAAGTTTTCTTCTAAGAATTCCCTCACTATTTTCACTTTTGACTTCTCTGTTGTGTCTTGTTCTGATAGTCCAATTATTCTAATATTATTCCTCTTCATATCATCAGACATGGCTCTCAGGTTTTCTTCAGCTTCTCTGATTGTCTTATTTGACTGCTTTTCCCATTTGTTGAAGTCTGCCTAGTTATCCTCTAGGTCACTGTTGCGATTGTCTGCCTCCTCAATCTGTTGGCAATGTCAGTAAATTTGCTACTGGATTTTGTTATTTCATCCCTTAAGTCTTATATTTCCTTTTGGTGTGTTGCCTTTATCTCTTCTATCATTTTGTCCCTTTTCTGTATTGCTTATCTCATATTCTCTCATACTCCAAACAGTATTCTCAAAATTTCTTTCTGAGGCAGGTCAGTGTCTGCTTCTTTTATGCACATTTTTAGGTCCATGACTTCTTCTAGCATTGTCTTCTGTTTTTCAGACTGTTGGGTCTGCTTGCTGTTTATGTATTTTTTTAGAAACCCGGTGACACCTTTAAGAGTTGAAGAGCTCTTGCGGTCTTGTAAGAGTGCTTCTATGAACTACCTATGAACTAGTTGCACTGGGGGGTCCAGCTACCACTGTATCTTCCTGTGATTTCACTCTTACTTTGACTGTCCAATATTCTCTACATCAAGGCCATGTTTTACAATTACTATTCTTTCCAATAATTACTAATGCATTTTGATTGCATGTTTGATCAATTTCAGGATGGAGAGTTCGTAGAATCTTTTCAATTTCTCCACTACTAGCTTCATTGGTTGGGTAAAATTGATTAATAGTTATATTAACTCTTCTTTCATGTAGACATCTAAATATCATGTTAAGTTAGGCAATATCCTTCTTTTCCTGGTGTGTATGGCCAATTAATGGAAGAAAGAGAAGTCTTTCTACTCCCCCAAATAATTACAGTCTCAGAAACTCATAGGACAGTTCTACCATGCCCAAAATGTTATCTATGAGTTGACACTGATTTGATGCCAGTGGGTTTCTTTTGATTCCAGTTACATGTTCTAATATAGTAGACCTAAAGGTGTCTTCAAGGAAACAAAGCGTATGACTTTCTTCTGTAGACATTTTTAGTATAAGTTCACATCCTCAACTAAGGTCAGTACTTGACACATCTTAATCCTGTAAGACAGAATTCCCTCCAAAAGAGGATCATAATCACAGGTATGTTGTTAGGTACAATCCAATAAGTTCATATCCAATGCAACTTATGCACACAGCAGAACCAAACACTACTTGGTCCTGCAGCCTCCTCACAATTTATTATTATGTCTAAGCCCATTGTTGCAGCCACTGTGTCAATCCGTTTTGTGAAGGTCTTCCTCTATTTTTTCCCCTTCTACTTTACCAAGCAAGATGTCCAATCCCAGGGACTACTGTCTCCTGATTACCTATATGTCTAACATTTCTGAAATGATGTCTCCTAATCCTTGTTTCTAAGGATTATTTTTTGCTGTTTATTCAATCTACATTTTTTTCTCTTCATGTGACAGTCCACATTACTTTCAATATTTTAACCAGTACCATGATTAAAATGCACCAATTCTTCATTGGGCTTCCTTATTCAATTTCCAACTTTCACATGTATATGATGCAATGGAGAATACCGTGGCTTGGGACAGGTGAACCTTAGACCTCCTGGCAACATCCTTACTGTTTAATACTCTGAAGAGGTCTTGTGTAGCATATTCACTTTGTTCAATACATCTTTTTTATCTCATGACTGCTGCTTCCATGATAAATGATTGTGGATCTAATTAAGAAAAATCCTTGACAGCTTAAACCTCTTCTCTATTTATCACGGTGTTACCTATTCATCCAGTTGTGAAGGTTTTGGTCTTAATTACATTGAGCTGTAATCTATCCTGAGACTACATTTCTCGATCTCCTTCAGCCAGTGCTTCAATTCCTTCTCACTTGCAACAAGCAAATTGTTCATTTGCATACCAACGATTGTTAATAAGTCTTTCTACAATTTTGATGGTATATTCTTGTTCATAAACTTCAGCTTCTCTGATGATTTGTTCAGCATACATATTGAATAATTATAGTGAAAGGTTTAAACCCTGTCACACACTTTTCCTAATTTTGAATCATGCAGCATTCCCTTGTTCTCTTCACACACCTACCTCTTGAGGTATGTACCACAGGTTCTCTTGAGGACAATGATGTTCTATGGGATTCCCATGGTTTTCAAGACTATCCAGTTGATTATGATTGGGAAGTCATATATCTTTGTATAGTCAATAACAAGTGACAAATCGGTCATGAAATCTTATAAACTAGTAATATTTTGCATAGGATAATAACATTGTTATTTTCTTTATTCCTATTTTAATTAATTAGAATGATATTTTGAGTGAATTCTGAATGAGTATTGCTAAATAGGTTAACTTATTCGAACTTGCTGCTGGATATAGTGACAGGCCTTATTTGGAATCATATTTATTTTGAGAGGGAAATAAAACATTGTCCATGCTTTAAATACATAAGTATGCATGTATATATACATATACATATATGCGCATGTGTATATACATATTGCCAATTATATATATAGCCAATTTTACATTTTTATTTTTTGTGTTATATTTTTATTTGGATTTGCTTCACATAACATATAATTTAATCATCCAATTATATTAAGAAAATTATTCCAATCATGACCACAATCAATTTCAGATTTTCTTCTTATACTCACTGTGGTTATCTCCCCATTTCCTCACAACATTTCCCATCATAATCCCCTAAGCGACTATCAATTCAACTAGTGTCTCTACAGATCTACCTATTCTGGGCTTCATACACAGAAATTCATATGAAATACAAACAAACAACAATCAACAAACAAACAAACTCAACAACAATGACTAGACAAAACACAGAAAAAAAGGAGACTTGTTGCAAAGGGCTTAAGTGGAGAGCAAATGTTTTGAAAATGATTAGGGCAAAGGAAGTACAGATGTGCTTTATACAATTGATGTATGTATGGATTGTGATAAAAGTTGTATGAGTCCCTAATAAAATGTAAAAATAAATACATAAATAAATTATAAAAAAAGAAAGCATACATATTAAAAAGTGAAACAACTTTAAAATGAGTCCAAGGGAAAATAAATGAAAAGGTATTGCATTTTCTCCTATCTATATCTATCAGAAAGTAAAATTTCCCCTTCATTTTATCATGTTTTCAAGTTAAGTAGTAAGGAAAATATAAATTAAAATTGATATATATCTGGTTGTTGAGGTAAGTTATTTTATATTAAGTACTAAAGATATTTGTTAGGTTTTCTCATACATTTTGTTAACAGAGATATGCATTTATATCCATTAATTGTGCTCATTTAAAAAGGTTATATGTTTACCTGTGATATAATTAAATATAAAATACAGCTTAAGTTTAGTTTGTTTTATGCTTTTTATTCTTTGGGATTTTATATGTATGCAATAACTGCTAAAGAATAAAATATAAATCTGTTTTTGTATTAGATAAGGCTGTACAGTCTACAATTCAGTTCACGCTACTTAAAAAATTTGACTTGACTTATAAATTAGTTTGCATTGCCTTTATTTTCTTATATTCTAAGTATTTACATTTCCTCTCACATTGTCTTCAGTTTTTAACTTCTCATCCCTTAAAATTCTATTTCAATGCCTCAGTGGGTTGTTGTGTTAAACTGATTAGGCTAGAGAAACAAATCCATGGACACACATATGTGTATAAGAAAGAGATTATATGCAAGAGCAATTGAACATTGGAAATCACCCGAATTCCAATCCAGTCCAAGGCCATAAGTCTGATATTAGTCCATATATCTGATATCAATCTATAAAGTCATCAATCTCTAGATTGACAGCCTAGACTCAACCCCTACACTCTTAATCCTTACATTGATACCAGATAAAGAGACTACCACAGTTGTATAAATGTTCACATTAGCATGTTCACATTCCACTGAGATTTTAGAGATTTGTATGCTCTCAGAAACACACACACACAAAAAAAAACAACCATAAATTTGCCATGGAAAATCACAATAAACTTGATGGCAACAAGGAAGTACATAAACCCTTGAAGTCTTCCCAAATCTTTCAGGAAGCTATTTTTGCCTCCTCATTTGTCACGTGATTTATCTCTACTTCATGTGTATCCTGATAATTTAGGCTACATTTACGGATAAAAGGAAGACTGGAATTAATTTAAAACTATTTCCTGTGTACTAAATTAAGCATTATTTAGAATCAGGAACTATTTTGTGTCACCTATTCTTTTTGAAAAGTTTGATTACCTGGACCTTATTCCACCATTGCCATGATAGTGTAAATAGTTACTGTGATAAACTGCTAAGAGAAAGGTGGAGCCCAAAATACTGTAGGTTCAAGATCATCCAGAGATGTCTTGGAATGAACCCAACCATTGAAACCTATGTGGAGAAGAGTTCTACCTGACACAGATGGGCAGCTTGCTTTAGAATCAACTTTATAATAACTGGTTATTTCACCATAGGGTAGTGTATTTTTATTAGAAATATGTAGGTTTATAATTAATGTGGTTTAATCAGATGTATATTTCTGAATCACAAAGCTTCACATGTGTAACTAATGCAAAGTATTGACAAGATTCTAGACCTGGACTCTAATAATATAATTTGTGGTGGTATTTGGTGTCTTTTGGGGGGAAGAAATGAAAGGAAGTAAGTGAATATTCTTAAGCAAAGCCACTGCCTACAAAATGCTATATTACTTCCAAAAATGTTCTGTTCCGTTTGATATATAGTAATTGTCATTGCCAAGTTAGATGAAGTATCTCCACTAGGGAGGACTTCTGATTCCACGATGTGACTTACTCTGGCCAATGGATCATCTGCAGAAGTAAGCAGTATATTATAAATGAAAAGAAAGTGGAAGTGATGGTTGAGCAAATTAACCCTTTTCCTCTGCCATGAGAATAGCATACTCAAAATTTGGGCTGTGCCATCTACCTTGTTGTTGGAAAATATATATTTAAATCTAGAGAGAGAATCAATATGAAATCAAGACCTAGTTCAATAATAGTTGCTATATTTTCCATGTAGCATTTTGATGAAATAGACCTTTTTTGTTTTAAGCCACTGAAATTGTGAGGTTATGTCCAAAGCATAGCTCAGAAAAACTAAAGTAGCTTAGTAATTTTGGATGAAACTAATAAGATATTACTTTTCCAGATTTAAGAAATTTAGGAGATAAGAAAATAGGAATATTTCACTCTGCTGGTAGTTACCAGTGAGTTGCTAACCTTAAATTTATTGATTCAAAGTCATTGGCCATTCCACAAGAGAAAAAACGATGCTATCTATCTCAGAAACCCACAGAGGCAGATTTACCCTGCCATTGGTCTCTGTAAGGGGAATCCACTCAATGACAGTGAGTTATTGTTGTAAAGATGGACTGTCTCAGAGAACGTTGAGGAGCAGCTCTACTTTATCCTCTTAGGTCGTTAGGAGACAAAATCAGCATCATTGGAGCAAATAGGCAAATCCGTATATTGCAGGCAGGTTTTTTTTTTTAATATGGTCATTTGACAATGCATTCCAAAATATGAAAAACACATAGTTTTCAAACAAACCCCCAAAAGTAATATAATGATTTATCCTGCAGATGTATGTGGATATAAGTAAAAATTACCTATATATAAGGATGTTCAATGCATTATTATGTATTGTAGCAAAAAAAAATTATCTCAAGGTAAACTGGAACACATTCATGGAGACATTTTAGAAAATATACTTGTGTCATTGAAATTTCTTGTCAACTTGCACTTGTCAACCTGCCAGACAGTAGCAGCTCGTTGATGCTTCCTAGGTGATGTGGTGATTTATAAAAGATAATCGAGGTACTTTTCTATCACCCCTTCACCTTCCTGCTTGCTGGGGCTCTGTGCCTGCCTCCAGGTCAGGCCCTTGTGAATCATCAAACCCTGCCAGCTGGTGGTGCCCTGCTGTGTTTCCACTAACCTTGGATTTACAGGAATCTGCACCTATGAGTCTGTGATCTTACTACTGACTTTACCTTTTGGTGTCATTTGGAGTTAGATGAGTCTGAAGAGGAAACCAGCTCTCTTTGGACCTTTGGACTTGAGTTGGACTTGGCTGGGATGCCTTCTTGATATACAATTACTTTTGAATATAAAGTTCTTCTTATGCTTAGGAGTACCACTGGTTTTGTTACCCTAGACAACCAGCACAACACAATGTCAAAAATAGATCATTATACAAAATTGGAATGTATGTATGTTATGCTACCACTAGGATCAAATAAAAATATATGTTTCAACGTATATGTTATATAAGTAATTGATCATATGTTCTGGTAATATAGTTAAATTTTACTGTGTCAATCTGGCTGATAAACACATGTGGGGTTAATTGAAGGGCAGAGAGATATATGGTTCAGTGAGCCTTGCCTTTCTAGTTCCCGGGTCTCTTGCTCCCTCATGGTTGGACCAGGGTACAGCTGCCTTAGCCAGTTCCGTGCTTTGGCTGACAAGGCTTACTTCCTGCAAGACATCCCAAGGAGAGGCCGCATGGACCTGCCCCGATGCAGCCCTGGGTGCTGGAGCACCTGTGTGGAGACCCCCGCCAGCACTGAGATGCTTACATGTTCACTGATTCGACTTTCTTACTGCAGTTGGCATCATTGCGTGTGTTTTGTGAGATGGAAGAGGACTTTGTGGATTGGTGTGGGACATATGGGTCAATGTTGGGCTTGTGGGCTTGGGCAGCACAGGTTGGGATGTATTTTTGATGTGCACTTAACCTTTATATAAAACTCTCTTTTATACATGAGTTTCTGGTTTGCTGAAAATATATCTAATTCTCTTCTATTACCCTTGCATACATATGACCAGCACACATTTTATTACAGAAGTCTCTGTTTTATTATTATTATTAAATTATCAATACTTTATATTTAGGTAGCCCATGATGAGAATAACTTTGTAGTATCCACAGTACATGTGACAGTTGTCTTCAGTAGAAAGTTTAAGTTTTACTTTACAGCTTTCACATACCGTGAACTTCAAACAATATTCATTAATAGTCAATTGAAAAATTCATATATTTAAAATTAAAATAATCACTGAAATTTCTCCCACTCATTTAATTTCATATGAAAATTAAAATTTTCAAATAGGATAATTATTGTGAAATATTTGAATAATTATCAGAATAATAAGATAAGATAAGATAATACTGTATAATGTGAAGAGAAAATAATATATAAGTGTACAATGATACCATAATGGGGTTTTAAATTGAGCAAACTTTTCACACTGACTTCTTGGTATTTTTTTAAAGAAAAATATATGTGAGAGATTTATAATGATGTCTAGCAATTAAATACACTCCTAATTTGTAAATAAATCTTGTGTATTTTTAGTTCCCATTGGGATTTATAATCTATGCGAACATGGTGACAAAATTCAGATAATTTCTTACTCAAAAACCAATCTCCTTTTTTTACTTCTGACCAGAGAATATATAGTCCTCTGACCTAAGATAATCTAATAACTAAATCATTAATTTAGAATGTAAGTTTTTGGGAAAGAAGTTTATTTTCCTAGATTGTTAATTGTGACTACCTTTTAACTAAAATAGTCCCTGATATACTATGCATACTCAAGATCTTTTATTAAGTAAATGAATGAGCAAAATTTAAAGTTTGACAAGAATACTTATATTTTAATGCTGAATTAAACTAGCATAACATCTTTTTCACAGTAGGACAACTTAAAATAAGAATTTTTTGAACCACTCATTTTATTTGGGGGGATTTATCCTGATAATATAATCACAGCAATGTTCTAAGATTCACATGCTCACATACATACATGTTCGATGAAACTGGTACAAATTGCAACAATACAATAAAAGTACATCGTTAGGGATATACCTAAATAGATTATTCAATCTACACATGGAATATATAATGCAGACTTTGAAAATCACAGAATAAATATGTATGACTGCTTCCAATATAAATGGATCCTGTGAAAAGCCTGCATCTGGATCATTATCCAATCTCCAATTCTCTAGATATCAGTCAGTGACCCACTGTATTGCTGGCTGATGTTGGCAATTATCAGCAGTTTGCTATTTGCTTGGCAGCTGGAAGCCTGCTGTGAGACCTACCATGTGTGGATGCACTAGTTGCAGCAGCTACGTGACTCAAAAGAAGTCTTCAGGCTGACATCTGACTCACAGACTTGGAAATTTCCCACCTCTACATCTGTGTGAGCTGTTTCCTTGGACTAAATGTATCTACATGGCGAGTCATACTGTTTAAGTTGACAAAGAAATTGCCAGAACATAGTTATCACCATGTATATGATGTTAGATATACATTTGATTGGTGTTGCTTCTCTGGGAGACCCACTCTAAGACAGTCACTAAGATGTTGTGCTCGGGATGCCCAGGGAACACATATATCAAGATCGCAGCTTTATTGGGTGGAAGGAAACAGTTGAACACACAACTGGATAAACATATTCTGCACACAAATACCAATGCCACTGCCTTAAAAGCAATAATAGCCTCGTTTTGTAGGGTTTCTGAGACTATAAATCTTTACTGGGACAGACAGCTTCATCTTCTTGTGACTCCACAAGGGTGAGTTTGAACTTTCAACCTTGCTATTAGTAGTCCAGTGCTTACCTCAAGCAGATCTCAGCATGTGGTGATTACTGCATCTTAAACAAGCCATGCACTGAGAATCCTGACCCAGCCAAGTTGACACTAAAGCTAACCTATCACAATAACTGACTACCATCGAGTCAATTCCTACTCATAATGACCTGGAGAAAGAGCGGAACTGCTACTTAGGGTTTCAAAGACTATAAATTATGACAGAAGTAAATAACCTCATCTTTCACCCACAGAGGAGTTGCTGGGTTTGAAATACCAATATGCAAACCACTACACCACAATGGTTCATACAAATCATGATAGACATTCAATAATTGTATATATATTTAAATAGTCCATATAAAAAGTAGCATATAAAGAAATGTCTCAGGTATAGAGTAAGGGAAAATATATCCTGTGACAGTTTGAATTCAGCAGATATTTTTTAAAAAGTGGCTGAAAATTTTCTTCCTATTTATACATCCACATATTAAAATATTTTAATAGTTCCTGAATTTGGGAGGAGGCCCATGGATCAATGTTTTACTAAAAGTACTTTGGCCTTTTGCTACTTTATTATATTCATACCAAAAGGCACACTCAGGCTTCAGATTATTTTTGTACTTTTATAATTTCTCTGGCAAGGTAAGCAGCATCGCTCTCTCAATGTCCTTTGTGTTAGCTAATGTTACTGACAAAAATCACTATACAAATGTGTGGGTCCACAAAGCTGAAATGTAACAAACCACCTTTTAATAGGAATTAACCAAATTCCTCCTCTTATGTCTCCTGAATTTACAAAGACTTATATAATTGGGTGATGCATCTAATTTTGGTTTTCTTTCCTTGTGTGTGTGTGTGTGTGTGTGTGTGTGTGTTTGCTGACTACGTATAATCCTACTTTGTTTCATGGTCTGTCTTACCATTTGGTCAAGAAAAACGATTGTACTTCAAACTGCTGACACATTACATGATCATGCTGTGATTTAATGCAAGGCATATGTTCAATATTTTATTTTCAAACTATTTACCATAGTCCTATGTGTTAGGAATGGTTGATTTGTATTGTGATTTTCTATTTCAAAGGACTTTCTTGAAGATGAATTCTAACAGTATTTTTCTTTCTGTGACACTTATAAGTTAGTAAATATTTCAAGGCCATTAAGAAAATTAATACCACAGAGACGTTTTATATTGGAGCACTGGTAGAGATTCGATTTCACTTTGTTGATATTTGTACAAAGAACATTTCTGAGGATTCTGCTGTCAGAAAGTGCAGACTTGACAGGGAGTCCAAGAGCCAGGGGCCAACTCGACAGATGAGAAGCCCGGAGTCCTGTTCACCCAGCCCTGTGTTTCCATCAGGGCCTGGTGAGTTAAAAGATGCTCAAGTTGTGATTGGGTTAAAATGAACTGAATTTACATTTCCTCTTTCATTTTTAAGGTCTAGGAAGATCTATTTAATTTCAATATTCACTTTAAAATTTTTGAACTATCAGGGAAAGAAGGAAACATTCACTATAATTTAAATATTCCTTGACCTCCCCCATTCCAACAGGTTAAAGCACATTGATATTAAGGTGAAAATCTATTTCCAAATAATTATAGTCCTTGAGTTTGTGAGAGGGTAATATCTTGAAAGGCATTAAGTATAATGGATGTGGGATAACAGCCATTTGACTGACATGCAGGCACTACTTGAAGGACTTCTCCAAGGACAGAAGATTCCTCCTGTCTCACAAATACAGGGATGCTCACAATGCATGAAAAGTAAAGGAGTTGAACAAGGAGTTAAAAAATAGAAATCATGATATATCGAAGTAAAATCCTTATGCTGGAAAGAAATTAAAAATGATTGAACTGTTAAAAATGGTCATTTATATTTATAAATTCTCTTTTAACAATCTTAAAACCTTTGCGGTGTAAATTTACAAATAAAGTTAATAACGAAAAGTCTAAAATTTTCTGAAAGTTTTGCCTCTAAAATGTGGTAAAACTTAGATTAAACACAGGCAATTGTACTACACATAGTCAATTTTTAAAACTAGACAAAAATGTTCTTGTTGAAAATGTTCCCTTATTTAAAAACCCAATGTATAAGTCAGGTATGATAGTGATGAATAAATTACTAATTTTTTTTATTTCTTCAACAGTTTGGAAAGAAAAGACGTATTTATCTTAAAAATTTGGAATGTTTTTAGTATATAAGTAAATATAATTTAAATGATCATGTGATTTCCCTACTAAATATACTCATCAATACTACTCATGTACTAATGACTGGTTTTAATATATACCTCTGCTTGTAGAAGTTGTAAACCATTGTATATGTTATTATCTAATTTAATCCTTAAGATACATTAAAAAAAACAGTCCTGTCAGAACCCCTGATAAGAGATTTAAAATCTTTTTAAATGATTTTAAAAAGAAAATTAGATAGGAAATGCAGGATTTTTTATGTTGCATATGTGAGAAAACTAGCTTAATTTCTTGAAAATGAATCACAATGGATATCACTCTCACAGTACTTCCTGTCTTTGACTAATGCCTGTTTATTTTAATATATGTAAATATTTACACAAGATTACATGGACCTAAAAATACCTGTAAGATGTTTAAAAATAAAATTAAACTGTAGTTCATTATATGAATGGTACACAATTATCAGGGCGACAATCCTGCTATCATTTGTATGAAGTAAAATCTTGTCAATATTTTGTTTACTTCTATGTTATAGTTTAATTTTTCTTTATGGTTTATTCTTATTTTGCATTTTTTCATCACTCAGTTATTTGTAGTATGAACATATCCTTAGCTTTAAAGAAGCAAAAGAGTTTATATAGCCAAATATAGTATTATCAACACATACATAAGGAAAAATACAGAGTTTAAAGACAAACTTAGACAAACAATATATTAGTTAAAACACATATCTTAATATCATCTATTTGGGAAGCAATAAGAGGATATCACATTTGGTAAAATACAGAGACAACTGAGAAGAGGAAGACCACCAGAAAGCTGGATTGACACAGTGGCGGCAATAATCAGTTTCAACAAGTCATGATTGTGAGGGTGGTCGATGATCAGGCAGGTGTATGGGGTCGCTGTGAATCAATCCTAGAACACCAAGAAACAAAAACAAGAGGCAGGTATATGCAAGAGAAATACGAAATTGCAAAGGCATTTATCATGGTCAGTGAGATATTTTCTCTGAGACATTATAGAGATATGGTATGGATCGTAAACATGCCCATTTTGTTACAAGCAACAATATTCCAAAAGAAAACAATGCTCCAAAAAGAAAAGCAATGCAGAACAAAATTAGAAAAATTTAATTGCGATTTTCATGAGAGCTACGCATATTTCTGTGGTAAGATAACGAATGACTTTCGAGATATGAGAATTAAAGCATCGAAAAGATGAAGTGGTAAGACTTAATTGCTGGTGTATTACTATGTTTATTGTGCATGTGCATAACCTACTTTATAAAAATCTTTATAAGTTGCACAGTTAAGAAAAAAATTGAAAGAGACAATGTGAAGTTTTAATTCAAGAGTTTTGCTTTTTTTTAAAGAATCCTTAAAAAATGAGACTTGAATATCCCTATATTTTTAGCATTCTGTAAGAGTTCATTACTTTCTGGTCACTGTGATTTTATTGAAACTCAATATATTATGGAATAGATTATAATGCTATACATATTGTCATAAATAAAACCAATCTAATAATATCACAACAGAGGGTAGGAATCCATATATAAACTACCAAATTATTCAGCCAAAGAGACATATGTTTTCTTTATAACAATAAAATATAGAATGTGTGAAATTTATTTTGCAAGCAAGTCATGAGATTTTATGTATGTCAAACTGGAAAGAGTCTATATGTTTTCCATGAAAGAAATAAAGAATTCTTTTTTCTAAATTAGAAGCAGAAAAGATTAAAACACATTTCAGTCACGAGTATGCCATGACTAAAATAAAATCCAGTCTTGTATCTGTTATTCAAAAAAAGTGTTTCAAATTGAAGGGCTTTCAGCTATTTGTTTAAACATGGGTCTTGAAAATCACTTGGAGATTTTCTTGGATGACAAAACAATCAAATTTAAACATGTTAGCATGAGAGTTAATAATGGTGCCTGTCCTATTAATAATAGAAGTACTTGTTGGCCTGGATCCTACTTCTGTGGAAAAATGAAATGAACAATGAAAGTTAGATTCACCACTTGTTTATACTTCATGTAAACATGATTTACATTTCCCAGAATTTTGAAGGAAAACACAGACTGTGGGTGATCCAGTGAGTAATGACATGAGTTGCAATGCCATAAAGTCGAACCCAACCTCAGCGAAGGTAGGGGACAGAGTGGAACTCTCCCCATTCCTTCCCCAGCCTGGAAGTCTCGACAGAAGCAGACTGTGATAGCTTAGTCCCGCAGAGGAATGGAGAGTGTGACGGGTTGGTTTTCGTTTGGCATTGAAGCATATTAAACATTGAGTTAATAAGACTCTTCGCTTCAGAATTAAACACAGAGCACTGCTTTGCGCATTTCTTGTGTATTTTTCTTTATATAGATCAGCATTTCAGTAGACCTTCTAAGATGCTTTCGTTCCTTTGCTCCCCACATCTGGAATCAAGTAGGCATTGATAGAAAGCACGGGGCTACATGTTAAACTGAGAAGTTCTGACTTACATTTGGGAAGCAATGTTTTCCTCCTCTAAAATAATGTAAGTCTAAGGTAAGGAGGGGGGAAATAATGATATAAAGAAAACGTAGAGAAGCAAGAATAACTGAGACAGGACACAAATTTTAGAATTCCATTGATTCTGGGTCTTCATCTACCTTAAGACACGGAACTATTTCTCATCTAAAAGTGGAGGCACTAGGATCTTTCGAATATGAGTTGGCCAACTCGGACATCCTGTGTGGTGATGACGACATAAATGAATCATTTTCCCAGTCCAGTCCATGACTATAGAGGAACTGAATATATTCAATTTGGAATTTCACTCTGCGTTAGGTCAATGTTGTGTATTCTATAGTTCATGATATATGATTTATATGGCTCACTAGAAAAAACAAGTGTGACTTCAATAATTTACATATTCCATCAGCTCATCAAACTATGTAAAAATATTTTTTAACAACATAAGTTAGTTTTAGAGCTAGCTTGTCATTGCTGGTAATGTTGTTAGATACCATCAAATTTATTCCCCCTCATAGCAACCCCATGGATAAAAGAATACAACACTCCTGGTCCTGCGTCATCCTTACAATGGCTCGTGTGCTCGCGCCCATTGTCGCAGCCGCCTTGTCAGTCTGCGCTGCAGAGGGCCTACCTCTTTTTTCACTGATGCTCTATCTTGTCGAGCATGGTGTCTTTCTGCAGGGTCTAGTCTCTCCTGACAACCTGTCCAAAGTGCTGAGATGACGTCTCAGCATCCTTGCTTCTCAGGAGCATTCTGGTTGAACTTCTTCCAGTACATATTTCTTTGTTGTTGTTTGTTGTTGTTTTGCTGTCCATATTCATTTAGCAGTCAATATTTTCAATATTCTTCACCAGTACCATAAATCAAATGCACCAAATCTCCCTCAGACTTCCTTATTCAATGTCCAGCTTTCACTCGTCATAGTAAATCATTTAAATGTATACCTCAATCAAAACGTATTTTAATGGAAAAATATCTCTAAAGAAAAAGAAAGAAAATTTCTAAATAAAAATCAGCAAAGTAATTTTATTTTCATAATACTTTTATATTCACTTTCAGTTTGTGACTTTCAGAATGTGAAGTGTCAGCTTTCAAAAATCACATGAGAAAGCTACTTCAGAAGAAGAGTTACTTGTTTTCAGATACTCTTATTGATATTCAAAACTGCAGTGTATTTGTGTATGTTCAGCTCTTCTTCAGAGTAATGATACTTATACTATCCTCAGGGATGTGAAGTAGGAGCATTCGTGAGGTTTATAATTGGCTCTAAATTTCACTTTTAGAGGGCTTCTAGGCACTGCATGTTTTATTTAACATCTCAGAATAGCAAGTGTTTGAGTATTTCTGTATAGCATAGGTATGGATGCAACTTCTTAGTTTACAGAAAGTTGAAGAGATGAGAGAAAGAAAAATATTCTACGTAGAATTAAGGTAGTAAGTAAGTTCTGGGCAATGAAATTTAATAATAACTTAAATAATAGCCACTTAAATATAAAATAAGATTTTATTTTTTGTAATTATCCAAAATCTGTATTGGTGTAGAAAAATGACTAATTCGCATCAATCTCTAAAATAAAACCTCATGTTAACTAGAGAAATAAATGCACCATATATGGATATATTATATTGATTTACTAGATGTTATATATTTATTTTCTCTCTCTAAATAGAATATACCAAATGCTTCAAGATTCTGATTAGAAAATCCCACTAATTAAAAAATGTTGATTGAAATATAATTCATATATTATTCAATTCAATAGTTCAATCATATTAAGAGTTGTTGTGCAATCATTAACACAATCAGTTTTAGAAGTCACACCTTGAAATTTGATGTAGGGAAAAAATTACTAAAAGCAGAGTAATGTTATATGCTAAGCAAAATTTGTTGAAATTCTATCTATGAAATAAAAATATTTTTACAAATTCATTTAAGGATTATTGATATAATGAATTAGAAAAATATGATGTATATATTAAAATGATAATTGTAAAAATAGAGGGAAAGCTGTATGTAAAGCAGAGTTAAATTAGTTTAAATTGGTAGTTACCAATATGCTACATAAGAATAAAGTAAAATAGAAAGTAAAATGTTCATTTGAATGGAAGTAGAAAATTGTATTGAAGGAAAATTACATTGAATGATTATTAACTTGGATGAAAATTCCTGGTGGCTAAACAAGTTCATATCAATTTCTACTCTTAAAGATATCATGATCCCAATTCTACCTTACAAATCTGGCTAGACCAGAGGATGTACACTGGTACAGATAGCAACTGGAAACACAGGAATCCAGGACAGAAGATTCTTCAGGAACAGTGCTGAGAGCGGTGATACCGGGAGGGTAGAGGAAGGGTAGGGTAGAAAGGGAGAACTGATTACATAGGATCTACATATAACCTCCTCCCTGGGGGATGGACAACAGAAAAGTGGGTGAAGGGAGACGTCGAACAGTGTAAGACATGACAAAATAATAATTTATAAATTATCAAGGGTTCATGAGGCAATGGAGTGCGGGAGGGAGGGGAAAAATGAAGAAAGCAAATGTTTTGAGAATGATGATGGAAATAAACGTACACATGTGCTTGACACAGAGGATGTATGTATGGATTCTGATAAGAGTTGTACGACCCCTCCAATAAAATTATTTTTAAAAGTGAGACTAAAAGTAATATTAAACTATTATTTGTATATTAATATATTTTATCTAAATTCTTTCAATGTTTTTATGTTCTTATTCAAAATCGTTATAATTTTAAATGACAATTGCATTCTAAATGCTTATTTCATGCACATGGTCATTACAACATTTAACCCTTGGTCTCTGATAAATCTAAAAAGAAAAATCAAAATGTATACATGTGAAGCAAATCTTTGTTTCTTTCTAGGTCTAGAAATAAAGTAGGCAAGTGATGAATATCCTTGTGATAAATGCAAATTGTTAGGAGTGAAAATTAGTCTGCTCATAATGATCAATACTTAGAGACACTGAGGCATACACATTCATTAGAAAATCATTCCTGCACATAAGTGATGTATTTGTAGGCACAGTGATGTGAAACTTTAAAAGACCTGTTTATTGCATGTCCTCCTAGGTGACGAGTGATTAGGAAGGAGTCTTTAGTGCAGTGTTTTGGAAGTGGGAAATGGAGCGCTGCATTTCTCTGTGGTTGCTCATGCTCTTTGAAGATGGAGCTGCTGCCATTTGCCGTAGTGTAAGGGACAGGAAGGAGGGAACAATTTGTTCACAATGCGTTTCCTAAATTTGAAAAATGAAATGAATTATTCATGTAGTATTTCATTAATTCTTTTTATATTCTCACCAATCTCTGCATTCTTAGCTCTCCCACGAGTTAACCAGAATCACATGGCTGAGCTTATCTCTGTTATCATTCAATAAGTGAGGCTCTGTCAATTTGTCTTAAGAGTTTCACTTCATTTATTTTTATTGTTTCTGGTTAGTCGTTTATTCTACATTATATTAAATTGCTATTTCTGTAATTTGGGGAAAAAATGAACTAATGGTTCAAAAAACTTGCTTAAAATTTGTAGCAATGAGTAAACTAATGAAAAAGATATTAAATATTTTACATTTATATTATTATAATAGAGATATTACACTATATTCTCAGGGATCTTGACTATTATATATACATGATATTATTCTGTGTTGCATAATGAATAATACTTTATGATTACTACTGCTTTTACCGAATGGTAAAATTGATTAATATGTCATTAAATATGAGAAAGAAACCCAAACTAGAGGCTCCTTGCACATTTTTTACTCCGTGTAGAGAAAAAAGTTAAAAATTGCCTTAGGCATGGATCTCTGGTACTGTAGTGTTTATGCATTGGGCCAAGATCCAAAAGGTCAGAACTTCAAAACCACCAGCTGCTCCTCAAGAGTAGAACAGGGCTTTCTACTCCTATAAACAGTTACGGTCTCAAAAATATACAGCGAAGTTCTACCCTGTCCGATAGGGTCTCTATGAGTCACCATCGACTTTATGGCAGTGAGCTTGTTTTGAAATAAATGAGAAATAATATACTCAGATTATTCCAGTAATCAACAGAATGTTGAGCATTTTATTAAGTCAGTGTCATAAATGAAAGAAAAGTTAAAATCGTGCACTGTATAAAGTTCATTTTCAAGGAATGCCTGTGTGTCTGTGGTCTCAGACGTTTCTAATAGATTTGAAACCACCTTACCTGGAACAATGGGAATGCAGCTGCTTCCTGAATGGCACCCATGATCTCATGTCTCCCACATTCAAAGGCATTGCACTCCTGGGTTTTGAATGTTACAGTACGTGTTGCAACCTGTATTCACATATCTCACAGTTATAATAAATGCCAACTACTTGTGATAATGTGTATTTTGTACTGTATTTTCTACTTAAGATATTTACCATATTATGGTACATGTTTTGACTCAGTTAGCAACATTCAACTCGTGTTTTGAAAGACTTTATTATTATTATATTGTTATTTAACTTTCTTTTCAAAATATTACTATGAAGTGCCATTGTGACTCTCAAATACAACAAATCAACTGGTAATGACAGCATCTAGACACAATGTATTGATTTAAAAATGAAATAAATATTTCACA
This sequence comes from Tenrec ecaudatus, assembly GCF_050624435.1. Lineage (NCBI taxonomy): Eukaryota > Metazoa > Chordata > Mammalia > Afrosoricida > Tenrecidae > Tenrec > Tenrec ecaudatus. Next base: position 107,337,943 of record NC_134531.1, on the reverse strand, counting down.
ACATGACTTGACAGCACTGTAAAATCAGTGAACACTAATACTCATGATTTAGGTATGTCATGATAATATTTGAAAACAAAGAAAAATTCCCAAAGCTTTTAAAAATTACCTCCACTGAAAAATACCAGGCTAACAAAAATGTGCTCAAGATCTCACATCAGACATGGAAAAATTACTAATGATGTGGCTTGAGGAACAAACCCAAAACATGAAAGTGAATTCCTCTAACCACCTTGACACAAGTTGTTACTAAGGCATGGAGCACTTTAGAGATGCTTAAAGAAAGAATAAGCCGGTACAGACTGCAGTATGATGTTTGCATTATGTCCAAATCAAAATATCCTGTTTCACAGAATTTATCTTGGACATCAATCAACACTTGAAAGTAATTAATGTGACCATGATACCCAATATTTGTTTTGTATTTAGACAATTGATATATAATAGTTATGAGTGAAATTCAAAATGTACATAGAAAAATGAAATTAAATTGTCTCTGATTTTTTAAAAATCCTCTATGGATGTGTCTACTATGTATTTTTTTAGATTCTGGATGTTAACAAGAAATATTCTTAATGAAATCAGATGCATCATAAAAATAGATATGTTACTTATAGGCAGCCTGTGGTAAACTACAGAAAACACTCAGAAATTATAGAATTTGTGAAAACAAAGATGCGTGTGATTCCATAGCTGTAGCCTTTCTCAGTATCAGTTTGCTCTTGTTGGTGGGGTTTGAAATACTATTTACACAATATCCTCCAATAATTGCATTCCCTGCCAATTCCTTGTTAAACATCTCCTAAGATATTATTTTCTTCATGCTTCGTATTTACTCCCATTATATGTCTTTCTTCATCTACTCCACTTTGGCTCTGGGTTGACACTATGACCTCTGGGGAAAGATTTTAAAATGGGAACCAAAAGATATTCATTCTCAAAAACTTCTCAAAGGATTTTCCAGTTCCTATTTTATTTGAGTTACCAATAATAATTTGAAAACAGTTAATTTTTGCCTACTCAATAAAGTTTATCTGTGCAACTTTTGAAACTCATTTTATGTGACAATATTGCTATCTTATCATAATTTTGCTTTTACATGTTTTAAAATTTTATCCGTTTTTAGAGTGACAATCCGTTAAACTGCCATTCCAAAATAGAACCCCCACTCTTATTAAACTGGTTGATGATTCCATCCTTCTTAAAAATAACCTTTAAAAAAATTGCCCTCCAAGAACACTATTATTCTCATTAACCATTTTCATCTTTTTGCTATGTCCTGGATTTAAAAAAAATTTATGTTGGCCTTTACCAAGCAATTCTTTTCAAGCTTCTGGATTTTTTAATGTGTTAATATTCAGGCTTAAACTATGCTCCCTTTTATTTTACGTCGTCTCTTTAAAGTAGCCAATTCAAGCTCACAGCTTCAATTACAATAAAAAATGCCACAAATGTGTCTCCAGTCCAGGATTAATATTTTGTATTAGGAGTTAGTAGTCAATATTTATTAGACTTTATGTTGATGTTGTTATGTAAACTCCATGCATCTTAACACTGATTCATGACACCCCACCAACCCGCCCAGCTTCAATGTACACACCCAGGAACACTAAAATGACACTGTTACCCTATGTTTGACTACTGTCTGTGATATTCACATAAAGAATCTAAAAGGTAAACCTCACATTTCTTCCACATCCCAATAGATGATTTATCATGGTGCTTTGCAAGTTTACCTCATATGTCTCACAAATCTTTATTTTCCTTTAACTCTGTTTTCTTCTTCATGGTTCAATCAATGAATGTCTCTTGCCCAGATTATGGCACTAACTCTTATGCCCTCACAGAAACACTTTCTCTGCCAAAAATATAGTCTTTCCATTACAGAGTAATAACATTGAAGCAAATTGGGTTATGCTGCTATTTCTGATGTCACACACTTATTTATTTATCTAATAGGTGTTTTTCATTATGAGTCAAGTAATGCTTTCTCCTCTCTCTCTCTCTCTCTCTCTCTCTCTCTCTATATATATATATATATATATATATATGACAACAATGAGTCGAAAGGGAAGCAAGCACAACCAAAAGGTTTACTATAGCTTACATTTTAGAAAACATATAATATTAAGTAAATGCATACATATATAATGCAATATATGTATGCAGTGCGTACAGGGAAAATTAATGGATAATACAATTTTGATGATTTTCTCTAGTAAGGCCATATTTGAATAGAAACAAGCAAAAGAGAGGATGAAATTGTAGCGATATTCAAAGTCATGGTATCTCAGTTCGAAGAAACACAAGTACAACCCCCCCCATGGGGACTATCCCAGGAAACGAATAGAACTCCCAGGACTAGATTTACAAGTGGCTGGATTTTAATCTGAATTCAGTGTGAAGCCATTCAATTATGGGAAAGTCCTCTCGGGTTAAAGCAGGAAAACGCATCTTGTTAAATCATCTCTTATTTCTTTTTTGCAACAATAACTATATATATGACTATAACAACTATATTCAGGCTTAAAATATGCTCCCTTTATTTTACACCATCTCTTTAAAGTATCCCATCCAAACTCATAACTTCAATTGCAATAAAAAAATGCCACACATGTGTCTCCAGTCCAGGTGAAGAAAGAGATTAACAAAAGCTGTGTACACCTTGAGCGACTAAGCAAATAAATTAGTTTGGACATCCATTGAAATCCACAAGGAGTTTGTTCAAAATAATAAAGACTTGTTTCTCTCTCTCTCATTATTTTTGATGTGGTTCTTATTTCAGTGAAAGCGACTACTATTGATCCAGGTCAGCAGGGCAAGAACTTAGGACAATCCTTTGATACCATCCTCTCTGATAGAGTGCTGAAAGTTTTCCCAAGGAGAAATCTCTCCATAATGCCCCAGCTCACATTTGATCCCGATATAGATACCTCAGTGATAGAGATGAGTATCCATTTCTGAAAAGAAATATGATTGTGAGTTTGATAAAAAAAAACACAACTTTTTATTGCAAATTGGGTGAAGATTTAAAGAACAGATTATTAGTTTTATTACATTTACCAATACATATACATTTTGTTATATCACATCCATGGATGTCTATTCAATGTAACATCACTTAGACCACTTTTCTGTGTTTCTTGTTTCCATTACTTCATTCCTGGTCTTTCTGAACTTTGTTATGGGGTAAATGCTGCTCTTGGGATCTTAAATGGTTACTTATTTTACAACTTGTGTGCAACTCACATGTGTTAATGTTTCCTTTATTGTTGCTGTTTGCATTAGGTGCTATTGAGTTTGCTTCAACCATAAGAAATCGAAGTACAACCTAAGTAAACATTGCCTGGTCCTGTGCCATCATCACAGATGCTCGTATGTTTCAGGCCACCGATGAAACCGCAGTGCCGATCCGATCCGTCTTGGCGAAGCCCTTCCTCATTTGTGTTGTCCTGCTTCCTTACCGAGCAGGGCGTCTTCTCCAGGGATTTGTCTTTCCTGACAACATCTCCAAAGTAGTGAGTCAAAATCTCGCCATCCTTGCCTGTAAGGAGCATTCTGTCTGGACTTTTTCCAAGTTATGTTGGCAGTCCATGATACTTGCAATATTCTTTGCCAGCACCATATATCAGATGCATCAATCCTTCTATCATGCTTATTCAATGCCCAATTTTCACATGAATGTGAGACAATTGAATATACAAGGGCTTTGGGACAGGCATGTTCTAGTCCTCAGAGTAGCTTCCCCTTTTCAGCACTTTAAAAATGTTTTATGCAGAAGATTTACCCAAAGAATGCCTCCTTTGGTTTCTGGATTGCTGTCTCTTTTAGCATTGAGTGTGGAAACAAGCAGGATGAAATCTTTCACAATTTAAATCTTTTCTGTGCTTATCATGAGGTTATCTACTGGTCCAGTGGTGAGAATGTTCATTTTCTTTACACTGTGTTGTAATCCATACAGAAGACTGCAATCCTCGATCTTCATCAGCAAGCTGTTGACATCTTCCTCACGTTCAGGAAGCAAGCGTGTGCTAGCCGCCTGTGTCAAGTTCTTAATAAGCCTTTCTCCAATTCTGATGCCACATTCTTCTCTATAGAATCCAATATTTCTGATTCTTTTCCCCCGTGCAAACTATATAATTGCAGTGAGAGGGTACACCCCTGTTGCTTAAGTTTCCTGATTTTAAACCTTGCAGTAGTTCCTTGGTCTGTCAGCACAACTGCCTCTTGGTCCATACACAGGTTCCCCACGAACACAATATAGTGCTTTGGATTCCCATTCTTCTGAAGGCTGTCCATAGTTTGCTATACTCTGCAAAGTTTAATGACTTAGCATAATCACTAATATACAATAAACATCTTTCTGGTATTCTCTCTTTCATCCGAGATGTATCTGACACCAGCAATTGGAACAATATCCCTTGTTCCAAGTTCTGTTCTCAATCTGCCCTGAACCTGACAGCTTCCTGTCAATGCATTGCTGCAAACACTATTGGGTGGTCTTCAGCAAAATTTTTCTTCCATGTGATATTAGTGATATAATTCTGTAATTTGAGCATTCTATTGAGTCACCTTTCTTTGAAAAGGGTACAAATATGGATTTCCTCCAGTCAGTTATCCAAGTAGCTTTCTCACAGATTCCCTGGCATAGTTGAGTGAATGCTTCCAGTGCTTCATCAGCTTATGATTACACTTCAATTTGGACTCCATGAATTGCTGGTGATTTAGTTCTGAGTGTTTTCAGTGCAGCTTGAACACCTTCCTTCAGTAGCACTGATTCTTGTTCGTGTGCTACCTCTTGAAAGGGTGGAATGTCAGCTAGTTCTTTTTGGTGCAGTGATTCTATGTGTTCTTTCTAGCTTCTTGGAGCTTCTTGCACTAGTCAATATTTAACTTCTAGAATCTTTCCATATTGCAACTCAAGGCTTGAATCTTTCCTTGAGGTCTCTCCATTTTGGATATAATGAGTGTGCTTTTCTTTTTTGGTTTTCTAAATCCAGGTCTTTGCACATTTCTTTATAATATTTTACATTGTGTTGTCATTCTGCTCTTAAAAAATCTGTTCTACTCCGAAGTGCCATAATTTTTTCTTTGTGCCTTACCTACTCTATGATTAAGAAAATGCCCCAGAGTCTCCTTTGACATGTATTTCGATCTCTTCTTTCTTTTCTGTCTTCTTAATGACCTTCGGCTTGCTTCAAGTAGGATATTTTTCTTATGTCATCCCACATATTTTCAAGTCTGCTGCCATTAATGTTCGATGCATCAAATCATCACTTCGGATGTTTTGAAAATTCAGGTGAGATAGACACAAGGTTTATATTGTGGATCTCCAGAACATGCTTTCATTTTCTTGAGCTTCAACCTGATGCATTCCATGGTCAACCCTTGGCCTGCATTAGCTGCTATTGGCTCTTCCCACAGATGTAGCCAAATTTGATTTCTGAGTATTCCATCTCAAGAAACCCATATATAAAGTTGTCTTTAGTGTTTTCTTTAAAAATAGTATGCCAAGTGACCTTCATGGTTCTGGAGACTTCGGTCCTGAGCCTCTAGGCTTAGCAACTAATTATTTTTAAATGTTTGTTTTCCTACAAATATTTTTATTAATTTGTCCACTCTCTGTAGACCAAAAGTGTCATATTGAGATGATGGAACTTCTAAAGAAAGAGGTGGGAGGAGATAATTTAGCAATTCATGCAAAATTCTTCTATTTCACACTATTTTAATTTAAAATAGTTTCCATTTTTTGGTTTGTTTGCTGTGAATGATTAAGTCAGCCGTTCCTACCCCAAACTTCAATGGCAGACAGTGAGCCTGCTTTGTGCTCTACCCCATTCAAAAATGTCCTTGAAGCACAAATAAATATTCATGAATAAGTGGCTTTTGTCAAATCTATATATGTTCCTGGGATTCTGTAAGCAAAGACTCATTTGAATATTCAAGATCCCCTACTCTTATAGTTGTCATTAAATTGGACCTAGTTATGTTAATGAAGGATTAAAACAGTATTTCTAGTCCCACTAATAACAAACTATTATTTTTTAAATGTTTTAAATTATTTAGTTTTTACTGAGATACCTTTAAAAATTACCTAAAATCTGATGGTTCTGTGTGAATATCAAATGTATACTGAGTGGTCAGAAGATGGCAAGGTTTTTAAAACAGTTCCATTGATGAGTATCTGTATTAGTCTGGGTAAACTAGGGAAACAAATTCAAAGAAATTCATATGTATAAAAGAGTTTTACATAAAGGGTACGTGTACATTAAGAAAGTATCCCAACCCAGTGCTATCCAAGCTCATAAATCCAACATTAACCCATATGTCAACACCAAACCACAATGTCCTCCTCCACCTCACAAAACAGATGCAATGATGCCGACTGCAGGAGGAAAGCTGATTCAGTGAATGTGTAAGCATCCCAGCACTGGCAGGGGTCTCCACATGGCTGCTCCAGCACCCAGGGATACATCAGGGTAGGTCGATGTGGCTTCTCCTCAGGGATGTCCTGCAGGAAGTGAGCCTTGTCAGCTGAAGCAGGGAACTGGCTAAGACAGCGGCATCCTGGTCCAACCATCCGCAAGCAAGAGACCAGAGAACTAGAAAGGTGAGGCTCATCAAGCCATTTATATCTCCACCCTTCAATTAACCCCACATGTGCTTATCAGCCAGGTTGGCATGATACACCTTAACTATCTTTGTATCTAAGCCTGAACACAGAAACCGCTATTGCATATATACCCAATAATTGGCATCTAAGCTATTACTGTTTATCTGTGCTCTCAGCCACCTTCTTGGGAAATAAAAAGCAAAATAAATGATGATTAAGGAAGACAGACAACTATTTTTCAGGGCCAAAAAGGTCTTATATACTTTTTTATCTAATGCTAGAGTTGAGCATATTTAGTTGACAATAAACACCAGGCCACAGTTGAGTCATAGCTACAGTAAAACACCTTTCCTTTTTTCTTTTAACTATTAAGACTGAAATGTATATCCTTAACATGGAAAATTAAATATATATTTATTAATCACCTTAAATCACTTAAAATAATTGAAAATAGTTTATATGTGGCATTTTCTCTTTAGAAATACATTTATTTAGTTGTCAAGCAGGTAAAGATTACATATTTCCTACCATATCATTAAGGAAAATGAGACAAGTTGTCAAAACAATATTCAACTGTACTTGGATTGAGACACTCTCCCTTCCTTAAAGACAGCCAAAGAATGACCATGGAAACATGTCACTATGCTTTTTTGACAGCATGCCATAATGTTTTAAAGGCATACACATATTTTAACTTCTAAACTGTTTTTGATTAAAAAGTTATGTTTGACATTCCTGAAATAAAGCATGCCTTTAGATCTTTCTATTAAGCTGAGAGGAAAAATAGTCAATAGCAGAAGGGGAGCTTGCAGCCCTGTAAACCTTTTAATATTTTACTGGATTTCTGTGTGCTCAGATAAATGGTGGGTGTGTTTTACAAATGGAAGGAAGCTACATTAGATTCTGAGTTCTAATTTAGTGATGATTTTGTTTAAGAAATCTGTATCAAGGGAGTGTCTCATAAGTGGACTGATCTATAAGTTCCAAAAATGATTTTCATAGAATCTTTTTGTGTTAATTTTTTGTGCATACCACCTTTACTTTTGATTAGGTATAAGAGTTAAAGAATAATATCTTAATTTTCAGATATAAGAAAGAAAGCATTCCATTTCTTGTGTGTTGTCCTCTCAAAGATATAGGCAGCTGTGGATAATTATGATCATGTATTAAAATGGTTGGGTGGGAAGAAGCAAACAAAAAACTGCAGTAGTATTTTGATTTACCATATATACTTTTGTATAAGCCAAGTTTTTCATCACAAAAAAATGTGCTGAAAAACAGGGGTTTGGCTTATACACGGGTCAGTAATACCCCAGCGAGGTGTAACATCTTGCGGGTGATTGCCGTTCCTCCGCTGTTCATTCAAAGCCCCCCTGACACTGCAGGGCTTCGAATGTTTGTTTACTCACATCTAACCAATCAGAGCCGTCCTATGACGGGGATGGCTCCAATTTGTAGAAGCACCTGTAGTAATTCACTTACGCAGGCAGCTGAACTGGTAAGGATGTGTCTGTGGCTGTGCTCCGTCTCTCCCCTCTGGTCTCTGTGTTCATTCACATCCTACATTACCCACCCTAGGCTTACACTTGAGTCAATCAGTTTTTATGGTTTCCCAGCTATTAATTAGGTAGCTCAGCTTATACTCAGGCCGGCTTATATTCGAGTATATATAGTAGGTTGCATAGTTAATATAGATGGAAGGTAACTTTATTGGCCCTCTAATTTCTTAAATGGTTAACTGTTCTTTCTCTATTGGCTAATTTAGAAGATCCCTGCAATATCTTTTAATGAAGCTATATATGTAAGCAATATGTTTCTAAACTACATTAGGGATATAATCTACTTACTATCACTTCTTGCCATAATAGAAATTATTTGTAAAGTTCAGCAAAGCTCTGTGTTTTGAGAATTTTAAAAGTAGTGGTTTATTAGAAGCAGAATGTCATTTAATGAAGTGGATAAGTATATTTCTATAAATTAATGTAATTAACTGCTGCTCTTTCCCAAGGAGAAAACTTTGAACTTATCTCAACAGACTGTTAGTTGACAGAGGGATCATGATTAAGCAAGTTAGAGTAGTTTGATTATTACATCTGGCGTTAGCAAATTAAATCATGACAAATGCAGTGCTGAAGTCAACACCTTAGGTTGGAATTACAGATCTCTGAGACTGCAGAAACTGAATAGTGTTTAAAGCATGCTGGACACACAACTCTTCTGTTGAATTATAAAAAAAAAACTAAAACGTTCACCACTTAAGTTAAATTAATGTTAATTTGTATGGTGGAAATAAAGTTTAGGGCATAAAATCCAATTGATAATTGGTAAGGATAAAGTAACAGTGACACATTGAAAATAGGAGATGTAAATGCAAGTGAAGTGCTGTTCATTCGAAAAAGTACTCTTTAAAGCATAGGACTGTGAGTTTAGAGCTACTTCATTTTTAGACAGAACAATTGTAAATTCAGAGAAATAAATAGATGGAAAATTTGCTGGATGATTTCAAAAGAGCCTAGATTGTCTGTTGCAACCCAATACCATGTGTTGTGATGCTTATATATGTGTGTGGAGTATCAGTCTTTCTTGACTTGTATATTTTATAGTTAATTTCCTTAAAAATTATTCTTCAGGTAGGCAGATCGAAGAAGCATTCCTATAAGTCTTCCTGTCACACAAAAAATTATTCTTCAGTGCTTATTCATAAATGTGTTTAAGCATAGTACCAATTTCATAATGCTCTTGCAAGGATTATATGTTTTAATTACAAGCATAGTGCTCAGTAAGCCCTTAATAAAAGTAAAACACTATTATATCCCATGTAAAATACATAATACTCATATATTAAAATCCATAAGTATTTTAATTCTTGAGAATAATTTTTTAATGATTATTTCTAAAATTTCTAGGAGGATGTCAGGCATCTCTATTCATTTCTGGCTTGATTTCATTCAGTCTTTTTTTTTCCTCTCAAAGAAGTAAATATCTGGAGATATCCTGCAAGATGGTACCCAGGTAAGCAGCCCAGTTTGGCAACTCCATAGAGTTCAGTGAATCCGGTGTCCAGGAGTATAAGTGGTGGGATTAGGGTAAGTGAAAAGACTCCCAAGACAACCCAAATGTCCTCAATCTGAGAGGTGCCCTTTCCTCCAATATAGCCTTGCTCCGGAACCTTAGGGGCTGTCCCTGGTCCCTGGATTCCCTGGCCTGCATCTGCCACTCTAATTTGGACCATGCCATAGCCAACCCCCACCAATCATCCCCCCTCAACCTGATTGCCACACCTGGATCTAGCCAGCTGCCCTACTGAGAACCCCATAACCAAGGCTGGACCTCAACACAGTGACTGTCCATCCATGGCACTCTCCACCATGTGCTGTTCCCTTCTCCTAAGGCTCCCTTCTCCCTGCTTGGTGATGGGTCCTGTTGCCAAACTCAGGTCTCTCTTACCACCCACATGTGCCCCCATTAGCCTTTGATAAACCCTGTCTGCAGTCTACCTGCAGCTGCCTCTGTTGCCTTGCAACCCCATGTGGCAGTGGAGCTTTCCCAGCTGTTTCCTAGCATCCACTCCCATGGCAACAGGACAAGCCCCACCTTTTCCCATCACCTCCACCCAGCAGCAAGGCTTTGCTTGTGGTAGCCCAGCACTTCCACCATCTTCACAGGGGTTTTCCCCACCTTCTCCCAGCTCCCTCTCCTGTGGCAGTGGGTTTCTTCCAACATTGCCTGGGACCCACACACACAGAGGTACACTCACTGCCTGAAATTTGTCCCCCCTTGCTCCCTGAGGGAGCTACCAGATCTGCCCTCCAAATAGGGAATTGCAGCTATCAAAGGAGAGTAAAACAGTAGTTAGATAAAGAAGTAGCCTGACCCCCTAACACAGTTGGCTATAGACAGTCTGCATAAGTATTCCTACCATCCCCACAAAGAGAGAGCCAAGGGATCCTCAACTCCCTACAGCAAGCAAACTACCTCACAACCTCAACAAAAATCAGGAGAAATGAAAGACATTGTCACAGGAGGTCGCGGCTATAGCAACACACATAGAAGTAAAAGTTGAGCTACCACAAAAAGAAATCTCCAGAATGCTGTTTGGTGCCATACAAGACATAAGAGAAGTATTACAGAAAAAAAGAGATGAAACAATAGAGGAGATAAGGGGCACAAAGTAAAGGGAAATACAAGAGTTAAAGGACAAGGTAACATATGCAAACAACAAGCTAACAGGTTTTGCCACAGAGTCAGCTGAGAATCATGCCAGTGAACTTTTGGATAACCAGGTACACTTCAATAAATAGGAAAGACAGTCAAACGAGATAATCAAAGAAGTCAAAGAAAACCTGATAAAAATGTTGGATGGTATTAACATGAACAACATCAGAATAATTGGACTAACAGAACAAGACACAACAATGAAGTCAATGGCCAAAAAACAAAGAAATTCCTAGAGGAAAATTTCACCAATGTAATGAATTAGAATCAGGCAACCATCCAGAAAGCAGAGAGGGCAACAGAGAGGCTCAAGCCAAGGAAGAATTCTCTAAGGCATATAATAGTTAAACCAGGAGTCCTCAAACTTTGGCCGCAGGCCACACACGGCCTGCCGAGGACATTTATCCAGCCCACCAGGTGCTTTTGCCCCATTTTTTTAACTTCAATATAAGATCTGAGCCGAATGCATAGGAATTTATTCATAGTTTTTTTTTTTTCTTTAACTATAGTCCGGTCCTCCAAAGGGTCTGAGGGACAGTGAACTAGCACCCTGTTGTTTGAGGACCCTTGAGTTAAACTATCCAACTTTGAGGAAAAGCACAAAATCGTTAGAGCATCTAGGGAGAAAAAAAGGCAGTCACCTATAAAGCTACCCAAATAAGGATATACTCAGACTTATCAGCAGACACCACATACAACTTCATCTAAAAAGTGAAAGAAAACAATGCAAGCCCAAGAATCCTCTATCCAGCCAATTTAGCTATCAAGATAGCAGTAAGAGTCTTCCCGGACAAGGAAAAACTCAAAGAATATGTTAGAAGAAACCCAGATTTACAAAAATTCCTTGCTAATCCAGTATGTTCAAAAGAATAGCACTCACCAAACACAAATAGGATACCACAACATGGAACAAATTCACCCAGAGGTCAACACATTGAAATCTGCTGCCACGATAACATTGGCTCAGTGGTGAAAATAAGGCAAGAATTAACCACACACTTATTTGCACAATGCACTGATAAGGATGGTAGGAAAACCCCAAACACAAAAGGTACAAGATGACATCACAGAGTCCACTGAAGGATCTTATAACTCTGAATATCAATGGATTGAACTCACTCATTATAAGACAGATACTAGAGGACTGGCTTAAGACAAACCCTATCTATCTGCTATCTACAAGAGACACATATCAAGTTTTCAGACAGAAATAGGCAGAGAATAAAAGGCTGGAAATAAATAGACAAGGCAAATGGCAATTAAAAAAAAGCAGGGATTTCAATCATAATCTCTGATAAAATTGGCGTAATGTTTCAAACCATCACAAGAGATAAGGAGTGGCACTATAAGATTCGAGCATAATGAATAACTACTCACCCAATGAGCGCCTCGTGACATTCATCAATGAAATGCACCAAAAGGTCAATAAAGTAACCACAGGCTCAACCATTATAGTAGGTAACTTTAATGCACCGCTCTCAGAGAATGATGCATCACAGGAAAAGAAGCTTAAAAAGGAGGCTACCGAATTAATCCTACAATTAGGAAACTTGACCAGATTGACATTTACAGACCACATGCTGGGACACAAGTTGAGCCTATGTAAATTCAAACAGATAGAGGTCACTTAGACTTCCCCCACATACCATTATGCCATAAGACTAGAAACCAGTTAAGGAAAATTAAGAAAACAAAGGCAAACAAGTGGAGGATGAATAACTCTCTACTCAGATCAGAGATGAAGTCAGTAAGTTTTCAGAAACCAATGAGAATGAGAATGTCCCAAAACTTTTGGGACTCAACATAAACAGCTATCAGGAAAAGGTTGATGGAGATAAATGTACACTTGCTAAAGGAAGAGAGACTTATGATTGATATGCTGGCACAAAACCTCCGGAAATTAGAGTGGAGTCAACAGGTGTGTTAGTCTGAGTTGACTAGAGAAACAAATTCATGGCTACATATAGGTGTATAAGAGAATTTTATTTATAAGAGCAATTTTATATTGAAAAACAGCTCAGTCTAGCACAGATCAAGTCCATAAGTCTGAAATTAGCCCATATGCCCTATACCAGTCTATACATTACTCTTGAGACTCATGTAACACATATGTGCTAGTCCAGGTTGACTAGAGAAACAAATCTATAGGCACTCATAAGTGCATAAGAAAAAGTTTTATATTCAAGAGCAATTGGATATTGAGAAAACATCCAAGTTCAGTCCAGATCAAGTCCAAAGGTCTGATATTAGTCCATATGTCTGATATCAATTTATTAAGTCCTTTACAGACTCACAAAACACATGCAATGACACAGAGTGCAGGAAGATCATAGGCCACTGGGTGGAATGTCTTGTGGATCCAGTGATGGTGTAGGTATCTCGGCGCAGGTGTAGGTCTCCATGTGGCTCCTCAGGCTCCAGGGCTCTGGCTGCCAACAGCATCATTCAATGAGTAGAGAATCTCTCAGGGAATGAGTGTGTGTCCTGCCTCCAGTGAACTATTTATCTCCTTCTCTCCTCCAAATGAGGTCATCAAGCTGCAACTTGATTTACAGGCTACCCTCCAACTCTTCACTCTTAAATCTCAAACTGACAACAGATTATGAAACTACTACATATTACCCCTTGTCAACTAGACACTTTCACCCAACTCTTTAGCCTTACATAGTTATCAAAAAACAATAATAAAATCATATTTTTACCAAATAGGCTAAAACTGAACTGCAGATAATTCAATATATGCCAAAGCCTCATTTAAGCTTAACATTCTATAAGTGAAAAAAGCAAAAATATCCTATATTTATGTGACCACTTACACCTTAATCCTATAATCCTGTGATTCCAGCACCAATGAATGCTTGTAAGCCAGAAATTTCATGCCTTTATCCCACCCTTTGGGGTATCCAATTTCGATACTGCCCATTTATATCAACCCATAGCCTTAAGGAGATGAGCATGTTCTTTGATTTGAAGAATCTTCATTCCATTAGGAGCCTTGTGAGTCTGCATTCATAACCAAAGTCAAATCAGGAAACGCCATCCATAAAGTAAGCAGCAATATGCACCAGTTCACAGACTCAACACTTTTTTTCTTTATCTGGTCAGGTTCTGGTCAACTCAATCTGGGCTGCTTCACTTAGCCTTACCAGGGTGCCCAATGGAGGCCTCCCCTTTAAACCATGGGCCCCTCAAAAATTCCCAACAACCCTTACCTCCTTGTGCTAGGTCATAAAGTTTAGACAAGGCTCTTATTTTCTCTGATAGTCCCTATGAGCCAAGTTCCTGGGTGTTAGCAGCTAGGCTCAACCTACTTCTGCATATTTCTCTCTCTTCCACTAAGAAAGTGGATCCAGGTGGTCACTAAGCAACCATATTAGCCTGTCTACAGGCTCCCTTTAACATTCAGTCCTAGGGAGGAGAGTTTCTTCATGGTTCTAGATTTTTCCAGCCTCAAGAGCAAATGACTGATTCAAAATTCAAAAATCCAAAGAGTTCCTTTTTGTTTTTGCCAATCTGTCAACAGCCCCCTAGTCAAGTTTCTTCACCTTTGAATATCCTGAGCACTCAAGCCAATGGGTGGGCCTTATCTTTTCAGAGCATTCTTTGTAGGCATGTCCTACACCCATTTAAAGATTTCAAATTGGTGTCTACAACACTTAGCTTATAAACTCTCTATTAATACTTCCAATAATCATTGATATCAATCATACTATCAATAATAATAAACACAAGAAATCAGTGTAAGCATAGTGAAATCAGATACTTCAATTAATTCTTAAAACATTCTAGTTAAATTTTATCTAAAAATATCTTAATCCTTTTCTAAATTATTCCATAGATATAAAATATGGCCCTGGGCCTCTTACTGCATCAAGCCAGAGCCAAGTTTTCTGTCAGTCATTTTGACCATCAGTCAGTCATTTTTACTCTGAGAAATTCAAGGGGGAGATTTCTACCCCTGAGCTCAAAATATATATTAACAACATTCATTTTTGCCATTTCCAACAGGAATTACCAAAAACAACTCCCCAAGAAAATGATCACAAATTTAATTTCCCATACATTTTTCAGAAAAGAACCCAGTGAATAACATGGACATATCTGACCTCTGGCTAACCAAAGAAGAAAAACTACCATGAGGCAGAGTTCAAACAATTATCCACTCTCCATCTTGATGATTTGTTTCTCTAGTACCTCACTCCCAAGGTTCCATTATGATTTAGTATGGGTTGACTATAGAAACAAATTCTTAGAAAGTCATATGTGTATAAGAAAGAGCTTTATATAAAGAACATTGGTATAGTAAGAAAATATGCCAGCCAGTCCATATCAAGTCCATAAGTCTGATATTAGCCCACATGTCTGATACCATTCAATGAATTCCTCTTCAGATTCAGGCAGCACATGCAATGAAGCTGAATACAGGAAGATCATAAGTCTTGTGGATCCAGTGAGGGTGGAAGCATTTCAACACTGGCATGGGTCTCCACATGGCTCCCCCAGATCCAGAGCTCTGGTTGTATCAGCGTAGCTCTATCAGTCTTGTCTTCAGGAATATCTTGCAGGAAAACAAGCAGAGAGAGGAGTGTGACTCTGGCCTCCAATCAGCTATTAATTTCAGTTGGGTCTCCAAATGTGGTCATCAAGCTGTGACCTGTTTGATAGGCTATACTTCACCCCTTTGCAACTTGACAGGATATTATGTAGCTGCCACAATAGGACAATCCTACTAATTTCAAAAGAAAATAAATGATAAAAATTAGGGCAGAAATATATGAGTGGGAAAACAAGAAAATTATGCAAAGAATCAGTTCAGCAAAAAGCTGGTTCTTTGAAAGTATTAACAAAATCTATAGACTGCTGGCAACCCTAATCAAAGAAGGCTGGGAATATATATCAATAGTCAGGATGAGGGATTTAATAGGGGACATTACAACAGACCCTAATGAAATTAAAAGGATAGTTTCACAGTGCTAGGAAGGCTTGTGCTCCAATGAATTCAACAACTTGGCAGACATGGACCAATACTTGGAAAAATATTCCATCCTTAGACTATCCAGATGGACATCAAGAAACTCAATAGACTCATAGCAATAGAGGAAACCGGCATGATTATCAAAGAAATACCAACTAAATTATTCCCTGGGCCAGATGACTTCATAAGAGAATTCTACCAAGCATTCAAGGAAGAACTGACACTAATCCTAGGCAAACACTTCCAGAACATAGAAAAGAATGGCAAATTCTCCAATTCTTTCTATGAATCTAGCATAACACTGATAACTAAAGTGAGTGAGGATCACTCAAGAATTGGGAACTATAGACTGATAGTGAATATCAATGCAAAAATCCTTAACAATATACTGGCCAACAGACATTTATAACATATATATTTTGTAATACAAATATATTTATATAAAATGTATAAAAAATAATAATTCTCTTTGATCAAGTAGGATTCATTCCAGGAATGAAGCATTGGTACAACACCCAAAAGTCCATCATCATTATTCATCACATTGACAAGAAAAAGGATACAAACCACATGATAATATCAAAAGACACAGAGAAAACATTTACAAGATCCAACACCCATTTCTGATTATGACACTGAAAAAGATATGAATGGAATTAAAATTCTCCAGTATAATACCAGCTATATATGAAAAGTCAACAGTCAATATGGTAGTCAATGGTGACACAATGGTGACATAAGGCAAAGAAAAAACATCAAAGGTGTTCATCTGGGGTAAGAGGAGGTGAATTTTTCCTAGATGATATTATTTTATGTATGGAAACTCCCAAAAGCTCCCCAAGAAGCAAACTGAAAGTGATAGAGGAATATGGCAGAGTGGCAGGGCACAAGATCAACAGAGAGAAGTATATTGGACTGGTATATACATTGGACAAGTCCATGGAAGGGAAACAAAATGTAGTACCCTTCACAATAGTCAAGCACAAATCAAAATGTCTAGGGATGTACCTAACGAAACGAGCAAAAGATTTGTATAAAGGACTACTACAAAACACTACTACAAGAAACCAAGAGTGACCTCCATAAATGATATGATATTCCATGTTTGTGGTTAGAAAGACCTAATATCATAAAGATGCCAGTCCTGCTGAAGGCACTATACAATTTTGATGCTATCCCTGTACAATTACCAACAGCCTTCTTCAAATAAATGGAAAAACTGAATATTAACTTCATATGGAGAGGCAATAAGGCTAAAATTAGCAGAGAACTCCTCACGAAGAAGGACAAAGTCAGAAGACTTGCTTTATATGACTTACCACACAGACACAGTGGTCAAAACAGCATGGTACAGGAATAATCCCAGATATCCAGAACAATAGAAAACAACTGAAACCCCACATATGAAATCATCAGCATCAAGAGAATTAATCTTTGATAAAGTCCCCATATATACCAAATGGGAAGTGGATGCCTTTTTCAACAAGTGGTGCTGGAAAAAATGGATATCTACCTGCAGAAAAATGAAGCAAGACCCTTAACTCACACCATGCACAAGAATTAAATCAAGGTGAACCAGCGGCCTTGAGGTAAAACCCCAAACTATTAGGGCCATCAATGAGGAAATTGGAACAAACACAAAGCTTTGGCTAGGGAATGAATACATAAGCTATTGGAAATAGGGATGAACACCAACACAGAGGAATCACAAAGTGACAAGCGGAACATACTGAAGAGACAACACCTGTGTACATAGAAAGACTTCATTAAGAGAGTCATAAGAAAGCCCTTCACTGGGAAAGCATCTTTAGCAATGACCCATCAGACAATGATTACTCTGCTAGCCTACAATAAGAAAAACAAACAAACAAATAACTCACTGGGGAGATGTGCAAAAGACCTGAACACAAGTTTCACAAGGTGGAAATTCAAATGGCCAAGAAACATATGAGAACATATTCCTGATCATTAGCCATGAGGGAAATGCAAATTAAAACAACCATTGGATACCACCTAACACCCTCAAAGACAGCCCAATTCATAAAATCAGAAAGCAACAAGTGTTGGAGCTGATGTGGTGAGACAGGAACTCTCATCCACTGCTGGTGGTTGTGTAGGTATGTGCAGCCACTATGGAAATCTTTCTGGAGAGACCCAAAGCAAATAGCAACTGAGCTACCATATGACCCAGCAATCCTTCTACTAGACATTTACCAAAAAGAAGTAAGACACCGATCACAACCACACATCTGCGCTCCAATATTCATCACAGCACAGTTCACAATTGCAAAGAATTTCAAACAGTCCAATTTCCATCAATCAAGAAATGGATTAAAAAATTCTGGTATATACATACAAGGCATCCTTAAAACTCAGATGAAGCACATTGTGGTATGGGAAGAGTAGGAGGAAATTATGCTAAGGGAAGTAAGCCAAGCACACAAGGACAAGTATAACACAAGTCACTAAGGTAAGTAAAAGGGCCTAGAGGAAAAGCCACTAAATGCATAAATTCACAGGGCGAAGTCCAGGTACTCTGGCAGGGGTCAGACCCAATCCAGGGATGGATATGGCAGCCAACTAAGAAGGAGGGGAAAATGAGGGGGGCTGGGGAGGAAGGAGGGCATGGGTAGTGTGGGAATAGGGCACTGACCACACATGGGGAGGGTATTGTTCATGTCTCCACAAGAAAGGAAGGGATCAGACCTCAGCCTGGGGCACTAAGCCTTAAGGGCAACTTACTGGCATAAAGCAGCAAAGTAAAAGAAAGGTCTGCGGACCCAGGCCCTACTCAGTGGACTCTCCCCAGAAGAATGCACTACAGAGGACAACACTGAAGATACAGCCTGGGGAGAGTGGTGGCTCTGTCTGCACCACAAGGGAGTAAACTAAGAGGGAAAGGGAGAGGGAGAAGGAGAGGGAGAGGAAGGGGAGGGAGGAGGGGGATGGGGATGGGATGGAGAGAGGAGAAAGAGAGAGAGAGAGAGAGAGAGAGAGAGAGAGAGAGAGAGAGAGAGAGAGAGAGAGAGAGAGAGAGAGAAGTCTCCTGGCCTGCCAAGTTTTGAGGACGATATTCCTGCTTGAAGTAGACAATACACACAGAGGACTGTGGGGCTGGCTCCACCACGAGACAGGACACCCCCTCACGGACCGATAGGTGCCCAGTCTGACAGCCCCCAGCAGAACAAAACAAAAAGGGAGCACGGCAGTAGCAAGGGGAGGAAAGCAATGAAGTCCCTGAAGAGTCCCCTAAATGGGCTTTGGAATTGCTGGGCAGGGTGTGGCATCTCAGCAGATCTGATTGGAAAACAATCAGAAGGGTAGGCAGACAGACCTGGAACTATGCATAGGATTTCCTTTTCTTTTTTCCCCTTTGATATCTATCCACATAAGATAGGCAGAATAATCAATTCCGAGGAGAAAATAGTGGGGCTGATCGCTTCAGGGGGATATGGGAGAGGAGGAGGTGGGAGAAAGGGAAGAGGAAACAACAAACCCAGAGACAAGGGAACAATTAAGAGCTCGAAAATCAGTGGTGAGGAGGGCGTAGAATGCCTGGTGGGGTTTGATGAGAGAATGAAGGTTGAACATGATAGTGGGGGAGGAGGAAAGTAAAAGGAAATAGAGGAAAGAACTAGATGGAAAAAGTGTTATAGTCAGACACATATAGGCATGCACGTATGTAAATATATAGATACAGTAGTAGGGATTTATGTCTATGTACATACATTTAAATATTAAGTATTAATGTAGTAGCTGGCATTGGGTCTCTACTGAATTACTCCCTCAAGGTAAAAATACTTTGAATAACCTGGCATTTTGTGATGCTCACCTTCCCAACAAGGTTGCTGAAGTCAAAATGTGTGCATAAGCAAATGTGGTAAAGAAAGCTGAGGCTGCTCAGCTATTAAAAGATATAGCATCTGGGGTCTCTAAGGCTTGAAGTTAAAAAAGTGGCCATCTAGCAGAGAAGCAACAAGCCCATATGGAAGAAGGACATCAGCCTTTGTCCACAGGATCAGCTAGCAGAAGACCCCAAGCAAACAGATATCTTGAGGCAAATGATGGGGGATGGAGAGGAGACTCAAACCCCATCTGTAGACATTTGGGTATTCCCTCACAGAAGGGTCACAGGGAAAGAACCTGTCAGCTAGGGTGCAGTATAGCACTGACAGAACACACAACATTCCTTCAGGTCTTTAATGCTTCCTCCCTCCCAAATTCTGCTAGACAGGACCATGTGCACTAGTACAGATAAATGCTCTCAACACAAGGAATCCAGGACAGGCAACCTTCCAAGGAATAGTAATGGGGGCTCAATGCCATAAACATAGAGGGGAAGTTGGGGAAGCAGGGGGAGAAACGGGGAACCGACTACAAGATCGCATTATAACCTCCCCTTCCCTCCCAAGGGGGACAAACAACTGAAACGTTAGTGAATAGGGGACAGCGGACGGTGTAAGATATGAAAATAATAATATGTTATTATTTACCTGGGGCCCATGAGTGGGCGGTAGGTGATGGAAAGAACAAAGAGGAGCTAATACCAGGGCACAAGCAGAAAGAAAATGTTTAGAAAATGATAATGGCAACATATGTGCAAATCTTTTTGATACAATTAATGTATGGATTGTTTTAGAAGGTGTAAGAGCCCCCAATATAATGATTGATTTAAAAAAAAGAAGTAAAGGTTGTCTTTAAGAAAAAACAACACAAAGCATGTCTTCTCTAGAAAACTCCATATGATGAGAATAGGCGAGAGAGTATATGATCCAGGTGTTGGAATGTATTTTCTTTGGAGACTGAAATCTGAAATGATTAGAAATCAAATTTCCTCCCATTTTTCTGGAGCAGCTCTCAAAAATAAGATTCCCCATTAATTCACTCTTTAAAAAATCGTTTCCCTAGTTCTCAAACAAATCTGTATGCATTAATTAGAAACAATTGCTTATAGTAATTGGTCTAACTTCTATTTTCTATTTGGATTCTAAAATATAAAAACCTAAAATCTCCCTCAACTCTATCTTAAATTAAATAGGAAACCACATTTTTCAGAATGTGTTCTTCTTCATGAAAATGTTCTCCATAAGTTGACCTAAGGCGACACAGCATGTTCCGCTCACTCAGCACCTGGGGAAATAAGCAATATGCTCCATGTCAGTTAAGTCACATTATGTTCTGTAACTTACTTCGAAATACCTTCAATCAAGCAATTTCTATTATCTACTTGATTCATAAGAAATTATTTTATATGAATTTAACTTTTAAATAAAAATTATATCAGTTATTTATTACATCATTAGCATTAAGGTAATTACTTGGATTCAATTGGTTCTTCAAACTGATATATTAATTTATAATATATAAATTCACATCATGGATGACCCACACCAATGCTTTTAGTTTAAGAAATGTTATAATTATGTAATTTTTATTTATAAAGAATAATAATTCCTAGGTTGTAAAAATGATTAATGCATATCAAACTTTGGAGATTCAAATATAGGCATACCTTCTTTTATTGTATTTCCTTTTAAAAACCTCAAAGATACTGCAATTTTTACAAATTGAAGGTTGATATTAACCCTGTGTCATGCAGGTTTATTGGCACCATTTTTTTCGGATAGCATGAGTGGACTTTTGGTTCCTGTGTCAATTTTGGCAACATTTCTACTCTGCACACATGGGTTCTCCATGAATCACATGAGAGTTAACTAACCATAACAATATATTTCATATATCTATCTAATTAACTACCCAAATATATATTCAAAACATGTATTGAGTACTTCTATGTTCCACATCCGATTCTTGTATCTAGGGAGGCAGATAAATAATACAAATGATAATCCAATTCATGGAATTATTATTCTAGAACATCAAAGTAGGTAGTAATTAATTTTGAAAATAACACAATGAATTACAACTTCTATAAATTAAAATTAGCTTTGCTGGTTTCATAGGTAAGCATAGGATTGCTCAGGCAAGGTCAGCCCTTCAAAGCCACCAGCTGCTCTGGAGAGAGAGGATGCGATCTGGTCCCGTAAAGACTAAAAGCCTTGGAGACCATCATAGGACCACGATGAGTCAGAATTGACTCCATGACAGTACTTGGTTTTGATATATAGGTGTGTGTGTGTGTGTGTGTGTGTGTGTGTGTGTGTGTGTGTAGTGGTGGCTTTGTATGAGAACATTTTTTTGTGGCAAAGTAAAGGAAGACCAATTTAAAGGGGCATTTGATGTGTGATTCAAGTTCCATAAACTTTAAGTGATAGGTTATAAAGAATTTGAAATATGAAAACACATAAAAGATAGGCCATGTGCATAGAGGTAACTGAAAGAGAACAGAGGTAGAAAAAGGCGGACTGAGGAGGAGCAAATCTCGCTCATCTCGGATTTCCAAGTCAGGTGAGATACATTTCTGTAGATCCTGATCATGACTCTTCATTTCAGTGCTGGATGGAATGGCTATTTGAGAGATATTACAGTTGATGTATTTTTAAAAAGGTCATTTAGACTGATCAATAAAAATGGAAATAACTTTGAAATAGTGTATTGTATACTGCCCTTATGAAACTAGAAACACAATTATGGAAATAAATTCGGCAACCGATCAGTTGTCTGAATACGATACATTACTCGTTTAGAAGTAGTTATTAACATTAGAGAATGTGAGAAATTGGAAGATCTTGGATGTATTTGGGGATTGGGATTCATGAGTGCGGTGATAAACACAGTTGCCTTAGCGTGGACCTCACATATCTCAGTATCACGGGCTTTCAATGGCTAATTCATCAAAATAGATCTTCAGGTCTCTCCCTTGAGGTCCTTCCATGTGGACCCGAGTTACAAGCTTTGGTTTTATCAAGAGAACAGTAGTCATTTGCATGACCAGTCTCCTCATGAATTAATCCGGACATCAAGAGAATAGATTTTATCTGAGGTTCTCATGAGTTTGGTGAGGCAGGGGCGAGAGACTTTTTTGCACTAAGTAGTTCTTTGTTATTTGCTAAGTTGAGAAATAATAGATCATTTTTGGACATAATGGGTTTTTAATTTAAGAGGGGATTTCATGTAGTCACCTAGGTAAGGATTGGTGATAGATACACATGTAAGAGTCTTTGGTATATAGTAAGCAGATTAGAGCATTTTAGGAGAGTATAAATTGATTAGAAAATTATGTCAACCCAAGTCCTGACAAACTACAACCTAGTCAGCAATGATCTGACAAGAGGGAACAAAAGGCACAGTGACACAGAAGGTGAAAGAAATCCCAGAAGAAATATGGTGCTATGGAAACCAATAATAGGAAAGACACTAGGCGGGTCATCTATTTTTTGTTGCAAAGTTATAAAATAGAATAATGAAGCAGGTATGTTGATGTACTTTTGAAAGATGGGGCTCATTTTCCAATTCTATTAGTTGAATAAGAAGAAAGTGGAATTCCAAGCACAGAGTATGTGTGCTCATTTTATTGTTTATTTGTTTTTAGATAAATGATTAGATTGTCCCTGCCTAATACCTACTATAAAATAACACCATTTAAAGAGATTAAATGGAAAGTTCACAGTTAATAAAGCCTAGGGTATAGGATGTTTGGCTTATAAAAATTACACAAGAAATTAAGGTACAGCTGTTTAGAGAAATTGAGTATTATGCGAACTTCATTTTAACATGTAGTTAAGTTTGGTAATAAGGACTTTATGATGAAACAGATACTCGAATTATTTTATCCTATCTGTGACTCGTTACACAGCAATAACATGGGGCTTCATTATTCAGGATATGATAAAAGAGCAGGGAATAAAGTACTTTTGACATTGACAGGGAGGAATTTTTGGAATTCTTAATCTAACTTTAGAATAAATTAAATGTGGACAATACATAGCTAGGGACATTAGGATATTTGAGAAAAATTGAAATAGATAGTTTCTTATAGAGTTAAACCATGAGGTGTGTATCTATACATCTTTTTAATAGTTCCATATTTACCAGCATCATGTGTGTTTGTTTCTATCCCTTCCTCACTTCTAGTTTTGTATATCCAACACCACAATTAGGATGTTTTCCTTTATGCAATCCTACCCAAACACTCCCACAAATTTTCTACCTCTAACTATAACACCTGGCAACTCTTGTCATATTCTAAAATTTGGTTATTTAAAAATGTTAAATCATGTAATGTGTAATCTTTTGGAATTGGGCTTTGAGACAGCACAACTCCCTTAAAATTCACCCAGGTTTGTGTGGGTACCAATATTTCAATTCTTTTTGATGTTGAATCGTATTCTGCAATATGTGCATGCAGCACGGTGTGTTTGACACTGAATGACGATGGCCTAAGAATAATTGATTCATTTGATTTGTGCTGCCAGAGAGGAATATTGCAAAGTACCATGGGCTGCTAAAAGGACAATCCATCTGTCTTGGAAGAAGTACATCTAGAACACTCCTTAGAGCAGTGGTTATCAACCTTCCTAACGTCAGGACCCCTTAATACATTTCCTCATGT
This sequence comes from Tenrec ecaudatus, assembly GCF_050624435.1. Taxonomy (NCBI): domain Eukaryota; kingdom Metazoa; phylum Chordata; class Mammalia; order Afrosoricida; family Tenrecidae; genus Tenrec; species Tenrec ecaudatus. Next base: position 107,313,628 of record NC_134531.1, on the reverse strand, counting down.
TGTGGTGACTCCCCTACCATAAAGCTATTTTCGTTGCTACTTCATAACTGTATTTTGCTACTTTTAAAAAATTTAATAAATCTTTTTATTGGGGCTCATAGAACTCTTATCACAATCTATACATACATCAACTGCGTAAAGCACCCTTATACATTCGTTACACATCATTCTCAAAATTTGCCTTCCGCTTGGGTTCCTGGAATCAGCTCCTTTTCCTTTTTACCCTCCCCCTCCCTCCCCGCTCCCCCCTTCCCCCTGCACCCTTAATAGTTTATCAATAATTATTTTATCTTATCTTACACTTCCCGGCATCTCTCCTCACCCACCTTCGCATTGCCCATCTCCCAGAGGAGGTTACACGTAGATCCCCAAGATCAGTTCTCCCTTTCTGTACTCCCTTCCCTCCTGGTGTCGCCACTCCCACTGCTGGTCCTGAAGGGTTCATCCGTCCTAGATTCCCTGTGTTTCCAGATCCCTACTGCACCGTTGTGCATCCTCTGGTCTAACCAGGTCCCCAAGGTAGAATTGGGATCATGATAATTGAGAGGGGAGGAAGCGTTCAAGAACTAGAGGGAGGTTTTGAGTTTCATTGTTGCTACACTGAACCCTGAGTGACTCATCTCCTCCCCACTACCCCTCTGCAAGGGATGTCCAGCTGTCTACAGATGGGCATTGGGTCCCCATCACGCACTACCCCTCATTCACGGTGATGTGATTTTTTTCCCCCGCTGCCTTTGTTGCTTGAGACCTGCTCCCCTCTGCCCTTAAAGATCACACATGTTCATGTGCTGCTTCCTCTGGACTTTGTTGCTTCTGGGCTAGATGCCTGCTTGTTTACTTTCAAGCCTTTAAGTCCCCGGATGCTATATCGCTCAATAGCCTGGCACCATCAGCCTTCTTCACGACACTTGCTTATGCACACCTTCATCTTCAGCGTTTGTGTGGGGAAGGTGATCACACAATGATTGTTTTTGTTCCTTGGTGTCTGCTACCTGGTCCGTTCAACACCTTGTATTCACTTAGGCTGTGTGCTTCTTCTCTGTGGGCTTTGTTGCTTCTGAGCTAGATGGCCGCTTGTTTGCCTTCAAGCCTTTAAGACCCCAGGCGCTATATCTTTTTGATATCCAGGCACCATCAGCTTTCTTCACCACGTTTGCTTATACACACGTCTGTCTTCAGTGATCATGTCGGGAAGGTGGGTATCATGGAATGACTGTTTAGCTGAGCAAGGTGCTCTTGTATTGAGGAAGTGTGCATGAGGAGGCCCAATGTCCACCTGCTACCATACTACTGAAACTATAAATATATGCACATAGGTCTATTTCCCTCATAATCATAAATATATTTACATCTGTACATGTCTGTATTTAGGCTTCTCTGTATGCCCTTTGCCTCCTACTCATTTCCTTACGCTTTCCTCCTGTCCCACTACCATGTTCAGCCTTCATTCTGGTTTCAGTAATTCCTCTCAGTTACCTTGCCTTTGGTCACTCCCTACCAGTCCTCCCATCCCCTCCCTCCACTGGTTTTGAACCACTCGTTGTTCCCTTGTCCCTGGGTTGGCCAACACCTCCTCCCTTCCCCTACCTCCCACACTCTCATTGGTCCCATTATTCTCTTTGGTCCCATTATTTTCTTCTCTCATTGTTTGTCCACCTTATCTTATCTAGGTAGACCTGCTGACATAGTAATATGTGCATACAAATGCAGATGACCTTGACAGCACCTAAGTGGCACATAGGAACATGGCTTCCACAGCAGCAACACCAACACATTGATAGGCAAAAAAGCCAGGAACATACAAAATTGACAAGGTAAAAAAAAAAAGCAAGAAAAGAAAAGACAAAACAATAAGATAGCAAAGAAAGGAATAAAAAATTTCTAGTAGTTCGAGGTCTGTTTGTTGGCCTTTAGGAGTGTTTTCCGGATGAGTTTTGTGGGGTGCCACGTCCTGGCCCCAAAGTCCATCCTTTATACTCCCTCGGGATCCCTTTGCTCTGCTTCCTCCTCTGCTCCATTGCACGCCCCCAGTGTTTGCCTCAGTGTGGTGGGGTTAACTCCGTCGCACATCCCCCACTGTGTCTCAGGTGCTGTCCCGTGTAGGGCCATGTGTTGGTGCAGGATGTCGCATCTCGCAGCGTGGCCAACTGTATGGTCCTCTCTGTACGATGGGCCCTTCGAGCTGAGCTATCGTCCTCTGAGCTTGGTGGACCCAGGTGTATTTCACTCCGTCCTTCCTCCTTCCTTTGTTTCAGCTTCCTTCTGAGTGTGGTCTGGTGGGTCAGTTCCTTTTCCACACCAGACGATCTTTTTTCATTTTCTGTGGTACTCCTTTCAAATGTGGGGGGTCAGGCTAATTCTGGATTCGGCCAGCGTATGGTCCAGCCTCTTTGTGTAGTCCTCCATACTTTATGCTGCTCTCCTAATTTGGTGTGTCATGGTGGGGTCCGTATGCATGTTCCAGTTCTGTGGGGACACAACCAATACTCTCCCCCGGGTGGGTTAGTACCCTGTTCCCCGCATACCATCCACTCGGATTCTCCCCCTCCTAGTTCTCCCTCCCCCTGCCCCACTTCTCCTTCTTTATGCTGGGCTCTCATGTACCTCCCTAAGTGTGGCCTGCCCTTCCTCCAACTATCTATGCTTCCTCCCATTTATTGTGGGATGGATGTTTATTCTTCTATTTCTGTCATGCTGATTGTACTAACCTCAGGGGACTCATGTTATACCTGTCCCTTTGATTCTGGCTTATCTCGCTTAACATAATTTCTTCTAGCTGTTCCCATGAAATAACGTGTTTCATGTGCTCATCCGTGCTTTTCAGTGCTGCATAATACTCCATTGTGTGTATGTGCCAAAGTTTACTAATCCACTCATCTATCGATAGAAACTTAGGTTGTTTCCATGTCTTTGCGATTTTGAATTGTGGCGCAATAAACATTGGAGCGCATATGACTGGTCGTGTTTTATTTGCAGCCTCCACCAGGTATATGCCCAGTAGAGGGATGGCTGGGTCATAACGTAGATCAATTTCCATTTTCTTTAAGTGTGGCCAGATTGCTTTCCACAGTGGCTGTACAAATCTACATGAGTACCAGCAGTGGAAGAGGGCTCCTACTTCACCACAGCCCCTCCAACAATTGTTGCTTTCTGATTTGCTGATTTGGACTAGCCTCAGGGGTGTTAGGTGGTATTTCATGGTTGTTTTGAGTTGCATTTTTCTTATGGCTAGGGACTTCGAACACTTTCTCATATGCTTATTGGTCAGATGGGTCTCCTCTCTAGTGAAAGTTCTTTTCAGTTCTTTTGCCCACTTCCTTAGGGGGTTAACTGTTTTCCTCTTTTTGCAGGTCACGATGGTGTTGTAGATTTTAGTAATGAGCCCTTTGTCTGACGTGTCATTACTAAACATCTTCTCCCTGTCTGTGGGGTGTATTGTCACCCTCTTGGTGAAGTCTTTTGAGGTGCGCAGGTGCTTTATTCTTATTAGATCCCATTTGTCAATTTTCAGTTCACCTGTGTGTGTACCCTTCCCTATTGCAGTGAGTCTATGAGCTCCCTGGGCCAGTGATCTGAGATTAGTCCCGATTCCCTCCTTAATGATCCTGTTGGTTTGGGGTTTAACTTCTAGGTCTGTGATCCACCTTGAGTTTATTCTTGTGCATGGGGAGAGGTAAACGTCTTGTTTCATCTTTCTACATGTGGATATCCATTGTTTCTAGCACCACTTGTTAAAGAGGGCATCCGCTTCTCACTTGATGCTTTTGAGACCCTGATAGAAGATCAGTTGTCTATATGCTGATGATTTTGCTCCTGGGATTTCTATTCTTTTCCACTGTTCTAAGTATCTGTCGTTGTGCCAGTACCATGCTGTTTTGACCATTGTAGCTGTGTAATAGGCATTAAAATTGGGTAGGGCGAGTCCTCCAACTGTGTCCTTCTTCTTGAGGAGTTCTCTGCTAATTCTGGGTTTCTTCCCTCTCCATATGAAGTTGGTGGTCAGTTTTTCCAATTCTTTGAAGAAGATTGATGGTAATTGGATTGGTATAGCATTGTACTTGTAGAGTGCTTTAGGTAGGACTGCCATCTTTACTATGTTTAACCTATCAAGCCATGAGCAGGGGAGGGTCATCCATTTGTGGAGGTCGCTTTTGGTTTCCTGTAATAGGGTTTTATAATTATGCTTATATAGGTCTTTAGTATTTTTTGTTAAATATATTCCTAGGTATTTCAGTTTGTTCTTAGCTACTGTGAAGGTTACTTCCCTCTTAATCCCCTATACCATGGCCCTGTCCCATGTGTATAGAAAACCTACCGACTTCTCTTTATTGATCTTGCATCCTGCTACTCTTCTATATTCCTCTACCACTGTAAGTACTCCAGCTGTGGAGCTTTTGGGGTCTTCAATGTATAGGATCATGTCATCTGCAAATAGCGATAGTTTTACCTCCTCCTCTTCCATTTGAATCCCTTTGATGTCCTTCTGCTGTCTTATGTTGTTAGCCAGAACCTCCAAAACAATATTGAATTTTGCTTCTTTTATGAATTGGGTGACCTCTGTGAATGAGTCGTTCAAGCTCCTAAGGGGTCATGACCCACAAGATGAGAACCGTTGCCTTAGAGGCAAGGATGACAAGACGAAGTCTCACATAGATTGGGTATGTTGTCAGGAAGGCCCAGTTCCAGAAGAACATCATGAATGTTAAAGTAGAGGAGCTTCGTAAAGGAGGAAGGCTCTCAAAGAGATGTATTGACAGAGGCGCTGCAAAAAAATGGGCTCAAGCACAAGCACAATTGTATGGATCGAGCAGGATGGAACAATATTTCTTTGTTATTGTATAGGGTCCCTGTGGGTCACAACTGACTCTACAGAAGCTGGATTGCTCAGACATTGCTGTTGAGTGTACACAATGGTAGGATCACTCTGGAAAACAGTCCGGCAGTTAAAAACTGTTGCTTTGTCAAACAATCCAACTTCTCTAGCTGCTTATTAGCTTGTATGTCGTCACAATATTTTATTTTCTCCATTCTAATAGGAGGGCAATGGTATGTTATTGTAATGTTAATTTGGGTAGAGATTTTTAATATTTTTCCATGTGCTTATTTCCATCAGAATGCCCCCTTTGTTTAAAACCAGAACTCAAGCCTTACACTCATGGGGTTTATCTCAGCTTACAGAAACCCTATATGGGTTCAGGAGACACTTAATCTTTATAGGAGCAGACAGTCTCTTCTTTCTTCTATGGACAAGGTGATGGATTTGAACTGCCAACCTTGTGATTAGGAACACAACATCAAACCCAGTTTCACCAGGGTTCTTCATTTAAATTTCTGCATAATTTTGTCTTTGTTATTTATTTAGGGAACCCTAATGTTGTAGGTACACATTAGGCTGCAATCCACATACTTGGCAAATAGTTTGAAACTATCGGCAGCTCCATGGAAGAAACACTGGGCATTCTACTCCGGTAAACAGTTATAATATCAGAGACACACAAGTGGTCCCTGTTACTCAGCATTAACTCAATGGCTGTGAGTTTGCTTTGTTTATATTGATTGATTGACTGCTTGCTGCTGAGGTTTGAGGAGTATTGATATAAATGAGATACTAATTTTTCATAAAATATTTGGTTCAAAATATTTTCTCTTGTAGGCATTTTGTCTTTTGTTTCATGTCACATGATATTTTGTGGACCCAAAATTGTAATTTGAATGAGATACAATGTATGAAGTGGTGGATCAAAAGCATAGACAGAAAAGGGCCAATCCTATGTTCTAGCTCTTCAAGTTGAAGGCTTTTGCCTCTTGCATTGACAATTTTTGGTGGTTGGAATGCAAACGTTTGAAACAAAGATGAACTTGGTGATAGAAACAGAATTAAAGAACTCATGATAGAATATGCAAGACAAATAACTTATTACCAATTACTATTTTTTCAACGGCAAAGAAGGCTACTGTGCACATGGACTTGATGAGATGGAATATATAGAAATGAAATTAACAAAATCAATTTATGGGAAGGGACAATAGGGAAGCTCAATGTCAGTAGGCAAATCCAGGCCAGGGGCTGGCAGGAGCAGTCAGCAATTGCTCACATGTAAGTTCAGGTGGAAGCCGAAGAAGATGGAAAGAAGTTCATGAGAGCCAAAATCCACCCTTCAATCTATCCCACCTGAATTTCAAGAACAAAGCTGATACCTTGAACACTAAGACAGAAGATATAACAGTTGTGGGAGGACATCAAAAACAGCCTTCACGAAGAAAGCCAAAGGCCATATTGTCAATAGTCATCAATATCTGGAGAAAGACATCATACTTGGTACAGGGCAGGGGCAAAGGAGAAGAGAAAGTCCCTCAGAGAGATGAATTGATACAGAGGCTGAGACAATGGGTTCCAGCATAGGAGAAATTATGAGGATAAAACAGGACGAGGCAACATTTTGTATTCTTATGCGTTGGTGAACTATGTTTCAGAACACACTAGATAGCACCGAACAATAACGACAAGCTTTCAGGGTCTGGTCTAAGATTTCTTTGCTTAGTTCTAGATTATGAATATTTTATCCGATTCCACCCCCACAAATATTTTGCATACCTCTATTTTACATTAATTGGTACAATGCATTTTGAGTTAGATTTGCCCAAGTTATGTTTCGTGTAGGGTAATTCTTTAGAGCAGTGGTTCTCAACTTTCTTAATGCCACAGCCCTCTAATACAGTGACTCATGCTGTGGGGACCGCCCAACCTTAAATTATTTTTGTTGCTGCTTCATAACTGTAATTTTGCTACTCTTATGAATCGGGCAACCCCTGTGAAAGGCTGTTGTCACACCCCACAGGTAGAGAACCTAGCTTATCGATGCTTCAGGCATTTCTGGTGGTGTAGTAATTGGACTACATCTGGTTACCCTATGGTGACCAGTTTGAAGCCTTCAGTTTCTCTGAGAAAGGTTTTCTACTCCGATAAAGTCTTGGAAAGCTGCAGGGCTTGCTCTACCTGCCCATAGGACCACTACGAGTCACAATGGACTCAGTGGCAGTGGAGACAGGTGTTTATATGAGAGCACCATGCTGAGATTTTTAACTCAAATGCATTCGATTTGTAAATACAAATTAGGAAGCATGCCAGTTTTACTTTGGTGAGTCTTCTAAACTATGAACGACATTTCTCTCCATCAATTTAAGTCTTCTTTGATTTGTGTAAATTTTATACACCTTTTTGTTTATTTATGGTATGCAATAATATTTGGTTTTCTTTGAAATTGTTGCAAATTATTTTATTTTTAATAATTTGGATCCCACAAATCCTTTCCCATATCTAGAAAAGTTTTATTTTTTTAGTGTTAATCATGGATCCTGTGATCTGCTCAATTCACTTATTCATTTAAAATTTTATATTTTAAAATTTGGGGATTATAAAACTATGCTATCCTGTTACCTGCAAATTACTGACGGTCATGTGTAAGAAGCCCTGTCAGCACAGTGGTTGTGGGTTGTGCTGCGAACCACAGGGCCACCCTTCTAAAGCAGCAGCTACTGCAGAGAAAGAAAGGGTTTTCCACTCCCCAAATGTGTTGCATTCTCAGAAACTCACAGCGGCAGTCCTACCCTGTCCTGTAGGGTCTCTGTGAGTCCAACCTAACTGAATGGCGGTGAGTTTTGAGTGGAATCCTTTATAGCTTTCTTATGTTAGTACCATTTGAATGAATGGTAAGAGGTAGACCTTTGTCTCCATCCTGACATCAAGGATGGGTCAACACCAGTCAGTAGCTCTCTAGACCTTAGCAAAGCAGGTCATGGTGGGCTCTATAACTAACGCACAGCGACCAGATCCACCAGCCTCAAGCAGTGGATGCATCAGCAACATGGTGAAGCAGATCTGAAAGGATACTCGAGACCTAGAGCCATGATCCACAAGTTGGCTTAACCCAAAGGTAGAGTAGCACATAGGTTGAGACACGGAGCTAGCTAAAGCAGCAGCATGCTGTTCTGATCCCCAGGGAGCAAGAGAGGTATGAGGTGCCTGCAATCTTCACTTATCTCGGTCACCCTCTAATCAAGCTGGGACCTGAGCAAACCATTCGCCATGTTCCTATTAGCATAGTTGGCACAATAAAGCTAACTATCACACTATCTGTTTCTGCACCATCTAAACAGCCATTGCTATGTTTAAGTTTATGTTGCCCTCACTGTGCCATTTAATTGCTGCATTTTATTTATTTATGTTTGGTCTGGCCCTCTACTTCATAAGCATAATATACTTCAATAGAAACTGGTGCTACTGTATAACATGTCTAAAGCTTGTGCGACAAAATCTTGTCATCCTTTCTTAAGGAGCATTCTGGTGAACTTTTTAGAGATTTGCTGTTTTGTTCAGTTTTTATTCCTTGAAATACGTGAGTCTACTTAATATGGCTTGCCAACACCATGAGTAAAAATAACGATTCTACTCTGCATTTCTTATCATTGTCCCGCTTTTGCTTACATTTGATCACATGTGATTGAAGTACCATAGCTGAAGGCAAGGACAGCTGAATCTTCAAAGTTACATTTTTTTGCTTTTTACTTATTTTAGGGTCTATTGCAACATATCTTACCAATGCATTTATCCCAGGTATATAATTTGATTGCTTGACTGCTTCATCCAAGGCCATCTATGTAAAATACAATTTTACAATTTCAAACATGATATTGTCTATCGGTCCAGTTGTTAGAACTTTTACTTTCTTTATATTCATGTGAGGATAGCCAGTGGTCCTTTTGGTTAAGTGTTGGGCTAGTAACCACAAGTTTGGTGGTTCAAACAAATCAGCTGCTTTGAAGGAGAAAGAAGAGTTTTTCTACCTGCTCCCATAAAGAAGTAAAGCCTTGGAAATTCTATATGGGGCACTCTGAATTGAAACCAACTCAATAGCAATAAACTGGGTTATATTGAGGTACACTCCATACTGACTGCTGCTGCCTTTGCTCTTCATCAGTAAAAGCTTTAGGCGTTGCCCTATTTCAGTATGTTTCAAATATATATCGCTGGTTGTTAATGATCTTCTTTGCCAACACTGATATTATTTTTCTCTTCATTTAGTTCAAGTTATTTGATTATTTGTTGCACATACACATTGAATAAGTATGATGAAAGGAGGGTTTTGCTAACCTCAAATTAGTTGGGTATCTACCTACAGATTTATTCTTGGGAATAAATGATATGAAGTTTATGTTCATTCTTCTGTTACTTTAGAAGAATTTTCCAAGTACATTATCTGAGCTTGGGGCTCTTTTTAAGGATCATTTTTTTTCAATCCCACATTTATTCTCTTTATCGGTTATAACGTTACTTAGATTATGGACTTGATTTTAGTTGAGTTCTGGCAAGAGTAGTCTCAACATATAGCAATTATGACAAGGGCACAGGACCAAGCAATATTCTGTACTGTTGTAGATAGGACCACTATGAAGCACAACTGACTCAACAGCACCCAACAACAACAACAAAATTTTTTAAGGTATTAATCCTTTCTCTCAAAGTTCTTAAATTTATGACTATAAGGAGGGATTAAGGGCGAACTTATTACAAGGATCTACCTGCCTGTAACCCCCTTCCAGGAGGATGGACAACAGAAAGGAGGTAACGGGAGACATGTCCATGTAAGACATGAAGAAATAATTATAATTTATAAATTATCAAGGGTTCATGAGGGAGGGGGGGAATGGAAAGCTGATACCAAGGGCTCAATTAGAAATCAAATGTTTTGAAAATGATGATGGCAACAAATGTACAAGTGTGCTTGACACAATGGATGTATTTATGGATTGTGATGAGCTGTACAAGCCCTCGATAAAATGATTTTAATAAACTTATGACTATAACATTCTTTTAAACATTTATTATTAATTGGGAGTTAATTCATATACCATTTCATAGTTCAATCACATCAAGCAGAATTTTAAAATTGGTACTACAATCAGTTTCCAAACATGCTTTTTCTTCCTGGACTCCTTGATATTATCTCCCTTTTATACCTCCACCCCCAACCTCAAGCCACCACCACTGTCACCTCATCTCCCCCTTCCAAAACCCTTATTCTACTTGCTGTCCCTGTAGGTTCATCATTCCTGTGTCTCATATACTGAAAAACAACAAAACATATAGCATAACTTCAAAACGGTGACTTCCAATGACATAATACCTCTGAGACACACCCTACTATAAACAAATGCAAACAGAACCAAACCAAATATACAGAAAATGTTGAGAACCAGATCAAGTCTAGTCTGCACCAGAGGTGTGACCAACTGACAAAATTTGAACTGTTCAGGTCAGATGGAAGCCTTTGATCTTCTCTACTCATCTCTCTAATGCCCTCTGTTTAGGGACCATTTTCCTCCCCTCCCTCAATTATGAAGAGAGCCAGTTCACCAGAGCTTGTTTCCTACATAGATCCAACAACTGAACCTTGGGCCTCCCACTGTCACCCCTACCCTTCTGCAAATCCGATTCTCACATTGTAGATTCTGAAAACAATTCCTTCTTCGACTCCAAATTACAGTTCCTTATTATTTTAACATCTGGAATTCTCTCTCTTGATTGTGAAAGAAAATCATTTGGTTTGCCCTTTTGTCTCTGATTGTGAAAATAAGCCTTGGAAGTTGACAGGAATAAAAGAACCTTTATTTAATAAAATAGTCCTGCAATACTTAAGCATATATTAACATATATGGGGTTGTACAGATCTCATCTGGCAAAAGCTCTCAGATGGAGGGATCATAATACAGTTAATGATGTGTATTCACTGTTGGATCAATCATAACTGCCCCAGTTATGTATATTTCTTGAGGCCTCAAATCCTATGGTATCCTCTATCTAGGAGCTCTTGCTTGGGAGTTCCCGGGTTGGTGAGAACATTCAAATGTAGGAGAGTAATTCCCTGGGGGTAATGGAAAGTTCCTGCTGCCAGCACCTCTCTCAGATCTTGCCTGGTGTGTATCTCCACTTTTATCCTCTCTGATTATTATAAATGAGTAACTTTAAATAAAATTATAGTCTCCATTAATTTTGTGATCCTGTTTTCCCATTTCTATTAGAATTTTTTCATAGCCTCACTTATTTTATACCTATTATACCCTTAAAGTATCTAATTCATTTTTCATCTCTTTGTCATGACATGTTATTTTATATCATTTTGAAGATGCATATGTTCTTATCTGAGCTTCACGGGGTTTTCGTGATGTACAAACTCTCACTTGTTTATTGGTACCGTCGTCAGTGGGGTTTTTTGTATGTGGGATGCCCAGGTGCCTTGCTTATGAAAGCAGTAATGAAGCAGAGTCATTTGCATTTTTATTCTTGCTGGGCTTTATGATTTTTCATGAAACCATTAAGTTTTAGCTTTATTCATTACTTTTGTGTTTCCCCACTGCTTAGAAACTTACAATTTTCAATCTGTTAACCTAAAGCCATTCAGGTATGAACTTCCTATTTTCAGAGATGGGATATTCCTTTCTCAAAAATTTATTCAGCAGCAATATTTTTCCAAGTAGCATATTGAGACCCAATTCCCTTCATATTTAGAGATCAAAGGCCACTTGGATATTCTAGTGTGTTTGCCAGAACCCAAAATCAAGAATTAGAACATAAACAACTCCCGTGGGGGTGGTCCTTATCAGCTTAGTCTATAATATTGCCAGAAGCCAACAAAATTGATTTTTGTACCTTAATTATGAGTCTTTCACTTCCCTTGGACAAATACCTTAAATGTATTGATGGCTGATATTGAGTATCCTAAGTAATAGTTCACTAGAGAAAAAACTCTTTAAGAAAATGAACCATGACACATTTAAATATGTACCCTAATAATATTTTTAACATGTGTCCTGAAATTAAATGTCCTCTAGGATGAATGTAGATGAGAGATTTTTTAATACCTTCTTTATAAAAGTTTTCCCTCCATGCCTATCATAAAATTCCTACTTAATTAAAAGGACCTGAGCTATTTTAAAATAAAAACATACCATAAATGATTATTTGCAAATGTTGAATGTGCTTTCCTTCTCTATATATAATTGAGTAAAATATTAAAGATATTTCACTTGGCAATGCTTCAAGTGAAACAGTGACTTTCAGTAAACCCTTAAAGTTGTCCAGGCCACTAGAGAAATCTATGTTTTCACTTATTATGAAGATAGGTTCTAGCTGACCAAATAAAAGCAACATTTTATTTTGAAAAATGTATCATCCCTCCCCAGATGATAGCTGTTTTACATAGATATGCCTTTTTGTGTACAGTTGTATTTTAGGAGCGATTAATAAAATTATTTGGCAATTACAGATTTTTAATACATTTCTTACGGGATTCAGTACATTCTCCTTAACTGAATTGCAATCTAGTAATAATTCATAGGAGTCCAATGGCTTTTCCTTAGGTGGATAAGGATGAAACATAGGGATAAGTTCTCATTTTGAGAGAGCTTTATCTTTTAATAACCTACCAAAGAAAAGGGGAGTTGAAAAACACTCTGGCATATTTCAAAAGGCTTGATTAAGAAAGCCTGTAATTATTATTACAGAACAAAATAGAGTCAGCGAGGCCCGTATTGTCCTTAGAAATGCTTTCAGTTTAGCATTAAAAAAAATCATTGTAAATGAGAGTGTGTGCAGAGTGGAGACCCAAAGCCCATCAGTAGGCAACTGGACAATCCCTAACTGAAGCATCGCAGGGAGGAGATGATCCAGTGAGGGTGCAGGGTAGCAATGATGAAACATACAACTTTCCTCTAGTTCTTGAATGCTACGTCGCCCCCCCCCACTATCATGATCCAAATTCTACCTTACAAATCTGGCTAGACCATAGGTGTACACTGTACAGACAGGAACTGGAAACACAGGGAATCCAGGACAGATGAACCCCTCAGGACCTGTGGTGAGAGTGGCCATACTGGGACAGCAAGGGAAAATGGGGTAGAAAGGGGGAACTGATTACAAGGATATACATGTAACCTCCTTCCCGGGGGGACGAACAACACACAAGTTGGTGAAGGGAGACGCCAGACAGTGTAACATGACAAAATAAGTATAATTTATAAATTATCAAGGGTTCATGAGGAAGAGGGAAGTGGGCAGGAAGGGGGAAAATGAGGAGCTGATACCAAGGGCTCAGTAGAAAGCAAATGTTTTGAGAATGATGATGCAACAAATGTACAACTGTGCGTGACACATGGATGGATGGATGGATTGTGATAAGACCTGTACGAGCACCCAATATAATGATTAAAAATGTTGGACAAAAACAAAACAAAACAAAAAGAGACTTGAGTTGAGGCTCTCTGCTACACTCTCAACATTTGTGATGGTTTATAAAGAAAATGAACTCTATCCCATCTCACAGGTAGTGAAATTTCTTTTTTTTTTTTTAACAATTTATTGGGGCTGATACAATTCTTTTCACAGTTCATACATATACATACATCAATTGTATAAAGCACATCTGTACAGTCTTTGCCCTAATCATTTTTTTCTCTTTTCTTCTTTTACATTTTATTAGGGACTCCAACAACTCTTACCACAATCCATACATATACATACATCAATTGTATAAAGCACACCCATACATTCCCTGTCCCAATCATTCTCAAGGCATTTGCTCTCCACTTAAGCCCCTTGCATCAGGTCCTCTTTTTTTTCCCCCCCTCCCTCCCTTTTCCCCCATCCCTCATATGCCCTTGGTAATTTATACCTCGTTATTTTGTCATATCTTGCCCTATTTGGGGTCTCCCTTCCCCCCTTCTCTGCTGTCCCTCTCCCAGGGAAGAGGTCACATGTGGCTCCTTGAAATCAGTTCCCCCTTTCCAACCCACTCACCCTCCACTCTCCCAGCATCGTCCCTCACGCCCTTGGTCCTGGAGGTCTCATCCACCCTGGATTCCCTGTATCTCCAACCCTCATATGTACCAGTGTACAGCCTCTTTCCTATCCAGCCCTGCAAGGTAGAATTCGGATCATGGTAGTTGGGGGGAGGAAGCATCCAGGATCTGGGGGAAAGCTGTGTTCTTCATCGATACTACCTCACACCCTAATTAACCCATCTCCTCTCCTAAGCCCCTCTATGAGGGGATCTCCATTGGCCGACACTTCTGAAGTCTAAGACCAAAAGGAAAAAATAAAAATAAAACAAAAAACAAATCCTTTATCTTTATGAATATACAGATAAAATGGAACTCTGTAGGCAAAAAACACCCTTTTAAAATAAAAAGATGTAGCTTTAATATATAAACAATTTTATTGGGGCATAATACAAATATCATACAATACAATAATTCAATCATATCAAGATGAGGTGTACAATCATTATAATAAGCAATTTTAGAACTTTTTTTCTTATACTTCTAGTTATGAGCTCCCCATTTCCCTCCAACCAGCCCTGTCACACCCTCAAACAACCATTAATCCAGTTACTATCACTGTAGAGTCACCCATCCTAGATTTGATATACTGGGAAACACAGAAAAGCGAAAAATCAGAGTCATAATAGCTAATAATAGCAAAATAGAATAGAGTAAAACCCTAGTTGAAATAAATACAGAAAATGTTAAAGACTAGAACTGCTTTAAACATGGGTCAAAGGGGATATCAAATGACAAAGTGTTATATTGTAATCTAACTACTTCTTCCACAATCCACTTTCAATTACATTGTGTATGATTGCAAGGCAATTTACATACCTGACTTATGTTCAGAAGCAGAGGAAATTCACCAGAGGCTTAATTAATGTGTACTTGCCCTTCACATTTTTTCCTCTAAACTGATCAAACTTTAAATGGGTGAAAGGGTGATCAAATCATATTTTACATTTTAAACTGACTATATCTACTAGAATAGTCTCTGCAATACTCTGTCTGATAACAACGCTAGTCATATTCCTCCACTATGGTCAGAGCGAAGTCACTAGAGCAGGGGTTCTCAACTGGTGGGTCACACCCCCTTTGGGGGTTGAAGGACCCTTTCACAGGGGTCTCCTGATTCACAAGGGTAGCAAAATGACAGTCATGAAGTAGCAACGAAAAAAATTTTATGATGGGGGATCACCACAACACAAGGAACTGTAATGAAGGGTCATGGCAGGAAGAACCACAGCACTAGAGGCTCAGTCAATGTGGGAATCCTGCGAATAGATTTTGGGCTTCCTTCTGTAAATCAGGTATTTACAATTTCAGCTCTGATACCATTCCCTCCTTCAGATTTGAATTTTATAATTTATCATCCCTGGATCATACAGGCTGGTGTGCATTTTCTATGTGTGCTTTGTTGATGCCTCTCTAGGACAAGTCTTTAATACTACAGACAATATTCTTTGGAGAGTCGGCAGCATCTAGTTTCTTCACCATGTTTTGCTTTAGGCCCTGTGTCTTCAGTGATCTCTCTTCATGAGAGGGGGATTAAGCAGGGCCATGTTATAAGAATTAATTTTGTTAGGTTGAAGCTAGAATTAAGTGTGAACCTCAAATCCATTCATATAGCTATGCTTTATCTATGTTTCTGTTCCTCTTAGAGATGTCATTGTCATTTTATGTTTGAGAGCCTCTGCACCATAAGGCAATTCTATTGATAGTGTCATTAACTTAGCCAATGGTAAAGAGTCTAAAAAAACCGTTGAGAAAATGAGATTATACTAGTATAGACTGGCACAACTTCATTATCTGTACTATAAACAAAATCTCTTGTGAAAAATTACTTTATATATTTTATGCAAACCATATGTTACACTTCCTGTACCTAATCACTCACATCAAAGAGGAAACAAATGTATAAGGAAAGAGACATGACTTTGTATTTGAATAGTATTAATTTTTAGCCTTGCTTACAGTAAGAATTTAATATACTATAATTACATTCATAGGTTTTATATGAATCCTGTTTTCTCTATCGTTCTTAACTGGTATACTTTCATTGGTTATTATCAATGATTTATTTCATATTTAATAAGTAGTATAAAACAATTAGTTTCTACTACTGGAAAACCATTTAGAAACAGATGCCTCCAAAGCAGGGCTATACATGAAATGGATGGTTCTCACCACAGCATCACCTAACCAGCTTGTTAAATACAGATCACTGGGTCCCACCCCTAGAGATTTTGATTCAGTACATCTAAGTTGGGGGAAGGTAATTTACATTTTTTTCTTTATAAAAATATACTTATGGCTATCCAATTATTTGTTTAAATTAGTTTATTGGGGGCTCATACAACTCTTATCATAATCCATCCATCCATTGCGTCAAGCACATTTGTACATTTGTTGCCATCTTCATTCTCTAAACATCTGCTTTCTACTTAAGTCCTATCAGCTCCTCATTTTCATGAGGACATTTTGCATTTTTAACAGGTTCACAGGTGACTTTGATGTCTCTGATCCTAGGAGTACAATTTAAAAACACTTCTCTACAATACGGGGATTCTCCTATTTAAGTTTGTTTTTAAAATCACCTGGAGAGCTCAAATGGGCAGATTTCTTGGTCCAGCTGTCTAAACATTCACATTCACCTGGGCCTTATTGACCCCAGGAATTTGCATGTTTGCACGAGTTGATAAACATTCATATGTTCTAGTTAGCACTGATAGCATGGCCCTGCTTGCTGCTCCCCGTCATAAAATGACCACTGAAGATACGGGTGCTACAGAAAAGTGTGGTGAAGAAAGCAGATGGTGCCTGACTACCAAGCTATCAAGCGGAATCGTTTCTGGGTTCTTAAATGCTTGTATTCTAACAAATAGACATCTAAGTGAGGAGTCAACTAAGCCCATAGGGAATAGCACACCAGCTTGTGTGATCTAAAGATGACAATAATAAAATTCAAGTATGATGCAAGGAATAGTATCAAAGCTAAAATTAGTGGAAATCTGTGGAGAACAGGGAGAGCCCCACACCCATCTGCGGAATCTTTAGTCAGATTGAGCTGCTGGCAAGCCCCTCTGGCCTCAGGCAAAGGTCTGGAACAGCCTTCCTATCAAACAGAGATCATGGCAATCCTGATTATCCTGGATCAAACTTGATACTTGCTCAGTTGACCTCCCTCGAGACCCAAGCTGAATTTGTTCTAGGTGCAAGGATCTCTTGCTTGCTCCATGCCAAAAAAACGTCTTCGCTGGCTTTCAAAATATTGATGGTGGTCCTTTTTATTTCCCGTTGTTTGCATCTTTAATCGTTATACTGCTATTGCTTTGTCCTTAGCACTTCATTTTGTTTTTGTTCTTTATAGTTTCTGTTGGGTTCACCAGTTTGTGAAGCACAGGAGTGAGTGGACACATAGAGATGATAATTGATGCAGGGTTTGTAGTGTGGGAGGGAGAGGGAAGCGGAAGGAGGATGTGGGAGGAAGCAGTGAAGGTGGGAGGGGAGCGAGCACCTGAAGGGAGATTACACAACTCATTGTAAAGGCGATTTAATGAAGGGGTGAGAATGAAACGTCCTGAAATGGTGGCGATGATTGCACAATTCTTCCTGGTCTGATTGAACTATTTCCTTGTGTGATATGTGGAGTGAGTGGCAAGGAAACTGAAGAAAAGATGAATGTGTTCTTCACATCACACTTGAAGAACACCACTTCCCTGCTGTTTTGGGGAAAGGGACTGGCTCTAGCTTAAAACCACAACAACAAATGTGATGCAAGTCAAACTAGCATCTATCTATCTATTAAATTTCTTTGTTGTGATATGCCAATGGTTTTCTACTACATTTTACGCTTACCTCCAGGACTAAGACTAGCAATTCTGATCGACTTAGTTAAACTTAAGTACACAAGGAAATTGGTTGGTATATCCATTCAACTATTTATTTAGAAACAATTCTAATTTTAGCCATGTGACAAGTATTACTCAGAACTCCAGGGATACCATGGTGAATCAGAAAAACATTATTCATTATAATTGAGCATGCTAGGGATTAGTAGGCAAAGAGAAATTCATAAAAATAAATAAATAAAATTACTAAAGAATATAATGTCACAAATAAAAAATCTATTTTAATTGGAAAAACAGGATACTCAAAAAGTAGGGTGTCAAAAGGAGTAGGTTACTCAATCTGAACTAGAGACCCCTCTTCTGCAGAGTACATGCATCATTACTGCCAGTACTGTTGGCCCTATGTATCTTCGGCGATTTGATTTCAGGATGCTCTGCAGATACCACAATCTGCGGATGCTCAAACTCTCATATAAAGTGACATACTACTTGCATATAATGTGTGAACATCCTTTTGTATACTATAAATCATCTCTACATTATTTTAATACTAACACACTGTAAATACTACATAAATAGCACTTTATGCCCGTTCATAGTCTTGGAAGAATTCCAGGGACTATCTCCTTGATTTGTACAGAAGTAAAGGGTATATACAACACAGCCAGGGGGCTAATGAGCTGAGACATGAACAATTCTCAACAAGGAGCCCTGGAGAAAGTCTGATGCTCCGTGACATGGTAGAAGGCTGCGGTGGGGTGTGCAAACACCTCACAATTCAGGTGGACTAAGTACAGTGCTACACGTGAGACAAATTCAAATTTTACTTTTTTAGAACACTCTGGAATTTCCCCCCACATAGTTATTTGAATTTATGAATGCAGAACTCACATACTAGAGGACTAACTATACTTACATTTGTCACTCACTTTTATCTATGATTTGACAGTCTGAATTAGGCATCCACCAGATGTATTACATGAGAGAATATAGAACTATAAATATCAGATACAGAAAATAAAAGAAGCCGAACATAAAACTGAAAACACAGTTGTTACTATAATGACATTTTGAAAAGGCCAATATTGTACCTTCTGGTGTGTGTGTGCATGCGCGCGCACATGTGTGTGCGTGTGAGAGAAAGAGAGAAAGATCTAAGTTCCACTTTTAGTTAAGCAACACCACTATTGAATGCACAGATAAAATATCTCATTGTATATATGAAAATGAGACTGTCATATAGATTCAGAGCTATTTAAAATATACAAATTTACACAAGGTTACTTCCCAAAGATGACATTTTCCCTATAATATTATATTTTATCAAATAAATTACTTCTTTACAGAATTAGAGATGATAGTGATTTTAGTTAATTTTCAACTTTCAAATGATTAATCTAATTGTCGCATAGTTAAAAGGGCAACTTCTCTTTCTAATTCCTTTGAAATGTTAGCTCTCCACCGTGCACATGAATAAAACAGAACTCTCAGGGCAGTGGCAAACTGACAACACAAATCTGAGGAACATTCCTAGTGAGTGAGTTTAACTTTGCTAGTTGGGTAAACAAAGACTCCATAACAGTGCTTTTTAAACATTTAGTGCTCACCTCGCTTTCTGTGTGCAAAACCGAGTGTACAATTCATGATCTAGTCCATTTCTGGACAGAGTGGCCCTCCCGGACAGAGTCGAACTGCCCCTGTGGGTTTCTGAGACTGACACTCTTTATGGGAGTAGACAGCCTGTCTTTCGCTGGTCAAGTGGCTGGTCTTTTTAAACGGCTGACATTGCCGTTAGCAGCGTACACAGACATACTACTCACCTGGGACTCCTGAAATGAATTAAGGACTTCTTAAATAAAGCAATTCCTTGGAAGATACACGTGTTTTAGAAATTGGCAGAGTAATAAATACAGTCTTAAAGGGAGGCCTAGGATTTTCCTTAATGTCTTTTTCCCCTTGATTTTCTCCAATCCATTAGCCAATCTTCAGACAATATATGCACTTCGAATATTTTCATCAGTTACACTAGCTACCATCATTATTCATGTGATGGAATTAGTTTATTCATTTTTAAAAGACAAAAGATGAGTATATGGAACAAATATAAAATCTCAGTAAACATCTGAATTATATCAATGCTCACCCCTTTTCAAGATTTACATAATCACAAATCAATCATTCTGTGTGTGTAAAATAATACAAATGTAGACTATGATTCTCTTAAAGGACCCCAGTCACAGAGTGGGTGCCTCAGTGGGCTGCTTTCTACAAGGTCAGCCTTTTAAAAGCAGCAGCTCCCCCATTGAGAAAGATGCTGCTGTTGCCTTGGTAAAGATCGCCAGTCTCAGACACCCACAGAGGCAGTCCTGCTCTGCCCTATGGAGGGGCCCAGTCAGTCGGCTTGATGGAAGTGAGGTTTTGGGGGTGGAATTAGAATATGTGTACAGCGTGACTCAGTAATTCTGTTTATATTTTCACCTAGATACTGATACTTAGACATTTTAATGATTCACAACTTCTAGCACAATATCATACTCCACTGTGCTCAAGGATACTTGCAGAGGGGTATATTTAGCAGCATTAACACCTTAGTATCCATAGCAATATCCACTTACGTTATGGAAAAATATGTTACAGCTAACATAAACAATGTGAATTGTATTGGGGTACAAGGTACTGTAGAAAATTATGTGAAATATTTTCTTCATAAAAGTAAAAATGCAGCTAATAAAATAAAATGACAAAAGCCCCACTATCTTCAGCAAGGAAATTCACTTAAAATCATTTAGACATATCCAAATACAAAGAGGAAGACTAAAGGAAAATGGTGCCTGACCATTTGAAGGAATAATCTAGGAAGAAGAAATGTCAGAGTAGGAAGTTTTTCCTTTTGACTATAACTCCCTTGGTCCACTCTATCCATTAGACAGAACCAGTCAAAGACACAGAAATGGCTTGCATAACTATTTCCTCTCACACTCTCTATTTTGGTTCCTAAGAGGTCACTGCAGCCATTCTCACCTGGAGAATTAGCCTCGAAGCCAGCCTTTCTGTTTTCCTCTCTTGGCTTCCCAATTTTAACTACAATTTACTCTGCTGGTTTTTCAACATCTGGGGTCTCTACCATATAAGTTTGTTGAGATCATTTTCCAACTTCTAGGAAAGACAAATTCATATCTTAAACGTCGTCCCTTCACTCAAGTACAGCATCTCTGTATCATTTGGAAATGGATTCCCCACTTGATATGGCCCTTGGGCCTCAGAAACCAGTAAGTTACACTGGCAAGAATGGAGCAGGTAAATGAATGAAGCCATTCTTATTCCTCCATTTTTGCAACTTAAAACTTATTTATAATAAAGACATGATAGTCAGTTATTTTAATCACAGTGATAAACCTGATAAAATTCAATATGCATTTATGTAGTCAAAGGTTTTTGCTACCCCAAAGCTAGATAGCCCCTGTTGGTATGAAAGTAGCTGGGAATTTTCACGTCACTAATAAATAAATAAAAGAGATTCAAACCATGCCGATTTTATTGCATTGCCAGGGGAAAAAATGAAAAAGTTAAACAAATAAAATGAATAATAGCAAAAACAAATAACAACTAAAACCACTAGTGAAATTTCTTAGGAACAGGCTGTTCACCAAAACAATGGCCCATAAGGAGCTGACATTAACAGTCTCAAGTCCTCTGCAATTTGCTAAGACATTCTTCCCTATTAAATGCTCTGCGAAAAAAATTAAAATAGCTACAGTATAATACTGTGATTAACAAACATCAAACAGCATCAACATTACTTTGAGTGCCTCATGAAATATGGATTTCTGGGCTTCAGATCTCAAATTTCAACTTCATCATGTCTGGGGTGTAGCAAGAAACTGTCTAAAAAGTTTTCAGGTGCCACTACGGCACCCTTTAAGAATTATGAGAACCATCTGTGAAGAAATATTTTTGAAAGTGCTCATAATTGGGCTCCACCCAAACAAACTTTATCTCATTATTTAAAGGTGGGCTCATTGACATTTATCAAATTATTTCCGGTGGACTCTAATATTCAGTTAGTGTTAAGAATCGTTCCCCATTTTTGTGATGTTGAGGATTTGGTCTTCTCTATGTGGAGCTGCAATGCATCCTAAAGGCTGGCTTCCTTCATCTTCATCAAGTGCTTCAGGTCCTTTCAACAAGCAAAGCTGTGTCCATCAGCATATCTCAGGTTGTTTGTTGATTGGCCTTCATCCAATTGTGATCCTACATTCTTCTTTACAATCCAACATCTCTGCTGATTTGATCAGCATACAAAGTAAGCATGGTGAGAGGATACTACCCTGTCACACCTTTCCTTATTTATACCATGCAGCATTTCCTTGTTCTGTTTGCCCAACTGCCTCTTGATCCATGTATAGGTTCTCCCTGAAGACAATTACATGTTCTGGAATTTCCATTCTTCTCAAGGCTATCCATAGTTTGTTTGATCCACCCGGGAAAATGCCTTTGCATAGTTACTACACAAAAGTAAACAGCCTTTTGGTATTTCTTGCTTTCAGCCTAGATTCATAGGACATCAGCAATGACATCGTTGAACATCTTGTTCTGAATCCTGCCTGGATTTCTGGCAGCGTATTCTCAATATGCTGCTGCAATCATTGTTGAATGATCTTCAGCAAAATTTTCTTCATGTTATATCAATGACGTTTTCACATAATTTGAGCGTTCTTTTGGGAGCCTTTCTTTGGAGCAGATATACTTTATTATAGAGAACATTATAAAACATCCTCTTGAGGATAGACAATTCTATCGATAGTTCATTAATTTAGTTAATGGAGTGGATTTTAAAACCCTGTGGAGAAAATGAAATTGTACACGTATAGGCCAGCCTCAGAGTAAAATACATGAGTCACTCACATGTACATATTTAATTCTAATATGACTGGACTATATTTACACAAACAATAGGTGCTAATCTTAGGGCAAAATTTTCCATAACGTTGATGCACAAAGGTGAGACCATGCCCACCAGATTAATACATGCCCTAAGAAACTAAGGATGGCATCAAAATAGGAAATGTATGATAATTTTTAGGGATGCCTTCATGGGCACCCCAAAATCAAGAGATTACTGCATATTCAATAACCATAGACTAACACTCTCCGACTTCTTCACACAATAGGACATTTTAACCTTAAGTTCAAGGGATTGTGTCGGTTCCTTAAATAAGCAACAAGTTAGTTTTTCACATCGAATCCTTCTGGTGTGGCCTGCGAAGGATGTTGTGCACCTCGAAATGACTGTCTAAAGCCCTAGTATTGTATAGTACACTACCTGAGATACTAAGGGCTGGATAAAAACTAAGTCAAAAGTGTCCAATTAGGAACATAGTAGAGTCATATGTTCCCCTTTTTCTGCATGGGAATTTAATCCTCCCAGTTTAACCACTAACAAAAATATAATCACTTTCTACAAGACAAAAATCATCACAACCAGGCCAATAAGTAATATCATGGTAAATCCTCTATCAAATACAAATACAAAATACTGCAATATCTCAAAGACAACATAAAATTTTGGTTCACACAAAGAAACAAGACAATGTGTCAAAACAAGTGACCAAAAATACAATAAGAGTAATGGCAAAAATACCATTAAGAAGAAATGCCAGTGGAATTCAAAAGGATGACATTTAGGTATTAAAACAAAATGAGAGAAAGATGCAGATGAAATCAGGGAAGCACAGCAAATAAAATCTTTGAAGAATTCTGCCACCTCAACAATAAATTGACAAATTAAAAGGGGAAAATGATATAAAATCAACAAATGGAAATCTTGAAGATTAATATTAAGAGTTGAGAAATAGAAAATAATTGAAAAAGTGAAGGAGTAGGAATGAATCATTAGATAGTTGGATTAATGAACTTGAAAATAACTTCTAAATACTAAATCTTCTAGAATAGAACCAGAAAACACAACGAAGAAAACTTAGGAATTACATGTAGCACCACCAATATATCTATAACATATATGATCAGAATTCCAGACACATAGAGAAGAAAAAAAGAAACTTCTGTGATGAATTTTTATATAAAATTACCTTAACTTAATTAAAAACAAAAAGATATTAAAAACAGGACAGATTAATTCTGCCTCATGAGGCTTCCTAACATTCTGGCTGTTCTGGATAGTATTATGCTGAGTGAAATTAGTCAATAGTAAAAGTGTAAGTATTGTGTGAGAACGGTACTGTAAAAGTTAAGAAATATATATATTTACATATGTGCATGCCTCTATTTAAGCCTCTATAAATGTTCTTTGCATCCTGGTTCTTTCCTCTATTTCCTTTTTACTTCCCTCTTGTACCACCTTCATGTTCAGCCTTCATTAGAATTTAGTAATTCCTTGCTGCTACATTGCCCTTGATTGAGCACCACTAGGCATCCAACAACCTTCCTGCCATTGATTTTAGTTCACTTGTTGTTCCCTTGTCCCTGGGTTGATCCCTCCACCCACACCCCATTCTTTTCTCCCACCTCCACTTTTCCCATTCCCCCTACAACCATTTGGTCCTGTTCTTTTCATCTCTGAATTGTTTATCCCACCTATCTTATCTAGATAGACATGCAGATGCATTAGTAGGTACAAACACCAGGAAAAGCTAAATAAAACAACAAAGGAAGTCAAAACCAACAAAACAATAACAATAGCAGAAAGCAAGAACAAAATAACAACAAAAAGAAAGCCACTGACAAAAATGGCAAAGCCTATAAATAGTCCAAGGTCTGTTTGTTGGCCTTTATGAGTGTTTTCCAGTTGAATCTGATGGGGTGCCACACTCTGCCTTCCAAGTCTATCTGTGGTATTCCCCGGGGGTTTCATCAGTTGCTCCTCCTGCTGCTCTGCTGCATGCCCTCAGTGCCTCGCCCCAGCGTGATGGGCCAGACCGTGCGCTATTCCCGCACTGTGTCTCTTGTGTTGTCCCCTGAAGCATCATGGTTCAGTGAAGGATGCAGTGTCCCGTGGTGGGGCCACCCCTACAATCCTCCCCATGAGTTGTCTGCTCAGAGCAGGAAGATCGTCCTTGGGGCTTGGTGGGCCAGTATGTCCTCTCCTCCATCTCCCTCACAGAACTGTGCACTCATATCTATATGTTAAAAATTAAGCTTGCGGATGGACATTGGGCCTCAACTCAAGTACTTCCTTAACACAAGAACACTTTGTTCTAATAATCAGTGATACTCACGTTCTTGAAATGATCACTGAAGACAAAATGCTGCATAAGCAAACGTGGTGGATGAAGCTGATGATGCCCAGCTATCAAAAAATAGAGTGTCTGGGTCTTAAAGACTTGAAGATAAACAAGTGGCCATCTAGCTCAGAAGCAACAAAGCCCACATGGAAGAAGCACACCAGCCTGTGTGATCATGAGGTGTCGATGGGAACAGGTATGAGGATCTAAGACCCAGAATAAAACCATACCCAAATTGAATGGGGGGAGGGGGCAGTGGCATGGAGTGGAGATCCAATGCCCATCTATAGACATTGGGCATCCTCTTACAGAGAGGTCACAGGGAAGAGATTATCCAGTCAGGGTGCAGTATATCACCAATAAAACGCACGACTTTCCTCTAGCTCTTTGGTGCTTCCTTACCCACTACTATCACGACCTCAATTCTACCCTACCTATCAGATTAGACCAGAACATACCCACTGCTACAGATAAGATAGATAGATAGATAGATAGATAGATAGATAGATAGATAGATAGATAGATAGATAAAGGGAATTCAGGATAGATAAAGCCCACAGGGAATTCAGGATAGATAAAGCCCACAGGGCCAACAAGGAAAGTAGAGATACCAGGAGGATTAGAGGAGGGTGGGGGAAGAGAGGTGGAATTGATCACAAGGATCAAACTAGAACCCCCTCCCAGGGGAATGATTAACAGAAAAGTGGGTGAGGGGTGATGGAGGACGATGTAAGGTATGGAAAAAATAATCTCTAACTTATCAAGGATTCATGAAGGAGAGCGGAGAGGGAGGGTGAAGAAATGGGGATCTGATATCAGGGGCTCAAGTGGGAGGAGAATACTTTGAAAATGATGATGGTGGCATATGTGCAAATGTGCTTGACACACTGGAGGAATGTATGGATTGTGATTAGAGATGTGAGAGCCCCTGAAAAAGCATTTTGAAAAAAAAAATTAAGAAAATGTTTTCTCACTAAAATCAAAACATGTTTGTCTCCATTTAAATATGTTCTAAAATGAATTTCATAATGAATTAGCAAGGAGTTGGTTTAACACCAACATACGTGTGGAGGTTATTTATTAACAGTATTAATTTAAACATATTAGTTAATCTCATTGGAATCAATTTCTTTCGGTATAAATAGCCTACACTAATTTCTGACTCTCAGTGCTGTTGTGAGTGATAAATAGGATCAGATCTGTTAATGGCCACACTTAGTTTCTATTGTTTAATATGAAACAATTACTATTAAATATGAGTTTCAACATTTAATCTTATACAGACACAAACATTAGCAGAATTATATACATTGAATATGATAACAAGAGTGGTAATTATTTTCAAATTTAGCAGGATAACATAGGAATATTTTGTTTAGAAATTATGATAAATTGTATAAACTATAAGATTTAATATATATCTTCATTAAGAGTCAGAGAAGTAGAAAAAATATGGTAAACATACATCTTTGAACTTGAAAGCCACTCTATGGGGAAAGTTGTTTTAAAGGAAAGCATTTTGTTTTGTATAAACAGAGTGGAGCCCAGAGAAATAGAGGCGTGCATCAGGTTCGCGAGCGGCTGCTTAGCGATGGATACATGGTGTGTAAACAGGAATCATAGAAACTGATTTGCCATTGATAAAGAGCACTAACTATGCAGATTCATAAGAGTAAAGCCAACATATTAGAAATGGACTTGTAATGTGGCTACACTATTATTCCCGCATGCATGCATTACCTCACTTTTCAGCTATAAATGTTTTCACCAGAAGAGGAAAGAATATGTGTTTAGAGAAAAGTGAAAGTCTGTGAAAATGAATTGTAAAGAATGAGGTATAATGCAGGCCAAAATATACATTGGATTTTATTCCAAGTGGTAAAAATTACATTAATAACCTAAAAAATAAATAGAAAAAATAATGTTATATTTTACTATATGTCAATGATGATTTCTGTGTGCTGGATATTAACATAATTTCACTTCTTGAAATAATTGTCTCAATCAATCTTGGAACATATTAAATTTTAAATTGAGTAGATTTTAGATTAAAAAATGTGATCTCCCAGTACGTTGTTATTTTGTAGTGAGATAAATCATATACAATAATGGTTTGAGTAGATAGATGATATTAGACCTTCTATAGGTTTTTTAAAACAAATAAAATCTCTGACAGTTCAATTAGCAATTTTCTTTGTATTTCTTGCTTTTATTAAAAGATTTTATTGGGGGTTCTTATAACTCTTATAACAATCCATACCTCAATTGTATCAAACATATTTGTACATATGTTTCCATCATTCTTTTCTACTCATGTACTTTCTATTGAGCCCTTGGTATCATCTTCCCCCCCACCATGACCCTTTGATAAGTTATAAATTATTATTCTTTTCATATCTTACACTGACCGCTGTCTCCATTCTCTCTGGTTTCTGTTGTTAGTGCCCCTGGAGGGTGTGTGTGTGTGCTTCTGTGTTGATTATTGTGATTGGTTCCCTCTTCCTCCACTCCCCTCCCACTTTCTCCTACCCTTTTGGTATCACTATTCCCATTCCTGTTCCTTGATTCCGTGTGTCATGAGCTCTTATCTCTTAATATTGCCTTACTTCAAAGAGGAGCTAAATTCCTCTTTTAAGTTACATTAAGTATACTAAGAATTACACCTTTCAGGGAGTCACAACTCCTAACATAACACAACATTTTGAGTAGATTATTGAACACGAAGACCTCTATTCACTGCTAATATGATTGTAAATTTGAGCAGCATAGCATTGTGGCAAGAGTATCATTTTCCAAAGGAATGTTAGATGTACATTCAGTTTATTTGCTGTATCTATCTGCTATAGAGTTGATCTTAAATCACTGGACTATGCAAGAGACGGTAAAACTACTCTATACTCTTTCTAAGTCTGTAAAACTCTCTCCTCTCTCTCTCGTTCTCGCTCTCGCTCTCACTCTCTCACCTTTTGATTGTGAATTGGAGGGATCACCTGTTTTACATTCATGAATTTGGAAACATTTTGCCTTTCCTCATTATTGCAAACCCTTCAATGTAACATCACTTGTGTTTGCAGATAAGGTTCAGCATGCCAATCAGTGTGTTAGCCAAATAAAGAGTACAGGTTAATTCTATAAATTCTAAGTTTATGTTTATTTCTGAAAGCACTTGAAAGAAGGTTAATGGTGGAGTCGGCTACCACCAACCTGCGTCAAAGGTTCAGTGAAAACCAAACAAATTATATCTCTAAACTCTGTTTCAACTTCATGGGTGTTGCACAGGTTTGTTGTTACAGTGAACAAAATCTTCAAGTAATAGGACCAGGATGCATGTTTCACAGGTAACAGGTGGCTCCCTATGGTCTCAAGCCTTATTGTTTATCTAAATGGACTTTTTTGCCCAGGTTTTATTTGCCCAAATTTGCACATCTTTATTGGTTAAATTAAGAAGGATTTTTTTTAACTGAAGATGGTGAGGCAGAGGGAGGCTGTTACATTTTGGGTTTCAGCAAACAAAGTCTTAATACACTCGATTCCAGACTCTGTCACCTTTCCAGCATTTGATTAACAGTACTAGCTCTTTCACCTACTCCATCATTCCCATTGCCTATCGGAGATTTGCTTAAGATGGAGATATTGGTGCTGACTTTCAGCATTACTCATTAGGTTGAAGGTACAAAGAAAATAGAGAGGGAACACCTGGATACAGCATCCAGAAATTATATTGAAGGCAAAAATTAACAAAGAGTGCCCCCATCAACCCAAGATTCAATAACCATGAAAAATAATCCAAAAAATTTCTTCTGAAAAAAACCTCTCTGGGCAATTACCTTTACTACTTCATGCACCTTGTGAAATCTTTCTTCAATTAGCTAGGAGCAGTCACTGAAATCAAACAACACATCCCTTAAATTCTTCACATCATTGGTTGTGTCTAAATGACAAATCGTCAATAATGGCCCGATTTTCCTACACTCTGCCTAGCCTGCCCTAATTCATAGCTGAGAGCACCAATCAGCCTGGGAGGTTGCCGTTAAGGCTTTAGTCACATCACCAGCCAAACTCTTAACTTTTATGTTTAGCTTGATGAACACTGCTGGAAAGTATAATAAGAGCCAAGGACTCAGCAGGACTGAAGAAATGGCCATGGCTTTCGCAGTCAGGAGCCAGCGGTAATTCTCTAGGGTGCCAGGTGATGATGAAATGAGTCACCCCTGTCTGATTTCCAGAGTAAAAGAGTTAGCTAGACTAACACATAGGGTTGCCTTGTATTATTTGTGGGCTTGTAGGAACAAGAAAAGGTATTACATAGCAAAATAACCATCCACTGGTATCCTGATATGGCATAAGATATAGAGATAATGTAGTGCAAATAATGTTTTGGCCCCGATTAAAAAGAAAATGAAAAGGATTATTTTGGCAACTAGTAAATAGTACACAGACTCCAGTGGGATTCACTAGCCTGAGGCAAAAATCGTACATATCTTGGGTATGGGTGTTAGAGGCGGGGCTCCAATTATATAATTGTAGAATAGACTGCAGATCTAATTGGACCATGTCTTTGAATATGGTAAAGTTCCTGAACAGCTTTAAAAGGGTGCTGGCACCCATTAAGCATGTAGTGAGTGTTTGATCCAAAAAAGTACCACTAGTTAGACAGAAATCTGAAATGCTCATTATGTTCTTAGCTAAATACACCCATAAATTCTCATCCTTTTAGAGAGGAATAACATCCTGGGCTACACTCCCTGGAATGTTTATAAGAAAAAGATTTATGATGAAGACCGTACACAGTGCATTTTCGGTCTGCAGTGGTGCCGCATTCCATTCTTCAGAGGTGATTGGTTTCAGGTAGGTGTGGTCTACCCAAAGGCTTACTCCTGCGAGTCAGTGTGCTCAGGAGAATGTCCAGCGAGTCCAGCTGGTTTTTCAGCTTTGAAGTCTTCCACATTTTTAGCAGAACTCAGTCTCCAGGCTGAATGCTTTCTGGAGAGTCTGTGGAAACAAAAGGAACCTAGGAAAGGATAGACCATGGACTGCATTCCAAACTGTTTCACATTTGCAGTATTTGACAAACAGCGGGCTAGGTTTTCTACCCTATCATATTTTTACCCTGTGTTTCCTATTTCCATTCTTCCTTCTTTCCCATCCCTTCTGAAAGTTGTCCTTAGGCAAATGCTGCCCTTTTGATTTCAAATGGCTGAATATTCTAAGCTTTGCATATCTCATAAGTATTATTGTTTTCTTATAAACCAGTCTACTGTTAGGCCAAAAGGCATATAGGTCTACTGAGTTCCAGACGTGAAAGGTGACAAAGGGATGTTGTCTTGGGGTCTACAACAGACTTTGTCTGGCAAGTAGGCCAGGTGTTATTAACAGTCTGTGAAATGCAAATACTACACACATACGGGATGAAAGTGAGGACGACTTGAGATGCTTGTTGATGAAGATTAACGATGGAAGCCTTCAAAAATCTTCAAAGAAAGCAAAAATCCTCACCATGGCTAAATTAATAGGAAACATCAAGATAAACAGAAAAAAGATTGAAGTTGTCCTGTATTTTATGTTTTTGGATCCACATCAATGGTGATGGAAGCTGCGGTCAAGGCATAAAACTGTGCATTACTACACTTACATCTGCTGCATGAAATCTCTTTAAAGTGTTGAAAATTAAGCATGCTAATTTGAAAACATATGCGCCATTACTCAAGCCATGATATTTTCAATGAGAACATATATGTGTGAAAAGTGGACATTATATAAGGAACACGGGTGATGCATTGGAATGGTGATGCTGGCAAAGAATACCGAAAACACAACAGACTGCCCAAAGAACAGCAGCAACAACGAACAATCTGTCCTGGAAGAACTGTAGCTAGAATGCTTTTTAGTAGTGAGGATGTCCATACTTCATCCCTTGTACTTTAGAGTTTTAGATATGTTATTAGGCAAGACAAGTCCCTGGAAAAGGATATCTTACGTGGCAAAGTAGAAAGGCAGTGAAAAAAAAAAAAAAGGAAGTCCTGAGTGCTTGCAACAATGGCTCTAAACCAAAGATTGGGATGGAACAGGGCTGGACAGTGCCTAGTTCTGATGTACTGTTGAATCCAGGGTCACTATTAATCAGAGCTGACACGACCATACTTAGCAAAAACAAGCCACTTCTCTTATAAGTTTGCATTATGTCCCTTTATACTCATTGTCTTAAATTTTGACCCTTTTCAGAGCGGTTGTTAGTTGTAGGTGGGCACCATCTAGTTTATCTGTTCTGAGGGTTTGGGAGAAAATTAGTTCATTGGCCAATTGACTATCCCAGTATGTCTTTGATTTTTCTTACACTTCTTTTCTTTGGATGGATAGAGGCCAATTGTTGAAGCTTACATGGTTTCTCAGGATCTTTTAAAACCCATCACTACTCACCAAGCAGCAGATAGAATATTTTCTTTGTGCACAATTTAAATCTACTTAACATTGAATTCAGACCACGGTCCTGAACCTCCAGTTCCAGGAACCCCTTTCCTTTCTCAAGTGTTTGGCTACGTCTAAGAAATTTTCACAACTTTTTTCTGCTGTATGATCCACCACAGTTAATGATATGTTTTCAAGAAAGGTAAATGCCATATACTTATACATTCTATCAAATCTAATTTTAGGTATATTCCCACTGTCCTTTCCACACCCGTTCAGCTAGCACATCTATCCATGGACCACCTTTATTTAACATTTTATATTATCAGTATTCACCTCTGTTGCACTCCTCCCAAAGTATTTGGGTGTCTCCATCATGTTTTGCCAACTTCTGTTTTACTGTACATTGCTTTTATTTAAGCTAAGTTAGCATGTGTCTACATGCTTCATAGTGATTTACACCCCAACCCAGGTTTTATTTTTTCTGATACCATCCTTTTTTTTAACAAGCTGGAAAAACTGAAGAAAAATTCAAACCTTACATTTCAGTAGTGAAAATACTGGATGATACATCAAAAAAAGATGATAAGATTACACAGATTCACTGTACCAAAAATAATTGGTTGATGTTCAACCATTTGAAAGGCATCATGAAGCCCAAGCTATAGGAATTCACACAAGACCTATGGGCTTGCTTGAAAAGACACACCATGAGAAGCATTCACTCATCTATGTAAAGAAATTCAGAAGACAATTTTCTGGTGAATCCATTTTTACCCTTTTGAGTCATTGCAAAGAGGCGATCATCAAAATGCAAAAATTATTGAACAATTCTATTGACAGCAAGTTTTTTTGTTGTAGATAGTTCAAAACAGTTGGAGCTGTACATGAACAAAGTACTGCCAGAAATTCAAGACATTTTCAAAAGGAAGTGGGATGAAGAATATCATTACTTATGTGAGAAGGTTCATGGCAGAAAGTAGATAATACCAGAAAGATATACAAAATATGAGTCTGAACATTATGCAGTGAATCACAAACTAAAGAGGAATGAAATCACATTCATTTTCAAAAACATTTCAAGATCTTTCTTATAGGACAAGGCTATATGCAATAAAGGTAATAATATTCATATGATTACAAGGAAGACCAGTGTGTTGTCAATTTGAGGCTTAAGATGAAGGGGTGGAGTTTACCTGTCAATCAGGTCATAGCCAATGAGGCCTCTCTGTGGGCATTGCCTTCCCTAATGATTCTGGAAACTCCAGCATTTCCCTCTTGGAGGTGGGAGGCACTCTCTCTCTGCTCCCTCTGTTGGAGACTCTCTACTAACAAGGCTCACTACTGTGCAACGTCCCTGTGAAGATACGTGGAGAGAGGCTGATGAAGCCAGTCCTCTGGAGCTGGAGAAGGCAGATGGAGACCCCGTCCAGAACTGAGACACTTTCAATGCCATTGGAACCACAAGATTTCTCACCTGTGGTAAATCACTGGCCTGTGATCTTCCTGCATTCAGTGTCATTGCATGTGTTTCATGAGTCTGAAGAAGACTTTATTGATTGGTATTGGAAATGTGGGCTAATATAGGACTTGACCTAGACTTGGCTGGGAAGTTTTGTCAATATTTAATTGTTCTTGTATATAAAGCTCTTTCTTGTACACATGAGTATCCATGAATTTTTTTTCTCTAGTCTACCCAAACTAACACATCCAGTTAATACAACTATTATTTACATTTACACACCAACCACTAAAGCCAGAGAAGAAGAAATTAAAGAAATCTACTGACTTTTTCAATCTGAAATTGATTAACATGAAATCAAGATGCTTTGCTAATTACTGTTGATTGGAATGAGAAGGTGAAAAACAAAAAGAAAGGTTTAGTAGTTGGAAAATATGGCCTTGGTGATTGAAATAATGCTTTAGATAACAATTTAACTTTGAAAGACCAATGACTTCTTCATAGCAGATACCTTTTTCAACAGCATAAGTGGCAATAATAAAAATGGACTTCACCAGTGGAATACACAGGGATGATATTAACAACATCTGTGGAAAGAAACAATGGAGAAGTTCAATACCATTAGTTAAATCAAAGCCAGTCCAACTGTGGAGGAGGAAATAAATTGCTGGTATTCGAGTTCAGATTGATCCCGAAGAAAAAATTAAAAAACAAAACAATTCCAGAAGAGCCAAATATGATATTGAATGTACCCCACTGGAATTTAGACACCATCTTAAGGAACAGATTTGGGCTATTGAACACAAATGGCCAAATATCAAATTTGTTATGGGATGAAATGAAGAACATCATAAATAAATAAAGCAAATGTAATTAAACAGATAGGAAAGAAAGAAAATATTGGAGTCGATACTAGAAGAAACTGCATAACGTTTTCAAAGTGCAGCTCATGAAGACAAAGTAAAACATTATATTGAAATGCAAAAAGATTTGGAATTATACCAAAATGGATGAACATGCTCTGTATATCTAAAACTAAATAAACTGAAAAAAATCATACTCCCATTATAATATTAAGAGATTCGATGGACACACGTATGGAGTTTCGCAATAAGGTTGTGAGTGCAAACCCACCAACCTCTGCAAAGGGGGCAGGAAAACTTTAACACATTCTGCTTCCAGTTGCTGAAACCCATGTGTTGGTTCCACCCTGTTCTGTGACTCCGTGAAAGTGAACGCAAAGGGCACAATGTGAAATAGTGCAGGCAGTGTTGGTGGAAGGAATGCCCAAAGAGTTATTGTATCAAGAATAAGAAGCCAGCCTTCCATCATTCAAGAGGTACCAAAGGATCAATATCTGATGGTATTGAAGAAATAATGAATTCCAAGCTGCAATAAAAGTGCTAGTGAAAAATAAGCCTCCAGGAATGGACAGATCATCAAACAAAACATGTCAATAATATGATACTATGCAAGAAGCACTCAGTAATCTGTGCCAAGAAATTTGGAAGACAGCTATCTGCCTAACTGATTGGAAGAAATTCATATTTTTGCCCATTCTGAAGAAAGGTGACTGGGCAAAATGCAAAACTTGGCAAACAATATCATTGATAGCATATCCATGTCAACATTTGCTGAAGACAATTCAAAAACGATTGTAGCAGTACATCTGTAGTGAGCTGTCAGAAATTCAAGATGGATTCAGAAGAGAATGCAGAAAAACAGACATTTTTGTTGATAGCAGATGGATATTGGATAAACATAAATAATAACAGAAAGAAGATCACTTTTATTCTATTGACTATGTAAAGGCATTCAATTGTGTCATCATAGCAGACTCTGGATAATATTTTAAAGAATGGGATTATCATAATGCTTAATCATGCTCACGTGGAAACTCATGGACCAACACGTAGTCATGTGAACAGAACACTGTGAAACTGCATGGTTCAAAATCAGGAATCGTGTTAGGATTGTATCCGTTCACAATACATACTGAATTTGTATACTTAGCAAATAATCAGAGAAGCTGTGCTATATGAAGACCAGTGTGGCATCAAGATTGAAGGAAGACTAATTATCAACTTTCAATATGCAAATTATACAACCTTACTTGCTGGAAGTGAAGAATATTTGACACATTTGTCAATGAAGACCAAAGATGATAACCTTAGGTATACATTGCAATTCTCTCCTCTCTCTCTCTCTCTCTCTCTTTCTCTCCATATATATATATATATATATATATATATATATATATATATATATATATATCACAACTGAATCAATTGGCAATATTATGATAAATGGAGAAATGCCTGAAGTTGTCAACAATGGGATATTATTTTATATAGATGCACAAGCAAGGTTTATGGAACAGAAGTTAATAAATCAAATGATGTATTGCAATAGGTAAATCTGCTATACAAGTCCTCTTAAAAGTGTTAAAGAGCAAATATTTATTTTTAAGGACTTAGGCACACCTTCTCCAAGCTAGGGTATTTTCAATCACTTCACGTTCATGTGAAAATTGAACATTAAATAAGGAAGACTTCAGAAGAATGGATGCTTTCAATCATGTTGTTGGGGAAGAATTTGGAAAGTACCGTGGTGTAGTAGAAAAATTAACAAATTTATATTTTGGAAGTATATTTGGATGCTTCTTAAAATTGAAAGTGTTGAGACTTTGTCTCACATAATTTGGACATATTACCTGGGAGAGTCCAGTTACACTGAGGACTAAGGTGTGTCTGACCCACTCATCTTGTATGCATGTGAAAGTTGGATACTGAACAAGGAAGAATCAAGAAGAGTACATAAGTTTGAATTGTGGTGCTGCTGGAGAAGGATATTGAACATACTATGGACTGCCAAAGGACAAACAAATCTGTCTTGGAAGAAGTATTGCCAGAGACCTCCTTAGAGGCAAGGATGGGGAGATCTCATCTAAGTTCTTTGAACATATTGTCAGGAGAGACCAGCCTCTCAAGAAGGAAAGAGACAGATGCTCAAAGGGTTGGTTTTGCACTATGGCTGCAACAAGGAGTTCAAGCCCAGTGACAATTTTGACAATGGCGCAGGTCTGGGGAGTGCTTCAATCTGGTATATAAAGGGTCGTGATGGAAATGAACTTACCTGATGGCACCTCACAACGTCTGCCAGTATCAAATATGCAGAGCTTTCTGTCGGATAGCAAAGTCACTCATGTTCTGGGACAATTGTCAGAGGGGATACCCTGGAGGGTAAATCCATATGAACCTGCAAATTGATTTTGGGGTTCCACTCTCCTCCATAGCCCTTTCCAAGCCAGATGTTCAGGATTGAAGCTCTTGTATGATTCCTTCATTTTTATTTGTGTTGTATTATTTACAATTATTTGACTTCACAGGCTGCTGTGTTGCGTCCAAGTGGATTTAATTGACACCTCACGTAGATTATTGTTTGTTTTAAGACAAGTCTTGAAGACCACAATGCATCATTTTGGAGAGTTAGGCCCCCATCTAGTTTCTTCACCACAATTTGTATTAGCAACCATATCCTCAATGGTTAACATAACTTCAATTGCGTTAGCATCCACATCTTCTTCATACGGTAGCATGTAGCAGGGCCATGTCATAAGAATTAATGTTTCTTAGATTGGTGCTAGATGTTAGTGTGAGCCCCCAATCCATTCAGCTATGGTTTATAATGTTTCTGGTTCACTTTGGATGTGTGACTTATCATTTTATGACAGAGGTTAGTATAAGTCATCCCCCTGCAGCAACAGGTGATTACATTGATGGTGTCAATTATCTATCCAATCACATAAAATTTGAAGCATTGTTTGGAAAAGGAAATTATCCATTCATAGACATGTGTTTCAGACAGAAATACATGGATTATTGACTTTTTCAGATGAAGTGCTTACATGACTGGACATTGTTTACACGAACAGAGAGATTAATGTTAGGAGAAAACTTACAATGACACTCATTCACAGAGGCAGAATCTTTCCTACCAGAGGGTGCCCAATTCACGGAGGCCTGCGACTGCCATATACTTACGATTTTAATATTCTCGTTGCTTTCTTACTACTGTCGCTCCGTTTTTTTTCTTTTTAACTTTGCCCCCGTTTTTAATAGAGTCTCCTTTATTTCCTCACAATGTAACTGCTAGCAAATCGTCTACTAAATACTCACATGTTCATATTCAAAGAGGACACCACCTGCTTTCACAGTAGACCAAGTACAAGTCGTGTAAGTGCAGCGCATTTGCCCTGCTTTCCCTTTTTCATGTAGACTGAATTGGAGAAAACACCTTTGCCAAGGAGATGGGTTTTAGCCAGTTCTGGTTACCCCAGAAAACACAGGTAGCATATGATCTTAACTGTAGTCAACCTGGTTATTTTTGTAAGCAACTACACAATTTTTTTGTGTGTGTGTAACCACTTCCTCTAGACACCAGACTGATGATTCTTAACTCAAGAGAGAAAGTCAAACCTGCACAGTCACACTGTTCATTTCAGAATTTGCTTAGTTCGGAGGAGTGGAGGTGATTGTAGTTGTCTCCTGTATCTGATACAGCTCTGGTGCTACTGCGGGTTCTGATTTGGGCTTCTAATTCTAAGGTCAGTAGTTCAAGCACACCTGAGCCTGTTCCATGGGAGAAAGATGACGTGGTCGGTGCCTTTGAGGATTTCCCATCTCAGAAACTCTGCATCTGGCCACTGGAGTGTGAATAAATTTGATGGCAGTGAGTGGGTATTTCCTGTGAAGAAATTCAAGCCTACAAAAGCCTTTTTCTTTAAACAGCTCCCGTCTTTCTGAGATTCTGCACTGTCCTTTCTCTAGGTCAGGCTGGGAGCCTTGCAGTCCACTGAGGATGGTTATGCGACGTTTAAAAAGTAACTATAATAAAGCGGAGAAAGGCATACATCCTCAGATATAAACAACTAGGGCTGTCAAAGATGAGAGGAAGCACATTTAAGTTCGGGTTGTCCTACACAATCAATGTTTTGTACAAATGTTTCACGTTTGGCGGTCTTTTATTTATTTTCAATAGCTATGCTGTAGGAGTCAGGCGAGCAGCATGAGGTACCAGTGTGGTATCAATTTCCTTACCAAACAAAAACTTCACAGAGTTTAACATTGCATCCATTCTTGGATCGGAATTGAGAAAAAGCTTAAAGTTCACTTCTTGAAAGTTGTGTTAATACCATTTCTGTGTAAATGAGAAAGAAAAAGTGGCTATAATAAAGCAATCCATAAAATAGTCAAGGGACTTATAAATTATTCAATTCTGGACTGAAAAAGTACAAGAAGAGAAAAATAAAACATTTTCACAAAGTAAACTGAGATGGAAAAAGATAATAGAGTGGAACAAAATCTAACCATGTGACTGTGAGCCATTGGGCATTGACACCAGCACAAAGCGTGCCTTTGGCATATAAGAATAGAATGGTTCTCGTCAGAGTTTCAACCTGAGAGTGAATGACCATATTCAGGACAGGACATTTCTGCAATGAGAGAGAGAGCGAGAGGGAAAGTAGACCGAGACAGAGAGACCTAGAGACAGAAAGAACGGGATGAGCAAATACAATGGTATAACATTCATTTCATATGACTAGTGAAAAATGTTTCCTTCTAGTATCATGGTCTAAATTTAAAGATGCCATCTTTCTCTTTTCATTAGGGATCTATGGTTAGCTCTTAAAATAGGTAATTTGGTAATTCTTTATTTTCATTCATTTATTAAATATTTTAATCCAATGTACTCGCAT
Organism: Tenrec ecaudatus; assembly: GCF_050624435.1. Classification (NCBI taxonomy): domain Eukaryota; kingdom Metazoa; phylum Chordata; class Mammalia; order Afrosoricida; family Tenrecidae; genus Tenrec; species Tenrec ecaudatus. Next base: position 107,275,033 of record NC_134531.1, on the reverse strand, counting down.
CTGCCCTATTTAGAGGATAAAGAAATAGTGCATGCTTTTTTGAATGCTATCAGTTAATATGTAGATGAACAATAAATAAGAGTAGAGATGACCATACAAAGTGGTAGTGAAATGAGGGAAATTTAAATCTCTGAAGGATGTGGATAGATAGAATAAAGTATTAGTTGTCTCCAAGGTGTGTGTGTGTGTGTGTGTGTGTGTTTGTGTGTGTGTGTATACATATATATATATATAATTTCAAAGAAGATTTGAAAGAACAATATTTGTATAAATTATAGTATCAGGAGAAAGTTTTTAGACTAGAAAAAATGTAGACAGACTGCCTGAAATTTTGTTTATTTTTGTAGTCTAAAATTATTTGGCAGTCCCTAGTAAGAAAATTTTTTTGCCTTAGAAATTTTAGCGTTTAAAATATGTATAAGAAATTTAGCTTAGGCCAGTTTGCAATTATATCCTGACCCAAAACTGATCAATAAACCCAATGCTGATCAATATATCAAAGAACACTATTATTTCTAATTGAATGGTACAAACAATATACCTCATTGCCATATTTCCAATATACAGACACAAATAGCATTTAAATAGGGGAGAACAGAGGTGCTAATAATCGAGGAAAAGGAAAACAATACCATTTACTCATAGTAGTATTTTTTCCGTTTCTAATAAAATCGTTCTCACATGACTCAAAACCCCTTGTGCCCCATTGCCTTTGTACATTGTGAAGGTAAGGAATATATTTTATAAACAACTAAACTTCTCACTTTTTCTTTTCAGATGAATATTACAGATATTATGTGGATAAAGTGCCAAAAATGTGTAAAAATATTACAAGTTATAAATAATCCCAAATTTGTGTGGAGCACGATGATATAATCTACTTAACTACATACAGGTTTATAGAACTTAATTTTCAAATGGCCAAGGACTGAATCAACCACTGACTCCGGAATGTAAGAATTTTCATGGGCTTCAGTTCTTAAGTTTGGGATAAATGTGACTTTATCTTTCATTTCTCACATATCCTAAATTCAAATCTTTATTGAGCATACCATTGGGGCAGATAATTTATTTTTAATCATAATTATAACTGGATAATATAATATATTTATCTTATATCTATTTAAAATATTCAAAAATATTTATATATATTTGAACTTTCATCTCGTTTTTTTGTAAATGTGGTGTCATGTTGTTTTGTATAATACATTTTTGGAAAAAATTATTTACAAGTATCCACAGTATGAATATCTGCATATTTCTTAACCATTCTTATACTTTTCTTTGTCTTTATGATTTATTCTCTCTCCCACTCCATTTCTCTTTATTTACTTTTCAAATTTGATATGTATTATAATATGTAAGGCAGGGCCTCCTCTAGTTTTGAATAAAATGTATCATTTTCTACCTCTTCAAAGGTCCAAATAAATCTGGAGCACAAATTAAATGAATATGTTATGTTCCAGATATGCTTATATTTAGGCATTCTTTGGACAATGACAAAAATGTGTAATCATTTATTTGCTTATAATCACTTATATATGTGTAACAGATGAGGATATATATTAAATGAACAGATTGAGAATACTTTATGTCAATTTTCCAAAAATTGGCTCCGTAGTCTTTTCTGTACTAATATACAACACAATATGATTTATAAACACATGGCAATGAGAAATAAGGCTATGTCAGTAAATATATGCATTTGTACAAGGCAATTTGCTTAACTTCATCTAAAATTAAATAAAATGCATTGTCATAACCTCAAATCTTTTAAATTCAGTCTCAAAACATGAAATACAATAGTAGATGAGCATTCAAATAACAAATCATCATAAAGAACTGAATTACATGGCAGTATCTTGCTGACTATTTTAATTAAAGATATTAAAATTATGTCACCCTAATGTGGCAGAATATATTAAACATGATTATATGAATTTCTGCAAATTTTCTTCGTAGCATAATTTTTTTAATAACTACAATTTTCTATTAATTTAATACAAATACAGATACATGAGGGGTTACCCCAGCCCCCCATCCCAAAAATGTAAAAAAGCTGCACTGGGCAGAGCTTTCATAGCATACATTTTTCCCACCAGGAGAGCCTCAAGCACCTTGCTAATTTCCTAGGAAGGTTTCTCTGGTCACAGTGAATTTTTTCATAAAAGTAGTCTCACCTCAACTTTCTGTTTTGGGATGGCCGATTTCAGTGATCAGTGTGTGGCTGTGAAATTTTGTGTCCTGCTGTGAAAAGTTCTGCAGAAACTCTTGTGATGTTGGTTGGACACAGCCTCCAAGGACAGCATTATGGACAAAACTCAAGTGTACGAGTTTTCTCATTTTAAAAAGGTGAAAGGTCGATTGATGACAAACCTCATTCTGGATACCCATCAACTTCCTCAGTGGAAAAAAATGTTGACTCATAATGCATGTGGAGTTCATTGCACCAGGTCAGACCATTAATCAAGCTTTCTTTCAAAGGTTCTGAGAAGATTTGCATAACAGTGGGCAACAACAAAGGCCTGATTTGTAGCACATAGGAGAATGGTTTTGTCACCAGGACAAAGCAGCTGCTCATGCAGCCATCTCAGTGTGCAAGTGTTTTTTGGCAAAAAACAAAACAAAACAAAACAAACCAGCATGTTTCTCCTGCCCCATGCACCTTTTTACTCAACTGTCCTCACTCAATGCCACTTCTTTTTGTTTCTGTGAATGCAGAGGGACATGAAAGGACAGTGATTTGACTATGTAGAAGAGATGAAGAAAAAAACGAGGAAGATGTTGTCTGTCAGCCATCAAAACAGATGAGTTTCGAAAAACGTTTCCAAGAATGGAATCACAGATTTGACAAATGTATTAATTTTAATGGAGAGTACATTGAAGGTGATAAAGCAGCTTGTAAAAAAATTTAAATATATATCTTTGAAAAAATATTCTGTTATTGGGGGATAACTCCTCGTATTCCAGTTTAGCTATACAAAATCAAGACGTAAGAAAGATGATCAGAAAACAAATTAGAAATTTTATTGATTAATACAAAATAGTCCTGAGTAGGCATATCAATTACAGTTGTTAATTCCACCATTATTAAAAGTACAACTAAAATTTTCATTTTATATTAGAGATGATGAGGGTGGGTAATTTTGCTTGATAGTTAATAAAGGATTATTCTTTTGAATTTATTTTTACAGCTTTATTGGCATATAAGTCACATGTTACACAACCCTATAGTTCAATTACATTACGAAGAGTATTTCAGTTATCATCCCAATCAATCTTAGAATATTTTCTTCTTTCTTATATTCATGGCTATTAGCTATCCATATCCCCCTAACTTCCCCTCCTTCCTCCCGAGAGACCATTCTTCCAGTTACTGTCTCTATAACTTTACCTGCCCTGGACAATAACAGAATAAAACAGAAATAAACCTCAAACAAAAAATGAAGCAGAAAATAATATAAACCAGGGAACAGTTTTAAATGGGTCAAAGTGGTGATCAAATGATAAGGCTTTAAATTTCAACCTAACTGCCTCTCCAATTATCCACTTTCCAATGCACTCTGCCTGATCGCAAGGTTAGTCCGACTCCTGTTCTAGAGTCAGTGGCAATCCACTGGACACTCTCTCCATGCATAACGCCCCTTCACTGAGAAAACAAACCAACCCAAACCTAGACAGCTTTAAAATGTGTCAAAGTGGGGATGGAATGTTTTGATGTTATATTTTAACCTACCTCTGCCATAATTGACTTGACAATGTTCTTTGTCTGATTGCAGGCTATTCACAATTCTTGACGAGAGTCGGGGAGAATTTGCTGTTGGCTTAATCCATATGTGGACACTGGCAGTGGATTTTGGCCTTCCATTGTTGTCAAGGGCCTTCTCGGATCCAGATATTCAGAGATTTCGGCTCTGATACTACTCCCTCCCTTGGATAAGAATTTTGATATTTATAATCCTTGGATCATACAGGTTGGTTTGCTTCCTCCATGTAGTCTTAGCTCGAGTCACTTAGATGGCTGATTGTTTGAAGATGAGATTTTAAAACCCCATGTGTTATTCATTCTTATAGCCTGGCACCATCTAGTTTATTTTCCACATTTTGCTATAAATTCAGTGATCTACTCATTAAGGCTAACATCAGGCAGGGCCATGCCATAAGAACTAATCGTTCTTAGATTGGGACTAGAATTAAGTGTAAGTCCCACATCCATTCACGTATCCATGATTTATATATGACTCTGGTCTGCCTTAGAGACACAATTATCATTTTATGTTAGAGAACACAAAATAAACATTATCAATTTTTTCCTTCTGTCATAAGCTAATTCTGCTATAGTGTCATTAATTTTGTCAATAACATAGAAAGAAATGCTTTTTCTATTAGTGGAAATGTTACCCTGTCTTCTTATGTTTCAAGTTTTCTTGATCTATATATTTTATTCAACTTCCATTATCAAAAGGTAGTCCAGAAATGGAAAACTTTACATTGAAGAATATATAATTATAAACTGCAGTTTTTCATTTAATGTGCATAGATAAATCACATGCACATGTATGCAATGTGCATAAGGTGCACAGATAACTAACATGTAAGGGTCTGTGAATTTTGCAATAATAGATGGCTTGTTGTTTGCATACATAATGAGGTTTTATATATACACTATTCTTCTGGTATTATCTTGTATTCACCTATACAAAAAGGCACAGTTCCTATAGTAAGTGAAGTTCTAGTAAGACAATCAACATATTTTAAAGCTTCTGGAATATAGTCATGCATATATTTCTGAATACCATTACCAGGGATTACTCAAGAGGACACCAACAAGGCAGAAATATTTTCAGTCTTTAACACTTGTTCACTAAAACCTTTAAAAAGTTTTATTGACTTATCAATTTAACTGAAAATAAATCTTTAACTGTTATTCTACCTACAGTAATACATACAGCAAGGAGTTTAGGTTGTGAATTTAGGTTGACTATTAATGAAGTAATCTACTTTTTAAAATACCCAACCATTTACTTGACATTACTCTCAGGGACAGTTCCACTTAATCACATTTTACATGATCCTTCCTGAAAATAAAAAACAAAAATAATCCTCAAATGTAATGAAGAAATAAAATTCACTTTTATGTTAATTTCAAAAAATTTTCCTATGTCTGCACACAGGGTATAATTTAATTAAATAAGAAAATTCTGACAATAAGCACTGGAACGAAATACATGTGATTCGTAAAGATGGCACTATTATCACCATCACTGTTATCACCAAAGGTGGAAAGGTCCAGCAATATCCACAGTATGATGTGACTAACAGCTATTCACATCAAGTATTGGCCCATTTCTGAATTATTTCAAAAGCAAATATTGGTGTAGAACTGCTCATTTTTCCTATGTTTATTTTGAATGCTGGTCAGATATTATCTCAATTCATAGTGAATATGTGAAGCCAATGCAAATAAGATATCGTCTGCTTTTTACTGTTACCCTGGTTGACTGTGCCATAGTAAATAGATTGGCATAGCTAATGAGAACATACAGAAGGCAACATGATACTAAGTTGTATAAACACTAGTTGTGAAATGGAAATCTACACAGACTAGATTCAAAGGAGATTTGAATCACCAACTAAGACAGATGTATTCATGTATATATTAATACATGTTTCTACTGGTTTTATGTTTTAAAACACATGTACATATTACGATTCCAAAGTATTTTTATCTGATATGTGTAAAACTCTCCTAAGGCATGTATTTGCCAGCACACGATTTCTGTAACATACAGAATTCTGCATGTTCACAGGCTATTCTTAGGAGCCTTCATGGCACACTGGGTAGGTGCTGGGATGCTAACTGCAAGGTAAGCAGTTCAATACCACCAGCCGCAGAGGGAGAAAGACATGAAACTCTCACAAAGAGTTACAATCTTGGAAACTAAAAGGGGCAGTTCTCGCCTGTCCTACAGAGTCGCTATGAATGGGCATCAATGTAATTTTAATGCATCATTTGGGGAACAATTTAGATTAGTCCCTGTAACACTATTTATGGAATATCAGTAGTAACCTCAGAAGAACATTTTCAGTAATTTAAAAATGGATTATCTTATTTTAAATAACCTATATAGTTACCTTTGTATGCTTGGCTGACAGAGTGCTGTTTGAGAATGCTGAGCAGTAGCTAATCTTTGCAACCTAAAATGTCCTTAAGAGAAAACACTGGTGACAAGTGACACTATAGCGTGTTTGATAGCTTCTCAGAGAAAATAAAGAGTCATGCTAACTACCAATTAGAAAAATAAACCCCTTATTTATTATTTCATGATACAATAGTGAAATAAAGAGACCCTGTTTACTTTCTTAAATTATAATTAATTTTATAATATGACAATGTGTCAAGTAGTCTCCATGAAATTGATTCGAATGAAACTTTTCTTGATTAAATGAAGGGAACATCATATATCATCTATGATTATTGCGTAGCTCAATTTGATTTAAAATTTTAATTAAGTTTTGGTTTTAAAAATGTAAAAATAAACTTAGTTACTTGAGTCTGAATTTTGGTGCATTCCTAAAATGTGGCTATATTTCCATGACTCAGTTTGCTTCGCCCCCTGAGAGACAATTACATTATTGTTGTACATTTATTCTATAAGCTAAAGAATAGACTATAAAGGGGCTTCAGAACCTGCATGGAAAATGAAGTTAAAAGATAATGGAATACTTACATTAATTTTTGAAGCCCTTGCATAAATTTTGTGCAAAATAAATTAAGAACAATGAAAATTCAAGAAATAGGATAAAAACAAATAATTATTTAATTGATATCAACTTAATTGAAGTCCACTAATATATAAAGATTTCGCATATCACACGATGCACTTAAATGCTAATTTATCTTGCATACTTCATTTGTGGATTTTGAAAAGCACAAAATTTCTGTTGAACGTCTTGACTATCAGGTGATTGTTGGGTGACTAATGTATGAAATCAGAATGCAAATGATGTAGATCATATGAAGCTTTAAAATAGTTAAGAAAATCTAAAACATAGTACATGTTATTTTGAATAAGCAAACCTGTATGAATAATTGGAAAAGAACAGCAACACTGTAGCATGGAAGAGTGTAAAAATGGAATTCCAGAGTACAACGATGCAAGCATTTCAACATCTAGTATAAGAAAGGATGCAGGCAACAATGGCTGGTGCGTTTTGTCTACTGCAACTCAATCAGCAATTCTATCTCAGTCAACCTCATAATGAAATAGGATATTATTGTGAGCAAATCATTGTGATTTATTAATGTCCACTGTTTGTTATAACAAATCACCACAATTGAAAATATGATGCCTTTAAAATAATCAGGATGTATGTTCTCACAGTTTTGGATGCTGAATTCGCCAAAAAAGGTTTTTCTGCGACTGTCTCCCATCACAATCTTTGAGGAAGGATCTATGCCACATGCCGCTCATAACGTCTGGGGTTGCTGATGGTGTCATTCAGGGTGGGGAGGTTGGTGTCTATCTACAAATAGCGGCTGCAGCAATGAGCTGCAGCATGAACACTGTGGGACGTGCACTGGGTGGCATTTCCTTATGTTCCACGTAGACTTCTGATGAGCCAGACTGACTGGATTGAACCTTACAGGAGCAGCAGCAAAGATCGCAGCTGCACATCGAGTCATCTTCACAGATACTCAGTGTTAGTTACCACATGGCTTACCTCTTGGAACTATTGCCAACCTATTTCAGCCTGCAAAGAAAGTTCCTACGCATTCTAAATGCAAATTATATGCATCCTATCCCAACCAACCACCTCTCAATCCCAAACCCTACATCATCAACATTAAGAATAAAACTACATCTACATACGATAGTAATGTTATAACAGAGAAGGAAGGGTAAATTGAAACCTAACCATTGCTGTGTTGTAAATAAGCAGAACTAAAAGCTAAACTACAGAAGAAAGGTCCTCCCTCAAGAGCCTAATACTGAATGTGGACTTTAAGCCACTTCACTGTGAGAAAACGAGAATCTATGTTATTCAATTCATTGTCTTTCCAATTGAAATGGCATTAACAGGTATCATAATCTGCTGGTTTCCCATATCATTAAAAGCTATATTTTGTTTGCTTTTTTGTTTTTACTTATCAGTCTCTCTCTCTCTATATATATAGATATAGATAGATAGATAGATAGATAGATAGATAGATAGATAGATAGATAGATTGATAAGGTTAAATCATGCAGTATCTCCAACACTTTGCTTGAATGTCTTCAGTTAAATAAGCAAGTTTACTGATTACAGAGTTTTCTTTGTACTGAATAGCAGAACACATTTGAGCGCTTTTCTGACATTTTATAAACGTGCATTCCCTGTCCTCCTGCTACCATAATATTCTTCATTTCCTTTGAAGACTTCACTATAAACACCCCCAACATTGACATTTCTATCACCATGTCTAAATTATGATACACTACTACTAAGAGTTTGTTTTTGTGTTTGTTTTTGTTTCCATTGTGTACTTTGTTCTTTCTGAGCCCTCTTTAATAATCATATTTTATCAACTTTTTTCAAGTACATCTATGCTTTCCCTATCATGCTTCTCAAAATTCTTCTACTCTACAAAGGCAGAAAGTAGGCGTCTTAGGCTAGTTTGATTATAGAAACAAATCCAATGACACATATATGTGTAGTGAAAGCTTTATATCAAGAACTGTTATATATCAAATAAACATCCCAGTCCAGTCCAGGTCAAGACCATAACTGTTTCTAATCCATAATTTCCTCTTCAGACTCACACAGTCACATGCAAAGAGAAAGAATGCGGAAAGATCACAGGCCGATGGGGGCAGTCGTGTGGATCCAACAGCATTGGCTGAATTACAGACTGCAGGAACCAGGATCAGCCATCAGGAAGGTGAAGAAAGGAGAAGAGGAAGTTCTCAGGGCCTTCCGTATGAGGAGGCCACGCCCACAGGGTAGCGCCATGGGTCAATGATCTGATTGACAGCTTAAATACCACCCTTAAACTATTATATATTGTCAAATTGTCAAGAACATGAGAAGTTTGAGGTAATATTTTGCTTGCAAACAAACACATTAGCCTGCTATGGTTCCATGAATTTGTACAGAGAGAGCTGGCACAAAGAATAATTACTCATATCAGAGTAATTATTATGAGCATCAGATAATTCATGCCAATTAACTTACCTCTAAGTTGCCCAGAGTATATAAATAGGCTCAAAGGAAGGCACATTAGCAACTTGAAATATGCAGACTGCACAAGTTTTCTTGCAGAAAGTGAAGAAGGCTTGAAATTCTTACTGCTGAAGATCAAGTATTCCCGCCTTCGACATGGACTGCAACTTAATGTAAGGAAAACAGAAAAATCCTCAGAACGGAACTAACACTTCACATGACAAGAAAGAGGGAAATGAGGAACATTGTCCATGGTTCGTCTTGCTTGGATCCGCAATGTTCACCGAAGTATCAGTCGAGATTAAATCATGGGATTGCATCGGTAAATCTGCTGCACAAGACCGTGTTAAAGTGCTGAAAATCAAGTCTGTTACTTTGAGGACTAAGGTGTGACTGACCCAAACTATGGTATTTTCAGTTGCCCGATGCATGTGAAATTTAAACGTTGAATAAAGAAGATGGAAGAAAAATCGATACATCTGAAATACGGTGTTGACAAAGAATATTAAAAATACCAAAGACTGTCCAAATAGCAAACAATTCTGTCTTGGAAGAAGTAAAGCCAGAATGCTCCTTAGATGCAAGGAGAGCAAGACTGCTGCTCACATGTTTTGGTCATATTATTTGGAGAGACCAGTCCCTAGAAAAGGACATCTTGCTTGGAAAAAGAGGCCCCTAGAGAAGATTCAGTGGCCCAGTGGCTGTTGCCACGTCTGAAGGCTCAGAGCAATTTGGCGGTAGCGTTTCACTCTATTGTCCATAGAGGGTCGTTATGAGTCAGCTCTGTTGTACATAGACGGTTGTTATGAGTCAAAACCAACTCCGGGGCACCTGGCAACGTTGAAACCCATGAGAAGTGCTCCCTGTGCTGTACATCTTTTTGGAAAATACATGGCCTGATCTCTCTCCTGTGGAGCAAACGGTGAGTTGAAACCACTAACCATTTGGTCAGCAATAACATAGGTAGCTACCAACGCTTCTCAAATATCAGCACAGGGACTTTGGATCTTCTCTAATGGAAAGAAAGCATGTCTGTCTTTTGCTCCAGAGGGAAGTGCTACCCCAATTTCAAGGATGTTTTTCATACAAATATCTTTGGAAAGATTGCCCAGAATAAAAAGGCAGTCTGTGCCTGTTTTTTGTTTATTTTCCATGTGTGTGTGTGTGTGTGTGTGTGCGTGTGTGTGTTTGCACAAGCAGGAGAAACCCAAGTCTACATGGGTTTAAACAAAATTTAAACAGAATTGTCTTCAAACAAAATCCAATGCATTAAAGTCAATGGCATGACTTAGAGGTGCATTTGTGGGAATTTCGTTTGCAGTTTTGGATGATATCTTGAGAGCAAACACTTTCAACAGACCGACATGTTTCTACTGACTTTCGCTGCTAACCAAAGGTAGACAGTTTTACTCAACTCGGCATTTCATAGAAGAAAGACAACAGGGTCTATCTGTAGAAATGTGCGCCTCAGACATTCCATAGGGCAATTCTATTTGTTCTTATCATTTCACTTATGGTTGGAATTGACTAAATCATTGTATACGGTGTCTTAAAAAGTTCCCTGGTCTCAGAATAGTTTGATAAGTTTGTTATTTGTTCACAGTAGGGGGAAAAAGTGATTTTATTGAGATCACATACATAGTGTTTATCTGCAGAGGGAAACATTTTAAAATTGTTCTCTAAACTATAATATTTATACAGTATGATATACAAATATTACCTTTTAAATATTTTAGTTTTAATTTATTGGTGCTATGAAATTTGCAGTATACAATTAAAGCCTTATATGACAAAAATGATGGAATAGAGGTGAAAAATAAAAGCATATATTTGATGAATGCTAATGCACTAACCGAAGATGCCCTATTGGCTAAGTGTTTAAGAGTTTGGATTTTAATCTAAAAAGGTAAGCAGTTCAAACTCTGCATTACTCTGTGAGCGTTAAATGTGGCAGTCTACCTGGATAAATATTTACAGCTTTGCTAATCTCATGAGACAGTTCACCTGTCTTGTTTAGGGTCTTTATGAGTCAGAATCAACTCTTCAAGAACAGATTGAAATAGGCTAACTTAATATATATATATTATATATATACGATGAACTTACATACTATAATACAGTATATCAATAAAAACAAGAGATTGAAACTCCAATGCAATGTTCTCTCTTTGGCAGGAAGTTATTTGGATAATAAACACATTGTACTTAAAAAGTAATTTCATTATGAAAACAGATTTACGAAGAAACTATGCTTTTAATATATATTTACTGCATGTGTGCAAGGAACGACTTAGTTAAATCCCAGAGATTATTGAAAGTGAATGTATGAATCAAGCAAAGATTAAATCTCTATGACTTCTTAGTATATACTTGTACAAAGACAAACTGTTAAGTTGATGATTCCAGGAGGAATTGGAATACCATTATCTTTGCAGGTTAAAAGCCAATGGTATCCAATTTTGGAAATCTGCACATAGTTGTTAAGCTAGATCATGTAAGACTCCCATGGTATGGGGCTCTTCTGCCTAAAGGCTTTTATTTCAACATCATTAATTTGACATTGTTTTAGAAAATAAATTTTAAATATAAATTTATAACATACAATTATAGGGAAGGCGTATATGTTAAAAGCTTTTGATGATTTTGGACAGTTGATTGGAAAATTAACCTAAAACTCAGAAACCTGTCTTGTGTGTATGTATATGCATTTGATAAATATGTAGACAAGAAAATATAAGTTGTTTAAGCAATATTGACATGTATATTTAGTATCATCACATATTTTAACTACATTAAAATATTCTGAGACATAAATTATTTTAGTATTCTTCCATATGTACTCCTTAGTTTTGGATTTACCTTTTCAGTAATGAGCTTAGATTCACTTAAAGTGTGAGTATGCTTTTACTATTTATATGCACTCTATTATATTCAGCATGTGTGCCTTCTTCTAGTAATTACTTAAAGTAAATACCTATAGATTAAATTTGTGAAGCATGCATTCATACATACATATGTAATCCCAGATTATTGTTTAGTACCTATGCTAACACCTAGCTATATTACAAATCATTTAACTTAACAGAAATAACCATACACTACCACAATGCTTTTTAATTTTTGGAAAAGTCTTTTATACCCAAAATCATTTTACCATTTATAGCTTTTATTTGTAGGAAGTATTTCTTTCTATTTCAGCCACAAAATGAATTCCTTATCTATACAATTGATTTTCTATTAATCTATACGATTATTCAATAATTTATTAATGTCACGCAATACTTCAACTCTTTTGTTCCTCTTACTAAATGATAAATTGTGAGTCATACACAAAGTTTATCCTTTGCTTTTACATAATTTACAACTTAAAAATATATAAAACAATCAAATTTCATGAACTTGGATATATCAATAAGTAACAGTGGACCTTTCTTAGGAATTGTCCATAAGGTGCCCATTTTTAATAGCATGGGCTTCCTTCTCCGATCACCTTGCGGATATCATAGTCATATGAAAGACTGTTCTCAGTCATTTCTAAATCCATTAGTATCAAACAAGTAGTGTGTTCACATGTAGGCTGCAAAGCCTGTCATGAATATTTATATATTTTGACATTTAGGAAGAATATACTTTTCCATATTGTAACTCCTAGCAGTTTTTTAGTTGATATATTTCTAAGTGCGGAGTAATTCATCCATATTATGTCACTTTGGTCTTAAAGAACACATAGCATCTCTTTTCACAGGCATAAAAATTCAGTCGTCTTATTTATGCTGCATAAATTATGCACAGGAGCTTGTGGAGTCACGAAATGTTTAATGGTTTCTGTTTGTACATTATATGTCCCTTGGTAGCCACAGTCACAGGACTGGCAGGGATATTGAGAAACTGCAGAAAAAACATGGACGACAGTTTTAAAATATAAAAAGAGTGTTTCGGCCATTTTTGTTTGTTTTCCCTTACTTTTCCATTTTTGGAACCATGCTTCTCCATTTTTTGTGGTTTTGCATTTGCATTTTTGAAATTTGCTTAGGTGTCCTTCAATGTAATATCAGAAAATGATTCCACTCTTCTCCTCAGGAGCAGCTGGTACACGGAAACTCCAAACCTTTCAGTGAGTAGCCCAATGCTTAAACCACTGTGCCACCAGAGTTCAATAAAGAAAGAACAGCAACAAGAATATTGCTCATCAAAACGCAGACAGCATTGAAAGGACATGGAAAAAATACCATCACAATACCAAAAAGAATGGTTGATTGATCAACCATTTACAAGATCTATTTCAGCATACGATTCATAATAAAGATACTGAAGAACGAAGCTCAAAGCCCACTGAAGGCAATAGGAATAAGTAAGGTTCCAGGAATTGATGGAATACTAATTGAAATGTTCAACAAATGGACACAGAACTAGAGGTACTCATTGATCTGTGGCAAGAAATTTGGAAGACAGTTACCTGACCAATTAACTGTAAGAGATACACATTTGGTACACACTTCAAAAATAGTGATCCAACAGAATCCTGGGATTTTGAACAATACAATGAAGATCACACACAAGTCAAATTTTTCTGAAGATAACGTAGGCAGGTGGGGGGCAGTACACACATAGGGAACCGAACTTAAAACTGGATTCAGAAGAGGACCTGGAACAAGGGTTGTTATTGCAGGTACCAGGTGGACCTTAAAGAGGTCTGGTGATGCAGTGGGTTAAGCCTCGGGCTGACAACTACAAAACCAGCAATTCAAACTTGGCAGGGGCTCTGCAGCAAAAAGCTGAGGCTGTCTGCTCTCTAAAAATGTAGTCTCAACCTCCCTAAGGAGCACTTGTTCTCTGCCTTCTATGGTCATTAAGAAAAAGTTTTGTCTGCATTTGAGGTGGGGATGAAATGAATGTTGGATAAATTAAAGAATACAGGAAAAATGTAGTTTTTACTATGTAAGGAATTTGACTTTCTGAATTGTAACAATTTATGTATACCATCCTGAACATGGAAATTCTGGGAAATCTAATTGTGGTCACATGCAACCTTAAACAACTAGGAGACACTGAATAATTTAAAATCAGGAAAACTGTTTGTCAGGGTTCTACTTTTTACTATAATGCTAGGAAATCAGTACACTAGCACATCGCAGCAGCTGTGGAAACTGCCATCTCAGTAGTTCCTAGTATAGTGAGTTGTATCAAGTAATAATGTAATATTTTTCATTTTGATATTATTATTTAGAGCTATTAGAGCTATTATTTTATGTATACCCAAGAGTTTACTAGAGACCACATGAAAAGTATATTTTCAGATGCCATATTGTCAATCCAAACTCCTCGTGACCTCAGAATGGAACTGTTCTCAAAAGGATTTTCAAAGGTTGATTTTTTTTCTTTGATTGTAGATTGCCAAGAATTTTTCCAAGACACAGCTTGATGGACCCTAACTGCCAGTCTTTTGTTTAGCAGATGAGACTATTGACCATTTGCAAATATAATACTACAATTTGAAAGTTCGGCATTTTTCTAACATTTTAATTTACACAATAATGGTTTATTCATTCCACTGGAAGTAGCTATACAATTCACCTATTAGATAATTGACTCCTAGCTAAAAGGATGCTTTATTCAAAGTTGGATTTCTTTTGTTATTAAAGATAATGTCAAAATATCTAAATATTAGGTGTAATATGATTTTCTTTTAAAAAATCAGAATAATATTGATTTTGTATATCTCATTAGCTAATCAAGACTTTCACCCTGAGATAAACCCCAATCGTACTTACACGTATCAAGTCAATTCTGACTCATAGTGATTCATAAGTCACAAATGTAAAGCCCATAAAGAAGAAAAGCAATATTATTAATTCAGATATGGGAAGTACATTTAATTAATCATGTTAACATTTAAAACCCAATGATTTATTTAACTTGTAGAAAACAAGAAGGCTCCTATGCGATGCGGACATCGTTTTGCTTCTAGTTTTTTCCTTCATGACTTATTCCTAGCATGAACTAACTCCTAAAGCTGTACGTGCTGCGGTGTTTGCCAGAAGACAACACTATGCTATCATTATAGCTGCTTACTGTTGTGATAATGTTCATTCTATTTTGATCGTTATAGGCTTCATTTCCAAGTTGTACAGTGACATGGTGAAGAAAAGGTAATGCCAATTTTCATATGTAATTTTCCAAATTCAAATTTTATAATGAATTAAGCTAGTCATTTTGGTACAATCACTCTTACCTGCTTGGCCACCCAGAGCACTCTCTTTTAATTTTTTTTCTTTCTATAGCTCTCATAAAAATAAACTTCTTTTCCTAAAAAAGTATTTAAACGTATGTCCTTTTATTTTCATCAGCTCTGTAAGACTAAAATAATTAAATACAAAATCCTACAAGTGAATGGCTGGCTAGTGAGCTCATTGCACACCTGCAGAAGTTATTTAATTTGATTTGATTTTTCCACTACATTGAAATAGTACTAACATAGAAGCATTTACATATAAACTTAAATAAAATCAAACACATAAACAGCATCAAATTCTAAAATTACAATTAATATTATGTCCATCTAAAGAAAGAGAATTGGTTGGAGATACAACTTCTGATGTTCAAGTCTATTTTTTGCTAAACCATTACCATTTTGAAATTTTAAAGCCAATGTTCACTTTATATTCAATCCCAAAGAAAAGATTATCATGAACAATTGAAAATTTGTAATTTAATACTTATAGACTAAAGAGGTTAGTGTTTTTTTTTCATTTGATGAATTCTATTGTGCCAGAGCCTGGTAGTGCTTTTTATTTGACATTTCTCCTTAACTCCATTCATCTTAAAGGCCGTTTCAGATGAGAAACACACCATCATGATATGATGGAAGACAACAGTTCAAGAGGATGCATCTCCCTGTCAGATCAATGCAGATCAAAAATTGTTTTTAAGAGTTTTAATGACTTAGAAACATCATAGGCTAAATTGGGTTATAATATTGAAAATAGAAAAGTAAACTTTAGAGATCACTGATTATTATTGAACATATCATAATAGTTACAAGTAAAATATATGTTTAAATGATCTGTCTTTTAATGAGACACTCTTGTGGTATAGTGGGTTCCACTTAGGGATTCTCATCAGAGTTTGAAGTCATCAGCTGCCCTGTGGGGGAGAGTAGAGTGTTTTTGCTCCTGTAGAAACATCCAGCCTCAGAAATCCACAGAACGGTCCTACTATGTGCTACAGAGTTTCTATAGTCATAATTGATTTGATAGCAGTGAGATTCATTTTATAATGTGTGAAAAGTTATGAAGCAAATAAATAAAGAATAGATATTTTTCTAAGAAAAAGATAATGGGATATGTATATATATATACATACATATACATATATATACACATATACACATTAACATTCTAGTTAAACCTAGGCCTTTTATAAAGCTATAGCCTTCTTTAAAAGGAGATTCACAAAAGTTCAGCTTATTTAGGCTTTCTGATTCCATTGAAAATAATGCCATTGAAAAACTCAAGATGTATAGTTGCATATTTGTTGTGTAGAAATCAATTGTCTACTCATGAAACAAATGTCATTGGGGTGAAAAAAGGGGGGCCAATTTCCTCATCTTTTTAAATCATTCATCTGAGACTCAGGGTTTTATAACAAAATCCTGAAGGATGATCCTTTTGTATGTTTATACCAGTAGACAAAGGCCGTTCATATTGTAGGTCTATGAACTAGGTTTGATTTTGTCAGGATCATCAGTGATTTTGCTGTACAATATAATAACACAGTAAAACCATCACTTTGTCACTTTTTCAAAAAATATCTGCACATATGAGTAAACTCTTTCTCCATGGAAGAATTTAAGAATATAGGATACAAAATAACCAGGTAGAATAATACAATTGTCCTAGAATATAAGTTGAGAGAAGCATAGAAAACTTTATTTCTTTTTGCTATAAGAGACTGGATTTGTAGTACATGTTTTAAATTTGTACATAACATGTACACATAGAATCATCATACATAGCTATATGATGAATGTGTATATTTTATGATCAGTCATAATTTTAGTCATCTTTTCTCACATGCTATGTAGTATTTTGAATAATAAAATAATCTGATATCATTGAGGTGTGGAAAAAAAGACAAAAACAAAATTAGTCAAAGCATTCCTAACATATTATAGCCATAAGTATGAAATATATACTCACATATTCTTCATAGAAATGAATGTAGATCCATTATCTAAGGTTACATCATCATTTCATTTAGACTATAAAAAATGAAAGATAATTTTTCTGCCTCATTAAATACTAGTTGCTATAAACATGATTTTAATACCAGAGTTAGAAAATTGTTGTTGTTATTGATGTTAATACAGGAATATCTACAAGTTAAGAGGCATTTGTAAATCTATTACCTCTCAATGTGTTTAGGAGAAATGATGTAATACCTACTAAGGCAGTAAAGGAGATACTATTAAACAAGACGGGAATGCCTGGGTGGCATATTGCTTAGGAGTTGGGCACAACTAGTGGCTCTGAGAAAGAAAGATGGCACTTTCTACTCCTGGACAGAGTTACCGTCTCTCGGGCAAACCGAACCAAAGAGAGGAAGGAACACATTGCAATAGGAAGGATGACGGACGGAACAGGTGACATTACAATGGATCCTAATGACATCAGAAGCATAATTAAATGGCACTACGAAGACCTGTACTCTAATGTATTCAACAATCTGGAAGACATGGCAAGTACTTGGAAACACAATCCCTCCGTAGGTGATCCCAGATGAATGTCGAGAATCTCAACAATCGAAGAAATAGACAAGGTTATCAAGCGATTTCCAACAACAACAAAACATCCCCTGGGCCAGATGACTTCACAGAAAATTCTACCATGCATTCAGGGAAGAACTGACACCAAACCTACACAAACTCTTCCAGAACATAGAAAAAGATGGCGAACTCCTGAATTATTTTTATGAAGCTAATAGAACTCTAATACTTAAAGCGGGCAAGTTTCCCACAATAATTGAGAATTACAGACCAATATCACTAAAGAGCATTGATGTAAAAATCCTTAACAAAATACAGCCCAATAGAATAAAAGCATATAAAACAAATATTTCACCATGACCAAGACGGATTCATACCAGGGAGGTTCAACATACAAAAGCCCATTAGTATTATACTCCACATTGGCATGAAAAATTATAAGAACCACATAATAATATCGATAGATGCGGAAAAAGCATTAGACAACATCCAACACCCATTCCTACTTAAGGAATGGATGGAAAATTTCTCAGTATTATGCAAGCTGTATATGAAAGCCAAACAGCCAACATGGTAGTCAGTGGAGAAAAGAAAAAAAATAATCCCATTGAAAAATGGGAACAGACACAGATGGTCTGTCCCCACTCCTATTTGACATCATACTGGAGGTCCTAGATAACAGCACAAGGCAAAGAAAAGACATCAAAGCTGTTCTCCTGGGGAGGGCAGAGGTGGAACTATCATCATACAGAGATGATATGATTATATATATATATATATATATATATATATATATATATATATATTCCCCAAAACTGCACAAGTGGGGTCTCGGAAGTGATAGAGGAATCTGGCAAAGTGGCAGGATACAAGGTCAACAAACAGAGTCTATTAGACGGTTACACACATCAGTCAAGATCGTGGAAAAGGCGATCCAAAGGTAGTGCCCTTTACAATAGCCAAGCAAAAACTGAAATATCCAGAAATATACCTGACTAAAAAAGCAAAAGATTTGTACATGGAAAAGTACAGAACACTGCCATAGAAACCAAGACCTCAACAAACAGAACAATATCCCATGCTTCGGGTTGGAAGACTCAGTATAGTAAAGATGTCAGTTCTGCTCAAGGCACTATATAAGTTTAATGATATCCAGAGACAAAAACCATCATCCTTCTACAAAGAAATGGAAAAACTGATTACAACTTTCATGTGGGGAAGGAACAAGCCCAGAATTAGCAGAGAACTCCTCAGGAAGGACAAAGTGGGAGGGCTTGCTCTACCTGACTTTGGCACATATTATAAGGCCACAGTGTGGTGCTGGTATAATAACAGATATTCAGAGCAATGGAAAAGAGCTGAAGATTCAGAAATAAAAATATCAGCTTAAGGACAACTGTTTTTTGGTAAGGGCCC
This sequence comes from Tenrec ecaudatus, assembly GCF_050624435.1. NCBI lineage: Eukaryota > Metazoa > Chordata > Mammalia > Afrosoricida > Tenrecidae > Tenrec > Tenrec ecaudatus. Next base: position 107,255,649 of record NC_134531.1, on the reverse strand, counting down.
CCAAAATATCAAATGATAAGTGGATGCCCTCTTCAACAAGCGGTGCTAGAAAAAATGGATTTCTACCTGCAGAAAAATGAAGCAAAAACATTACCTCCCTCCATGCACAAGAAGAAACTCAAGGTGGATCACAGACCTTGAGGTAAAAACCCAAATTATTAGAGCCATTAATGAGGGAATTGGGAAAAACCTGAGAACCTTGGCACATGAAATACATGGGCTACTGGAAATAGTGAAGGATACAAATACAGAGGAATCACAAATTGACAAGTGGAATATACTGATGATAAAACACATGTATACATTGAAATAATTCACCAAGAGAGTAATAAGAGAGCCCACAGGCTGGGGAAACATTGTTAGCAATGACACATCAGGCAAAGGCCTTATTACTAAATTCTATAATACTCTGCTAGCTTCCAATAAGAGAAAAACTAACTGCCCACTAAGGATGTGGGCAAAGGACCTGAACAGAAGTTTCACAGGGGCAGAAATCTGAATGGCCAATAAACATATGAGAAAATGTTCCTGATCACTAGCCAGTTAAAACAACAATGCAAGTTAAAACAACGAGATACCACCTAATAACCTCAAAGGTAGTCCATTTCAAAAAATCAGAAAGTAACAAGTGTTGGAGGGGCTCTAGTGAGACAGGAACGCTCATCCACTGCTGGTGGACCTGTAGGTATGTACAGCCACTATAGAAATCGATCTGGCAATTTCTAAAAGAGATGGAAATTGATCTACCATAAGACCCAGCAATCTCCCTACTGGGCATATACCCAGAAGAAGCAAGAAACAAACCACAGTAAGACATCTCTGCTCCAATGTTCATTGTGGCACAGTTCACAATCACAAAGAGTTGGAAACAACCCGAATTTCCAACAGACAAATGGATCAAAAGCTGTGGTACACACATACCATGGAGTACTACTACACATCCCTAAAAAGCAGTGATGAATGCATGAAACACATCACTGAATGAGAAGAACTGGAGGAAATCATGCTAAGCAAAGTAAGCCAAGCACAACATGTGGCTTCTGAGGTAAGCTTAAACATGAAAAGGGGCAGCGGGAAAAGCTGCTATATGCATACATTCCTGGGGTGAGGTCCAGGTACTATGACAGGGGCTAAACACAATCCAGAGCAGCCAAGTAAACACAATACAGCAGCCATCTGAATAGGAGAAAGTGAGAGGGAAAAAAAAGACACGTGTAGTGGGGGGAGCAGGGCACTCACCCACCCAAGGGGAGGGCATTGTTTATATCTCCACAGAAGCAGAAAGAGATCAGGTGTCAACCTGCTGCACATTGATGACTTAAACACAACACACCAGCATGTAGCAGGGAACCAATAGAGAGGTCTGTGGGGCCGGGTCAATCCCAACTATGTGCCCCCTGCCCCCCAGAAGAATACACTTCAGAGGACAGCACTGAAGCTACAGCTTGGGGAGAGAGGCATGTCTGATGAGAGCACACAGGGGCAAAGAAAGATGGAAGGAGAGAGAGTAGAACACATCCTGGCCCACCAAGCCCTGAGCACAATATTCCTGCTCAGAGCAGATAATAAACAGAGAACCATAGGACCTGTCCCATAATTAGGCATGACATCCTTCACTGAACCGTAGCGCTATGGGAGACAACATTGGAGACAGTGCAGGAATCGTGCCTGATCTGACCCCAGCACACTGAGGTGAAACACTAAGGGCATGCAACAGAGCAGCAAGAGGAGCAATGTAGTGAAGTCCCTGGGGAATATCAAAAACAGACTCTGGACAGAGTGTGGCACTCCATCAGACTTGACTGGAAAACACTCCTAAACATCAAAGAACAGACCTGGAACTAGTTAAAGACTTTTCCTTTTTTGTTATTGGTTCTATATTTGTTGTTATTTTGTTTGTTTGTCTTCTGTTGTTTTCTGTGGCATTGCCTTGTTTTTGCGATTATTATTGTCTCTGCATGTCTATCTAGATTAGATAGGTGGGATAAACAATTCAGAGGAGAAAACAATGGAACTGATGGTTCCAGGGGGACCCAGGAGAGGAGGGACATGGGAGAAACGATGAATGATTTCAAACCAACCCAGGGAGAAGGGAACATCAATTGAACTCAAATCAATGGAGAGAAGGGTGTAGGATGTCTAGTGGGGTTTAATCAAGGGTAATGGAACTGAAAGGTATTACTCAACCCCGAATAAAGGTCAAACATTATAGTTTTGCATAAGAGGATAGTAAAAGGAAATGGAGGAAAAAACTAGGAGGCAAAGGACATTTATAGAGATCTAAATACAGGCATGTACATATGCGAATATATTTATAGGGATATATTTATATAAATATATTGATAGGAATGTATTTATATAATTATATTTATAATTATAAGGAAATAGATGTATGTACTTATATTTATATGTTAATTATTAAGGCAGCATATGGGCATTGGGCCTCCACTCAAGTACTCCCTCAATGCAAGAACACTTTATTCTAATAATCTGTTGTTATGTGATGCTCACCTTCCCGACACAATCGGTAAAGACAAAATGGGTGCATAAGCAAATATGGTGAAGAAAGCAGATGGTGCCCAGCTATCAAAAGATATAGCGTTTTGGGTCTTAAAGGCATGAAGATAAAGAAGTGGACATCTAGCTGAAGAGCGACAAAGCCCACATGGGAGAAGCACACCAGCCTGTTTGATCATGAGGTGTTGATTGGAATCTGGTATCAGGCATCAAAGATGCAGAACAAAAATTCATGCCAATATGAATAAGTATGTGTGTGTGTGAGGGTCACAAGGGAAGATTGAGCCATTTAGGGTGAATATAGCACCAATGAAACATACAACTTTTCTCTCATTCTTTAATGCTCCCCCCCAACTATCATGATCCCAATTCTACATTATAAATCTGGCTAGACGGGAGCATGTACACGGGTACAGATAAGAGCTGGAACCTCAGAGAATCCAGGACAGATAACCCCCTCAAGACCAATAATAAGAATAGGGATACCAGGAGGGGGAGGGGAAGGGAAAGATGGGGGAGAAAGGGGGAATCAATCACAGTGATTGGCATATAACATCCGAGCCCATCCTCCCCCGGCGGGGCAAACAACAGAGAAGTGGGTGAAGGGAGACAGGCGAATTTGTAAGATAGGAAAAAAATAGTAATTTATAATTTTTCAAGGGTTCATGAGGGAGGGAGGGTGGGGGAGAGAGGGAAAATGAGCTAATATCAAGGGCTCAAGTAGAAAAAAATGTTTTGAAAATGATGATAGCAACATATGCACAAATGTGCCCAACACAATGGATGGATGGATGGATGGGTTTTGATAAGAGCTGTAAGGGCCTCCAATAAAATGGTTAAAAAAATTTACAGTCTCAGAAACCCCCATGGAGAGTTCTAGCCTGTCCTGTAGGGACACTTTGATTCATAATCAACATTGTGGAAATACTTTTTTTTTAACCTAGAAGAGATTACTATTTTTAAGGTCGATATTTGGCTTCAGTAAGATATTTAAACATTACCCAGTGAATCCGTTCTCTTCTCTACATCTTTGTTTGACCTAAGCTGTGCTCACATTCATAGAAAGCTCTTTAGATGGTAACTCACTACCGTCAAGCGGATTCGAGCTCACAGCAACCCTCTAGGAGAGGGCCGCCTGCGACGAAGGTTCCGAAACCTGCATCGCTTTAGGAGAGCAGAGCCCGGTCCCTCTCCCAGAGAGGCTGCGGCTCTCCAACCTTTAGCAGCTCCATTAATAATCGCTACCAATCCACCTAATATTGCAGTCATTGTCTTTTGAATATGAGTTTCGGTTGCTCATTTTGTTATTGTCATTAATATTATTGTTATATACGTGTGCCTAAAACTCAAATCAAAATGCACACGTTAAAGAATAATTATGCGTTGAATGCCTGGGAAACCGCCAGGCTGGGTGCACACGTGTGTTTGCCAGTGTGCTCTGAGCGCTCCCTGCTGCCCACAGCCGTCTTTCTGTCCCTTGTGGTGGCTGTTATCCTGATTTTGAGGCCAATCAGAGCATTGCTTTGCTTTTTCCCTATTTTTAGCCCACGTGTAAATTCATCACAGCGACACCTTAGGGCAGAGCGGTAATGCCACTGTGGGTGTCCGTGGCTGTAAATCTTTCCAATAGCAGAAAGCCTCATCTTTCTCTGTGGAGAGGCTGCTGGTTTCAAACTGCTACTTTTCGGGCTTTCAGCCGCGGGGTAACCCGTTATGCCATGTAGGTTAACTCTGCTTGATGCGCACATTTCTTAAAAATATAACCATATATATATTTTTGCTTTCCAAATCTTGTGTGTTTGGCAGTATTTTTTTGTGTTTTGGGCTTGAGATGTATTATTATTGATTTCATGGGGAAAATCATAAATGTTAGACTTAATGGCATTCTAATGTGTTTAATTTTTGCCCATGTGTTTTCTCTTTTGTAAAGAGCTTAATTCAAGGTCTTTGCCCATTTTATTAGTGGGCTTTAGTTTTAGTCTTATTGTTCCTTAAGATTAAACCAGACCGAATCCGCTGCCATCAATGTTTTTTTTGTTTTGTTTTGTTTTGGTTTTTTTTTTTGCGCCCTGGGAATTACAAAGTAAGATAAAAACTGTAGAAATTAAGTTTTCTTTTTTTTTTCTAGTGTCCTTCGAAGGAATATACTTTGTATGGGAAATTGTTAATTTCCAATGTTTTCCTTATGTTTACTGCTTTTCAACCTTTTTAATAATCTCTATGTACTTAGAAATTATGAAGCTATTGCATTACATTTTTATCAAAATCATTTCATTTTGCTTCCTTTAACATTCCTGGCTTGAAACTATCTGAGGTAGTTTCTTGTTTACATTGTGTAGAAGGAGGGAGTTTGCCTCTATAAATAGTGTATTGAACTAAAATTCGTATGATAGGTGATTGCTTCAGGGAACAACAACACATTCACATAGCGTATGGTACATAAAACACTCAAAACATTTAAAGTAATATTGCTGTAGAATTACAATACATTTGTCTTCAAAAAAGTTTTTCATACCCTATATGACATATCATAATTCTTTACAGTGCCCAAATTCTAACAAGTAAGGAGAGCAGAACTTGTTCTTTGTTATTTAAAATTTGAAATTTTAACAGAACATGAATTCTGTCTGATTTTGCATCTGAGATTATAATGTAATTTGTAAACTGTGCTTGACTTCGTGTAAACTGCAAATAGAAGAATAATTTAGCTTTTTAATAAAGATGTATTTTAGCTGTAGTAAAACAACTATGTAATTTGTTTTATTTAAGTGACCTAAATCGTTTCATTTCCACTGAGAATAAACCATTCATCACCATGGTTAGAAGAGTTTATTTTAGCAATTTTCATGCTAATGGACTTTCAGTAAACAATAACTTTGTGGTGGTAAATTTGGTGTGTCTAAATGTCTGAAAAACGAATTCTGATTCTCTCATGCATAAGTTGGTATTCAATAAAAGGTAAATAATAAAAGATTATAAGGTTAGTCACTTAAGGAAAATCTTAGTCATTCAATAAGGATAAAACATGTCTACTAAAAATAAGGCTTTAAGAATTTATTTATTAAAAAATTACAAAGAAGAGAAGAGAAGAGAATTTGACTGGAAATGACATTTGATGCCAACTTTTTTACTGTAACAATTACATTTCATTGAGTTTGTTTTTTCTATACTACCTAATGTAGAAAAAAATAGTACTAAGAGGAACATTTAGAATTTGGCTAATATTTTCTACAATACTTATTGTTGTTCCTGCTAGTTGCTCTCAAATTGGTTCCAACTCATAGTGACCATATGCACAACAGAAAGAAGCCCTGCCTGGTCCTCCACTATCCTAATGATTTTCCTTATGTTTGAGTCCATTGATATGAGCACTGGGTCAATCCATCTTATCAACAGCTTCCCTCTATTCCACTGGCCCTCTATCTTACCAAGCATTATCTCCTTCGCAGGGACTGATTTCTCCTGACAGCTTGTCCAGAAAACACAAGACGAAGTCTCACCATTCTTGTGAGCAGCATTCTACTTGTACTTCTACCAAGACAAATGTGTTTGTTCTTTTGGCAGTTAAGAGTATTTTCAATATTTTTTACCAGCATCATACTTATAAATTAGTCAGCAAGATTATGTCATATTTGGCCTGTGTCATATTTTGGATATACAAAATCACCAAATAATAACTCTGGTGTGTATATATATATGTATATATGTAATATGTGTGAATATATAACAACCTGGGGATGCATAGTATATGTATACAGGTATATCGAAACATACACACACAAATATATGACATAGTTATGGTATCTATATGACAGAATGTGTGTGTTTGTGTGTTTGAAAATATGTATAGAAATACACACAAGATGACCTAAGAAGGTTCATGAAAAAGTGGAAATAAAAGATAATGGAATTTTCCATGAATATTTAGAATATATATATTGTGTAAATGGGTCTGCATGTGTGTACTTCCTTAGGAGTAACAGGAAGCAAGAGGCTGTCATTACAAGCCTATGGAAACAACTGTGATCTAATTTACCTAAGCTAGCTGGCCTCAAAAAATGTTTAGAAAAACTGATGAAATTTCATCCATGTAGCTTTCAATGATTGAAGCCAACATATTCAATAAGCTTCTATTCAATTGAGTGCTGAGGTTATGAGCATGATGTAGAGATAATTTGGAACAAAATGAAAGTATTTTATTTTGTCAATATTGAGTTATTGGCAATAAATAAATAAATGTATTGTTATGAAATTATGGCAATGTTATTCTGAGTATTATAAAGCGTATTAAACAGTTCATAAAATTACAAAAGAGGAATTCACAAAATTTTAGCATAGATATTATAATGAAATGAGGATATGATATCTATTGCTGACAATATTGAAGAAGGCAACGCATAATTTTACTTTTTGCAAAGTTGATGAGAATGTTAGCTTTAGAACGTACAGCCAATATTTTTTTTACAATGTATAAAGTCAGATTCTTAGGTCAGAACTATCTTAAATCATTGTACATACTTTTCATATCAATACATTTAATATTACATGATTACTTGTGAGAAAAACTACTAAATTCTTTCTATTTTGAAATGAGAGGACAATTCAATCTAATTGCATTTACATTGAATAATTATGTAAATTTTTTATATATTGTTGGCTAGATGCTTTTAGGGAAAAATACACTATCGCCAACAATATTATGTTTCCATCAATCTTTTTATTTTAAGAATAATGATGTTTGATATTATTCTTCTCAGATTAAGTAATTAAGTAGCTTTCAAATAAATAAGCACATAATTGGTAGAATTAGCATTGATATGTAACCCATATTTTATGCATGTAAATAATGGAATTTGAAAAACTTCTGATATAAATTTTATTTAAAGTATCTGCTTGATCAATGTCTCCTATAAGATACTTATAATGCAATAATAAATTCCTAGGTTTTATATTAATATTTTCCCCTTTGGTTTTATGTTGTTTTCTTGAGCCATAGCACAAAAGAGTTCAACTTTTCTTGAAAGGAAGGAATAACCAAATTGCAAAAATGGGAATTATAAATCTTCTAAATTTTCTATGTAAGGATAAATGTAAAAAGTGTTTTTAATCACAATGCTTCCAGGAAAAAGTATTCCCATGTGAAATCTTCTAAATCCCCGTATGAGAACTTCTAAGTCGTATCCATTTTTCTCATTCCATAATTAAGCTAATTTTATCCCAAGCATTTAGGAATTCATCTCTTCTTCAGATCCTGAATCTCACTTAACACTCAAATAACAAATTATCCATAATATTTTCAGGAAAAATAACTTATGTATATTAAGCTTCTTATTTGTGATTTAAAATATGTTATCAGCACCCAACTAAGCACTTGAAAAAGGAGACAGTCATTTAAAAAACAGGGAAGAAGGAAAGGTCAGAAGACACTGTAAAACTTGAGGATTTGACAACAAAGATATTGCAGCTGACATGACTTAGCTGAAAGCAGAGACTATGAGAAAGATTACGACTTGTGTTTTACACACTATTTGAGTACATCTATTTGACTGTGTGGGTCATGACAGACTTTGTGTAGCATTTAGAATGATGGGTATACTAGGAACACTTATTGTGCTCATGAGGAATCAGGATGTGCATCAAAAGCCAGGGAATATTGCATGGCTTAAGATCAGAAGAAGGTCTGTGTCAGGGTTGTGTCCTCTCACCACACTTAACCAATCTACATGCTGAGCTAATACTCAGAGAAGCTGAATGACAGGAAGAAGCATTCGGATTTGATGATGGTTACATGTAACTGTCTCTGATATGCAGATGCTACATCCTTACTTCCCCAAAGCATGGAGGATTTGAAGTATTTACTGATAAAAATCAAGAATTGCAGCATTCAATATGGACTGCAACTCAATGTAAGTAAAACCGAAATTCTCATACTTGAACTAATAGACAACTTCATGATAAATGATGAGGAGTTTGAAGTTATCCAGGATTTCATCTGATTGGCTCCACAGTCAAGCTCACAGAAGCATAGGTCATGAAACCAGATGGTGCATAGCATTGGGCTAGGCGGCCGTACTGGACTCTTTAAGTAAAAGAGCATGGAGGTCACCGTGTTTACCCCAACAACGGTGTTTTCAAGAACCTGATCCATATGTGAAAGTTGGGCACTGAACAAGGATGATCAATGAACAAACGATGCATCTGTGTGATGGCGCGGTTAGAATATCGCTGTGTATTAACAAGAAAGTACCGTGGACTATCAGAAGAAAAGAAGGAATCGGTCTTGGAGGAAACCCAGCCAAAACACTCCTTAGAAGCAAGGACAGCAGGGCTGTCTCACTCACTTTGGACATGTTATTTGAAGGAACAAGTCTTTCAGTAAAGGCATCATGCTCGGGAAATTAAAGATGATCAAACAAGATGAAGAATCTCTATGAGAAGGATTGCACCTTGCTTGCATTTTGGGCTCCAACATAACAATTTTGAGGATGAAGCTATGGTTTGTACACGGGCTTGCTATGGGTTGGAATCAACTTGATGTCACCAAACAACGAAAGCAAAGCTTATTTTAACTTTATTTCTACATGTAAGCCATAGTTCTAGTGAATTTAGTTTCATACTTCATGTAGTCATGACAATAGCTGAATGGAATAAGTGATAATATTTCTCAATTTTTATAGGTGGTACTACTGAAGCTAGAAACTCAGCCAAGGTTATCAAATAAATAAATGGCAGAGTAAAATTTTACCTAGGGCAATTTGAGATGAGATTGGCAATGTTAATCTTTATGTTAATTTATTCCTTTAATTTGTGAAAAACAAAAAAAAATGTATCACTTTGGAATTTTCACCAAATATGGCAAAGTATAATTGGCAGATTCACAGTGTTCTATGGAATTCAGAAGAGAGGCAGCCACGTGATCTTAGGGTTTACTATTAAAATCGGTTAGCTATAAAACACATCACAAAAATGCTGCCAGAGCATTAGAAAATAGCCACTGGAGTAAAGTGTTCTAAGGTTCTAAAATTAACTTTAAAATAGAAAAATAATAAATTGCCTTATTATATAGCAATATCACTTGTGTTAATAAATTAAGAATACAGTAAATGAAAGTCTACATGGTAATCTCTATTTGATGCATAAAATATGAATAAAAATCAAAATAGTTAATATAGGAATTCCAAACTGAGGATACCCATGGAAATGCTATTTTATTCCTAGGTACATAAAGTCATGGGTGTGTGTCAGTGTGTGCCTTGTTCCTGCGGTTATAAACAAAAAGACACCTATAAAGATAGCAAACATTTTGAAAAGCCAAACTGGAAGCAACTCAAACGTCCTTCTAAGCTGGAGTGGAGGAATAAACTATAGCGCATTCATACAGTGATCTTCATTCCCGCAGTGAGACGAAAGCCTTTGGAAGTAATGAAATGCAAAGAAATGCTGAACTAAAGCAGTCATAACGTGTGCGCCACGTAACCCCATTTCTGCCTCTCTCGTGTTCTCCGAGAGCTGTGTTATCTAAAGTAGAGGATACTTTATCTTCTTGGTAGTGTTGGCTACTAGAAGTGTGAAATTGATATTATGCTATTAATTGTTAATATTAATAATAATATGGATATTTAACGTTTATTAATATGAGGTCTGATGTGATCTAATTATTCTAAGAATGGAGAAGCATATTGATTATACTGCTCTATTAGACAGAACACTGCCCCCTATCTAATGATATATTTGTCCAGATCTCTGGATGGAGCACGTAACTATGTCACATACCCTGGCAAAAGATAATTACTTTTGCAGATGGAATTGTGTTTGCTAACCATTAGGTATAATTCCTATGTTGGATTATCTAAGTGAACCCCATGTAATCATGAGTATTTAAAACAGAAAGAGGGTGGCGGAAGAAGGTTCAGAGAAAGGCTTGTGACCACAGATGCAAGATCAGAGTGCTGCTGAGTGAGGACATCGTCTCTGGTTGCTCTTTGAGGATGGAGAAAGATGGCCTAGGTGGAGGAATATCGGCGACCTCTATAAAATGGAAAAGGCAAGGAAAAGGATTGTCCCTTGGAGTCTCTATAACAAAGCAGGACTTTGCCGGCACTTTATTATTTTCCCAGTGAGATCCATATCAAGTAGCTCTGTGTGCATGCTGTGTGCTGGGGGCTGCTTGCCACAACACCAGCAATTCAAATCACACAGCCACGCAATGGAACGAAGAGAAAGCTATCTTTTTCTGTAAAACTTTAAAGCTCAGAAAACTTATATAGGGTCACTCTGAGTCAGAGTCTCCACTAGACCAGTGAATTTGATTTGGTTTGAGTTTATGTTACACTTCTAAGATGCAGAAATGCAGGTAAGATAACAAATATTTGCTGTTTAATGTCACTAAATTTGAGGTAATTTTTGCAGCGCCAATATACATACAATAGAATTCTTTTAAGCTATAAATTCAAACACCGAATCAGGAAGGCTGCTCCATTCTAGCCTTCAAATTGTGTAGGAGTCGTTTGGCCTCCAGAACAAGTGTTTAGCTGTTTTGTACAAAACCAGGTGATGAATCTCAAACTTATTCCAATATATAAATTATAAAACATGACTCCACCAGCACATTTGTGTTGGAAACCAAAATAATATGCTCCACTGTGCACTGTAGGGGACTGGCACAACATAGACCAGTTCCAACCCGTGCGCCTAATGCCGTCACTGAGGCCTGAAAAGCACCTGCGCACACATCATCTGCTTTAGTGCCTCAGTCTCTGCTTAGTGGGCAAGGTTTCAAATAGCATCTTTAGTGCCAGTCCAAAGACGTTATCTTCAATTTCTCTCCAAAGTTAGTTCCAGGAGCAGAGGGTCATATTGCACTCTTGTACTTTGTAAGGGATCCACGAGAAAATACGTGCACAATCGACTATGGGTTGAGGAGTAATTAATACCTTCTGCTTCAAAGGGGAATGAAGATCGAAGTCGAGGAGAAAATTAAATTTCTTGTTGGTTGCTGCCTACAATCATGTTCTCTAAGGACACAACAGAGGGAGGAAGTAAGTTCATCATCGTAAAAAATGTTAGGAAACTGCTTAAATGCAAAGTTAGTGCCAGCTTTGGCTTGTCTCTGATATTTGATTGTTAAGAGCAGAAATGTAAACCACAGAGAAAGTAACTTCACAGGGATACAATGAAATCTGCTATTTTTTTATTTTTTAATTGGCAAGAGGTAGAGAGAGGAGACACCACAATCAGTAAGATGCCATATGAGTGGATGCTTTTAACTGTATTTTAATTAAAAAACAAACAAACAATAATAGATTTGTTCCCAAGATCTATATCTCAAAAGCGCACAAAAATAAGATGGAAAATAAAAGGATTTTTTTTCGCATGCAATGGGTAAAACATTCTCAAACAAGGTATTAATTTTACTCTTAGAAGTCAGAGATAGTATTCTCATTGGAATAATCAGTTTCTTACAAAATGCACCAGTTTGCATGGCCTGTCACACCACCTCCCCCATTTCCTTAGCAGTTGAACCACTGATGCAAAGGCAGACTGGCTGATTACATGTCTGTGTGGAGTCTCTGTGAATCTGAATTTTCCCAGGTTCAAAACACTAGGGAAGTGAAAGTGACATTTATGTATTTTATAACTTATTTTCACTGTCTCTGATTATTTCAGATTGAATAGCGTTATGGAAATACGGGACCTCCTGACATCCCATGACTGATGAACTATAACTCTCCTTTTTATGATGATTGATTTTATTTTTCAATTGTTTTGATTTCTGAAAATTTAAACACCCACTTAGCATGAGATTGATAATGGTTATTTGTCATGTAGGAAATCTGACATAGATTTATGGAATCGCTTGACATATTTCAGATCTACTTGTATGTGTGAATCCTATTATTTTGTTCATATAAAAATTTGAAATAAAACTAGAGTCTCTATTAGATTAGCCTGAGAAGGGTAAGTTCTTATTATTGGCAACACCAAATTCTGGTGACAGACAAAAATTACAGGTGATTGCAATATTCCCAGAAGAGGACTTTAAAAGTTCATGGAAAATCTTAATTATATTTTCCTCCATACATTTTGAGGCCCCATTGCATATGTGTGTAAACACACATTTCTCCCCCCACAATATCACAATAATCTAAGAATGACTGTTTTGAGGTTATGAACTGCTGTAAGATCTTCAAATAAATTTTTAAGTCATCAGTGTTCATAACAAAGAGATAAAAGAGTCTATTCTTATCCTCAGTTGGCCAGCAGCCATTTATTATCAATGATACATGTCAGTTTATGTTCAAGTCTAAAAGATGTTTTTCTTCCACTTGAAATCTTCATAGAGATTTTGAGTTGTAACTCACTTAAGGCATAAATCCGCCACGCTATTTGATAAAGTGGAAATTTTCTATGTTGATATATCTGAAATAATGTTTATCTATTGCACACTTCAATTTAGAATTGAAGTTCCTTTAGAATCAAGTCATTTCACCATTAAATGGTGAGTTGCTAAAATATGTCCATTCATGGTCAAGAATCTGCATAGTCTTACTATTTACCCATTGCTGCTTTATTTGCTCTCTAGCGTTTGTAGCTTTTACCATATAATCTATCTTATGCTTCGGAATTCTATGACTTTATCATATTTTGGATCTTTCTGTAACCTCTCCAAGGTCATAAAGTTATGTTGGCTACCATATTTTTCAAGTTTTTAAAATACTCTCAAAGTGTAGGCCTGAGCATAAATATAATTATTTGTATTGTTTATTTTCTGCTCCAGATTACAGGGAGAGATCCTGACTTTCAATACTAGGAATATTATAATCCCATCCAAGATTATGAATTTTTAAACCTTACACCTTGAATCAAAACTTTCTCTAAAAGGCTTCCTAATACCAAAAAAAAAAAAAACCAAAAAACAATTTAGCATAATTGTTAAAGAATATGTATGCTTTGAATATTCTGATCTTTCCAGAATTATGTATATGTCTAAATTGACTACACAATTCCAAAGTTTAGATGGAAACATTCAGGGGCATGAACTTCACCTTCATGAGAGTGGAATGACACAGAAAAGGAGGGTGAAAATCCACTATTTGAAGAATGTAACCACTGACAATGAATTGTAGTAAAAATGTTTGAATTATTCTGCTTTGAAAATTCCTTACAATAACAAGAACCAAAGAAAACTATGAAGGTAACGCATACATTCTTGCCAGAAGGATTCTCGTTCATACATGCACAGTTTGTTCCAAACAGAATGTGTTCACTTGTTTCTGTATTCAGTGCAAGGTTACTGATAAGTACTCTAATACCCCATGATTATCGTCTTTCAGGTGTAATATCAACAGTGGCTTTTGAGGGAATCTCCTGAGTCAGGTAAATTCTAGGCAGAGAGGTGAGCTCAGAAGATTCTTCTGAAAACTGCTTATGTTTTTGGTTCGAGGGGTGTGGATTACACAGGATTATTCAGAGATATACTCAAAGAACACAGTTTTAGGAAATCGAAAACGGCATTGTTGAACAAAAGACCAGAAAATGTACACCGAGAGACCTTTCCCACCACAGCAATGCCCCTGCTCATTCTCTGAGGTAGCGAGTTCCATCCTAGGAAAACTTAATTGCAAAACCTTATCCCACCCATTATACAACCCGGGTCTTAAATTTTCACACTTCCTTTTTATTCCCCCCAAAGTAAGAACATTTTAGAAGAACATGATTGGATTCCCGTGGAGACACCATAACTTCCATTCTATGATACAAATCTGAATTACTCGATAAAGATTAGAGAGGTAGAAACAGCACCTCCAGAAGGTTAAAGACCTTCATGGAGGAAACGTTGAGAGACAACAGCTTCCCATCCCATTATGGCCATTTACCTGACTCATGAAATCTTCTTGTTACTCATCTAGCAAGGTTTGTTTTCATCGCTCTTGCCCAACGTCTGGGTTTTCATATAGGTTTTAATAAACAAAATTTTGACTAGAAAAAATTCAGTAATTGATCTTTGTGGAATATTTTACAAATCTTCATTCTCTTAAGAATAGTCCTTAATGGGACATTTCTATGATAGATAGCCAAATCATGTGGATACCTGGGATAAAAAATTCTTGAAACAATATGTATTAGACAGTTTTTCATTAAAACTGTCTTGACTTCAGTTTCAATTCGCATTAATACATGTTTGCTTTACTCATTTATATTTGAAGGACATTTTCTCCCCTGCTGTATGTCAGCTTTATATTTGCTAATCTTATTATTTAGGGATAATCCACTGCATTAGCTCCTTAGCATTTTACATAAATATCAACATACCCTCAACACTGTATCTCTTGCAACTGTTACTTTTGTTTGACATTCTTTTGCTTGCTTCCATCTGTAGACATGGGCACTTGTGCCATCATGTTCAGATGGCAATTGAAAGTATTAGTTTTTTGACAGCCATTGTTTTCACCCTAGGCTCCCCTTCAGAATAAAATCTTCTGTGGAAATAAAGAAAATAATTATTTATATATTTTAGAATCATCCCCATGTCTTGAGCCACACTTCCGTTGGAATGTCTCCTTTGTATTCTTTGTTTAAATGTGTATGTATATAAAAGGATTTTTATATCAAGAAACACCTTACACAGTTGTAGAAGCAGTAACTCCAGTTCCATTCAAGCCTGGTGGTCAGATTTAAGCTGAAGGCTTGTCCAGGCTCCTGGAAGCTGCTGATCCGGAAGCAGCCTGCTGCAGCAGAAGCATCACAGGGTGGGAGATGAATCTGAGGGAAGGAGTTCCAGTTCTGCCAAATGGATCCAAGGGAGTCACAGGAGCCCAATGGGAGATGCACAAATCAAATTTAGGCTCCAGATCCAGCAGAGGGTTCAAGGACTGAGGGGAGAAGGGTCATTAGGCTGCCACCTGATTGATAGGTTGTCTAATTGACATGTAATCTTATGGTCACAGTGGCACATTATACCAGAAATGGTTTCACCATTCTCATTTCCAAGGAGCATTCTTGTTTTACTTCCTCCAAGATAGATTTAGTTGCTCTTCTGTTCCATATCTTTCTTCAAGACCATAATTCCCATGTAGTCCTTTCATTAATGTCTACCTTTCACATGCATATTAGCAACAGATTATACTATGATTTCCATCAGTTGTGCTTTAATCCTCAAAGCAACATCCCTGCTCTTTAACGTTTTAGAGAGGTCTCGTGCAGCAGATATGACCACTGCAATACATTGCTTAGTTTCTTTTTCTTTTAAAAAGATTTTTTATCATGAACAGGGTAACAGTTACAGAGTAGATGATCAGTTTTATATTCAACTAATCATATGCATTTGCTTTATTAATCATTTTTGACAAAGACACCAATGCAACTTAATGGGGGTGGGACCACACTTTATATATTCTTTTGTGTCTAATTTCTTCTACATAAAATGTTTTTGCGATTTGTCCATTTTGTAACATCCATCATATATCTGTCGTCTATATTACTGAGTCGTGCTCTGCTCTACAAGATGTCATATTCATATCCATCTTCTCATTGATAGCTACCTAGGTTACTCTCAGCATGAAGCTGTCAGAAATGAAACGATTATGAATATATCTTAAAGGTAAAATAATGGAATGTCTAGCAAAAGTCTCCTTGAAGACACTTGTTTTATAGCTGTTGGTTAAATCCTGTGAAGTGAAATTTATGGCTTATAAGGGCCTAAGCTTAGTTGGTTTTTTTCTAAAACCATTTTATTGGGCCCTAATACAAATATCATATCATTCTGTATTTCATCACTTTGAGCAGCATTGTACAAGTCTATTCTTAAAATGATATATAATCTGTAATGTATATATATCCCTCAAATATTATCATCTCTTTGTGAGTTATAAACTTAAAATCTGTTTTTTGGATTATAAGTAAATCCAGGGGAGCAGTTACTTTTGTTTCTTATGACTTTCAAGAAAGAAAATACCAGTAGCTGAGAATTTGCCAGATGCTCCATCTGTAGATGCTTATTATTTCATAAATTCCTACATCATGATCCATGAGTTATTGCATCTATGTTAATTGTTCAGTAAATCTTTGAATTTCAAAAAGCCTATCTACTCTATAATATGACCAATTCCAAAAAAGCCCAATTCAAACTCACTGCCCTCAAGTCAAGTCCAACTCATAGCAACCCTAGAGTTAATACTATGATAACACTGTTTCTTTATGTACTTTTTAATGATGACATTTCCCATGAGTTTATATACTTTTTCTGGAGAATTATATCCACACACGCACATATATGGTATAAAGATACATACTATCACATGTCCAAGCCTTCTACAAAGAGCAATAAGGGAGCAGTGGTCGATCTTGTGGCTTCCGGTTGAAAGGTCAGCTATTGAACCCAGCAGTCTCCCTGCTGAGGAAATGTCTTGTCTGCCTCTATAAAGATATATAGCTTTGGAAATCTTAGGGCGCAGCTCTAGTCTGTCCTATAATGTTAACATGATTTGGAGATCAACTTTAGGGCAGTGAGCTTAAATGACAATCCTATTTTCAGTTTACAATTAATAAAGCATACTGTTTTATGATATTATATTATGCCAAATTTCCATATGCAAGAACCAATAAGGTCAATTTTAAGTAGATGAATACACATAGAATGAGAAGCGGTGGATGTGGCACATATCAACGAATTCACAATGAATCTCGTGCATTTTTAGTTGATCAAAATTCTTTTTCTTTTTCAAGATTTGGAATTTTAACTTCAAGGTCTTTTCTTCCTCCATTTTCTAGATTTTTTGTTGTTGTAAGCTGCCTCTTGAGTTGCCCCCAATTATGAGGAACAATAGAATTGAACCAATGTGCTCCACGGTGTTTTAACTGGCTTGTTTTGGAAAGTAGATCAGCAGGCTTTTAATCTTAGTTCTTGTTGGCTGGTTTGCTCCACAGACATGTAGTTACTTCCAGCAACATGTAAGCCTCCGCTGGAGGATCTTAGTGGAGCCCTGGCTAAAGTGTCAGCTGTTGAACCCACTGGTCACTGTCAGTAAGCAAGGTGAGTGCTGGCTATGCTTGGCATGTCTGAGCTGGAGAGATAGTTCCAGCTTCCTGCATCTTACTCATGCTCACAGAGTGGATTCTGATTCATGGAGACATTTTCGTAGAGTTTCTGAGACTGTAAATGTTTACAGAAGCTGAAAACTTTATCCATCTCCTGCAGATCCGCTGGTGACATTGAACCCTTAGCATTGTGATTAACATTGCATCTCTTACCCTGCAATGCTCCCAGAGCTCCTTCATTACCTACTACAAGGTATTTAATTCTACAAGTGCACCACCAGTTCAGAAGTAGGATTAAAGGAGAACAGATAGGAATGGTACTTAGAAGACTATTTCAGAGTTAGAAATTTTGCACTTAGCTAAACCCCTTTTACCAGAGAGATACAATAGTCATAAACTTGTATTTGGTGATTGATCTCTATGGTTGTTAATTTTATTTTTTTGAAAAAGAGGAAGTAGTTGGCACCTGTATGCAATATCAATGCATTGATTTCAGAGCAACAAATATCATCAATAATTCCATGAATTATGCAAGTAGATTCACTGTTGTGGCTGGACGTATCACTAATATTATTTATGCCACAATTCCACATATGATCTCACATAAATCATTATCTTCATTCTGCACAGATAAAACTGTTTTACAAAGTGGGTCTTAATAACATTAATTATTTTTACTGGTATATACTTAAATACTACATGCTAGTATACCTATTATGAAAACAGTTGTATATTATATTTATAATGCAATTATAACTGCCTCGTTTGGTTTCCAAGGCTGCAATTTTTACAGAAGAGAATTGCCACAAGCTTTCCTATAGAGAAGCTCATGGATGTAAAACCACTTGGTTAGCAGCAAATCACTTTAAAACATTGAATCATGAGGGTAGTTTTCAAAAATGATGGAGAAAATTAAATAACTAATAGTAAGAAAAAAAAAAACCCATCTTGGAAGCAGTACGGCCAGAGTGCGCTGAAGAGGAAGGGTGGCGACACTTGATCTGACATACTTTGGACACATTCTCAGGAGAGACCAGTCCCTGGAGAAGGACAACTTGCTTGGTTGCGTAAAGAAGCAGCGCAAAAGAGGACCCTCTGCGAGATACATCGACCTGGTGGCTGCAACAACGGGCCCAAGCATCGGAACGGTTGTCAGGACGGCACAGGTGTTTCCTTCTGTCGGACGTGGGTCATTAAGAGTCAAACAACCATCAGAAATAGTCGTAAAGTCCTCACAACTAGAACAAAAGATACCGTCACGATGAACAGAAAAAATAGATTGAAGCTAAGGACTGCATCTTGCTTGGATAAACAACTGATGCTGATAGTACAGAGAAATTAAGAAATTGAACATCACATTGCATTAGGCAAAGCTCCTTTGGAAGACCTCTTAAAGACTTGAGAGCAAGGATGTCACTTTGAAGGCTCAGGTGTGCCCGGCTCATCGTATTTTCCATGCCTCATATGCATGTGAAATTTGGATATTGAATAAGGACAGCTGAAGGAGAAATACCTCACTTGAATCATGATGCTGGTGAAGAATGTTGAAAATAGTTTGAAAAGACAAAAGAACAAAAATATCTGTCTTGGAACAAGTAAAGGCAGAATATTCCTTAAAATCAAGGATGGGGAGTCTGCATCTCTTGTACTTTAGACATGTTATTTGGAGAGACCAGTTCATGGGAAAGCATATCATGTCAGATAAAGCAGAAGGACCAAGAAAAGGTGAGGCCCCTCCAAGACATGGATGAACAACCATGAGCTCAGACACAACAACACTTATGATGGAGGTGGACCAAGCAGTGTTTCATCTTTGGTACATAGGGTCACGATGAGATGGAATTGACCTCATACCGCCTCACACAACATCTGGTTACAAATTAGTTTTTCAACAATAAATATGCAATGTATGCAAACATGAAGCTAAAAGTATAGATTTATATGAGAATAACTATTTATGAAAATCAATCCTTTAACATGCACAAAGCCTACACTTTTATTTTGGTTTGGAAACTATTTGGTCAGCAGTTGAATCAAATATTTTATATCATGAAAGAGATCCTAGCTATTGTCTGGTTCCCACTGTATTATTTTATCATTTATGAAAGTGGGGTAGAGAAATCAATAGGTGCTTTTGATTATGTTTGCATTTCTTCCTGCCCATTTATTCTCATTACCAATTAGTACTAAACCAATTGCCATAGAGTTTATTGTGACTCATGGTGAGAGTATAACTGTGTGTCAGAGTATAGCTGTGTTGTGTAAAATTTTCAATGGCTGAATTTCCAGATTTAGATCTCTAATACTTTCTTCTGGACAACCAGCTAGAGGATCTTCCTTAATATTCAAGTTTCCAGAGTGCATTATATATATTTGCTTTAGGAAATTGTAATATATATATTTCTTCTAATAAAGAATCGAATGGCATATTAATGAAAATCACATTCAAGAACCCTAATATGTATATATATATATATATATACATATATATATATATATACATATATATACATATATGTGTATGTGTATATGTATAAATGATATGGTAGCCATATCAGTGTTTGCTGGTTTCCCTATTCTTATGAGGCAGGGTTCAGACATATCTCCATGCTATAATCTTATGTATCTACTCTGACACCTATCTTTCTCCAGGACACGCTACTTTTATGCTGGATTCAATAATTATTTGCAATAGACACACAGTATATCACAGCAAAGATCTTGATTAGGGAGCTTTGTTAGGGAATTTAATAGCTTACCACAAACCGGGATCAGTAAACAGAATACAGTCAATGGTCCCCAGCAACACCTCTCCATTGGCAGCAGGCAAGTCTCTCTGCAGTCCTCGACCTCTTGGTCCTTTGGCTTCTGCCTCTAGCGTGCTGGATGGCAGCCTGCATGCGCACTGCTTCAGTCACAGTGGGCCAGGTCGAGGAAAAGCCATTTGACAGATGAGTGGTGATTCCACGCTTACAAGACCTGCAAAGAAATTAATCTAATCCAGTGTTATGGTGACTTCTGAGATGTAGTACTTTGTGTGGTTTTCACTTTCTTTTTTCTCTAACTTGCTACCAGATTTAAATATCAGTTTTATTAGAATAATCAATAAAGAAGCATTATGCTTGAGCATCATTTCCATAGCTCCTTTAAAATCTATTTGTGGGAACATATCTCAAAAAGACTAAATGGAGTAAAGCCCTGTTATCCTTTTGTTTATTTTTATAGACTCAGATATATAATCAAGAGATATTTATACAAGTGAAAAGTATCAGCAATACTTATGAACTGAAAAGAATCTAAATGGAAATATTTGAAAAATATTCATTTCTGTAACAATCATGAGATGTAAATGAAGTAGCCAGTGAAATCATATTGGGGGTAAATATTTAATGACATGGTGATATGGGAATAAATAATATTAATAATACATAAATACAAATATTAACATAATACCTATATTGACTCATACACAGATACATATTTATGCCCATATACATTGTTCCTGTTCATAGAATAGTATGAGAAGAAAATACAGTAATATGAGGGTACTTCTTATAAACTATTGACTTTTAAAAAATATTCAAATTGTCCACAATAAAGTTATACTCTTATTATCTTTATATAACCTGATCAATTATTATAAAAACTCAAGTTTTTCCAATCTCTTTACCAGAATTGGTAGTAATCTAGACAACAAGAGTGGTGGGGCAATTTCTCCGTGGGCCTGACATATAATTATGTAAGGTGGACAAAAGGAAAAAGAAAACAGAAAATGTAGTGAGTTCCCTGTGGATGTGTAAATTTCTCAACTACTAAAATACACACACGAAGCAGGCTTCTGCACTTGGAAGAGAGCTTCATAATTTAGGAATGAGGATGCTTGAAGCTACTCAAAAGCCATCTGAATTCCAGCCGGACTAGACAAGTATTGCTGTTGCGTTCTATGATATTGTATTTATGGCTGAAAGAATAGCCTGAAGGAAGTTACCCTGAGTAATTTCCATGTACGGTGTTTATGCTGTGACCTGCTGGAGAGGTTTTATGTAAGTACTGTCATGGGCCTTAAATGCCAGCAGGCTCCTTGGCCTTATACAAGCTCCAAGGTGCCAGATTCACAGATTATTCACTTAGGGAACATATCAAACTTTGATGAGCATCCCACTATTCTATCTCAACCTTTTGTGACATCCAAAGGGTTCACAAAAGAACAAACAGACAAAAACAAATGAACCCTGCTTTACCCCTGAACTTCCTGAGAAAAACTGAGTCTGCTGTATTCATAAAAAACTTCCAGATTTTCCAGTATAGTGTTAAAATTTTAAAAAAGTAAGAGCACAGAGGAAGACATAAAATAATACTTTTATTTTCCTTTCTCCAAGAAGCAAAACAAATTTGATCTGATGCAATAGTATAGTACATTGGAGTGAGAAATCATCATGTATTCAAAATAGTCTTTGACTTGAAATCCTAGGAAAAAACCTGAGATAAAATTCACTTTTCTGGTTCACTGGCTAAGAGTGACATTGTCAAGTTATTTAACTTTTCAATTTCAGTTTCCTTTTCTGCAAATAAATATTTGAAATAATAACACTAAAGCTTTCTATGGGTTGCCATAAGCTTCAGATAGGAATATAAAGTGGTTAGTTTCCTTCCTATTGCCTGTTCCTTCTTTACCTTGTCTTTAGTTTTTTTAAAACTAAGGTCCATGATCAGTCAAAAGAATGGGATTTTATGCGTTATATATATATAAAGCTTCAATTCTCCGAACAACCACATATTAAATAGCCATTTTAAACATAAGCTTCAAATTTTGCAATAGAGAAATGAGTGTATTAGCTATACAAACCAAAAGTGACTGAACAGAATATGGGGGATAGTTTATACATTTTTGAATTTTAATTACATGTTATAATCAAAACCACCTATACTAAATCTGTTTTATAAGATATGTTAAACAAATTTTATCAAGTTACACAGATGGTCAATGTAAATGGTGACATTTAATCCTGGATCTTTCTGACCTCAAAGTTTCTTCCCATTCTTTCATGTTTCTAACTAGTCTAAGGCCTAAGCATTTGCATTTCTCTTTTAAAACACATGTCTTCTGATATGCAACTGAATGGACTAAACTGCAATTATCATTAGCAGGCAAACATATTAACTACATATGCCACCTTTTTGGTCAACATAACACAGTGCCAATAAAAAACTGATTGCCTTTAAGTTGTTTCTGACACATGGAAACCTTGTGGAAAACATAGAATGGTCTCCCAGCGTTTCCACGGCTGTTAACTCTATGCACACAGACTGCCACATCTTTCCCTACGGCAAGGCTTGGTAGTTTTGATTAAAAGTCTTTCAATGTGCCATCAACTACTTAACCACTATGCCACCAAGGATTCTTATCCTGTTGTCTGGACACCTAAATTCCACCCAAATTGTGCTTTTGAGTAGCTACATTGCATTGGTTGGATGTTCATGTGCCCTTCCACCCAGCTCAAGTACACTAAGTAAATTACTTACCATCTGTATTCATTTGAGAGCGCTGGTGATGCAGTCATCACTTCCTGGGCTACAAACTGCAAGGTCAGTAGTCCAAAGACACCCGGCATTCTGTAGGACAAAGACAAGGATTTCTACTCTTGTAAAGAATTATAAACTCTGACACCCACAAAGGCAACTCTACCCTTCCTATAGGGTCACTGTGAATCCACATGGACTTGGCAATAGTGCATTAATTTTTTTGGTATTCAGTTAAGGTCAATGAGATCCTTGTCAACCGGACACCCCCTTACTGAAGGGTTGTGGGGAGGAGATGAGTCAGTCAGGGTGCAGGGTAGCAACAATGAAACACATAACTTTCCTCTAGTTCTTAAATGCTTCCCCCCACCCCCCGCCCCATTGTCATGATCCCATTTCTACCTTATAAATCTGGCCAGACCAGAGGATGTACATAGGTACAGATAGCAACTGGAAACACAGAGAATCCAGGCCAGATGACTCCTTCAGGACCAGTGGTGAGAATGGCGATGCCTGGAGGATGGAGAGAATGTTGGGTAGAAAGAGGGAACTGATTACAAGAATCTACATATAGCTTCCTCCTGGGGGATGGACAACAGAGAAGAAGGTGGGGGAGACGTCAGACAGTGTAACATATGACAAAATAATAATAATTTATGAATGATGCAGTGTTCATGAGGTAGCGGGGGACTGGGGAGGGGAGGAATGAGCAGCAGATATTAAGGACTCAAGTAGAAAGCAAATATTTTGAAAATGATGATGGCAACAAATGTACATATGTTCTTGACACAATGGATGGATGTATGGATTGTGATAAGAATTGTACAAGCCCCTAATAAAATGATATTTTAAAAGAAAATACATTGTAAAGACTAAGTAATTCACTGCATAAATAAAATAAAGAAATGAATCGATTGTATCAACTGATGCAGAAAAGGTATTTGACAGAATCCAGCACCCATAACTAGTAAAAAAAAACTGAAAAAATAGGAATAGTATGAAAAGTTGTCAACATTATGAAGGTCATACATACAGAATCAATAGCCCCTAGTTTTTTCTCAGTGCAGAGAGACTGAAAAGGTAGCCCTTACAAATGAGATCCAGAGAAGAATAACCTTTGTTATTCTCCTCAATGCACTCCTACTCAATGTTGTGCTAGTTTGGACGTGCTAGGCAGAGCAATACAGCAACTAAAAATTTTAAATAAAAGGCAGCTACATGGGCGATGAAAAAGTAAAATAATCTCGCCTTATAGATAATGTAATTGTGTACTTGGAAAATCCTAAAGTCACCAAGAAAACGATTAGAACTACAAGGATTCAGCATAGTGGCAGGATACAAGATTGCCTGACCAGATACGTTAAATTCCTCTACACTAACAAAGAGAACTTTGTAAAAGAAATCAGAAAAAAATTACCATTTACAAAAAATATACAAAGGATGTAATTCTTAGGAATAAGGATAGCCAGGGACAATACAAATGTTTACAATGAAACTATAACACACTGCTACCAGACCCCATGTAAGAATATGCTAGCCTCATAGATATTGTTGGTAGGTGCTATTGAAGTCGTTCCTACAAACAGAGATCCTGTGAACAACCTTCGTTCTAAGGGTGGAATGCATCAGCCACAGTGTCACCCATCTTGTTGAAGGGCTTCCTCTTTTTCACGGCCCCACTACCTTACCAACCATGATGTCCTTCTCCTGGTATCGGTCCCTCCTGACAAGATGTCCAAAGTGCATGAGATGACCTCTCTCCATATTATGTCTAAGAGCAGTCAAGCTATCCTCTTTCTGAGACAGATTTGCTGGTTCTTTGGATAGTCCAAGTTACAATTAATATTCTTTTCCAGCACCATAATCTAAATACATGGATTCATCTCCAACATTTCTTATTCAATGTCCAACTTTCACTAGCATGCGATGGGATTGACACTAATATGGCATGCTCAGGCACATTTTAGTCCCCTTTCTTTCCAACACTTGAAAGAGGCCTTGTGCAGCAGATTACCCAGTGAAGTGGGTTCGTTGATCACTGAACTGCTGCTTCCATGAGCACTGAGTATAGATATAAGCAAGACAAAATCTCCGCGACAACTTTAAACCCCTTTCCTATTGATCATGCTGCTATCTACCGGGCCGGTTGTGAGGATTTGGGTTTTCTTTATATTGAGTTGTAAACCATATTAAAGGCTGAAATTCTGGATCTTCATCCACAAATACATCATGTCTTCCTCACTTTTAACAAGCAAGGCTGTATTAGCTGCATATCACAGGTTGTTAATAGTCTCCCTGTGATTCTGAAGACACATGCTTTTCATATAGCCATATAATCCAGTTTCTCTCGTGATTTCCTCAACGTGAAGGCTTACTAAGTATGGCGAGAGGGCAGAGGCCTGACACACACACACTCTTCCCTGCTTTTGCAGCATTCTGGATTCTCTGTTTTATTTCTACAACTGCCTCGATTGATATACAGGTCCTGACTGGGTACATTTAATCTCCCAGGACGCCCATTCTTCTCGTCCATCCATAGTTCATTATGTTCTACATAGACAATACTTTGACATAGGCAATAAAACTCAAACATCTTTGTGGCATTCCCTGACTTTGGCCATCATCCTCTTGAGATCAGCAATGATATCCCTTGTTCCAAGTCACCTTTTGAGTCAGACAGGAACCTCTGACTGATCCTTCCCAATACACTGCTACACTCTCTGTTGAGTGATATGCATCAACATTTTAATTCCATGTCACAATAATGATATTGTTCTTTATTTTGAGCATTCTGTTGGATCATTTTTCTTTGTAATGTGGACAAATATGGATCTCTTCCTGTTGGTCAAGTCTTCCAAATTTCCTGGCCTAGGTGAGTGAGAGCTTCTAGGGCTGCAGTTCTCAGCCTGTTGGTCATGACCCCTTTGGCGGTTGAAGGACCCCTTCTCAAGGGTCGCCCAATTCATAACAATAGCAAAATTGCAGCTATGAAGTAGCAACGGAAATAATTTTATGGTTGGGGTCACGACAACATGAGGAATTGCATTAAAGGGTTGCAGCATTAGGAAGGTTGAGAATCACTGTTCTAGGGCTTCATGAGCTTGTTGAAAGATTTTGATCGTAGTTCCGGGGGTCTTGGTTGTGGCTAATGCTTTCCCTCAAACTTCAACTTCTTCCTTCAGTACCATTTGTTCCTGCTCCTATCCGGGCTCCTGAAATGTTAATCAATATTTTTTTAAATTTTGTGTTAGTTGTTTGGTACGGTTTCCCTGTGTATTTTTTCTATCTTTTCTGGATGCTTCCTCCATCATTAAATATTTCACCTCTAGAAGCTTTAAATATTGTAACTTGGCATTTGAATATTTTCTGAAGTTCTGTCAGTTTAAGATATGCTAAGTGTGTTCTTCCTTTTTGGTTTTCTAACTCCAGGTGTTTGCACATTTTATTATAATATTTTAAAATCTCTTCTTGAGCTACCCTTTGAAATTTTCTGTTTAATTATTTTATGTCCTAATTTATTCCATGTGCCTTAGCTACTCTATAATTAAAAGAAAAGCAAATTTCAGAGCAACAATGAAATATACTTTGATTTTTTTCTTCCTTTCTTTTCTCATTTATGACCATTTGCTTATTTCATTTATAATAATCTTGATATTGCCCCATAGCTGCTCTGGTCTTCTGCCATTAGTGTTGAATATAGAAAATCTGTTGCTTACATGATCTCGACTTGCAAGTGGTATAGACTCAAGGTTGTATTTTACCTCTTGTGGACACATTTTTATTTTCTTTAATTTCCACCTGAACTTAGATATGAGCAAATGATTATCTTTTCCATAGTCAGCTGTGCCTGGTATGGGCTGCTGATATTAAGCTTCTAATTGGGTCTTCCCATCAATGTAGTCTCTTTGATTTATGTATCCCATCTGGGAAAGTCCATGTATCTAAGCTACATGTTGTTGTTAAAAAGGGTTATATGCTATAACAAGTCATCAGGATGGCAAAATTCTAGCATCCACTATCCAGCTTTGTTTTCATTCACAACACCATCTTGTTTCAATTACTGTTCCCTCCTCTTTGTTTCCAAGTTTTGCATTATAGCTGCAATAATTGATTGCATGTTTGATCAGTTTGGGACTGAAAACGTTGGAAGGATTCTAGAGCTCATTCATCAATAAGTTTGGTAGTTGGTGCATAAATCGGAATAATAGTGGTATTGATTGGATTTCCTTGAATGCAGATACATATAGTCCTATCAGACAGCACTGGACTTCCAGATACATCGTGAGGTGTCCTTGTTGTAGATGAGTTTAATTCCATTCCTCTTTATTGTGTCATTCCAGAATGGTAAACCATATGATTTCCTGATTCAAAATGGCCATTTCCATTCCATTCAGCTCACTAAAGCCTACTCTGTTGATTTCAATATATTCCATCATATTTTTTTCCAATTTTTGGAGATTTATACTTCATGAATTCCAATTTCTCATATTAATTGATGATTGCAGCTGTTTCTTCTCATCCTGAGCCATAACCTCTTTGCAAATAAGGTCCAGCCGGCTGTATTCACATAGGCTTTAGTCCGTCCATGTCATTATGGTCAACTGTATTTGGGAAGGCAGCTTTCCTCAATAATATTTTTAACAACTGCTGATCTGAGGGGCTTATATTCTGGCACTATTTCCAACAATGATCATTGCTAAGACTTAAAACTGTGAACATAACCATGATAATAGATAAGAAGACTTAAAACTGTGAATGCGTCAATAATGAACAGCAATCTAATGCAGTCATAAAATCAATTTTATTAGCACTCTAAATAGATGGAACACCTGAATACCAAATTTATTTGGAAAGGAAAAAAAAATCCCTAGATAAAGCAGGAAAAAGATCAGAGTATGAAGCCTCAAGTTCTCTTATCCCAAGTTCTCTTATTGCCACAGTAGTCAAAGTAGCCTGGTATTTGTACAAGGATAGGTACATAGACCAATGGATCAGAATTGAGAACATACGTGCAATCCATCAGTACAGTGTCACCTGATCTTTCACAAAGCTCCAAACCACATTAAAAGGGGAAAAAGTAGTAGCTTTAATAAATGGTGTTGACAAAAAAGTGTAACTTCTTTTAAAAAAGAGACCTCATCCCTATGCCTTATCATATACAAAAAAGTAACTTAAGATGGATTAAAGACCTAGATGTAAAACCTAAAATTACATAGATTATCAAAGTGTAAGTAGATGTAAACTTAGGAACTCTAATATATGGTATAAATGTACTATTATACATATGGAATATGCATCATATATGTATATGTGTACACACATATATGAGTGTGTAGATCAATAGCTATTACATATAAACTTATAGAGAAGGAAACAAACTCGATGACTAGTAACTTCTAAAATTTTAACATTAATATGAATAAAAAACCTTCCTAACAATAAAAGAGAATCTACAGACTTGATAAAATCTTGACCATAATATATCAAAGAACTAATATCTAAAGAGCAACAAAAATATAATTCAATTAAAAATAGACATAGGACTTTAATAGATATTTCACCAGTGAATATGCTCAGGCAGTCAGAAAACACATGAAACAATTCTCCTTATCATTAAGCATTAGAGAGAAGTGAATCAAGTAAACAATGAGGTATAATGTCATCTTGCATTACAGCAAAATTTGAAAAAATAAAGAATGACAACCCTAGAATATAAAAAATACACATATGTGAAGATTTTGTAAACCTCCACCTCTCCTGGTAGGAATCTACATTTATGAAACCACTATGGAAAACTATAAGTCACTTTCTTTAAATCTTAGAAATTCAAATATTATAGCACTTCCACTACTTGGTATGAACCTTGGTAAAACAAGAATCGTGGCATAAACAAATATAAACATACTGAGGTTCATTATAATGTTTTCACAATAGCCACAAAATGGAATCAACCTAATGTCCATAAAATGAGGAATGGATAAACAAACTATGGTACATAGTTCTCTTGAATACAAGATAATAGTATAATACATTAAAGAATAATGATAAATCTTCAAAATTGTTTATAACATGGATGAAATTAGAAGACATCCCGAGTGAATTTAGTGTATCACAGTATCACATTGAATTCTTACTAGACATCTATTATAATAAGTCAAGATATGGGTTACATATAGAAAGTAACACATTTTTGAAGGTCATTTGAGTGGGAGGATGCAGGGGGGATGGTAAATTGATTTAAAAAAAAGAGAGTAGACACTTGTTAATCTGGATGAAGGAAAGTGTAATACATCATAATGGGAGGTTAGCAAAAGTGTGCAAGGCAAGGAAGACACTGAGTGGGTCACAAGACTTTGAGGTAACAAAAGTACTCTATGGGATACACAGTCTTGAAATCATAGTAGTAACAATATTCTATAAGAGGATTTATAGGTATAACTATACATACAGTAGAAAATATAGAGATACAATTATGAACATTTCTTAACCATAACCAAATACCCAAGGGAATGAGTCTTTGCTTAGGGGTTTTTGAATATATTTTTAGAGACAGCATGGTTAATTACACAAAATAGTCCACAAAGGTAAAGTTCTACATCTTGATTTCATTAATAGGAACAATCGTCTAAAAAAGCTTGTTTGTGGTCATCAAATGTAAAATATCGGTCTTTCCCTGCCTAAAGCACCAAGAGTAAAGAAAGGTAAAGACAGAGTAAGACAATCAGTCTAAAGTAGCAATGACGAATGGGAAGCTCAACCTCCATGATTGGGACATATAAAGAATTAGCAAGTCCCCAGCAACCACTAGTGGCTGCTCTGAATGTTATCACAATAGGAGGTCCTTGATAAAGCGAGAAAATGTGTGACAAAACTGAAATCAATAAAGATACCAAGTTTCTTTTTCTACAAAAGATGGTTGAAGTCCGTGAGAATATGACCCATAGATACCATTCAAGCTTGGAACTCAACTTGCACGAGATGTGCAACTTCCAGCCCAAAGATATGCCAAAAGGAGCACCAAGAAGCACACATTTCTTAGAACAATCAACCATAACATACAAAAAGGCACATTTTCCCAAGAGTAACAATCAGAAAGAAACAAAGTTTAGAAAATGAGGCTGAATGGAAACATTAAATACAAATACGAAAGAAGAAGCATGGAGTTTTATTGAGGTGACTGCAATCAATTTCACCAAACAGAATGAATTTAAATTGTTGAATGGAAAATCAATTTTTTTCTGTAAACATTCATAAAAGTCACCATAAAAATTCTAAACCATAATAAAAATAAAAGCCAAAAAATAAAGTACTTACATTGAAAAAGGGAATAAAGAAAAGCAACTTGAGTATGTCTAAGGAAGTAGGAGACAACATTAAGTTAATGTATTAGTAAATTTATGAATTACCTGTCAGTAGAATGGATAACATTTTTAAAAATGTCTAAGCAGACTGTCACAGGGCTACCTACATCCCCAAAGAAGTGGGATGAAACATTGAGAAATATTCTCAAATACTTACCAAATTCATAGAATAAAGCAGTCTTGATGTTTCCTGGGGAGATGATTGATGTTTCCAGAAGGAGCCAGAAGAACCTCTCAGGAACTTGAGGTTTACCTTGATAATTTGAAGGTCATAAGCCAAGGTGTAGACATTTCATCACATCATCTTGTTCAGTCTCTTACTCATCTCGTGATTCATTCATCATGTATTTAGTAAGGTGGCATGGGAAATGAATAACCGGTGCAACCGATTTTCTTTCACTTTGCACTGCCATTTAGATATTCCAGCATTTTTGAAACTGCCAACCACTCTTCAGGAGAAACATTGGGTTTTCTGCTCCAGTGAGGCAGGTCTGCTGTATTCTGTAGGACCACTAATAGCCTTGGAACAAATAATATTGAGTAATTAAATTAACTTTCCTCAAATACTATTTATTGCATCAAAATAAGGAGATTTCAAAGAAAGACAGGATAAATTAAAAATAATGCTTTGGTAAAGATTCACAATGTAACACGTGTTTGAACAATGTGCGCGTGCGTGGGAGTGTAGTGTGGTTTGTCTGTAAAACTGGATGCCATGGGGGAGAACTTCAGTTATTCTGTAATCGGATTCTTTGTATTGGAGTCAAGACTGCCTTTCTAAGTAGCCTTCATAACCCCCCTCATCTTGCTATTATTATTGAAATGAGGTTGCTCTTTTTCATAACTAATAAATTGCTGACAAAAATATAGATGTTGCAGCCTCACAATATATATCACAAATTGTTAATGTAGAGGCCCTGCTACTTGCCAAAAACCCTCAACAAGGTGACTTCAACAATGGGCTCAAATTCAGAAATAATTGTCGTGATGCGACTGGTCTGAGCAGTCTCCCTCTGTTGTTCATAAGATCACTAAGAGCGGATGGCACCTACCAACCCAACAATCCCTGTTGGTCCATACTTGACCTTCAGACTTCGATTGCTTCACAATCACAACCAGTCAGACTAATCTAAAGGTCTGTACAAGAGCTATTCTCACTGAATATACTGTTTTTCCGTATGATACTTCCATATGGATTTATTTTTGTCAGTTCACATGTAATTTCCATTTTTAGCTACTTAAATATGGTCTTCTCCATCAACTCTTCATATAGATATAGCCCATTTGATTCCAGGTTTTCCATCTGGTATGGTCGAGGTGCCATTTATTTTGTTGAAAAACAGGTGCTTCCAATTAAGTTGTTGGTCTTGCCAAATTCTATCCTCCTATCTTCAGCTTTGATTCTCTTATGAAGGCCCTATTTTCCAAATATTATTCCTTCTTCCGCCCCACCCCAATCACTAACACTTTTCAATGTATCTTGAATATTTGATCAATTTCACACTGACAAATTTGGTAGAATTATCCATGCTCTTCATCTCTGGTTTTAGTGGTTGGTGCATAAATGTGAATAATAATTGAATTAGCTGAAATTACTTGTATGCTTATAGGTATAATCCTATCACAGACAGCATTATACATTATCTTGGAGAGTTTTTAAAACTTTATTTATAATGAATGTAATTCCAGTCCTCTTAAGAACCTATGACATAAAAATAAATTGTTGAATTTACATCCATAACAGAATACTATTACAGGTGTTTGAAATATGTGAAGTGAGTAATGCATATCTCAAAATTTTCCATACAATAATGCTTTCACATAATTGTTACCAAGACTTCATAAGGTAGTGTTTATGTCTGTGAAACATCATAGGAAAGCTGTTTCACATTAGAAAGTGATATTAATTATCTCTTCAATTATCTAAAATAATATAACACACAAGAATAAAATTCAATATGAATTCACATCACAATCAATCACTATAACAATTCTGGATTTCAAAAACATGTGTACTTCTGTTCAATTGAGTTGCTATTTTCAACATGGTAACATGACAGATCCATGACCCAACTAGAACGATTTAGCGATAGTAGCAAACCTAAAAACACAATTATTTCTACTACTTTAATGATATTTAAAACCATTTATAGACAAAGGTTGTTTTTGCTAAGAATTTCAGAATCAATAAAAAGTCATAAATGTATTCAGCAAACAGTTTCACAAAATAAATGAGCTAGACTTGATTTTTTTCAATATGTCATCCTATTTTCTTTTACACTTAGTGGATTAGTGGATTGTTACTATATTGTACATTAATTTACTTAACTAAAGGGGAATGTACTTGAATATATTTACAACATGAAAATGATAAACTTCTGGAACTACTTTTAATACACTCATTATTTTACCAAGGGTGATTTCTCCTTTGGAATCATTAAATGGCTTTTCAATTTCGTAAACTTCAAGATGGAGCCGCTTTGAATTATCTCTCTCCTCTTCCAAACAGAAACTCATGAACCCACTTCAGTAATATATCAATTAGAACATTTTGATTCTTCATTTTCACAGTAGGTGGCTGAGTCAGGATTTTGTCATTTCTTATAGGCAATACTCTCAAAATTATGTCCCCCCTTCTGTTTTTAGTTTATGCCTCGATTTATTCTAAATGTTCTACACAGTCCCCAAATTATACGTCTATTATAAAACAAATCTTAGGAGATGAAGCCATTTTTTCATACTGCCATGTCTCTTAGATTTCTTTAGGTAGGTTAAAGTGCAAACGGTCATGTTATTGACATTCTGAAGGCTTTTGTAGACTATTGCCTGGGCCTACACTGCCTGGTCCCAAATTCTTGCTCTTTTATCAAAGTTTCATCTCTCTTGGAAAGAACTACTCATTATCACTATGAAAGACTTAAAAGATACCTTATGATTGAAAATTAGGAAAGACACGTCAGGTTTGGTATTCTCTATGGGATATTTAATTCCAGACTAATAAATTAGTACAATAGAATGTCTCCCTGACCAAGTTATTATACTTGCATGTGATATCAATGACATCACATGGAAGTAAAATTTTTACTTAAGATCATCCAACAATAGGTACAGCAGTACATTGGCAAGAAATTGCCACAGTTCAGGCCATATTCAGAAGAGGATATGGAACATGGGATGTCATTGCTGGTGTCAGACAGGTCTTTGCCACAAACAGAAGCTACAGAAACATGTTTACTTGTGTTTCATTGATTTTACAAAGGTCTTATACTCGGTGAACCATAATAAACTGTAGATGACCTTGAGAAGAATGGGAATTCTAGAATACTTCATATACTCATGAGGAACTCAGATATGGATCAACAGGTATTGTGGGAACAGATCATGAGAATAATGCATGGATTAAAATCAGGAAAGGTGTGTGTCAGGGTTCTATCCTCTCACCTTATTTGTCAACCTGTATGCTGAAAAAATTATCAAAGAAGTGGAATTATATGACGAAGAGTGTGGTGTTTGGATTTGAGGAAAGCTCATTAAAAACCTACCAGTAGGCTATGCAGATGACACAAGCTTGCTTGCTAAAAGTGAGGACTTGAAGCAATGTAAGGAAGGCCAATATCCTCACAAATAGACCAAATAGGAAACATGATAAATGCAGAAATAGTCTGAATTTGTCAATTTGAATTTTTGTTATACTTGGATTCACAAACATTATTCATGGAAGCAGCAGTTAATATATCAAAAGACATACTACATTAGGTAAATTTGATGCACATGACCCTTGTGCTAGTCTGGGTAAACTAGAGAAACAAATTGATAGACACTCATATGTGTATAAGGAAGAGCTACATATAAAAGAGCAAGTGTATATTGTGAAAACATGCCAGCTCAGTGCAGATCAAATCCATAAGTCCAATATTAGCACAGATGTCTGATATGAATCTATAAAATACTCTTTAGAATGATGCAACACATGCAATGACACCGAATGCAGGAAGATCACAGGCCAGTGGGTGGAAGGTCTTGTGGATCCAGTGGCAGGGAAGCATATTATTGCAGGTGTGGATTTCCACGTGGCTCCTCCAGCTCCAAGGATCTGACTTCCATCAGCATAACTCCATGAGGCTTGTCAGCAGAAAGACGAAGCAGAGAGTGAGTGTGTCCCTCAGACAGGAGTTCTCGGAATCCTCTGGAGAAGGCCTTCCCCACACAGAGACCTCATTGGCTATGACCTGGTTGACAGGCTAGACTCCTCCTCTTGGCAAGTCGACAGATCATGTAACTGCCATAGCCCCTTTAGAGTTTTGAAGGACAAGGACATTACTTTGAGGACTTAGGTGCACCTGAGTCAAGCCATGATATCCTCCATTGCATCATATGCATGTGAATGTTAGACATATAACAAGGAAGACTATGGATGTATTCGAATTCAGTGCTGGAGAAGAATATTGGAAGTACCATGGATTGCTAAAAGGAAGCTCGTGGAAAAATGGATGCTCTTGGTGCTGGAGAATAGTATTGAATAATATTGAAAACCTGAAAGACCATGGACTTCTTAAAGGATAAACTGATCTGTATAGGAAGAAGTAAGGCTAAGAATTCCTTAGAGGCAATCAAAGCACAACTTCATCTTACATAGTTTGGACATATTGTCAGGAGAGACCAGTCCCTGGAGAAGGACAACATGTTTAGGACAGTAGAAGGGCACCGAAAAAGAGAAAGGTCCTCAGTGAGATAGATTGCCAAAGAAGCTGCATCGATTGACTTAGGCATGGGAGCAATTGTGTGGATGGTGTGGGATCGTGCAGAGTTTCTGTTGTGCATAGGTTTGCTATGAATGGGAGCTGACATGATGGCAATGAACAACAGCACTGTCTTCCTGAACAAGTTATGATATTATGTCATCAAAGTAGAAAAAATAGTTTATTCATATTTTCGTGTGCAATTCTGAACTGCTTTTTGGCTGCAGTAAAGTTAGTAAGAGCTCTATCCAACTGAAACTACTGGACATTTTTTCTTCTGCCTCAGTGCTACAAATAGTCCCTAGATTGCAGGAGTAACAAGATAGCTAACCAGAAGACCAGGCTGGTTTTTATCTATCTATCTATCTATCTATCTATCTATCTATCTATCTATCTATCTATCTATCTATCTATCTATCTACCTCTCTATCTATCTATCTATCTATCTATCTTCATCTATCATCATCTATCTCTATCTCTCTCTTCTATCTTGATAATAGTGCATACACTCTCTAAATATCCTTTCCTAAATCTCATGTCCTATGGACCTATCACAGTTACTTAATAGGACAGGGTCGAAGTACCTAAATGTGTTTATGAGGCTGTGAATCTTACAGGATCAAAAAGCCTTGTCTTTCTTCCAAAGAGAATCTGGTGGGTTTCAATCACTGATCTTACAGTTAGGGTCCCAGCCATTGTAATCTACAAGATGCCAATGAGATTGAAAAGAGATTGAAAATAGAGACAAGAGTACCTCATGATTAAGTTTCAGTCACATTTGTTAGTGCTCAATGAGTTATAACTTTTGTTATTTTACTGCATTATTAACTGGATTTCAAAAAATTACTCATTAAGTAGGTGTTTTGTTCACTTAAACTCTCTGAATGTGTCACCCTAAGAGAAGTTCATGGCTAAGTTATAAACAATTTTGTTTATCTACTATATTAAGAATTGCATTCTACATTCACAATTTTAAACACTAAATGGATTGAGAATTGACATCTAAGGTGCTATCATTTTTAAATTGATGGGTTCTGAGAATAAAGCAGTTTTTATAGAGAGCACACCGCTTTTGAATGTCCTTCATGTATTTTTAGATTCTTTTTTAAATGCTAACATTGTAAGAACAAATTTTAATAATAAGTTGAATTATTTCCAATATGTCATTATGTTTAAGTAAAAATTTTAAATACTCGATGGAAAAATTAATTTATACATACAAATACAGTTTTTAAATTAACCAGTAAAAATAAGAATGACAAACAAAATGATAATAAAACATTTCCTAAAACATCTCTGATAAATTCTAATTGTTTCATGGCTGCCAATCTCTTTACTACCTCTTTGAATCCCAAATTACTTATTTCTAAAAATTTCTACTTTATGATCTATTTACCTATTATACTGTGACTACTTTATGATCTATATACCTATTATATCATGACTACTTTTAATCATAGATATAACTATAAAGTATTATTTTAACATTTTTCAATTTTTGGTGTATTTAACTATTAACATAATTATATACAAAAATTGTATATGTCTTGATTTATCTGTTTAAAAATAATCAAAAAGTCATAAAATCATTATTGTGAATAAAATTATATAGAAAATTATAAATTTCATTAGTATTTGATTCATTCAAAATCTTAATTATATAAAATGTGTTAAACATAGCTTTTAAAAATCTTATTAGAAGAATCTAAAAGTAATAAGTATCATCTATTATTAAATTATCATATTTGTAAGTAATGTGTCAATGGAATTCAAATGATTTATTCATTTCATACAATCAAAAAGTTATTTTATAAAAAGAAAATATCAATTGATTTAATGCTTTCTTTTCCCATAAAATCATAATTAGAAGCATTTATGTGTTTTTTGTATCTTTTCAGCATTTATTGTTGCTTCATGTAAACACAGTAGATGAACAAGATAAACATTACATTTTATATGAATAAATATATTTCTCAGTGATAAATAAAATTATGAGAATTAAATCAAGGACAAAATTACTGGATAATCAACCTGAGGTTTCTTCATTACAAGAAAGAACATAAATACACTTAGTAGAGGGCAAGAATACTTTCAGTATGCATTGTTTTTCAGTTTATTTTATTTTAAAACCTCAAGATTTTTAGTGATGATTGATCAATGGGTACCACCACTAGTCTATGTGTATTGCTAGGATGCTGAAAGTTCTGTTACCAATATTTCAGACATCTGCAGGGTCATCCATGATGAACAGGCTTAGGTAGAACTTACACACTAAGAACAGATTTTGAAGAAGGAATTAGCCCCTGAAAATCGTATGCATCGCAGCAGACCATTGTCAGATGTGGTGCCAGCAGATGAGGTTAGAAGGCACTCAGCACATGGCTGAAGGAGAGCAGGGCTTTTTTTTTTTTTTAATTTTAACAATTTCTTAGGGGCTCATACAATTCTTATCACAGTTCATACATATACATACATCAATTGTATAAAGCACATCTGTACAGTCTTTGCCCTAATCATTGTTTTCTCCTCTTTGCTTTTTTTACATTTATTAGGGACTCATACAACTCTTATCACCATCCATACATATACATACATCAATTGTATAAAGCACATCCATACATTCCCTACCCCAATCATTCTCAAGGCATTTGCTCTCCACTTAAGCCCCTTGCATCAGGTCCTCTTTTTTTTCCCCCTCCCTCCCCTTTACCCCCTCCCTCATGTACCCTTGGTAATTTATACCTCCTTATTTTGTCATATCTTGCCCTATCCGGAGTCTCCCTTCCCCCCTTCTCTGCTGTCCCTCTCCCAGGGAAGAGGTCACATGTAGATCCATGTAATTAGTTCCCCCTTTCCAACCCACTCACCCTCCACTCTCCCAGCATCGTCCCTCACACCCTTGGTCCTGAAGGTATCATCCACCCTGGATTCCCTGTACCTCCAGCCCTCATATGTACCAGTGTACAGCCTCTGTCCTATCCCACCCTGCAAAGTAGAATTCGGATCATGGTAGTTGGGGGGAGGAAGCATCCAGGATCTGGGGGAAAGCTGTGTTCTTCATCGGTACTACCTCGCACCCTAATTAACCCATCTCCTCTCCTAAACCCCTCTATGAGGGGATCTCCATTGGCCGACACTTGGGCCTTGGGTCTCCACTCTGCACTTCCCCCTTCATTTAATATGGCATATATATATATATATATATACATATACATATACACATATATACACATACATACACACACTTATATCGTTGTTGTTTGTTTTTTTTTGCATGATGCCTTATACCTGGTCCCTTGGCACCTCGTGATCGCACTGGCCGGTGTGCTTCTTCCATGTGGGCTTTTTTGCTTCTGAGCTAGATGGCCGCTTGTTCACCTTCAAGCCTTTAAGACCCCAGACACTATCTCTTTTGATAGCCGGGCACCATCAGATTTCTTCACCACATTTGCTTATGCACCCATTTGTCTTCAGCGATCCTATCATGGAGGTGTGCAGCCAATGATATGATTTTTTGTTCTTTGATGCCTGGTAACTGATCCCTTTGGGACCACTCGATCACACAGTCTGGTGTGTTCTTCCATGTGGACTTTGTTGCTTCTGAGCTAGATGGCCGCTTGTTTATCTTCAAGCCTTTAAGACCCCAGTCACTATCTCTTTTGATAGCCGGGCACCATCAGCTTTCTTCACCACATTTACTTGTTCACCCACTTTGGCTCCAGCCGTTGTGTCGGGAGAGTGAGCATCATAGAGTTCCAATTTAATAAAAGAAGGTATGCATGCATTGAGGGAGTGTTTGAGTAGAGGCCCAAGGTCCTTCCGCCACCTTAATACTTGACCTATAAATATAGACACATAGATCTATTTCCCCATCCTCCTATATATATTTGCATGTACATGTCTTTGTCTAGACCTCCATGAATGCCCTTTGACTCCTAGCTCTTTCCTCCATCTCCCTTGACTTTCCTCCTGCCCTACTACCATGCTTCATCGCCACCTGGGCTAGAGTATACCTCTTCTCTAAGCAACCTTACCCTTGATCATTTCCCACCATGCCTGCCACTCCCCCTTCTCTACCATTTGGGGTCCCATGTGTTTCCCTTGTCCCTGGTTTTGTTAACACCACTTCCTTACCCCCCCTACCCCCCACCCCAAGTCCCCCTGGAACTGTCGGTCCCGTTGTTTTTCCTCCAGATAGTTCATCCAGCCTGTTCTATTCAGACAGACCTGTGGAGTCACTAACATGCACGAAAACAAGACAGAGGAAAACAAAGCAACAGTATACAACCAGACAACAAAACAACAAAAACAAACCACTGACAAAGAACAGAACAAAACAGTTCACAAGAGAAAAGCTTGTAGTTAGTTCAGGGATTGTTTGCTGGCCCTTAGGAGCGTTTTCCAGTCCAGTCTGTTGGGGCACCATGCCCTGGCCCCAAAGTCCACTTTCAGCATTCCCTGGGGACCTTGCCACTCCATTCTCTTGCTGTTCCGCTGCACTCCCCCAGTGATTTGCCTCGGTATGGTGGGATCAGGTCAGGTGCAATTCCCACACTGTGTCTCCGGTGCT